>NC_072432.2:45185000-47685000 GCF_028878055.3 Symphalangus syndactylus
CCACATATAAATATTTATGCAAACTTATAGACATATATATATGTGTATGTGTGTGTATGCATCTATATGAAAAAGGACATATTCAAAGATATATACACCTGCATATACATATACACAAACATAGAAAATTAATGGAAAGATTTTTGTAAATATCTTAGATTCCAGAATGAGAATTTGGAGGGCATTCATTTAACTGAATAATATATTTTCTGTATTTCTGGCTTGCCAATTTTGTATTCTGGTTTTGCCAATGAAAGTAATGGCAAAAACTGCAATTACATTTGCACCAATGTAATATGAAGTTCATGTAAATAAAATTCCTCTCTCCAGAGTTGAAGCTACAAAAGCTTTGGTTTTTAAAAATTTTATCATTTACAAAATAATATTATTATAATATTTATTATTTTAAAATAATATTTAATATTATATAAGTATATTAAAAATTTATTATAAAAATAATATATACTATACACATTATAATTATAATATATAATATACATATTATAAATATTATTTATGATATAGTCATAATATATACAATATTATATAAATAATATATAAGATTAAGATAAAAATTATAAAAATTATATAATATATATTTATTATTTAAAAGTTGTTTTTCATTCATTATTTACAACAATAAGCCCAAAATTTCCTATTTTTTTATATTTAGCAGATGGGTTTCAAAAGTAAACCTGAGTCCTTTAATAATTTTTGAAATTAAATATCTATCATTTTTAATAGAAATATGTTAAATAACTCTATTAACATTTATAATATAAATCTCTTAATATGTTCTTTGAAGTAGAATTTCATTTTCTTCTAAGTTATTAATTTTTCCATTGTTTAGCAAAGTAGTTTTAGACAATTATCTATAAATTATCCAGTAAGATTGCTTTCTCGAATGCTTACAAACAGTATATAAGAAGCCTTCTAAAAATGCTCCAGTTATTTTCATGAATAATACAAAACTTATTTTTTCAGGCATTTATATTTTACGTGTAAAATTTCCATAAACCTGGAAAAATAACTGAAATATCAATTATCAATTATTAATGGGCCTGCCTTTAATGACCGGATTATTAATGACTGATTTTTAAAATACTTTTCTTTTTCTTTATTTTTTTTTGAGACAGATTCTCGCTCTGTCACCCAGGCTGGAATGCAATGGCACGATGATCTTGGCTCACTGCAACCTCTGCCTGCAGTGCAAGCGATTCTCCTGCCTCACCCTACGGAGTAGCTGGGATTACAGGCGCCCGCCACCATGCCCGGCTAATTTTGTATTTTTAGTAGAGATGGGGTTTTGCCGTGTTGGTCAGGCTGGTCTCGAACTCCTGAACTCAGGTGATCTGCCCGCCTCAGCCTTCCAAAGTGCTGGGATTACAGACATGTGCCACCGCACCCAGCCCATATATTTCTTTTAAAGAAACACAAACATTTTAAATATAGACATTGGATAATAAAGAAAAGTTGTCACAAGTCTTTTATTTCTTAAGGTTTCCCCAGAATATAAAAGACTGATTGCCATATGATTTTAGATTTTCTTTGATATTACTAAAAATAATTCCATTTTAAACCCACATTTTAAACCCACATTAGTCTTTGACTATTCATGATCAGCAAAGTTATGCAAAACTATGTTTTTTACCATTTATTGGTGTTCTTTTCAATAATAAGAATCCTTTTGCCACAGTGGCATATGTATGTGAATTTTAATAATCTAGTGATACAATCATGTTATTAATAACTGTATATGAACAGCAGGATTTCTTTGCATTTTTTTCATAGAATTTTAAAATTTTATTTGCAGCTAAAAAAATTAAAATAAAAGTCATCTATTAGGCTGAAAAGAAAAATGTCATAGGGATATCGGAAGACCAGCCATTTATCCTTGGTAAATTCATAGACCATTACTTTTTTCATGAAGACAAGATACTAATTGTAATATGACATTGCACTCAAATATTACCTTAATACAACTTTAATTTTAGTTTCAGATTGTTACTTGTAAATATCAAATATGATTAATTACTGGTTTGTGAATTCATCAACAATACACACAAAGTAAGTGCTATTTTCATTCCCGTTTTATAAATTGTGAACTGTGGCACTAAGAAGTCAAATATCACGTCCAGTGTCACAGAATTAATAAGTAGTAGAACGGAGAATCTGAACACAGGTAATCGGATTCCACAATGCATTCTCTTAACTCTATGCTATCATTTACTATTCTTTAAAGTATTGTTTTAAAAGTTTTTTTTTTAATTTGTAATTTTTATGGATGTATAATGGCTGTACATGAGGTACATGTGATATTTTGATACAATCATACGATGTGTTACCCTTTAATATCTCTCTTAAAACAATGACCAAGTTTTGAATTTTATACAAAAAAGAGAACACCTGGAGCCAATAAGAAGAAAAAGGTGAAGGGAAGGGATTCTTTTAAGATAATTTTCTAAGGCTTTGGGCATGTAATCTTGACCATTAGGAAAGCAGCAGCTGTGATGTGAGTGAGGGTAGGAAAGCCTCCTCAAGAGCCCTACTAGTCTGACTATCTTCTGCTCTTTTTTATTATTTTTAAGGCTAGGAATTCTGAAAGGAAAAGGATGTGAACATGGAAGATATGTTAATAACCAAAATGTAGATCATTTTTGATCATTTCACCCAGGTATTAACGCCAAGATCATAGAACTGATCACAGCAATTGGTTAAATAAGAGTCACCTATCCCCGTGTTTCTTAAACTTGAAAAACAGGCCCCAAGAATATGGTCTTAGAAGACAGCTTGAAAAACTCAAACTGACAAGAAAACAAAAACATTTATTCTTCATTTGGCTCCAAGATAGAAGCAAATGTAAGTAATAAAAAAAATTGTGGTATTTGGCTGTAAGACTGTCATCTAATTCTTCTAGTATGTATATGTGTACATGTATGTGTGTGTGTATACATATATATATATGAATGTGTATGAACACTGACATAATTTATAAATAAAATATCATGGAGACTTTTAGATCCTAGAGAAGATATATTGGAAGTCGGTCTGATAAACATTGATGAATATAAATAGAATTTCATTACGAACACTGCAGTGCTATTTCACAACATCCTCTGATTTAACTAAAGACTCCCTTTATTCCTTCTTGAGCTAGATGACTCACACATTGTGAAATAAAATACTACTAAATATGCATTTTCTGGTAAGGATTGGTATTTAAGGGAAGTGGATCTAGATTATTTCCCCTTCTGAGTAGGCCTTTCACTTTTAATGTAAAAGTTTTGTATTGAGTTGAAGTCTCTCTTTTTTTCACCTATGTCAATGTGCTCCTACAAGTTACCAGGAGTTTTAGCTTTTCATTGATATGATACCACTATGCTGGATACAATAGATGAAAGCAAAGAATAATAAGAAAGGCAGGAACCTAATCCAACAACAAAAAAAGAAGATTTGGGATTTTTTAACTTACTTTCTCTTTACACCAGTGGTAAAATTAGATTTTTGAAATTGATATACTCAATTTTGAGTATTCTTTGTGAAGACCTGGTGAATTGTGCTATTTTATATTCATGGCTGTCTTCAAGCTTTATAAATTGCTCTTAAAATGGAATTGATCTCTTAGTAGGTAACCACAGCTAACTTTTCATTAGTAAAAACCAGTGATGGATGAATAACGACTCAAAATAAATAACACCTCCACTTTAAACCACAGTGCCAACATCTTTCACCAAGCATAAAGCCAAACAAGCTGATATTAGCTAGTTCTGTTTCTCTTTCTACTCAGGATGAAGTTGTAATAAGTAATGACACTGTTAAGGTGAAAAGTAAAGGCAAACCTAGAAGAAAATGCCATTTTATATAAACAAGTGGCCAGCTAACTGATTAGTCCCTGAGTAACTGAAACTTCCTTGTAGGTTTTCTTTTTTTTTTCAACAAAATACACTGAGAACTTAAAATTAAAATAAAACAATTATTCTTAATAAATTGCAGCAAAATTTGGTTCTCAGTATCTCCCAACATTTCATAGCCTAGCCGTTATATCTATCTTTCCTTGAGAAAAAGTATAATTTATACTGAACAGTGAAAAACTGTAGGACACAATAAAAATCAGTTTGTGTTTTCTTCCTGTTAACGTAATTAGATTGTAATCCTCCAAGAAGTCCTCTCTCACTCAATTTCTGTAACCTGTTTGTTAATTGATGATTAAGGAAATGTTCTACCAAACTGTTCAGGAACTGACATAGGAGTAAAAAAAAAAAAAAAAATGCTTACTGTCTTATGTCTTGGTGCACATATTATTTGCAATTTATTTTTTCTTTTCTTTTTTTTTTTTTTTCTTGAAAAGGAGTCTTGCTCTGTTGCCCTGGCTGGAGTGCAGTGGTGTAATCTCGGCTCACTGAAACCTCCGCCTTCTGGGTTCAAGCCTCAGCCTCCTGAGTAGCTGGGATCACAAGCACCTAACACCGTGCCTGGCTAATTTTTGTATTTCTAGTAGACACAGGGTTTCATTATGTTGGTCTCGAACTCCTGACCTCAAGTGATCCACTAGAAGCGGCCTCCCAAAGTGCTGGGATTAGAGGTGTGAGCCACTGTGCCTGGCCATATATATATAGAACTCAGGTGAAGTACGGAGAAAGAAAGAAAAAGATTATTAAGTATTTTATAACTAATACTCTTTTCTACAAAATTTTTTTCAAAGTAGCAGCAGCAAAAGTTAATTTTTCATTCTCCAATAAATTTTATACTTAAATATAGGTTAGGCTGAAAATAAAGTAGCTCTACTAAAAAAGGCTACCCTGTCAACTACATACAACAAATTGGCTATTTAGAATCTAAAACTGTATTTTATTTTCTTATAGGAAAAAAAATCATTTAACCTACATACATAGTTAACAATGTCCATGAGCAAAATTGCTATTGAGTAATTTGTATAATAACATCCCTATTCTTGGTTTTGCCCAAATTTCTTTAAAAAATCCCCATGGGAAACAAAATACTACCTTTGAAATGTAATTTTTAAAACATACAATCTGTTTAGGGGATTAAAGAATTATTGACAAGACTTCCAAATTTCATTATTTATAATTTTCAGTTTTTATCCCTTCAACTAGGCATTTCCACCCAATTCTGTCTCAACATGATTTCATCTTTTCTGTGCAATTAGCCCAAAACGTGACAGAAGCATCGTAGAAGAGAATTTTTTAAACAATGGTTTTAGCTACTCAAGAAAGTTATTTTAAAAAAAAGACAAAATTTCAAACCTAATATTGTGATAACTTATTCTAAAAACAAGTGTGCTCAAAATGACTAAAGTAGTTTAATTTTAATAATGCACTTGACTTGATATCTAATATGGCTTGCATTTGTCTTCATTTATCTTTTCTTTTTCTCTCTAAGCCTCCCCTCTTTCTATAATCTTTTGCTAGTTTTCTGTCTTCTATTTTGTCTCTTGCTGCTCCCATTTTCAGTTTTGTCCTATCTGTATGTGTTAGATTCTTTCCACTGCTCCTTCTTTGGACACCTCTACATTCCACCACATTCAAAGACGCTGATCCAGCCTCCCACTTCTAACTGCCCAGAGAGGGGATGGGCAGAGAGGCAGTGCATGGAGTAAAGTACATGGATTCTAAAGACTGACTGTCAAATTCATGTCCCAGAACAGCCACTGGGGGATCTCTCTTTACTCTACTATCCTTTTAGTTATACTAGCTACCTCAAAGCAACATAAATTTACAGAAAGCGCTTAAAATAGTGCACAGTGCATTGTAAGCACTCGGGAAGAGTTACTGATCCATGTTACTGAATCCCTGGGTTCAGAGGTGAACAGAGGTCACTCCATTCCTTAACTTCCCTCCTATTTTAGGAAGCAAGACATCCTTCGCTATTTAATGATATTTTCTATTCCAATTTTTGATACATCCGTTAGTATTATTCCCTCTTTCTTTAGCATTATTACCTTTTATCTTTTCAATGGTTCCTTCCCCTGAATATGCTAGTATGCTCAAGCCTCTCATCTTCCAAACACACATAAAGGTAAACATTTAAACACACGCACACACTTCTCTCTCTCACACACACACTTCCCCCTCCCCCCAAAAAAACATTATCTTAACTCTTTGTAGGTACTACCTATCTGCTTCTTCCCCTTTATTGTGATAATTCCTCCGAGTTTGGTTTGTATTTGTTATTTACATGTGCTTATCTTCTATTCCAATCTGCCATCAACAAGTCTATTTTTATGAAATTGTTTTGTTTTGTTTTGTTTGGGGGGCTGGGGTTTGCCTGCTATAAGAAACACTGATCTAGTAGCTCCTTTTTGTATTTTCCCTCTGTAGGATTTGACAAGATTATCCAGATTCCAAACTCCCTGTTTTGAAAGTCTGTCAAGTCCATGTAGTGAACTTGAAGGAGCTTGGGTTTAGGAGTAAAACAGAATTGTGTGTCTACTAAATTTTCATGACAGTTTTTGTGTTCCATGATGAAAATTCATAATAGCACCTCCTGATGTTGCTGTGAGGATTAATAGCATATATAAATCACCAGGAAGGTCCTTGTTCATGATTTCCATTTCCTATGTGTTGAGCACTTATCTAAGCAATTAGCATGTATAAAACCATTTGATGATCACTACAACCCTGAGAGGTTGTCCGCTATTTTTATTTGCACTATAAATGTAGACAGTTTTCATAAAAGAGCTAAATTGCCCAAACAAAATCTTAGCTATGGGTAGGACCAAGACTTGTGCCCACACAATCTGGCTCCAGCATCTGTGCTCTTCATTCCCTTGCTATGTAGTAGCTTCCTTGTTGCTTTGACTTCGGAACATTGCTTTCTCAAGATTGTCTGTCTCATTTCCATTTTCCCCTTCTTTGGATCTATCTAGTCTCTGCCAGAGTTTCATTTTTGGCCTATTACCAATGGGTTTTAATCTTTTAGTGGTTACAGACAGCTGCCAAAAGTTAAAATACCTTTTTTTCAGAATGAAGCACCAATGTGTATGGAAGCATGGTTTCACACCCAACATAGGGAGATTCATTTACCTCATGAAGCCTCTCTGTCAAGAACCTTACGTTAAGCATTTAACAAATTCTGTTGGTCATTTATTTTAATTACCTCTTGAAGTTTTCTCTTTCTTCCCATCCCTCTGCCATTGACTAAGAATATCACTCACCATCTTTTCATTTTTCCAGTGAAATGAATCTACAGTAGTAAATAACACCTTTGTATTAAACAGATATGGAATAGACCCTCCAGATCCACTATTTCATTAGCCTTGAGCAACGTACAGTTCTTTTTTCTTACAGCAAAATAAGTTAGGATAATGGTGTAGACACTATTCATGCACGTGTATGTATCAAAGTGCATATTAACATATTAAAATTCCAAGTGACCCATTAGTCAATCTTTTATAAAATGCTTCTATTGACTGAGAATTTCACAATTACATTTGACCATAAGCCATTTTTCATGGAAATCTCATTAATATTATATTGGCCACTACATAAATTATCGTCCTTGCTAATCTTACAACATGTCTTCAGTATTGTCATCAGAAGTGACCTTTCTGAAACAAAAATTTCTCATGCGTCTACTCCAGCTGAAATTTTCTATGGGGGCCTGGATTGTCTCTATGTAATAATTCTTCATATACCTGCCTCAATTTATCACCCAGTTCTTTATGCTATAGTCCCAGCCCCAGCAAACTATGTGATTTTTCCTTAAGATAACTCTGTGTTATTCATATTATTATCTGTGTACATTTCCGTCTGCTACGAATGCCCACTTATCTCTGTGCTGTGGGCTAAATGTTTGTTTTCCCCTTGAATTCATATTTTGAAATAGTATTCTTGAAGATGATGGCATTAGAAGTAGGGCTTTTGGGTGGTGATCAGGCATGCAGGCTCCAGAAACTTGAGAAATAAATTTCTTTGGTTTATAAGCCACCAAGTCTGTGGTATTTTGTCATAGCAGCCTGAACAAACTAAAACACTTTAGCATGTAGAAAACCCATATCTCTATATGCCTTTCAACTGACACATGAGCAGAATTAATTTATTCCCTTTCTCTCCACAAAGTGCTCAAATATCTTACTTTATGCTTATTCAATTATGATATAAATTGTTTTATAGGTACTTCTCTTGGATTCAGTCTTTACCATGAAATTTGATCTTCTGGAGAACCAGGTAAATATTATTCAATATTTTATCATCTTTTATTTCTCCCTTCCACTTCTTTTCCCTAATCCTACAATATGCTTTATAATATACCAGTTCATAATTGCCCCTCAAATGTTTATTAAAATAAATGAATACGTGAGATATATATATATATATCCTTTAATTTTAAACATTAAAAGTGGATTAGTTAAATAATTCTGATTAAGAAGTAATCAAAATTTCTAGTAGCTTCTTTGTGCAAATACAGATTTACATAGGTAGGATGTATGCAAGGGGCAGTCACAAAGTATGAATTAGTGGTGAGAGTAAGGGCAATACATACATGTATACTAAAAATACTGACTGATGACAAGCACAAACCTCTAATACAGGAATAGTATTTAATACATGACCCCCTAAAATATGTATGTGTGTGTGTGTGTGTATATATATATAAATACATAAATCCCCATGCTAAGTTAAAATCTTTACAATTTTTAGCATCCTTGCTAAAAAGCAACATATGGATAGTGTATGTAGGCTTATTTGAAATCTTTGAGGAGTTCAGTACGTGGAATATTAACTAAATATGAAGACATCCTGTGTTTACATAGTATTAGCATATGGTGTCAATAAACGTAAAGTTATCCTCAATAAATACAGATTAAAAAAACTCAACCACCAAAAGAAGGCTATAAAACTCTTAAATAATCATCCATACCATCTCTCAAGACCATCTGCCTACTTATTTAGATGTTTTTCATTATGTCAACTTCCTCTACCACTGTGAAATGAAGACCTGATCTTAGACTGTGATTAAAAGGAAAGCAGACATTACTTTGTAATCACTAGTGCAACCTTTCTTTGAGAAAGTCAAGGTGGTTTACAAATGTTTCTGTCACATAAATAGTAATCCTCATATTAATCCTGCCTGGTAATTATGCATAAAATATCCCATATGAGTTTTAGCGAAGCCACCAGTATATTAAATATTAAAGGAGTTTTATTCACTTTTAGATTCTAATTATTTCAATATCATGTTCAATGGTAATGTTTTATATCTATATATCATATATATTCATAGATATATGTCATATATATTCCCGTGTATACACATGCATATGTATAATCTGGCTCAGCTATAATAAATTTCTCATTTCTGCAGAGCAACTTTTTATTTCTCCATAGTAAGAATAATTTTAGGTAAGCAATTCAAAGAACTCAACTATTTAAAGGCAATTTCATTCAGTTCTTACGTTTTTGCATAACTTGTAGAGATTTTAATAGCACAGGTTTTCTTTTTTTTATCCTTAGAGTATCCTTTGCTCTTTTTATTAGTACAGTCTCTTTTGATCCAAAAACTCAAGCCATTTTGCCTTACTAATTAATGTTCACAATGGACAAACTCCAGAGTCAAGCTCTGGATGGTACACATCATCCATCATGATGTGGCAATAAGCTACCACCACCTACCAAATGCACAGTAGATTTACACCAGGTTGCCCTAGGCCTCAGTAGACTAATTCTGTTTTTCAGGTGTTTTCATAGATTTTATTTTGGTGTGGATAATCAAAATGTAAACAAAGAGAGACTTTAGGTATAGTGTATGGGGGTGATGCTAAGGAATAAATGGATGTTTGTGTGTGAGTGTGTATGTGAATCCGTAGTTTTGACTAAAAACACATTTCTGCCTCTGCTGATTTGAAGGAGAGACAAAAGGAAGAGAGGGCAAAGAGGGAAGTGCAAAAATAAGTGGTGTTCCCATTGGTTTACCTTCATCTAGAATGAAAAAATTGGAAGAATAATGGTAAAACCTGCACCAGGGAACGATTACTCCTTAATCTCTTCTTATCTCAAACACACTTACGGGTGTCACTATACTTTTTTTTTTTCAGCCTGATAATACAACATGGGGAAATTTCAGAGTTCACGGATTTTCCAGGTGACCAACTATTTCAGTGCCAGTCATCATTCCTATGGCTCAGGTCTCATTTAGGGATGGGGTAAAGGGAAGGTACTTAAGTATTGTTCATGTTCTATAGTAGGTATCATTGTACATTATAAAACCGAAGCTAGAAGCAGATCCGATTTAGGAAGCTTAAATGACAAAACAAGCTAGTGAGAATTCCAATGCTGTTCTTTCTATTGGATAGCAATATATGTCTAACTCCAGAAGCAGCTCCAGAAGTTATAATTAACTTTAGGTGGATAAAAAGTAAGCCATCTCCTAGTCTCAAAGTTCCTATTGTGTTCCGTTTTCTTGTTTGGAACATGATACATCTGCATGTGACGCCTGAGACACTTAAATATACCAAATAATTGTCAATGTGACATGGTAAGAAATATATGTTTGGTCTCTTTTCCCATTTCCTGACACACAGCTTTTAAATTCCTGCGATCTCTGAACTGGTAAGTATTTTCATATGCTAATGAGATTGCTGGGGGCTAGGGGCTCCTGGAAAGCCCAAGCATAGGGGCTGGTTTCCAGGGGAACCAACCAAGTGACTAGAAGTTTACCAATTTCAGGCACCCCAGTGTCCCACACAACACCTCCGGGGAGAAGAAATGGCCTGAATTTTTTTATCACTACTGGCCGGTGATGTAATGAATCATGCCTAAGGATACAACTCAGGAACAGCGGAATGGAAGAGCTGCACTGGGGAAGGTACATGGAAAGGGGAGCTGAGCCTCCATGTTCTCTCCAGGCATCCCATCCTCCCAGCACTTGCACTTATAATCTTGATGCCAGAAAGGTACCTTAGCACATAGAGTCTTTCCTTGCATTTTTTAAAAAAGGCTTTACTGCTGCCTTATTTTGACTATTGCTGTGAAGATTTCTCACGACAACCTAATTTTCTTTTTTCCTTTTTAAGTAATTTGATCTGTTTGCCTGAAAGTCCAGAGGATATTAAAAAATATCCTGAAGAACTAAAACTTTTTCTAGAACATATTTAAGAATTACCAAAATGTGACTTTTCAACCAACATGTGGCTGAAGATCCTTATTTCTGAAAAACTTTTTTCAGTTATAACCTTTATAATTTTTTCTGTTGTATTGTTTGAGTTTTCTTCATTTCCTTCCTCAATGGCACTTATACGCCATTTATAAAATACTCATTAGAATCTATTCTTCTGTAGCTACCTAATGGCTGATGCTTTGCTGCTGAGTTTTTCCTTTTCTTCTCTTTTCTGACCTTTTTAGATTTCATTTCACATCTTTGTATGCTTTCTCCATTGCTATTTTTTGTTTCATTGATTAGAAATATAATTTTTTAATATTTCCAGGTAATTTTTTAAAAATATATTTAAGACAGGTTTTGTTTCTTTTTGTTGTTGTTGTTTCTTGCTTGCTGTTTTTTTTGATTACTTTTGGAAGGAAGAGAATTTTCATCAGTTGAAAATTTTTGCTCGCTATTTTTTTTCTTTCTATAAATTTGTATAGATATTGCCAGTGATTTTCTGTTCATTTTGAGGTACTAAGGTTTTCCTAAACAAGCAACCACTGGTGGAAGGTCAGAGAAAATTTTAGTGCCTTTATAGATTTCTTCTTCATGAACATTGTCTAGTGCAGTTAATGAAAAAAAAAAACATTTAATTGGGGTGTCTTTATATTTTGATGTTACACGGTTTTCTGATATAGTGACTCTCTTTTTATTTCAGTAGGGCCTTTAATTTTAACCTTTTCATTCTTTTATTTTTCCTTTAGCCACAGAGCCACCAAAGAGTTTTCCATACACTTCTAATTTGCCCCAGAAACCATATCTTCCCAAGATTGTTCTATGTAGTCTCACATAATTTCAAACACCTTTTTTTCTATTTTACCTGTTCTTATATCTGTGCTCAATATTTCCTTAGACCTATTCTCAGTATTACTATGGGATTCTCATTTGTGGGTCTGATTTTATCCACTCTCAGCCGCTGCTAGGCCTCCCCCTCTCCTGATGCACAGTCTCTGTCTGTCTTTCTAATTCAGTGTGGGCTCCAGAGCCAGAACTGTTGTTATAGGTGGCATTTATATCCTTTGCTGAGGTAATTTTAAATTTTTTGTATTGAATGTATTTTAGTTATGCTAAAAATGTTTTTGTGGGTAGTTATGCTGCTTATAATCTACATGGTTTTTAGAGATGTCTGTGTAGACTTGGATAGAGTGGAAGGGAAGGTGTTTGTGAGAGGTGATATTTTAAGACGCTACTTTAAAGAAATGCTAGAATACACCACTCTAGGATTTGATTTAGGAGAAATCCAAGCAAATAGAAAAGCAATCATAAATAAACTAAGTTAGAATATGCTGAGACTAAAAATAAGCAAAGAGACCAGTGTGGTTAAAATGGGAGATGTAAATGGAGAGTGGTAGGTAATGAAATTTATGAGCTTGTAGGAGGCTTGTTTTCTGTATCTATGGATTTAACTATTCTGGATATTTCATATAAAAAGAAACATACATCGTGCAACCTTTTGTGGCTGACTTCTTTCACTTAGTGTAATGTTTTCAATGTTCATCCACATTGTAGCAGGTATCAGTGTATCATTCCTTTTAATGGCCAAATACTATTCCATTGCATGTATATACTATGACTTTTTAATGATTAATCAGTTGAAAGACTTGGAGTTGTTTTTATTTATTGGTCATTTTGAATAGTGCTACTATGAACATTCATGTAAAAGTATTTATTTGCATACCTGTTTTCAATTATTTTGAGTATGTTTTTATTTGAATGTGATAAGTTATATGAGAGTTCTGAGGAAAGTATCCATTTTGAAAAGATCATGCTTGCTGCTGCTGAAGGAATGAAAGCTGGGAAACGGGGAAGCAGGAGGTTACTGCAGTAATCTAAGTGACATACTACAAAGATGTGCACTAGGACAGTAGCAGGATTCACAGTGGAAAGTCAGAGAATTTGGTATAAAGTCTGTAGGCAGCACCAGCAGCACTTATTGAGTGAGTTAGTGAGAATATATGATAAATTATCATTCAAGAATAACTCCTAAATTGGTGGACTGAACATTTTGATGAATGACCTTGTTCTCTATTGAGATTAAAAATTTTAAAAATTAAGAGAGGAACAGGTTTATAAAGTCAACAGTTCCTATTTTGAAACTGTCTATTCTGTCTATTCTTGTTAGACATCCCCGTGAGATGGGTGTTAAATAAGTGAATCTGGAGCACAGTAGAAACACTGGTAAATTTACAAATCACTGGAACAGATGGAATCACATAAGCAGTGAGTGTCCTAAAGGCTAGGTCCCTAGATCATGTAGAAGTAAAAAAGAGATGCAAGAGATAGGCCTTGAGGTAGACAGAAAAAACGAAAACAAACAAAGAAACAAAACCAAAAACTGAAATTAAAATGGGAAGCGAAGTGAAAAAAATACTTTCATGATTGACTAATGAATTGCTTGGGCCAAATTCTAACATAAGATAAGGACAGAGAAATGGCCATTGAATTTGTCACAATGGAGATTATTAGCAACCTTGATAAGAACAATTTCAGTGGACTAGAGTTGGCTGAAGAGAGAAAAGCAAGTGAAGGAGTAGAGAATGTGAGTCAGGACAGCTCATTTAGGAGTTCTGCTCTGAGGGGGAGCAGAAGATGTGACAGTCATTAGAAGAGTACGTGGTCTTCATTGATATAAGAGTGTCGTGATATAAAATAAGAGGTAGTACAACACTTTTGCCTGCTATTGGGAAGGATGCTGTAGAAAAGGAGAAACTCAGGATTCATAAGTGTGTGCATACATGCTTGTAGGGGGATAACTGCAGGAACAGTGTACAAATGGCAGCAAGGCCTTAAGTACATGAAGATAGTTTAGGCTCTGCCATAGGTGGTAAATAAAGTGCATAGGCACAGATGCAAAATAGCTAGGTTGATGGTGCTGATGATGGGAAAAGCAGGCAGGACTCTACCAATTGCTTCTATTTTCCAAATAAAAGGAAGAACTCTAAGAAACTATAGTCACATTGTTGAGTAGGGTTGTGGACCCACTTGAGATAATGGTCATTAGACCATGATCAAATCTAAAGGTGAAAAAAAAAGACTTTTTTTGGTCACCGTGGAAAGAGTATAGGTGCTTCTTATAATAGAGGTTCATAATCTTTTATCAGCCACTCCTAAAATGTGATATGTCTAATATTTGAAATCCTGGCAATATTTTGCATATACCACATCTTATATAACACTACCAGGAAAGTCTTGGGGCAGCACCCCATAACCAAGCATATTTTCTTATGTTTCCTTAGCAAAGATATCAGTAGTCACACTAAGTATTGTTAACACACACAAATCCACCCACACACAAGCCTTACATTTTGGTTTGGCTTTTATTTTTAAAAAGTCAACACACTTTTAGTTTTCAGAAACTTTCAAATTTCACAATTGTAAAGTCCTGTGGATGTTTAATGTTTAGTATTTCCTTGGCTCACTAGTTGCTGAAGATGTTGAAACTCTAAGTACAAAAGTGTCTCTGATTAAATTGAGTTTTAGAAACGCTACATACTAAGTCATATTCCTGGAGATTTCAGATGCACATTAGCATAAGCATTCTATAAAGACACAGCTGTTTATCTCTAACTCCTAAACAAACATTTCTTCAAGGTACCCCGACACCAGCACTGCTATTAACATGGCCAGACTAACTTTTCCATAAACTAGGATTGAAGAGCAAGTCAAAGATTGCTCAAAATAGTGAGAAGAGATAAGAAAAGTAATATCACAAATGTATGTAAATTATTCCCATATAAAATGCTTCCAGTAATTGTTTAGCCATAGCCATGGAAACTGAATGTACTTATTCATGCCGTATATTTCTCAATTTAGATAGATGTAGGCAGAAAAAGATATAAAGCAGTAGGACCATTTGTGTTAGACAGGTTTCCACTTGTAAAATATGTTAAAGAAATCAAAATGTTTAAATGACTATGCATGTCTGAATTCATGGCTGTAAACAGTAATTAATCAATTGAACCTTCTGCAAGTTTTACTCTTCAAAAAATTGCCCTGTAAAATCTGCTCTTTAATTGAGAATAACTTTACTGAATAAAAAGATAAAATAAATAATTCTACAGATTGGCAGTTTGTATCATTTTGGTAGGCTGAATAACCACAAAGATATTTAAATGCTAACATCTTGGACCTGTGGATGTTATTTTATATAGCAAAAGACACTGCCAAAGTGATTAAGATTCTTGGGATGTGGAGATTGTCTTTGATTATCCAGGTGGATCCAAAATGTAATCACAAGTGTTCTAATAAGAGAGAGGCAGAGAGAGATCTGACAACAGAAGAACAATTAGGAGACATGAAGATGGAAGGAAAAGGATGTAGTCATGTGTGAAAAGTGTCAGCAAACAAGGAATGCAGGTGACCTCTAGAAGTTAGAAAAGATGAAGAAATGGATTCTCCCCTAGAACCTCCAAAAGAAGTCAGCCCTGTTGACATAAATGTTGGAATTCTGATCTCCAGAAATGTAAGAAAATAAAGCACTGTTTTACGCCACAGAGCCTGTGGTAATTTGTTACAGCCATCATAGGAAATAGTCTAATCATCCTAATTTCATATTGGGTCTGTTTATATGAACAAATCAACTCTGAATCTATTTTTTATTTGACTACTTTCAAGTACCGGGGGGAAAAAATAGAAAACAAAGCAGAAAATCATTTTCATCTACTTAATTTGATATTTTCTCTTTTGACCAAATTTACTCTTTGCAGATGGGAGAAATTATTTTCTAATTTCCAGGAATGTATGACGCCGAGAAGATTTAGACCTGTAAATATTTAGTGTCAACAATACTTAAAACAAAGATGGAAAACATGACTAGAATGAAGTCATCGACCCATCAACTATGTTTTTTTTGGCTATGGTAAACAAGGTCTTTGTCTCTACATTATTAATTTGGCCTAGCAAGTATATTTTGTATTACGATAGAACAGCATGGTTAATTTTAATTTGGCCAGCTGTAATAAAAGTCAAATGTTGGATTTGTTTTGTATACTAATTTTTTCCATAAAATGTTAAATTGTGAGGTGTCATTTTTCACATATCATAGCAGAAAAAAAGATAAAATTATCATAATTTTTATTTATTATTTGTAAGATTGAGGAAAATAGTCACTCTTCCATACTATGTGAATGTACATTGGTAAGACCATGGGAAAAACAATGTAGCTGTACCAAGTATATGAAAAGTTAAAACATTCACCTTGTTCTAAAAATTTTATTTCTTAGAAACTAGCTTACAGAATTACTTAGATATCTGCACAAAAAAGTGTGCAAAATTTTTTGTTTGATCACTGCTTGAAAAAAAATTGAAAAATGTAGAATTGGCCTAAAAATAATTACCCTGGTGTCTATCCTTTATAATTTTGTGATATACGAAATAAAATATGAACTCATGAGACAGACATGAGTTTAAAGATAGGGTCTGCCATTCACTAGCATGGAAAATTGAAAATTTTGCTTAGCTCCTGTGAATTTTAGTTTTCTTGTTAATGAATTGAGACTAGTAATAGTTCATTGAAATGCTGGATGAATTTACTGACCCAGCACACAGCTGAAAATGGCAGATTCTCTGTAAACACTAGCTTCCCTCTCTTTCCTTTAACCCATGACCATCATTCATTTGGATATTAAATGGTTTAATACAAATACTATAAATACTCCTAAATACTTTGTATAGTTTTCACAGTACCAGCTAAATACAGGAAAATTTTAATTTTGCTTTTATGCAGATTTAACAAAACACCCACTATTATGCAAAGCATTTGATATCTTATTTATCCCTATAAGTAGTAAGTTCTAGCAGATAGTACAATAGCTTTGACTCCTAAAATAATTCATATTATTCATTTACATATTAATCCAACCTAAATTTTGTTAGCCTAACTGCGACACTTGGTTCCTCTTTCCTTGTTCTATCATAAGCTTATATAATCATCACTAATGAAATTGGAGGGCATGTGTTGAAATGAAGTTTACTGTGATTGTATTTCATAAAAGAAAAAAAGGCAGCTTATATACTTGTGTGTTTACACATAACATTTTTATTTTTTAAATAAATTACAGTTTCATGATGTGTAAATATTAATTTGAAATTAAAGTGTATGCTGAATATAGGGAGGAAAAGTTGTAATCATTGTGTAATATTAAACATGTATTAAATAATGTATTTAATAACATTATTAAGCCAAAATAAATATGCTTGCATCAGGAGCTAGATGTTTAATTACTAGCAAAATCATTTTACTCTTGCATTTTCTAATTTAATGAAATACTGCCATTTATTTTATTTATCTACTTATTACTTTTTTGCTTCTCTCAAAATTATTTTATTTTATTTTAGATTCACAGGGTATATTTAGTTACATGGTTTGTTACATGGGTGTATTGTGTAATACTGAGGTTTGGACTTCACCCAAATAGTTAACTTAGCATCCAATAGGTAGTTTTTCAACCCCCTTCTCCCACCCACCCTCCGCACTTTTAGAGTCCCCAGTATCTATTATTTCCATCTTTATGTCCATGTGTACCCTTAATGGAATATTTAATTGATAAAAAATAAAAACTACTTGACATACTTATTATGGTTTAACAAAGTATGAAACATATATAGAAAAATATTATAGGTAAATTGCTATTAAATCTAATTATTAGTTTTTAATATATAAAATAGTTACAAGGTTATTCTGCTGTGCTAGAGCACTATTAACAAAATAACATTTTAATTTTTTATAAGTTACTATGCTTCTTTGAATCAAAGGATGATACCTTTATTTGATCATATCGGGGTTAGACTATTTTTAATAGGCTAGAGATTTTTCTTCTAGTAAAATAAAAGTTCTGCCAGAAAGGGCAAGAGGGCAGCAACAACAAAAAAGGTATATTAGAATCTTCATCTAATAGCTCCAATCATGGTATTCAATAATTCTCAGCATGTCTTAAATTTATTTTGAAAATCTGATGTCAGATTATTTTAAAGATAATTCTTATGTCAAGAATTATGTAAAGACCCTGGCTAATAGTGTCTTTGATGACAAAACAAACAAACAAACAAAACACTGTTACTATTCTCACTAATTCATATATCATTTTCCAAGTTAGTAAATTAAATAGTTACTGAGTTATTAAGTCTTCTAAGTATGAGAATTTTTCACAAAAGACTATACATTAAGCATCTCTGCCAATGGAAGCCCCTTTCTTAAAGCCCTGAGGATACAAAATATTTTTATTTTTCTCCAATGAGATTGTTACATTTAACTGAAATTCTCATATAAAAATGCAAACAAATTTCCTTTTTATTATTCTTTAGAATTCTCTTTCAGAATACCTGGGAGAATATTATTTGACCAATATAGGACAAACTGTTCCTGATGAATAAAGTTTGTATCGAGCTGAGAATAAAAAAAAATCCTGTCATATTTTAAATATATCTCTAATGAAAATATAAACTAGTAAAATCTTTTTGGAGAGCAACTCGACAGCATGTATCAGGAATCTAACAAATTTATGCTCTTAATCCCAGCAATTATATATCTTACGGCTGTCTTGAAAAAAATATATAACCATCAAAAGAAGCTGTGATCAGAGATTTTATTTCTTTGTTGTTTATATAGCAAAACCAG
The DNA here is from genome assembly GCF_028878055.3 of Symphalangus syndactylus. NCBI lineage: Eukaryota > Metazoa > Chordata > Mammalia > Primates > Hylobatidae > Symphalangus > Symphalangus syndactylus. The sequence continues at coordinate 45,203,776 of NC_072432.2, forward strand.
GAAATGATTCAAAAAATCTATGCTAAAGGAATAGATTTATAACTGATTTTGCATTTAACCTGTTGAAGTTTACTTTTGTAAAAGGACTAATAAAATTATGCAGTAACCTGAAAAATACTAATAAGTAAAAAATATAAGATACAGCAACTTTAGAATATATATTACTCCCACACTAACCTTGATAGTCTATAGTCTGTTTTTATTCATCTTTATCTTTATCAGAGGGTGCCCAACTATCCCAGTTTGCCAAGGACTAACAGGCTTCCCAGAAGGTGAGTATCCTGTTAAAAATCTGTTAAAAGCAGGAAAGCTCCAGGCAAACAGAGAAAATTGGTTATTTTACTTTGTAAGCCCCTGACAAATGTTTGATAAATTAATTAATAAATGAAGACAAAGTTCTATACATGGTGCAATTACAAATGTCATACATGTTTGTACTGCATAGAAAAGTACACAAGAATAACGCATGCAAATTTTGACAGTGGCTAGGCCAAGAATTAAGGATGATTTTCTATTTTCCTCCCTTTCTATGTATTAAAAGTTTTATACAATGAGTTTTCATTTCCTATGGAAAAAAATAGTACATTAAAACCACACTTAAATTTTGAGCAACAGTTTGAGACACCAATACAATAAGGACCAGCCAAGAATACTGTCACAAAGAACATTTTAAAATAAAAGACCTCAAGCTATATCATAATTTTCTACAAATCATTATTGATCACCATAGCAGTCTCTGAGTCCAAAAAAATAAATTCTAGAAGGGAAATTTTAAATCTAAGCATAGCTTTACCATGAAATGATTGCAATTAATGTGAATATTAGTTAAATAATATTTTTTAAAAATGATCGTCTTTAACATAAATAAAACACCATAAAATTTCTAAAAAGTGAGCTTACTGGGTTTTAGAAGAAAAAGAAATTATCCCATACATTAATTCTTAATGATTTTATAGTCATGGACCCTTTTGAAAAAAAAAATCTGACAAGAGCTACGGACCCTCTTCCCAGAAAACACATACACATATAACATTCTGTAAATAATTTCAGCTTGTTTGAACAATAATACTGAATGTATTTGCTATAAACATGTCAAAGAAAATCAATTTCCTCTCTTCTGAATATAAAATCTCATGCATGTGGTACTACACTGCAATTAACTGAAACCACAAACATTTGGAAACTTAACTTTCTTAAAGGCAAGAACTCTGTAGTCCCAATAATCTCAATTAAATTTCGAAGCAACTCATACTTTAATTTGAAAACCCAGGAAAACACAGAAAGAACATGCTCAGAACTTCTACTTCATTATGATGTAGAGAATATAATTTTCTTTGATTAAGATGAGTGAAAATAGTTCAAAATACATAAATAAACAATACTGTAAGCCAATGAAAGGTATTCAAGGAAGGATAGTTATTTTAATAATGAAATGATTTCAATGTAACATATATTCTAAATAATTGATTATGAGAAATTAAGAAATGATTTCAATGTTTGCCTAGTTTCATTAATTTCAAGGGAGCAAGTTCTGGAGTTTTTAGAGTAGAGTATGAACTGTCAGCCCAAATATCTACATAACCATAGGATTGGTTCAGGGGAGTATATGAATCAAGTTAGTCTAATTACTCCAAAGTATTCGAACTTAAGGGAAAATAAAGCCATAGCTTTTAGGAGCCACCAAGAAGGACTCCACAAGGTATGTCTGATATGTGATTTGACAAATTTTCCTGGAATTCACGATATGTGAGTAATAAATATATTTCATTATGTTTTGCTGTTCTTTTAATTTTTTCCATGAGCCACTAAGAGTTAGATTTTCTAATGTTTTTCAACATGAAAGGTCTTAACTGCTGTGCAAGTATCACACAACTAGTAAGTGACAAAGCTACAATTTCAATGCAGGACTTCAAACTCTGAAGCCTGTAGGATTATGTGAAAACCATTATTTTATAAAAGAAGAAACTGAGAACCAGAGTGATAAAATGATTTTCTCAGTGTTTCCTAAAACCATTAGGCCTTCACTGCTGTGAGGCCAGACCACTGCCTTCATTTCAGTCAGCAGAGACACAATCCATATCCTCTTCAACTTCCCTCAGCTACCTGAGGTTAAGAATGTGCTATATCAATTTCTTCCAAGAAACTGTTTCTTTCCAACACTATCAAAACAAAATAATGTGTGTCTCCTTGCTTTTCATGAGTTAATAATTTATATCTCCAAGGATTGCTGCACTAGGGTCTCTGATCTCATGAGGAACCCCCTCCCACTCCAAGTTATTTTATCACATAGGGTTACACAGACTTAGAGAGAGTCTTAGGATCAGAGCTCAGGTTCCTTGGGTTCCTGTATCTTACTCTTCTGACTATATCAAACTTTCAGCTCACACATTATGAGCAGACATGAACTCCTTTCACTAAAGGATAATGCTTCCTAACACACTAGCTCTTTCACTGCCTTGACACATAATGATTTTGTTGTGATAGTGTTAAGCCTAAATGTTGCCACATAACTCCTACTGTATCACCCACTACATCTCAATTATTAATAGGCAAAGCACCAAAGTGAATATAGAAACATTATTTTAAAGATATAAGATATCAAACATGATGATGCTCTTTGATAATCATCAAGACAGCAGTTGGTACCTAAGGTATGATGGATAAACCTCTTTCAAGGCTTTCAGAGTTTTAGCAACATGGTTCACTTTTAAATAGCCATATTTGTTATGAGATAATCTTCTGGATAGGACAGCCTGCTTGCTAACTGTCTGTCTGGTAAGAGTGTGAGAGACAGGAGCAGAAAGAGTCAATTGGAGAAGCATAATGCATTTGCTGCCAGCCTGACACTTATAGCAATGCATTTAGACTCTCATATTTGCTACAAGACATTAGGCCTGCTCCAACGGGTGCCAGAAGTCATAATGACCTCTTGTAAGTACACTATCATTTCAGACCTTGAAAATATCTCAGAGAAAGGTAATTTACTAGATGGAATCAGAGTGATCTAAAAGAGTTTAGAATTTTCTGGCTCCTGACTTCTCATTCCCCATCTCCAACATGTAGAATGAGGATTTTCAGCACATCAGTCTCCTGAAGACATGAAGAATGTACAATGCAATGCAAATGTACACTATACTGTAAGGTTGACCTGTTTCCCCATGTTACAGACCCAGACACAGATTTGAGGTTTATGTATTCTGTGTTACTGTTTCAGCCATGAGTTAAAGAACCATACATGCATATACACATACGTGAGTGCTTGGGCAAACATATGTATAATATGATACAATATGATAAAAATAAATAATTGAAAAACATTTTAGTAGCAAACATTGAAATAAGATTATTATTATTATTTGTTTTTTATTTTTTTTTCTAGAGACAGAGAGAGTCTTGTTCTGTCAACCAGGCTGTAGTGCAGTGGCATAATCTTGGCTCACTGCAACCTCTGCTTCCCAGGTTCAAGCGATTCCCCTGCCTCAGCCTCTCAAGTAACTGGGATTATAGGCGCCTGCTACCACGCCTGGCTAATTTTTGTATTTCTAGTAGAGACAGGGTTTCACCATATATGCCAGGCTGGTTTCAAACTCCTGATCTCAGGTGATCCGCCCACTTCAGCCTCCCAAAGTGCTGGGATTACAGGCATGAGCCACTGTACCTGGCCAAGATTAATGTTTTAATGACATAACTCTATGTTACCATGTTTATAATAGAAAAAAAACTGTTTAAAATCATGACAGGTGTCATTACGGTATGGAATAGCAATGATCAGTAGAATATGAAGTCTTCCAAAACCAAGAAATCAAAAAGATAGGAGAAATGCTTGCATTTTTAATCAAGCCCAGATACTTTTACATATTGTAGCATTATCTGAGAAGTCTAAAAGATAGAGAAAATGCTATAATTGTTTATTGTGCCCAGATATTTTGGCATACTGTAGCAATAGTAGTCATTTCCAGATGACATAAAATGATATCAAAGTAATGCCATATATATTTCAGAGAATAAAAAATGGAATACATTAATATTATTACATTTTTACTATTACAATGTTATTATTACAATATAAATTTTGGTATTGTGAAACTCTTACTTATACAAGGCCCTACCTTATTACTTCACTTGAGTTAAAATCACCTCTTTAGCTTTTCAAGATAAATTAAAATTCCATATCTCTTTTTCCTGAAAACTAGCTCTTCTCACAATGGTATGATCCTTTTGGGTTTCAAATAAGAAAAATAATTTAAAAGAGAATATATAAAGCATCTAGCACAGTGTGTGCCAATGGCCAATGTGCGATATAATTTGAGTTTTCTCCCTCCTCACTCCATCTTCCCACAATGCCACTCAAATGCACAAACACATTTTTAATGACACATATGAAAGGGGAGAATTAGAGGAGGGAGAGAGAGAATAAAGAAGAGAGATGTATCCACTTGTGAGGAAAAGTGAGCCAATAATCTCACCTCTACTGATAGGCATAAAATTTGTATACACTGAGAAGGAAGAAATGTCTCTGCCTGCTAGAGGAGGGAGGTCTCTAGAACTAAGGGCTGGGATGCTATGCTTTGGCTGCAATTCTGAAATAGAATTTGTGAGACAGGCAAAGGCAAACCTTTTATTCCTCCAAGGACGGTTGTGTGTTGGCTGTTTAACAACCAGCTTTCTTAGAAAAAAAAAAAAAATACATGTTTGCAGAATTTATTGATTTCTGTAGTGTAAATACTCCCACTGTGGCTGGCTATCAATGTGAAGTTACCAAACAGAGTTGGGAAATACGCCTGTGTGATCTGGCTCCAACATACACTGTAGCATAGCCCATTCACCAGGTTCTCACCACAGGATTTGGTTGCATCCAGGAAATATACCAAAATGCCTTTGTTGGCACCAATGTGAAAGACTGTGTGGTGTTTGCCTTTAAAACATAGCCTTTCATCAACTTGAGTTATTGATCAATTTGGGGTCCCAGTTCTATGTTACATGTGTTGAACATCAGTTGAGAGCCAGCTTTTCTAGTAAAATATAAGAATTAAGAACAATGATAGGGTGGGCATGGTGGCTTATGACTGTAATCTCAGTACTTTGGGAGGCTGAGGCGGGCAGATCACTTGAGACCAGCAGTTCAAGACCAGCCTGGCCAACATGGTGAAACCCCATTACTACTAAAAATACAAAAAGTTCCCCTACTTGGGAGGCTGAGGTAGGAGAATCACTTGAACCCAGGAGGCAGAGGGTTGCAGTGAGCCAAGATCCCGCTGTTGCACTCCAGCCTGGGTAACAAGAGCAAAACTCCGTCTCAAAACAAACAAACAAACAAACAAAAACAATAACTTAAAGTGAGAAACATGTTACATGATTCTAAGGGTTTGTCATCTAATATTAAGATCACTGAGTTTATAAAACAAACAAATTGGAATATAAGGTTTTAAATCTAGTTATGTAGCCCTACATCTTTTGGGCCTCATTGCTATGTTTCAGTTTGCTTTTTTCCTTCCTCCGTTTGTGCATCTATTCTAATTTCCTTATTTAAATGCAATTCTGGATTGGTTTCCATGTCCTTCAAACTGCAAAGGACATATCTTCAAACATCTGCAACTTTCAAAGACAATCTCATTGTATCCTCAGACACTGGATAAAAGATTAAGAACAGAACAGAGGTTTCCTTCTACTGGCCCCTGAAATGAATGCTGACTGGAAAAACAAATCAGTTCTATTCAGTAATGTTTATAATTTAAAGATCTTTACTGGAACAATCCTGGGAACAAGGATACAAGAAAACATAAATGTGACTTATATTTAAATTATAGTCACACTCTAAGATCACAAGTTCTTATAAACTGCTTAATATCTAGGACCCTCCAACAAACGTCTACCTAACTCATAATAGATACTTAACAAATAGTGTTGAACAAGTAGGTTAATTCAATGCTCTGTAGTCTTTGAGGTTGTCCAAATTTCACAGAATAATCAGTGACCTGAGATCTATGTGGAAACAATGGGTCAGTCATTTTCTTAAACACCTAATCATCCCCTCCAAATTGCCTATGTAAAGAACACAGTATCATGACTAGATTGAAAGAGAAATATGGGACAAGAGATGGGGATGAATTTTAACATTAATTTATTTTGGGTGAAAAGAAATATAGACATAACTCCACAATATTGAAAAAATTTGTATTCCCTATTATTTAATAGTTTTATAATAGAAATATTACAACCATACATAAGTTCACATCGGGTAAGAAACAGAGGTGAGGTAAGTAGGGACAAGCACACATGAAGTTCACAAATGTAAGATAAGAGAATACTCTAAATTTACTCAGAAAGTAACTGCATTCAACAGAAAGTTTTTTTTTTTTTTTTAATGCTACTATTATTTTTGGTACTTTTTCAAGAATAGCCAAATGGATTTTATACCAATCATCTCGGGCAATTCTTTTATTGTTATTATTGTAAATGCAAAATCAAGTAGAAACAAAAAGAGGAAAAAAAAATAGCCACTCTCAAGTAAGCTAGCAAATGTCTCGCAATGCCATCTGTTCCAAGCTCAAAGCACTGTAATTCAATGGCTACACAAATGCTGCATTTAATTTTTCAACCTGAGCATATTGATTATTTTATCTAATATGCTGCAGAGTGAAGCCAGTAAGCCTCACTCTGAAAGTAGCTGCAATGGCTAGTGACAAGAGTTTTATTACTGCTAGAAGGTACCTAGCAGAGCTCTGGGAAAAATTACAGATTTCCAACGCAAAGAGGTCATAAAAATTTATGAGACACAACAAAGAGGAGAAAAGGCAGACAGCAGCAGGAAAGGTGACAAATTCTGAAAGGGATCTCAAATATAAGTTTAATAATGTTCAAGTCTGTGACATTTCATTATTATCTACTGGTAAATATAGGGGAGAGACAGGAAGCATTTATTGCTCACCGGACTACAAAAATCTATTGTTTTACAGGTAAAATCAAAGGCAGTCATGTGCAAGCATGTTTGGTCCAAGCTTAAATGGAAATTCTCACAAATGAAGATGAGTTTCACTAATGTGCACTAATTATTCCTCATTATATAGAAGTCACAATATGAAATTGCGAAATATAATACTGAAGATGAGGGAAAATGGAAAAGATACATTACATTTTATAAAGATAATACCCCAAAGTAAATAAAATAAAATAACTCCAGATAATACTTTACAACTACAAAACTATACTATCAGTGCCTAGCTATTATATAAAATAATTCAACACATATGAGGCTCCAGGGGTCATAGGATTGTTGCATTATTTGTGCACCTAGAAATGATGAGGAGGTGTGGTAAATAAATCTGAAGTTGCCATGAAACAATACTTATCATCCATTCTCAAGAGACATCACTATAATGCCCCCCTCTGACCTAAATTTTGTGGTTAACCTTTGACCCACTCATAAAAGTGGTTTGGAAAAGTCCCTTATTCACCTTATGAGAATGGCTCATCCTCTGAGATAAATAATGAAAATGTAAAGATACATGGTCTTACAGGTAACCCAGTTCCTTAAACTGGGTTTGCCTTCTTCTACCTGATGCAACGTTGTACAGAAAAGGAGTCATCGTTACTGGGTATCCCCACTGACTTTCCTTAAATCTTACAAAGGTGTAGGGCTAGGAGACAGTGCAATTTACCTTTGCCAATGTACCTCTTATTCCCCTCACATATGTTGATATAAAGTATCAGAAAATACATTTTTGTATTTAAAAAAACTTCAAAAATATCACTCCTATGTATCCTGTAATGTGGCAATGTGTTTTGTTTGTTTGTTTTGGTTTGTTTTTCAGACTAAATTTCAAAATGTCATTTGGATTTAATTCCTAACTTTTGTGTATTTGTACTCAGGCCTAAATTACTTGCAGGTGCAGCTGTCAGTCTCCTGATACTTTTTAGTTGTTTAAATTTAGTTTTTATTCATTAATTTTCTACAACCTTTGGCAAGCGATAAAATCCTTTTTAAGAAACTCAGATCTACAAATGTGTAGCAGATCTCAGAAAAGCATTTTCCATGCTTTTTCAATGCTGCCTATCCTGTACTTATCAACATTCTTTAACTTTGTTTACTTCTTATAAATAAAACCAACTTGAGACATTCCATCCATATTCTATTTACCCTTAGGGTGGTTAAACAGCATTGATTATTTGCAAAGAGATGGTTTATTAATTTCTATGGTGTGGCCGTCATAAGATAATGATATCTCATTTACACCACATTTATTTCACTTCATGATTTCACACTTATTGTGAGTTTGATAGCTTACTATGCTTTACTCTGAGATTCAAAAACAAAGTAATTTTTTTGGCCTACTTTTATTTTTAGCCAAGAGTGTCCTGATAGTCTGTATATGTCCTTTATAAATCCCTTTTATTGAATCTTCAGGAGTATTGCAAACCATGATTATGGCATCCTTGCAAGATTCTGAGCTTTAAAATTTAAACAAAGTCAGGGTTTCACACCAATTCTCTGACTTGGGTTAATGCTTAATATTCATAAATCTCAGGTAATTTAAATCCATAAAAAATAATAAAACAATAATACTCTATTCGCAGAGTCATTGTCCGTAACACAGAAAATATATAGAGTTTAGTGTAATTCTTGGCATATTGAGCTGACATTCAATATGGCTACCATTATCATCATTATTGCCCACTTTTCATAATAGTAATTTTGTTATGGTATTCTTTAACAACAATACTACAATATGTGTGCTAGAATAATTTGAACTAAAGTACATTTAGACTTGTCTTTTTGAGAGTTATCATGCTTATGTTTTTACTTTTCTAGAGAGCAATGGAAATTGTGTTTGTATATTTTCAGTAGTCACCATCAAATCCTTTCCTAGGGCTGTCATCTTTTGTTCTTTCATTTAGGTCTCTGTGTCTGTGAAAGTATTGGACTTCATTTTTTTTTCTTCAGTCATTTCAAATTATCATGATACAGGGTATAATATTTGCGATGTAAATACACTCATACTTAGCATTTACTAACACATTAAAAATGGCCAGAAAATGTGACGGGTGTGGTGGCTCACCCCTGTCATCCCAGCACTTTGGGAAGCTGAGAAGGGCAGATCACCTGAAGTCAGGAGTTCAACATCAGCCTGGCTAACATGATGAACCCCCGCACCGTCTCTACTAAAAATACAAAAATTAGTAGGATGTGGTGGCGTGCACCTGTAATCCCAGCTACTCAGGAGGCTGACAGGAGAATGTCTTGAACCCAGGAGAATCACTTGAACCCAGGTGGCAGTGAGCCAGCCTTGGTGACAGAGCAAGACTCTATCTCAAAAAAAAATTATACACACACACACACACACACACACACACATATATATCTATATATATATACCTATACGTACACATATATATCACACACACACACACACACACACACACACATATACACACAGAAAATGTTCTTAAGATGAATGCCACTCTATTTTGGACCCACATATTTTTGCTATACACCAACATAAAGAAGGTTACTTAAAAAATTAAAGAACTTAGCCTATTTCCACTTTCAAGTGTTTGCTATCAAATGTCTTTATTTTGTTTGATTACTGTGAAAGTATTTTCCAAAGCCAGACAAGTGCTATGTTCTTTTCTTTAACAAGGAGATTTCAGTAAATTCCTCCCATCTAGGTTTTTCTTTCAATTCCTGATGCCTACTTCTTAATAAAGTGAACATTTTAAATAAATGCTCTTAGAATCTTACAATATTTCTGTGTGTTTTTTCTTTCTTTCATATAAACGGATGTTTTTGTCTTAGCTCAATTTTCAAAACATTCAGTAAAGGGATGTAGCACCTGAAAGTCATAAGTATATGTCACCCAGATAAATTATGATGAATTGTGTGAAAGATTTTGGCTCAATAGTTATCGGTTAATATTATGGTACTTTAGTGCAGCAGATGCATATATTGGTGTGTAATTTATTTGGGGTCATAAAATGTTACCGCTTATTAAAATTAGCTCTGTCATGATATTAAAAATTTCAGGCCAGAGCAGCTGTGTTGATAATTAGTAAAATGACATTAAATACTAGTCATACATTAACTTACACAGCTTAAAACCCATCGTACCTTTTTTTATTGGGATGCAAACCTTGAGAAAATCTAACTTATATGTTAAGCCATCTTGGTGAAGGAGTCACCACCTCCTTCATAAAAGCTGCATTAACTTCATGTCCCTCTCATTCTATTTTGTGGAATATTTTGCATGTATACATATACATACATGTGTACATATATATATATACACACACACATAAACATGCACACACATATAAAATGGCTATGGGATTATTATTATTATTACTATTTTTTTTTTTTTTTTGAGATGGAGTCTCGCTTTGTCACCCAGGCTGGAGTGCAGCGGCATGATCTTGGCTCACTGCAACCTCCACCTCCTGGGTTCACGCCACTCTTCTGCCTCAGCCTCCCGAGTAGCTGGGACTACAGGGATGTGCCACTACACCCGGCTAATGTTTTGTATTTTTAGTAGAGATGGGGTTTCACCATGTTAGTCAGGATGGTCTCCATCTCCTGACCTCGTGATCCGCCCACTTCAGCTTCTCATGCCTGGGATTACAGGCGTGAGCCACTGCGCCTGGCCAGCGATTTTTATATACACTTAAAGATCATTGTTTATATGTTTAGAAATTGAAGTTGACCTAAATGTTATAGGAAACACAGAATACCTTGATACTAATGATGAGGCTGTTTCTCTTCATGTATCAGTTATGCCATTTTCTCTTTAGACCTTACAGTTCCCAAATAGAGTGAATAACACACCATATGTTTTCCTTTGTCAGTTTGTTTATTCCACAATTATGCTATTTATCATATTATTGTTAGAATTTATCCATTTATTTTTCTATATTCTTCCAGGGATTTTAATTACTTCTATGATAGGGACCATAAATTAAGCCATTCCATAAAACCATGATCAATATTTCTGGTGTCTATAAATTGGGTAATCCAGTTAAAATGTAATAAATACCATGATAAGCAGCCTGTAGGATTGTCCCCAACGATCTCTGATTCATGGTTGTGCAATCCACTCTCTTCAAGTGAGATCTGGATCTAGTGACCTGTTTCTAATGGATAAAATATAGCAGAAATAAGGCATGCCACTTCCAAGATTAGATTACAAGAAGATTCTGGCTTTTATCTTGCTCCCTTTTTCTTGCTGTCTGACTTGCCCACACTCAAGGAAATCAGCTGCTATGTAGTGAACTGCCTTAGAGAGCAATTCACGCTGGTTTTCAGCCACCAAGCAGCAGGGAACTGAAGCTTTAGTACAACAGTCCATGAAGAGCAAAACCCTGTCTATCACCTGTTTGAGCTTAAGAGTTGATGCTTCCCCAGTTGAGCCTTGAGATGACTGAAGCCCTTACTGATATCTTGATTATAGCTTCTGCAATGAACCCTGAGCCAGAGGCACCCAGCTGAGCCATTCCTGGATTTTTAACTCACAAAAACTATAAGGTAATATGTTTGTGGTTTTAAGTTGCTGAGTTTTGGAATAATGTGTGACACAGCCATAGATAACCAATATAAATAGTTATTGAATAAATGAATAAATAAATAAATGAATAGATCAATTAATGTAAATTTTAAGTCTGTAACACCATATGCACTGAAGAAAAAATGTCAAATCACTGAAATCCCTCAAACATCTCATGAGGAAGCACAAAACAAACATCTATGTGATATTAGCAGATATCTAATTAAATATTGCCTTATAACTCCCATTCTCAGTACCATACAGTATTTGTATTTTAACAGTTATAATTAAAGAGAGTTGGCATTTGCCAAGTTCTACAAGTATATATTGTTTTAATCTTCTGAAAAAAATGACAATCTCTAAGTCTAAATTCAATCAATATTTCGAAAACCATATCATCTCGTTAGAAAAAAAAAACTATACTTTTTCTAGCATTAATAGGAATTATTTTTTTCTTTTTAATTTTTATTTATTTTTTAAATTATACTTTAAGTTTTAAGGTACATGTGCACAATGTGCAGTTTTGTTACACATATATACATGTGCCATGTTGGTGTGCTGCACCCATTAACTCCTCATTTAACATTAGGTATATCTCCTAATGCTATCCCTCTCCCCTCTCCCCACCCCACAACATTATAAATAATAGTTGTTGGAACAAAGGAACCTCACTGTTCTGGCAATTTCACTGAGTGTACACCATTAAGGCTGCACTACAATTTCTCAGTGAAGCCATTACATGAAGAGTTACCCTTCTGTCTTGTGCTGTGGCTATTAACATTGCCTGTACCTTCTTTAATAGTGAGGAAGTTCAAATCTTAGTTCCATTTCCCATTACTAAAAAAAATTTTATCAGTCACCGTATTTTAGAGGCTCCGATTTCTTATTTGTAAATTTAGTATAACAGTAATTTCCTTTCTGAACAAGGAGAGCTGACAAAAAATCAGTACTTGATAAATGACAATTAATGTAAATCAATTATAAATAGACACAATAATATTTGCACAGGTTCCATCCTTTGTTAAGAATCTACTTTTGAGGCCGGGTGCGGTGGCTCACGCTTGTAATCCCAGCACTTTGGGAGGCCGAGGCGGGCGGATCACGAGGTCAGGAGATCGAGACCACGGTGAAACCCCGTCTCTACTAAAAATACAAAAAATTAGCCGGGCGTGGTGGCGGGCACCTGTAGTCCCAGCTACGCGGAGGCTGAGGCAGGAGAATGGCGTGAACCCGGGAGGCGGAGCTTGCAGTGAGCTGAGATTGCGCCACTGCACTCCAGCCTGGGCGACAGAGCGAGACTCCGTCTCAAAAAAAAAAAAAAAGAAAAAAAAATCTACTTTGAAATTTCATATGTAAAACTTTGTTCAAGGGTATACATTATTTTTCTATTAACTCTTGGAACATTTCAGGTTTGAGGCTTTTGGGGGACAAAAAGAAGGAAAGAAAGACCCTAATAACCACTCAGAGTTTCTGTCAACTCACCAAGTTGTTCACATTTTCTAAGAGCTCTCAACTATGTTAAGCAATGAATCTTTGAGGACAACGACTTTATTTATCTTTACGTTATCTTCAGAACATAAGAACTTAAAAAAATATAAATTATTTTAGTTATACAGTATTTATAATATTTAGTCCTGTTCTGTTACTGCTTTTTTTAAAAAGTCTGTATTTTGAAATAATTTTAGACTTACAGGAAAGTTGCAAATACAGTGCACAGTTCATATATACCCCCTAGCCAGCATTCCTTTATATTAATAAATTACACAACCTTAGCACAATCATGGAAACCAGAAAGTTAACATTGCTACACTATTCGCCAGTGGTGTGCTACCAAAGTAGTTTTCCAGCGTTGGGAGGAAGTAACCCTGACTTTCAGTATTTGCCACTGTCCTTGTTTTCCTGTGCCTACCATGACCAACGTTTAAATAGGAAGAATTTCTGTGGTTAAACCCTATATCTCATTGTGCAGAGAGGTATAAAGTAGACCCTCAACACATATATTTTTCACTTTTTCTTGACTTATTGGCTGATTTAATAAAAAAAAAAGACTATTGAAAATATTTTACCTCTTATTAATGCAAATAGTATTCTTCCTAGAGTTTCTCACTTTCAGATGCATCAAATTCCATCTTGACATTGGCATGGATTACAAATTTAGTCCATCCCTCTTCAGATACTTTTCCCTTGAGGATAATGAATTTGAAAATGGGGGCTTATGTATGACATTTAATCTATAGTCCATCAACACTGATCAATGCAAACCAGATTCAGGGAAGTGATCCATGTCCCCAAGCAAATATAAAAATCAATTTTACCTGTTTCACCAATGCATGCCTTGGCTGTGCTACATTTTCAATTTTCTTTCATTTTTTGAAAACTGCTCATAAGTTATATGCATGAGGATGTAGGAATTAAGCAGACGGTGAATTGAGAGCTGCTCTAATGAAAATGTATTATAGATGCTTTCCTCCTCAGATGTAGAAACTATCACATGTATAATCTGTGGCAATATTTCAGTCAGCTTCTATAATTGATGTATAACTTCAATAGGAAGTTCAAATTCTGGAAGATAACTTGTGGTTGAGTGACACCATCTGACCCAATCATAAGAAGAATATTTCTCAAATTTGTGGGAATGTTACAGTTCGCATGTGGGTATTGAAAAGAGTATAATATCTTAACCCCTTTAAAGGACAAAGTCATCAAAAATGTTACCTTCATTCATTCTGGAAATAAAAATCATGCAGTAAATCATTTTTTTCTCATGCTTTCAGGAGAGAAGAGGGGAAAGAAGAACGCTGACTGGAGATAAAGAAGACTATATAAATATATTTACCGGCTGGACGCGGTGGCTCACGCCTGTAATCCCAGCACTTTGGGAGGCTGAGGCGGGCAGATCACGAGGTCAGGAGATGGAGACCATCCTGGCTAACACGGTGAAACCCCGTCTCTACTAAAAAATACAAAAAAATTTAGCCCGGCATGATGCCGGGCGCCTGTAGTCCCAGCTGAGGCCAGTCCTCAGCTGAGGCTGAGGCGGGAGAATAGCGGGAACCCGGGAGGCGGGGCTTGCAGTGAGCTGAGATCGCGCCACTGCAGTCCAGCCTGGGAGACAAGAGTGAGACTCGGTCTCAAAAAAAAAAAAAAAAAAAAAATTAACCCTTATTTTGGATTAAATATATAAGAAATTATAAAAATAAAATATCATTTGGCAAAAGCCACGGTAATAATTGTTGCAGATGAGACTATCATTGGATGCTGAAATCAGTGAGCAAACATTTGAGGAGAAACAAGGTTATCAGGCTATTGGTACAGTCTCAAAAACTTCCCCCTCATATGTTTTTCCAATACAAAGAGGAGAATCACAGTGTTACAGTAAAGAAAAACTGTTAAACATAGTTAGTAAAGGTTAATACAATCAGTAATAAGATTTGTTAATATCATGTACTCCTACTAAGAAGCAGTGAGAGAAAAAATATCATTTCTGTGATATTTTATTGCCCACACTGTATAATCCAAATTTAATTTTAAAGCTAATATTGAAAAAGACTCAACAAAGAAGGTAGCTGACTACTACTCATTAAAATTGTCAAGACTGGGGAAAAAAAAGAGAAGTTGAATATTGGAGGAGACTCCAGAGACCAAACACAATATGTGATGTTAGATTCTAGAACAGAAAAGGACATCTGGTGAAATTCAAATAGTCTTTAGTTTAGCTAATGGAATCAGTGGGCTATTCACTTCTCTTGGCCATGGATTCCTTACTCGAAATGAGGGAAATGGTCATCTCTACCTCGGGGGTTTATGGTGAAAACCAAGGGAGATAAAAGATGTATCCATGCATGGTACCCAAATGAATATTAGCTGCACTGCAAATGATGGAGCAACTGTACTGTGCCCAAGACACAAAGATACAAGCCAGTCTTTTTCTAACAAAGTGTAAACAAGCTATATCACAGAAAAATTGTATGTAGACAAGTAAAATATCTTTCTGCAATGATATAAGCTGTTCCAACTTTCACTCTTCTTGAGGTAATAATTCAAAATCTGTGAGGAGGTCATGTTAGTGACAGGCTTTCTGCACTTTCTGTTTCTGTTCGAAGACTAATGTAACTCTATGGTGGCAGAGGAAAAATGTAGTAGAGGAACAGTATGAGTTTCCAGTAATTCAGAAAAAAAGAGACGAGTGCATATGAGAAAAATAGAAGGATGACAATGTTTTTATGTAGCATTTAAACTGGCTAATTGTGAAAGTAAATTTTGGTTCATTATGAAAAATATTTATAGCTGTACTTTATTTGAATAAGAAGAAACATCACAGATGATCAAATTGAAGTTTCTTATTTTATCAATCAAAAACACTGAGGGCCAAAGAGGTTATGTACCCTGTCCAAAGTTACATGTTGAGTTATCAGCACAAAATCCCAGTCTCTGTCCTATTACAGGCCATTGCTTCTTTCTTCAAGTTTAGTTTTGTTTTCTGTTAGTTCACTAGACCTAAAAGAACCCTCTTAGCACTGACATAAAATAAACATAAACAGAGTTCTGACTGTAAAGCCTTCCTACCTTTATTTCAGTGTGCTCTTATAGTAGAGACTAATTGGACAGTTGGAGTTAGAAGAGGAGGCAAATAAGGCAAATCTCTAAAACTTGACTTATTTCTACTTAAGTTATCTATGTAGGCACTAACTATAGGAGTTTTCCATCTTAAAGGGTTCTAACTGAAATATATAAGAAATTATAATAAATTATTCCTTCTTGCTTACAAGACTAAAATTAATTAGAAATTATGAAAATTTCATAATCATATATATTTATAAAAGACTATTTCATAATTTGAAGACAAAAATATTAATAAGATGTGTCAAATGATGTAAATGCATCATGAGATTACTGCTGTGGTTTGAATATGTCCTCACCAAAATTCAGGTATTGCTAATGTGATGACATTAAGAGGTGGGGCCATTAAGAGGCGAATAGATCATGAGGGTTCCTTTCTTGTGAATGGATTTAGGTACCCTTAAAAAGGCACTTAAAAATGGAATTGACTCCTGCATGCCCTTTCACCTTCAGCCATGTGATGATGCAGTAAAAAGGTCCTCTCCAGGTGCTGGGGACTTGCTCTTGGATTTTCCAGCCTCCAGAAATGTAGGAAATAAATTTCTGTTCATGATAAATTACCCATCCTCTGGTATTCTGTTATATATCAATATTGTTGTATTTTGTGTGCCAAATCACTTTATTTAATTGATACACTCTTCTCCTTCCACTCCCAGATAGGAATATTCCTAAAACCACCATTAGTTTTCACATGAGTGAGAGATTTTCCTTCCTATCTCTGATTGACGGTAGATACTTTGCTTCCTATTATCAGAGCTGACCC
This sequence comes from Symphalangus syndactylus, assembly GCF_028878055.3. NCBI lineage: Eukaryota > Metazoa > Chordata > Mammalia > Primates > Hylobatidae > Symphalangus > Symphalangus syndactylus. The sequence goes on from NC_072432.2 coordinate 45,220,690, forward strand.
AGTTTGATACATACTCTCTATTTTTTGGCATTGGCAATAATACATGCTTCCTCTCTGCTTGGAGGTCTTCAGAAGAGGATGTATAGTATAACTTCTGTATCCCCTAAAGGTTAATGAGAACTTGTTAATGAGTCTTAATGAGTGTTTGTTAAATTAAAAAATTAGAAATTATTTCTTAAAATAATCTGCAACTTTTAATACATGACTCTGTTTAACATCTATTATTATTTTATTTCTCTCTTTATTACTCTACACAACACTTTAGCCAAAGAACTATGAAAAAGCAGACTTTACAGTAAGTGGAATCTGAATGTCCATGGAGGCAATGTGGGGAACCAAATGAGTAAAGAATGTATGAGAGGAGGCAGAAGACTGTTGCAAAAATCCAGGTGAAAGATGATGAGAAAATGAACTAAGGCGTAGAGGGGAGAGCAGAAGAATCAGAATTTGGGACCAAATCAGATGTGTAAACTGATAAAATGGGAAGTGTGAGGAATTATTCTGATTATTTTAGAACTTATGTAGGTTATTCAATCGAATTGGAGTAATTTTTAATCACTCAAGTAATATGTCATTGCTAAAATGACATTTTCATAAATTAATCTGAATGTACCTCAACTTTTTAAATCTAAAATGATTATAAGAAATTTACATGTAATATTCATATAACTACTTCTATTCAACTGGTAATATTATATACTTTGCAACATCACGTTTATCACAAATATCAAGAGCTAATATTACTGTAGACAACTCTGAATTTGACACTATCTAGTTTGGAAATTAGCCACATCCTTTTTTCTTCCTCTCATTTTGACCATTTCACAGTTCATTACCACATCTAACAGAGAGAAAGTTGGGTAGGGGAGTAAAAATGAGACTCTTACTTATCACATATAGGTGTTGATTCCTGAGTCACCTTTTTCTTTTTTTTTTTTTTTTTACCAGTACTTTAGACTGTGAAGATACTTTTCTGTAAAAACTGAAATAAACTAAATTTCGCATATGTCTGCACAGTTTGTCCTGGGCAAACTCATCAACATTTACTTCCACATTGCACAATTCAAAATCATTTACAGTTGTTGATCTGCATAGATGTGAGTTTTCCCAGTTTAAGAAAGAAATCAAATGGAAATAATTTTTAAGAAGTTATTCATTATATTATTAGTCTCTATATTGTATTGATTAGCTGTGTTTTTAGAGAATGCATTCCCAATATTTTCCTGAATTATGAAGACCATGTCTCTCCAGAACTGTTGGGAATCATCAAATGTATTTATATACTAAATAGAACCAACAGTAATTGTTCCCATAAATCCAGCTTCAACTCACTGTATGTGATTTGTTGGTGGTGCAGGTACTGAGAAACTGCATTAACTTTTAATCCACAAAGATACAATATAAGGGATGGAGGCCTTGGAAATGAGGGTTAGCTGCAGACATAATCTCTCTGCCCTTGATTAAAACTTTTGAACTATTGATTCTTTCCACATTTACAAGCGTAGACATGGAATACATCTAATAATAATTACAAGAATTACTCAAGTGTACAATTACTTTTACTGTTACAACTAGATAATGATCAATAATACACACGCATTAACTGCTACATATAAGGAACAGAGTGGTTATTATGCCACAAAGTGTTTACATCAGTGACTTTGGCGATTTTAATGTTTTATGAAAAATGAACTAAATAATTATTATTCTCTTGGGACTGTCAATATCTTAAGACGTTGCACACACACACACATATATAGGTATAATTCAGCAAACTTTCCTACTAAATTATACCTACATAGTGGAAGTATTTTAAAATGACACCAAAGATAAAGAAATATTGAGTTATGACTGGTATTGAGGCATTGGTAATGAGCCAATTATCAACATTGAAATGAGACAGAAATGAATTATACTTTTTGTTTCAGTTACATATTTGCCCTTGGGTAATTTACTTAGCTTTTCTGAAATTCAGCTTTAATATAAGAATGAAGATATGACTGTCCTTGAGACTTGCCATGGAAAGTGAGTGAAACAATGTGGGAACAGTGTTTTGTTTCTGTGGCCATGATACCAGCTGGGTAAATAGCTACATATTTTTGGGATAATTTGCCACATTTTCAAACCCATATTATTCATTCTTCCTCAATAATGCTTTGAATACATTTACACTATGTTTGAAATCAGTTTCAACACTTTTCTGCATTGCACATAGATCTAATAATTCTGTTTTTATGTCATTGATGTAATATATATGAAGAGTAATATTCTATTTTTCTAGAATTTTGACATTTGCAAATTTGTATTGTGAAAAACAAAACAAATGATAAAAATTATGACTCCTAAAACCTAGTTCTGACTACTACAGAGGGTAATTGATAAATGACAATCTCTACTACACAACAACAATTATATAAGGGATGCGTATTCTAGGAAATGTGTTAATAACTTATTTTTCATTTCTTTTAATATAATTCAATTTGAATAAAGAGAGATTTCTAAATTCTGCTTCCATTGGCTAAGTACTGCATCATATTCAATGGTGAAATGTGATCTATATATCACAATTATCTTCAATTATTTTTAAGGTACAATATTATACAAATAAAGTAATTAAGTCAAAATTTTACATTCTCATAACATTTTTTTCTGAACCTCAAGTGCGAATAAGTAGATGGCATGACTCTGTTTACACAGACTTAATATTTTTAAGAAGGGACCCTACTCTCCCAGCCCTATCTAAACAAATCAAGAATCTACAAAACTACTAAATTAAATGTAAAGATAAAATAGTCAAAAATTGGGTTCTTGAAGTTACTGCAACATATTTATAATTAATATGCCCCTGCAAAATCATATTTATATTAAAGTCCACACATTATTATTAAAGCAAATATTAGCATGGGAATAACATATAACCTGGAAAAAATCACAACCCAGCAAATAAAAAGACTCCTGCTAGACAAAATTCTTTTAAATTACACTGTAGTGATAAAGCAGATTAATTCCAAAAATGAGATGCTGTCTGCTAACATTCCTGCTGACCACTCTAAGTACCGTACAACAGACTAAATTTCTCCGGCATTCTGGCAATGGCTTTTTTATAAGTGCCAGCTGAGCTAAATTTGCTAAATGCAAATCTCTCCAGGTAAGAAAATGCACAAGCAATGTGAGCTGGCTTTTGCTTGCACTAATTCTAAAGTATGGCACATGAACCCTTGTAGTTGAAAATGCAGAACTATGGCTTGCAAGCTGGGTTCACACTTGATATTAACCTTTCTTTGCATCACTGTAGGATTTGCAGTGTTTAGATTTCAGTCTGAATTACATCGGAAATGAGGTTGGATATGTCATTGTTCGAAGGCAAAATCACACCTTGCTCTTTGGAGACAGCAACAATATATACACAGCAGCATTTTGCAAACTTCAGCATGCATTGAAATTATGTGGGGATCTTCTTAAAAAACAGAATTTTATTCATAGGCCTGAAAAACAACCTGAGGTTTTACATGCCTACCAATATACTGAGTCATACCTAAATCATCTAAGGTCCTTGCTCTGTATATCAAAAGTATAGAACATTACTATGAAAGTACTGTTTATTATAATTATAATAAACTATAAAGGGAGCTACCTTTGATTTTAAATTTTTAGTATCCATATTAAACAAATTTAGAAGTTGCAATTAATTTTAGTAATTCATTGTTTTTTTTGTTTTTTTGTTTTTTTTTGAGACGGAGTCTTGCTCTGTCGCCCAGGCTGGAGTGCAGTGGCGCGATTTCGGCTCACTGCAAGCTTCGCCTCCCGGGTTCACGCCATTCTCCTGCCTCAGCCTCTCCGAGTAGCTGGGACTACAGGCGCCCGCCACCATGCCCGGCTAATTTTTTGTATTTTTAGTAGAGACGGGGTTTCACCGTGGTCTCGATCTCCTGACCTCGTGATCCGCCCGCCTCGGCCTCCCAAAGTGCTGGGATTACAAGCGTGAGCCAGCGTGCCCGGCCAGTAATTCATTGTTAAATGTATCCAGAATATTACATTTTCAGCATATAATATTCAATTAATAATGACATATTTTAGGTTTTTTTGTTAGTAATGCCTTCAAATCTGGAATATTTTGTACAATGACCCATCACAATTTGTACTAGCCACATATCAAGTGACCAATAGCTACGTATGCCTAGTGGTTATAATGTCGGACAGCACAAGTATAATTTATTTTTATTTTCATTTTTATTTTTATTTCTTTAGAGACAAGGTCTCTCTCAGGCACCGAGACCGGAGTGCAGTGGTGCAGTCATAGGTCTGCAGCCTCAAACTCCTGAGCTCAAGTGACCATCCCACCTCAGCCTCCCAAGTAGCTGGGACTGTAGATATGCACCACCATATCTGGCTAACTTTTTTATTTGTAGAGACAGGGTCTCACTATGTTGCAGCCCAACTGGTCTCGGGCCCCAAGTGATTCTCCTATCTCAGCCTCCCAAAGTGCCGGGATTACAGGCATGAGCAACTGTACACAGCCTTAGATATAATTTATATAATTTAGAAAGAAACAAAATAATATTTTACTGGTGAAATCATGAATTGTGCTCTTTTCTAAATTTCTCCTTCATTTTAAATCTGTTTAAGTGTAGCTCTTAACTAACAACATTCATAATTTGTTTTATACCTGCTAGGGAAAGAAAAGAAGCCAGAGGGGACCCCTGAGACCTAGATCAGACAATTAGAGGTCTTGAAACAGGATAACCTGAGAAAAGAAACAAAGTAGGAATAAAAACAACAGCAGCAAAAATGGAAATAAGTTTCTTGACCAAATAGTTCTTGAGTGTCTGCTATGTTCCGGATACTGCACTGAAAGTGAGACTACAATAATGGACAAGAATAATGAACTTCCTCTTATAAAGGTTCTTAAAGAGAATAAACAGGAATAAAGGAATGAGAGAAGTCAAACTGTGGAAAAATGTTTCAGTAATTATTTAATAATTGTTCTTGGACAATAAAGGGAAAAGGAATGAAGAAAAACATTCGGTGTGTCTTGGTTTCCTCCAACACCTTTGGCTATTCTTTCTTATTTTCCTTTCCTGGGTGCCCTTTCCATAGGCACACTCTGATTCTTTAATTACAAAATACCTATGGATTGGTCCTGAACCACCTTCTCTTACTTATATAGACTCTCCCTTGGTGATCTTAATGAGGACTTCATCTAGCAATACTACCAAATTTATAACTTGTGCAAGATTTCCCTGTCTCTGAGCTTCCAGCTGACTACTTGACATTTTCTCTTGACCTAGCATCTTCACATACTGTGAAAACAATTCTGTATCAATAACTCTCCCATTTCTGTTTTTCTCCTAGTCTTTCCCATCTCAATAACTGACATTGTAGCTATCTAATTGCTCAAACTAGAAATATGGAAATCACCCTTGATTTATCCTTTTATCTTGCTCTCCATATCCACCCCACCAGGAAATCCTACTGATTTTATATCCAAACATGTATCTTGACTTCTCTCCAACTCTATTGTCAACCCCGTAGTCCAAGTCTTAATTTCACATCTACATTACAGCAATGGTTTTCACTCTTGCTTCCCTACAATTGATTCTTCAAATTGTAGTCAGAACATTCTCTATAAAATTCAAATCAGATAATGTATGCTTAAAGATCTTTAGAGGATTCCCATTTCACATTGAATAAAATCTACATTTTTTACCAGGGCATGAAGTGCTTCAAAGATCTGGCTCGTGCCTACTTCTCCATTTTCATCTTCTACTATGCCCCCATCACAATATGCCAGTTATATTAATTTCTTTTCTGTTTCTTGAAGTCCCCACGTTCTTTTTTAACCTTGAACCCTTGTATTTCCTGTTCCTTCGATGTAGAATGTACCTCTCCCAGAAATTTTTATGGTTGACTGCTTTTTGCTTTTCAGTTCTCCCATCAAATGTCATCTCCTTGGGGAAAATTTCTCCCATTTTTCAGTAGATCTGCATCACCACAACTTCTCCTGTCAATCACACTTTTTACAAATTACCTTGTTAGCTTCCTGCATAGTACATGTTTTAATACATAATTATCTTCCAAATTTATTTGCTTACTTTTTAGCTTTCTGATTCTTGAAATAATAGATGAGTTTCCCAGAGCCCAATACATATTACTTTCTATAAATATTTACTGATTGATTGTTGAATGAATTGCATAGAGATGAAAAAAGACTGAGTTCTACTCTCAGATCTGCTATTATAAATTGTACTTTAGTCAGTCACGGATGCTAATCTGTGAGTCTCAGTTTCTTCATGAGTAAAATAAGTGTCATAACATGAGTTCCTACTTTAACATAAGAGTGTATGATTTCATAAAGATAATGAATAATGAAAAAGCTAATTAATATTGAGACTTTTTGTTTATTTACTATAAAATATTCATGCCACCTGGCTAATATATCCGTGAAATCACTCAGCTATGCTGAAGCCACAATTCTGGAAGAGTCAGCAATAGACATCAAGTCAATTTTCTCTGCTAATATAGGGAGAAGTGTAGAGATAATACCAAATGGCAGATTTTTCATTTTCGTAATCTTGTTTTGCTTTGGTGATACTAAATTGCCTTGTAGTCTCTGACTGACAATAGGCAAGTTGGGAAGTGGGAAGAGTGTGCCAGAAATGTATTATATCCTTAGGGCAAAATATCCCAGAATTAAAATTAAAATTGATCATAAAAAGGTTATATATATATATATATATATATATATATATATAAAATCAAGAGTTGACTATACTCACTTAATATAATATTGTTATAGAACACACACAGCACAGGTTCAATTGCTACAACTGCATAAATGTATCTATCTCTGTATCTCACTATTCATGAATTGATAGGTACAACAGACATGCGTGACATATATATAATATATTCACTATGAAAATGATTTAAATTTGTAGTGGGTATTTCTACACACTGCATCATTTGTTTATTCATTTTCGCACATATGTATTTTATCTGTGTCCATTGTTTATTACTATAACAAGATTAGCTATCAGTTAATTTTTATTTTTACTTCACCAGATCATTATTTATTATGACCAAGGTGAAATATTTATAGTGTCTTCTAAATAATCAACAGTCTATGATTGAGTAGAAGAATAAAACATAGTAACTGAAAACTGTATATTCTCTGCTTATATATGGTAATGTTCACTAATTTAACCTAGTATATTAATTAATGAAAGCTTGGCTTAAGAAAAAGCACTTGTATGCAGTTCAATGAGTACAACAAAGACACAAATAGCATGCACGTATATGTGTCTGTGTATATACACATATGGTCATGTAAATTTGCTTCTTCCCTGCTTGTAAGTAGATTGCCTACACCTTAGGAGCAGAAGAGAATGTTAAGTTTCTTTGCTATCAAAACACTCCATGATTCATTGTTAAAGATTAAATTTGTTTTCTCTTGACATTATCCACATTTGTTGATAATAATTTGTAACCCAGAGTTGCAGTGCTCAAACTTCTTGATATGCTGCTGTGCTATGATAAGTTGTAAAACTGATTAAAAGCAAGTTGTTACTAATAATAGTCAAATCATTGATTGTAAAAAGCACTTAATTTGCAAAATAAGTTCATGGAAATTTCTCACAATAAAAAGGAAAAGTGAGGTGACAGAGAGGGTTTAATAACCACTAATTTAATATAAGTAATGATTCTAATGTGGTATACATCATATGATACAATATATGACATAGATGTATTTTTCATTGATAAGTACTGATACATATAAGTAATGATACTAATGTTGTGGCCATTATAGGTTAGTAAAGCAAATTGCAACTCTCTCTTCAAGCCCATTCCATCCATGATGACCATGGTCTAACCAAGTATCTTAAGGAATTGAAGATTGCCTACCAGAAGTATCCCGTTATAATAGAGTTTTGAAAAACAGTTTTAAAGAAAAAAAATGTATTAATATAAAATCAGTTTCACGTGTTACAGAAATGTTTTATTTCACTTGCTCAACATATTATATATATACATATATATAAATAATAAGCTAGATGTTAATCAACACTTTTTTTTTTTTTTGAGACGGAGTCTCGCTCTGTCACCCAGGCTGGAGTACAGTGGTGCGATCTCGGCTCACTGCAAGCTCCACTCCCGGGTTCACGCCATTCTCCTGCCTCAGCCTCCCTAGTAGCTGGGACTACAGGCACCTGCCACCACGCCCGGCTAATTTTTTGTATTTTTAGTAGAGACGGGGTTTCACCGTGTTAGCCAGGATGGTCTAGATCTCCTGACCTCGCAATCTGCCCGCCTTGGCCTCCCAAAGTGCTGGGATTACAGGCGTGAGCCACCGTGCCCGGCCTGTTAATCAACACTTTTTTTGTTGTTTGTTTTGTTTAATTATACTTTCAGTTCTGGGTTACATGTGCAGAACGTGCAGTTTTGTTACATAGATATACACGTGCCCTGGTGGTTTGCTGAACCCATCAACCCACCACCTGCGTTAGGTATTCCTCCTAATGTTATTCCTCCCCTACCCCCCATTCCCCGACAGTTTCTGGTGTGTGATGTGTCCCATCCTGTGTCCATGTGTTCTCATTGTTCAACTCCCACTTATGAGTGAGAACATGCGGTATTTGGTTTTCTGATCTTGTGATAGTTTGCTGAGAATGATGGTTTCCAGCTTCCTCCATGTCCCTGCAATGGACATTAACTCATCTTTTTTTATGGCTGCAAAGTATTCCATGGTGTATATGTGCCACATTTTCTTAATCCAGTCTATCATTGATGGACATCTGGGTTGGTTCCAAGTCTTTGCTATTGTGAACAGTGCCACAATAAAGATACATGTACATGTGTCTTCATCATAGAATGATTTATAATCCTTTGGGTATATGCCTAGTTGTGGGATTTCTGGGTCAAATGGTATTTCTAGTTCTAGATCCTTGAGGAATCGTCAGACTGTCTTCCACAATGGTTGAGCTAATTTACACTCCCATCAACAGTGTAAAAGCGTTCCTATTTTTCCACAACCTCTCCAGCATCTGTTGTTTCCTGACTTTTTAATGATTGCCATTCTAACTGGCGTGAGATGATATCTTATTGTGGTTTTGATTTGCATTTCTCTAATGACCAGTGATGATAAGCATTTTTTCCTACATCTGTTGGTTGTATAAATGTCTTCTTTTGAAAAGTGTCTGTTCATAGCCTTTGCCTATTTTTTGATGGGGTTGTTTGTATCTTTCTGGTAAATTTGTTTAAGTTTTGTAGATTCTGGATTTTGCCTTTTGTCAGATGGATAGATTGCAAAAATTTTCTCCCATTCTGTAGGTTGCCTGTTCACTCTGATGATAGTTTCTTTTGCTGTGCAGAAGCTCTTTAGTTTAATAAGATCCCATTAATCAACATATGTTAAAAGCAAAGTGTCTAGAAGGTATATTACAATTCCCAGTCATTTAAAAATAATATTTAGTATTCTAAATAATTACTAATAAGTATTTTTTAATATTCACTAAATGTAAAGAAGTAACTAATTATCACAGTTTACCTTAAAAATAAATTATCTCCACTTTCACATCTCACATTGGTATGGCTACTTCCATTTTAGTTTTCAGGTTCTGGTGCTCTTAATCTTCCTACACTTGTTCCAGTCAAAACCTAATTCACTGGCATATAAACTAATTGCTTCCCCTTTATGAATTAATAAATAATAGAGGTAGAAGAGTATTTTCTCATTTATGCAACAGCTATGAAACTGAATTCTCTTTAGTGATACTGACTTATGAGTTAAGGCATGTAAAGCAAAGAGCATACTATGTTTATAGTTACCATTCCATAAATGCCAATTATTGTAACTATTTCTCTGTTCTTATGAGCGTATGGGATCCAAACTCAACTGCTTCCTTATATAATTTCATTATCTCTCTTCTATTTAAACATCATGGTGGGAAAATATAGATGGGAAGAGCAGAGTGTCTCCCTCTTTCCAAGAAATTGAATATTATTTTTCTTTAGGTCTTTGAGGAATCACCACACTGTCTTCTACAATGGCTGAACTAATTTACACCCTTAAAGACAGAACTACCATTTGACCCAGCAATCCCACTACTTGGCACATGGGCAAAGGAATATGTCATTCTATTATAAAGACACATCCATGAATATGTTCATTGCAACAGTATTCACAATAACAAAGACATGGAATCAACCCAAATGCCCATCAATGATAGACTGCTATAAAAAAATTGTGTTACAGTTACACCATGGAATACTATGCAGCCATAAAAAAGAATGAGATCATCTCCTTTGCAGGGACATAGATAGAGCTGGAGGTCATTATCTTAGCCAACTAACACAGGAACAGCAAAACCAAATACTGCATGTTATCACTTATAAGTGGGGGCTAAATGATGAGAACACATAGACACATAGAGGGAAACAACACGCACTAGGGCCTTTCAGAGGGTGGAAGGTGGGAGGAGGGAGAGGATTAGGAAAAGTAACCAGTGGGTACTAGGCTTAATACCTGGGTGATGAGATAATCTGTACAACAAACCCCCATGACACACATTTACCTATGTAACAAACCTGAACTTGCACCCCTGAACTTAAAATTAAAAATAAAAAAAATTATTTTCCTGAGAGAGCTAGAAAACTGAGATTAATAAGATCTTTAAATATTTTTATTAGAATCATAGTACACTTAAATTATATTGGATACAGACCTATATTTTATTGAAAAGAGCACCAAACTGTGTTATATTATCTGTTATTCATAAGCCATGTTTTTATATTTTATGTTTATTCATGTCCCCCACAAATATTTTACTCTATATTTCTACATTTTCTCTAAATATCTTCTTAAAATTTTGTCTTCTTATTCTGTTTGAAGAAATGGCCAACAAGTATGGGGAAAAATGCTCGTCATCACTAATCATCAGGAAAATGCAAATCAAAACCATAATGAGATATCATCTCACCCCAGTTAGGATAGCTGTTATCAAAAAGACAAAAAATAAATGGCTAGCAAAGGTGAAGTGAAAAGAGAAATCTTATACACTGTTGTATAAGAATGTAAATTAGTACAGCTGTTATGGAGAACAGTATGGAAGTTTCTGAGAAAAAAAAACTAAAAGTAGGATTACCCTACAATCCAGTAATTCTGCTACTATTGGGTATTTATCCAAAGGAATGGAAATCAGCATATAAAAGAGAAACAGTGCACCCCTTTTAATTGAAGCATTATTCTCAATAGCCAAGATATGGAGTCAACCTAAGTGTTAATCAGCAGATGAATGAATAAAGAGAATGTGGTACATATACACAATAGAATACTATTCTGCCTGAAAAAATGAAACCCCATTATTTGTAGCAATGTGAATGAGGCTGGAGGACACTATATTAAGTGAAACAAGTCAGGCACAGAAAGATAATACCACATATTCTCACTCATATGTGGGAGCTAAAGAAAATTGAGCTCATGGAAGCAGGGAGTAGAAATGTGGTTATTATAGACTGGGAAGGATGGGAAGAGTGGGGGTAGGGAGAGGTAAATTAATGGATACAAACTTACAGGTAAATGGAAGGAATAAATTCAAGTGTTCTGTAGCACTGTAGCATGAATACGGTTAACGATAATTTAGTGTAAATTTTTGAAAAGCTAGAAAAGAGGATTTTAAATGTTCACACACAGCGAAATGATAAATGTTTGAGTTGATGGCTATGTAATTACTCTGATTTGATCATTACACATATACACATATATTAAAACATAACTGTGTATGTACAATTATTACATGTCAACTAAAAATAAAAGGAAAAAAACATAGCAATTTTAACTGACAACTGCACCCTTATCACTTCTGTGTAACTATCTAGGATTTGATTGCAATATAAAAATCTGTACTAAATATATGTAATTTATTTTTGTATAAAGTGCCTATGTCCCTGCTTTTCCTGCTTAAAATATGCATTAAGAAAATTCTTTAGTGGTTAATCAAGACAGAACCATTATGAGAATGCTCCCTACAGAGATTTATTTCTAAAGCTTATCCTATCATTGCTACTTATTTAGTTTAAAGCTTTAAGATGGTCTGGGCGCAGTGGCTCATGCCTGTAATCCCAACATTTTGAAAGGCCAAAGCGAGAATATCATTTGAGCTCAGGAATATGAGCCAAGTCTGAGTCTTCTTCTGTAGAAAAAAATTTTTTTAAAAAAAGCTTTAACAATACACACACAGACAGACACACACACGATGTATATATACATATATATGCAACATGTGTATATATATATATATATATGCAATGCTAATTAACACACTACTTACCAGTGATAAGCAATATGTAGTAAAGCAATGGGTACTTTATCAATGTCAAAAGCACTGTAATATTATGAAATACACACTGATAAATATTTTCATATTATCAATGATTCCTTGCCCATTACTGAATTGTAGCTCAGATCCTGACTAAACATAAATATTTGGAAATAATTCTATCAGTTAGCTTTCTATCAGTGCACTAATAGAATTTAACAAAATTATTTCTAAAACACAGTTTCTCGCTATTTCTAAAGACTAACACAGAAGTGATTTTCAAATTTTTAATGTTTATGATATTATCATATTCTAGAGATGTGCTCTCAGAATTTATATATGAAACATGAAAGACACAGGCTTAATTTAGCTACATAGGTCAAATATCATCAATTTAGTTTTAGCTATTTTGTCTTTATAGATATCATAAATATGTGCACTATTATTTATTAAGCAATCTATTATTAGGTTGATGCAAAAGTAATTGCAGATTTTGCATTTAACATGAATATATTCTATATAAATTAACAGATATACAATAAATCAAATATTTATTAAAAGATGCATATATCGTATTTTGCTTTGGTGACTGAAGAGATTGAATAAAGAAAGATTTTGAATGGGACCACTTACTTCTATTAAGTATAAAAACTTTCTGCTGAAATGACTATAATTTGCGTTAAATGACCCATAATATTGTGGATTAGTGGAATCTGAGCTCCTACCACATCTCTGCACTCTATGGCATTCTTACTCAATGTCAACAATATTTCTTAGTCTAACCTAGATTCCTTTTGATTGAGCAATACTGAGACATTCAAGAAGAATTTCAAACTAACTAACTCTGTTGAATAAATGAAAACATTTGGCTAGAATTTTAAGAAACATTTTTCCATTGTTAGCCCGGAAATCTTAGGATTAACCAAAGTCAAAATTAAAAAATCTGACTGAGAATACATTTTCTATCTTAAGAAATTTTTAAAACTATTTTATGTTTTAAGAAGCACTCATTCTTGGGGCAGAATTGCCTACTGTTATTGTGATCCTTTCCTCAGGCAATCTTGGTTATCTAGTCCTCAGGCGCTCCATATTTCTTTCAAACGAAAACAAGGGTTTCTATTGGTACCAGGAACAGTAGCACTTCTTCACTAGAGAAAATGATTTTTAATAATCTAATTATCCTATGTCAAAAACACATTGAAAACAAAAGTATGGAATTAAGAAATTTCGCAGATCTACCAATGCTTGCTGGTGGTCTATAGGAAATTTACTTTCTTTAATCTGAGTCTCATAGTGTTATGGGGAAGATTAAATTACTGCGTGCATGTAAATCCATTACAGCAGTGCCTGGGAATGTAATTACTCAATACATGCTAGCTATATTATGATTATCAGCTGTAATTCCATCTAGAAGAATGAATTTTATCAAAGTTCCACAAAGACCCTCATTATATAACATGGATCCTCAAAACATTCTCTTAATTATGAAATTACCACAACTCATTGTTATTAATCATGATAACAATTTCCATCCAAGTATTAATGTCTACATTTTTCAGCATCTAATAAAGCAGTTATACAACATGCAGTCAAAATTCTTTATTTATAGTTAGATTGTTCACATTGTGGATTATTTATAATGAGACTTTAATCTTACGGTGACTTCTGCTTGACATGACACTTTACATCCATCTCTGTCTAGTCCTAGTTGACATGTGCCAGGGGAATTCAAAATAATTTGACTTTACTCTAGCTAAACATAATTATTTAAGCAAATATGCTGTCAAAACTACACATAGTATATCCCAAAGGTAAATGTAAGTGACTTGATCATAACTTATGCTACTATTGCCTTATATCAGCTTGAATAATCTCAAGTTCAGTGTAATTAAAAAAAAGTGTTATATCAAATACAGCCTTATTTTTGAACACATGGAAACGGACCACAATATGAAATGGCCAAACAATAAACAACAATGGTTTTCTTGGGGTAATATCATTAGAATGAATGTGTGTGTATGTGTACAGGAATAAATGTTTTTAAACAAACTTCACACGTTTTTGATTATATTAAGTGAAAATAGCCAGTCAAAAAGACCACAAATACATAATAGAGATAGAAAGTAGATTAGTCGTGCCTAGGGCTAGGGGACGTGGGTGGAGTAAATGAAGAGTGACTATTAATGGGCATGAAGTTTCTTTGTGGTAAAAAAATAAATGTTCCAAAATTACAATGTGGCAATGTCCGTACAACTACGTGAATCTATTAAAGCCACTAAATTATGTATTTTTTAAGTTTTCTAAGTTACCTCCATAAATTTAGGAATAAATAAAAAATACTGAGAAACATGAGATATCTCAATGAAACTAGACTTTGTGATCCTCTTAAAGTAAATAAATGTGTTCGGCATATATTTTAAAAAGAGGTAGTTTTTGCTAGAGGTAGCCTAATAGCCTGGCTTTGGGGTTCAACACTAATTATTACTGAACTAATTCAAAGGCCAGACATGCAATCCAAAATAGTAAAATTGATGACTTGGAAACTGTGTCTTTCATCAAATAGTGATACTATTTTTTAAAGCCTGAGTTTTAACCAACAAATTTAATTAATAAAATTAATAATCTTATGTTTGTTAATCTGCAAAATGGAGACTGTATCTACCTTAGAGGGTGTGAAAATTAGGGGAATAACGACTATCACCACAGTTCATCACACTAGGTGAGCCTCATGAACATAAGTGATAGTTTTATTACTTAGCTCTGCTTCTATGTTGATAAATCAAAACTTTTCTATGCAAGGTGGGCACTGATAAATTATACTGCAAAATGTTTTTGTAGCCTGATGCTCTGTTAGGTGTTCTAGACAATAGACACACAAGGTTCCTGCACTCATGCTTACATTCATTATGAATGAGAGGTAA
Source organism: Symphalangus syndactylus (assembly GCF_028878055.3). Taxonomy (NCBI): domain Eukaryota; kingdom Metazoa; phylum Chordata; class Mammalia; order Primates; family Hylobatidae; genus Symphalangus; species Symphalangus syndactylus. Next base: position 45,235,925 of record NC_072432.2, read on the forward strand.
GCAAATACCCTAAGTAATGATAGAATACCAATAGAGATACGTCCCACACCTCTTTCCACATTCAAAAAAAGGAGAGATTACTTCGGAGTGGAGGGCCAGTGAAGATTTCAAGGAGAATTATTGCTGCTCACTGAAAGATGTTTTGTTGGAGCCATCCAATAGCTCTACCCTCACTTGTGCACAGTCTTGTCCCTCCACATTCTACCATATATTTTCATAATCCTGAACTCAACAAAGATAATTAACTCCAGAAATGGAAAGACATCTCATCTTTATTTTCATTATAGAACTAAAATACATCACAGTTGAATTTGAATTTATATTAGAACTCCCAAATGCTTCAGGAGAGATCTGAAGTCATAAAATCAAGTAATACAGAATACAATAAAGAGCTTGCTTTCCAACAATTTCCAAGCATTAATGATTCTTCCTTTACTGGTAAAAAATATTTTTTTAAAAAAATGACACATATAAATAAATAAAAGCTACAGAGCTAAGATAAACAAATGAATAATAAACAAGAAATTTTCCTATAGACTAAATACAAAAACACTTTGCCCAATTTATTTTAATTTCAAAAAGCAATAATACTTGAATTTTACTGTGAAGCATCTGAGTGTGTTTTTATTACCTGGTTTAGTTTATATTCAATTTGGTGTTTCATAATTATTTGAAAGCTTGATTTCTGTGATATGAAATCAATCCAGCAAATGGTGAACCATGCTTAATTAGTTTGCTCAATTAATCCACTACAATTCACAGAGCTCCCAGATTTAATATAATTTAGACATTTATTAGAGGGAGATGCTGATTTTAAATGCTAATTGGAACATACTGACCTCCCTTATCAGTTTGTTGCCTTAAGTGGAGAGTACGTATAAAGTGGGTACACTTGTCATTAGGCTGCCTAGGTTTGACTATGCTCATCCCTTCTGACCTGTGAGAATCAAGGAGAGTTGCATAATCTCTCAGTATCTCAATTTCTCATCCAAAAACAATCATGACAACGGTGCCTATATCAGATCAACCTCATAATCATTGTATTGTTTAGGACAATACCTAACATAGTAAGTTACTAATTAAAGTTAGCTCTAATTATTTTCTATACTTTCAAAAGAGAAAGACACACAGAGCCTTTATTGGTTCATCTTCACACTGCTAATAAAGACATACCTGAGACTGAGTAATTTATGAAGAAAAAGAGGTTTAATGGACTCAGTTCCACATGTCTGGGGAGGCCTCACAATCATGGCAAAAGGCAAAGAAAGAAAAAGGCATGTCTTACACGGTGGCAGGCAAGAGTGTTTGTGCAGGGGAACTCCCATTTATGAAAACATCAGATCTTGTGAGACTTATTCACCACCATGAGAACAGTATGGGGGAAACTGCACCCATGGTTCAATTATTTCCACCTGGCCCTGTCCTTGACACATGGGGATTATTACAATTCATGGTGAGATTTGGGTGGGGACACAGCCAAGCTATATCAGAGCCCACTGAAATCTGGATGTGAGATAGCATAATGTGAATCATGAGCATAACATTATATCCAAATTATATTTTTTCCAAACAGTAGGTCAAGGGCTTTGTCCTTTTTGTGGTCCACCTTATCCTTTTTGGCCGAAGGGATGACCCCTCACATGAACTCCTGGCAAGTATTATCATACCACTTTTATACCTTATAAGGCAACTACTCCTTAACATCCTGCATTTTTCTTACGTCATGACTTGATGTTTCAGTTTCAGGCTTTCTCCCCAACTAAATAATGGACTTTTGAGGGCAAAGAACTTGCCCTTTGTTTTCTGTGAACTTCCATAGTACCTGTCAGAATGTCTTGCATAGCATGGAAGTCCATGAATACTTCTGCAGATACAGATTCATATCACGAAAGACATTGTAAGAGTTTCCTCCTGAATCTGCCACATAATCTGGCAACTTTATTATCCTGTAATCTAAGGGCATGATCTATACTTCTTTCTGTTTCTAAGACTGAGCCTGGTTTTTGGCATAAGGTATGAGCTTTATAAATTTCAATCAATGAACAAGAATTTGGTCAGAAGACTAAATTCTCCTGGCTATACTTGGAGGAGGGCTTGGTTATCAGTATAAATATTGTAAAACAATAAATCAGCAAAACAGAATACGAGAAAATATGCAAAATTTCATCATCTGAGAATTTAAACATTTGAGTTTTAAATTGATATTGGCTATATTTTTGAAGAAAATATGCTCTTCTGTCATTTGAAAATGCTATATTTGGACTTCCAATTTCCTGCCCCAAATGTAAGAACTTGGAAATCACCACTCCATTGTAACAACAAGTAAAAAACTGAACACGCAGAAGACCAGCAACTCTTTTTAGACCCATAATAGAAGTGAGATTGCAAGGTAAACCTCTACTCTCAAAATTTTGAAGACAGGAGCAGATACAGCCATACCTCACTTTATTACACTTCATCTTTTTGCATTTCCCAGATGTTGTGTTTTTGTTTTTTTTTTTTTACAAATTGAATGTTGATGGCAACCCTGTATCAAACAAGTCTATTTGCACAATTTTTCCAACAGCATGTGCTTACTTTTTATGTCTCTGTGTCACACTTTGGTAATTCTCAATATATTTCAAACTTTTTCATTGTTGTTATATCTCTTATGGTGATCTGTAATCAGTGATTTTTGATGTTACTGTTTGGAGGGGACACAAATCATGCCCATAAAAGATGGCAAACTGAATCGATCTTAATCAATAAACATCACATGTGTTCTGATTGCTTCATCCCAAATTCCCCCCTCCCAGTACTCCCTGAGATGCAACAATATTGAAATTAAGCCAATTAATAACTCTGCAATGGTCTCTACATGCTCAAGTGAAAGGAAGCATCCCACCTCTCTCACTTTAAATAAAAATTTAGAAAATATTAGGCTTAATGAGGAACACAGGTTGAAAGCAAAGATAAGCTGAAAGCTAGGCCTCTTTCATCAAGGAGTTGACCAAGTTGTAAATGTAAAAGAAAAGTTCCTGAAAGAAATTAAATGTACTATTATAGTGAACACACGGATGGTGAGAAAACAAAGAAGTCTTTTTTGCTGATATGGAGAAAGTTTCAGTGGTCTGAATAGATCAAACGAGCCACTATCTTTCTTTAAGCCAAAGCAAAATCTAAGGAAATGCCCTAAGTCTTTTCAGTTCTCTGAAGTCTGAGAGAGGTCAGAAAGCTTCAGATGAAAAAATAGAAGCCAGCAGAGGTGTGTTCATGAGGCTTAAGGAGAAAAGTCTTCTCCATAATGTAAAAGTACAAGAGGAAGCAGCAAGTGCTGATGTAGAAGTTACAACAAGTTATTGAGATGATCTAGCTGAAAGCATTGACAAAGGTGGCTACACTAAACAACAGATGTTTATTTTTTAATTTACTTTAAGTTCTGGGATATATGTGTAGAAGGTGCTGTTTTGTTACATAGGTATTCATGTGCCATGGTGGTTTGCTGCACCCAACAACCTGTCATCTAGACTTTAGCCCCCATGTGCATTAGGTATTTATTCTAATGCTCTCCCTCCTCTTGCCCCCCACCCCCGACAGGGCCCGGTGTGTGACATTCCCCTCCCTGTGTCCTTGTGTTCTCATTTAAACAACATATTTTTAATGAAGATAAAGCAGCCTTATATTGGAAGAAGATGCCCCCTGGGACTTTAATAGCTAGAGAGGACAAGACAAGGCCTAGCTTTAAAGCTTCAAAGGACAGACTGACTCTCTTGTTAGGGGCTAATGCAGCTGCTGACTTTAAGTTGAAGCCAATGCTCATTTACTTTTCCAAAAATCCTAGAGCTCTTAAGAATTCTGTTAAATCTATCCTGCCTGTGTCCTATTAATGGAACAACAAAGCTTGGATGACAGCACATCTGTTTACAGCATGGTTTCCTGAATATTTTAAGCCCACTGCTGCGAACTAGTGCTCAGAAAACAATATTACTTTGAAATTATGACTGCTTATTGACAATGGACCTGGTTACCCAAGAGCTCTGATCAAGATTCAAAAGGAAATTAATATTGCTTTTATGCCTGTGAACACAATATCCATTCTGCAGCCTATGGGTCAAAGAGTTTCAACTTTCAAGTCGTATTATTTAAGAAATACATGTTGTAAGGCTATAGCTGTCATAGATAGCAATTTTTCCGATGGGTCGGGGTAAAGTAAATTGAAAATATTCTGGAAAGGATTCACCAATCTCGATGAAATTCAGAACATTTGTGATTCATGGGAGGTGATCAAAATAATCAACATGAACAGAAGTCTGAAAGAATTTAATTCCAACTTTCATGAATGACTGTGAGGAGTTCAATACTTCTGTGGAAGAAGTAACTGCAATTGTGGTAAAAATAACAAGAGAAATAGTATTAGAAGTAGAGCCTGAAGATGTGACCGAATTGCTACAATCTGACAATAAAATGAAAATGAAAATAAGGAGGAGTTGCTTCTTAAGGAGGGGCAAAGAAGGTGGTTTCTTGAGATGGATTCTCCTTTTGAAGATGCTATGGACCTTGTTGAAATGACAACAAAGGATTTTGAATATTACATAAACCTAGTTGATATACCAGCAGCAGGGATAAGAGGATTTACTCCAATTTTGAAAGAAGTTCTACCATGGGTAAAATTCTATTAAACAGCATGGCATGCTATAGAGAAATCTTTTGTGAAACAAAGAGGCAATTGATAAGGCAAACTGCATTGTTGTTTTACTTTAAGAAATTGCCTCAGTTAGCAACCACCACCCTGATCAGGCACCAACCATCAATATCCAAGGCAAGACTCTCCACCAGCAAAAGGATTATGACACACTGAAGGCCCAGAAGATTGTTAGCATTTTTAGAAATTAAGTATTTTAAGTTAAGGTATTCATGTTGTTTTTTTAGACATAGTGCTATTGCATACTTAAGAGGCTATAGCATAGTGGAAACATAACTTTCATATGTACTGGGAAACAAAAAAAATGTGTGGCTTGCTTTATTGCAATATTCACTTGTGGCTGTGATCTGGAACCGAACCTTCAATGTCTCTAAGGCAAGATATTTCTGTAAGGAGAATTGCAACTTACTGGACCAGAAACCTCTGTGGGAATTATTGCTGGGCTATAGGAAAACCTGAACTGTATTTGATGACTTGCTGGAGACTCAGTGTGGAAAATTCTGAGAGTCAATAACTCCAGGGGGATCTAGTCATAGGCGGGTGCCCATACTTATTTGAGTTTTGCCTTGAGGAACTAGATTCCCACAGTGAATATTAGAGGAAAAAATATCCCTTCATGCTTCCAGTAGGGGAAGGGAGAAAGTAACCATTTTGAAATAAACACTATTCTTTTCTTCTTCACAATGTCTGTCCCTGGGGAAAGTATTTAACTGGAACCTAACCTACTGGGGGTTAATTCGAGTCTACATGACCTGGTAAAGGGAAATACCCAACTCCAGCGGGCTCTAGCCTTCCAACTGGGAGAAGGAAAATACTCAACGTCAGCCCATTCTAGCTATCCTATTAAAGGTAAAAGAGGGTGGGAGGGGGAACAGAGAAGCACTTGTGAAGGTTGCCGTCCAGAGGCACAGGCTCACTAAAAGACTGAGCCTCAATCATAGTTCCAGACCTATGATTAAGGACCACACCTTACCACCACATTACTAAAGGTCTGTTTACAGCAGTTCTATTTACCCAGTACATCATGTTCAGATATATATTAAAAAAACAAGGCATACTAAAAAAAGAAACACACACACACAGTTTGAAGAGACACAGTAAGTGTCAGAACCATACTCAGACAATGCAGGGATGTTAGAATTATCAGACTGGGAATTTTCAAAACTACAGTTTATACGCTAAGAACTTTAATGTATAAAGGAGACAGCATGTAAGAACAGATGGGCAATGTAGGCAGAGAGACGGAAATTCTAAGACAGAAACAAAAAGAAATTCTACAGATCAAAAATACCGTAAAACTAATGAAGAATGCCTTTCCTGGGCGCGTTAGTAGATCGGTCATGGCTGAGAAAAGACTACCTGAGCTTAAGGATATTTCAATTGTTATTGCCAAAAAGAAAAAGGGAAAAAAAAAGATTTAAAAAAAAAAAATCAACAACACAGAATATCCAAGAATTGTGAGAAAACTGCAAATAGTGTAACATATATGTAATGAGACTATCAGAAGAAGAATTAAAAAAAGAAGAGAAGAAATATTTGAATCACCCATAACTAAGAATTTCTTCAAGTTATGCCTGACACCAAACCAAAGATTCAGGAACCTCAGAGAACAGCAAGATAAATGCTAAGAAAAACTACACCTAGACAAATCATATTTAAATTGAAGAAAATCAAAATAAAGAAACAAAAATCCTGAGAGAAACTAGAGGGAAAAAAAAGCACTCACTAAGATAAAATTATATCTGACATCAGAAACTATGAAAGCAAGAAGAGAATTAAATGAAATATTTAATATTAAGGGGAAAATATCACCAACCTAAAATTCTGTAACCTGTGAAATTATCCTTAAAATGTGAAAGAGAAATAAGAATTTTCTTAGACAAAAGAAAAAAAAAATTGAGGGGATGTGTTGTCAGTAGACCCTCCCTGCAAGAAACCCCAAAAGTAGAACTTCAGAGAAAAGAAAACGGAAATAGATCAGAAACTTGTATCAACATAAAGAAAGAGAATCAGAAAATGAGTAAGTGAAAGTAAAATAAATACCTTTTTCTTAATTTATCAAATGGACAACAATTTGTTCAAATTAATAACAGAAACAATGTTTTTATTAAAAATGCATATATATGTGTATGCTTATGTATATGTGAAATGAATAACAGCAATGATACAAAGAATGGGAGGGGGTAATTATTATTTTTTTTTAAGAAGTTAGAAATAGTAGGGATTATTTTTAGGGAGTTATTGTAAGGTACCTGCACTACCTATGAAGCAGCATAGCGTTACTTGAAAGTGGACTTGGATTAGTTGTAAATGTATATTGCAAACTTTAGGGCAACCACTAAAAATAATTTATAAGAAACCAAGGAAAAACATATAACTGATATGCTAAGATAAAAAGACGACGAAATGGAATAATATAAAGTGATCAATTAAATTCATAAAATGCGGAAAGAGTAGAAGACAAAAAAAGGAACTAGGATCACAGGCAACAAATAGAAGACAGTCATAAATAAGATAAATATTAACCCAATTATATCAATACTTATTTCAAACATCATGGTATAAATACATCAATTAAAAGATAAGATTGTCAGAGTGGATCAATAAGCAAGACTATATTTTGTCTGCAATAAACTTACCCTAAATATAAATACATATAAGTTAAAAGGAGAAGAGTGGGGAAATATATATTATGCTAACGATCATCAAAACAAATTTCAGACAGAATCGACTTCAGAGCAAGGATAGTATCAGAGATAAGGAGGAGCATTACATGACAAAGGGATGAATCCTTTAAGAAGACATGGCAGTCCTTAATATGTACATACCTAACAGCATTGCATCGGAATACACCAGAGAACAACTAATATAACTGAAAGAAGAAAATAGATAAACCTGCTATTATATTTGGAAACTTCAGCACCCCTCTACCAGAAATGGACAGATACAACAGGCAGGAAATGGGTAAGGATATGTTTGAACTCTACAGCACCATTAATGAACTGAATATAATTGGCCTCTACTGGGTACTTCATTCAACATCAGAAAAGCATGCCTCTCAAGCTAACATGGAAAATTCACCAAGATAAACCACATTCTTTTAACAAATTTGAAAGAATAGGAATCAAACAATCTTTGCTCTCAGGCCACAATAAAATTAAACCAGAAATCCATAACAGAAAGATAGTCGAAAATTTTCAAAATAGATAGAAATTAAACAAATACCCTCCTTTTTTTTCTTTTCTTTCCTTTTTTTTAAATTATACTTTAAGTTCTGGGATACATGTGCAGAACATGCAGGTTTGTCACATAGGTACACATGTGCCATGGTGGTTTGCTGTACTCATCAACCCATCATCTACATTAGATATTTCTCCTACTGCTATCTCTCCCCTAGCTACCCTATCCCCCAATAGGCCCCAGTGTGAGATGTTCCCCTCCCTGTGTCCATGTGTTCTCATTGTTCACCTCCCACTTATGAATGAGAACATGTGGTGTTTGATTTTCTGTTCCTGCATAATTTGCTGAGAATGATGGTCTCCAGCTTCGTCCACATCCCTACAAAGGACATGAACTAATCCTTTTATTGTGGCTGCATTGTATTCCATGGTATATATATGCCACATTTTATTTATCCAGTCTATGACTGATGGGCATTTGGGTTGGTTCCGAGTCTGCTATTGTGAATAGTGCTGCAATAAACATACATGTGAATATGTCTTCATAGCAGAATGGTTTATAATCCTTTGGGTATATACCCTACAATGGGATTGCTGAAGGTTACCAGGCATTACAAACACACTTTTAAATAGCATACAGGTCAAAGAAGACATCATCTTAAGGGAAAATTTTAAAAAAATATATTGAACTACATAAAAATGAAAACACAACATCACAATTTGTAAGATGTAATGAAAGCAGTGCTTACTGGGATATTTATGACACTGTATAGGGAGGAAGAAAGATCTAACATTAATAATCTAAGTTTTCATCTTAGGAAACTAGGAAAAGGAGGGAAATTAAATAAAAAGTAACTGGAAGTAATAATAATAGTAATAAAAACCACAGTAGAAATCAATGGAGTAGGCCGGGCGCGATGGCTCACGCCTGTAATCCCAGCACTTTGGAGGCCGAGGAGGGTGGATCACAAGGTCAGGAGATCGAGACCATCCTGGCTAACACAGTGAAACCCCGTCTCTACTAAAAATACAAAAAATTAGCCGGGCGAGGTGGCGGGCACCTGTAGTCCCAGCTACTTGGGAGGCTGAGGCAGGAGAATGGCGTCAACCCCGGGGGGCGGAGCCTGCAGTGAGCCAAGATTGCGCCACTGCACTCCAGCCTGGGCAACAGCGAGACTCTGTCTCAAAAAAAAAAAAAAAAAAAAAAAAAAAAAGAAATCAATGGAGTAGAAAACAGGAAGCCAGGAGAGAAATTCAGTGAAACCAAAAGTTGGTCTTTTGGAAAAAAAAAAAAAAAAAAAAAAAAAAATCAATAAAATCTGTATTAAAATCTGTATGCCTTTAGCCAGGCTAAGGAAAAAAAAAAAAAAAAAAAGAAGAGTAGACTCAAATTACTAACATCAGAAATGAAAGAAGACACATCACTACAGATCTAATGGACATGCAAATGATAATAAAGGAATATTGTAAACAACTCCATGACCACAAATTTGATAACCTAGTTGAAACAGACCTATTCCTTGAAAGATACAAGCTGCTAAATCTCAGCCAAGAAGAAATGGCAATTTGAATAGGTGAATATTTACCAAACAAATTGAATCAAAAATGAATAACTTTCCAAACAGAAAGTACAAGGCCCAGATGGGTTCACTCATGAATTCTACCACACATTCAAGGAAGAAATTATACCAATTTTCTATAGTGTCTTTCTGAGGATGGAAACAGAGTGAATACTTTTTAACTCATTCTACGAAGTCAGCATTACCTTAATGCTAAAATCAGATAAAGACATTATAAGAAAAGGAAACTACACACCAATATATATTATGGACATAGATGCAAATATCTTCAACAAAATATTAGCAAATCAAATCCAACAATGTATAAAAAGAATTGTATGCCATGACTAAGTGGAATTTATCCTGGATATACAAGGCTGGTTCAATATTCCAGAATCAATTAATATGGTCCATCATATCAACAAGCTAAATAAGAAAGATCACAAAACCATATCAATAGATGTAGAGAAAGCATCTGACAAAATCGAAAACACATTCATCATAAAATCTCTTAGTCAACTAAGAATAGAACTTGCTCATCCTGATAAAGACATCTACAAAGGAACTGATGGCCAACATCACGCTCAACAGTGGAAAACTGGAAGCTTTCTAAATAAGATCAGGAAATAGGCAAGGTTGTTATCTCTCACCACTCTTTTTTCAACATTTTACTGAAAGTCCTAGCACAATTAGACAAGAAAGTGAAATAAAGGTATACTTACTGGTGTAGAAGAATTAAAAGTGTCTTTGTACACAGGTGATATCATTATGTAGGAAATCCAAAATAATCAACAACAACAACAAAAGTTCCTGAAACTAACAAGTGATTATAGCAGTGTAGCAGAATGCAAAGTTAATACACAAAAGTTAATCACTTTCCTATATGCCATGAATGAACAAGAGGGATCTGAAACCAAGAACACACACTATTTACATTAGCACCCCCAAAATGAAATATTTAAGTATAAATGTAACAAAATATGCACAGAATCTATATGAGGAAAACTACAAATATCTAATGAAAGATCTCAAAAGGACTGAATAAATGGATAAATATTTTATATTTATGGACAAAAAGATTCAATATTTTCAATATGTCAATTCTTCCTGATTTGATCTACAAATAATATACAAAAAATTACAGGAAGTTATTTTGTAGATATCTACTAACTGATTCTGAAGTTTTTATAAAGTGGCAGAAGATTTAGTATAGCTAGCACAATGTTCAAGTTGAAGAAAAAAAAAATGGAAGACTGATACTATCCGACTTAAAAGCTTGTTATAAAGCTACAGTGGTCAAGAGAGTGTGGTATTGGTAAGAGAACAGACAAATAGATCAATGGAACAGAAAAGAGTCCAGAAAGAGACCTGCATAAATACAGTATACCAATCTTTGACAAAGGCAAAAAGACAATACAATGGAGAAAAGGAAGTTTTTTCAACAAACAGTGCTGGAACAACTAGACAACCACATGGAGAAAAATGAATCTAAACATAAACCTTACACCTTTTACAAAAATTAACTTGAAGTGAATCACAGACCTAAATGTAAAATGAAAAAATATTAAACTCCTACAATATAACATAGAAAAAAAAATCATATGACCTTGGCTTTGATGGTAACGTTTCAGATATTACAACAAAGGCATGATTCACGAAAGAAAAAATGGATAATTTGGACTTAATTAAGAATTTCTGCTCTGTGAAAGATACTGTCAAGAGAATGATAAAACAAGCAACATACTGAGAGAAAATATGTGCAAAAGACATATTTGATAGAGGGCTGTTATACAAAATTTACAAGGGATGCTTAAAATTCAACAAAAAGAAAACAAACAAAAAATGGGCCAAAGACATTAAAAGATACCTCACCAAAGAAGATATACAGATGGCAAACAAGCACATAAAAGATGCTCCACATCGTATGTCATTAGGGAAACGCAAATTAAAACAACAATTAGATATTTCTACAAACCTATTAGAATAGCCAAATCCAGAACACTGATAATACCAAATGCTGGGGAGGATGTGAACCAACAAGAACTTTCATTCATTACCGCTGGGAATGCAAATTGTTACAGCCGCTATGAAAAACAGGCAGCTTCTTAGAAAATGAAACATACTCGTACCGTAGGATCCAGCCATACTGCTCATTGCTATTTATCCAAAGGAGATGAAAACTTATGTTCAGACAAATACCTGAAAATTGATGCTTATAGTAGTTTTATTTATAATTGCCAAAACTTGGAAGCAACAGATATTGGAGAATTGATAAATTATGGCACATCTAGACATTGGAATATTATTTAGCACTAAAAAAATGAACTATCAAGCCATGAAAAGACATGGAAGAAACATAAATGATCATATCACATTCTGGAAGAGGCAAAACTGTGGATATAGTAAGGTTAGTCGTTTCAAGGGTTAGGGATAGGGAGGGATACATAGGGAGAATCCAGAGGATTTAGAGTGGTGAAACTATTCTGCATAATACCATAATTGTGCATATATGTCATTAAAAATGTGTCCAAGCCCATAGACTCAATAACACCAACAGTGAGTTCTAACTTTAACTGTGAACGCGGGTTGGTAATGATGTGTCAAGTTATCTTCATCAATTGTAGCAAGTGCACTGTTCTCGAGGAAGATGTTGTTAATGAGAGATGGTATATTAATGTGGGAACAGGAAGTATATAGGAAATCTCTGTAACTTCTGCTCAATTTTGCTGTGAACCTACAACTGTTCTAAAAATTGTTTTTGTTTTGTTTCTAAACAAAGTTTATTTTTTTAAGAACTCCAGAAAGGCCAGGTGCAGTGGCTCACGCCTGTGATCCCAGCACTTTGTGAGGCCGAAGTGGGCAGATCACGAGGTCACGAGATAGAGAACATCCTGGCTAACACGGTGAAATCCTGTCTCTACTAAAAATACAAAAAAAAAAAAAAAAAAATTAGCCGGACGTGGTGGCTGGCACCTGTAGTCCCAGCTACTCCTGAGGCTGAGGCGCGAACCTGGGAGGCGGAGCTTGCAGTGAGTGGAGATCGCTCCACGGCACTCCAGTCTGGGCGACAGAGTGCGACTCCGTCTCAAAAAATAAAATAAAATAAAATAAAACTGCAGAAACAGTGTTATACTCCTTATCCCAAGATCCCCCAGTCTGCCTACTTAATTTCTAAGGTCATGACAGTATAATTGGGGAAATTTGGAGTTGAATTAGATATCATATCCAAAAAGTTGATGTGTGCATATTTGTGTTTGTATATATATGCGTGTATGTGTTTGTATATATATATATATGTGTGTATATGTTTGTATATGTATATATACACGTAGTATGCTTTTTTCATATTTATATATTGATATATCTATATTTGAGAAATATTTTAATGTGCTTTCGACCTTGTGCTGTGCATGTATGTGTGTGTCTGCACATGCGTGCATGTGCATGTGTATTTGTGTGTACATGCCATGGTTAAATCAATGAGAAAACTGTTAAAATATCATATAATGGAATGTAATCTGTGAGATTATGAGGACAAAATATTTAGTAAATATTTTAGGGAACAGACTTTATAACATTCTAATAATTAGTCCAATATGATATTTGAGATGTGAAAACTGTATTTTAAAATAATTTATAGAAGCAAAAGTGAAATACATAAATTTGTTTTTTAAAAAATTATGAAATATGATATTAAAATAAAGCACATTTCTGTGATACTTTTTAGAAGTTAATTTTACTATTGACATTTGGTTCATAAAAAAATATGGTGTGAAGTCTTCAGCTTGTTGGGACTCTCAGTGAGAGCTCATCGCTAATGAATCATCATATTGATTCCTGGTGGATTCATTTGCTGTGATTTGTTCCCTGTCGAGAGACTTGAGCTGTAATTCTGGTTAGTAATTTCTATTAAATGCAATAAAATGAATCATATAAACTAATCATCACTTGACTATGCCCATCATGAACAAAGAGAAAATATAATATTAAAATATGCTTATTTCCCGAATTGATTGTGACAGACAGAAATAGTGAGATCACAGATGAGTTCAGCTCAATTTTTATTTTATTTTTTTTAATTTTTTTTTTTTTGAGATGGAGTCTCGCTCTGTCGCCCAGGTTGGAGTGCAGTGGCGCAATCTCGGCTCACTGCAAGCTCCGCCTCCCGGGTTCACGCCATTCTCCTGCCTCAGCCTCTCCGAGTAGCTGGGACTACAGGCGCCCGCCACCACGCCGGGCTAATTTTTTGTATTTTTAATAGAGACGGGGTTTCACCGTGGTCTCGGTCTCCTGACCTCATGATCCGCCCGCCTCGTCCTCCCAAAGTGCTGGGATTACAAGCGTGAGCCACCGCGCCCGGCCAGTTCAGCTCAATTTGAAGAAAGTTTTTAGAAATAATTTACCAAATTTTTCTAAAGCTAAGAGCATCAACATTTATAGTAGACTATCATCTAAAGATACATTATATGCATAGAGCTTTTGGTAAATGTAATCTTTATAATGAAAACAAACTCTAGAACACAGAGCTTACTTTTTGACATCATTTTTATAACATCACTAAAGCATTGTGGTTACCTGCTATTACTCAATGTTACAAGTTGAATTGCCTTCCCCAAACTCAAAATATATTGAAGCCTAACTCCCAGTCCCTCTGAATGTGACCTTATTTGTAAAGAAGTTCTCTGTATACGTGATCAAATAAAGGTGAGATCATTAGAGTGGGCCCGAATCCAATACGACTGTTGGTGTACTAAGAAGAGGGAAATGTGGACACACACACAGGGAGAATACCTTATGAAGACAGTGGCAGAGATTGGAGTAATGCAGCTGAAAGTCAAAAAAATGCCAGTTGATGACCATCACCAGAAGCTAGGAAGTGGCAAAGATTTCTCTCCTACATGTTTCAGTGGCAGTATACCTCTGCTGACTCCTTGATTTTTCACTTCTCGCTCCAAGAGCTGTGAGACAGTATATTTTTGTTGTTTTAAGCCACTCTATTTGCGATATTGTGTTATGGCAGTCGTAGGAGATGAATACATTCAATTACAGGTTTTACTGAATTAGGAAATAAAATATAATGGCAACAGAAGCCTGAACCATGGGAATTCCAAATGTGCAGGTGAGAAAGATACTACTACTTGACTTATTCAAAAATTGGATTAAACTTTGAGCTAGGCAATTCAGTTATGTTTAGTCACTATGCTATCACTGATTTCATCACCCACAACTTTCTTCATATAGCTACCAAATACTACCTCTTAATATAATTGTACTAGACTATGAACCTTCTGTGTAGAAACAGAAATAAGAGATGAAAAAAACATGAGGAAAAGCACAAAATATGAAATATTTATGCAAAAACAATCTGAGTTATTGTAATAATTTCAAACCATTCATGTTTTGATCACAATTTCTGAATGGGTTTAAGAAAGCAGAATAAAGCAATCTCATAGAGATCTATTATCCTCAATGAATAAAGGTTGTCTACAATTGATAAAAAGAACACAATGAAATATTATGATAAAAATATGTAAACAGTTCAAAGAAAATAACATGTATAGATGCTACAAATTATTTAAGAGAGAAAACATGTTTACCTATCAGAATAATAAAGATTTACAAATTTGTTAGGGCACTTAATGAGTATGTAGAAATCAGGTGCTCTCAAATATCACCGGGCTAAGTCCACATTGGTGTAACTCCTTTGGAGGGCAATTTCGCAAAATATGAATGCATTTACCCTTTGATCAAGCAATTTAACTTTTGAGATTTTATTTTGTTCTTATACTTGCACATATGTGAAGGGACATGTACACAGTGTTTCCCTGAGTCATTGTTTTTAATATAAAAATATTAGGAAAGCCTTATCTATCAATCAATAAGACAGGTTAGATAGCATATCCATGTAATGAAATAATATACAGCCATAAAAAGAATATGGAACTCTTTAGAAATAAATGATTAATAAAAGATTGTTATCCAAAATATATTAAACACTTGAACAAAGGTGCAATACAATGCATATATAATTTCAACTTAAAAAGAATAGAAAATTAGAATTTGCATGTGAATCTATACCAATTTTGGAAGAGGAATTGGGTTTTGGGTCACACAGGTTAGTGGAAAACTAATGGCTTGGCAAGAATTTATGCTTTTTAATATTTGAACTTGTGGTGGTATTACCTATATAAAAGTAAAAATTTGGATGGGCGCAGTGGCCCATACATTTAGTCGCACACTTTGGGAGGCTAAGGATGGTGCATCGCTTGAGACCAGCCTGGGCAACATGATGAAACCCTGTCTCAGCAAAATATACAAAAAAAATTAGCCAGGTGTGGTGGAGTGCACCTGTAGTCCAAGCTCCTCAGGAGGCTGAGATGAGAGAGTAGCTTAAGGTCGAGGCTGCAGCAAGGTGTGACTGTGCCACTGCACAGCCTGGGTGAAAAAGTGAGATCCTGTCTCTAAATAAATAAATAAATAAATAAATAAAATAAAAATTTCTGCGAATTTTTGGATAACATTTTATATAGTACAACATAAAATCTATTGTTAAGTTCCTTTTATTCAAAAAACAAGATATTTAACAAGTAGAAAACTTAACGCTCATTTAAAATGGATGATTCTGTTGTAGTGATGACAACCATGGAAATAATAAAGAGTAGTGAAAACATCAGAAAACATTATCTCTACATACATAGAATATATGTACTTCTAATAGATAGTGTGGTTCTAGTCCTTAATTTCAAAAAGATGTCAGAAAACTAAGAATCCTCCAGAGAAAATTGGTTAAAGAGTTTCCTTTAGAAGAACAGAGCAATATTTAGATTTTTCTAACAGAAAAGGAAATTACTGAAAGTAAATAAGAACCCAAACCTTGTAAAAATCATAATCAGTATACATAACCTGAAAATGGATTTGCCAAGTAATTTTCAAAGCTATAGAATATGTGGGCACTCCAGAACTGAAATACAATTAGGTACTACTATAAAAAAGAAACAAACCCTTCTTCTCTTCTACCTGGAAGGCAATACTTTTCTAGTACACACTACACGAAATGACATCAAGCTTATAAAACAAGTACTTTTCTTATAGGTTTATATAAATAATGGAAAGTAAAGACAAAATTAAGGACCAATTTTCATGACTGATGATTTGGAGGACAAAACATATTCTATTGCCATGCTTCCTTGGTACCACTGTGAGAGGAAACATGCTATGAAGAACTATTTGTGACTAACCCAGTTTCTTCTGGGACTGAAGTAGGAGATTCCCCAAGTACTAATTCTGAAATGAATGAAGCATCAGGGGAGTAGAGTGATATAAGCTAATATTCAAAGTTGGACTAAAAAAATCACGTATATGTCTAAAGTAACAGGCCTTGGGATTTTGATATTTCTATTCAAACGAAAGCACTTGTAGGAACTTAATTTATCACCATAGTACATAAATCTTCCATAATTTACACTGTCTTTGCCAGTAGAAACACATTCTTTGTTGTTTATGTCCAAGATTTACATTGCTCTGTCAGTTGGAGAATCGATTCAGGTCAGGGAGAAAATCTCCAAACACCTATTGTGAGCCAACAGGCAAAAATTAGACCACCTGGTGTTTGAATGCTGGAGGACAAAATACTTTTTGCTTTTTTAGAAAATTCAGTAGAAGGTGTGATGCAGGAAAGTCTGTCAAAGTAAATGATTAGTTCCCCAAACGTGTGTAGCTGGTCAGAGAAGCAAAACAGGATGGATCCAAAAACCAAATTTTGCTACATCTTTATTGACTCATCTTGATTCTTTTCTCAAATAGTCGTATAAAAATAGGTATTTCTTTTGTCTTAAATATACACTGTCATTCCCCCTATGAGAACAGCTAAAGACAAATGGGTTATCTGAGAGGAGATGGCTAATTGCAGGCTCAGCATCAGTTTATCTATCTGTAGCTGGCTGATCTCATTAGATCCTGAAGAGTATCAGATAGAAAAATCTTTCAGAGATAGTTCCTCTTCATCTCATACTCATGGACACAGAAAAACATGCCTTAGTGCACAGCCACACTAACCATCAGTTCAGTTTCAATTTGTTGGATGGTAGCAGGTTTCTAAACAGTTTCCACCTTCCTACACTGAGATATTTGACCTCGTTGAGTGCTCCGAAGAATGTGCCAGCCACTGAAAGGCTACCAAATTCTACCTGAAAGAATCCATCACTTCCAAACTAGATCATTGCTAAAGCAATTACTTTTTCTATTTTTTTCCCATTTCTTATCACAGTGGAGGCACATTTAGTTCCTTATCTGAACTATGTCAATTCTACTGCTAGAAGACAGTCAATCATAAACTAAAATTCAGTCACTTCTTAAAATGTAAAGGTTATTTTAGCTTTCCATTTAGGAGATATACCTAATGTCAAATGACGAGTTACTGGGTGCAGCACACCAACATGGCACATGTATACGTATGTAACTAACCTGCACGTTGTGCACATGTACCCTAAAACTTAAAGTATAATAAAAAAAGACTATGCCCTATTTTTATTTTAAATTTTATCTTCAATAATTTCATAGACATGTAGTAATTATAAATTCAACATTTAGCTCCATTTAATCTATCCCATCTCAAAATTTTAGAAGCTACTCGTTAAATACTCCCTCCTTCTCTCTCTGTCTCTCTCACACACACACACACACACACACATTTTCTTTGTCTAATTGTGTAACAAGTTTGCCTCCAGATCCTTTTTGGTGGTCTTCTTGTATCATTACATGCTCATAGGACTGATACTGTTATTCAACTAAGAGAAAAGCACGTCAAGCACACACAAACCCACACAAGCACACACATACTCACACAAATGTTTAGTAACGAGCTGATTGGAGGAAGTTTCTTCCTGAAAAAAAACCTTGTATTATTCCTAGATTTAAAAAGTGAAGAGTCACTCACTTTACAAATGATACATATACACCTAGAATAAGTGAAAGAATAAATCTGAAAGTTAAATGCTGCAGATTTCATTCTCATGTGATGTCTCTGTGTTCTCAGAGATTGTACTAATTCATTATACTTCAATTTGCAAAAGAAACGATTCTGGTATGGTAAACTGTCAGGCAGATAAACATGTTTGTATGTTTCATAATGAGTTCCATTCCCTAAAAAATTAAGAACATTTATTCTAGGCAATATAACATTCATATATTACATTTTGGATCACATATAAAACAGAGTTTTTCTTATCCATAGAACTATTTATGCACTAATTCTGATTTTGGTAAGTGAGTTTAAATAAGTCATTCTTAAGGGCATACAAAGTAGAAGAGAAAAAAGGGAAGAGAAAGAGAAATGTCTGTAAATCTAAAATACTAAAACTAACTATAACAATAATGCATATATTTACCCCATACCTTCAGATTTCAAATAGGAAAATAGTATAAAAATAACCTTTACAAAATTTTAGTAATTATTTTTCTGCTTTGACAGGATAGATTATACCCACTAAAGCCATAACTGCTTTATTCTTCACTTTCAAATACAAGTAGCAAAAAAGGATGTTAAAAATTTCTATTCCAAACAAAGTTACAAAAATACATATTAAAACTATATAGACATATTATAATTTTACCTACCAAATTGGTAAAAATATAAATAACCATAGACTATTTACATAACAAGGGTACTTTAAAACATAAAATGTCACCTCAGGTAGGAGTATAATGGCTTTATAAAAAATTATTAGGAGCCATAAATATATTTATACACTTTAACTTGGCAATTCCCCTCTTAGAAAACAATTTGTTTAAATTCCCATTAATTGAGGGACAAGCTAAATTTATGCCACCTTCACATGACACAATAAAAATAATTTTTCAGAAGAATGTTTGATGGCATACAAATGCTGATAGTATAATGTAAAATGATATTTTACAAAGGTAATTAAATTTAACAAACAGCATGGGATTCATTTTATTATCACACTGGACATAAGAAAAATATTATCAGATATTAAAAGCTTGTGATATATATGATGCAGATGCTATCCATTCTAATGCACTCTTTTATTGTTTCTAATACTTTAAAAAGTGTTCTGTATTCACTACATCATTACAAACACACACATACACATACACGCACACACACAACCCATACACACCTTTGAAGACTATTTGAAGGCTGTATATGTTCAAGAAACAGTTTTCATTAATTCATACTTTCAGGAAGTAGACATTTGTCCATGCTATCTAACATCTCTTAAAAGTTAAATCATAAGATATAGTCAGTTTTAAAAAAAATAAATAAATCTGAAACTTTGCAAGTTTCTTTACTAATAAAAATCCCTTTACAATTTGTCTTTATTCTTCCATAAGGAGCACATATGTCACTACTATACAAAATGGAAAATTGACAAATCTCATTGTATTTCAGCCAATGGTAGATACTTTGTGATTGCTCAGGGAAGAACTGCATTATTTTGTTAAACATAGCATATTTAATAAATATTTCTTTCATATTAGCACATAATAACTCATAAATATTGGGCATACATGTAGATGATACACATGCTGACAAAGAGGATGAGATTCATAATCATTTCTATGTTTTTCTCTTTAGAATCTATAGTATTTGCAAAAATTAGAGTTAGAGCTTATGTGTGCTTTGATGAGTTTGCCCAAGACTGTGAGATATTTGTAAAGCCAACAGACATATGAATACACCCAGTTTTCTGTTATATCCTCCTCAAACATCTTTCTTTTATGTGGACTACCTATAAAATTATTAGCATGTCATAATTATACAAGGTAGTGCTTTCAGAAACTATTGACTTGTTTGGACTTTCTATAAATCTTTCCATCTTTCAGAGTAAGGACATTTGAGTTACCCTGTTACCAATGTAATAGTGGTTCTCTAGGCAATGGTTCTAATACTACATCTCCCAGATCAGCAGTATTAGAATTACCTAGGAACTTAATAGGAATGGAAATTGTTGGCTTTCATGCAGGCCTATTGGATCAGAAATTACAAGACTGGACCTAGAAACCAGTGCTTTACCAAGTTCTTCAGGTGATTCTGAAGGATGCTAAATTTGGAGAACCATAACTATAAGGTACAGAAAGTTGTGAGACTTTCTGTCCATCTGATGTAAGGCCTTTCTACAGAAAACAGTTTATGTCTTAGAGGTGAAGAAGCATTCATTGCTGGATATATTCAGCTAAAGTCAATATTGCTGAGTAATATGCAGTAGAGTTTGCATAGCAGTACAAACAAAGCCTTGGAATTTTTAATGGAACAGGTTTAAAACAAACAAATAAAAGCTATTAATATAATTTTTGGGGGGAAGAAAAGGTATTTAGGAAATATGTGGATAAGCTACTTCAGAAGAAAGTGAAATTCTGAAGAAATACTCAGGAAAAGACAGGAAAAAAGACTTAGATGAAAAATCTGCATAAACATATTTTTGAAATAGGCTATGAGATAGGCAAGAGAAGAGTGGGTAAAGAAAAAGTAGGCTAAGTAATAGAATAGTCAAATAAGCACATAATATATAAACAAAGTAGTCAAATAGCTTTTGGGAATAGGTATATATTGTAATAAAAACTAAATTGTTTGCCAGACCTCCCATCTTTCAAGGCTTCGATGGAATCCATTTGCATATCCAAATGCCATTTTTTGTGTCAGTGAGTCATTTTAAGGAAACATTGGTTGAAGAATATGGACTAGAAAACACAATATAATTTTTTAAATTTTCTTCTCATATGAGACCTAAACTGTGAGATTAAAGGCAGTTTTAAAAGCTATAAGCTATAAAAATTAAAAGAACAATTGGTAGTCATTAGCAGACTAGAGATTCCAACATATTTCTGGAAGGCATGTAAAAAGGCATGGGATAATAAAACACAGTGTAAGTAGTTGCAGCCACAGATATTTATGAAGAGGACTGAAGTTAAGGGGGCATAGATCTTTCCTAAAATACTCTTAGAGGGTTGGGAGGCAGACCTGATAAATCAAAAATTACAGACAGTAAAAAGGCTGAAAATAAGATGATCAATTGAAAATATTCTCATCAACTGCACTCTTCCATCATCCTCAATAAAATCACTAACATCCATTTTAAACTTCCCACGTTCAAAACAAAACAAAAGTTATTTTTCAAGTAATCGTTTGGGAAAAATTGAAGCAGCTACCATGAACCTTAGTGCTGTTGATTAAAACTCCCTCCCCAGTGACCATCACTGGTTCTTAAGTTCACTGGACTAGAGAAAACGAAGGATAATAATTATCACAATTGTAAGAATCAAACATAATTTCCTAGAGATGAAGACTTACAGTATTGTCTGTCTATCTCAATGAATAGTATGTTTTAAAAAACCTAGCCACATTTTTTTAGACTTTCTAGAGCAGCGAAGACATTGAGTTGATCCTAAGTTTCTCCCATTGGGGAAAAAAAAAAAAAAAAAAAAAAAAAAAAAAACTCAGCTTATTTACAAAGACACATTGAAATGGTTGGTATTATTCTCATAAGCAATGTTGGATTCTATAAAATAATAGAACAGTGATTTTAAAACTCTGAGAGAAAATTACTTTCAAACAATCAAATTTAGAGTAAATTATCAATCAAGAATGAGAGTAGAATAAAGTGAGGTTCACATATTCAAAGATTCAAGATTAAATCTCACATGCATGATTACGTAAGAAAATATGAGGATGTATAGAAGCAATAGAACAGTATTACACAACAAGTCATTGAATGAGGGACTTACAGGAAAAGTTAAAATCTAATTTCGAATTTAGTTATCAGAAATATTTTCAAGTAGTTACCACCACTGAATGTAACTGAAGAATCAATATACACAAAAGCAATTATTCATAGGTTTAACATAATCTGTGAAAAGAGTGGCAAATATGACATATTTGGAAGTGAAATTGTTGCTTGTGTCCCATGCATAATTGTTCTATAATCAGAGCATTAGAAGCTATACATTTAAAATATATAAGGTTTACCCTTTGGACAGTAAACTCCAAAGTTTACTGTCCAAAGGGTAAACCTTACATATTCAAAATATTGATAAGTCCAATATACAATAGGAAAAAAAACTGTTTTACAAATAAAATAACTGTTAGTACTCATGAGTTTACATAGATTTAAAAAATCATATAGATTCTAATATATTAGAAATATTGACATTAATCCTGCCACTAATCTTAATATTACACAGCTAGGGTTGTTACTATACTGTACTTTAGCCATCTCGATTTAAAGGGATTTAGAAATAGAGGTAGTAGGCCATACTTGGAAAATAGTTATTTCTCTTATGAAAAATAATTATCAGGGAATTTCAATTGACTTCATGGAAAAGAAAGATGGTTTACAAGAGTTCTTTTGAAATTCTTGTGAAACAAAGCCAGAAAAATGGGCCATAAATAAGATTTATGCTAGTGATAAGAAAAAAATCCCAACTAAAAATAAGAACTGATAATTTCTCACAAATTACTAACAGACCAAATCCAGCAGGATATTAAAAGGATCCTACATCATGATTATGTGTGATTTATTTCAGCAATATCAGGGTAATTCAACATACAAAACTCAATCAATGTAATATACCATATTGAGAAAACAAAGAGAAATAAACGGAAATTCTTCCCAGTTCATACATAAAGAGCATTTAACAAAATCTAACATTATTCCATCTTAAAAACAATGGGAAGTCTGAAAATTAAAAGAAGCTTCCTCAACATAATAAAGGGCATTTGTGGAAAACCCACAGCTACCATCATATTTAGAGGTGAAAGATTGAAAGCTAACTACTTAGATAAGGAAGAAGACAAGCATTTCCATATTTGCCATTGTGTTTTAACATTGATACTGAAAGTTCTAGTCAGAGTAATCAGCCAAAATAAAATACACTGGAAGAATTAATACTATTAAGATGAAAGTACTACCAAAAGCAATCTACAGGCTCAATGCAATCCATATTGAAATCCCAATGACTTTTTTTCTTTTTATGCAAAAATGTAAATGTGAAATAAAGCTGATCCTAAAATCCAGTGGAAGGCAAGGAGCCCCAAAGCTAAAACAATCAAGAAAAATAATATAACAGAGTAATTTGCACTTCAAAACTTACTGCAAAGCACCAGTAATCCAGATAATTTGATACCAACATAAATATAAATATATGGATCATTGGCATAAGGATAAACATATTGATCAATTGGAAGTTCAGAAGCAAACCCAGGGGCCTATGGTCAACTGGTTGTTGACATGGGTGCCAAGGCCGTTTTTTGAAGGCAAGAGCATTCCCTTCAACAAATGTTACTAGAACAACTGGAAATCCACATACAGAAGAATGAAGTTGGACACCTACCTCACATCGTATAATGAACTTATAATGGATCAAAGACTTAAATATAAGCGCTAAAACTATAAAATTCTTAGAAGAAAGAATGCGGAAAATCTCTGTGACCTTGGATTTGGTAATGATATCTCAGATCTGACACCAAAAGTATGAGCAATGAAAGAAAAATAAATTGGACTCTAGCAAAGTTAAAATATTTTGTGTATCTAAGGACACTATCAAGAGAGCGAGAGAAAGGGAAAGAGAAAGACAAGCCACATAATGGGAGATATTTGCAAATCTTATATCTGATAACCACCTAGTATGCAGAAAGTATAAAGAACTTTTACAAGTCAACAACAGAGAAAAACAGTTATTTTAAAAAGTGGGCAAAGGATTTGAAGAGACATTTCTCCAAAAAAGAAATACAAATTATTTACAAGCACATGAAAAGATGCTCAGCATCATTAGTCATTAGGAAAATGCAAATTAAAAGAACATATCACGTCATACCAACTATGAGAGCTATAATAAAAAACAAAATTCAAACAAACAAAACATACATATATTTGGCTAAGTTTCTTTGAGGACTGAGGATTCTCAGAAATAAGTAATTAAAAATATTATATCCTCAAAAGTTTATGTATTATCATGGCCAGAGGCAGAAAAATTGATGAGGCAAACTTCCAAATATCTCATAATTCAAGTTACAGCAATACTATGAAATTAAGACAGAATTGTGACCTTGATTGAACAGACCTTATAAATGACAATAGGCCTACATATTTGATGTTGAAGTTTTCTGGTAAAAGAAAGTAATTATCTCAAAGCAATTGGAAAACACAATCTACTAATATTACATGATTAAATACTAGATAATTTCATGAAAAAATTTTCACAATGGGAAAATGTGTTGATCTTTTTGAGGAATATTTTTATTAAATCATGTTGAAAACCACAGACAATTATTTAAACAAAAAAGATCCTTTAACTCTATTATCATGAATTAGGCAGTAATTCTTCATTTGGGAAGATCACAGTATGAATGTAACAATCGAAAGAAAATTAAAGAGATAGCAAAATATACTTTATAATTTTAAAAGTGCATTTCTTTTGTGTAACATTTCAATATAAACATTTTCTTCAAGTAGATTGCATTTAAATTTCTAAAGTAGGATAAAAGCATTTCAGGCCTCTAATGCTGACAGTGGGGTGTTAAAATCTCCCATTATTATTGTGTGGGAGTTTAAGTCCCTTTGTAGGTCACTCAGGACTTGCTTTATGAATCTGGGTGCTCCTGTGTTGGGTGCATATATATTTAGGATAGTTAGCTCTTCTTGTTGAATTGATCCCTTTACCATTATGTAATGGCCTTCTTTGTCTCTTTTGATCTTTGTTGGTTTAAAGTCTATTTTATCAGAGACTAGGATTGCAACCCCTGCCTTTTTTTGTATTCCAGTTGCTTGATAGATCTTCCTCCATCCCTTTATTTTGAGTCTATGTGTGTCTCTGCACGTGAGATGGGTTTCCTGAATACAGCACACTGATGGGTCCTGACTCCTTATCCAGTTTGCCAGTCTGTGTCTTTTGATTGGAGCATTTAGCCCATTTACATTTAACGTGAATATTGTTATGTGTGAATCTGATCCTGTCATTATGATGACAGA
This sequence comes from Symphalangus syndactylus, assembly GCF_028878055.3. Classification (NCBI taxonomy): domain Eukaryota; kingdom Metazoa; phylum Chordata; class Mammalia; order Primates; family Hylobatidae; genus Symphalangus; species Symphalangus syndactylus. The sequence continues at coordinate 45,261,330 of NC_072432.2, forward strand.
TCAACGAGACAGAAAGTTAACAAGGATATCCAGGAATTGAACTCAGCTCTACATAAAGTGGACCTAATAGACATCTACAGAACTCTCCACCCCAAATCAACAGAATATACATTTTTTTCAGCACCACACCACACCTATTCCAAAATTGACCACATAGTTGGAAGTAAAGCTCTTCTCAGCAAATGTAAAAGAACGGAGATTATAACAAACTGTCTCTCAGACCACAGTGCAATCAAACTAGAACTCAGGATTAAGAAACTCACTCAAAACCGCTCAACTACATGGAAACTGAACAACCTGCTCCTGAATGACTATTGGGTACATAATGAAATGAAGGCAGAAATAAAGATGTTCTTTGAAACCAATGAGAACAAAGACACAACATACCAGAATCTCTGGGACACGTTCAAAGCAGTGTGTAGAGGGAAATTCATAGCACTAAATGCCCACAAGAGAAAGCAGGAAAGATCCAAAATTGACACCCTAACATCGCAATTAAAAGAACTAGAAAAGCAAGAGCAAACACATTCAAAAGCTAGCAGAAGGCTAGAAATAACTAAAATCAGAGCAGAACTGAAGGAAATAGAGACACAAAAAACCCTTCAAAAAATTAATGAATCCAGGAGCTGGTTTTTTGAAAAGATCAACAAAATTGATGGACCGCTAGCAAGACTAATAAAGAAGAAAAGAGAGAAGAATCAAATAGATGCAATAAAAAACGAAAAAGGGGATATCACCACTGATCCCACAGAAATACAATCTACCATCAGAGAATACTACAAACACCTCTATGCAAATAAACTAGAAAATCTAGAAGAAATGGATAAATTCCTCGAAAAATACACCCTCCCAAGACTAAACCAGGAAGAAGTTGAATCTCTGAATAGACCAATAACAGGTTCTGAAATTGTGGCAATAATCAATAGCTTACCAACCAAAAAGAGTCCAGGACCTGATGGATTCACAGCTGAATTCTACCAGAGGTACAAGGAGGAACTGGTACCATTCCTTCTGAAACTATTCTAATCGATAGAAAAAGAGGGAATCCTCCCTAACACATTTTACGAAGCCAGCATCGTCCTGATACCAAAACCTGGCAGAGACATAACCAAAAAAGAGAATTTCAGACCAATATCCTTGATGAACATTGATGCAAAAATCCTCAATAAAATACTGGCAAACCGAATCCAGCAGCACATCAAAAAGCTTATCCACCATGATCAAGTGGGCTTCATCCCTGGGATGCAAGGCTGGTTCAACATACGCAAATCAATAAATGTAATCCAGCATATAAACAGAACCAAAGACAAAAACCACATGATTATCTCAATAGATGCAGAAAAGGCCTTTGACAAAATTCAACAACCCTTCATGCTAAAAACTCTCAATAAATTAGGTATTGATGGGACGTATCTCAAAATAATAAGAGCTATCTACAACAAACCCACAGCCAATATCATACTGAATGGGCAAAAACTGGAAGCATTCCCTCTGAAAACTGGCACAAGACAGGGATGCCCTCTCTCACCGCTCCTATTCAACATAGTGCTGGAAGTTCTGGCCAGAGCAATCAGGCAGGAGAAGGAAATAAAGGGTATTCAATTAGGAAAAGAGGAAGTCAAATTGTCCCTGTTTGCAGATGACATGATTGTATATCTAGAAAACCCCATTGTCTCAGCCCAAAATCTCCTTAAGCTGATTAGCAACTTCAGCAAAGTCTCAGGATACAAAATTAATGTACAAAAATCACAAGCATTCTTGTACACCAATAATAGACAAACAGAGAGCCAAATCATGAGTGAACTCCCATTCACAATTGCTTCAAAGAGAATAAAATACCTAGGAATCCAACTTACAAGGGATGTGAAGGACCTCTTCAAGGAGAACTACAAACCACTGCTCAATGAAATAAAAGAGGATACAAACAAATGGAAGAACATTCCATGCTCATGGGTTGGAAGAATCAATATCGTGAAAATGGCCATACTGCCCAAGGTAATTTATAGATTCAATGCCATCCCCATCAAGCTACCAATGACTTTCTTCACAGAATTGGAAAGAACTACTTTAAAGTTCATATGGAACCAAAAAAGAGCCCGCATCACCAAGTCAATCCTAAGCCAAAAGAACAAAGCTGAAGGCATCACGCTACCTGACTTTAAACTATACTACAAGGCTACAGTAACCAAAACAGCATGGTACTGGTACCACAACAGAGACATAGATCAATGGAACAGAACAGAGCCCTCAGAAATGATGCCGCATAGCTACAACTATCTGATCTTTGACAAACCTGACAAAAACAAGAAATGGGGAAAGGATTCCCTATTTAATAAATGGTGCTGGGAAAACTGGCTAGCCATATGTAGAAAGCTGCAACTGGATCCCTTCCTTACACCTTATACAAAAATTAATTCAAGATGGATTAAAGACTTATATGTTAGACCTAAAACCATTAAAATCCTACAAGAAAACCTAGGCAATACCATTCAGGACATAGGCGTGGGCAAGGACTTCATGCCTAAAACACCAAAAGCAATGGCAACAAAAGCCAAAATCGACAAATGGGATCTCATTAAACTAAAGAGCTTCTGCACAGCAAAAGAAACTATCATCAGAGTGAACAGGCAACCTACAGAATGGGAGAAAATTTTTGCAACCTACTCATCTGACAAAGGGCTAATATCCAGAATCTACAATGAACTCAAACAAATTTACAAGAAAAAAACAAACAACCCCATCAAAAAGTGGGCAGAGGACATGAACAGACACTTCTCAAAAGAAGACATTTATGCAGCCAAAAAACACATGAAGAAATGCTCCTCATCACTGGCCATCAGAGAAATGCAAATCAAAACCACAGTGAGATACCATCTCACACCAGTTAGAATGGCCATCATTAAAAAATCAGGAAACAACAGGTGCTGGAGAGGATGTGGAGAAATAGGAACACTTTTACACTGTTGGTGGAACTGTAAACTAGTTCAACCATTGTGGAAGTCAGTGTGGCGATTCCTCAGGGATCTAGAACTAGAAATACCATTTGACCCAGCCATCCCATTACTGGGTATATACCCAAAGGACTATAAATCATGCTGCTATAAAGACACATGCACACGTATGTTTATTGCGGCACTATTCACAATAGCAAAGAGTTGGAAGCAACCCAAATGTCCAACAACGATAGACTGGATTAAGAAAATGTGGCACATATACACCATGGAATACTATGCAGCCATAAAAAATGATGAGTTCGTGTCCTTTCTAGGGACATGGATGAAACTGGAAAACATCATTCTCAGTAAACTATCGCAAGGACAAAAAACCAAACACCGCATGTTCTCACTCATAGGTGGGAATTGAACAATGAGAACTCATGGACACAGGAAGGGGAACATCACGCTCCGGGGACTGTTGTGGGGTGGGGGGAGGGGGGAGGGACAGCATTAGGAGATACACCTAATGCTAAATGACGAGTTAATGGGTGCAGGAAATCAACATGGCACATGGATACATATGTAACAAACCTGCACATTGTGCACATGTACCCTAAAACCCTAAAGTATAATAAAAATAAAAAAAAATAAAAATAAAAAAATAAAAAAAAAAAAGCATTTCAGGCCTCAATAATTTTTATCAAATACAAAATTACAATCTACTCGTTCTTTAGAGATATTAAAATAAAAATTTACAAACTTGCTTTGTACACTTGTAATCATGTAAAGAGTGTTTAAGTATTATATTTTCAGGAACTTTTATAGAGGGTAAAAAACTGCTTCTAATGTAAATAATCACCTTCTAATTTCGGATATTCTTCCCTTTTACAAACAAAGTGAATCTAAGAAGATATACAACATTCCATTTCTGAGAAAATAGGGGGCTTTTGAAGCATAATTAAAGATAAAATACTTGGAAAATAGCAAGGAAAAGAAAGAAAAATTTTTCATTTTATTTCTTTTGGTGTGAGGGTTGCCATAGTATTCAGTGGACCAAATTATTCTCAATTTTACTCAGAAGTTCAGTAGAATTTTAAAGAGACCGAGTGGAGGGAAAAGTTATGGAACTACTATGAAACTTTGTGATAAATAGAAAATATGCTTGGAAAATTGCAGTCATTCAGCCTCAAATTTATGTTCCAGTCTCCTGGCATGGCTTATCATTTCTTAGGCATCCACATCACTTATTCTTGAGCACAAGACTGAATCTTTGAAGTCTTAAATCTTATTAGCCCCTTGGAAATAGCCACAGTGTAGCCTTCAATGTTCAAATACATTTCTCTCTGTTTTGTTTGTAAAGCATAGAATTTTAAATATGTTTTTTAGTAGAACTGATTTAACTAATAAGAAATACGGATTGGAACATGTTACTTTTTATAATATAAATTAGTGATGAAGGTACATTAGATAACAAACTTCTCCTACTATCTTATACCACTTAAAATAATGTAAGTCAGATTTGCAACTGAAACATACAAATAGTACTTTTAAGAATATATTTGCACAGTAATCTGATTAAGAGGTAAAATGTAAGGGAAACATTACATGTATATATGTGTATATGTATATAATGTATAAAATTGTACATATTGTCCACATTTTCTACAATTCTTATCAGTTGTATTTTAATTATAATGTATATAAAATAAAATGGAGAGATTTTTAAGTACAGTATTTGATAGGTTTTGCTAATTGTATTATAAGCATATGTAACCACTACTCAAATCAAGATACCGACTTTTCCCATTATTTCCCAAATTTCCCATACACTCCTTTTCAATCATTTCCCCTTTTCCCCTAAAGCAACAACAGTCTAATTTCAATTACCAGAATACTTTGCCTACTTTACAAATTCCCTATAAATCAGATCACATACATAGAGAATATACCATATATATGATATATAATTTTTATATCTGACTTTTTCAGCTCAATATAGACTTTTTTAGATTCATCCACATTTTGCCTGCATTCATTTTTGTTGCTTTTTCTTTCAGTGTAGTATTTCATTGTATGAATATAATTTATTTATCCATTCTATTTTGGGCCACTTGAGCTGCTGTAGGTATTGGCTAATATGAATTAAATGTGCTATATGAATAGTTTTGTGCAAGTATTTTGGTGGACATGATTTCATTTCTCTTGGGCAAATATCTGGGAGTGGGGTTGCTTGATTTTAGGATCGACAGATATTAAATACACTGCTCTAAAACTGTTGTACTATTTTACATACATTTTTCCTACCATAAAATGTGGTATATGGGAGCTATAGTTTACAATTGTTTCACATCCTTGCCAAATTTTGGTATTGTTAATGTGTGTGCATGTGTGTGTGTGTGTGTGTCTAAAATCCATTGTAGTTGTGCAAAACCTTATCTTGTGGTTTTAATTTGCATTTGTCTAATGATACTAGCATTGAGCATATTTTTCATACTCAATATTAAGGTGACGACCCAAGTCTTTTGACCATTTTTTAATATGTTTTTTTTTCATATTTACTCATAAAAATTGTTTAAATATTTTGGATAAAAATTCTTTGACAGTTATTAAATATCGATTACTTTTCCCTACTCTCTTATCTATTCATATTCTTAATTGCAATTTTATTGAGAAGAAATGTCATCAATTTTTTCATGCTTGATGCTTTTTATTTTTTGCCCATGAAATAGTTGCCTACTTCCAAATTGAGAAGATTTACAGTTCCAGCTTTTGGGTTAGGTTGGTGATTTATCCCGAATTAATTTTATGTATGAAATAAAATGAAAGCATATGGTTTACATATTTTATGCAAATATCTAGTAATTTGAGAATTTTCTATTAAAAAGACCTTCTTTTTCCATTGAGTTGCTTGAGTGTTTTTGTCAAAAAAACAATTGACTGCACGTGTGTGGATAAATATCTCTACTCATTATGTTTTGCTGAAATATTCTTACAGCAATAACACGTGACTTTATTACTAGCAGCAGTAGCATTATAAAAAATAATCAAATCATATTAAGTATTCAAACTTTGTTTTTTTATAAGGTTATTTTGGTTACTCTAGATCTATTCTGAATGCTGTAGTGTAGTGTGTGTGTGTGTGTGTGTGTGTATCTTCTTTCCTGTAGCCTTGAGTAGTTGTTTTGTAATTTCTGATTTCAAAAACACACATGTAATCTGCAAATGATTATCATTCTACTTCATGTACCCCAATATTTCTGTATCATGTTTATTTTTTTCTGCGAAATTACACTACCATAAGAATTCTAATGCAATGTTGAGTACAGGAGTAGGAAGAGATCTTGCCTATTCCCAACTGCTGGGAAAAAGTATTCAATGATTCATCTGTAACAATAAAATTAGCTACCTATAAGGTTTTTATAAACGCCCTTCAGAAAAGTGTGGAAGTTCTCTTGTAGTCTTACCTTTTTAAAACATAAATGTCATGTCAGACTTTTTTAAATGTCTATTAAGTTTTCTCTCCTTTATTCTATTAATATGGTGAATTAGTGAGTTGATTTTCAAATGTTAAACCAACTTTTCAATCCTATAGCAAACTCTGCTCCATTATGATTTATTATTATTTTTATGTATTTCTGAATACAACTTTGGAATATTTTTAAGGATTTTTACTATGTTCGTAGTGGTAAAAAAACCTGCAATTTCTTCTTTGTTATGTCTTTATCAGGTTTATGTATCAGAGATATGCTGCCTCATGAAACACATTGGAAAGTGTTTCCTTCCTTAATTTCTGAGTGTGTAATGTTGCTTCCCCGCCCCCCCCCAGTGCTTGATAGAATTAACCTGCCAATCTTTCTGTGCCTGGAGTTTTCTTTGTGGAATGTTTTTGTTTAAATTTGCATTCCTTAATAGAATATAGATATTCAATTATTTTATTTTTTCTTGTTAGTTTTGCTAAGTAAAATTTTATTTCAAATAAAAGTTAACAATTATGCATGTGCATGTGTGTGTGTATTTTCATTCTAATCCAAAATATCTGCAAGAGAGGACTTTTCTTTCAACACACGTATTTATTTTACTATGCTAATTTCAGACAAAACTCAAGATTGTAAAAGTCTTCTGATGCTTTACATGTTGTAAATTTATTCATATTAAGTGAGAATTGCCAAAAAAAAATGCCAAAAGTGTAACAAGATAAAGAATCTTGCCAATTGCCTAAATCATCTTATATCCTGTCTTTATAGTGCAGTTTGCTTATTAAATTTGAAATATCACCAATTAAAAGGCAGTATAGCAAGTATATTCAAATCTAAGCCTTCTTTAATATTTTTTATGGCAAGGCAAAAATATAAATTAAGATAAATTGAACAAGCAAATGTTTTGACTTTTAAAAAATGTTTTATATTTAATAATAAACCTTAGTTGAAGATGAAAACGTTGAATTAGGAAGCAGACGCCTAATCACACAGATATTGCTAAATAATGTTCCATGCTAGAAAAATCTCTAAGCTATGATAAAAAGCATAATATGATGAAACATAATTCACCTTTCGATTCAGGCGGATCTGGGTGTGAATCCTACCTTTGTCCTTCCTGTCTATGTGATCTTGAGTAAGCCATTTACTTTGTGTGACTTTCGGTATCCTCATTTATGAAAAAGTAATGAAAATTAAATGCTACTGTTCTTCAATACATATTTTCTTCTTTTGTGGTGGGCAAGGCCAATATGGAGGAAGGGAGAAGGAGTTTCCCATATTTTCACCAGAAATATTGAATTAGGCCAGAACTCAAAAAGTGTTTTACATACCTAAGATATTATTATTTTGTACAACCCAAGTAAAAAAGAATTTATGTTTAATATATTTATTAAGCAAACAGTATGTATTAAGCACTTTTACATATTAACCTTTTTTAAAAACTAAAATCTACAAATTAGATATTAATAGTATCATTTTACAGATGGAAAAAGTAAGGTTAAGAGACTGAAATAATTTCGTGCAGAATATGGCAAAGGAGAGATTTTAATATAGGCTTTTGGACTCCAAGTTCAGATCTACAGTAAATAAGAAAACCATCCCAGTTTTAAATTGTGCATTTGATTTGTACTATCAATGCCCTCAAAATCTTCAAGAAGACTTTATCAAATAAATGAATGTCAGCATGACTTTTACATGTTCATTTAGTTCACAAGTTACGATATTATCAGACAGCCAACTCTTACGTCAGTTTGTTATTTTGATCAATTCTGTGGTGCAGAAAAGGCATCCATACTTACTATACAAAAACTAAAGTTAAAACATTATAACCTAACAACTAGACAAATTACTTATACTTGTTATAAGTTAGGTTTTTTAATGTATCTTTTAAAGAGGAAATAATTTTTTAAATGAAAATCTAGGTTTTATGTAAAATGAGAAAAAAAGAAACAACATTATGAATATATTTAAAAAATCAAGGAAATCTGTATCCAAATATGTTTACCTTCATTCAAGTCAGTCTTTTTTAGATAAAGAGCTATGAAGAGACAGTTTTATTCATGCAACAATAATATTAATAGGTGCTTCATTTAACAATAAAAAAAGATGTTCTTTTAAAGCTGATGCTGCTGTGGCTCCTTTAAAGATTGAGGATTTACAGAGTTGGCCTTTTTAAAGTGTTTCTAATAGGCAAAAAAAAAAAATGAAATAGGCCAGGCGCGGTGGCTCACGCCTGTAATCCCAGCACTTTGGGAGGCCGAGGCCGAGGCGGGCGGATCACGAGGTCAGGAGATCGAGACCATCCTGGCTAACACGGTGAAACCCCGTCTCTACTAAAAATACAAAAAATTAGCCGGGCGTGGTGACGGGCGCCTGTAGTCCCAGCTACTCGGGAGGCTGAGGCAGGAGAATGTCGGGAACCCGGGAGGCGGAGCCTGCAGTGAGCGGAGGTTACGCCACTGCACTCCAGCATGGGTGACACAGTGAAACTCCATCAAAAAAAAAAAAAGAAAAAAGAAATAAAATAAACATAAAAAGAAGATATATTGATCACATTAATTTAATATTCAAAATTAATCCTAAGCAAAATGAATATGTTCAATTCAATGCCTACTTAGAACAGTTTAATTTGCACTTCATTTGGGGGTGGGGTGGAAGGTGGACTTCCTTATTTAGCTCATTGCTTTTACTAGATGGGGAAATCAAAAATTGCTATATGTTGCCAAAGATGGTTCTCAAAAAATAACTACCTTGAATATTTTGCTCTGTGAATGACTATACAAACCTCAACTGAATTCTGTAAGCCACAAAATCATTAGAAATTTTACCACTTGAAATGGGAAATGTCTCTTACCTATGTTTTGTTCAGTGTTTGCACTTCAACGTGAAAGTGGAAAAATGATCAGACCTTTAGTTCAGTGGTCAATTACCTATGTACTAAAGCGAAATATCACTTTCTAATTTTTGGCCACAAATACCATTTCTTTAAATAAATCACAAGAATGCATCTCAAGTAAATGTTAGGAGAAATTATGTAAGTTCAATAAAGGCAAGAAAATTTAGGGATATATTAAGCTGCAGAACTCCATTGGCACAGCATATTCACTGTATACTTTATAGTCATTTTTTATTACTTTGTGTTTAATTCTCCATGTATGAGAACCTAAATATGCAAGGGAAACTCTATTAGTATATTTTGTATTTCTATGAGATTATTGCTGAGTTGACTAAATTCTCTACATATCAACTTCTAAATACCATGAAATGACTTAAAACTTTCTAAATAGAAATTATATGAGAATTATATTACTGGATACACATAATTCCAGCCCTCTACTTTTTACTCTGTAAATAAGTTTCCATTTTCAGTTCCTGTTGCTGAAGTAATTGGTCTAAACAGCTGTAGTTAGTGGGAATTTATAAGGATAATAAAATAGACTGGTGGTTTTTCTATTGCACCTGTATCTGGTTCTGTTGAGAGACAATTCTCTGTTGGTTTCTCAAGTTTCCTTAGTCTTGGAAACAAAGCACTGTTAGCCCTTTTGGTCTGGATTAAGTTTTCAAAGATGCTTATACAGGTTGAGCATCCCGAATCCAAAAACCCCAAATCTGAAATGCTGTAAAATTTGAAACATTTTGAGCACCAGCATGGCATGCAAAGGATATTACCACTAAAGCATTTTGGATTTTGGATTTTCAGATTTGAGATCCATCCAAAAAAATGCAAAAATCTGAAATAGTTCAGATTTCTCAATTAATCCTCATCATTGAGGAGTGTTGTACAAATACTACATCACATAAAGGCTTGTAAATATCTCCATAACAATCTGCAACATTAAAACCTTATTTTCCCTGTTCAAAATTAAATACACACTCTCAGACAACTCTTGATGGCTCTGTCTTTTGGATAAAGGATCTCAAATCTGTATAGCAAAAAGCACTGAAGATATAGATAGTGACTCTCACTAGAGCAAAGGTCAGACATGGTTACTGTCCAGTAAGCTAAGTCCAGACATGCTTACTACTCATTATAAGTGATTTTTTGTCCCTAGGACAAAAACTGTGTACAGGTATCATCTAGCTCTCTTTGTGCTACCCTGTGGGAATTGGAGCTTGGGGACAAACAAGAAAATGCTGACACACTGGCTATGATTCCTTTGAAAAATAAAATATTTTCTCTTTGTCCCAAGAGGTTAATATCTCCTGCTAGCATCCATAGAACTGGCAGGCTAACCTGTAAGCTATTATAGCAAGTAAGATAAAACATCAGATTCACAGTTCTTTACAGGATCCCTCAACAGCTAAGATAGGGGTAGTACTCTTTGGGTTTTTCTTATGAAAGAAAAATTCTCTTGAACTGTAGAAAATAATTGCTTTAGTGCTGGGAACATGTTGATACTGGAATATGAGCTATAATCAACTTGGACTATATTGGTTTATCTCCAAGTTCATAATACTAGAAAGATGTTTTAAAGATGTTGTCTCGTTTTATCATTTTAAATACTCTATCAATCAGGTAAGTATCAGATTTCGGGGTTTTAAAGGAGAGAGGGTTGGGAAATAATCTTCCATGTTTTGAATGTGTCTCCTAAAGTTCATGTGTTGAACTTAGTCCCCAGTGCAACAGTGTTGAAAGTGGAACTTTTTTATACTTTATGTTTTAGGGTACATGTGCACAATGTGCAGGTTTGTTACATATGTGTACATGTGCCATGTTGGTGTGCTGCACCCATTAACTCGTCATTTAGCATTAGGTATATCTTCTAATGCTATCCCTCCCCCCTCCCCCACCCCACAACAGGCCCCAGTGTGTGATGTTCCCCTTCCTGTGTCCATGTGTTCTCATTGTTCAATTCCCACCTATGAGTGAGAACATGCAGTGTTTGGCTTTTTGTCCTTGTGATAGTTTGCTGAGAATGATGGTTTCCAGCTTCATCCATGTCCCTCCAAAGGACATGAACTCATCATTTTTTATGACTGAGAGTGGAACTTTTAAGAAGTGATTAGGTTATGAGGACTCTGCCCTTATGAATGGATTAATGCCATTATCATGGAATGAGTTAGTTATTGCTCCTTAACTCATGTTATGCCTTCTTCCATGATATGATGCTGCAAGAACACCCGCACCAGGTGTGGTCCCTCAATCTTGGACTTTCCAGCTTCCAGAACTGTTCTTTATAAATTACCCAGTCTCAGATGTTCTCTTTTAGCAGCGCAAAACAGAATAAAACACAGTTACAATGCCAAAACACTGAAATTCATTGCGTAAATAACGCTATTTTACCAAAAGGCTTGCAAATTAATAATCATTTGTTTACTAATTCATTCAATAGACTCTTTTTCAGCAGTTATACTTGAAAGGATGTCCTTGGTAATATGATGTATACAGCATATTTATATTCCTTATTTAGAGATCAATAAAAATCAAAGAATATGTGAAATTTCTTATAGCAACAGATAATTTCTATGGTGAACTACCACCACTTTCTATTGTATGTAATGGGTCACTCTTCATTGTACATACTGATTCACACAGCAAATTGTCACCACTACAAACCAGTAGCTTTCATAGATATAAAACATGTGATTTACATCTTAGCTAATTGCAGAATGTCTACATAACTGTAAATTAACCATATTCAAAATATTCATTAACAAGAAGAAAATAAATTCCTGCATTTTCCTTGTGGTTATTTTGTTTAGTGGGACCATCAGTCGCTTCTTATTTACTTGGACCAAAATACCAGAGGGGCACAATTAATCTCCACCATTAGAAGTGTTTTATAAATGTTATTTCATAAAGGCTTTTAATAACAATCAGAACTATTAAAACCTTATTTTCCTTGTTCAAGATAAAACATAGAGTCTCAGACAACTGTTGCTGTTGCAACGTTAATTCTGTAGTAAACAGAATTGGAATGTACAGACTACTTACATTAGTAAGTACTGACTATAAAAACACACAAATGCTGGGAACTTTTTAATTACATTATATATCTAAAACTAACTCTTGTCCCTTTGAAACTGTGCTAGTGAAATTAATGAAATAAAAGCAATGTCATAATTCTAAATAAAAAGGCTTGATGATTTCCATGGAGTAGAGTGGAAGGAAATCAGTTAAAAGAGAAAGCAGAAGCTTTCAAAACTATGTTACTATCAAATACAATTTTGGGTACATTTCAAGTGAATGCCTGGGTCGGAATTTCTAGTTAATACATGTTGCTTCCCTAATTCCACACCTAGAAGCCAGCCACAAGAAAATTTCTACATTTATTTTGAAAGAGTACTAATATAAATGTTATTTTAAAAATCATTTGATCTAGTTTAGGTGACACAACCAACATGCAGGTATCATAAAGAAGATCATATATTGTTACGCACCCAGTTTTTACCTTCTATTTGTTTATGGATAAAGTAAATATACTCTTTTAAAAACAGTAGTTGCTTTGAAAATATGGTCAGCTTTCATTACTTCAGGGCTTTTCTTTTTCAATTTATTTTTCCATGTAGTAATTTAATATGTTGGTACATGCCTCCAGAGATCTCTTATAATGTTTCTTGACATGAGTGACACCGCTAATCTCTGAAATGATTCTCTTTAACCTTGACACAGAAATCTCAGCATTACAACTTAATTTTTTAAAGTCCCATGGTGGGGATGAAAGGAGAGACAGAGAAGGAATACCCAGATTACACAATAAAATGAATTTTATCGAAAGTAACTTTTTAATTTTGAGGTCATTGCTTTACGTGTGAATGACTTCTGCTGATAATGTTACAGGAAGGTGTGGGAAACTAACCTAGTTGAGCAGAGACACCACGTGTTATTTTATTCTGGACCCCTGCTTAGATTAATTCATGTGTTAAAATGTGGCAAGACTCTTAAAGAGGGCTGCTTACCTTTGGGGAAAGGCTGTTTTAAGTGATGGATCTCAGATACAGAAGATAGGAACCAAGAAAAGCAGGTCAGAAACAGAAGAGTTTGTAATATCTCAAATTAGCAGCTTCCACATTAATATGATGAAGCTACAACAAAGGATCTTATTGCTGAGCTGTGAGAAATCAGGCAAAAATGTGTGATCATTAATCATGTGAAGTATTTTAATCAGTGTTAAACGAAAAGCTAAGAAGGAAGGTAAATGAGTGAAAGTCTGAATATCAGACTCTTAAAGATGCATGGTTTAGAGACATGGCATACATTGTCATGCTATGTTGTTGTTCTCCAGGCTATGATGCAGTGAGTGTAACTAGCAAAATATAACCTCATGCAATAGCATGGCATAGACTGATCTATCTTCAAGATCTAGCGCTCTATGGTTTGTCCATGCAGCAGAGCTTTGGAAGATAATTTTTAAAACTATCTAAAAAGTGAGGCCATTTCTTCTTAACAAAATTTAATTTCAGAAATGGTGATGATTTCTTCCACATCCATGGAAAAACCAGCAGACCCTCACTTTAGAGGACTGAATAATTTCAGTGTCACAGTCTCTATATTGCTACTGTGGAAATGATCATTACGTGCTTCACTGGTGAATATTCACAGGGCTATCTGTAATTACAGATTATTTACTCTCTTCATATTGCCAAAGTAGTATGTGTATAATGTATCCACTCCCAGCTATGTCCCGGTGTATTTTTCCTGGTATATTTTTGTCATTTTTGGTTGGCTTTTATAACAGAAAATAAAACAAAGAAAATGGCAGACTAGAAATAAGTATTCTAAAGTATTTATAATGAATAAAGTGGGGGATGGAGCCAAGATGGCCTAATAGGAACAGCTCCAGTCTACAGCTCCCAGCTTGAGCGACACAGAAGACGGATGATTTCTGCATTTCCGTTTGAGGTACCGGGTTCATCTCACTAGGGAGTGCCAAACAGTGGGTGCAGGATAGTTAGTGCAGCGCACTGTGCGCGAGCTGAAGGAGGGTGAGGCATTGCCTCACTCGGGAAGCGCAAGGGGTCAGGGAGTTCCCTTTCCTAGTCAAAGAAAGGGGTAACAGACGGCACCTGGAAAATTGGGTCAGTCCCACCCTAATACTGTGCTTTTCCAACGGGCTTGGAAAATGGCACACCAGGAGATTGTGTCCCGCACCTGGCTTGGAGGGTCTTATGCCCACAGAGTCTCACTGATTGCTAGCACAGCAGTCTGAGATCAAACTGCAAGGCGACACCGAGGCTGGGAGAGGGGCACCCGCCATTGCCCAGGCTTGCTTAGGTAAACAAAGCAGCCAAGAAGCTCCAACTGGGTGAAGCCCACCACAGCTCAAGGAGGCCTGCCTGCCTCTGTAGGCTCCACCTCTGGGGGCAGGGCACAGACAAACAAAAATTCAGCAGGAACCTCTGCAGACTTAAATGTCCAGGTCTGACTGACAGCTTTGAAGAGAGTAGTGGTTCTCCCAGCACGCAGCTGGAGATCTGAGAAGGGACAGACTGCCACCTAAAGTGGGTCCCTGACCCCCGAGCAGCCTAACTGGGAGGCACCCCCCAGTAGGGACAGACTGACACCTCACTTGGCCAGGTACTCCTCTGAGACAAAACTTCCAGAGGAACTATCAGACAGCTGAATTTGTGGTCTCACGAAAATCCGCTGTTCTGCAGCCACCGCTGCTGACACCCAGCCAAACAGGGTCTGGAGTGGACCTCTAGCAAACTCCAACAGTCCTGCAGCTGAGGATCCTGTCTGGTAGAAGGAAAACTAACAAACAGAAAGGACATCCACACCAAAAACCCATCTGTACATCACCATCATCAAAGACCAAAAGTAGATAAAACCACAAAGATGGGGAAAAAACAGAGAAGAAAAACTGGAAACTCTAAAAAGCAGAGTGCCTCTCCTCCTCCAAAGGAACGCTGTTCCTCACCAGCAATGGAACAAAGCTGGACGGAGAATGACTTTGACGAGTTGAGAGAAGAAGGCTTCAGACGATCAAACTACTCTGAGCTACAGGAGGAAATTCAAAACAATAGCAAAGAAGTTAAAAACTTTGAAAAAAAATTAGACGAATGGATAACTAGAATAGCCAATGGAGAGAAGGGCTTAAAGGAGCTGATGGAACTGAAAGCCAAGTATCGAGAACTGTGCGAAGATTGCAGAAGCCTCGGTAGCCGATGCGATCAACTGAAAGAAAGGGTATCAGTGATGGAAGATGAAATGAATGAAATGAAGCAAGAAGGGAAGTTTAGAGAAAAAAGAATAAAAAGAAACGAACAAAGCCTCCAAGAAATTTGGGACTATGTGAAAAGACCAAACCTACGTCTGATTGGTGTACCTGAAAATGACGGGGAGAATGGAACCAAGTTGGAAAACACTCTGCAAGATATTATCCAGGAGAACTTCCCCAATCTAGCAAGGCAGGCCAACATTCAGATTCAGGAAATACAGAGAACGCCACAAAGATACTCCTCGAGAAGAGCAACCCCAAGACACATAATTGTCAGATTCACCAAAGGTGAAATGAAAGAAAACATGTTAAGGGCGGCCAGAGAGAAAGGTCGGGTTACCCACAAAGGGAAGCCCATCAGACTAACAGCTGATCTCTCAGCAGAAACTCTACAAGCCAGAAGAGAGTGGGGGCCGATATTCAACACTCTTAAATAAAAGAATTTTCAACTCAGAATTTCATATCCAGCCAAACTAAGCTTCATAAGTGAAGGAGAAATAAAATACTTTACAGACAAGCAAATGCTGAGTGATTTTGTCACCACCAGGCCTGCCCTAAAAGAGCTCCTGAAGGAAGCACTAAACATGGAAAGGAACAACCGGTAACAGCCACTGCAAAAACATGCCAAATTGTAAAGACCATCGAGGCTAGGAAGAAACTGCATCAACTAACGAGCAAAATAACCAACTAACAGCATAATGACAGGATCAAATTCACACATAACAATATTAACTTTAAATGTAAATGGGCTAAATGCTCCAATTAAAAGACACAGACTGGCAAACTGGATAAGGAGTCAAGACCCATCAGTGTGCTGTATTCAGGAAAACCATCTCACGTGCAGAGACATATATAGACTCAAAATAAAGGGATGGAGGAAGATCTATCAAGCAAATGGAAAACAAAAAAAGGCAGGGTTGCAATCCTAGTCTCTGATAAAATAGACTTTAAACCAACAAAGATCAAAAGCGACAAAGAAGGCCATTACATAATGGTAAAGGGATCAATTCAACAAGAAGAGCTAACTATCCTAAATATATATGCACCCAACACAGGAGCACCCAGATTCATAAAGCAAGTCCTGAGTGACCTATAAAGGGACTTAAATTCCCACACAATAATAATGGCAGATTTTAACACCCCACTGTCAACATTAGACAGATCAACGAGACAGAAAGTTAACAAGGATATCCGGGAATTGAACTCAGCTCCGCACAAAGTGGACCTAATAGACATCTACAGAACTCTCCACCCCAAATCAACAGAATATACATTTTTTTCAGCACCACACCACACCTATTCCAAAACTGACCACACAGTTGGAAGTAAAGCTCTCCTCAGCAAATGTAAAAGAACAGAAATTATAACAAACTGTCTCTCAGACCACAGTGCAATCAAACTAGAACTCAGGATTAAGAAACTCACTCAAAACCGCTCAATTACATGGAAACTGAACAACCTGCTCCTGAATGACTACTGGGTACATAATGAAATGAAGGCAGAAATAAAGATGTTCTTTGAAACCAACGAGAGCAAAGACAAAACATACCAGAATCTCTGGGACACATTCAAAGCAGTGTGTAGAGGGAAATTTATAGCACTAAATGCCCACAAGAGAAAGCAGGAAAGATCCAAAATTGACACCCTAACATCACAATTAAAAGAACTAGAAAAGCAAGAGCAAACACATTCAAAAGCTAGCAGAAGGCTAGAAATAACTAAAATCAGAGCAGAACTGAAGGAAATAGAGACACAAAAAACCCTTCAAAAAATTAATGGATGCAGGGCTGGTTTTTTGAAAAGATCAACAAAATTGATAGACCACTAGCAAGACTAATAAAGAAGAAAAGAGAGAAGAATCAAATAGATGCAATAAAAAATGAAAAACGGGATATCATCACGGATCCCACAGAAATACAATCTACCATCAGAGAATACTACAAACACCTCTATGCAGATAAACTAGAAAATCTAGAAGAAATGGATAAATTCCTCGACAAATACACCCTCCCAAGACTAAACCAGAAAGAAGTTGCATCTCTGAACGCCAATAACAGGCTCTGAAATTGTGGCAATAATCAATAGCTTACCAACCAAAAAGAGTCCAGGACCTGATGGATTCACAGCCAAATTCTACCAGAGGTACAAGGAGGAACTGGTACCATTCCTTCTGAAACTATTCCAATCGATAGAAAAAGAGGGAATCCTCCCTAACACATTTTATGAGGCCAGCATCATCCTGATACCAAAGCCTGGCAGAGACATAACCAAAAAAGAGAATTTCAGACCAATATCCTTGATGAACATTGATGCAAAAATCCTCAATAAAATACTGGCAAACCGAATCCAGCAGCACGTCAAAAAGCTTATCCACCATGATCAAGTGGGCTTCATCCCTGGAATGCAAGGCTGGTTCAACATATGCAAATCAATAAATATAATCCAGCATATAAACCGAACCAAAGACAAAAACCGTATGATTATCTCAATAGACGCAGAAAAGGCCTTTGACAAAATTCAACAACACTTCATGCTAAAAACTCTCAATAAATTAGGTATTGATGGGATGTATCTCAAAATAATAAGAGCTATCTATGACTAACCCACAGCCAATATCATACTGAATGGGCAAAAACTGGAAGCATTCCCTTTGAAAACTGGCACAAGACAGGGATGCCCTCTCTCACCACTCCTATTCAACATAGTGCTGGAAGTTCAGGCCAGGGCAATCAGGCAGGAGAAGGAAATAAAAGGTATTCAATTAGGAAAAGAGGAAGTCAAATTGTCCCTGTTTGCAGATGACATGACTGTATATCTAGAAAACCCCATCGTCTCAGCCCAAAATCTCCTTAAGCTGATTAGCAACTTCAGCAAAGTCTCAGGATATAAAATCAATGTACAAAAATCACAAGCATTCTTGTACACCAATCACAGACAAACAGAGAGCCAAATCATGAGTGAACTCCCATTCACAATTGCTTCAAAGAGAATAAAATACCTAGGAATCCAACTTACAAGAGATGTGAAGGAACTCTTCAAGGAAAACTATGAACCACTGCTCAATGAAATAAAAGAGGATACAAACAAATGGAAGAACATTCCATGCTCATGGGTTGGAAGAATCAATATCGTGAAAATGGCCATACTGTCCAAGGTAATTTATAGATTCAATGCCATCTCCATCAAGCTACCAATGACTTTCTTCACAGAATTGGAAAGAACTACTTTAAAGTTCATATGGAACCAAAAAAGAGCCCGCATTGCCAAGTCAATCCTAAGCCAAAAGAACAAAGCTGGAGGCATCACGCTACCTGACTTCAAACTATACTACAAGGCTACAGTAACCAAAACAGCATGGTACTGGTACCACAACAGAGACATAGATCAATGGAACAGAACAGAGCCCTCAGAAGTAATGCCGCATATCTACAAATATCTGATCTTTGACAAACTTGACAAAAACAAGAAATGGGGAAAGGATTACCTATTTAATAAATGGTGCTGGGAAAACTGGCTAGCCATATGTAGAAAGCTGCAACTGGATCCCTTCCTTACACCTTATACAAAAATTAATTCAAGATGGATTAAAGACTTACCTGTTAGACCTAAAACCATGATAACCATAGAAGAAAACCTAGGCAATACCATTCAGGACATAGGCATGGGCAAGGACTTCATGTCTAAAACACCAAAAGCAATGGCAACAAAAGCCAAAATTGACAAATGGGATCTCATTAAACTAAAGAGCTTCTGCACAGCAAAAGAAACTACCATCAGAGTGAACAGGCAACCTACAGAATGGGAGAAAATTTTTGCAACCTACTCATCTGACAGAGGGCTAATATCCAGAATCTACAATGAACTCAAACAAATTTACAAGAAAAAAACAAACAACCCCATCCAAAAGTGGGTGAAGGACATGAACAGACACTTCTCAAAAGAAGACATTTATGCAGCCAAAAATCACATGAAGAAATGCTCCTCATCACTGGCCATCAGAGAAATGCAAATCAAAACCACAATGGGATACCATCTCACACCAGTTAGAATGGCCATCATTAAAAAGTCAGGAAACAACAGGTGCTGGAGAGGATGTGGAGAAATAGGAACACTTTTACACTGTTGGTGGGACTGTAAACTAGTTCAACCATTGTGGAAGTCAGTGTGGCGATTCCTCAGGGATCTAGAACTAGAAATACCATTTGACCCAGCCATCCCCTTACTGGGTATATACCCAAAGGACTATAAATCATGCTGCTATAAAGACACATGCACACGTATGTTTATTACGGCACTATTCACAATAGCAAAGACTTGGAACCAACCCAAATGTCCAACAATGATAGACTGGATTAAGAAAATGTGGCACATATACACCATGGAATACTATGCAGCCATAAAAAATGATGAGTTCATGTCCTTTGTAGGGACATGGATGAAACTGGAAAACATCATTCTCAGTCAACTATCGCAAGGACAAAAAACCAAACACCGCATGTTCTCACTCATAGGTGGGAATTGAACAATGAGAACTCATGGACACAGGAAGGGGAACATCACACTTCGGGGACTGTTGTGGGGTAGGGGGAGGGACAGCATTAGGAGATATACCTAATGCTAAATGACGAGTTAATGGGTGCAGCAAACCAACATGGCACATGGATACATATGTAACAAACCTGCACATTGTACACATGTACCCTAAAACCTAAAGTATAATAATAAAAAAAAACTTTAATCAAAAAAAAATAAAGTGATGATTTTTTATTGATTTCTAATTAAATATGGTATTAGTACTATTTACTTGAATTTGTATCTTTATAAAATATCTGATGTTAATTGTTTTGCATCTTTTTAAAAGATTACAACAATAAAGCAATATTTTAATTCTGAAAAGTTTTAAAGGAAACATTCATTCCTTATCAAGTTTTCTGAAGCTAGATTTCACATTGTAAGATAAAACAGTATATTCAACTATCAGCATAAACATGTTAGTTCTTCACTAACAAAAATAGATAAAAAACTTATAAACATCACTGATAGTATATACTTTAATTTCCTGACACTTATCCTTTCAAAACTCAAAATATGCAAATTTAAACCAATGTGCACTAAGATTACTACATAGTGATTATATAACACTATTGCATTTCATGAAAATTATGTTTAAACGACACATGGTAGAAAATGGTGATATATTCCTGTTTTAAAATAACTTTTTTATTGATGTATAATGCACATGCAAAAAAGCACAAAATTCATATGTAAAGTTTAATGGTATTTTCACAAAATAATTACAACAGCATAGCATGTGCACAGAACAAATACCACAATATTTCAGCATCCTAGAGCCTCCTTTGTGCCTTCCAGTCCATTATTCTTCCCCCAGGTAAGCCCTATTCTAACATCTAACAGCATAGATTAGTTCTGCCATTTCTGATGTTTCGAATGAAATCATAAAATAAGCATCCCTTTGTTTCTGGCTTCTTTCACTCAGCATGACGTTTGTGAGATTCATCCATCTTTTTTATAGTGGTGATTCCTTTTCATTGATTTCCAGTATTTCACTATGTGGTTCGTATATAATTTATGTATTTATCCTCCTGTTGATGTATACTTGAGTTGTTTTTAGATTTTGGACTATTATATAGTGAGTTTCTTCTTAGAAACATTCTTATGTTTTTGTAATTTTATATTAAAACCATATTTGAATAGGTAATCAGTTCAGAGCAGTTCATTTTTACATTAAATGAGCCTAAAAGTTAAGTGTCAGTTTCTCTAAAAATACAGAGACAATGATAGTTTTCAAGCTTCAAAATAATAACTGGCTAGTCATATGCAGAATATTGAAACTGGAACCCTTCCTTATACCATATACAAAAATTAACTCATTATGTATTAAAGTCTTACATGTGAAACACAACACTATAAACACCCTGAAAGACAACTTGGGCAATATCATTTAGGACATAGGCACAGGCAAAAATTCCATGACAAAGACACCAAAAGCAGTTGCAACAAAAGCTAAACTTGACAAATGGGATCTAATTACACTAAAGAGTTTACGCATCGCAAAGAAAACTATTAACAGAGTGAGCAAATAAGTTACAGAATGAGAGAAAATATTTGCAAACTATGCATCTGACAAAGGTCTAATATCCAGCATCTATAAGAAACTTAAACAAATTTACAAAAAAATAAAAACAAATAACCTCATTAAAAATTGGACAAAGGACATAAACAGATACGTTTCATAAGAAGACATACATGTGGCCAACAATCATATGAAAAAACGCTCAACATCATTGATCTCTTTAGTGTAATTAGATCCCATTTGTCAATTTTAGCTTTTGTTGCAACTGCTTTTGGTGTCTTTGTCATGAAATTTTTGCCTGTGCCTATGTCCTAAATGGTATTGCCTAAGTTGTCTTTCAGGGTGTTTATAGTGTTGTGTTTCACATGTAAGACTTTAATACATAATGAGTTAATTTTTGTATATGGTATAAGGAAGGGTTCCAGTTTCAATATTCTGCATATTCTAGCCAGTTATCCCAATTTATTATTTTGAAGCTTGAAAACTATCATTGTCTCTGTATTTTTAGAGAAACTGACACTTAACTTTTAGGCTCATTTAATGTAAAAATGCAAATCAAAACCAGAATGAGATACCATCTCACACCAGTCAGAATGGCTACTATTAAAAAGTCAAAAATAACAGATGCTGGCGATGCTGTGGGGTAAAGGAACACTTATACACTGTAGGTGGGAGTGTAAATTAGTTCTACTGTTGTGGAAAAGAGTAGTGTGGTGATTCCTCAGAAACCTAAAAGCAGAAATAACATTTGGCCCAGCAATCCCATTACTGGGTACATACCCTGATATGGTTAGGCTTTGTGTTCTCACCCAAAACCTCATCTTGAATTGCAATTCCCATAATCCCCAAAGTACAATTTTAAAATTCATATTGTAAAGCTAATAGTATTTTCACAAAATAAGTACACTAGCATAGCCAGCACCCAGATCAAAAACCAGAACATTTGACCATCCTAGAGGCTCTTTGTGCCTCTTTCCAGTCATTATACTTGCCCCAAGTAAGCCCTATTCTAATGTCTAACAGCATAGACATTTAGATGTTTTGAAACATCAAAAATGGCAGAACTAATCTATGTTGTTAGACATTAGAATAAGGCTAACAGGACATAATCCCCCTGTGTCAAGGGAGAGACCAAGTGGAGATAACTGAATAATGGGGGCGGTTTCCCCCTTGCTGTTCTCATTATTCTGAGTAAGTTCTCATGAGATCTGACAGGTTAATATGGACTCTTCCCCCTTCATTCAGCACTTCTCCTTCCTGCCACCTTGTGAAGAGGTGCCTTGCTTCCCCTTCAACTTTAGCCATGATTGTAAGTTTCATGGGGCCTCTTCAGCCATGCTGGACTGTGAGTCAATTGAATCTGTTTCCTTTATATTACTCAGTCTGGGGAAGTTCTTTATAGCAACATGAAAATGGACTAATAAATATGCAAAGGAATATAAATCATTCTATTATAAAGACACATACGCAGATATTCATGGCAACACTACTTATAATAGCAAAGACACAGAATCAACCCCCCAAACACCCATCAATGATAGACTGGATTTTAAAAAACGTAGTTCATATATACCATAGAATACCGTGCAGCCATAAAAAAAGAATGAGACCATGTCTTTTGCAAGAACATGGATAAGCTGGAGGCAATTATCCTTAGCAAACTAGTGTAGGAACAGAAAATCAAATACTGCAAGTTCACACTTATAAGTGGGAACTAAATGATAAGAACACACAAACACATACAGGGGAACAACACACACTGGGGCCTATCAGAATGTGGTGGGTGGGAGGAGGGAGAGGATCAGGAAAAGTAACTAATGATTACTAGACTTAATACCAGGGTGGTGAAATAATCTGTACAACAATCTCCCATGACACAAGTTTACCTGTGTAACAAACCTGCACTTACACCCCTGAACCAGAAATAAAAGTAAAAAAAATTATATTTCCAAAGATTAGAGAAATAATATTTGAAGAACATAGATATATGTTTCTTTTAAAGTGTTAAAAACATAGTATAAGAGGGAAATTTACACTTTTATAAAGTCTGCATATAGCTAAGGAAATAATTACCAAGCATTTTACCCAATAGACTATTGAGTAAAAATGTCTATGCACAATCTAATGCATGACTGTTTAACACTGGGGAAAATATGTTTACTTTTTATCTCTTTATACATTATTAAATATGTATAATTGTTTAATGCAAAGTGGATAGAAAATACAACACATATTTGGATGCTAAAATAAACCAGAGATTGATTTGCAAATGTTAATTCATTGTTGTTTTAATAAAACTAACGTAATTCACATATGTATATTAACTACAATATATTTTGGACCAAACCATTTCTACTTTTCAAACACTATTCAAATGCAGTATGCTCTGACTAGCAGACTTGCTATTTATAATTTCTAAAATAATTCTGTACTTATAAGTAGAACGTACTATCCACTTCTAATGAATGTTTGAAAAAATAGTAGTCATTTTTTGTGAGGGAAGAGGAATTTCCTTTTACAGAATTTGAGTTGTTTCACTTTATTTCTTGTCTCTGGGATATTGAGTGACTTTTAATGAAACGTTTCTTCATTCTGTGTTTTACTTCTTTTTTGTTAACGTACAGAAAATTCTATCTCTCAACCAGTAAGTTATTCATTATTCAATAAATATCTACTATATTTTCAAAAGCGAGTCAAATGCTACAGTATAATCTTGGTTTTCAAGTGCTGCAGTTTTGCTAGTGATTAGATGCCCATATACAGTCTAACTACAAAAGAAAATAACATTTATGAAAATGAGCTTAATCCAGGACAAGTTCATGCAGGAAATTGGTCCCTTGAAGAATTAAAGTGAAATATAAAAGAGAGGGAGTTCAGATAAAAGTTGTATTTAGGGCAATCTTGAAAGACATGTGTGCCTTGTGAATGCACAGATGGAGATCTGGAAAAAATGTAGGTTGTTAGCAGACAAAAACGTAACAATAATAATAATAGTTAGTGCCCAGAATAGCAATAAAACTCAAGTTTTCTAATTGTCATATTTCACTATTCCCCTCCCTATACTAGGAAGGTAAACTTTCCAAGTTATTTTCCAGATGATTCTTTCACAGAACCAATGTGAGAAGACAAAGTAGCAAATGTCTGTAATATATTTCAAATTTGATATTCACAAAACTTTTTTTTTTTTTTTTTTTTTTTTTTTTTTTGGAGACGGAGTCTCGCTCTGTCACCCAGGCTGGAGTGCAGTGGCGCAGTCTCGGCTCACTGCAAGCTCCGCCTCCCGGGTTCACGCCATTCTCCTGTCTCAGCCTCTCCGAGTAGCTGGGACTACAGGCGCCCGCCACCACGCCCGGCTAATTTTTTTTTTGTATTTTTAGTAGAGACGGGGTTTCACCGTGGTCTCGATCTCCTGACCTTGTGATCCGCCCGCCTCGGCCTCCCAAAGTGCTGGGATTACAAGCGTGAGCCACCGCGCCCGGCCGATATTCACAAAACTTTTATCATGAAGAACCACTTTTTCATACATACTCAGAAGTTTTATGAGAAGTATAGAAATTTTAAAGATTTATATTTTCATTTATTTTATTAATATTGATGATTATTCACCATCAAAATATAATCTTAAACCACAAAGTTATCCTCTTTAATGAATCAAAATTAGGATCAATACTCTACTTGTATATAAGTAAAACAAATTTTCTATACTTTTATATAAGTTTCTATTATAGGTTCCAAATTGGTGTCATGGATAAGATACAATGTATTTATTGATGTCATGGGTAAATTACAACTGATCTGTGATTCCCACCAAGTTATGTGTAAATATATGTGTAAATGTGTATTGCTACACTTTTTTTTTGGAACCACCGCTTTTATAAAAGTCTCAAACTTTAAGAAATCATAGTTGTATATTCACAATTCTGAAAGAGTTTGTTTTCAATATCTCTGTAACTCAATGCCTCTACAATTAAATAATATCATAAAATTTAAATACCACTCAAAAAATGTATCAACTTTTAAAAATCAGAATAACGTTAAAACATTTCACATTAAAGTACTTCTTGACACTCTTTATTGACATAAGTGTTTTTTGCTGATTTGTACCTGGAAATGATTATAATAACATCTTTCTTTTTATATATTCTGGAATAAGGTATCTTTTAAATGATAAACTTTTTTCTTCTGTACATATCAAAACAGTACCTATGTAACTAAAATGCGTAACAATTACCATCAGGACGTATGGGAAATACATTTTACAAATGGTGTGTTGCAGCTAAGGTTCCAAAATGCTACCTATCTCTAATGTAATACCTTAGTGTCTCTCTTGCTTACAAGATCTATTTTTCACTTTTAGACTTGAGGGCATATTTGTTTAGCTTCTTGACCTTTTTGCTGCTGAACAGATGAACATCATGTGTAGTATGCCCTTCTCTTTTATGAAGTTAAAAGCTCATATATCCTTGTAGAAATGTAAAAATTGTTTTATTTTACTTTGGAAAACCTAAGAAGACTGAAATATAATATCCTGTATAGACTAAATAAAACTTCTTCAAGAAAGTGTTTTGCCTTTAGCAATAATGTGGTAAAGTACATGACAGACATGAAAACATAAAAATATTGTCTTCTCTTATTTATGAAAAAATTCTTATCATTCTCCAAATATAAAATATGGGCCAATAACATGCTGATAAAACTAGGCATCTTTATGTCCAAATTATTATTAAGTCATAAAGAGGAAAAACTGGAAGCTTGTGTTGACTATATTTTGTTATCACTAATACTATTTGTGCTAAACCTTAAGAATTAATACCACAAGGGATTTATTGTTGCTGCACGTTTTTATCCAAAATTCACATGAACTAGGAAAAAATTGTTCATGTAAAAAAATAAGGTATTTCTTTGCCAATACTTGTAAGCAAGTCTTTATTTATTGCTTAAGATTATTTGATTTAGAGATGCAGTTCTGTATTAAGGTGGTACGTTTAAAAAAGAAAATCATAGATGGAACATATTATTTCCACAATATATTTCCCTCATGACACACCAGCAGTTGTTCTGTGGTCCCAAAATCCCTGTATAAATTTTTTTTTGTTAAAAAAAAAAAAGACATGCACAAATGACATAGTATTTGTTTTATCATGGCAATCCAACAATACAGCATACACACGGTAAGAATACTACTTCAGCAACTGTTATACCTAACTACTTGCAGAAATAAATATCCACTATGAGTTGCGCACTTTAAGTGTTTTTGTTACACAGGTAAGTTGTCCTTCAGAAAAGTGGTAACAATTTATATTATAAATGCCTCTCTAAATTCTTCGCAATGAAAAGGTAAGTAGAACACTTAAATGTCAATACCTGTATGAAATGTATGGTCCTTTTGAAAATATACCATTTTTATTATAAATGAATACTTCATCTAGTTAGCACTGTTCGGCACATGGTGGGCAGTTAAAAATTACTTACTATGTGGATGAATCAATACAATAATGAAAAAAGAAATAAACAGATACGAAGGAAAACATGAGAAAAATAGTCTCATTATTTGTCTTATTATATACTGATATTCAAGATGCAGTATTTGTACTCTATTCAAACTATATTAACTGTATCAGAAACTAGTATAACAAGTATTCGTAAAACATATGGAGTTGGTCCTCCATATCCATGGGTTCCACACCCATGAATTCATAGATGGAAAATATTTTTTTAATTGTGTTTGTACTGAACATGTACAGACTTTTTCTTATCATTATTCCCTAAACAATACATTATGACAACTATTTACATGGCATCAACGTTGTATTAAGTATTATAAGTAACCTAGAGATGATTTAAAGTATACAGGAGTATATGCATAGGTTATATGCAAGTGCCATACCATTTTATATCAGGGACTCAAGCATCTGTAAATTTTGGTGTACGAAAGGAGGTCCTAAAACCAGTCCCCCAAGGATACCAAATGGCAGCCACACTCTGACAAAATAGATTGTCCTCAACTTTTGAAAATTATCCTTGTATTTAGCACTACCTTCTCCTCCCTTGACAAAGCCTCAGTACAGTACCTTATCTCTCAACTGCATCATTCAAAGAAATCTTAGTGGCCTACTGTCTCTACAAAAATTTTCTAGAATTATTTTTTAATTCAAATAAAATCATGTAAATCAAATGCTTAATTACCACTATTGGCTCTCTATGGGAAATCTGGAGGTTCTAAATCTCCATAGACATCGTAATCATATGAAGATCATTACAAATACATGAATTGAAGTAATTGGCACCTCAGATCTGCTCAGCAGGTTCTCTGGGGGATTGGGCTGGAAGTGGCACAGCAATCTGTAATTTTAAAATCTTCCCAGGTGATTCTGATTAAGTCCTGCGCATTTTCTTTTTTTTTTTTTTTTTCCTTTTTTCAAACCACTCCTATAGGACAAATCCTGTTGCTCAATTCTGGTCATCAATGCTCTTTCAAATGAGTATGTCCACATCATCCATCCTATATTATAATGGCTTTAAATTTCTCACCAAATGCTGAGTACAGCCTTCATTTTCATACTGCCAAGCCTGGAAATCCTTTCCTCCTTTCCTCTCTTTTGGTTAACTCCTATTTCTCCTAAAATACCACAACTTCTTTAATTAGGACTAATGGAGGACTTCCTTAATTTCTCCTAGGTAAAGTAAGTGTCTAAGTCTTCTGTGTTTAGAAGAAATTTGCTTTCTTTTAACAATTCCAACCTCATATTTATAATTTATTATTTTGTATGCCTTGCTCTTTGGTTAAGCTCTGAGTTCCTTAAGGACATAGAGCATGATCTATTGAAATTTTTAACATAAAAAACTCTTTAAAAATAAGTGCTTAATTAATGGGTTTTAAAATAACAAAGGCATTAGCAATTAATGTTAAAGTTATCACTATAGACATCCCAACAAGCTCTGAATTCCTGTATAAGACACATTTTTACACTTTGAATATTAAAATATTAAGGCAATAAAATGGCACATGATGGTGACCAATCATCCAAGTATCCCTGCAACTGAGGAGTTTCCTAGAATGTGGAAATTTCAATCCTAGAATCAGGACAGTGTTAGGCAAACTGTAGTGGTTTAAAATTAAAGTCATAATCCGAGATTTCACTACTCTGTAAGAAATATTTTAGAAGATATATATTAGATTTGCCTTTTCTCCGGTATTCACAATATTAATTGATTTCAAATTGAGGGAAGGTGTTTATAATGGAATAGCTACTTAAAAATATGTGAAAAAGTGCTCTTTTATTAGAGATATATAGGAGAGATGGCTATTGAAAAACAAGTTTTGGTTTGCTAAAGGATTTCTTGAAAAAAAAAAAAAGAAAAAAACTAACTTTATTGCATGTTTTCACAGTTCTATGATAGTGTAGATGAATTCAACCAGTAAACTTTTTATCTGAATTCTTGTATATATGGCTAGATTAGGACACTAATTGCTTAAAATAAAAAAATAATTCTTTTAAAGATATGATAAGTTATATCACTCTTACCAAGCTCTATTTTGAAAAGCAAGTATATAATTTAAAATCTGCCGAATATATTAAAATCAGAATAATCATCACTTTTCAAGAAAATTGAACAATTAATGTGAATTTATAATCTTTTAATTACTCAGCAAATTTATTTCTCATATCACTTTCATGACAATGAGCTGCTATTCATAGTCTCATCCATTTTGTTGAAGACAATTGATGAAGATGTAAGGATAGCCTCAGAGATGCCTGACGAATTGAAGAGGAAGTGCAGGTAGCCACTGAAGGATTAAGATAACCTAACAACTCTGTTGACATGCTAAAAGAAAAGTGTATCTGTTCATAAACATTATAGGTTTTGACAGAAATTTAATTTTCCAAAATAAATTAGAATTTTTTTATATAACTATTCTCTTCAAGAATTCATCTATAACATGCTGTTTAGAATCAGATATTATAAAATTTATTTTGAATCTAGCAAAGTGTGCTACCTGTTAGGTTAGTACTTTTTTTTTTTTTTTTTTTTGAGATGGAGTCTTGCTCTATTATCCAGACTGGAGTGCAGTGGCATGATGTCGGCTCACTGCAAGCTCCGCCTCCCAGGTTCACGCCAAGTAATGGCCACATTTTTAACGCTAATATTTTTCTAAGAAAGCTCTATCTTGCTTTTCAGTGTCTTTGTGCTACTACAAAATAAGAACTCTAATTTTTACTTCTATATTTCTGCAGTTAGCATAATGTTACTCATAATGTGTACTCAGTGGATGTGTAGAGTAGGAATAATTTATTGTTAAAATAGTTGATGCTATAATTCAATCAATACAATTATACTGAATATTTTACATGTAAAAGGAAACTAGTACTTATCTCTGATGAATTACTGTCAATAAAAAAACTATTAAAAAAATCAGATTAGGAATGCATCTGATAGACATTAGTCCCTACATTAAGATCTGCATGAGAATAGCTAGTGAATCTCACAATGCTTAGCACTGAGATTTTCATGAAAAACTTACTGTGTTTTTAGATAATAAGGAAAATCAAGTTTTTGTTTTGTTTTGTTTTGTTTGAGACGGAGTTTCCCTCTTGTTGCCCAGGCTGGAATACAGTGCCATGGTCTCGGCTCACTGCAATCTCTGCCTCCTGGATTCAAGCGATTCTCCTGCCTCAGCCTCCTGAGTAGCTGGGATTATAAGCACACTCTAACATACTCAGCTAATTTTTGTGTTTTTGTAGAGACAGGGATTCACCATGTTGGCCAGGCTGGTCTCGAACTCCTAACCTCAGGTGATCTGCCCATGTCGGCCTCCCAAAGTGCTTGGATTACAGCAATGAGCCACCGCGCCCAGCTGAAAATTTAAGATTTTAAAGAAAACATTTTAAGGCCAGGTGTGGGGGCTCACGCCTGTAATCCCAGCACTTTGGGAGGCTGAGGCAGGCGGATCAACTGAGGTCAGGAGTTCAAGACCAGCCTGACAAACATGGAGAAACCCCATCTCTACTAAAAATACAAAATTAGCCAGGTGTGGTGGCACATGCCTGTAATCCCAGCTACTCGCGAGACTGAGGCAGGAGAATCGCTTGAACCTGGGAGGTGGAGGTTGTGGTGAGCTGAAATCGCGCCATTGCACTACAGCCTGGGAAACAAGAGCTAAAATCCGTCTCAAAAAAAAAAAAAAAAATTGAAACTGGAATGGACTATATGGTTTCTAGGACAGGTAGATAATATTCTAAGAGGTACCAAATACCTACTTACAGAAATGAATAGTCCTTGTACTCTATAGAGTTGCTCCTAAAGTGAAAGGAGTGCAAGACAGATGAGACAATGAATATGCACACTTACACTTTATATTAAGACAAGGGAAGAATGAATGTCTGGCTCTTTCTTGTACTTGTCTTAATTTTTTAAAAAAAGTTAAGAAATAAAATGTAAAGAATGATCTGGAATGGAAAAACAGGGCATATACTGGTTGAAGATCATGAAGTTTGGCTCATTTAAGGAAGTGCTATAAAAACAAATTCAATAAATAAAATATTTTGTATTCTTTGTATTCTTTGGAGCAAACAAGAAGAAGTGTGCTATATATAGTACTTAAACTTTTATGTACCTATGAAACACCTGGGGATCATAAGATGTCGATTCTCATTGAGTACGTCTGGTGTGGGGCCTCATATTCTGTACTCCTAACAAGCTCCAAAGTGAAGCTATGCTGCTAGTCCAAGGCCAACACTTTGAGTAGTAAACTGCAAAATTGAGATTAATC
The DNA here is from genome assembly GCF_028878055.3 of Symphalangus syndactylus. Taxonomy (NCBI): domain Eukaryota; kingdom Metazoa; phylum Chordata; class Mammalia; order Primates; family Hylobatidae; genus Symphalangus; species Symphalangus syndactylus. Next base: position 45,292,769 of record NC_072432.2, read on the forward strand.
TAAGTCAAGGAAAAATGAAACACCAGAGAATTTTGTTCTAGGGGAAAAGGCTTAAAGTCCTAGTAGTTATTAATGGAGGTGCCTGTAGTCCCAGCTACTTGTGTGGCTGAGGCAGGAGAATCACTGGAACCCAGGAGGTGGAGGTTGCAGTGAGCCAAGATCACACCACTGCACTCCAGCCTGGGTGACAGAGTGAGACTGTCTCTAAAAAAATAAATAAATAAATGATAAGTCCTAAAAGTGTCTTTTTTAAGGATAAAAGGGCTGGGTTCCCTTGTAGTTTAGAAACTAAAGGTGCACAGAGACCAAGAAAGCTCTATGAAGTTTCCTAAAGACAGATTTAAGTATAAGCCTGAGGGGCATGAAAGCTGCTTTCACCAAAGTGGCTAAAATTCAGCTTCTCCTTTGGCTGTGAGCTCAGCTCAGAAGTGGCAAAATTCTTGAAAAGGTTTAAAAATCAGCATAGAGATGTGTAAGCTAGTAAAAGCTCTGCCTAGATCACATACATAAAAGCATAGCAAGAACACCAGTTATACTGTCTGGTGTTAATTGGCAATATTGTCTTTAACTAATCCTGGCTCAAGGGAAGCTTCAGGTCTACATATTTCCAAAATCCAAAGAATAATCAAATTGTCACTAAAAAATACTTACATATTCAAAAGAGGCACTATGTTTATTTTTCTACAATGTTTGCTTTGACTAAATGTAGCTAATATGTACCAAACATAAGCTATTCACCTCTCACTGTAAGACTGGTACATAAGTTAACTCTCCAATATTTTTATTCACATTTTCTACCCCCTACACCCATTTATGATTGATAAAGCCAAGAATTAGTATTTATAATTAACTTAAAGTAATATGCATATTAAGACTTAATTATAGAGCTAACTCAATACTGAAATTAATAAATTAATTAGAAATTCATCACTAAAAGTATCTTGCTCATAGTTTACCCTAAATCTCTATTGCAAACTTGGAGTCCTCTGATTGTCTGATTGTAGCAATACCTCTCAGCAGCTACATGAATTACAAACTTGATGTATTCAATGATCAAATCAAATTTAAGATGTGAGTTCTAGACTTGCATTGCCCAATATTGGAGCTTCTAGCCCCATATGAGTATTTAAATTTAAATTAATTGTAAGTAAATACAATTAAAAAATTAATTTCTTCATCACATAAGCTACATTTGAAGTGCTCAGTAGCCATCAATACCTGGTAAATACCATATTGGACAGCATACTCCTCTATATGAACACTTCCAGAACATTTCAAACATCAGAACAAAATCTATTGAAAAATTCAATCCTATTTTAATGTTTATAGATCTCCTATGCATTTGTAAATTTTTAAACAATGTAGTTATTTAGTTTATTACCTAACTCCATCCTCACAAACATATGAAAATTTTAACGATACTATATTTTATAAATTAGAGTCATGTTGATTTTTTTAGAGCCGCAGCTGAAGTTAAAGACTTTAGGAACTTAAAACTTGTGTGTGGAATTAATTTATTCAATGGGATATAAAATTCAGTCCCCACTTTTGTCTTGGGTGGGATGAATCAAATTTTTAATTAGAGTGGCACTAACTTTCAGTAATCCACTTTACCATCTAATATATGATCGTCAGTACCATTGAAAATTTTTGTCCTTAGGGGAAATAAATATCATTTCTTAATTAAGTAGGGAAATTAGTAAAATCTCTATATAGCATTTGTTTTGAAAAAGGATCACTGTCACTTAACTAATCAGTAGTTCAGTATTCCTAAAAGGTCACAGGAGACTGCTTATATTGATGTAGCAAATTGCCACCTTGAATTGTTCAGCTAACAATTTTAAAAGCCATTACATTTAAGGATAGTAAAATTAGATTAGCATGATCTACTATAATATTTCTTTCCACCAGAATTCATGCTAAAGTCATAAAGCTTTATGGACCACTCATCTCAATTGCTCTGTTGATATGATAAAGTCTCTCCTCTTCATTAATCTAAAGTTCTTTCTCTGTAATTCATAAATATATTATTTCTTTGGTTCCATCCATTGTCATTGCTCCTCTGAGCTGATTCTATTTCACATCATTCATTTCTTAATTTGTTTGGCCCTTGAAGTTTTATTACCTATCAGTTTATTACATCTAATTTATATAAGCATTATTTTTGAGGTCTGGCCTTATTATTTTTCTTATTTCTTTTTCTCTTTCTCTCCTGCATACTTTTATGTCAACTTTATAATAGAAACTCTGTTGCCAAAGTCATCCTATGGGCTTTATGCTCTGGCTGCTAAATGCATATGTACTCTTTTGTGGCAATAAAAAGCAGCAATATCCAAACTCACAGTGCACTTCTGCAAACAAGGATGTTTCATATCAAGTTATTAAATCAGTAATAACTGAGTGCAAAATAAATATCAAGACAATATTTACATTTATTGAAAATAAAAAGGTACTAAAATTATCTTCATATTTGGGTATGTATGTGTAAAAAATTACAAGCTAATGCTTTGAAACCTAAACTCTTATGAGTATAGAGGAGTCATTAAAATAATATGAAGAAAAAATTTTGAAAAGAGGCCATACATTAATACTATATTCAATTCAATTGAATATGCTTTTATTAAATTCCAAGGAATTATTCTAGAACCAAATTTAAAGTTGAAAGTGAGGAAAAGAGAGAGGTTAGTGACAATTCCAGGTGAAATAGCCTGTGTGACATAATATAGTACTATTCTTAGAAATAAGAAAAGAAACTGCGTTGAGGTGAATCGTAGTGATGATTAAACAGAAATCAAAGATGAGAATGATGTTTAGATAAACGGTCGTAAGCATAGATACTTCCCTCTACAATAGATCTCTCTCCACCACCCTCCCATTGTTTACTTACCTATTGTCTCCAATTTATACTATGAGCACATTGAGAAGAGAGAAGTGCAGTATGTAAATCAGATTTCATCTCTAATGCCTTGATTCTTGCCTGGCAAGTAATTGTTTCTGTGTAATAATTTGATGACATTTTTAGAGAAATTAGTAGACTTATCAACCTGCCTCAAACAAAAATATTGTGCCTTTTAAAATTTTTTAATTTGCTGATGGAGAGAAACATTTATAATAAATTATTCCCATTGAAAATCCCAGGAGCCAGAAATTACTGGGGTTCACCACGGATCTAAATTTTATTCCTAGCCAAAAATAATTATTCATGGTTTTTAAGGCTTGACATTTGACCATTTGAAATTTATTCCTGTGGGTTCCTCCAGGTTAAAATGCAGGTAACTCATTAAAAAGTCAAAGAAATATGCTTAATTTGTAGGTATTGAATCCTTTGCTAAGATTAAGTCTGACAAAGGGAAATGTGCACAGGGGAAGTAAGAAAAAAGGTTATAGAAAATACAGGAGCATTGGATATTAATTTACTTACTTTGCAATTTTATAAAAACCTAAGAACCCACATAGCATCTGCCTGAGTTCACACTGTTATTTCAGCCTTCATTTTATTCATTTAAAATGTTGTGGGGTTTTTTTATTCCTTCAAGATGGCAGACTAGAGACATGAACAAATGGGAAAAATATCCCATGCTCATGAATCAGAAGAATCAGTATCATTAAAATGACCACACTGACTAAAGCGGTCTTCTAATTCAATGCAATTCCCATTAAAATTACAATGTAATGTTTCACAGAATTAGGAAAAAAAATCCTAAAATTAATATGGAACCAGAAAGGAGCCTGAATAACCAAAGCAATCCTAAGCAAAAAGAAAAAAGCTAGAGGCATCACATTATCTGACTTCAAATGATACTATGAGGTATAGTAACCAAAATAACATGGTACTGGTATAAAAATCAACACAAAGATCCATGTGTTAATCATTAAATAAAATCAACACATAGATTTTTGTCACTAGATAAAAATATAGATCACTAGAACAGAGAATCCAGAAATGAAGCCGTAGACCTACAGTCAACTGCTCTTTGACAAAGTTGACAAAAACATACGTTGGGAAAATTACACCCTATTCAATAAATGGTGCCGGGAAAATTGGACTGCCATGTCCAGAAGGATAAAACTGGACCCCTACATCTCACATATACAAAGATAACTCAAGATGGATTAAAGATTTAAATGTAAGACCTGTGACTATAAAAATACTAGAAGAGAACCTAGAAAAAACTATTCTGGTCATTGGCCTAGCCAAAGAATTTATGACTGAGACCTGGAAAGCAAATGTAACACAAACAAAACAAGACAAATGGACTTAAACTAAAAAATGTCTTCATAGCTAGTAGAAGACAAATAGCAAAGATCAGAGCAGGACTAAATGAAGCAGAGACCAAAAAAATTACAAAGAATCAACATCACAAGAAATTATTTGAAAGGATGAACAAAATTGATAGACCACTAGCTACATTAAGCGAGAAACAAGGAGAGAAGATTCAAATAGACAAAATCAGAAATGAAAAAGAAGACATTACAACTGATACTAGAGAAATGCCAAAAATCCTAGAGACTATTATGAATATCTCTACATTCATAAACTAGAAAACCTAGAGGAAATTAATGAATTTCTAGAAATATGTAACTTTTCAAGCATGTAGAAGGAAGAAATAGAAATCCTGAACAGAATATTAAGTTAGTGCAAATGTAATTGTGGTTTCTGCTGTTTCTTTCAATGGCAAAACCACAATTACTTTCGCACCAAAATAATAAGTAGTGAGATTAAATCTATAGTAACAAATATATAAACAAAGCCCAAGAACAGATGGATTCATACTTGAATCCTACCAAACATACAAAGAACTGATACTAAGCCTATTAAAACTGTTCTTGAAAATTGAGCAGTAAAGAATCCTCTCTAGCACATTATACCAAGCCAATATCACCCTGTTACAAAGCAAGACAAGGACACACACACACAACACACACACACACACACACACGCACACACAAAGATAATATAGATGGGTATTTCTAGTGAACATACATGCAAATATCTGCAGCAAAATACCATATCCAACAGCACATCATAAAATAAAATAAAATACACCATGATCAAGTGGGTTTTACTCCAGGAATACAAGGATGGTTCAACATGTACAAATCAATAAATGTGATTCACTGCATAAACAGAATTAAAAACAAAAATCATATGAAACTATAAATATTCTAGAAGAAAGCCTAGGAAAAACTCTTTTGGACATTGGCGTAGGCAAATAATTTATGACTAGGACCTCAAAAGCAAATGAAACCAAAACAAAACTAGACAAATATGATCGAATTAAACTAAAAAGCCTCTGCACAGCAAAAGTTACAATCATAAAGTAAACAGACAATCTACAGATTGGGTGAAAATATCTTTAAACTGTGCAACTGAAAAATACTAATATCCAGAATCTACAAGCAACTCAGTGCAACAACAAGCATATGAAAATTTGCTCAGCACCACTTACCATCTGAGAAATGAAAATTAAAACCACAAGATAACTATCTTACATAAGTTAGAATGGCTATTACTAAAAAGTTAGAAAATAACAGATTTTGGCAAGGATGTGGAGAAAAGTGAATGCTCATACACATTTGGTGTGAATGTAAATTAGTACAACATCTATGGAAAACAGTATGGAGATTTATCAAAGAGCTAGAGATAGAACTACCATTCAATCCAGCATCCCACTATGGGGTATCTAATCTCCCCACCAAAAAAAAAAATTGTTATATAAAATATACCTGCATTCACATTTGCAGCAGGACTCTTCACAATAGCAAAGATATGGAATCAACCTAAGTGTCTAAAACAGATGACTAGATAAAGAAAATGTGAAATACACACACGCACACACACACACACACACACGAATACTACTCAGCCATAAAACATGAAATCATGTGTTTTGCAGCAATATGGATGAAACTGTAAGGTATTATCTTTTTTTTTTTTTTTTTTTTGAGATGGAGTCTTGCTCTGTTGCTCAGGTTGGAGTGCAGTGGTGCGATCTTGGCTCACTGCAAGCTCCGCCTCCCAGGTTCACACCATTCTGCCTCAGCCTCCGGAGTAGCTGGGACTACAGGCGCATGCCACCACGCCCGGATAATTTGTTTTTTTTTTTTGTATTTTTAGTAGAGATGGGGTTTCACTGTGTTAGCCAGGATGGTCTTGATCTCCTGACCTCATGATCCACCCACCTTGGCCTCCTAAAGTGCTGGGATTCCAGGCGTGAGCCGCCGTGCCTGGCCTGGAAGCCATTATCTTAAACGAAGTAACTCAGAAACAGAAATTGAAATACTTCATGTAATCTCTTATAAGAGGAAGCTAAATCATTGCACACATGGACATACAGTATGAAATAGCAAACACTGGGTGGGAAGGTGAGAGGAATGTGGGAGATGAGAAATTACTTATGGATACAATGTATACAATTCTGATGAAGGTAAATTAAAAGCCTAGACTCCGCTGGAAGACCATATGCCCACGTAACAAAACTGCACTTGTACCCCCTAAATTTATACAAAAAAGTAGATAAAACGTTAAATGATTGTCTCTGCCCCTAGCTTCCTGCAATGTGCTGTCAACTGAGAAACCAGAATGATCTTGTTAAAAGCCACTTTGTGCCACTCAAAGTCTGTTAGAGTTTTCACACCTAAATAAGAATTAAAGTTGACAATGACCTTTCATATCTTTCTCTAACCTCACCTTCCCCTGCTATTTTCACTATTTACTCTTCAGCTGGTACTGAAAATCATCAGGCACATTTTCAAATTTACATCCTTTCCCCTCCATCTCTAGAACACTCCTCTCCCATCTAATTTCTTGACCATTCCCTCACCTCCTTGACTGGGGCTAGGACTAATTACAAGCAACTCTCCTCCATAAACCTGATCTTTGTGACCCTGTTCTTTATCTATAGGAATTACTGTCTTCATCTTCCATTAGGCTATAAAATGTAATTAATCATTATGTTAATTGCTATTATTGTTCTCTCTCTTCCACAAAAGTAGAGATATCCTTTGTTTCGTCAACTTAGGTACAAGCAAAAACCCACAGCAAATATTGTTTATTGATGGCTTTCATTTTACACAATAGCATTCAACATTGTTTTTGCTTATTTTTTGGTCTGAAGATCTGAAGATCACAGTGTTCTTCTTGTTTGTAGAAAATGTAAATGAATGAAACAAAATAACAAACAATTAAAGAACTCTGACTATTAAATCAGTTAATGCATCCTGATACAGGCTTAGGAAATACCAAGTCCTGTTGAGTAACTAGAATGCACAGGGTTTATCCTAGATTATATAATGGAAGTAGCTCAAGACTGATATTACTTCTCAGAAATTCAACCACTTGTGATAATGACTTAGGATGCTTCCTCAGAATATGCCTTGTTGGAAGCCTGTATCCTGGTGAATACTTTCCAAGACAATGAACCAGAAAAATAAAAACATAACATAGCTAAACTTTTTCAGAAAACTGAAAAAGAAATATGCAAACAAGCAAAAAAAAAAAAAGGAAAACAAAAGACAGATTTACAAACATACAAGAAAAATATAAACTAAAAACAATTATAAAAGAATAATGTTTATAGATTATATAAAAAATAAATTACTCCTATTATTAAAATTAACATTTGACCATTTAACAGAATTGAATTCAAAATTTTATTCTTCTCAAAATGCTACTCTGTCAAACATAAATCTAAACAATCATCTTTTCTCAGATACACTGATGTTGAATTTTGATATTGAAGATGATTTAATATGATTTTATATACACAAACTTATTTCATTTTACAGATATAATGTTATGTTGTGTAAAACTTTGTAATTGGAAAAGTCTATACAAAATTAAAGTTATTATTACTACTAATTTTTTAACATGTTTCTTCTAATTGCCTTATTTTGTACCAGATTTAGAGTAGAAAAATAATGGGAAAACTGCTTTCGAGTAACCATGCACATTCCCACTGAAACCTGTTAAAGGTTACACATGAGTATAAAAGGATGGTATTTGGCCCATAATGTGCTCAAGATCTAATTTACAGTACCTGTAAGCGCTACATTAGTAATAATAGTCAAAGCTCAGAGGATTGGCAATTTTGCTGAAGCATCCAAATTTTTTAAATCTGAACTACCCAAACTTTTAAAGGCTCTCTCCTTTTTCTCTCCCCTTCTGCAATCATCCAATTAAAAGAATCTTTTCCCCTGATGCAAAGCAGTGTAATTTCACAGAAGTTTTATGCTACATTTAACAGCTCAGGGTTTTAAGCTAATAAAAAATAGACTTTGAAAAGACAAGAATATACAGTGTATTTTTGGTAGCGACATGAAATATCTTCTATTATCATTAGAAGAAAATGAAATTGTATTTCATGGTTTGCTGCTTTTAGAAATCATTGGGAAAAATGGTGTTATTTGTTTCAAGTCTATCAGAGCTAGGTTCTATATATGGTTAAAAATGGATGTGGTTAAAAATGGATGTGTAACTATATTTCTTTGTTTTTCTGGCAACTCAAAACTTTTAGGGACTAAATGTTTATGTTCTCATTTTGTTGGGTATGGGGAAGAAAGGATGGATATGCGTCTTTTCTTTTAGGGATGTTCACTGAAATTTTTTTTCATGCAGTCAGGACATTGATATAGCCCACGTATTTTCAACAAAATGATCAGTGAGAAATAACTAGAATATATGAAAAACAATTGTGTGGGCTTGAACTTGTTTTGTGCTTTCTTATATATTATCTACAACTTTTTTAACTTATAATTTTTCAGATGAAGTAAAAATTAAAATATAAAGAAGATGTAGTGTTGGATACGTGAATCTCTTCCTAAGCTGGAAAAGTGTATATATTTGCTTAGCCAAAATTTAGCATCCTAAATCATCTTAGCTTATGCTCATAACTGTTGTACTTCATTCCTATGTGATCTTAGGAGAATAATCGTATAATTTCTTTGTGGCTTTTTTCCCAGTTTTCCATTTCAAGGGAACTGCTATCTGCTTACAAAAGAATTAGGGACAGAGCTAATGAGGTTTCATTTCATTTCCTTTTTTCGTCGTGTTCCAGCAGTATTTCCAAGCCTCTCCAAACCTAAAAAGTAATACATTTCCTATATAGTTACACACCTGAATGACTTTCTCAAATTAAGGAAAACCCAATACTCCAAGTTCAAATTTGGCAGTGAAAGACTTTCTGTTTATAATAACTATCCTGCAATACAACTAAGGAAGCCAGGGCACCCATGTGTAACTCCTGCTAGAAGTGGCATAGAAAGATTCTGAAAGAAAGCAGAGTGACAAAAAAGGGAAATAGATGTTGACTTAAAAATGAACTGCCATTCATTCTAAATTACTTTTTTTTTAAACAAACAAAATAGGAACTTTGCCCTTTCTCTAAAAGTACACTGTTCTGTATGATTGAGAATAGTTTATACACAAAATCAAAGGCTTAAAATCCGAATAGTATTAAAGAGATGGATAGTTGATTTTCATTAACTTTGAAATTAGTGCAGAGAACTTAGAGAGACATGGGGAGAATTTGTTTGGGGAAAAACAGAGAAGGCAGCTACTGTTCATTCAGCACCATTGCAGGCAGACAGAGACATTTAAAATAATATTATTTAATACCAGTAATAATCTCTGAAGAAGGTAAGCATTAAGATCCTCATTACCAGATTAGAAAACAGAGACACACAGAGTCTTAAGGAGTTCACCCAGCAAACAGGAGGGTCATAATTAAAATCTGGGTTTGGGCCCGGCGCGGTGGCTCACACCTACAATCCCAGCACTTTGGGAGACCGAGGTAGGTGGATCACTTGAGGTCAGGAGTTCGAGATCAGCCTGGCAAACATGGTGAAACCCAGTCTCTACTAAAAATACAAAATTAGCCGGGCATTGTGGCACATACCTGTAATCCCAGCTACTCGGGAGGCTGAGTCAGGAGAATTGCTTGAACCTGGAAGGCGGAGGTTTCAGTGAGCAAAGATCGCACCACTGCACTCCAGCCTGGGTGACAGAGCGAGACTCCATCTCATACACACAGAAGAAACAAAACATGGGTTTGTCTGACCACAAAATTCAATCTAATGAACCACATAATGAATCTGCTTTTAAACTTCTGTTTTAAAGAACTGAGAAATTATTATGATGTAAATGAATTCAATGTAGCAGTTATATTAGGCAAGGTGTGTTCTCGACTACATCAGTTTTTCAATCGACTATATACATATATCATATTGTAAAATATGGTAACTTTAAACAATTGAAGGTCTCATAATAAAGATAGATATATATGATCAGGTTACCAGAATTCCTGCACTAGTGAAAATTATTTGAATAAGGGCCAAACAATATTTTGTTTATTTTTAGAGATAAAGTGAGAGGTAATAAATTAGCAAAACAATTATCAACCAAAATTCCCTGGTATGCTTTTTCTATCAGGATTTTATTTAGAGCAGAAATTTTTTCTTCTATGTTTCCTCACTACTATGTTAATTCTCAAGAAATCATGTTGAATACAACCCCAGGGGGGAACACCTGGCTACACAGCCCTTGAATACATATTGCCTGGGGGCTCTGCTAGGCTTTCTCAGAAATCAGAACATACTTGTTTTGCATTTTTATGACTTTTAAAAAACTTCTCTTTTTAGTACTTATGGAGTTGTATAAACCTCACAGCACAATTATACTTACATAGGCATGGCACCTTTTAGTCATGATGGAATTTACATACTAAAGTGCTTTTAGTGCATTTTTAGAAATTCCTTACTGTCCCTAAATCAAAAATAATTCATTTTGAACTGAATTGTTTCATTTTTCTTTTATGTAAGTCATGGCTAAAATACTGACAAAAGGGGAGTTGTATAATTACTTTGAATTCATAAAAAATCCAGGTATTGCTAGAATGTTAGTGGAAAGAAAAGTCAGTCAGACACATTGGGTTTGCTGTTCATTGATTAATACTTACTAGATTTTTTTACCTTGGGCAAGTTATTCAACATTGCTACTCCCTTGTTTCTTCAGTTCATAATGGTACTGACTTTACAGGAAATTTATATAAAGTGCCTGATATAACGTCTGGCACAATAGTTAGTTAATACATTCTAAGGATTTTAATATTTTTTAAGCACAGAAGACAGCTTGTTTTATTATTGGATAACTCAAATTGTGAAGATGTACATTCTTTTTCATTGATCCCAATTCGGTCTACCTGAAAATTCTACCTTCCTATATCAGATAGAGTCTTTGATTCTCTCTAAATGATGAAGAGAAGTCTGATAACCTTATATAGCTTGTTTTCCCTCATCTCTTGTAAGCTAAACATCTTTCAGTTTATATATATCTATATCTATATGTTTTCTACATGATGTGTCAATTTGGGCTCTTTGGGTTTTGGCTTAAGCAAAACATTTTTTCTTTAACCCAGGTACTGGGGTAGATCTACCAGCTACAGGTTTGGTATGACCAGAGGCTCAAATTACATCTTTAGAACCTTGTTTTGCCATCTTCAAAACTTGTCTTACCTTCTACCCCATGTTGTCTTCACAGATTTATCCATTTTAATATTAAGATAGTTCCAGCTTTGTGACTTCATAACTCTGAGTTTGGTGGAAAAGACAGAAAATGTCCCCAGCCAATTCTTACTAATCACAGTATTAATCCCTGTGGCATGGCAAATATAATAAATTGATTAACTTAAATATGGGAGACAGATATAACATGACATATATAAACTAACTGGTTTCAGGCCAGTTAGAATGGACACTGGCCATAAATAGCAATTATGGCTGTACAGTGCCTCTTTACTGATCTTAATTCTATTTCAAGAACTCCCCTTGACCTGCCCAAGAAGCAGACTGTAGAGTCAACTTTACCCTAAATATAAGGATTAATAGTGGAAGAAATCTTGATTCTCAGGAGGGAAACAGGCTTATGGCCACCATAAAATGAAGACTGGTTGAGCAATCTGGATAGTTAAAAACAAGCATGGTTCACTGAACAAGATTTTGAGAACTTTCAAAAATCTTATTATTTTGCTGAATTTATTTCAGTTAGACAATTGTTCTGCTAAACGTGTTCCCCATAATTAAGTACTCATCATGAAGTCTAAGCAATATAGTACAGAGTAAGAATATTACCTGTTTTTGCCTAAAATCTATCCTTCTATTAATTAAGCTCCAGATTACTGCAATCGCTGATATCCTCCATTTGAAATATTGTCAAGCTGGGACCTTCAGGATTGTGTACTTGTAGTTTATTTATTTTTTAACATTAAACTTCAAATGTAAAACCCCTATCTTATAAAATGTAGACCTACTTGGTTTATAGTCTATCCTCCTGGCCATTCAAGATAACACTAAACATTCATACAAATTCAAGCACTAATTCATCATCTAGAACCTTAAAAATATCATATTCAGTCACTGAAAAATAATAAGCAAATAAACATCCAATCATGGAAAAGCTAATAAAAGAAGACCACCATAACACAGTAAAGGGGACCTTCTCTCTAGATTTATATGAACACTATTTGGGTAGGTTTGATCAACCAGTTATGAATGTACTTTGGGGCTGGGCGCGGTGGCTCACGCTTGTAATCCCAGCACTTTGGGAGGCCGAGGCGGGCGGATCACGAGGTCAGGAGATCGAGACCACGGTGAAACCCCATCTCTACTAAAAATACAAAAGATTAGCCGGGTGTGGTGGCGGGCGCCTGTAGTCCCAGCTACTTGGAGAGGCTGAGGCAGGAGAATGGCGTGAACCCGGGAAGCGGAGCTTGCAGTGAGCCGAGATTGCACCACTGCACTCCAGCCTGGGCGACAGAGCGAGACTCTGTCTCAAAAAAAAAAAAAAAAAAAAAAAGAATGTACTTTGGTCCATATTTCTCTACCATATGGACAAAAATATAATGTGTGTTTTTGTTAAATGCCTAGTAAAAATTAAAGACCATTATTTTCACACAGTTCTTTGAGCTGACCTAGCTGTAACCAAAAGACTTGCTAGCTTGTAGTTATTTATTTTATTAGTACCCACACTCTAGGTAATTAATTATCAAATTTAAAAGTTTATTGTGTCCACATTTCCACATCAAACTCACTGGCCTAGACACTGAAGGATCCATTTTCCACTTAGATTTATGATACCATCATTCTTTACTTATGAAGAACTTGGAAATTCAAGATTCCAAAATAACACATCATCATCAACTCTACATTATCCTGAAACATATTATCTGCATTTCAACTTATCCTCATAAATCTCATTTTCAAGTTCTGACTTCTATAATTAAGCAGAGTGGGTGATGATGTCTTGTGCTACTGCATTCTTACTTAATTTCTTTCACCTGTGCCAGCTGTGGCACAGTAGGAAATCTTTTAAACAGAAATAATTAATTATCTCTCTACACCCAACAAAAGCATGGAGAAGAGATTTGACAAACTGTAAAGATTAAGAGGAAAAAAAGAAGTTCCACATGGGCTACTATGTTATAATATCAAAGCATACTTTTGGGATCATGCTATTCTAACCCTTTCATTTTGCAGGTGAGAACACAGGCTCAGAGAAGTTCAGTGATTTGCCTAATGTCTGATACCTAGAAAGGGTCAGAGCCAGGACAAGGACTCAGGATTTATGTCAATCCAGATACCTTCCTATTTCCCCACCATGCCCCCGGGTTGAAAAGTGATAATCTAACCAATATGGAATAAAGAGTTCTGAAGGAACGAACAAGAAGGAGCAGATGGTTAACTTTATTTATTCATCCATTCAGGCATATATTCATTTTAATTTCCATCAGTGAGCACTCACTTCTGCTAGTCATGAGTTTAAACTCTATGGAGTATAAAGATAAATACGGTAGGCACTAGGATAGGCACTATACTCAGAAAAAAAATCTACATTCTGACTTTTACTGTTACAGAGGATATATACTGTAGCTTTATGTTACCTTGACAAAAGTAAATACAAGTCCAAGAAAAAGAAAACCAGAAACATTCACATACAAGTATTGATTTTCAAAGTATTTTGGTTATTTTAATTAACATTGTCTTTTCAGGCTATAAAAAGAATGCATTTCTTTCATATTTTATTTCTTTAGAATTCATATTTCATGTTTGCTGTAATGAAACGCTGCATGCTGTTTTATTTTATGCTAAACAGTTTAATGTTAGTAAATTGTTCCCTTTAACAAATAAAATTACTTTTAAAGTGTCAACAACTTTACAAATCTGTAATAATCTATGGTTTTCACAGAAGAGTAGATCATTTGGCAAGACCACATACTATGAATTTTATCATTAAATGATTTTAGATCTTAAAAATTATATGTTCCCAAATGGATTTTCTATCAGTTATTTTTAAAATTATGTTTATGTTTTTCTTATTAATTTCTTCAATCTCAGGGTCATGAACTGGCAGTTTGAGTGCATTAACAATGGGATGGCTAATATTTGTGGCCTAATCTCTTTAACCAGCACTGTGAATAAAGAATGAGCTGCCACATTTTCAGAGAAAATACATTCTTTATTCTCACACATAATAATATAGCTTACATAATATATTTCCATAACAATGAAGAAAATATATCTCTCAGAACAAATTTTTCAAAAAACAATGTATTTGAAAACATCATTTACCCTAGAATAAGTTCCCTCAATTTTTTTTAACAATGAAGAAAATACATCTCTCAGAACAAATTTTTCAAAAAACAATGTATTTGAAGATATCATTTACCCCAGAATAAGTTCCCTCAATTTTTTTTAACAGAATAGTTTAAACCAAGACCAGCCAGGGGGCCAACATGGTAAAACTCCATCTCTACTAAAAATACAAAAATTAGCTGGGCGTGGTGGCAGGTGCCTGTAATCCCAGCTACTCGGGAGGCTTAGGCAGGAGAATTGCTTGAACCCTGGAGGCAGAGGTTGCAGTGAGCCAAGATTGCGCCACTGCACACAAACCTGGGCAACAAGAGCAAAACTCCATCTCAAAAAAAAAGAAAAGCTATTATATTTTCATAATCAAATATAATTAAATATGTGTCTGTTTAGAGATATTTTTGGGTGCAAAATACGTTATAAGAGGCATACTTTCAGCCAGGCGCGGTGGCTCACGCTTGTAATCCCAGCACTTTGGGAGGCCGAGGTGGGTGGATCACGAGGTCAGGAGATCGAGACCACGGTGAAACCCCGTCTCTACTAAAAATACAAAAAATTAGCCAGGCGTGGTGGCGGGCGCCTGTAGTCCCAGCTACTCGGAGAGGCTGAGGCAGGAGAATGGCGTGAACCCGGGAGGCGGAGCTTGCAGTGAGCTGAGATTGCGCCACTGCACTCCAGCCTGGGCGACAGAGCGAGACTCCGTCTCAAAAAAAAAAAAAAAAAAAAAAAAAAAAAAAAAAAAAAAAAGAGGCATACTTTCAAAGGTAAAATAATGGGAATCTCTGGATATGTTCATGCAATATTTAAGAAAACAGGAAAGAATATTTGACATTAGAACGGCCCTTGAAAAATCTGACTTTAAAGGCCATTTATGCATTACATATATCAGAGACTGAAAATTATTATATGTGCAAGTGTGACTCAATAAGTGGGCTCTGTACTCTGCACCCCCAGTACTTATGACTCTTATGACGCTGATGTGACAATTTATTCTCAGATAGGCAAGTCTGTCCCAGATTCTGGCTGCAAAACATTACAGCCTATACTGATTCTACTTTAGGAAAATTTTACATCTTCCTTTCTATGCACCTAGCTTATTAAAATAGAAAATAGGCTGCTTTCACCCAGTACGTGTGCTAATTTTCTTAAAAAAAAAAATGCTGCTCAGCTCTAGATGACAACCTGATGACTAGTGAAAGGAAGGCAACCTCTCCCTTTCTTTTCCAAAACGCTTCACACTTCTTATTTAAAGAACAGATAAACAACCTTGTGGTTCATCCAGGACTTCTCTACTTTGCTTAGTCTGCTATTTGTATCTGGAAATCATGTCTAGTTTCTTATTCCTTTTGTATCTTTAGTGTGTAATACAATGCCTGGCACATAACAGGTACTTACACATTTTTAAAACTGAAAATTAATTGCAACACTCTTAATTGCTTCTGCTTTTTTTTTTTCTTATAGTTTGAGTTCTGGGATACATGTGCAGAATGTGCAGGTTTGTTACATAGGTATACACGTGCCATTATGGTTTGCTGCACCCATCAACCCATCATCTACATTAGGTATTTCTCCTAATGCTATCCCTCGCCTAGCCCCTGCCACTTCCCAACAGGCCCCGGTGTGTCATGTTCCCCTCTCTGTGTCCATGTGTTCTTATCGTTCAACTTCCACTTATGAGTGAGAACATGAGGAATTTAGTTTTCTGTTCCTGTGTTAGTTTGCTGAGAATGATGGTTTCCAGCTTCATCCATGTCCCTGCAAAGGGCCAGAACTCATCCTATTTTATGGCTGCATAGTATTCCATGGTGTATATGTGCCACATTTTCTTTATCCAGTTTATCATTGATGGGCATTTTGGTTGGTTCCAAGTTTTTGCTATTGTGAATAGTGCTGCAGTAAACATACGTGTTCACGTGTCTTTATAGTAGAATGACTTAAAATCCTTTGGGTATATACCCAGTAATGGGATGGCTGGGTCAAATGGTATTTCTGGTTCTATATCCTTGAGGAATCACTGCACTATCTTCCACAATGGTTGAACTAATTTACACTCCCATCAACAGTGTAAAAGCATTCCTATTTCTCCGCATCCTCTCCAGCATCTGTTGTTTCCTGACTTTTGAATGATTGCCATTCTAACTGGCATGTGATGGCATCTCATTGGGTTTGATTTGCATTTCTCTAATGACCATTGATGATGAGCTTTTTTTTCATATGTTTGTTGGCTGCATAAATATCTTCTTTTGAAAAGTGTCTGTTCATATCCTTCACCCACTTTTCGATGGGGTTGTTTTTTCTTGTAAATTTGTTTAAGTTCCTGGTAGATTCTGGATACTAGACTTTTGTCAGATGGATAGATTGCAAAAATTTTGTCCCATTCTGTGGGTTGCCTGTTCACTCTGATGATAGTCTATTTTGCTGTGCAGATGCTCTTTAGTCTAATTAGATCCTATTTGTCAATTTTGGCTTTTGTTGCAACTGCTTCAGATGTTTTTGTCATGAAATCTTTGCCCACACCTACGTCCTGAATGATATTGCCCAGGTTTTCTTCTAGGGTTTTTATGGGTTTAGGCCTTTCGTTTAAGTCTTTAATTCATCTTGAGTTAATTTTTGTGTAAGGTGTAAGGACAGGGTCCAGTTTCAGCTTTCTGCATACGGCTAGCCAGTTTTACCAACACCATTTATTAAACAGGGAATCCTTTCTCCATTGCAAACAGGGACAATTAGACTTCCTCTCTTCCTATTTGAATACCATTTATTTTTCTCTTGCCTGATTGCCCTGGCCAGAACTTCTGCTTCGTTATAATGGTGAACATATCTACTGAGATTCACATAATAGAAGTTTAGGTAAAATTTAATACTTAAATGGTAAAAATTACTTTCTCTTAAATACTTTTCTATATATAAAGGTTTATTTCCATGAGATGAACAACATATTTTTCCTAAGGCAGTGACAAAGAATCTATTCAGGCCATGTAAAACTTACTGTCTTGGTTTGCACTGCATTAGCATTCAGTAAAACAACAACAACAGTTTCAATTTTAAACCTAAAGACTAAATAAGAGAAGATAAAGAAAAGACAATTACCAAAATACAATAAAATTGACCTGTAAAATGTGTATACCTGCTCATACACAGATAATATGTACAATGGAACATTGATTTTTATATTTTTTTCTTTCCAAGTGACCTAATAGGTAAAAAATATTCGCTTTATTTGCATTAAAAAGAACTGATAAGTGGATCACTATATGGTTGTCAGCTACTAGATAAAGGGTGCAAGAGAAACATATTATAAAAATGTTTGAAGCTAAAAAATTCAAATGATTACAATTTCATCAGAACATCAAATAGGAATATTAATAAAGTTATTTCTAATATGTTAAATATATGCATTCTATTTTTCTACATACCTGCTGTGCACTTGCAATAATACAATTGATTGTATGGTGTGTAAAATTAAACATTTATTTACTGAAAGACATTAGTTTCATCCACCCAGCCCCACAATAATATCACCACATACCACCGGCAGTATTACATTCTCATCCTTAATAATACTTTTAAGCAAATCAAGGTTTAACACGTGTGATTGTCAGCAGAAAGGTGTTGAAAATTCATTTTAACCCCAGGCTTGGTTGACTAGGCAAATTCAAAAGATCACAGGCTTCTAGAATAGCCAAATAATTATATGAATAATTACTTTCTTACTAAATATTTAAATCATTAAATACGATCGCCCAAAAATCTCTTCTGAGCCCTTCATTCTACCCTAAGATGTTGTATTTCTAGTAAGTACATTTATTATGTGTTCTGGAGCTAATAATTAGAATAAATGACAGTTTTAAACTATAGATACAATATAATCATCTGAGTACCAGAAAGTTGAGAAAGACAAAATAACAATTCTTTTCATAAACTACTCACTTTGAGCAAGTTAAGCTAGATGGTTCATCATACACCGTATAGGCTGCATCATAATTCTTCGAACTCTAGTTTTCATAGATACTACCACACTCGTTTATTTATTAATTCAGTTAACAGATATAAATGGTTTACTCTGCATTATTCTTTGTCTTAAGCACCAGAAAACAGATGTATAGAAATAGTGTGTGCATGAAATGAGAAGCTATTATTAGTGAGAGAACATGGTATAAAAGAGGACAGAAAGAAATAAAGACAATGAGTTAGAAAATTTGAAAATGCATAGTTCAGCCAGAACTTAAGGATAGAATCAGATTTTAAGAAAACAAGAGAGAAAAAGGTAAAGAAAACAGGAGGCACTTTGAAAATATCTTGCCAATCTTCTCTTTTCATTAGTAGTGAAAGCATCCAAAATACACAAGAGAAATCTGATGAAGAAAAGGTCTTAGTCAAAACTGTGCTCCCTCTACTCTACTTTGTAGTAGACCTGGTCCTAGAGAACCATTATCTAATGATGACACCGTGATATGAAAAGCATCATGCAATTAGAGGCAGAGATAAGAATCAAGGTCCAGTTGATTCTAACTAGGGAGAAGATGTTTTAAAGCACTTGAGAGGGCTGCACAATGAGTGATGACACAATGAAGATGGCACAAATGATTTCTGCACATAAGTACTGGGGCCAGAACCTTAAAAGGAACTCCTTTGACCTGCTGCTACTTCTAGCAACTTTCTTCAATCCAGAGCTGGTAAAAAACAGAACAAAACAAAAACAAAGATACGCAAATTTCGAATGTCTGCTTTTCTACTCACCAGGCACCAAGCTCTGTAAAAATAAAGCCAGTAATTAGGTACGCTGAGTTGGGGCACCCTCTGGGTGTCCTATGTAAGGATACTGAGCCATCCAGACATTATATGTTGCTGGGCTTTCTCTCTTTACCATCTCTCAGGAGAGTGTAGACCTCCAGGATGGGAAATAGCACAAGGAACCAGCAATAATGGTAACGATATGAACAAAAAAACAAAACACCATCATAACAGTACTGTGGATTTATGTGGCCTTTTACAGAAATCATATGTAGAGTTATTTATGTTAAATACAGCAAGGAAATTGAAGATAGGAGATAATTGTAAAAGGGAAGCAATAATGTATAGATTAGTGATTTCAACAGGTTTTTTTTTTTTTCCCCTGAAAAAAATAGCAAGGTAAGGGACAGACGTGGTGGCTCATGCCTGTAATCCCAGCACTTTGGGAGGCCGAGGCGGGTGGATCACGAGGTCAGGATTTTGAGACCATCCTGGCTAACACGGTGAAACCCAATCTCTACTAAAAGTACAAAAACTTAGCCGGGCGTGGTGGTGGGCGCCTGTAGTCCCAGCTACTCGGGAGGCTGAGGCAGGAGAATGGCGTGAACCTGGGAGGTGGAGCTTGCAGTGAGCCTGAATTGTGCCACTGCACTCCAGCTTGGGCGAAAGAGCGAGACTCCATCTCAAAAATAAAATAAAATAAAATAGAATAAAATAAAATAAAATTTAAAATAATAATAATAATGGCAAGGTAAGATATTTTAAATTTAAGGATTCTCTGGTCAAATATACAGTTCTTTCTTGGATATTTTTCTTGGAGACAGGGAGAGGCATACCTCATTTCATTATACTTCACTTTATGGCACTTCAAGGCTATTGTGTTTTTTACTAACTGAAAGTTTTTGGCAACCCTACATCGAAAAATCTATTGTGCCCACTTTTCCAGCATCTCCTCTCTTGCTGTTTTTGTCACATTTTGGCGATTCTTGCAATATTTCAAATATTTTCATGATTATTATATCTATTATGGTGATCTATACTCAGTGTCTTTGATATTACTATTGTAATTGTTTTGTGGTGCCACAAACCATGCTTATATAAGATGACTAAATTTATTTTATTATTAATAAAATTAACTAATAAATGTTGTGCTGGTTCTGGCTGCTCCACCCACTCGCTGTTCCCCAGTATTGTTTTGTCTCAGGAAATAGGCCTCTTGAGGCTTAGTATTATTATGATTATTTTGTACTAGAAAGGGTTGAAAGTTGTAATTACAATTGCAAATCCACAATTATTAAAAATAAACCAAAATTTACAAAAGAAAATCATGAGAATCAAGATACTGATCTTGCATTAAGAACATTTAGCTTAAAATTCAGTTGAACTTTCTTAAAAAGCAAAGAAATAGTACATTACCATGTGGAAGATATGTTTTAACACAGTTGGTTCCTACTTGAGAGTTACTATACCCATAACAGGTTCACAAAGAGCAATACAGCCACCACTTGGGCTATTTCCAAACAGTCTAATATAAACTGCATGTTACCCAAGTGCACAAATTAGGTAAATCAAAGTTCCTTTGCTTTTGGCCAGAATTACAACTCAAAGTGGTGAAGAAGACAACTTCATTCTGATCAGAAGTTTTAGCTGACTATCAATCAAAAAGTAATTTCTGAGAGTCATCTTACAACAAAGGATCCCCAAACAATAAAAAGGGGGGTAAGAACATGTTCTTTAAACAACAGAATCATCACAGACAAAGCAAGGAATATGTTTTATTTTGAAATGAAAAGTACCATCAGTGCAGCCCACTTTTCATTCTTGGCACTTTAGATATTCCTCACAAAAAGTGCTAAACATATTTATAGCAATGTGAACAAGTGAGATCTGAGTTAATTTCAAATCCAGACACAAAAAATCTGAGGCTTAGCTTTAATTCACAACAAGTTTTACAATTCCCTCCACATATCAATAAGGGCGTTCTCAAAATCAAACAACAATAAGGAAAGGCTGTTGCAACCAGAACACCCCCAGGCTCAGCTCTGTCAGCAGTGGCAAAGGAAGATCCACCCTACAAAGACAGTAGAAACATTACCATCAAACCTCAGATCATTAATTCATAAAAGTACAGCCTCGCAACACGTTGTACTCCATTAGCTCTATCCTGACAAGGACTGAAGATGTCGTATTGGTGATTACAGAAGAGGCAAAACCATCAAGTTTAATTTACTTAACTTTTTAACAGTTTTTTTTATTTTAATAAATTTATTTTGATGGTTGAATTGTTTAAGAGAAGAATCTGTTCCTGTTTTTCAACTTGTTTCTGTAACACTGTGCAGCAGTAATTAATCCTATACACCTTTATTTAAAACACTTTGCCTTTTAGATGCGATTTTTTTTTTTTTTTGGGAGACCAAATGTCACCAGCTTATCATCTACATTGACAGTACCATTCTCAGAACATTTCTCAACTGACACTGTATGGACATACTTAGTAATTCTTTTCACAGAAAGCATTACATTCTGATTCAACATGAAATTTTTTAAATGGCAGTATTATTGAGAAGAGCTGCGACTCAATTCCATTAATCCTTCAAGTGAACATTAAAGGAAGCTTCAGGTAGCTAGAGTTAACTGGTTGTACTCTGAAAAGAGGCAGAGTTTCAATGTTCAGTGGGCCTCCCTATTCCCCGAGGCAAAACAATATTGAAATTAGGCCAGTGAAAAGTCCTGCAGTGGCCTCTAAGAGTTCAAGTGAAAGGAAGAACTGCACATCTCTTATTTTAAAATCAAAGCTAGACACAATTAACCCTGGAGAGGAAGGCATGCTGAATGCCAAGACAGGACAAAAGCTAGGCCTCTTGCACCGAATAGTTAGCCAAGTTGTGTTGCAGAGGAAAGGTTCTTGAAGGTTATTAAATGTGTTACTCCAGATAATAAGAAAACCAAACATTCTTGTTGATGATATAGAGAAGGCTTGTGTGATCTGGATAGAAGATCAAATGAGCCACGACATTCCCTTAAACCAAAACCTAATGCAGAGCAAGACCCTAACTCTCTTCAACTCTATGAAGGCTGAGAGAGGTAAGAAAGCTGCAGAAGAAAAGTCAGAAGATAACAAAATTGTTTCATGGGTTTTAAGGAAAGAAGCCATCTCCATGACACAAAAGTATAAAGTGAAGCAGCAAGTGCTGATGTAGAAGCTGCAGTAAATTATCCAGAGGTCTAGCTAGGATCACTGATGAAGTGGCTAAACAGATTTTTAGTGTAGATGTAACAGTCTTATACTGGACAAGCATGCCATCTAGGACTTTCACAGCTAAAGAAGAGAAGTCAATGCCTGGCTTCAAACTTTCAAAGAATAGGTTGACTTTCTTATTAGGGACTAATGAAACTGACAACCCTAAGTTGAAGCCAATGCTTATTTACCATTCTGAAAATCCTAGATCCAGTAAATTTATACTAACCTATACTTGATGTGTTCTATAAATGGAACAACAAAGCCTGGATGGCAGCACATCCATTTATAACATGGTTTACTGAATATTTAAACCCACTGTTCAAACCAAGTGTTCAGAAAACAGTATAACTTTCAAATTATGACTGCTCATTGACAATGCACCTGGTCACCCAAGACATCTGATAAAGATATTCAAGGAGACTCACATTGTTTTCATGCCTGCTAACACAACGTCCATTCTGTGAACTATGAATCAAGGAGTAATTTCAACTTTCAGTCTCATTATTTAAGAAATACATTTCTTAAGGCTCTAGCTGCCATAGACAGTGATTCCTCTGATGAATCTGGGAAAGTAAATTGAAAACCTTGTGGAAAGGGGCCGGGCGCAGTGGCTCAAGCCTGTAATCCTAGCACTTTGGGAGGCCGAGGTGGGAGGATCATGACGTTAGGAGTTCGACACCATCCTGGCCAACATAGTGAAACCCTGTCTCTACTAAAAATACAAAAAAATAATTAGCAGGGTGTGGTGGCGGGCACCTGTAGTCCCAGCTACTCGGGAGGCTGAGGCAGGAGAATGGCGTGAACCCAGGAGGCGGAGCTTGCAGTGAGCTGAGACTGTGCCACTGCACTCCAGCCTGGGGGACAGAGCCATACTCTGTCTCCAAAAAAAAAAAAAAAAACCTTGTGGAAAGGATTCACCATTCTAGATGACACTCAGAACATTCACGGTTCATGAAAGGAGGTCAAAATATCAACATTAAAAGGTGTTGGGGCCGGGTGCGGTGTCTCACGCCTGTAATCCCAGCACTTTGAGAGGCTGAAGCAGGCGGATCATGAGGTCAGGAGATCAAGACCATTCTGGCTAACATGGTGAAACCCCGTCTCTACTAAAAAAAAAAAATATAAAAAAAATTAGCTGGGTGTGGTGGTGGGCGCCTGTAGTCCCAGATACTCAGGAGGCTGACGCAGGAGAATGGCGTGAACCCAGGAGGCGGAGCTTGCAGTGAGTCGAGTTCACACAACTGCACTCCAGCCTGGGCGACAGAGCGAGACTCCGTCTCAAAAAAAAAAAAAAAAAAAGGGTTTGGGATAAGTTTATTCCAGCCCTCATGGATGACTTCGAGACGTTCAAGACTTCAGTGGAGAAAGTAACTGTAGATGTGATAAAAATAGCAAGAGAAGGCCAGGCGCGGTGGCTCACGCTTGTAATCCCAGCAGTGTGGGAGGCCGAGGCGGGCGGATCACGAGGTCAGGATATCGAGACCACGGTGAAACCCCGTCTCTACTAAAAAATACAAAAAAATTAGCTGGGCGTGGTGGCGGGCGCCTGTAGTCCCAGCTACTCGGAGAGGCTGAGGCAGGAGAATGGTGTGAACCCGGGAGGCGGAGCTTGCAGTGAGCCGAGATTGCGTCACTGCACTCCAGCCTGGGCGACAGAGCAAGACTCCGTCTCAAAAAAAAAAAAAAAAAAAAAAAAATAGCAAGAGAATTAGAAGCAGAGCCTGAAGATGTGACTAACTTGTGGTAATATTATGGTAAAACTTGAACAGATGAGGAGTTACTTGTTACGGATGAGCAAAGAAAATGATTTCTTGAGGTGGAACCTACTCCTAGTGAAGATGCTACAAATCTTGTTGAAATGAAAATAAAGGATTTCAAATATTACATAAATTGAGTTGATAAGGCAGTGATGGAGTTTGAGAGGACTGACTGTAATTATGAAAGTTCAACTGTGGTTAAATGCTATCAAACAGTATGACATGCTAAAGAGAAATCTTTTGCGAAAGGAAGAGTCAATCAATGTGGCAAACTCACTGTTGTCTTATTGTAAGAAATTGCCACAGCCACCCCAACCTTCAGCAACCACTACTCTGACCAGTCAGTAGCCTTCAACATGGAGGCAAGACTCCCCACCAGTAAAAATATTTGTACTTGTTGAAGGCTCAAATTACTTGTTAGCATTTTTTTAACCACCAAAGGTTTTACTTTAAATTAAAATATGTACATTTTTTAGACATATGCTATTGAATAATTAACAGATTGCAGTATACTTTAAACACAACTGTTATATGCACATGCACTGGGACACCAAACATGTTTGTGACCTGCTTTATTGCAATATTCACTTACTGTGGAGGTCTGGAACTGAAGCCACAGTATCTCTGAGGTATGCATGTATATTAATGTGATGAAGGGTCTAAAATATTTCACAGTAAATAAAATATTTACTGTTAAATAAAAAATTACTGTTAAAAATATTAACAGAATGTTTTTCTAACTGAAAACCCCTAATATAGTTCTAGGTATTTGAAATTAAAAAAAAATGAGAGAGCCACTGACTATCCAGTATTGCCTCTGTAATGTTTCTTTAATCAAAAATATTTTACTAAAATTATTTACTGTCTTACATTATTTAAAACTCTTGCTTCCTAAGATCTGTAAAATATGCTTTCTGTGCAAAACAAATTATCTTAAGTTCTGAGGAAAATATTTTTTATTCAAATATGTGTAAACCACACCTGGCTAAATGGTATTCTTGTCTCTGTTGCTTGATATTTAGCACTATAATCAAACCATATTGCAGCGTTCACAGCTTCTGATGAGCCCTAAATGAGGCTCCATCAATCTGGCAGACTATTTCAAGAGTAGAACTAAAGACAAAAAATATCACCTTTCTTCTAAAATAAAACTCTACTCCACCAAATGCATCCAAAATCATTTAAGTAGGAATAATTGAATCTGGGCATTCCTTAAGGATTATTCCTGAGCCATAATCTGCCCCAGCTGGCTCTAATCTTTACTAAATGAAATGTGTCCTAAGAATATTACCAGAACATAATGAAAATTGAAAGGCATAGAAAATTAATGCCTAACATACTATTTAGTAACAGTATTTAAATCACTTATCTAATTTTATTTTTAAAACATGTTTAAAAGTATAATACTTTGTAAAAAGTGTATTGCTTATGATCCTACACCTATAAGGATATCACATCAAAACATATATTTCATAAAACATTTCAACATCACATTAATTCTGTCATTCCCCTCATTATTTGAAAGACAATATTTTTCTCAACACTCATTTCCTATTTAATAAAAACAATATCTACAAAGTAATGTTTTCTACCTAATAACTATAATAAAAGTTTTTAGCAGGCACTATGATTGTTTCATTAAGCACTGCAACCTTCCATTTCTCTAATCACAATACTGTCATGTGATCTATTAACAATTATAAAATCATAAATATAGAATTTTTACCTTGACTTGTGTTGTAATGCAAATCAATTATTGGGTCAGGAAAAAAAAGGAAGCAGACAAAATATTTTTTCTTTTGTCTTTATATTGCACTAATTCTCACATGGCCACTTTGAGAACCCTCTAGTATTCAGTGAAGGATTTGACTGGCCAAGTACTTAGCTTCTATATTGAAAAGTGACAGGTAAATGTTATATATGTAAAATCAAGAGGTGAAGATGGCATCATGAAAGAAAAGAAGCCAGGAAAATGACAATTTGGTTAGGGTTGAGTAACTCAGGTGGAGAGCTCTGAGAACTGTAACATTAAATTGGTGAATGAGTGAATGTATTTTTACTGCTAAAGAAAAAAAGAGGCCTAGTTGGGTGGCTCACGCCTGTAATCCCTGCACTGTGGGAGGCCAATGTGGGCGGATCACCTGAGGTCAGGCTTTGGATTCCAGCCTGGCCAACTTGGCGAAATCCTTCCTCTACTAAAAATACAAAAATTAGCGGGGCATGGTGGTTCATGTCTGTAATCTCAGCTACTCGGGAGGCTGAGGCAGGAGAATCGCTTGAACTCGGGAGGCAGAGGTTTCAGTTAGCCGAGACAGTGCCACTGCACTCCAGCCTGGGGCGACAGAGTGAGACTCCGTCTCAAGGAAAAAAAAAAAAAAAAAACTACCCAGGACTGGTGGCAGGCGCCTGTAATGCACGATACTTGGGAGGCTGAGGCAGTAGAATCACTTGAACCTGGGAGGCAGAGGTTGATAGCCAGCTGAGATAGTGCCATTGCATTCCAGCCTGGGCAGAAAAGAGCAAAATTATGTTAAAAAAGGAAAAAAAAAAAAAAAAAAAGGGAAGAAAAGAAAGGAAGAAAGATCTCTATGGTCATATTGTTGTTTTTGTTTTTTTGAAAAGGCCATATTTATTATCCCTCTAGAATATATTGATACTAATTGGTATCCTTAAATATGAATTAGAAATATGTTGAAATGAAACAAACACTTCCTATGATATAGTTATATGACAAAATTTCAAAATTCAGTTGCCTTCAGCTGTAGCAGTAGCTAAAATCAGATAATTATAATCATTCATTATTTTTCCTTTGTGACAAGAAAAGTCGAAACTAAGCTTTAGTATTTGATATCTAGTCAGAAGGTGGAAAAAAATTTGTTCCCTGAGAAAAAAAAATATGGACTAGAATGTTTATGATTTAAATTCTGTCTCTTGAAGATGTCTAAGATAAAGAGGTAAAATTTTTGCATCAACTTTACAGGAAAATAAACTTAAGTCCCTCAAAGACCAGTTGTTAATAGGTAACCAAGTGCAAGCGGTTCTTAATACTACTCCAAATGCTCCACCAAAAATATTTCATTTTCATCCCTACCTGTCTACTTAATCTTGAGTTGCTTTGGGAAGGTCACATTATCACAGAATGGGAATAAACACAGTTTGCAGAGTTAGCCTGACTTGAGATCCTGATTTCCTGTTTGCATCCTAGAATCATGAGTTCTGTAAAAAATTCTGAATCAAAAACTGGACAAAAAATTCCTTGGATTTTTATACATGCAAAACTGTGTTGAACTTTGTTTGGTAAAATAATATATAAATATACAATTTTCTTTTATTCTTATATTTAAGCTAAGTTACCTACTGGATTCCAATTGGATTCATTAATTAGGAGTGCTATGAGATTCAAAAGCTCTTGGCCAAAGAACAGTTGCATACTTGACTTTCTGTAATGAGGAGTTTCACCACTAATCCAGGTAGAACAAATTAACATAGAAACATTGCATGATGTTTACTTAACTTCTCCTGCACATTGTGTTGAAACATTTGAATGTGATTAAAGCTTATTTTTCCTTTTGTGACTGAGATTTTTAAATTAATAAATGATTGATTAGTTGGTTTAAATATAATTGAAAGTCTCTGTTTTAAACAGTAAGTTAGGCCCTGGGAATAAAGCTATGAATAAAAATGACAGTGGTTCCCTTACCTTACAGGCAAGTGTATATGGGATCTCTGGCAGAAGATAACACTTCTAGAACAAAGGTGCTTTGAAATTCTCTGAAGTCAGCTGTATGGGTATACACTGCTGCTAGTCCACCTGGCTGTACATTGAAAAGACTGCTTAGCACTTATTAGGGCTAATGTTTATTGGGGGCTTATATGTGCCAGATGTAGTACTATTTACTTTATTTCATTTTTTTCCTTTCTCAGCCTGATGCCTATGAAGAAGTACTATTTTGGGTGTCATTTTATCGGTGTCAGTCAACCTTCACATGGGTCATATCAGTATTTACTCTGTCTTCCCTGACTGGGAGAGGCAAAGTATCAATACCCTTATATCTTCTACTTTTAAATATATATATACTTAGAAAGATAGTATCATTAACACTTTTGAAAATAAAATCACCATATTTTATATCTCATTTTCTAGTCTTTATCTATACACATTTGCATTAAACAAAATTGAAAATAGAATGTACATACAATTCTATATGCTTTTAACAGTTTGATGTCAAAATAAGATAAAGCTCTAGAAAGCCAGATAATTATGCTAATCAAGAGTAATTAATTTAAAATGATGCCATTTCCCTCAGAGCTTGGTGAGCAGCAAAACGTGAAATAACATTTAATATACCAACAAAATTTAGATAGCCTCACGGGCTTGTATAAATGGGATTTTGTCTTACATGACTTCATCCTCATTTGAACTCTTGCTAGATATTTTTCTATTCATTTATGACATTCAATAAAGGCTACCTTCTCTAATTACTTGTATGGATGTCATCTCTCTAAATTATAAACTTTGAGCTCAGGGAGTATTCTTTCTATCACTATATATCATGCAAATTAAGAATTCAATAAATACTTGCTAAAAGAATACATGAATATAAAAAGAAAAAAGTGTGATTCAGTATAAGAAATTTACAAATGTGCATCATAAAACAAATGTCACTGTTTTGCTTTTGAAAAGAGCCAGGAAATCTTAAACAAGTGGTATGTCCTACAGAAGTAAAATCATCTTGAACTTCTTAATAATAGAGACTTTTAAAGTTCAAACTACCGTCCAGGTACTCTCTCTTTTCTCCCCATCCTCTAGCCAGATTTATGAACAAATAACAGCCACCAATATTACTCTAAACAAACAATAAGATCAAATTTATTGAAGTCGATTAAAAGTACTGCTGGGCTACATCAAAATGATTTCAAATATTTGTTTTTTAAAAAATACTTTTTCTAACCTACTATCACCATCAGTTGGAACAGATGAGTGATGCAGAGATTTGAAAGATGACTGAGTAAAACCACCTCCTACACTGAATAATAAACATTTTTAAATGGAAAATTAATGTAATGCAGACATTGTAGGGAAGGAATTTTTCTTTGTTCAAGTGACATCCTGGTTAAATCAACTTGTGAAAGTAGATATCTAACTGCTTCTTGAAAAACTCTTCTCCGTAGAAGAATTTAACCCAGTTACGTCAATCGTGACCACCATGTTGCCTTTATTTTTCTCCGATTTCTGAATTTATGTCCTAATTTTGAATGGTACAAATTGAATATTTGTAGCAAAGCTATTGAAATGTTTAGAAATACCTAGGGAGCACGAAACCCTGGATGGTTTTTCTTTTCTGGTCTCCAACTCTATAAAACTTATCTAAGAAGAAGTAAATATACTGAGCAGAGGATTTAAAAGCTTAAGGAGAGTAAAATATAAAAAGCCTCCCCAATCTTAAAATCTAAAGTCATTCTTCAAATTATAAAGTAGCTAAGGATGCTTGATCTTTGTCCCTAAAGGTGTGGCATAAATCCATCAACATGGACTTACAAACCACTTTGCAGGACTAAATGGTTTTCAGAGTGACAGGACACACTAATGGACTTTGTGAAATTCTGATAAGGATGGGAGGTATCCTGATTGTAGCCTGGTTGTGCTGACTATAAAAGCACAAAAGAACAAACTGTATATTTGGGCTGATGCTGACCTGGATAACTTCTCTTTATCTTGTACATAAGAATGTGTGTGAAGTAAGGCAAGATTTTGAAGATTATTTTGATAAATGATGCCTTGCTCATCCTCACTACTCAACTAGTGTACCTCCTTCAGGGACTCAGCACAGTTATAAAGTTACTTCAGTGCTTCATATTGCTCCACACATACGATGAAGGAGGTTAAAATTACTGTCTTTAGAGAAAAAATAATGACGAATATTTTGCTCCTGGCTAAACTTATTCCTTTTAAATAGAAAATCCTCGCCTGAAGGCAGAATGAACCTTTGAAAACTGCGTAAGCAACTTCCTACCTCAGATGCAGTGTACTAACCTTGGACTGTGCCTTGATTCAACAAGGAATAAGAAGGCAAAATTGTTTCTTATTTCCTTGTCATTTAAGTTTCCTGTTGAGACTCTATACATAGATTGAGTTCCCAGAGTTAGCATGAAGGTCTTTTAATGGAGAGTTTTTAAAAAAATTTGTTTTATTTCTTATAAATGTACACAGCCAAGATATTTTCTAATACAAATAAAAACCATAATTCACTCTTGATAGATGTTGAAGCAACATGTTCTCCTTTACTTTAAAAAATACAACTAAAATAGCACTAAATAAAGTTCAGTATGTTTTCAAGGGATTAATTCAATTCAACCATGTTTACTTCTCACTTCTATATTTTATAACTTATGATTAAATTTTTCTCAAAGCATGGCTTACAGTCCACCAACATTGGAATTAGCTTGCTACTTGCTAAAACTATAAATTCTCAGCCTCTACCCTGTCCTCCCTGTGTGTTCTGCTGTTCCCTGTGGGTTTTATAAAAATAAAAACTAATGAATCAGAATCTCTGGTGATAAAGATCTCAGATGATGCATTTTACCCATTTTCCTGGTAGATAAGATGTACATTGATATAGCTGAACCATAGTAATAATCGAGAAAATTGGATTTTTGGCCAGGCACGGTGGCTCACACCTGTAATCCCAGCACTTTGGGAGGCCAAGGTGGGCGGATCACAAGGTCAGGAGATCGAGACCATCCTGGTTAACACAGTGAAATCCCGTCTCTACTAAAAATACAGAAAATTAGCCAGGTGTGGTGGCGGGCGCCTGTAGTCCCAGCTACTATGGAGCCTGAGGCAGGAGAATGGTGTGAACACAAGGGGTGGAGCTTGCAGTGAGCCAAGATGGTGCCACTGCACTCCAGCCTGGGTGACAGAGCGAGACTCCATCTCAAAAACAAAAAAAGAAAATTGGGTTTTTATAATTTCATAACTTATAAATTTGCTGTTCAAAACAGAGAATCCACACTCTGTCAAAATATATAATTTTGAATATACAAGGTGACATTTCTAAACATTACAAAGGGATCACTCTGGAAACTGAGGATTAAATGACTTCAGAGCAAAAAGCCAAAAATATTAGAATTTTAATAGTGTAGTATTTGGTATATAGGAAATTGAATTGAGAGCATATTGAGAAGAGAACACTGTGTGACTGCAAATGCTATTTTAGTGTCCCACATGTTTCCAGGCCCCAGTAAAGGCACTCTCTGCTAGTTCAAATATCCTTAAAGCAAGAACTTTCCTCAATTGAACTAATAGAGTTGGGAAGCATTTTTTAATCCATCATAACACCTTACATATATTGTAAGTCTTCAGTAAATGCTTAATGATTATTGACAAAAAATGTCATTTTTATTTATTCTAGGTAGATACGGTATTTGCTTTCAAATTTAATTAAATCTCTATCCTAAAACTGCATGATTTAGAATAATTCATTTTACTTCTCTGGATCTCAATTCCCTCATCTATACAATAAATGTGATATTAAATAAGTGTTTCCCAAAATTCAGCCCACCCACATGTATTGTGCCATATCTGCACACCATGTATATTGTTTTCTTCAAAATAATATTCTAAAAGAATTAGCTATATTTTTCTAATATGCAGTAAAATTATATTAAACATTTCCAGATGTTGACTCCTACACAACCAAATGTGTTGTACTGAACCTTAACTTTACAACCTTGCTTATGAAAAAATACTTTTGGCCGGGCCAGGTGGCTCACGCCTGTAATCCCACCACTTTGGGAGGCTGAGGCAAGTGGATTATGAAGTCAGGATTTTGAGACCAGTCTGGCCAACATAATGAAACCCCGTCTCTACTAAATATACAAAAAAATTAGACGGCTGTGGTGGTGTGTGCCTGTAATACCAACTACTCAGGAGGCTGAGGCAGGAGAATCGTGTGTACCCGGGAGGCGGAGGTTGCAATGAGCCGGGTTTGAGCCATTGCGCTCCAACCCCGGGCAACAGTGCAAGACTCCGTCCCGGAAAAAAAAAAAAATACTTTTGAATTAATATTTAGTTTCATGAATTATCCTTCAGTTGCTACCTCTAGTTCCTTGGCACACGAAATTTCACCGTAATTTTAAACAATATTTACATCTAATAAAGTCCGGTTGTTTTCTAATTACAAAACAAAATGTTACTGATTTTATGGATACACACTTGAATTCTGCCTAAAACAAATGTTTTAAAAATTATGTGAATGATTGTAAACACTAATTAACAACAACAAAACACCAAGTCTGCATCAGAAAGTTTTTGAAAAAAGAAAATAAAATGGTTTGAAATATTTAAAATCAATGTTTAGAAGACAAATCTTTGAAGAGTGATGGAATTATCTGAGTACCACTGTAACTTAACTGACAACAATTTTAATTAGATTTTTTACATCTACAAGTCAACTTGTCAGGCAAAGTCCCCAAACGCTCATGACATGCATTAAATGGCTCTGGTGTCTTTTCTTACAGAAAAGATGAAAAATATTATCTGTAGCTTCTGTCTTTAAATTCTAACCTTTACTCATACATACAAATGCTGTAATTTTTTTAAAGTTATCTAATACTTTGCTTTCAAAAGTAATGGAAAGTAGGAAAATAATTGAGTACACTTTGGATGTTCAAAATAGTGTTGTAAAAGTCATATTGAACCTGATTTTTATTTTTTCTTAACTACTTATCACTATTAATTAGATGGAGGTATGACATATTTATTAGAAAGCAGAGACGATAATATTATATTTGTTTTAAAATGAACTAAAGACTAATGAGTAGGATGCTATCCAAATCATTTCATTTTAATAAAGTTAATTTAATCTTTCATTTTATTTTGAAGGAATGTCTTATGCAAAATACTCAGTCCTATCTTCATGAAGAGGTTACTAATTGGAAGAAGCTACAATATTTGAAGTTACAGTAAATAAAGTAAAACAGACAAAATCAGTCACAGACTGCTACAAAAGAGCCCAAATGTTGTGACAATATCAATGATATGTGCAGCAGAAAATCTGGATATTCAAAGGTTGAGGGTTTCCAGGTGAGAAGGGTCCCTTTATCAGTTCCTGCTCCTTTCTCTTCCTGAGTGTAAGAAGAATAGGGGGAAGTAGAAGTTTCAGGACAGGGCTCCTTAATAAGAATTAGAGGAGGCCGGGAGCGGTGGCTGACGCCTGTAATCCCAGCACTTTGGGAGGCCGAGGCAGGTGGATCACCTGAGGTCAGGTGTTCGAGACCAGCCTGACCAGCATGGTGAAACCCCGTCTCTACTACAAATACAAAATTAGCCAGGTGTGGTGGCACATGCCTGTAATCTCAGCTACTCAGGTGGCTGAGGCAGGAGAATTGCTTGAACCCAGGAGGTGGAGGTTGAGGTGAGCCGAGATCGTGCCATTGCACTCCAGCCTGGGCAACAAAAGCGAAATTCCATCTCAAAACAAAACAAACAAACAAAAAAAACCCAATTAGAGGATGTTTAAACTAGTATCAAATTCAGCAAGATTTACCTCCCTCTACCTCTCTTTTATGGATAGGAAATCAGAAGTAATTTTAGCTTTAGGTATATAAGGCATTTGACAATAGAAGCATATCTAAATTCTCATCTTTTATTTATCTAATGTAAACTAGACATAAAAATCAAGATTTGAATGTAGAATTTATACTGGAGCAAGGTTAGAGTTCAAGTCCAATTTTAATAATATAACATTTAAATGATTTTTTTTTAAATACTTACAATTGTGGTTATGTTAAAAAAAAAAGTTGAAGTTAGAATGAAAATGCTGGGACTGGATCCTGGCATTTCAATTTGCTGCTTCCTTAAGACACTTGATTTAGCTAAATCTCTGTTTCCTCATTCCTAAAATAAAAGTAATAAAATCTACTCTACCTGAGTAAATGAGTCTGTGAAAACTATATTACATAATAGAATTGAAGAGCCTAATAAACTAAACATCTAAATAATTATAGACTGATATTATAAATACAATAATAAATATATTTCATGATATATGATCCAAAGAAGCACAATCAAAGAAAAAAAATCATTTTATGAAATTTGAGCTCTATCATAGCCCAATTTCTTTATTCTTATACTCAATACTATTATAATACTATACTTTCTGTTTGTACCTGTGGAAGCTAAAGCAACTCCATCTTGGGTACTAATCCACCATGTTGACTTCTAGTTAACTCCAGTTCTAGAAACGCCTCTAGGATTTCCAGTTTATCTATTGTTTCTTGAGTAAGAGCACATACTTACCAAAAATTACCCCGTTATTTCAAAACAGCTTTGACCATAAATCCTGCCCTTAGGCATATTCACAGAGCATCTTTGCCTTTCCCTGCAACTGTCCTACACATTCTTTCCCTGTGGTATATAAGCCCTGGATCCAAGGGGTAAGGTCACTGAGCTGTGCCAGCATGTCTCATTGCTGGAGGCACAGGCATGGCTTCTGTTCAAAGTTCCTATAAAATGTTTCTTTCTGAGAACAATATATTCACCTCTTCCTTAAGCCTCTTGGCTTCCTCTGACTTTGAAGATATACTTGCATGGATTTGCCCCCTGCAGAAGAGTATTAACATTTTTTTCAAATTAAAATAATGATTTGCTTATTTTTAATCATCCAAATAATCAATTTTCAATTTCCATAATTTAATTCTACAATTCTAGATAAATTTTAGGTAGAAAAAAAATTTCTCCTTGCCAAAAATATGCAGTATATAATTAAGGATTTTTTTTTTCATGGAGAATTCCATAAATTAAGCTTGCTTTTTGTTTTTTTCATATTGCTAGTTTCCTTTTTCTAAGATGAAATTGGAAAGTTTTCAGTTTATCTAATTGCCATTTATACATCTTCTTGGTTATTACATTTGAACAGCTTTCTTCATATATTCTTTCTTCATAAATGTGTTCATAAATTGATATTAATAAAGAGTAATGTTGATGTTTTGCATACATTTTCATTTTACCCTAATAAATTGTTAACATAATTATGATATGAAACAAGCTGTAATTTCTCTACTAAAAATAAGTTAATAAACATAAAAATTATTCTAAATCAATTTCAGAAACTTTCTTCTCAAATGCAAAATTTAACGTATATGTACACAAGCACAAACACACACACAGACACACACTCACACATACTCCTGACCACAGATTTATTGGAGAGTTTATTTCTTTTTATACACAAATTTCACTATACATTTAATTGAATAGGATTTAATCTCTCTGAAACACCAAAGAAACTCACAGGAAAAAGAGCCCCTCAAGGTAGTAAAAAACATTTTCATTTAAATTAAGCAACCATTTTATCCATAGAAAACATTAGACAATATTCTTTCCCCTGTCTTTCACAGTATGGAACCAAGAAGACTTTTATATATTTTGTTGCAATGTGTCTCTAAGTCACTGAACTCTGAAAACTTAAAATTATTACCTTGGAAAGCTAAGTTAAAAAAAAATTCTAATATTTGCTGGTTTCCAGAGTGGAGTGTAAGTCACTAAGTTTCTAAATTATTGGCTTCCTATACCCTCTTCCCTGCTCCTTGATTCATAAGGGTCAGTACTCCGCCCTGACGTCATAACCAAAGAGAACCCTAAATGTACAGCTGGCATAAATACCAGGACATGGTTTTTAAACTTCTGTTAACTAACTTAAAACAAATTGCAATCAATTAACCCAACTGTATTTAATAGAATAATAATTGCATCTTGTTAGGGACCTTCTAGGTTAAGTTATAATTTTCATATGCAAAACAAAACAAAATAAAAAATCTGAGGCCTAAATGTTTACTTAACCTTTTAACTTGTTACATTAACAAGTTAGTGACCAAGTCAGAATGTTAAACCAGGCATCACAACTCCAGGAGAGAAGACTTTTTCTATCTATCTGTATATTTCTCCCTACCAACATGCTGTTTACCTGATACACGTTCTAAAAAATGAAAGAGGGAGAGAAATAGGGTGGAGGGGACAGAAGGAGAAAATACATATCCATCCGTCTTAATGAAAAAAATGTTTAGAAGAATTTTTTATTTAGCGCTTTTGAATAGTACAATAAAACACCAGATGAGAAAGGGATTATTAAGTGCTGATGTTATCACAAGTTATTCATATGATTTCATATTGTTTCCTGTCACTAAAGTTATAAACACAATTTATAAGCACAATTACACACACACGTCTTTGCTGTATACATTTCAGCAACCTAATTTTAAACTGTAAAATCTAGTAAAGATTATCTTCCCCTACTCCTTGGTGGTGCTATGTTTTTCTTTTATCACATGTAATGCATACAAAAATTTCCAAGCATTGAACAACTTCATATTTCTCTACTATGAAAGATGAACTATAATTTAAAAATTGAATGTCATCTGTTAATGCTTTTTAAAATAATTCCTGTTGTTCACTATGTATTTTTTATTTAAAATAAACTAAAATAAATATATATCTGAAACATATATCTCACCTATTCACATTATAATGTTTAATTCTTTTCAATAGGAGTGATCAATGTGATACGCTTGAGAACAAATTTTGGAAACACTTCCAAAGTATTCATTTATTCACTACATTCTTATAAAACACCTAAATACTGTAAGCCAAGCCCTGTTCTACATTCAACGTGAATAAAATAACAAGAGTGCTGTCCTTATGGAGCTTAAATTCCAGTGGAAGAGGAAGATGAACATTCTACATGAGAGAGAGAGAAAGAGTGTGTGTGTGTGTGTGTGTGTGTGTCCGCGTGATGTACTTAATATATTACATATATAGTTTATAGACATTATGGTTTTGTTGTTCTTTTTTAGAGACAGGGTCTCACTCTGTCACCCATGCTGGAGTAGAGTGGTGCGATCGCAGCTCACCACAAACTTGAGCTCCTGGGCTCAAGCAATCCTCCTGCTTCAGTCTTCCAAGTAGCTAGGAATACAGGCATGAACCACCAAGCCTGGCTATTTTTTTTTTTTTAATTTTTTTTTTGTGGAGACGAGATCTCACTATATTGGTTGCTCAGGCTGGTCTTGAATTCCTGGCCTCACGTAGTTCTGCCTTGGTCTCCCAAAATGCTGAGATTATGGGCATGGGCCACTGCGCCCAACTTATAGTTAATATTCAAGTATATAATGCACAAACATTTCAGAAAATGATAGTTGAAGTTAAGGTGGTCTGGAAGGCTTCTCTGAATAGGAAAGACTTGAATGATGAGAAAGACACAAGCATGCTCTGATTACCTTTAGGGGAAGAGGATTATAGGGAGAGAAATTGCTGTAATAGGTGGGAAAGAGATTGGGATGATCAAGGAAAGGAAAGCTGACCACTCTGGCTGAATGTGGTTGAGGTGGTGAATAATGCAAAAGAAAGTCACTAGTTGTCAGCTGGGATAATGTCGGGCTTTATAAGCCAGGGTAACTCAGTTGTTATTTATTCATTCCCCCATTAATTAATTTTAAAAAAGAATGTTAGATCTACCATGTTTTGGACACCAAGGACACAAAGATGGGTTAAGATCTCTGCCTGTTTCAGATAGAAGGTATACATGAGCCATCCGAACTACCAGTTGCTTTGGTTATTTTTGACAGAGAACTTCCATCAGCTCATTATATCCATGTGGACCACATCTGCTGGATTTTTGAAATCTAAACTATTTAAATGCTTTTTGGGTACTGCCTCACATATGACTGCTAAAAGCTTCTGTATTGAGTACCTACCCATTTCATCGTGATTACACTTTATGATAAATTTCATCTTGAATTAATCACTCGTTATATTGCTATAAATTAGACATTAAAATTGCTCAGCTAATGACAGTATCACCAGTAAGCTGTAATTACTGTAACCGGGATGTAATCTAATGTTTTTAATCTGTCAGATAAAAAATTTACCATTATAAGTACAAAAAGAAAGAGAGAAAGAGGCGGAGACGGGACATAGAGAAGGAAACCCATATTGCTCTCACATTTATACAAAATTAAAAGTAATTTCCTTTACTTTAGAGGCCACAGAAAATTGTATATACCTATCATCCTAATATGTAATTTAGATGTCATAGACAGGGACCTAGAAGAAAATAAAACAATTTGAAATCCCTTATTTACATTTCCATGTTTGAAAAAAGTAGATTTTTTTCATGCGTCTTTTAAGCAATATAAATAGAAACATATTCTGGCAATATTACTCTTGATAAATACTAAGATGTACCTTCCAAATTATTTTTGACATATTCTTTAGAAGTAGTTCATAAAATTAATAGGGTGTTTCTACAGATTTCATTGTAAAACACTATTCTAAACACAACACACACACACTACATAAAATGTAATCTTCCTCTGCTCTTTCATCTACATGTCAAACACAATTTATCA
This sequence comes from Symphalangus syndactylus, assembly GCF_028878055.3. Classification (NCBI taxonomy): domain Eukaryota; kingdom Metazoa; phylum Chordata; class Mammalia; order Primates; family Hylobatidae; genus Symphalangus; species Symphalangus syndactylus. Next base: position 45,331,544 of record NC_072432.2, read on the forward strand.
AAAGACATAATACAAACTACTATAAAGATGGTACAATTTAGAAACTAGTCACAAACAATGCCAACATACTGATTGCCTTTGTTGTTTTAAAGGAGAAAGAATAGTCTACTTGTTTCTATTTTAATCTTCCACTAATCTGTTTTAATAAAACTTTGAATTGGCAGAAGAATGAAATCTTTAGAGAACAAATATTTTGTAATAGATAAATTCATACGTATGGGAGCAAAATAACCAAAATCTCTGGTAGCTGGCAGGGAACCAAATCTCATAAGGCTTAATACGCTTTAGGTTTGTGATGAGGTTGGTGTGAAAGGGTGGGTAGGAGTATTTTGTTTTTCAAATAATTCTGCCCATGAAAATTCTGTGTAGCTAAGCCCCATGATTCAAAACTAACACTGTTGTAGAATGTATCTATTCAAAGGAGTAGTAGAGCTAGCACATTGTAGATTGTCTTAATATATTCAAAGTTTATGGAGTATAGCAATACATTAGACTACGAAATAGTTAACTTGTCAACTGCACATAAAGAAAGAAAGAAAGAAAGAAAGAAAGAAAGAAAGAAAGAAAGAAAACCTTTCAGTATCATCTGCCTATCACCTACATCAAAATCTCTTCTGAGCCAAAGTACAACCAACTGTGAAAATAGGACCCAGGAATCTTATGTAACCTGGATTTGGGAATCACTACCCTGTGAGTTGCAGTTTGCTGATCTGTTAAATGATTCTAATGACTGACATTTTATGTATATTTTTGCATGATGGTATTCCAAACACATTTGAATAGCTCCTGTACATACCCAACAAGATATCTAGTTGGTTTCATATAGATGAAGCTTTAACAAACAGGACAATAGCAAATCTAGTAGGACAGAAACCCTGGAATGCAGATCACAGGAATTTTTAAGGTCCCACTGAGCAACAAAGTGTTAAAAACCCATTTTATTGATAGCCTTTTACCAACACATTAACTACTGTTCTCTAAAGCTTGACATGCAAATAATAATAATAATAATAATAATAATAATAATAATAATAATACAGCTAAACTTCTCTCTGCATTCAGGGGTTCCATAATCACTTGCTCAATTACCATTTTTGACTGGAGTACTCAAGCTAAATTAGCATTAGCATTCTTAGTTTTATATGTGTGGACTGCACTGTCTTCTCTGATTAGAATTGTGATATCGCCATTAGATGTGGCAGCAGAGCACACTGCTCTTGGTGGCGTTTGACATATTTCACTCTAGCTTTCTTCCTTGATTCTAGTGAATAAAGGGTTTCCTTAATTGCAGGTAAGGAGAATCAATAGCACTTTTTTTCAGTGACTTTGTGCTAATAAACTGCTCAACTACCACTTAGGATAGCTGTTACTTTGAATAATTATAAAAGACAATGGGATAAATCATTGGAGCTCAATAACCAATATGTTATTAATCAAAAATTTAACAACCATTTTTAATGATAAATGGAATCATTTACATGATGTATTTACTATGTAAAAGAAGAAATACAGTATCGGTATTCTTAAATTTCTTAAAATGTAATAAAAATCATTTAAATTACTAAGACATCAAAAAGATCCACAGGAAGACTGAAGGAAGACATGATAATATGATGGACATAAAAGCTTAATTGAGCCATTAACTACAGGTTTAATTTGTTTCAAAAAACAGAATGCCAGAGGTTAGAATGCTATGGTAATGTTAAATATGCCAGAGAATATGTGAGTTAGCTATCAAAAAGAAGATAACATCGGCCGGGCGCAGTGGCTCATGCCTGTAATCCCAGCACTTGGGGAGGCCAAGGTGGGAGGATCACGAGGTCAGGAGATCGAGACCATCCTGGCTAACATGGTAAAAACCGTCTCTACTAAAAAGTACAAAAAAAAAATTAGCCGGGCACGGTGGCGGGTGCCTGTATGTCCAGCTACTCGGGAGGCTGAGGCAGGAGAATGGCGTGAACCCGGGAGGCAGAGCTTGCAGTGAGCTGAGATCGCGCCACTGCATTCCAGGCTGGGTGACAGAGCGAGACTCCATCTCGGAAGAAAAAAAAAAAAGAGGATAACATCAATGATTTCTAACGACACCATTTGGTTCTTAAAATTATTTTTATAAAAAATTGTTTACTCAGTCTGCTGACAGCAATTGGACACTTATTTCCTAGGCATGGGACAAGGCAAAGAAGGCACAAAAGTGAAGTCTTACCTTTGAATAGAATCTGATGGAGAGGGAGAGGCTGTTAGGTAAACAGAAATACCAAAAGCAGTATGGAAGCATCTAAAGATTTGTATGAAGTGATACGGATGACAGAGAAGGAAGCAACTGATAAGTGGGTAAGAGTGTATCAGAGATGCAACAAGTAAGGCCATCTATGTCTGTATCAACAATTTGAGTGATGATGGACTATAAAATCCTATTGCAGTTCTGACAACACTTCCTCACAATGTTCCTCTCACTATCCCAAATATCCTCAACATGTGTGCAGTATCACTCACAGGGTGCTGGACCAAGAGAGTTTTTCAAGTAGGCCATGATTTAAAAACCAAAGAAATATATCTTGCCTTTGTTTCTGTAAATGAATAATAACTGCTTACATTTCTTCTCCATTTTTATCAATTTACTATTAATGATGCCTGAAATTAATTTTTCATTTTAATTTATTCACTTCTACAAAAATAATTCCTCACTAGTATATGATAATGATGTTTGTATTTTTGCAAGCTGTCATGTTAGTGTCATTGTTTGGATTGCATGTTTTCAAACAAGAGAATTTTTGCTTTGCCATATCTTGATAATCAAACTGTAAAACACATGTGCTTTATGGCTGAAATATTATTCAGTCAGTCATCCCATTTATTCAGTGGCACAAATATTCATTCGGTCATTCAACTTATTTGAAAAACACACAGGATCTTATTTTTGTACTCTATATCAAATTGGCCAAATAGTGAAACTGTGAGTGAATTCAGTCACAACATATTTCATCTAGAGAGAATTTTATACACCACTTTAGCCTGAAGGGAGTATGATAGCAAGGATCAGATATGTATGTCTAATGACAAGATTTTACACATATATTTATAGATTAGGCAAGTTATAGACAAAGGTGTTTGTTGACAACTGGAAGAAGAATACAATTAATTTTCACATTTTTCCTTCAGGAATATTTCCTTCATCCTTCTGAATATTTCCTTTTGTCCAACTATTTGTGCCATTTTAATAGATAATAAATAGTAAAAAAGACCTTGTATTTTATTACTTCAATAACCTATTTCAAAATATCCATTTGTTAGACATCATCTCTGAACATCATCTGATGAATTCACGTTTATAGCAGGGTTTCTTTCAAACTAGAGAAAGAGAAGTGACTCTATAAATATTATGACAGTAAAGGCAGGAGTTTTTGAAAATAAACAGTTGGCACTCTAGGGTTCTGTAGAAATAATTCCAGGGACGATATACAAAGGGGACCAATCTATCCTGTCAGGGAACCTCACACCTCACTCTTGAGTTAAGACAACAAACTCCTACAGATTTTATACCTTTAGCTTCTATTTTGATTTAATATAAAGACAAGTTTTGTAGGTTTAGTAAAATGTTCGAAAATCACTGGATAATGAATTCATTAATAAAGACAGCAAGAACAAAAAAATCTATTGGCTATATAAAATAAATTTGGGGGATCCAGGAGGGGAGGTAGACGAGTTAGTTAGGCAATAAAGCAATGCTATTTTCAATCAGAATATTTCCATAAACTGCTGAATTTATGTTTGGTGATACAGGTTGAGATAAGATTTGTTTATCCAGGTACTACCATTATCTTCACAGTAGTCTATGGTATCCCTGTCACTGGTAAACTTGCATCTTTTCCCATGACAAACAATAATGTAACCTTTTCGCATTAGATGGAAAAGCCTAGTAGTAGTATCTATGTATCAATGGATGCTATACCCTTCCTAATATCTGGAAGGCTACAAAAGGCAATAGGGTGTGGTTTATGTAGTTCATATCTGCAGTAGTATTTTGTTGCTATAAATGTGCTTTTGCTTGTGACTGCAAAGTCCAGTGGGGAAATGTCAAAAGAAATCAAAGCCTTGACGCATGATCTGCATGAGTTATCCTTCCATAAAGGATGTCTGTTTTGAAGAAATTTTGTTATTATTCCAGATGGCAGTACTGTCATCTTGGCCACACCACATGTAGCACATTCAGGAATCATTCACTGTGTCTGGTGGCCTGGAAATGATTCTGCTATTGAAAAGACTGTAACGAAGTGTCAGCATATGCCAAGCTATTCAGTACTGTCCTCCAAAAGAACTTCTTTTCCCATGGGAAGTGACTAAGAAGTTTTGGTCAACAATCCAAATTTCTTTTACCAGACTTTTGAAAAGGACAACCTTCAATGTGTTGATCTTGTTCTTGGCTCAGAGTGAACCCAGGTTTATGTCAAATGGCAGCTATGCCTGTTACTGTAAAACACTGCTAGTCAGGTACTTTAGTTGAATTTAAATGATTTATGGATAGATACATTATGTAACTCTTTAAATTTATTCATCTTATTATTGGGAAGCACCTTGGGGTGTGTCTATTCTGTTACTAAATGGAAATAAAACAGTATTTACTAGTCTTAATTGTAACCACCTAACATGTGTTATTTAATCCTTTGAACTGAACGGCTGAGACTTTTGCTAAGCCTGTGGAGCTGAGAGAAGATGAATCCTTTTCACTATAATTGAGGTCATAGATCTTAGTTAAATAACATCCAGAGTGCGATGATCTCAGGGCACCGTAACTACGTTGACTGACTTCAATGATGTTCCTTCCATGGTGACCTAACAATAGCAAAACTATTAGAAACCTCCACTCTAAAATCCTGTGGCACTGAATTTTCAGCTATACTTCCCGACATGTTCTCAAAACCATAAAATGAAGATATATTTTTCATAGCACAGTAAAAATGATGAAAGTGAAGATACACACTAATACTACACAGAGAAAGCTTCGCAAATATGAACCTACCCTATTGGTTAAAAGCTGATGTGGAATTTGGAATGAGGGCTGCAGAGTATTTGAAGAGCAGATGAGCAGCCTGCTGTGATTTAATCTTGATTGGGACATTTTCCTTTGTCATTTATTGATATCCACTTTTGTCATTCTAGTTGCCTGAATTTATAAACTAGGGGAACAGGTTAAGGATTTTCACAGGCTGCTGGAGGAGACAGTGGTGTGAATAAGTGATTATTTCAAAACTTCATAGAGACTGTAATGAAAGGTGGTAGGTACAGTACAGAGAGGAGCACAAAGAGGACAGTGCAAAATTATATTTAAGAGGATGGAGTTTAAAAGGCAATTAACTCACTATGGACAAATGATATGTGTGGAGGAAAAATGTAGAAATGTACATGTTGGCAAAGTTAAGTGTAAAAAATAAAAGCCTAAATCAAAAGATAAATGAAAATTCAGTCTTTTTTCATCAGACAGAAAAACTCTAAAGTTCTGCACAACGCATAACTCCAAGACAGTTTCTAAGATTTACTATTTTAAGCTCAAAGACTTAGAAAGTTATTTAGCATTAATCAGTTGATAGACTAAATGGGTAAGTGCCGAGAGAAGAGCTAGTGGGAGATAATTACTGGTAAATAACGAATGGAAATTTCTAAAAGTTGTTGTGCATTTATCAATCCGTCTCAAGTGCCAGTAGTCTGCAGCTGTCAATGATTTTCTACCAAAGCAGTATTTAGAGCACTGAGCTTTCAGGATTTAAAAGAAAATGAATGAAGGACTTATTTACTTGCAGTTAGTATCTAAATAATTACATTTTAGGATACCTAAAACTGCATTAGAACATTTAGTTATAAAAAATGTATGCACAACAACTTAAATTTATGCTGATTAAGGTATTTTCTAAGGGACAGTTTATCAAGCTGCAAAGTACCAGAAAACTGTCACTTTCCATTTGACAAAGTGAATAGGAGGACATGCTTGGAGTTATAGTTGGTGATGGCACAGGAAGCTCTAGGAAGATTAAAGTGCTTTACAAATAGTGATACATTTCATATTGTTTTTAATTTGGGTTTCCAAAATGGAACACAGGGAGCAGCACAGAAACATGCTGACTAATAGAAGTTTAAAAATCAGAACACAAGCAATTATTAAAGCCAAATACAAAAAACGATTTTCACTTTGTAAAAAATAAAAAAGATTGCACCCAAGTGAATGTTAAAGAAATAAATTTACATCACGAAATTAGAATTTTTACATTATAGTAAACCCTTAATTAATTTCATTCACAATTGCCTTAAGTTTGTTAATTAATTTGCATAAAACATCCTTGATTTGGGGGTAGCAAAATATGAGGTAAATGTACTATGAAATTAGAGTGAAAATTACAGATAGTTTTGTTAAGATTGAAACAATTGTCCCAAAATGTTAGAAAAGTCCTGAAATGCTTGTCAAGAGGTTTTAAATATCCAGAGTACCCTTTGGGACATGAAATTTATCCATGCCCTGTAGGACAATTCTGCCAGGCCTTCATATTTTCAGCACTTAGTGAGCACCCATTATAGACCAGGTGTTAGGTAAAACCGTGGAGATACTTGGGTAAATGAGACAGAAAAATTCTGGAGTCTTATAATATAGTGGGAGTCAGACAATAAGGAAGTACTCACATAAGCAACAAAGATAATTATATAAAGTGATAAGAGATAGGAAGTAAATAAAAAGAATGATGATCCAGGGAGTAACCAGGGTGGCCGTTTGCAATATTTCAATGAGCTGGGAAGGTAAAATTGGAGCTAAAATGTGAACAATAGGAACAAGGATGAACTTTAAGAGTAGTCTGATTAGTTATTTCTTTTTTAATAAGAATTTACTTTCATTTCCTCCTTCACCACATATTTATTGAACATCTATTTTGTGTAGCCCAGAGAAGGGTTAGGTGTCAGAAATGTAGTAGTAATTAAGCCAGACCAGTCCCTGCCATTACCATGCCTATAGCTTAAAAAGGAAGACAAAATTTAAATAAGCAATGACAAAAAAGATGGAGATTATTAAGATCAAGATCATAGTTGGTATTGTGACAGCTATGGTTCACCTAGTCTAGTGGTCAACGAGGACCATGTGAGAAAAAACAACATGAGAAAAAGATGATTGCTTTGGTAGACAGAATTCTCAGCCCCAAGATTTCCTTTGCACTAGTGTGCATGCCCTGCATAATTCACAGAACTGGGTGTTTGATAGATTTTACTCCTATGATTAGGTTATATAATATGGTGCAGGTGACTTTTCGATAGGGAGATTAAGGATGAGCCTGACATAATGTCATTATCCTTTAAAAGTCACTTCTTTTTCTGAGTTATGACCTACAGAACGGTGAGCTGATAAATGGTTATTCTTTTAAAAGTTGCTAAGTTTGTGATAATTTGTTACCAGCAATAGAAAACTAATATACATGTGGATAGTAATGATAAATCCTGCTCAATTAAATTTGGTAGAGCCATAATTTAATAATCTAGACTTTGGCTTAAAATGGGTAGGATTAATAAGTAAGGAAAGATTGATTTACTTAGACTTAAAATGCTTGGTACTGTCGTACATTTATAACTTTATTTAAACTTAACATATTATATTATCTCATTAAGTGTCTTTATTCACATCTACTCCCTGCCCCACACACCTTCCTAAACTATTAGCTCTTTAAAGAAGTTAGTGTACTTAGCACATTTTCTCACATACATAAAGGATAAGAAACATGTTCTTATGCTTTCATACTGGTTTTAATTTGATAAATATTTAATATTGATAACTGCCTTTCAGGTACTGTATAGGGTTCAGGGGAAATGGCAGTCATAACAGGAATGAAATCAAGTCCTTACCCCCATGGAGATTACATACTTGTTGACAGAATGAATAAATGAATAGGATAAATAAACTAATCACTTTTCCTCTCATTTTCAACTCCTACCTTATTCTTTAACTGCAACTTTCAGAAGTTAACATTTCATAGATAAGTTTCAAGAGAAAAGGTGAAAACTGCTGACAGTTTATAGCTGATCTCCCAGGTTTGTACACTCTTACACTCTCTTTATAGGCAATGTTTACTTTGAAATGCCATCAAATCTATCACTGTAATAGCAAAACTCTGCCTTTTTCGTGGCTTCCAAGTACTTTCACAAATCATAGTCTAACAACTACAATTCAAGCTCTGAGCACAAAGTAGAAAATGAAATTAAATCATTTTTAAAATTCTATACATAGACCAACATCTCGAGTAAGCAAAGCCTTGTAAAATTGATGTTAACAAAAAGAAAGCTGACCGGTGCTGGCCCTCAGCAAAATTGTTAGGCGGACACAATGTTTATTTGTCACCTCTTACGTTCTATTCAACTCTATAGAATTTTCCAGTATAAATTATAATGTTGAGTTCTGAGGTTTGCCACTTGTTAAGTCTGTAAACTTCAATTTAAAAATTAACTTCTTTGGGCCTTAGTCCAGAAAAAAAAAAGGCAATTCTTTGGTTTGTTGTAAGTATTGCATAAAATGATATTTGTGAAGTACTAAATATGATTATTACTCCATTCTTCTCCTTGTCAGTGGTTCTCAGCTAGAGGCAGCTTTGCCCTCCTATATTTGCCAAAATAGAAAAATGTTTTTGATGGTGATGACTAGAGGGGTGCTAATGGCATCTACTGGACAGAAACCAGAAATGCTGCTAAAGATTCTACAATGCACAGAACAAATGCCCACAATGAGGAAATTTCTGTCAAGTGTCAAGACTGAGAAACTCTACTCTAGGTAGGCACGTTGCTGCTATCTGAAGAAATTTCAGTTGTGGATCAGCAGATCATTTCTTTCTCACTATTCTCACTAATAAAGAGAATAAAGAAACCCTTTATTCTCTTTGTTAAGATATCTACTCCTCAATCAAGGTGTCATTCAAACTTATTTGTGTATGATTGTCTCCCAGAATTGTTCGAATTTTTACAAGGTGAATCTGGAGATATAATCCAAGGAAAAAATCTGAGGATATAATTTTCACAAATCATAGTCTAACAACTTTCTATAAGAGAACAAGGAAGAAGGGGAAATTCATTTTGGATTTTGTGTTAATTATTTAAAATAACAGAATAAGGTCAGACCTCAAAGATATTCTGGGCTGAATTCCAAAACATAGCTATAAAGTAAATATTTCAATAAAGTGAATTACATGAATTTTTTGGTTTCCCAGTGAATATAAATGTTGTGTTTATACTATACGACAGTCTATCAGATCCACAATAGCATTATGTCTACAAAATGCACATACCTTAATTAAAAAAATTCTTTATTGCTATAAATTGTGAATGATTGAGCATTCAGCCAGTCATAATATTTTTGCTGGTGTAGGATTTTACCTTGATATTGATTGATGGCTGCTAACTGATTAGAGGTCTGGTTGCTGAAGGTTGGGTGGCTATGGCAATTTTTTGAAATAAGAATAAAATGAAGTTTGCCACATTGATTCTTTCTTTCTTTCACAAAAGATTTCTCTGTAGAATGTGATGCTGTTTGATATCATTTCACCCACAGTGGAATTTTCAAAATTGGCGTCAATCTTCTCGAAATCTTTTACTGCTTTATCAAATCAGTTTATGTAATATGTGAAATCCTTTGTTGTCATTTCAACAATATTCAAAGTATCTTCACCAAGAATAGTTTCCTGAGATGGAAACTTAAAACCTCTGATTTACTCATTCATAAAAAACAACTCCTGGCCAGGCACAGTGGCTCATGCCTGTAATTCCAGCACTTTGGGAGGCTGAGGCAGGCGGATTACAAGATCAGGAGATTGAGACCATCCTGGCTAACATGGTGAAACCCCGTCTCTACTAAAAATACAAAAAATTAGCCAGGCGTGGTGGTGGGTGCCTGTAGTCCCAGCTACGCGGGAGGCTGAGGTAGGAGAATGACGGGAACCCGGGAATCGGAGCTGGCAGGGAGCTGAGATCGCGCCATGGCACTCCAGCCTGGGTGAAAGTGCGAGACTCCGTCTCAAAAAAAAAGAAAAAAAAAAAACTCCTCATTCATTAAAATTTTATCATAAGATTGCAGCAATTCAGTCACTTCTTCAGGCTCCACTTCCAATTCTAATTCTCTTGCAAATCCACTACATCTGTAGTTACTTTCTCTACTGAAGACTTGAACCCTTAAAAGTCATGTATGATGGTTGAAATCAACTTCCAAATTTCTGTTCATGTTGATATTTTGACCTCCCCCCATGAATCATGAATGTTCTGAATGGCATCCAGAATGGTGAATCCTTTCCACAAGATTTTGTCCCAGTCCATCAGAGGAATCACTGTCTATGGCAACTTTAGCCTTAGGAAATGTATTTCTGAAATAATTAGATTGAAAGTTAAAATTACTACCCAGTTCTTCAGAATGAATGTTGTGTTAGTAGGCATGAAGACAACATAAGTCTCCTCATACAACTCCATCCGAGGTCTAGGTTGACCAAGTTGCACTGGCAATTAGCAGACATAATTTGAAAGGAATTTTGTTTTCTGAACACTATGTCTCCAAAAGTGGGCTTAAGATACTCAGTAGACCATGCTATAAACAGTTGTGCTGTCATCCAGGCTTTGTTGTTCCATTTATAGAACACAGGCATAATAGATTTAGCATAATTCATAAGGGATCTAGGATTTTTAGAATGGCAAATGAGCACTGGCTTCAACTTAAAGTCACCAGCTTCATTAGCCCATAACAAGAGAGTCAGCCTGTTCTTTGAAGGTTTGAAGCCAGGCTTTGATTTATGAAAGTCCTAGATAGCATGTTTGTCCAATATCAGGCTGTTCTGTCTACATTGGAAATCTGTTTTTCGGTATATCCACCTTCATCAATGATCCTAGCTCTATCTTCTCGATAACATTCTGCAGCTTCTACATGAAAACTTCCTGCTTCACCTTAAACTTTTATGTTATGAAGATGACTTCTTTCTGTAAACCTCAGGAGCCAACCTCTACTAGCTTCCAACTTTTCTTCTGCAGCTTCCTTACCTCTTTCACATTCATAAAATTGAAGAGTTAGGGACTTGCTCTGCATTAAGGCTTTGGCTTAAAGAAATGCTGTGGCTGCTTTGGTCTTCTATCCAGACCACTAAAACTTTCTCTATATCAGCAACAAGGCACTTTTACTTTTTTATCATCCATGGATTCACTGGAGTAACACTTTTAATTTCCTTTGAGAACACACCAACACACCCTGTGCATTCACAACTTTGCTAACTGGTGCAAGAGCCCTGGATTTCAGCCTATTTTGGCTTTCAACACTCTTTCCTCACTAAGCTTAATTATTTCTAGCCTTTGATTAAAAGTGAGAGATGTGTGACTCTTCCTCTCACTTCAACACTTAAAGGTCATTGTAGGATTGTTAATTGGCCCAATTTCAACAGTGTTTTGTCTCAAGAAATAGGAAGGCCTGAGGAGCAGGAGGGGAATGGAACGATCCATTGCTGGAGCAGTCAGAACACATATTAACACTGATTGATTTAGTTTGCCATCACATGGCGTGGTTAATGGCACTGAAAAACAATTATAACAATATCAAATATCACTGATCACAGATCCCTTTAACATATATAATACTAATGAAAATGTTTGAAATATTCTGAGAACTACTAAAATATAACACAGAGACATGAAGTAAGCACATGTTTGTTGTTAAAAGGTACTGACACACTTGCTCACTGCAGGGTTGCCACAAGATTCCAATTTTTTTAAAAAAAATTCAGTATCTGTGAAGTGCCATAAAGCAAAATGCTTAAAGGTATCCCTGCAATGGTGAGAAGTTAACAATGTCCGTACATAAAACCAACGATCTACAAGATGTTGAAGAAAAATGCTGACATTTTGGATAACTTCTCTAACGCATCAGGTAAGATATTCACAGGAGAGAAGCTTTTGCTTTATAACAGTGATGTCCTTTAAACTCCAGTGGAAAAACCTTAACTGAAATCTAATGGTACAGCCTTATTTAAGAAAATTCATAGTTTGATTGCAACTGATTATTCTTTATCAATAATGATTTTCATACTGTCTTCTGGAAAAAAAGTGTTGGAAAATGCAACAGAAACACATACAACTTTACTTGTATTTTTGACCCTATTATGCTTTCCAAAGGTGCAGTTGCCATTAGATGGATAAACTCCAGGCTTTCAGTATACTGTTTAAATTTAGGCATATTGCTTGTTAAGAATGGAAAGACCAAACATAATGGTAAGGGGTGAAGGGACTGGAATGGGAGGTGGGGTTTTAGTAAATAATGGCCCGATATAAGACAGTGGGTACAGAAATTCAGAGGACAAGGAGGACAGGAATGAAAATATGATAATAGAAAAATACGTCATGTAAATTGTTGGTGAAAAAAGCAAGGAACAAGGAAGAATCAAATCTATTGCTTAGTTCTTGGAACTGGATCTCTCTGTAGAGCCAGCTGTCTTAAAAAGAAACCAGTAACACAGGAGTAGAGATGCAGATTACCAATTAAGGATCAGTGGAAAAAAAAATCCAGCTTGGAGGAAAGACTAGTCTACTTTTTACAGTAATCGTTTTAAAGTATCTTTTTTGCGTGAGGCTTTTCCTAGTAATAGTAAATATATTTCAAGTGGAAAAAGCCTGAAACATCACGTGACATGATGCAACCTTCAAGTAGACTGTCATAAAATTAGAAAGAAAATTATTAATGTTATATACCTTCTTGTACTCCATTGGTCTCCAAGATGGTATTTCTTTCTTTCTTTCTTTCTTTTTTTTTGAGACGCAGTCTCTCTCTGTCGCCCAGGCTGGAGTGCAGTGGCGCGATCTTGGCTCACTGCAAGCTCCGCCTCCCGGGTTCACGCCATTCTCCTGCCTCAGCCTCAGGAGTAGCTGGGACTACAGGCGCCTGCCACTGCGTCCAGCTAATTTTTTTTTGTATTTTTAGTAGAGACGGGGTTTCACCGTGGTCTCGATCTCCTGACCTCGTGATCCACCCTCCTTGGCCTCCCAAAGTGCTGGGATTACAGGCGTGAGCCACCGCGCCCGGCCTATGGTATTTATTTCTAATCAGGAAATTCACTTCCGGATAAAAATAATTCACATTATACTTATGAAGTAATCAGTTCTTAAGCCTAAAAAGATGTGTGTTAAGCTTAATAAAAATCCTATAAATAACAACGGTTATTTTTCTATTTATATTAACATCACTTTCCTTTGACCTATATTTCCAAGGCCATTACACTAGTCTGTAGTGTATATATTTGCAATATTGGAATATGGATCGTGTTTTATTTCTGGAAAGTGGAATTACAATATTAGTGACAGAGTTTGAATGACTAGAATTAAGTAAGCAATGCCATATGCAGAATCATAAAGTAACAAAAAGAACATGGGAAACCATGGTCATCTAAGGTGATTGGATCTATTATTAGACAATATACATGCATATGGCATATATAAATAGTATAAATAATAAATATAGTAATAATAACAAATAATTTTTTATCTGATATGCAGGGCTAGTCACCTTTAAGGTAAAGACAGTTACCATATACATCTTTCTCTCCTTTATACTGTGGTTTCAGGGAATTTCTTTATCTCTAAAGTGACATACAGAGGTAGAAACTTAATTGACAAGTAGGACACAGCTCATTAAGTCAGTCATCTTTACACTACAGTGAATAGGACATTCATTTGTCATTCTGTCACTAGGTAGCTGTAAGAAGTAGTTTCACAATGCTAGATTTGGGACATCCAAAAGACTTACAATTAATTCTGTATGGTTATAGTTTCAAAATGGCTTTTTATAAAGAATAGCTTCAAAGTGGGAATAGCAGACATGCCAGAACTTTTACTGAATAAAACTAGTTTGGTGGCTATAATTTATATTTGAATTTTTATCCTTTAAACTAGATGTAGAAAACACAAAATATTACTTCCTTTCCAAATGGATATTTGAAGTAAGAGCTAAGCAGAATACTCAATTTCATTATGGCAAAGAGAGTGGCAAAAATAAGACATTGTTCTATAAACTATAAACTTTCAATCTTCATTTAAAAAAATTTCCCAACTTTTTAAATTTTTATTATTTACATTAATAATACATTTTTATTGAGATAAATTTTGAAAACTTGTGTACCTTTATTTGGAAATACAAGTATATTATCCTGCACTTGTTTGTAAAAGTTTACTATTGTGTAATTTTTAAAAATATATAAAGTTTACTTTTTCTGAATTTCATATCATCTTGTTTACTTAGATTCTAATTTAAAGCTAAGTATCCTCAAAACACAGACACACACATACACACACACACACATGCTCACTCACACAAACACACATCACAACTTCTCTCCAGAAATTGAAGTGTTCTAAACATGTATAATTAAATTAGCTGTTCTCATTGTGGTATAAGAATATCACTCTATGTTCCTCAAGCACAGATAAGCAAATATTTTGATGGCTTTCTCAGTAAATGTCTCTGCCCCTGGAGTGATCTTTTCAGCACAGAATTCAGAGAAGGGAAAAAGAAGACAATTATATGATTTCTCCTAAATGTAAGAAAGTAGTAATAAGTCTTCTATTGGATTAAATGTCTTGTTCAGCATGAGGGAAATACAGCACATTAATTCAAACATTCTGTGTTATTTTAATGATAGCACATACTACTAGTTCTCTACTCTTAAGTTTGAGTCTTTGCATATGGCTACTAAAAGTCTGTAGCCCAGACCACCCCTTCTATTTAGGGATGATAAGGTGAAGCCACATGATGAAGGAAGAAAGAAAGAAAAAAAGAATTTTGGTCCTCTGGCACTCTGGAGTCATTGCACCACAGATCTGTTCACAGTTCTAGTCTTTTTTTTTTTTTTTAATTTCAAATTGATTTTAGATATGGGGGTACATGTGCAGGTTTGTTATGTGGGAATGTTGCATGATGCTAAGGTTTGGTGCACAGATCCCATCACCCAGGTAGCAGGCATGGTACCCAATGGGTAGTTTTTCAACCCTTTCCCTCAACCCTCCCTCCACCCTCTAGAAGTCCACATTGTCTGTTGTCATGTTTGCGTACATGTGTACTCAATGTTTAGCTCCCACTTACAAGTAAGAGCCTTTGGTATTTGGTTTTCTGTTCCAAATTCACTGTTACTTCACCAGACTTATATGCTCCTTAAGCCACTATTGATAGGTAAGAGTTAAATTCACTCAAAAATAATTTTAACTAATTTAATAAAATGCTACCACTGAAATATGTAAATTATATTAAATAGCCACTATGAGTCAGGGTAGGCTCTGGCAAATAAAAAAAGGAAGTCATGTCTATTTATTATATGGAGCCAAAATTCTGGTGAGATAAAATGTCATTTTAAATAAGCATGATAGATATAAAAATATGAATACTATTTTAATGGAGTGACAGTGAGGATTTAAATTTTCTGTGAGATTGGAGAAAGTCAGTGTAAAAGATAAAACAAAAAATAATTTTCATACAAAAGAAATACCTCTCATTAATCCATTCATCTATTTATTCAACAGACATTTATCAAACATTTATTGTGTGTTTATATCCATGTTAGAGTTTCATTGTCTTAATTATTTATTTGACATGCCTTTAATAATCCACTTTGGCACTTCCTGAGTCATATATTATATCATTTAATCCTTCTGATACTTTGTGATGGTCGTGTTGCAGATAAGGAACCTGAAGGTTAGTGAGCTGAAACAACTTGTCCATAGTCGCTCAGCTAAATGTGGATCAACAAGGCTTGAGTCATGGTCTATGTGATTCCAAAGTCTGTGCTGTATGTCAAGGATTTGCCTCTGCTTCTAAGGAGTTCACATCCTTGCAGAGCAGACCAAGCACATTATAAGAAAATGCAAACACTGGCATATTAAAGTACAAAGAATGTAGAGCAGAACAGAAAGAATGATCGATTATTCCTGGGTTCATGGTAGGAAGGCATAAGGGAGAATCACAAAATAATTAACAATGAAGCTGAAACTTTAAGGAAGAGTAATAATTCAGGCATAACATGGGAGAATGAAAGTTCCCAGCAGAAGAAAGAGTATGTGCAGAGGTAAAGAGGTGTGAAATAGTGTGGCTCTTCATAATATTCCAGTGTGGTTACAGCAAAGAGTGTGCCACAAGGAGCTACAGGAGAAATGGTGCAGAAACCCTGCACATGGAGACTTTCAAGAAGGAGGGTATGGTTAATGGAATCTGTGGCCTGGGAGAGCTTAGTAATAATGAGGACTGTGGAAAAAAAATCATTGCATTTGATGATGAGGAAATTATATCAAAGAGCTTCAGAGTGGGGGCAATGAAGCAGAAATGGGTCAAAGTGGAGACATATTTTAAGACAATTGAAGTGAACGGAGTGAAGCATGTAATTTAAATTTGAAGAAAGAGTTTCCCTTCAGTGTGGAGTTGTTTATTTTAAGGTGGAAGACAGTTCAGCCTATCTGAGGAAAAGGAGCTAGTAGGGAAGAAGATGCAGAAAGTTTATTAATGATTCAGTCTTCTGGAAGAGGCAGAAAGTGAAAAGAGGAGACAGTACAGATGAAAAGACTGGAACTGGCTGGAGCATGTATTCAGCTGAGAAAAAAAGGTAAAGATGAGGAATTCCTAGTAAAATAGAACATTTTGGGGATGGAAATATCCTTCTGGTTAGTATAAGTTAAGGCAAATAATTGAAGACAATGACAAATGTTTGGCTATACCACTGCTCCAAGGAATTTAGAGACAGTTGTAAGAAATAAGTAAAATAATTACAAAGTAGGGTTGAGGTCCAAATGATATTGTTAATAAAATATTATATTATGCAACAATTGTTAGGAAGTTATTACTAATGTGGAATGTTAATTGACTGAAATAAAAATGTGTGCTTCATTTTCATTGTTGAGATGAGTAAAAATATTTTATTTTTTCCTGATTTTATCTCAAAAGGTTTGTGTTGTGAGTCCAGGCTTTTTCATTCATGGCTCCTGTGTTGCCAAGTCAAAGACAGCACCTGGAATCTCATAAAAGACAGGATGCTAATTCTGTACTTTGAACAGTGTAGGAAAACAAAGATATGAACCCTTTCAGTCTTGAGATGAGCAGTCAGGGTTGGGGGATTACCTCTTCTGCATAGCAGAAGTAATCATTTTGTAGGTGATCCATAATATAAGAAAGTACTATGCAGTACTACCATGCAGGACTTTTTGGGAAGTGTAGGTTGATTATGGAAGACTGTTGCTGTAAGTGGAGAAGGAGAAACTGGACCCACCCTAGAGTAGAGAAAGGTGCTTACCCAGTACTGAGGAGGGATACATAGAGATGAATAGTAGTAGACATTTCAGCATGGGAACGGAGCCTACACAAGTGGAAGCAGCACTAGTGAAGGAATAGGACCTCTTGGTTTATGGCTCGCTGGAGTGTGTGTGTGTGTGTGTGTGTGTTTGTTTGTGTGAGAGAGAGTGAGAGAGAGAGAGAGAGAGAGACAGGAATAGGCAGACACTAATGGTGTGACTTTGGAGAAAATCCCAAAGGCCATATTCCTCACTGAATGAAATGGGGCACAGCCCCAAATGGCCAACAAGGCTTTGGGAAGGCACAATATCAGATATGGTCATGGAGGACTGACAATTCCTCCATTATCCAGATACCATATAAAACCCCTTTTCAGAATCTTGTATATCTTAGGGAGGGAAAAAGATCTCATAAATATATGTGAGATGAAATTTCCAGCAACCTGTGGCAAGTAGAAGTAGAACCAGATTTATCTACTTATGAAAAATAAAGGATATTTTTATCACCAAATATTATGAATGAAATTCATATTCTTGTCGATATAGACACATACTTTTGTTTACATGATTTTTTATAGACAAATACCTCCTTTACATCTCTATCCTGCCTTAAATGCCACAAATACACCCTCCTCCACATACAGGGAAAACACAAGTGTTCATCTCTTACCCGAGATTGTCTTTAATTTGCCTATCATTGTGCCTGCAATGAATACTTTAGTAATGTTTTTAATGCAACTTAAATTTGTGACCAAAGGCCTGCTTCTTCCCCTTCTGCACAGACCTAATTACTTTATATAATTACCACTCTTTACAAATTTCTTAACAAAAGGACTCTATTTATGAATTCATCCCTTGCAATTTTTTAGGTGGTCTCAGGAGCCTTTCTGCATTCTTTTGCAAAGAAAATACACATTTTTTGATTCATTTCTGTTTTGTGAATGACCATTACAAAGTTCACCTACTTTTTCACATGCTTTCTCTGTAGGTAGGAACTTAGGTGTTACTTTGGCCTCACTAGGCAATATTATGTACTCCTGTGACCTATAATAATGGAAAGCATGAAATTTTTAGTTTCGTCCTTGTTTTACCTGTACTACTGATTCATTGCAAAGTTGAACAAGTGTTTTAAGTGCTATGCATCAAAACTTTTCTTTAACTGAAATTTAGATATACTAATGTTTGATGTGCCTCTGTTCCATGTTAAACATTACCTACATTATTATCTCTTAATTACATTTTTGAGATTCTTAATATCTGATTATGTAGAAGAAGGAAAAACTATTCGAAGCTATTATATGTGTTATTAAATTGAAGACTAGATTACTCTAAAAATTTTGTAACTCCTGATAAGAAATAACTACAATGAAGTATAAACTGAACCCTCTCAATCATTTACTGTGCATTTTGAATGAACTGTATTTGTCTTTGCCTCATTCCTTTGTTTAATAGAAATATTTTTCTGGTGAGATACATATGGCTAAACTACCATGCCATATTTATTTATTCTTATTACCGTCAAGAGTAAAAAAATCATACTTTCGTATAAGCAAGCATTTTTGAATTACTAAATTTTTATTTAAAGTATTTTGGCTGATTTGTTAATATTTTAGGTCTAGCAGTAATCCACAGGTATATATTACCATCACATGGCATTAAATGATCATGAAGCCTGATTTGATATCATTAAGGATATTTGCTATTGAAACAATAGATTAATAAGCTGCAAATTTAAAACATTTCAGTAATATTAATCAAAAGTGAACTTGACTATAACTAAATGATCATGTTTGCTGCCTCTCCTCTCTCACCGTTTGACTTTCATGTGCACATGCACACACCTGTAGCAATGAAATGATTTTAATGCCTTCCTGTTGGTGCCTAAAATAAAGCCATTATATGAAGAATTTTCAAAAGACAACTGACTCGCTTAAAGTCTCTGGATATCCAGAAATTTATAGCTCAAATGGTATTTTTGAACACATCCCAATCATCTGAAGGAAGTAAATTGCTCTTGGGTCATTGTGGGTCTCAATTCAACAGCTCTATATTTCAACCTTTTCAACTGGTCACTGACATCTGCAGCAGCTTGCTATATTGTAATAAAATAACTGACCTATTTCTATCATTTGGGAATTCAGATTCACTTTTCTTGAAATTTCCTTTTTTTTTTTTTTTTTTTGAGACAGAGTCTCGCTGTCGCCCAGGCTGGAGTACAGTGGCACCATCTCGGCTCACTGCAGGCTCTGCCCCCCGGGGTTCACGCCATTCTCCTGCCTCAGCCTCCCGAGTAGCTGGGACAACAGGCGCCCGCCACCTCGCCCAGTTAATTTTTTTGTATTTTTAGTAGAGACGGGGTTTCACCGTGTTAGCCAGGATGGCCTCGATCTCCTGACCTCGTGATCTGCCCACCTCGGCCTCCCAAAGTGCTGGGATTACAGGCGTGAGCCACCACGCCCGGCCACTTTTCTTGAAATTTCTTAAAAGTGTTTAGCTCCTTAAGAGGAAAAATACTAAAATATATGGGCAGGAAATAAACATGATACCATAGTACACAATCTGGGTTTGTAAAATACAATGAATGTCTGTGATCTTCTAAGTTTATGTATGAACACTGCAAATAAAACCATATCTATGTCAATCAATCCTGTTTGTGTTCACTACCAAAATTAATTGTTTATTAACATCCGTGAAAAATGTTCAACTACCACCAAGAAGTAAACATGTAACATTTGTTTAAAAAAAGTTTTACAATGAATAAAATACCTGAAACAATGCATATTTTTATAAGAATATTTGTTCAGGTGTGTAACAGAGAATAATTATAAAATACAATATGAATTATGAAAATATTTTATTTCAATGTATATCTAAATAGAACCAGTATGAAGTGTGGATTTACTTATAATTATATATTGTATTTATCTATAAACATATCAATATATATTACTAGAAAAACAATGATTTCTTAGTGCTGATAAACTTTGTAGATCTTTTAATAGTTCAATAGGATTACAGAACTTGCAATTTGAATATTTGTATGAAATATAAAACATGCATTTTTGAAAAACCCACAGTGTTCTGAGAACCATAAATATAATTGTTTTTAAAATATTTAAATTTATGGCATGTCATGTGATTAATTCTGTCTTCTCAAGTAGAAAGCTACAAAATATATTATAATCTTTAATTGCTTTATTACTTCTTGCAATTAAATTTACTGTAATAACCCATGATAAAGTAGATTTCTAGAAATTTCAATCATTAAAAATCATAGCAATGAAACAAGGAAAAAAGTACAAATTATTGTAAAAAGTCTTGGTTCTTTACACCATTGAAATAATCATCTAGCCTCATATTAGAGGCCAATCTTACATAATAAATAATAAATTAAGGTAGAGATTATAATGTCTTGGTAATATCAGAGTAAATATAAGTGACTTTTAGACTATAATAAAGATTGCTTAATAAGCTAAAAGAAAGGATGTTATAAGTTGAAAAATGGATTTGAAGGGGTAAGCAGATGAGAGTGTTTCTAGAAGCTGACAATGTGAGGTGACTATCAAAGAAAAGCCACAACTGTTTAAATTATTAAAATTACTATTTTGTTATAGGATATGTTTTTCTCCATATTTTAGCCAAGCCATGCTTTTTACTTGTCTTTGACAACTGCTTCTTCCCACTCCCTACCTCACTGCATGGTCTCAAACTTCCTTCCTTAGAAATAGAGTGCATTCCAGGCAGAATTCTGCACCGACTGTTGTAAATCCCCAAGTCAAAGAATAGATTCCACCATCTCCCAGAAGAGAAACCAGTCCCTGCAGATAAAGGCAGGTACTAAGGAAAAGTGCATCTGCTGATGTATCCTATCTGATAGGTAAATTACAGTACTCAAGATGCTTTCAAGCTTGATATCTCATCCTAATACAAAATCAGAAACACCTCTTTTTCATCATCATCAACTGACATCACCCAGTTTCAATTCAATGCTGGGGTAAATGGCATGGTGACGGTAGGTGGCATAGACAGGATATTTATAGCCCATTATACCCTGGAAAGCTAATGCAAGTGTATTAGCTTATTAAGTCTCCTATAACAGAGTATACACGCTGGGTGGCTTAGACAACAGAAATTTAATTCCCACAGTTTTGGAGGCTAAAAGTACAAATCAAGGTGTCAGGAGTTTAGTTACTTCTAAGACCTCTCTCTTTGGCTTGCAGATGTCCACTCCCTCACAATGTCCTCACATGGACCTCCTTATACCCAGCTACACCCCTGGTGTCTCTATATGTGTCTAAATTTTCTCTTCTTATAAGGACCACCAGTCAGATTAGATTAGGCCTATCTTAACTGTGTCATTTAAATTTAATCTCCTCTTTAAAGAGCCTATCTCCAAAATAGAGTCATTCCAGTGTGACTTCAGATCCCAGTAGCCCTCTTCATTAAATTCTCAGGTGGTAATGATGTAGACTCACGAATCTAGTTACCCATTAACTTGACAATAGGCATTGTTCCAGGTGTGGGTATTAGACCAATCAAAGGCCACTCCAAGGCCTCCGATTTGTACTTTGCAAAATGGAGTTGAAGAAGTTTTGAGGTCATGGAACTCTATTGCATGATGATCATTTATTGCTTCCATTTCTCTCGCCCCATAGAGAAAGCCTTTCTTTAGCAGGAGGGAATAAGGTACACATACATATGGAGTGGAAACAATAATGAATTGAGATAGAGAAGAGGAATGAAGAGAGAAAGAGATGTGTAGAGGAAGCAAGGCGGGAAGGGAAGGCAGTAGAGAAAGGAGAGAATTGAAAGCCTAAGTTGTGTCTCTACATTAAGTCAAGCCTAAAACTAGTTGAGTGCTGGTAAATAATTAGCAACTAGAGCTCCATGAAAAAAAAGAAAAAAATCCCTGAATGTGTGATTGTGTTTGTTGATTTCTGTGGTGTGAACACTTCCAAAAAGATTGATTTCAAGCTATTTATGTTACATCAATGACTGCGGAAATGGAAGAGATGCACAGTAACATACCATTATTTTCACCATTCAGACGCAATGTAGATGTAAATTACTTCAATAGCAAAATCTAGTAAGATAAGTGTAAAGTGATGGGATTTGATTACTTATTACCTTGTCCTTTGACTGTTGACATAGAGATAAGAAAATCCTTTCTAAAGGCATATATCTATTATATACACACCGAATGCACAAATGCACAGGAAGCTAATACTGTCTACTGAATAAAAACATCTATATCATTATTATATAAGTATTTTAGTATATTTTATTTTTAAAAAAGAAAGTAAATGGAACATGATTTGTTTGTTTGCCACTTAACCGTCCTGTGTCATAAAACAGATTATTTTATTTGATCCCATTCCATAAAATAAACATTCCTTAGGAAGTAATTATTTATGACATTAGGCTAAGTATGGAATGGAATATATGTCATTATAAAATTAATGGGAACAAATTCATCAGTGTAGCTGTGTATGTAAGAATAAAGCTATATTAAAATTACAGAGATCTGAAGTAGAAGACATCTCTTTATGTTATCAAAATAGACATTTTGTTATTTTAAAGAAATTCATATTTATTATTTGAAGGCACAAATGCAGCCTAGGAGAAGGGGATTTTAAAATATTAAAGAGCAGGAAAGGAAGAGAAAGATAGTGATAGAGAGGCCAGCGAGATATAACTTAAATCATGCAGCAGCTATTGAGTGCTTCATGGCAAATAAGCCCAAGAGAAAACTGTCACCGAGATCTGCCATTCCGAGAGTATGTGTGAAAGACTGAGCCATGGGAAAATGCCAGCAGCAGAAGTGCTGGAGGTTGAGATTCTGCAGTTTGACCTGGTTGTGTCTACCTAATGCTTCAGCAAAAATTTAGGCAAGGCTCCAAAGGAAGCAGCAGCATAATTAGAAAAGGAAGAGGTTGTCTATTTGCAACATTGACAATGGCTAAAGTCTCAGCTGTCAGCCAAGCAGAAAGAGTTTCCGTATGTTTAGCAACATATTCCATTTCTTAAAATGGCCATGGATTGACTTGTGACATAAAAAGTCAGGATCATAGTGAGAGAAAATGGAGAAGTGGTATCTTTACATTTTAAATGTTTAAAAGGATACCACTGGTGGGAAGTTGTATTGTGTAACAAACAGTGCTGGCTTTGAAGATTGTTTCCTTAGGATGCAGGGCTCATCAATGGGAACATGGGAATCTTTCTATGACTGAGTTTCCTCCTTTGTAAATAGGATAGCGCCTACATCTTGGGTTACTGTAATGACTAAATACATGTAAGGCACACAATAAAAACGAGCTCTCTTTGTTTCAAATATTTTTTATGTGGAGAGCTGACTGAAATATTTAAACTGGAGTGCAATCTAAGCTGGAAGGGTGAGTAAAGAATTCATGTCACTTCATCTTCCCAGAAACGGGAATTATGAATACGTGAGGTGGAGAGTGGGAATGCAGGTAGATTAGATAAAACAACGGTAGAGAGAGGAGCACAGGAGTCCAAGAATGTAGGAATCTAAACCAAAGGGGAAGACCTGATAAGCAACTAAAAGCAAGGTCTGAAGAGATCAAGCTGTAAGCAAAGGGATATTACATAGCTATAAAAAAATTATGTCTTTGTAGCAACATAAATGCAGTGGGAGACCATTATCCTAGTAAATTAATGCAGGAACAGAAAACCAAATACTTCATGTTCTCACTTATAAAAGAGAGCTAAACACTGGGTACACATAGACATAAAGATGAGTAGACTAGATACCGGGGACTGCCAGAGGGAGGAGAGAGGAAGGGGCCAAAGACTCAAAAAATACCTATTAGGTACTATATAGTCAGTACCTGGACGGTGGGATCGTCTGTACTCCACACTTCAGCATCACACGATATACCCATGTAACAAACCTGCATATGTAGCCCCTGAACCTAAAATAAAAGGTGAAATTATAAACAGAAATGAAGATGAAAGCTAGACACAGCATCCCAGGGAATAAAAGCCAAGTTGGAGAAGGAGGTGGCTATGAAATCTATAATTTTAACCAGATATTAAGAAGTCATGAATTTAAGTTTAAGAAGAGATAGATTTCTCTAGTGACAAAAATGGAGGTAAAAAACCTAAATAGCTTTGAGGTTTGGGCTAGAAATGAAGAGCCAGGTGGAAAAATAGATGAAACAGGGTTCAGAAAGAAGGGCTATAACCATAAAATTGAAGAGACATTGTCGAATATCATAATTATGGAACAGATTAACACAATTAAAATGCATTCCTTAAATTCCTACACACTAGAGCAAAGCTTGTATATGTGAAACAAATACATGTTGAAAACCAAATGATAAAGTGAGTTTGTTGGAAGAATATAAAGATGTCTAGGATGATAGTTAAAGGGATTATCTCTAAAGAAAAATGCATGCAACAACAAAATTGCTTCTCAATTGAGTGGTTGCTGCCAGGTGCGCACCTGATATCCAATGGACTCCTAGGGAGTGTAAAAGGAGGGAAAGGAGGTTGAGAAGGGTGGAGGAGGACAGAGAGCACGATGGTATATTTACTATGTTGTTTTTTTTTTTAATTTTTATTTTTGGTCAGGTACCCCATCTACATGTCCAAAAGGAATAAATAGGGAGATAACTCCCACTCCAATGTCAACAATAATGTTTACAAAGAGGGGTTGTCAAGTTTCTAAAACAATGCACAGCACATAGTAAGCCCTCTACAGGTATTTGATGAATGAAGGAGCAACTTAAAACTCAATTTAATGCTATATCTTAAGGAACTCAAAAAGTAAAGACAGGAAATTGTTACAGGGCTACTGCTTCTGCTCTGTATGAATATGAGCATCAAAAACAAACCAAAAAATAAACCAAGAGAATAAAAAGAGGTTCAAGATATGGCATTTAGAAAAATCAATCAAAGTGCCTCTATTCCAGTGGTTTTCAGAGTGTGGTATGTGGTCCCTGGGAGACCTCAAGACCTTTCAGGGGACCATCAAGTCAAGACTATTTTCACAATATTATCTGAGATATTATTATCCTCCTTGTCTGCGTTCACATTTGTACTGATGTCGTTAGAGCAATGGTCAGTAAAACTATTGGTGCTTTAATCCTAATCAAGGCCATGGCACTGGACTGTACTAGTTAGTGCTCAACAGCCACAAATTTATTATTATACAAGTAAATAGACAAATACATAAATCCAGTTTCATTAAGAATGTCCTTATTAAAGCAGCAAAAAAGATACTTTTTAAAAAAGCATTAACCCCTGAGAATAGCTTTTTAATATGCTATGTGACAAAATGAGAAGGAGGCATAGAAATCTTGTGTGATTGTTTGGGAATGTGAGCTGGTCTAGCCAGATTTCTTCATCAAATTCAATCTTTGTTTTTTCTTTTTCTTTCTTTTTTTTTTTTTTTGAGACAGAGTCTTGCTCTGTTGCACAGGCTGGGTGCAGTGGCACAATCTGAAATTTTCATCATTTGCTATGTAGGTCATGACACAAGAAAGGCTACAACCAATCTTGATCATACTGTTCCCATTCACATATAGGTATTTAAAAGTGGATGATGATGATGTTGATGATGATTATTACTATTATTAGAGACAGAGTCTCACTTTGTCACCCAGGCTGGAGTGCAGTGGCACAATCTTGGCTCACTGCAACCTCCTCTTCCCAGGTTCAAGTGATTCTCCTGCCTCAGCCTCCTGAGTAACTGGGATTATAGGCGCCTGCCACCACATTTGGCTAATTTTTTGTATTTTTAGCAGAGATGGGGTTTCACCATGTGGGTCAGGCTGGTCTCGAACTCCTGACCTCCAATAATCCACCCATCTTGGCCTCCCAAAATGCTGGGATTACAGGTGTGAGCCACCACACCTGGCCTAATCTTTACTTGGAAGAATGACTGACAGAAAAACTAGTAATTTAGGTTTCAGTATCTGACAGATTTTTCTCAAAAATGAGTTAAGCTTGTTAATTCAAGGAAAATGGAATTATACTCCTTGTTAAATTTAATAAAGTTCAAAATTTCAAGCAAAAATAGAATTTGGAAAATATGTCCACTACAGTCAACTTAATAGATTATCAATAAAGATTTTTTATGAAATCAGTGGTGATATTAATCAATGGGGTTTGATATTATATAATAAAATATGTCAGCATTTTCGAGATGGGCAATGTTCAGTGAAGCAACATTTTCCAAATGATGAATGCATTGTTACAAAATCATTCATAAGTAAATATGCATTCAAAGCGCACAGTAGACCTATGGATTTTAATTTGGTAAAGTGAAAAGTTTGTTGATATGATTTCAGATTCTACATTGCAACTAAAACTTAAACTACTTGTTGAATTTGGTATGGTATCAAAGAAGATATTCATAATTATTCGAAGGTTATTGCAAAAAATCCTCCCTTTCCAACTATATATCTTTGTGACAGTAAATTTTCTTCAAGCAGTTCAACAGAAACAAAGTACCGAAATACATTGGATGCAGAATCTTCTAATAAGATAACATAAAATAGATTTGTATAAGGGTAAAGCAATATCTTCTCATGAAATTGTATTTGTTTTGAAAAACATAGTTATTCCTCATGAAAATGTTATGTTACCATGCAATGGGTTTATTATTTAATATTACCATTTTAAATAATAACATATTTTCACATTTTCTAAGATTAAATTTCAGATACAGCAGACATCAATAAGTATAGCTCATAAAGACCAAAGTTCTACAGGGCCCACACTAATTTTCTAAGTGAAAGGTGTTCTTGAATTCAAAATGAGGTTTAAGAATTAAAACAACTAGACCTTGTGTTGTTGATGGCTGAATTTATGAACTTCTGCTTTACCTGATTTTATGTTCAGCTTCTTGACTTGTTTTTATTATTTTGTTTCTTTTCGGAGACAGAGTCTTGCTCTGTTGCCCAGGCTGGAGTGCAGTGGTGCAGTCACAGCTTATTTCAGCCTCTACCTCCCTGGCTCAAGCGATCTTCCCACCTCAGCCTCCAAGTAGCTGGGACTACAGGTGTGTGTTACCCCTCCTGGGTATTTTTTATTTTTATTTTTGTATATATGGGGTCTTATTACATTGCTTAGGCTTGTCTCAAACTCCTGGGCTCAAATGATCCTCCAGACTTGGCCTGCCAAAATGCTTAGATTACAGGTGTAAACCACCACGCCTGGCTTTAATTCTTTTTGGTTTTGACTTTTTATCTACAGCCTCATCTTTTCTAATGCACATCCCCTAAATGCCTGCCCCTACCACATTTCTTACCACACCTGATGTCTGATATCTGCTCTCTCAGATCTTTAGATACTCAAATCTAAATTATCAGTTTTTCTGTCAGTCATTCTTCCAAGTAAAGATTAGGCCTGGCATGGTGGCTCATGCCTGTAATCCCAGTTTTTTTGTTTTTTATTTTTTTGTTCTAAGTCTTGTCTTTACCTTGCCTTTCCATGTAGATCACATTTGCTTCTAGATGGCTCTTCTAGGCAAGTAGAAAAAATATTATTTCTCAGCACCTGCCAAGCTGCCTACTATCTAAAAGGAGATGTACACTTTGACCTACATTACTGAGTGGTTGTTGTGAACGAATTATATTTTATTACTTTATCTTTCCAAATTTTAGAAACATTTCTAAATAATAGAATAACACAAAATATAAACTTTCCCTTTTCAGTAAGCATATGAAATTTCCTCATATACAACTAAGATATATGAGTTCAACATCCAGTAAGTGTTATTTATTAATGATGTAAATAACTACCATATTGCAGGAAAAGCTGCTTTCTTGGTTTTTGGTCTCTCCTATAGTAGATGGCGAGCATTGCAGGCATGCCATCTTTGCTTTGTAATCACTATACTTCAAATATTTTGTGGTCACAGATACCATAAGTCCTTTCAAGTAAAACAAATAACTTATGGAAAAGCAGGTTTAGAAATTGTGTACAGTAGCACCGAAACCCCAGTGCATGCTGTTTAATGATCCCTAGAGAGAGTCTGGGCTACATCACTATAATGAATTTACAAGCATAGCATCATGCAGCACTCTTAAAAATATAACCATCGTATTTAGAGAGATGACACCTAGATTTTTCCTAAGGGGTTCTGTAAAGTTGCAAACACTGCAGTTTGGTAGTAACTTCTCCAGAAGCGTTGCATTAAGGCCAGTTAAGGATCCTTATTCATTTTACTTCAGCCCTGCCTATTTACACTTTCATTTTGTCTTCACAGTCCTTAGCTGGTATAAATGCAATAAATTAAAAAGAACATAAAATTAGAGATGATATTCCTATGTATTCCCTCAAGAGGAGAACTCAAAGCTGTCAGAATTGCTAAAGGAAAAAAAATTAAGCTATAAATATATGTATTTGTTTGAATACTATATTGTTAGTGATAAGGTAGCAAAATGAAGTGAGAAGTACAAATGTTTCCCCTTGGGCAATAATTTTTCTGGCTTCACTTGGCCTACATTGCCACAGAGAATGGAGAGCATGCATCTAAATGCAGCTTACTTGTAATGCTGCACCTGTTTGTATGAAAAAGGACTGCATCTGGAATGTTAAACTTTTTCTAGCGAAACTAATATTAACTGATATTTAGATTCTTATAAACTAATCATCATCTAAATATGGAATAAATAGTAATGAGTCTTGTGGTCTGGAAATAAAACAATCTAATAATATTAGAAGCACATTGAAAGACATAAATAGCTCCTCAAATGAGCTTGTAACCCCGACTTCTGCATATGTAAAATTATAAATGTGGAAAAATGATACAGGTCATCAACTATCTTGTTATTTCTGGAAAATATATGGTACTTGTTGAAAAAATATATATTTGGTAAATTTAAACAATTTAAATGTTTTGAGAAAAAAGTGAGTATATTTCTGACAAAAAGATTTCAGTTGGCTTTAAATCAGTGAATTTTACCTGACAGTTCCTGTGGAATAAAAATTTTGCAATTAACTTGTTCTATTATGTGGGGAAAGCAATTACTAAGTACAGCCTAGATTAAATGAGGAGAGGAGTTACTAGGAAGATTATAATCTGTCTCTGAGTCAACTCATATAAACCATCCATATCCTAAATCTTCTTGATAAGACAAGAGCAGATCTTGGAATCAAGATAAGTTGGCAAAGCAGTTGTTTCAGTGTTCATTCTCCATTTGGAATAGTTATTAAGAAGAAAAGAATCTGAGGCCTTTTAGCAAGCAGAATTAACCCATTTAGTTACTGAAACAGAGAAACAGAGTATCAAGAGAAACAAAAATACTACATTTATTGCTATTTTCAATATGAGAATATTGCAGTTGAAGCAAGAGAGCTTCAAATATTTCTTTGAACTATTCCTTTGATTTTGAACTTGGAAAGATACTACTGGTGAGGGTGAGGCTAAGTATGCTTTTAGTATAAATTATTTGGCTTTGTAGCATAGAAGAAGGAAGGACATATATGCTCAATGACGAAGCTGCTCAATGAAGGCTTTTAGGATACAAAATGCCCCAAGAAACAAGATTATACGTTTTCACGTAGAATTTCTTTTTTTTTTTTGAGACGGAGTCTCGCTCTGTCGCCCAGGCTGGAGTGCGGTGGCGCAATCTCGGCTCACTGCAAGCTCCGCCTCCCGGGTTCACGCCATTCTCCTGCCTCAGCCTCTCCGAGTAGCTGGGACTACAGGCGCCCGCCACCACACCCGGCTAATTTTTTGTATTTTTAGTAGAGACGGGGTTTCATCGTAGTCTTGATCTCCTGACCTCGTGATCCGCCCGCCTCGGCCTCCCAAAGTGCTGGGATTACAAGCGTGAGCCACTGCGCCCGGCCTCACGTGGAATTTCTTGAAGCAACATTTTTGCTTTTGGTACTAATTATGAAGAATTAATGTAAGTAACTGAGTTTCAAAAAGACTGTTCATCTGGAGTTTGGGAATAATTGAGGACTGAACAAACTCCCTATGTTTAAAAAAAAAAGACACTAAATCATATCACCATAGAAAATCACTTTCACTAGAGGAAGAAGGGGAGAAAAGAAAGAAGGAAGAGAAGTATAAAAGACAAACAGAAAACAAATAAAAAAAATGGCAGGAGTTAAGCTCTTACTTGTCAATAATAACACTGAATGTAAATGAACTAAATTTCCCTATAAAAAAGACCGAGACTGGTTGAATGGATGAAAAAACAAGATCTATCTGCATCTGCTGCGTACAAGAAAGACACTTTACCTATAAAGACACACATAGACTGGAAATAAAAGTATGAAAAAAATATATTGCATAGCAGTGGAAATATAAGCAGGAGTTGCTATACTTATATTGTAAAAATACATTTCAAGACAAAACCTATAAGAAGAGAAAAAGTGGACACAGGAAGGGGAACATCACATACCAGGGACTGTTGTGGGGTGGGGGGAGGGGGGAGGGACAGCATTAGGAGATATACGTAATGCTAAATGACGAGTTAATGGGTGCAGCACACCAACATGGCACATGTATACATATGTAACAAACCTGCACGTTGTGCACATGTACCCTAAAACTTAAAGTATAATAACATTAATAATAAAAAGAAGAGACAAAGAAGGTAACTATATATTGCTAAAGGGGTCAATTCGGCAGGAGGATATAACAAGTTTTAAATATATGTACACTCAACAGTGGAGTGCCCAGATATATAACAGAAATATTATTAGAGCTAAAGAGAGAGATAGGTCCCAATACAGTAGTAGCTGGAGAATTCAATACCCCACTTTCAGCATTGGACAGATCTTTCAGACACAAAAATAACAATGAAACCTCAGACTTAATCTGTACTATAGACCAAATGGATCTAATAGATATTTACAGGCCACTTTATCCAAGAGATACAGAATACACATTCTTTTCCTCAGCACACAGATCATTCTCAAATAATAGACTACATTTTAGGTCACAAACAAGTCTCAAAATAGTCAAAAATATTAAAATAATATCAAGCATCTTTTCTGACTACAATGGAATAAAAATAGAAGTAAATATCAAGAGGAATTTTGGAAACTATACAAACACATGGAAATTAAACTATATGCTCCTGGATGACCAGTGGATCAAAGAAGAAATTTAAAAGAAAAATTTAAAAACTTTTGAAGCACATAATAATGGAAACACAACGTACCAAAACCTATGGGATACACCAAAACAGTAATAAGAGGGAAGTTTACAGCTATAAATGTCTACATGAAAAAAGAGGAAAAACTGCAAATGAACAATCTAATGATACATCTTAAAGAACAAAAAAAGCAAGAGCAAACCAAACCCAAAATTAGTCGAAAATAAATAAAATAAAAAGTTGGTGGTTTGAAAAGTCAAACAAACAAAATTGACAAACATTTAGCCAGGCTAACTAAAAAAAAAGAAGAAGAAGAAAAAAAAAGCAGATCCAATCCAAATACATAGATTCAGAAATGAAAAAGGAGACATTACAACTGATACCACAGAAATTCAAAGGGTCATTAGTGGCTACTATGAGCAGCTTTATGTCAATAAATTGGAAAATTTAGAAGAAATGGACACATTTCTATATACGTAAAATCTACCAAGATTGAATCATGAAGAAATGCAAAACCTGAACAGACCAATGACAAGTATCAAGATTCAAGATGTAATAAAATCTCTCCCACAAAAGAAAAGACCAAGACTTGATGGTTTCACTGTTGAAGTCTACCAAATATTTAAGGAAGAACTAATACTAGTCCTACTCAAACTATTCCAAAGTGGAGGAGGGGATACTTCTAAACTCATACTTTGAGGTCAGTGTCACTCTGATAACAAAATTAGACAAAGACACATCAAAAACAGGATAACTACAGACCGATGTCTCTAACGAATATTGATGTAAAAATCCTCAACAAAATACTAGTTAACTGAATTAACAATGCATTAGAAATATCATTCAACACGACTAAATTATTCCAGGGATGCAAAGATGGTTTAATATAGGCAAATCAATCATCATATCAACAAAATGAGGGAAAAAAACAGCCATATGATTATTTTAATGGATACCGAAGAAACATTTGTTAAAATTCAACATCCCTCCAGTCCTACTCAAACTATTCCAAAGTGGAGGAGGGGATACTTCTAAACTCATACTTTGAGGCCAGTGTCACTCTGATAACAAAATTAGACAAAGGTACATCAAAAACAGGATAACTACAGACCGATGTCTCTAACGAATATTGATGTAAAAATCCTCAACAAAATACTAGTTAACTGAATTAACAATGCATTAGAAATATCATTCAACACGACTAAATTATTCCAGGGATGCAAAGATGGTTTAACATAGGCAAATCAATGATCGTATCAACAAAATGAAGGAAAAAAAAGCCATATGATCATTTTAATGGATACTGAAGAAACATTTGTTAAAATTCAACATCCCTTCTTAATAAAGACCCTCAAAAAACTGGAGCTTATAGAAGAAACATTCCTCAACATAATAAAAGCCACGTACGACAGACCCACAGCTAGTATCATACTGAATGGAGAAAAACTGAAAGCCTTTTCTCTTAACATCTGGAACACGAGAAAGAAGCCCACTGTCAATACTGTTATTCAGTATAGTACTGGAAGTTCTAGCTAGAATATTCAGACAAGAGAAGGATATAAAGTACATCCATATTGGACAGAAAGAAGTCAAATTATCCTTGTTTACAGATGATATCATCTTGTATTTGGAAAAATCTAAAGATTCCATAAGAAAAATATTAGAACGGATGAACAAATTTACTAAAGTTGAAGGATACAAAATCAACATACAATAATTAGTAGCATTTCTATATATGAACAGTGAACAATGTGAAAAAATTTAAATAAAGCAATCTCATTTACAATAGCCACATATACTTTTTAAAATTATTATTATTATTATTATTATTATTTATTTATTTATTTTTGAGATGGAGTCTCACTCTGTCACCCAGGCTGGAGTACAGTGGCGTGATCTTGGCTCACTGCAAGCTCCACCTCCCAGGTTCATGCCATTCTCCTGCCTCAGCCTCCCAAGTAGCTGGAACTACAGGCACCCGCCACCATGCCTGGCTAATTTTTTTGTATTTTTAGTAGAGACAGGGTTTCACCATGTTAGCCAGGATGGTCTCAATCTCCTGACCTTGTGATCTGCCCACCTTGGCCTCCCATATAAAATTAAAAACCTAGGAATTAACTTAACCAAAGAAGTGAAAGATTGCTATAAATATAAAACACTGGTGAAGGAAATTGAGGAAGACACCAAAAAATAGAAAAAAAAAATTCCATGTTCATGGATTAGAAGAATTAATATGGTTAAAACTCCTATACTACACAAAGCAATTTACAGATTCAATTCAATCTCTATCAAAGGTGCAATGACATTCTTTACAGAAATAGAAAAAAAAATCCTAAAATTTATATAGATCCACAAAAGACTGAGAATAGCCAAAGCTATTCTAAGCAAAAATGACAAAACTTCAGGAATTACATTACCTGACTTCAAATTATACTACAGAGCTGTAGTAACCAAAACAGCATAGTACTGGCATAAAAAGACACATAGGCTAATGGGACAGAATACGGGACCCAGAAACAAATCCACGCACTTATAGTGAACTCATTTTTTACAAAGGTACCAAAAATGTTCACTGGGGAAAAGATGATCTCAATAAATGGTGCTGGGAAAACTGGATATTTATATGCAGAAGAATGAAACTCGACCCCTATCTATCACTGTTATTCAAAACTAAAATCAAACTGGATTGATTTAAATTTAATACCTCAAACTATAAAATTACTACAAGAAAACATGGGGGCAATTTCTTGGACTTTGGTCTGGGTAAAGATTTCTTGAGCTACAAGCATAGGTAACCCCAAAGCAAAAATGGAAAAATCAGATTACATCAAGTTAAAAAGCTTCTGCACAGCAAATGATACAACCAACAAAGTGAAAAAAGACAACCCACAGAATGGGAGAAAATATTTTTGAACTATCCATCTCACAAGGAATTAATATCCAGAATATATAAGGAGCTCAGACAAGGCTGGGCGCGGTGGCTCACGCTTGTAATCCCAGCACTTTGGGAGGCCGAGGCGGGCGGATCACGAGGTCAGGAGATCGAGACCATGGTGAAACCCCGTCTCTACTAAAAAAAATACAAAAAATTAGCCGGGCGTGGTGGCGGGCGCCTGTAGTCCCAGCTACTCAGAGAGGCTGAGGCAGGAGAATGGCGTGAACCTGGGAGGCGGAGCTTGCAGTGAGCCGAGATTGCGCCACTGCACTCCAGCCTGGGCGACAGAGCAAGACTCCGTCTCAAAAAAAAAAAAAAAAATAAAAAATAAGGAGCTCAGACAAATCTATAGGAAAAAGTCTAATAATCCAATAAAAAAGGGCATAAGACTTGAATAATTTCTCAAAAACAGACATACAAATGGCAAACAAGTATATGAAAATGTGCTCAACATTATTGATCAGCAGATAAATGCAAATGAAAACTACAATGTGATATCATCTCATCTCAGTTAAAATGGCTTATATCCAAAATACAGGCAATAACAAGAGCTGGTGAAGATGTAGGAAAAAGGAAACCCTCCTACACTGTTGGTAGGAATGTGATGTAGTACAACCATTATTGAGAGTTTGGAGGTTCCTTAACAAAGTAAAAATTGAGCTGCCGTAGGATCCCTGAATTCCACTGCTGGGTATATGCCCAATAGAAAGGAACATAGTATATGGAAGAGATATCAGCAAACCTATGTTAGTTGCAGCACTGTTTACAGTAGCTAAGATTTGGAAGCAACCTAAGTGTCTAAGAACAGAAGAATGGATAAAGAAAATGTGGTACAGATACATAATGAAGCACTATTCAGCCATAAATTAGAATGAGATCTAGTCATTTGCAACAATGGGATGAACTGGAGAACATTATGTTAAGTGAAATAAGCCAGGCACAGAAAGACAAACATTGCATGTTCTCACCTATCTGTGGGATCTAAAAATAAAATCAATTGAACTTATGAACATAAAAAGTAGAAGGATGGTTACCAGAGGCTGGGAAGGGTAAAGAGGGGCTGGTGGCAGTGGGGCGTGGGAGATGGGAATGGTTAAAGGGTATAAAAATAGAAATAATGAGTAAGACCTACTATTTGAAAACACAATAGATTGACTATAGGCAATAGTAACTTAATTGTACATTTTAAAATAATTGAAAGAGTATAATTGGATTGTTTGTAACTCAAAGGACAAATGCCTGTGGGGATGGATACCCCATTCTCCATGATGTGATTATTTTACACTGCATGCCTGTATCAAAACATCTCATGTACCCCATAAATATAAACATGTATATCTACTCACAAAAATAAAAAAAAATAAAAAAAGCATAAGAACAAATAGTAACTAAATATTCCTAATCTATCTATGATTCTTCTGCTTTAGACATATGACCTTCTAGAAAAATAAGGGAAGCTAGTAATTTTAAATGGTTTAATCTCTCCACTATTGCAGCCTTGCAAAAATGCTGAGCTGATTATGTCATTTCTGTATTCCTGTTTGTAACATTTTTGTTAATATATTCCTGTTTATAACATTTTCATTTTAGTCTCTTAAAAAGTGGCATGAACAAATTTCTTTGCATTAAGAAATATATTAAACTGTAACAACTAATAGAAAAATGTAAATCACAACTACCTGAGGATTTCTTGTAGGCTACTAATCTAATTCCCATTTATAAAGTTGATGCCAGCAGTTTATTCATGAAATAACACATCTTTTCAAGTTTTGTGCCTTTAATTTAGCTTCTCTTGCAAGTTCATAGCACTTTAATTCCATCACATTGCTCAAAGATATCTGTTTCCCTGGGACATTTTAAAACTGTAAAATCTCATGGAGGGCTTCAGATGGATTCAAATGTTATATTTCTTTCTTGAGTCTCAGATTTAACCATAATCCTGTTAACAATGGGTAAGGAACAATGTTGTTTTGTTTCCGAGTTGCGTGTGTGTGTGTGTGCGTGTGTGCGTGTGTGTGTGTGTATACCTTGCTATAATCAATGCTCTATCCTAAGAGACTTGAAAACATTAATCTTGTTTGATATTCAAAATGTCATTTCTAATTCTACATTATCTCTTTTCCTGTTTTCTCTGCCACAGAAGGAAGAAGAGAAAGACGAAGTTTCTTTATTCTTTTACAGCATCAAGAACTCTCACAACACACAGTATGCAATAAGAACCGAAGTCTAAACATAACAACACCAAGTCACGTTTACCAAATTTGTAAATCAAACTAAGATACCTCATTAAAATGATTGAAAGCACCAAAGAGCAGCTCTTCAAGGATGCATCAAGAAATGCTAAAATTACACATGCTTGCTTGAAAGACTTATAATTTCACTGCCATAGCATTCTCAGACACACCAATTCATAAGCAGGATGCTGGCCAGATAAGCCATTGTGTTGATCTGTATAAAAGGAAAGAGTGACCCTGTAATATTTTATTTGTATTGTTGCTGGTGGTAACTACAGAACTCACATAAAGACTAGTCTAAGTGGCTTTAAATAAATCCATAGCATTTCAGAAAGGTGATGATAGAGGTAATAGAGATCTGAGAGGAGAGGAAATGATCCTAAAAGGATAAAGAAAATTGGGGCTAAAGTTCCCTCCTCACCTCCCAACAGAGATTGAGCAGGTATTTCTTCCAGATTACAAAATACAGAGGAATGTTAGTTTACCACCTTCATATAGACAATAACACTCTAATGCTTTATGTCTAATAGAACATGGGCTTCCATGTCATTTTCTCCATGTTAAAATATTACATTAAAGTTATTTTTTCAAGGTTACATATGATAATAGAAATGTACATGGAAGCTTGTTCAGCCTTTTCATTTCAAATTACAGCACAGAGGTAAAACATTTCAATTTAATATTTATTACTCAAATGGATTACTAACATTCATCTTGATGTGTATTTATGCTTGGGATTATTTGATTTGCTAAAAGCTAGGAATACTGTATATAGTGCAGAGAACTTACATCCATATTGCAAAATCAGAATCAATTATCTCAAGTGTAGACTATTATCATAAAAAAGATGTTTCATACTTGCAAAACACACATCACTCCCATCTGGTAAATGGTAACTACTAAAATATTTATAAATATCACATCAAAATTCACATGTCACACATGGTAGTGATATTCAATTTTTATGTCTCCTAATTAAAAGCCATTATGTATTCTATAATACACAGTCACCTATTCGTGTATCTAACACAAAAATAAATGATTTTCTTAATATCTCCACAGGGATTACTTTCTCATCCTGCTGTGCAAATAATGTCAATATAATATTGGAGGTAAAACACCATGGCTTTCTGAAGTTTGTTTGCATTTGTTTTCAATAATGTAATAGAACAAATTGTTTCTAGATGAGTTGAGGTTCATAATTGCTGATCTCATTTTTTTAAAACATTATTTGAATTGAATGCTTGGTTACTGTGTAGCACTTAGATATCTCTCCTAGGGATAAAGCTTATAGTCAACTGACATATGTAAAAGGAGACATTTGCCATAAACACCTTGAACAAGGACTTGAATTTGTGGCTCAAACATAAATCATACATTGTTTAACCGCACAACTAGATTGTTGTTAATTTATAGTAGAGCATGTATTTGCATGCAATTAAATATGTGATGAGAATAAATAGATCCTAGTCCAAACCCAATTACTTTTTACCAAGTAAAACATGGAAAGGTACAGTATAATAGTATATTTGTATGCCACACCCCTTATCAAATTAACTTCTGATTATAAAAGAAGTGTTGAAATACCTTTGGCCATTTCTGAACACCAAAAACATTTTTTCTTGGAATTTCATATTTTTAGTTTTATTTAGACAGAAATTCAGAACATAAAATGTTAACCACTGAATATTTTTTCAAGGTTACATTTGATGAGTAAAAATGTACATGGACTTTTTTTTTTTAACCTGAAGGGTACAAATACAGGTTATGTCAAGAGCAGAATCACGCACTGAGTACAGTTTTCTCCAATATTTTTGAAGTTAGTATTGAAACAGACCCAATACTTTCATAGAGACTTGTTCTTGGGTAAACATAGAAATGGACCCTTCTGGTCTTAAAGCTTGAAACTTGTATTTGTTTTATTTGAGTTTCTTTCTCAGGAAACGATCCCCAGGCCTCTTAAAAAGTATCAAAGAACTGAAACTCAGCGGATCATTGCATCCAGACAATGAAACTCCAAGCCCCTTGTTCATCAGGATTGTGTTGTTACCATTCAGAGTTCCTGTCTTCTACATTCCTTCCCTGCTATAGAAACTCCTAATTTTAGTCATTTGAGACTGAGCTCTCATCTCCTCAACTGAAGCACCCAATTAAAGTTTTCTTCCTTGGCAATACTCATAGTCTCAGTCATTGGCCTTCTGTACAGCCAGCAGCAGGACCTAGACTGAACCCTTGGTGTTTTGATAACCCTGTGTCTTCCATTTTAAAATTTCCTCAAGCACTCTTCCCTTGAAGATTTTTCATTTTCTTTTGAAGAAGATTTGTGCTTTACTGTTTCAAAGATTCCTGTTCTATTCCCCCACCTATTAGATGATTACATTATATTTCCTTTACTATGGGACTATATTGTAGTCTATGTGGTATATCAAAGATTAAACTAAGTCAATTAAGTGCATTTATATGGTCCAT
The DNA here is from genome assembly GCF_028878055.3 of Symphalangus syndactylus. Taxonomy (NCBI): domain Eukaryota; kingdom Metazoa; phylum Chordata; class Mammalia; order Primates; family Hylobatidae; genus Symphalangus; species Symphalangus syndactylus. The sequence goes on from NC_072432.2 coordinate 45,370,567, forward strand.
TTTAAATTAACATTTAAAATTAACATTTATGTGTGTGTGTGTGTGTCTTTAATTATGTTTACTAGGCTAGGGCCGTCTTTCTACTCAGCCTACATGCTCTAATATTTCCTACACCGAAATCCTTTTCCTTGATATTTCTGCCTCCTTACATTTTCCTAAAGTAGAAATGGACTTGAAAATTATTTGTAGGCCGGGCGCGGTGGCTCACGCTTGTAATCCCAGCACTTTGGGAGGCCGAGGCGGGTGGATCACGAGGTCAGGAGATCGAGACCATGGTGAAACCCCGTCTCTACTAAAAAATACAAAAAAATTAGCCGGGCGTGGTGGCAGGCGCCTGTAGTCCCAGCTTCTCGGAGAGGCTGAGACAGGAGAATGGCGTGAACCCGGGAGGCGGAGCTTGCAGTGAGCCGAGACTGTGCCACTGCACTCCAGCCTGGACGACAGAGCAAGACTCTGTCTCAAAAAAAAAAAAAAAGAAAATTATTTGTAAACTGTAATATATAACGATGCAAATATTTTCTGATTTTTTATTACTTATTCATTCAAATATGTATTAAGTGGCTGCCGTTTGCCATGTACCATCCCAGTGGTTCCCAAAATGTGTTCATCAAACCCATTCAGCTTGTCATATGAGGTCAAAAATATTTTCTTAATAATACTGAGATGCTATTTGCCTTTTTCATTCTCATTCTTTCATGACTATACAGTGGAGCTTTGAACATTAGCTCTGATGGCTAAGGAATGTGTGCTAGTATATCCCTTAATTTTAATTTTTCAGCTTTAGTTTCCACTGTGCTAAAAATCAATGGCTATAATCCACATACACCAGAAGTCAGCAAACATTTTCTGTAAAGGACAAGATTGTAAAGAGTTTAGGCTTGGCCAACCGTATGATCTCTGTCACTACTCAACTCTGTCGTTACAGTGAGAAAACAGCTATAGATGATACAAAAATAAATGGCAGTAGCTCTGTTCCAAAAAACACTATTTACAAAAAGAATACATTGGTTGTATTTGACTTGCAGGCTACAGTTTGTTGACCTCTGATATAAATGAAAGCTCTTTTGGTCCTCAATATTTTTTAAGAATATAAAGGGTCTCTGACACCAAGAAATACAGAAACTACCATAGAAGTATTCCTCAATCAAATTAAGCCTGTGATCTGCTGTCAAGGAGTTGTCTAGAGGGAAATTTGGACACAATATATAATATATCCTGTTATATGGACAAAGTGAAAGACAATACGAAGTGTGAAGGGGAGTATATACACTCATAACCTTCAAAAAAATTTTTAAGGTTTATATGTATGCATACATTTGTGTATGTAAATTTTAGGAAATGTAGGGAAGGAAATTGCCACAGGCTTTTATCTAATTATTCTCAAATGTTAGTGGCTTCAGAATCACCTGGGGGTAAGAACTGGCATGGGGGGTGGTCCCACTTTAAAAATTCTTATGTCTGGCATTAGGCTACAGCCTATGAAATCTGCCTTGTCAACAGGACCTCATACAATTCTGATGTCGAAGGCAGTAGGTAAAACTAATGTGCAGCCTCATACATATGAGAAACAGCATTAGAAGCATTATCTGTAGAATTTCCTGAACCAGAACTTCCTCTGTACTAGATAGACAGATAGATAATATAAACAATTAAAAACATTTTTATAATATTCTTACATGCCTCTCTACTGCTAGCAACTTTTAGCTTATCTGACTTTATTATTCAATCTCTTTATTCTCTTATGCAGCCTCCAAAAATAATTAATGTATGCATGGAACGCTTAGATTATCTTCCTCCTTCCTACCTTTGTTTTGACACTTGGAGATACTTTCCCTACCCTCAACCTCATCTTCATTTGTTACCTTTTTTTAACCTCTTTCAGCTGCTTGTTGTATTTTTTATTATTCTCAACCCTTGTTTTGTCTCCTTACAGTAAATTTTACTTTCCATTGTGCACTGCCATATCATATTAAAATTTTGTGATTCTTTGACATATTTAAAATAAGGTCTCAGAAGAGTAAAGCTGTTTCAGTCTTTGTTGTATTACAGAGTTCTGATACTATGTAAATATTCAACCTATGCTAACTGAATTGAGGAAACAGGGTCTCATCATACATTTCCAAGGCAAAGTAACAGGGTAGTTTCACTTGATACATTTTCAAGAGCTGTGTTTTATTAAATCTCATTCCCAGAACATTCTGCACATGTCTTTTCACACCTTCTCATCCCTTATTCTCCATCCCCATCACGAAGGCCACACAGACCTAAATAAGTATTACAGGCCTCATTAGGATAACAGTGCAGTGTCCAGAAATCACACAAAGAAATATTAGTACTTCCGAACCTACCTATAACCAAGTAGTTCTTTAAAGCCCTTTCTACATTTGAAATAATGTGTTTAGTTATTGAAAATCATTTGCTTGATGTCTCTCTTCTCTGATGCAGTATAAGCTGCTAGAGGGTATAAACTGTGTCTGTCTTATTCATTACCATAACCCCAGTAATGCAGTGCTTGCCTCATAAAAGACGTTTGCATACTGCCTGATTAAACGACAAAAATTCCCATTCCCTCATTTCTCCATCTCATAAAAGGACTAATATTTATGGTAGAATGTGGAGATCACCTACAAACAATATTTCACTGTTATAATGCCAAATGACAACAATATATAAAGGCTTAAATGAATACAAAACAAAATGAAAATAGAAACATTTAAACTCTTTATGATGAAAAATGGTTTATCTTTGCCTGAGATATGAAATGAAATTCCTTAGACAAAACAAAAGAAAATATATGAAATAAAAATCAAAGGAAAACCTCCCATATTATTGAAGGAAATATTGATGATATTCATTGGAATGGCAATAGCTTTTGACACAGTACTAGCATTTGTTTCTTACATTGCAATATAAATACAAAGGTTCGGGGGAAATCCTTTAAGTTGACACTGACAAGGAAAAAATATTCTCTTAACCAACTTTAAGTAGATATTACTCTATCATAACTGACATTTTCAAATCAATGCTGCTAAAAAAATGAATTTGGGACCTGACTTATTTGACATGAATCTATCAGATTTCAACAGGTATATGTAAATACATCCTTTAAAAAAGCAGTTAGTTTTCCATGTCATGATGGCTGCTCCTGCAGAAGTTAAAATGTGCTGGTGTTGGCTCAGGAGTGATCGTCACCCACGGGAAACTAACTGGAGGAAGATTCTAGGAGGCTCAGTGCTCTGAGGAGCGTGTTGCCACAGCCACCAATAAGCTAACAGCCGAAGTTGCTGCCTGAAACTGTTCTTTTTAACATTCAAGATTTTGAAAATAGTTCACCCTTTCACTATACTATTAATAAAAAGTCATAATACAATTTTGTTCTCAATTTATCTAATATTTTAGGGTATGGTACATAATGGCAGTCCTTTAGAATTGCTTATCCTTTTATTCTTCATCTGTAGCTGTTTATGTGATGGTAAAAACTTGCTCATGTTAGGTAGGGCATATATGATTACTCCTTCTGTCTGAGTAAGAATATTTTAAGTCATTTGCTACAGAGAATTAAAGAAAGATCATCAAGTGTCATTCCTAAGCTATAGGGCAACATGAAATAATTTGCTAAATTGTTTATTAACATTATTGCCACTGTTATGATTGGATGAAAGAACAGATAACTCATTCTTGACAGCCCTTGATGGGGTTTATGGATGAAGGACATGTGTCAATACATCCCAGAGTCTTGTATAACTTTAGACTCTACTATTCGTTATCACAATTTGACTTGTATTAACCAATATTTATGGAAAACTACTTAAAGTCCATGTCAGATGATTTTATTACAGACTTCCCCCGCTCCTCTGGAAGTATGTTGACAGTCTACATCATGCCCCTGACTTAAAGTGAATCATCAAGAGCTATGAAAAATTATCCTGCATTGCTGTGGCTCCTGTTAGTATTGTTCATGATGTGTTGAATTACCTTTATGCTTCTGGCTTGCACTAACATATGCTTTAAGAAACAACTGTTGGGCCGGGCGCGGTGGCTTACGCCTGTAATCCCAGCACTTTGGGAGGCCGAGGCGGGTGGATCACGAGGTCAGGAGATCGAGACCATCCTGGCTAACACGGTGAAACCCTGTCTCTACTAAAAATACAAAAAATTAGCCGGGCGAAGTGGCGGGCGCTTGTAATCCCAGCTACGCGGGAGGCTGAGGCAGGAGAATGGCGTGAATCCCAGGGGGCGGAGCCTGCAATGAGCCGAGATCGCGCCACTGGACTCCAGCTTGGGCGACAGTGAGACTCCGTCTCAAAAAAAAAAAAGAAACAACTGTTGGACATGCCTTATTAAATTTATTCTAGGGATTTTGTAAACATAACATCTACCGTATCTTTCAATACACCTTTTAAAGTCAATTTATATTGACATTTCTCTATGACCTAATTAATGTGGCTTTTTTTTCTTATGGACACTATGAATATTGTAGTTGATAAAAGTGAGTTCATTACTATATCTACTTGGATGCATAGAGAAAAAGTGCAAGCAAATAATAGGACTAAATAGATTTCATTTTTATTTTGTATTATTATTATTATTGTGACGGAGTATCACTCTGTCGTCCAGGCTGGAGTGCAGTGGCATGATCTTGGCTCACTGCAACCTCCACCTCCAAGATTCAAGAGATTCTCCTGGCCAGGTTTGGTGGTTCACCCCTGTGATCCCAGCACTTTGGGAGGTCAGGGTGTGTGGATCACCTGAGGTCGGGATTTTGAGACCTGCCTGGCCAACATGGTGAAACCCCGTCTCTACCAAAATCACACAAATTACCCAGACATGGTGGCAGGCGCCTGTAATCCCAGGTACTCTGGAGGCCGAGGCAGGAGAATTGCTTGAACCCGGGAGGCGGAGGTTGTGGTGAGCCAAAATCATGTCACTGCACTGCAGCCTGGGTGACAGAATGAAACTCTGTCTCAAAAAACAAAACAAAACAAAACAAACAAAAACAGCAAAAAAAGAGATTCTCCTGCCTTAGCCTCCCAAGTAGCTGGGATTACAGGCAGGTATCACAACATCTGGCTAATTTGTGTGTGTGTGTGTGTGTGTGTGTGTGTTTAGTAAAGATGATGTTTCATCTTGTTGGCCAGGCTGGTCTCCGACTCCTGGCCTCAAGTGATCAGCCCGCTTCGGCCTCATAAAGTGCTGAGATTACAGGCATGAGCCACCATGCCCGGCTTCATTTTTATTTACTAATCTTTCCTTTTTTTATTTTTTTAAGTTTATATTTGTATTCTCTAAATACCTTACTTATTTTATCTATTTTTACATATAAAGTATATTAATAGAATTTGTAGCCAATATTAATATTACATCTTTTTTATACACTAATCATTGCTGAAACACTCTTTTATGCACTATGTCATTAATCGTCAGAGCCATGTTAAGATGTAGGTAGGTAGCAGTTACGTTCTATTTACTTTCTTATTTTTTGGCGTTTATTTATATAGATGTATAATTTATTTATTTATATAGCAAGATGGGGTCTTGCTCTGTCTCCCAGTCTAGAGTATAGTGGCATGATCTCAGCTCACTGCAGCCTCAACCTCGATGGCTTAAGTAATCCTCCTCTCTCAGCCTCTAAAGTAGCTAGGACTAACTAAGGCATATACCACCACCCCCAGCTAACTTTAATTTTTTGTAGAGACAGCGTCTCCTTATGTTGTCCAGGCTGTTCACAAATTCCAGTGCTCAAAGGATCCTTCTGCCCTAGCTTCCCGAAGTGCTGGGATTACAGGCATGAGCCACCATGCCTGGAATCATTTTATAGATAAGGATAATAAGCTTTCCGCCAGTTAACTTGCTCAAAGCCATGCAGGTTTGAAAAAAATGAAATTGGCATTTGAATCCAGGTTTCTCTGACTACTGAGTAAAAGTGTTTAACTTTATACTACAGCTGGATCTCCAGTCATTTAGCTCACGTTTTTGTTGAGTTGTACATTATGTTTTTAATCTCATCGTCATTTGGCATCTCTCAGACCAGCCATTAGTAATTAGGGGAGCAGCTCTTTGGTTTTCTGTGAAGCATACTCACTCACATTCTGAAAAGTCATTCACAATCCTTTGGTTCTTTGGTAAATTTCTATCGCTTTCTTTCAGTGATATAAAAGAATAGACATAAAATGATGATATTCATTTTACATGGTCTATTTTTTGTTACATGGAATGCAAGTTAAAATTCAGAGTGGGAAAAAATCCTAGAATCTTCTTATATAGTAGCAATTTAAAAATTGGCTCTCTCCTTCCCCTAGTCCCTTCTGTTTCTCAATATCCCAAGGTATATCAGTTTAAATGTCAGGCAATATGGCATTGGAACTATTGTCCTTTCAGTGGCACTAGAAGATAATGACAGCTTAATCATTCTATCTCCTCCTGAGAAAGACATAGGCAGCCTTGAATGGCTGTCTGAGAGAAGGGTTAGACGACTGCTGTATGATATGTTCTGTAACTACACAATGAATTATTGCAATACCCAGATACTTAAATGGAATAACGTTGTTTTCTTCTTAAAGTGATGAAGACTGTAGACCTAAGTAGAATAAGTATTTTTGCTTTAGTTAAAATAAGAGTGTAATAAAACCATAAAATTAGAAAGAAAACAACTAAAAAAATAAAACTGAAGAATCTCTTAGTAAACTCAACAGAACTTATTTCCTGGAATCTGCCCATAGCAGTCCGTGCTGAGAACAGTTATTTAACTTATGACTCTTTAAAGATATTTTTAAATGAGAAATTAAAAATGTGTTTTGATAAAGTTGGGTTATTAGTACTAAAATAATAATATTATGCTTAAATAAGGAAAATTATTCATAATAAAATAAAAAATATCTAGAAGACAGTGAATACCTTGGAACATAAAGCAAAGTGGTATCATAATGAATGATTAATGCCATAATGATGTTGGTATGTTGGTATAGTTTATGCACCACAAAACGTAGGCTTAGCTCAGTTCACTTTTTAGAGAACATAGAAATATTTTGAAGTAAGACATAAGGAGTCTTTCAGAATAAAAAAAATATGTAAATCCCAGTTGTCCTACTTACTGCATGATCTTGGAGAAATAATTTATTGTTCTTAGCCTCAGTTCATTTTCTGTTCTTTAACTGGACACTGTTTTGAGAATTATATTAGAAAATATGGGAGTGTTTATGAGTCCAAGGCTTGCTGTAGATGTTTCCTCAGTGCTAGTTTTGTTTTCTTTTTTTTTTTTCAATTTTACTTTAAGTGCGGAATACATATGCAGAATGTGCAGATTTGTTATATAGGTATATATGTGTCATGGTGATTTGCTATACCTATTAACCCATCTTCTAGGTTTTCAGCCCCACATGCATTAGGTATTTCTACTAATGCTCTCACTCCCCTTGTCTCCACCCTCGACAGGCCCTGGTGTGTGATGTTCCCCTACTTGTGTCCATGTGTTCTTATTGTTCAACTCCAACTTATGAGTGAGAACATGTGGTGTTTGGTTTTCCATTCCTGTGTTACTTTGCTAAGAATGATGGTTTCCAGTTTCATCCATGTCCCTGCAAAGGACATGAACTCATTCTTTCTTATGCCTGCATAGTATTCCATGGTGTATATGTGCCACATTTTCTTTATCCAGTCTATCATTGATGGGCATTTGGGTTGGTTCCATGTCTTTGCTATTGTAAATAGTGCTGCAATAAACATATATGTGCATACGTTTTTATAGTAGAATGATTTATAATCCTTCAGGTATATACCCAGTAACGGGATTGCTGGGTCAAATGGTACTTGGTTCTAGATCCTTGGGAAATTGCCACACTGCCTTCCACAATGGTTGAACTAATTTACACTCTCACCAATAGTGTAAAGGCGTTTCTATTTCTCAACATCCTCCCCAGCATCTGCTGTTTCCTGACTTTTTAATGATTGCCATTCTAACTGACATGAGATGGTATCCTATTGTGGTTTTGATTTGCATTTCTCCAATGACCAGTGATGATGACCTTTTCTGCATATGTGTGCTGGCCCCATAAATGTCTTCTGACAAAAACAAGCAATGAGTAAAGGATTCTCTATTTAATAAATGGTGCTGGGAAAACTGGCTAGCCATATGCAGAAAACAGAAACTGGATCCCTTCCTTCCACCTTATAAAAAAATTAACTGAAGATCGATTAAAGACTTAAATGTAAAACCTAAAACTATAAAAACCCTAGAAGAAAACCTAGACAACACCATTCAGGACATAGGTATGGGGAAAGACTTCATGACTAAAACACCAAAAGCAATTGCAACAAAAACCAAAATTGACAAATGGGATCTAATTAAATTAAAGAGCTTCTGCACAGCAAAAGAAACTATCATCAAAGTGAACAGGCAACCTACAGGATGGGAGAAAATTTTTGCAATCTATCCATCTGACAAAGGTCTAATATCCAGAATCTACAAGGAACTTAAGCAAATTTACAAGAAAAAAACAAACAACTCCATCAAAAAGTGCATGAAGGATATGTACAGACACTTGTTTGCCTTCTTTTAGTTACTTATACCTGTTTCACAACATGTACTAAAATAGAGCATTAAAAAAGCTAGCAAATTTTTGAAAAACAATGTTTTTCAGTGTTGATTAACATTACCAAAATCCTCAAGAGAAAAAGAAAAAAAATGTAAAACTTCATTAATTGAGTTAATTGGGGTGAGGAAGTTATCATCCGTAATTAGTTAAAAGTCAGAAATGTAGGGCATTTATAACCAAATATGAATTTATTTCCTTCAGGGCAATAAAGCAACAAAAACCAATTATTAAACAATGTTGCCAAAGAATGATTCTGACAAATCTACTTTAATGAAGAGATAAGAGACACATAATTAGCACACTATTCTATACAAGTGCTCTAGTAGACTGCTTAGACCAAGTTGTTTTCTTAAATAAGTTAAGCAGTTTCATGTTAAGTCCCTACCTAACCCAATTAAAACTATTAATTTACTAATTCTATCAAAGTTAATTTTTGTCTATCTATCAAGTGCGAATCTATTTGAAGATTTCTACAATAAAGTCATTATGAATTCTGAATAAATTTAACTTAATAAACTTTGGTAACCAGTGACTGGTAGAAGAATCAAAGTGGATCTAGGAACTAAATTCAGTATAGTCCTATTTTGATTTTAGCAACTCAAATGTAATCGGCTTTGGTTTTATTTAGGAAACAATCCTTGACCAATATTACCAATTACTTGAGGAGTTGTAGGGGAATACAGTTTCTCAGGCTTTTTAGTTGGAGATTGAAGTCAAGAAAGCCTAGCATGAAGTTCCTGAAACTGAATCTGTAATAGGAATTCTTACATATCTATTAATCTGATCATTTGTGGAGATATATTTTGACATTCTCAACATTCAAAGTTAACTATCAAAATTGGCTACTTAGCTATAGATTCATACTAAATAAATGACTTGACAGCATATTCCTGCAAGTTTAAAAAAGAAAGAAAACTGTCAGCAATATAACAAGCTCTATGTTAAATACTTTGAAACATAAAATAGCAAACTAGATTTATTTTAGTTAAAACGAAAGTGCTTATACCCATCTCTTCATATGTCATTCATTCATTAATTCATTTTTTTATTCACTGAGCATTTACACTGCTTTGTACCCTCTTAGGGCATCAGATGCAACAATTAAGTGTGAGTCACTGCCAGGGCCAAGATGGCCGAATAGGAACAGCTTCGGTTACAGCTCCCAGCTTGAGCGATGCAGAAGACAGGGGATTTCTGCATTTCCATCTGAGGTACCGGGTTCATCTCACTAGGGAGTGTCAAACAGCAGGTGCAGGACAGTCGATTTAGCACACCGTGTGCGAGCCAACGCAGAGTGAGGCATTGCCTCTCTCGGGAAGTGCAAGGGGTCAGGGAGTTCCCTTTCCTAGTCAAAGAAAGGGGTGACAGACGGCACCAGGAAAATCAGGTTAGTCCCACCCTAATACTGTGCTTTCCAACGGGCTTGGAAAACGGCACACCAGGAGATTGTGTCCTGCACCTGGCTCAGAGGGTCCTACACCCACAGAGTCTTGCTGATTGCTAGCAAAGCAGTCTGAGATCAAACTGCAAGGTGGCAGCGAGGCTGGGGGAGGGGTGCCCGCCATTGCCCAGGCTTGCTTAGGTAAACAAAGCAGCCAGGAAGCTCGAACTGGGTGAGCCCACCACAGCTCAAGGAGGCCTGCCTGTCTCTGTAGACTCCACCTATGGGGGCAGGGCACAGACAAACAAAAAGTCAGCAGGAACCTCTGCAGACTTAAATGTCCCTGTCTGACAGCTTTGAAGAGAGGAGTGGTTCTCCCAGCACACAGCTGGAGATCTGAGAACGGGCAGACTGCCTCCTAAAGTGGGACCCTGACCCCTGAGCAGCCTAACTGGGAGGCACCTCCCAGTAGGGACAGACTGACACCTCACTCGGTCGGGTACTCCTCTGAGACAAAACTTCCAGAGGAACTATCAGACAGCTGAATTTATGGTTAATGAAAATCTGCTGTTCTGCAGCCACTGCTGCTAACACCCAGCCAAACAGGGTCTGGAGTGGACCTCTAGCAAACTCCAACAGACCTGCAGCCGAGGGTCCTGTCTGCTAGAAGGAAAACTAACAAACAGAAAGGACACCCACACCAAAAACCCATCTGTACATCACTATCATCAAAGACCAAAAGGAGAAAAAACTACAAAGATGGGGAGAAACCAGAGCAGAAAAACTGGAAACTCTAAAAAGCAGAGCGCCTCTCCTCCTCCAAAGGAACGCAGTTCCTCACCAGCAACAGAACAAAGCTGGATGGAGAATGACTTTGACGAGTTGAGGGAAGAAGGCTTCAGACAATCAAACTACTCTGAGCTACAGGAGGAAATTCAAACCAATGGCAAAGAAGTTAAAAACTTTGGAAAAAAACTTAGACAAATGTTTAACTAAAATAACTAGTGCAGAGAAGTGCTTAAAGGAGCTGATGGAGCTGAAAGCCAAGTTTTGAGAACTACGTGAAGACTGCAGAAGCCTCGGTAGCTGATGCGATCAACTGGAAGAAAGGGTATCAGTGATGGAAGATGAAATGAATGAAATGAAGCAAGAAGGGAAGTTTAGAGAAAAAAGAACAAAAAGAAATGAACAAAGCCTCCAAGAAATATGAGACTACGTGAAAAGACCAAACCTACGGCTGATTGGTGTAACTGAAAGTGACACAAAGAACGGAACCAAGTTGGAAAACACTCTGCAAGATATTATCCAGGAGGACTTCCCCAACCTAGCAAGGCAGGCCAACATTCAGATTCAGGAAATACAGAGAATGCTACAAAGATACTCCTCCAGAAGAGCAACTCCAAGACACATAATTGTCAGATTCACCAAAGTTGAAATGAAGGAAAACATGTTAAGGGTGGCCAGAGAGAAAGGTCGAGCTACCCACAAAGGGAAGCCCATCAGACTAACAGCTGATCTCTCAGCAGAAACTCTACAAGCCAGAAGAGGGTGGGGGCCGATATTGAACATTCTTAAAGAAAAGAATTTTCAACCCAGAATCTCATATCCAGCCAAACTAAGCTTCATAAGTGAAGAAGAAATAAAATGCTTTACAGACAAGCAAATGCTGAGTGATTTTGTCACCACCAGGCCTGCCCTAAAAGAGATCCTGAAGGAAGAACTAAACATGGAAAGGAACAACCGGTAACAGCCACTGCAAAAACATGCCAAATTGTAAAGACCATCGAGGCTAGGAAGAAACTGCATCAACTAACGAGCAAAATAACCAGCTAACATCATAATGAGAGGATCAAATTCACACATAACAATACTAACTTTAAATGTAAATGGACTAAATGCTCTAATTAAAAGACACAGACTGGCAAATTGGATAAGGAGTCAAGACCCATCGGTGTGCTGTATTCAGGAAACCCATATCACGTGCAGAGAAACACATAGACTCAAAATAAAGGGATGGAGGAAGATCTACCAAGCAAATGGAAAACAAAAAAAGGCAGGAGTGGCAATCCTAGTCTCTGATAAAATAGACTTTAAACCAACAAAGATCAAAAGAGACAAAGAAGGCCATTACATAATGGTAAAGGGATCAATTCAACAAGAAGAGCTAACTATCCTAAATATATATGCACCCAACACAGGAGCATCCAGATTCATAAAGCAAGTCCTGAGTGACCTACAAAGAGACTTAGACTCCCACACATCAATAATGGGAGATTTTAACACCCCACTGTCAACATTAGACAGATCAATGAGACAGAAAGTTAACAAGGATACCCAGGAATTGAACTCAACTCTGCACCAAGCGGACCTAATAGACATCTACAGAACTCTCCACCCCAAATCAACAGAATATACATATTTTTCAGCACCACACTACACCTATTCCAAAATTGACCACATAGTTGGAAGTAAAGCTCTCCTCAGCAAATGTAAAAGAACAGAAATTATAACAAACTGTCTCTCAGACCACAGTGCAATCAAACTAGAACTCAGGATTAAGAAACTCACTCAAAACCACTCAACTACATGGAAACTGAACAATCTGCTCTTGAATGACTACTGGGTACATAACGAAATGAAGGCAGAAATAAAGATGTTCTTTGAAACCAATGAGAACAAAGACACAACATACCAGAATCTCTGGGACACATTCAAAGCAGTGTGTAAAGGGAAATTTATAGCACTAAATGCCCACAAGAGAAAGCAGGAAAGATCCAAAATTGACACCCTAACATCACAATTAAAAGAACTAGAAAAGCAAGAGCAAACACAATCAAAAGCTAGCAGAAGGCAAGAAATAACTAAAATCAGAACAGAACTGAAGGATATACAGACACAAAAGACTCTTCAAAAAATTAATGAATCCAGGAGCTGGTTTTTTGAAAAGATCAACAAAATTGATAGACTGCTAGCAAGACTAATAAAGAAGAAAACAGAGAAGAATCAAATAGACACGATAAAAAATGATAACGGGGATATAACCACTGATCTCACAGAAATACAATCTACCATCCGAGAATATTACAAATACCTCTATGCAAATAAACTAGAAAATCTAGAAGAAATGGATAAATTCCTCGAAAAATACACCCTCCCAAGACTAAACCAGGAAGAAGTTGAATCTCTGAATAGACCAATAACAGGCTCTGAAATTGTGGCAATAATCAATAGCTTACTAACCAAAAAGAGTCCAGGACCTGATGGATTCACAGCCGAATTCTACCAGAGGTACAAGGAGGAACTGGTACCATTCCTTCTGAAACTATTCCAATCGATAGAAAAAGAGGGAATCCTCCCTAACACATTTTATAAGGCCAGCATCATCCTGATACCAAAGCCTGGCAGAGACACAACCAAAAAAGAGAATCTCAGACCAATGTCCTTGATGAACATTGATGCAAAAATCCTCAATAAAATACTGGCAAACCGAATCCAGCAGCACATCAAAAAGCTTATCCACCATGATCAAGTGGGCTTCATCCCTGGGATGCAAGGCTGGTTCAACATATGCAAATCAATAAATGTAATCCAGCATATAAACAGAACCAAAGACAAAAACCACATGATTATCTCAACAGATGCAGAAAAGGCCTTTGACAAAATTCAACAACCCTTCATGCTAAAAACTCTCAATAAATTAGGTATTGATGGGACGTATCTCACAATAATATGAGCTATCTATGACTAACCCACAGCCAATATCATACTGAATGGGCAAAAACTGGAAGCATTCCCTTTGAAAACTGGCACAAGACAGGGATGCCCTCTCTCACCACTCCTATTCAACATAGTGCTGGAAGTTCTGGCCAGGGCAATCAGGCAGGGGAAGGAAATAAAGGGTATTCAATTAGGAAAAGAGGAAGTCAAACTGTCCCTATTTGCAGATGACATGATTGTATATCTAGAAAACCCCATCATCTCAGCCCAAAATCTCCTCAAGCTGATAAGCAACTTCAGCAAAGTCTCAGGATACAAAATCTATGTACAAAAATCACAAGCATTCTTGTACACCAATAACAGACAAACAGAGAGCCAAATCATGAGTGAACTCCCATTCACAATTGCTTCAAAGAGAATAAAATACCTAGGAATCCAACTTACAAGGGACATGAAGGACCTCTTCAAGGAGAACTACAAACCACTGCTCAATGAAATAAAAGAGGATACAAACAAATGGAAGAACATTCCATGCTCATGGGTTGGAAGAATCAATATCCTGAAAATGGCCATACTGTCCAAGGTAATTTATAGATTCAATGCCATCCCCATCAAGCTACCAATGACTTTCTTCACAGAATTGGAAAAAACTACTTTGAAGTTCATATGGAACCAAAAAAGAGTCCGCATTGCTAAGTCAATCCTAAGCCAAAAGAACAAAGCTGGAAGCATCATGCTACCTGACTTCAAACTATACCACAAGGCTACAGTAACCAAAACAGCATGGTACTGGTACCAAAACAGACATATAGATCAAGGCAACAGAACAGAGCCCTCAGAAATAATGCCACATATCTACAAATATCTGATCTTTGACAAGCCTGACAAAAACAAGCAATGGGGAAAGGATTCCCTATTTAATAAATGGTGCTGGGAAAACTGGCTAGTCATATGTAGAAAGCTGAAACTGGATCCCTTCCTTACACCTTATACAAAAATTAATTCAAGATGGATTAAAGACTTACATGTTAGACCTAAAACCATAAAAACCCTAAAAGAAAACCTAGGCAATACCATTCAGGACATAGGTATGGGCAAGGACTTCATGTCTAAAACATCAAAAGCAATGGCAACAAAAGCCAAAATTGACAAATGGGATCTAATTAAACTAAAGAGCTTCTGCACAGCAAAAGAAACTATCATCAGAGTGAACAGGCAACCTACAAGATGGGAGAAAATTTTCGCAACCCACTCATCTGACAAAGGGCTAATATCCAGAATCTACAATGAACTCAAACAAATTTACAAGAAAAAAAAACAAACAACCCCATCAAAAAGTGGGTGAAGGACATGAACAGACACTTTTCAAAAGAAGACATTTATGCAGCCAAAAGACACATGAAAAAATGCTCATCATCACTGGCTATCAGAGAAATGCAAATCAAAACCACAATGAGATACCATCTCACACCAGTTAGAATGGCCATCATTAAAAAGTCAGGAAACAACAGGTGCTGGAGAGGATGTGGAGAAATAGGAACACTTTTACACTGTTGGTGGGACTGTAAACTAGTTCAACCATTGTGGAAGTCAGTGTGGCGATTCCTCAGGGATCTAGAACTAGAAATACCATTTGACCCAGCCATCCCATTACTGGATATATACCCAAAGGACTATAAATCATGCTGCTATAAAGACACATGCACACGTAT
The DNA here is from genome assembly GCF_028878055.3 of Symphalangus syndactylus. Taxonomy (NCBI): domain Eukaryota; kingdom Metazoa; phylum Chordata; class Mammalia; order Primates; family Hylobatidae; genus Symphalangus; species Symphalangus syndactylus. The sequence goes on from NC_072432.2 coordinate 45,385,968, forward strand.
GTTTATTGCGGCACTATTCACAATAGCAAAGACTTGGAACCAACCCAAATGTCCAACAACGATAGACTGGATTAAGAAAATGTGGCACATATACACCATGGAATACTATGCAGCCATAAAAAATGATGAGTTCATGTCCTTTGTAGGGACATGGATGAAACTGGAAACCATCATTCTCAGTAAACTATCGCAAGGACAAAAAACCAAACACCTCATGTTCTCACTGATAGGTGGGAATGGAACAATGAGAACACATGGAGACAGGAAGGGGAACATCACACTTCGGGGACTGTTGTGGGGAGGGGGGAGGGGGGAAGGACAGCATTAGGAGATATATCTAATGCTAAATGATGAGTTAATGGGTGCAGCACACCAACATGGCACATGGATACATATGTAACAAACCTGCACATTGTGCACATGTACCCTAAAACTTAAAGTATAATAATAATAATAATAAGAAAAAAAATGTGTGAGTCACTGCCATGAAATGGCTTCTCTGAAATACTGGTGTCTTGGCTGGAGAAAAAAATCATATTTAAGATAATATGATTAAAAGCTACTCAGCATTTAAACAAAACTGAGTAGTGTGAAGATATACTACCAGGATGGTAGAATATCGTGTCTTGACGGGGCTGGGTGGTGTTAAACACGTAAATGTTTAACAAATAAAGACAGAAGGGACATAGTAACAAAAATTGACTCCCTCTTTTTTTTTTCTTTTTTTAATCTCAGGATCCCTTGACATTGCTAAAAAGTATTGAGTTCTCCAAAGAGTTTTTTTTTTTATGTGGATTATACCTGTTGATGTTTATTGCACCAAAAGTTAACCTGATAATTTCCAATATATATGCTTTTTCATTCATTAATAATAAATTCATTAAACATTAATATAAATAACAAATATTTTTTGGATAAATATAAATAGTTCTAAATAAAAGAGAACAGTTTAATTGCCTGACACTTGCAAATCCCTTGGTATTTGACTTAATAGAGGACAAGTGGATTCTTTTATCTGATTTTCTACTCAATTTGTTAAGAAACATGAATTGAAATATGAAGAAGGCCCAGCTTTATACAGGAATGTAACTGGAGGGGAGAAGAGTATTTCAATAGCCTTCCCATATAATTTTGGATATTTTTGATGAAACATAAAAACTCCTATCTCAGAATATGAAATCTAAAACATATCAAGGAACTCTTCTCAATGAACTCATAGTATCCCAAGGCCACACCATGAAAGCACTTGGATATAAAGGAAATAACATTAGATCAATCAAACCAATTACCAGTCTATAAAATCAGATTGCCTAAGTCTTTCTAATTTTTATATGAAAAACTCATGTTGTAATACTTGACATTTTAAATCAGCTGATTTGCAAATCAATATAAGGTTTTGTACAAAAGTACTAAATTAATTTAAATATATTGGTTATTTTATACAGATAATTATAAATTGTCAGATTTAAAGCTAGAATAATGTAATGCAAGTAGTCTAGTAAGCTTAACTCCTATGATTCACGCGTTTGACAAATATTTATTAAGAGCTTTCTAAGTCCTAGGTACTATTATGGATATTGGACATGCAGTATGGAGCAAAACTGGCAAAAATCACTCCTTTTTGGAACTTACATTCCAGTGGGAATAACAGACCACATATGAGATAATTAATTAAAAACTAAAACATGTTATACATAAGTACTATGGAGGAATATAGAGCAGGAAGGAAGATAGAAAATATGGTGTGTTAGGGATTGGTGGTTGGAAGGTCATTAGATGGTGCATCCAGGAAAAGCCTCAATGAGAGAGGAACATTAATGTAAAGAGTAAAAGAGTCTTAGGAATCAATCCATGAAGCTATCAGGGAAAAGAGTTTTCAAGGCAGAGGATAGCAAGTGCAAAGACCCTAAGTTGGGTGCATGCCTTGTCTGTTTACATAAAATGGACAAAGAGAAATAAGTAGGAATGAATTCAGAGAAGGTAGGAGGAAAGGAGGAGACAGAGCAAGGGCAGATTACGTAGGATTTCTAGCTCTGAAAAAGGACTTTGGCATTTACTCTGAATGAAACAGAAAACTACTGAGAATTTTGAGCAGAAGGGTGACAAGATGCCTCTTGTGTTTTAATAGGATCACTCTGGCTGCTGTACTGAGTACTCACTGAAGGAGTGCCAAGTTGGAACACTCAGGATACTTTCAGCTACAAGTAGCAATATATCAAACCAAAAGTGGCTTAAGCAGTTAGGACATTTAATATTTCTCCTAAAACGGGCTCCAGAAAATGAATTAAGTAGCTCCCCAGTGTTGGTAAGAACATGAAGGCTGTTTCCTTTTTTGCTGATGGCACAACGTCCAGGTGTCTATTGAGCATTCCTTCAGGCCTGCATATGGGCTGCCTTGGCTCCTTGCATTAGATGCTATTTTGACAACATGGTTTCTGTTGGGGGCAGAGGTGGCTCTCATTTATATGGGAATAATATGCAACCTAGCTTACTAAAACATCTACCTTTAAATACCCATAAGTGAATAGGAACAGTATGACCAAGACTGGTTTTAGCCTTTCTTGTGTCATGTCACATAGCAAATAATGATAGAGGTATGAGATGTTGGAGTAAACAGACAAGACTGCAGAAGCCTGGAGGTGTTCTGTTCATGGCATTTGGCCATGTTAAGACTCACTTCGCTGTCATGACAGCTGAAGAATCAATGTCTCAGCATATCTGTAACCCTCCTCGTTGCCATAGCACACCTGATAAGCAGAGCTGCTGCATATGTTCATGTAACTTGGTACTTGGCCAAGAGTTTTAGTAGGGGCTGAAGCTCAATCTGGATTCTTCTTAACAGACTGTGGGCCCCAATGGAAGGTGAATTTTTTTCTGTTCATCATCCTTGAGTTCATAGGATGATTTTTTATTGTAATTTGCACAAAAGTGCTCTTTACGCTAGTTGTACCCTGGTTTACTACTGGTTTTTCATCCCTGGGCATAACACATGAACTAAATCAGAAGAAGAGGTGGGAGATTGTTTGCAAAGTATCTCAGTGTCTGTCATGGAAATATTTCTTAAATGGGCAGATCTATGTTAATACTTTTTAAAAAATTTTTATTTATTTATTTTTAATTATACTTTAAGTTCTGGGATACATGTTAATACCTTTTTATTCAGAAATTTGTGGATATGAAAAATAAATTGTGGATTATAAACTTTCATATATTTATCTGGTTATCATGTCATTATTGCTATAGCTTCAATGTGTTTAATAGTTTTTCTAACAACCTATTTTGATTATTTTATTAATTACAAAGGAGCACTTCGTGGATTTTCCTAAAAAACAATATCTAAAGGTAAAGTTTAATGTTTATAGAGGCAATTTAATTTCTTAGTCAATCCAAATTCTTAATATTATTCATACAGCAGTTTATGAGTAGATATATCAGCAATTAACATAAACTAAAAGAGTAACCTTATTACACATAAATGCAAGGGGAATGGACTGATAAGGTACAAAGGCAGAGCTTTGAGGTGGGTCTGACAATTATAATTTTCTTTAGTTTTTTTAAAAGAGTAATTCATGGCTTTCAACTGTTACTAAATTTTGAAATAAATAATAAAAGTTTATTTTCAGAAACATACGTTAATAATTAATTTATTCTTTTGAGAATATACAACCCTAACCATGAAACTAGCACCCAAGACAGAAGTATTTTCTTAGCAAAAAAGGGTGTCACAGGTACCAGGGAATAGCTGGCAAAAACTGCTAGAAACAAACGAACAAAAGAAATGGGGAAAAAATCATAGCTACTACACAGCAGAGACTTAAACATTTGGAGATAATAAAGAAGATCATATATTTTTCAAATACACAAGTAATGATAAATTTCAATAACCTCCACCAAATATAATAACCTAATGGTATCTTACGGATTCTATTTAAAAAGGAAGAGAACCTCAGCCTAAGCAGGCAAAAATGCCTTTATCTACCTCTTTCTTAGCCTACAGGTCAAACTCCTAACATTTCTGTTCACCTGGCCTAACCTTCCTTATCTAGCTCAGACATTTCAGAGATGTTTCACTTCATCCTATCTCCCCTGAATCACCAGCCAGATTGAAGATCCCTTTGTATTAGATATTATCCATAATATTAGTTATTAGGCAACCCCAGAGACACCTTCCCTGTTCCTACTAGCACCAGTCCCTATTCTAAATTTCATTGACAACACTGGAAGGAATTACTGATGGGATTCAGGGTATTCTGGAGTCATCACAAACAGTTCGACCTGTCAGGCACTGGGGTGGACAATGTACACTCCTAGGAAAATAGTCACATCCTTCTTTTATTTTGTGGCCATTTTTGTATCCATGGTAAGATAAATAAACAAAAGGGCTTAGAAGGAATTCCAGAGTTTATCAGATTAGCACCTCTTTACCAAACAACTGATTTATCTTATTACTGACACACTAAAATTAATCATAACTTAAGGAAGATGTAAGATGTTTTTTATTGTGTGATGATCTAGATATATTTTTAATCTAGAACTTTTGAGTGATTGTTTCTAATAAATATAAATACCATTCAGTTGACAAGAAGATGGATTGGAGTTTTCTAGTCAAACAGACCTGTGTTGCCATCCAGGTTCCAACCTTTCTGTGTGACTACAGACAGCATAATTTGCTTCCCTGAGCCAATTTCTCTCATGTCACCTATTATGGATTCAATAAATTATTAATGTCCTTTGACAAATTTAGCAAATATCAATAGATCAATCATGTACAGGGTGCTAGGGATTGGCAGCAAATAAGAGATAAGCTCTGTATATTTTAAATATAAAAGGCTGCTTTTTCATTACTTATATATTGTCAAAAATTCTGCCATGAAATATTCATGAAATGTTCATAGTTCCTAATTTTAATCCTTGTACCAATTGGCAATAGACAACTTCTTTTCTCCATATATATATATATATATATATATATATATATATATATGACTCATAAAGGGCAAAGGGCAAACAATTCAACCAGCTCCAAGATACTTTTTGTACATAATTACCTTCTCCAATACTGCCCTTCACATAGACTCTAAATTAGTCAAACTAGTCCATCCTATGCCTATACTTTGTACTTTTCATGTATTAAAATTTCCCTGCTTGGCTCACTTTTTTGTGGCAGGGCTGTGGCAGGACTGGCTGTGGTGTTTGTCCCTCTGGTCTGAGTGGCATACTTGTTGCTGCAGTGACACCTGACCTCACCACCATGACAGAGCAGATGACCCTTTGTGACACTCTCGAAGGCCACAATAGCTGGGTAACCAGATCGCTACTACCCTGGACATGATACAGTCCACCTCTCGAGACAAAACCATCATCATGTGGATGTTGAACAGGGACGAAACCAACTGTGGCATCCCACAGTATGCCCTGAAGGGTCATTCCCACTTTGTTTATGACAGAATCATCTCTTCAGGTGGCCACTTTCCTCTCAGGCTCCTGAGATGGAAACCTGTGCTTCTGGGATCTGACAAATGGCATCACTGTGAGATGATCTGTAGGCCATACCAAGGACGTGTTGAGTGTGGCCTTCTCCATTGATAACTAGTAGATTGTCTCTAGATCCTGAGATAAAACCATCTAGTTATGGTTATAATCCTGAGTATATACAAATACACTGTCCAGGTGGACATCCACTCAGAGTGGGTGTCTTATGTTCACTCCTCACCTAACAGCAGCAACACTATCACCTCTGTAGCTGGGACAAGCTGGTCAAGGTACAGAATCTGGCTAACTGCAAGCTGAAGATGAACCACTTTGGCTACATGGCCCATCTGAACACTGTGACTGTCTCTCCAGATGGATCCCTCTGTGCTTCTGGAGGCAATGCTGGCCATGCCATGCCATGCAATCTCAACAAAGGCAAGCACCTTGATACGCTATGTGGTGGGAATATCATCAATGCTCTGTGATTTAGCCTCAACTGCTACTGGTTCTGAGCTAGCACAGGCCTCAGCATCAAGATCTGGGACTTAGAAGGAAAGACCATCATAGAAATTAAGCAAGAAATTATCAGAATCTGCAGCAAGGCAGAGACTCCCCATTGCACCTCTCTGGTCTGCTGATGGCCAGACTGCTGGCTACATAGACAATCTGGTGCAAGTGTGGCAGGTGACCATCAGCACCTGCTAGACATTTATGGCAGAACTTTAGGTTTTTTTAAACGGACTTTCTGATTTAAAAAAAAAAAAAAATCTTTCTACTTTGATCATTATTAACTTCCCCAGCAGTGAAACATAAAGAGATGGGGAGAAAGTATTTAAGTGGCTGTTCATATTATGAAACACAGTTTTTGCTTGAGTTGCCAGACTGCTTAGCTTGAGGACAAGTTACATGGAAATGGAAAAAGGAATCACTGCCTTTTGGTCTTGCTATGTGTGTTTTATTATGATTGAGAGAATATTACTTAAAATAGCTTTTATGGTGCCTTACTGAGGGGATGGGCTATATGCAGGCAGATTCCAACACAATTTGTAAATTGATCACAGTAGAATGATCTGGTTTTCTTGTATTACATTAATGAATGTGGAATGCTTGTAGAATCAAAAATATTATTTTAAATTTCTGTTTATGTAACTCCAGGGTATTAACTGAAATCAAGATCAATTACCTAGTAATATGGACAAATTTAAATCTTAAACACTTTTGAGAAACTTAAAAAACACAAACAGCTACAAAAATACTGTAACAAATTCTTACATAGAATCCATGGTTATCAATAGAAACATTTCATCATTTTAACTTTATTTATGAAATAACTTAAGCATGACAGATAAGATTGTCAACCATTTTGTTCTCTCTTCTAATCCCATTCCCTCATTGCCAGAGGCACTGACCATCCTAATTTTGGTGTACTTCTTCTTTTTTTTATTATTATTATACTTTAGGTTTTAGGGTACATGTGCAGGTTTGTTACATACGTATCCATGTGCCATGTTGTTTTGCTGCACCCATTAACTCGTCATTTAGCATTAGGTATATCTCCTAATGCTGTCCCTCCCCACTGGTGTACTTCTTAATGTCGCATTTTGCTCCACATATTTTTGTATTGGAATTATTTACAAGAAGCACTCATTACTTTAGAAATAAACATAATTTTATGAAATATCTGGCCTAAATTATGTTGAATTAAGCCAGTTAAACATATCAATTCAAAATATCTACTTTTGGAGTATACCTAAATTCCAAATTGGCTATATATATGGTTATTTAAATGTATCAATTTCTTTATCACTGTGTTAAGTAAAAATCACAATATTTATGCATACTTCCATGTATAAGTTGTTTATAATTAGCTGTTTTATCTTAAATATATATATTAGGGAAGATGATTATAGTATTGCTTCTAGGTTATTTTATTTGAAAATCAGGGCTGGGCGCGGTGGCTCACGCTTGTAATCCCAGCACTTTGGGAGGCCAAGGCGGGCGGATCACGACGTCAGGAGATCGAGACCACGGTGAAACCCCGTCTCTACTAAAAATACAAAAAATTATCCGGGCATGGTGGCGGGCGCCTGTAGTCCCAGCTACTCGGAGAGGCTGAGGCAGGAGAACGGCGTGAACCCGGGAGGCGGAGCTTGCAGTGAGGCGAGATTGTGCCACTGCACTCCAGCCTGGGTGACAGAGCAAGACTCCGTCTCAAAAAAAGAAAAAAAGAAAATCGGATTTTTAAACATCTAATTTGATATTATATTGATACAAGAGAATAGGAATTTTGTACAATTTAAAATAAGATTATTAATTATGATAATTTTAAGATATTGATTTCAGTAAAAATTGAACCTGAAATTAATAGAATGCTGAAGATATTTGTATATACATCACTGTAGCCTGAAATTTCAACCGTAGTACAAAAAATGCATTCTAAATAGAACTGAAGAAGTTTATCTGCTGAAACGAGACTGCAGAAGACATTATGCCACCTGCTATTTCCAGGGTATTTATAGGATTCTGACATTCTCTAAGATAAACACTTTCTATAAAGTTCATTGCAGCCAAGACTATTCACTTCTAGTAAGTACCATAAGCAAACCAGAGGTTGTATAGTGCTGTTTTCATTTGCTGCTAACAGTGTCTTGAGTCATTCTGACTTTGGTAGATTTAACTCTGCCTGTTTGATATTTTGAGAATTTTTAGGTTTCTGCTGTCTTAACTGTTTCTCTGACTTTCAGCTTAAATCTACAAGGCATTAGAGTGCCCTTTAGAATCCCTAAGATCTACTCACACCGAGTTCATAGCATTGCACTGGTCCTTTTGCCTACATATTAATTCTTAGTTTCTAGACTTTCAACATATTCCAAATAAGTATGTGTGTCATAAAAGCAGCATTACATTCAAAGTTAGAAGGAAAGGATTCTTGTCATAGCCCTCTCCCCTAAAAACCAATAACTTTATAAAACTCATTAATTCCCATGTCTCAGGGCTGTGGGCAGAACCAAATGAGAACTGAATGTGAAAGTCTTTTAATATGCAAAGCAGAGTATCTTATGTTGTCATTTGTCAGTTCTAGATTGTTTCAAGACAAACAGTGTCTTTCAAAAATAAGATTGTAAGTGGTACTATGCAGTTGGTAGTTAACTCATCAAAATTCTATTCATCTGAAAAATATCTGATGCTTAGTAAAAGAAAGCACGTTATAATTCTCACTATTATTCATATAATATCAAAACAAGACAGACTTTTATCATTTCTCTTCATTATGGAGTACTAATAATTTATAAGCTTATTGCAATTAAAACTGCTTAATTAATACCAAAGATTACTTAACTGCAAACAAGATATGAAAAGAAAAATATTTTAAGCATCTGAGCAAAAAATATATCTCTAATTTGTTTTTGTCATCTATGCTGTTGTAGTAATATCCCTTCCTGCAGTTAGTAGTCAAATATTTCCACAACATAGTCCTATTATCATTTTTAAAATTTATGTTTTTTAAATGGTAAAAATTACCATTAATTAAAGTGACTCCAAATACTAAGTATTTCACATGCTTTAGTTTATCCCCATCTTACAGGAAAATAGAGATTTCAAGAAGTTTAGTAATTAGCCCAAGATCACATAGTTACTGAGTGAGGCTGTTGGGGCTTTATCCTGCCAATCTGATTCTAATATTCCTTTTTAAACCCTATTCACTCTTCATGCTGCCCCCGTACATGTGTCCTTTATTTTAGTCCAGTGGTTCTCAGTACTGGCTGCACATTAGAATCACTCAGGAGCTTAAAAACTTCTGATGCCAGGACCCCTCTCTCAGCAATTGGGTTGAATTGGTCTGTGGTGGAGATTTGTGATGATGTCTGATCATAAGTTTTAAAACCTCCCGTGGGTGATTGTGATGTACAAACAGCACTGAGAATCTCAGATTTGGCCAAAACTATCCACTTTCTAGATAATTCTTTGAATGACAGTATGCTTTCCTGTTGCCGTAACATTTGCTCATGCTCATGCTCACGCTGGGAGTAAAGTTGCCTAGTTTATAAAACAAGGGCTTTGGTGTAGGATAGAAATAAATAGTTCTGATTCAATGCCCATTACTAACCTATCACAGCATTCAGGTATATACAGTGAGAATGAAGCTCTTGCGACATAAGCTTCTTCATATTTAAAAATGAGAAAAATTATATGCTATAGAATTATTGTGAAGGGTATATCAAGCAGATAAATTACAGATCCAATTACATAATTTCATCTTCAAGGTATTATTCATGTAGAAAACATGCTTCAAATAAGTATTGCAAAAGGGTAGTTGTCCATAGGCAGAAATTCATTGAGTATATTCATATGTGTCTGATATAACCTTCATGTTTTCCTCGCACACCCAGAAGACACATAAAGTATGAAAGAGCACTTCCAGAGGGGCTGTTCTGGGTGAGGTAAGAGATTTCAATGGTATAGCAACTCATCAAGTTAATATAAGAAATGTTCCTCTGACTTCCTCATATTTTTGCCACTTGCCCATTTACTTAAAACTAAATTGAACAGCTAGTAAGTTTGTGAGCAAGATCATTTCCAAGCAATACACCAGATCAGACTGTTAACTGTCCATTAGTATAGGCAAAATAGCTCTTATTAAGTTGGGCCTTCGTTTGTAATGCCTTTTCTCATTCTACCTCCACCTGTCAAAATTCTCCGTCATTATCTTTCAACACCCATCTCAAATGCCATTTTTCTTTTTTAATGTTTCCTGAATACAAAGATAATAGCTAATGACACTTTCAGTCTCTCGTGTATGGGTGAAGTTGAATACAAAATAAAAGAAGAAATCTGTATTATTCATTCATTCATTCAAATGTAATTTATTGAGAACTATACACTGGGCAAGAAGTTATGATTTTTAAAATACTGTTATTCTGCTTCTCAGTTTATAGTTAAGTGGGAATAACAGACATAAAGTTCACAGTTGAAGTTTAGTGTGACACCTGAGATAACAGAAACAGTTGTGGATATAGTGATAACAAAGAGAACATGATTATCAATATCTCACATGTAGATATGTCAGAAAAGGTTTCACACAGATGAATATGATTGAGGTCAGTTTTGCAGCATCTTTTGGATAGCATCGTTTTTAGTGACAAACATAACATTGGCCTGACTCTACCACTTATAATTCTGTAAACTTGGACATGAAATAAAACTTCCCTGTATCTATTTCCTCACTAAATTGCCATAGAACTTACATTAAATAATATGTGTAAAAAAATTGGCAAGGCTATGCGCAATGGGTCATACCTATAATCTCAACAGTTTGAGAGGCCAAGGGAGAGGACCACTTGGGCCAAGGAGTTTGAGACTAGCATGGGCAATATAGTAAGACACCATCTCTTCAAAAAAAAAAAAAAAAAAAAAGCCGAATATCTAACATAAGGTAAGCCATCAACAAATCCCAGTAGTTTTGATACAAATCAATTAAACATTATTATAATGGCATTCCTTATAAAATATAAGATTTTAAAAAATAAGGAAGCATAAAAAACAATCGCAAGGAATTGTCAGCAATTTTCATAAAATTGAGCATTAGATATTTATGGGGAGATATGGCCTTACGAGAGATATGGCTGGACAGGTAGGTTAAGACTAGAACTTAAAGGTTTTGGTAAGGTCATCCTATGGATAAAGTAATGTCATCTAGGATAGGTACAAACTTTATCCTGAAGGCAATAGGAGTAAGGTGTATTGAGAGAATGGCATTAAAAGTTTTATAGAGAGGAATAATATGATCCAATTATAATTTTTTAAACCCACAGCAATGTAGCTGATAAAAGCAGGGATAAAATGCAGTGAAAAACTAAATGAATTAAGCCAAATAAGAAAAAAAATAGAATTGCTGATATTTACAGTTAAAGAAAATTTTGAGGGTGAATATGAGGAAGGAAACATACTAAATTGAATTTTAAAAGACAGATCGAACATGACTTAGTGGCCAACTGGATGTGAATATGAGGAGTGTAGGGTTAATGGTGACTCCTGGGTCCCAGAATTGTGTAACTAGGTGAAGGTCACTGAAGGTTTTAACCATCCAAGATGGTTAAAACATGGGACTAGATTTTAAGGATAGTAAATGAAGTTCTAAGGTACATGAAGGGCAGCTAGGTAGTTATGTACAAAGTAAACCTTAGAAGAGAGAGAAGAACTGCAGATACATGTACACTATATCCCTGTTTTTAAATTTAACAGTTTTTATTTATTGTAAAGTTATTTCTCCTCAATTTTCAATACAGCAGAGCTTTGTAAGTTGTTAATGAGTTTAATCTTTTACTAAATCCACAAAAACTCTTTCATAAACTAGTACTATTAGAATCCCCATTTTCCAGAAGAGTTATGTAAACTTTAAACAGTGAATGAAAAGGTAGAATCTGAATCTAGACCACATGAATCAAATGCCAGAACTCTTTTAGTAGCAAATATTTATGCATCGTTTCGTAGAAAATACTTAAGATATTTGTAATTTTTGTAATTTTAGCATATTTAACCTTCATTTGCAAACACTCTTCCCTTCTCCCTGTGGAAACCTTTACCAAACTCTGACATTTATTTTGCCTGGCTATGTAACAGACAATCAGTATACATAAACCTGAAAACAAGGAAACATGCATTAATGCATGAGCAATAATAAGGTTTTAATGTGAATAAATTTGAAGACAAGTGGGTTAAAGTACACTAGGCATAAATGGGTTAAGGTACATCTTTAGTAAAATGTTCTTTTTTATTTATTTTTTTGGTGAGACAGAGATTTACTCTTATTGGCCAGACTGGAGTGTAATGGTGCGATTTCAGCTTACCACATCCTCCGCTTCCCAGGTTCAAGTGATTCTCCTGACTCAGCCTCCCAAGTAGCTAGGATTACAAGCATGTGCCACCACATCTGGCTAATTTTGTATTTTTAGTAGAGACGGGGTTTCACCGTGTTGCCTAGGCTGATCTCGAACTCCTGACCTCAGGTGATCCACCTGGCTTGGCCTCCCAAGGTGCTGGGATTACAGGCATGAGCCACCATGCTCAGCCAGTAAAATGTACTTTTAAAAACAATATTGCTGTCCTGTTTGTGAGGGTTTTTTTTTTTTGTTTGGTTGGTTGTTTTTTTGGTTTTTTTGTTTTTTTTTTTTTTTGAGACAGGGTCTTGCACTGTCACCTTGGCTGGAGTACAGTGATATGATCACGGCTCACTGCAGCCTCCTGGACTCAGGTGATCTTTCCATCTCAGCCTCCCAAGTAGCTGGGAATACAGGTACACACCACAATGCCCAGTTAGTTTTTACTTATTTTGTAGAGATGAGGTATCATCATGTTGCCCAGGCTGGTATTGAACTCCTTTGCTCAAGCAATCCCCCTGCCTCAGCCTCCCAAAGTATTGAGATTACAGGCATGAGCCACTACACCCAGCCCCAATGTTATTCTTCAAGTATAATAAGATTATAACATTTCAGAAAAAAAAAGTGTTAGTACAATATTTTATAACACTCAAAGATGGAAACCTAAAGTAAATTTCCTATACCTGCCTTTATTTAAATTAGGAAATCAATGTGTGGCATAATCCTTTCAAAGGTAGAAACTTATATTTTTGACTAGCTGATACCAAGACTTGTCATTTATCTTTCTGATGTTTAAAGTAGCTACCTTCTAGCTTTCAACAAGCCCATTTTATTAATTTTCAAATTGGTCACTCATAAATCAAATATTGACTTTATATATACCCATATATGCCCACACATGCTCATACACTTACTAAGCAAAATAATGTGCACTTATGTAACACAGTTATCTTTAATGCTTAGGACATATCTTGTGCACATAAAATGTCAAAGATAAAGTTTATATCATATTAATAAGAATATGATGGAGAAATATAGTAATATTTATTTGAGATTTTTTAAAAATCCTGGGCACAAAAGGAATGTTAAGAATGTATTTCTATCTTGTAAGAAATTCTGATTTGTTCAAAGAGTCAATAAATAAGTATATTGTGCCAATTATGAATACATTGATTGTCACATCCAAATCCACCCCCCATTGCCTGCTCTACAATAATGGAGATGGGTTTGATAAATATTTCTCCCTTGTGAACTTGCACATTTTGAGCTCTGTCAGTACATGACATTGGAGGGACACTAGAGGAAGAAAGGTTTGTCTTTCTGGTCCTAGTGTGCTCCTCTCAGCATGCAGCTTCTTTAATACCTGGCTCCTATAGCACATGGTGGCTAGAAGCACCCAGACACTCTGTCTGATGGCTTTTCAGTGAGTTCTGAAGCCCAGCACTTCCTGGGGATGGCATCTTCCACACCCCCTTAAGTTGCTTTGCATTAACTTTCAGTGTGCAGTCTCCTTGTGGATAGCATTTTCCATTACCCTCTCAGATGGCATAGCAGTGGAGTGTTGCCAATGAGGCACCTCTACGAAGATGGCACCCCTTAGATGGCTTTGAAGAGGAGTGCTGCTGGTTAGGATCCTCCCTATGGGTGACTTATTTGGAATCCCAGAGGAAAACATTTCCAACAAGTCCTGCTGTTCCAGCACCTCAGCAATTTGTCTACCAGCCAGTGAGCCACAGGCATGTCCTCACAAATAAAGTTTGGATATCAGCCTTGCAGGGGATGAGGAGGTTCGTTTTGGGTACCTCTCAGCTTCAGAGGCAATGGTTTCTCCTTATAATTACTATTACTATATTCTTTAGACTCCTCTTTAGTTATTACTATCTAATCTTCCATTACATAAATACTGTATTATATCTACTGATTCTTTATATTAAACTTTCTCCAAATTACTGTGTGGGTTCTATCTGTTGGTAGGCCTCTGACTACCACATACATCAAAAGTAAAATAAGATCCAATCTAAGGATCAAGTTGCAATAATACAAGACACAAATACAAAATGTGCCCACTCCGTGGCATAAAAGAAATAGCAAGTGCTGCAACAGAAAATGAAAGTATCAATAAAATGCTTCATGGACTTTGGGTTAGATCTCTAAGGATAGAGGACATTTTTTTTCAGATAGAGAAGAATAGGGAAAACTTTCTGTGAATGCCTTAACAAAGGAACTCTCCTTACATTGTTAGGGAATCAATGAGTAGGAACGGAGAACTGGCAGGGTAAATGTAGAAGATTAATTAGGCTAAAAATACATGGTAAGATCAGTTACAAAGAATCTTCCAATGCGATGTTAAGGATTTTGCACATATTATATAGATACTGATAAGCTAAACAGATTTTCACCTCAAAATATGTTTCCTTTAGAAACTCAGTTTATATTAGGCACTTTATCTGTGGACACTGCTGTATGATATGGTTCTGTCTGCTTCTAAAATGAAATCATATGCTTACATCTTAAAAAGTGTGTGTGAGTATATGTGTGTGTGTGTGTGGGGTGTGTGTGTGTGTGGGGTGTGTGTGTGTGTGGGGTGTGTGTGTGTGTGTGTGTGTGTGTGTATGTACTGAAGTTAAATGAAGAATTCTGATAAATCTGCATGGATATAAATATGTATTCAAAAGCAAAACAGCTGAAATAATTTGTCAGAGATGCCAGATACTAAGAGCATTATTTGTATTATGAATATTTCAATTTTGGTAGGTGTTATGAATTGAATGTTTGTATATCCAAAAAATTTTATATGTGAAATCTAATCCCCACAGCATATGGAGTTAGGGCCTTTGGGAGATAATTAAGTAGAACCTATTAATGAAATTAAGTGCCTGTATAGCTTGCTGTCTTTCTGCTATGTGAGGATATAAGTTGGTTGTTTGCAACAAGGAAGAGGGCTTGAACCAGAAGCTGCCCATGCTGACGTTCTGATCTCAGATGTCGAGCCTTCAGAATTGCTAGACATAAATGTCTGTTGTTTAAGCATCCCAGTCTATGGTAATTTGCTATAGCAGCCTAAATTGACCAAAATAGTGGGTGACCAGGAAATATATTTTTATCATAATTTCCTTCACAGTCCATATTGTAAACATCAGTTATAGTTTAAGAACGGCAGGGCATAAAGATTTGACATTTCAAGATAGAGTCTAAAGGAAATCTAAAGGTATATACACATATTTTAAAAAGCCACAAGTAAAAGTGCACATTATTCACTATCCAGAGGAATAGAATTGAGTCCTGGATATTATCAAAGTCATAAAATGACATAAAATGGATATTACCTAGGGGTTTAGATAATGCATTCTTTTCCCATTTTGTTAAGCTCTGAGTGAGACTGAACTGTCAGACACCTGTCAAGTAGAAGGAAACTTCAAGCAACACCTTCAAGAAGCAGCAAATTAAGTATATGTCAACGAGTTGTTGGACTGAATGGGAATGTCAAACATGCCAGAATTGTAGACACTGTCTGTATCAAGTTGCAAGATTATTTATAAAGAGTTGTATACCTGTACAGCATAAATCAGTTTTTCATTCATCTGATGCTAGTGATCTCATCATCACTATATATAATTCAGTTTGGATAAGAAAACAAAAATCACCGTATAAAGTTGCTTTATTAAAACAGGAGTATTATGCTAAATTCATTATTGGTATTTAAATACTACATTTAAAATCACAGTGGTAATAGTGTAATGAAAATATACGTGTAAAATTTGCATTTGTATTATTTATGGTTTCATCCATGTGTTGATTCTAATTTTTAAATCCAAATACATTTCCATCTTCTCAGGGAAGAGAGTTCCTATCACCAAAAACACCCTCCTCCCATGGAAAGAATGTTTTGATTAAATCTGTTTCACTCTTTATTTATCCGATTTGGCAGATCATTTTCACGGCTTAAGAATGTTTTTGTAATCTATATTACAACATTAAATCAGAGTGATTTATTTTTAAATGCCTAAACTGACATATATCTCACTCACAGATAATAAACATCCACTTACCTTTCTTGGGAAAATGCTGATATTCATATATTAAAGATCTTCACATATTTATTTGAAAATCAGGGTTCCTAATAAGCTATTGCTAAAAATAATGTTCATTAACATTCACATAAAGGTTGTACAGATTTTCTAAGGTGAAGCCTTTTTGGCACATGTTATTTTTAATATATGGAGTATTGTAGGGAGCAAACAAATGGAGTTTACTTATACAAAATGCCTATTCTCAAGACTTAAAAATTTAGTAGATGATCCTTACTGGTATTGCCTTTCAGATGACTGAATGTGACAGTCTCTAATTACAGATAAGAAAATCTTTAAAATTGAATCTAAGCATAAAGAACTACTTCACGATTTTGAATTACTTGGTTACCTCTTTACTACTTTTAAATTGTTAACAGACATTTGTTCAATGATATTCACATTGTTAAATATGTCTCCCATTTTCATATGATTTCACTTTAATTGTCAACTGTTTATATTTTACTCACAATAAAATTATATTATAAAATGCAATTACTCTAACTGGCATGAGTTGGTGAAGAAAAAAATCATATAGGTCAAATTTCCTGACACATTATTCAGTCATCAATACAATCCTGGACCTCTAGAGAAAAACACAAAACTGAGTCAATTTGTTTGTGAGAAATACCAGGATATTTGGAATCATTTAGGTAAATTTGGGGGTTAATGACTGATTTGATATGCATTTCAGTTTATCTCAGTGAATAGACAATTACAAAAACAATGTCCTCCCTCACATTTTGTTTTAATGCATGCAAAACAGACAAAATACAAAAGAAATAGTAATGAAAGCAATTTTACAGATGATACTGAAAATATTAAGTAAAAGAAAATTTGAGTATGAAATATACTGAAACACAGAATTTTCCTTTTCCAACGCATATACACTAGAGTCAGAGTAAGAAAGATATGGATATGTTTTACTATTATTTAAAAGAAAAATTATAGTATAAAACTACATTTTTAGTTAGAAAATTATACTTTTCATTTCAAGGATTTCAGGGACAGTTGCATACTGCAAAAATATATTTTTGGATTAAGTACCTAAATGCTCTAAGATTTATCTTAGATATGGTACCAGGTGAACTAAAAATGTTGACTCTAGGCCAGGCACAGCAGGTCATGCCTGCAGTCCCAGCACTTTGGAAGGCTGAGGCAGGTGGACTGCTTGAGGCCAGGAGTTTGAGACCAACCTGGCCAACACGGTGAAACTTCACCTCTACTAAAAGTACAAAAATTGGGTGGTGTTGTACACCTGTAGTCCCAGATACTCTGGAGGCTGAGGCATGAGAATCACTTGAACCCAGGAGGCGGAGGTTGCAGTGAGCCAAGATTGTGCCACAGCACTCCAGTCTGGGCAATAGAGTCAGACTCTGTCTCAAAAACAAAATAAATAAATAAATACGAAATAAAAATTTAAGAAAACAGCAAGCAAAAAATTAAAACCTTGATTCCTGCTAAAGAGAAATGTGTTTTATAAAAGTAGTTATATAAGCTTTCATTCTCAAAGTTACTATTATACTTCCATTCATTTTTCTTACTGTGGTAAGAATTCATAAGATTGTCTATGAATCAGATTTATACACAACCTTGTATATCTACAATTGCCTCACGAATTTTATAACTTTTTTTTTTTTTTTTTTTTTTTGAGACGGAGTCTCGCTCTGTCACCCAGGCTGGAGTGCAGTGGCGCAATCTCGGCTCACTGCAAGCTCCGCCTCCCGGGTTCACGCCATTCTCCTGACTCAGCCTCTCCCAGTAGCTGGGACTACAGGCGCCTGCCACCACGCCCAGCTAATTTTTTTGTATTTTTAGTAGAGACGGGGTTTCACCGTGGTCTCGATCTCCTGACCTCGTGATCTACCCGCCTCGGCCTCCCAAAGTGCTGGGATTACAAGCGTGAGCCACCGTGCCCGGCACGAATGTTACAATTTATGGGCTACCAGTAGCAGTGCCAATGTGAAAAATGATAAAAAGTCATTGACACTTCTTTTTTAAAAATTGTATTATTTCAGAAGCTTTAGGGGTACAAGTAGTTTTTAGTTAAATAGATGAATTGTGTAATGGTGGAGTCTAGGATTTTAGTGCAACTGTCACATGAGTAGCACACATTATGCCAATTTTTAAAAATTCTTAAAGTGTGCTGTAATTCCCCAAAATAAAAATATCTAACGGTGGTTAAAAAAATTTTTAAATAACTCATAAATTAAAAGGATAGGTTCCGTGAAATTTGCAAAAAGAAAGTGCATCCTAAAAATCTCTAATTTCATCAAATTAGAAACTATAACTGAATGAATTTTCAAAAAATTATAAGTTCTTTCAGAGACATAAGTGGCATTCAAATTTATATTCTTCAATCAAATATTAGATTATATAAATTATATTAAGTAGTCACAACATTGAAGTCATATTAAATCTGATGAAAATTATGCTTATATCTAATTGAAATTATGCTTAAAGTTGAAGAATTATCAATAGAACCCTCAGTATCTATTAGATGAAATATTATATTTTCAAAAATGAAAAGTGAACAGGACCAACATTTGTTGAACATCTACAAGGTGTCAGGTCAGACATTAACAGGAATTATTAAGTTTATACTTCACTACACCTGGTGATACAAATATTATGATATATTTACAACATAAACTATACATTTTTAGATGCAATAAAGAATAAAATAGTGGAAAAATGCATAAGTTTGGTAGGTAATACCTTCAACTGCAGACTAATGCAACTATAGTGATAGAGTGGACAAATAACAGCATAATGTAATTTTAAAATAATATCTTGTTTTATCCTATTTCTGTTTGCTTTGCCAATGTCAGATCAAGAAGGAGATTATTCATGGTATTTTTCAAACTGGGGCTGGATGGTCACCTATCAGGAGTATTGCCAAATGGAATGTTGCAATTTAGAACAGAAGACCATTTTGGAGGTCTCCTTCAAGTCTAAGAATCCAGGGTTTGAAATATTCAGGAAAGCTAATGGACTTCCCCAAAATATTAAATGTATATTCAATACTATATCTTACAAATAACTGCAATCACTAACTGTATGAGTATGCACTAAAATGACAATTGGGTCAAAGAAGATTCTAATAAATATTGATTCCACTTTCCATGATAGTAAATTTTTAGTATAGTTCCTTGACAATAGTTCCCTCAGAATTTTTTATGCAGGTTCAATTTACTGCTGATTATTTTCATACTCCTAAGGCTCAATTAAAATTTATTTTTATTTGCAAAGTGGCTCAAAGTCTTAGCCATGAAAATTAACATTTTTTAGTTTTAAATACTACTACATGCTATCTCTTAAAATGTTTGTTCTAAAGGGCATGGATAAGAAAATATTAATAAAATGTGATGCTTTTGAAGAGACAATTTAGCAAGATATTATATTAACATTTTGGCAGAGTGTCTTTTCTTGCTCAAATCATGGACTAATTTCTGCAATTATACTATGTGAAAATATTTGTAAAATATGGCTAAAATTAAGGAAATTCATTTTTATACCCTATTTGATTTGCAAATTTGACCAAAATGCTCTCATCTAGGATATCCTTTGGGTGACTGTCTTTTATTTCTTCACTTATCCTGGCATAAATATTGGCCCAAAATATTTTGTTTTATCCAACTAAGAATACAAGTTTCTCAGTGTTAGCCAACATGGGAATAAAACAGTAAAATAAATTCACAATCTTTTGCAAAACCTTGCCTCTATTAACATGTGCATTTTCCTGGGTGAAAGTACCCAGAGATTTCATGTTCTGTGACCTCAAAACAATAGTGTGTATAATGAGATTGAACCCAATACTTCAGTTATTTCCAGTACACAGATGTTTTAATTCAGTTGTACAGTTCTCTGGTCCTGTTTATAAACTTAAGCTCTACAATAATAAAGCAGAAACAACGAGTTCACTTTGACTTGAAAGTTTCTTCCGAAATCGAAGTTGCCTTTTCTAATTAAATCACTTTCTTTGCTTAAATTTTACATCCCCTAAACATGTTTATTTCTAATCTAAAATAATTCCGGTGAAATATACGTAAGCAGTGTTAATCGTATATGCTGATCTTATGACTAAATAACAAATTCTGATTTAAATTTACACCTTATTGGTACCATAAAATGTTTGACTTTTTTATTACTTTCCTATTGATTCTGTAACAAATTACCAGAAGCTTAGTGGCTTACCTCAACATGAATACATTATCTTATAATTATAGAGGCCAGAAAACCAAAATGGATCTTATGGAGCTAAAATAAATGTTTCAACACTGCTGTGTGTTCCTTCTGGAGGCTTCAAGGAGGCTTTCTTCCAGTCTCTAGTGATACCCGCGTACCTCAGCTTATGCTCTTTTCTTCCATCTTCAAAGCCAGCAGTTGTAGCACCAAAAAATCTCTCTCCTGCTCTGACACTTTTATCTCCCTCTTATAAGAACTCTTATGATTACAATATAATCACCCACATAATCTGGGAAAATCTCCCCATTTCAAAATCCTTAACTTAATTATATCCGTAAAGTCCTTTTTACAAGTAGGTAATATGTTCACAGGTTTTGGGGATTAGAACACGGGCATATTGGGGAGACATTATTCTGCCTACCACAATACTTAATAGCGTTCATTTAAGCTGATTTCTACACAATAATACATAGACACAGACACATACCCACACACACATAAACATGTGGGTAAATGTAGAAGTTAGAAAAACTATGTCTGAAAGAGAACTTGAAGTTGTTATAATGATATCTTTCCCCTGCTGATTCTCTTCCATCTTATTATTTCTACAGCATATCTTATCAACGTCTCCTTTCACTTACAATTTGAGGGGACTTTTTTGCATTTATGGTAAATTAATTGGCCAATGTCTCATGTCATAGTCATCTCTTTTGGCAGTGCTTTCATATTTTTTAATATTATAGCTTTTATTATGTGTATAAAATATTCACATATTCTTCATTTGAGAAATATTCCAATTACAACTCCTTGTATTCACTGCTTATTTTTTTGCCTTTTCTTGCTGAGTCACTGATACTTATTTTGACAGTGTTTTTTTTTTTGCATATCACATTTAAAATATTCACACTGAAATAAAATATATTAAAAATATAAAAATGGTACAAACTTTAATCAACATATATGTTGCCTAGGTAGTTTTATTTTTTACAAGTCCTCTGAAAATAAGCAAAAGGTACACTTTATCTGTATGCATAATATATAGATATTCCAGAAAAAAATTATATTAAAAAAAGGGCTGAGCGTAGTGGCTCACGCCTGTAATCCCAGCACTTTGGGAGGCCGAGGTGAGTGAATCACGAGGTCAGGAGATCGAGACCATCCTGGCTAACACGGTGAAACCCCGTTTCTACTAAAAAATACAAAAAATTAGCCAGGTGTGGTGGCGGCCGCCTGTAGTCCAGCTACTTGGGAGGTTGAGGCAGGAGAACGGCATGAACCCAGGAGGCGGAGCTTGCAGTGAGCCAAGATTGCGCCATTGCACTCCAGCCTGGGCGACAGAGCGAGACTCCGTCTCAAAAAAAAAAAAAAAAAAAAAAAAAAAAAAAAAAAAAAAAAAAATGGTGCTGTAGGCAAAAACTTAAACAATCAATTTAAGTCTAACTCACTTTGTTCAAATGATCAAATGACAAGAAAGCAATATGTTCTTAAACGTTTAAGGCAAATACATATATTGAGGCATGATCATATAACCTGAAATTTAGAACAATATTGGATGAATATGTAGAAAACTGAGCCCTTACAATTGCAAGAGAACAAAAGATGATTGATTTTCCAGATAGTAGGTGAACAATTGATGTATTTCTTTTAAATTCCCTATTCTATCCAAAATGCGTGTTTTTATGTCCCACAACATATGTCATCGCTGCTTTCGTCCCTGGACTTTGGCTTTTTTTTGGTCTCTGAAATGACTTTACCTCTGCCCTCTGCCTATCTAAATATTATATAACCTTCAATTTCAATTATAATAATAACTTTCTTTGAATTAATCATTTAAAAACTTTTGTTTTCTTATCTGCAAATTACAAATAATACTAAAACTTATTTGCAGAAGTTTTGAAAGTTCCAGCAAAATACTATTAGAAATAATACTGAAGTAAAACTATTTTTTCAAATTATGAAATGTTGTCCATATAATAATTATTAATGTCTTAGATTATATTTGGGATGTACGATATATGTCAGGCTCTTATATATCTTAGGTCTTAATTATTATACTTAGCACAGAACATAAATTTCACATAAGATACATTACTTGGTATAAAAAAATATATATATTTTAATAGTGGAGACAGAAATATAAAGAGAAGCGTTATTTTTTTTAAAAAAATACACACTAGGAAAGGGGTCAGCAGAAGGTATGATGGAGGAAGAGCACCTATGTCAGTTTTGGAACAATAGATGAAAATAAGCCTATTGCATTTATACAGTCTTTAATATAGACAACAAGAACAATATAACCACAAGTCTCCAGTGTATTTTTAAAAATTCTTTGTGTAAGAGATAGTTTTCTAAGTCCTTCTTTCAGTATCCTAAGGAGTGAATGGAATCTCTTAAGGTAACAAAAATGTGATTTATTTAGATGTCTCTCTGTGTGTGTATGTGTGTGTGTGTGTGTGTGTGCACATGTGTAGACAGCCTACTTCCTAATAGATTTGACATAGTTTATAATAAAGATGCAATATAACCCTTAAATCACAGTAGATATTAAAGGGCCAAGAATAAATGACATTTGAGAGAAATATTGTTTCAGATAATTTAGAATTTTGGGAATTTGTATATATTTGAACATAATGATGAGAGAAAAGATCAATACAAAATATGATTGTGTAGTGCCAGGAAGGTAATAGTAGGGAGAAAAAACAATAAATACGATTTGTAGAGTTGAAAGGGAAATCAAAGAGATAATCTGAACTCTTGGAAAAAGAGCTCAGAAAAATAACATACAGATAAACTATGAGAAGTGTCAAAAAGAGGAAATTACTTTTTTTTCTTTCTTTTGAGAGACAGAGTTTCACTTTGTCACTCAGGCTGGAGAGTGCAATGTCAAGGTCATAGCTCACTGCCTTCAACTTCTTGGCTAAAGTGATTCTGCTGCCTGGGCCTCCCAAAGTGCTGGGATTACAAGCATAAGCCACTGCACCAAGCAAATCATCTTCCTTTAAACACCATATAATAGGATTTTGAGACATCAAGAGAACTTTAGAGGATCTAAATTCAGAATTTCCCAAACGATGTCTCCAAAATACATTTTATTAGTCGGCATTTCTTTTATAAAAATCGCTGATCATATGCATTTGTAAAAAGTACCTCAAGTGAAAGAAATGTTTTTGCTACATAAATTCTCAGACCCAATGCTGATGTGTCTTCAAGAGAAGGATGTTGTATTTCCCAAATGTATTTGACCACAATTCTCTTTTTATAGTAATTTCTATTAACACCAAAAAGAGAATTTTGGTGTTGGGAACAATGAGAAATCCCAATTTAATCCATTTATTTTATTTATGTTATTAAAATAACTGTATAAATAAGGTAGTTGAAGCACAGAGAAAGAGAGAAAAAAAATCAAAAAAATCACAGAAATTTGGTAAAAGAGGAATAACGACATCGTTCTAAAAAGCTGCACTGCAGTAGGTATTAGAAGGATAAACATAAGCAAATTTAATCTGTTTCTTAGTTTCATCAGGCAGAAAATGAGATAATAATAGTACCTACCTGCTAGACTTGTTCTGAGCATAAATTAGCTAATACTTGCAAAGCTTAGAACAGCTTTGGCCCATAATGAAAATCAGAAGAAATATTAGCCAGTATAAGTATTACTAATGGAGTTTAGGCAATAACAAATAACCACATAAAGTTGAATAATGTAAGTTATCATTCCCATCAATTTTTCATCTTAAATGCTAACTGCTAACCTAGTAACAATAAAGACAAACTTGTTATTAAATTAGGTTATTAAATTTAGGCTCCAGCCTATTTACAAAAAGACTTCAACTAGAACACTTATGAATAAACTATAAATACTTTACTTCCCACTTGCAGTTGCATTTGCAAACTCACAAAGCAATCTTGGTGAATTAATTAAGTTATATGATACTTGCTACTTTTTAGTTCTGTTTCCCAATTCTCATTTATATCTAGAGAATACAGAATTAAAACAGTCTTATAGGAGAATACTAATCAGGAAAACAATTTCTTACTCAAAAGAAAAATAATTTATTAAAATTCACATACTAAGCTTTGTTGTTATTGTTAGACTGAGTATATATCTATACATAAAATCACCTAATGATTTAACCTTTTTTTTTACTTATAACCAAACCACAATATCTTCTACAGAATTTTTCTCCTGACATATGATATAAATGACATTCAGCTCATAAATTGTCAATATTCATATCTATGATAATTGTAACCTTAAAAGTAGAACTATTTTGTGCTTATGCAAAAAATATTAATGGTTATCTCTGAATTAAATCCATCCTTTGAAATGTTTTGTAAAATACAATAATTAAATAGAATATTTTTCCATGTGATTTAATTACTTCAATAGAATAATAAGATTATCTGTCTACTAAAAAAATGATATGACCTTATTTGTAAAGAAGGTCTTGGAAGACACCCTTATCAAGTTAACATAAAGTCATTAGGGTGGGCCTTAATCCAACATTACTGGTGTCCTTATATGAAGAATGAAATTTGGATGCAGATACACACAAAAAGAATACGATGTAATGACACAGACACAGAAGGAAGTCTGGCTTGTGGCAGCATCACTCCAATCTCTGCCTCTGTGAAACCCAGATTGAAGTGATGCTGCCACAAGCCAAGAAATGCTAGGGGCTACCAGAAGCTAGACGGCACAGAAGAATCCATCCGTAGAGGCTTTGGAGAGAGCATGACTCTGCTAACATCCTGATTTCAGACTTCTTGCCTCCAGAACTGAGAGAGAATAAAGCCTCATTGTCACGTGAAGCCACCCAGTTTGTGGAACTCTGTTACAGCAGCTCTAAGAAACAAATACCAAAAGATTGCATTGCTGTATACCTTTTAGCATTCAATGCAAATGAAAGCAATTACTTTCATACCTGGGGTCCCCCTTAAAAACAAGCAGATAAACACATGTGAATGGGTACCAGATAGAAGCAAAAATAAAATGCTCTGAAAATATTTTCACTGAACTTAAAATTATATAAACACACAGCAAAAGTTATTATATGAGGAGGTACAAAGATTGGTGGATAAGGTACTTGAATTTCTAGATATACAATTTTTTATAATGACATATGGGTTACCTATTATTAGGAAGAGTATCCACTGTTAGGAAAAGATAAAACAAAAATGACATCAAAATAATATATTTTCTTTCCCATCTTTGCTATATTTAAGATTGAGTCTATATAAATAATTAAACTTCTATTTACATTTGTATTAAAACTCCATGATATTGAAACAAAATATGCATTGTATAATATCTAACAGGGACTCCAGGATAACTCTTGACTTACACCTTACTTTTGTGATCACAAAGGGATACTGAATTCCTTAAAATGGTAGTCTCACTGTGAAAATGGAAATAGAATGCCAGCTTTGGTTAACAGCTACCAATTCTTCATTTTTCTTCTACTTCAAATTTTGTATGGGAAAAAAATAGTACTATATTAAGAGGAAATTAGCACCAAAAGATTGAGAACATCCCTCAAGAGAGAAAAACAAAGTCTCTAAAAAATATCCTGATATTACCTAGACAACAAATGTTGTCTTCAAAACAGGAAGCCAGCAATAAATAGTTCTATTCTATCTCTTAGATCTGTGAGGGCAATCTTGGGTTTTCTCATATGAACTTTCTTTGGGATTCACATATGGTTCTACATATTAATAAAATAGAAAAATGCAGCAGCAATACAATTCCTAGTGGTTCAGACTTATTCTAAGGCTCGATCCCTAACCTCCTCCCACTGGAATGAAGAGGCCTGGTAATAACAGAATCAGCAACATATCCTGGAGGCATCTTCCTACTTGATTTGAAAACTTACTATAAAGCTGCTATAACCAAACAGTATGACATGCTCCGAAGAATAAAATAATAGAGAGCTGGGAAACACAATAGGGAGCCCACAAATGGATCCAAATATATATTGGCATCTTATTGTATGAAAAGCAAACTTTAGCTTTGTAACGCAGTAGAAACAGAATTACTTGTATAATAATTGGAATTGGTTCAGTGGCTGTGCTAAAACAATATCATTAGGTTCTCTTTTAGCAACAACGATTATGATACATACTAGATAGAGTAGATTTTAATGCAAAAAGTACAGCTAGCAAAGGGCTGGGTGGAGGGAGTGATAAATACACAAAACACAGAGAATTTTTAGGGTAGTGAAACAATTTTGTGTAACACTATAATGGTGAATATATTTTATTACATACCTTTGTGAAAGCCACTAGAATGTACAAAACCATGAGTGAATCCTAATGTAAACTATGGGATTGTGTGATAATAATGTGTCAGTGTAAGTCCATCAATTGTAACAAATGCACCATTCTTGTGTAGAATGTTGATAATGGAGAATGCTGTGAGTGTATGTAGGGACGGGGGCTTTATGGAAAATCTCTGTACCTTATAGTTAATGTTACTATGAGCCTAAAAATTCTCTAAAAAATCTTGTATATATATTTTAAAAAGTACAACTTGGGATAGACAAGTAAAACCAAAATTATAATGAAAACATTGGGATAATTAACAGCATAAGAATTAATAAAATTTAAAAATCATCTGATAGTATATTATGAAGTTTTTTTTTTTTTTAAACGTAGTATTTCATTGTATACTTGTGTGGTCATGGCCACCAGAGACGGATTGCCCAGGTATGAATCTTGGCTATGCTACATACTACCTGTGTGACAGAAGAATAGTGATTTAACTTCCTTTCTTCTCAGTTTCTTTATCTATAAAATAAGGATAAAAAAAAGTCCAACTTTTGGGTTTGTTATGAGTATTATGAGTTAATAAATGTAAGACACCAGAAAAGTACTTGACATCTATTTAAGCATTGCACTGCTTGTGTTAGCCTATATGTATTGTTACACTAAATTTACCATATGCTTATATTACTTTTTGCAACAAAAATATTTTATAAATAAGTATTCGCATGTAAAGATGACCAAGTTATGTAGCTTAAGTGAAGTAATTTGAAGAACAGAATAATATGTGCTATAAAATGAAACAAAAAAATCTATATGCTATAATACAGGTTTTAAATACTTACATGCAACTATTAAAGCAAAAAAAGTTACTCTGCAGTGATTACAATGATTACCTTAGTGGGGGTGGAATTTTAAGAACTGAAGAGAGAAGCATAAAGGGTTTTTGCTCAGAGGTTTTTGTAGAAATAAATTACTTGCATAAAAAATAACAAACTTTATCCATACGATTAATATGCCATAATCTTAGCATAATATTGTGAAAATATGTTAAACTTTTAAGACAAGACACACTACACAGAAGTTATCCACAAGATAAATGATTGGCAAAGAGATTATTCCTTGGGAGGTACTTCTAACAGCTGGAAGAGCCTGTAGTGTGTTGTTTGCCTTTCTCAGGGGCTCTTCTCATAGAACTGAAAGAATTTCTTAAAGACACATTTCATGTAATAATGTATTCTAAGAAAAGTGCTTAATGTTTTTATCCTTGCATTGCAACAATACTCAATGAGCCAGGTGCTATGTGACACATTGTATATGCATTACATATTTCAACTAACTCAACAATCCTTTAATGTAATCACTGTGTTTATCATTATGTTTCCAGAGGAGAAAACTGAGGCTTAAGAGAGTTTAAGTAACTGAGCAAGATAGGGGTTAATAAAAAGTGGGACCAAGGCCGGGCTCGGTGGCTCACGCTTGTAATCCCAGCACTTTGGGAGGCCGAGGCGGGCGGATCACGAGGTCAGGAGATCGAGACCACGGTGAAACCCCGTCTCTACTAAAAATACAAAAAAATTAGCCGGGCGTGGTGGCGGGTGCCTGTAGTCTCAGCTAGTCGGAGAGGCTGAGGCAGGAGAATGGCGTGAACCCGGGAGGCGGAGCTTGCAGTGAGCCGAGATTGCGCCACTGCACTCCAGCCTGGGCGACAGAGCGAGACTCCGTCTCAAAAAAAAAAAAAAAAAAAACAGTGGGACCAGTATTCAGATTGAAATCACTGTTCTGTGTTTTAAGATTTTAGCCTGGGACTTTCAACTGTCATCTTATTATATGGGAAACATTTTTGGGTCTAAATCTGTCCAAGAGTGGCCTAGGCATCATGTCTTGAGTCCTGATAGCCTAAAATACCAGAATCAGATGATCTGGCTTCATGACCCTCCAGAATTGTTTTTCTCCCTTGTGCCATACTGAAGTTGAAGATCTTCCTATTATGCTTTACACTTTGTTTCCGAATGCCTACAAATATCAAAAGTGAATATGATACCAGCTCCAACTGGTAAACAGCAGTAATATAAACAAATTATTTTGTTATTCTGAACCATATATATGTGACTGTGGTTACCTCTCCTTCAATTGATATCCCTTCCATATTGATATATGTGCTATTTTATTTCCTATTTGCTTACTCTATTATGTTAGCATGTTGTGCAAATCTACAACATTGATTCCTTCTTAACTGATTCTTACTTCAATTTTTTTATTTCTTATCCCAAGGCTACCTCCTCGAGTTGCTTTGCTGAGTCTGTTATTTTTTTTCTTTCCTTCCTTCCTTTCTCTTTTGTTAATCTGTTTTATGTGACTTTTGTTGTTGTTATCTTTGTTACTGACATTTCCTTTGCTATGCCATCTTCCCAGTTAGTCTAACTTCAGAAGGTTTAAGTCCTGTTTTAGAAAAAAATACAGTATTCCACTGATATCCTTAACTGACTCACGTTAAATTGCTGATTTATTATTTTTCTTTATTAATATATAAAAAGGGTAATGATATTACCTAATCAGAGCCTTGTTTGAAGAGCAAATAATATGGAATATGAAAAAGAACTGACATAAGGCAAATGAGAATTATATTAATTATAGGAATTGTAATTTACTCATTCAACAAATATTTACTGAGTCCTTACTATGTGCAAAGCATATAAAAGGAACTAGGAACAGAGTGAATATGATTGTTTAAGCATCCCTAGGCATTAAAAAGCTAAGCTTAAAATTGTTTAATTACAATTATGCTGAGTAGAGAATAACTTGACCTACTCTATTAAAAATAATTTTCCTTGAGAAAATGATACTGTTACGGGCAGAATTGTGAACCCCTAAAATGCACATGTGGAAGCCCTAACCTCCAGTACTTTAGAATGTGACTTTATGCTGTATTTGTTTTGTATTTGTATTTGTAACCCCTTTAAAGAGGTGATTAAGTTTAAATGGTGACAGCTGTTAGGGTAGGCCCCAATCCAATCTAATTGGTGTCCTTCTAAGAAGAGGAAATGTGTAAAAAAGAGATGCTAGGGATGAGCACACGCAGAAAAAAAGATCATGTGAGGACACAGTGACAAGGAGGCTACCTGCAAGCCAAAAAGAAAGGCCTCGGAAGAATCCCACAGTGCTGACATCTTGATCTTGGACTTCCAGCCACTAAAACAGTGAGAAATAAATTTCTATTGTTTAAGCCAGGGGTCCCCAGGGTCACAGACTGGTATTAGTCTGTGGCCTGTTAGGAACAGGGCCCCACAGCAGGAGGTGAGTGGCCAGCATTATTGCCTGAGCTTCACTTCCCGTCAGATTGGCAGCAGCATTAGATTATCATAGGAGCATGGACCTTATTGCAAACTGTGCATGGGAAGGATCTAGGTTGCACACTCATTATGAGAATCTGAGAATTTAATGCTGGGTGATCTGTCACTATCTCCCATCACTGCCCATCTGCGACTGTCTGGTTTCAGGAAAACAAGCTCTGGGCTCCTGATGATTCTACATTATGGTGAGTATGTAACAATAATGGAAATAAAATACACAATAAATGTAATGCACTTGAATCATACTGAAACCATCTACCCAGCCCCCATGGAAAAATTGTCTTCCACCAATCATATCCCTGGTGCCAAAAAGGTTGGGGACCATTGGTTTAAGCTATCCAGTGTGCATTTGTTATAGTAGCCCTAGGAACCTAATACACTTACATAATTTTTAAAATGAACATTTTAACTGCTATTTCAGTTAATTCGTAGCCATGCAAGTAACATACAAAGTGCCCCTTCCTTGCTGACTCGGTAACTCTGTACCCTAATTATAAAAAAAGTACAAAAGAGGAGAACATCTACTTTGCAGTCCTATACCTATTGAGTGGGAAAGTAATTCCAGGTCCTTATTAACAAATAAACAGTGAGTACTGCAACACTGCATAAAGTAGTTGATGGATCTGAATTTATTAAGACAGAGGTTCTTCAGAGAGTTACTCCTAATGAATGCAAGTTTTAAGAGGGAAGGAGGTGTGAAAACTAACCAAATTTCCAAAGTTAGATCCTGTCATTCTTGTAAATCATCTCTAAGAGTCTCTTAAGGGGCATACATATGCAACTCAATCCCATATTTTTAGCAGTGGTCCCTTTAATTTGTAAACATTCAATAATGGCAATACCAGAAAGACATCACAAGGGGAAATCCTGACTGACTTTAATACCAACAGCATTCAGTCCTAGAGCCACATTTAGCTATGTTGACATGTTTGCCTTGTCACTTTTTTTAGTATTCTTGATATAAGCTTATTTGATTTACACACTTTTATTAGCTCATCAGGTACAATTGTCGCTGAATGTTGCATAAAATTAAAATACAGTAACTAGATATTAGGCAAGGTCTTACAAAATTTGACTTATTTTCACATACGTGTGTTAACATGTCTGAAATCAAAATAGGTGGGTTGAAATATCTGCTTCTTAAAATATAGAAAATAGCATTTCAAATAAGTTTTACTGAATGAAAATATTAGAAACAATGATACTTAAACCCCCACCCCTTTTTTTAAGAAACATTTAAAAAATTTCCAAACTATAATCTCTTTGTTCGATTCAGGACTTTAAAAAAGTAGATTCAAGGAAGCAGGCTGACTGCTCCATTAAAATAACAATTTTTAAGGCAGTAAAAACTTTATCAAGTATTGTACTTTCAACCTAAATTGCTGTATTATATTTGATTGTTACTTTAGAATGTAAATGTAGGTGATTAGTGTAGTTTTGCATTTGTACATTTGGGTATAGTGGCCCTTGAACAACATGGGTTTCAATTGCATAGGTCCAGTCTGTGCACAGAGTTTTTTCAATAAATATGTTGAAAATATAAAGATACTTTTTTTGATCATGCCCTATCATAAAATATACAAAAATATATTGAAAAAGTTAAAATTTTTAACTTAAAAGTGTATGCAAATATACTGAAAGAGTTGAAACTTCTAAGTTAACTTAAAAATTTATGCAAACATATGCATACACTTAGCACATGGTGCTATTTGCAGTCCAAAGAAATGTAAACAAATGTAAAGATGTAGTATTAAACCATAATGTATAACATTCACTATAGTGCATAATGTACTAGTATCATAATTTCATAGCCAACTCCCATTGCTATTGCAATGAGCTTAAGTCTTATGAGCATGTGCTTAAAATGCCATGTGATGATCATTGTCTCTACATGAACAGTTCATCTCTCTAGTAAAATACGTATGATAGTAAAAGTGATCTCTCGTGGTTCTTACATGTTGTTTATTATGTTGAATGCAATACCATAAACCTTGGATAAAACAAGGGAACCCATATGAAGTGCCACTAGTGATGCTGGAAGTTCCCAAGAAGCAGATAAAAGTCATGATATTACAAGAAAAAGTTGAACTACTTGATATCCACTATAAATGGAGGCCTGGAGCTGTGGTTGTCTTCCGTTTCAAGATAAATGAATCTAACATTAAGGATCAATGTAAAAACAGAAATGAAAATTAATGAAGCTGTCCCTGTAAATGTGCAAGCAAGTGCAAAATACCTTCCACTTTTTGAAAAATATCTTTTTATCTTGTATTAAAAATATAGCTTTTACATGGGTGCAGAATTGCTAGAAAAGAGCCTACATATAGACTCTAATATGATTTGAGAACAAGTGAAGTCATTATCTGACAAGGAAGGGGAAAGATCTAAAGCTCTAGAATTTAATCCCAGCAAAGGATGGTTTGATAATTTTATAAAGGTTTGATGTACAGAATGATATCAGGAGAAGCAGCATCTGCCAACCAAGAGGCAGCAAACAAGTTCCCAGATGCCATTAAGAAAACCGCCTGAACATATTTTTTTAATGTAGACAAAAGTGCCCTACTCTGAAAAAAATATATATATTCTGAAAAAGAACATTTATTAGTAAGGAAGAGAAGCAAGCTCCAGTAATAGGCTAACTCTACTGTTTTGTACAAATGAAGTTGGGTTTATGATCAGGATTGCCCTTACCTATAAAGCTACTAATCCTCAAGCATTGAAGGCAAAGATGAACACGAGCTGTCAGTCTTTTGGTTGTATAAGAAGGCTGGGACAATGGCAACTCTTTTTCTATATTGGTTCCATTGACTGTCCCTGAATCAGGAAGTACCTTTCCAGTAAGGGACTGCCTTATAAAGTTCTTTTGATATTGGACAATGTCCTAGGCCACCCAGAACCCCAAAATTTCAATACTTAAGGTGTTGAAGTGGTCTACTTGCCCCCAAACACAGTATCTCTAGTTCAGCCTCTAGATCAAGGGTCATGAAGACCTTTAAGACTCATTCCATGCAGTATTCTATGGAAAAGATTGTCAATGCTATGGAGGAGAATCCTAATAGAGAGAACATCATGGAAGTCTGGAATGATTACAGTATTAAGGAAGATATCTTCCTTATCAAAAAAATCCATGAATTCCATCCAGTCTGAAACAGTAAATTCCTACTAAAGAAACTGTCCAGATGTTGTGCATAACTTCACAGGATTTACAACAGAACCAATCAAGGAAATCATGAAAGAAACTGTGGATGTGGCAAAAAATATAAATAAAAAAGGAAGGAGGTGAAGGGTTTCAACATAGGGATCTTGGAGGAATTAAACAGCTAATAGACACCACATCAGATAAATTAACAGAAAACAACTCGATGGAGATGAGTGCTTTTGAACCAGTTCCAGACAATGAGGAAAAAGATGCAGAAGAAGCAGTGCCAGAAATCAAATTAACAATAGACAATCGGACAGAAGGTTCCAATTATTCAAGACTATTTTTGACTTATTTTGTGACATGGATACTTCTGGGAATAAGACACTGAAAGTAAAGCACATGGTGTAAGGAGGATTGGTATGGTATAGATACATTTTTAGAGAAGTGAAAAAGTGAAACAAGTCAGGCAAAAATTATGATATATTTCTGTAAAGTTACACTGAATGTGCCTGTCTCTCTGCATTAGTCCATTTTCAGGCTACTGATAAAGACATATATGAGACTGGGAAGAAAAAGACATTTAACTGGATTTACAGTACCACATGGCTGGGGAGGCCTCAGAATCATGGCAGGAGATGAAAGGCACTTCTTACATGGTGGTGGTGGCAAGAGAAAATGACGAAGAAGCAAAAGCAGAAACCCCTGATAAACCCATCAGATCTCAAGACGTATTCAATATCACTAGAATAGCACAGGAAAGACCAGCCCACCTGATTCATTTACTTCCCACTGGATCCATCCTACAGCACATGGGAATTCTGGGAGATATAATTCAAGCTGAGATTTGAATGGGGTTGCAGACAAATCATATCACTCTCCTGCCTCCCCTTCTACCTCCTCCACCTGTTCTGCTCTGCCACCCTAAAACAGCCAGACAAACCCCTCCTGATCTTGCCCCTCCTCTGCCTTTTCAATGTGAAGATGATGAGAATGAAGACTTTAATTATGATTCACTACCACTTAATTAATAGTGAATATATTTTCTCTTCCTTATGATTTTCTTAATAATGTTCTCTTTTCTTCAGGTTACTTTATTGTAAGTATACAGTATATATATATATAAGCAATTATTTATTAAATGACTCTATGTTATCAGTAAGACTTCTGGTCAACAGTAGCCTGTTGATAGTTAAGTTTTTGTGTAGTCAGAATTTATACATGGATTTTCAACTGCACAAAGTGTCAGTGCCCCTAGACCTTATGTTGTTCAAGAGTCAACTGTATTAGAATATCAGAATTTGGATATCTCTATTCCTTCTTTTTACTTTTCTTTTTCACTCACCAGGTTACTTCTAGGACAAACATCTATTTAGCTTTGAGGATAAAATGTTTCAATTGAAAATATTTGGCAGTTTTTGGAGTCAGTTAGGTTCACTATTTATCAATGAGGATAAACACATCAATTTATGAAATGATTTTAAGTGAGAAACCATGGCTTCTATGTAAATCTGCAAGCTATTCACACATGGAAGAGAATCTTGTTTTGGTATTTTGCTACACAATTTTTCTTTTAATAACTGAAAGTACAAACATATATAGTGTATATATACATATACATATATACATGTATATGCACATATATACATATATATGCATATATGTATATGTGCACACATACATGCATATGCATATATATGTATATACACACACATGTATATATGGCAGGGTGATAGGGTGTTATAAATTTGCAGGCAGTGGCTAATTGCAATATGGGTTGCATATGTTTCATTTTAAAGTAAAGTTTTTGTCGTGGCTCATGCCTGTAATCTCACCAGTTTGGGAGAATCGCTTGCGCCCAGGAGTTGGAAGCTACGGTGAGCTTACATGTGCCACTGGATTGTAGCCTGGCTGATAGTAAGAACTCTGACTCAAAAAAATAAAATAAAGATTTCCACTTATTTGCAATAATGTTGTCTCCTACGTTACTTTTTACTCCTCTTGCTAAATCCCAATTTTCCAAACAATGGCCACTAATCAGCATTCCAGTCTTGCTGCCCCTACACTCTGATGTGCGACTAATTCCCTACCTTCTAAAAATTTGTGCAGTAACCAATTGAATGTCAATGTACGTGCTCCATTCTGCCTTATAAAAGCTTTAAATTCTTTGCTGTCTTCAAGAACACTCAATTTAAAGCTGTTCTCACCTTGTTTGCAACATTTTAATGAAGACTTGAGCTAATGGGTTTTGTGTTCTGTCCTTTCATGTATCAGATTTTCACTATTGAAAAGTATGAAAGGTCTGAGAAAGTGGTAGAGCATGCCCAAGAGAAAATAGAGAGCCAACTTTCAGCTCAAATACTCCCAAAACACATATTCTAAGAGAAGGCTTATTTTCATTAATAATTCTAAAATAAATTAAATGCATAATATATTCAAAGTAACTAAGCCTAATTGGCCACAGACATTCATTCATACTTCAACTATTTTCTTTTTTTTTTTTTTTAACTGTTATTTTAAGTTCAGGGGTAAAAGTGCATGTTTGTTACATAGGTAAATTTGTGTCATGGGGGTTTGTGGTACAAATTATTTCATTTTCCAGGTATTAAGCCCAGTACCCATTAGTTATTTTTCCTGATTTTCTCCCTGTTCCAACCCTCCACCCTCAGAAAGGCCCCAAGCACTTCAACTGTTATTGAAGTACCTATTTTTGCTACTGAGTATACTAACCAGTTGAGCAAATCCATTGGAATATTTAAGGAAGGGAGACTTCCTTGGAATAAAAATTAGGCAAAAAAATGAACATTCTAGGCAAAATAATCAAACAAGACACAACCATAGGATGTGAAAGTGACAAGCTGTAGTACAGGATGCAAAGGCAGAAAACATCCAAGATTCGAAATCGAGAAAACTGTCTTACTGCTCAGCTCTGCCACTGACCTGGTATATGGAACTGGTTCAGAAATGAACACAGAAACAAATTTCTTTTCTTTAAAATATAAAAAATCTTAACTACTCTCTCTACCCAAAATGTTATGATTCTGGAATATCTAAGAAGGTAATGTAGGAGGACAAAGGGAAAGCCAAGATACTAGATTTATCAACAAGTTATTTATGTCCAGAAGCTTTAAGAAAGTGCAAATGACAAAAAAAAATGAATATTTTGAGTCGCTGGTCCTGGAATTAAATATTTCAAAAATATTTTTTAACTTTACAGATCGTAGACTGGCATTATGAATACTCAATTAGTTTAGTACTCCCACTCAAAAAAAATAAAATATAGTAACTTTTTTCAACCTCATTATGCAGAAGTGGGAGACATAGCAAATATGTGGAAAAGTTCTATTTCTCTATGCTCTATAAATCTATAGTATCACAAACTTTGTTTTCACTAAAGTTTTCAAACAATTACATTTTTAGACCATATCTCCAAGAAGCATATGGATCTACAATTCAGTGCCAAGGATTCTTCCTCTTCCCAAAAATTATGTTATTCAACTTTGGGGGACAGAGAGAGAGAGAGAGAGAGAGAGAGAGAGAGAGAGAGAGTGTGTGTGTGTGTGTGTGTGTGTGTGTGTGTATGTTCTCTTGCCTGCTAATAAAATCATTTCCCGGTTTCCAGGGGCCAGGAAATAAAGTAGCATTCTGAACTACACAAGGAAAACAGTGCCTCACACAAGATATTCATGAACAATACTGTGGGAAGAGGCAAAAGCTAACTGCAATGTACCTCCCTAACCACTACGAACTTCACATGGCCTTATGAGTGATTTTATTACCATGCTTGAGGTCCATTGGAGTCCTTACATAACTGGCATAATACAATATTAGACAGTAAGTAATTAAACAATAATGTGTTCAGGGAAGAGCTTAAAGCTGCACAGTAAATGCATGATGCTGAGAAAATTCAGGAAGCTATTTTCAGCTCAGACTCCTACTAGAAAGAGGCTCTTGGTCACCAAGAGTCTTGGACAGCTTCCATGTCATGGCCATGGCTCACTGAGGACAAAATCATTGGCAGAAAATTACCGATGTTATGGAAACAAGACAGCCTGGAGTTTATTTAAGTATATCCATATATTACATATTTCTTGTTTCCAGCACTATTTTCAACACATGCTGCATGAGGCCCTACACTAAAGAACCTCTTAAATTCCTGTTAAATTTAGATATCTGGCCAAGGAGAGTTCTTCCGATTCGAGTTTGCATTGTGATGTCTTGTTTGGGCAAAATCATGCAACTAACACTGCTTTTAAAGTTCTGCCTAAAGAAGGGGTTATTGCTGTCTCAGGGTATTGATTGCATATCTCACCTGGAAACTCCTCACACAGTTCGGTGATGGTTTAGCAATTTCATTATAATCATGAAACAACAGACACCATACCACTACTTTAATATTAACTTTCCTCATTATATTTTCATTCATATTATTGTCATGCTTTTTTGAAACTGATTATTCTGTTTTCTACAGCTTCCTAACAAGTTAGGAAAGCACACATGGAAGTTAGTACTGTATAATTATTTAAAGCATATAATTTGATAGCATGTGAAATTTAGATGACAATTTTTAAGTAAAATTAATCATAAAATTGTATCTGACATTTATTTTTATGTGCAGATTGTGTACTCAGATGTTTTACATTAGTGATTTTTTTAAGTTATCACATCAGCCCTAAGAGGAAGGTATTCCTAGTTTCCTTATTGTATAGGTAGGAAATCTAAGGATTTGACAACTTGAGTAATTTGTTAAGGTGATACTGGTGGGAAGTAATAAGGCTGAATCTAAACCTCTTGAGACAGATTCCACAGTCCATAAACTTACCACTAATTAAGAAGAAAAAAAAAGAGTCATTCTCTTTCTCATTTTTGGTATTTCATTAGTAAGCTGGAACAATTTCTGGCAATTTGGGATATAATTTTTTTTTGTTCTGATAATCATAGCAAATATTTACCGAGGATCACCATTAAACTAAGCAATTTCAATATAGTAACAAATATTCATTCTCACAAGAAGCACATAAAGTAGAAACTATTATTTCTTCTGTTGTACAAATAAACAAAAGCATAGAGATTAAAAGAAACTTGCTGAAGGTAACATAAGGCTTATGTAGTGGAAATGGGATTAGAACTCAGCAGTCTGGCTCCTGTGCCCCAGTGCTTGCCCCTTCACTCTAATGCTTCCAAGAAGAAAACAAAACACAACAAAAAGTGACAAATTCCCAACTTAAAATATTTATAAAAGATACATTTACTGGCCACATAGGATTTAGGAGGAGAAAGGTTATTTTAAAAACACTTTTTTTTTTTTTTTTCCTTAAAAAGCTGGGCACAGTGGCTCATGCATGTTATCCCAACATCTTGAGAGGCTGAGTTGGGAGAATCGCTTGAATCTAGGAGTTTGAGACCAGCCTGGGCAACATAGTGAGACTGCTATCTCTACAAAAAATAAACAAAATTAGCTGGGGGTGGTGGTGCATGCCTGTAGTCCCAATTACTTGGATAGGTGAGGTGAAAGAATCACTTGAACCCAGGAAATTCAGCCTGCAGTGAGCCGTGAAACCACCACTGAATTCCAGCCTGGGCAACAGAATAAGACCTTGTCCAAAAAATATGATAATAAATAAAGACACGTTTTTTTCTAATGTTGAAGGAATATAAGTATATTAGCAATGTTAGTTGCCATTTATTGAGAAATATGAGATTTGTAAAATAAATAAAGGTTAGGAAAAAGTTTTAAAAAATGACCTAAGGTTACAGAGCTAATATTTAGAGGTGATGGAATCCAAATCTAAGTAAACAGATAGATAGGTTTGTAAAATATATATACACATATTTGTATAAATAAGTATATATGTACATATATATTTAGATATGTATATACATACTTACATGTATAATTATATATACTTATACACACACACACACACACACACACACATATACATACATTAAGCAAGTACTAAAGCTAGGTTACCTTGGTGCAGATGCTAAAAATAACATAGAAAATCTGGAGATTATGCCTGGGTCCCATCAGAAATTGAGGAGTCCCCATCTGAGTCTTTTGCATTGAACAGGAACTCTGTAATTGTCTGACTGGCAGCTTTCTCTGGCTTCCAGCAGAAGGAAACACATATCTTTGAACAAAATAATTCCTAATTAGACTGTTGGCATTCCCTCATATTGACTTCTAACAAATATGAGCACACAGTATAAAACTGAAAATAAAGAAATAAGTGGACATGTGTGATAACCAGCAGAGAAATACCAAGAAGTAAATATTTAAAACTGTAAGGACATCAAATATTGTACTTATCCATAGCAGAAAATAAAATACGTATAAATAGACTGAAATTTTAAAGTATCAAAGATATATAACAAGAAATTATAAATAACAGATAACATACAAAAAGTCAAATACACACTTTAGAAATAAAAAACAGAAATGTTAATGGATATTGTACTGTAAACAGTACAATAGATCTAAAAGAGGAGAGAGTTAATTGGAAGATTGGTCAAAGGCATAAGAGCCAGGCAAGTCAATGAAATTGTGAGAGAGGATAAAAGACATGGAAAAAAGAGTAAGATAATCTAACATGTGTCCAACTGAAATCCTAAAGGGAAAGAATAAAAGTCGGGTTATATTTGACTAGATAATCACTTAGCAATTCCCACAACTAATGGAGACCTGAAAACAGTGATATCAAAGCCTTATGTATACAAATCACCATGAATAAAAATCAACAATTCTTAGCCACATTATAGGGCAGCTACAGAACAGCAAAGGTAAAGTGTAGATTTGAAGAGCAAGTGTGAGGGAAAGGGTGTGACAGACAGATCACTTACAAAAGAAATACAATTAGTCTAAAACTAGGTTTCTCAAGGTTTCTCAAGCAATAGAAACTGAAAGACACTGAAATAATATCTTCTAAATGCTAATAGAAAATAACCACAAATCCAGAATTGTATATCTAACAAAATTATCTTTTAAGTACATAATACAAATATTTTTAAATTAAAAGAAAAACTGTGTTTATTAAAATATGCTTTAAATTAAGAATGGTCAAAGAATGTATTATAGGAAGAAGAATTCTGTTCCTCATCCAAAAATAAATCAAAGAGAATCCAATAACCTGGAGAAGTTACTTGCAACATATAATTGTCAAAAAATTTATTATAAAACATACAAAAATACTAAAAATATCAGATAAAAATACATCTCAAGAGAAAAAACTTGCTACATTTCTAAATAGATATTTCGAGATAGATACACATATTTAAAATCAATATCTTAAGATAGATATTAATGTCCAATAAACAAACGAAAACATGTTCAATCTGATTTGTAGTCAGGAAAATAAAAATTAAGATCATAATGTTATATAATTGTTACATCCAAGATTAGAATTTAGAAGATAAGTAATACTAAGTATTGATGAGGATGTGGATCCATGAGAATGCTTTCATGTATCTAAAAAGAATGTGAACCATTGAAAAACATTTGAATACAAAATTCTTCCATGTTCTCTTGTAAGGATGAACACATGTGCATCTTATAATTCAACCATTTTACTTCCTTACTTTCTTTAGCAGCAAAGCTCCTTGAAAGAAGAGTTAGCTATATTCCCCTTTCCCATTTCTTTCAATTCTCTATAAAAACCATTTCAGTTGGGACGTTGTCTTCATTACTCTATAACACCTGCTCTTGCTAAGGTCAACAATAATTTCCTCATTGTTGATTCTGATGGTTGACTCTCAACCTCTAGTTTGAGAGGTTTAGTTTTCCCAGTAACTCATTGGTTACTTCTTTTCAGCCTCCTTTGCTACATCTTCCTATTTCCCCAGACTTAATGCTGGAGTACCCCAGAGAAATGTCCTCGCCTCTCCCCTCTTCTCCATCAATGTTCACGCTCTTGATAATCTTATCCAAGCTCATGGTTTGAAATCCCATCTATATATCCACAGTTATATTAGGCCTAGATCACCCTCTTGCAATGTTTAATTATATATATTTAACTTAACTCTTACATTGCTTTGGAAGTATATCCTTGCAACCCTCCCCATGTATGTTCCATTTATACAGCCTAAAAGCCACGAGGTTATCCCTCACTCTTCTCTCTAACACACTGCATATCAAGTGGTCAGAAAATCCTGATGACACTCACTTCAAAAGATAGTCAGAATCCAACCACATGTCATCGCTCTTCTAACACCGTAGGAGGCAGCACCATCTCTTATCAGGATAATGGTAACACCTCTCAATCATTTTCTTCACTTTTAACTTTGCTTTCTTCATTTGTTCTATGAAATAGCCAGAAGGACTCTTCTAGAATGTAATAATTATGTACCTCTCTGGGCAACATCCTGTAATGGCTCCCCATTTCACTCAGAGAAAAATCTAAAACACTTACAGTTAACTATAAAACCTTAAGTGATGCCATCATTTAAGGTTACCTCCACATCATCTCACTCTGCTGAGGTCTGTTTGCTGTTTTCACACACCAGTCATGCTCCTGCCTTAGGGCTTTTCACCAGCTGTCCCCTCCTGAACTTGTCTTCCTTCAAATATTTATATGGATAACTCCCTACCTCCTCTGTGTTTTTTCTAAAATGTAACCTTCTCCATGAAGCCTATGTTAGCCTCTTCATTTAAAATTCCTCACCTCTTTTTCATTCCTGGAACCCCTAGGACTCCTTACACCTGCTCACTATTATTTTAAAATCCCATAACATTTATAGTCTTGTAAAATATAATTACACCTTTTGATGTTTGTTTTGGGTCATCTGATTCTATCAGTTAGAATATATGCTTGCTGTTTCTGGGATCTTTGTCTTTTATGTTTATCAGAGTAACTTACTATCCACAGAGTAAGGGCTCAACACATGTATTCTAAATAAATAAATGGACTACACTATTTGGTATGTTCTCTAGAGAAACCATTATTCGGATGCAGTATTGATAATAGCAATTGTGCTTG
This sequence comes from Symphalangus syndactylus, assembly GCF_028878055.3. Lineage (NCBI taxonomy): Eukaryota > Metazoa > Chordata > Mammalia > Primates > Hylobatidae > Symphalangus > Symphalangus syndactylus. The sequence goes on from NC_072432.2 coordinate 45,428,301, forward strand.
TAAAAGCAAAACACCAGAAATCACCCAAACATATATTGACTTTTAGGAAAGGTGCTGCCTAGAAGCACCAACTCTTCTGTAGGTATTTCATCTTGTCACACGTTGCTATTCATTTCAATGACACTTCTGTCCTCATTTTCAAAGGTCTGCATTTATAATCTTTTAATTAGCTATCTGATTAAAATCTATTTAATTGAGCTTTCAGCTAAATTTGGTGTGAAAGATGAGAACTTCCTCCCTCACCCCTCACCAGGATTGTTCAACTGTGGTCTGTTTTAAGTCTAAAAATACATGAGAATATTCTGCCTCTTCAGAGTAAGTAATAATGAATACAGCATCATCAAATGACAGCTTTTCTTTTTGTTTTTCCAATTAAAACGCCTAAATAATGTATTTTAACATTGCCAGCACCCTAAAATCTACCTTTATATTCACATTTATACTTCGATGCCCTATTATCATTGCATCTTGCCCATTTGCAAGGGGGAAGGGTCCTCAGTGTTTGAATTGAATATTATTTCTTTCTTTCTTCCTAATCATTTATGTATCCCTGTGTCCTTGTAATGGTGACAGCACACATCTAGGGGCTAAAAAGAATATAGAGTTAAAATATAGAGTTTATAAAAGCCTTAAGATAGTGATGTAAAATAAACATGTAAAACTATTAGAATAAAATATTATTCAAACTCTCTCATTTTCAAAGCAGATATCACAATAAATATTGGCCAGTAAATTCTTCTTGACTAAAGTTATCAAACCCCAAAAAGGAACTATAAAATTTATTTTTATTTATATTTAAACTAGGGTCCATGTCCTTAATAACTGGATTACAGAGGGAAGGCATGTTAGAGACAGGAAGCCAACAGATACTTAGATAAAATACAAGAATTTTTAGGCAAAGATAAAAGAAAAGCATGAATTCAAGACACAGGAATAAAGTTCAGGACAAGAGATTCATGTGACATACATACAGTTGTTGTCTTTTTAACTTTTTAGATTCTAGAGGTACCTAACTCATTTCCATGAACACTTGTGCCTTTGTTGAGCTAAAGATCTTAGAATTTGTGTTAATGTATTGCTAGCTCTGACATCTCTAATGTTAAACTTAAATCATATGTTCCAACCCTGTCATTTTCAAAACAAGAAACGCTTCCATGATCAGGTATTGAAATGTCAATTTACAATTTATAGTTTTAAAAAAAGTTTTTTTTTTTAAAGCTAAAATACACAAAAGTATTCAAAAATCTTTGTTAACTACTGTTTCTTGTCTTTCTTTTACTTTGTGTGTTTGACAGCATGTTATCCCAGAAAAAATTCACCAAGAGGATTATATCAAAAGTAAAAAAAGAATTTAAAAAGCTTAACTACACACATACTGAAAATGACAAAACACCAGGCATACTCTTTTGTGACTTAGTTTCTTTAACTAATCAAAGAAATACAGGAAGAATCAAGATTAATTCTTCCAGGGTTGCCTTTAAATATAGCCTGTTTATAAAGATAGCGCTCAAAGTAGAAAATTGTATTTTTGGTTTGAATACTGACTTAGAACTTTAAAAAGTTAATTTCTTATATTTTTTTTCTCCTCATTCCCCAAAAACGTATCTTGGGAAAAAAATAAGTTGCAGACCTAATGAAAGAAAATTTAATATATATTTATTTAAAAAATTAAAAGCTAGAGAGCTGAAGAATTAACGTTAACAAACTACTTCATAATGAAGTATTTCTGCCACTTAACAGATTCGAGGAATTGCAGGATATTTTAATACTGTGGCTGTTGATGGTAATTAATATTGCTACTGCAGTTTTACAGAAATAGCTTCATCCATTTGTCTACTATTTTAAAACAATCTCAATCTATATTTTAAAACAATCTATATAATGTTTGGATTTTGTCTGGAAATGCATGAGTGGTACTAAGAGATTTTATCATTTTTAGTGGATTATGTCAGTTGTTAAAAAACAAAAAATGAACACAATGAAAACTGCCATTAGCTTGGAATTAAAGTGGAAAATTTTAAATGGCCTTTCAGACACTAACTTTTCCACATCCTAAAAGGATTTATGATATAATGTTTAATAGTGCTACCGCAGTACTTAATACCACATTATTCATACCCATAACAAAGCAAATGACTTTAAACTACCTAAAGAAAAGATGACATAGCTCACACCACTGGATTAAAATCTTTACTGCCACCCTTGAAGACAGTAAAATACTTCTCCATGAGAAAATTACTTTCACATGGATCATATTTGGCACCTGGTTTGCTATTTTTCATGTATTTGGATCAATGATAACCTGAAAAGAAATATAGACATAACTTAAAAATGCCCAAATATATAAAAATTTATTTTCTAAGTACTATAAGACTGTCAGCAAACACCAAAGTATTGACTTTCTTATATTTCAAACATTTCACATTATTTTATCATTTCATATTTTCTGATAAATATGATACAGATATCACTTCAAAAATTTAATTGTTAAACTCAGAATTTTATATAATATTTAATTTTATCAGAATCATTAAAAGTATATACTCATGAATTTCACTTGCCTGACTGGATGAAATACCATGCATATTAAATAAAATACATTAAATGATGACTATTTCATAAATTGTATAATTTATAAAATTATGTGGATGAACATGTAGTCATTGACATAATTTTAAAAATCACTCTCAGTGAAGTTTCTGTTAAGGGAATGTTTCAACAGCTCCAGTCTTTGTTAAAATAATAAAAATGGACATGTATTGAAAAATGTTTTGCCACACTGAAATTTCATATGAGGTAGGGAATATGCTTTAAAATTTTTTGAGACTATATATTTATATGATATAGAAGTAAAGATGATAAAAAGAGCGGCATCTCTGAAACAGGCTCTTATCCAAATCTACATGATTAAAATCAGTTTGTTTATAGGTGACATTAATGTATAAATTTGATATCATCATAAAAACAAAAGCACACCAGATAAAAAACATTCCCAAGGGTAAAATTCAGATACGTTTGTTAATATTAAGAAACATACGAAAGGAAAAACATTGATTTAATGGCAAACAAAAATAAAAATTATTCCCAATTACCAAAACTTCTTAAAATAGGAGAAAGCAAAGTTGAAGTTATAGACTTTTTTTTTTTTTTTTTAAATTAGAGACAGTGTTTCACTCTGTTCACCCAGGCTACAGTGCAGTAGCATGATCATAACTCACTGTAACCTCACAACTCCTGGGCTACAGCAACGCTCCCTTCTCAGCCTCCATAGTAGCTAGGACTACAGGGGCACCCTACAGCACCTGGCTAATTTTTTATTTGTTTTTTTTGTAGAAACTGGATCACACTTTGTTGCCTAGGCCGGTCCTGAGCTCCTGGCCTCAGGCAATCCTCCTGCCTGGGCCTTCCAAAACTCTGGGATTAGAGGTATAAGCCACCAACCCTGAGCTTTTGTGTATTTATTTTAGAGCTAATGACATAAAATTAAGCAAGTGAATACTTAAAATGAGAGCAAAACATCTAAAGAAAACAATGATTTGATATTCTTAATCTTTGAATTAATTCACATAAAAAATTCAGACACTTTTACTAATTGGATTTTAATGACCTGTATTACATCATTATGTTCAGCATTTTAAAAGGTAATATTTAGTAAGGAAACAATACAACATTCTCTGATTTTGTTAGTGTTTTGGAATACTTGACAAACCTACACTTTTAAACTATAATACTGAATCATGTAAAACTGTCATTTTTGTAGGTGAAAACAATACTTTCTAAGTCAACCCTAATTCTATAAAAGAAGCATTTGAAAACCTACAACATAGCTATTCCAGATTGTGTATTCATAGCCCTTGCTTCAGAAGTATTTGAAAGTTCAGTTAAATGATCAAAATTAGCTATAAAATTTTATAAGCATAACATATGTCAAGCTATTTATACATAAAATCATGATATATGAATAATTTTAATAATAATGTATTAACTCAATTGGACATTTTACCAACAAATTGATAATACTAATAGTAATAAAAATAAATACTTATATAAACTTGCTTTCAAAGTACCTTAGAAAAAGTTATTTTATCTCTAACAAGGTTGGAAAACAGGTATCATTTTCCATTCTTCTGTTAAGTTTCCCTATAAAGTTTCTTTAAGTAGCCTCACCCTCTATTACCTCTTTTAGTACTAATCCAACTTTTGTTGGAAGATGAAGACCTAAAACTCCTCCAAACCACTTCCCTAGCCCTGAGCAATCTCACCTTTGACCCTCCAGACCATCAACTTTCTCATCTTTGTCTTTTCCCACTCATGATGTATTATGCACACTCTTCTCTCTAGTTTGCAACCATGTCTTTTCATCACTGGTAAAATATTTCCATATCTACCTCAAGATCACGCTCTCTAATCACAGGTTTGAAAGCCTAGTAATTAAAGTCTTCCAAATTGTGATTGAACAGTATAGTCTTCGAGGAAAAGTTTGAGGGTTTCCCCTAAGGCTAACATACATAGCATGAATAAAGGACTTGGTTAAGCCTATTTTTAATTCTCAGATAAGAATTTTACAGGCAGATTAAGTGAAAACATATGTATATAATATAAAGAAACACATGGATAGGTGAGTGTTTTCAATCATTTTGATATTATAAAATGGACCTTCAAAGTAAAGCCTTTGTAGGTTTAAAATTATGGTGACAATAATAAAAGTCTGAAAATGCTAAGATAATAAATAAGCATTAGCAAAAGTATAATATTAATAATAAAATTTTAGCACAAATTAGGAGAGCTCTCAAAGTACCAATAAACCCCAAATTCCTGATGAAATTTTACTGATAAGGAAAAATAGTTTTATATAAATGATAGCATTACTGTCAGCCCTTTGAGGACAACAACCATGTCTAAATATGATGCATTTTCATATACACATTTGTAAATTGAGGGTATTGAAAATACATTGAAAAACTTGACTTTTCTGTTTCGATGTACTTTTCATTATTTCAGTCAGAAAACTTTTTTTTTTTTTTTTTTTTTGAGACGGAGTCTCGCTCTGTCGCCCAGGCTGGACTGCAGTGGGCGCAATCTCGGCTCACTGCAAGCTCCGCCTCCCGGGTTCACGCCATTCTCCTGCCTCAGCCTCTCTGAGTAGCTGGGACTACAGGCGCCCGCCACCACGCCCGGCTAATTTTTTTGTATTTTTAGTAGAGACGGGGTTTCTCCGTGGTCTCGATCTCCTGACCTCGTGATCCGCCCGCCTCGGCCTCCCAAAGTGCTGGGATTACAAGCGTGAGCCACCACGCCCGGCCCAGAAAACTTTTATGAAGTCTCCATTAAAATCCGGATACTGTACTAAGCATTAAGGATACCAAAAGTAAAAATAATAAAGTCCCTATTCATAAAAAGAAAAATAAGCAGAGAATATCAATACAGTGTATCATTTGTTTTATAATAAACTGTAAATTTATGTCCAATACACATTTTAAAATTTTATTGAACTATAACATACATACTGTAAAATGTACATATCTCGAATGTACAGCTCCATTTTGATTAACGACCTTGTAGTATATGTGAAATTGTAATGTGTAAAAAAATAGGTAAACGGCACTACAATCAATATATAGAATATTTAGAATCCCTCAATAGCGACTTTCTATTACTGATAAAAGTAGAAGTTTGAAAAACAAAATCCCAGTAATAAATAGTATAACATACATACATAGTTAGCTTATATACTGCAAAAAATTATGAAGGTAAAAAGTAATTTTCATTTAAAAAATCATAACAGAATTTCCAACCACCTCAATTATTTTAATAATAATGTGTTGAAAAGATTAATGTGCCTTTTAGTCACTTTGAAGATTTCAGTCTCTGAAATGTAAAATAATTAAGTTTAAATAGCATGGGAAATAAGTGTATAAACTTATATTAGTTATTGATTCCAAACGGGTAAGTTTGACAACTTCAATTAATGATTTGTATCCACACATCTGAAAAAGTAAAAATTACCTAGTAATTAAAGCCTAGGTAATTTTTGCTTAATAGCCTTGGCAATGTTTTTTTTGTTGTTGTTTTGTTTTGTTTTTGAGGAGTCTTGCTCTGTCGCCCAGGCTGGAGTGCAATGGTGTGACCTCAGCTCACTGAAACCTCTGCCTCCCAGGTTCAAGTGATTCCTCTGCCTCAGCCTCCCAAGTAGCTGGCACTACAGGCACGCACCACCACACCCAGCTAATTTTTGTATTTTTAGTAGAGATCATGTTTCACCACATTGGTTAAGCTGGTCTCAAACTCCTGACCTCGCAGTCCACCTGCTTTGGCCTCCCAAAGTGCTGGGATTACCCATGGCAATTTTTTTTGTACCTGTTGTTTAAGCAAAAAGAAAACAAAAGAAAAAAATAAAAAACCCTGACAAGTAATTATACTAGTCATTTGCCAATGTCCTAGGAAAATAATAATGTTTAATGAAATAGTTGGATGGGTGGACACATTATAATGTAAGATCAGAAGGCAGATAAACAAGTTTTAATCCCTTTAGCTTTTTATTATCATGCATGAACAGTCTAACTGTAGGAAGAGAAATGCACATAGGATACTCATTACCTTGAAGAGAGGGCTTACCAGGCCAGGCGATGGACATAAACCTTGCCTGGGTTACTTATCTGAAGAAGACCATATTCACCCTTTCTTCATAAAGGATTGAAACCTTAAGGACTAAGTCCTACAAAAGGCAAAAAAGGATCCTTGCCTCATTAGAAACACTTCCTGTTTCATCCCCTTTTCTTATTGTTTAAATGTTTTAAAATATTTAAATTACACTCATTATAGAACCAAAAGTTATGTAACAAAAATGAAGACTTAAAACTTCTAAACATCAGACAAGATACCTTTGAGAAAAAATAATTTGAGAATGAATCTGAAGATTTCTTTAGCTGGCTTTAAATAAATGTGACAAAATTTTTCACGGTCCATTTGAAAGTAATATTTCAGGATGTTGAATTAATTACTAAAATACATTCTTATACAAAACAGTCAAATTAAGTTCCTAAAAGCAAAACAACTCAACAAAAAAAACATAATGATTAATGTTAACTCCAGAAATAAAGTAATCTGACCAATAGGACAAGTCATACACTGATGACTTTATCCACTATTTGCTCTATTATTAGTTTCTAAATTGCATGTCTAAGATTTTACCTGGATGAAAACAGAAGTTTATACATTATGTGTTGTGATTTGTGCACAAAGATGCTGCTGTGTATCACCTTCAGCATTAGTTTTGTTTTCTCAGTAATTAAATTGATATTTTTTCATTTCTCTCCATTAACTTTCTTGAGGCAAATGCCAAATGTTTGTAGTATCACATGCTGGAGTTATGTGTGTAGTATGCAACCAAAGATTAAAACACCTTAATTATTCCAAACTAGACTTTATAAACATGTTCCCCTAAACAAAGGTGAAAACATCTAAAGAGAAGCAAAAATAATAACAAAGCATACACTGACAAAAACTGTTGGCTAACGATCCAATGTGTATTTTCTTCGTAGTAACAAGTAGTTGAAATGTTATAACTCTAAAGTTCCATAATGCCATAAAATTATCACTGCTAATTTGCCAAATGCTACATTTACTTATATAAGTAATCTGTTACAGACGCCGAAGATATATAACATTTAGTATATAAGATTGAATAAAATTCTTCTTAAGCCCACCAGCTTGCCACAATCACCTAAAACCCTTGTTAAAAATATGCATTTCTAGGTCCTTGAACCTTCTCAGTCAGAATGTACATGAGAGGGTACTAGGTGTCTCTATTTTTATCAATGGGGCAAAATAATAATTGAGATCAGGAGCATTAGGAATATACTAGGCAAAATCATACAAATTGCTCTGAAGAATACGAGTGATATAAGGTTTAACATTTCATGAAAACTTTCAAAAAGTTTACAGGCCAGTAGAAGAAATTAGAAGGCAAACACCATTCAAAATTCATTACATAAAGAGCAATTGTCAATAAAAAAATGGAGAAAGTATAAGTGAGGATCAAGTATTTCTCTTTGAGGTGTTGAAAAAGTTCTCATTGAGATGGGAACATGAGGTCAGTGGGATGAGCATGTTGAGAAGAGGGACAGGTACTGTGGATGAAATAAGCATGTAGGGCAGCCCTCTGCATTGTAGGATGTTCAGCAGCATCCTGGGCTTCTACACAGGAGACCCCAGTGGCACCCTAAATGTCTAGTTATCTCTTCCATTAAGGACACTGATTAGTTATTCTACACATTTGCGTGGGGGTTAAATGTAGGACTCCCTGTATTAGTCCCCTCGGGCTGCCATAACAAAATACTAAATACCACAGACTGGGTGACTCAAACAATATTTATTTTCTCATAGTTCTGAAACCTGAAAGTCCAAAGTAAAGATGTTGACAGGGTTGGTTTCTCCCAAGGCCTTTCCCCTCAGCTTGCAGATGGCCACTCTCACTGTGTCCTCACAAGGCTTTTATTTATTTTTTTCTGTGCACATGCATTCCTAGTATCTCTTCCTCTTCTTATAAGGACATTGGTCATAATGAATTAGCAAACGGCCTTGATAACCTTGTTTAACCTTCATTACTTCTTTAATGGCCCTGTCTCTAAATATAGTCACATTGAGAGTAGGGCTTCAAAATATAAATTTTGGGGGGAACACAATTCAGTCCAGATCATCTTGTTTAAGAAGCAATGCATCAAGAGGCGAGGCTAAAAAGAAAAGTACATTGGGTACATTACTAAGGATTTCTTATTTCCCTTAGCAACATATGGAGAAATATAATTTTTAAGCGGATTTGGACTGGATGAGAAAAACGTGGAGGCATGGTGACTGGTATGGGGCTGTTATTGCCACACAAAGCAAAACATAATGACTATCTGAACTATAACAGTAAGGACATAAAAGGGGAGAAAAATTACATAGTATATAGTATTTTAAAAAAATTTCTGTTTACACAGGTAAGTTAAAGAAATTAATTCAGCACAATACTGAGAAACCTACTTATACATGCTTAGAACCACAGAGCTCTAGAACTAAAAAAGATTTCAACATAATTTTCACCAGTCTCCCATGCAAATTGGGAATCTCTTCTCCAGTATCTCAGATGAAGAATTATCTAGCCTTTACATAAGCACTTCCACGAGCGGAGGACTTACTTCCACACTGAGAAATTTATTCAATTTTTTAAGTTATTGTTTGAGGCAAACTTTCATGCATTGCAATCATTTTCTTAATTATGTGATAAAATTATTTCACATATTTCAGATCACTTCACATCATTTTTTTCCCTGGCTCTCTTTCACAATTAAATTCTCCAGGGCTCAGAAAAAGGATTTCTTTAGTTCTTATCAGGGGCATATTGATATACTACCTTCATTAATATACTCTAGAGTGAGTTCCAGTCAATATTCACTTAATATATTAACTTCTTTTAGTTAATATATTAACTACCTTCATTTAAAATGAAGGTAGCAGACCTTCATTTTATTGTATTCCTATAGAAGTAGAGAGAACAATCTTTACAGAGGGATGAGGCAACATTTCAACACAAGATGCTAATGTTTCCTTCCAGCACATTTACTCTCTTGGTAGATCTTTAATTATAAAAGTTAAAAATGAACAGTCAAAAAATAATCTAATTGACCCTAACAGTTTTATCATGCAACTCAATAATGTAATCCTCTTCTAGAACACACACCCTCACACAAATACCCTCCCCCTACACAAGGAGCACACTCACACCGACCCTTCTGTGTGGGTAGCTGTGTGGATGTCATGGGTGTCTGGGTATGTATCCCATTCTAATTATTTTATTTTTGTGTTAAAGGAAAATAATTACTGAAGATTCTTTGAGTAGTAGTGAGCAAATACGACTCAATATATACTACATATCTATGGGACCCAAGATTTGGCCTGGAATGTGTCATACTGTGATTAATTTTCCTGTATCAGTATATCAGTATCTTGTAAAAGCACCCAATATTTCACAAAAGTTATTTATTTTACAAAGTATATTTATATCAAACATGGCACTGAACATATTTCAAAAGTTTATAGTGATGAAAGATTAACACACACTCATACATATACCAGTTATTTTTCCCTCAGGCAAAATAAAAGGAATAAAAGTTTTAATCTGAGATTATCAAAATATCTGTTAATTTTTACAGAATTATATGGCATTCCTATAGTGTGTCAGAGGTCAATTTTCCTAAATTACCTTCTGGTATGACAATTTACCTGCAGAATTACTCATTTCTTAAACATAGTGCATGCATTAACTGTATGTGCAATGACATTAGTAACTTTAAAAAATGAATCTCATTTTTGTTGTGAGCATTAATCATTTTCTGGGCCTTGACATAAGAAATGAACAGTGTGAAGGATGACAGTTACGATAGAGGAGGCCATGTGTTAAGGCCAATAATTAATCTGACAATTAAACTAAACCTATTTGCTGGTTCAAGACTTTAACACTAACAAAGATGCAAGTTACAAGAAAGTGAAAATTAGACTCTTGCCAGACAGTCTAGGTATTTTTCTGTAAGCTGTATGCCAGCTAATGTTGGGATGCAAAAATAAGACTTGCATGGCAGTATCCTGAGCCCGTATGTATACAGAAAAGGCTTGAATTCCTTTGAAAAACTAACAGGAATAAAAATAGAAATTTTTAGCGTACTCTGAAATTTGCATTTTTAGTTTGCTATATCAGCAAGTCTGCTCTAGGCATAGACTTCCTCTTGGAAGGTTGATACATAAAATTTACTGTCTTACTTAGAGATGACTGATCTGAGAATCAAGTTACTTGCACTTAATAGTTTTTCTGTCATAGATAATTTTGTTTTTGCCAGCTGTTTTACTTTCAAGGAAACAGTAGTCAACAGTCAACATGCAGATCTGTGAATGTCTTGCAAAATAGTCAGCGAAAGGCAATTTTAATAACACAGATTTCTCAAACTCTGTCCCAGGGTACTGAATCAAACTTCCCATTAAATTTTAAGAACTGCTACTCTAGGAATCCTGTGCATTCTGAGTAATTTGAAGAAGAAAATACAGGTAACACTAACTCTAATGATAACTCAGGGTTTACTAAAACGTGAAATAGAGTGGGATCGTACAGATCTTGGAGGGATTTAAAAAGAGAATTCTTTATAGTCTTACAGGCAAAATGGATCTTCCCAAGCCCAGTCTCCACACAAACTCTGATGAACATAAATCAGTTATCACTTACCTCTAAATAATGGACAGATTAGAAAAATAAGTTACTTGGTAACTTCAAATAACAAAATAAGAATAGATCAAATCAAACTAAAGTATTTAGAAAAATTCTGGAAGAGATCAGGTGTGGTGGGAGGCCATGGTGAGAGGATTGCTTGAGCCCAGAGGTTTGACACCAGCCTGGGCAACATGACAAAAACCCATTTCTACAAAAAATACACAAATTAGCCTTGTGTGGGGGTGCGAGCTTGCAGTCCCAGCTATTTAGGAGGCTGAGGCAGGAGGATCACTTGAGACTGGAGGTGGAGAAAGTAGTGAGCCATGATTGCACCACTGCACTGCACTGCACTTCAGCCTGGGTGACAGTGAGACACTGTCTCAAAAAAAAAAAAAAAAAAGAAAAGAAAAATTCTGGAAGAAATTAGAATATCTTGATTCATTCCTTCATTCCTATTTAATCTAAGCGTATGGGATAATTTCATTCTCAATAAACATTATAAGTAAAGTACCTCAGTAGCATTCTCTATCAATGATGCCCCAGTTCTCTACAAATAATGCATGCCCAATCATAGAATAAGAAAAGCTACACTGATGCATTTCTTCAAAAGTTGCAGTATATCTTACAAGGTTTCATATAATTTAGAACTACCAGTCTCTTCTCCCATGGCCATGGGTTGTTAACATTTTGTGGAGCATCAGATTTTTTGTTTCCTTGGAATGCTCTCCCTCCATGGCCTATCCCATTTCTCACCCCTGTCCCTACTTTTCCTGCCTACCTCCTGCTTATCCTTCACTCTGAGCTTAAAATGAGGTCTTATACTCTTACTTCCACCTTCTGCCTTGGCTGGGCTGGATCCAGATCACTTACATGTTTTCATGGATCTTGTTTTTCCTCTTTATAGCACTACGCAATTAAAATTATTTAGTTATATTTATAACTTTTATTATATCTCCCCATCACTTGTGTATAAATTCAAAAAGGTAATGAAACATAGTTTTCTTGGTCAATCTATTTGTCTTCTGCACTTAAAAGCATATGGCATGTAGAAGGGCTTTTAAATAGATATATATTTTAATGCATGCTTGTACAACTAAGTGTGCAAATACAACAGGATAATTTCTTTAGCAGCATTTGTGGATTATATATTTCCCAAAATTACTAAAAAGCTCTAAATTATACTTTACATTTTATTGTTTTTCTTTTATTCCCAAATGATTCCTAAGGGATACAGTGTGACTGTGGCCTTTTTAAAATAGATAAAACAGGCCGGGCGCCGTGGCTCACGCTTGTAATCCCAGCACTTTGGGAGGCCGAGGCGGGCGGATCACGAGGTCAGGAGATCGAGACCACGGTGAAACCCCGTCTCTACTAAAAATACACAAAATTAGCCGGGCGTGGTGGCGGGCGCCTGTAGTCCCAGCTACTCGGAGAGGCTGAGGCAGGACAATGGCGTGAACCCAGGAGGCAGAGCTTGCAGTGAGCTGAGATTGCGCCACTGCACTCCAGCCTGGGCGACAGAGCAAGACTCCGTCTCAAAAAAATAAATAAAATGAAAATTAAATTATTAAGGTATTTTACCTTTTTCATTAAACTTTATGGGAATGGTTAAATTTATGATATTAACTATTTTATTATTTTAAATAATATTTGATAACTATACATTTTAATATTTGTGATAAATTAGGTATAAATGTTGGACTTTAAAAGAAGGTAGAAAGATTTTATAGTATATTTTACATTTAATTAGCAAAGAAGTATCTTCGAATGTGTAAATCTCACTAGAAGTTTATGTTTGTTTATAGAGCTGTTATCATTGTTGCTTTTTTTCTGGTACAGTTACTCTATTATGAGCACAGAATCTGTAAGTAAAATACAATGAAGTGAAAAGACATAACTGGGTTAAATGATTTCCAAATCTTGGCATTTTAAGGAACTAGAACCTAATCTGTTAAAATGAATGTAATGCTTCAAAATACATATCTTCCATTTTTCTTTCAACTGATGCCAGAGTGGCATTTCAGAGGGAATTGAAGTATAGCTAAATAGCCACAGTTTAGTATACTTCAGAAACCCAGGAATGGATTCATAATATCATAGACTGCATTAGCAGGCTTTCCATTTAATTAGATTTTTATCATATCTAATGGATATTTAACAAGTAAAGACAATACAAGTGAAAAATATGAAGAAATCCTATGGCAGATAATACAAATTTCCATTGTGCTGAACTAATGAGTAGGTGATTTTTCTAGAATGACTTGACAGAGCATGTAAAATATCCAGCAATATGAAGCCTCAGAGACTAAAGCAATTGGAAGCTGCAGTGGATGCTGAGGTTCAGAGACTATAGCATCACCTTTCAGTGAGGTAAGAATTGATGCGTATGCATAAGTGAAACTGTGCTATTCACCATAAGACAGGGCCCATGACAGAAACAGTAACATGGGTTTTTGCACAGTGTGCTATAAATTATCAACCTTTATTTTCCAGGCAAAATGTGGGAAAATTGAGTTCAGTGTTTCAAATTGCAGGCAATCTTTGACTACATAGTAATATGAAGAGAACATGGGGTCGCAAATTTATAGGATGCATGAGCTATGATACGTAATTATTCAAAGTGACTCGGTTTTGTTGTTAGTAAAATGGGATAATATCTACAATATGGAAATATTGAGAAGAATAAATTAGATATGCTCGTTATGAATAAATTAGAATATTAGTTGCTAACACAGAGCATGATATGTTTTCATGAACGTGCCACTGCTCCTCCCTTATTGTATACAATTCATTTAGGTGGGAAGGTAAAAGTCTCACTATTGACTCAAACTCCATAAACTGCAGGAAGAAAAAGAGTAGGGCACAGGAAATCAAGTAGAGAGGGACATAGAAAGGTAGGAAGGTATGCAAATGAGAAAGAACATTACATATGAATAAAAGAGTGAAATATGTAGTTAGTCTGATAAACTTTGGTCTGGCTCCAATATCCATTTCACTTTCCTTCTGTGTGCCTTTCAGCATAGTAAAGGCTAGAAAGAAGGATACATTTCCTAAACTCACTGGTGCCAAGGTTTTAGATGATAAATTCAACCAATCAGATACAATTAAAGATGATTTAGAAAAGTAAAGTGAGGCAGAGGCAGTGTTTTCATTTCTATTTGAAAACCTGGCCATGAAGAAAATACTTTTTCTATTTTTTTCTGTAGCATTAGCTAGGTTTCCAGTGTTCCATCATTGTTTTTGGAGGCAAGTAGGGGCTAGACATGGCTGATTGAATTAAGTCTAATACAGTTCTGAATCCAGCAATAGTAGATGTATTTTCCTGATCCTTGTGGTTTTTGGAGCATACATGATTCCTGACAGTGAATGGATCTTGATCTTGGCTCTATGAACTGGTTCTCAAGCCGATGGCTTTTCATCACAGAAAAGGCATTAACTCCCTTGGGTAGCTTACTTAATTCACTGATATGATTTTGGGACTTGTTCTTGACAGCTCAATCTGGAATCTGTCTCATCAACCCTACCCACTGATTTACTACTTAGAAAATCTTTTTCTGTTTTAAACTAATTAAGGGAATTCTAGCCTCTGAAACCAGATGAAGATTCGAATAAAGTTGCATAGAAGTTATAATCAAAGGAAGAATTATGTAGACAAACAACATCTTAGACCATTTGAAAGGCAACCCTCATTTGATTAAGTCTTAACATGCTTTATTTTTTAAAACTTATGCATTCACACTCCAACCAAAAAAGGGATGAAATACAGAAAATAATCTCTGACCTCCCCACCATATACTCTATTAGGAAATGTAGGATAACAGAAAGAAGAAAACAGATTACTATTTTAAATGAACTCACAACCATATAGGGAGTCACATGTGAACAAGAAATTTAAGTACAAAACAGAGTAAGGCAAGCACAATAAAGTGGTAAAGTGATACAGCAGCACAGATCAAAGGGAGAGTATAATAATTGTGTCTGTGACGATGAGAGAAGGGCAATGGTATTTCTTGTGATACTAACGACTGCAATATTTTGGAGAAGGTTTCTCAAAATGGGATCCAAAAAACTAGTTGTCTGAGATTAATAAAGAATGTGTTTCAGTAACATGTTTGGAAATACTGGGTTAAAGCAAATTATGTTTTGTTTCTCAAGGACTGCTCAGAGACTTTAATACTTAACACACCTTAGGTATTGGCAAAAAAGGAGAATAATCCACAATATATCATGATTTTTTATAAACATATTTCAGTTCTCATGAGCCATCTGTCAGAAGTACTAAGAAACACCTTCTTAAAATAAATGTCATAGATAACAGAGATTCTTATGAAAATAGAAAAAAATAGCAATTGTATGTGCAATGCATTGAGAAAAATCAGACCGGGGGATATGGTTTGGCTGTGTCCCCACTCATATCTTATCTTGAGTTGTAACTCCCACAATTCCGAGGTGTTGTGGGAGGAACCCAGTTGGAGGTGATTGAATTATGGTGGTGGGTCTTTCCTGCGCTTTTCTTGTGATAGTGAATGAGTCTCATGAGATCTGATGGTTTTAAAAATGGGAGTTTCCCTGCACAATTCTCTCTTTGCCTGCCACCATTCATATAAGACATGAATTACCCCTCCTTGCCTTTCACCTTCCACCATGATTGTGAGGCCTCCCCAGCCACGTGGAACTGTTAAGTCCAACAAACCTCCTTATTTTATGAATTGTCCAGTCTCGGGTATGTCTTTATCAGCAACATGAAAACAGACGAATACAGTAAATTGGTGCTGGGAGTGCGGCACTGCTGAAAAGATACACAAAAGTGTGGAAGCAACTTTGGAATTGGGTAACAGGCAGAGGTTGGAACAGTTTGGAGGGCTCAGAAGAAGGAAGGAAAATGTGGGAATGTTTGGAACTTCCTAGAGACTTGTTGAATGGCTTTGACAAAAATGCTGATAGTGATATGAACAATAAGATCCAGGCTGAGGTGGTCCCAGGAGATGAGGAAGTTTTTGGGAAATGGAACAAAGGTGATTCTGGTTATGTTTTAGCAAAGAGACTGGTAGCATTTTGCCCCTGCCTTAGAGATTCCTGGAACTTTGAACTTGAGAGAGATGATTTAGGGTATCTCATGGAAGAAATTTCTAAGCAACAAAGCATTTAAGAGGTGACTTGAGTGCTGTTAAAAGCATTCAGTTTTATAAGATTAGCAGAGGATAAAAGTTTGGAAAATTTGCAGCCTAACAATGCAGTAGGAAATAAAATCTCATTTTCTGAGGAGAAATTCAAGCCAGCTGCAAAAATTTGCATAAGTAATGAGAAGCCAAATGTAAATCTCCAAGACAATGGAGAAAATGTCTCCAGGGCCTGTCAGAGGCCTTCACAGCTGCCCTTCCCATCACAGGCCTGAAGGCCTAGGAGAAATAAATGATTCTGTGGACTGGGCCCTGGGTCCTTGTGCTATGTGCAGTCTAGGGGCTTGGTGCCTTGTATCCCAGTCACTCCAGCTGTGACTAAAAGGGGCCAAGGTACACCTTGGGCTGTGGCTTTAGAGGGTGCAAGCCCCAAGCCTTGGCAGCCTCCATGTGGTGTTGAACCTGCAGGTGCACAGAAGTCAAGACATGAGGTTTGAGAACCTCCACCTAGATTTCAGATGTATGGAAATGCCTGGATGTCCAGGCAAAAGTTTGCTGCAGGGATGGGGCTCTCATGGAGAACCTCTGCTAGGGCAGTGAGGAAGGGAAATACAAGGTTGGAGCCCCCATACAGAGTCCCCACTGGGGCACCACCTAGTGGAGCTGGAAGAAGAGGGCCACCATACTCCAGACCCCAAAATGGTAGATCCACCAACAGCTTGTACCATGTGCCTGGAAAAGCTGCAGACACTCAATGCCAGCCCATGAAAGCAGCTGAGAGGGAGGCTGTGCCCTGCAAAGCCACAGGGGCAAAGCTGCCTAAGACCATGGGAATCCATTTTTTGCATCAGCATGACCTGGATGTGAGACATGGAGTCAAAAGAGATAATTTTGGCACTTTAGGATTGCCCCACTGGGTTTTGGACTGCATAGGCCTGTAGCCCCTTTGTTTTGGCCAATTTCTCCCATTTGGAATGGCTGCATTTACCCAATGTCTGTACCCCCCATTGTATCTACAAAGTAACTAACTTGCTTTTTATTTCACAGGCTCATAGGTGGAAGGGGCTTGCCTTGTCTCAGATGAGATGATGACTGTGGACTTCTGAGTTAATGATGAAATAAGACTTTGGGAGACTGTTCAGAAGGCATAACTGGTTTTGAAATTTGAGGACATGAGATTTGGGAGCAGCCAGGGACAGAATAATATGGTTTGTATGTGTCCCCACCCAAATCTCATCTTGAATTGTAACTCCCACAACTCCCATGTGTTGTAGGAGGAACCCAGTGGGAAGTGATTGAATTATGGGGCCGGTCTTTCCTGTACTCTTCTTGTGATAGTGAATGAATCTCATGAGATCTGATGGTTTAAAAATGGGAGTTTATCTCCACAAGCTCTCTCTTTGCCAGCCACCATTCATGTAAGACGTGAGTTGCTCCTCCTTGCTTTCCAACTTCTGCCATGATTGTGAGGCCTCCCCAGCCATGTGGAACTGCAAGTCCAATAAACCTCTTTATTTTGTAAATTGCCCAGTCTCTGATATGTCTTTATTAGCAATGGGAAAATAAACTAATACACCAGGATAATGCCCAGTGCTATAACTAATTTGCTGCTAGATTGAAAAAGTCTTTCAGATGCTATGCTAAGGAACTTGCACAACATACTTCAGTAAAGGGGGAGCCATCCACGCTTGTGTTTTGAATGAGGTGTTCCAAACCCTGGTTAAGAACAACCATGTGGCATTAAGGTCACAGATCAGATGAAAGTACCAGCCCTGATTGGATGGCAACTTTGAAAAGTAAAAAAAATTATTTTTCGAAGTTAAAAAATAATTATAAACAGTATATGTTCTTTGAAAATTTGGAATGCAAAACACTCATATGTAACAGGAACACACATATAACAATAGGAAAACATAAATCTGCATCAATATCAAAGTCAAAAACTCATTCAGTAATTTTCTTGAAAGGGTTTTGTGGTTAAAAAAGAAAACAACTTAATTTCATGACATCGATAAGGATTTTATTTTCAATCACAACTTTTTTTTAGTATTGCTCAGTATGTCTTATTGAAGATGAAAATATTTAATTTTATGATTTGTTAAGTACACAGATAATAATAATTAGAAGAATACAAAATAAGCATAAGTAACACTTATATGGTGATTATGTACCAGACACTATTATTTTTTTTTTTTTTTTTTTTTTTTTTGAGATGAGGGCTCACTATGTTGGTGAGACTGGAGTGCAGTGGCTATTCACAGGCACAATCTTAGCCAACTACAGCCTTGAAATCCTGGCCTCAAGTGATTCTCCTGTCACAACCCTCCCAGTAGTTGGGACTAAAGGCATGCACACTGTGCCTGGCTTGAAATTTTTTTTTATACATAGTCTTTGTTGCTCAGACTGGAGTGCAGTGGTGTGGTCTCGGTTCACTGCAAATTCCACCTCCCAGGTTCAAGCAATTCTCCTGCCTCAGTCTCCTGAGTAGCTGGAATTACAAGTACCCACCACCATGCCCAGCTAATTTTTGTATTTTCAGTTGAGCCTGGGTTTCAGCATGTCAGCCAGGCTGGTCTTGAACTCCTGACCTCAAGTGATCTGCCTGTTTTGGCCTCCCATGAAATGCTTTGTCTTAAAAATAACATTATAAGTAGCATCATTACTATTATACATCATGTTTATGGATTATCATAGTAAAAATCTGGGGTCTAGTGCTTTGCTCAAAGTGATGGTTTTCTGGTTACAGGCCAAGTTACCGTAATAGACACACAAGTGCAGTGGCTTCAATAAGATAGAATTTTCTCTATCACATGGCAGCCGAAAGTTGCAGGCAAGTTAGCAGGGCACCTTTGTTTCACAAGATTGATCATCAGGGATCCAGATACCTTCTGTCTGTTGGTTCTGTCATCCTCCAGGTATTGCTTTCAAGGGTATGGCTGAAACCATCTTTCCATGACTATGTCTACATTCAAGCCCACTGGAAGTATCTGAGAGCAGTGGAGGGTAAAGAGGTGCTTTAAAAGGGTGAGATCCAGAACGTGCTACATCACTTCCTTTCATATCCCATTGACCATAATTTAGTCATATGACTTTGCATAGCTCCAAGGGAAGCTGGATGATTACCAAAAGTGAGTAAAAGGGAATGAATATTGGGGACTATTAGCATTCAGACTTAAAAAGTCCTAGTAAATCACCTGGGGTCCCTTCTACTAATTCACAGAGTTGAGATACAAATCCAGTCCTTATTTAACTCCTAGCTGATATTCTACATCTAAAATCGATCTGTGAAACAGGTATTAACCCCACTGATAAATGTATACTTATGAATACAGAGATAAAGTTATTGCTCTAAGGTCAGCAGCTTCTCAGAAGCACTGCAAAATATGAAACTGTATCTTCAGTTTGCAACAATTTTGTTCAAAATCACATTATATGCATTTTTCTATGATTAGCAATGCATTATTCTTTTATGTATATGACTTTTAGACAGTCTAGTCTTATACTCTACAAATATATGATTCATTCAATTTATTCATTCACACATTACCATTCCTTAGTGAAAGTTTTTTTTTTTTTTTTTTTGAGACGAAGTCTTGTTCTGTCGCCCAAGCTGTAGTGCGGTGGCACTATCTCGGCTCACTGCAAGCTCCACCTCTTGGGTTCATACCATTCTCCTGCCTCAGCCTCCCAAGTAGCTGGGACTACAGGCATCCACCACCACGCCCGGCTAATTGTTTGTAGTTTTGGTAGAGACGGGGTTTCACCGTGTTAGCCAGGATGGCCTGGATCTCCTGACCTCATGTTCCACCCACCTCGGCCTCCCAAAGTGCTGGAATTATAGGCATGAGCCACCGTGCCCCACTAAAAGTGTCTTCTTATCTACAAGAGGTTGACTACCAGGTCTTCAAAAAGAATCCTCTTTTGTGACTTCTTTTGGCAGAAAATTTGACTGTTATTTTAACTTATAGTAGCTTTGCCAGAAAAATGTACCCCTGAAAATCAGAAGATTATCTGTATTGACTGTAGGCTATGAAATCTATCTCCTAGAGCTCACTAGTCAAATATGGCTCAAGCTTTCAGTGAGAGAGAATCAGTATGCAAATCGAATAACTTATATATAATAAGTCAGTCTATTTCTAGGTCAGTCTCTACAAAAGTGTATATCAAAATAAAAGCTGTCTCCTGAATTCCACTAACTTTAAATCTCAGCAGAGAGGCAAAGATCAGAGAGGGCCAAGAGCAAATTGAGAATAAAGTAATCTTGCACATGCCTTGAGTTTCCACTACAAGTGATACCAGCAATCAGGGGATGCCTCTCTGTGCTGGGAGTTGAGGTGGATAAAGTGAGGGCACCACCAGTCTTTAGTGCTCTCTGTCTGGATACTTTCATAACTACTAAAATGCACTTTAAAAATTTCAGGTACATTAGCCGTGCCGTAGGGAGTTGAAATCTCTTCATATCATTTTAGCAGTCATTTGGCTGTATCACAGGTCACTGTTTCTTGTATGCTACAGTAAACCTCTACCTAAAAGTGTCAGTCTGGCTGTGAGAAGCTATCAACTATCTGCATGTTCCACAGGACTCAAAAAAAAAATAGTTTGTCTCACATGCCAGACAAGCTCTCTGCTTCATTAAATAGCAGCAACAGTCCTTCTTGGAGATCAGCGACAGCTTCCAAATGCATTTTCATTATCCTTACCCATAAAATATGTGTATAACAATGCATATAATGAAGAGTTTGGATGTTGATTTTTAATGAAAAATAGTTCTCAGATTTGCCCAAGTAATTTGCTTTTATGTTTCTGACCTTCCTCTGAAATTAGTTCCGTATGTTCTATAACATTCTTCATCCAGATTTTTAAATTTCTAAAGAAATAAAAATGTTATATTAATGATTTCTACCATTTTTAAGTTTATCGAGAAACATAATATCAAAAAATAGTATAAAATCGAAAGTGTGAGCAGGTGTTTTTCCTCAAAAGACATTCCATATATTTCCCAACAGAATAAAAACTATCATTTAGGCCTGAAAAAAATATCATGTTTTGATATTTAAATTGTAGCTTTCCAAACTCTTGAATTTTTTAAAAGTGTTATAAAGAGGGAATGAGTTATTATGGTGGTCATTATACATACATGAGCAACATATATTATGAAAAAAATTTAATAGATTTGATGTGCTTATTATAATGTTTTCAGGAAATTTCTAGTCTCCTAGAGTTTAGCACTAAGACCTTTACATTCAACCCCATGTCTTGCTTTCTACTATACAATACTAAGTGAATTCCTCGATGTTTATTTACTCAGTAGATATTTCCAGTCAACAACTATGCATCAGGCATTGTGTTAGCACTGAAAATGCAATGATGGGAAAAGAAGACATGGATCCTGCTCATGTGTTTTAAAGCCTTAGAAGAGAGATAAATATTAATAAAATAATTATACATGCATGAATTACAAATCGTGTTAAGTTCTATAAAAAAGGGGTATAGATGTTAATGACAGGGTAATACAGAGTGGGATAATTTAATCCGTGATTTGAGAGGGCTCCTGTGAAGAAGTGCATGAAGCTACAAAGTTTACAAAAACAATGTGTGTGGGTGAGTAGGGTGGGCAGCCAACTATGAGCTGACAGGGGAGAGGATTGGGTACTCTGAAACAGGGAGCAATGGATTGTCCACATGCTCACTCTCAAAAGACCCAATTGTAAGTCCTTGGGCTTGAGCTTCAGTTGTTTAAATAGAGTTCCTCAATTTACATGCCTCCTTCCTTATACTATTTTGGGATGCTTCCCTAAATGTTCAGTAAGAGGACTGCTTCAAAAACTTTGACTTTTTTTTCTTTTTGACCAGGCGAACAAATGGCTAGGTTAAATAATGTATTTCCTAGCCTCCCTCCAACCATGCAAGGTCACTGAACTGAATTCTCACCAGTGGTGTGCTGCTGAAGAGTCATACATTCCAGAAAGTCTTTAAAGAAAAGGTCAGATTATGGATGGAATGGCTAGAGCACAGACAACCATCTTAGACCATGAGGTGGAGAATAAAGAGGGAACCAGATGGAAGTAGGCTGGTTCCTGATGAGTCTACTGTTCCTGTGCTGGACTTCCTGTCTTTAACGTTTTTTAACATAAATAAATTTTTCTTTAGCAGTTATATTCCATTTTCCACCCAGCAACCAAAGTGATGCTTTCAAAATTTAAATGAGATTATATCTGTTCTTTGTTTAGACCCCTAAATGATTTCTAGTCTCTCAGAGTAAAATACAAAGTCTTCTGGCCCTTCAAGGCCCTTTGTAATTTAGCCTCATCTACTAACTCTCTCACTCTTTCACTGTGTTCTCTTGAAATACTATTAACCTCAAATAACCCTATAGCTAACTCTGTCAGTTAATTCATATCCTCACTCATTTAAAGCATAAAATGCATTCTATGATCATCCTAAATAAAATTACACTCCACATATTACTCTGTCCAACAGTGCTCAAGTCACTTATATGCGTATAAAATATCATGGTATTTGCATATAACCTATGCACATCTGGCTGTTCACTTTAAATCATCTTTAGATTACTTGTAATACCTAATGTTGTGTAATAGTTGCCAAACTATATTTTAAAACATATATTGTTTTAAATTGTTGTATTTTTTATTGTTTTTCAAAAATATGTTTGAGCCACATTTGGTTGAATCCTGGGATGCAGAACCCGGGGATATGGAGGACAGACTGTATAAATATTATGTATATTTATGGGAAAATACATATATATGCATTTTTCCCTTGTCCTATCACTCACTTGTAAGCTCCATCAGGATAAGGGCTTTGTGCATAGTTTTTCAATGTATCCCCAGCACTTAGGACAAAAGTGACTCAAGCTTAGAAGTTAATTTATAAATATTTGTTGAACACAGAAACAAAAGATCTTTATGAAGTTCACTCTAGCTCATTATAGATTGTTACAATACCAAAAATAAAAGCTGATGTTTCCCTGTAGCCTACCTAGCTGAGGGGGTTAAAAAAAAAGTCTTGGCAGTTTGTATACTCCCAAAGTCTGCTGATACTCTTTTTAAAAGCTACTTACCACTTCCCAATCCCCAGACTTATATAACACGACCCCTCAATAACTATGTAGTAACCTCAGTAACACTGGTTAGACGGGGAAGAAACAGTGTGTCTGAAGAAGACATGGAAAACATCAGAGTAAAGTATAGGTCAGAAAAAGGAGAAAACAGAGAAGAGTAGCATCCTGGAGACTGGAAAGAATCCCCTACATCAGTTTGGCTGGGAAAGATGCCACAACATTACAGGATAAAAAGTAATGCAGATCTAAATGCACCACAATTTAAATATCCTCTTCCTGTCTATTCCTTTGGAAAGTCTTCATTCACTCAACAAATATGACTTGAGCTTAAGGCATTAGGGGTACAACGAGCAAAAACAGCCACAGACTCTGCATACAACTTTTTGAGGGAAAATCTAACAAGTGGGGCATTACTACATCCTAGGGTTTATGATATCATATTTAATTCCTTCTGAAGCTGAGTTATAGAAATATATACTCTGACTAGGTTAAGAGGTTTATGTAAAATATTAATGAGGTAAATTTTGATAAACTGAATTTCTCAGATAAAAAGATACAATAAAACGTTTTTTTTTTAATTTTAGCAAGGAAATTGAATTAGGATAAAGTGACAGATTAGAGAGTCGATTTCATTTAAAGGAGTATTCATTTGAATCTACACTAAAGCTTAGTATACTTGGAAGAAATGTATTACATTTATACACATTCACTATTATATGATTCGAATGTATTTTAATATATTTAATCAGTAAGAAATTGCTCTTAATCTCAGCCTGGACAGTATCATAAAAGTACAGTTAAAATTTAGCATAGGCTGGGCGCGGTGGCTCACGCCTGTAATCTCAGCACTTTGGGAGGGTTGGGGGGGGGGGTAGATCACGAGGTCAGGAGATCGAGACCATCCTGGCCAAAATGGTGAAACCCCGTCTCTACTAAAAATACAAAAATTAGCTGGGCGTGGTGGTGTATGCCCTCAGGAGGCTGAGGCAGGAGAATCACTTGAACCAGGGAGTTGGAGGTTGCAGTGAGCCAAGATTGTGCCACTGCACTCTAGCCTGGAGACAGAGCAAGAAGTCTCAAAACAAACAAAAATAAACAAACAAAAACGACTTAACACATATTATATAGAAATACTATATTTTATATTTTCAAATCGAAGTCAGGAACTTGGCATTTTCTTCACTTCTGACGTACCTTTGCTTAGAACCCTTGGCCGAGGAAGTGGCTGATTTGAGTTGTATTTGATCTCTCCTCACCAGCTGTGCATTGTTGATAGAAAAAGGAAAGGGAGGGCCAGGTGGAGGGAGTGGAGGTTGTCTATTCATATTTTATAAGCCCTTCCTTGTGAGCCCTGCAGTTGCCATCAGAGCACAGGCCCACATGCAGTGTCCCTCACAGCCCAAGGACCACTGACACAGAACCAGGGTCAGGATATGCAGCATGACAGATTCTTTGAAGTCTGCATTTTGGTGGCACTTAGACACAAAATATTTGGTCACTTTTGACCTCAAATAACCCATGAGGCCATGGGCTAAACCACATACGAATTGTCTAACATCATCATGAATCCTGTCTTCTGAATATCTCAATTACTATTTCTTATATCTGACTAAATAGAGCTGTAAAGAAACCAGGACACAGAACCGAAATTTGATAACACAGTGAAAGAGTACAAATAGCTGGTCATTACTTTCCTATACTAATTTAATTAATAGTTCCCTGTTGTAACAACCTATGCAAAAGGACTTAGTCACAATTTCTAAACTAAACTAGAGAAATATATGTAATATATAATATAGAAATAAAGAAAAGCAGGAATTTGAATAATGTGATTTTTTTTTTTAAGCATGGATATGTTCTAGTGCAAAGCAGACAGAAAGTCAATCCCAGAAAACCTTTTTCTTACTAAGGGTTACAATGATCAAAGTTTGGATAAAAAACAATTGATCCAGGATACAATGTAGTTAAAATAGGCACTAAATCAAATACACGAAACAGAGGTTTATGCAGAGTTGCCATACATGGATTTAACTAATAAAGATATTAGTTAATAATTGACTAGCAGGGTGAGTAAAGGCTATTTCATCATATTAGTGTGGTAACCTGTCTTTTTAATGAGTATTAGTCACAACAAAATATGATCATTTAAAGCCTCAAGAAGAAGTGTATTCATAGCTATCTGCATATTTTTAAAGAATAAAGCCAAACATGCCATTGCCAATAGCAGATGTGATTCAAAAAGCTTGAAAAATAGCACATCATAAAAATGTACTTTTTAGTTTGCAGCATTTTTTCCTGAATGCCATAGATTGAGGTCTCCCAGGAAACAGACTCTGTATAGAGATGTGAATGCAGGAGATTTATTACGGCATGCTCTTTCAGGGTCAACACCAATTTGGCAGTGTGTGAGGGGAAGGAGTAGGAATTGGGAGAGCTATAGATTAGGCTGTGATATAGTCACAATAAGACCTTGGGCAACCCTGAAGCTGGATTGGCTGTGGAGAGTTGTTCTAGGTATGGTGAGGGCATTGTACCTTCATACTCCCATGTCACAAGCACTGGCTGTGACCTGCTCAGTGAAAGGGTATTGGTATCTTTAGCCAAAGCATTTCCCCAAAAGGATTGAGAGCCTTCTGCTTACAATCTTCCCAGCAGCCAGAGGAAGGAATCCTTTAGTCCTGAAAGATCTGGGTGGTTCAGCACAGCATCCCTGACACTGACTGACTTCTTCAAATATTTCTTTTCTATTTTTTTTTATTTTTTTGAGACGGAGTCTCGCTGTGTCACCCAGGCTGGAGTGCAGTGGCCGAATCTCGGTCACTGCAGCCTCCGCCTCCCAGGTTTAAGTGATTCTCCTGCCTCACCTCCTGAGTAGCTGGGATTACAGGCGTGTGGCACCACACCTGGCTAATTTTTGTGTTTTTAGTAGAGACGAGGTTTCATCATATTGGTCAGGCTGGTCTCGAACTCCTGACCTCATGATCCACCCGCCTTGGCTATGTGCCATATAAACTGCTATTACCAAAGGCATTCAAAACTTATATGACCAATGCCTTCCTCCAAGAGCTTGAGAGCAGGCCGAGCGCTGTGGCGCACATCTGTAATCCCAGCACTTAGGGAGGCTGAGGCAGGTGGATCACCTGGGGTCAGATGTTCACGACCAGCCTAACATGGTGAAACCCCGTCTCTACTAAATACAAAAAAAAAAAAAAAAAAAAAAGAAGAAGAAAAAAAAGCCCCCGCATGGTGGCGCATGCCTGTAATCCGAGCTACTTGGGAGACTGAGACAGGAGAATCCTTGGACCTGGGAAGTGGCGGTTGCAGTGAGCTGAGATCATGCCATTGCACTCCAGCCTGGGCAACAAAAGCAAAACTCCATCTCAAAAAAATAAAAAAGAGCTTGAGAGCATTGAGAGCATAGGTGATACACGTATACACATATAACATATATTTGATATTACTCTGTAAGTTAACAAATATTTAGAGACATGTAAGAGGTAAAAGTCAAGCACAAGATATTTACAAAGTGGAGCGCTCATCAGTGGATGAAAAAGTATTGGGGGAAGTTCCTTTTCATTTGAATTAGGCCTTAAATATGAAAGGGATTTTAACATGGGGAGATAAAGTTAAAAAAATTCCAAAAATAAGTGAGTCAATATAAAATAGGACCCAAGCAACAAGGCCAATTTGACAGAAATATAGGTTATATTTTAAAAGTTTATGTTGATATTGTCAAAATGGAAGTTGGTGCACATTTAAAAACCCAGACTTTATTGGAGATATTACTGATCTCTACCAAAAGATCACTACCTGTTTGTTTATGAATAGATGGAAGGAATGACATTTTGAGATGTGACCTTCTCTCTACTAGTATAGCTAACTGACCTTTCCCAAAAATTCCATGGTTTTTCTAGAATCCTGTCCCTAGAGTAGACAATCAAAATGTTTACTTTTATTTGTGGACCTCTTGACTGACTGTTTTTCAAATGAACTAAGTTTTAAAAGTTAAACTTTTTAAAATTGATTCTCCTAGAAGAGTAATTTGGCCTAAATATTCCATATTTGTTTGCAGAACAAAGTTACAAAATTTTCTCAAACCTTTGCTGCTCTCCATGCATAATTTTGAAATAATTTCCTAAATTTTATACTTTAGCTAAGTATAAGACCAATCTTTACATCTATATAGAATAGGTTAAGTCTGTCCTGCATGGACTCAATTGGTATTGAAATAAGAGGAAATACTTTAATTAAAATGTAAAACAAATAAACAAACCCCCATAGCCATGAAGATGCTATTTATCAAGCACCAGATTCTGAGTGGTATAATTAATACTAACATTATTATTGTCAGAAGTATTTTTACTCTAATTTTTCTGATAAATGAATTGCTTGAATCCTCACAGCTAATCAGCAGCGGAGTTCAGGTTCAAACTCAAGCTGTTTACCCCAAATATATTATCCCCATTGAGTACTTAAAGTTGAGGCTTATACAATTAAGGAATTTAACCTGTTGTAATCAGGCCTATTTGACTCAAAAGTTCATACTTTTAATCACTAGACTATGAGGACCCACATAAAAATATATTAAACAAGACTTAAAATATAGTTGTTGTAACAAAAAAAGGGTTCTTTTTGGTTTCCAAATAGCTATAGAACAAAATCCTGAGTGAAAGAAAAACAAAATGTACTGATAAATTTTGCATCTCACCAATTCATTATTATTCATTTTCATTCCTTGAGACAATTTTATCACATTTTTGGTCCTCAAACCTCCAATACCATTTCTCCTATTCTTGGCTGATAATTGTGACTTATATATCACTTTGAAAGAAAAAAACGGAAACAAGCAAAAGAGAACAGACTCTTTTTTCCAATACCAGATCTACCAATCTACCTGCATGTTTAAATGTTTAATCTGTCCTCCTTATTGAAATTAAGTGTTCACATGCACTTCTTCTCTGCTTCCTTTCATAGAAAAACATCTCCAAAGAAATTGTTGCTACTTGTGAATTCTATTTGACTCCTCCCCATCTCACCCCCATTTTCTTTTTGATCTCCTCCTTTTTGGGAATCTGCCCCACTACTCTGTTTAAAACTTTTCTTAGGAAGATTAGTACTGACGTGTATCTTACTAAATCCAATGGATAAACCTTTTTTTTTTTTTTTTTAACATCATTTTACTCAACTTCTCGGCAGTATTATGTAGACGGCTCCCTGCTTCTAAAAATACAGCTTTTTAGCCTATAGAAAACATCTGCTTTTCATTCTACTTCAATGGCCATTCCTCACTAGTAACATTTCCTTACTCTTCCTCCTCAAATTAACTCTGTATGTTAGTGGCTCTTGAGCTGAATCTATGGCCCTTTATTCTTCTCTATCATACTCTTTTCATAGATGATCTTATCTGTTCACATGACTTGAAACATAATCTGTATGTGGATATGTTTTTATATACTCAGAAATAAAATCTCCCTGAGCTCCAAATTTGTACATACATATGATTTCTTGTCAACTTCCCTTTGATAAGACAAAGAGAAAAGCAGCCCCTGACATCTGAGATGTTGTGAATAAATGTTTGTGAATAAATGTTTTTGTCAACATTCACAACCAGTCCATCAAGATGTCTATTTCCAAAGAAAATTTTGAATCCTTTTTCACCTCATCACAGATGGCATCGTTTTCACCCCATAATTATCTGTGGACTAGGTATACAATCTCCATTGAGTACATAGATCCTGTTTATTGATCTGTGCGAAAACAAGTGGCCTCCACAATGCATTCTCCATGCAAAATCTTAATAATTTTGAAAACGTAATAAATGGTTCTGGGAAAACTGGATGTCCATATACAGAAGAATAAAATTAGATGCTTATCCCTCAGCACATACAATAATCCACTAAAATGACTTAAAAACATAAACATAAGACCTGAAACTATGAAACTACTAGAAGAAAGCATAAGAGAAACACTCCAGGACATTGGTCTAGGCCAAGATTTTATGGGTAAGAATTCAAAAGCACAGGAAACAAAACAAAGACAGACAAATGGGACTATATTAAACCAAAAACCTTCTGCACAGCAAGGAAACAATCAACAGAATAAAGAGACAAACTGTTGAATGAAGTATTTGCAAAATCTTTATCTGACAAGAAACTAATACACAGAATATACAAAGAACTTAAACAACTCAACATAAAACTCAAACATTAAAAAGTGGGCAAAAGATCTAAATAGACACTACTTAAAAGAAGGCATACAAACCACCAACAGGTATATGAAAAAATGTTCAATATCACTAAGAGTCAGGGAAATGCAAATCAGACCCAAAATAAAATCTCATCAAAGCCAAAATAAAATGTCATCTTACCCCACTTAGAATGACTTTTATCAAAAAGACATTAATACTGGCAGAGATGCAGAGAAAAGGGAATTGTTATACATTGTTGGTGGGAATACATGTTAGTAGAAGCCATTATAGAAAACAATATAGATACTTCTCAAAAAACTAAAATTAGAACTACTATTTGATTGAATAATCTCACTACTACATATTTATCTTAAAATCAAACTGATAATCAATGTATCAAAGGCATACATGCACCCCATGTTTATTGCAGCACTATACAATAGCAAAGATGTGAAATCGAACTAAGTGTCCATCAAGAGATGAAAAGATAAGGAAAATGTGGTATCTATACACAATGAAATACTATTTAGCCAAAAAAAGAACAAAATTATGCCATTTACAGCAACATTGATGGAAATAGGATTATTATGTTAAGTGAAATAAACCAGATACAGAAAGACAAATATCCCATGTGCTCACTTATATATGGGAGCTAAAAAGTTGATCTCATGGAGGTAGAGAGGAGAATAATAGTTACCAGAGCCTGGGAAGGACGTAGGGGTGGAGACGCATGTGAAGAGAGTTTGGAAGGAACAAAGAATAAGTTCTAATGTTTGATCATAGAGTAGGGTGACTATAGTTAACAACAATGTACTGTACATTTGAAATAGCTAGAAGCATGGACTTGAAATGTACTCAACACATGGAAAAGATAAATGCTCATGGTGATGAACGTCTTAATTACCCTGACTTGATCATGCATGCATGTAACAAAATGCATCCCACAGATATGAACAAATCTTATGTATCAATAAAAACATGTAAATATAACAATGTCATTTCACTGCTTAGATTCTTGCAATGATATACACTCAGAATAAAATTAAATGCAAGATTCTTACACAAATAGCTCTAGGGTACTTACTTCTATGATAGTATCTTGAAAGGCTTTTCCTTTTAACACCTCTGTTTTATCCATACTGCCTCCTTTTTATTTCATTAATACATTATGTTCTTTCCTGACTCAAGCTTTTTTGCACATTTTCTTAACATTGCCTGTAACATTCATCACTCATCATCCAGGTCTTCACATGATGGGCTCCCTCACTTAACTCACTTTTTGTTCTTAATTCAGTTATTCAAAGAGATGTTTCCTTACAACTCTACTTAAAATAGGACACTCCATCCTGTTACTCTGCATTGCTTTATCTGCTTATCTATTTTATTCTTTAGTAATAGTACTTGAAGATATGAAATTATCTTCATGAATTGCTTATTTACTTATCTATACAATGGTAGCTTCTTACAAGCAGAAACCTCTGTCTGATTTCTCACTCTATCTCCAGTGCTAAGAGCAGTACCTGCCAAAAAAGTAACTTTTTTTTTTAGAAGAATGACAATAGGTATAGATTAAATATCTCAAAAATGGCAGAAACAAAGTTTAACATTCACTTTCATATTATGTCTACTGGAGTTCAGTCGACAGCCAGAAAGCCAGTCTGATGCCCATGTTTGAGGTGTAGACTCCTGGGAAAAGGCCAGCACAAATGGTTGCTAACCATCACCAGCTCTGCCTGCAGTTCATGGCCTGTCTTTAGACACAGCCTCCTGTCACATCATGTTTAACCTCTTTGTAGGGGATGTATCCATTGCAGTTACAATATGAAGCACACACCAGGTCATGTAAAGAATATCATACATGTATGCACACACACAGAAAAGGAAATAGTAGAAGTGATGCTAACAGGAATATTAAATCTGTTATTTAGTTTACAACAGATGTAAATGAAAATGAGATATAAAATATACATAGCAGTAAACATAGCGACAATTAGAAAATAATAATAGCCAAGAAAATTCTCTTTTCTCTTTTGAATCTCCAATTCAAAGAATTTTGCTCATCTGAATTTGTCCAGAAAGTTGGACCCTTTCCCAAATGGTCATTTTAAGTCTGGATATTGAAATACCATTTCAAAATACACTGTTCAAGAAGGGTATTTAAACACATCAAAGCTATATAAATCATTCTCAATAACACTTACTAACCCTATACAGTGTTTTATACTGTGTCAGGCGCTGATTTAAGTGCTTTAATTACAATAATTCATTTAATCCCCACAACACCACAGTGAGATTGGTATCATCATCATCACTGCCATTTTACAAATCAAGAAATTAAGGCATAAAGCAAGTAAGTTACTGAAAGATTTGAGTTTGAACCTAGATAGTTTTGATCCTATAGTTTGTAGGTTCCTCACACTCTCCTGGATAGCCCTTATTACCTGGGATTGTCTATTTCCTACTACCACCATTCTGTTTCTTGGTATCATGCTTCTCGTGGGGCAGATTTCATGAGATTTTTAGTGCTATGGAAAGATCTTAATCTTTCCCTGACTCATAAGCATACTGACTTCTGAACTGCTCTTCCACAGATAGTGCAACAACAGCCTAAGCCTTCAGTATTCACAGGACTATCAAATGTCTGGGCACTGTAGTTTACATTAGTCTTTTGAGTCACCCATTACATTCCCTTCCTAAGGCAAATAATTAAGGGATCTGTGTTAATGCATTAAATGGTTTGCACATTAACTTTCCTACAATTATCAGTGACAGGTTATGCATTAGAAAAGATGTAAACAATGTGTTTGTGTTTCTGTTGTTGTTGTTTTGGAAATGATGGAGAACAAGTACTGAAGGAGTTTCTATATTGACACATACAGTTATTACTGGCATCCATACAGTTAAGAGACTTTCTAATGCTAATTCGATAATTATTTAACAATGGAAAAACCCTCCTTTTAAAAACTATAGTATCATGAAATTCTTATAGTCTTATTTTTACTTAATCCTAGGTATTTTGGTTTTCACATGTTTGTTCATTGGGGAGTCATTTTTACCACAATCTTTCATGTATTTGAGTTGCCTTCTTTCCTCAAACTGACAGTAACTCCATGAACCCTTCTTCAGAGGTCCTGGTTTCCAGCCCATTACTCATTTTAGTTGCCATCTCCAAGTTTTACACATGTTCATCCCATCAGTTCTGAAATATAGAAATTAAACTGCACACATGTTCTGACTCAGACTGAGAATTGTTTTCTAATACTTGCAGCCATCCTGCTCTGAAGACATTCAAGTTTTTTGTTATTATGCTTTGTTTTTAACTGAACAAATACCACTCTATGAAAACAGGATGCATAGGGATGCTTTTCGTAAGATCACATTGCTTATGCACATTAACTGATTTCAGACAACCTGGTTTGTGCCTAGCCAGCTATTTTCTATTACACTCATCCCCTTTGAATACAATGTCATTTATTACGCATCATTCCTCCAGTGTTTCAAAGTCACAAGAAATCCTAGCTCTCTCTCCAGATCTTGGCAATCACATCCAAAGTGGTATCATTCTATAGATCACTAAAAATATTCTGATAACATAATCTAATAAAACCAGGCCAAGGACTTATCTTTAAAGGACAATACCTGATATGTCCACACATGGTGATATTTATTGGTTTCAATTATTCTTTGAGCAGTTACCTAACTAATCATTGTCTAAAAATGTGTGTATTACTTACATTTGTAATAAACCAGTTTTATATAACAATCAGGAACAGTAAAATGTAGAAATCTGAGTGTTATGAATATTGATTCATTTGTCCTCTCTTCACTTAATATGTACCTTCTCCTATGCTGATTACCATAAAGATTAAAATACAATTTTAAAATGTATTTATTCAAAAGAGAATTGGTATAAATGAAACACACACGGTTGCCTTCGAAAATCGTTAAGTTTGCTTTCTCTCCTTTTTAAGCATACTCGTTCCAATTTCTGCAACAATATATGTACACACACAAAGTTACAGACATAGATATTTACCTACTGGATCTCTATTAATAAAGTCATTTACATATCCACTTGCCACAATATGTATATTTGGTGTATGTTTCAGTAAAAGTTTTTCAAATCACAAGTATCCTATTAGCTACTAGCAGTTTAAAAAGTCTAGTCTGTATCTTATTATGATCTGTACTATTTATTAGAGGAATATCAAAATGAACTAAATGAAAAATCCACTGAAATCAAAATATATTAAATTTATTACTTCACAGATATCCTAAAATATCCCTTCATAATATCTCTCTACTCCCATGAACATTTTAAAAACTACATAAATTATTATATAGCTATCTGATAATTTGACTTTTGTACACTCTTTTATTTTGCCAAGAATCCATTCATACATTTGTTTAGTATGCCACTCAAAGTGTTATTCTTGTCACAGACTAAGAAATGTGGGCTCTTCTTAGAGAAATACATGAACAAATTCATTTGTTTACTGTGTTCATGTCTTGTATTTTTTTCTATATGATTAAGAGAGAATGTTGTTTAAAAGAAGAAATACTATGGAAAAGTGAAAGAATTATATCTTGCTTCAAAGGATTGGAAAGCTATAAGGCTTGACTTTCTCACTGTTGAATTTAAGTTGCATAAATCCACTCCAGCACTGCTTACATTTGAGGTAGAGAATATTGCTCTGTAAATCTGGCTCCATATTCACCACTTCTCTCAAAATCCTTTAGAGAATGGATATTGTTTACAGCCAACATGTGTTTACCAAGCATTGTAGCTTCGGGTGTGTTTCATTAATCATACACTGCCTGAGACACAGAAATTTGCACTTTGGCAAAATTCACTCCAAGGTCACCAACAGCCCTTAGAACATTGGCTCATCTGGGCCATCATCCAAACCGTCTAGGTGGCTAATGAAGTCTTACTTTGCCCTTGTCTACATAGCTTATTATGAAGGATATTTCAGATTAGACTCCTTGATTAAAACATGAAAACATAGTTACTAATCAAAGAGTTGTGCATATTTTTTGCCAACTAGCTTTAGATCACTTAGTTACTAGAATGTTGAAATGACTGTGAATGTCAAAAATCATTATAGTATAAGTTTGTATTTAAAAGTCTAGAAACTGTTAGTGTCTATGCATCCTGTCTGACATTGAAGGCAAAGGAAGGTCAGAACAAGTGTCAAAAAAGCCACAAAACTGAGTTATAGCACATACATACTTTATTTACTAACATTGAAAAGAAAGCTCTGTGGAAAAGAGAACATTGATTTAAGCTTGTCTATTTCTAAGATCTCTTTGCAGTTAATCAACTTGGAAGTTTTATATTTTGTAAATCAAATAGCCCTTTTTTGGACTAATTTCCTTAACTATATTAAAAGTCAATGAATTATTTTGGTGTATATTTAGAACAGGTAAACAAATACTTTCATTTTAAATGTGTTTTGATTATTGCCTTTTAACTGCTAAATAATTGGGAGACGGCTATTTTTTATTTATTTACTAGTTTTCTCCTAGCTGCATTTTCATATTTTAAATGCTTAAAACTATTCATATTATTTTTAATCTACATGTATCTTTTTGCATTTTCTTAGATATTTTAAAAATCATTACCACCTAACTTATTTTAAAGCCTGATAAAATGTCAATAATATTTTATTATCTTAACATATTTTCTACTGCATTTGATTATTTATGTTTTTTTCTTAATCAGGTATATGTATAAATAAAATGTACCCATGGTCTATATGCTTGCTTTGCCCATTCTTATAAAAAGTTGTGTTTGCCAAGAATTAACGAATACCATTCCAATTTTTCTAGTGAAACACGATTTTCTTATAATTAATTTTGTGAACATACAACAATCATTAGAAATCATCAGATTATTTATATTTGATTTGATACAATATGAAGCTCAGTTTGACAAAGTAAAAAATTACTTATCTCTAAAATTATTGTTACCAATAAATATGTATGTATATATTTTCAAGTATATATTTGAATATCTGTGTAAATTATTGCTGCTATTCAAAAATGAAGCACGCTCTTCTGCAACATTGTTGAAGTACTGAGACTCAAAATCAACTAATAGTTGATATGGGAAATAAGGCAGACAGTCCTACAAACACTTTTTATAACGTAGAAGAGATTAAGGTTACAGAACAAGCATGGAACTTTTCAAAATGTATTATACAGGCTGGAGGCTACTGACGTAAGAAATGTTCAGGTGCTATTCCCCATAGGGTCACCTCAACGGCCAGGGTCTGGAATCACAAATACTTGTTGAGGGCAAGTGTATCATTTCTAGCACCATTCTAGCACAAATTCTCTTAAATTCTTTCTTGGTCTACGTGAATGGGCATGTTCTTTAACTAGATAACCTTGTTATTTTGAATTGAACTAATATTTTCATTCACAAATGTTGAATTTTCATATTAATTATCAATCCTAAGGGCTTAGTGAAAGTAGAATAGGCAGGAGGCAAAAGATGGTAAGAAGCTGGTAAAGATTTTCCCTCTATGGCAGTCCCTGTTTGGAGGAAGTATTTCTAGCTTAATGATATAGTAAGAGATACTGGGTTCAGTGGGTAAGATAGAGTTCCCAAGAGGAAATGGTGACTTCATCACATTCTATAGTTGCTTGGTATAAAGTGTTAGAATGTGAGGTGCCTGGGCCGGGCGCCTGGCTCATGCCTGTAATCCCAGCACTTTGGAAGGTCAAGGTGGGCAGATCAGCTAAGGTTGGGAGTTCAAGACCAGTCTGAGCAATATGGAGAAACCCCGTCTCTACTAAAAATACAAAATTAGCGGGGCATGGTGTCGTATGCCTATAATCCCAGGTACTCGGGAGGCTGAGGCAGGAGAATTGCTTGAACTAGGGAGGAAGAGGTTGCGGTGAGTCGAGATCTCACCATTGCACTCCAGCCTGGGCAACAAGAGCGAAATTCTGTCTCAATCAATCAATCAATCGATAGAATGTGAGGTGCCCGGAGATGTCTGTAAGGAATACACACTGCTCTACTGTTGATCATAAAGAATATATTCCTTCCATCTACCTGTATGTTTCTACCCATTAAACAACCCCTCTTCAGCATTATCCATCTTCTCTCCTCTGGTTTTCCTTAAAAGGAAACCTTGCCATTATGTGGAACTGATCTTACCCTCAGCTTCAGCAGAGAACTTCAATTGGCTTAAAATATCAGTGCATCTACTGCCTTGAAAACAAAAAATCATTTAGAAATAGTATAAATCTTGGGAGGCCAAGGTGGGCGGATCACGAAGTCAAGAGATGGAGACCACCTTGGCCAACATGGTAAAACCCAGTCTCTACTAAAAATACAAAAATTAGCCAAGTGTGGTGGCTGGCGCCTGTAGTCCCAGCTACTCAGGTGGCTGAGGCAGGAGAATTGCTTGAGCCCGGGAGGCGGAGGTTGCAGTGAGCTGAGATCGCACCACTGCACTCCAGCCTGGGCGACAGAGCGAGACTCTGTCTCAAAAAAAAAAAAAAAAAAAAAAAAAGGTACAAATCAAGGCCAGGCCCAAGTGTCTCACGCCTGCTGTAATCCCAGTACTTTGGGAGGCAGGTGGATCACGAGGTCAAGAGATCACGACCATCCTGGCCAACATGGTGAAACCTCGTCTCTACTAAAAATACAAAAATTAGCTAGACCTGATGGTGCACAGTGGCGAGCACCTATAGTCCCAGCTACTCAGGAGGCTTAGGCAGGAGAATCGCTTGCACCTGGTAGGTAGAGGTTGCAGTGAGCCAAGATCACGGCACTGCACTCCAGCCTGGTGACAGAACAAGACTCCACCTCCAAAAACAAATAAATAAATAGAAATGGTACAAATCAGAATCTGCTGGGTGAAGTGGCTGGTGGTTCATGCCTGTAATCCCACTGTGGGAGGCCGTGGTAGGCAGATCACCTGAGGTCAGGAGTTCAAGAGCAGCCTGGCCAACATGCAAAACCCCTTCTCTACTAAAAATACAAAAAAATTACCAGGGCGTGGTGGTGGTGTGCCTGTAATCTCAGCTACTCAGCAGGCAGAGGCAGGAGAATCGTTTGAACCCAGAGGGTTGAGGTTACAGTGAGGTGAGATCACACCACTGCACTCCAGCCTGGGTGACAGAGTGAGACTCCATCTCAAATAATAATAATAATAATAATAATAATAATAATAATTCAAATTAATTAATTAAACGGTACAAATCGATTGAGACCAGAGAGAAGGTGAACTTCAAGACTTGTGCAGAGCCTACCAAAAGAGACTTTCTCTACTCTTGGACAATATACTGTGAAAGTATGAGGGCTAGAATGCTCCTTGGCTACAAAACATTTACTACCACATAGGAAGAGTGTAGAGTTGCTGGTGGGATGGAGATCATCATGTAGTTTTTCAGGATGAAGTCAACACCGTGGGAAAGTAGCGGGAAACTAGAGAAACCAGAGATGGTGGTGTCACTGGTCCTCCATGTCAAACTTGAATCTGAATTTTCTTTTTTTAAGTCAACACATTCCTTGCTTGTTTTTTCATTTATTTGTATTAGTCAGTTTGAGTTGGGTTTTTTGGCACTTCCCAAACAAATTACCTTAGCTGTTATATTTTTCTAATATATGCCTTAAGTACTGAGATAGGAAACCTAGAAAAAATGTATTCAGAAATCTAAGCAGGCTAGTAGTCATCAAGATCTGACTACTGGTATCAGGGTCCCATTCCTCAGACTGAGCAGGACCAGAAAAGATGAAAGCAAGTAAAGGAGTCAGGCAAAAACATAACATTGTCTTAGTCCTAGAAAGAAACAGAGAAACAAGACTACCCATTACTAAAAAAGGAAATAATGCAGTCCTAGTAATTCTTAAGTCAGAAACTTCTAGTATAGGGACTTCATTAAGAAGAAATTGCATCAGTAAAGTCTGGAAAACAGCTATGTCTCAGGAATCCATGTATGATCAGAGGAGAGGGGAATTATAACAGATAAGGGTTGAAGTAGCTGCATCCGAAGACTTAACATCAAAGTCTTACCTGGAAGGATGGTTTAACAATAAATATTATTGAATGTTTATTAGTAAATGCTTTTGATTCTTAATAGGATCAGGGTAGGATTAAGCTGGCATTTCTTGGGGAAAAGGGAAAGGTCAGGAAGCTTCTAAAAGTCTCTTTTTTTGTATAATATAAAAGAATACCATATTTAGAAAGTGTAATTGAAAAAGTAAAGATAGTTGGATGAAAAAGAAGATAATGGCAATAGCTATGGATAAGAGTTGTAGCAGGATATCATTTCCCCCTCCCTCCCTGACAACATACTCTAAGGTATATTCCCCCTCCCTCCCTGACAACATACTCTGAGGTATATTCCCCCTCCCTCCCTGACAACATACTCATTATATTTTCCTTAAGAACAGAAACTTTACCCTACCTTGAGCATAGGACAGTCCTAAGAAACACACACTGAATAATGCATCTTTTACTTTTATTTCTGAAACTTAAGGCAAATGCCATACAGCTTCTAGTGGAATTTATTTTTTCTG
Organism: Symphalangus syndactylus; assembly: GCF_028878055.3. Taxonomy (NCBI): domain Eukaryota; kingdom Metazoa; phylum Chordata; class Mammalia; order Primates; family Hylobatidae; genus Symphalangus; species Symphalangus syndactylus. The sequence goes on from NC_072432.2 coordinate 45,467,469, forward strand.
GTATATTCAACATTCCCTGAATAAAAACAATTTCTAAAAGAACCACAATTTATTCTTACAAAGCATTCAAGCATATATAAAAAATTAGATATGAGAATTTTATTAAAGATCAGAACACTCAAACCTATTTTTTTTATAAATAATTACAAAAAAGTAACTTGTTTTATTGTTTTGCCATTATAAAATGGCAATAGATATCATTTTAGGGTATTTTTCCTCTAATTCTATGTTTGGATTTATCTATAGTTAGATAACTTAAGCTTTTCATAATAAACTAAATTAATATTTATCCAACTACTATATGATAAACTTTAAGGATTTGGGGATTTTTATTCCATCAATTCTCTATATGTTTAGAAATTCTTAATGAAAAGGCAGTACACTTTCCAACGTTGATGTGCTAGAAATAATGCATCTGCTCTATAAATAACTTACCTAATTGGTGAAGACTTCTGGGAAGAAGTGTGTGCATAGGAAGGATTGGATGGGTTAAGGGAAAAAGTTACCTGTCTATAGAGAGAGTGACATGTAATTTCAGGCCCTTAGTAGTGTCCAATAAAAGTATATCTTAAGAGAGTATAAAGATTAATTTAGGACTCAGTGGAAAAAAATAACTTGCTCAAAGTGACACAGCAAGTTAGTGACAGACAAGAAATACAGGAGGTAAGAAAAAAGACTCTTCAGAATCCCAGCATGCATACCAGTGAAACATTCTGTAAGTATTTAAAGAGATCATATGAAGTAAAATGAGTTGTAGCTGATAAACAGAGATGAACTATCCCATAACTCCACCAATTTAGCATTCCAGAGCAAAACTAAATGGTCATGTTGCCTTCAGGTAAACACATCTAATAACTGGTAAATTGACAGCAGTTTAATACGTATGTCCCATAAAGCCTACACAATAGCTACTAAACATCTCTATAAAGGAACCTCTAGATAGACTGGCTTTAATACTGTTCTTGGCCACTAATCATAGGATAAAACTACATATAAATTTTCTTTCTAAAGCTTTGCATTTTAAAAATAAAAACTGTCACAATAAATATATTTTAAAAGTTATACGCTATGTGTAGTGTGACATAAATTCCCTAGATTTCAATTCAGATACTTGAAGTTACTCTTGAGTTTATTCAATCATGAGTTTATTCACAGCGTACAACAGACTATTTTATCAGGTAACATAGAGCAAAATATGTGCAAGTTGATGACATTTTAGGAAGATATATAGAGACGGCACAAATATTTTGAAGTAAAGTGAAATCATTGTAGGTTGCTACCTAAACACTAGATCTACAGGAGTTAAAAAGTGGCTGGATGCAGACTTACTGCATTTTATTCTCTCATGTTTATGTAAGGAAAAACTGAGAAAATGCAGTGCTTTGGGAAGCTTTGTTCAGCAGTCGAATCATGAAAACATGTGAGAAAGAAAGAAACCCGATGATTTTCAGCCAAATCCTATGACTTCGCAAATTTATATGCTGATCACGCTTCTTTTTCTTTTATATCGCTTATTTTTGCTTTCCTTTTTACTTTATAGCATTGAATTTGCTGCATGGTCTTTTTATATTTAAATATATTATAAACTTCCAAGCCCAATATATCTTAAATTGAAACCAAAGAACAAAAGTGAGACCTCACCACCACCGCACACCAAATTATTGCTCTCATTCAACTTAGAATATGCTCAAATATATTGGAGAACTCAACAGCAAGTACCACTACTGAAAAAAATTAAAATTTAAATACATAGTTGTTTCATAACAAGAATACAATGACCTCAAATTTAAAAGTAATTCTCATCTAGTATTAAAATATCTCTTTTTAAATATCAAAGCTGTCAGGAGTAGAACAACTGTCCTGCTCCCTAATATTTAGTAAGTAGCATGTTAAACAGTATAAACATGGACCTATAGGTAGGGGTGTGTGTGTGTGTGTGTGTGTGTGTGTGTGTGTGTCTATACAATATGCCTAGGCAAAGAAGAGAGAACGAAAATGAAAAATAGTACATTAGACACTAAATAGCTTTATAATTTATGATCAATTCAACAAAGGGAAATACTCTAAATCAAATGAGCATACTATGTTTTTTAAATATTCTCAATGTAAGTAACTTTTTAAAGACATGCCTTAAAAGCAGAAATAAGAAGTATCACTTAACTTTGTCATTTCTGATCTTAGAAATGTTTGCCAAGCAATGATCATAAATAATTTAATATATCTGTGTTGTCAGACTAGGACATTTGGACACTACAAGTTTCCACTCATGTTATGTTTCGGTTTTATTCTCGTCTGTGGAGTTTAGATTAATCCCTCACTGTGACACTTCAGAGAAAGGAACAAGAGGATTGAGTGCTAGAATCTTCTCATTTACTGTATAAATTTCTGTTGATCCTACAGACCTCAAACTGTAATTTTGACATAAATTTCACCCCAAAGAGTGGATTTCTCAACAGTGCTAAATTTTCCCTTCCCTTTGCTACAAAGCACTGTAGCCAGACAGAACGCCAGAAATTTTAAAGAATTCATAATCCAGTTGGGGAAATGGAGCGTAATTACATAAGAGATAAATAACAATTTACAAAACATTATACAGTAGAACATGATGAGTTGGTAAATATTTGCTTTGTACTCAGAAAGGTTTCATGGAATTGGAGCATTTGCCTTGAGCCTCAAGTAATAGATTTTCAAATTAAGGAAAAAGAACTAAAGGATGAGAAACACTAGAAAAGTACAAGGCACTTTCTAGGGCAGTGAGTAGACCAGATTCGTTGGGAAAGATATAATGTGGGTAAGAAGTAGGGGAGGAGGTTGAAAAGAGTTGGAGTAAGGTTTATGAAGGAGTTGCACATTTTTATGTACCAAACCTCTGAAAAAAAAAATTTTTTTTTTTTTTTTTTTTTTTTGAAATGGAGTCTTGCTCTGTCACCCAGGCTGGAGTGCAGTAGCGTGATCTCAGCTCACTGCAACCTCCACCTCCCAGGTTCAAGGAATTCTCCTGCCTCAGTCTCCTGAGTAGCTAGGATTACAGGCGTGCACCACCACACCCGGCTAATTTTTGTACTTTTAGTAGAGATGGGGTTTCAACATGTTGGCCAGGCTGGTCTCGAACTCTTGACCTCATGATCTGCCCACCTCAGCCTCCCAAAGTGCTGGGATTACAGATGTGAACCACTGTGCCTGGCCCCTCTGAATATCTTAAAAGCATTTATTATCTCTTTTTCATCGTCTTTTCTCCTTGTTCTGCTTTCTCACACAGACTCGAAATACACAGGTTAAACATGCATTTAAAATACCATTGATAACCACATTTCCCTCTTTTATAACATAACAAATGTGATATTAGGTTGAGTTATGGGAAAAAGAAAAACAAGCATGAGATAAGGAAAACAAAAAAATAAGTGAAGGACAATTTGAATAGAGAACTAAGGAGCATATCAAGTGGTAAAATAGACTTAAGAAACCTGAATTCCCGTTTTACAACAACATATATGTCAAACATAAAAATTCAACTTCTATTTACAAATCTTCTGTCTACACTCAATTTCGTTGAGACTTTTTTAAACAGAAGGTTTAATTTCCAGTAGCAAAGTGAACTAGCAGGAGAATAGCAGATGAGATACAAGTAGCCCCTGAATCATCAAACAGATGTAATTATCAAATAGGACCATACAACCTTATGTAAAATGCAGCCCTCCACTTGTACAACGCAGACACTAATTTATTCCAGTCCATTTCTTTGAGAGAGGAAGATCCAATAATTTGATGAGCAGTTTCTTTAGTATTCAGCTATAACATGCCCCCAAAATTTTACATAAAATGAAGTCAAAACAATAAAAATAAACATAAATAAAAATATGTAGCGAAGAAAAACTATTTCTTGTCCTAATCCTCATGTATTTGCATAGCATTGGGTGTCAACTCTGTCTTTCTAAATTTAATAGAATCTATTTTCTAGTTACCATTATTCAAAGTGAGAGTTTCTACAAATCAGGAATCTATATGACTGCCCATATACAACAGAAATGAAAGAAAAATGCACAAAAATATATAATGGCCTATAATAACAGAGAAATGATCATTCTATTTTTTAGATGATGATGATGATGATTATTATTATTTGTTGAGACAGGGTCTCATTCTGTTGCTCAGGCCGCAGTGCAGTGGCAGGATCATAGCTCACTGCAGCCTTGACCTCCTGGGCTAAAGCGATCCTCCTATACCTGAGATTCCCTAACAGCTGGGACTACATGAAAACACTATCATACCAGGGTAATTTTTGTATTTTTTGTAGGAATCGGGTTTCACCATGTTGTCCAAGCTGGTCTCAAACTCCTGGACTCAAGTTATCCTCCTGCCTCAGCCTCCCAAATTGTTGGAATTACAGGCGTGAGCCACTTCTCCTAGCCCTTATTTTTTAGATTATTAAATACATATAAGACTAGTCTGTAATGGAATAATTATCAGTAAAGAACTAGTGGAATAAAAGATAAAACAGGATCTCACTGCACATAGCCCTTTGCTCTGTGACACAACTAGGGTCTTAATTCTCCTTTTATTTTCTTCTTTTTATTTTATTTCCTAGAGAGAGGTTCCTGATGCTTGTAGTACTGTTGCATAATATTTTCTTAATGAAAAAAAGGTTGCTGTGAGGATGAAAGTTCCTCAGGTGGCTGAATATTCAAAGTTACATCCAAAAACAAAGATGAGCCCTCTTTCTGTTTGAAGTGTTGGTCTTATAAAGAAGTCAAAGGTTATTCACAGTTCAGTGAAGTCCAAAAATCAAACATAATGGACTTTCTACTGTACAAAGACAGAGATGTATGCAGGACTGAAATGCTCGTCCTTGAACTGAAAGAACAGCATTTCTGTGCCCTGAGAAATCTCTGAAAGAATTAAAGAAAAATGCATAGAGATGAAGAGAATGTGTCAAGGGGGTAAGGGAAATTCCTAAAAATATAGTACAGAAATGTAGAAAAAATATATAGTACAGAAATGTAGGGAAAAAGTGACAAGAAATAGTTTTTCTTCACTACATATTTTTATGTTTATTTTTATTGTTTTGACTTCATTTTATGTAAAAATCGTGTACGAGAATAAGCCAGTCATGGTGGCAGGCACCTGTAGTCCCAGGTAGTCAGAAAGCTGAGGCATGAAAATGGCTTGAACCCAGGAGGTGGCAGTGAGCCAGGATCACCCCACTGCACTCTAGCCAGGGTGACAGAGTGAAACTCTCTATCTATCTATCTATCTATCTATCTATGCAGAATAAACATGATGTGGTACCATTATGAGTGATAAAATTTAGTAGAAAATAAAGAGAAATCTGAGATTAATTATAAGATTGTCAACTTGAGATTGGAAACTCAGAAGTAAAAGCCAGTTTACAGTGATTGGAGGGATAAGGAATTTCATTCTTATATGGATTGAGTTGTACTCAATTATGCAAGTGGCATAATCTCTCTCTGTTTTGAAGCTTTGATTTAGAGATTCAGACATTTCAGTGATGTGACAGCCCTGGAATTGAAACGTAGGATGTGCTTGAAGATATAGAGATGAACACTGACATTCATGAAGAAACAGAGATTAGCACTCATGTTGACCCATGAAGAAAAATGCATGGCTGTGTAATTAACACATTTCTATTTTTCATCTTCAGTCCTTGTGACACACAGGACAATTTCCTTTCCTTGAGTTACACACAGTTGACCAGTGTCTTTTCTAGAAACCTCTTTTTACTTGAGCTGGCCTTACTAGGTATCTCTCCTTTGCCTTTAAATGGGCATTGACTAGAACATGATCCAATGCAGAGAAAAGAAAATCTGAAAGGAAGAAAAGACCTTTTAGGAAAATGCTATCAAAACTGAGTTGAAAGAAGATTGATTTGATATATTATTCTATATTGAAATTTCCTTCAACTTTTAAAAGAATATAAGGATAGTAATATCCTTCTATAATGAGATTATGGATTCCCTTTCAAGATCAGAAAAAATATTATGGAAGGTAATTTCATACTTAATTGGATTGATTATTCTTATACTGGTAATATCAGTTTCGGCATACTTATTAAGTTTGAAATATTTATAAATACAGTACCAATGAATGACTTAATTATGCCAAAATGTTACATGAGAGGAAGAATCAGAAACACTTTTTCCTTTCTTCCTCTTCTACTATAACTTCTTTTCTCTTTTGTGATTATCTTATTTTCAATGTTATTATACATACCATTAAACTATTTCTTCCTTTTCCTAACCTAGAGTGGGGTAAAAGGAAATCACGGTAAACTGAAATTCATAGATTTTATAAGAGTCTCATATAATTGCTCTTCCATCAAAACACTTCACTGAAATTACAGGACGGACTGGTTTGAGAATCAAACACCATTTATTTTGTCCACTTTCAAATATAGGTGTTAAAGAACAGTAAAAGTTTTCAAAGACAGTCAAGTAAAAAAGATTTAAAGGGATCTGTAAAATGCCCAAACTAGAAAAAAAAATGTTCACTCATATGTTTAAAGTGTGTTTAAAGACATCACTGACACTGATGTAAAATTCAAATTGTGTATAATTTTATTTGTCAAAAGGTGAAACATGGAAAACTTTTTAAAAGTCTGACGTAATCTGAAGAATCCTTAGAATAATTTAAGTTTGTTAATTAAGTTAAATTATTTAAATGACACAAAAGAGCTAATATTTCCATTACACTCTGTAATGATCTAAAGTTGTCATGTTCTAGGGTAACTTGACTTCTCAAGGCCAGTGGAGATAAAAAAATTTGGAAATATACTATGACAGAGATAACAAAATGATACTGACTATAAATAGTCTGGAGAGAGACAACTAGATAGGAGTGAGAATTTGCTACTCTTCTGTTCTTTGAATATCTGTTTTCCTGTTTTTCTTCAAAATATCATCTTCTGTTCAGCAATGGATGATGTTGAATTATTAAAGAAAATCATACTGTGTGTTACAGCTCATGCCTGTAATCCTAGCACTTTGGGAGGCCAACGTGGGAGAACTGCTTAGAGCCAGGGGTTCTAGACCAACCTGGGCAACATAGAGATGTTAACAAATTAAAAATAGGGATATTAAAAATTAATATTTAAGAAATTAGCTGACATTGTGGTGCATGCCGTTAGTCTTAGCTACTGAGGAGGCTGAGGTAGGAGAATTGCTTAAGCCTAGGAGTTCAGTGTTGCAGTGAGCTATGATCATGCTACTGTACTCCAGAATGGGCAACAGAGTGAGATCCTGTCTCTAAAAATAAAAAATAAAAAGGGAAAATCAGAGGGTTACGTCAACAAGTTCTACTTCTTATAAGCAAAACAATTCTGTTCAAGTAAACTTAAATCAAAGTTTAAAAACATTAATTATTGTTTTCCAAAATTAAAAATGTAACTTAGAAAATATGTTCAGACTACATCCATTTTTAGATTAAATATGCATTCGTTACCTAGCCAACACATAATAGATGAGATATTAAAACAAATGGAAGGACTGCAACAACCAAGGAAATAGCCTAAATTTTTGTGATTTCTGAATATCTAAGACTTTTTCTGAGGCGAATAAGCTAAAAGTTAGCTTATTCGCCTCAGAAACAAGTACTATTGTCTCCATAGAACAAGTACTATCAAGTGACCTAAGGAACAGACAGACATTCAATCCATCTGAAAGAGAGCTTATGATATAAAAGTTAACTTTTCTCAAAAGAAGACATTTACGCAGCCAAAAGACACATGAAAAAATGCTCATCATCACTGGCCATCAGAGAAATGCAAAACAAAACCATAATAAGATACCATCTCACACCAGTTAGAATGGCAATCATTAAAAAGTCAGGGAACTTTTAATTAACTTTTAAAATGTGAAAACTGTACAATATGTGCAAAAAACTTGGCCAAAAATGTGCAAAAAAAAACCTCAAATCATGTCATCAGAGTAAAAATGAAACAATGAGAGAAACATTGTAGAGATTAGAGAGGAAACAATTACCAGGAAATTAACAGTTGTAGCTGGTATTTTGGAGGCAATACACTGAAAGAGAAGAAACTTCCTACATTCCAGCTCTGTATAGATTTCTATAGTATTAGTTTAGAAACAAAAGCCCAAAAAATATTGAAATGCATTAAATGAAGAAAAATACTCATTTCTCTGAATTTTGCATAAACAAAATATTGAGAATACCCTATTTTGTTAAAGATCTTATAGATCTTTAAGAGGTATCTGTTTATTCTATAAATTTTACCATATATAATTCAACATTTGTCATTTTACTCCAATAGTTACCTATTATTGCAATGACTAATTGAATATGCAACAGAGGAAATGTTGGTAAATAGAAGGTGATATAAACCATAATATTCCTGTTAGACGTAGCTTAGCCATAGCTGAATAAGGACTTATGAAGGAGAACTAAATGGCACATATAGCTAAAGTCACAGAATTATACTTAGATAAATTATTAGTTGTTGTTCACTCTATAAATGAGTATTCTTAGTAGCTTGTTTTGGTATTAAGATCTGAGCTTAGGAACCGCTTAAAAAAATTGAAATGGGCAGACTCTTGTATCTCACAAAATCGCATACACATAATCATAAGATTCTTTTCTTCTATGATTGTATTGAGATGTACTTCAAAAATGTTAGTAGTTATTCACTTCAGTATTCCTGATCATACTTAAAAAGTAGCTGTTACCTAACACACTGAATTATTTTAATCTTGAGATCCTTTTACAATGAGGATTTTTTTTTTTTCTTTCTTTTTTTTGAGACAGAGTCTTGCTCTGTCGCCCAGGCTGGAGTGCAGTGGCGCAATCTCGGCTCACTGCAAGCTCCGCCTCCCGGGTTCACGCCATTCTCCTGCCTCAGCCTCTCCGAGTAGCTGGGACTACAGGCGCCAGCCACCACGCCCGGCTAATTTTTTGTATTTTTTTAGTAGAGACGGGGTTTCACCGTGGTCTCGATCTCCTGACCTCGTGATCCACCCGCCTCGGCCTCCCAAAGTGCTGGGATTACAAGCGTGAGCCACCGCGCCCGGCTACAATGAGGATTTGTATCAAAAAATTACTTTTAGCTTTATGATTCTATAGGGCAAACTGTACATGCCAATAGTCACATGGAAGCTGCATTTATCATTATTGAAGAGCTAGATGTCCTGAATGTTTGCTTTCTGCCAACGAAAATGCATAATTCTTAGTATAAAAATGTTTTTAATTAAAAGTATGAGTATATGAGTATCTCAACCAGACATATTATGCTATGTCTGTCTGGAATGTTATCTCTGCACATCCTCTCTGTTCCTCTCCAAGCAACCATCTCTCAGCATATACCTTGTTTTGCTAAGGCTGATGTACTTTAGAATTCTTTCTGAGCATTCCTGTCCACAGTGGTCCCTTCCTTCTATAAATTTACCATATATAATTCAACAGTTGTCACTTTACTCTCTTTGTAAGTGGTGGCCCACTTGGGACTGTTAGAAGAAAAATGTTGAAATGTTTAGGGCCTATAAACTGGGGCAGTGTTTAGGTTAATAGTAAATTAATTACATTTCCCAGGATTTGTTGTCTAAGATGGAGACAAGAGTAAATATTTAGTACTCCTAAATGGACAAAAGCCTAAGTACCTGAATGTTGCTAATGAGGCATGTTGTTGTATTTGGTAATGGCATATTTTTGTATTTGGTTAGGACATTCAATAGGTTAAAGGAATAAATAGTTAAGAATTCATGAGTATATACTTTTGGGAATTGCGGTTCTTTATCTTTTTTAGAATGGTACGATTTTCCTACTGCTATTGTGCTAAACAAATTTTATAAAGTTAGCAGCTTAAAACAATAAAAATTTATTATGCTATATCTCAGATCAGAATTCCAAAATCATTTCATGTGGCTAAAATCAAATGTCTTTAGGGTTGTATTTCTTCTAGAGGTTCTAGATCAAATTTGTTCCTTGTCTTTTCCAACTTTTAAATGCTTCTTCTGTCATCCACAGGCCTCCTCCACCTCCAACATCAACAGTCAAATCACTCCAACATCTGTTCTCAGTGTTACACCTCCTTCTATGATTCTGATGCTCTTACCTTTCTATTTTCCTTATAAAGATCCCTGTGATTACAATGAGCCCTCTCAGATAATCTGGGGTAATCTCTCCATTTTGATATCCTTAATTTGATTATATTTGCTAAATCCTTTTATCATGTAAGTTAACATATTTGCAGGTTCCAGAGATTAGAAAGTGAGTATCTTTGGGGGGTTTTTTCTGTCTACCATGTGAACTTTCCTTCAGTCATTTGGAACTGATCTTAAGCTAGAACCTTTTCTTTAAGAAATATTTCTAATTTTTTAATTTATAGATACTATTATGTTTTCATGTGACCTCAAGATCCAAACTTATATGGCTTAATTGATTATTAGTTGAGAACAAGTACTATCAAGTGACCTAAGGAACAGACATTGAATCCATCTGAAAGAGAGCTTATGATATAAAATAAAAAAAAGAAACTAGTGAGTTTCAAGCAAATAAAATTTTCTAGGAAACATTCATACAATTGAAAAAGAAGTTCAAGAGAGTCTGAGTAGCACTTACATCTGCTGGAAACAACATAAATTTTAAGTTCAAAGAGTGTAGTTAATTAAAGTTCCTAAATAAAATCTAAATCTTTATGTAAAGAAGATTATAATTTTATTTCCTTTTGTAAGACAATAAATACAATGGTCCCCACCTCATCTGCAGTTTTGTTTTTCACAGTTTCAGTCACCTGCTGTCAACCATGGTTCCAAAATAGATGGTTACAGGACAATAAGATACTTTGAGAAACCACATTGTATATTGTTATAATTGTTGTATCTTATTAGTTGTATGGGTATCTTTTACTGTGTTCAATTTATAAATTAAACTTTATCTTAGGCTTCTATGTATAAGAAAAATATAATGTATGTAGGATTTGGTAGTATCTGTGGCTTCAGGCATCCACTATGTCTCAGAACATATTCCTGGCATATAAGGAAGGGACCACTGTATTATTCTAAGGAACATTAATATGAGATTAATATCAAAATGGATTAATATTAAATTGGATAATTATATGTTAAAATGTTCAACACTAACATTCTAAATAGGTAAATGAAATATAACCATCAGGTTAGGTGCAACGAGTCATGCCTGTAATCCCAGCATTTTGGGAGGCCAAGGAAGGTGGATTGCCTGAGCCCAAGAGTCCAAAACCAGCCTGGGCAACACGGCAAAACCCCTTTTCTACAAAAAATACAAAAATTAATTGGATGTGATGGTACATGCCTGTACTCCCAGCTACTTGGAGGCTGGGTGAGAGGGTCACATGACCCCTGGGAGGACAAAGCTGCAGTGAGCCATGATTGCATCACGGCACTCCAGGCTGAGTGACAGAATAAGATCATGTCTCAAAAAAAAAAAAAAACAAAAAAACAACTAAAAAAAGAAATATAACCATCAATGTATAATAATTCATAGTTAAAATACATATATTGTAAAAGATGAAGAGAAAAAATGTTCTAAATTTAATCACACATATATTACTCATATTCTTAATTCCAATATTCACGAATGTCAAATTTCCTCTTTAGAAATTTCACCAAGTAAAAAAAAGTAAGTCTGGGCGATGTGGTTAATGCCTGTAATCCCAGAACTTTGGAAGGCTGTGGCTGGAGGGTCACTTGAGGCCCAGAGTTCAAGACCAACCTTGGGCAATATAGCAAAAACCTATCTTTATAAAAAAGGGAAAATAAAATAGTGAGGTGCGGTGGCATGCACCTGTAGTCTCAGATTCTCAGGAGGCTGAGGTGGAAGGATCACTTGAATCCAGGAGTTTGAGGCCACAGTGAGCAACACTGTACTTCATTCAGCCTGGATGATAGAGCAAGACCCTATCTTTAAAAAAAAAGTAAAGCAAAGAAAATAAAAAGAAAAAAAATAGAGTGACACACATTTAAATTTATAAATATCTTAAGTTAATTTAAATTCAGTTCATTTATTTTTAAGTGTAAAATTAACATAATTTAAAATTTCGAATACTTTGAACTTCTAAGGGTTGATAGAAACATGTAAAAATAAATTACAAAGAAACTGCTTATTTCACGTTCCTTTGAAAAAAATCAAAAACAACACTGCAACAAGACAGGCTCAGAAATAAGAGCTGCAAGTTTAGGATGGAGTTTCTCCTCGGATGTGGTGGATAGATCTTCCCTTTCACACATAATTGGAAGTGAGGAAGAGTTGGAGAAATTTTGGTGCCCCTCTGGGATCCCTGCTCCTCTGAAGACTTTTTGAGGGAGTAGAACAATCTGTTTGCCTGGAGGATCATTGCTGTTCCTCCATCAATGTTCAGATTTGGCATTCTCAGGCTTGGTAGTAGTTACACCAGTAATCACACCAGTTTTAAAGGGACAGAGCCAGGATCACAGCCCCCAGGATCTTACACTTGATTTGACTCAGTGATAGCAATGTCATTTTCAGCACCTTGATTGATAAGTGCTATTGAATTGTTCTTGGTCTCTTAGAAATTGTTAAGCAAGAGGAACAGATGCCAAACAGATTCTAGCTGAGTCCCTGCAGCCTTGCCATTGAGATGTCTTGTTTACACCAATTTGCATGAATCCCCATGCAAACCAGAGGAAAATAGAGGCTTCCTAAAATGGCTATCTACTTATTTAACTCCACACTTCTTTTTAGTCCTGTCCCCTGACTACCTCTCCAACCCCACCCCCCGTCATCAACACCAACTAGCTCTGACTCCTCAGGAGAGGTTACTGAATAGAATAGACAGCATTTCCTGGGGTTAGCTTGGGCAGACAGTGTCTGTGAGACTCTTCTAGACCAAAGCAAGTATAAAGGTAACAGAAAAGGCTTTAAAGGTCCAGTTAATCAGTTACAGGTTAGAATCAGAGAGTTGGTATGGCCCAAAGATTAGCAGAATGGGAAGGTTTGCAGGGTTTTCCATTTGTATAGAAATCAGAAACCTTAACTGAATTTAAAATGAATGTGCTGTGATACAGTAGCAATGTTCTCTCTTGTCTCTTTACACCTATCAGGATCTTACTTATCTTACTAAAATACACACACGAGAGACAGAGAGAGAGAGAGAGAGAGGAGGACGTGAAGAGAGAGCAGAGAGTGGGTTTCCTGATTTAAAAGCAAATCTTTCAAGTCTCTTTGTGGGTATCTGTTTCTGTTTTAAAACCAATCTCACACATATAATTAATCATAAACTTTCTTAGTGTTTCACATTAAAAATTAGCTCTTGATATATGTCAGTCACTGTACTAGGCCTTACAGCCAGAAAATTGGGAGAAAAATGTACAAGACAAATGCAAAAGCACACAAAACAACATCAACTCCAAAATAAAGGTTTAATCTATAAACTTATAATTTTGGGAAAGATAAGCATACATATATGAAAAAGCTGTATGTTCTCCTGTTTCTGTTAGATAGATAGATAGATAGATAGATAGATAGATAGATAGATAGATAGATAGATGAAAGGAGTATCACTATGTCTGTTAATTCTAAGAAGGAATGATAACAACCATTTGAAATCTTGGTTAAAAGGCTGCTGACTGAGCAGTCATATGTAACTCTGTAATAATGGCTGGAATAAACATATAGGGAACTAGAGTCACTTACCACAATAAGTGGAGTCTAACTGTGTCCAAGCTAAGACAATAGAGCCCTACTCTACTGACACTTATCACTCTGTAATGAAACTTTGTTTTCATGACAATTGCTTATTTACTTGGGAGTTCTTTGAACGCATGTGCTTGTCATATATTATCATTTTAACTCTAGCACATACTATGTTCACATATAGTATACACTCAATAAGAGATTTGTAGAGAAATTAATAAGTACATATATTTTACATGATACTGAATCAGTAACCATACAATTTAAAGTCTGCTCATATATGCAATTAAAATTATTCTTTAAAATTAAATATATACAGACATACACACAATGACAGAACACTAAAAAAATTATACTCACAATTCTCTAGGTCCATTTTCACATTTACTCCTGATGAAATTATTTGCAAAATTTAAATGAGTGGGATGGGATGTTGACTACAATATACTAAACATTGCTCATTTCATGTGTGTCACTGTAAAGTGGATTCTGTTGGTCCTTCCAAAAAAGCGTTTCAACTTGTTTTATCTTTCCCATTTTTAAATAATTTTTCTTTTCTTATTAACGCTGATAAGACTACATACCCTAAGAATTTCTAAGGTAGTCACATTTTAAAAAGTTATAGGAAATTTAAAAAATGCAATTCCACTACTACCCATGCCCTATGATTTCAAACACTCCTTTCAATTTATAAAATTGTGATGGTCAAATAATCAAGTTGACATATGACTATCAATTTCTTTATAAAACTCATTCTGAGAACGATTGCCCTACTGGGAATGAAAGCACTCATCCATTGTCTCCTAGGTACTGACATGCTTTTTACAAGAGAACAAATGTGATAAGAAAATGTAGTTTTCCTAAAGTTACATTTAATTAATAAATATTAGTAAATCAGTTTACCCAAATTTACCCTCTTTTTTTTTTTTTTTTTTTTTTTTTTTTGAGACGGAGTCTCGCTCTGTCACCCAGGCTGGAGTGCAGTGGCGCAATCTCGGCTCACTGCAAGCTCCGCCTCCCGGGTTCACGCCATTCTCCTGCCTCAGCCTCTCCGAGTAGCTGGGACTACAGGCGCCCGCCACCGCGCCCGGCTAATTTTTTGTATTTTTAGTAGAGACGGGGTTTCACCGTGGTCTCGATCTCCTGACCTCGTGATCCGCCCGCCTCGGCCTCCCAAAGTGCTGGGATTACAAGCGTGAGCCACCGCGCCTGGCCCCAAATTTACCCTCTTTAATTATTCACAGTGAATAGATAAAACAGCATAGATTACTACTTAACACCAAACAATACTATGACAAATTACAAAATCAGTTTGAAGATAAGTACAAGTATACATTGTGTAGAAATATACTTTAAAATAAAGGTATTGTTCATCTTTTTTATCAAATTTATATTCTTCTTTTGAATACACTGTATTTCAGAATTTTCTTAGATTGCAAAGGTTCAGAATAGTCAGAATCCTGCTACTTTACTAGGTTGTTGCAAAAGTAATTGGTAATTGGTATTAGGTATTGGTATCAGGTTGCCTTGGTACAAAAGTAATCATGGTTTTTGCCATATGGCAATTACCCGACAGTAGGTTCTCCCAAAGTTGCTGGTCTTGCTTTTGAAAAGAAAAGAAAAGAAAGAAAGAAAGAAAAAAAACAAAAAGCACTTATTGTCTAAAATTAGCTAGAGTCTAAGTATATTATTTATTCTCTAAATCTATAATGATGAAGAGCTTTTAAACCCTCAAAGTTGTATTAAATGTAAACAATAGACGCTTTTCTTTTAATTGGAATTTTTTCTCAGAGTAAAGCTAAGACATCCAATTACACATCATCTGAAAGCTTAAACCACCACATAAATTATAATTCCTAAAGTTGGAAATTAGTATTTTATTTATTTGCTGCCACATCTCATCCAATTTTCACTGCATTCAATGATTTAAATGCTATAATTCTATTTTTGTATAATATATTAGTATTCAAACCCACCTTTTTACTCAGTGCAATTTTTGATAGATAGATGAGTTAGGTTTCTGAATAATTTACTATCTTCTGCAAAGATTTGAATTAACAGCTTTGTGCTCTGATTTAACTGATTGCTTATTCGCTTGCACCAGCCAAAACCAAGGCTCATTTCTATTGGCACCTCAGTATAATACAAACATCAATAATGAATAGGGGAACATTTTCTTCTGTTCTGGTGAAAGATGCCATGTTATTATTACTTTGGGCTTGTTTTACTCTAATCACTAAAATATCCTGACATCTCTTCTAGATGAAAACCTTTACTCACTTAGCATGGACTGAGTAAAAATGGCTTTAAATATATTTCAAAGCAAATGATTTATAAAAGTTCGAGACCATATTGTAAATACATAAAGAAAATGGCTACAAAATGAAGCTGAATTTATCTCTGTTAAAATTCATTAATTTTTGTGTGCCTAATCTAAGTGGAAGATGAATCCAGTAAAGTGCCATTCCTGGTGGGGAAAAAAAAAAAATCAATGCAGCTTTATTTTACTGTTCAGTGGGTGGGTGTCAAAACAACTTTTCCTGTGGAGAGAAAAAAATTAAGCTTCCTTTAAAAATAGCTGAGATCACCATTGCTGTGACAGTTTTGCTTTCTACCTTTTCTATGTAGTGGTTTATGCTTATAATCAATAGACAATATGGGGTATTATAGAATGCAAACATTGTTGAGGAGTATATTATCCCAAGCGCTACGGAAAGGAAAAATAAATAAAAAGAAAAATCTTTAAATAAGAAATATAAACTGGAGTTCTAGGTGATATAACTTTTTTGTCTTGAAGGACTCAAAGAGTTTAGCAACTAATAGAAGAGCTAAGAAATATATTTCTATGTTCATCTTCATGTGACATAAATGATAACACATATTATAATTCCTCATTATATTTCTATGTTTCAACAATATAAGCTCTTAAGAGTAAGAGGCTTTCTCTCTGCTTGCTTTGTTTTCTTGTTGTTGTTACCGTTTTGAGGTTTTAGTACATGGGAAACCCAAAATAACGGCATGAAATTCCATTATAAAGAGGATTTTTTTTACTGCTTTGTTAAATTTTTGCAATACTCCAAGGACTCTCTGGCTACAAAAAACTCAGATCACATTTGAAGGTGAATCACTGTTTTGGTCTCATACTGATTAGCAGGTAAACTAGCTTACATTTTTTCCCCATGGTGTCTGAAGTCAGCTAACATTTTCCCAAAGGGTCTGCTGGTCAAATGAGTTTTAAAAATGTAAAAATTACATAGAGTTTCTGAAAATTGTGAACTTCTAAAATCTTATACGCTTTAGTGCATTAAGCAGTACAAGAAATGCTTCAGGAAATGCCAAAACAAAGCAAAACATGCTTCTTATCCCATAGAAGTGACTTTGAAATGCTATTTGAGCCACTCAATTAGTATTCAAAAAATTATCAATCAAAATCCAAAATAAAAACTAAAAGTAAGGGTGAACATACACAGGTAATACTCCAAAAATGATTTCAATTAATTTTCTATTGCCAATATAGTTATATTGGGCATATATTATATTTAGCACTTTGCTCAGTGTTCTGAGGACACAAGTGGAGTAGATGTCCTAGATCTTACCAAAGAAACAAAATGATGTGTCCAAGTGCATGGTGAAGCCAATGGTTTGTTTTTCTTTTTGCTTGTATTTCTGGAGGTCAAACAAATATAGTTTAACATGTCAGAGAAGATCATTGAGAAAGGTAGTCATTGAAATATTTTTACTGAATTTGAATAACTCTAGGTGAATAATATAAGCAATGCCAGAGGTAGCATGGTAGGCAGCCCGTAAAAAAGCCCCCAACAATCACTGCCTGTTGCATTATAGAATGAATACCTAGTTGAGGTGTATATTATCCAAAGTGCTACAGAATAAAAATAAAAATAAAAACCTTTAATAGAAAATATAAACTAGAGTTCTATGTGATATAATTCTTTTTTGTCTCAAAGGACTTAAGATGAGTTTAGCAACTAACAGTAGAGCTAACAAATATCTTTTTATGCTCATCTTCTTGTGGCATAAATGATAACCCATATTATCATTCCTCATATTTCCATGTTTCAACATTATAATAAGCTCCAAAGAATAAGAGGCTATCTCTCTGCTTGCTTTGTTTTCTTGGACTTGGAATCATACAGCTATGGGTGTTCACAAGTCTGTGCAATGCCTTCCACTTGAGTTTGGGCTGGATTTATTGATTCACTTCTTACAAATAGAATACAGCAAAGAGATGGAGTGTGTCACTTCCAAGAGTAGTTTACTGAAAGACTGTGGATTTTGTCTTCACATGCTCACTTACTTGGTCTCATTCTCTTTTATATTCCTTATCCTAAGTCAGCTACCTGGGTCTGAGGCAGCCCCATGGAAGACCCATATGGTGAAGGACTGAGGATTGTCAACACTCACTTGAGTGAGCTTAGAAGTAGATCTCCAATTTCCCACACGCCCTGTGAAACCTTCAGATGAAACTACTTGACTGCACCTTCTTAAAAGACTTTGAATCAGACTTACCCAGATAAGTTGCTTCTGGGTTTCTGACCCACAGCAATTGTGATATAAAAAATATTTGTTGTTTTCAGCTGAGACATTTGGGGTAATTTGTTACTAGCAACAGAAGAGTAAAAGAGATGGAAATGATCTATGTAGGGAAGTAAAAAGTTATAAGAGTTTCAATCACATTATACCCTCAAGCAAAATATTCAATGACTTTCACTACCAGTAAAATACATTCCTTTCTCAGTTTTCCATCTACGGATTTACATGACCCGTTCCAACTTGTCTTCCTAGTCTCACCACTCCATTCCCTCCCCCGTCTCTTAATCACAAATTAAACCAAGAAAATTCTATTTCTTGAACATGTTCTAAATGTTCCTACTTCTGCATGCTTTGCTCATAAGCTTAATTAAATTTAATCGCTAAACCCCAAATTTGCAAAGCCGTATATTGGAAGGGGACTTAGAATCATACAGCTCTGGGTTCATATGGATCAGTGAGTCTCAGTTTATTTCATCTGTAAAATGGAGATACTAATAATCATAAATTGACTTGTAAAATCAATAGGAGAATGAATGCAAAGAACTGTGCTTGGTGCATTTTACAAATGATAGCTTCTCTTCTCTCCTCCATCAATTACCTGCTCCAGTCCAAGTTGTAATCTATATTGTGTTTTCATCTATGTTCACATAGCAATTTGTATAAATTGTTATAATTGCCAAGTACACATATCACAATATCATTAATGTGTCACTACTGTAACATATACAACACAAATATATGCACATCAATAATGTATATACCATATAAGTATATAACACATACTAGAGGATAACCAATCCAAAGGATATCAGCAAACTGGGATGAAGAAAACCCTGGCAGGCCCTTAACCAAAACAGTAATATACTTATGATTTGAGGGTCAAAATTTGGTTGACTTAAAGTGAGTGTTACGACTTGCATAAAGTAGTAGGCTTTCTATTCTTAGATAATTTTTTAGGTTTGATGTGTTTTCTTAACAGAAAATGTTTTTGCATAAATTTACAAATTTATATTGAGATTTATTCTGTTAGCAAATAAACCCATAAACACTGTAAAACACCATTTTGTAAATTAAGTCTTTTTATTGTATACAAACTTTTTTTACTTTTGTTTAAAAGGACTATGACATCACATTTAGTAAGTACATGATAAACATTAGTTGACTGAATGTCTGTAGAGACAAATACATTGGGAATAAGCTTTAATTGTAGAGAAATTCAGATAAATATTTGATAACTAAAATATGTTATTAGATAACTAAATAACTGAGAATGTTATTTAAGATTTGAAGCCTATATTTTCCTACAGAAAGGAAAGAAACCCTTAGTTACCAAAGGTGATGCTAATTTCTTTCATTCTTTCCCTCAATGCGTCAGAACAACTTTCAAGTCTAATTTATGATCACCATTTTTTTTCCTGTAAAATATCTGGGGAATCAAAGTTGAAACTTCATAGTCTGATTCTGAAGAATCAATACTCAGTGATTCTAGACTGGAGCACCAAATTATTTCACTGGAGCCAAACCAATTTTCTGGTAGATAGAATTGATTTTTAACCTGAGTCCTTTTTAGCTTAATCAATATGGATTAACTGCTTTAGTAACTTTATCAAAAGATGTGCTATCTGACTCAATTTGCTTGTTTTCACAAACTGCTTTGTGATTACAAAAATTAATTTTGTTTAATTGCAACCAGCATATATATTTTTTCACTACAGCTTCAAAATAAGAAATATTTTATGGTAAGATAATTTTCAAATATTTAATCGCTGCTTTCTGTATATTACAATGCATAACAGAAGAATTTTTTAAGGTTGCATTTCTTTTATACCAATTAAAAAAACAGCTACTTTCATGTATAGTAGTGCACCACATAACAAAGTTTCAGTTAACAAAAGACTATATATATGAAAGAAGTCCCAAAAGATTATAATGAAGCTGAAAAATTCCTATAGTCTGAGTGATGTTGCAGCTTCTGTAACACTATAGTACAATGCATTACTTATGTGTTTGTAGTAAGGCTGGTGTAATAAACTTACTGCCTGCACATAGGTTTTTATAATCTGTAGAAGAGAATATATTTGAGAGAGGAAACTAAAGGTTGTTTAATTTAAATCCCATTTGTCCCTCTCCTATCTTAAATTTTAATTTCAACTCTTATTCATATTTATTCCATTTCTTAGCTCTTGGTAAACAGGCAAAATGGAAGTAAAATACAAGATAAGTAGATCTCTTTCCTCTCTCATCAGTGACTCAAGCAATAAACTTAACTTTGCCTTGTTTTTCTAGAACATGCATAATATAAAACACAATTTATGTTATACTCAATATTTTCACCTATGCCTTTTCCCATGTTTTAGAGTTTCTCTCAGTTTTCTTACAATTTATTTTTCATTTTGTGCTTACTTCCACTTTTTATATGTTCTGCTATAAAACTAAGCCCAACAGAAAGCTTTATCTCTATATAACTGCATTAGTTTATTAGATGCATGTTCGCTTTCTCATTAGGAAATCTGTGAGGCTATAATAAAACTTTCTTTTTTTAAAGCTTTCAGCATTTGAGCACGCCTATCTTTGTCATGAACACACTTTGTTCAGAAGATTTCCTTAAAATCTAGGGAACATATTAGACTCTACAAAGCATTCATTTCCTTGACTTTATGGCACCTTAGACGATGTGAACATCTCCTAAGATTCCTGTCACTTCCATTTTACAAACTGATGCTTCCTTGACAAAATGAGATCTAAAATGAAGCCCTTACTCAACTTTCTGAAAAGCAGTGATTTCAGTAAGGTAAAAATTATCAGTTGTTCTGCTTTTAACTGAATGAGACTTCAGGTAGATACCTAGATATAGTAGTTAATATTTACAGTTTCATCCAACTTGTTCCATTGTAAATTTAGAATTATGTGCAACTATTCTCCATAGCCCCATTGTGAAAACTGAAATAAGGATGTTAGACTCTCCCATTCAATTCATCCAACTTACTTACACTTCTAACTCCTTATTCCCTTATTCTGAGACAGTGTTGCTCTGTCACCAAGGCTGGAGTACAGTGGCGCAATCTCAGCTCACTGCAACCCCCCTCCACCTCCCAGTTCAAGTGATTCTGGTGTCTCAGCCACCCAAGTAGCTAGGATTACAGGCATCTGCCACCACACTGGGCTATTTTTTGTATTTTTAGTAGAGACGTGGTTTCGCCATGTTGCCCAGAGTGGTCTCGAACTCCCAGCCTCAAGTGATCCACCTGACTTGGCCTCCTAAAATGCTGGGATTACAGACATGAACCACCGCGCCCAGCCCCCTAACTCCTTATTCTTAATAAACGTTGGTAATAGTTGTGGTTCACTCTTGGCTACTGTCAATCATGTCTACCTAGGATATATAGAGTTATGTGCAATTTTAACAAATCAAATTGGAATTTAAAACTGTTCTTCAAATTCTATAACTTATTTTAAAATTTCATTATAGAATCATGAATTCTTAATGAGAGCTAGTATTTCCATAGTACTTATTGTTTTAATTACTCTAAATACTTCGTGCATATTAGTTTATGTATTCTTCACAGCATTCCTTGATTTCAGGTATCATTATTACCCTTATTTTAGAAATAAGAAAATTGAGGCACATGAGGTTAAGTAACTTGTTCAAGGTGTTACAGTTAATAGTGGTAGAAGTAGACACCATATTTGTGCTTTTGTCTATTACAATACATTACTATAGTCAAAGAAATACCTGCACAGAAAAAGTACAATAGTCATACAATTTTACATTTGGTGAAGTTCATGTGGTGGATGCTATAAATCTAGTCCCCCTGTGCATTTAAGGAGCATAGATTTTGATTTCAGACTCCAAGTGCAACTTTTTTTTTTTAATAGAGTTTTAAAATGTTACTCAGTCCTAGAATAAGAGTGAGATGAACATGATAGAGACACAGTATGCCAACCTAGGCGTACTCAGGATCTGCAGTTGTAACAGTGATGCTTCTAACTATGGTGGTGAGTGGAGAGTGGAGGCTGAAGAATGGGAAAGTGGTGGTGAAAGAGATTTGTGGCATGGAAATATTTTATTCTTAGACCAGGCTGCTCTTAACACATAGACACTGTATGACTGCATGAATTTATCTTATGTTGGCAGCAGAATGTACCGCCTTTTTGAATATCATTGAGGCCATCTTCTCATGATTTGTAAGACTACTTTAAAAAGAATGTGTTATAGTACTATGTACCATTAGGGTGTCAAATTAATTTTAATTGATAAACCTTCCTGTACATTGATACAGATTTTTGCTATCTGACTAAAATGGAGTCAGCTTAGTTTGGAATTAATAATATATCTAATTCACAGTGGAAAAAAGAAAAAGTCCGTATGAACGTTTAATACGAAAAAAATCATTTTGAATAATTATGATTTTAATAGCTATTTTGAATATGCTCATTTATTCAAATTTACAAACAAGAGGTAATAGGAAGAGAAGTAGCCTACTTTGTTGTAATGTGAGAGGCATGAGGCCATAATGATTTTTAAGGGACTAGTCCTAAATCAAAGTCTGTAGAAGGCTTTGAACCATCTCTCCTATTTCTTACATTAGCAGCACCAGGGAAAGTGGCTACATCCTGGCCATTCTTCATTATGTGAACAATTTTATCATAATAGACTGTAATTCTGCAAGAAACAGCAATTCTGAAAGGCTAATGCTTCTTTCTAAAATAAAGAAGTAACTACCTAATGCCTCAAAGTACAGATTGATTAGATATTAAAGACAGGAATGGTGATTTTAAGTTTCATGAAAAAAGACATATTTCTGTCAAGCTTCTGAGCTGTAGGTACAAGATAGATATTTAAGTAATGATTCAAAAAAAACTACCTATTTTTTGTTCTTCATTATTCTTGCTCAAATGCTGATACATCACACAACTCTTACAACATATACTGTCATCAAACACAGTTTGACAGAGGGACAAATTTTAGCTGTTCATTACCAACGTCTTAAAGTGTGGCTGGTGCAAGCTACACAAAGTAATTTATTGAAACTTTTCTGAAAGTAAAAGCACTTCAAATCAGCACTACTTTAAGATAACATCTTAAATTCCAATTTAACCAATACCCATGTAATACTCTGGTTGTTCAAAGGCCATGTTTCTAAAATAATTACAACAATGTGGTTGTCCACTAAGCTTTCCTTTTGTTTCACGTTTTAATAAATGAAGATATTTGGGGGTCAATCACTAAGGCCTTCTCCATTCTTCATATTATAAAATCAATCTCAAAAAAAAAAGTACACATGCAGCGCTACAAGTTGTTTGACTTATTTCTGAAAGTCTTTCTCATTGGGGCAACAAACATCTTTGTCTTTAATGATTGTTTTTAATAGTTATTTTAATAATTCACAAAAGATTTAGGATTTGAATATACAGCCTGAAGTTTGAGATCCTTTTCTATTATTACTATAAATGTTCAATAAGAACTAATCATAATCATCAACAGCTCATTATGTTACAACTGGGAAAGGGTATTGGATCTGGAAGCTAGGGACTTTAAATAATTTTATTAACGTTTCTTTGAGCAAATCATTCCACTTCTCTAACCCCAACAGACACTAAATTCTAGGGTGTTATTTTTCCAAATTAATAGAGTCACTTGGCGTCATCTAAAGGAGTGGCTCCCAAATGGGTATACCAGATTTAATATGTAAACAGTCATAAGTCTCTGATATACTAAATTAAAACTTTCCTAGGCAATACCATTCAGGACATAGGCATGGGCAAGGACTTCATGTCTAAAACACTAAAAGCAATGGCAACAAAAGCCAAAATTGACAAATGGGATCTAATTAAACTAAAGAGCTTCTGCACAGCAAAAGAAACTACCATCAGAGTGAACAGGCAACCTACAGAATGGGAGAAAATTTTTGCAACCTATTCATCTGACAAAGGGCTAATATCCAGAATCTACAATGAACTCAAACAAATTTACAAGAGAAGAACAAACAACCCCATCAAAAAGTGGGCAAAGGACATGAACACACACTTCTCAAAAGATGACATTTATGCAGCCAAAAAACACATGAAGAAATGCTCATCATCACTGGCCATCAGAGAAATGCAAATCAAAACCACAGTGAGATACCATCTCACACCAGTTAGAATGGCGATCATTAAAAACTCAGGAAACAACAGGTGCTGGAGAGGATGTGGAGAAATAGGAACACTTTTACACTGTTGGTGGGACTGTAAACTAGTTCAACCATTGTGGAAGTCAGTGTGGCGATTCCTCAGGGATCTAGAACTAGAAATACCATTTGACCCAGCCATCCCATTACTGGGTATATACCCAAAGGACTATAAATCATGCTGCTATAAAGACACATGCACACGTATGTTTATTGCGGCACCATTCACAATAGCAAAGAGTTGGAACCAACCCAAATGTCCAACAACGATAGACTGGATTAAGAAAATGTGGCACATATACACCATGGAATACTATGCAGCCATAAAAAATGATGAGCTCATGTCCTTTGTAGGGACATGGATGAAATTGGAAACCATCATTCTCAGTAAACTATCACAAGGACAAAAAACCAAACACCGCATGTTCTCACTCATAGGTGGGAATTGAACAATGAGAACTCATGGACACAGGAAGGGGAACATCACACTCTGGGGACTGTTGTGGGGTTGGGGGAGGGGGGAGGGACAGCATTAGGAGATATACCTAATGCTAAATGACGAGTTAATGGGTGCGGGAAATCAACATGGCACATGGATACATATGT
The DNA here is from genome assembly GCF_028878055.3 of Symphalangus syndactylus. Lineage (NCBI taxonomy): Eukaryota > Metazoa > Chordata > Mammalia > Primates > Hylobatidae > Symphalangus > Symphalangus syndactylus. The sequence goes on from NC_072432.2 coordinate 45,492,452, forward strand.
AACAAACCTGCACATTATGCACATGTACCCTAAAACCTAAAGTATAATAAAAAAAAAAACAAAAAAAAAACTTTCCTTATCTCTTGTTAACTGGGCCACACTTAGTTAATATCCTCTTTTTCTCTTTCCTCTTGTCAAGTCATGTTTCTTTAATTACCTCCAGTACACAGTAGTTTCTTTTGGTTAAATGTTCAGTTATATTCTGGATTTCCACCCCACCCCTGTTCCCCTTTTCCTCATTCTCAGGAGTAAGATAAATTCTAGGGCATTTTATTTTTTTCTTGGTTCAGAGAAAGAACATGAGGTAAGGCTCCCACTCTGCTTTTCTCTGGGCTCTGCTGAAATGATTGGTGCTGCTTCATGTTCCAGTATGAGCTTTTCTCCTTGCCTCATACTCTTCTCAAGTGTCTGTAGCATACACTCCATGATGGCTGGCCATCAGTATCCATGCTTTCAGTGGCATTGTTCCCAAATCCAGAGATGCCTTCTTCATTCACTACCAGCTTCTACTCATCCACCAGTCCCCCTCTGATGTCTCTCAGGGACTACACTACATCTGATTTAGCCACTGCCAGTCCACTGTCCAGAAACCATATTGGTTGCTGAGTATCTCTATGAATCTTTTGATCACTCAGGCTACCACCTTTCATTCTGGGAGTCCTCAGGTTTAAATAATTTTCTTAGGTTCTGACCTGCAGATGATAGAGATACAAGGATTCAACCTAGTTTGTATTAGACCTTCAAATTCTTGACTCTATCCTGCTGATCAATCATATGTTTATTTCATTTTAGGAAGAAAGATGACTTGTGGCATTAAATATGTTCACCATATAGTTTAGGGCATAAATGTCATCCAGTTCTTCAGTCTTCTGCTCTTGATGTTAAAGCTTAATTTTCTACTTCCACAAAGATGTTCCTTTTGAAAATTTCTAAGAATTTATTTTATTTTAGGAAAGAAGATGCAGGAATAAAATGTTTACAGAAAACGGTATCCTTACAGAGGACATACTGTAATTTTCAATTGGATAAGAACTTTTTGTTGGCATTTTTTTTAATGCTATAATTCTGTCTACTCCTTATATAGTTGATTTAGATGGTTTGAAAAGTGCTGTCTTTTTAGTACTTTTCTCTTGCTACCTTATGATACTTTCTAGATAGTATTTGCTAAATTTCATTCAGTTATTTCTTATTTAGAATAATATATTATTTTCCCTATTGTTTCACTATGCTTTATTTATAAATTACAACAAATTTAGAGAATAAATTCAGAAAACTGAAATTTCATGTAGTTAATACCACTAATGATTTATTTGGATTCATGTACTAATCACATTGATGTTTTCACCAACTTTTTATTGTGGTAAAATAAAATATACATAAAATTTCCCATTTTAACCACTTTTAGGTGTACAGCTTAGTGACATTAAGTATATTCACATTTTATAACAGCCTCTTTCTCCAGAGCTCATTCCTTCATCTTTCCAAACTGAAATGCTCTGTCCATTGAACACTAACTTCCCGTTTGTCCCACCCTGAACCCTTGGCAACCACCATTTTACCTCGTGTCTCTATAAATATGACTAGTCTAGGTGTCTCATATAGTAGAATCATACAAAATTTGTCCTTTTGTCACTGACTTATTTCACTTAGCATAATAACTGTAAGATTCATTTATACTGCAGTATGATGTGTCAGAATGTTCTTCCCTTTTAAGGCTCGAGAATATTCCATTGTATTTATACCACATTTTGTTCGTTCATTTTTGTGTCAATTAACATTTGGGCTATTTACATGTTTTGTCTATTGTAAATAATGCTGCTATGAACACAAGTGTACAAATATCTGTTCAAGTCCCTGCTGCCAATGTTTATGGGTATATACCCAGAATGGAGTTGTCATAAATTTTTGAATAGTGATGGCTTGTACTCAGAAGATGGTTCTGAAAAAAATAGTACATATATTTTCCATATATATTAGGTTATTATAAAGAGATACTTTTTTTAGTTCCTGTTATATTGATCCTAAATTGCAATGCTTCTGCATATTTAAAGATACACATATTTGTTAAAAACATGGTATAGACAAATCAATACATTTGCTTACAGGAAAAGAGTTTTATTATTTATTTATTTATTTGAGATGGAGTCTCACAAAGAGCTTTTTTAATTAGTGTACAATACCAGGATTCTGAAATCCCTGAGCTTTATTCCCAAAGGTAGTATTTGGCTGAATTTCTTAATCCATTTAACCCATCCGAGTATGAATTTCTTAATGTTTTAAATAGTCTACCAAACTTATTTCAAAGAATTACTGTATGAATCACATATTTTAAAAGAAAACTGTAAACCACCTCATCAATTTAGGCTAAGAACAAGTTACATTTATTGATTCATGAAACAATCTTAAAATCTATTATTGGAATTCAAATAATTTTTCTCAATTTTACTTGTGTAATTTTCTTTTATCCTATTAGGATGTTTGGAAAGATGTCCAGAACATTTTTCGTTCTTAAAAAAAATTGTGAAAATTAATGTACAGTAAAATATAATTTGACTTAAAAAGAAATATGAACATACTATGAAATGTTCTGGAGACAATACATGCAAAACCTTAGTAATATGAATTTGAAAGCTGAAGAATCAATTCTTAATTTATGTATTTCTGTTATCACTTAATTCATCACAACACTTGTAATTTTTTGTAGCTAAGAAAATTATTCTAAGATGGAAAATCCTTAAATAATAAAATCATCTTATCTTACTAGGAGAAGAGATAGAACACCTGTCTATTGCTAGTATCCTTGACTTAAAACATCCTTAGAGGAAACTATGCTACTTCAAGAATTGGCTCATTTTCTGATCAAAGGACTGAAAGTTCTCTACAAACGTACACTAAGAGCCTTCACTTCTTGAATTACATGTCCTATTTTACTTCATTATCTTTTCTTCCCCCCATTCTCCCCCCTGTAGTTCTCATTTGTATCATTTTTCTAGATCAACATCTTTGACATTGTCTTTGTTTAGAAACCTTATCTGCATTACTCCTCTGGCTCATGCAAGTTCTTAGATCCAACCACATTTGTCTACCTTTTAGTAGCATTTCTCTACCTTTTAGCAGCGTTTGTCAACTTTCTGTACTTTTGAAATTTTGAAATAGTTGCTATTAAGCAATGTTATTTTTTAATGTTTTGGTCTAAACATAATAATGTATCTTCAAATAAAGATGAGGATGAAAGAGTAACGATCATTAATTAAACCATTGTAGCATTTAATATTTACAAGAAAATCACCGTACAGGGAACCATTAGAGATAAATGGACAAATATGCTTTCTGTAAACATATGGTTATAGTATTTGTAAAAAGTGTTTTATAACTTCATAAGTAGTCCTGTTAAGAACCTGTCTTTTGGCCGGGCACAGTGACTCATGCCTGTAATTCCAGCACTTTGGGAGACTGAGGCGAGTGGATCACCTGAGTTCAGGAGTTCGAGACCAACCTAGCCAAAATGATGAAATCCTGTCTCTACTAAAATACAAAAATTAGCCAGGCATGGTGGTGGGCTCCTGCAATCCCAGCTACTTGGGAGGCTGAGACAGGAGAATAGCTTGAACCCGGAAGGAGGAGGTTGCCGTGAGCTGATATTGCGCCTCTGCACTGCAACGTGGGTGACAGAGCGAGACTCCATCTTAAAAAAAAAAAAATCTGGCCGGGTGCGGTGGCTCACGCTTGTAATCCCAGCACTTTGGGAGGCCGAGGCGGGTGGATCATGAGGTCAGGAGATCGAGACCACAGTGAAACCCCGTCTCTACTAAAAATACCAAAAAATTAGCCGGGCGTGGTGGCGGGCGCCTGTAGTCCCAGCTACTCGGAGAGGCTGAGGCAGGAGAATGGCGTGAACCCGGGAGGCGGAGCTTGCAGTGAGCCGAGATCGGGCCACTGCACTCCAGCCTGGGTGATAGAGCAAGACTCCGTCTCAAAAAAAAAAAAAAAAAAAAAAAAAAACAAACAAAAAAAAAAACTGTCTTTTGAAAATATTTTCATCAAGAAACTGGGTCACAAAATTTATCCTAAGTGAAAGAGATTAAAAAAAGATTGCAAGAAATTGTTTACGTTTTATAGATTTTAATCTTTAATAAAAATTCTTTAAACTCAGAAGATAATAAATAACAAAGAGAGTAAAAGATTATTCCTGCTTCCACTATCTTATCACTTAAGAGTATTTTGGCTTTTTTTTTTTTGGACAGGGTCTTACTCTGTTGTCTAGGCTGGAGGGCAGTGGTGCCATCATGGCTAATTGCAGCCTCAATCACCCGGGTTCAAGCAATCTACCTGCCTGAGCCTCCTGATCAGCTATGGCTACAGGCATGCAACATCATGTCTAGCTGTTTAAAAAAAAAATTGCAAAGATGGGGTCTTACTATGTTGCCCAAGCTGGTCTTGAGCTCCTGGCCTCAAATAAGCGTCCTGCCTCAGCCTCCCAAATTGGGATTACAGGCATTAGCCACCATTCCTGGCCTGAAATTTTAAAAAATATGTATTTTTATACAATAAATGTGTGCATCTATAAACTATATTTAAAATTTTGTATCTTTTAAAATTTACAGCTGAAGCAAAAGGAGTTTTCTATATTTCCATAATTACCCTTTTACTGGCAAAATATCATGTAAACAAGTACACAGTTCATAATTTCTTCAAATTTTCCAATATTTTTGGATATTTAGGTCATTTCTCAGCTTTTTCCTATGGTTCGTCACATTTGCTACTATAGAGTTATCTAAACTATGTATTTTTTTTTTCTGATTTGGGGAATATTTTCTTGCAAAATAGCCTCAAAATATTCCTTATGAGATTGTATTTGTGGGCAAATTTAAGGTTGATTACACATGTGATTAAAATCTTTTCAATTTATACTGCCATGCATACTGTAACAAATTTTCTCATAGGTTTTCTACAAATAAGTAATATATATTTTTAAACAAACATGTAAATTTAGTAAATATACTATTACTAATTTGGTATGAGAAATGGGATCCTTATATTTCTCTATAAAATTTAATGTTGAAACAATCATTCATTGTACTGAATGTTTGGTATACTGTGTCATTTGTCACATAGAAACATTGGGATATTTTGCTTTTTGGAAAACAAGTGTAATTCTGGAGCATGGCAGCAACACTCTGGAAGTATGTGAATGAATTGTGCAATATTAGAAGTCAATTTGTTTAATTAGTGGTTATTCAATAAAACACTATTTTCTTGTAGTTCAATTCATTGAACAAGAAAATATATTTTGTTTTAATGACAACTGCGTATTCATTTTAATGCAGTTACATCTGTGACTTTAAATGAACATATTTGATCCAAAATACATTACATTACTCAAAAATGTGTGCTTCATTTATTTTACATATAGACATACTGTGTTTACTTTAACATATATTAACTGAACAAAGTTAAACAAATCATCAAGGTCCATACAGTGCTTTAATTAAATGGGTTAGCATATTAAATATGCTTTATAGCTCATCAAACATCATTTTCTTGACAAGCACCTGTCAGCCTGTTGTATTCTACAAACCTACCTGTAGAATGTAAGATAATTTATTTTCTGTCATTATTGCTTAACATTTCTTTGGCACTATTGCCAAGAATTTCTGGCTATTAAGCCTTATTCTTGTCTTTGAAATACAAGTGGCCCTTGGGAGCATGAAGAGGCTGACTGTTTTCCTTCTAGCTTTACATATACCTTGGAAGTATTGCCTTATGATAGTCTCAGGTCAGAAAAGTACATAAGATCTTCTTGGGGCATTTTCAAATGTCCATAAAGAAGAACAGAGACAGGTTGTTGTTCTGCCTCTGCCTCTCTTTACCCTCCCCTCATTCACATTGCCATGCATTCAACAACTGCTTATTAAGTGGTCATTGCACTCCAGACGTGCTCGGTACCAATGCTGCAATGGGGTAGCATCCCTTGAGGAGTTTTGAATTTAGGAACTGAGTCATGGAGCTATTTACCACAAAAATAGCAGAATATTTATGAGTCATGTAATCTCTTCACTTTCACTTTTGCTCTGGAGATATTTAGATTGCTTTACTGATATCAGGTCAGAATTGAAAATCAAAATATAACACAAAATGTAAAATTATTTTTCCTCAATGAAAAGTCTCCAGGACTCCCAGATTTTAAACATTTAAGTGAATACATTTCAACAACACAAATGATTTTCTCCCAGGCAATCATGGATGAACTGACTCAAAGTATATAATAGGATTTCCTCATGAGAGCAAACCACTAAGGCAGCTCCCTATGTGATGCTGTAATGTCAGATAACATAGAAGGGTCCCAGTGCTGTGGGAAGCAGTACATAAAACACAGACAGCTGAACAAGCCTTCATTTATATTAGATTGTAGAAATAAAAGACCATCAAAATGATCATTCTTCACTGAATAACAAGAGATTAGGGGAAGTGAGGGTCTTATATCACCAAAGCCTTTAGTTTTCCTTTACAACTTACTATTCAAATTTACTATTCAATACCTTAATTCATAATTACAACATCTCAAAGCCTTTTAAGGCAGGGGACATGACCACTACAGGGCCAGGCAGCTTTGCATTAATGCACAGTATTCCTGCTAATGATATCACGAGCATGTCAAAGCTCAAAACTTCCTCTGTCTTGTTCTTTTCACTGAGGAAATTGGCTAAAAGAATGAAAGTCTTTGCAGAAAGTCAAGGGCAAGATAGAAGAAAGCAATGGAAGGATCTAATTTTCATGAAACAATCTTAAAATCTATTATTGGAATTTTGACTCGTGAAAGAAAATGTGTTGTATTCATTTAGTGAATTCAAATGTGACTCAACCCACTAATGTGAAAATGCAGATTTATGACCTACTCATCCATGCTAATGACTATGTCATTTACACGTGTTTGCCACATTAATAGGGAATAAATGAAGATTTTTATAAAGGATTCATTTGATTCTGCTAAGATGTCTAATAACAGAAAACATCTCAAGTAGAAAACCATTAAATTTTTTCATTCTATAGCAGTTTCTTCATAAATGCATTTCTTTCTCAATATCCACTCCCTATCAATAAAATCAACTGTTTGATTATAGTTAAAATTCAACTTACTGATATTTTAGTAGGCTATCTGATACGGTTTGGCTGTGCCCCCATAAAGACCTCATCTTACTCCCACAATTCCCACGTGTTGTGGGAGTGGCCTAGTGATACATATGTGAATTATTGGGCCAGTTCTTTTCCATGCTATTCTTGTGATAGTGAGTAAATTTCAGGAGATCTGATGGTTTTATAAAAGGGGAGTTTCCCTGCACACACTGTCTTCACTTGTCTGCCACCATGTGAGATGTACCTTTCATCTTCCACCATGATCGTAAAGCCTCCTCAGCCATGTGGAACTGTAAGTCCATTAAACCTCTTTTTTTTGTAAATTGCCTAGTCTTGGGTATGTCTTTATCAGCAGTGTAAAAAGGAATAATACAGTAAATTGATAGCGGGGGTGGGGTGCTGCTGAAAAGACACTTGAAATTGTGGAAGCGACTTTGGAACTGGGTGACAGGCAGAAGTTGGAACAGTTTGAAGGACTCAGAAGAAGACAGGAAAATGTGGGAGTGTTTAGAATTCTCTAAAGTCGTATTGAATGGCTTTGATCAAAATGCTGATAATGATATGGACAATGAAATCCAGGCTAAGGTAGTCTCAGATAGACATGAAGAACTTGTTGGAAAATGGACAAAAGGTGGCTCTTGTTATGTTTTAGCAAAGAGACTGGTGGCATTTTGCCCCTGTCCTAGAAATGTGTGGAACTCTGAGAGAGATGATTTAGGGTACCTGGTAGAAGAAATTTCTAAGCAGCAAAGCATTAAAGAAGTGACTTGGGTGCTGTTAAAGGCATTCAGTGTCATAAGGGAAACAGCATAAAATTTTGGAAAATTTGCAACCTGACAGTATGATAGAAAAGAAAATCCCACTTTCTGAGGAAAAATTCAAATTGGCTGCAGAAATGTGCATAAGTAACTAGGAGTCAAATGTTAATCGCCAAGACAATGGGGAAAATGTCTCCGGGGCATGTCAGAGACCTTTGCAGCAAGCAGCTCCTCCCATCACAGGCAGGGAGAGCTAGGAGAAAAAAACGGTTTCACGAGCCGGGCCCAGGATCCCTCTGCTGTGTGCACTCTAGGGACTTGATGCCCTGCGTCCCAGCCACTCCAGCTATAATTAAAAGGGACCAAGGTCCAGCTCAAGCTGTGGCTTTAGAGGGTGCAAGCCCCAAGCCTTGGCAGCCTCCATGTGGCATAGAGCCTGTGGGTGCATAGAAGTCAAGAACTGAGGTTTGGGAACCTTTGCCTAGATTTCAGAGGATGTATGGAAATGCCTGGATGTCCAGGCAGAAGTTTGTGGCAGGCATAAGGCTCTCATAGAGAACCTCTAACTAGGGCAGTGGGGAAGGGAAATGTGAGGTTGAAGCCCCCACACAGAGTCCCCACTGGGGCACTGCCTAGTGGAGTTGTGAGAAGAGGGCCACCATTCTCCAGACCCAGAATGGTAGATCCACTGACAGCTTGCACAATGTGCCTGGAAAAGCCACAGACACTAAATGCCAGCCCTTGAAAGCACCTAAGAGGGAGGTTACACCCTGTGAAGCCACAGAAGTGGCAGCCCCCAATACTGTGGGAACCCTCTTCTTGCATCAGCGTGACCTGGATGTGAGACATGGAGTCAAAGGAGATAATTTTGGAGCTTTAAAAGTTGACTGCCCCACTGGATTTTGGACTTACGTGGGGCCTGTAGCCCCTTTGTTTTGGCCCATTTCTCCCATTTGGAATGCCTGTATTTACCCAATGCCTGTAACTCCATTACATCTAGGAAGTAACTAATTTGTTTTTGATATTACAGGCTCATAGGTGGAACGGACTTGCTTTGTCTCAGATGAGATGTTGGACTGTGGACTTTTGAGTTAATACTATAATGAGTTAAGGCTTTGGGGACTGTTGGGAAGGCATAATTGGTTTTGAAATGTGAGGGCATGAGATTTGGGAGGGGCAAGAGGTAGAATGATATGGTTTGGCTGTGTCCCCACCCAAATCTTATCTTGAATTGTAACTCCCATAATTCCTATGTGGTATGGGAGGGACCTGGTGGGAGGTAATTGTATCATGGGGGCAGGTCTTTCCTGTGCTAATTTAAGTCTCTTGAGATCTAATGGTTTTATAAAAGGGGAATTTTATGCACAAACTCTCTTCACTTGTCTGCCATCACGTGAAATATGCCTTTCACCTTCTGCCATAATTGTGAGGCCTCCCCAGCCACATGGAACTGTAGGTCCATTAAACCTCTTTCTTTTGCAAATTGCCCAGTCTCAAATACATCTATCAGCAGCATGAAAACAGACTAATACACTATCCAAGACCTAATTTTGGTTATATATATATATAATATATATGTATATAAATATATATTTATATATGTATATATATTATATATATTTTATATATGTAAATATATATGTAAACTATGTTTACATTTTTTTAAAATTTTTTAATTTTTAATTTTTTAAAAATTTTATTCTTGGTTATATGGCCCACTCAGAAGAGAACAAGTCTATAAAAGTACTGAAATATTTGCCATCCTCTTGTTATTTTTTCCTATGACTCACATAAGTTTACTATATTCTGGTAAAATAAAATTTTACCTCTTATTTTGTCATTTGTTAAAAAAATACACAAAAGAAAGATGTGAAAACACTACTAAATCTTGTTAGAAAAAGTCAAGTGAAATGCAAATCCAAAATATCATCAATAATTTGACTCTGGGTTTGAACTTTCAACATTACTCAATCCCTGAGTTACCCCTGAGTTACATACAGTAGCTAGATCTCAAATATTAACATTTATTTTTAATATTCAAGGGAATCATTGGTGGTAATTCATGTGAATCTAAATAATATATTTGTACACATTTACCTAAAGAAATGTATAACAGAAATATTAATGATTACCTAAATTCAATCCATTATGACATTTGCATATTTCGTCTAACATATTAACATATTAAATAAGAGAATCCTGCAAACTATAGCAATATTAGCAAATTCTGTAATGTATTATTTGGAAGATTTATTGGTAAATAAACACCCATTCTTCCTAATATAGCCATAAGTATATTTCAAGATTAATATTCTATATACTATATATGGAAGTAGGGGAATGCTAATCTACTGGAATGTCACTATAATTATAAACCATAATTGTTAATATACAAGATAATAAATATCAACTTGGAGTGTTGCTATGGCATCAACTGGTAAAAGTGCTAATGTGATGCAAGTGCAAATTCTTAGAAATAATAATACCAACACAGCATCCCAGTTTAATTCATTTATTGGAAAAATAAAACTAATTTTTTAAAAAGTTGTTCACTAAAGTATAAATATCTTAATATTACAAATAATGTAGAACATAGCTAAATGAAATACCTTCAAAGATGAACATAAAAAATAACCGATTGTAAATACAAAATACATACACCAATTAGCAATATGAATAACTCATTATTTTTAGCATATTCAAAAGAAAGGAATTTTGTAAAATACAATTTACTCAGGGAAACTCTTTTATATACTTTATGAATTAATTTTTTGTGTTGATCAGATTAGTATTGCAGACTAAATTCTAATACGGCTGTCATGATCACTCTCCTCTCAATGTTACTTCTATAACTATGCTACTTTATAAGAAAAAAGAGTGTTTGCAGATAGACTATAAATCAGTTGAACTTAAGATAAAGACGTCATCTGGATTGACTTAACAAAACCACATGAACTCTATTTCATTTTAATTTTTTCAAGGACAGGGTTTCTCTCTGTCACCCAAACTGGAGTGCAGTGGCAGGATCATAGCTCACTGCAGCCTCAACCTTCTGGGTTCAAGTGATCCTCCTGCCTAAGCCTTCTGAGTAGCTGAGACTACAAGGTGTCTGCCACCAGGCCTGCCTAATTTTTGTATTTTTTGTAAAGACAGAGTTTTGCTATGTTGCCCAGGCTGTTCTCAAACTCCTGGGCTCAAGTGATCCTCCTGTCTTGACTTCCCAAAGTGCTTGGATTACAGGCGTAAGTCACCACACCAGGCCTACATGGACTCTTTAAAAGCAGAGTTTTCTCTAGCTGGTAGCAGAATACAGATGTTTGAAGTGTGAGAAGGATTTGAGGAAAGAGTTACTCTATTGCAGAAATGGACGGGACCACAAGGCAAAGACTGACAGCGGCCTTTAGAAGCAGACAGTAGCTCTTGGCTGACAACCAACAAAAAACTGGGGACTTCAGCTCTATTTTCACAAAGAAATGGATTCTGCTAATATCCTAAAGGAGCTTAGAAGTAAATATTTTCTTAGTCAAGCCCCCTGGTCAGACTGCGGTGAGATGAGATGTTGATTTCAGCCTATGAAACTCTGTGGAGAGGACCCAGTTAAAACACATTCAACTAATAAGGTAGGTCTGCTTAGCAGGCTTACTTTAATAAGCAGTAAGGAATGAACTGCCATTAGCGTATCTCTAAAGGGCTGAATACATTCTTCATTTTAAAATTTTACTTTTGGAATAATTTGTACCTATGCAATCAACCCCAAATAGCATTTTTTAAAAAAATAGTACAAAGTATAAGTTACATTAACTTAGAAATAGCTAAATACTTTAATAGTGGGATTACCACTAAATAGTATTCTGATTTTTTAACCTCCAGGGAAAATTAAAATTTATAGATAAGATTTATAAATAATAAATAACCAGTCCTATAAGGTTTATTCTTTATCCTTAATACTTTAGATTAATAATTAAAAAAAACACTGAATCTGAATGCTAGTTTTTTCATCAAGGTTATTTAAGTTGCAAGCAATTTATTATTAATAGTAATACAAGTTTATTATGGAAGTTTACAAATTATTGTGTTTGGGCGTGAGAGTAAATATTATGTCCATAATAAGGTTATTCTTATTTACTTACAGTCTGTATGCTTTCTGTCTTCTCAAATGAATATCATATTGAAAACCTAGAGGTACCCTTGGAATGTGAGTCTAGAAGAACAAAAGATATCAAGGGTGTATCAAGAAAATAAATAGTAATAAAACATTGGCTTCAAACATACGAACGCCATTCTCTCAATAAGGATAGCACAGAAGTACAGTAGCCCAGGGGTTTCAAGTGTGGTCATCACCAGGACATGGCACAAAAGCTAAGAGAGGGCCTGGCAAAAGTTGAAAGCATTCCTCCTACGTTTGGAATTAGTATATATGATAGAACAAAAATTACATACATAGCACATTGGAAAATATACCTGATGGAGCCACTGCTTGTAACTCAAGCTGCCAAATGAATTATAAGACTTTGGTTATCTTTGAATGCAACCAAAAGCTATAAATAATCAAAATAAGATTCAAGTTTTTAATTATTTCAGTTATCTAAAAATTATTTAGTACTTTTTCTTATAACTGTTTTAGCAATTACAAATAAAATATTAAATAACATACACAAAAGTTTTGTCCATATCAGTTGCATTCAGGTGGCTGGAAATCTATCAAAACAATAAACACTTTTTATTGCATCTATTTGATTCTTCTCTCTTTTCTTTATTAGTCTTGCTAGCGGTCTATCAATTTTGTTGATCTTTTCAAAAAACCAGCTCCTGGATTCATTAATTTTTTGAAGGGTTTTCTGTGTCTCTATTTCCTTCAGTTCTGCTCTGATTTTAGTTATTTCTTGCCTTCTGCTAGCTTTTGTATGTGTTTGCTCTTGCTTTTCTAGTTCTTTTAACTGTGATGTTAGGGTGTCAATTTTGGATCTTTCCTGCTTTCTCTTGTGGGCATTTAGTGCTATAAATTTCCCTCTACACACTGCTTTGAATGTGTCCCAGATATCACCACTAATCCCACAGAAATACAATCTACCATCAGAGAATACTACAAACACCTCTACACAAATAAACTAGAAAATCTAGAAGAAATGGATAAATTTCTTGACAAATACACCCTCCCAAGACTAAACCAGGAAGAAGTTGAATCTCTGAAAAGACCAATAACAGGCTCTGAAATTGTGGCAATAATCAATAGCTTACCAACAAAAAGAGTCCAGGACCTGATGCATTCACAGCTGAATTCTACCAGAAGTACAAGGAGGAACTGGTACCATTCCTTCTGAAACTATTCCAATCAATAGAAAAAGAGGGAATCCTCCCTAACACATTTTATAAGGCCAGCATCATCCTGATGCCAAAACAGGGCAGAGACACAACCAAAAAAAGAGAATTTCAGACCAATATCCTTGACGAACATTGGTGCAAAAATCCTCAATAAAATACTGGCAAATGGAAACCAGCAGCACATCAAAAAGCTTATCCACCATGATCAAGTGGGCTTCATCCCTGGGATGCAAGGCTGGTTCAACATATGCAAATCAATAAATGTAATCCAGCATATAAACAGAACCAAAGACAAAAACCACATGATTATCTCAACAGATGCAGAAAAGGCCTTTGACAAAATTCAACAACCCTTCATGCTAAAAACTCTCAATAAATTAGGTATTGATGGGATGTATCTCAAAAGAATAAGAGCTATCTATGACAAACCCACAGCCAATATCATACTGAATGGGCAAAAACTGGAAGCATTCCCTTTGAAAACTGGCACAAAACAGGGATGCCCTCTCTCATCACTCCTATTCAACACAGTGTTGGAAATTCTGGTCAGGGCAATCAGGCAGGAGAAGGAAATAAAGGGCATTCAATTAGGAAAAGAGGAAGTCAAACTGCCCCTGTTTGCAGATGACATGATTGTATATCTAGAAAACCCCATTGTCTCAGCCCAAAATCTCCTCAAGCTGATAAGCAACTTCAGCAAAGTCTCAGGATACAAAATCAATGTACAAAAATCACAAGCATTCTTGTACACCAATCACAGACATACAGAGAGCCAAATCATGAGTGAATTCCCACTCACAATTGCTTCAAAGAGAATAAAATACCTAGGAATCCAACTTACAAGGGATGTGAAGGACCTCTTCAAGGAGAACTACAAACCACTGCTCAATGAAATAAAAGAGGATACAAACAAATGGAAGAACATTCCATGCTCATGGGTTGGAAGAATCAATATTGTGAAAATGGCCATACTGCCCAAGGTAATTTATAGATTCAATGCCATCCCCATCAAGCCACCAATGACTTTCTTCACAGAATTGGAAAAAACTACTTTAAAGTTCATATGGAACCAAAAAAGAGCCCGCATCGCCAAGTTAATCCTAAGCCAAAAGAAGAAAGCTGGAGGCATCACGCTACCTGACTTCAAACTATACTACAAGGCTACAGTAACCAAAACAGCATGGTACTGGTACCAAAACAGACATATAGATCAAGGCAACAGAACAGAGCCCTCAGAAATAATGCCACATATCTACAACTATCTGATCTTTGACAAACCTGACAAAAACAAGCAATGGGGAAAGGATTCCCTATTTAATAAATGGTGCTGGGAAAACTGGCTAGCCATATGTAGAAAGCTGAAACTGGATCCCTTCCTTACACCTTATACAAAAATTAATTCAAGATGGATTAAAGACTTACATGTTAGACCTAAAACCATAAAAACCCTAGAAGAAAACCTAGGCAATACCATTCAGGACATAGGCATGGGCAAGGATTTCATGTCTAAAACACCAAAAGCAATGGCAACAAAAGACAAAATTGACAAATGGGATCTAATTAAACTAAAGAGCTTCTGCACAGCAAAAGAAACTACCATCAGAGTGAACAGGCAACCTACAAGATGGGAGAAAATTTTTGCAACCTACTCATCTGACAAAGGGCTAATATCCAGAATCTACAATGAACTCAAACAAACTTACAAGAAAAAACAAACAACCCCATCAAAAAGTGGGCGAAGGACATGAACAGACTCTTCTCAAAAGAAGACATTTATGCAGCCAAAAAACACATGAAAAACTGCTCATCATCACTGGCCATCAGAGAAATGCAAATCAAAACCACAGTGAGATACCATCTCACACCAGTTAGAATGGCCATCATTCAAAAGTCAGGAAACAACAGGTGCTGGAGAGGATGTGGAGAAATAGGAACACTTTTACACTGTTGGTGGGACTGCAAACTAGTTCAACCATTGTGGAAGTCAGTGTGGCGATTCCTCAGGGATCTAGAACTAGAAATACCATTTGACCCAGCCATCCCATTACTGGGTATATACCCAAAGGATTATAAATCATGCTGCTATAAAGACACATGCACATGTATGTTTACTGCGGCACTATTCACAACAGCAAAGACTTGGAACCAACTCAAATGTCCAACAACAATAGACTGGATTAAGGAAATGTGGCACACATACACCATGGAATACTATGCAGCCCCATAAAAAATGATGAGTTCATGTCCTTTGTAGGGTCATGGATGAAACTGGAAACCATCATTCTCAGTAAACTATTGCAAGGACGAAAAACCAATCACCGCATGTTCTCACTCATAGGTGGGAACTGAACGAGAACACATGGACACAGGAAGGGGAACATCACACTCTGGGGACTGTTGTGGGGTGGGGGAAGGGGGGAGGGACAGCATTAGGAGATATACCTAATGCTAAATGACGAGTTAATGGATGCAGCACACCAACATGGCACATGGATACATATGTAACAAACCTGCACATTGTGCACATGTACCCTAAAACTTAAAGTATAATAATAATAATAATAAAATAAACACTTGATAATTGGTATGGCATCAAGAAAAGAACATTTTTTTCCTATCAAAGGCAAATTTTAATAAAAGTAATGATGTTCATTTAAAACTAATAAAACAAGTAATATAAACTGTATGTCAAACATATAAAAATATTAGAGCAATTTAAGTTAAAATTAATTTACTTTCAAATTTTAATCAAATTTGTATTTTTCCAAACTGCAGTTGGAAAAAGACAGCCTGTTACATATACTGAAAATTCTATTAGAATAATAGTACTTTTTGGAGACCTTAAATTTTGCTCAGATGTTTGAGAATAGGCATCAAGAAATCTAATAGATACAACTGTAGTCTTGATCCAACTCTGAATCTGAGAAAGGAAATATATTTGACCTTTGTAACATTAGATCAGGTTCACTCTAACCTGATTCGTTATCACTCTACAATTCGACAAAATGGCATCTTGCTAAGCTTATGTATTAAGGAAAAGCCTTAATACAATTTCCATAAAATTTAACTCTTACATTTTGCCATTTCCCCTCTAATTCAGAAGCCAATATATGGAGAATGATCAAATTACATATATATATATATATATATATTTTTTTTTTTTTTTTTTTCTACACTATTTTATGAAACCTCACAATGGCAAATTTCAGTAAGGACATTACTTGCCAGACACAAACTTTCCTAGTTTTCCTCTTAACTCTCCACTTTGTAGATCATTTGAAAAATTGCAACAAACTGCGAATAGCGTATCATTACACTATAACTTTGAGACAAGAACTTTTTATATGCAGCTGATTTATCTTAATCATCTTCGTATCACCAGTATAAAGCACACTGTCAGGCAGAAGGTTGTTATTAAATATTTACTTAACAAATAGATGACTTTTTCAACATACTTATTTAATAATTACTATTAAATTTTAGTCAATGTCTTCTATAAGTATTGGTTTACACTTATTTTCTAATTTATTCATTGATAAGTTGGGCCTTGCTTATTCTGTATGTGAGAGAAAATTCAAAATAATGTAAACAAGATAATTGGGTTTTTCTCTAGCTTATAAGGAACGTAAAGGTGGACACTCCAGGGCTGGTATAATGGCCCATGACGTACAGGACTCAGGCTCCTTCTATTTTGCTGATCCACCAACCCTCAGTCTGTGAGTTCTATCTCCCGTCCCAAGAAGCACCAAACATCACATTCTATCTTGGAGGGCACAATTCAGATACACAAAATACTTCCCCTTTTATTTATTTATTTAGAAACGGAGTTTCACTCTTGTTGCCGAGGCTAGAGTGCAATGGTGTGATCTCAGCTCACTGCAACCTCTGCCACCTGGATTCAAGCAATTCTCCTGTGTCAGCCTACCAAGTAGCTGCGATTACAGGCATGCACCACCACGCCTGGCTAATTTTTTGCGTTTAGTAGAAAAAGGATTTCACCTTGTTAGTCTGGAGGGTCCTCTTAAAAGATATTCGCTACAAACATATCTGAGGAAAGTAGGGATTATTAAATCTTATCTTAAAAGACATTCGCTACAAACATGTCTGAGAAAAGTAGGGATTATTCCAAGTATTCAACTGAAAATCAGAAATTTTATTACTAAATAAAAATGAAGAACCAATATGGTGATAATCTGTCAAATTTCCCAAAAAAATTAGACACAATTTTTATTGCAGATGAGATAAATGAGTGACAGAGAGGTTAAGTATTTTTCCCAGGTCTACAATAATATGTGGGAGCTAAGATACAAACCCATGCTGCTCAATTCCAAAACCTTAACTCACGAACCAGTACTGGTCTGTAAATATAGCATTACCATCTCCCAGGAGATAATGACAGAAATTGAAGCAGTTGCATTGCTGTGACACTGAGGTACATGATTTTTTATTTTTAGAAAGCGTTAGTCTGTGACTGATTGATGGGAGAAACTTGAATTGGTTTGGAGTTTGCAAGGTAATAACTATTCTGACTTGCTGGATATTTTTAATTCTCCACCTTTGGAATTATTCTTTTAAAATTTAAGTAAAAACTGCCTTCATTCCCTTTGCTTAAACTGTGGGAAGTCCAGTGCTTCCCTGGACTATGTGGACTCCTAGAATATTACATTTTCATGGGCACCTTTCTTCCCAATTCCATTATCTCTTAAATTTCCTCTGTTTTACTTCCATAGCCTTCTCTGTCTCTCACCATTGCCCAAATCAAGATCACATCTACCTACCTTCCTCCATTGGTTCTCATTCCCTCCTTCATTATCTCTGGAGGCATTCCCTTGGAACTCCAAATTACGTTTGTTCGTTTGTTGTTTAATTCTGCAGAATAATTCTGATTTTTCTTTCTCTCACAGAATTCATCACTCTATTCTTCCAAGAAACCCATCAGGGACCATCAAATGTTTTCTGTTACAACACAGTCAAACTTCCTTCAAACACAGAACCATCTGAGAAAAGTTTTCTTGCTGTTATTTGCTTGTTTAAAATAGTATTTTATTTTTGTCTCTCTCCTTGCAATGTTATTTTAGCACAATATTTTAGGCACTCTACAACATACGCCATAGCATGGCTCAAAAACTACATCTCATACCAGGCTTCCTCTCAAATGCCTCTTTCATTCTTTTATAGAACTGTATAAAATAAATCTTTCCACATTAACATTACATTAGCATTCTTTAGATATTTTTCTGTCTCTCCCACTAGAATATCAACTCTCTAGAGGAGTGAATTATTTCATATTTGTCTTTGTCATCCAAGCATTTATCAAGGTGTCTTGCATAATGAGACATTTAATATATTTGTATTTGAACTGCTCGAAGAGAATCTATTATGCCAGCTTTAGAATTTATTTTCAGATCTTTATGTCACAATTTTGCTATCCATTTATAGGTCTGAATTTGTCAAAAGTGTTTTCAGAATCTATATATTTCTACCAAAGAAATGTGCCCACCGTTTGGATACAGCATTTGTGCTTGGCTCTATAGTCAACCAGCCAGACCTCCCATATATGTAAATCAATATTTTCAAATTTCAGAAGACTCAGATTCTTTTTATAATGTACTTTTTATTTTCCTTTTACTATTTGAGATTCAATTTATAGACATGTAACTCAGCTGATTTTTTAAAAAATCAATATAACTCCTTATCTAACATATACAGAAGAATTAAGAGGAAAGTAATTTTAGCATAAGTATTTAGATTTTCAATTCTGTGTAAAATTAAGTGGTCCTATGTTTGTAAATGTATAATCACCATGAATGTGATGGCTATAAAAATGATATAGTATGTTGAATTGGTGACTGAAAATGATGACTGGAATTAGTAATATGATTCTTTAAAATGGTAAAACACTGTTGGCAAACTTTCAGACAAAATAAAGTATCATTTTATTTCACTTTAGACAGTAGTTGTAATTATAGAGAGTTTAATCTGTATTTAAACCACACCAAATGTATGTTGGGTTTACATTTACATGTAAGATAGAATTTGGGTCTAGGTTCTGATAATCAAATAGGTTTTCCTATTGAGCTCTGAAACAGGAATTTTTCCTTGAGGCAGAACAATTCTTTATTTTGCATGTATTCTACTATCTCTGCCCACTAAACACTAATAGCACCCTCCACATTGTGATAACCAAAATTTACCCCACATATAACCAAAATACTCCTAGAGGACAGCATCATTCCCATGGATAACCACTATTTGAGTAGTTATCCATATATGTGGATAATATATGTGTGACTAATATATGTGTGACTCATATATTTGGATATGGATATCCATATGGATTTCATATAGATTAGTACAAATTTTACTTGATGATACCTCTCCATACACATGACATTTGTTAAAATAACAAACATCAGTATTTATTAATCACTGCTTAAATAAAAAAATTAAAAAATAGGTGAGCTTTTCTACTATCATTAAACTGTTGACAATCTTTTTTTAGAATAACCCTGATATTTACAACTATAGCCAATAATAAATCTCATCTTGAACTATAACATCTTTCCACATCTTGAAGTGCATACGTAGCTTTGACTCTGACTGTAGAATTTCAGAGGCCTATGAGTTTACTATTGTCTTAAAACATAAGATGCGCCCCCGTTTTTCTTAGGTTTTGGTCTGGAATCACATGTTCAGAACCCATCAAGACCTTGATGTTTTTAGAACTGTGCCTTTACATCAGGCTGCAAGCCAGCAGGCTGATGAGGTGTCTAGACCATCATACCTCATTTGTCACTAACGTTTCACTCTAATAATGAGAATACTGGAGTTCAGGGACCTGGAGTCACATTTTTGATAGACTTCCTGAACAACTAATTGAACTGCCCAAATCCAAGGTCCTAGCCATATAGATTTTTATTATCTGTACCTCTGCTGGGAAGGTGATACAGCAGGACAAAGACCATCCAATAAGATACCATAATAAGTTACTGACAGCATTCTAATACATACAATAGAAAAACCAACTTTGAGGCAACCTCTTCCAGACTGCCTCTGCTGGGTAGAAATAAGCTGATTGAAAATGTAATAGCTGAAGGCAGTTGCAAGAAAGAGGCATTATGAAATAGGCAAATTAAATTCCCCTGAGCAACCAGAGTGTAGGTAGGACAATAAAAGTGGCATTGACTTTTCCTAGTCCAGTCCGGTTTTCTTTTTATTTCTAACATTAAACAAGCTTCTACAGAGTATAATTCTGATACTGGAAACTTCAAAAGGAAGCCAACAAATACTAGTTATGTAAGGGAGTATGCCCCAGAGTATCAAAAGATAACATTTTTTGCCTGAATATGTTTCTTCAGTGCAGGTCTCGTTTGTCCACTCATATTTCTTAAGCACTTTCAACAATGCCTGGCGTGTAGTATGTTCTCAATAAATAAATGTTGAAAGAATAATTACATGAATGTTCTTTATTGTAAGTCTGGTGATATGCAAGTATTGATAAAATTGAATAGAATAAGTGTCAGATTATATTAGCTGCTTCTTTTCAAGATTATTTGATGGATTTTTTTCTTTTGGTTTAGAATAATAAATTCAGAGTAATATTAAATATAAAAAGTTAATGTTATTAGAAAATACTCTTATTACAGGTATATTCTCTTATCTTTCACATAACTGCATAGGCCTTGCTGTTTTCCTGAAGAACTTAAAATGTTGTTACTGTCTGGTAACATTCATCCAAAGTAAAGAAAAAAGAGGAAATATTAAATGACTATCCCCTATGTCCAAGGTACTTTGCACTTATTACCTTGAAATGCTCACAAAAACTGGATAGCATTTTATAGAATAATTAAGATATAGAAATAGGTGACACTTAGAATTTATATACAAGTGAATCTAATAGCCACTTGTCATTTCTGATCTTATCACGTTAGCAATGCAGTTGAAGAGGTAGGGAGAAAGGCAGGGAGAAAAGAGGGAAGGGGAGGGTACCAGAGAGGGAGGGAGGGAGGGAGGGAGAGAGAGAGAGAGAGAGAGAGAGAGAGAGAGAGAGAGATTGATTGATTGATTGGGGAGAAAAGAAACCTTCTAGTGTGGACTGTGCTGTGCCCAAGCAATTCTACATGTAAAGAAAGGTCTCCATCATCTATACAATCACTGTTACCCATTCTATGATAATTTTAAAGACGAATATTTTAAAAATATTTCCTTTCATCTATCTGTTATGTAAAATAATGGATAGACTGAGTATGCACTCAATGGAGATATGTGGTTCCCTTGCCTTTTTTCATGCAACATATACAGAAAAGGTGTTCTCAATTAACAAAACAAAATGACAAATGATTAATGTGGGGTAATAACTCAAAACAACCCATAACAACTAAGGAAGTAATGAATTAAAACTCTCAATACCAAATTCTTCCTTAAATTCATCTATCTCAGATCATGCAAGTCATATAATTCTATTATTACTATTTTGAGATAGAGTCTTGCTCTGTTGCCCAGGCTGGAGTGCAGTGGCGGGATCTCCACTCACTGCAAGCTCTGCCTCCCAGATTCATGCCATTCTCCTGTCTCAGCCTCCTGAGTAGCTTGGACTACAGGCGTCCGCCACCACGCTCAGCTAATTTTTTTGTACTTTTTAAGTAGAGATGGGGTTTTACCGTGTTAGCCAGGATGGTCTCAATCTCCTGACCTCGTGATCCACTTGCCTCGGCCTCTGAAAGTGCTAGGATTATAGGCCTGAGCCACTGCGCCCGGCCATTCTCTTATTTTTAATTCTGCAAACATCTATGAAGTATTTAATGAGAGTTAGGCTCTCAATTTTCAGTCATTGAATGGTGAATGGTCAGAGTATCATTGTCTTTTATTTTTGTTTCCATTTCTCTAGCAATAGATATATATAAAAGTAAAAGTGCTAGAAGCTCAGTTTGAGTAAATTATTTGTTTGATGCAATTAGAAGAATGCAACCAGTTAATATATTCTGTAGAAACAGCTCTTAATTATTGTTATTTAATACCAATAGCTATCGATTAATGGAATGCATCATGTGCAAGGCAGTATTCAAAGTAATTTACATACATTAATTTTACAGGAGTCTCATGATTTTATATATATATATATAATGTTTTTCCTCATTTTATTAATGAAGAGTCTTACAGACTTGGAAATATACACAGGATCACACAGCTAATAAGTGCAGAAGTGCTATTTTAAAGAGGTTCACTGTCTCCAAAGCCCATTCTCTTCTAGGAGGTCACAAGGACATTAAAAAAGTTCTTTAAAGGCAGTTCCTTCATCGTAAACTGAACCTTCTCTAAAGCCCTAATAGTTCGTATATCTTAGGTTTCTTTAAAGTCAGTATTTTTAAATAATAACTATTTTATGTTCTTTCCCTTTGAACTCTTTCCAATTTCCAAAACCTTGCTTTCAATAGTGGTCCTAAATCTGGGCCCTGATTTGCATCGGCAGGCTCTATGTCATTGTCACAGGCTCTGTTAAGCACAAAATAGATATATGTCTTTCTCGTATTCAGATTACATTTATTTATTACCATGTTTTTCTTCTATGTATCATTCATCATTGAACTTTCATATATAAAATAGTTACTTCCACCTTGATTGTACTACAAGGCAGTCTTCCTTGATAAGCGTAATTCTATTCACATATGGTAATTTTTTCAAACTGGTGAATGCACAGCAATGGCAATTCAAACAGAGACCAAATAGTTGGGGACTACTTAAGCAGGCTTAATGGTTGTAGGTCAGTTGAAAAACCATCCACCTGAGAGTGCTGAAGAACTGGAAGATGAACTTTTCACAGCCATTACTATTTTATAGATAAGCACTTATGGGACAGTAGCTGAATTTTAGATGACTAGAAAAGACTTCTTACCAATTTGTAAAAGGCACATAAAAAAGTACTTGGGAATTACAAGTTAGTGACCTACCTATAATACCCAAAAAGGTATTATGGTGATGCATTAAAAAAATTCATAGTATACTGTGAATATTATTGTATACTATTATACAATAATATTAATATATAATAATGCTATACTATATAATAGTATAGTATACTATGAATAAATAGGAGGCTGAAATTAAAATTAAGGGATTTGGTTTAGGGAGTGGGGTTCATAAGAAAAGGGCAATAGAAAAGGCTAGGGTTGGAGCAATAATGTAAAGGGTAAGAGTAGATGTTGAGTGTTTTAGGGTCTTTTTAGTGAAAAGTTTTATTGCATCAGCAAATGGTTGAAATAGTCCATAGGGGCCTGCAATATTGGGTCCTTTGCATAGTTGTATGTAGCCTAGAATTTTTCATTCGATGGGTGTAGGGAATGCTATGGCAGCCAGAGTAGATATGATAAGTAGTAGGAGGTTGATTATAGGCATATTGTTAAGAAGATTAATTGAACCTCTGATTATAAAGTTTGAAGTTTTATGCAATTATCGGGCTTCTGCCACCTTAACAAACCCTACTTTTAGGTAAGATATGAGGTGATTTGTTAGATTAAGATAATATCATCTATAGGGCGAGGGCACTTTATGAAGTGGGCCCTGTTTCTCTTGTCCTTTCATACTGGGAGAAAAATAAAATAGATAGAAACTGACCTGGATTGCTCCGGTCTGAACTCAGATCACGTAGGACTTTAATCATTGAACAAACGAACGCTTGATAGCAGCTACATCATTAGGATGTCCTGATCCAACACTGAGGTTGTAAACCCTATTGTTGATATGGACTCTAGAATAGGATTGTGCTGTTATCCTTAGGGTAACTTATTCTGTTGATCAAATTATTGGGTCAATATATGTATAATAATTTGCTTAAACTGGTTTATTCTTAGCATACATTGCTCAGAGGTTAGATTATGCCCCAAGGTCACCTTAACCAAAATTTTTAATACAGTGTTTCCATGTAGATTAACAATAATGCAGTGTTACCTAGGAGGAAACATGGAATTGTCAGAAATCATATGCTAAAAGTCTAATTTTTGATTTGATAGTGCTGTATAATTGAGGCAAGAAAATATGTCCTGGCTTTATTAAAGAGGGCTTTTTAAATTCTTTATATGATATTTCCTAATATATTTATTGACAAACTTGTTTCATTTGTCAATGGAAATGTTAACATCACACATTGTAGATAGAACACTTTTAAAACAAATAAAAGTTCTTCCTTATCATCGTGGCTAAATACTTGAATTATTCAACTGCTTTGAGTTACCTAGATTTTCCTGTGGTAATTCATTTCTAACCACTGCCAATACAAACATAATATTGGAGAGCTGAACACTATGAGTACTTTGTCTCATTTTAAAATGTTTATTATATTAGCATCATTTTGCTTAAACATATCACTTGTATACACAAGTTAACATATTTCCAGTGATTAAAATTGAAAACTTTGGAGTGAAAATGCTTGGATAATCATACTAAGGGTTAGTAGAGTCCTAGGAATAATTTAAGGGTTAAAAAACATTAGGTTTTTATTATGCATTAGACACAAAGCTAAAAAGTACTACGAATTATCTGATTTAATCCTCACAACAACCCTATGAGATTATCTTCATTTCACAGATGAGAAAGTCTAAGATAAGGAAGGTTAATTCACTTCCCCAAGGTTAAATCTGGTAAATGTTAAAGCATTTACACACAGTGAGCTTGCTCACTACTGATTTTATTTTGTTCAAGCCTTCTATCTGAAATGTATGTGGGTTTTTTTTTTTGTTTTTTTTTTTGAGACAGTCTTGCTCTGTCACCCAGGCTGGAGTGCAGTGGTGCAATCTCTGCTCACTGTAAGCTCCGCCTCCCGGGTCCACGCCATTCTCCTGCCTCAGCCTCCCTAGTAGCTGGGACTATAGGCGCCCGCCCCCGCATCCCGCTAATTTTTTTTTCTTTTTGAGATGGAGTCTCGCTGTTGCCCAGGCTGGAGTGCAGTGGCGCGATCTCGGCTCACTGCAGGCTCCGCCCCCCGGGGTTCACGCCATTCTCCTGCCTCAGCCTCCCGCGTAGCTGGGACTACAGGCGCCCGCCACCTCGCCCGGCTAATTTTTTGTATTTGTAGTAGAGACGGCATTTCACTGTGTTAACCAGGATGGTCTCCATCGCCTGACCTCGTGATTCACCCGCCTCGGCCTCCCAAAGTGCTGGGATTACCGGCGTGAGCCACCGCGCCCGGCCTGAAATGTATGTTTTTGTTAACTATACTGTGAAATTCAAATTATGCCTCATCGCATCCATAAAATATCCCTTAAACCCCTGTCTTCTCCCTGGTCTAGACTTCCATATTTGTACCCAGTAGGTGCTTATTCATTTTGAGTAAATTAATGAATGAGTGAACAAGTGGAAATAAATTAACGGAAAAACTAAGGGAAAGGAGAATTAGGTTTTAAAATACCTACTATGCACATTTCCCCCTACGATTTAGGCAATGTTCTCAAGACAAATCTCTTGTGTCCATTGTACCGCTAGGATAGTCTTAGAATATATGAGATATTTTAGGTCTCTGGTAGTAGAAGTTTCAACATGGTTAAAGATGAGAATTGTGAGCAATCAATGATACCAATGTTTCTCAACCTATGACCTAGCCAAATGACAAGGAGAGACCTATGAATGCATACATTGGGTTGCTTCAATATATTGTTATCAAAGGAGAGTGTATAAAAATAGTGAGAAAATAACAGACCAGAATATTCCCTGAGACAGACCACTTTCCCAAGACTTGTCTGTTGAGAGGAAAACTCCTAAACCAGCTGAGTTTGGATTTGTGGATGCTTCAAGTATTTTTTTCCATGTATTATTTTTTACACTAAAAGACCTGACAGTCACCAAAAACCTCAGGTCCTGGCTTATTACCAACAGAAAACCTGTTGAAAAGTTAAATAATTTTGCTTTGATCATCTTAAAGTACACATTAAAGACATCTATATTTTAATAGATACATTTACATCGTGTTTGATTATATTTACAAGTATACTTAACAAAATCGTGTGTATTCATACAACACAGAATTTTGTAAATCAGATCTAAAAGGGCTTTTCTTAATTCAAAAATAACAGAATTGTATAAATCTGAGAAGATAATATGGCAATATAATAATGAGGGTCTTCCAGGACTTATGGAAGAAAGAGAACACTGAAGACAGAAGTCATTGTCTTATAAAGCATATATAAAGATGAATAGAGGTTTCTTAGCCATTCATGCTTCTACAGATAAAATAGATAAAAATTGTGCTTGATTTTGTGCTTGTGTTATTCAGCTATACAACAGCAACGAAAATTATTTTCAAAAACAAGAGAAGTTTACTAATAAAAGCATCTAACTCTATAGTAAAAAATTGTGGTCAGTGATAAAGCCTCCCTTTGAGAAATATCTGCCATTTAATGATCATTACTCTGTCCTATTTTTCAAATGTACCTCATTTAATCACATCTGAGCAGCTGAGACTTAGAGAGGTTACAAGAGGCATGCCAAACATCATTCAGCTATTTAAATGGCAGATGCAAGACTAATAGGCCTATCTGTCCCCAAAATTGAGCTTTTAACTGCCCTTTTGACTCACTAGGGAAACATACTGGAATATTTAAAATTAATATCATTATAGCATTATCAGTTTATTTCCTTTCCCAGTGAGAAATGAATCCAACTGGTCAGTCTGATCCAGCAACTCACCCAACATCCTTCAAGCTAAATAACTTAGAGCAAAGAATACACAGAAATTTGTTTCAACAGTTTGGCACTATTAATGTAGCTGATAACTATTTTTTAGATAGAACATTTTGGAATGTCTAATAACCATGAAATTACTGACTTTTTTAATTTATAAAATGCTTTGAGGCTATAATAAAACAGTAATAGAAAAGAAAAATAGTAGTGAATTTCAGTTGTGCAAAATAAGAAAACAACTGGTTGAGAAGAAAAGAATATCAGGTTCTGAATGAACCACAAAATATATGTGTTGTCAGTACTGAATGAGCAATTTTATGATATTAAGTTTTTCTATATTCTGTATGTAGTTTTTGTCAATGCAATTTTGCATCGGGACAATATTCACTTTTTGTCTTTTAATAGATACACATGGCTTATGATGAATATAAGAAACACTTCTCTTTTTAATCATATTTTAGCAATTTCTACATTTTCACTTGCCACTTCAGAGACATTTTAAAATAAGCAGTTGTCTTATTTTTTAAATGATATATTTATGAATTATTTCAGAGAAGCTTCTTTGTATTTCTACTTTTCCGTTCTTTTTTTTTAAAAAAAGATCAGCTTCTATATCAGAAATACTAAAATAAGATGGACATTTCTAAAAGTATGAAAATTAGATTAGAAATCCATAAAGAGCACATATTATATATAGTTAAGTCATCATATGACCCTCCAGTTATATTATAATCCAGTAGATTATTTACTATTTTTATTAATTTTTTTTCTTATTTTCTAGTGGGTTATTAATAGTGACATGTCAGTGACTAAAACAGGTAACATCATTACCCCCCATTTTAGGTAGGGCAGACAGAAACAGAGAGAGGTTATAAACACTTTTACAATAAATAACTTTTTCCATTCAGATCAAGAGAGCTGCTTTAGTGGGCTTTACTTCTTTACCATTTCTGTGAAAATGATAATATGTGATTATGAACAGAACCTAAACCATTGCTGAAATCAGAACATTAATTTCATTTATTATGGCACTCGTTACTCTGCTTGTCACATATGCCAAGCCAAGGCTCTTAGGCAGCATTTAGACAGGACAACCAAACTAAGCAAAATCACACAGTTGTTATCTCTGTCATGCACATTAGCTCCAACTTCAGGAAGCTGAGGTTCGTTACTATGGATTTCTTTATACAGTAACTTTTTCTCAGAATGAGTTGATGTATTTAACTGATGTTGTATAACTCCTTATCAAAAATTAAAATGGCAGACAAAAAAAGACTCAACTACCCACCTCTATTTTAATTTTTCCAATATTTTTTCACCTTAGACTTCTCTCGTGCTATCTCAGTTTATATTTTAATTTCTTCCTGATACACTCCATTGATGGTTTTGTTCCAAATGGTGAAACCTGACCTCATCATCCTTCAACCCAACCTGTCTCTGACTTCTCTGTATCAATTAAGAGTGTGCTGTTTCCCCAGATACCTACACTCACAATTCGCATTATTTTACTTAGTCTTTTTTTCGCCTTTCCAAATTGTAAGACTATCCTTACTTGTGGCTATTTGTATTGATTTTTCTGTCAAAAAAGCTCACATGTATCCCTTTATCTCACGGGCACTACCGCAATGTAGGCTGATATTACTACAAAAGACTCCCAGTTAGTATTTGGATCCTGTTGCTTTGGTCATGCCAGTTACCTCTTCTTAATTTTCCTCGGCCCCTAAAGGGTAAAATTCAAACTACATAGTTTGCTGTCCAGTGTCTTTCACAATTAAGAATCAAAACCAATTTTTATTATGACCCTACTCAATTTTCTACTCAAACCCTTAGCTTGGATGAATGTGTTAGGTGTTCAGTGTGAACCCCTTGTACTTTTGTACATTGGACTTTTGCTTGTATGAAGGTATCAGGAGCAGCTTCTACTTCATTTCCTCTGTTATGTAAGGGGTTTTGCAAACTCCACCTACTCCATAAAGCCTTCCAGGGTCATTAAGATAACAAGGCATTTACTCTTAGCCAAGATATAGGCAGCCAGGATCAGAAACAGGAAAAGTAAAGTTCAGTGGAAGACAAAGCTGAAAATAAACTGGCAAGGAGGATATATGTGTTATAAACAAATATTTAAAAGCTTGCTCATTTAAGGCTTATGCCACTGTAAGGGTCCAAATGTAGGAAGCGCACACAAACACTAAAATTCATTTCACAAGGGTCATTCAGAGAAAGGTACAAGGCTTTAGAGAAAACGAATATTCCATGTGCTGCTGAATCAGCTATATTAAATTCCTTGTTCATGTTTAGAAGTGTGGAGTCTATTAGAAGAATGTCAAATAAAATCAAAGAATTATTTTTTATTGTTGTACCCTGCTGCAAGGTAACAAGAGGCTCAGCTTCACAGTAGTAGAATATCCTATCATCTATTATGACACACACATTAATGTCTCTTTCAATTACAGGTCTAAACTGTTAATTAATTTTGGAAATATTTTTTTCACTCTTAAATCATACCCCTCTCTACAGCCTTTCTAATCTAAAGTGTCATTGCAAATGGGTAGATTAGATTTATTTTAATTAGTGTTCTGTGGTTGTTCACAGCAATATGGATATATGATTCTGGCTCAAATTTGGGTGACTTTAGCATGAATATAGTTTGGTTGGGATAAAAGATTTTTGTCTTCAAAAACTCAGGCAACTATATGTTTACTAAGTCAATTATATGTAATTACAGTAAATGATCTGGGAGTTAACAAATAAAAGGAAAATTAACTCCTGTCAAAATTATAATAGAAATATTTGGGAGCAAGATTTGATGAAAATTTATGTATATAGCATTAAGCCTATTTAAGCAATGATATATATTCGCTTTTTCCCCTTCAACATATTAACATGTGAACATAAGATTTATGCTTATTTAAAATAGTTTGAACAGATTGGAGAGCACAAATAATGCTCTGTGTCTTATTGTTCCCCATATTATGCTCCAAGGTTCTGAAATAAGTTGAAACTAGGGCAGTATCTGGTGTCCTTACCTTACACTGTAATGGGGTTTATATTAAGAGAAGAAAAGGAAAATTGATTTTTTTTTAAAAGAGGGAAAGAAAGCCACTTTAAAATCTGTGTTAAATTTTATGTACTTTTTCCTGAACATACACTATAAATTAACTAACAAGTCTTAGAACAAATAACAAAAACAGTATTATTTAGTGAAGCATATGTATTTCATTTAGGCTAGGACATGCCCCATCATGTCTGAATTTTTATCTGTGCAAGATATAGATTTCAAATTAAAAAATAAATTGTATAATATATCATATACTAAATCATCTGAAAAGTAAGGCTTATCAAACTTATAGGGTATGATTTCAGTTTTTTTGATTTGTATTTTTTTTAATTCACAAACTATTTGAGACATCTGTTCTTCTGGGTAAATGGCAGGATAATAGCAAGCCAGTTCCCCTAATGTAATATTTTACATGAAAGAAAAGTAAGCTAGTGGCACTGGTCATTTCCAATGAACATAGGAAAAGAGGAGATTACAAAACAAAAAGTAATAGATACAGTATAGATAATGGCAGTATGCTATCCAAATCTAAGATATTAGCATTTGTTCCTCAGATGCTACTTTATCTTTTATTTTTTTCACATTATCACACACTAAATCTCCCATAACTAGTTCATTGAGTTAAGTTAAATTTTGGAACTCTTTACAGTTGTTTTGGTAAATTTGCAAGCATTGTAAAAATTAATCAGATAAAATATGAATTTCCTTCATTTTCATTCTGGTAAGGAACGAATAGTTTTCTTATGGTTTACGGTATCATTGTATTCCTTTTGTTGTGTTTCTATTTTACTGCAATAAAAAAGAGTAACAAGAATAAAAAGAGAAATCAAAAAACTAAAATTAAACGAATGAGTTCTCTAAGTCTTATTTTAAAATTTTAAAATTTAAAATATCTGGCCAGGCACAGTGGCTTACACCTGTAATCCAAGCACTTTGGGAGGCTGAGCAGGTGGGTCGCTTAAGCCCAGGAGTTTGAGACTAGCCGGGGCAGCATAGTGAAACCCCGTCTCTACAAAAATATAAAAATTAGCTGGGTATGGTGGTGCGCACTTGTACTCCCAGCTACTAGGAAGGCTAAGGTGGGAGGATCGCCTGAGTCTGGGAAGTGGGGGTTGCAGTGAGCCGAGATTGCACCACTGCACTCCAGCCTGGGTGACAGAGCGAGACTCCATCCCAAAAAACAAAACAAAATGAAATCTGATAAAATGACTAGAATGCAGAGTATCAAAGCATTCAGTCAGCTATATTAAGCATTAGGTCTGATTATTTGCTAATTTATAAACATTAAGTGATTAACTGAATGTTTGACAGACGTGAGAGACTTTGCTGGAAATTCCAGCATCACTGAAATACATCTGAAGAACCTCACTTCTGAATTAAGAAAGTAGTCAATTAAAATAAGATATGCACAAGTTTCACATATTTTGGTAACTATTAGAATTTATGAACAGGACTGTACCAGTTCCAAAGCAAGATGTCAACTTGTGCTTATGTTTACATTTATGAGAAAAAGTCAGATTAATGAGACATACACAAAGCAAAATAGAAAATAATGAAACTATCAAACCACCCTTCAAAAATTTACAAAAGTAATACTCCACTTATAATCTGAATATATGTGATCTCAACAGAAATGAAAATTACAAGGTTGATGACAGAAACTGGAGAGGCAGCCCACCAGGGTCCAGTCTCAGTTCTGCTAATTGTTTAGCCCTGTGACACTGAACAGAGAGGGAAGGACAAAACTTTAGTCTTCTAGATAGTTCTGGTGGATGTGGCTCTAGGTGGCTTTCTCCCATCTTCCTTTTGGAGCTTGGTAGAGAGCAGGCTCAGGAGACCTCAATTAGCTCCCCGGAAGAGCTGCAGTGTTGGTTTGCCTTCTTTCCTAACTTCCTCTTGTCACGTCCCTTTTCTAACAAGGCCATTTTCACAAGCACAAGGATTCCAACCAGGTGCTCCCTGCTCCTTTCCCAATCCGATAATAAATGCAAAGTGGCCTTTCTTCTTCAGTCTAGCTTTGTCCAGCTTAGCATTTTACGCTTTTCGAGTTTTAAGATAACACATTTGTATGTTGCTGTTTTGTATGCTTGTATTCTTTCATCCCCTTCATTGTCTCCTCCCCACACAAATCCTCAATCTGTCAAAAGGACAGTCCACATCTGCTGCTTCAAGAGCCTCACCTCTCCCTTATTTCTTAACCCCTAAATTCTGGTTATTATCACCACTCTCTGTTAAAAAAATATTTTCACACAGGTTAGCAATGTCCTTATAACTTGTAATATCATATATTTTCTTATCTTCTCATATATTTTTAATCTATCCTATATAACTGCTTTATGTAACAGAGTATTTTAATGTAGTAAGAATTTAATAACTATAATTTAAGTTCCATGAAATTGATTTGAAAAATATGTTAAGCACCATTTTCTCTTTTCTTGTGAGTCTGTTAGGGTTCAACAGGGCCCGGCTATAAATCCTGAGTTTTAGATATAATTCCACTCAATTTGTAACTTCAGTCCCTAAATGTCTGTGACTCTCAGTATTCTCTAACTTAAGATGGGAATATAATCATTTCCTGTTCATCTCACAGCACTGTGATAAAGATTAAATGAGTGAATGGTAAAATTTGTGACAAACTGCAAAGCAATAACAAGTTATTATGTGAGAAAATATTTTTGTTCAAACATTATTTTTAGTGTGTAAACCATTTCCCAACAAAGTGGAAAATTGGAAAAACAGATGCAAAAGTGCACAAATGAAATGTATATATAGAGTGCATGAGAATATGTCTACAGGATTTTTAACTTAGAAATCACTACGGTTCTAAGATTTGGGGTAACAGTTAAGAAATATTATAATTTTCAAGTTGATTTATAAAATCAAGGACAGAAATATAAATCAGGAAAGGTCACTGGATGAGTTTCTCCACATTCACATTTGAGATGACTTGAATGTTGTTTCCATTTTGAAGTCTATTAAAAATTATATAAGCATAAGAGGGAAAAGATTTAAATTTAGAAAAAGAAGGAACTGCATTACTATAGATTTTTAAATGTAATATATTGTATATATTTCTGTACCACATTCTGCATTGCTTTCTTTCCTTTTTTTTTTTGAGACAGTTTCGCTTTATCGCGCAGGCTGGAGTACAATGGCATGATCTCAGCTCACTGCCACCTCTGCCCCCGGGACTCAAGAAATTCTCTTGCCCCAGCCTCCCGAGTAGCTGGGATTATAGGCATGCACCACCATGCCCGGCTAATTTTTGTATTTTTAGTAGAGATGGGGTTTCACCATGTTGGCCAGGCTGGTCTGGAACTCCTGACCTCAAGTGATCCACCCACCTCTGCCTCCCAAAGTGCTGAGACTGCAGGTGTGAGCCACTGTGTCTGGCAACATTCTGCATTTCTATATGCTTGGCCACACAGTCTAGTTCCAAAATACCAAAATTCCATCTTCTAATTTCTCTCAACACTTTACCCCAAATATATTGTAGACATTACAATATCAAAGCATTCCCAATACTGGTTTAAAACTGTAGTAACATATTAAAAAATCTAAGTTACTATATTTTGACTAAGGTTTAAAAAAAGCATGGCAAAAGCTATATTATTAATTATTAAGTATACTTTGGATCTTAAAGTGGAAAATGATTCTGATAAGTTAATAAATGATACAGAGGATATAAATATCTATTTTAAACATAAGAGCATTTAATTTCCCATAATCCTTACTTGAAAGAACATTATGGCTATTTTGTGAAATGGACTATATAAAAGATAAAATACATTTTATAATGCCTAATTTTTTGATAACAAAGACATATATTAAAATAACAAGGTGCTACAGTGTAGTATTTGTAGCAGAAATATTCCAAAGCCAACAAAATAGAACTTAAACAGAAGTCATTCCTTACACTCAAATCCTTGAACTCATTGGTCTAATTTGTTTCTTACATATTGTTAGTTTTTAACTTCATTGGGAGAAAAAGGGATCTTAATTTCAATAGATTAATTTTGCTTCAGAAATGTTGGTAGGGGGCTCTAATATATTAAAATTGGAATAGTAACCAGTATTTACAAGTTAAAGGAAATTTTGGGTGGCTTTTTGTCTCTAATTTATTTTCATTATAATAAAATGAAACAACAGTTCTTTCCCATCTCACAAAAGATTTTAAACTATTAAAACAGAGAAGCAGTATTTCCATAAAATTCTATATAATAAATGTGTTTGTTGAGGAACAAATACCATTTGCCTCAAAATATAATCGTTATAAAAACCCTGTAAGTACATGAGGGTGGTAAACTCAGGAACCTTGGAAAGTGATACTTTTATAGCAATAATGACTCATGGCATTGGTATGTGTGATGATGGGAACCAAAAAGATCTTAGAATAAAAAGTTTCCCAGGATGACTGCAGTTTTCCAAACACGGTCTTCTTCTGCAAAACACATCTATGTGGATTATTAAAGTCAAGATTTTGGGCCCCAGCCCAGAGATTTTGAGATATTACATTTACTTTAAAATGTCAGTGTATCCTCTTTGAAATATATTGATTCAGGGCAAAGAGAGTATCAGTGATTACTGGATACAGCACAATGAGCACAACCACTTAGCTCTGCTTGTATACATCTGACCAATGCCATCACTCCTTTCAGATTCCATCCCATGGCTTCTGCTCCTTAAGTTTAGGGACAGTAAAGTCTCCCACTGTGCTGGCCCTAAGGTTCCCCTTGCTCACTAGTGTGTAAACAGTCCTTTCATTCAATTCTCATTGATTATCTGCTTGTGTTATTTGTTTCCTCTGGAGTCTCTTCATCATAAAGTAGCAAAAGTCTGCAAAGTTACATATAAAGGAATGTATGAAAAGGTTCAGAAAAGTACCATAATTTTTGGATACAATATAAAATATAAAATAAAAATATCCTGTGAAAACTTTAAATATTATTTCTTCTCAGGACTAATTAATCAGACCTTAGAAGAATAAGGAGGGGATATGGTTGATAGTTCACTTTGCTGACACCAATTATCTCCACCCTAATGGGAAGAAATAATGAAGACTAGTTCCTTCAGGCAGAAGAGAATAAGGCCAGGTGATAATTTAGAATCCAATGATTTGGAAATTATTTGAAAATTTTTGGAATGTATTTTGCTCTCTTGTCATCATTCTAAACTAACTCTCATTCCAACTATTTTTGTTTCCAGACAAGGCTAAAACACAATAAAAATAAAACTAAGCTATGTATTAGCTCCATGATTTGGAAGAATATAACTAAATCAACAAACTAAGGTTTTTTCTTTTTTAATTGAATAAAGCCAGTTAAGAACACGTTAAAATGAGGATACTAAGAAATATAAATTCATTTTTATTGAATTTTTCTTGGGGTGCATAGCTTAATAAAGTGCATCAGTTTTCAGGATATAGATCACTGAATTTTTATATACAGGCATAGTTTGTCTGATTGCACTTTGCTTTACTACATGCCACGGATATTTTTTTTTTGCAAACTAAATGTTGTGGCAACACTGCATCAAGTAAATCTATTGGCACCATTTTTCCAACAGCATGTGATCACTTCATGACTGTGTCACGTTTTGGTAACTCTTTAGATATTTCCAAATTTTTACTGCTTTATATCTGTTATGGTGATCTGTGTTCAGTGATCTTGATGTTACTATTGTAATTGTTTTAGGGCAACTTGAACCACACTCATATAAGACAGCAAGCTTAGACAATAAATGTTGTTTGTGTCCTGACAGCTCCACCTACCACTTGTTCCCATGTCTCTCTCCCTCTCCTCAGGCTTCTCTATTACTTAGGACACAACAATATGGAAACTAGGCCAATTGATAACCCTACAATGGCCTCTAAGTGTTCAACTGAAGAGTCATACACTTTTTTTTTTTTTTTTACTTTCAGTTGAAAGCTAGAAATGATTAAGCTTAGAAAGGAAGGCACGTTGAAATCAGAGAGAGGCCAAAACTAGGCCTCAGGTGCCTATTAAGTATGCTGTGAATGCAAAGGAAAAGCTTAAAAAAATTTTTTAAAGGGCGACTCCAGTAAACATATGAACAGTAAGAAAGTAAAAGAGCCTTATTGCTGATGTAGAGAAAGTTTCAGTGATCTGGAACATCACTGAAGATCAAACCAGTCACAACAGTCCCTTAAGCCAAAGCCTAACCCAGAGTAAGGCCCTAACTCTCTTCAGTTACATGAAGGCTGAGTGAGGGAAGGAAGCTACAGAAGAAAAGTTGGAAGCTAACAGAGGTTGGTTCATGAAGTTTAGCGAAAGAAGCTATCTCCACAAAATGAAGGTACAAGGTGAAACAGCACATGCTCCCGTAGAAGCTGCAGCAAGTTATCTGTATAGAACAGCCACCCCCAATATTTTTGGCACCAGAGACTGGTTTCCTGGAAGACAATGTTTCTAAAGATGGGGGTGGGGATGGTTTTGAAATGAAACTGTTTTACCTCTGATCATCATGAGTTAATTGGATTTTCATAAGGAGTGCTTAACCTAGCTCCTTTGCATGCGCAGTTCACACGATAGGATTCAAACTTTTATGAGAATCTAATGACGCTGGTGATGTGACAGGAGGCTGGGCTCAGATGGTAATGCTTGCTCACAAGTCACCTTCTGCTGTGTGGCCCAGTTCCTAACTGGCCCCGTGGTTGGGGACCCCTGATTTAGAATAGCTAGCTAAGATCATAGATGAAGGTGGATACATTAAATAACAGATTCTAAATGCAGATAAAACAGCCTTATATTGGAAGAAGACGCCATCTAGGACTTTCATAGCTAGAGAGGAGAAGTCAGTGCCTGCCGTAAAAGGACAGGCTCACTTCCTTTTCAGGGGGAAACATAAATTTAAGTTGGTGTCAAAGCTCATTTACCATTTTGAAAATCCTAGCTCTTAAGAATTATGCTAAATATTTTGCCTATAAATAGAACAACAAAGCCTGGATGACAGCACGTCTGTTTTCAGCAATGGTTTATTAAATATTTGAAGCCCACTGTTGAGATGTAGTGCTCATACAACAAAATATTAGTGCTCATTGATACCGGTCTTGATCACCCTAGAACTCTTATAGAGACGTACAAGGGGATTTGTAAATCTCCTTATTTGTGTACTTTCTAACAAAACACCCATTATGCAGCACATGAATCAGAGTAATTTCAACTTTCAAGTCTTATTATTTAATAAATACACTTTGTAAGGCTATAACTGCCATAAATGGTGATTTCTTTGATAGACCTTGGCAAAATACACTGAAAACCTTCTAGAAAGCTTTCACCATTCTAGATACCATTAAGAACATTAACGGTTCATGGGAAGAGGTCAAAATATCAACATTAAAAGGAGTTTGGAGGAAGTTTATTCCAATCCACATGGATGACTTTGGGAGGCTTAAGACTTCAGTGGAGGAAGTAACTGCAGATGTGATGGAAACAGCAAGAGAACTAAAATTAGAAGTGAACCCTCAAGATGTGACTGAGTACGTTGGTGCAGAATTGTGATTTTTGCCACTACATTCAATGACAAAAAAAGGAAACAAAATGGTTCTTTGATGTGGAATCTATTTTTGGTAAAGATGTTGAGAATACTGTTTAAATGACAACAAAGAATTTAGAATACTCCATAAATATGGTTGATAAAGCAGCTGCAGAGTTTAAGAGAAGGACTGTAATTTTGAAGGGTTTACTGTGGGTAAAGTTCTATCAAACAGCATTATATGCTACAGAGAAATATTTTGTGAAAGAAGAGTTGGCCGGGCATGGTGGCTCACACCTGTAATCCCAGTACTTTGGGAGGTCGAGGAGGGCAGATTACCTGAGGTTGGGAGTTCGAGACCAGCCTGGCCAACATGGTGAAACCCTGTTACTACTAAAAAAATCAAAATTAGCTGGGCATGGTGGCAGGTGCCTGTCATCCCAGCTACTCAGGAGGCTAAGGCAGGAGAATCGCTTAAACCCAGGAGGCGGAGGTTGCGGTGAGCCAAGATCATACCACTGCACTCGAGCCTGAGCAACAAGAGCAAAACTCCATCTCAAAAAAAAAAAAAAAAAAAAAAGAAGATAAAGAAGAGTCAACCAATGTGGCAAACATCATGGCTATCTCATTTTTAAAAATGGCCACAGCCTCCTCAACCTTCAGCAACTACCACTGTGATCAGTCAGCAGCTATCAACATCGAGGCATGACCCTCCATCAGCAAAAAGATTCTGACTTACTGAAAGTTCACATGATCATTAGCATTTTTTTTTTTTTTTTTTTTTTTTTTTTTTAGCAATAAGGTTTTTTTTTGAGAGGGAGTCTTGCTTTGTCACCCAGGCTGGAGTGTAGTGGCGCAATCTCGGCTCACTGCAAGCTCCGCCTCCTGGGTTCAAGTGATTCTTCTGCATCAGCCTCCCCAGTAGCTGCGATTATAGATGTGCGCCACAACGCCCAGCTAATTTTTTGTATTTTCAGTAGAGAGGGGGTTTCACCGTGTTAGCCAGGATGGTCTCGATCTCCTGACCTCATGATCCGCCCGCCTCGGCCTCCCCAAGTGCTGGGATTACAGGTGTGAGCCACCATGCCCGGCCCCAATAAGGTATTTTTAAATAATATGTCTACATTTTATTTAGACATAATGCTAGTGCATACTTAATAGACTACAGTATCATATAAACGTGTTATTTTCACTTGGAGGCTAAAAATGTGTGTGATTTGCTTTATTGCAATAGTTACTTTATTGTGGTGGTATGGAATCAAATCTGCAATATTTCCAATCTATATATCTACTTATATAGATATATACAGGTTATCTGTGTATATATATTATATATTTCTGCTAAGAATTACAGTCAACACTATCTTCATTGAGTTGACGTGCTTCAAAAAGAACAGGTTTGCATAAGAAATGACTAGAAGAGCAATTGCAAGTACACAGGCCTGTTTCCTGGAAAAAAAAAAAATCTGTATCTTGTGAAAAATCAATGAATGTTTGGTTCAATTTTGCTTAAATCTCAAAAGGCATGGTAACCCCAGAAAGATGGAAGATTTGCAAATGATGCTATAGTTAATTTATGACTTATTTGAAGTTTGTGAAATATCAGCCTTATGTGAAATAAATAAAAGTGGAACAAAATCTAACTCATAATGACAAGACAGAGAAGGAAATTTCAAAAAACATTCAAATAATTTAAAACCTAGCTTAACAGGTTCAAACTTTATAAAATTGTTGAAACCCATCCTTTTTGAAAAACTCTAGATATTAAATGTCTGATCTACTTTTTAATTTAAAGTAGTCTACTCATTTCTGAATATAAAATCCTTTGAAAGACAAGTCCTCTTTCAAATTAGTATCCCTTAGAAATAACATTGCTAATTTTTTAAGTAAATTACTAATTCTTATAAAATAATGATAAAAATAATATTTGTCAAATTATTTTGACTTGTATCCAAACTGAGTAGGAGCACAAATATTAACAGGTATATTTATCTTAACTTGATGAATGGTTTAGTGAATGATCAGTTGTTTTTACGGCTCTGAGAAAGGTCATTGATTTGAATCCAGCAAGAGTTTTATTAAATTCTCAGAATCCAAGAATTCAACTTAACAAGAACAACAAAACCAAGATTTGTTGTCAAGGCAACACAACCCAGGAGACTGCCTTTGAAACATGATAGACCTGACATTTGAGAACATTGGAGATATATAAAAATGTCTACTAAGCAAGGATATTTAATTGTAACATCCAAAAAACTAGAAAATTCCCACATAACAGAAATAGCATTTAAAATTTTATTATTATTTTTCGTCATTACCAATTAAGATATATTCCTGAATGTTGATAACATCTTTAAGTAATACTTATGGTGATGTGCTTTCTCTACGGGGCCAATTTAATTTTAAGTAGTTTGAGGCTTTAAATACTTGAATTTAAGCAGGAATGAAATTCCCTCCAACTAACTAAATGGGTTAGAATGTTAATCTTAGTGTTAAAACTTAATCTTTAAGCAATGAATGAAGGGACTTCACCAAGATGAAAGGAAAACTTTACAGAGAGAGTCATTTAGCTTCTTTTTTCTCCAGAATGTAAATTGATTTTTTTATACCTATTTAGTTCTAATTACTATAAGATAACATTGATGCAGCAAGAAGCACTGAAAGTAACATTAAACTGAGAGTAAAGAAAATGTGATTCAAATTTTCTTAAAATTTTGTGGCATATCATGCAAA
Organism: Symphalangus syndactylus; assembly: GCF_028878055.3. Lineage (NCBI taxonomy): Eukaryota > Metazoa > Chordata > Mammalia > Primates > Hylobatidae > Symphalangus > Symphalangus syndactylus. The sequence continues at coordinate 45,532,619 of NC_072432.2, forward strand.
ATAATACTCAGTTTACTGAAGGGGTTGGACTGTTTTGAAAATAGAATAGTATTTTCAAAAATGTGTTGAATAGAGACTATAGTTCCAAGGACTGCCTAAATCAGGATGATAGAACAGGTAGAGAATATAAAGATGAGAGATTCTAAGCTGAGGGAATTCTGCATCCTCACTCCCATCATTTAGGGTTGGCAACATCTTGGATACTAAAATTATATGGTCATGTATTTGTATTTATCCACATCATATGAGTGTACTGTCATTTAATAAAATCAGTGAACTCTATGCAAATATGTGCAGATAGTTAAAAATTCATTACTATGAAAGTATTATATCCGTTTAAATTTCTAGGCATGTTAACAGCTCATACAAGATTAAGTTTTCTAAAACTATTTTTTTAACTTATCTGTAATATGCCACTTCCCTTTTTCCTGATGAGTTCTCACTCATCTGTCAGGATTCCAGCACAAATGTCACTTCATCCTTCCCTGATTCTTCCAGGAAGTAAACCCCATTTCTCTACTATATTTTTTATTGGAGCATCTTTCACTTGTATTTACCTGTCTCCCTCAGCTGGGCACAGGCAATTCCTAAGAGCATCAAGACTATCTTATGCATCTTTACCACTGATTTCTCAATCCCTCTCCTCTCTAGCTACTATACAGTTTAGAACAATGTTTTCACAGAGTAGACACATGACAAAAGTAGAACATTTCTATAATGATAAAATATTTAGATTTGAAAAATTAAATTTTAACAATTATGATTCATTAATCTATTTAATAGCTGCCTCAAGTAAGCTTTAGTAAAATAAATTTACCAGTTAACAAAGGAAATAAGCATTATATGGTTTATTATTGATATTTCAGTAACTAGATATATAATTGGATTTAACTACATTCACTTTGAGAGTATTAGTAGTAATTAGAAAGCTGAAGACATTCATGTCAGACACTATCATTCTAAATAAAATATTGCAAGACTCAATATAAATTAGCACAGAAGATAAATCCAAGAATTTTCTTCTGATACATATTAAAAATATAAAGTGCTTGATTTGGGATATTTCATAAATCTAAAAATCATCTGACAACCACAAACATTAGGTTATCCTTTTCCCTGGCTTCATTATATATGTCACCTACTTTAGAGTAGATAAAACTGCTTTAGAAATACCTTCAGGGAATGTGTGGCAATATACAGGTCTTGTTCACAGACATTAGTAGTTAAATCCTGGCTCACAATTTTAACTCTGTTCATGAAAAAGTTTTCTCTAAATACGAATAACTGGAATTACTTTCTGCCTGTTTGTAATACAATTTGACCATTGTAATTCACAAATACAGACCCATTAAATTTAAAATAATCTTAACACAATGTTCTTGTTAGGAAAGAGAACAAGAAATGAGAGGCAGAGGAGAAAGAGAATGTCACATTCTCATTTACAGAAATTTATACTTACTGTAAATAACTGTAGGTATATTGAAGTAATAAAATTACATTGTGCAACCTTACTTCCATTATAGTAAAATTATGTTTAACTAATAGTAAAAAATATCCAATAAATCAAATGTGAGTTTTACCACTATTTTTCCCACTGGCCCCCTGTGTAACCAAGGATAACCACTCTGCATTTCAAGCACTTCAAACAACCCAACTCTGAAATTAGATATTAAAATTTTCATTCCCAATTTTTAACACAAATATTATACTTTTATATATGATAGTATAAATTGTATATGATTGTTTTTCATATTTTTAAAATTTACGTAATGGTATGCTACTTTATTTACTTGGTAGTACATCAAATTTTCTAAACCTTTTATATTTATTTTAAAAGAATTTATTTTATCCACTGACTGCATTATACTCTACAAATCTATTTATTTGAAGTAATATTTTTGGCTAAGTTAATCACAGCCTAATTGTGTTTTTGATCATTTTTTAAAGAGATATGTTAAAAATCTTCCAATGATGCAAATCTCTTGATTTCTCCTTATAATCATATCAGCATTTGTTGTATATGTTTTAACTATTGCTTCTATATGTATACATTTTAATTATGAAAGATTATTTTATTATGTAACTGAATTTATTTTTGCTTTAAATAACATTTGTCTTATAATAAAATAGCTAAATTTGTTTTCATGCATTTGTATTTTTCGATCCTTTTTTAATCTTTGTTTTGCTTTGACGTATTTTTTAATTTTAATATAAAATAATTTAAGTATACAAAAACTAAGATAACTATATAATGAAATTCATATTCATCATTATTCAAGGATTATAAAAATTTAAGTATATTTTCTTCATCATCCTCATTTTCCTTCTTTTTTTATTGCTTTTGTATTCCAGGTAAATTAAATCCTAATGTTAATATACTTGTGGAATTAGGCTGCTATGTTTGCCAAAAACACCACTTCTCATGATAATAATGACTTGATAAATATCTTGATATCTGGTTTCAGATTGTGCACTTCTGTCTAGGCAAAGATGATGCCGATACTCTCATATTTGTTGATTAAAACATTTATTGATAAAGGCATACAAAATTTATACTTTTTTTTTTTTTTTTTTTTTTGAGATGGAGTCTCACTCTTTCGCCCAGGTTGGAGTGCAGGGGCACAATCTCCGCTCACTGCAAGCTCCGCCTTCTGGGTTCATGAGATTCTCCTGCCTCAGCCTCCTGAGTAGCTGGGACTACAGGGGCCCACAACTACGCCCAGCCAAGTTTTGGTATTTTTAGTAGAGGTGAGGTTTCACCGTGTTAGCCAGGATGGTCTTGATCTCTTGACCTCGTGATCCGCCCACCTCAGCCTCCCAAAGTGCTGGGATTACAGGTGTGAGCCACCGCGCCCAGCCTATTAACTAGAATATTTTTATAGGAAGGAAGATGCTGGAGAATGTAACAGAACCAACTTGTTATTTTTCATATCAGTTTTGATGCCTGTGGCTGCAAGCATAAGATGCCACAATTAATAGTGGCTTAAACAATGAGATCATTTATTAACTTACTAGTAATTTACCAGATATAGATAGTTTTAAGTTTACTAAATTTTAGTGATATAAGGATGTCATCAAGAACCCAGGTGCCTTCCAAGTTTTCATTCTACCATATGCAACATATCGGCTTTTATGTTTATGTTTCCTCCCCAAGGTGAGTGTGTGTGTGTGTGTGTGTGCGCGCGCACTGCGGTTTTAATATCACATCCACATACGACAAATCATCCAAAAGCAGAAAAGGCTAATTACCCCTGGGTGTCTCTTGTCAGAAAGAAATCGTTCACCAATAACAAAGAGCAATCTTCCCAGTTTTTTTCCTTGGCTGGGTTTGAATGCTATACTCATGTGTAATCATAAAGAGATGAAATGGAAGTATACTTTTAGGCTTAGACCAGTAGTTCTTAAAGCTTACGGTAGATCAAAATCACATCAAGGGCTTTTTAAAATCACAGATCTCTGGGCTTACCAAATCCCCAGGTGATGGTGCTGTTGCTGGTCTAGGGACCATACACTGAGAGCCATTGGTTTAGACCAATCAACACTTGCACTTTGGGACTCATAAGAGGGCAGGGCATTTGGGAGGTTAAGAAACCTGAATATTTGGACTTTATTAATAAGAAAGGTACATTGGACCCGGCTAAACAAGATTTTGCTATAGTTCCATCTCAAATTCCAGTGAACAACCTTTTAACAAGATTCATGTTGAAGTGATGATCCCTTAGAATGATTCTATCTATATTCATTCTCCACTCCTTTTGCCCTCTTGTAAGTATATTTAAAAAAAGACTCTTGCTGTCTTTCCATTACCTCCAATGGCCTCAAAGATTTTCTTTATTAATTATTTACTCTCCTTTGAATATGTATGTTCTTTTTTAACCTCTATGAAAGACATCTCCAAGTTTCCTCTCTTTAAATAACCTTTCTTTAATCAACTGAGGTATGTCCTGAAGCTACCGTCTTTTTTTTTTTCTTCTTAACTGGGAAACGTTTTGAAAACAGAATTCATATGGCTTCCATTTCTTTACCATATACCCTTCATCTTCCACATTCTGAATATACATTTTTAAGTCAGCAAACCAATGACTCTATTGTTTCTCTCTTTTTGTTTTTTTTTTTTTAAATTTACAATTGGTAAAGTCACTCTTTGTTGTGTACAGTTCTATGGGTTTTGAACAATGCATCGGTTCATGATCTACAGCCACAATATTGATAAGAACAGTCATCAATTCAAAAAATTGCCTTATGCTTTCCCTTTGTCTTCAGTAATTACCCTCACCCACAGTCGCTGGCAATCACTGATGTGTTCCCTGTCCCTGTAGTTTTATCTTTTCTATAGCCTCATATAAATCCATATATAGAATATGTAGCTTTTGTAAGCTGCAACCAATCTTAATGTACAGTATCAGTACTCCTTTTATTTGAAATTATTTTTAAAGGTTTCTGTGGTACTATTCTCTCCTGGATTGTTTCCGATTACTCTTCATGCTCTAACCTCTTTCTCTTATTCTTTAAATGTAGGTATTTCTTAAGAAAATTACTTTAATCTTATTTTTCTTTCTATATTGTTTTCTCAGCAAAATCAGTAACTCTTGACTCTTGGACAGCTACCTTCAGATTTGAGTTCATGCTTTACATTTCCAATCACCTAAGTAATTCTGGCACAGAAATTGCCACCTAAGTATCTCTGGGACAGAAATCTCATTTTCTTTTGTGATTCTCTTTGTGCTGCAAATGCATATGCCTTGTACACTTGCCATTCCTCACGTCTCGATTAAACTGCATTTTCATTAGTGACTTTACCTAAGGGTTCTCCCTTGTCATGTATTTTTCCATGAATACAGCTCTGACCCTGTGATTATTGTTCTAAAATAACAATGAATTTGTTGTTTTCATTATTCTTTATGCTGTTCATCTACTTAGTTGCCTTTATCAAACTGTTCAAGATTCAGTTTAGTTGCTACTTCTCCCTAAAGCTTCCGCAACTGATAAAAATTATCCCCTTTCTTTTACTGCTTGTTTTTGGGGGAGACCTCTTTTAAAAATATATCATTTTCTACTTTGTGCTTAAATATTTGTGCACACTTAACATGTGATAATTCAATTTTCAGGGCCTAATCCTTGACTAATTTGATTCACATTTGTATTCCTACAGTTCACTGAAAAGTACATTTCTGAATGTATACTTATTAAATGTGTGAATGGTAAAATTAAGTTGTTAGATTCTTTAATGTAAGTTATAGCTATATATTTATTTTAAGGTAAATTTTGGATTAGGATTTGTCTTGCGTCTATTTCATATCGCATCCACCATGGTAGAAAAACTTACACTAAATAATTTCCCTAAAATGCCCTCTGTTTACATTCACAATTTGCTGGACTCATAGCTGCATCCTTCATTATTCTATAACCTCCTAAATCCCCAGTAAAGAGTTCTTCCTGACCTCTTATCATTGGGACTCACCGGTCAGGTCAAACATTAACCCTTTTCCCCTAAGCCAGGAAAGTTGAATTGAGTCACTCACAGGGCTATATAAATATCAAATACAGTGAACCCTCTACCCCTGCAACATACATCTGCTTCTATCATTTTTTTTTTTTTTTCAGTCAATTTAACATCTAGGAAGTTTTAGCACTTGCAATTAAGTATCAGAAGAAAGAAATCAATTATATGTCTAACCTTTGCCATTCCAATTTTCTTATTTTCTATTAGTGGCACTAATGACACTAATGGCAGACATAGCTGTAAATAACTTCATTATGAGGATATTTTTCCCAAGCTGAATGATGACAGTTTTCACATACTATTCAGAGGCAATTAACAGATCTAAATAAATTGAGTATAGTATAAAATGAAAAACAAGTGCTAGTTTATAAAAATGAACCTATTCAGTTGTGAAAGATTTATATTAAGATACCTTACTTCCTTAATGTTATGCTTTTTCAAAAAATCAAGTATCAAAAATAAATGAGGTGTTAAAAATAGGTTGAATATCAGATAATAATTATTTATTTTTAATACCTGATTTCTTGAAAGAGGTATAGCAAAAAAGATCTGAAAAGTAAGATAGAAGATTTCAGGGTGATAGAAGTAGACAGAGGGTAATGGTTCTGTATGCAGGAAGAAATGGTGACTAAGAAAAAAATGCTGCTCTGCTATTAACAGCAACAAGGAATAGACTTCTGGGGAACAGCAGGGTGTGTCTGATGTGTATTTACAAGCTACAAAGATGTTCTCTGTGCACAGATTAAAACTGCAAAAAATAAAAGAACTAAAGACAAACAAAAATCCAATAAAACTTAAAAAGACCATACTGGTTGAATCAGTACATTGATTTTAGTTTTCACGGCTTGACCGAAGACTTATGAAAAGAAGGAAATAGATCTTTCCATGGTTTAACAGAGAAGAGTTCTGAAAACAGATGTTTAGGAATTGAAGCTACATTTAAAATTGATCACATTTATTTCTGCTAATATTTAATTAATTTCCAGGGGACACATGTTCTCTACTATAAGATACTGGGAGGATAAAAAAAAAAAAGCTATTTACAGTCAGAGAGATGACACAAGGTATGTCAACTCTACAAGATACTCATTTTATGGGATTTGACAAATGATTCTTATTCTATAATCCTCAAGTTTCACATTTGAAAATATGCCAATAGAAATACACACTTTGTGGTATACTGATTAGAACTGAATAAAATAGCATGTGAAAATGATGTCTAAAGGGCCCAGGAGAGTATCCGATACATAGCAAGTGTTTCATAAATGCTTACACTCTCTGATAACTCATTTATTTTTAATACTGTCATCAAAACATATATTATCAGTATTGGTCCCTGAATCTAAGTTTTTTTTAAGGTGCTCATCAATTTATTTTTAAAAAAGTAACACAAACTACATGGGATCTTGCAGAGCTAATTCCAAATGCAATAGACTGTGCTACCTGACCCACACTAATCTTTTTTCCATTCCCAAGTAGCAGACACCAGTGACTAACGTATTGAATTACTTCAGACTTTGAGTGAGATTTCTTGCTTCTATGAAATTTTACCCATTAGGCCATTAACATACTCCTTAGTCATAAAGTAAAGATATGTTATTCATTTAACTTAAAAAATGTTGGGTGGTTTACTACATGTTATGAATTGTTTTAGACATCAGAGAAAAAATCCTACCCTTATCAAATTTATAACTGAGTATGGGAGTACCAATAAATAAAATACAGAAGTAACATAGTATGTGAGATGCTAATAAATATTACTAAGAAAAGTACAGCAGAGAAGACTGATAGATATACAGGGGGAGGAAATTGCAATAAAAAATATTCAGTGAAGACATCATTAAAAAGGTAAAATTTGAATAAAGATCTAAAGAAAGTAAGCAAATTAGTCATGAAACTCATATTTGAGGGCAAACAGTTATAGGACATGAGTGCAAAGCTCCTGAGGTAGTAAGGTACTTGGTTTATTTGAATAAAATGAGGTCAATGTGGCATGGGTGGAGTGACTAAGGAATGACTGGATTTTACTAAAAGTAGAAAGGGAATCAACTGAAGTTTCAGTAGTGAAGGAACATGATCTGATTTATGTAACATAACTTCCCTGGATGATGTAGTGAAAAAAGCCTTTCACCAAGGAAGAAAATAATGAAATCAGGTAGAAAGCTATTAAACAAACAAACAAACAAATAAAAGCTTGCCACCTAGAAAGGAAGTCATTTTGGAACAGGGTAGAAGTGATCGAATCCTGGATAATTTAGAAAATAGAATCTGTAAATTTTCTTGTACGACTGGATATATCATGGGAGAGAAAGGGGAAACTGAGATGCCTCCAACATTTTGGCATGATCAGTCAGAATGATGGAGTTGTCACTCACTGAGACTGAATGTAATGCAGCAAGAACAACTTTTTGTGGTGTTTTATAAAAGAGATCAAGAGTTCAATTTGGGGCATGGATTAGAAAAACTTTTTTCACATGCAAGGAGAAATGAGAAAGAGGCCAGTGGATATATCAGTAATAAGAATTAATACATAGACACAGGGTCATTTTCTTACCACCTAAGAGTTATTAAATTTAACCATTTCAGTAGCAGAATCCTTTTCATAAGGTTCCTGCCAAGTTGTTTTATTCCTCTGATCTTTTGTTTAACTTACTAGCCAAGAACTTACTGAACTATTTTTTAATCTCTTTTTTATGTGGTAAAATACATATAACTTAAAATTTGCTCTTTAATCCATTTCTAAGTGTACAGCATTGTGGAATTAAGTACATTCACACTGTGTGTAATCACCACCACCATCCATCTTCAGAACTATTCCATCTTCCCCTACTGAAACTGTACCCATTAAACATTATTTCCCCAACCTCCTCTCTTCCCAACCCCTGGCAGCCACCAATCTGTTTTGTCTCTATGAATTTGTACAATTTAGGTACCTCACATAAGTAGAAACGTGTAATATTTGTCTTTCTGTGATTTTATTTAGCATAATGTCTTCAAGATTAATTCGTATTTTAGCATGTGTCAGAATTTCCTCACTTTTTAAGCTGGATAATATTGCATTATATGCATATACCACATTTTGCTTGTCCAGTCATCTGCTGATTGATATTGGGGTTGCTTCTACCTTTTGGTTATTGAGAATAGTGCTGCTCTGAACACAGGTGTATAAGCAACTATTTGAGGCCATGATTTCACTTATATTGGCTGTATAGCCAGAAGTGAAATTGCTGAATCACATGGTACTTTTTTTTTGAGGAACTGCTTTACTACTAAGAAAATGTAACATCTCATTATACATAAATGTATAATGAAAATTTTGTGAAAAATATGTAGGGAATATGGGGATCTTATCTTACAGAGGACATGACAATGTCTTGGAGCTTAAATTAAGTCCACGTGTGTCTGGAATTGGTGGGTTCTTGGTCTCACTGACTTCAAGAATGAAGCTGCGAACACTCGCGGTGAGTGTTACAGCTCTTAAGGTGGCGCGTCTGGAGTTTGTTCCTTCTGATGTTCGGAGTTTCTTACTTCTGGTGGGCTCGTGGTCTCGCTGGCTTTAGGAGTGAAGCTGCAGACCTTTGCGGTGAGTGTTACAGCTCTTAAGGCACCGCGTCTGGAGTTGTTCGTTCCTCCTGGTGGGCTCGTGGTCTCGCCGGCTTCAGGAGTGAAGCTGCAGACCTTCGCGGTGAGTGTTACAGCTCTTAAGGCAGCGTGCACCCAAAGAGTGAGCAGTAGCAAGATTTATCGCAAAGAACGAAAGAACAAAGCTTCCACGGTGTGGAAGGGGACCCGAGCGGGTTGCCACTGCTGGCTCCGGCAGCCTGCTTTTATTTTCTTATCTGGCTCCACTCACGTCCTGCTGATTGGTAGAGCCGAGTGGTCTGTTTTGACAGGGCTCTGACTGGTGCGTTTACAATCCCTGAGCTAGACATAAAGGTTCTCCACGTCCCCATCAGATCAGTTAGATACAGAGTAGGGACACAAAGGTTCTCCAAGGCCCCACCAGAGCAGCTAGATACAGAGTGTCGATTGGTGCATTCACAAACCCTGAGCTAGACACAGGCAGGGTGTTGATTGGTGTGTTTACAAACCTTGAGCTAGACACAGGGTACTGATTGGTGTGTTTACAATCCCTGAGCAAGACATAAAGGTTCTCCACGTCCCCACCAGACTCAGGAGCCCAGCTGGCTTCACCCAGTGGATCCCGCACCGGGGCTGCAGGTGGAGCTGCCTGCCAGTCCTGTGCCATGTGCTGGCACTCCTCAGCCCGTGGGTGGTCGATGGGACTGGGTGCCGTGGAGCAGGGGGTGGCACTCGTCAGGGAGGCTTGGGCTGCACAGGAGCCCCTGGAGCGGGTGGGAGGCTCAGGCATGGTGGGCTGCAGGTCCTGAGCCCTGCCCCACGGGAAGGCAGCCCGGTGAGAAATCGAGTGCAGCGCCGGTGGGCTGGCACTGCTGGGGGACCCAGTACACCCTCTGCAGCTGCTGGCCCGGGTGCCAAGCCCCTCATTGCCCAGGCCGCCAGGGCCAGCCGGCTGCTCCGAGTGAGGGGCCTGCCAAGCCCACGCCCATCCGGAACTCCAGCTGGCCTGCAAGCGCCGCAGGCAGGCCCGGTTCCTGCTTGCGCCTCTCCCTCCACACCTCCCTGCAAGCTGAGGGAGCGGGATCTGGCCTTGGCCAGCCCAGAAAGGGGCTCCCACAGTCCAGCGGTGGGCTGAAGGGCTCCTCAAGTGCCGCCAAAGTGGGAGCCCAGGCAGAGGAGGCGCTGAGAGCGAGCGAGGGCTGTGAGGACTGCCAGCACGCTGTCACCTCTCACATGCTCCATATGAATCAACAATGAACTTCAAGAACAAACAAAGAAACAAATAAAACCAACAAATAAAAAAGCCAAGAAACGTACGGAATTTATAGGTTAAAAGAGGCTCGGCCGGGTGCGGTGGCTCACGCCTGTAATCCCAGCACTTTGAGAGGCTGAGGTGGGGAGATCATGAGGTCAGGAGATCCAGACCATCCTGGCTAACACGGTGAAACCCCGTCTCTACTAAAAAATACAAAAAATTAGCCGGGCATTGTGGTGGGCACCTGTATTCCCAGCTACTCGGGAGGCTGAGGCAGGAGAATGGCGTGAACCCGGGAGGCGGAGCTTGCAGTGCGCGGAGATAGCGCCACTGCACTCCAACCTGGGTGACAGGAGTGAGACTCTGTCTCAACAACAACAACAACAAAAGAGGCTCGACACGACAATGCATCATAACATATGAACTGATTTAAATCCTGATTCAAACAAAAAAAGTATTTTAAAAAGGGCTAGTTATATTTATGACAAAATATTGAGTATCAAACTCACCCTTCTTCCATGAATAATTAGGAAAATGGATAATCAATAAAATAAAACTCTTCTCAGACATTAAATAACATATAGTGTAGGGCTGTATTTTCTTTTTCAATAAGGGAAACATATTAGGTGACCTCCACTTGAGCTTGGCTTTCTACCTGGGGACGCTTCCAAACCACCACTTAAAAAATGGTAGCTCAGGCCAGACGTGGTAGCTCATGCCTGTGATCCCAGCACTTTGGGAGGCTGAGGCAGGTGGATCACGAGGTCAGGAGATTGAGACCATCCTAGCTAACATGGTGAAACCCTGTCTTTACTAAAAATACAAAAACAAAATTAGCCAGGCGTGGTGGCAGACCCCTGTAGTCCCAGCTACTTGGGAGGCTGAGGACGGAGAATTGCATGAACCTGGGAGGCAGAGCTTGCAGTGAGCCAAGATCGCGCCTCTGCACTCCAGCCTGGGTGACAGAGCAGGACTCTTGTCTCAAAAAAAAAAAGGAGCCCAAACAGAGACTGGTGGTTCTCAGTGGGCAAAGAGAATAGTGAAGAATAGTGATTGGAGTTTGGAGTCCCTGTGGCAGCTGAAATTTAATGTACAGGGTATTAGAGAGGCGGGAACTAGTCACAGAAAAAGCTCCAAAATTCTGAAGAGAAATTTTTGGATAGTGATTATTTTTGAATTTTGAATTGTTGGCCAATTTCAGTCAGAAACCATAGGCATGGCAGACAACAGCCACTGGAGACTGTGAGCCAAATAGCTATTCCAAAAGCCAAAGTGCTGAGGAACAGTGGAGTTCTGATTAACCTGAGTCAGGAATCTTTGATGAATACCCCAGGCATTGAGACCCTAGAAGTGCCACACTTAGAAGCAGAGTTATATAGTAATAGTGCTCTAACAAGGTAAAAGCCAAGCCTCAAAAGATCAAATGGCTGGACCAATAAGTTAACTACTTGTCAGAACAAAACCCAATCATTTTAAAAGGAGGAAATAAGTCTGGCTGCTCACCAACATGGCCTCAACAATGTGTGATATAAATTATAAAGAAAATATACTAGACATATGAAGAAGCAAAAATATGACCATAAGAAAAAGAAAATAGTCAATACAAACAGATATAGAGAGGACCACAGGTTTTGAAAGTAATAGGAAAAAAATCAATAAAACAGCTATTACATGTGTGTTTGAGAATTTGCAGTAAAAAATAAACACAGGCCGGGAGCAGTGGCTGACGCCTGTAATCCTAGCACTTTTGGACTTTGGGAGGCCGAGGCGGGTGGCTCACGAGGTCAAGAGTTCAAGACCAGCCTGGCCAAGATGGTGAAACCCCATCTCTACTAAAAATACCAAAAATTAGCTGGGCATGGTGGTAGGTGCCTGTAATCCCAGCTACTTGGGAGGCTGAGGCAGAGAATTGCTTGAACCTGGGAGGCAGAAGTTGCAGTGAGCTGAGATCGTGCCACTGCACTCCAGCCTGGGTGACAGAGCAAGACTCCATCTAAAATAAAAAATAGTAATAATAAATAAACAAATGGGTACAGAGATAGAAAATTTCATCAGATAAAATAAAAACCATAAAAGTTGAAATTGTAAAAATAAATTATCTGAAATTAAGAAAGTTATAGGGTGGACTTAACAGCTATTGAATACTAGAGAATAAAGAATGAGTGAACTTGAAGACAGACCAATCTATTGAACTGAAGCATAGAAAGGAAAAAATAGAGACTTTGAGATCTGTGGGACAATAAAGCAGTCATACATACTCGTAATGAAGTCCTCGAGGAAGGAGAGAGAAAATAAGTTCGAAAACATTTGAAGAGTTAATGCTAAATTTTTTTTTATACTTAATTTGATGAAAAATATCAGCTGAAGACCTAAGAAACTCAATTTATTTTAAACAGGAAAAATCCAATGAAAAAGCACCCAATTAAAATTAAAAAAAAAAGCACTCAATTCAACACAATAAGATTGCTAAAAATCAAATATAAGGTAGCTTATAATAAACAGTGTAGTATATACAGAAGAAAAATAAAAGGAATGTCAACTGCCTTCTTTTTATTATTTTATTTTTTATTTTTATTATACTTTAAGTTCTAGGGTACATGTGCACCATGTGCAGGTTTGTTACAAATGTATACGTGTGCCATGTTGGTGTGCTGCACCCGTTAACTCATCATTTACATTAAGTATATCTCCTAATGCTATCCCTGCCCCCTTCCCCCCCACCCCATGACAGGCCCCGGTGTGTGATGTTCCCCACCCTGTGTCCTAGTGTTCTCATTGTTCAATTCCCAAACTTTCTCAATGACAGAAAAGTCAACTGTCTTCTTATCAGGAACAATGCCAGCCAGAATTCAATAGATCAAAATTTTAAGATGCTGAAAGAACACAGAAATAAAGTAAATCTGTCTTAGAATTTCATATGCAGAGAAAATATCTTTAAAAAATCAGTGAAAATAAAGGCAGTTTCACCTAAAAAAAAACCAGAGTATTTCCTTAGCAGACATGCAGTACAAAAAATATTTTTAAAACTTCTTAAGTGTAGAGGGAAATAACTTAAAAGAAATGCAGATCTTCATGAAGGAGCATGGTTGATACGTTAAATATTTTATTAAATTTTAAAAGTGTTGTTTCCTCATTTATATAAACAACAACTCAATATTTAAAACACACAATGTATTTTAAAAAATAGCATATGTAGAAATGAAGTGGATGTCCACAATTGCACAACAGCACATACGGACATAAATAGGAATACACTGCTACAGTAGTCTTATAGCATAGATGATGTGGTATATTTATCCAAAAGACTGAATATAGTAAGTGTAAGATAAATTTTATAAACACTAGAGTAACCATCAAAAATATATATATATATAAAATAAAGATACACACATCTTTCTATCTAGATGTCATTAAAAATCAAATAGTAAAAATAAAAAATAAAAAAAAGAAGACTTGATTAATTAATAAGCCAATCCCACAAAGACACATATTGCATGTTCTCACTTATTTGTGGGAGCTAAAATATAAATCGTATGAAGATAAGAGAGTAAACTGGTGGTTCCAGAAACTTGGAAGAGTAAGGGGAATTGGGGGATAAAGTGTGGTTAATGGGCTTAAATACACACTTAGTAGAAGAACTGAGAACTGGTGTTTGATAGATTGGTAGGATGACTATAGTTAATATTATTTCATTGTACATTTCAAAATAGTTCAAAGGGAACAATTAAATGTTCCTACCACAAAGAAACAATAAATATTTAAGGTTAAAGATATCCTAATTACCCTGAGTTGATTATATCAATGTATCATATTATAAACATGTGCCCCCTAAATATTTACATGTATCATGTATGAATAAATGAAGAAAAAATGTAATAAAGAATAGATGGGAAAATGGAAAACAAATGGCAATGTTAGACTAAATACATCCATGCCAATAAGTACATTAAATATAAATGGACTAAGCAAACACTCTCATTAAGTTAGAAACTGTTGGACAGTAAAAGACAACACCCCATTATTAGCTATACACCAGAAATTCACTTTAAATGTAAAAGTACAAATAAGTTGAAAGTAAAAGACTGGAGAAAGTTAAGCTGTAAAAATATTAATCATAAAATATTACTAGACTATTACATACATTGTAACATTGGGTATTCATATTAAGGAATGATTATAAATTCAGATGTAGTAATGGTATTAGAGCTGAAAATTTAAAGTTCATGTCTGTGAGAGACACATGTTAAATATTTGTTGAAAACAAGATGTCTGGAGTTTACTTCAAAATAATCTTGAGCAGAAGAAAGGAACAGGTGAGAAATGAATAAGGATATATGTGAAACAAGACCAGACATGTAATGATAATTTTTGAAGGTGGGTGATGGACACATGGAAATATACTATACGATTCTCTGTCATTTGTCTATGTTTGAAATTTCCTATGATAAAAACAAAATCAATAAAAAACTGAATTCAATCTTTTATGACATAATATTAAAACGTTTAAATAATAAAAATCTCACTGTGTTTCAAACTGTTGGTTAAGCTATTTTTTAATAGTTAATCTAATTCTAAGCCTCAATTTAACAACCAGTTTCAAGCAATCAGTATGTAAGGGTATCCTGAAACCATATGGTCTGACAACATTTGATACATTCAAGGAAAGGTTCTAGAAAGATATTAGTTATTAGCAAAAGTTATTTTTCAAATATCTGAGAAATGATATGACTCATGGGAAGAGATCTACATTAAAAAGTTCAAAGGTAAAGGGAAAAAGAATATATTATCTTCCTATCTGGACACTTTTTCTCTCTCAGAACCCTCCTTGCTTCTCACTATCCAGTACATTGTACATATGCCTCCCTAGACTACTTTTATGCAACACTTCCAACAATTAACTCCTCTGGGTTCACAGCTGACAAAAATCTATTCCTTACTTCTTATACTTGACTCCTGAATCCTCTGTCAAAGGCCAAAGGAGGAAAAACTGTCTCTTTGGAACTTGGTAGGATTTGGAGATGGTCACTATTTCAATTGCCAGTTCAATAACATGATTAAAAAAATGAAGGCTGAAAATGGAAGCCTGAATGTAGTTTTCCATATAATATGATGTTTGATACAATATGAATCTAACAAGGCTTGAATCTAGAGTGGGTATTGGCTAGAGATATGGTTTGGCTCTGTGTCCCCACCAAAATCTCATGTTGAATTGTGATCCCAAGTGTTGGCGGTGGGGTTTGGTGGGAGGTGTTTGGATCATAGGATTTCCCCCTTGTTGTTCTCATGATAGTGAGTAAGTTATCACGAGATCTGACTGTTTAAGTGGATAGCACTTCCCCCTTAGCTCTTTCTCTCCTGTCTGCCATGGTAAGACATGTTTGCTTCCCTTTCACCTTCGACCATGATTTTAAGTTTTCTGAGGCCTCCAAGCCATGCTTCCTGTACAGTCTGTGGAACTATGAGTCAATTAAATCTCTTTTCTTCATAAATTATGCAGCCTCAGGTAGTTCTTTATAGCAATGTGAGAACAGACTATACAGTTACTATGCATTATTTCTATTTGATATATACATTTTGGGTTCCAAATATCAGTGTCACAAATAAATATTTTATAACATCCTATTTTGTTCAATACTGCTGGCAGAGAGTTTTAAAGTACAGTAACTGACGGGACAGATTTTGAAGTTGAACAGTCCCAGGTCCAAACCTCAAGTTGACCTTGGACCAACTACTTATCCTAAGCCCCAGGTTTTCTTATTTGTAAGGTAGAAATAACAATACTACCTACTTCAAATAATGCTTATATTATGCAAGTCAAACAATTAAGATATGCAAAGCATTTAGAACATTTCTTACCACCTTGTAGCTCTACATGTGTTACATATTAAATTAGTATTTTTAACATTTACTGAAATTTTACCCTACATTTGTTAGCAATAATAAAATAGCCGAGATTAACTGAAATCTTACTCTATATTTATTAATAATTTACTTAAAACCTTATAAAGTAAGTAGTATCATGAAGCCAATGTTTACCTAATGTTCATAAGCATAAAAATAAACTCAAAATAGTAAATACCTTACCAAGTATTCATCCACAAATAGGAATAATGAGATGAAAAAACTGTGAAAGAAGATGATGGAATCTTATCATTACATCTGTTAAAAAAAAAAAGTTCCCAAAGCCACTGCAATCTCCCAAAAATGATAACAAATCTGTGGTCCTCATTTGCTGCTTTAATGATCAGTTTGCTAAATGCTACCTAATGACAACATAATAGTATGCAGAACATTTAATAAATGTAAAATGAATTGTGTTTCAAATAACATTCTAATTGAAAATTCCATTAACAAAGAATATTGCAATAGTGGTAGATTATAGATTAATCAAAGGCTATTACAACTCTCTCCTGTGGTGCTAATGATTTATTATTCTTTCAGTATACAGCCTAGTAAAGTCCTTTATGTTATTCACATTATTTTACAGCAGCAAGAATGAAGAAAACACTTTTGCAAGTTTTGGTGCAACCAGACTCCTCATCAACTGTGAAGATATCTCATCACCTTTGCAAATCAAGTCGGGCATAATGAGGAATAGCTCAATTACTTACAGTACAGAATGTATCTGGAAGTTCTCTTTAGTTGATTAGAATGCAAGAAATCATGATAGTCAATTGCAGCTCATATATTTAATAATTGTTATTGGAAGGTGGCTTGCCTTAGGATAAGATTTTAAATACAAAATTGAAAGGGATAGTAGATTAAATAAAATTTCCAAATGCTATATAATTTCTCTATCGTAAGTAAAATGATATTCCTTATGGTCTGGTCACTAGTTGATGCTGCCTTTATTCAAGAAAATCTAAAGGAAAGGGCACTATTAGTTTCAACAGTTGGCCCCACATGGAATAGGCGTATAATGGCTTTTGATTTGCAACTCTGGCGGCTGTTCACAAGCTTCATTTGGTTTATGGTCCTATATATTCACCCCTGAAACCAATTGTTACATGTTGGTTTGCTCTGTCAGCTGCTGTTTCCCAGCATGTCAGAGATATGTCATGCTGTTGAAGCTTTTTATCAGCAAGTTCCTTTAAAAAGATATCTTCTGCCTGCAGTTACTCTGTTTCAGTTCTCCATAGGATCGCTGCTCAGGTACCCTACCACGCTGACAGAATTTTATAATATACAAAGCTTTCTAGTTGATGTATTTGTTATATTTTAGGGTTGTTTGTAGTTACATACCTACCCTGTCTGGTAGTGAGTATTATAAGGCATAGAGTAGCAACAGAGAAGTCGTATTCAATGTCTTTAAGTTTCTATGTTTAATTAAATGTACCACTCTCCTAGACTAATAATATAAAAATGAATAGAACTTTAACTCTTATTTTTTTGCCCTTTAATTTCATTCTTGTATATATTCAGAACATTTTTTTCAATGACTTTTTCAAAGGCAGAAAATGTTTAGGAGAGGTAAATTTTAATTTTTTAAAACTATATCAATATATGCAATAAATGACATTGCAAGAGTGAAGAAACAAAGTCATGAAAGAAATTTTTAATCTCTTAATTATGACCAAATACTATCAAGCTATACTACCATGCTAAAATCTTTTCCCAAGTAACAAGGCCCAATATATTCCTTTTTTGGTCACCACCATGTCTATCTCTTTACATTTAATGTTGTCAATCTAGTAAATATGTTAATTATAAATACTGACTACTTGGCAAGGGGACTATAATATTTATGCATTAGTAAACAGAGTGGAGGAAGCAAAAATGTGAGCTATTTAACTTTCTGGAGTAGTAAAAGTGATTTTATGAAGAGAACAGCATATCCCAATGACAGAGGAGTAAGTCATGCTAAAGGTGTACTGCATCTATCTCTACTGCATTTAATCAGATATATGCCAATTCTGCTGACTTGTATGAGCTGTTTTGTGACAGAAACAAGAATCTAGATTGCTCAACTAAAATCTACCCAGTTGGCTCACACAAGTTTGTCAGCAGGATTACACTAAAATTTAAGGTAAGGGTATGGGTTTTAAAGGAAGCATTAATAGATGCCTCAATATATGATTACTTCTCAGCTTAGAGTCTATATTATGAACTAAACTCAGTATGGATATGAGAGGTATATAAAGAGAATAAAAAATCCAATCACAGTGTACAGTAGCTTAAATAACCTCACAGGTCTTTTACATTTCTAACTTCTATAAACCATTATTATTTGTTAAAACTATGATTATAGAAAAAGACTGAGGAAGATAACATTAAAAAGTATGGACATTCATTTCACCTTAAGCCAAAAAAGCTGGAAATAACCCTTCATCAATCTCATTTTTAAGAGACAGACTTATACTCAATTAATTTTAATTAAATTGCTCCATTAGCTTGATTTTCCTTGACACTGTGGAATCTGACCTCGTGTATTCTACAGAGCAGTACCGACAGCCTCCATCTTAACAAACTGCTTCACTTAAGCTTTATCACTGATGACATTTAATGATCAGGAAAGGATAAGGACAGCATTTCTGCTTTTTCAGTTTGATGATACCAGTAGTACCATATGCTGAAAGCTCTCAATTTCTGGTGATATGAGGAGTATATTTAGAAAAGGTCATAATCGTTGAAGAGGACTACATTAATTCTTGAAGTGCAGGGACTGAAACTAAATATATTTTAACTATATCTTGTTGTCTGTTTTAGAAACGCAAACAACTTAAGTTGAACATCAGTTGATCAAATGTCAATCCAAGCAAGAGAATGAGATTTACTTTAATAAGGAATTAAAAAATTTTATTCCAACACCGTATATAATTTTTCACTCTAGGCAGTATTTTTTTTTTATTTTCTAGATTTGTCTTAAATGAATTCTCATACGCTGGGGTGACTGTCCAGTTAAAAATTTATGAATATATATAGTCTAGGCAAAAATAAGTAAGAAGTATGCATTGAGTAGTGCATATGGAGGACGTTTCTAGAGTCTATGTTGCTATGGATATTTATTTGTTCTTGGATTGTAAATGAACAGAAAATAGTAAATGTAGTCATTATATTTAAATTAAAAATAATGTGTATCTTCTAATAATAAGTGAAACATATTTCAGAGAAGGGATTAAACCATCTAAATTTTATATTATGGGACTCATAAAAGTATAATTAGAAAAAAAATCTGTTGACCCACTTCTACTTTTACCCAGTGTTACATCCTTTATAACTATTAGGAAGTCTTTGAAATTCAAATATTATTAAAAACTCAAAATAAGAGAATTCTGGGAAGACAGTGGAGTAGGAAGCACCAATAATAAGTTTTCTCACTCAGACAATTACACAAGCAAAAATCTTTCCCATGTAACTTCTTTAGAACTCTATAAAGGCTTGTATCTTCTAGGGGAAGGCTTTAGTGGTAAACTGAAGTAGACTTTGGTCAATATCACTTCTTAACTCAACAGCAGCCACCTTTCACACTAACAAACTCTATGGCAGGTAGTTGTACACGTTACTAGACCAGTTTTCATACAACTAATGGGAGGCAGGGTGGACAGTAAGGACACTGTTCTCTACCATTGGGGCTGTGTGTTCTGATCATTAATTGCTGTATTTGATCAAGGAGGGACAAACAGAAAGGCAGTCACCTACTCTTGCTACATCTCCCCCTTATTGTTCCAAGTAGCATTTTCTTTCGCTGAAGTGACTTCCAGGATATATAAAGCTGAAGTGAGTATTTTTTTTAATCTTCATTTTTTCTTTTTCTCATTTTTGTGAAACAGTGATTAAAGACTAAAACATTCACACAACCTGAAAATACGGGAAAATTAGAAAGTTTTCAGGAATGCCCAGGGAGAGATGCAGGCTCAGAAAGGTCTGAAAAACAAAAAACAAAACAAAACAAAAACCTTAAGTTTACACATCAGCCTAATCCTTGGCATGGAGATAGCCTACAGCATTCCAAACAAAACAAACCAAATCAAAATAAAAGCAGCATATCCAGGTGAAGGAGTAAAATATGAGTTCCAAATTTGCCATATTATTGGATTAAAATATAGTTTTCGACACAAAAATCACAAGGAATACGAAGAAACAGTAAAGTATGTTCCATTCAGTGGAAGGTAATAAACCAACAGAAATTGTCCTTGAGAAAGTCCTGATTGTAGATCTACTAGACAATGACTTTAAAACAATTGTCTTCAAGATGCTCAAAGAACAGAAGGTAGGCACAGGGGAAGTAAGAAATATATATGTAGGAACAAAATTAAAATACAGAGTATTTTAAAAATAACTAAAAGGAAAGTCCGGAACGGGGAAGTATAATAACTGAAATGAAAAATGCATTATACTGTTTGAAAGGTAGTTTTGAATAGGCAGAAAAAGAATCAGTGCATTTGGATATAGGACAATGGAATTTATTGAATCTGAGGGATGGAAATAAAAAATGATTGAAGAAAGTGAAAACTAAATGTATAAAACACAATCATGAAGACCAATATACACATTATAGTAGTCTGAAGGAGAAGAAAATGAAAGAGGCAGATAAAATATTTAAATAGTTTCTGAAAATTTCCAAAATTTGATGAAAGACAGGAATATAAACATTCAAGAACTTTAATGAATTCAATATTGTGAACTCAAAGAAACCCACACTGAGACACATTTTAATTGAACTGTGGGAAGCCAAAGGCAAAGAAAGAATCTGGAAATCATAAACAGAAAAGTAATTCATAATATGCAACCTCAATAAGATTATCAGTAGATATCTCATCAGAAACTTTGCAGTCTAGAAGGAAATGGACTATTATATTTAAATAACTACTAGAAAAAAAAACCTGTCAACCAAGAATCCTATATGTGGTAAAACTATCTTTCAAAAGTTAGAGAAAAATAAAACAAATTCTAAAATAAGCAAAAGCTGCGTTTATAACCACTAGATCGGCCTTGAAAGAAATGCTAAAAAACACTCCTGCAGTTTAAAATGAAGGATGTTAGATGGTAGCTCAAAGGTATATGAAAAAATAAAGACTGCAGTAAAAATAAATACATGAAAAATTTAATGTTAGCATTATTGTAACTTTGGTTTATAACTATACATATTGTTTCCATATAATTTAAGGTACTAATGCGTTAGGAAAAATTATTACATTTTTGGACACGTAATACATAAAATGTGTTTTTGTTACATCAACAGCTGAACTACTGAACAGGATGGAAACTAAGCTGCCAGGAAGCAGTTTTTTTTTTTTTTTTTATGTTATTGAAGTTAAAATGGCTTAAATTCAAACTAGAGTGTTATGACTTGTGGATGTTAAATGTAATTACCATGGTAACCACATAAAAAAGCTCTAGGATACACAGAAAAGGAAATATGAAGGGAATTCAAATATTTTTCTACAAAAAAAAAAAATCAAACACAGAAGACAGTAATGCAGAAAATCAGGAACAAAACATTTATAATGCTTGCAGAAAAAAATGGCAAAATGACAGAAGATTTTCCTTATCAGTAATTACTTTAAACATAAGTAGATTAAACTCTGAAATTAAAAAAAAAAGATTGGCAGAGTGGACTTTTAAAATCATCCAACAATATGCTGTTTACTAAAGATTCACTTTGGATCCAAAGACAGAAATAGGTTGAAAATGACAGATTTAAAAAAGATGTTCCATACAAATAGTAACCAAAAGAAAGCAGGGGTAACTATACTAAAGTCAGAAAATATGGACATTAAATTTAAAAAGGTTACAAGTGACAAAGAAGGACATTATGTATTAATAACTGAATCAACACTGCATGAAGATATGTAAACATTCATGTACCTAATAAGAGACATCAAAATACATGAAGCAAAAATTAACAGTATTTAAGGGATAAATAGACAGTTCTATAAAAGTAGTTAGAGACTGATATCTCATTCTTAATAATGAAGAGAACAACCAGACAGAAGATAAGTAAGGAAAGAGAAGAAACACAATAAGCAAACTAGGTCTAACAGACATATAAAGAACATGATACCCAACAACAATAGAATACACATTCTTCTTAACTGCACATGAGACCTAAGTCCCAATATATATATATTTTAAATGGAAGTCATAAAAGAAAATCTTCTCCAACCAAAATAGGATGAATTTAGAAATCGATAATAGAAGAAAATCTAGAAAGTGAGCAAATTACTGGAAATTTAAAAACATAGTCTTACACAACCAATTGATAGAAAAAGAAATAATAAGGGAAACTAGAAAATAGAATCAAAGGAAAACAAAAATGCAACAAACCAAAACCTATGGGATGCAACAAAATAGCACTAAGAAGAAAATTTATAGATACATTTTAAAATAATCAAAAAGAAAATCTGGAGCTGGGAAGTATAATAACTGAAATGAAATTTCATTTTCATTTACTTAGAATTTAAAAGTAAAAAATATCTCAAATCAATAGTCTCTCCATACAACTTATGGACCTATAACAAGACAAACAGACAAAACCCAGAGGTAGAAGAAGGAAGGAAATAATAAACGTTACAGCAAAAATAAGTAAAATGGAGGATACTATTCCATCTTAAATAGAGGAAATATTCTGACACACGCTACAACATGGACGAATCATGATGACATTATGTGAAGTGAAATAACACAAATCACAACAGGACAAATGATGCATGATTCCACTTACATGAGGTACCCAGAGTAGCCAAAATTATAATGTCAGAAAGGAGAATGCCAGTTGCCAGGTGCTGCAGGGACAGGAGAATAGAGATTTAGTTTAATGGGATAGAGTTTCAGTTTTCCAAGATTAAAAGAGTTCCGCAGATAGATGGTGGTGATGGATGCACAACATTAATGTGTTTAAGACCACTGAATTGTACACTTAAAAACAGTTAAGATGGCAAATTTTATACTATGTGTATGTACCAAAATAAGAATTGGAAAAAAAGGTAAACCACAAAATAAGCCAACAAAAAAGACATGTTTGTGAAATTGATGCTTCCAAAAATGACAAAATATTAGGCGACAACTTTGCCTGTATACTAGACAACTAATTTTAGTAATTGTGATAATTCACTTATAGCATATGCATATTCCTACAGAAAGAATGACCCTAAAAAAAAAGATGTTCAATGAATTTCCCAGTTACTTCCTGACTAGTATATTAAGCTTTTAAAACAATATTATGTCTAACCTTTTTTGATTTCTTGTGACCTTCATCCATTTACACAGGTGAACTTTGAAGCCCATTTTATTTTCCCAGTGTTTATTAATGCCATAATTCTTATTAGCAAAGATGATACTATTAGTAAATATTATGGTTAATTTACTTGGAGCTACTTGAAATTACCCTTGTCATTTCATATTTTTGTCCATCAAGAGGCTGGTATTTTTTTTAGTGTATCAAGTCACTTCAACTTCTATCAAAGGCTGAGCAGTTTGGCTTTTTATATGTGTAGTGGCCTGAAGACACAGGCTTCAGCCTCTAGCATATGAATTGCATGATGATAATCGATCTCACTATCTTTGACTGATAAATATATATTATTTTTAATGAGCTCAAAATCACAGTATCATTCTTTAGCAAACTTAAAATAGCAAGTAACTTCTTGTTACTCAGTAGTTTTGACTTCACAATAAGAGGATATTTAAAAATTTCTGAATGTTGTATTTAAATATATTGATGAATTACATACTTTTTATTAAACAATATAGTATACATTCTTTTATAATCAGAAACCTGATATAAGCACTCCAGAAAATTCCAAATATTGTTCGTTGATTTAAATGCATTTACAAAACCATTTCAGGAAATAACTTAGAAAACAATTGATTTGGAATATATGTTCCAGATAATCCATAAATTCATCTCTCCTCTACTTTTCCCAGTTTGTACGCTCTGTTTCATGCCACGTTGCCTGCAGCAAAAACGATTCACAATCATATCCCAATAATTCACTTCAAAGTTTACCTTTTTTTTTTGTTCTTTATCCCTGGTTTGCAAAGTAGTGTCTGGAGAAGTTAGGAATACCATATAGCAGAGACAGTGATTCAAAGTAACTGTTTTGCTTGGATATGACTCATCATATATCCATTTTTATTGAAGTATTTTATGTATGTATATGTTAAAAATACATTTCCTGAATTTTTCTTACTGTCTTCAGCCTCAAGTTACAAGATAACATAGCTCAGTAATTTGATAGCTACAATTATCCTAAGAATCCTTTTGGTCATTTTTGGAGCGCCACCATAATAAAATTATGACGCAGTAAATATACCCTTCATTCTCCTTAGAGGCCCATTAATAGCAATGTATAAGATTCCATTTTTACCCCTTGTAGAAGTTTCCTTTGAAAATATGTAACAAGAAAATTGGTTGTAATAGTTCCTGTCTGATTTGGCTATCTCTTGCATTACTTAATAATGATTTACTTTTTCATACACAGAAAGGAAGCCTGTGTGAGGATGAGATGGGCTTATCGGGCTTCGTTGAGATTTACATGGCAGAATAAAATATGAAAATTCATATCCATTATCAACTAAGACATAAACTGTGGACATCCTCAGCTTAAAGTAATCTGAAACTTTTTTTCTTTTCTTTGTATGAAAATAGGTACTATATAAAGAAATATGATGCCATACTAACTAGCATTTTTAGTTATTCAAAATTAAGCTCATTGACTAAAGCTATAAAGAATGAGAAATATGCATTTACCCTTGGACATGAGCCAAAGATAACTCTATTTAAAATGCTTACACTTACCAGTATTTCCCTCTTTATAATTGACACAATAATTTATTGTGTAATTTCCCACATTATTTCAGTTGAGAAATTAAACATATACATCATCATTAAGACAACAGAAAAATTATCTAGTTATCAATAACAATAAAATTTAAATGGCTGATATTAAAATATTCCAAAGTTGGGTAATCAATTAGGTATGATTTGTGAATTGAAGGAGCAAATATATTTGGGAATTTAACAAATATTCCTTTTCCCATTTCAGAATATTTACATAATTTTCATTTGCATCAATAAATGTTCATTAAGAAATGAGGCACATAGTTCATTCTCACCCCGAAACCCAACCAAGAATGAGAGTAATAGGAATCATTCCACACTAAAACTTATGGTAAAGCTGTTTCATTTAAAGATTTTTTTAATGTATTGGCCACAAAATATTTAGGCCCTCATAAATGTAAGGATTTTTAAATTTAGGAAAATGAAATCTTACATTAGATGTTAGATTTTTTGATACTTTTAAACAGGGTGACTTTTTAATGTTATTTGTCATAATTATAATTAGATATAACTTTTGTCACATTTCAGAATTTCCTTAGAACACCTCTTTGTTAGTTTTTTAATACTCTAACTTCATCATGAAGAAAATTAAAAGAGTGGTTTAAAAAATATTCTCCATTCTCCCTTTCCACTTGTGTTGTTAGTAATGCGAATAACGCCTCCATACTGTCATGTTAGCTGATAATGATACACTCTGCCCACGGTTATTTTAAAGATTTATCCACTTGACAAAGTCCTACAATAGTGGAAATAGAAATATTTTTATCTCAAAAGTTATAAATGAAAATAATTAATAGCCTCCAAAAAGGTTAGCCAAAATGGTCTGATAATAGCTATTATTTCTAATCATAAAATGACTAACTTGAAGGCATAGGTTTATCTTAATGAACAAAATATTCAAATTATTTTTCTTGGCACAAATGCAACAATGAAATCATCCCTTGTTTTACGCAACATATATTTTAATTTAAATCTAGTTCAATAGAAGAAATCACAGTTTTCATAGGAAGGCAAAGAGGTTTTATTGGGTATATGCAAGGGAAATGAATGTATGTATATATAAGCATGAGGTGATATAATGTTGAAGAAAAAAACAGAATGAAGGAGTAGGTGTCTATGAGCAAGTAAGGAATTACCTTCTAAAGTAGCTGGTAAACTCTTGATTGTGCATATGGTTCCTTCTCTGTTTTAGAAGTATCAACCATAAGACTCTTCTAAGTAATACACTACCGAATTTTGCTAATTGCTTGGTAAGGAACTAAGGAAACATGGAAAAGCTGTGTTCATTTACTCATGTATCATTTCTTTGCACCACTTTTTGTCTTGTTTATGTAAACCCAAGCAAAAGCAAACTTGAACCCTCTCTTAGTGATCGGTTTGGACAGTTTGTAAACTGGAACCTGCCTTTTATAATCTGACCCAGCTAAAACACTCATAATTAATAAAAGACAAATACATTAGGGATAGCAGCTTGAAAAATCTGTTCTTATTCTTTGTATCTTCCTATAATAATAGGTAATTACTGAGTCCTAGCACATCTTTATGAATAAAACACATCACTTTTGAAATCTTGGCCCAACTCTGGCCTCTTCCACATATACTTGCATGATTAGCCATTAAAAATGAATATTGCATGATGTCCACATTAAGGCATCTTAGAATTTTCAGTATGAATGGGGGAAGAATGATATTTTCGTGGATATTCTCTACCATCTGAAAGAATAACAAAATAATTTTCGTGAAAATATGCTGTTACAAAATTTTGGAAAACAGAAGAGGTACACAGTAAGCGTTAACGTTCAGTGTTAGACTTGTTTATAAGAAAGGATGTGCATCTATCTAACGGATTTTATTGCACGTTATCCGAGGAAAGAATGTACTAACTAAAGAAAAACTAGTCTTTCCACATGCTGCTTACAAAAATGGAAATGTAAAGGTTGAGAATTCAACAGTACCAGAAAGCAATTTCCAGGAGTGTTAATGAATCTGGAGAATGTGGAGTACCAGAGAGCACTGGATGTAGCACAGGAATGGATTTATTCTTTCACACTTCAATCTCAGTGGACTATTATTTTGTATAACTTACTTCCCCCCCCATCTTTGTCCCAAAATATTTTCTATTTTTTCATTATGTTTTCTAAAGTATTGATCAGGAAGAGTACATCTTAGAAAACAAATAAAAATATTATGGTAAATGCATAAGAATATTGTATTATGATTTTTGTTTTTATATCATTTCATGCAACATTTTTGAAGTGAGTGCACTTAAATAAAATTATCTTTGAGTACGCTCTCTGAAATATTCTAAAGTCTAGATCTGAAAAGTGAGAGATAAGTTTGTGTTGATTCCCCACCAAAGTGATGTAATTGCTACTACATGAAGCTCTGTCTAAGCAATCAACTGGATTTCCTGTGTATTTACCCAGCATTCCCTTCTCTAATTCCTCTCCTTTAAATGCAAGCTCTAAGCCTTACTGTAAAGTGTTGTTTGTAAAAAACATGTAAATGGCAATAACTAAATGAAAAGTACTTCAGGATAGTGGCTTTGAAGGTGCTAACACTCATTTGACTTTATACGATTTAGATGCTATATTACTTTATTCTTAGAAGATATAATTTTGTTTTATACATAATTTTAGTATTTTATTTACACTCTATGTTCCTTATAATATAACCATCTTTATTTCTGCATCTACATGACATTGTAATTTATTGGGGCAGAGAAAGTCCTATAGAAACAACTAGAGTGTAGAAAATAACACTACAGTACTCCTTTAATTTTCTCTTTTGTCAGAGTCCTTCCTGATGGAATTTTCTGGAAAGGAAATGCACATACACACATACATGTATACATGCAAATGTGTGTATGTGTGTACATAAGTATATATATACACATACAATAAATGTGATATATATACACATACAATGAATGTGATTGTGTGTGTATATATATATATACACACACACACATACATGAAAACACATTCATTGTAGTTCAAAATTAAGCGTTCTAATAAAAGGAATGGTGTAAATGAGTAAGCATTCTTTTTGCTTTGAGGCTAAAATAGTGATTATTTTTGCTTCAGTTCCTTTTGCTTCCTTTCCAATGGCCCAGTGACCTGGGTGGGCTTGTATAATGTACAGATAAAAAAGAAAATGTCTGTCTTCTCTCTGACATCAGCACCTTTCACCAAAGAAAATCGTAAGCATTAATTAATGTGATTTGCTTAGCTCTTCCAAACACAAATGCTGTCTGGGCCAGACCTAATGGGGCTTCAGCTATGCCTTTACCAGCATGGCTAATCTAATTCCCTGTGCAATCCTTTTTTCTTGCTTCACTGTTTGCTCAGCAGACACACTCACTTTCTCTGAACATTTCTTTCTGAAGTTATATATACTGTGGATTCACATTTTAATGAGATGAAATATTTTAATAGAAGTATTTAATAGAGAAATTAGAATAATTCATCACTATTCAGCTACCAGGGTAACTGGAATAAGGAGTACCCTATCTAAACTGTTTGAAATAATGAGTAAATCTACTTTGAATGGATCATTTATTATATTCCCATAAGGTCATGATATGCCTTATAAATATATTTGACAACATTTTTTATGTTAATTAAAGTATATTTAATTATTGTTTTAATATTTCTTACTTATAAGGGCTGAAGCTCCATTTCATGTAAAAAAGTGGAGAAAAGTAAATAATTACCCTAATAACTAAATGATATCATAAACAATCACAATATATTAGCATAGTCCATAGTCATTGGGAGATAAAATTTACAGAAATTGAATCTTACTTTTCTTTCTCCTACCACTGTATTTTACATGTCTGAACAAAGATACACATCTACAAGTTATTTCAATTTGCCACAGCATGCACAGATATTCAGATTCAGATTTCAACTAATTATATTCTGAATAGAAGGACGATGTTCTGAATGACAAGGGAAATTACATTATCAAAGGCCGTATTATGAAAGGGAAATGTCTAAGGATTTTTTCAATAAAAAATAAAAACCAAATTAAAATAAACTAACCCTACATAACTAAACTGAGGAAAACAAATAGAGCATCTATTAGTATTTTTTTGTTTTGTTTTGTTTTTTGCTTTTTGTTTTTCCTCTTTCAGATACTGATAAAGTTAACTCTGGCATCAAAATGACACATGCTTAATGTTTTACTTTTAAAAATAAAAATAAATAAGTATCCAGTAGTATAATTTAAGCCGGTTTCATGTGAACCAAAAATACATATTTTTAAAACATTAAAATGATCTAGGAGGCTATCTACTTGAATAATTTCATGGCACGAGTATAAGCATATTTGGTGTAACAGAAAAATAATGAAAAATATTAATTAGGAAAACATACCATCAAATTCAGCTTGAATTTAAGAAACAACAAGAATAAATGCAAGTGTAGAGGCTGACAAATAAGAAAGTAAAGTGACAGTTTAGACACTATGAAGTCACAAACAAATAATTACAATAAGAATCCAAGTAAATGATTCACACAGATTAAGTGACGGTATATTGATAAAACAAGTAAGTGATGCCCTGGAGCCTCCTTTCACCACCAACTTTTCAAATGCCCCTGAATAATCACTCTTTCTTCCCCAAAATATATATCTTAATTAAAAGAAAGACTTTTCTTACTGTACTATTTGAAAGAAATATTATAAATATTAAGATACTGCAGCTCATTTCCTGACATTTATGATTGGAAATTCCATACCGTAAGCTGACAAATCAAAGGTTCATAAAAAAAAAATAAATAAATGCAATATGGGCATTTCTGTTTTAGCGTCCTCCATATTCCCTTGCTTCAGAACATATTTTGACATAATGTTTACCTTTCTTAAATTTGTATATACCAACTTTGGTCTGTTTTCCTACCTTAATTATGTCACATCTTATAAAATTAGTTACTCTAATTGCTAAAAAATGTCTTTAAAACACAAGTTAATTCCTCATGTTAATATTCTCTCAAGAAGCAGCACATTTCTCAGGGATTCAGCATGAGATTTATTAATTTTCATTGCATGGGAGAGCTCACAGGAAATTGCCTTCCATAGGGGGTGACAGAACAATTGTAGGTTTAGAGTGATATGTGGTATTAGAACTACTCTCTATGATTAGATTGTGATGATTTTAAAGTTTTAGTACATTTTGAAACATTTCTGTAATTGTTAACCATGTGCCATTATACAGACCAATTTCACAAACTTTTCATGGCCTGTTACTGTGTGAAATGATAAGTTTTTTTTTTTTTTTTTTTTTTTTTTTTTTTTTTTTAACTTTTCTTTCATGGTGGCTAGGTAAGGAACTTGCTAGAATGTACTGTTCTCAGCATTGTTATTAACTTTGTGAGTTAGACCTTTACACTTACAAAAAATATATGGAGAACAATGGATAGCAGCTTTTCAGCAATTTGAAACACTATCTGGTAATGACATCAAAAAGAGATGTTTATTATCATCAGAGAATTACAAATTAAAGCCATAATAAGATATCACCTCATACCTTGTTACAAATGTCCATTATCAAAAAATAAAAAATACAAAAGCTAATAAGTGTTTGTGAGGATGTACAGATAAGGAAACCCTTGTATACTCTTGCTAGGCATACCAGTTAGTACAGCAACTATAAAAAATAGTATGGAAGTTCCTTAAAAAAATAAAAATAGAACTACTACTCTACAAGATAAAAATGTTCAACAAACTCGGCATAGAAGGACCACATCTCAAAATAATAAAGACTATATATGAGAAACCCACAGCTAACATAATACTGAATGGGGAAAAGTTGAAAGCCTTTCCTCAAATACCTTGAACAAGACAAGGATGTCTATTTTCAACACTCTTACTAAACTTGGTACTGGAAATCTTAGCCAGTGCAATCAGGAAAGAAAAAAAGAAAAAAGAAAACACAACAATTGGTGTCCAAACTGGAAAAGAGGGAGTCAAATTATCCCTCTTTGTAGATGACATGATCTTATATGGGGAAAATCTGAAGACTTAGAACTGATACATTTGGTAACTTACAGGATACAAAATCACATACAAAACTCAGTAATATTTCTAGCCATCAATAATGAAGTAGATGAAAAAAATCAAGAAGTCAATCCCATTTAGAGTGGCTACAAAAAAAAGAATAAAATACTTAGAAATGAATTTAACCAAAGAAGTGAAAGATCTCTGCAAGGAAAACTATAAAACACCAGTGGAAGAAATTAAAAAGGACACATACAAATGGAAAGACAACCCATGCTCACAGATCAAAATAATTAAAATGACCACATTACTCAAACTAATCTGCAGATCCAATCCAATCCTTATCAAAACACAAAAGTCATTTTTCATAAAAATAAGGAAGAAAGCAATCCAAAGATTAGTGTAGAACAACACAAAAGGCTCAAATAGCCAAAGCAACTCTGAGTAAAAAGGACACAGCTGGGACATCATACCGCCTGACTGTGAAATATAAGACAAGGCTATAGTAACCAAAACAACATATTGGTATAAAATTAGACAAATGGGACAGAATAGAGAACCCAGAAATAAACCCTCATATTTATGCCAACTGGTCTTTGACAAAGTCACCAAGAACAAACATTGGAAAAAGAACACCTTCTTCAATAAATGGTGTTTGGAGAACTGCATAACCACATGCAGAAGAATGAGACTGGACCCCTATTTCTCACCACTTACAATGTCAAATAAAGATCGGTTAAAGACTTCAAAAAAAACCTGAATTTATAGAATTACTATAAGAAACTGTAAAAAAACAAACACTCTTCAGGACATCAGGCTAGGCAAAGATTTTATGGCTAAGACCTCAAAAGCACAGGCAAAATTTTAATGAGACATACTCAACTAAAAAGCTTCTTCAAAGCAAAAGAAACAATCAAAAGAATGAAGAGACATCTTCAATGGAGAAAATATTTGGAAATTATTCATCTGACAAGGGACTAACATCTAGAATATAAGGAGCTCAAACACTTCAACAATTTTTTTAAAAATTCCATTTGAAAATAGGCAAAAGACAGAAATAGACATTTCTCAATAGAAGACATACAGGTAGCCAACAGAGATACGAAAAAAATGCTTAACATTGTTAATCATCAGGGACATGCAAATCAAAACCACAATGAAATATCACTTCACCCAAGTCAGAATAGCTATTATTAAAAAAACAAACAATAACAGATACTGGCAAGGATGCAGAGAAAAGGAAACTCTTATTGACTCAAATTGGCTCAAACTGCTCCTCTATATAACTACTTGTCACCTTCTTCAAATTTTTATAATGCCACTCATGAGTTTGAAATCTTCAGTGTATGGGCAGTGTTACGGATTGAATCTTTGTATCTCCTTGAAACCCATATGTTGATATCCTGACTGCTAGTGTGATGGTATTAGAAGGTGTGGCTTTGGGGAGGTAATTTGGTTAAATGACCTCATGAGAATGAAGTCCTGTGATGAGATTAGTGCCTTCTTAAGGGAGGAAGAGACACCAGGGCTTGTTCCTTCTGCTATGTGAGGACAGGAAAGTCAGGAAGTGGGCCCCCCACCAAGACTGAATCTGCCATTTCCTTAACCTTGGATTTCTGGGTCTACAGAACTGTGAAAAATAAATTGTTGCTTAAGCCACACCGTCTGTGGTGTTTTGTTATAGCCACCCAAGATCACTAAAACATACAGCATTTACCCTTTGGAGTAATGGTCCAGCAATATCCCAAACTATATAAACTTCCCGGATAATTCTGCCCCTAAGAATGTCAGCCATCCTCTTTCCACATATGAAGTGTATTTTACTATTCCTTAAAATTAGTTCTCATGTATGTTTGACATAGGATATCTAAGCTACAGATATTAACCATTCTAATATCCAAAAAGTATTCAAGAATTTATGACCACATAAGAGGTCACAAATATATTACAAAGGGCAGCATTCATAATATGCTTGGGCATGAGCCCACACTGATAATTTTAGGAACTGTAAGAATGGAAGCTATGCCACTAGTGACTTGTCTGAAACAGTGAAGATGCTGTTCCCACCCAAATCTGCTGGTTCACTATTGTTTTATAGCTGTGGAACATCCAGCAAGTACAGCATACAATAGGTCCTCATTAAAATCAATGAACGTTTAAATTAATTTTTTAGTTTCACCGAAATATATTTGATAGAAAAGTAGGCCATATTTTAACACAATAGTAACAGATTCTCTATTTTCATGGGGCTTAAAGGAAATGTGCCCAAGATAATAGGGGAAAACCAGACAATGAACAAAAGTAGAAACTAGTGGTACAGAAGTTTACCATATTTTACGATATATTCATTGCAGTTACTCAGAAAAAAGATATGTGAATGTTTGGGTGTATGTATCAGAAATTTCTCTAGCTCCTGAAAATAATGACAAACACACACACACACACACACACACACACACACACACACACACACATGCACGTGTCCATGCATGTGTGTGTGTGTAATTTTGGCCAGGCGCGATGGCTCACACCTGTAATCCTAGCACTTTGGGAGGCCGAGTGGGGGTAGATCATGAGATCAGGAGTTCAAGACCAGCCTGGCCAAGATGGTGAAACCCCATCTCTGCTGAAAATACAAAAAAGTTAGCCGGGTGTGGTGGCAAGTGCCTGTAATCCCAGCTACTTGAGAGGCTGAGGCAAAGAATTCATGAACCTGGGAGGTGGAGGTTGCAGTGATCATGCCACTAGACTGGAGTGACACAGTGAGATGCCAACTGAGGAAAAAAAAACTATATATATATTTAATATATGTTTATATATATATTTTTTTCACCATCTTGGCCAGGCTGGTCTTGAACTCCTGATCTTGTGATCCACCCCCTCCCCCGCCAGCCTCCCAAAGTGCTGGGATTACAGGAGTGACCCACCACGCCCGGCCAAAATTACATATTTTTAAGACAGTGTTTCACTCTGTCACTCGGTTTGGAGGGACTGACAGCTCACTGTAGCCTCAACTTTCCAGGCTCAAGCAATCCTCTTGCTTCAGCCTCCTGGGTAGCTGAGACTACAGGCATGTGCCACCATGCCTGGCTAATTTTTAATTTTTTTTTGTTTTTTTGTAGAGACAGGGTCATAAAAAGTTGCCCAGGCAAGCCTCAAACTCCTGGACTCTAGCATTTCTCCTGACTCATCCTCCCAAAATTCTGGGAATATTTGTATGCGAGCCATCGTGCTTGGCTATATTTGATTTTTAAGTAGAGACTGTGATGGTTAATTTTATGTGTCAACTTGACTAAGCTACCGGATGCCCAGGTGGCTGGTAAAACATTATTTCTGTCTGTGTATATATGGGAGTTTCTGGATAGATTAACATATGAATCAGTAGACCGAGTAAAGAAGATCTGCCCTCACCAATGTGGGCAGGCATCATCCAATACATTGACAATCTGAATAGAACAAAAAGGGAGGGGAAAATCCATCTTGTTCTGCCCATAATAGACCAAGTCCAAAAGCAATGGCAACAAAAGCCAAAATTGACAAATGGGATCTAATTAAACTCAAGAGCTTCTGCACAGCAAAAGAAACTACCATCAGAGTGAACAGGCAGCCTACAAAATAGGAGAAAATTTTTGCAATCTACTCATCTGACAAAGGGCTAATATCCAGAATCTACAATGAACTCAAACAAATTTACAAGAAAAAAACAAACAACCCCATCAAAAAGTGAGTGAAGGATATGAACAGACACTTCTCAAAAGAAGACATTTATGCAGCCAAAAAACACATGAAAAAATGCTCATCATAACTGGCCATCAGAGAAATGCAAATCAAAACCACAATGAGATACCATCTCACACCAGTTAGAATGGTCATCATTAAAAAGTCAGGAGACAACAGGTGCTGGAGAGAATGTGGAGAAATAGGAACACTTTTACACTGTTGGTGGGACTGTAAACTAGTTCAACCATTGTGGAAGTCAGTGTGGTGATTCCTCAGGGATCTAGAACTAGAAATACCATTTGACCCAGCCATCCCATTACTGGGTATATACCCAAAGGATTATAAATCATGCTGCTATAAAGACACATGCACACGTATGTTTATTGCGGCACTATTCACAATAGCAAAGACTTGGAACCAACCCAAATGTCCAACAGTGATAGACTGGATTAAGAAAATGTGGCACATATATACCATGGAATACTATGCAGCCATAAAAAATGATGAGTTCATGTTCTATGTAGGGACATGGACGAAACTGGAAACCATCATTCTCAGCAAACTATCACAAGGACAAAAAACCAAACACTACATGTTCTCACTTATAGGTGGGAATTGAACAATGTGAACACATGGACACAGGATGGGGAACATCACACTCCGGGGCCTGTTGTGGGGTGGGGGGAGGGGGGAGGGATAGCATTAGGAGATACACCTAATGTAAATGACGAGTTAATGGGTGCAGCACACCAACATGGCACATGTATACATATATAACAAACCTGCACATTGTGCACATGTACACTAAAACAAAGTATAATAAAAAAATAAACTGAATGTTATCTGAGTCACCACACCATAAAGTTGTGCGTGCACTGCATCTTCAAATGGAAATGGTACATCTGTGATTGATCCTGAGGAGGCCCTGAATGCACAAGTAAGTACATGAAGAAGTGGTCCAAACAGCCATGGTCCCCACTCCTGACACATGCCTTCTTTTTCCCAGCCTGCACCTCTAGCCTCATGGGGACTGTTCTATGAAAGTTGACAGAGAAAAAGAAAACTTTGGCCTTGTTTACAGAGGGTTCTGCACAATATGCAGGCATGAACTGAAAATGGACAGCTGCAGTACTACAACCCCACTCTGGGACATAGCTGAATGACAGTTGTAACAGGAAATCCTCTCAATGGGCAGAACTTCAGGCAGTGCACCTGTTTTGAATTTGCTTGGAAGGAGAAATGGCCAGATGTGTGATTATATATCAATTCATGGGCTGTAGCCAATGATTTGGCTGGCTATTCTGGGACTTGGAAGGAACATGATTGGAAAATTGGTGACAAAGAAATTTGGGAAAGAAGTATGTGGACTGACCTCTCAATGAAAAATAATATTTGAGTCCCATATGAATACTTATCAAAGGGTGACTTAGCTAGAGAATTTTAATAATCAAGTGGATAGTATGACCTATTATATAGATACCAGTCAGTCTCTTTCCCCAGGCACTCCTATCGTCATCCCATAGGTTTATGAACAAAGTGGCCATGGAGGCAGGGATGGAAGTTATGCATGGTATGAGCAACATAGACTTCCACTCATCAAGGCTGACCAGGCTATGACCACTGTTGTATACCCAATCTGCCAGCAGCAGAGACCCACACTGAGTCCCTGATGTGGCACCATTCCCCAGGGTGATCAGCCAGCTACCTGGTGGCAAGTTGATTGCATCGGACTGTTTCCATCACGGAAGGGCCAGTGTTTTATTTTTATTGCAATAGACATTTATTCTGGATACAGGTTTTCCTTTCCTGCATACAATGTTTCTGCCAAAACTACCATCTATGCACTTACAGAATTCTTTGATTGCTGTTATGATATTCTACACAGCATTGTTTCTGATCAATGAACCAATTTGACAGACAAATAAATGCAGTCATGGGCCTATGCTCATGGAATTCACTGGTACAACTATGTTTCCCATCATCCTGAGGCAGCTGCCTTGATAGAACAGTGAAAT
Organism: Symphalangus syndactylus; assembly: GCF_028878055.3. NCBI lineage: Eukaryota > Metazoa > Chordata > Mammalia > Primates > Hylobatidae > Symphalangus > Symphalangus syndactylus. The sequence goes on from NC_072432.2 coordinate 45,569,476, forward strand.
GACCTTTTTAAGACTCAAGTTCCAATTCCAGCAAGGTGATAATACCTTGTGGGGTTGGGTCAGGGTCCTACAGAAGACTGTATAGGCTCTGAGTCAGCATCTACTATGTGATTCTGTTTCTCTGATAGCCAGGATTTATGGGTCCAGGAACCAAGCAAAAGAAATGGGAGTGGTACCACTCAGCATTACCTCTAGGGACTCACTATCTACATTTGTACTTCCTGTTTCTATAACTTTATACTCTGCTGGCCTACAGGTCTCAGTTCCAGAAAGAAGAGTGCTTCCACCAAGAGACACAATGATAATTCCACTGAACTGGGAGTCAAGGCTGCCACTCAGATACCTTGGACTTCTCATGTATCTGAATCAACAGGCAAAGAAGGGAGTTATTGTGCTGGCTAGGGTGATTAATCCTTATTACCAAAGGGAAATTGGACGAATATTCCTCAATGTAGATACTAATGAATATGTCTGGAATACAGAAGATATCTTAGAACCTCTCTTAGTAATATCACGCCCTGTGATTAAGGTGATTGAAAACTACAACAACCCAAACTAAGCAGGACTAGCTATTCAGATATGAAGATCTGGGTCACCCTACCAAATAAAGAACCATGACCAGTGGAAGTGATTGCTGAAGGCAAAGGGAATATAACATGGGTAGTAGAAGAAGGTCGTTATAAATACCAGCTATAACCGAATGACTTGCTTAAGTAATGAGAACTGCCAGTATCATGAATATTTCCTCCTTATTTTGTTATAAATATGTTGGTATGCATATATACATATATTAAGCAAATCTATTGTTTTTCCCTCTCCTATATTATTATGAAATGTAATAGATATTGACTTCATAACATTACATACAGTCCCCAGCTTATGATGGTTCAACTTATGATTTTTCAAATGTACAATGGTGTGAAAGTGATATGCATTCAATATGCTCTTCAACTTATGATGGAGTTATGTCTGATAAACCCTTTGTAAGTTGAAAATATTAAGTCAAATATGAACTTTTGACAATAATATTTATAACTTATGATGAGTTTATAGAGACATAAGACCACCAGTTGAAGAGCATCTCTATTTAGTTATTGTTAATTTTACATCCTAGTTTATAAGTTATGAGATATCAAGAGTAAAAATTACTCCAGGATTTTACCTCCACTTCTGAGGGAAGAATTAGTTCCATTTTGGTTGCAGGCAGGATAGTTGCATAATGTTAAGCAGAATTATGACCCTGTTACTATCTTTATTTGGTTATTAAGTATGGTTCAAGACAAAACCTATGGGTACCCAGTGATGGACTTGTGATGGTTAATTTTATATGTCAACCTGACTGGGCCAAGCAATGCCCAGATAGTTGGTAAAACATTACTTGTAGGTGTACCTGTGAGAATGTTTCTGGAAGAAATTAATATAGGAATCAGTAGATGGGGTAAAGATCTGCCCTCACCAATGTGGGTGGGCATCATCCAATCAGTTGAGGGTCTGAAAAGAACAAAAAAGGCAGAAGAAGGGCAAATTCTATCATTTCTCCTGGTATTAGGCATCAGAGCTCATAGTTCTTGTGCCTTCACACTCAGGCTTGGAGTTACAACATTGCCTCATCTGGTTCTCAAGCCTTCAAACTTTGAATTTCACCACGAGCTTTCTTGGTTTTATAACTTGTAGATGGCAAACTGGTGGGAATTCTCTACCTCCATAGTCATATGGCAAATTTTCATAATCTTTCCCTCTTTCCCGTTACCTCTTCCTCATATATAACTATATACATATATATATCATATATATATATAAAAATAACCACTTTACTAAAAGTTAAGTATAGTAACTACTTAACTACAAGGTGTAGCTACTACTTACTACTTAACTACAAGGTGTACCTTACAGACTTTAATCTAGAAATAGATGGGTATTTCACAACTCTGAGGTTAGATCTCCAGGTTTCTGACCAACTCCTGTGGTGAGTCTACTCTTACCTTCATAATATGTTCTTTATATTCATATCTTAGTGTTTCCTTCTTCCAACATTTCCATACCCACTTATGCTTTTCCTACCATTGCTGTTCACGGGTCTTCTGAAAATTCTGTTCCATTAAAACCAGAAGTTACACCAAACATTTCATTTATTGAGTCGCTACAATAATTACTGACTTTTTACCTTAGTTAAAATTGGAATTTCAGGGCCGGGTGCGGTGGCTCACACCTGCAATCCCAGCACTTTGAGAGGCCGAGGTGGGCGGAACACGAGGTCAGGAGATCGAGACCATCCTGGCTAACACGGTGAAACCCCGTCTCTACTAAAAATACAAAAAATCAGGCGTGGTGGCGGGTGCCTGTAGTCTCAGCTACTCAGAAGGCTGAGGCAGGAGAATGGTGTGATGGCGTGAACCCAGGAGGCGGAGCTTGCAGTGAGCCAAGATAGTGCCATTGCACTCCAGCTTGGGCGACAGAGCAAGACTCCATCTCAAAAAAAAAAAAAAAAATTGGAATTTCAAGGAGGGGGTACCTCAGATGTATCAAAATACTACCTCCTCTGTGACTCTAACTCTTTAAAATGCAAGTTGCCAAATTTCCCTAAGACTGTCAAGGAAATCAACATTAGATGCTTCTACATGTGGATACCCAACCCCATCTCTGCTTTTATATCAATACTGTTCCCCTCCAGTATCAAAACATGTCTTTTAATGCAACTACAATTCTATTAATCTGCATTTATTATCATCGAATGCAATATGCATTCACTGAGGACTACAGCATATGGAGGAGTTTCCATGTAGAAGCAACTGGTGGAAACTCCTAGTACACAACATTTTTGTGTTCAACTTTTTTATAAAAACAGCACTGCTTTACAGATCTATGAAATACTCAAATATAATTACAGTTTATTCCATTCTTGTGGTCAAACCCTAATCCTTGCCAGGGCTCAGAACACCACTATCTAACGTTAGTTATTGCACTGTAGAACTAGAATGGAAATACAGATTTGCTCTACCATATCAAGCTAGCAGGCTCAAACTACGGACGTAAAATCTCATAAAGGACCTCCCATCTTATTTCTTCAATCCATAATCAATATGTGCAATGTTAAATGATGACATTCAATCTAAACTCTTCCAATTTCTGCCATTCTGTGATCTCTCCTAATACATTATAATTTATTCTCTCTCAGTCCTGTGGACTGTGCTCTGTGCTCCAACCAAGTGAATCTAGCCCATGGCCTGCAGTTTCCCATAATTTTCCCATTTATACATGTATCTATTATTCTATATCATCTATATTATAACTAATTTTTAGCCATCTATTTTTTGAAACACAGTATACTCCTTTAAGACATATTTGGGTCTGCAACATTTAGCAAAGTCTCTGACTGATACTTGATACTCAGTTAATGCCTGTTGAATAAATTATTTAATAAATCAAACGCTGAGGTTTGCTGATATAAATAGAAAGCTTGCAATAACACACAACACTGGGTTCATCAGTTTCATTTGTGTTAATTAAGCATAGCTAATGAACTAATATTTATTAACATCAAGGCAATTTTCATTGCCAGATCAGTGAACAGTTTGTAAAGACACAAAATCACAAGGCTTCATCATGGAATCTGCGGGGGAAAGAGGAATCAAACTTTTAATAAATATGTTCTACACACACACCAAATACACTATTGTTCTTTTAACAGAGAGCTAGAAACATACTGTGTAGTAAGTAAATAAACTGTTTTCATCCCCAGTTGGCCTTTTGTTTCTCTAAACAGGTATTTGGTTAGTGATACCAAGAGAATGCTTTGTAAAAACACATATATGAAAATGAAGCAAATAGTAAGAAGTCAGACTGCAAAGAAAATACAAGAGCAAAAACGTTCAAAATAACATGTTCTTTGTCATACATCTGTACACAGCAAAGCATTAAGTTTACTGTAGTCAAATTCTCTTCCACTCAATGACAAAATTATGTAACATACGATATACAAGTGAAACTTAACCAACGATAGGACAATGGATAGGACAACGACAGGAATGTAACAGGGAAATATATTCACTATAACTCACAAACCACCAATTCATCCAGCAAGAAAATATCAATTGTTAGACTTAATGAAGTTTTAAGACAAAACATATAGTTCCTCTTAGTGTTTATTCCATTTATTTCCTACATTTAATATGTCTACTCTAGCCCCAATGATATCATACAAGCTTATGAAATATATTAAATTGAACTTGTGCAATTGTAGACTTGTAAACACTGAAATAATTTCCACATATTCTATATCAGCTAGTTCTACACATAAATAATTGTCTCTAAAGAAATAATGAAGTATATTTATCATATTTATGTCTGATAATATATATTTTATTTTAAAAATCCATTTGACAATTTTTATCTTTGTACACATGAATCATCATTTCTTAATATGGAATAAATGTGAACTGATATACTAAATGAATCAAGTGCAATAATCAAATGGGAACTAAAGTTTTAACTCTAAATAATACTAAGATGGTTGTGGTATACTTCTATAACTCATTTCAAGCAATGCCCTTGCTTTACTGGGCACACTTCTCCTTTATCAACTGCTTTGTTTGGCCATTGCAATTTATATAGTCTTATTAATTACTCTTAACATGGCATTTTTATTATTTTTAAATTTTCTACCCAGACAGAATGTGACTTCAGTGAAGAGAGAAACTGCTATTTCTTTCAACCTCCAGCATTAATAGCCGTGCTCGACACATGCTAAGTGCTTGATAAATGTATGTTGTTTATTAAATTAAACTACTTCTGGTATGTGTCCCATTGTGAAATAATGTGGAGAGGTGACAAAATATTCTAAGAAATATAACAACTTTTACATAAGATACTGAGATCAATAGTATAATAAAAGTGAGGAGGCTCATACTGCTGAAAACTTTTGGTGATTTACAGTGTTTGGGGATGCACCCATATGCACACTAATAATTACCCACCTCATTTATTTAAATGTATTCAAAATAAAATCAAATCTATAAATATTTCTAGCTCTTTAAGATAAAGGCACTAAATTCGACATTGCTTCAACTTTCATTGCTGGTACTATTGAATCAAGGCATTGAATGCTACAGATCTCAAAAAGAATTTTATTGTCCTTATACAAGGTAAAACTTGAATATTTCATCAAAAAATTTCAGGATAAAAAGATGTCCCCAATGGGTGAAAATTCATTTATGAAATTATTTTTAACAGGGTACAAAGTAAAGGGGATCTGTTTACCTCCTAAATCTGTATAAGAAAATGAGCAGAATATTACCTTCCAAATAGAACACATAATACAAGAGAATTTTCACATAAGTGAAACTAGGCCATTCTGTCTAATTCAACTAATTTCTATTTATAGATAAGGAATATTTCAAATTATTGGCTCCAGAGTGAAACTAGGTTCAGATATACATGTTAAATTTGTTAAGTATAATGAATTTCCAAACTTGTGTATGGAACGTAACCTATTTGTTTAAGAAAATAAGATTTCTTTTCCTCTTAGTCACATTTTTCTCTTAAAGTTCAATCAATTAAGGAAAATTTCATAACATATAAAGTGATCTAAAATTGTTGGTATGCTATAGAAATTTTTAACTGTTCTTCAGAAAATATGTATTTTATCTTCAATGTCAGTTTACCTAAATAATGAGAAACCATTATGGAGCCACAGTTTTATAAATGCTTATAAAGAGTGGTTTTATAGTTTCCTTATTTAAAACAAACAAAAAAACCGTAATTCAAGCCATGCTCATTTTGCAACAATTCATTGTCCTATGGTTGGATGAGGTTTACTTGTATATCTAATTAGACTGATGTTCACACTGTATCATTTATTGGTTAGAATTCTTTATTGTTTTCTCTTTGTTCAAAAAACAAAATTATCTTAGGTCCCCTTACAAAAAATATCTTATAATAGTAATAGTAAAGCAATTATATAATTTTACTGTGTGGTTGGTTCTGATTATGTGCCACTCAGCTATCTTCTTTTATAAAGTGCCTGTTAAAGTCTTTAGCCCAATTTTTAAAAATTGAGTTATTTTCTCTCGCTTGTAATAATTTGTGGGTATTTTCAAAACTATTTTCTAGATACAATTTCTTTGTTCAGTTTGTGTATTGTCAAATATATTACATTATTAACTTGCCTGTACAGAGCAGTAGTTTCTAATACTGATAAACTTTTATCTATTAATATTTTTTCTTGTATTGTTCTTAACACTTAAATCTTGACTAAAAAAAACATTCCAAACACTTTACAAAATGTTAACATTAATTTAATCCTCATAACCCTATCAGCAGACACTATCATGGTTTTATCTTATAGATAAACAAGGAGATACAAAAGGAGATAAAGTAAGTTATACAGGATCACACCATTATTAAATGTTTCTGAATCCCTCCCTCTACATATTAAGAAACATTGCCTCTCAGTCCCACTCTAACCGATCATTGCACATTTGTTGTGGCTATTTAGCATTTTAGGGAACAAGTTGTACTGCTACTACCAAATTTACAAAAAAGTTGGATACTTTCTGAAATGTCTAAATCCAAGTACAATACCTGATATAGGATAAAGGCTTGAGGAAAAAGTAAAAAAAAAAAAAGAATTCAAAGACTATGATTGTATAAGTTTGTTGATTATTAACAGCATTTACTAATTCAGGAGTGATAACAATAATGATAAATGAAAACAAATAGAATACAAAATAATTTCACAAAATGGGTGCAATTTTAAAATTCCCTCAAGGATACTTATGTTCATGAAGATATTGAATAGACACCATGAAAATAGTTTTTGCCTCAACAACCTGTTTTACATTTGTTTACATTTTAATAGTCATAATAACAAATCAAAAGGATTGAACTGTTAGCCCCAGCAGTCACCACAGACAAAAAATAATTCAGGACGGGTTATAAATCTAATTTTAAAAGCTAAGCCTATAAAAGCTAAAACTATATCATTTCTAGATGAAAACAAATATTCATGATTTCAGAGTGAACAAGTTTTTTTTAGTCAAGATTTAAGTGTTAAGAACAATACAAGAAAAAATATTAATAGATAAAAGTTTATCAGTATTAGAAACTACTGCTCTGTACAGGCAAGTTAATAATGTAATATATTTGACAATACACAAACTGAACAAAGAAATTGTATCTAGAAAATAGTTTTGAAAATACCCACAAATTATTACAAGCGAGAGAAAATAACTCAATTTTTAAAAATTGGGCTAAAGACTTTAACAGGAACTTTATAAAAGAAGATAGCTGAGTGGCACATAATAAGAAAGTATCTCCATGGCACATTATTAATTATAGGTGAACTGCAAGTTAAAACTTCAATGAGATAGCCCATCCATCCAAATGTTCCATTACGAAAACAGACGATAACAGGTGATGCCAAGAGTGTGATATGACAGGAACTCTCATACAAAGCCGGTAGGAGTTTAAAACAGTGCAATCAAGATGGAAAATTCTTTTTCAGTTGTTATCCTATGACCCACCAATTCTACTCCTAGGACATTTGACTGCAAGAAAAGTGAATGTGTTTTTCACACAAGATGACTTCTCTAAAGATATTTGCGGCAGCTTATTCATAAGAGCCCAAAATAAAAAATCCCATCAATGTTCATCAACAGGAGACAGGAAAAACAACCTGGGATCTAATTCTTACAGGGAAATACTTTGATGAAAAAATATTATCAATACTTTTAAAACATGGATAAGTCTCAAAAGTCTGAGGGAAGAAAGAAGTCAGATGCAAAAGAATACATGTCAAGTTAAGGAGCAGTCCGTGGAGACAAAAATCATAGTGGTCGCTCATGGGGGCAGTGGGCCGGGAGATGGGGGCTTGTCTGGATAGGGGCATGAGGAAACTTTGTGGAGTAATAGATATCTATATCCTGATCTGGATATTACTTACTCAGGCACATAGATGTATCACAGTTCATGGGACTATATATTTAATGTTTATGCTCAATATGTAAAGTATATATGCATAAAGTACTGTTAAGAAAATTTGAGAGACAAACCAGTTCTTCCTATAACATAACTGTATCAAAATGAAACCCAAACAAAGTCAATTAAATTTGGCCTTCTTTCATTTCTTGACTACAACTATAAATAAATAGGTAATATAGGGAGAAAAGGGGAACATGTTAAACACCATTGCAGTGATGCAGACTGAAACATACTGTAGAAAACTACAAAAAAAAAAAAAAAAAAAAAAAAAAAAAAAAAAAAAAAAACAAAACAAAAAACTATTCAGTTTCAATAACAAACACATTCCAAGGAAAAAGAAAAGACACACATGGAATTAAGCCTATCAACTTGTAACAATATGAAAATTTTATTTGGATCCTTTTAAAACAAAGGCTTCAAATTTAATATATATTTTATAAAATATAGAACTTACAGGAAGATTGAAAGTTTAAATACTAATGAAATATTTGAATACACTAGAATATTTTTAAGTTTGAGATATAATTGCCATGTTTATGTTAGAAGCTAGATCTAAAATATTTATAAGAATATATGTTAAAAATATTCCTTAATAAAAGTGAAGTTTCCATCAAAATACTTGGATGACAGCTGTTCTATAATGAGAAAAAAAAAGATAAAGGGAAATAATTATGTAACATATCTCTTGCACATAAATCATAAATATTTTACTGTGTAAAATTTGATGTAGTATTTCGACTTACATGAATATAAAAACATTTATTTGTCTTCTAATAAATTTGAGAAAAGTTATTTGAACTATAGAACTCTTATATTATCTTAAAGATGACCTTGCAAAAAGAGTAAACATATGTTTTTCCAGTATCAATAAGGATTTGAAATATTCTTAAGACAAACAGGAAATAAAACCTTTTAAAGATGTTGAAGGCATGTGGTAATTTGCTCATATCATTTGTTCAAGGAACACAAGTCTATCTATTCACCAGACAAAAAGCTGAACGATTAACATAAAAATGTATGACATCTATAAAAGTTAATAGCCGTAACATCAAAAGCTGGCAAATATAAGAGCTGAATAAAAATAAGAGCTGCAGCCTGACAACTATTTACTTCACAATCTAGAAAAAATTTCTTGAGAGGCTTTGAGGTTTTGTTCCAAATTCTTCATCTTGTTTATTTTAGTGAGACTTAATTTATTACTTTGGAGAAGCATATTGATATCAAATAAGAAAATTAATTGAAATATGTATACATAAAGCTATAAATACACTTTACTTATGTGTTGTATCATTTAATAAAATATACTTTATTTCCTTAATTTTATGTTGTATCCATTTACATCATGGCTACAATACTTACAGAATGTTAAATCCCTTTTTTCAATGAAAAAGATGTTAGAAAGTATCAAGCATTGTTGCAGGTTTTTCTGCCAGCACTACCTTTTTTTTTTATAAGCAACAAAATCTATTATTTTTTAATCATGTCAGTCAGATCTAGTTCTAGATTTTTTTCTCTCAGGATAACTAATCTCTACTTGCAATGTAAACATAATCTTAATAAAGCATTAATAAGACAATGAGTCAAATAAATGTGTGTATAGTAATTTACTAATACAGATATTATAATATGTGATCCTTGAGAAAATTACACTTTGCAATTGAAAAAGACAATTCTCATTAGATTGAATTTCTCATCAGATGAAGAGCTCAAATTTGTTCATTTTTCACCAAATGTAAAATATCTTCTGAAATCAAGCCATGTATGACACTTAAACAATCAATTTTTTTTTTTAATTTGGGCCAGGTGCACTGGCCCATACCTGTAATTCCTAGCACTTTGGGAAGCCAAGGTATCACTTCAGGCCAGGGGTTTGAGACAAACCTTAGCGATATAAGGAGACCCAGTCTCTAGAAATTTTTTATTTAATTAGCTGGCTAGCTGTATTCGTAGATATTTCATTATTTTGTGGCTATTGTAAATGAGATTGTGTTCTTGATTTGACTCTCAGCCTAAATGTTACTGGTATATAAAAATGCTATTGAGTTTTTGTACATTTATTTTATATTCTGAAAACTTTTGAAAGTTGTTTATAAGTTCCAGCAGCCTTTTGGCAGAGTCTTTGGGGTTTTCTAACTATGGAATCATAGAGAAGAGAGATAGTTTGACTTATTCTTTTACTATTTGGATCCATTTATTTCCTTCTCTTGCCTGATTGCTCTGGCTAAGACTTCCAAGTAGTATGTTGAAAGATCTCTACAATAAGAACTACAAAACACTGCTGAAAGAAATCAGAGATAACAAAAATACATGGAAAAACATTCCATGTTCATGGATTAGAAGAATCAATATCATTAAAATGGCCACAGTGCCCAAAGCAATGTACATATTCAATGTTATACCTATCAAACTACCAATGTCATTCTCACAGAATTAAAAAAATAAAACTATTCTAAAATTCACATGGAACCAAAAAAGAGCACAAATAACCAAAACAATCCCAAGCAAGAAGAATAAAGCTAGATGCATCACATTACTCAATGTCAAACTATACTATAAGGCTACAGTAACCAAATAGCATGGTATTGGTATAAAAACAAACAGATCAATGGATCAGAATAAGAAACTCAGAAATAAAGCCACACATCCTATAACCATCTGATCTTCAACAAGGCTGAGATAAACAAGCATGCAGAAGAATGAAAGTGGACCCTTAAATTTTACCATATACAAAAATTAACTCAATGTAGATTAAAGATTTAAGTGGAAGACCTCACACTATAAAAACCCTAGAAGAAAACCTAGGAAATATCCTTATCAACATTGGCCTTGAGAAAGAATTTTTGGCCAAGTCCCCAAAAGCAATTGCAACAAAACCAAAAATTGACAAATGGGAACTAGTTAAACTAAAGAGCTTCTGCATTAAAAAAAAAAAAAGAAAAAAAAAAAACTGTAAACGGAGTAAACAGACAACCCACAGAACAAGAGAATATATTTGCAAACTATGCATCTGACAAAGGTCTGATATCCGGAATCAATAAAGAACTCAAGTCAACATGTAAAAAACAGATAACTCCATTTAAAAATGGGAAAAGGACATCAACACTTTTCAAAAGGAGACATACAAGTAGCCCACAAACATATGAAAAAATGCTTATCATCATGAATTAGAGAAATGCAAATCAAAACCACAATGAGATACCATCTCACACCAGTCAGAATGGCTTTTATTAAGTAAAATATCACAGATGTTGATGAGGGTGTGGAGAAAGCTGAATGCTTATATACTGTTGGTGGGAATGAAAATTAGTTCAGACACTGTAGATAGCAATTTGATTTCTCAAAGAACTTAAAATAGAGCTACCATTCTACCTAGCATTCCCATTACTAGGCATATACTCAAAGGAAAACAGATCCTTATACAAAAAGATACATGCGCCCAAATGTTCATTGCCATAGCAATGAACACGAAACATCACAAGAGCAAAGATAATGAAATCAACCTAGGTGCCTATCAATGGTAAATTGGATTAAAAAATATGGTACATAGACAGCATCTAATACTACACAGTCATAAAAGAATGAAATAATGCCATTTGTGGCAAACTAGATGGAGCTGGGGTTCATCATTCCAAAGCAAATTAATGCAGGAACAGAAAGCTACATACTGCATGTTCTCATTTATAAGTGGAAGGAAAACACTGAACATGCATAGACCTAAGAATGGGAATAGACACTGAAGACTACTGGAGGAGGGAGAGGGAGGCGGCGTGCATCGTAAAGCTACCTACTGGGTACTATACTCACCACCTGGGTGCAATATACCCATGTAAAAAACCTGCACATGTACCCCTTGCATTGAAAATAAAGGTTGACATTTTAAAAATAATTTTAGGACACTTCAAGCACATATGATTATTAACTATGTTACATCATGTTGTACATTTTATTTCCAGAACTTACTCATTTTAAACCTGCAAGTTTTGTACATTTTGATCAATATCTTCCCCTCTCATCACCCACCTCCTGAATTCTGATTATTTCTTTTTCACAGTTTTTATGTTTAAATACAGAAAGTCTATTTCTAAAAAAAAAAAAAAGAAAAAAAAATGTTAGCCAGGCTCGGTGGCAAGTATGTTCCTATAGTCCCAGAAACACAGAGGATTGCTTGAGCCCAGGGTTTAGAGGCTTCAGTAGCCATGACTGAGTCCGGCCTGTGCAAAAGTGCAAGATCCTGTCCTAAAAAAACTTAAATTTAATAAAGTAACAAAAAGGAACAATGTTCCTTTTAATATAATATGAAATGTTCATAATATATAATATATATGTAGGATGTCTATATGTCTAGTAAAAAAATTAACTGTCATTAAAATTGAGAGGTTCAGGTATGTTCATCTCCTCCATACCAGGCACTGGCTTCACATCTCTTGATCCACCAAGAAACTTCTGGGAATAAATGTGGCATAGAAAAAAGGAGCACAAAATTAGATCAAGTAACAAATTTCCAGCTATGAAATATTTGCCAAGTTTTTTTTTCCTTCCTTCTCTTCTTTTGTCATCCTTATTCTTCCTTCCTTCTTTTCTTCCTATCACTAGATGCATACACACCTTATATTAAAACAGATAATAGCATTTATAACATTCCAATTTAAGAGTATTTATTAAAGTTATTCACAAATATAAAATGTATCATGTAATATGTAAATATTTAAGAAAAACCTTGGAAGAATATACTTTTTGTTATTTTATTTTATATGAGAATTACAAGTTTAAGTACTTGCAATAACCTGGTAGAGGCCATATAGTCTAATCCCTCATTTCATATATATTACGGGACTTAGATTCAAAAAGTGCTAGGACAGAAAAATCTTAACTCTTTTTCTTCTCAAAAGAGTACTTGCTGTGTTTCATTCTTACTTCTTCCATATTTTATTTTCAGTTGTCTTTTTCATCCCTAGCTGCCAAACTTAACTACCTAGTTATCAGAATTTATTTTCTTCCATTCTGTAATCTAAGCAGAGATCCTTTCTCTTCAGTCATATCCTGGGCTTTGGCTGTTAATTGTTTCCAAACTAGATCTATAGTGTTACATTTCTGTTTGACCTATGATTTTATGTTAATTTTTCATGCATTCTAACATTACCATTTAATAGTCTGCTCAGTGGAATATTTCTTCAGTAGAATGTTGATAAATACATCTAAAAATGATTCAATTAAAAATAATCTTAGTAGCTTTATGTTTGAAGTAAATGTCTAAGGTTCTTTAAAACAGGAATTCTTAGAGCTTTTTATATAAGATTAAATCTCTATAAAGGTGGCATACCACATGTGGCACTTTCTTTTCTTTCATGTATCTCTCAAGTCACTCCTTTAGTTTTTAAATAAATATGTGATGTACTGATAGCCCATTTTGTGTAAAACAGTATTAAAAGAAAAACAATATTCTAAAAGTAGCTAATTTTATTTGAGGATTATGTACATTATGCCCTAAATATATGTGTTTTATATTACATATGCCATTGCCAGGTACTTTGCAAAATATCTATAAGTGTTTTATGACATTTCAGCAGAAGTGTCTGTGTTAGAAATCATAAGATTCAAGAAGGCCTCAATTTTACATAATACACATACGAACATGTCTTTAATAGTTAAATGCCAGATATTTATATAATTATTATTGCAAAAACTATTATCAGATACTGTTCCAAGTGCTTTATATATGTAATCTCATTTTATTTCATATTTTGTTAGAGTGATATTTTATTTATTTAAAAATTTTATTTGTATAACTTTATAAGGTACAAGTATAATTTTGTTATATTACATAATGGTGAAGTCAGGGCTTTTAGTATAGATATCATGGCAATAATCCACGTCGTATCCATGAAGCAATTTCTCATCATCCAGGCCCCCCTCATTACCCCATTTCATTTTATAACATCTTTATGTGATAGTGGTTATCACAACTCTATGTGATTATCTCCACTTTGTATAGGAGAAAACAAAGCTTCACAGATACTAAACTGCGTATTCAAAACCTCTCAGCTTACAAGTGGCAGAACAGAACTTGAAGCTAGATCTTTTTAAGTCTAAGGTTTATAGCATTTTTTTCATTAGGCTCTTTCAATGCCCTATGAGAAAATCAATCAGTTCCTCAAGCAAGAACATAGAAATATTAAACTAAGTCAATTAATCTTCATTTGTTTTTATACTAAATTAGCAAATATTAAATATATGAGACCTAATGTATCTTTTAGACATACATAAGATCTATATATAAGATAAAAATTAAGATATTAAGAGAAATCTTAAATATGTTCTTTGAAAAGCAATAACTCTATCCATATTTTAGATATGCTATTTTGGTTAGGCAATGGAAATATAAATAGATTCCACTTTTAAAGTATAACGAATAAAGTCTTTCTAGAGAGCACAAATTATTGACACATTCTAAAGATACATGATTTCTAAACAATTATGAGGGAAGAGTTTCATTATGGTCTGGTTTACAAATTGAAAATACAATTATAAAATAATACTGAAGCATGGAAAGTGAAATAAATTATGCATACTTATCAAATATGCCTGCAAATTTCCTCATAAGGATACTAAACAAATTTAATGATAAAGTTATATTTGAAAATCAAAAACATATTTTGTAAGAAATATCCTATTTATAAAAACTGAACAAATAGAACAAAAACTATCATATGAAATATTGAGAATTTGGATATTGGATGTTTCAAAGACAAATTTTAAATCTTCAAAGACAAATATTAAAATTTAATTTTAAATATTAAAAATAAATTTGTTATTAAAAATAACAAATATCCCTTTCAATAGATTCTAAATTTCATTAATCTTTTATTTACAAGAGTTGTCATCTGTTTTTCCTTATATTACGTATTTCAATTAATTTGTATTATCTTTTACTCGTATTTCCCTATTTATAAGCACTGTGCTATTATTTCACTTAGTACTCTTGAATTTCATTATCACATAAAAGACACTCATGATTCATTAATGAGTCAATTGGAAGAATAGCTAACACTTACCTATTGTTAAGTGCTATATATATAAAATTTTATTTTATGTATTATATATTTATATATTATATATGTTTTTATATATTATTTAATATTTTATATATATAATTTCATCCCTTGTAAGTACTAGTATTAGTCTTATTTAACAAGAGGGAACTGAGGTGCTGATTGTACAGTAAGCCCAAGGTAACATAGCATGTAGACACTAAAGAGGGCAATGGAAGCTGGATTTCTAGTTACAGAGTTTGTTCTCTGGCTCTTCAATGCTGAGTTTGCATGGTCAAATTTAAAATGTGAGCAACAGCAAGGGTCTCAGATTTTACACTCATGTATTTATTTTAAGAGATTTTAAATAAATAATCCACCTATTCAATAAATTTTTAAAGCAAAAATAAAATTAGTCACTGTAAAAAAATCTAGAAATGATTGACACTAAGCATTACAATAAAACATGATGTGAGCTATACATGTCAGGAGATTATAGTAAAAATAAAACTGGGGAGTTTTGATTTAATGTCACTAAAACTTGCTTTGAAATGAAGAGCAGTAATGTCTATTTTGAGTTTCCTAAATTGAAAATTTGCATTCACATGTTTCTAACAACTTCTATTCCCCACATTACCCTAGCTGGAATAGAATGGTAACATTACCAGACACTGTTCTCTTTTGAAAACATGGACTCTTGTCCATGACAAATAATTGTAACATATATCAGGAAGGAAAAAAGTCTGAACTAGCATCATTATACAATTCTTTCTACTAATGTTAGAATAAAAGCTGCTGTCACAGTTGGAAGCCAGCTAGAGGGCTAATTTCCCTCCAAAGAACAAGCAAGTTAAGTTCAATGATTAAAGTTTTAAAGGTGTATAGGAGTTCAATATCCTTGCTCTACCTGGTTTTCTTCAGTCACTAATCCATAATCCGTTACGATTTAAGAGATGCAACTGAATTGATCTTATTAGAAATTCACATTCCTTTAAACTTATATCTCAACAACAAAAAAAGTTCTCAGATACAAGTTATGTGGTCCTTTATAAGGACATGAATATATTCACAATACAACTCCAAGTATTTAATTTAAAAAGTTAGAAGAAGACCAAGCATCGTGTTTCATTATGTCAAAAATACACGTTCTATTTTGAGCTAACAAGCCACTTTTAGTTAACTTACTCTATATACTGCTTATACCTTCTTCCCATCATTCCTTTAATTTATGTGATCAACCCTCTTAACACGGTCACAGCATGCTTCTTAGATGAAAATGATATTTTAAAGGCTACTAAAAAGTAGCAAATGTAAATTTAAAAAAATCTCCATAGTAAATTTTTTATCGTAGATGTCTTCCTCTTCTTAAGTCAAGCATTTTGAAAGGCAATTATTCAAAACCATTATATGAGAACAAACTAAAGGCAATAATTCCTTATTTGTGTAATATTAAAGAATTATTTTGAAAAATTACATTATATTTAAATTTACCTGAAATTTGAATAAATAAATGTAATTTTAATAAGAAATAAAAAATATTAGGCTGATTACTTTGATGAGGGCATTTCTCAGAAAAGACATTTGACAACTGGGAAATTATGGAAGTTTGAACTCAGGATTATAAACTACCAAATTTCCCTTACTCTTATAAATAAAATAAAAAAAAAATCTAAGAAGAGATAAGAAAGCAGATTGCAAAAGAAGTGAAAAGTTAAGCACAGTCAGGTTATATTCAGGCTTGGCTTGTTCAATTGTGATGTGTGAAGTCAAATTTGCACCTGTCCTGGGATCTGTGTGTGTTGGCAGGGGACGCTGGGACCCGAGCTCACACACTTTACAGAGCTGCATTATCAACCAATAATGCAACCTTTGACGTGTCACCATTTCACAGTATGCTGAAGTCTGACGAAATGGAAACCACTAGAATGTACAACTGAATAATTTACAAGACTCAAAGGCCAAAGTCTTTCTCTTTCCCACACTGTCCCCTACCACCATGTGACTGTGAAATGTATCACCAAGTGATGGATGGATAGAGGGAGAACAAAGGATTGTGAGCAAAAAGATTGGAACTTTTTTTATTTTTGAATTAACATGATTCTTAACAAAAAGTTTATGTACTCAGTTGGTCTCAATAGAATATCTGAGAATTTTTTTTTCCTGAACATCCGCTAACTTTAAACTTGGTGATAATGCACACATTTTAGAGGCAGTTATGTTCTTTTGCAGAGAAGCCAAAAAGGCTTCTATATTATGTCACCCTGTGACAGAGCAATGAACAGAGGAGTCCTCAGAGTGCTGCCTTGGAACCCTGCCACTGCGTGATGGCAGCTGGTGATTAATAATCTTCAACGAAATAGTAATTCAAGCAGGACTAGGCAGGCCCACCAGCTCTAGGGTTCTAACAGTAAAAATCAGTATCAACTAATTTTCAATAGTCCTTAAAATATGCAGTCATCCTACAATCAGTTGTTTGTATAATGCGTGATAAAAGATCTATGCAAGACAGGCAGAATGTCCAATTTATGATTTATCAAGCACCAATTTTTAACATAATTCTTCAAGCATGAATTCATTATCAACCCATTTTTTTCAGAAAACAGAAGGTGCTCATCACTTACTCTAATATGATGTACTCAAGAAGTTCTTATGCAAATATAATATTGTTAAATCGATACTTACATGACAAAATCAGATGCAATAAACTCTAGTAAATAAAATGATTTTTCTAAGAATCGGTAGCAACATGGTGTACTTGAAATCATTGAAATACTGAAGTTAATTTTCAATCACTAAAAATGTATTTCAAAAAAGTTGTATTGAAATGTTCCGCAATCAAAATTAGCTTAAAATTGTATATATTTTTGTAAGGATTTTTACCCTGAAGATTATATAAAAGATTTCAATGTATTTTCTTTCCTAAAGGTATAGAGTGAATTATACAAGAATTTGAAAAAATTCCGTAATATCCCATAGCTCAATTAAAATACAAACAACCAAGATTAAAACCCCAAACTTCAAATATTTAAGGAAAAAAAAAACTTTCTGAATAACACCTAAAATCCTAAAACTTATGAGAAATAACAAACAGATGTTCCTATACTTAAATTTGATTAAGAAACAATAAAGAAATATAACCTCAGAAGAGAAGATACAGCAAATATATCTAAGTTACAAACATCGGGAGCCTAAGGGCAACTGAGAGCACATCTTTAGTCTCAAGAATACACATAAACTAGACTGCCTTCCTTCAGCCATCACAATTTAAAAACAGCCCGAAATCAACCTCAAAGTGCTGCTTGCTCAAAGGTCCTGCTTACTTTGAGGCAGTAGAAACAAAGTATTTTTGTGTCTGTGGATTTTTACCACTGTTTTTTATGTCTGGAAACTTTGGCTCCCATACCAACCAAACATTGTAGTTCAAGACAATTAAGTATTCTCACCCAGAACCCTATTTCTCTACATCACAAAATCACCATGCACTTGGCATTCCTGGCAGCTTTTGGCACAGTGACTGTGGGTCAGAGCTGAGAAGATCTGGCAATGCAGTTTGGGGAAAGCTTCTTTATTGCAGCTGTCAATACTTCTGTCTGACCCAGTGAATCAACTCAAATCTCTCAATTTCTCTCTCTCTCTCTCTCTGTCTCTCTGCAAGGAATGCATGTGAATTAAAATTCAATTTTAGATATTATACTGAAATACAAAATCAGTGACTTTTCGGTATGGCCTGCAATGTCTGAAAGAAAAAAGAAATGTTTCTAATATATTTTCTCTGTCATTTTCTTCCATCTTATTAAAATGCATTAACATATGTGCCCCAAACACTGCTTTGACTGCTTTCATTTTCTGTCCATATCTTCAAACATTGGTATTTATTTAAGTAATGATTTAGAATGTTAATCAGTAATTTGCCTGTTAGTATTTTTTTTCTGGAAGTGTGTTTCTACACCTTCCTCTATGTCGTTGCAGCATTATAAAGTGACATCTTGGTTGTACTTGAATAAAACACAGATTTTGTTCGAATGCAAAAGGGCACATGTGCCAATAACCTTGAGTGTTAAGCAAACGCAGTACTTTGTGGCAGCCATAGCTCTGGAAGTTTTAAGAGTGCCCTAGGAACAATAAAGTTACAATATTCAGCTCTGACATGATTCTGTTATACATCACCTTGGAAAACATTTAAAGTTCAAATTTTTAAATTTGTAGAGAATAAATAAAGCATAAGACTCCTGTGTCCTTTTATAATACTGTAGGCCCACCGATCGCATGTGGCCCAGGACGGCTTTGAATGTGGCCTAACATAAATTTGTAAACTTTCTTAAAACATTATGAGTTTTTTTGTTTTGTTTTGCAATTTTTGTTTTCTAGCTCATCAGCTATCATTAGTATATTTTATATGTGGCCCAAGACAATTCTTTTTCCAATGTGGCCCACAGAAGCCAAAAGATTGGACACCCCTGCTATAGACGATGGTAAAAACAGAAGAGAGGTAAACTTGTGCTTATCTATTTCAGTTCTGCTGATTTCCTCTTTTGTGAAAGTAATAATCTTGATGGTGATTCATATAGTGAAAATGCCAAATTCTCCAGCATCAGAAAAAAAAAATAGTAGAATGCAGTTGACTTGGCAAAATGATGATTTCTTTGTATTTAGAGCACCTTTAGTTAAGTTTAGGATAAACTGGTAATTTAATTTTTAACTTTTTAACAAATATGGCCATTATGCCCTGAAGTTTAATCTATGGATATTCTGGTCCTTTGAAAATGTAAATACATTTAGACACAAGCTATACCCCAAAATCATCATTCAATCTCTTCAAAACATCAAACCTGCAGATAATCAGAAATCTTTACCTCATGTTTTTCTCCATAACATCATAAATAATGATTGACTCAAGAATAGCGGAAAACAGAAGACAGAGAGAAGGTACGAGAATATATAAACCAGGTAGTTAGGATCTAGGAATTCATTATATGTAGTTGAATGCAAAATTTGTTGATATCTAACATAAAATGAAAATCTTCTCCCTTCCAACCTCCTCATCCGGCTCTTTTGTTTGTTCCTTTTGTGGTGTCTCCCAGGAGTTCTAAAATGCACCATTTGCTATTTCAGAGGCAGTCTAATTTTCCAAATTTTAAGTTGTATTTTCATAAAGCTACTAAGAGGCAAATATTTTTTTCCCTTTCACATTATAGGGGCAAATACTTATTGAGATGTGTCTGCATACTCAATACACTGTGTTCTTGGCAACAAACATCAAACCAGAAAAATACAATGAAAAATTGAACATATATTAGCACTTATTATATGCTCAGGATGTGTGTCGTGCACCAGAAAGAGCTTATGGCCCTGGGTTCAAAGTGCAAGCCTGTCACTTCATGTCTGTGGGACTTGGGTGCTGCATGTTCACTGACAAAGATTTAATTGGCTTACTTATGTAGGGGATTTGGTGCTACATCTGTCTCACCAATTCAAGTGCCCTTCTAAGTTACTGTTAATTTTTCCCATTGTATCTTGGCAGTAAATGATTTTATATTCTTATAGATACTAGGGGATAAATTAAAATATGAAATGAAAATAATGAAATCCGAAATTATTTTGCAATGCCATAAAGAGGAAACACTGTAAAAATTGTTAATTAACCCAATCTACTTTCAATGTGTAATTTGTAGTCATGGTCTTTGACTATTCCTTCCCTTCCTTCCCTTCTTCCCTCCCTTCCCTTCTTCCCTCCCTTCCCTTCCTTCCCTTCCTTCACTTCTTCCCTCCCTTCCCTTCCTTCACTTCTTCCCTCCCTTCCCTTCCTTCACTTCTTCCCTCCCTTCCCTTCCTTCACTTCTTCCCTCCCTTCCCTTCCTTCACTTCTTCCCTCCCTTTCCTTTCTTCACTTCTTCCCTTCCTTTCCTTTCTTCACTTCTTCCCTTCCTTTCCTTTCTTCACTTCTTCCCTTCCTTTCCTTTCTTCACTTCTTCCCTTTCCTTTCTTTTCTTTCTTTCGAGACAGAATCTCGCTCTGTGGCCCAGGCTGGAGTGCAGTGGTGCCATCTCAGCTCACTGCAACCTCCGTCTGCAGGTGCACGTAATTCTCATGTCTCAGCCTCCAGAGTGGCTGGGATTACAGGTGTGCACCACTATGACCAGCTAATTTTTATATTTTAGTAGAGACAGGGTTTTGCATTGTTGACCAGGCTGGTCTGAAACTCTAGGCCTCAAGTGATCCACTTGCATCAGCCTCCAAATTCTTGGGATTACAGGCGTGAGCCACTGTGCCCGGACTGGTCTTTGAATTTCTAAGGGCATAAAAACCATAAAAAGGAATCAAAATACAAAATTAAAAACTATTTCAGTGGAAAAATAGGTAAACTGATGGCCTCTTAAAGAATTATTTTCATATGTGATAATAGTCTAATTCCAAAAAACAGCTAATTGTACTTAGCAAGGATGCTAAAAGATGTAAATTTTAAGGCCATGTTCAGATTTTAAAGTGCAAACTCTTCAAATTTAAATGACCTTTGAAATAGTGAATACACAAAGTGTTTGAAATTCTGAACATCAATGAAATATATTTTAGACAGAACAAAGCATTCATTATTTCTAATTATTATTAAAAACTGAGAACCTTTCAGCCTTTTAAGTGTCAAGACATTATTTGTGGATGATTAAAGTAACACAAAGTGTTTTCTTGGGCAGAAAAAAGTTGAACACAAAATCAAGCATATCCAATACCCTTGAAAATCTATTAAAACATTCATTTGGGAAAGTGTTCTTTTATTAACAGTTTCTCTTGCAACTAAAGGAAATCTCCTATATCAATGTAGATACCAGAGTTTTGGATTTGACAATATCCTAAAAATCTATTCAATTGCATATTTTGAATATTTTCCATGCATATTTTCCATGCAGAGTTGAAGACAGGCAGACAGCTATGAAAGTACAATTGTTTAATGTTAAAAACATGTTTTGTTCAGCTGCAACCCAAGTTAAATAAAAACTCTACTTAAAACAAAAAGTTAAAACTCTTATGTACAAATGAGACTTCTCTATCACAATTACAGGATTTCTAATTTAAAAAAAAATTTTTAAAAACACAAAATTTAAAAGTATTTAAAATTATTTTCTTAATTAGAAATCCTGTGATTGTAAGAGAAGTATCATTTGTACATAAGTGTTTTAAATTTTAAAAAGATTTAAATTTTAAAAACACATAATAGAGCCTAACCTGTTATTTACAGGTAAAATAACTCAAGTGTTTCATTCAAGTCCTGACTAATGATAGATAATCCTAGAGCTCAGTAAACCAACACTAAGCCCTGGGCCTTTGCTTTATATCACATTCTAAATTGAGGCTTATCTATCTATCATCTCAAATCAGAGTTTACTTTCTACCCTTCCTTCTGGTGTTGTATTGACACTGATCTGAGTTCTATAGTTTTTGGAAGATACATATTGTTATCTAAAGCATGATTTTTATTATGTTGACTTTGAGAGCCTTTAGCAGATATCTGAATTTTGGGGCTTTAGGGAACATTACTAAACTCATTACTTCAGAAAGAGAAGTAGGAAAAAAAGAGAAAAACAGAGCGATCTCTTCTTGTTTTTTTTTTTTCTCATTATACTCATTAATACTCACTATAAAAAAGAAGGAAATAGTTCCTTCCTGGAATATGATAACCCTTTATACAGAAGCTTTGTTACTTATTTTGGTTCACAATTTCAATGCATAGAATACATTAATTAATCCCACACATGGATGTTGTCTACAATTGGATTATAGTTTAAAACCATCTAATTTAGTAAACATTTATAGTATAACTAATTTTTCCAGCCTCTGTAATGTATTTTCTTCCTACTTCACTCTTATCAATGCCTAATTCCATCACAATAAAATGCCTCACTAGAGGAAACTGACAAACTATTAATGTTACAAATACCTACTTTCGGTTAAGAATAAAAAGACACAAGCCATGCTCTAAAGAAGTTTAGGATTTAGTGAACTAAAACCAAGAAAAAGACTGATTACAGTATAGGAAGACAGTTCCGGCATTAAGCATAGGACGCTGTGGAAGAACTAAAGAGAGGAATCCTTAGGACAACACATCAGGTTAAGGAAAGCTTTCATATGTGGCATAGGCTAAGCCCCTAAAGAAAATGACGCTTGAGCAGTTACTAAAGAGTGAGAAGGTTTTCATGGGGCAGAAAAGGAGAGACTTGTTATTTCAGTGAGAACTATAAGTCCACTTACAAGTATAAATAACTGAGATACCAGAGGTTGAATCTAAGTACTCTAACTCATTATATGTGCAACATAGAATACACACGGAGTTTGTGATGCAGTACAAGGATGGAAAAATAAGCTATGCAAACATCAGGGTAGCCATTTTTTATATTCTGCTCACTCAAAACACATAAACATAGCAGTAGATAACGGCTACACAATGTTCAACAGTGATTTCCTTATAGCCTATTTTGTAAAATGACAGATGTCTAGACCCGAGATTTCACAGTGGGAACACAGACAACATTGAGTGTAGAAATGTTTCCAAAATGAATAAAACACCATTTTATCACACTGTTATAATCATCTGACTTCAGGAATTATTCTAACACTACTTTCCAAATGGATTCCTATAAGCATTACATTTAAATTTTACAAATGTTGAATTATATAATATAAAATATAATTTATAATTATATAATTATGTATTATATAACATAATTACTAATTTTATTATATAATTACTTTCATTGTGTTATTGTGAATAAAATACACTTTTATCTTCCCTGTTCTTCCCAGTAAAGAACACGAAAAAAGAAAAGAAAAAACATATTTTAAAATAGGTGCTTCAGTTATGTTAGTGATCTAACATTCGGCTATTAAAATTTTAAAAATCTAATTTTTATATGTGTGTAGAACCCATTTTCCCATATACACACTAACAGATTTATGCCTTTTCCTATTCGTCACTTCTTTATTTATTGTTACAAACCCTTAACACGTTTTCTGGCTATTTGAGGAAAAGAAATTGTGTCTGACAGCAAGAAGCATGTTATATCCAATTCCATTTTCCACCTCTTTCCCCTTCACTTTTGACACCTTTCTGCAAACCCCAGTGCTTAACTGAATACCTAGGGGTGTCGCCTGTGAAACATTTTGAAGTAGTTCAATGGGGATGATTTATAGCAATATATAAGATGACAGATGTACTGAGGAGGTTTGAAATGATCTTACATGGTGTCCATACTAAGATGAGCACCTGATACCATGGTACTATTTATTAACATTCCAAGAGATTAGACCTTATTAAGATTCTCAGACTCTGACACCTATAAATGTTGCATATCTGAGGACATAGGACTGACCTTTTTCTCGGCATACCTACGAGAAAAAAAAAATTCAATGGGTTGATAAAGTACACTTTAAAACAACAAATTATTATTTCTGCTGTTTAATCTGAGGTAACATATACAAAGACATGATGGAATATTTACTATTTCGTATTTTGTATCATTTTTTCACTATTAACTATATCTGGTGAGCCCTGGGATTATGAACATAAGAAACATCAAGTGATATTTCTGATTAAATATTGAAAGACTGATACCAGGAATTACTGCTTTTACCTCTCCAGCAGCTACCTGCCACCCCACAATTGCTGGCACAAAATAAAGTCTAACACACAAAGAAAAAGTGAAAGGAAAATGATTAAAAGAAAATAAAAGATTTCAAATGATTTGGAGACGACAGGAACCATAGCAACCAATTTAGGAGAATGGACACAGTTTCATATTAAATGCCTTCAATGGGAGGAATAATAATAATAGATCCAATTTGCCCTCAGAGAAGCCCAGATTGGAGGCATGAGTCCCTATGGAAATTTTGGGTGCAGGCACCAATGAAAACAAGAGCATTTGCTGAAAGTGTGTAAACAGAACAGTGGGGCCTGGCGCTATGGCTCACACCTGTAATCCTAGTACTTTGGGAGGCCGAGGCTGGCAGATCGTCTTTGCTCAGGAGTTAGAGACCAGCCTGGGCAACACGGTGAAACCCTGTCTCTACTAAAATACAACAAATTAGCTGGGCGTGGTGGCTGTGCCTGTAGTCCCAGCTACTCGGGAGGGTGAGGCAGGAGAATTGCTTGAACCTGGGAGGTGGAGGTTGTAGTGGGCCAAGATCGCACCACTGCACTCCAGTCCAAACTCAGTCTCAAACAAAAACAACACAAAACAAAAACAACACAAAACAAAAACAACACAAAACAAAAACAACACAAAACAAAAACAACACAAAACAAAAACAACACAAAACAAAACACAAAACACCAAACACAACACAACACAAAACAAAAAGAACAGGGAGGAATTTCCAGTGCCCTTCTTAACCTTTTACCGCTTCCATCTTTCTCCCTCTCCCGTGCCACATAGGAGGAGAATGCTCTCTGGAGAAAATAAGTGGGAGCTGCTCCGTGATCATGGACACCAGAAGGAAACAGGCACCTTCTCCTGCTGGCTAATGAGAGCTGATTGTTATATCCTTAGAAATTTGGTAATCAATTGTTAAACATAGGCATTATTATTAATTAAATTATATAAACTCTCAATTATATTAAGGACAAAGATGATAAAATAAAAATTCTCATCTTCCTAATTATTTTACTATTAGCTATGCTCTCGATCATATTTTGTCTGTATCTGAATTAGTATGGTGGAAATACTATACAATACCATATAATGATGTGTCACTGCACATCTTTTCTTAACTCTGCACTCAGTAAAATCATACTGATAGCTCAAATGAAATTGGCCATATTGTCAATATTTACACACTTATGGAAAACAGCAAACACTACAAATCAGAGCTTGATTAATTGTATTGTTGTTTGTCTAGGTTTAATAAAGTAATAGCAAAAATATAAATAATGCAGGCAAACCTAAAAGTGTGTTGTATCTGCTGCTCAAGGTGATATTTCAGTTTAGTAAATACAGTTTTAGAAGAATAAGAAATAGTTTAACAGTAGAAAACATATCAGAAGAAATTTTCATGATTTTATTGTATAAAGAATTAGTGGGCTGGGATGCATCACCAATGGCCAAATTATTATTAAATTGCACAAATATGTTGGCTATGGATATAAGAAGTTAGCAAAAATCAGTGAAAGCATTCTGTGAGAATCAATCGGCTATAGAGAATGTACACTCAGCTAATAACTTACTAATAACAGTAAAATATTAATGTTACACTTCTTTTATATTAGTAAAATTTACAATAAACATACATATAACATACACCTACATTTTTTGTTTTTGTTCAGCGAACCAACATTAATTAGCGCATCACTGGATAACAGGAACAAGTAGGTAAAAACAGAGGGATTTAACTTAAAAATAGAGAATGTAAGCCAAAGTCTACTATGAAATTGGACCCTTAGCTTCCTTCATTCTCCCTGCTACCAGATGCCAATATCCACTGCCTCTTAAAATACTGTTTGTTGCCCATTCCATACATATACTATAGCTCTCTAGGTCCTTGATAATCTCTCATGTCTTATAACCTGTATCTAATTTTTAAAGTATGTTTAATGCTCTATTGTTGATTCTGCAAAATGTCTTCATATCAGTCTTCTGATCACTATGGTTTTCTTCAGCTGTGCTTATTCTGCTAACTTTCCAGTGAGTTTTTACCTTAGTTATTATATTTCCTATTTCCAGTAGTTCTCTGTTTTCTTCATGTATTTTGTTTTATGTTTCCCTTTTCTCCTAATTCTGGCTGGTCGTTTGTGAATGTATTTTGCTTTTATTAATGATTTGACTCTGTCTAATTTGTTTAAACAAATTAACCATACCTATTTTATATTTTGCTTCTCATTTTTGTCTGCTGTCTCTCACCCATGGTCCCTTGATCCCTTGTGTATTTTATAATTGTTTTGTGATTTTGCTTATATTGTGGTATCTTCTCTGTGAGAATAATAAAATGACTGGGTTGAAAATATAACACTCAAGGAAGATTTTACATATGTTTTTGTAAAATACTTGGGAAAGCCCTGAGTCCATTTTAAACTTAATCTGGGTTTATTTCCTCTGCACTATACAAATAACATGTGCTGAGGCTCCACTTCCACGACAGCCTTCTCATAACAATAAATTCTCGGAAGAGATTTTTCTCCACACCACCTAAAGTCAAGGCTGAGACAAATTTCATACCCCCCAGTTCCCCTTTAATCGCTATGTTGTTTGGTGTTTTTGTATTTTTCGTTTTAAACTTACTCTTACTAATAGTCCTTTGTGCATTCATGATTACACAACCTGAGAAAAAACCCCAACCACCCATGGGCCCAAATCTCTTTTCCGTACACATTGCAAAGGTCCATGAAAAGCTAAACATTAACACTTTAACGATTAAAACCTTGTTAAAGGTTACATTTTGTGTGATGCTCTTACCACAATATTTAAAAATCTCTAGGCCACTCAGGTTCCGATTACAGATACCCCCATGCTAACTGACATCTTCAGGATTAATACTATCTTCATTTGTCATACGGCTTGGTGTTGGACTCAAATCAGTGAGTTACTTATTTTGCTGAAAGCTCATCAATGCATCAAAAATATTATTTTTGTATTTTATGCGGTATTTTAGGTATTTTGTGGCAAGTGAAAATTAGGATATCTAGACTTCCCTGATGCCAAAAATCAGATCTCTAAGTATAATCCTGTAAAATAGAATTTTAAAATGTAAGTGAAAAAACAAAATGTAAACAGAATAAAAGATTCAAATAAAAAAATCTTGAAGTACATGGCTAATTGTTTTAGGTATTATCAATTATCTATTTTATTTCTGATTTTTTGTATTTTTCAAACATTCCTCCAACAGATTTATACTGCAATGGAGATGAGAAACAGTCGCAATTTTACAATAATATAGGCTAGCATAAGAATCACTTTGTACCAGACATTGTTGTAAATGCTTTACATTTATTAGCCCACTTGATTGTCACAATAGACTCCTGAGGTAACTAATATTGTTATTTTCAATGTACAGATAAAAAATCTAGGGCTGAAAAATTCTGTCAAGTTCATAAAGTTAATAAGTGATTGGTTGGGTTTTTTTTTTAATGCAGACTGTCTTGATATAAAGCCTGTGCCCTAACCACTGTGTATTACTATCTCGTAGTACAAATCAAAACACCATTTCCCTGGTTCCAATTCAAATATCCCTTACTTAGAGGCAATAGTCTGAAGACTCTCTTTCTACTTTTGCCTCTAATTATCTACTTGATCTTCAGTGACTCACATATTTTCTCAGACCTCATTTTCCTCAAGTGTAAAATTAGTGATTTAAGCTAGATTAATCTCTGAGGATCTTCTAGCTCTAAGATTTTGTGATAGCACAATCCTATTAGACAATTATTTCTTGAGTATCATGAAATTGCAAATTAACCATTTAATTGAAAAATTAATGTGAAAAACTTTTAAATTAAAGAAAAAATTAACACAGTCAAGCATTCTAAGATTTAATAATGTAAGATCTCAGGAATCAAGATAACTTTCAGTATATAAAAATACTGAATATTTCTCTCATAAATAATGGCACCAACATTAAACAAAAATATACTTTCAGGCTTTTTAGCATATAAAGATATTATCACAGTGAGAAAATGAATTAGTCTAAAAAGGTATACCACCAAAAATTTAAGTTAACTTGAAAAATTTAGTGCCTTTCTTAGTCTGAACTATTAAGGCAATAAAGCAACCAGAGGAAATCACAATATGCCTTTATCAAACTGAATTCTTCTTAGTATTACCTCTTTTTTAACCTTTCAGCTTGTATTTATACTCTTCAAATTTTTTCCTTTTTAATAATCTCATTTATAGTAGGTTTCTGTATGTATAAACCAATATTTATTCTGTACTTGAAAGGTGAAAATATTCTCTATTATTGCTGAAAACAAGATTATTGGGATTTTTTTTATTATTAATTTTTCCTTTGGTTGAAGATTCATAAATGGTTCACAGTGGCCTTGTTTTCAAACATTCAAATTTACTGAGAGAAACTCTGAAAGGAAAAGTTTAAATGTAATGTTATCTCATATGACTTCCTGATAGCTAATCTATACCTCAAAACTAATTTGGAAAAAAAATATTTTGATGAGAAATTCAATACGAGCATTCCATCAAGAGATATTTGGCTGTTATAGCTTGTCTGATCAAAAGACACAATATGCTAACCACAATCACTTTATATCCAGTGATCAAAACAGAATCTTATACTATTTTGTCATTTGAGAAAACACCATGGATCAATAACTGTAAATGCTATGAACTAAAAATAGGTAATAAAGCTATGAGAAATCACTCATAGCATGTTGTTTTCAGTGCAGCTTTGGAGCCAGACTGCCCGAGTTCCTCTCTTACACTTAATAAGATTGTTTGTGCCACTTTACTCCACCTCTGTGTGCCTTAACTTTCTTGTGTATACTTTGGATAATTAAAACACTATGTCATAGGACTGTAAGGATTGAATGAGTTAATACATATGAAGAATGTAGAATAAAACATGGAACATAATAAGCTTTTATTTAATTAATGCTGAATATTGTGATGATGTTGCTGCTATGCTGCTACCTTATTGAACTGAAAGTAGAAAATAATTTTCTACAGTATGTTCTGCAGTCTATAATACCACAATCAATGATGCTTAACATGGTAAATTCTAGGAAGTAGCTTTACCAAATATGTTTATGTCATTGTGTGTATATGTGTGTTAGGTGTAGGGACTGTAGACTAACCTTTTATATAGCATGTTTTGAAAAAACTGACAAGAATTATAATCTTATAGAATATGGTATAGAATACCAGTTACATTCATGATGTATTTTTGAATAATACATTCAAGGAAAAACTTGAGTTCCAACTCAATGGTTCTGCCTTTCACATAAACAGAAGGAACATGAGTACGGGTGTTAGCGGTGCCACAGCTTTTACTATGGTAATTTCTCCAGGATAATCATAGCAGAAATAAAAATAAATAAATCTTGCTTACATTAACAGAATAAATTTCTTCTTCAAGCTGTTTTGGCACGAACACATGCCACTGCTGTCTCTGACTACCAAGATGCACACATTTTATTCCACTCAAATAAAATCTTCTCATTGCCACATGATCACAGATGGAGAACTTCATATTTTCAGAACTTAGCTCTGTGCTTACATATAGTTTTCTTAAGTTAATAATTAAGGAAATATTATGGCTTTGTTTCATGTATCTTGGATGAATCACTTTTATTAGCCAGTCCAGAGAGTGATTTTTTTGATGGTATTACTTTTTTTTTTTGTACCTACTTATCCTTGTGTCACAGGGTTACATTGAGGATAAGCAGGTCATATATATATATCCTAAGATTTATTTATTTATAGTTCAGATGCTAGTACAGAACATTCTAATCATATGAATATAAAGTACTTATTCTATTGAATACAATATTAATTGAACATATTGCTTTGATGTACATAAACTAATGCAGGTGAATGTTTTTTATAAAATAACTATTTTAAAATATTTTTATAATGAAAAATAATCAGCCTGAAATCTTTGAAATTTTATTAGTTTTTTATAGTCCAATTTAAAGTTGATTTAAATACTAATTCTAGAAAACAAATTTTTCGTCTTCAAAAGATTCCCAATAGTGGTGAACCTTATTTAAACTAACAAAACCTTTTTGGAAGACACAGAAGCTTCAGCTTCAGCCTAGCATGGGCCTGCTTGCTGATAAATATGGCATTTAAAAACAAATGCCATCACTTAATAATTCACATAGACTTTCCAATATGTCACCTATTGGATATCACAATAAACCTGTGAAGTCATTTAGGTATGCTTATCCCCATTTTACAGCTCAGGAATATGTATTCAGATAAATTTCCTAAGAGTCAGAGGCAGGAATGAAGCTAATGCTTTAGACTCAAAATTTGATGCACTCTCCACCATACCATTAAGATGAGGATGACTGATCCAGACCAAGTGGTAAATAATATACTCTATCAATGCTATCCGATAAATAAAACTTCTTAAATATCTTTAAGAAATCTTTAAAAAAAAATGAGAGACTGATGTTCACTTTGAACAAGTGTATTCTGGGAAATCCCAAGGGGAAAAAAATAGCATTATTCCAAAAATGTTAAACCATTTAATTTCCCCCTGATTCTTATTACTCTCTTGTGCAGAAATATTACCAAATCTCTTAAAATATCCTCCTAAAATCTCCTTAACATATATTAGGAGAGTAGGGAAAGAGCATCCATTCCAAGAGAATTTTTTTTCTTTCTGAAGACTCATTTACTCAAGAGTTCTTAAAGTCATAAGAAAATTCAGAAAATAATGCCTAACCATGAAAACAATAAAGCAACATCCATATCTAAAATTGTGACCTTTTTAGTATTGGCATTCCTAATATTGCAGGAAAATATCATGAAATGGTTATTATAGAATCCCTTACAGATTTTTGCTATGAAATCTCAGGTTAATTCTTACTATGACTCAGAAATATTATCCATCATCTCTAATAGACTCCCCAGTAGCATTTTCAAATCTTTTTCACTCTGCACTGTACTTCCCCACTTCCACATTGCCTCAATTATACTGAGATTATTATAACCACTCCACATGAATTTCCATTTTCCTCTTCACTAATAACAAACATGATTGTTCTATTAGCTCAATAGTTCAATGTTTAACAAATTTCTCCTTTAACTCCTTTCTAAACCAAACTGTAATCATAATCTCTCTCTCTTCGAATTTTTTCTCCTTCTTCAGAAAATTTCTGTGTTTCATGTTTCACCAAACTCTAGCTATTCTTATATATTTACCTTCATCATTATCAAACTTTGAAGAAAGATTCTACTTACAGTAATCCTTTCCATCTACTCACTCCTTACTGCTTGTACTGCTCTTCTTTTGAAACCACTACCACCATAATGAAAATTCTCTCCATAATTTAATTAGTTGGTTCCTTATCTCTGGAATTTATGGATTTTTTTTAAGAGATGATGTCTCGCTTTTTGCCCTGCACTAAGTGCAGTGATGTAATATAGTTCACTGCATCCTTGAACTCTTGGGGTCATACAATCCTCCCACCTCAGCTTCCTATAGCTGGGACTATAGGTATGCACCAACTATTCACCTATGGACTTTTTATACACCTGATCCAAGCAACATCCCAATTAAAATAACCACACCAAAATAATCATTTTTCCTTAGAGATAATGTTTTGCACTGGTTCATCTTTTAATTTTAAACTTTTCCCACAATATGTAGTTGCCAATGATTTTCTCTTCTCTCATATATTTATCTTTTACAATCTTGTCCAATATCACAATTTTAACTTTTCACCCTCAGACAATATAATCTTAAACCATCACTTCATCTTTCCTTTTCTAAATGTGTCCTGAGACCTATATTCAGACAGGAGTTAAAATCTCAGCTCCAATCTAACATCAGGAAGAATAGCTAATGGATGCTGGGCTTAATACCTGAGTGATGGGATGGTCTGTGCAGTAATTCACCATGACACATGTTTACCTATGTAACAAGCCTGTACATTCTGCACATGTAGCCCTCAACTTAAAAGTCAGAAAAAAATCTCAGCTCTGATCTGAGAATGCCTGGGTTAAAATTCTAACACTGTCATATATTAGCTATTTTATTTTGGTACAGTTGACTAATCTGGCTCCCTTAGTTTCCTATTATATGCGAACTGTTATGTAAGGAATAACTAATAATTTACATAAAACTCATAACTATGTCTGATTATACTAACAATTCAATAAATATGAACTACCATTTATAATTATTTCCCTATATCTGTCTTTTCTTCTATGTTCTTTATTTGTGCTAATTATATACTTGCCCAGTTACCAAAGGCCAAATGCTAGAAGTATTCTGAGTCTCTCTTTCACTGGTCCCAGATATATAATAAGTTATTCAAGTCCTTCCCAAGACCTCCTGTAACATAGCTTCCTAGTAGCTTACTTTTCTCCCTTCTTATAATAACTATCCTGAGACTTTATTAGCTTCCATTTGGACTATTTAAAGACTGCTTACTGGTTTTATTTCAGTTTTTTGACCCTTAATCCATCACTTAACATTGTGGGCAGCTATTTTCTTTTCCATGAAGCACATCTATAAATCATGTCATTCCATCACTCAAACCCTTCCACTCTTTGATACTACCTAAGATATTAATTCAGAAACCTTAGTTTCACATTCAAAATCTTTTATTAGCTCATTTCAGTCTTCCATGCCAGTCTTATCTGGTCCTCAAAATAGATAGTATTCCAGACTAACCACACTATTGGCTGTTATCTACTCATAATCCACATTTCTGATACTCTTCTTTTCATCAGAATTACCATGAAAAGTAAATTTCATATATTTCCTATAATTCATGATGCACCTAAAATGACACTTATTGCATAAAAAAAGAATCACATGGTCTAAATTTCTCTATCCCTCCTGTGGGGGGCAATAAAAGGCATGTGGAACTTCGCAAATGGCCAAATAAGGAGCTCAGCAAATCTCCTTAAAGGCAATGATAAAACTATAAAACTCATGTGTGAAACCATTTAAGGATTCTGAAAATAAAAAAAAGACATACAACAAATTGGAAATCACTTATTTAACAGCAAATACTGAACATCACTTAAGAAGAGTGTGTCTGTGTCATTTTAGCATGACACTGAATTTTAGCATGGTGTTGAAAGCCATAAAAACCAACAGTTTCCATGCCAGGGTTTGGAGGGGAGCTGATTTGATTTGGAGTGGTGTATAGAGAAAACAATACTCAGGGAATTGCCAAAAATGATAACGATTTTGTTATTTAAAAATATCACGGAAGGCCAACATCTCAACAAACCCGAGGTTGCAGTAAAAAGCTTAGTCAAGCAACAGATTAGAATACTAGCCAGAAATTTTACAAGATTCGAGGAATGAGACAGCAACACAGTGGTCCTTGATAAACTCTATAAGCCCCTCCTGTTCTAGGAAGCTGCATATATTAGCAAAGTTATGCATATGCTCAGGAAAGACTGGAGAGGGCTCTAGCTGCCTACATATTGCTGCCCCAACATAAGGCCTTGCACTGTCACAGAAGAAACACAAATAGAATTATAAAAATGCAAAGCCAAGGCATGCCAACATAGTATCTAAACTTTAAATAAGTTTCTCCACTGACCTATCAGCAAAGAGTAGAAAATTTACTCGCTCAAACTATGTAAACACAAGCTCTGAATAATCCTTGGCTGACCATTAAGCTATAGTGACTCAAAAGCAACTCCTAGATATCCAGGCTTAAAAAACAAAGACAAATTCCAACAGAAACTAAACAGAGATATCATAGTGAAAGCCATAAAGGGCATCCAAATTGGAAAGGAGGAAGTCACATTGTCCCCACTCTCAGAAGACAGTATCTAGAAAAATGTAAGGACTACACAAAATCTCTCAGAACTGCTAAACAAATTCAAAAAGTTTCAGGATAGAATATCAACATTCAAAAATCAGTAGTCTTTCTGTACACAGACAATAAATTACCTGAAAAATAAATAAAAACCATAATCCCATTAACAGGAGATACAAAAGTAATAAATTACCTTGGAATAGTAAGTATTTATTCAATGAAGTGTATAGTATTTGGCCAAGGAGATGAATGATCCCTACAAAGGAAACACCAAAACGCTGATGAAAGAATCCAAAATAACAAACAAATGGAAAAGCATCCCAATACTTATGGATAGGAAGAGTTAATATTGCTAAAATGACCATATTTCCCAAAGCAACCTATAGATTCAATGCAACTCCCATCAGTGACATTCTTCACAGAATTAGAAAAAAATCTCTAAAATTTGTATGAAACCACAAAAGGATCTGAATAGCCAAAGCAATCCTAAGCAAAATGAACAAAGCTGAAGGTGTCACACTATTCAAACTTCAAAATATGCTACAAAGCTGTAGTAACCGAAACAGCACGGAACAGAAATATAGACCAATTAAACAGAAAAGAGAACCCAGAAATTAATCCATACATCTAGAGCCAACTGATTTTTGAAAAAGGCATCCAGAATGTACATTAAGGAAAAGACAATCTCTTCAATAAATGGTGCTAGGAAA
This sequence comes from Symphalangus syndactylus, assembly GCF_028878055.3. Classification (NCBI taxonomy): domain Eukaryota; kingdom Metazoa; phylum Chordata; class Mammalia; order Primates; family Hylobatidae; genus Symphalangus; species Symphalangus syndactylus. The sequence goes on from NC_072432.2 coordinate 45,604,632, forward strand.
ACTGGATATTCATACGCAGAAAAATAAAACTAGATCCTCCACCTTTCACACTATGCAGAAATAAAATAGAACAAAGATCTAAATGTAATACTAGAAAATAAATAATTTTTAGAAGAAAACATAAGAAAAATATTTCAGGACATTGATTTGAGAAAATATTTTATGAGGAAGACTTCAAAACACCGGCAACAACGCAAAAATAAACAAGTGAGATTAAGTCAAACCTAAAAGCTTCTACACTGCAAAGGAAACAATCAACAGCATAAAAAGACGACCTGTAGAATGGAAGAAAATATTTGCACACTACTCATCCAACAGGGGATTAATATCTAGACTCTAAAAGGATCTCAAATTTCTCAACAACAACACAAAATCATCTAATTAAGAAAAGGGCAAATGACCCCAACAGACATTTCTTCAAAGAAGATATATAAATGTCTAGCAAGTATATAAAAAAATGCTCACTTCACTAATCATCAGGGAAATTAAAATCAAAACCATAATGATGTTATATCACACTGTAGTTACAATAGCTATTAACAAAATAACAAAAAATAAAAAATGCTGGCCGGGATGTAGAGAAAAGGAAATGAGACAAACCAAGGAATCTAGCAACAGATTACTGGATAAAAAATGTGGTATATACACAATAAATTACCACACAGATATAATAAAGAATGATATCCTGTCATTTATAGCAACATGGATGAAACTAGAGGATATTAAGTGAAATAAGCCAAGAACAGAAGTTAAACACTGCATGTTCTCACTCATATATGAAAGCTAAAAAAAAATTTATATAATAGAAGTAAAAAGTGGCATCACACAGAAGGGCCTGTCAGGGGTGGGGGCCAAGTGGAGGGAGAGCATTAGGACAAATGCCGAATGCATGCGGGGCTTAAAAGCTAGATGACGGGTTGATGGGTGCAGCAAACCACTATGGCACATGCATACCTATGTAACAAACCTGCACAATCTCCATAGGTATCCTAGATCCTTTAAAAAACAAAAGTAGAACTGAGGATACTAGAGGGTAGTAAGGGTATGCAGACACAAAATTAGAGCTAGATAGGAGGAACAAATTCTTGTGTACTATAGCACTGTAGGATAACTATAGTTAACAATATATTATATAGTTTCAAATAATGAGAGAGAGGATATTGAATGTTCCCAACATAAACAAATAATAAAGGTTTGAAATGATGGATATGCTAATCACCCTGATCTGATCACTATACATTACATGTATCACACAACACCACTATGTACCCCATAGATATATGCAATTATTATGGGCCAATTTAAAGCATCTTAAAAATAAAAGACCGCCAAAAATGCGCAAAAAGATTTAGCAGAGAATAATTCTCTAGAAAAAAACAGCAATCAAAAAAGCAAACAAAAAATAGTAACAGATATCCAGGGATTGCAAACCTAATACGCTATAATATATTATCTAAATACTCCTAGATTTCAATAAATACAAGGAAGAAATTCAATGTCCCTGTACTCAATAAATACAGGCACATTGTTTGCTAAGTCTAACAACTGGTTTTTTCTTTGAGGAAAAAAACAAAAAACAAAAACAAAACATATGTAATAACAAAAACACATATATGTAATAATGATGTAATAAGAGTCTCTGAAAGAAGGGAAAAATCTAAAGAAATTATGGATAAAAATTTCCCCAAATTTCAAGAAGCAAGTATGAAATTCATATATTCAATAAGTTCAATGAATCTACTTAGCAGAAACCTGAAGGCATCCATTCCTAGACAGATCATAGTCAAACTATTGACAGACAGGGCCAAAGAAATAAACTTTAAGGAAACAAGAGAAATGTAACTCATCAGTTACAAAGAAACCATAATAAATTAGCAGCTGATGTTTTACAAGAAACAAAGGAGGCCAGAAGGCAGTGGAAAGACACTGCTTAAACAAATAAAAAAAATCTGCCAACCAAGGTGAAATCACAATATTACCACATTTTAAAACACTGAGAGAATCTGTTGTTAGCAGATTTTTCTTCCAATAAACACTAAAGCAGCACTCACCCTGAAAGGAAATGAAATCAGATACTAACTTGAATCCACTCAAACAAATGAAAGAAATGGAAAAAATTATGTGGGCAAATATGAAGATAGTGTACATAGTTTATTTTCTCTTTTAACTGATTTAAAAGAAATGCATAAATCACAATGAAAAACTGTGTTGTTGAACATGCAACATATAAAGACAATAACAGTATAATAACAGTGAGTAGAAATAACAACAGTGGGTAGAAGAAGTTATTCTAGCAATATTGTGTATCTTACTGGAATCAAGTTAATATTAATTTGAAGTAGACTGTGATACATTAAGGCACATATTGTAATACCTAGGACAAATAGAAAATAATTCATAAATACATAGTATAAAAATTAATAAGGAATTAAAATGATACATTTCAATTTATATATTTAACAAAAAGATCACAGTAAAAAAGAATAGCCGGAATAACATGATGAGGTATAGAAATAAAAAGCACAATTCAGGCAAAAATCCAATGATATGAAATATTACAATAAATATAAATAATTTAAACACCCATAGTAAAATATTGAGACTGGATTAAGAAAAAAGATCTAATCATATGCTGTAAGAGAAACACTTTAAAACACAAATACAAATAGATGGACGGTATAACGATGAACTGCATGTAATGGTAACCATAAAAGAATTAATGTAGCTACACTGATATTATGAACTGAATTGTTTCCTCTCAAATTTATAGGTTGAAGCCCTAACCTTCAATGTGATCGGTTTTTGAAGATGGGGTCTTTCAGAGGTAATTGGATTTAGATGAGGTCAGGAGGCAGAGCCCTCATGATGGGATTAATGTCCTTAGAAGAAAAGGCATCAGAGAGCTTGATTCTTTGGGTTTTCATGCTTTGTCTTTCTCCCTGCCTGCCCCCCTCCCCACCGCCCACCTAGGTATGTATCAAAGAAACACCATGTTAGGATATAGTGAGATGGCAGGCATTTGCAACCCAAGGAGAAAGCCCTTACTAGGCACTGGAACTGCTGGCACCTTGTTCTTGGACTTAGTCTCCAGAATTGTAAGAAATATATTCCTATTGTTTAAGCCACCCAGTTTATGGTATTTGGTTGTAGTAGCCTGAGCAGACTAAGACAATTAATAGCAGATAAAATAAATTTTAAGGTAAATGAGGTTACCAGAAGAAAAAAAAGCATAATAAAGTATAAAAGACTAAATTCATCAGTAAAATATAATAATTCTAAACGTAAATACCTGAGAGACCTAAATATGTGAGGCAAATCTAGATGATAGAATCAAAGACAGAATAGGCCATTCAATAATAAAAGGCTATTGATTTTAATACCCACTTTCAGTTATTAATATAACAAATATGCAAGAAATCAGCAAAGACAATACCAGAACAAGTCTATCAACAAATTTGACCTGTCATCCATAGTACACTCTACCCAATAATAGCAGATACATATTCTATCAAGCACACATGAATATACTCCAGAACAGAATATACTGGACAATAGAGCAAGTGTCAATGAATCAATAATGATTGAAATCATACAGTATTTTATCTGGTCACATAGGGAAAAAACAGAAATAAAGGTACAGAAATTTGAGAAGTCCACAAATATTCAGAAATTAAACAATGCACCCATTGGTGAAAGAATAAATTACAAGACAAAATTGGAAAAAAAAAATTGTTGAACTGAATGAAAACAGAAACACAACATGTTTACATTTATAGCAATCAGGTAAAGCAGTGTTAACCACAAAATTATGGCTTTAAACGACTTTGTTGGAAAAGAAAAATATATCCTAAGTCAATAACCTAAGTTGCTAACTTAAGACAGAAAAAAAGCAAATAGTTCTCATTCATACTTGGAAGCTAAAAGAAAACCGGTCTCATGGAAGTATAAAGTAGAACTGAGGATACTGACAGCTGGGAAGTGTAGAGAGGAGGCAGGACAGGAAGAAATTTGTTAAAGCACACGTAATTACAGCTAGATAAAATGAATGAGTTCCAGTGTTCTAGAGCACTGTAGGATGACTATAGTTAATAATAATATGTAGTTTCAAATAGCTAGAAGGAGGATATGGAATGTACCAATAAACACAGAAAAATAACTGTTTGAAGGGATGGATATGATAATAACCCTGATATAATCATTATATATTATATATATCTCAACATCACTATGTATCACATAAATATGCAGAATTATCATGTGCCAAGTAAAAAAAGTTTAAAAAACAAAAATAACACAAATTAAACAGAATTAAGGAAATAATAAAGAGCAAAATCAGTGAAATAAAAAGGAAACACAAAGGAGAAAAATCACTACAATCAAAAGTTGATTCATTTGCTAGACCGACAAAAATTTAAAGAAGGTACAGATTGCCAAAATGTGGAAAGAGAACCTCTCTACCAACCAAACAGGATTATAAAAAATATTATCAACAACTTCATGTTAGTAGAGCAGATAAAATAGACAAATTCCTAGAAAGACACAAAGTATCAAATTCACTCAGTGATGAGAAAAATCTGAATAGATCAAAGCAGTAATTGAATAATTCAGAATCTTATTGCAAAACAATCTTCAGAACATACTGCTAACTTCTATCAAACATTTAAAGAAGGAATAATACCAATCCTTCACAAAGCCTCCTAGAAATTAAAAGGGAAATGCAGACTTCCCAAATTATTTTGAAGTCATTTATTAAAATACCAAAGAAATACTAAAACACCATAACAGAATATCACAGATCAATATACCTCATGAATACAGATTCATGTGTCCTTAACAAAACATTGGCAAACTAAATTCAGTAATAAGTAAAAAAGATTTTAATCCATAACCTTTAAAGACTTATCCCAGGAATGCAAATTTGGCTGAACATCTGTCAATTAATGCAATATACCATCTCAACAGAATAAAGGATAAAACCACATGATCACCTCAATGAGCAAGTAAAGTATTTCACAAAATTCAGCATCAGTTATGATTAGAAACCCTCAACAAACTGAGTATTAGGAAATTTCCTCAACATGATAAATAGCATCTTTGGAAAATATACAACCAACATCATATTTAAAGCTCAATGGCTAAATGCTTGCCGCCTAATATTAGAAAAAGGAAATGGTTTTTACTTTCAAAATTCCATTCACCATTGTTCTGGAGGTTCTAGCCACTGCAACCAGAAAATGATAAAAGAAAGAAAAGGCATCCAGATTTAAAAGGAAGGATTGTAAATGTATTTATTTGCATAATATGATCCTACTTGCAGAAAATCCTGACAGATCCACAAAAACCTTCACAACAAACAATTGAGTTCCTCGTGGTCATGAGTTGCCAGATCCAAATACAAAAAATAGAGTTTATTAGCAAGAACAATCTAACTACAAGAAATGATTCCGTTGACAATATCAAAATGAATAAAATCCTAAGATAACCTAATAGAAGAGCAAGATTTGTATAATGAAAACCAAAAAATCTTTCTGCATAGAAATTAAAGCAGATATAAATAAGTGGATATGTATTCTAAATTCATAAATTGAAATACTCAATATTGTTAGGATGGTAATCATCCCCAAATTGATTTATATATTCAACAGAATTGTTACCAATTTCCCAGCATGCTATTTTGCAGCAACTGGCAAGCTGACACTAATATTTATATGAAAACAAGGAGAACTCAATAATCAAAAATAAGTTGGTAGAAAGAAAAAACATGTTGGAAAACTTACGGTTCAAGATTTCAAAACTTGCCATAAAGCTACGACATGGTACTAGCATAAACACAGGAATTTAGATCAATGGAAGACAAGTATTCTGAAATAGACTCCTATATTCATGGTCAATATACTATCAACAAAAGTGCCAAAATAATTCAACTGGGGAAAGGATAACCTTTCTAAGAAATAGTTCAGGTTAAATTGGATTTCCCCATGCCAAAATAGTGCCTCATACCATACTCAAACACAAACACAAAATAACAGATAGACTTACATATAAAAGTTAAATATAGGCATTTTTTAGAAGACATGAAAAAAATCTTAATGACCCTGGACTATATTCTTAGATACAATATCAAAGCTAAACACATAAGTTTAAAAAATAACTGCAGCAAAGTTTTTAATTTGCATTTTAAAATACTCCACTAAGAAAATAGGGGGAAAAATCAGACTAGGAGAAGATATTTGCAAACATATATCTGATTAAAGAAAAACTCTTATCAAGATTATAAAGGAATACTTCAAAATAAATAAGATTGTCAAAAAACCTCAATTAAATATGTATGCATGATTTGAACAGCACTATATCAAAGAAAATACACAGATGTCAATAAAAAGATACTCAATGTCACTAATCATTAGAGAAATACAAAGTAAAACAATAATCAGATACCACTTCACATATTTTACAAAAGTGGCAAAAATGTGAAGAAATTGGTGGGAATGTGAAATGGTACACAAGCTTTGGAAAACGGCTGTCCAGTTACATAAGAAGGTAAACATTAATGTATCATTAAACTGAGCAATTTCTCCCTAAATATCTACCCTAGTAAAATGCTATGACTGAATGTTTGTGTCCCCTCAAAAGTTCATATGTTGAACACTAACCCTCAGTGTGGATTAATTTGAATATGGGGCCTCTAAGGAGGTAATTAAGGTTAAATGAGGGCATAAGGATGGAGTCCTTATCTGATAGTGTCTTTCTATGCAGAGAAATCAGAGGGCTTGAGCACACTGTTTTCATGCACACATAAAGAAGAGATCATATGAGTACACATAAAGAGGGTGGCCCTCTGCAACCTAAGTGGAGAGTCCTCAACAGACTTCAACCCGGCTGGCACCTTAATCTTGGACTTCTGAGACTTCAGAACTGTGAGAAAATAAATTTCTGTTGTTTAAGACACCCAGTCTGTTGTATTTTATTATGGCAGCCTAAGCAGGCTAAAACACAAAAAGATACACACACACACACACACACATATATACACACACATACATATATATATATATATATATATATATATATACATACATCCCCCCCACACACACACACACACATACAGAGATTCTTCAGTAAATATTCATCGCAGCACTTTTCCTAACAGAAACTGGAAACAATCTAAGTTTCTTCAATTATTGAATGGAAAAACAAAATGATATATCCCTATAATAGAATACTATTCATCATTAAAAGAAAAAAGTCTTGTCACTTGCTATGACATGGATAAACATCAAAAGTCATTCTAAGATGCCAGACACAAAAGATTTTGTATTATCTAATTCCATTTAATGAAATGCCCAGAAGAGGCTAATCTATAGAAACAGTGCGTGGTTGGCTGAAGGTAGTATGGAACTGTCAATTGATTGGGCTTGAGAGAGCTTGTTGGGTGATGGAAAAGTTCTACAACTGGATTTTGGTGATGGCCATATAACTCTGTAAACTTACTATTAATAGTTTAATTGTACATTTTAATAAGATGAACTAAATGATGTCTCAGTATAGCGTGAAGGAATAGGAAGTGGAAAAGGAGGGGGAAGGGAAAGGAAAAGAAGAAAATGGTGAAAAACTGAAGTGGAGCATCTGAGTTCTCAGAATTGGATATCCTTACAAGGGTGGACAGAATGATACTTCTGTTTCATGTAGTGAAATATTTAGAGACAGGTATGATCGTTATGTTTAGGGTTAAAAGTGGAACAGTATCACACACATAAAGTGGGTCTTAAATAAGATAGAGATGCCTTTCTCTCACTCACAGCAGTCCAGCCAGGGAAACTCTTCTCTACAGGAGAATCATGTTCCTCCTATCTTGTTGCTCAGTCATCCCCTAATGCATTGTCCCCGTCTGCCTGGTAAAAACTGGGTCCCAACAATGTAAATATTCCAGGTCATTGAAAGGGGGTGAGTGACAGTCTAAGGCAAAGAGCTTGTGTTTAATTTGGAATGACTTGGAAGTTGTCCACACCTCCATTCACATTCCATTGGCCTTCCATACAGGATCAAGGAAAGGTATGAAATATAGTCTTATTTGGGGGACCATAAACCCAGCTAAAATTCTGCTACTGTAGAAGAGGGGAAGGGACTCTTTTGACTAGTTTAACATCGTGGGTAAAAACAGTTTATTAAAATTATGATAACAGATAATAGTGATAATCCACATACATTTTCAATAGTAAAGAGATTAAGCCTAATTAATTAACAGATGCACTGGCTCTTTTTTCAAGATCAGAGTTTCTAAATAAAATCAGATCTGCAGATAAACTGCATCTATAGTATGTGTAATTTCAATTTAAAAATAAATTTTCAAAACAAGGCAGGGTGTGAAAATGTGACTACAAGTAGTGGTCAGATAATTGAAGAAGGTATTCTCAAAGATATGATAGTTACATGATAAATGGAAATAAGGTATTAATGTCACGAGAAGAAAAAAATTATAGTGATCTAATATATATAATATATATAATATTATTTCCAGTAACTGTTGTACACTCTGCTTTCCACTGGAGAGCCACATCACTTTTGCCCTTTCATCATTCAGGTCTCTGCTCAAAAGTCATCTTCTCAAAAAGCGATTTTCCTGACCACTTTATTTTAAATGGCACCCCACCATCAGCATCTTTATGCCTAGTATGCTACTCCATTTTTTTCACACTAACTCTTCAATTTGGAATTGTCTTTATTTTTTTTTTCTTCAACTGGAATATACATTCCCAGAGAGCAAGATATTGTGTTTTACACTGGTACCATGAATTCCTAGACTAATATGTGGCATACAGACACTCGATCAATATTTGTTGCATTAATTTAATTAATGAAAACTTGACCACATAGTAAGGTTCTCAATAAGACAGAAATAATGTTAAATAACCTCGAGCAGACTGTTATATATTTGGTACCAAATATTGGGGATACACTAAGCATGTGAGGAAAAACAAGTATTTCAAGCTGTGTGTGAAGAAGGGAAAGTAAGCATACCAACATCAGTACTTCTCAAAATCCTCTAACACTTTATCTTTACTGCTAATGAAAACTTTATAACTTCCTGTATTTTGTATTAGGACTGTTTACATCTATATTAATGTTATTTATGTCTTTTATTTGCTAAACAACAAATTTTTGAAGCCAGAAAGCACATTGATGCACCTTGGTATTTAGCACTTACAGTATTTTGCAAATTATAAGCTCTCAATATATATTTGGGTGAAAGAATAAATGAACAATTAACAAAGTGGACAATTTTTACAAATTGAAGAGCATGTTTTATTCAGAATAAACAAACCTCAATGGCCACTGGTAATAATCAGACAAATAAAAATACTTATGTTAAAACATCTCATCTAATGAAAAAATAGTAACCATAAACTATGCATATAAAGGAACCACAATACATGATACCAATATTCTTTATCCACTTCTGTCTAACTCAGTTAGGAAACAATCCATGTTTTCATGTAAGAGCACAGCACCATGACACTCTGAGTTATAGCACACAATGCCAAATGTGTAGTAAAAATCCTTGAGAGAATTAGTTAATACACATGCATAGCACTTTTTATATTATAAAACTTGCGCACTTATCTCTTTCTTTAATGTGAAAAGCAATTACTCCACTGAAGATGTGGAATAATTATTTTAAAATATCACTTGCTCTTAAAACACAGTGGAGGCATTGTGCCTTTGAAGCGGCATCTTTGAACTCAAACCATTTTCATTACTTTTGCTGCATTTTAAAAGAAATAAGACTTTGGTATATGAAGGTTGATCTCTTTATTAATGTCTTTATTAGTCTTCAATTTTACTTGCTGAATCATGATTCTTTCTATGCTGAATTCACTATTGCACCACTAATTTGGGAAAGAGGTGACCTTGGAGTTGGGAATAGGACACAGATCTTGAGAGAAAAGTTACTGTTTCTGTCCTTGCAGTATGTTTACATTCTCAATATCTTCCAGCCCCTACCTCCCATTTTTCTATCAGTCACAAAGATTTTTGAATATACCTGATTCTGTTGCTTAGACTTTTTCTACTTTCAGAGAGGAAAGCATAGCTTACTACCTTTCCCTTTCATTAATTTTTTTCCTTCCCCCCTCAACTTGCCATCCTTAGCTATAAGTCACCTCTTTTTCTACTGAACTTTGTATTTTGTTTCTCCTTCACAGAACTTACACATATTGCCTTGTTATCCTATTGTTTATGCACAATTTTTCATCTTCACTCATAGTTTAAAGCTTTGGAAGAGGTAGAGTGCTAAGTTACCTCTACATTCTTCGCTAATTCTATCTCAGTGTCTTGTGCTGAAAGGCTGAACAATGTTGAATTAGTGATGGAATCGAGAACCTTATTATACTGATCACATCTTGTAAGACCTTTCCTACTCTTCTGCCTGCTCTACTGCCTGGTGTTTGGCCATTTGCTGTTCATTAGCACTTATTTAATGAGTAAGTCTGGGAAATAAAAAGATACAAAATGCAAACAGGCCTGTTGTAACTCATTACTTTCTCATTATTATTCTAGGTAATAGGTGACAGAAAGTTACCAAGTAAAATAAAATCTTGGCTATGAAAAATGTTCACCAGTAACTTGTGGTTCTTCTCCATCCCCAGTGACTTAATAATGAGTCTAGTTTACACAGTATAACACTCCTACAAATAATGAAATAAAGGAAAAATACTGAAAAATTCTTATCACAAAAAATAAAATATTCAAAAATGTTTGAATAACTGATTCATCAACTTCCTTAATCAAAGTAGAGGCTTAAAAGAAGACATTTTAAATATATAATTGCAGCATTAACATTCATGTTTATTTCATTTGTCATATTATTTAAAGTAAAAATAGTGATGTTTCCTTGACCCATTTATGCCTAGTGTTCCATTATTGGAACGCTAAGCATGTGGGAGTTATTTATATCCTGCTGCTCAAGGTAATTACCAAGGTCTGATTGCAAAAATTCAAAAAATTGCAACCAGGCATAAATGAGTAAGTTCAGACACTCAACTATGCTGGGTATTGGCAATTTGGAGATAAGCCATGTTTCTGCTCAAACTTACTACCTTTTTGAAGGCGTGCTGCCACTCAGTATCTCCAACATCATGTCGACCTCTGCTGCACCATTAAAGTGTCCATGAACATAAAGATTTTATCTTGCAATGCACAGAAGCTAGAAATCTTTGTGAGGCATTCTTACTGCGTTTTGTAATGTGATACATAGCTTCACTTTATAATACAATCAAAGATGTAACACTTTCTGATTAGATTAGACAAATATGAGTTAAATAATGATGTTGGTTAAAATTCCAATAGAAAACAATGGCAACTCAAAATAGGATAATTTAGGTAGGGCTTCTTTTTCAATGCGTTAAATTATACAGCTCTGGGTGCAGTGCAGCCAACAAAAGGGGAATAGTACAAAAACCCAGAGCTAGTAGCAGTGAGGTGGTACCAGTTCTAGGCCCAAAGGATAAAGGACAAGACAGTGAATTTCAAGAGAGTGATACAGAGCAGGATGCATCAAGAGATACATCAATTTTGTTTGAGGTACAGTCAGCTTAAGACAACCACACACAGAAGACAGAAAATAAATGCCTTACCTTCTTTCTTCTTCCTCTCACTGAAACAAGCCTGAGCCTGCCAATCAGCAGACTTAAAGAGAAACTACTGTTCTAGGCACTAGTCTAAAGGTTCCAGGTGTAATAAGTTAACCTAACCCAGCTGTTGCTCATTATCTTCATCTGAAACAGGCTAATAAGAATAGTAACTACCTTATACCTCATAAGTCAGTATAAAGATCAGGAGAAAACGTATTTTTAACAGTTCATTGGATGTGATAAGTTACGAATAAATGTCTCTTACTATTGGCTTTATCAAATGAGGCTCTTTTGTAGAAGTGTACAGAAAACTATAAAAGCCACAAAATGAGGTTTCTTTTTTAGGATTCAATAATATATCTCTGTGAATTACTCTGTGTTAGGAGAACAGGAAAATTGAGTAAATTTATTTTCAAAAACAAATTTTGGTATTTTAGTTTTCCTGGAAATAAGAACACTTACAGGAAAAGCCCTTATGTTTCCATAATTAAATTCAAAATCATAATTATAGCAGGTGAATTTAAAATCTAAAAAGGGTCCAGTAAAAAACTCTCCATGCCAAAATGTCAGTGAGATTTGCAGGAATACCATATTTTCCTTTGGAATATACACCATGTCCAAGGGGAGTATAAAGAACCAAAGCTGATTTAGGTAAAAAACTCACAAGTAATATGGTTGACAAGCAAGGAATGACACTGATGATGGAAATAAATATTTGTAAGGCAACAGGATAAAAATTCGAGTGTTCACAAGAACATATAGTTCCTCAACACAGCAAGCTCCTACCTCCAAATTATTTTCCCATATGAAATAGCTTGGAATGCTATTCCCTTCATATTTTCATGTCTGTCTACTACTCAACCTGAAATCTTAGCTAAAGGTTTTTTGTTTTTGGCATCCATCATCATCTTCTTATAAAAAATGAGCCCTTGATTTAAATCACACACATTTTACCTGTTATTTTAGTATCATTTTATATCACTTGTTTCCACTACAAATAAAATTATCAACTTTTCTAGATCTTTGTATATTGCCCCAGTAGACTATACATTCCTTGAATACTTGAATTAAATTTGTCTAATTCATCTGTATAAATCCCAATCTAGTGTACAGTTAATAAGAAGTATCCTACAAATAAGTGAACAATTACGATTCTTATTTTTGAAAGAATTGATATTGGAAATTCCTAGTTTCCGTTATTTGGCCTCCCCTTCCCTTATTTAAGCGTTAAGCAGTTTCCAAAGAAAGAAAATGTACACTGGTGTATTAGTCCATTTTCATACCGCTATAAAGAACTGCCTGAGACCAGGTAATTTATAAAGGAAAGAGATTTAATAGACTCACAGTTCAGCATGGCCAGGAAAGGCTTCAGGAAACTTACAATCATAGCAGAAGGTGGAGGGGAAGCAAGGCATCTTCTTCACAAGGTAGCAGGAAGGAGAAATGCTAAGCAAAGGGGAAAGACCCCCCCTTATAAAACCATCAGATCTCGTGAGAACTCACGCACTATCAGGAGAACAGCATGGGGGAAACTGCCCGCGTGATTCAATTACCCACACTTGGTCTTTTCCTTCACAGGTGGGGAATATGGAGCTGATGAAGATTAAACTTCAAAATGAGATTTGGGTGGAAACACGAAGCCTAACCGTATCAACTGGTGATTTATTCTGTGCTCACATGGATCCCTGGCATAAATTGTGGGTAAGCTAAAAGACAGTGGTTTGACATAAAGCCTGCCTGTTTCCATTTTGTCAGACATAATAAATAGGATTAAAAAATTATTTTAAGTTCTGAGATAGATGTGCAGGACATGCAGGCTTGTTACATAGGTAAATGTTTGCCATGGTGGTTTGCTGTACCTGTCAACCCATCACCTAGGTATTAAGCCCCACATGCCTTAGTTATTTATCCTGATGCTTTCTCTCCCCATAACCCCCAAAAGGTCCCCTCCCTGTGTCCATGTGTTCTCATTCTTCAGTTCCCACTTATAAGTGAGAACAGGTGGTGTTTGGTTCTCTGTTCCTGTGTTAGTTTGCTGAGGAAAATAGCTTACAGCTCCACCCATGTCCCAGCAAATGACATAATCTCATTCCTTTTTATGGCTGCATAGTATTCCATCATGTATATGTACCACATTTTCTTTATCCAGTTTATCATTGTCGGTCATTTGGTTTGATTCTATGTCTTTGCTATTGTGAATACTGCTGCAATGAAGATATGCGTGCAAGTATTTTTATAATAAAATGATTTATATTCCTTTGGGTATATACCCAGTAATGAGATTGCTGGGTTAAATGGTATTTCTGGTTTTAGGTCTTTGAGGAATTGCCACACTGTCTTCCACAATGGTTGAACTGATTTGCATTCCCACCAACAGTGTAAAAGTGTTTCTCTTCCTCCACAGTCACACCAGCATCTGTTGTTTCTTAACATTTTAATAATTGCCATTCTTACTGGTGTGAGATAGTAGCTCATTGTTGTTTTGATTTGCACTTCTCTAATGATCAGTGATGTTGAGCTTTTTTTCATGTTTTTGGCCATATAAATTTTTTTTTTTGCGAAGTGTCTGTTCTTGTAATTTGACTACTTTTTAAAGGAATTGTTTTCCTCTTCTAAATTTGTTTAAGTTCCTTGCAGATTCTGGACGTTAGACCTTTGTCTGGTGGATAGATTGTGAAAATTTTCTCCCATTCTGTCGGTTTTCTGTTATTTCTGATGATAGTTTATTTTGCTGTGCAGAATCTCTTTAGTTAAATTATATTTATTTGTCAAATTCTGCTTTCGTTGCAATTGCTTTGGGCGTTTTCTTCATGAAATCTTTGTCCCTGCCTATATCCTGAATGGTATTGCCTAGATTTTCTTCTAGGGTTTTTATCATTTTGGGTTTTACATTTAAGTCTTTAATCCATCTTGAGTTAATTTTTGGATAAGTAAGAAAGGGGTCCAGTTTCAGTTTTCTATGTACGGCTGGCCAGATTCCCCATCGCCATTTATTAAATAGGGAATCCTTTCCCCATTGCTTGTTTGTGTCAGGTTTGTTTAAGATCCAATGGTTGTAGATGTGCAGTCTTATTTCTGAGATCTCTGTTCTGTTCCATTGGTCTATGTGTGTGTTTTCTGTCAGTACCATGCTGTTTTGGTTACTGTAGCTTGTAGTATAGTTTGAAGTCAGGTAGTGTGATGGCTCAACTTTGTTCTTTTTGCTTAGGATTGAATTGGCTGTTCAGGCTCTTTTTTGGTTCCATATGAATTTTAAAGTAGTTTTTCTAATTCTGTGAAGAATGTCATTGGTAGTTTAATAGGAATAGCATTGAATCTATACATTGCTTTCAGCAGTATGGCCATTTTCATAATATTGATTATTCCTATCCATGAGCATGGAATTTTTTTCCATTTCTTTGTGTCCTCTTTGATCATTCTTTGAGCAATGGTTTGTAGTTCTCTTTGAAGAGGTCCTTCACTTCCCTTGCTAGCTGTATTCCTAGGTATTTTATTCATTTTGTGGCAATTGTGAATTGGAGTTCATTTATTATTTGACTGTTTGTCTATTGTTTGTGTATACAAATGCTTGTTATTTTTGCACATTGATTTTGTATCCTGAGACGTTGTTGAAGTTGCTTATTAGCTTAAGAAGCTTTTGGACTAAGACAATGGGGTTTTCTAGATAGAAGATCACGTCATCTGCAAACAGAGACAGTTTGACTTCCTCTCTTCCTATTTGAATACCCTTTATTTCTTTCCCTTGTCTGATTACCCTGGCCAGAACTTCCAACATTATATTGAATAGGAGTCGTGAGACAGGGCAAACTTGTTTTGTGCGAGTTTTCAAGTTGAATGCTTCCAGGTTTTGCCAATCCAGTATGATACTGGCTGTGGGTTTGTCATAAACAGCTGTTTATATTTTGAGGCATGTTCCATTGATATCTAGTTTATTGAGAGTTTTTAACATGAAGGGATGTTGAATTTTAGCAAATTCCTTTTCAGCATCTATTGAGATAATCATGTGGTTTTTGTCTTTAGTTCTGTTTATGTAATGAATTACGTTTATTGATTTGTGTATGTTGAAACAGCTTTGCATCCCAGGGATGACACCTACTTGTTCATTGTGGATAAGCTTTCTGATGTGTTGCTGAATCTGGTTTCCCAGTATTTTATTGATGATTTTTACATCGATGTTCATCAGGGATACTGGGCTGAAGCTTTTTCTTTTTTCGTTTTCTTTCTTTTTTTCTTTTCTTTCTTTTTTTTTTTTTTTTTAAATCTCTGGCAATTTTTGGTATCACGGTGATGCTGGCCTCATAAAATGAGTTAGGGTGAAGTCCCTCCTTTTCAATTGGAATAGTTTCAGAAGAAATGGTATCAGCTCCTCTTTGTACCTCTGGTAGAATTCAGCTATAAATCTGTCTGGGCCTGGGCTTTTTTTCGTTGGTAGGCTATTTATGACTGCCTCAATTTCAGAACTCGTTATTGGTCTGTTCAAGAATTCAACTTCTTCCTGGTTCAATCTTGCGAGGGGGTATGTGTCCAGGAATTTATCCATTTCTTCTAGATTTTCTAGTTTATTTGCATAGAGGTGTTTATAGTATTCTCTGATGGTTGTTTGTGTTTCTGTGGGGTCAGTGGTAGTATCTTTTTTATCATTTTTCTTTATGTCTTTTTGATTCTTCTCTTTTATTTATTATTCCAGCTAGTGGTCTACATTTCTAAATAAATAATAATAAATCCTGGATTTATTTTTGAAGTGCTTTTCATGTCTCTATCTCCAGTTCATCTCTGATCTTGGTTATTTCTTGTTTTATGTTAGTTTTGGGGTTTGTTTGCTCTTGGTTTTCTATTTCTCTTAGTTGTGATGTTAGGATGTCAATTTGACATCTTTCTAGCTTTTTGATGTGGGCCTTTAGTGCTATAAATTTCCCTCTTGACACTGCTTCAGCTATGTCCCAGAGAATCCAGTATGTTTTCTCTTTGTTCTCATTAGTTTCAAAGAACTTCTTGATTTCTGCCTTGATTTCATGATTTATCCAAAAGTCATTCAGGAGCAGGTTGTTCCATTTCCATTTAGTTGTATGGTTTTGAGTGAATTTCTTAATCTTGAGTTTGAATATGAGTTCACTGTGGTCTGAGATATTGTTTGTTATGATTTCAGCTATTCTGCATTTGCTAAAGAGTGTGTTACTTCTAATTATGTGATAGATTTTCATGTAAGTGCCATGCTCTGCTAAGAATGTATATTCTGTTATTTGTGGGTGGAGAGTTCTATTGATACGTATCAGGTCCACTTGATCTGTGGCAGATCCTGTCTAGACTGCCTCTTTAGGCTGTACCCTGACTGATCCTTCCTCACTGGATGGGGCCTTCTTGCAGGAATTTCAGCAACTTCAGGCAGGAGTGTAGGGATAGAGCTCTGATCTCTCTGGGGTTGAGCCCTTTGCCGGAGGGATGGCTGCCGTCTCCATGGATCAACAGACTTAGTCTTTCTTCCTGGTGGCTCTAAGGAATCTAGGCAGTCCAGATATATGGGAGTCCGCCCAGCACAGTGCAGTTCCTCTACCAAGGGGCAGCCAGAGTGCTTTGTTAAGAGGTCCTGGATCTTATGCCTCCTGACTGGGTGAGACTCTTCAACAGGGGTCACCAGATACCTTTTACAGGAGCATTCCTGCTAGTATCCGGTTGGTTTCCCTCTGGGATGGAGATCCCAGAGGAAGGAGCAGGCAGCCATTTTTGCTGTTCTGCAGCCTCCACTGATGACACCTCCAGGTGTGGGAGGGGCCCAAGTGAATAGGGTCTGAAGTGGACCCCCAGCAAACCACAGCAGCCCTACAGAAG
This sequence comes from Symphalangus syndactylus, assembly GCF_028878055.3. Lineage (NCBI taxonomy): Eukaryota > Metazoa > Chordata > Mammalia > Primates > Hylobatidae > Symphalangus > Symphalangus syndactylus. The sequence continues at coordinate 45,622,088 of NC_072432.2, forward strand.
AGAGGCCTGACTTTAAAAGAAAAACAAACAACAGAAAGCAGCAACAACAGCATCAACAAAAAAGTCCCCACAGTCAGTCATCAGTTCAGTCTTTTTACATGATCCCATAGTTTTTGGAGTTAATATAGAGAGATAAAACTTTGAACTGAGCAACGCAATTCTAAACACCAAAGCTTACTGAACAAATAAATATAACATAACAAAAGCAGGATTTGTGAGCAGGTAGAATGAGGCTAATATGACAACTTCTTTTTTTTTTTTTTTTTTTTTTTTTTGAGACGGAGTCTTGCTCTGTCGCCCAGGCTGGAGTGCAGTGGCGCAATCTTGGCTCACTGCAAGCTCCGCCTCCCGGGTTCACGCCATTCTCCTGCCTCAGCCTCTCCGAGTAGCTGGGACTACAGGCGCCCACCACCACGCCCGGCTAATTTTTTGTATTTTTAGTAGAGACAGGGTTTCACCGTGGTCTCGATCTCCTGACCTCGTGATCCGCCCGCCTCGGCCTCCCAAAGTGCTGGGATTACAAGTGTGAGCCACCGCGCCCGGCCCATGACAACTTCTTATCCTTTGACCTGTAAGAATGTGACCTTTTCTCTTTTGTGTATCTATTTTTAATCCTCTAGTTACCCTCTCTCACCTGAGCCCTCTATACCTTGCTCAGGTTTAATAACATGAATGAGTACATGAGACCACTTCAGAACTTTCTGTTTGTATAAGTATACATTCAAAAATACAAAACTATTTCTTAGTATTCAAGGTAATACTATTCGAGAATATTCTCTATACTAAGATTGTTTCTGACTTTGATTTGTGAACTGCTTCCCCACCTACACCCTCCCCTAAAATACATTCTGAGAAATATAAATATATATAATATATATATTATATATAATATATTATAATATATAATATATATATTATATATATATATTATTATATATATATATAAATGAAGTCTTGCCCTGTCGCCCAGGCTGGAGTGCAGTGGTGCAATCTCGCCTCGCTGCAACCTCCACCTCCCAGGTTCAAGCGATTCTCCTGCCTGAGCCTCCCAAGTAACTGAAACTACAGGTGTATGGCACCAGGCCCAGCTAATTTTTGTATTTTAGGTAGAGACGGGGTTTCACCGTGTTGGCTAGAATGGTCTCAATCTCTTGACCTCGTGATCCATCTGCCTTGGCCTCCCAAAGTGCTGGGATTACAGGTGTGAGCCACAGTGCATGGCCTAGAATATATATTTTTTATATATAGTAGACATTTTAATGTATATCTATGTTTGAAATATAGCTTAAGAAATGGACTTAACCCATCTAACCATCGTATCACGTTAGTCTATCAAAGACCAAAAAGTAAATCTGTTTTGAAGTGAGGCATAAATTCTTAAGAAAATAACATGATATCATGTGTTTTTGAAGTATAGTACAAGAAATTCAAATAAGCAAATGACCGAGTTTTTAAAGTTAATATTTGCCTATGTATAATTGCAATGAAATGTGCAAAGCATAGAAAGATAACCTTTTAAACAATCATGTAAGATATAAAATTGCCAGAGATGATCCATCTTTCAAAGCATAAAGCTTTCCTTGAATTAATTTCTATATTCGACCTTCACATATATCACTCTCCTACAACATTATGTTGCTCTACAGCTGAATTCCATTTAGCTATGACTCAGTGCCTTATTTACTTCACTGATTGTATTAAGCCTACACAAATCATTAGAAAGCTTTAATTTGGCCTCCACGGGCTTTCTCTACTTCCCAGAAATGGTAACAAGGTATTTTAAATCCTCCCAACCCTAAGTACACATGTTGCAACATCACTACTATTTGCCAAATAAATTACACTACATGTATAATTCTCATCTTCCTGTGCTGACTAGCAGAACCAGCCCAAGGAAAGAGAAAGGGAGAGACAGAAAAAAAAAAAAAAGCAAAAGCATTTCATTATATATATTTAAAACCACAGCACTCAAAATCTTGGTAAGGAAAGTCCCATTTGGGCAAAAATATGTTGCTGACTATGCAGGTAATAAGGTTAGGCTCAGAGGTATCCATGGGAACCACTAATAAAAATACTAGAATATGTTTGAGAAGGAAGTATTGGAAAGGGGTGAAAACTTACTGAGGGACACATGCAATGGTACTAAATCATCACATACAGCACTATCATTAAAATGTAATTAGGTTAGTGGAAGAACCCATCTACCATATTTACAATCCCATATAATCATTACACAATAATCACATAACCATATTAATGCCATGGAGTATGTATTTATCCTCATTTTACACGTGAAGAAACTGAGGCTCAGAAATAGCAGATGTGTTCAAAGGCCCACAGATAATAAGACATAGAGCAGAATTCATACATAAAGGCAGGTATCTAATTCTAGGGGCTATGAACTTAATGACTATGTTTTTCCCTGCAAGGTAAATGACACCAAGTTTAAGATTTACATACCAAACGAAATGTAGACATTTTGAGTGTCTGCAGTATAAGATGGAGAGACAAGGATTAAAAGGGGGCTAAATAAAGTGTTTAAAAATAGCACTATAATGGGAGGGCAAAATGAAGAGAGGTACACATAGGTCAGGACCTAACACAAGGTTACAGAATAAAGGCCAAATTAACCACGTCAGACTACAGGGCAGCCAATGGAGAGCACGGCTGTGCAGAGTAGTTGGCACGAGGCTGAATGCTCATAGGCACCCAAAAGGTACTGGCTGATTCATTTTCCTTTTTTTTTCCCAGAATATGCAATTTCCTATTGCACGCTGGCTTACTGCATGTTTCTTTTAAAAGAGAGCCTTTCTGTAATAATTCTTCTGAAAATTACAAGATAACAAACTATTGCATGAGTCCCAAAGGACTATTCAGTGTGATTCCCATAAACCTCATTACACTTGTCAAGGACAACAAAAAATAGGTGTTAAATGTGAAAGTAAATGTCAGCTTGCTATTTCTTCTAAAATTAACCAAGTAAACTGGATCATATAAAAGTTGGATATTGATAATAGTGATAACAGATTGAAAATTCCAAATATACTGAAGTCATCATTGGTTTGTCAACATGAACTTAAACTGTTTTATGACTACATAATGATCTCTCATTACAACTGCAGAGTGTAGGTAAACCAGATATTCAGAGTTACTTTAAGATATGTAGTGATTCCTCTAATGAGTCAGTTTCAAAAAAGACTGATTAAAAGTGAATTATGTTACCATACCCATGCACCATACATACAGACATAGAAGAATACAAGAAAGTGATGTGCTATTATTAGGAGAAAAGAATTGGTAGAAGAAAGAACACAGACAACAAAAGAACAAATCTTTACTTCCTTTAAACACAGCTTTCATAGAATGCTGCTAAAGACTCTTCCAAATAAAACAAAATCCAGAGCAGCACAAACTGCTAAAATATACATTTTATGAGGTAACACAACAGATCACAATTGTAGATAGTGAGGTAAATGTCCTCGAAGCACAAAGGCTACAAAATTATGATGTAGAGGTCTGTAAAATCTAAATTTCAATCCATTCACTGTAGTAGAGACCTGTTACTTCAAGAGTACAATATTGAATGAGATAAGGGAAAGACGTACAAATACAGCAGTAAAACAACAAATAACAGGAAAAAGGATTAGACTATGCAATTTGTATCTTCATTAATATTTTGTTTAAAGGTAAAGTAATAACCTTCTTTAAGAAAGAATGTATTTTCTTCCCCTTCTACCATGATTGTAAGTTTTCTAAGGCCTCCTCAGCCATGTGGAACTGTGAGTCAATTAAACTTCTTTCCTTTATAAATTAAAAAATAAAAATAAAAATAAATAAATAAAAAATAAATTTGGTATAATGATCATAAAAAAAAAGAAAATACCTCTCTTTCCTGAAAAGTATATTTTAAAAAGCTAGACCATCTTGCTCCTTTCTATTATTAACACAATTAAACCCCAAGTTAAAGGTAGAGGGGAACGGCATGCTTTTTCATAGTTAAAAATCCACAGCTTTCCTCAAATACATTTTTATTCCTGGAGTTATATGCTGTGTTCTTTTGTTTATTGGTTATCTCCCATTGTAGCTGGCTCAATCTTGGAAGTAATGGCATTTAATAAGTACTTGAATAAATTAATTTGACTGAGTAATCTCAAAATTAGGTTCTAAATATATATATTTTTAATTGCTCTTAATAGGAAATTCTGCAGTGGAAAAGGTTTGTGTGCGCTGTTTTTTTTTTTTTTCTTAATGCATGTTGATGTTGTCTCTAACAAGCATAGAATTATTTGTCCTTTAATACTACATTGATGATGGACACTAAAGATCACACATTAGATAGATTCTAATTCCAGACCTTGTGGCCCAGTCTTTAGAATGTGACAGGCAAGGAGAAAAAGTAACACAGGTTTTGGCAGGAGATTGCTGGGGAAAGGACCAAGCTAAGTATCTTCCCTCATAGAGGAAAACAGGGGGTTTAGTCACTGAATAGACATCCAGTATCCCTCCTGATGTGCAGATGTTTGGAGTTGGCTGTTCAACAGCATGATTTGCTCCTTCCACTAATTCACACATGTAGATGGTCCAGAGTTAACCAGAGCACTGGGATAGACATTGGGACTCAAAGCACAACCTTGACTTTGATGTGGGAAGGAAAGTAGGAATGAAAACAATGAATAAATGAACAAATGGATGAATGAATGAATTAATGAACGAATGAATAGAATTATACCCACATGATCTCCTAGTTTTGTTTCTCAGCTCCTACAGACAACAATTCTCAAGTTTGGTTTATTGTCAGACAATTCAGAAAATAAGCTGGAATTGAAGTTATCAAAATTGGTCCAGGAAACACAGGCTGTTGGGGTACACCTACTGTAGTATTATGCCAGGAAAGTTGCAGAATCCAGTGTAAGAAATTTGAAATTAGTAGATTTTTATCACAGTAAAAATGCCATATTAAAGCAGCGGGCAGATAAATGAAATATAAATGAGAATAATCCCTGGAAAAAAGTGTCAAATAGTACAACCACATAAATCATTCTGTTTACATCTTCTTTAGACTAGACTATTTAGATTTAATCAATGACACCAGAAATATTCACCATGGATGGTAATGTGTTTTGGAGATGTGCTTTTTCCTAATTATATTTCCTTGCACTTTTTCTGACTGTACTAATTTCCTGTCATCCCATTTACACACACGAAATAAATATGTATGTATTTTTATAACTATAAAGAAATGAGATTGGTAACATAAACCAAAAATGAATGCAGTTTTATTGTTTTATAAGCATAATCATATACTAGAAATTATTTTATTTTAGAAGATATATGAGGCAGATCTAATTGAAATTGTCATTTTATTAGTGAAATGTTTACCTTTTACAAGAGCAAGGGTAATCAACACTGGTGTTAAGATATGCAAAGAAGTAGTCGTAAGGTCTACCAGACCAAAACTTGCAAGATGATCTCTATTAACTACAGCATTTTTTTATATATTAACAATAGCATTTGTGTTCATATTTCCAGCATCACAACAGTTTAACTTTAATGAATCCCATTACTGCATATTACAATAAGAGTTTTCTTCTTTGAATTGTACTTTGAGATATTGATTCAAATTTTTATATTTCAAAAAGCACTGGACATTTTTTCAAAAACCTTGTGTTTTTGAATTATAACGATATTGTTTATAATGTTTTGCAATACATAAAAAAGTATTATAGTTTAATACATTTTCTTTCAAACAGAATCATTTGTGACTTTATAATGCTGCCCTTATATTCACTATGCAGTTTATTTTTAGGTATTTTTCTAATAAGAGCAATTATTTCAAAATTGTTTAGCTGAATCTTGCCATTAAATATCAAAGAATGATGCTTCACTTCCTTCTTAATACATCGAATACATGTAAGAATTATATATGGATTCATACTTCATTCACCTTTTGACTTGAGGATTTCTACAAACGTATCACCCTTATATTTCCTGACTTTGTTTTCTTATAAATTTCCACCTTTCATGGCCCATTTTATGTTCATCTCAGCTAAGAGCTAACAATATAAACAATAAGTACTGCTTTCAGAAACGACAGCAGTGTTTTTCACACCAAACGTTTGTACATTTATGCTAAATGTTGTACATAGATGCCACAGAAGAAAAAATAAAAAGTAACTTATGAATAAAAAGAGTAACCTATGAACAGCTACTTTGGTTCAGGTTAAAGGAATCAGCACAAGATCCTTTGAATTCTATTGGTAGTAATGAGTGCTGTGGGTTGTGGTGAATAGTTGAATGAGGTGGCAGAACAAACAATGGATACCCTATATCTGTTTAATCTATTTTAAAGTCAGACACAGAAAAACTAGGAGGCAATTTCAGCAACGTGAAACCTTCTCTAAAGGGACACTAAATAATGATGATTTCTATAAGGTTCTAATTCTAGAACTGTGTTCCTAAGGGTCATAGAAGCATAGAGATGAAAGTTACCTTAAAAATACATTATATTCAGATTCCTTCATTTTTCACAGATGAGGAAAACCAAGGCCAAAAGAACAAGATTGATTTATATAATGTAACTGGTCTTTATCACCTAGATTGAAATTTTCCTACTATTCCATGGTTGAACATAAATAATAAATAGCAAATAAATATCAAAACATAAATCTGCTACTTTTTTGAGTACTTACATTACTTACTGAAGTCCTATAATACATTGTGCTATCTCATGTGTATCTATATATATGCATGGGTGGGTATATAGCAAGAAAAATACTGGACTAGCGATGTAAAGGAAGTCTTGGTTTAGTTCTTTTTCTGCTACACACATGCCTGGTAACCCTAGAAGAATGAGGGAAAATTATTTAACCTCTCTGGGTCTCCATTATTTCATCTAAATTATGAAAATATTCAACCAGATTTATATAATTTTCCACCCCTATAATTCTCAAGGTTTTTAAAAATAACCCATATACCTTTTATTTTCTTTTTTTTTCTTTATCTTTTTGGGGAGAACACTACATCCTAGATACCAAAATAGCCTATCCAAATGAAAAAAAAATTGTCCAGAAAACCTCCTGAGTTAAGGTTTGAAAATGTATTTGCCCTTGGTTAATATCCTGCAACTCAGTACACAAAAGATGAAAAATGGCTTATCAATAAATACATTCATAAGAAAGGAAAAAAGAATAATCTCAAAATAGGTAATTTATTTCCAGATAACTTTTGTGAAAACAGATTTTTTTTCTATTATTCATGTATTTCAAAGATCTGAAATCGATGTTACCAAACACTGACAAAATTAACAGATACAGTCATTGATCTCCAGAGAATGGAATGTGTACCCCGTGTTATAACTGAGGTATCTGTCTAGAAACTCATTTTCTAAAGGATTAATTGCTATCCAAAAATGTACTGTAGCCAAAGCTACAAAGGAAGATTTCCAAAATATCAATACTCTTTATTACTGTTTATGGGTTATATAGGATGTCACTGAATTCCGCTCTGTTATTAAGCAATAACAGTAGAAAGATACAATGAACAGAAATTTTGATTTTTAAAATAAAAAATCAGCTCTTAAATGTGGCTGATTAAAGGAAATTCTAACAATAAAATAAATTGAGGATTTCAAGCTATTAGATTTTACTTATCTAACCTCTGAGTGATCCCTATTATCATTTTCATTATTACTATCTATATATTTGATGACGCTATTTGTTCAAGGATGAGACTTTCAAATTTGAGTAAACAGGCAGAGGGATCAAAACCATGAGTTTTTCTATGAGTTCATTAGGAGTGCTAATATATAAGCAATCACTTATAATTGTATCATTGAATCTTTTTTCTTTCTTTAGACTGTAAAAAAATGAAAAGAGACAAGGTGATGTTAGTCCCTCTCATTACAAGTTTGCATAGTATTGCAGTAAACATGTGAGAGAAAGTTGACTATCTTCGATGGCACAGTTGAGGTTTTCTCCTAAATTACTTCCTCAAAACATTGAAGAAAACAGTGCTTCTGAATGGGTTGTTTGTTCTCTTTCAATAGAATATTGTCTCTTATTTTTTTCAATCCATCATTTTACAAAAAAACTCTATAAATAATTATTTTTACGTCTAACATTAACTGAAACCCTTCTTGATATTAAATAGGGAAACAAATTGTCTTTAAAGCTTCCTGGAACTTATTTCAGGTTTATTACCCAAAGCTGACCATCACAATAACTGGTGGAGAACATCCTGTTAGTATCAGAAACCATCAGGCAAACTGTCCAGCTCTTTCATTTTTCTTGACAAATATCTAGTGGTCTCTATCTGGGAACTTTATTGCCTCTCTCAATTTGCTTTCAGTGCCATCACGTCACTATTGCAAGATATTTTTGTTTCCAGAATTTAGCTGGCAGCAGAATAATTAAAGAAAGCAATGTTAAAACAAAAAAACAAAAGGTGTAGTAGTTAAAAAACTGTCATTACTTTTCAAATTATAGTCTTTAATAAAGATGTGAGGGACTTTTTCTTCTTAATTTATAATTCAGGTTTCTCATCATTGTGTTGTCTTCATTTCATTTTTTTTCTTACTACTTTTTTACTCAATGTTAATTTTTAAAAAGCATAGGTAGTTTAGCCTGTCTTTGAAGTTAATTCACAATTATTAATATGTAGTTACTGAGAAGATAAAGAAAGAAATCAGTCCTCACTTTTTTCTTGCTCACATTCTGGTCTTTATAAATAAGAGTTAAGAAAGAAAAATAATACAGATTTCTTAAAAATGAATGACATATATTTCCTATTGAATATATCTTTAAAATGATTTGGTATCTTCAAATTTTATGTTATGATTTTCCAGATCCTTCTATTATTTCTAATATTAATTTATACTGCTTTTAAATATTTCCATAGAAAATTTATTAACATTTATTAACATTTCCAGTATTGAAATCCTTATATTGTCAGGATGATTCTGATTTTAAAATGTAAATAACTGAATGGTTATTTCAATCTGACTTTTTGCATTAATGTTTACTAATTAAAAATTAAAATCTCACTGTATTATTATAAACATTATTATCCTATTCATTATAAAGCCAGTTTTTACGTAAAACAGTTTGATTCATTTCAAAAAATAATGATTTTTTACTCCATTCCATTAACAAGGAAAAAACTTTTAGACCACCAATCACATATCTATTTTCTAACACAAATAAGTTTCAACAGTAGCCAGTGCTATTGATTGAAAATATATTTCAATAAAGGTTACCTGCACATCAAGCAGATAAAACAGTAAATGAAAAGTACACGTTTTCAGACACTTTTATTTTCCTTACTCTTTCAATGTTTGCATTACAAAAAAAATCCTGCCCAACTTTGTTACCGTTAATATGGTATCTACCTTTTCTTCTGCCAAATCCTATTTAAATTTTTAATGAGGCAAATGTTTTATTTAACTAAATTAATTTTGCATTTATTATCTTCAGTTTAAATACATCATCACAATAAAAAATAAGGTAGACTAGTTTCTTAGTTTAGGCTGCTATATCAAGATACCTCAGGCTAAGTAATTTATAAGTAACAGAAATTTATTGCTCACAGTTCTGGAGACCAGCAAATCCAAGATCAAGGGCCCAGCAGATTAGGTGTCTTGTGAGAGATCTTCTTCTCCTTCAAAGATGGTGCCTTCTTGCTGAGTCCTCGAAGGGCAGAAGGGGCAGGCAAACTCCCTTGGGCCTGTTTTATAAGGGCACTAATCCTATCCATGAGGACAGAGCCCTCATGACCTAATCATCTTCTGAAGGCCCCACCTCTTAATACCACCAGAATGGGAATTCGGTTTCAACCTATGCAGTGGGGTAGGAGGGGACATAAACATTCAAACCTTCCCAATTATCAACAAGTAGTCTCATGTAAAATGAGTGCTTTCTGGATCAAGAGACTAAATGTTTAATTAGATTAATAGAATCAAACAGAAAATTCCATTTGTCTAGGATCTTTCAATCAAAACCTTCATTAATAGGAGTGATGATACCAATATATTAACAATAATTGGTATTTGCATTACTTTGTACCAGTGAAAAAATTTAATTTACTCAGGTTTACAGAGGAAAAGGAGGAAAGTGCTTTAATATTTGATGTCTCATAGAGAGTAAAAATTTATAGCGTAGGTCGGTATGTTAGAGTCCTAATGCAAAATCTTTGATTTGTATGTAGTGTCCAAGGGTTTTTCTTGCAGCAGTACATTTGTCATGAGAACACCTGATATGTCATCCCAAGTCGTAACAACACCCAAGGTGGCAGTTATCTCAGAGAAGTCCAACGTAAACATTCTGTTAGAAAATACTATTTTTAAAAAATGTTTCATTTACACTGAAGTCATAAAAATGTTGCAAAGCTTTTACATGTAAATATTTGTTCATTTTCATATTATATTTCAATTAAAATAATAACTTTCCACATTCTGCCTTTTCAAAACAAGAATACAAGATTAACATCTACAAAACAGTGATCTCCAAGGAAAATAATGCCCTATTATCAACAAAGATACAAAAATGATGTCCATGTTTAATAAGTTTCATCAAAGATAATTTCATTGCCATTTGAATTGAACCAAAAAACCAAAATAAATACTGATGACCTTACCTTCTTGAACTGCTTGGAAAGGGTTGTTGCCATCAACAAACGTCACTGAAAATGTGATTTTCTCAGTCTGTAAGATCTCCTCATTCTGGTTAAGGTCACCAACTGCTGTGCGAAACACCTCATCATCCTTTTTCGCAGATTCATCAAAAATTGCTCCTAGAAAGAAGTGAGTTTTGCCATTAAATAATAACACAAATATTCTGTCATGCCCTCTGGAAATATGACAAGGAGACTTATGTGTTTAAAAAGCATATACTTTCACTTAGAGCATGCACTTTATTTATTAATGAAACACATTGTACTGGAAGCAGTGTAATAGCTGAGAAGGAAGATAGTTACTTCTTGCAAATGGAATGATAAATAGTACCTCAAAGTGTTATTGCAGGGAGATCATGGGGAAGAAAATGTAATAGGTATGAAAAGCTTCTACATGACAAAGTATCCAATACATTGGATGTCTTATATCATGAAATCTTTAAGGAATTCATAGCTGGAAGATTTCTTTTATGAATAAAAGAAAATAAGCTCAGAAAACTTCTTGAGGTCCATTCATAGAATACATAGGAATCAAACCTTTCTTGTGATCTTAATTTATTTTTCATTTCCTTCCTTTCTCCCCCCCCCCTTTTTTTGAACATGGGTTTCATTATCTTTTATAGTAGTAAAGTCAATAATATTTATAGAAAATGTAAAGACATTCAAATCTCTGTGCAGAGGGAATGGAGAAATATTTCTCAAGGAACTAATGTAAGTCCTAATGGATAATTATAGCATTTTTTATCCATGTGTAAATACGATGATGATAAACACTGTGCTAACCTTTATTGAATATTTGGTTGGTAATGGAATATTTGGTAAACACATTGATTCTAAGAGCAAACTGATTTTAAATACTGACTCTGTCACTTGTTAAGTATACGACCTTGAGCAACATGCTCAAATTCTAAACCTCACATTTGTCTAACCTCACATTGTATATATTAAACACATTTGTCTAAACCTCACGTTGGGTGTATTAAACACATTTGTCTAAACCTCACATTGTGTGTATTAAACACATTTGTCTAAACCTCACATTGTGTGTATTAAATAATACACAGTGTGTATTATCATTATATACACAGTGTGTATTATAAAGCCAGTGTGAAGCTGGCTTTATCTTTTCACTGCTCTTTTTGTTTGGTTGGTTGGTTGGTTGTTTTTGAGATGGAGTCTTCTTCTGTCACCTAGGCTAGAGTGCAATGGCTTGATTTCAGCTCACTGCAACCTACGCCTCCCAGGTTCAAGCCTTTCTCCAGCCTCAGCCTCCCGAGTAGCTGGGATTGCAGGTGCACACCACCACACTTAGCTAATTTTTTTGTATTTTTAGTAGAGACGGGATTTCACCATTTTGGCCAGGCTGGTCTCGAGTTCCTGACCTCAGGTGATCCACTCACCTCAGCCTCCAAAAGTGCTGGGATTAAAGGAGTGAGCCACTGTGCCTGGCCATCACTGCTCATTTATATTGGCATGGATTGTATCAGTCTTCTCAAACCATTGCCTTGTTTCCTATATATTTTGAATACCTGTCCATGGCTGAGAACCTGAGAGAAAATAATGAAGAATCTTTTTTTTTTTTTCTGAGACGGAGTCTCACTCTGTTGCCCAGGCTGGAGTGCAGTGGCGCCATCTCAGCTCACAGCAAGCTCTGCCTCCCGGGTTCACCCCATTCTCCTGCCTCAGCCTCCCAAGTACCTGGGACTACAGGCGCCCACCACCACGCCAGGCTAATTTTTTTTGTATTTGTAGTAGAGACGGGGTTACACTGTGTTAGCCAGGATGGTCTCGATCTCCTGACCTCCTGATCCACCTGCCTCGGCCTCCCAAAGTGCTGGCATTACAGGCGTGAGCCACCGCGCCTGGCCAGAATTTTTAAAATTGACATATAAATTGAGTACTTCCTTAATATGTCATCAGATGTTTACTAGTAAGATATTAATATTTTATTAATCAAATATTTATTATAGACTCTAATTTTTACTCAACCTGTCTTTTCTGAACCAGATAATACTTTTTAATCTAAGCTCTTATAAAAACATTTAGACAATAAATGTTTGACCTATCTTGCTAATTTAAGCAGCTTTCATAAGAATTATTTTAATATGTGATAAATCCTTGTGTAGATCTAGATTAATCATTACATTGAAATTTAATACTATCAGGTTTAGATATACAAATTTCTTTAATAGTTAGGAAGTATGATACAAATTTTTTATAATTGTAGCTGAAATAACCAATTCATTTTAAATCAGATAATCTAAATGTCTATTCACAAAGTAGTAATGTGTGTTTGTACAAAGATGTTGCAACTTGTCATGGATTCTAAATGAGTCTTTAAAAAAGAGCTTCTTATCAACCTTGTTTTATAGCAGGTGATGTTATTGACTTCCGCTGTATTGGTAATACATTTTTGATGGAAGCATTTTACTATTACATGGCAGAACACTTAATATTGCCTTAAACATTAAACTTGAGTTAATAAACAGCAGAAACCTGCAGAAATGATAGCACATTAGTCAATCCTTTGCAGAATTAAGATATACTGAAAAAATGGATAAAAGAAACAGTTCATCTTTCTGCAAACAGCAAGGAAGTACACAGAAGAAACAGTTCATCTTACTGCAAACAGTGTAATCAAAGAACAGAAAATCTTATCCAACATTTCAAATCCCAGTTATTTATTTACTTTTTTCTTCAGCTATAAAAATCTCATGTGAAACTGACTTTGTACTACAGGGGTGCATGCAGTATTGTGTCTTCAACACAAGCATTCCGAAAACAATGTGATTAGCTCCACAGGAAGGATCCTGGAACAGAAATTCCCTTCTAATTTCACCCGCTTCCGATAGTCACAGCAAAGTTATCCCTTTATTCTTTGTATTAACCAATCTAGAGAATCCAATACTATAGGTACTAGATCTACTTTGTTAACTATACAGTTGCTCAAATTTAACATTCTTAACTATGTAGTTAACGTGATGTCAAAGCATCTAGATTCTGCCCAGGTATTTTTATTAGCGTGATTTTACACTCAGTTTTATTTTATAACGTTCATGGGAAAGGCAGATTAGACCTGTCAAGATAAAATAATTATTCCACCACTGATACACACACACACACACACACACACACACACACACACACACACGGCATTTCATCAGTACTCTCTATATATTTCTTATTGGCCAAACTGAAGGGAAGGATAACCAATCAATAAAGCAGGAAAGGAACACCTCCGGAATATTCCTATTATAGCAATTTTTAGTCATTTCCATCACTAAAGGTTGATATTCTGTTCCTTTTACGGGGGGAGAAATAAAGGCTTTATGTAATCCTTATACAAACATACTGACATGCAAAGTCAGCATGTATTTTTAAATGAAAACTATATCATCTTTACATGTCTTCTTTTTTTTTTTTTGAGACGGAGTCTCGCTCTGTCACCCAGGCTGGAGTGCAGTGGCGCAATCTCGGCTCACTGCAAGCTCCACCTCCCGGGTTCACGCCATTCTCCTGCCTCAGCCTCCCGAGTAGCTGGGACTACAGGCGCCCGCCACCACGCCCGGCTAATTTTTCTGTATTTTTAGTAGAGACGGGGTTTCACCGTGTTAGCCAGGGTGGTCTCGATCTCCTGACCACGTGATCCGCCCGCCTCGGCCTCCCAAAGTGCTGGGATTGCAGGCTTGAGCCACCGCACCCGGCCTACATGTCTTCTTATATCTTAGAAAAATACTAATGTTAATGAGTTTGTGCTATATGTAATGCTACTGAATACAGTTTTCATGGACTAATGGACCAATTGGCATATATATGAAAAAAATACCAAATTTAGGCAAAGTTCTACAAAAATATAATTGTCCACTTAATTACAATTTATAGTAATATTAAGGCAATGCTTATGTCTTAAATTTTCATTGTGAAGTGTTATAAGTAAAAGTATTAATGCAGGTATGCCCTTTGAAAATTCATAAATTATTGTGCAATTCAAAGCTGACAAGCTATAGTACTTCTGTTAAAAAAAATATGTTTTAGAAAGGTATTTAAATATTCCCAAAATACATATACTTACTTGCCAATTTTTAAAATGACAATCCAATTTCTTCTTCAAACCAAATAGATACATGCTTGGTGTCTGTGTGTGTGTGTGTGTGTGTGTGTTTGTGTGTGTGTGTAAATTTTTTGTGCTTGAAATAAGTCAGTACTTCAGACCATAAAATCATTTCACCCAAAAATACATTCACAAATATGCCTTTTAAATAAACTATTTATAAGTTCACTAACCTAACCAACTCAACAAGTCTCCAAACATTCGAAGATTTTTCTCCTTCTTGGTTTTATTTTTGGTGTTTCCTCTACCACGGAGGTAGTCCTTATCACATTAGCAAAATATAATTTCCTAGACCATATAAACTATTTTTATACTTACAATGTGTATAAAAGAGCCTGAATATTTTAGACACTCAAGAATCATTGATTAAATCTTTTTTAGCATTAAATTAGGTATAATCTTGTAAAATAAAATACCTAAATTCAGATGTATAGATAAAATATAAGTTACACCTAAACCTAAATTAATGACTTGAAAATGTACTTGCATGTTAGTTTATTGTCATAGGCATTATCACGATTCCAGAAAACCCAAGTTAGCAAGGTAATAATCGTACACAAGGTAATTAATAATCATACTAAAAACTTGTATTTTAGTTTGAATATTGAAAATTTTGTGTCTTACAAATTTAAGAGGCAAGTGGAGTAAACATTATTTACCTGATAAGATAGTACAGAAAAAATGTGTTCATCTTGCACATAATTTCCTCCAACAATATTGAGAAAAAATTTGATATATCTTGAGGAAATTTTCCACAGCAAATAGAATTATTGGAAGATATATATATTCTATAACAACCTTATCAAGTTCTGTTTAAAATAAAAGACTCCAAATATTGAAACCAAGCATCAACACATCTACATTCCTCTTGCAAATCAATAGCATATCATCTAGAAAAACTTACATACCAACATTTATGCATAAATGTTTCATTGTATTTCATAGTTCCAAATAAAATCAAAGATAGCTGATCTTTATTTTTTTTAGTCACAAAGTTCAAATTTTTACTCTCTTTACTCACTTAATTTTGACAAACATATAAATTATATATGGTAGGTAATCATAAAAGGAATAAACTTAATTGAAAGTTAGCAAAGATGCTACATGCAATGAATCTTTTATTTTCTTTGTAACAACAGAGATGATTCTTTTGTACACGCTCTCACTCTCTCTACTCCCCAACTTTTTCCCCTCACTTTTTCTCTTTATGTTCACACATTTATGCATCCAGCCATTCATCCATCTATTCATCAAACCAATCTTTCCTAAACACAGAGAAAACCATCAAAGCCAAGCCGCTGTGCTCTTTAACAAATTATTTAGTGGCCAAATATTTGAAATGAGTTAAGTGTTGAATAAATAGTGGAAATAAGATGCCATAAGAAGATCATAAAAAGAAGCAATCATGTTGTTTTTGTAAACTCATAGCTGAAAGGAATTTTAGAGATGGTTTATGAAAACCTTGTCATGCTTCATAAATTGTAGTGCAAACATTTTAAGTGTTTTCACCCAAATTATACAGCCAAAGGTTACAAGATGTAGAGTAGGAGGTTAGGTGTCCTGGTTTCAAGTTTGGAGCTATGTCTGCCATATTATGCTTTTTTTGACTTCAAGCATTTTTTTTATGGTGACTATGTATATAGAGAGGGTACATCAGTACATATATGTGTGTGTATATACACATATACATATATATTCAATAAATAGTACTATAATGATGATTAGCCTATTAAATTCATTTATTTTAAGCCATGAAGGTTATAAAATTGATGAAATGTAGTAAAATGCTGATCATAAGAATAGTTTTACATAAAATTTAATTCCTTTGCCTGAGAAGCTTCAACAACTTTAGTTTAGGAAGTTAAAATAAAGAAAAAAGTGCAACCTTCTGCCTTGGGGAGTTTATTAGTCACAGTAGGATTTACAGTTCTGCAGAGCTATTCAGAATTGTTAAATCATCATATATCCTTACTGTTTTAGATGCTACTATTCACAGGTGAGTTTTTAATTTAATTCTGACAATGCATTTTGCATACACGTTAGTTGCACTGTGAGCATATATCCAAGTCAAGAGATTTATAACATTTTTTTCATCTACAAATGGTATTCCTACTATTGCCAGTGGAAATTATACCTGCATTTCAAAAGGAGGGCAAATAATAAAAGGCATTATAAATATTGTAAAAATCAGATTTCTACTTTATTTCATTGTCTCATTCATGTTACCCTCAGTTCAAGGAGAAAAAATGTTAAACATGTTCAAAACTGCTAGGTAGTAAGAAAAATTAGCAGTACTATGACCAAAAGAGATTAGCATTTTTGATACAATTTAGTATATTTACTTAAGCATAGATAGTATCTTTGACACCAATAAGCATCTTTACTTAGCATAGTATCAGCTACTATTTCAGTGGGGTATCATTACAGTGAAGGTGAAGGCATTGTTTGTGTATATATGTATATAAATATATGCACATATGCATATGTGCATATATATGTATATATGTATATAAATATACACACATATGCATATGTGCATATATATGTGTATGTATTTATATTATACATGTTCATATGTTTATATATTTATATTATACATGCACAAATAGATACATTTATTACATACTCACATACAATTACAACTGTGTATATGTAATGAATGTACGTATGTGTGTATGTAATAAATGTGCTTATTTGTGCATGTGTATATATATACAATTATATATATGTGTGTGTGTGTATGTGTGTGTATATATATATATATATAATTATAATTATCTGCCCAGGAAATATTAAGTTGAGATATCATCCACAATTTAATTCTGTATTACAAATGTTTCAGCAGCCTCTTATTTAACAGAACATTTCCTAATATGCTCTATGCTAATATCCTTGCAGGCATGAAATAGGGTTTTCAGAATCCTTTATCCTTTTATCATGAGGCATATTTTTCTCAGTTCATCTTATCTAACCCTTCACAAGCACTCTGACTACAGAAGTAAACCAAAACAATGACTCTAATTGTTGGAAAGGAGGTGCTGGATATACACCAAATTCATGACAATTAGCAAATATTATTCTGAATTAGAGACAATTGTGCTTAGTTGTGTTTCTCTCCAATTTATAATAAGTGAAATATTAGAAACAGTATAATTAATATTTTTTAGTACTAAGGACTGTACTAAGTGGCTCATAGACATTATTTTATTTAGTTCTGATAAAAACCCTTTGAGGGAAATGAAACTCAGTTTAAGTAACTTTCCCCAGGCCCAAGCTAGTAATGATTGCTGCAGAATCCACAGCTCTCAGTTTCTCAGCAATCTTGTGAAAACACTAGGAGCTTAATAACTGGTAATATATACATTAAAACAAATTTCCAGATAAGAAAATAATATGCATATTTTTACTTTCATAATAATATATATAGAGAGAGACAAAGTCTTTCGCTGTCACCCAGGCTGGGGTGTAATTATGCAACCATGGCTTACTGCAGTCTCAATCTCCCCGACTCACCTGATCCTCCTGTCTCTGCTCCTTGAGTAGTTGGAACTACAAGGGCATGCCACCAAGCTTGGCTGATTTTCAAGTTTTTTGTAGAGACTGGGGTCTCACGTTGTTGCCCAGGCTTATCTCGAACTTCTGAGCTCAAGTGTTCCTCACTTGAGGAACTATACTATTACTGTACCTCTGCATCCCAAAGTGCTGAGATCACAGGCATGAGCCACAACACCCATCATTTCATAATAATTATAATAAAATTTTATTGTATATTAAAATTCTCAAATAGGTTTCGATCTTACATTTTCTTTTATAAAATTTTATTAATTAGGCATATTTTTATAAAATTTCTAGTACTTCTTGCGTACTTTGAAGTTCAATATTTGTCTCAGTGATTTAACTTATACTATATCAGAAGTTGATTTACCTGTTTTTATACAAACTTTATATTTAAGGATGTTTAGGGATAATTAATATATATAAAGATGTAAATTGATATGAATTTCTAAACTTTAGTTTAAATAACAATCTTTGCAGTTACCTTGGAATAGTGTTACGTGAGTTCCAATAGAATATGCACTATGACATTTTTAAATGCAGAATTCAGAACAAATCTCTAGCCTTTCAATTTCTAAGGAGTTTTGTTGTTGCTTACTTTAGTGACGAATAATCCTAAGAGATTGACAATAAAATATAAAATAAATACATATAAATATATAAAGTTATTGACTTTATATATTAAGGACCACTGATAATTTACTTAGGTCTATAATATTCAAATTGCAGCCAGGTACAGAAACTATCTGGCTCGTTATTTTCCACTGTCTAGTGCTTACTTAGCACTTTGTTCTGAGAGTTCAAAGTTCATTATAATATTAACTTCTATTCCACCCACCATAATTATTTAGCCTATAGGAAAGCATCATTTTTATTTTAAACATAGGAAATCAAGTTCAAAGAGGATATTGTCAAGATCACAGAGGGTATTAGTTATGATATAGTGTAGAAAGGTATAAGTGGAAGGAGAAAATTTCATGCAGATATTTAAAATGATTATACAGAAATTCTTGAATGTGTGTTGTAATTTACATTTAGCTAGTGTCTGAAGCATTTTTAATAATTCAGACACCTTTAAATTCTGTTTTCTTCAATATATTTTTGATAAAGTGACTTAAAATGGGAAGGATAAATCGTAGACCAAGAAGTGAAATTTTCATTACTGTCTCCAGAGATTTCTCTAGAGATTTATGTTTGAATGTGACATTTGCTTGCAGTGTGAAATAAGTCAAATTCAAAGGGATTCTTCATTCTAACACAAGGCCCTTTTCTTAGCCTTACTCTCCAATAACATGTGAAATCACATTTCGTTTGGAAAACCTGTATAGTTATCCAGAAACCCAAAGCACATTTAAACTGATAATACGATTACTGGAAAAGTCTGACTGCTGTGTGTCTTCCAGAAGTATGTGGGAGAAAAGGAAATGTAGGGTGCTTGCCTGAGGAACAGGTAAGCTGAGTCATCCACATGGAGGATAATAAGAGGTTAATTTTTAAAATAATTTCATGTTGGAACATAGATCCTCTCAGAATAGTTTATGCATTTTATACTAGTTTAGTGAATAAACATTTCAAAGATCAATTCTTTGAATAGGAATACTTTGCAATTTTTTAAAGAGTACTTGTGACTATTTCTAAAAAAAAAAATGGGGGGACTAGACAGTGAAAGCTCAAATATCTGGATTTTTTCTTGAATGAAAGCAGCAATGTTTAACTCTAAATTAGTTTACATCTCTTCTTACTGAATCCGTGAAGATTCAACCAGAACCTTGTGTGCTATGTTGCAGTCTCTTTCTCTGTTTCATACATCTAATTGAAACAATATCCTATTATTACAAAATTCTGCCATGACAAGAAGAAAAAGAACTGGTTTGACAATAGACACTTTGAACAGTGCACAACAATTCAAATTCTTCCCAAACTCACGTGATGCATTTTTTAAAAAAATAAATAGGCAAAAATGTGTAAGGTAGCTACTGAAAAGTATGTTCATGGAGAAAAGTTGCAGATATTTTTAGAAATTGAACAGATTTAAAATTTTTCTTCTTGTAACAATTTACTCTACCTTTTTAATATTACCTTCAACTTCCACAAAAAACTGTGAGAACTGGCCTATACTACTATAAGTAAAATCATATGCTAACGAAATAGCTGCATGAAACCATAGTGTGAATGTGATCCTCTTAAAAGGATCAAACTCATTTTGCACACAAATAATATAGTGTGGGCTGTCTTCTACAGAGTAAAAATTCTAATTTTATGTTTAAGACAAAAATTTACTCTGCCTTGAGATAAAAAAATTATTTTATCTATCTGAATTGGCCAAAATAAATAAGTTGCTTGTAATTGAGCATTTTAAAACTTCTGTAAAATACTGTTTTAGTTCTGAAGTAAATGATTGCAGCCTGTAGAATATTTCAGGTAGGAAAATGGTACTCTTCCAATATAAATCTCAAACTTCATGGTTTATTAACTCTGAACTCATTTGTAATTTTTTCTTCTTTATTACATGAATGTACATTTAACTAGCAAAAATGAAGATTTTATAGATATCCACTGATTATTTTTCCAATATGTCCTATAAAATATACAGATATTCCAGGGAATTGCCATGCAAAATATTTCAAAAGCATTAACAGAAATTCTATTATAACTGTAGACTAGACAACTGTAAAGGAGACATGGGTTTCCCTTAGAAAGACGGCAAATTTTCTAGGTATTTATTAGTTGCAATATATATAAAATAGCAAATTATACTCTCTCTATACAGTTATATGTATATATGAATATATGATGAAATTAACTGAGTCCATTATACTATATACAATATATATACATATATAAAATATATATACATATATAATATATTTACACATATATATAAAATATATGTACTTATATACATATGTATACATATATAGTGTAACGGACTCAGTTTCATCTTTTAAGATCTGTATCATAGTCACAGTCGTTGACTTTTTGTATATCAATTACTTAAGAAAAATCAATTTCTAAATAGTACTTTAATAATAACTTGCTAGAAAATAAACCTTACAAAATGGTCAAAGTTATGTATGCTTGCCAGTGTAAGTTTTATTCATGTTAAGAAAAAAGAAATAATATTTTTAAACGTTATCATTTTTGTAGGTTATCTCTTAATCCTCATTTTACAGATGAGGAGACTAAGAATCAGAAAAGTTAGATGAATTACTTAATCACATGCTAAAACATACATGATATAGGACTTAAATCTAAAACTCTCTGGGTTCCAAGACCTATAGTTTTTATCCTATATAAACTACACCTATGTTAAAAACTTAGTCCATTCTTGAGACAAAATATTCTCCTTTTGGAATAACATGTGCTAGGGAAAGAGAAAAACAGTGAATGCCTTCAAACTGTGTTCTCAGTTTATTTTCTTAGAGAGTGTGACACCAAGACATGGAATATAGTAATTCTCTTTTGAAGAAAAAGAAACAAATAAGAGCTGGAAAGAGCGAATAATTTAAAAGTGAGTTGTGGGCCATGTTAGAAGCGATGATAGAGTATACACTGTGGCCTTTTAAACACATATTGAAAAATTATCTAAAAGTCAAAATATGTCCAGCAAGAATGTTTACTTACGGAACTTGATATTAAGTAATTTACCACAGAGCTCAAGTTAAAAAAATAAAAATAAAAAAAGTCATGTTTGGATAAATTCTTTTTTTGTTTGTTTGTTTGTTTGTTTTTTTTGAGAGGGAGTCTCGCTCTGCACCCAGGTTGGAGTGCAGTGGCGCGATCTCGGCTCACTGCAAGCTCCGCCTCCCGGGTTCACGCCATTCTCCTGCCTCAGCCTCTCCGAGTAGCTGGGACTACAGGCGCCCGCCACCACGCTCGGCTAATTTTTTGTATTTTTAGTAGAGACGGGGTTTCACCGTGGTCTCGATCTCCTGACCTCGTGATCCGCCCGCCTCGGCCTCCCAAAGTGCTGGGATGACAAGCGTGAGCCACCGCTCCCGGCCCTGGATAAATTCTTATGCCCCACTGATGTATGAAGACCCATAGTTGAAGTACATAAAGGAAACATAAGTAGATTTCTCGGGATCTTCTACTATGATTATATATCTTAAGACTTCAGATTAAAACTCAAAAAATATTCTTGTTTAAATAAACAAGGAAACAAGTTTCCTTCCTTTAACATAAGCTATAAAGCAAATTGGCAAAATATTTGTATCTGTGAATTCTGGTTTATTGGTAAATAGATGAAAACTTACGGTGACCTCGATGTGCATTTCAGTGTTTTGAAAATTGTGATTTAATGAAGAAGTAAGGAATAATGAAGAAGTAATCTGATACTACTTTAATAAGGGTTTGAAAAAAATATATATGATGCATGCCAAATGGTAATTACAAGAATTCAAATATGTAGATAGATAGATAGATAGATAGATAGATAGATAGATAATGATATTTTTGTTATTGAGATGAGGTTGCCCAGACTGGTCTTGAACTGTTGAACTCAAGCAACTGCCTCAGCCTCCAGAGTAACTGGGATGACAGGTGTGAGTCACCAGGCCATGGTTCCATAAATTTCGGAAGATGTTATTCTGTATTTAATTATGTTGTTTTCCATATATCTTTTGCTTTATTAAAGAAGTAGTTTCCAAAGCTTTAGGCAGCCAGACCTGAGAGGCTCTATCTTTTTATAATTCCATTTTAAATAAAAATTAAGAAACTAAGTTTCAGAAAATTTTAGTAAGTCATCCAAATCTTTACTTGAACCTTGGAAAAAACACCATTTAATTTATGTGAGATTCTCACTGAGACTTTTAGGCCAGCTAATCCCATCATGATTCACCACTGGCATCTTTGCTTACTGCCCAAAATGTATATCTCTAACCATTTATCAGCTCCTCATTTTCTCTATATTGTTTTTCCTTTGACAAATGCCTACCATACCTTTACACAATGCTAATTGTTCTCCACTCTGGCCACCTAATTCCATGGTAATTCCATTTCATTAATATTTCAACTCCTTTAGAGAAGAATCCTAGCTTTTATTAAATTCTAGCTTTCTCTAGAGGACCTTGCTCTTCCTGTAGTCCTTTCAACTGGAGATTTATTTTTTCACATACCAAGTCCTGTTACAACCAGCTAACATTGCTTAGCTCCTTAAAAACAATGCCAAACCGTTACTCTTCCATTATGGAGTAAAATCATCTCTTCTGAATCCCTTGCCATTTAACTGTCCTACCCTCTGATCCTTCTCATCACTGTCACTGACTACCTCGTGGCCAGATGACTAAGTTCATTTTGTAAATTGAAACCTGGTTCAAAATCTTTCTGTCCCAGGTCCTACCATCATCCTTGGTGATAATAGTTGACTTATCTACCTTAGTAACAACTCGTTCTCATTTTTCTTAATTCTAATGTTTATACCTCCACTAAACCCACAGCCAGTAACAAGTCCCTGACATCCCCTGTATACTGTATATGAGAAATATTGAAATCTATTATCTAACACTCCACACAGTCTTTTTTTCAAGATTCATTCCATTATATCTGTTCTTCAGCCACAAAGAAACTTCCAGTCCCCTGATCACTGAGTCGATGGAGATTCCATTTTACAGAAACGGTGATAACTGACTGACAGAGTAACAAGAGGCAAGTCAGTGGTTCCCTTTTGAATATGCTATGTTTCCGAAGCCTATTAAAATCAAAGTGGAGAATTTACGTTGGCAATTAAATATGTAGAAAATGGAGCATAAGAGAAAGATGTCTGAATTTGAGACATATATTTGAGAGTAATCAAGGTACCTTTGGAAATTAAAAATCTGAGACAAGATGTTATCATATTAAAAAATAGCCCAAATAGAAAGAAGAGGGGCTAGAACAGATCCCAGACCCAGAATGAAGAAAAGCAGGGTGGGGCAACGGCACACCCAGGAGCAATGGCCCACCCAGGAGCAACAGAGCCAAGGGATCTCCAATACCAGCCAAGGGAAGTGATGAGTGATTGTGTGATCCTGGGAAACCACACTTCTACCATAGAGCTTTGCAAACCATGGATCAGGAGGTCCCTTCATGGGCCCATGCCACCAGGGTCTGACACACTAAGCTGGGCAAAGTCTTAGGAGACCAGATGCTCAGGCACATGCAGAGATCCAGGAGCTTTACATACTCCAGCCCCAGGAACCCTGGCAAGGGTGTCTGCAGCTCAAGCAAGGCAGGAGTTCCTTCCTAGGAGATGCCCCTAGGAAGGGGGCTGAATCCAGGGAGCCGAGCAGTGCCAGTCTTCAGGCCCAACTTCCATAGCATCTCACAGGATAAGACCCACTGGCTTGGAATCCAGGACAGCCACCAGCAACAGAGTGGAACCTGCCTGAGAGGAGATGGAGCCCTCTGGGGGAGGGGCCAGGCCACCATATCTGCTGTTTAGTCCAATCAGCCATTCCAGCTTCTGGGTTTTGGAGAGTCCAAATGGTCTGGACAAGGAAGGGTTCCAACAGTGCCACACAGCTGCTTTGCCAGAACGTGACTGGAATGCTTCGGTAAGCAAGACCCTGGTCCATTTCTTCTCAGTGGATGGGACCTCCCAGCTGGGGTCTCCAGCCATACCTGCCTGCACTTATTCTATAGATAAAGTGCTGATTTCTCTCTGGGACAGAGTGCCCTCAGGGAAAGGCAGATTGCCACCTTGGTTGTTTAGACAACTCAGCCATTCCAGCCTGTGGGCATTGGAGATTCAAAGCCAATGGGCAGAGGTGGTTCCTCAGCATGGCAGAGCTGTTTATCAAGACATATCCAGACTGCTTCTTTAAGGGGGACCCTGATCCACTCCTTCTCATGGGAGGGTCCTCCCAGCCAGGGCTTCTGGCCACCCTGTCCATGTTCAAGAGCCAACAGTTCTAATTTCTCTCTGGGAGGGAGTGTCTGGAGAACAACGGGGATGGCCACCACCTTGGCTATTCAAATATCTCAGCTGGTCCAGACTGTGGACCTTGGAGAGCCCTAAATGATAAAGAGCCGAAGGGTTGCCCAAGGTCTCCAGCCACCTCCTATAGGTGGGTTCAGGCTGGCAACCAGTCAGTATCTCCCTGGAATGGAGCTTCCAGAGGAAGAGACAGGCTGCCATGTTTGCTGTTTTGTAGACTTTACTGTTGATACCTCCAGGTATGGGAAAAAATGAGGTGACTAGGGTCTAGAGCTGACCCCCAGCAGACTGCAGCAATGCTAAAACAAACAAACAACAACAAAAACTACAAAAAAAACCCATCCAAAAGTCAGCAAAATCAAAGATCATAGGTAGATAAGTCCACAAATATGAGAAAGAACCATTGCAAAAACACTGAAAACTCAAAAAGCCAGAGTGTCCCTTTTCCTCTAAATGACTGAACCACCTCACCAGCAAGGGCTCAGAACTGGGCTGAGGCTGACATGGCTGAAATGACAGAAGTAGACTTCAACATGTAGATCAAAACAAACTTTGCTGAGCTAAAGGAGCATGTTGTAACCCAATGCAAAGAACCTAAGCATGATGGTAAAACAGTAGAGGGGCTGACAGTCAAAATAGCCACCATATAGAGGAACATAACCAACCTGATGAAGCTGAAAAACACACCACAAGAATTTCCCATTGCAATTACAAGTATTAATAGCAGAATAGGTCAAGAGGAAGAAAGACTTTCTGAACTTGAAGACTATCTTTCTGAAATAAGACATTCAGACAAGAATAAAGAAAAAGGAATGAACAAAACCTCCAGGAAATATGGGATTATCTAAAGAGACAGAATCTATGACTGATTGGGGTACCTGAAAGAGATAAAGATAATGGAAACAATTTAACAAACATACTTTAAGATATTATCAGCAGAACTTCCCCAACCTAGCAAGAAAGGCCAACATTCAAATTCAGGAAATGTAGAAAACCCCAATAAGATACTCCATGAGAAGATCATCCTCAAGACACATAATTGTCAGATGCTCCAAGGTCGAAATGAAAGAAAAAGTGTTAAGGGCAGCTAAAGAGAAAAGGCAGGTGACAGACAAAGGGAAGCCCATCAGACTAACAGTGGACCTCTCAGCAGAAACCCTACAACCAAAAGAGATTGGAGGGCAAAATGCAACATTTTAAAGAAAAGAATTTCCAATCTAGAATTTCATATCTGGACAAACTCAGCTTCAAAAACAAAGGAGAGGAGATCCTTTCATAATAGAAAGAGGTCGTTCAGACAAGAAAATGTGTAGGCAATTTGTTACCACCAGACTTGTGTTACAAGAGCTCCTGAAGGAAGCACTAAATATGGAAAGCAAAAACCATTACCAGCCACAAAAAAAGAGACCACTAAAGTACAGACCAGTAACACTATATAGCAATCACATAAACATGTGTACAAAATAACCAGTTATAATAGCATCATGATGACAGGATCAAATACACACATAAAAATACCAATCTTAAATATAAGTGGGATAAATGCCCCACTTAAAAGGCAAAGAATGGCAAGCTGCGTACAGAACTAAAATCCATTGGTAGGCTGTCTTCAAGGGACTCATCTCATATACAAAGACACACATAGGCTTTGGAGGAAAATTTACCCAGGAAATGGAAAACAGGAAAATAGCAGGGGTTGCAATCCTAGTTTCTGACAAAACAGACTTTAAACCAACAAAGAACAAAAGACAAAGAAGGGGATTACCTAAAGGTAAAGGGTTCAATTCAACCAGAACAGCTAACTATCTTAAATATATATGCCCCCAATACAGGAGCACCCAGATTAATAAGCAAGTTCTTAGGGACCTTTAAAGAGACTTAGGCTTCTACAAAGTAATAGTGTGAGCCTTTCACACCCCACTGACAATACTAGATCATTGAGACAGTAAATTCACAGATACTCAGGACATTAACTCAGCTCTGGATCAAGTTGACCTGATAGATATCTACAGAACTCTCTACCCCAAAACAATGGAATGTACATTCTTCTCAGTGGAACATGTCACTTACTCTAAAACCAATCACATAATTGGAAGTAAAACACACCTCAGCAAATGCAAGAGAATTGAAATCATAACAAACAGTCCCTCAGACCACAGTGCAATAAAATTAGAACTCAAGATTCAGAAGTTCACTCAAAACCATACAACTACATGGAAATTGAACAACCTGCTCCTGAATGACTTTTGGGTAAATAATGAAATTAAGGTAGAAACCAACAAGTTATTTGTAACTAATGACAACAAAGAAACAACATACCAGATTAACTGGGATGCAGCTAAAGCAGTGTCAAGAGGGAAATTTATAGCACTAAAGGACAACATCAAACAGCTAGAAAGATCTCAAATTGACACTCTAACATCGCAACAAAAGAACTAGAGAACCAAGAGCAAACAAACCCCAAATGCTAGCAGAAGATAAGAAATAATCAAGATCAGAGCAGAACTGAAGGAGATAGAGACATGAAAAACCCTTCAAAAACTGAAATCCAGAAGCTGTTTTTTTGAAAAAAATAAATAAAATAGACTCCTCACTAGACTAATAAAGAAGTAAAGAAATAATATTCAAATAAATACAATCAGAAATGATAAGGGAGATATCACCACTGACCCCAAAGAAATACAAACAACCATCAGAGGATACTATAAACACCTCTGTGCACATAAACTGGACAATCTAGAATAAATGAACAAATTCCTGGAAACATACACTCTCCCAAGACTGAACCAGGAAGAAACTGAATGCTTGAATAGGGCAATAATGAGTTCTGAAACTGAGGCAGTAATAAATAGCCTAATAACCAAAAAAAGTCCAGGGTCAGATAGATTCATGGGTGAATTCTACCAGAGGTACAAAGAAAAGCCAGTACCATTCCTACTGATACTATTCCAAAAAAAATGAAAAAGAAGGGCTCCTCCTTAACTCATTCTATGAGGCCATAATCATTCTGATACCAAAATCTGACAGAGACACAAGAAAAAAAGAAAACCTCAGGCCAATATCCTTGGTGAACATCTATGTGAAAATACTCAACAAAATACTGCTAAACTGAATCCAACAGCACATCAAAAAGTTTATCTGCCATGATCAAGTAGGATGCAAGGACGCTTCAACATACACAAATCTCCAGGATGCAAGGCTGATTCAACATATGCAAACCAATAAATGTTTAAAGTTATCTTTTTTTGTTTTGTCTCTGCCAGGCTTTGGTATCAGGATGATGCTGGCCTCATAAAATGAGTTAGGGAGGATTCCCTCTTTTTCTATTGATTGGAATAGTTTCAGAAGGAACGGTACCAGCTCCTCCTTGTACCTCTGGTAGAATTTGGCTGTGAATCCATCTGGTCCTGGACTTTTTTTGGTTCATAAGTTATTAATTATTGCCTCAATTTCAGAGCCTGTTATTGGTCTATTCAGAGATTCAACTTCTTCCTGGTTTAGTCTTGGGAGGGTGTATTTGTCGAGAAATTTATCAATTTCTTCTAGATTTTCTAGTTTATTTGCATAGAGGTGTTTATAGTATTCTCTGATGGTAGTTTGTATTTCTGTGGGATGGGTGGTGATAACCCCTTTATCATTTTTTATTGCATCTATTTGATTCTTCTCTCTTTTCTTCATTAGTCTTGCTAGCGGCCTATCAATTTTGTTGATCTTTTCAAAAAACCAGCTCCTGGATTCATCAATTTTTTGAAGGGTTTTTTGTGTCTCTATGTCCTTCAGTTCTGCTCTGATCTTAGTTATTTCTTGCCTTCTGCTAGCTTTTGAATGTGTTTGTTCTTGCTTTTCTAGTTCTTTTAATTGTGATGTTAGGGTGTCAATTTTAGATCTTTCCTGCTTTCTCTTGTGGGCATTTAGTGCTATAAATTTCCCTCTACACACTGCTTTGAATGTGTCCCAGAGATGCTGGTATGTTGTGTCTTTGTTCTCGTTGGTTTCAAAGAACGTCTTTATTTCTGCCTTCATTTCGTTATGTACCCAGTAGTCATTCAGGAGCAGGTTGTTCAGTTTCCATGTAGTTGAGCTGTTCTGAGTGAGTTTCTTAATCCTGAGTTCTAGTTTGATTGCACTGTGGTCTGAGAGACAGTTTGTTATAATTTCTGTTCTTTTACATTTGCTGAGGAGAGCTTTACTTCCAACTATGTGGTCAATTTTGGAGTAAGTGCGGTGTGGTGCTGAGAAGAATGTATATTCTGTTGATTTGGGGTGGAGAGTTCTGTAGATGTCTATTAGGTCCACTTGGTGCAGAGCTGAGTTCAATTCCTGGATATCCTTGTTAAGTTTCTGTCTCGTTGATCTGTCTAATGTTGACAGTGGGGTGTTAAAGGCTCCCATTATTATTGTGTGGGAGTCTAAGTCTCTTTCTAGGTCTCTAAGGACTTGCTTTATGAATCTGGGTGCCCCTGTATTGGGTGCATATATATTTAGGATAGTTAGTTCTTCTTGTTGAATTGATCCCTTTACCATTATGTAACGGCCTTCTTTGTCTCTTTTGATCTTTGTTGGGAAATCAATAAATGTGATTCATCACATAAAGAGAGCTGAAAACAAAATCCATGTGATTATCTCAATAGATTCAGAAAAGACATTCCATAAAATTCAACATCCCTTCATATTAAAAACTCTCAATAAACCAGGTATTGAAGGAACATACCTCAAAATAAT
Organism: Symphalangus syndactylus; assembly: GCF_028878055.3. Lineage (NCBI taxonomy): Eukaryota > Metazoa > Chordata > Mammalia > Primates > Hylobatidae > Symphalangus > Symphalangus syndactylus. The sequence continues at coordinate 45,652,057 of NC_072432.2, forward strand.
AAGAGCCATATATGCTATACCCACAGCCAATATCATACGGTGTGGCAAAAACTGGAAGCACTCCCCTTGTAAAACAGGCACAAAACAAGCTTGTCCACTGTCAAGACTCCTATTCAACGTAGTATTGGAAGTTCTAGCCAGGGCAATCAGGCAAAAGAAAGAAAGACATTCAAATACAAAGACAGGAAGTCAAAATATCTTTGTCTGCAGATGACATAATGCTGTATCTAGAAAACTCCATCATCTCAGTCGAAAAGCTGCTTAAACTGATACACAACTTTAGCAAAGTCTCAAGATAAAAATAAATATGTAAAAACCAGTAGCATTCCTACATGCCAACAACAGACAAGCTGAGCACCAAATCACAAATGATCTCTCATTCACAAATGCCACCAAAAGAATAAAATACCTAGGAGAGAACAAGGGAAGTGAAGGATCTCTTCAAGAAAAACTATAAACCACTGCTCAAATAAATCAGAAATGACACAAACAAATGGAAAAACATTTCATGCTTATGGATAGGAAGAATTAATATTGTGAAAATGACCACACTGCTCAAAGCAATTTATAGATTCAATGTTATTCCCATTGAACTCACACTGGCATTCTTCACAGAATTAGAAAAAGATAATTTAAGATTCATATGGAGCCAAAAAGAGCCCGAATAGCCAAGACAATCTTAAGCAAAAAGAACAAACCCAAAGGCCTCATGCTATCTCACTTCAAACTATACTACAAGGCTACAGTAACCAAAACAGCATGGTACTGGTATAGAAACAGATACATAGACCAATTAAATAGAATAGAGAGCCCAGAAATAAGACTGAACAACTATAACCATCTGATCTTTGATAAAGGACAAAAACAAGTAACGGGGAAAAGATTCCCTGTTCAATAAATGGTGCTCTGAGAACTAGCTAGCCATATGAAGAAGACTGAAACTGGACCCCTTCCTTACACCACATACGAAAATCAACTCAAGATGGATTAAATGTTTAAATGTAAAATGGTAAACTAAACAAACCCTTGAAGAAAACCTAGGCAATACCCTTCAGGACACAGGCATAGGCAAAGATTTCATGAAAAAACATCAAAAGTTATGCAACAAAAGCAAAAATTGACAAATGGGATCTAATTAAACTAAAGCACTTCTGCACAGCAAATGAAAGTATCAACAGAGTAAAAATACCACCTACAAAATGGGAGAAAGTTTTTGCAATCTATCCATTTGACGAAGGTCTAATATCCAGCATCTGTAAGGAACTTAAACTCACAAGAAAAAAAAAAAACATGAAAAAGTGGGCATTGGACATGAACAGACACTTCTCAAAAGAATGCATACATGTAGCCAAAAAACATGAAAAAAGATCAACCCCACTGATTATTAGAGAAATAGGAATCAAAGCAACAATGAGATACCATCGCACACCACTCAGAATAGATATTATTAAAAAGTCAATAAACAACAGATGCTGGCAAGGTTGTGGAAAATAAAGGAATGCTTTTACGACATTGGTAGGAATGCAAGTTATTGCAACCCTTGTAGAAGACAATGTGGTGATTCCTCAAAGACCTAGAGACAGAAATACCATTTGACCCAACACTCTCACTACTGGGTATATACCTGAAGAAATATAAATCATTTTATTATAAAGATACATGCACGTGAATGTTTATTACAGCACTAGTCACAATAACAAAGACATGGAATCAACCTAAACATTCATCAATGTTAGACAGGATAAAGAAAATGTGGTACATATACACCATAGAATACTATGCAGCCATAAAAATGAATGAGATTGTGTTATTTGCATGGACATGGATGGAGCTGGAGGCCATTGTCCTTAGCAAACTAATTCAGGAACAGAGAACCAAGTACCACCTTTTCTCACTTATACATGGGAGCAAAATGATAAGAACATATGGACACATGTCAGGTAACAAGATACACTGGGGCCTGTTGGATGGTGTGGGGTGGGAGGAGAGAGCATCAGGAAGAATAATGGATGCTGGCTTAACACCTGGGTGATAAGATGATCTGTGCACCAAACCACCATGGTACACTTTTGCCTATGTAACAAGCCTGCACATCTTGCACATGTACCCTTTAACTTAAAAGTTGGGAATTTAAAAAAAGAAAGAAAATGTGGTACATATACATCATTGAATACTATGCAGCCATAATAAAGAACAAGATCATATTATTTGCAGGAAAATGGATGGAGCTGGAAGCTGTTATCTCTAGCAAACTAATGCAGGAACAGAAAACCAAATATAGCACATTCTCACTTATAAGTTGGAGCTAAATGATGAGAACACATGGTCACATGGAGGGGAACAACAGACACTGGGATCTACTGGAGGGTGGAGGGTGGGAGAGGAAGAGGATCAGAAAACATAACTAATGGCTACTAGGCTAAATACCTGGGTATTGAAATAATCTTTAGAACAAACCCCCATGACATAAGTTTATCTATATAACAAACCTGCACATGTACCCCTGAACTTGAAATAAACTGAAAAAATATATATTTTTAATGAAATTTTGCACTTCAAGTTCTGACAAGATGACAGACTAGTAGAGTTCCTCATTCCCTCCATCAAAATCAAATATTCAGAAACTTCAGAAGAATAAAGGTAGCACATATCTGAGGAACTAACAAAAAACTGAGAGAAACCATGGGGAGACAAAAGATTGTTGTAAAAGTTTCTTCGTATGTCAGGGCAGCCTTGAATGGCATCTTGACACACCTGTAGAAACAGTCAAAATCCTCCCAGGGCTTATTGAGTCTTCTGTAATCAGACACCTTGCTACATTTCAGACCTCACATCCTAGTATTCGGCCTCTTCCTCACTGACATCCAGTTACCCAAGTCTTTTTGTTGCTCCTGCAATACAAAAAGTATATTCCCATCTCAGCAGTCCTGATCTTGTTATTCCTTCTGCTTGTAATGCTCCTTCTCTTACAGAAAAACACAGCTTTTTCCTCAACTGCTTCAGGTCTTGCTCAACTTCTTAGTGAGACCCTCCTTCATGACTCTGCTTAAAACTACAGCCTCTGCCTTCAATCCCTTTCTGCCATCCCTGCTTTATTTTTCTTCATAGTTTATATGGCCATCTGATACATTACATATCTTAACTATATATCTCTTGTTTATTATTTCCCTCTCTTTCAAATGCACTTTCTATGAGGGCAAGGGATTTTGTTTGCTGTGTTAACTCTGAAGTACCAATGCAAAGAAATGTGTTCATTGCATATTAGGTAAGTAGTAAAAGTTCATTGAATAGATAGATAAAATATGATTATATGATTGAATATTTTAAAAGATATCACCAATCATAAAATTAATAGTGTAGTAAGACTTCTAAAGAATATTTAAAGTATGTATACTAAGTTCTTGAGCCAAAATTGTTGGCAAGAGATCATATCTCAGGTTTATCTGCCTTTGACTTCACCTTGTAGATGCTTTTATAAATCACTAAACATTTGAAAAGAATGTCCTGAAAAGCTGCAAGCTCTAGGATCCTATTTTCCCGATGAAACTTTGTTTTATTTCTCTAAATGCAATTAGATTTATTGGAGCAAATATTTAACACATTCCAAGTATCCTTCTTGAATTAAGATATAACGAAGCAGCAGAAATCATCAGAGTTCAGTAATGCTATAGATATTCAAATATGCCATGAATCTAAGCAAGCACATTTTCCTATGGAAGTTGCAAATTTAAGCCTATCAGGTATATAACTCAGAAATAAGAAAAGCCACTGTGTAGATAAATCATTTATATGTAGTAGAAAACAACATATTCTATTATTTGAGAAGAATATAATTTTGAAGTTAAAAAAGTCAGGGAATTATAAGGGAATTTAAAAAAGAAGAAATGACATCATTAGAAAGCTTGATAATGTCAGTGGAGGTTATCTGATCCAATAAGTTTTGGTGGTATTGCAGGTTATTTCATACATAAACTAATGTCAACATATTACTTTTCTGTAATACTTGTTTTTGCAAGTGAAGTAGTGAACAATCAAATACAAATCTGATAATTTTTAAACTTTAAAGGTGTAATTATTTTCAAAAAGATACTAACTGAATAAAACCTCTGACAAGTAAGTAAATGAGAGGTACAATGTTAATCACAGTGAAACAAATTTCCAGAGTGGGCAGCTCTTCAGAAACGGGGATATAAGATTCAAAAACTTTTAATAGTAAGCTTTCCTACCTAACCATTGCAGTGAAAATCATTCACAACTAGTACCAGCATTTCACATACTAGTCATACTTTGAGTGAAATTCTGTAATATGTGACTGAAAATGTATCATCTTTTGCACATTTTAGCACCATTTATTTCTAGTTTTCATAGTTATATAGAAATTCTTCCAATTATTTACTTTTAGTGTGAATAAAACAATATCTGTACTGTCCCTTTACATTGTGTAAATTAGTTATCACTCTATAGTAATACCGCAATTTCTTCAATCATTCTCTAGAAAAATATCTCAATGTACAGTAAGGAGCATAGAGAGACAAGAAAATTTCTCAACACGTTTTCCAAAGAGAAACTTCCTGTAGCTTTTCTGCCATTGTGAAGGAGGCATGCCAGCTGTTGACAGGAGAATGAATAGATGCAGTCAGGCTTAACATGCATCCTATTGTCCGAAACTGTGTTCATTGGATATGCTGTCAACAAATTTTCTGGTCCCCCTTTTTCGTTGTTGGCAAACTTTATTTTATTCCTCTAAATGCAATTAGAGAGTTACGTGCTGTGCAGAATAATGACTCTTGGCATCATTTTCCATCTTAAAAAAAGAAAAGAAATACTTCCATATTGAAATGAATAATAATAAAGATTTTTTAGCTTTTTTTCTATGCATGAAAATCATATTTTGAGATGCTCTCCGTTGAGTAGTTTTTACTTTTATTTTAACATGCATCACACATACCTCCCCATATTAAGTAAATACTTCACCAAAAATTTTGCGCCAGCTGCTAGGCATATCTACACAATTTATTGAAACCTCTTAGGCCTTCAAAACCATAAATAGTCGGCGAAGAACACATGAACCTCCACTGTTTCCCAATATTCCTAAATTACACATAGGGATTGTATAGGTAAACTCAACCCCTAGCTAATACTTGATTTCTTCTTTGTGATATCCTGAGGAGAGAACCACACAGTGCCAGACTTCTAACATACAAAACTGTGAATTAATAAATATGTGCTATTTTAAATTGCTAAGTTTGTGGTAATTTGTTACACAGCAATAACAAACCAATACACTCAATTAGCATTCTTTAAACTATGACCTTTATTTTTCTTCATAATAAATTATTCACTAGTGTCTGAGAGCAACTAGCACTGGGCCTATACAACATGGGAGAAAAAGACTTGTTAATTTCTTTCTTTTCTTTAGCACACACCATAGGAGTATGTACATATGCCAGGCACTGTACCACTGTACCACTGCATTAGGAACTAGTAGTAGAAACTGAAGTCAGATACCAGTCTTGAAGAGATTATAGTCTAGCTATAGAAATGGATAGATAAATAGATAGATAAAATTTAGTAGATAGATAGATAGATAGATAGATAGATAGCAGTACAATAGCTTAAATGCTGTAATCAAGAAATTATGTTAAGGGAAAAACCTGCAATTGTGAAAGCTTTAAAATATTTCCCCTGTGGGATATAATAGTTTGATCTTCTTATATTGTCGTATAAAGTGGGAATATATATAAAGCTTCTAGCTCCTAGCAAGCATATGAATTCAGTAAACTAAAAATATACTAAGAAAAATAATATGAATTGACAGTGTTGATTCACATATTTTTATAATGTGTATATTGTTTCCAGCCTGGGTGCTTTTCTTGTAAAGAAACATCACTTTCAGAGAATTTCCTCATCGATTCATCACTATAAAACTAATAATTTTTTAATACAACATATTATCAAAATTCTCATATGAAAGTAATAAGTAACATAACTAGCATCTAAAGATAAAATTAAGACCCAGAAGTGTGAGGTAACTTGTCAAAACTATATGCCTTGTCAAAACCATTCCCACATTTGTAGTTAAAATTAAGATCAGATCCAGGTACAGAAGCTAACAATTCTGAAGCCGATAATGTAATGGTGATCACTTGACAGGGGAACAGCAAATGCATTCTGGCATGAGATACTTCCGAAACATTTGATGAACAGACCTACAAACTACACTGATAATACATGGCATATTTTAGGACTGGAAAGAAAAAAATATATTTGGCCTTGTAGCAGGAAAATATATATTTTATAAGTATATGACATTCCAAATAGTTTGGCTTTATTATTTTTAATTTCAACATGTTTCACAAAGTAGTGTTTGCATTTTAAGTGTATTGGTTAACCACCTTTAACTGAAACATTTGCCTTAGGAATGTTTGAGATTCTTTTAGTATATGTACTGCTGAAGCGAGCACTTGAGATTCTTTTAGATGTTAAATTTATATTTCTTTATTTTCAAAACTGTATTGTTCTCAATACTGATGAGGGATAGAAACCCTTCTACTCTCTAAAGAGATGGCCTTCTTCTATTTCATTTAAAAAGGAATGCTATATATTATCATGAATTTTACGATGAAATGACCTCTCCTCGATATTATCAGGTGCTCTATTGGCACTTGTTTAAGTGTCTATCAACCTTGATTTGTATTAATGTAATGCTTATATGTCTTTCTTCTCCATTAAAATTTTATCCCTCGGGGCAACAATGGTTTTTTTAATCATCTTTCATACCTTATATTTATCTGTGCATACTAGTAATTAATTAATTTTATCACATTAAGTTCATATGGGTATGACTATGGTATAATTAAAGTTAGCCTTATTTAAAATAATTTTTGTTTGATTCTTAGAGTTTATTTTTCCCCATGTGGATGAAACCTAAGTATTAAATAACATAGACATAATTTCTTATTTCATTTGGTGTATAGACTAGGACTAAGGGTAAGACAGACCCATGAGTTTCCAAATATGTAGTAAAATGTGACATAATCCATGTATTTGAATTAAATATTATAAAGATTAAAAGAGATTCAGAAATCATGGATAGATGAAAGAATGTTATGTGGAAGAATATAGTTTTAGTAGAACCTTGAAGAATAGGTAGAAGTAAGACATGTAAAGAATAAAGAAAGGACAAATTTAGAAAGGAATAACATAAGAAAAGTCATGGAAGTAGATGATGTATGGAGTGTGCACTGATAGGTATTTCATTTAGCTGAACACTAGGGTTCATGAGAAGGTGAAGAGAGAAGTAAAGGTAATTGAGTAGGTTGGAACTAGAAGGAAGATAAAGAAAAATATCTGAGTAATTTGACACAATTATATTTAAGATATAATTAACTTTACATAAATCTCAGAAATAAAAAATGATCTGAGTTGGCCGGGCGCGGTGGCTCACGCTTGTAATCCCAGCACTTTGGGAGGCCGAGGCGGGCGGATCACGAGGTCAGGAGATCGAGACCACGGTGAAACCCCGTCTCTACTAAAAAATACAAAAAATTAGCCGGGCGCGGTGGCGGGCGCCTGTAGTCCCAGCTACTCGGAGAGGCTGAGGCAGGAGAATGGCGTGAACCCGGGAGGCGGAGCTTGCAGTGAGCCGAGATCGCGCCACTGCACTCTAGCCTGGGCGACAGAGCGAGATTCCGTCTCAAAAAAAAAAAAAAAAAAAAAAAAAAAAAAAAAAAAAAATGATCTGAGTTGACTGACTTCCCTCATTAGTCATATGCTGAAAATCTGGTAAGGAAAGAGACTTATAATACTGAGACAATATACTAGGCAGTCATTAAAGAATAAAAAAGAAAAAAGCATTAAGTGTTCCTAGTAGAACTGTATTCAGGAGGAGCGTGGTAAAATTAGAACTATACATAATCCTCTCCTGCTATTTTTGCAAGGGAAAATAGTAGCTCTTAGAGAAAAAAATAGTAGTATTATTAGGCTTGGTAGAAATTTTCAACCATTATAAGCATAAAATCAACTTTCCAGCTCAGCGCTTCTTTAGTTTATATATTATGCACACATTACTGAGGCAGAAAAGTTAATGAGCCTACTAGCTCTTGAGGGATACCACAAACAAGTAGTGGAGGGGAAAAGAGCTTCTAGTTGAGGACATAGAGAACTCATTCCATTCCTTAGCAGCTTCTCACTTTCCAAACTTTCTAAAAACTTAACCAACATTATTAGCACATAATCCTAACAACCATTAAACCATTTTTTAAACCATTAAACTAGAAAGGGGGAGCACAGTGGAGAGATGACAACTTAATCCTTCCCCAAATCACTCTGGTAATAGTTACTCCACAAACGCCACTGCCACTCATGAGGCAGTCTCAAAGTCATGGGAAAAAGATTCTATCAAATATGCAGCTGACTCCAAGAGAAAAAGAGTAGGCCTGGGTAATTTAGAACTATAAATAGAATACCTACATTACTTATTATTGATAAACATAAGACTGTAAAGTGATTCCGTAGTAAAATTTCATAGTAAAAGGGAACTATATATATGAGAGCTCTTAGTATCAGGGCACTCTGCCAGGCATTTTACATATACATGATATATGTAAAACGATTACATATTTTAATATAGTGTTAGTAAAGATAAATTGAATTTTTACTAAAATTTTGTGAAGCAGCCATCATAGATAAATAAAATGTGGTTTGGAGAGCCAAGATTCAAATCCAGTTTTGGACTCCAAAGCCCAGGTTCTTCTCGTTATACTCATTGCCCATTTATGTGCCTTCATGTTTCTAGGTCTGGCCTACCGGGCACAGGAGACATAGCAGCTCCTCACTGATCTGTGTGTCAGGGCTGTACATAAAGTGGGCAATGCAGAAAAAATGAGAACTGACTGTTAGTACTGCTTGGAATATAATTTATCCAAATATTTATAGTAAAATTCAATGTTTGCATAAACTGTAGTGAAGCACCTACCATTAGATTAGTTGTGAAGTTATGGTACTTACCCTCAAACAAAGAAAAAGTTTTTAATTATGTTCACTCATGGTTTGGGATTGTACTAATTAGCACTGGAAATTATTAGATTATTACAATATCATTTAAATGTCACCCTATGCCCATTAACCTTGGAGAAAATCAGAATAATTTTATCTATGGCACTCAGAGAAGAGCACAAACTGAACTTTGTTCTTTATTGCAATGGCCTCGGTCTAAGTAAACTGAACTTGTTCTTTTCAAGGAGATTTCATGTTGTTACAGAGGAGAGAACTCACAAATTAAGCCCTCCAGGAAAGAATGGATCATTAGACTAATTGTAAGAAATGAATTCAAAACCAAAAGGAATCATCTTTCAAAACCACAGTCCAAACTTTCTCAGAGATAAAGAGTACATATCTGGCTAAAACAAAGTTATTTATTTGTAGATGTGAGTATGCCTATTAAAGAGAGTCCACTATTTAAGGAATCCTCCCATAATGTGATTTTATAAATATGTTGAATTATGAAATTGTCATAGTCACAGCACCACCAGAATCATGTGATCTTCTGACATGCATTAGCAGTGACAATAATGATAAGACAGTTTCAGCATGAGGAATAACTGAGATTGAATATACTCATGAAATTGCATGAACAACCCAACAATCCACCAACTCTCAAATATATGGTTGATGTAAGAGAATCACAACATCAGACATTCAAAATTAGAACTAATATAAAAAAATTTTGTCAATGAATCTAAAAGTTGTATATCTTCTACATCAGAAATGCTAAACAATGTAGCCACACTATAAATCTTTACTCAGGCAGAAATAATCTATCCCACACCTAGCATGTGCAAGATTGTAAGTAATACCTAAAAGATGTACCCAACATATTTCCTGCTCCCTAGAAGAAAACACACTAAACTGCATAAAACAATCGACTTTCAGGGCCTGTGGAGAAACAATATAAAAGAAGCATATTTTGGAATACCTCCTGGTTTGAAACATTTCTTTATGCCTAATGCAAAAGCAGAAGCTTAAAGTGATTTAAGTAAATGTAATGAGATTGTTTATTAAGCCATGGAAGTAAGGTATAAACTCAAGTCTGTCTGGCCCCAAACGTGTATATATTTCTATTTCTCCAGTGTATTTTGCAAGAAGGTTATTACATGAAATAAAGATGCAATTGTTGTAGAAGTTTAAGAAATGTTCAGTTTTAAAAAGTTGAACAAACTTCTTCATTTACTCAAGGACTTTTCAAAGACTTCTATACATCAATATACTTTTTAAGTCTTCAACATTTTCTTTCAAATAAGGATATTAGAAAGATAGTTTGGGAAAGACTGTGCTACACTCTGCTGTGTCTATCACAAGGTATAGGCAATATTCAGGAAGATTTCAAAGGAGGGTGTGATTCACCTAAAGTAGATTAAAAAATTAGAAAGTGGCCGGGTGCCTTGGCTCACACCTGTAATCCCAGCACTTTGGAAGGCTGAGGTGGGTGGATCACCTGAGGTCAGGAGTTCAAGACCAGCCTAACCAGGATGGTGAAACCCTGTATCTACAAAAAATACAAACAATTAGCTGGGCGTGGTGGTGGGCACCTGTTATCCCAACCATTCGGGAGACTGGGTCAGGAGAATCACTTGAACCTGGGAGGCAGAGGTTGCAGTGAGCTGAGACCTTGCCATTGCACTCCAGTCTGGGCGACAAGAGTGACACTCTGTCTCAAGAAAAAAAAAATTAGTTTCATGTAGAAGGTGGACTTCAACAAGGTCTGGAAATATCAGTAGGATATAAGTGAGATAAATGAGAAATGAGAGGATGTTCCAGGCAGATAAATGGATCTAACCAAAGGTATGGCAGTGGTAATGACCAATGCACCTTTGTGAAACATTGATCAATAAAGGATTAAACACTATCATAAGGGACTTTAGTATTTTGCAGTTCATCCTTAATGTAATATTCAGTCTCCCTTTTTGCTTAACATTCAGGACGTGGGCTGGGGAAAATAATAAAATATGATTGCTTTATAACAGTGTAGCCATATTATAAGAGGTTTCAAAATAGAGAGGAAAAGAATTGTTACTCATTGGCCTCATAATAAAATACACCTGGCATCTGCCTACCCTCTGCCATGATAAGTATGTAGGATGGGAAGAGAGGAAAGGGGTTCTAATGGGAGGCTATCTCAAAAGCATTTGAGTAAGAATTTGATTTGGGACTTACTATCAGTTCACACTATGAATCCAGCTGCATCTCATTAAGTAGGTTCCCCTCTCCTTTCTTCTCCATATTTATCCTTCCTCAAGAAGGCACCATTTTGGATTATGGAATATGGAGGAGATCTGTCCCTTATTTAGAACTCCTAAAATGTCATTTCCTTCAAATATCTCCTTATTTAGTAATGATATAAGGCCAAAGATATTCTAATAATACAGATGTTAGGAAAATGTAAATAAAATGCCTTTCAGAGTAAATTAAGAATTATACTGATTTGATTGTTTTGTGACTTTTAATGAAATTATAAGAAGCCTAATTTTGGTAAAAAATTAAAATTAATTATTAGGCAATAACTATATCTCTCCACATTCATGAGCACTTTGCAATCCTGAGTTATGATTTGGTCTCAGTGTTCAGTAACTGCTAACAGCTTATCCTTTTATTTGTACACAAACCTGTCACTTGAGAGGAATTATATTTGCCAATTTAGAAAAGGGGAGTTGGTCCATGTTTTAATATGTAAATTTGTAATAACTTATGTGGAGATATTTGATATTTCCTTTGTTTATGCATAGACAGTAGCCTTAATGGGATTTTCTTCCCTCTAAGTTTGATATCTTTGACTCATACCTTTCTTTGACTGTGGAAGACAATAAAGTGGTAAAATTAATAAGAAAATAATACAGGTTGAGCATGTCAAATCCAAAACTCCAAAATCCAAAATGTTCCAAAATCTGAAACTTTCTGAGCACCAACATCATGCTCAAAGGAAGTACTCATTGACGCATGTTGGATTAGGAATACTGAACCTAAGTATAATGCAAATATCCCACAATCTGAAATAATCCAAAATCTGAAACACTTCTTGTCCCAAGCATTTCGGATAAGGGATACTCTTTCTGTAATTAGAAGAAAAAATCTCTTTCTTAAATGTAGAGACTGGATTTTCTATCAATAACCAGTTTATCAATATTTGATAGTCTGATGTTTACATGGCAACTATACAAATTATACGTGCTTTAAAATATATATTAGTAAATGTTATACAACATAACTATGAAAGTGTTTATGTATATTTATCAAATGGTTGATATATAATAAAATTAAATTAAGTAAAATAGGAATAATTTACTTTTAAGTTATAGAAATTGGCATAAATACTGAACAGGCAAACTGTTCTTAGAAGTTTTCACAGAGTAAGGTGCATATAAATTATGCTGAAAACTGGAGAAGAGTTAATAGTGAAATAAATATGGAATAGGTTTCTAGTCACAGTAAATTTATTAAAGGTTTGACTCAGCTTTTAAGAGATATAAAACCAGTAATTGTCTCATCTTTTGTTGACCTCAGCCACAAATATATCTGAGATCAGTTGCTCTGAGGGCACCATCAGCTCTAGTAATGAATTCATTATTTCCATTTATCTTACAAAAAATATTTATGAAATGTGCCCTTGGTACAAAGCTCAGTGCTGGACACAGGGAATACAATGCCTTGCAAAGCATGATCTAGTGGTTCACAGATAGATAACCCTAACTGTCATAAAAGGCAGCATCTGTTGGTGCCTTTGATAAAAGCACAACAAAACAAAGAAATACTGAAGAGATTAGAGGTAGGAGGAATAAAAGCAGCTAGGCTCACCAGGGATGTCTTGTTGGAGCAGGAAGGATTTGAGCAGGGACTTGAAGAAAGGATTATATTTTTGAAGAATGCATGGTAGAGTGAATTGCAGGTGGAGTGAATTTCAAGTGCATTAAAAGCTTCTTGCATTTACCTAAAATAGTGCTTCTTTTTCTATGAAAGAAAAATACTGCAAATGCTCAACAACATTTATAAAAGTTCAATTTAGAAGTTTGGCCTTTAAAAAATGTGAATGGGATAGTACTGAATTTTTTTGATTAGGAGAATGACATTTTCAAAAAATAGCCTTTTCATCCCCATGATTATAACCTCAGTCAATGTCACCATCATCTCTTACATGAACATGTGCATAGCTTTCTAATTGAACTTTATTTTACTCTTCCAAACTCCCCATCTAAGTGTCTATATATCATGGCATTGTAAAAATGATGAGGTTTTATAAGATAATCTCTGTGATATTTGACCTCCCCTCACAGGAACAATGTTGCCCAATTTCAACCATTTGAGAGAGGGCTGGCCAAATATAAGAAACTTCATTGGCTCCAAAAATAGAATGGAGGAATCCTATGGGCTGTGATTTTTAGCTCCATTCTCAGATTTGTGATGACAAGATTTAGACTAAGTAAATAAAATTAAAAATCATTCTGGCCCTGTGATTCTATGCAAAGTATCTGCAGAATATTTCAATAATGTCAAGACATAAAAGTTTTTTAAAGTGTAGTAAGCATGAAGGTACTTAAAGTGAATATTTACATTTTGGATTTACTTCAGCTACTTAGATGTAGCCTTCAGCATTTCACTTTATGCCTTTGTGTTTCAGTTTAGTTAGATACACAGTACAAACCTAGGACTAGAGGATGTCCAAGGCCCTTCTATAAATTTATGATGCCATATATAAATACACATTTCTGTTCACTAGAAGTATAGGAAATCGACATTTTGGTTATATATATATCTGCAGTAAAGTATTAAAATATCTAATACACAAATATAAGGCATATATATATTTCTGCAGTAAAGTATTAAAATATCTAACACACAAATATATGGTTTTATTTGGTTGCAATTTATTTCCATTTTAGAAGAAAAAATGTATGTGTTAGGATATACTGAGAAGTTAAATTTATGTTATATTTGTAGATCCATTAATAATTTTCCATGTCTTTAATATCTCTTATTTCCTGTTTCCTGATCAAAAAAAGCCAATGTCATTACTCGCTTAAGAATAAAATATCAAATCATTATAAAATTAAAATTTTGAAAATATAAAATATTTAATACATTTTAAATATGAATTTTTGTGTTTACAAGTGTCTATAGTAGAATTTTTAAATCTGGTTACTTGTGTAGGAAACACAAATGAATTTTTGCATTTAAAAATAGTAAAAGCTATATATAATTTTGTTAATATTTTAATCTTTCACTGCTGAAAATTTTTCATAATTTTTTGCAAACAAAAACCAAGAAGGGGCAAAAGAGAACACTTCTACAAGTCTTATTTTTTTATGGTTTCTCCTTATAAAATTAAAATTCTGCATCGTTTTCTCTGTTGGGCAATGAGTGTTTTATGAATTAAAACTAAAAGTTAAAATGTCCTCATTAGTAAGAGCTGATGATTTTATTATACTACGATATTACGTGGGTGGTAGGCAGCATGTAAAACCATTTCCCATGATCCCACCTCCCAGTATCCTTGTCCTTGTGTAATCCCCTTACCTCGAGCCTATTGATTTGTATCTAATAATTAGAATATGGCAAATGTGCTTCTGGGGCATGCTCATGCTAACTAGAGAGACTGTTGCCATGTTATAAACTACTCTGTGGAGAGGCCCACAAGGCAAACAAGTGGTCTCCAGCCAGCAGATGTCAAAAACTTGAACCAAGTGAGTGAGCTTGGAATTTGATACTCACTAACGTGAGCCTTCAGATGACTACATCCCCGCTTGACAACTTGATGGCAATCTCGTGAAGGACCCGAGCACTAGACATACAATTCCTAACCCACAAAAACTATGAGCTAATATATTTTTGATGCTATAAGTCATTAAGTTTTGGGGTAATTTGTTATATAACAGTAGTTAACTAATACACTGCAAAAAATAATAATAATAGATGATCCAATGAAAATTAGCTTAAATCACCTTTCATCTCAAATAAAAAATCTTGAATTAACTAGGATAATGTTCTAAAATTTTGAAAGGCAAATGTATTTATTTATAGTTTATGTCTCTAAAATTTGATTTCAAATTTTAAATTAAGCCCTGCTTTGTATCTGGTAAAGGAAGACTCAACCTTTGACCACACAAAGAAGGATACAAAAAATGAGCATTAGGCTTTGGAAAATCCTTAGCTTCTGTAGGGAACTTTGTCCTTTGTCTTTTGTTATTGGAATTTATTGGCTTGTCAACGAAGTTCTGTTCAAGTTGTTTTTATGCTAGTGGCCCTCTTTCTCACCTTAGGACACAGGTTGTCCACAACTGAGCCTTCCCCAATGGTACAGTTTTCCCTGGAGATTACATCTCAGGTTGGATTTGGGTCTCCTTCAGGGCCCACTGTCATGGGTAAGAGAAGCCAAAGAACATAAATTATTCAAGGAGGCAGGGAAAAGGTATATGTCTTTGTAACCTAGGAATTCTCTCAAAGTCATCCCTGAGTACCATCTGCCAGAGAATTTAGAGCTCACTGTGGCAGCCTCTAACAACTGAGGGAAAAATGAGAAGGGTGAAATGCAAACTTTTATAGGAAAAAAGAAATCAAAATAATGAAAAATCCTCACAGAACTGAGGAGCATCTGTGGTCCAATATGCAACATCACACCCCTGAAATTTGAAGATAACTCCATCCTCAACATGGCTTGGAAGCCAAATTTGAAAAGACAGGAAATGTGAAAAGCTGTCTTTACTTCTGACAAACCACAGACGAGAAGTTAAAAAGCCTCGAGAACATGCCAAAATGCAATTAAGTAAATTTCATCCCAATATTTTAGGAAGTTTTTCTCTATTTTTCTTCATTGCCAGACCCCTAGAAGATATGATGTATGCCAGCTGCCTTCATTTTTCTCACCATCTCTTCCTTCCATTTCTTTTGCAATCTGTTATCATCCTGAACATTACTGAGATGGATTTTCACTATCCTCAATGAAATTGAAGTTAAGCTTCTTTTTCTCCTATGTATTACTTGAAATATCTGTAGCTTTGACTCTTAAATTACTTCTTTCATCCTGGTATGTTCTTCTCCTTTCACATTTTCATATAATCTAAATCATCCCCCTATAACCCTACATACATTTAGTGCAACTTTACTTCAACACAAATGCTAACTGCAGATAACTCTCATGGGTTAATATGGCCTTTTATATTCACTCAATGAGGGAAACTGCCTTCCATACCCTACAGATGTTTAATATATTCACACTCCTCAACTTGGCATTCAAGAACCTCCATTATTTAATATTTTATGGTACTTCTGCCTCCAAACTCATGCAACTCTCACGACTGGATCCCACCCTCAAAATCATCCTTATCTTTTTGAAAAATATTCCCTGCATTTTAATCAGTTAATTTTATTAAACAACTGTAATACATTCTAACCTTACGCAAAATATTTTATTACAGTTGCCTTTACTGACAAGCAATAAACACGATGTACCATAACTTGATTGGTTCAAAGCCAAGGACAAGAGGTGAGAAAATTGAGGACCAACCAGTAATAAATAATGTCTGACATGACACAAATACATAATGATAGAGCTAGAAGTTGGATTACGTGTAATCCCAATACTCCTGATTGGGATTCTATTCAGAGATTGAGAAAAATATTTATACAGATCATTTATCTGAGCAGTTACTGCTAGAATAACTACTTTCATAATAATCTCTTTTTGGAAACTTGTCAACTATAATCAAATATTTCCCATAAGGTGAAATGAAAAATGTCCAATGGATAGATTTTTTTTCTACCAAAAATTATATTAGCTGCAAATAGCTTGACATTACCCAGGAGTCATGATGACAGGCAAATTACTCGATTACATTGTTAACACTGCATTTACTGATGTGTTTTCATGTCACTGACATAAACTTTCTGAAATGAGAACTTATCCAATTGTTTTTACATTTTGTCTATAAATTTGAAAAAAATGTTTTTCAGCAAGCTTTATACTTGGAACAGAACCATGTACATTTCAAAGTGCTTGAGAAAATATGAAAGACAGATTTCATGTGATAATTATTACTTTATAACAGATTCTTTGTTATTTTCTAAATCATATTACTCTATTTCTCTGTTTCTTTCTTACAGACTGCATCACTATAGGTTTACTGCCGCTCATAAATGAACACAGTATGTGTATATGTATATAAAGTTATGTTAACACCATGACATCTACCTAATTGCCCCTTTGCAGTCTCGGCTATTTCCACTCTAGGAGCAACAACCCTTCTGTATTATCAGTGCCTTGCTTTTCTGCTCCCTTTAGTCTCTCAGTATATACACACCTATGTGATTTTCACGTTTTTCATGTTTAACATAATGTTGTTGAATATGTTGCTGAAATATATTTGGCCAAATCCTTCAAGATAGCCTGATACTATGATTCTGAGATAAATAAAAATGTTAATGACAGGCTGGGCATGGTGGCTCACGCCTGTAATCCCAGCACTTTGGGAGGCCAAGGCGGGTGGATCATGTGGTCAGGAGATCGAGACCACCCTGGCTAACATGGTGAAACCCTGTCTCTACTAAAAACACAGAAAATTAGTTGGGCATGGTGGCACATGCCTGTAGTCCCAGCTACTCGGGAGGCTGAGGTAGGAGAATTGCTTGAACCCAGATGCAGAAGTTGCAGTGAGCCAAGACTGCAACACTGCACTCCAGCCTAGGCAACAGAGCAAGACTCTGTCTAAAAAAAAAAAAAAAAAGAAAGTTAATGATAAGAATTTGGGAAGGTATATCATTAATAATAGATGTAAGGGGTCAATATAATGTATGTAATTAAAAAATAAGTGAGATGCATCAAAATATTTTATGTGAAATATATACTTTATAAAAATACCTATAAATCAAATTTCTATGTTACTGAGAATTACGAAGGTATACAAATGCAAGAGGAGTCATAAATGACATTCTCCTAAAGAAACGAGGTAGAGACTTATCCAAATCAACAAGATTTTGCTCATGGTATATTCTGTTCAATACATTAAACCATCATTCTTCAGCTTTTATATGAATTATCTTTCCCCATGCTATCAAAGACAGATTATACCACCAAAAAAATTCAAAACACATCATAAAAATTTCATATAAAGAATTATATCATGTGTTATGTTTTACACAGATTACCCAATGCAGGTGTCTTCTGGGAACAAAGTTAGGTCCATCTTAGATATTAAGCTATAATCACCCTATTCTAAGTTCCATAAAGGGAAAGAATTTTGAAGGAGAAAAATTATGGCCTCTTAACGTTGCTCCCCACCCACCAAAAGAGGAAGAATGACTTATCCTATAGATGATATCAAAGAAATAAGCAAGTAGGTATGTGGTAACCTGCCTCTTGCTTGCCCGCGTTTCATTATTTCACTTATGTGAGCAAATCTGCTCACGGAAACACACATTGTGATCTACCTTTGGTAAAATCATTGGAGCAACCAAAGGTGACTGAGAGAGTATACTGGAAGTGTTCAGCTAAGCCTGAGATGGGTCAGTTCAGTCTATATAATTCCAAGGGGAAGAATTAAGAAACTTGCTTTGCTTATTATTCTAAACAATGTTCCCAAGTCATCTAACCCAACTTTTATTAGTTATAATGTTGAACTTTGCCTTCCCTTTGTCTGGACATTCTTTGTTGCTCCCCAAAACTTCAACTCCCTATTTGCTAAGATATAACCCTTCATCCTTTCCTTCAGATTCTGGAGTCATCTATTGTAGCTGAGCTTTTAAAATCTGCTTCATTCTATCTTAAGAGAATGTCTTCCTCTGGAAACTCCTATATTCTCCATTGGTTTCCATCTCTTCTCTTCAGCCATCATGGATTTTACTAATTCATCATTTGAATAGCGCTGTCTTACAGCTACTTCACACCATTTTGCAGTGCAACATCTGCTTTCTCTATCTCTCTCCAACCATTCCTTCTGTAACCCATTGTACTTGCCACAAGTTTTTTGAAACTACTCTATCAAATGTCACAAAGTATCTGCTTATTATTAAATTAAGATAGTTTCTCTTCAGTATCCATTCTTGGCTGTTGTGCTAATTTTAATTTCACAAAGGTTGTATTCTTTCCTTCATAGTTTTTTGGGATATTACTTTTTTTTTTTTTTTTTCATTTTTGCTTTGCCCATTCTGCATTCTAGTATCAGTAAGGTTTTAAGCTCTGACTTTGGTCTTTTAACATTTAATCAGAAACCTAGTTTTTCCTCACACCCAAGTGCTGCTAACTCTGAATCTATGCACTACCCTTTCATCTAAATTCCAATTTTGAATTTTCTTTCATATTGAATGTATCAGTCACCTCAAAATCAATCTGATCAAAACTGAAATTGTCACTGTTCCTCTAATACTGCCCACCCCTTAGTGTTCTTATTACCATTTTGCCTTTATCTGACTTTCCTCAGCTCTTTTTTTCTCTATTCCTTTCTACTGGAGAGAAAGAAACCTTATCTCTCTTACTTGAAATGTGTTACTCATAAATATGAAGTCTTCTCCATTCCTGGCAGCATCTTTCCAGCAGAGGCCCTTCTCACTTCATGCATAGACTACTGCAGCAATCCTCAGCTTCCTCTCCAACCAGTGCAACATGTTTATAATTGTCTGATGTTATTAACGATGGTGTTATTTGTGTTTGTACTATTGTTTATGATTTATACATTTCTTCTTCATGCAGTATAAGCGCATTAATTTATCTCCAACATCTTCACTAATGCTTGTACATTGAATGCACTTAATAAATGTTTGTTGCATGAATAGATGCATAAATGAATGATTAGCTAAAACTAATGTAATCCTCCCAGGCACTGACACATAGAATTTATCTATCTCAGAGATAAGGCAGATATTATTAGTTGCATTTTATAGATGATAAAGTTAGTTTTAGAGAAGTTAAATGTCAATGCTACAGGCAACTAAGGGACACAATCTGGGATCGATCATATAATGTGTGACAATGTTTTATACATTTGCACATAATACTTCCCATACTAAGTTTCAATTCTTAAAATAACATTTCATTGTGTTAGTCCTGTGATATAAGAAATGCATGTACACACACACACACACACACACACACACACGTATATGTATATATTTCCCTTCAAAGAAATACTGATTTAGATTTCCAGTCTACTATTTGTTGGAATGACACAGCTAATCACTTAGCCTCTCTGGATGTCATCATTTATAAAATAAAAATGACACTATCTATCCTTTCAAGTTCACAGGGGAAAGAATATCTGCCATACGGAAGTTTAAAATGTAAAGCAATATGCACACTATCTTGTGAGACCTTATTTTTAGTGATCCCCATTTAACAAATTTAATGAATAAGAAACAATTAACCAGAATCAGAAAATTGGTTTTTAATTGTTTATGGAGAGTTGACTGATTTTTCAATGAGGTTTTAAAATTTGAAACTAGTCTTTGCAATGTAACTGCTTAACATTAAACTGCAAATGTTCTTACACTTTTTATATCAATCAGATGCATTCCTTTCCACATTAATATTATCTTATAATGAATTTAGTTCAAGTATTACATTTTTGATTTTCAGACTTTGCAATGTATACAGTTCTTTTTATTTCATCATATTTATGACCCATCACATTTTTGTTTTGTTTTGTTTTGTTTTGTTTTTAGGTTCTTCTCGGTGCTGTAAAGTACCCTGAAAGTGTGAAGGTGCCCTCAATTAGAGAGGCTGAGAAAACAAGGATCCCAGAGCAAGCTCTTCAAGCCTCAGAAAGAGAGCCTGCCAAACCGGTCTGAATATTTTTAGAGTAAACAATCATTAATAAATATGAGCTACATTTATAATCACAGGAATCCAGATTATACTCATACTTTTTTAAAAAAATGTGTTGCCTCAAAGTGTACTCAATTCACCCATGAAGAAATTTTGTTAACATTTAATGGTAGGTGTCTAATGAACATCTGTGGAATATGGAATTAAAAGAATAAGTTGATGGTTCTTAACATACTATTATAAACTAAATATGTGTTACAACATTTTCCTTTTGTAGATGGAAATTATTCTATACTTCACAGATGTTGCTTATATATTTAATAAATACTCTACAAACAAAAAATATAATCTATGTGTTCATATTTACTGTTGCCTAAAGGTTGTCAACATTTAAAAAACCATAAGTCTTCATTATAATCACAAAGTACTGGAACAAAGCATTTTGATATTCTATCCACTTTTATGCATGGTAAAATCAGTGGCTATATATACTGTAAATGTATATATCAATGTCTTATTCTGGAAGTTCAGGTAAAACATAAAATAATTATCTCACTGTAATACACAGTGGTTCCTTTTGAAAATTATGCATCTCAAAATGTTGCATTTTATTTAATGAGTTCTTTTTAATGTTATGTGGGTTGTCTCTTTGAATTTTACTCTACCGAAAAGCTAAAGAGCTATGGAATAGCATACCTTGTTAAGAGAATAAAGAGTTACTAGATTACATTAGTATTTCTTCTCAAGTACGTATAGTCATATAGATTATGCAGGATATCAAGTGTCATGTTACATTGTAAACATGACCACTAGGATTTTAAGAAATATCATGGGCATCATCTTTTTTTAAGCTACTACATATTTATTTATGAAACGACTTGCCTGTAACCTAAACTGTGAATCTTAGCCCTTCAAAAATGGAAATCACAAAAATAATACCAAAAAATGCCTTAAAATTCTTGGGGATTTCTTTTCTTTTTCTGCAAAGGCCTCAGGCTAACATTTAGATTTTTAAAACTTAAATAGCCTTAACTCCCTTTGTCATTTAATAACATCAGTTTGATTCTGCATCACTTGGGAATCACAGAGTTCAGAGAATTTTCTGAGACTAAGAATTGTCAGATAGTTGGAGGTGTGTGTGATCTGTGTGAATGAGGACTCATCCAATGAGTGAAGAATGACAAAAATGAGATCACTTCCTAGAGAGAAGAAGACTAAATATGAATACAACATGGTGACATGGTGTGGTATATAGTCCCCGAGGGTAACCATATCTCAGATCACATTAACAGTATAATGTTCAGTTTTACTGAGCCTCAGTTTCCTCATTTTCAGTAGGTACCATATAAATTACATCCAACAAATATTTAAGCGTTATATATTCCTTCAAAGTGCAAAATTAATGTGGCATTTTCTCATTAAAGCTCATCTATTTGAGATTACTTGGTAAGTGTTCATTTTTTTTTTTTTTGTGGAAGACCTAAAAATCTTTAGCTCCTATCATCATCTGTCATTAGTTCTTTCTTACATTCCCCAAATAAGAGTAACATGTTTTGGACACATGTACCAACCAAATCTCATTTTCAATTGTAATCCCCAATGTTAGAGATGGGTCCTGGTGGGAGGTGATTGGGCCATGGGGACTGATTTCTCCCTTTGGTACTGTTCCTGTGATAGAGTTCTCATGAAATCTGAGTGTTTAAAAGTGTGTAGTACCTTGCCCTTTCTTTACTTCCTCCTTCTCTGGTGATGTGAAGTGCGGGCTTCCCATTCACCTTCCACCATGAATGAAAGTTTCCTAAGGTGTCCCCAGAATATGACCAGATGCTGCCATGCTTCCTTTACAGCCTGTGAAATCATGAGCTGATTAAACTTCTTTTCTTTATAAATTACACAGTCTCAGCCAGGCGTGGTGGCCACTCCTGTAATCCCAGCACTTTGGGAAGCTGAGGTGGGCTGATCACCTGAGGTCAGGAGTTCGAGACCAGCTTGGCCAACATGGTAAAACCCCATCTCTACTAAAAACACAAAAATTAGCCAGGAGGGTGCCTGTAATCCCAGTTACTTTGGAGGCTGAGGCAGGAGAATCACTTGAACCCGGCAGGCGGAGGTTTCAGTGAGCCAAAATCGCTCCATTGCACTCCAGTCTGGGCGACAGAGCAAGACTCCATCTCAAAAAAAAAAAAAAAATTACACAGTCTCAGAAATTTCTTTATAGCAGTGTGAGAATGGACTAATACAATGAGCTTCCTGGATTACCAAACTAGGTTAAATAAAAGGGCATTGAATGAATAGCTGCTACATGGCAAGTGCAGTGCTGAGCAGAAGTGGACTAGAAGTGTAAACATAAGAAAGACATACACCTTGTCCTCAGTGAGTAGTGCACCTAACTCAACATATTACATCTTTAATTGAGAAGTCTTGATTTTGTCATTTCCATGTTTTTCTACTTCTATATACTTCTTAGCGACCATGTTAAACTTCAGAGTATTATATTATTCCAAATCGTCCTTCTGTCCTCAGTACCATTCTAGATGTATCCATTTTATCACTATTGTTTCCTACTCTTTTGTTTGGAATTCAGAATAATTCAGGTCTTGTAAGTTCTTTTTCTACTTAATTATTTTTTCTGTTTGTTTTATTTACTTCTTCCATTTCACAATAGTAGACTAATCCTGTTGGAATCCACTTCTTAAAGTTCATTTCCTTCAACTATGTTGCCAATATTCTCCTTTCTTTTTGCAGAAACTAGAATTATTTCAACAAGCAGTTGCTTCCATTGAGGTTTCCATTCATTTCTAAATCCTCATTTAAATCCTCCCTACTTATAATATCAAACTACATGTGAGAACAAAAAGAAGCTGCAAGTTTTGTGTGCATGAGGTATGCTGGCATATAAAGAAAGCAATGAATTAGGCAAAAGAAAAAAAAAGTTCCTTTTCAGGATTTTTAACTATTTACCCCAAATAACAATGTAAGTCCTGTATTTTCCATTTTGGATAAGACAAAATTTTAAAATGTGAGTATTTTTTGATTTGTCATTTTGTATGTATATAAACTGAAAATGTCACAAAATCATTTACTTTCCAATTAAGCTTCCCTTTGTTTGTTCACTAGAGAATTATAACTCTAAAGCATTCGAATCTCACTAAGTTTGTTCCAATTGTTTTAAAATGTTTTAATCGACTGATACATAAAAACAAAATAAATTCAAAAATGTACTGAGTATATATTTTCAGTATAGTACCTGAACTGTGCCTGCAAATATTCAATACAAGAACTATTATAATTCTATGTCTAAAATGTATCTTCAGTAAGGTAAACTAATTCTATTATTCTGAATAAATGTTATATATGTGTATACATATTTAATAGTCTATATACAAGTATTATTTTATCAATTTTATACATGAGAAACTGAGGCTCATAGCTCATTAGAAACACTGTTAACTAAAATGAGATAAGATATAATAGAGACCAAATGTTTAGGTATCAGAGAAGCTGGTTCAAAGTTACCTACTTTTGGAAGAGCAATTCTCAAAGGATACAAGAGTAAGACTCAGAAGATCTGGGTTCTAGCTCTGTCTTGGCTACTTATCTCTCAGGGTTTGTGAACCTCATAGCTGAAAGACCTAGGAACAATCCTGACCTTAAACAGGAGGGATGTAGGGAGCCTAGACCAACTATTGGATGTTTAGCTATGAGCATCCACGGTGAAGACTTTCACATTATGCCTCAGTTCTGAAAATCGTTCTCAAGGTCTAATCTCCACTGAACATATTGATAATTACTACTGATTATTTTTTCCTTTGTAGGCAGTATATATCATAATAGTAAGACTAGGAATCCTAAAGTTAATCTCAGACTCGCATGTGTATCCACTGGTAGTTTAAATTCTACTTCAATTTAGGAAGTCCAGAAAGGGTTATCTCAGTTTATTAAGGTGCATTTCTATGTTTTGAATTCCTATATTACGTTTGATTTTGAAAAACACAACTACACTCACATGTGCACATGCAGGTGCATGCACACACATGCACACACACACACACATCAGTATAATTTTAAACATTAGAAGACCTTCTTAGTTACCCAACATAAGGTCACGTGGTGAAAGAAAAAATAATAATGGAAAAACTTGGTAATGTCACAGTGCTAGCTTTCAAAACACTCTTTTTATGGGCCGTTGCTCTTCTCTCCATGATAAAAAGATCTATCTGAAAACATGGCATGATGGGGAAAAGTGTGATAACAAAAAATAATCTAAATGATCACATTCATGAAGCAAACAAGCAGACAATATATTTCCTTTCTTTTGCATGTTGGTTTCTCTGTGTGCTTTTAAAAAACATCATCTACAATAATGATCACACACATAAATATATGAATCAAAGAGAGACTTCTGTAATTAGTTATCTCTAAATATACAGTCAGATTGTAAAGGTTGAGCAGCTTTTTTTAAATTAACTGTGCCAGATAAATAAAGAGGATTGGCCCTTCCCTGAACAGGCAGACTGTGATAGGGAAGCTAGGCCTTGGTATATCGGAAACTGACAACAACAAAAAGTAAATCATGTAAAAGAGCAGCATTTTAAAAATTTGCCAAATAGAAGTACATTTTTTCAGATGCTCCTAGAATAAAGTTGCATTGAGGAAAAATAAATTTGGGAACAGTGGTAGTAATATTTTTTATTTGGAGATTTATATTTTATATTAGCATATACTGAAGGCTCTTAGAAGTCCTTGAAGGAGGACTTTGGAGGAAGAAAAATTTGAGCTGGCTTTCATACATATGAACGTGCAATTGCATAAATAGATGAAATGAGTGTCACAGCCAAGTGAATCAAAGACCCACTTTATCTGTTACATAAATGGAAAATAAAGCACTATATTGAGAATAATATGTTGGCTATATCCTAAAGATTTTCAAACATACAGAGACAGAAAACAGATTATAATGTTAAACCTTTTAAATTCTAGAACTTAAATTTACCTGCCTCCCATTTTGAACTTTAAAGTATGCCAATTCAAGCACAGAAAAATATTCAGGCAACATTTTCTCATTGCACAAGCTAAAATCTGGAACCAAGCTTACAAAAAAAAAAACCTGAAGTTTTAGAATTTAACCTGAATTCACTGGACGTATATTTTAAAGCATTATGCTAATTTCATTCTACTCTTAGACATGACCTTGAGCAAGAGAAAACTGGTATGAGAAGAATTACCTTGCTTAGAAGAGCATTGCTATGATATTTATAGGCAGCTATCCATGGGGACCTAGAATATAAAGCCATTTTTTTCTCTATTGTGCAGTGCTAAATTTCCAGCAATAGTCCTCATTTCCTCTGCCTTATGCATCTACCACATATTTTTTTTTACTTTCTTTAGCTGACATAGCAAATTGAAAATACGTTTTCATTTCATTCTTTTTCAGTTTAAACACATTAGTAAAGTTTGAAGCTAAAAGTCAGCTTAGTATGCAACAGTCACATTAGCTCTGGCATTCAGGTAGGTCAGTGACTTGTGTCTAGGTGGTAGCATGAACCAGCCATTTCAATCAAAGCAAGGGTCTCCCCAAATGCTTAGAAATACGAAATATAGGATGTATTTCTCAGGTGCCATAAAAGGAATAAAGATGTAAAAGTAACAGCATAATTTCTGTGCTCATTACCTAATAAATAAATCCTCTGTCATTGAACATAAGAATGTGGCATGATTTAGATAAAGGTATGTTGCTCAAATCTAGCAGAGGCTTCTGTTAGAAATTAAGTCAAGAGGACTACATGTGTATTTTCACAAATACTATGCATGTGTTATTCCAGATATAGCTAACACATAATATTGGTTACTGAAAGTTAATGGAAAATAGATAAATTAAAAAACTGAAATGTCAGTGAGTTATGTGACCATGGTCAGGTCACTTTACCTCATCAGGTCATACTCTCTCTTCTGGAAAATGAAAAGGCTGAACTGCATCAGTGCTCCTTTAATATGTTAAAATGCAGTTCGCAGATAATATAGCCACCTATACTCTTGGCTTCAAAAAATCAATTAAAAGCATTGAGCATAATATAAAAGAGAAATGAGCAATTTTTATGACAAAATGATGTATATTTGAGTATATAAATGCTCTGGCACAACCACATTGAAGACATAGCTGAAGTGACCAGGTGCTTACACCTAAACAGAATCAAACTGAATGACATGGCAACAACAAAAACTGATACCAGTTGTACAACTCAAATAGCAGAAAAGCCATTTCCCTCAGTAAAGAGATTTTTATAAAATGATGATTATGCAAAGTTCAGTGGTTCACCAGTTTACATGACAGTTACATTTTCAGAAAATTCATTATATTTCAAAACCAGGCAAAAATTAAATTTCCTTTTAAGCAAATAGACACGGATCTAAGCTCAGATAATTGCAGGGCAACATTTTGTTGAGACAAACTCCTCCAAGAATTGCAGATATTTATCACCTCTGAATTCTGCCAGCCACTAAGCATGAGTAGAAGCCAGTGGTATGCAACATGTCTGCTCTCAAAAAAAAAGTCACTATTAGTATTTGTCAATTTTAAAGGTATAAATACTCCAACTGTGTTCTATGTCAAGCTACCAATATGATGTTACTGTGTGCAGTGTTGGAATTAGCCCTTAGGATAACTGGTTCTCACACCACTGGTAAAACTCCATAAGCATTATGTTAAACAAAATTATTAAGCTTCCCTCTGAGAATAACTGGCCAAAATGATCTGTTGATTTCTACTACCATTCCCACAATGAACAGATTTTGTTATTACCTTGAATTTTGACACTGTCATTTTTTCCTATTCCATCTATTTCATATACCAATATAAAATGTTAACCTGCACTAAAAATATTAGAGAAAGAATTACTTTTTTGTGCTAATTCACCACCCATTCATTCATACATTCATTCAGCAATTATTGGGCATTCCAGGTTCTAGTCTTGGTTTTAGAAAAAACTTAATCATCTTCATGGATTTCAAAAGGTAATGCACATATAAAAATGCTTCTTGCAAAACTAAAGTATTTGATGGAGAGAACAAAATAAATGCCTGATGATTGGAAAGTGAATTTTCATTAAGGCTAATAGGATGTGCATATTATAAGAATAAATGTTTACAAGTTAATTCTTAAAGTATATGAATTTTTGCTATAAAATTTTTATAGATCTTAGTGCTTACTGTTTGAAATTGCTTATTTTTAATATTATGTGCTATAGTGAAAATAACATTCGCCTTCTTATTCTGTAGACTGTTCACCCAGCTCTGCTAACTTATTAGCAGTGTGACCTTGGGCAATTTCCTAATCTGCAAAATGGAGATTATAATGCTGTTTTGTGCTGGGTTTTGAGAAGATCAGAAATAACATAGTAGTGTGTTTGGCATGCAGGAGCAGTATTAGCAATATTATATGTCTTTCTTTTCCTCCTAAACTCCAAGTGTTCAAGGAAAATTCATCTCTCTACCTTTATAATATCTGATGGAACACCTTGCACTTTTTTAAACTTAAGTAAATATTTGTAGAATACATGAGTTCCAAAAAAGATGAGCCTATCATGGTACTGTGTCTATTTAAAAGTGGCATCATGTGTGCACATGTAATTATAATGCTGAAACAGTAGAAAAATGTAAAAAGAATAAAAACTCATTAAATATGCCAGAATTATTATTTAGAAGAACAGGGTCTACTAGACTCCACATATACGATAATCAATTATTACCTTCTGATTGTTTATTTACTAATAATTTAACATTTATGCCATTTTAGCATTTTCTTTTTAAATTTTTATTTCAATAGTTTTTGGGGAATAGGTTATGTTTAGTTGCATGGAAAAGTTCTTCAGTGGTGATTTCTGAGATTTGGTTCACCCATCACCTGGGCAGTGTACCCTGTACCCAATGTGTAGCCTTTTATCCCTCACCTCCCTTCCACCCTCCCTCCAAGTCCCCAAAGTCCATTATATCATTCTTATGCTCTGCATCTTCATAGCTTAGCTCTCACTTATAAGTGAGAACATACGATGTTTGTTTTTTCATTCCTGAGTTATTTAACTTAGAATAATGGTCTTCGACTCCATCCACATTGCTGCAAATGCCATTATTTCATAAATGCCATTTTTTCTTTTTATGGCTGAGGAATATTTTCAATGTATCCTTAACTTTAACCATCTTTTCAACACCTCTGTGAAGAAGACAGGTAAAACACCTCTGTGAAGAAGGCAGGTAAAACTGTTCTTTTTGATCGCATTCAAGAAAAGTTTAGGTACAATGGATTCACAATCTTTTTTTTCTCTTTTTCCCCCACCCAGGCTGGAGTGTAGTGGTGTGATCAAGGCTCACTCTAGCCTCTAACTCCTGGGCTCAAGTGATCCTCCCATCTTCATCTCCCATGTAGAGAATAAATAGTATACTCAGAATTGCTATACTTTTGGTCACTCCTAATTATACCACATTAGCTTTTCTAAAAAGTTAATGAGGATATGCATTTGGGAACTACATTTTCAAATATTCTTGACCTAAGAACCACAGTTATTACATTGTGATATGGTCTTTCTTGAATCTTATTGCAAAAAAAAGTATTAAGAGTTAAAATAAAAAAGAACACAAACACACTTCACTCAGCACAATCATATTCTAAAAATCATAATTTTCAGGAAAAATATATTTTAGAAATCTTCCTCTACCTTTTTCTACGTTTCACCTATTTAAAAAAAATCACAATATTTTGTTGTCGTGGTGGTAGTTGTTCCAGGTGAATGGTGAACAACCGGGATTCTCTAACAGTAAACTAAGAATTTTTTTTCCAGATATATCTGTCTGGATCATTGCCCACTCTCACCTTCTACATGGATGCAAACACTATCATCATTTAATCATTGTGTTAATTTCTCTTCACTCTTCATTAAAAACAATATTTTCTTTTATTTTTGACCATTCATATTAATTATACATGTTTTAAATGAAAATATTTAGGCATACCAAATGATATATCCCCATGTATTAATCCTCATTTTGATAAATAGTACTAGCTTTAATATGAACATAGATTGCTATAAATTTGCCTGTGAAAAAAATTAGATGGATTAGATATTATTATTATTATTGGAAAACTGAGATAAGATTAATATGCTTTTTTCACATTCCATGAAGCTTTCAAATATAAAGATTATAGTTTTCATTTGATTTCATTTATTATCATATAACTAAAACATTTTTTGATTTCTTTGACCATAAAATTGTTTCTTGAATGTCAAGATTTTTATTTCTTTTTTTTCTGACTTTTATTTTATTTTATTTTTATTATACTTTAAGTTTTAGGGTACATGTGCACAATGTGCAGGTTTGTTACATATGTATACATGTGCCATGTTAGTGTGCTGCACCCGGTAACTCGTCATTTAACATTAGGTATATATCCTAATGCTATTCATCCCCCCTTACCCCACCCCACAACAGGCCCCGGTGTGTGATGTTCCCCTTCCTGTATCCATGTGTTCGCATTGTTCAATTCCCACCTATGAGTGAGAACATGCAGTGTTTGGTTCCATTGTCCTTGTGATAGTTTGCTGAGAATGATGGTTTCCAGCTTCATCCGTGTCCCTACAAAGGCCAGGAACTCATCCTTTTTTATGGCTACATAGTATTCCACGGTGTATATGTGCCACATTTTCTTAATCCAGTGTATCATTATTGGACATTCGGGTGGGTTCCAAGTCTTTGCTATTGTGAATAGTCCTGCAATAAACATACGTGTGCATGTGTCTTTATAGCAGCATGATTTATAATCCTTTGGGTATATACCCAGTAATGGGATGGCTGGGTCAAATGGTATTTCTAGTTCTAGATCCCTGAGGAATCACCACACTGACTTCCACAATGGTTGAACTAGTTTACAGTCCCACCAACAGTGTAAAAGTGAGGCTGGGCACGGTGGCTCACGCTTGTAATCCCAGCACTTTGGGAGGCCGAGGCGGGCGGATCACGAGGTCAGGAGATCGAGACCACGGTGAAACCCTGTCTCTACTAAAAATACAAAAAATTAGCCGGGCGTGGTGGCGGGCGCCTGTAGTCCCAGCTACTCGGAGAGGCTGAGGCAGGAGAATGGCGTGAACCCGGGAGGCGGAGCTTGCAGTGAGCCGAGATCGCGCCACTGCACTCCAGCCTGGGTGAGAGAGCGAGACTCCGTCTCAAAAAAAGAAACAAAAACAAAAAAAAAAAAAAAAAAAAAAAAACAGTGTAAAAGTGTTCCTATTTCTCCACATCCTCTCCAGCACCTGTTGTTTCCTGACTTTTTAATGATGGCCATTCTAACTGGTGTGAGATGGTATCTCATTGTGGTTTTCATTTGCATTTCTCTGATGGCCAGTGATGATAAGCATTTTTTCATGTGTCTGTTGGCTGCATAAATGTCTTCTTTTGAGAAGTGTCTGTTCATATCCTTCACCCATTTGTTGATGGGGTTGTTTTTTTCTTGTAAATTTGTTTGAGTTCATTGTAGATTCTGGATATTAGCCCTTTGTCAGATGAGTAGATTGCAAAAGTTTTCTCCCATTCTGTAGGTTGCCTGTTCACTCTGATGGTAGTCTCTTTTGCTGTGCAGAAGCTCTTTAGTTTAATTAGATCCCATTTGTCAATTTTGGCTTTTGTTGCCATTGCTTTTGGTGTTTTAGACATGAAGTCCTTGCCCATGCCTATGTCCTGAATGGTATTGCCTAGGTTTTCTTCTAGGGTTTTTAGGGTTTTAGGTCTAACATTTAAGTCTTTAATCCATCTTGAATTAATTTTTGTATAAGGTGAAAGGAAGGGATCCAGTTTCAGCTTTCTACATACGGCTATCCAGTTTTCCCAGCACCATTTATTAAATAGGGAATCCTCTCCCCATTTCTTGTTTTTGTCAGGTTTGTCAAAGATCAGATAGTTGTAGATATGTGGCATTATTTCTGAGGGCTCTGTTCTGTTCCATTGGTCTGTATCTCTGTTTTGGTACCAGTACCATGCTGTTTTGGTTACTGTAGCCTTGTAGTATAATTCGAAGTGAGGTAGGTACCTGACTTCAAGATTTTGATTTCTTACAAACAGTCCAGGGCATTTCACTGATAATTATTTTTACAATACTTTCTTCCTTCATTTTTTCACTTTTTACATAAAGAAACATATTAGAACATGAGATCCAGTTCATGGACAGCTAATTTTAAGAATGTATAGGCATATAAGAACTGCTTTTCTAATGCATATGTCATATATCCCAGCAATTACTAATTTGATAGCAATGACAATCATTTAATTGTTAGTAATTGAGAAATATCTTTAAATATAACCATTTGGAAGTTTGCTTTTCTATCTATAATGTAAATAATCCAATAGAGAAATGAAAATAATGGATTGTCTAGGATTATAATTATAAAAAAACAGCCAAAAGTAATAAAAAAATAAATTAATATTTCAAATGAATTACCTATGGAACAGTAGATTAATATTATAAGATAAATTTTATTTCTACCTTGAAAAAGTATTTTAATATAAATAAATGCTATGTTTTACTCATTTGCTAATTTTCTGTCACCATTAATGCACAGGAAAAGGCCACCATTTTATAGTAATAAGTTTACAGACACAACATGTTTCTCTGTGTAAATTTAAGAAAGTTAAACACTCATTATTTTCAAGTCTAGAAACAGAGTACACACTATATTGGACTGCAAATCGTATATAGTGTTATGTTATCTCTCTTAAGAAATAAGCCCATTCTCATCCTGAGTATTAATAAAATACAGTCCCCTGCTTTGGAACACATTTCTCAGTTGATGTCATTCACATTCCTCAAAGTTTAGCTCAAAATTCGTCTCCTATTAGGCACTTTTGTTTTTTTTTTTTTTTAGACAGAATCTTGCTCTGTCACCCAGGCTGGAGTGCAGTGGTGTGATCTCGGCTCACTGCAAGCTCCACCTGCCGGGCTCAGGCCATTCTCCTTCCTCAACCTACCAAGTAGCTGGGACTACAGGCGCTCACCATCACGCCTGGCTAATTTTTTGTATTTTTAGTAGAGGCGGGGTTTCACGGTGTTAGCCAGGATGGTCTCGATCTCCTGACTACTGGGCACTTTTAATAATGACACTCACCATACTCTGACTTGCCATTATTACAATACCTTATATTCATTAATGTATCCATTTAATACTTTATTTTGTGACTCTTCCTTGTGCTGGGATCCATCCTAAGACTAGGAATGCAGTAATAGCCAAGTGTGATGTCTATATCCTCACAAAGCATGTAGAGTAACAGCTGTTTATGGAGTATTTACTATGCCAAGGGCTGGACCTATATTGTTTAAACTTCAAAACAACTTTGTTAGACAAGATTGCTGGATACAACTTACCCCTTTTGTAATTGCTTTGTGGAGCTCCAAGTCATACTTTCTTATGAGAATCAATAGGCAAATGCATTTCCTATGTTGTTTTTTTCTTACAAGCAACTAATAAAAACACTGAGCACATTATTCATTCATGCACATTGTTGAGTTACAGTATCATATAGATGAAAAAGAAGCATCCCTGTACATGCAATTTAGAATCTACATTTATCAGGCAATGACGAAATTTGAGAAGCCTAAAACTGATAACTATTTTAATCTTGAAAAGAGTTTAGAAGAATGAGAACAATTGTTAGGTTTATCGAATATAAAGTCGTACAGGCTTGGGTTCAGATTACAATCTGTATCTCAGGAGCTGTTTTGAACACTAATGAGAAAACATGCAAAATGTTAGCCCTTAAAATTTGCCCTTAACAAGAGCTCACAGATAGTTATTATTATATATAATCACTAACAGATCTATAGTAACTAATAAATACAGAAAAGTAAAATCATTTAATTATGGTTACGTAAAAGAATCATAATGACTACTTCTGAGAAAAGAACCAGAAGAAATAGGGAAATGGCAACATGAAGAAAGATTAGACAGAAGATTACATTTTCTTATACAGATGGAGAGAGGGTTTTTAATCTACTTAATACATTGTCAAAATAGGGTATGAAATCTCATTGTATGTATATTTATTACTACTAATTCTCAGGGTGATCTTGCTCAAACACACACACACACACACACACACACACACACACACACACGGAGCAAGTTTTTGGAAAGCAGATCACTTGCCAGCTGTTTGTATTCCAGGAATGTCTTTGAAAAGGGCAATAGACTGTTCGCAAACACAAACCATGATCACTGCTCACAAGACAGGTACTATTTAGAACTGCTTGCAGAACAAGCCTATTAAAACATAATTACTCATATAATATAGCATATTTGTTCTGGGTAGATCGTAGCAGGAAGAAATATAAGAAAATATATTTGCATGAAAACTTTGAAATCCAAATAATTTCTCCTTTCAGTCATTACAAAAAAGTGCCAATTAAAACAACTGCTTTAAATTCAATCATAATTGAAGATTGGTGATTATAAATCTATTTTACCACTGTAATTAAAGGGACACATTCGATGCAGCTCACTGCAACCTAATAATATATCAGTCTAGGTCTTTCACTATTCCTGATGTAGATCAAAAATGTGTTATTCTCTTTACAAACTAAATGCTTATGAATTTAGGGGAAAATATTAGCTAATTGATAACAGTATGTATATAAATTACTTAAATTATATACAACAACTTAAAATAAAATTTCACACTCATAACCAAAGTGAATCCCTCATCTCCAACATATAATGAGTGCACAATGGTAAATTTGTCAAGAAAAAAGTTGTAAAATATTTAAAAATAGAACATTATCATTATTTAGTGAAACTGCATATTGAAGAGTATAAAGAAGAGGAGTGTAAATTCATGCTTGGTTGAGCCTATTGGATATGAAGCTGAAGTAAGCCTATTTATAGAAGGAAGACTGTGCATGTCTCCTTTTCACTATTTACAATTCTACTGTTCTTTTGGTAACTGTCTCCTGGACGTGTTATGTTATATAAGGCACTGGCTGAAAAATACATAGTAACTACTCATCTAGGGTATTCATATGGAAACAAACAGAAAAGAAATATTTTTTTCAGGTCTAATTTTGAAAATGGCATCTTAACAGCTGCTTATTACACTTAGTCATTCTTGAGGGCATTTACTTGCCATCCATTTCTCTCAGATGATTTGAATTTAAGGAAGAAAGACTGGTGAGCAAGAGGCCTCTAAGAGAAAAAATCTGGGAAGAAAATTATTTTTTAAAGGAAAGAATTAAAATAGCAAGATTTTGCAGATATTTCCATATTCACATATGTATTCAGGTTTGAAGAAATAACAGAAAAGTCAGCAAAAAATTAAAATAACAATCTTATTAAAGTTTTGTGTAAATCATTTTTATTTCATCTTCATTCTTTAAGCACTTATGTAAGTTGTGAATAAAAAATATGGGAGAGTTATCAGTATTTATAGGATATTAATTTAAATTCTACGGGGTAGGTCTAGTACTATGCAACATAGTGAGAGGTGAAGCCTGCTAGGCTTCTGGGTTGGGTGGGGACTTGGAGAACTTTTCTGTCTAGCTTAAGGACTGTAAATGCACCAATCAGCACTCTGTGTCTAGCTAATTGGGTGGGGACTTGGAGAACTTCTCTGTCTAGCTAAAGGATTGTAAATGCACCAATCAGCACTCTGTCAAAATGGACCAATCAGCACTCTGCAAAACGGACCAATCAGCACTCTGTAAAATCGACCAATCAGCTCTCTGTACAATGGACCAATCAGCAGGATGTGGGTGGGGCCAAATAAGGCAATAAAAGCAGGCCACCCGTGCCAGCAGCGGCAGTGTGGTCAGGTTTACTTGAATGCTGTGGGGTGTTTGTTGTTTTCCTCTTTGGATTGTATTTTAATGTTGCTCAGTCTTTGGGTCTGGAATGCCTTTATGAGCTGTAACAATGAGCTGTAACACTCACCACAAAGGTCTGCACCTTTACTCCTGAAGTCAGCAAGACGACTAACCCACCAAAAGAAAGAAACTCTGGGCACACCGTCTTTAAGAACTGTAACACTCACCACGACGGTCTGTGGCTTCATTCTTGAAGTTGGTGAGACCAAGAACTGGCAGGAACCAGTTCCAGACACAATAGATTTCTAGGGCAGGTTCACTTACCACTTGTTTTAATAATAATAGAGTTTAACTGATACACTTGCAGATGAGTGTTCTTTTTTAGCTTGTCTCTTGGTCATTTGCATGTGACAATAATTGCTGTTCTTATGGCCTTTTATGACTCTCTGCTCCATGTAAATTAGCTGTGTTGAGTGCTACGTTAGTACATTAGGTCATAGCTGCAATCCCAGGAAGTTTATATATTCCAAATTTAACAGTAGGGAATCTATTCCCTGGAATTTCCAAAACTATAAAATCAGTAATAAAGATAGAAGTTTCCATTGTTTTTAAGGATTGCATTAATCATAGCACTTGGGGCAAGGAGAATATTGTAGTACAAAGAGAAATGCTTATAAGAAAGTTGAAATATTTTGGAGTGAGTGCTTTACTTTGAATTCTAACAACACTTGAAAAGTTACACTTATATTTAATTACTTAAATATAAAAAACTTCTTTACATTGTAGATATATATTCTTAAAGTATAAACATCTGAGTGTACCAGAATAATTACAGATACATTTCAGAGAGCAGGGTTGATGAAATTTAGGTCTATAGGATATTATAATTGTCTCTGCTGTCAAAACTGGATAGTTAGCCCATATAAGGTAGAGAATTCACTGTTATATTCAGGCCTAAGTGAGAATATTGGTCTTTAAAATATGAAAGAATATTTGTTCTCTATATTTGCTCCTAAAATAATTAACCAAATCCTAAACATGTAACCTATATTTTGCTAAAGATTTTCATCACTGGGGCCTCAAGATATAAACCTGCTATTAAATTACTTTCCTGTTAGTTTACTCTTTCCAAGCTCAAGTAGGCTACTTTCAGTGAAATATACTCACTCATAATATTAACGTCTTTAATAAAGGGGGAAAAATATTAAAATAATGTTGAAATCAAAGCCAATGATAAATATTACTTTGTTTTGGCATTCACCAGTGACATAAGGCTTCCATCCACAGCATTCCTAATCACGATTGTGACAGAAGCTTTTGGATTCATAGGGAAAAATGCAGTATTTGTTATAGTGTCATTCTGATAGTAAGAAAAAGAAGGCTAGCTCATGTTATTAGAGAACATAGTAACACTTAAATTGCTATCATACTTTATAATTGAAGGAATTATCTCACCTGTGGTCACATAAGAAGTAGATGACTTGTTCAGTATTTAAACTCAGGACTACCACAAATTGTCCCCCTCTTTGATTTTCCCCAACTACACAGCCACCTATAATTTACCCTGTTTTTATCTTCAGAAGATAATTATATTTTCACAGAAAGACTGTGGGTCAAATTGGGCTGGTCTACACTCATGAAATGAATGGATAATTCTAAACTTTGAAGTGTGCTACAACAACAAAATAGCATTCAGTCACTTTTGCAGGTATGTCTACATTGCTGTTAAATATGTAAATGTAAAAGGTAAGAAGATAGACTTTCTTTGAAATAAAAGCTTCACTTCTAGTTCAAAAGATGACCTTAGATCAAACGCTGGATCCTTGATTTAACATTAATATATACCTTTGCTCCTGAAAAATAACAAATTGTTAGACTGTGAATTTGTGAAGAGTTACTTCAAAAAGATTTAAATAAGCTATTTTACTTGAAAGATACATCTAAACAACACTAATAATGATATTTCCGTATGAATAATATATGGATTTATTTTCTTCTAAATATATATTTATCAATTTAGAATAAAAATATACTTCTAAAATTTAAATTTCCTTTTCAATATTCCTTTTTAATCTATAGGAACTATAGATTAAATCTATAGAATCTATAGCTAACAGAACATCTGAATGTTCTGTTGTATTGATAAATTATTAAGTCTGCTGATTGTGGTGTTACTATAGTTTGTCAAGGACAAAGTACTTCAGTTAAGTATTTGACTTTTTAAATTTATTTCCAAGAAATAGTAAATAGTTTATTCGGATTTCCCTAAAAGGCAACACTACCATATTGTTTAATATTTTGTCTCTTTGTTTTTAAAAAATATTCCATCTTCATATGTGTTATGTGCCTTCTGTCCTCAAACTTGACACCAAAAAATAAAGTTAAAGAAAGGGGATGAACAGTTATTGTGTTTCTCTCATAAGGATAGGAGTGACTAACAGGATAGAGTAGGAAAAGAAATCTTCAGATCTGAATGAAACACATTTTATTTTTAATGTGTAAGGTACCCTGTGTGTGTATGTATTTATGTATGTGTCCTAGTACTTTGAGCATTAAGATTTTTCACAGTATCTCTTTTAAGGAAAAATGATTTCTGTATTGTTAAAAGCCAACTGCTTTTTTTTCTTGGACAAAAGCTAAGAAAGATGAAAACTTTTACAGTTTTCTGTGTGTATGTGTGTGTGTAAATGTTTAATATTTTTCCTCTTGTTTCTTGTACCTTTTTGGGCTCCCATACAGATTTAAATCCAAGTTTTGTGAAAGTTTCTCAAAAACAAAAACAAAAACAAAACACAACAAAAAAACACACACACACCGAAATTGTGCAGTTAATTGCATACTTCTAGAGCCAGGTATGACAATGAATACTTAGACTGAACAGAAAGGGAGAATAAAAATCATTTTTGTTTGTTTGTTTTTTGGAGACAGGATCTCATTCTGTCACCCAGGCTGGAGTGCAGTGGTACATTCACAGTTCAATGCAGTCTTGAATTTCTGAGCTCAAGCAATCCTCCCACCTCAGCCTCCCAAGTAGCTGAGTAGCTGGACTGCAGGTGCACGCCACCACACCTACCTAATTTTATTTTATTTTCTGTTTTGTACAGATAGGGCCTTGCTATGTTGCCAGGGCTGGTCTCGAACTCCTGGGCTCAAGCAATCCTCCCACCTCGGCCTCCCAAAATGTTGAGATTACAGGCATGAGCCACACTGTAAGTCTAGAAGTACAAATTTAAAAAATGGCAAAATACCCTAGACATCATGAAATGTAGAAAATAAACATATTTTTATTATTCAATTACATGACTTAGCTCGATAAATACCGTTTCCATTCCTTTTTTGACCACATACTCTAAAATCATTTCTTCGTATGACAACGTTATTGGTTAGAGGCCATCTATTGTCCAATTTGGAAAAATTCTTTTAAAACTATTCTACACACAGGCAATTATAAACGTAATTGCTGTTTTGAATACTGAAGCCTTGTGCTGTAAAAGGGACTCTGATTAATTACACTTTCACATGATTATCATCAAAAAAGGGGAACATATCCGGTACATTTATGATTATATATGTTGTGTTGTTGTGTTGCTTAGTAAATCCCTGACAAGGAGAAATTCTATTTAGCCTAGGTATTGATGATAACCAAATCCTTTTCTTTTAATTTTTACAGCTCAGTATATTTCAAACTTTGCTTTTTCCTCAACTTCTTGCATACATGTAGGGCCAGGTATCATTGGACAATTGTATATTACAACACAAATTGTGGTCCTGCACTTCCATGTCACAATGAGTTTTCACAGTAGGTAGGAGTATTCCTGTAAACCATTAATACACCTGTCTAGTCAGAATAATTTAAACTGTAACTGAACTACATGAACATATCCCACTCAACAGAAACTGAATTCATTCCCAATTCAAAGTTGTTTTAGTGGGATTCCAAAAATGCTAGTGGCCACTCGACCACAACTATATTTGAGGGAAAATGTGATGGAAGTTAAGTAGAAAGAGATAACATTTTACCTTTTATACTTTTATAAAATCCTTTGTTCTTACACACACACTGCAGTATCTTGGAAAGATATTTGCTAGTAGGGCCTGTGTTAATAAGCTCCTCTAAACATAAGTTGAATTAGTTTTTTGATAAATTCGTCCATGCTCTCATTAATCTCCCCTTAGATTTCTGACTTTTATTTTATTTCTGTACTAAAAGATAAGTTTAAAAATGAAAAAAAAAAACTGAGAATTATCAAAAAGGGAAATCTTTCATAGCTATGGTTTTTAATAACAGGAAAAACTCTCTTAAATGTCTCATTTTCCAGTCCTCTCATAAATTCATTTCTATCTGGTTTTCCATCTCCTCTGTTCTGTCCACGATCATTCCTCTAAAATTTCTTTAAATATGATCAACGTGATGACCTATTCAAAATGTAATTAATATTTCAACACTTATTCTGTGTACACATGGGTCATTTTAGTGACTCTCCATTTTTTGTAACATCATCTTAGCTTTCTTCCCATCTCTCTGATTCTTTTTGGTACCTTCCAATAGCTTTATTTCCTCTGCCTTCCCACTAAATGTCGCTGTCTCCATGGTCTGTTTGTTGGTTTCATTCTCATCCTCTACTCTTTTTTACACATTTCTAGTCATACTTCATTTGTAATTAATCTAGACTGTGTTTTTACATTGTGTTCTACTGAAAAACTATACCTGAATATCTCATGGGCACCTAAAATGAATCTGCTTAAAATTAAACTATTTTC
Organism: Symphalangus syndactylus; assembly: GCF_028878055.3. NCBI lineage: Eukaryota > Metazoa > Chordata > Mammalia > Primates > Hylobatidae > Symphalangus > Symphalangus syndactylus. The sequence continues at coordinate 45,692,448 of NC_072432.2, forward strand.
TCCTAATTATGCATATTTTCAAACATTAAAAGAGACTACTACAAGAAACACTTATTGATCCAACATCTATCTATGCCCAAAACTAAGCTCCAGTGATTAGCAAATATTTCCAATCTCACTTCATCTATCCCCCCGACAAAGTTTTTTGTTTTATTTTATTTTTGTTTGATTTTAAATAAAATCCAAGGCATTGTGTTTTTTCACTTGTAAATACATCAGTATATGCCTCTAATAATAAGGACTTTTTAGGTAACATTCACAATAAAATTAACAATAAATCTTAAAAATATCTAAGGCCAAATTTATATTCAAATTTGGGGATTGTTTTAAAGACCTCTTTTTTTTTTTTTTTTTTTTTTTTTTTTTCCCAAAGACGGAGTCTCACTCTGTCACCCAGGTTGGAGTGCAGTGGCATGATCTCAGCTCACTGAAACCTCCACTTCCCAGGTTCAAGTGATTCTCCTGCCTCAGCCTCCCGAGTAGTTGGGATTATAGGCACACGCCACCACGCCCAGCTAATTTTTTATTTTTTAATTTTTTTTTTAGTAGAGGGGGTTTCACTATGTTGGTCAGGCTGATCTCAAGCTCCTGACTTCGTGATCCGCCTGCCTTGGCCTCCCAATGTACTGGGATTACAGGAATGAGCCACTGTGCCCAGCCGTTTAAAGACCTCTTTTTAAAGTTAGCTCGGGCAAATAAGGACCCAGACAAATTCTACAAAATGTATTTGATTCTTGTGTCTCGGAATTCTTTTTTTTTTTTTTTTTCTGTGCTAGTCATTCGCTTTTTTGTGGTAGTGGTTGACTTTTTCCACGATTCTCACTATTTTCCATAAGTTGGTAATTAGATCCAAAGTCTTGAAAACGTTAGGGTCATTTTTAATAGAATAGTTCATATGAGGCACTGTACTTTTCTTATTGCATCACACAACAAGGCATTACTTTTAGTAATGCTGAGACTTATTTACAGGTTCAGATAATATCAGCCTGATACCTGCCTTTTGAAATTCTCTGTCAATATCCATCTGATTACCGTATTCATCAATGAATATTACCTAGATCTATTATTTTATGATAGTTTGAAAATGGTGATTTTCTGATTCTATCATCCTTCTGCATTTGCTGGATATCATTTCTAAACAAGGAACTTTCCCTACATAAAATCAGTACATAGAGTAAAGTTAGGATAAATGCTTCATCTTTTTAATTATTCAAAAAAAAACCTTCTTATCCTTCTCTTTCTTACTCACTTTCTTCATACTCTCTATATATATACTCCATACAGTTGCCAACTCGAAGTATATCATGTTGTCTACAATTCTTCCGCCTCTCACCCACATGTAATTGTAGCCAGGTTTTGTCTATCTCTAAAGCTTTTTACTACTCTGCGCTTCTCTACTGCCAGCAATTTATGAAAAATGTACTCAGCATTTCATGTCAATGGCCATCAAATTGGATTCTATAACTCTAGCTTTTATTTGTAATTCATCCCTGACACAACTATTGAAGAGATAGTCCGAAGTGCAGAATCTGATAACATAATTTGACAGTTTAAAACGCTTAAATCCTTTAACACCTCATTATTATCTCAGGGTAAAATCCAAGCCAGGCCTTTCACAACCCAAACCCTGCTTAGTGGGCCAACTTCATGTTCTACCATTCCCCAGTGAGCTTACTGGGCTGCAGTTCCATTTAGCTGTTTGGTAATCTTGAACTTGCAGTATGTTTTCACATGTCTTTGTACCCGCTAATTCCTAGGCCTGGAATCCCTAACTCCTTTGTTTCTGCTCTTAAAATCAGTATTCATCCTTTCAGACTGAATTCAAATTCAACTATTCAATGAGGTCTTCTCTCATTCTCCCAGAAGAAAAAAGCATTTTGATCTGTGTGTTTGTTCCCTTACAGCCTTTAGGCAGACTCTGTGGTTGTATAATACCTATTACGTGGCTGAACGATTTGTATACGGTTTGTCATTCTCTCTCTCTCTCTCACACTATATAGTAAGTGCTTCAAAAACAAGGACAATCTGGTTATTGCCAAAACTTCAATGCCTAGGGCAGTCCTTTCCATATATGATAAGTACATGATAATGACGAATTATGATTAGTCCTGTAAAGCACATTATGTTTGTTTTCCTTACCTGCACTCTAAGTAGCCCTCCCATCCCCGACCAAAGTTCAGCGTTGGTTTCTGGCATTCGTTCTTTTGACTCACGTCCCCAAAGAATTCATCTACTGTGGAGTTTTTATCCTTTTGCAGTTTCCTATCTTCCGTTGCCTAAATTGAAGATTCACTTAGATGTTCTAAGGAGATTACCCTGCCGTATATGAAAAGACTTTTTACCAGTCCCACACACATTTTGCTTATTCCCACTTCTTTGCTCATATTTTTCCCGTGTATGAAGTATCCTTCCTTTCTGCAAGACTTTTTTTTTTTTTTTTTACAGGATGTTCTTGGATTTAGAACAAAGAAATGACTTTAGTGGAGCATGTTCAGAGGCTGCCAAAAGGATGTTCGACCCCTTCCTTCATTTACAGTCTGAGAGCTGACTTAGATAATTTTACCACATACTTCTTCAGCTGGCTTTCCCCGCATGTACGTATGCTCTGCCTGCTTAAAGAGCTCATTACTTTCTCAAGATTACAGTCAAACATTTCTTCCCCAGTATACCCTGAGAATGCTGCTAAACATAGCATATGTTCTAAATGCTTATATAAACAAAAAATAAATCCCATCTAAATGAATGGATATTAATTTTATGTCGTAATAATTTTGAAAGTTATTGACAATGTCACATTCTATTTTGTAACATTATTGTTCTTATTTGGAAAAGGAAAGTTTTAAATACTGAAACAGAGAATACAAGGATCAATCTTCAAACAATGATTCTTAAGATGATACAACTAAACTACATAATTACCGTATATGTATAGTAATTATCTTTGAACATATATATATACTCTCTCTCTATATATATAATATATTCATAATCCAAGTAAGAATGGTTAATTTGTCAGGCTAAGCCTGCTTGTACATACTCTTATTTTGTTATCTTTTCCAGTTAACTGATCAGTTTCTTTATTGTTTAAAAGAAATCATGAACCACCTAAGCTGTTTTAAGAAGAGTAATTTTATGATGCTATCTCAAGTTTTACTTCTCATACTAACTTACTAGAAAAGGCGAGTTCAACCAATTTCTCCATATTTTGCAAGCTGTAAAATTCAGTGATTCAAATTATGTGTCAAAAATATCATTGCTTTTATCTTTAGCATTATTACTGTCACTATTTACAGTAAAATAAAGCAAAGTAATAAGAATGGAGCACTGTAACCTGGCCCCTGTAATGAATTATTGTGATTAATAACTATGTTATTAGGAGGCAATAATGCTATGTTCACATAAAATGGAAAAATGTTTTCTGAATAATATTATTTAGTAAAGTTTGAGGTTGCAGGTTGGCTCTATAAACAAATGTTACACTCTCATTTTCAATTCCTCATGAAATGTTAAAGGAATTGCACTTCAACTTATAAATTTTTGGAGGTTTTGTCTTATGCTACTAACACACTAAGTGAGAAAAATTCACACTTGAATTTTTTCTGTTATTACCTTTGCTATAGTGATTCTGACATAGAATAGGTAATCATAAGTGTTCTCTATTGTAAATGTATTTGGAAATATTCATTTAATGCTTCAGCAATTTTAGTATCTCAGATGACTACATCTCCCATTATAATTTGTAATACTGTATCTCTCTTTTCCTGCTACTTCTTCCCACATAGAGCTAAAAGATATTTTTGAATATGTCCAAACCCTTTTGAGTTACATATATATACCACAGTTTAAATGGCAGACCATTATCATTTTAAAACATACACTGGGTGCAGATATGTATTAAATAGTAGCCTTGATAATTTCAAATTCACTTTCCAAATCTGAAGAAATCAATTTTAAAATCATTTTCTTGCTCAGTTTACATTTCTGGTATAGTAATGTAATCAGAATCATTTATTCAAATTGTAAGAGGTTATAAAAGCTTAATTCTCTCTTTTGTTGTACTAAATGCATGGAGATTCCATTAGGAGTGATAGACAGTAACTAGACAAAGAGGTACACAACTGTTATGCCACTATTTCATGCCGTTCTTCAAAGCAGGACCTTACTAACACTGTGAGTTTTTTTTTTTCCTCAAAGGCGTCCTCATCCCTTGACGTTAACAAACACTCACCTAGCAAAACCAAAACAATGCCAATTTAAAAATAGAGGTCTCTAAAGATAAAAACATTTTATATCTATATAGATGCTGCTCGACTTATAATGGGGCTAGATGATGATAAATTCATCATATACAATATTTTCAACTTATAATGAACTTATGCAGGGATAACCCCATAGTAAGTCAAGGAGAGTACTGAATATATTTCACATTTGCTCCATCATAATGTTGAAAAATCATAAGTCAAACCATATGACTTATGGTTCAGGAAGACCGTGTGTCTGTGTGTGTGTGTGTGTGTGTGCATGTGGCCAATTAGATGGGTGTTTATTTTAATGCAGAATTGGCCTAACTTAAGGCTTACATTTTAATATTTAAAAATGCAACCATCAGCTGGGTGCAGTAGCTCATGCCTGTAATCCCAGCACTTTGGGAGGCTGAGGTAAGTGGATCACATACGGGCAGGAGTTCGAGACTAGCTTGGCCAACATGGTGAAACGCTGGCTCTACTAAAAATACAAAAAATTAGCCTGGCATGGTGGTGGGCACCTATATTCCCAGGTACTCGGGAGATTGAGGCAGGAGAATCCCTTGAACCCGGGAGGTGGAGGTTGCAGTGAGCCGAGATCACACCATTGCACTCCTGCCTGGGCAACAAGAGCAAAACTCCATCTCAAAAACATAACGAAACAAACAAAAAATGCAACCATCAAAAGTTCTTGGTTTTTAATGCCATCCTGAAAAATAGAGGATAATATCAGGGCTGTGTTGATAGTATTCTAGGACAAATTTACTGTCATTATAGCACTGGGAAAAAATCTAATGAATTTTCTTCTATTTCTCTTTTTAATTCCTTGACGCCTTCCTTCTTTCCTTCCTCCCTTCCATCTTTTCTTCCTTGCCTCCCTTTTTCCCTCCTTCCTTTTTATAGATGACACATCTACTTGAGACTTGTTCCTGAGCTTGCTGTAGTATCTATAAATGATACCATCTACTCTTAACTTGATCAGCTTCCTGCAAACCATAGAACCTCTGTTTCCATCCATGGTAGTATAAATATATAGAGAGCATTCTTTGTGAAAACTTACTACTTCTATCCTTTGTTGTCATTTAAAAGTTCAATAACTAGAGCCCTTTAACTTCTCTTGCATTCTAACCAGCATAGAATACTGCTTTATAATACCTCTCTATGGTCCCAAATGCTGCTGTCCCTTGCAAAACTTTCCACTGTGCCATTTAAGTGCTGCTCTATGGTTAAACAAATGTCTCTGCATCTTCACCCGCTTATAGTGCAGTGTCATCATTTTTGTGCCTTAAATAAGACCTGGCTCAACCCAAAATTTCCTCTGCACCCATCTCTAGGAAATGGTTCTTTATTCTCATTCCTCTTACAGACTCCAGTGTCAGGAGGTAGAGGGAGCCTTCTTCTGTTTTTCTAAAGCTGCTTCCAGATAGTTTCTTTTCTAGATTCAAGTATAAATCTCTGCTTCTTTTTTTTTCTCATGCCATCTGTACCTCCACTATGAGTACCTCCATATTTGACTACTTTCCTGACAGTTCTCCCTCAGTGATTTAGGACATATGAGTTTCATGGTCTTGCTACTGCAAGGTTAGCCATCACCCTAGGTGATTTTAGGGTATGTAAGGTCCATTTGACACCATAACTTAACAAATGCTTGACTGCCTCCAGTTCACTGATCATCATTTCCACTGTTCTTTAACTACTTATTCTAATGCTTATGTCCTCTTTTTGTTTTTGTGTTTTTTTTCACCCAGAACCAATCTGACTCTAAGATTTTTATATTCAAATGTCCTATTCTCTGAATATTATCTTTTTGGTTCTTTTACTTTCTTAAATATATGGTAGCTATTTTTCCATCTCATTGGTTCCACCAGTTCTTTGATTCTTCCATTTCCCATCTCACAGCCACTCTCTGCAACTGATCAGCCTTTTCTTTTGCAAACATGTCTGGACACTTTGGTTTTCTTTTATACTTAGAGAGTATAAAAAATACTCTCTCATTATCACATTATTCATCTGTATTCCTATTCTTCCACGAAAACCACAAGTTTGAACCCTGAATCCATGCTAAAACCAGGGGTTTGTATTCCTTTATTGTGCTCTGTAAGTGTCCCTGTACAAATTGGTATAATTCCCATTCACTGTATCTAAATTCAGCTTGACCCTCAACATCAGCCATTGTCATAATAGGCAAGACATTGATTTCCCAAAGATATCAGTTTCCAAAAGATATCTATCTCCCAATTCCTGGAAAATGTGAATATGTTAGGTTACATGGCACAGGAAACTAAGAAAGTAGATGGAATTAAGTTTGTTAACAAGTTGACTTTAAGATAGGGAAATTACCCTGGATTTTTCAGGTAGGTCCAATGTAATTACCAGGGTCCTTTCAATGTGGAAGAGAGAGACAAAAGAGTCATGGTCAGTGCATTGCGGTGTGAGGAAGCCTCAACTGACCATTGCTGACAGTGAGTATATAAGAAGTCATAACCAAGGAATAAGGACAGCTTCTAGATGGTAAAACAAAAAAAAAAAGAAAGAAAGAAAAAGAAAAAGACAAGGAAATGGATCTCCGTAAATCCTAGAGCAGAAAGATATATAGGCCTGCTGACACCTTAATTTCAGCTACTGATACCCGTGTTAGACTTCTGATCTATAGACCTGTAAAGTAATAAAGCAGTGTTTGTTAAAGTCATTAAATTTATGTCAATTTTTTGCAGTAGCAAAAGGAAATTAATATACCCATTAATCCTTTTGACTCCCTAAGTCTAGGATTTACTTCTATTTTCTTCTGCAAGTATTTCAAGTTCGTACTCAACCCTTGTTTACCAATAAAAACAAATCTGAGGGCTCCATCAAAAAGTTTGTGGTCACAAAACGTAGTTTTCCTTGACTTTCTTCCTCTTAACCCCTATACATTTATCTGAAGGATTGTTCTTCCTCATCAACATCTATGCTGTTAACAGTAAAGTAAAATTGCCCTTTAAGCACATCTTACCTTCTATGGGACTTTGCTCCAATTGTCCTGTTTCCTATATTCCTTCCTCCCAGTAATGGGGGAGACATGATACTCTTAGAGGATAATGTAATGCTCTCTTTGCCCCACAACCAAAGCTACAGTTCCACCTTATCCTTTCCCTTCTTGTTAGAACCTGTTGGAAGTGTAGGCCCTGTTTTCACTCCCACTCTCTGAGCCCCTGTTATCACCTGACTCTGTACACAGCCCACTTCTGCATTCTTCTACTTCCACTTACATCCCTCTGCTGAACCTGCATCACAACTATCATAAAGATCTCATTTTTAACACATTTTTACAGTCTTTATCTTACAGAGTGACTGTGTGCAAAGAACATAGTGGATCATATTATTTTTGAAATTTTTATTCCTTTACCAGTGACTCATGACTTTCCTTGCCATAACCAGTCTATAATTTCTTTCACATATCTCTCTTCCTTTACCTAAATTTTAAATGGTTGCATTCATTTGGATATCTTGGGAATATTCCATGTTTTACTCTCAAACACACTCACATCTGATCTTGTGGTTTCAACTTTAAAATTAATCTAATTTTGCCTTAATTTATATGCTCTGCTTGGACCTGTCCCCGGAATCTTACTCTAATATTTACAACTGTCTACTGGTTGCCTCCATCTGAATATTCCATATGAGCTGAAATTGAAACAAGTCAAAAATCAACATCTTCCACCTAAATATGTTTTTTATCTGCATTCTTGATTTCAGACAATGACATTTACATTTAACAAGTCAATCAATTTAGAAAACTGTTTTACTTTTCCCTCTCTCTTGGACTCACAATCATGGCCATGATGATTTTTACTTGTAAAGTATTTCTCAAGTTATCCTATTCTTATCCGTCTTTGCCACTACTCAGTGTTTGTTTGTTGAAATTATCTTGCTATACAAAACTATTAACTGTTCTCCCTTAGCTCAGTCTTTTATTCTTTCAGAACTATCTCCTTTTTTTAATCACCAGAGAGCGCTAAACCACAGCACACAATTGGCTATAATTCCTCCAAACTTAAAACCTTGCAGAGGCTTTCCACTGCTTAAGGGGGCATCCAAATTTCTAAATATCTAATTACTCGTTTTTTGTCTCTATTTGATTTTTTAGTAAACATCATCAACTTTCTATGTCCAATACCAAACTCCTCTCATTTCTCAGCAAACCTGTCCCGTTATTGCCTTTCCAATCTCATTTGAGAAGCATTCCTTCCTCTCAATTTTCCCAACCCCAAAACTTGAAGTTATCTTTGACTACCCCTCTTGCTCTGATCCTACATCCAATCCATGAGAAAATCCTTCGGGCTGTACCTAACAGTCATATAAATAACTTGACTACTCACCACTTCCACTACTAGCAGCCTTGCTGGAGCAGCTATCAGCTAGAGATGATTAAATCAGTAGCTTCATTAGGAGGGTTCCTACCTCCACCTTTGCTCTTTGTGAGATTTAGTCACATCTCAGCAGCTGGAATGACAGTTTTAAAGCCTAAGTCAGATCTCAGATCCTGCCTCCTCTGCTGAAAAACCCTCCAGTGATTTTCTATTTGACTCAAAGTAAATGTGTAAGTTGTCACAATGGCTTATAACGCCGTACATCGTCTTGCTCTCTGTTCATCTTTTGTATTGCTTTCCTGTTATTTTTTTCCCTGTTTACTATAATGGAGTGACCCCTGCCTCCTTATTGTTCCTTCAGCCTGACATTGCAAGGCACAATTTAACCTTAGAATATGTGTTCTATCTCTTTCCTGTGTCTGGAATGCTCTTCTCCCAAATATCTGCCTGGTTATCTCCCTCATCTTCTTCAGGAATTCGCTCATATATCACCTTCTCAATGATGTCACTCTTATGCTCCTCCTTAATACTGCCACCAGCCCCTACTCTATCTGCCCGACAGTGGATCATCTTTATCTTATTCAATTTCCCCCAAAAGCACTAGTTAGTTTCTAATGTCGAACAATATAGGCTCCATGAGGGATGGAATCTTGATTTGTTTTGTTTACTATTTCCCAAGCACTTAGAAGAGTGCTGGGTACATAATAATAAATGACTACAGTATTAAATAAATTAACTCAAAAATATATTTTACAAAATGCTTCACCGTTTATTATATGCCTCTGTTCTCTCAATTCTCATCTTTCCAGGAGACTAAACTATGTGTACTGCCTGACATGTACACTCACACAACTATTCCATGCTGATTCTCACTTGTCTTTGCTTATAGTGCCCTGTCTGCAAGAAATTTTATTAACCAACATGATTCTTCACTTTTATCATGCTGATTTATCATTTAAGATAAGCTCAGGCACCATTTCCTCCAGGAAAAATTTGCCTAAATTTGGATTTCTTGCCAATTTATATAATATTTGTCAAATAGAATGTATTCAATAAATGATTCTCTGTGAATAAAGGAATTCTATGCAACAGAGATAAGGACAATAATAGCTCAGTGAATTAAATGTTTAGTAATGCTCAGTAAATAGTGAATCCTGAGCATTTAATAACTCATTTATTTTAGCAAATCTTTTAAAGAAATTGTTGATACTATTAAAACCTAGCAAATCTGAAATATATGACTTTCTTTTATATTTTTATGATTTTTAGTTTTTATACTTGTTATATAATAAAACTTGCATAACAGATAAATCGTGTCAAGAATTATTTACTTCTAAGACAACTGTGAAATTTCAATAGTAATAAGAAGTATAGTTTTAAGGAATTTTTTAAAATGTTTATATTTGCACCTGAATTCTTTGCAAATGATATACTGATTACTACTGGTTAGGGAGATCACTTTTGTGATAACTGGAATTTCTTATTTTAAATATTAAACTCAATAAATTTATTTATTGTGGTAGTTTTTGTTCTAAAAATATTATATAATGTTCTGAAAACAGTGAAATTGTTATTACTTTTGAACGGTAATTGTTATAATGGCTCATAACTCAATAACTGTTATGTTTCCTTTTTTTCTCAGCTCAGGGTAAAATGGAAGTGGCATCATTCACTATTTCCTCTAGTGATCCACAATCCGAATTTCTAAGTTTCTGTTTCCTGTCCCTATAACCTTATCCTCTGCTGGCCTAGAGATCTTAGTTACAAAGGGAGGAATGCTTCTACATTGACTGAGACACAACGATGCCATTAAACTAGAAGTTAAGACTGCCACCTGGCCACTTTGAGCTCCTCACGCGTCTGAATTAGCCATCAGGGAAGAGAGTCACTTTTCCAGCTTAGCATGATTGATCCTGACTACCAAGGGGAAATTGGAATAGCATTCCCCAATGGAGGTAAGAAAGAGTGCATCTGTAGGAGATCTTTAGGGCATCTATTAGCATACCATTCCCTGTGATTAAGATCAATGGAAAACTAGAGCAACCTCATCCAGGCAGGGCTTAGGTCACTCCACCTGGTAAAGAAACACAATCAGCAGAGATGCTTGCTGAAGGCAAAGAGAATACAAAATTGGCAGTGGAAGAAGGTAGTTATAAACACTAGCTATGCCCATGTGAACAGTTACAAAAATGAGGACTGTCATTGTCATACATATCCCTTGTTTTTTTTTTTATCAATATGTTAATGTGTATAGAAAATATCTTTGTTTTCTTTCTTCTCTTATTTCCTCATCATGTAACACAAGGTATGTTGACTTCGTTTTCTAATATTTAAGTATTATTAATATTACATTATCCTGAAGAAGAGTAAACATTAATCAAGAACTCTACTTCCTCTTCTGGGGAAGGGGTTAGTACATTTTCAACTGTACACAGGATACCTGTATCATATTAGGAAAAATTATGACCTTCTTATTTCCTTTATTTGGAGATTAAGTATGACTTAAGGAGTTGCATACAGGTGCCAAGTTGACAAAGGGTGGACTTATAAAGGTTACTTTTTTGTGTCAAACTGAAAGGGTCATGGAGTGCCTAGATACTTGGTTAAACGCTATTCTGGGAATGTCTGTGAGGGTATTTCTGGATGAGATTAACATTTGAATCGGTAGACTGAGAAAAGCAAATTCCCCTCCCCAATATGGGTGGACCTTATCCAAAGGACTGAGTAAGAGATAATTCACTTTCTCTGCCTATACTCTATTTGAGCCTCAATATCAGTTTTCTCCTGTATTCAAACTCAGGCTAAAACTGTAACTTAAAACTGTCAGCTCTCCTCATTCTCAGGCCTTTGGACTCAGACTGAAACCACTACGCCATTGGTTCTCCTGGGTCTCAGCTTGCTAAATGGAGATCTTGGGACTTAATTCTTTTTTATAAATGTGTAAGCCAATTTCCTATAATAAATCAATCTCTCTCTTGCTCCTATATATACATACATACATATATATATAATCTCATATATAAGATGTATGTATGCATATCCTATTAGTTATGGTTCTCTGAAGACCCAGAGGGATTCAGTACAAGAGCTCTAATTCATGGTATTGGGAATATGGCCTTTATCTGCCTGTATAGTTGCACATAAAATTATGTTTTCTAGATGAATTACTTTTCAGTACGTAGATTCTTAGAACTTTGAAATAAAGAAAACTTTACATTACTTCTAGGTAGGGTAATTTTTAGATATTATAGAAGGTAAATATCTAATTTCTAATGGCATATCTCATTTGTTCTTTACAATAACTTGGGTAGAATTTCTCCCTTAGCAAATTATGAATTAAATGACTTTTTTCTTTGGTGACTTTTAGGCAAATGCATCTTAGGTTTGGGCTTGATAATTTTTTAAAAATTCACACCATCCTATGCTGCCATTGAGTATTATTTGAATAAATAATTAATTAAAATTATAACTAAACCAAACTAAATAAAGGTTAAATTTGATACATGTATTTCAATATCCATATTTATTTACCTTATTCCTCACCCCAGCTATGCCATACTATTATAGTTTGTCTTCAATTTGGGGTTCTGGAATCCTGTTTTCCTTACATTGGTCAAAACTCTGTGTCAGAAAATTATCCAGTATCAACCATTTCATATGGATTTAAGTAAATGTGATATTTTATCCCAATAGGCTATTTATTTCAAACCTGATCACTTGTGATAAACTATGTGGCAAGATAGTTTATAATACTTTTCTTCAAAGAATGGTAAAGCTTGGCTGATTTTCAGAAAAAGGAAGATCATTGAAGAGATTCCATATAATATTCTAATAAATGACTGCATTTAAAAGGAATAAACTATTTCTTAAACGTCAATGCCTTTTACTTATTTATTTATTTTAATTTAGTTTTAACTGTGGTAAATTACACTTTACTTTTAAATGTACAGTTCAATAGTTTCAAGTATATTCCCATTGTTGTGAAAAAAAATTTCCAGAACTTTTTTATCTTGCAAAACTGAAACTCTATACCCATTAAATAATCCCCCATTTCCTCCTCCCACAATCCTCTGGCATCCCTCATTGACTCTCTCTCTCTACATATTTGAATACTTTGGATACCTCATATAAGTGGAATGATGCAATATTTGTCTTTCTCATTTTTAAACTTCTTTAAACTTTCACCAATAACCAGCTTCAGTGCTCAACCAAATGCACTAACTTAAGTTTTCCTTGTAAGGTTTAAATCTGTGAAAAGCAAATTGGGTCTTGGTGCAGATATATTCTGAGCTTTTGTATCTTGGCAGGACCAGGATTTAAATTTATAGTAGCGATAAGCCTGTTGAGTTAACCTTTACCTTAACTTCTAATTTGGAGAATTATCAGGCAAAGAATCCACTGAAGAGCCTAAATCTGCTCTGAAAAAAATAACAGAGAAAGAAAAAAAAGGGTGGATGGAGGGTGGGAGAAGAAAAGGGAGAGAGAAAGAGAGAGAAGATGGGTGGCACGGACACACTAATTATGAGATTGTAGAAATGGGGTATGGGTGGGGAAAAATAGTTATTGTTCAGCTACTTGATATAAGTATTAGAAGTTCATTTCTTCATTTGATGAGAAAACACTTTACCTCTAGAAGTTACTTATAAAATCTTGTTATTGCATTATAAAACAGTTTTTTTTTTTTTTGCCTATCTGAAAATATTGTTCATCTTTGATAGACCTCAAAAGCTGATAAAGTGATTTATAGATAGGGACACAAAATGTGGGTCTCCACATAGTGGCACTCAATCCTGGAAAACCAAGTGAAATGTATTAATATTTGGAACATTTCCTTAAAAGTACTTTTCACATACTTCCAGACATTTTTTAAAATTGAATATTTTAACTCTGGAAAATGCTAAGGTAAAAACTACTACCTCATGTAGCTGACTGAAGGCACAGTCTTCTGCATTAAACCCAAGTGCTACTCAGTTTTTGGTTCAACTGTTTATGACTGACTTTGTTCATATATGTTAAAAGGAAACAGAAGATATGAGGCCAATATAGTTGAAAGATATTTAATTTTTTTAATAACATACACATTCACACACACAAATTCACAGAATAATATCTAAAATATGAAAAGTTTTCCAAGACTTTTGCTTAGAAGGTATTGTTATACCCTCAAAGGTATGAACACTTTCATTTTTGTTTACCAGCTCTCAATAAATATGATGAAAGATAATATGAAATATTCTATCCTGAGTGAAAAATGAAGGAGTGTTTGAATAAATAAAGCAAATGAACAAATGACTAAAAACATGGGAGGAACTAATTTCTTTGCTGTTGTTTCACTTTAAATTTACCTTTGGGACTATTTGCTACAAAGAGTAGGAGCTGTCTTGCTGAAGGATCTTATTATGAGTAGGGTTTGAATTCTGACTTTATGATTGAAAAGTTGGGTAAGCCTATGAGGGCATCCAGTACGTGGCAAATTGGTCATTATTATACAAGCAAAGAACAATACTATAAGAAGTGAAAAAAGTCTTCAAAATATGTAACTATCCCAGATATGTTTATAAGTTTCTCTTTTTATCTCTCTGTATGATTTCTTATCATCTTGTTAATGGTACTTATTAGTCACATCCTTAAAATGAAAACAGAGCTATGATTATATTTTTATAAATAATAAAATCCATAGAAAGAAAGTAATTAGGCAAAGAATCTACTACCTACCATCACAACCTAATGAAGAAGAGCAGACTGTATTCCTGGAAAGGGTATAAAGAAGATGAGAGTGTCGAGAGCCAGTGGGAGCTAAGAAGGGACATTGGGAATTTACACTGCGGGAAGCCTGCACAGTAACCGACACATGGCAACACTCATCTCATTGCCTGTTTGCCTGGCACCTCCTCTTAGGGAAGGATATGGTTTTCTGCCGCCATGATTGATGCACAGAATCACAGACATGTCACAGCATTAAGGAGCTACATGACTACAAAGACATGCTGCTTTAAAGTGAGTCTTATCTGAGCTTAAATATAGAGCACAGCTGTCAAACCACACAGGGCTCTCTTCCAATCTGATATCATTAAAATGATTTTGTGAACTGATTGTAATTTGAAACGATAGGGTTGCTGTTACTAGAGAAGATGGGTCAACTCTGGGTCAAAGCTGAACATCATTGATTGCCTACTATTAAATTTGGTTTATTTTAATGATGTTATAATAAAGAAGTTGTTGGTTATTTTAAGTATTTGATTGCCTACAAAGTTTCTCCTAGAATTCAAAGAATTGTTATAGAATAAAGGATATATACAACATGAATGACATTATAAACCAAAAGGTCAAAAGGTATAGAAAAACTGCATCTTATCATCAAATAAAGTTTAACAAAGCAAAATGTACTAGCCAATCTTTCCCTTTAGGGCTAGTTGAGTTGATTCTCTGCAGCATACGTTAAGCATTCCTCCACATAATTTTAAAACAAAATATTTGAGTTATAAAGGACAGAAAGATCACAACTACAAGCCTTGTGTGACTTTTCTTTTACATGTGTCTGACAGAACCATAATTTTCTAGCAAAAACATAAAGTAACACGTTTAAGGAAGGCAACATTGAGTGGTTTGGGGTCTGCAGGACTCTCTATATGAGACTGACTAAATATAAATTTTTTTTAAAAATCTACTTTTTATGTAAAAATGTTAATCATTCTGACAAATGAAGTGAGAAACTAGTGTCAGAATAATTTGCCTTCATAGAAAGTCACAAAATGTAGATAACATCGACAAACAAAAGAACAATATTCTTTTTTTCTCTGTTAATCACAGAATGTATCCAAACATTTAAAACAAAGCTTAACCCTTAGTAGGTACTCAATAAATGTCACATAAATAACATGATTGTAACAGCTGTACCCTTTGTGTGAATATACTTCTACAATACCCAAGGTAGATTTTATCCAGAACAAATATAAAACTTTCTAAAGTTATCTGATGGCCTCTGAACTAGTGACATAGGATAAACTCATTATTAATAAAATCACTGGACTTCTTGATTGGTTGGAATACTCTTTTATTATAATTGCCAGGAAATGAGGTTCTTCTGAGCTAAAATGCAACCTCTTTGTAATAAATTAATAAGTGAAAAAATAGATCCCAGAGGAAAAACATATAGTTATTCAATATAATATCTTTTATACTTTAATAGAAATAATCCATTGTCTTTTATGTTGTCTATTTTAGTTGATAGTTTAATTAGAAGATTAGTTTTAAGAAACAAGGTGACGGGCACTACAGTGATCACAGTTTATTAAAGACGTGTTAATTGGATTTCAATGGTGAATTCTATGTAGGAACAGAAATAAAAAATGGTGAACAACAGAATTTTAATATAGCTTAGCAATTTTTCCTCATTCTCATAGTGGAATCAGAAATGAAATTATAAACTATAATGAAGTATAATTTATACTATGTCATCACATCAATATAAAAATATAACATTATATGTATCGACTATGTCAAGAAGAAACTACACTTCCCTCAGCTTGGTATTTCTGCATAGTTGAGGGCAGTTGTGGAGAATCACTAATCCAATCCACTGCTGGATGGAGACCTGATATAGGGCAATTGCAAAAGAGAGAAGAAGAAATACTTTATACACATACTGAGCCACAACCTCTAATATCACTGCTTAGAAAGAAGAGAGACAGACCAACTTAGAGCATGGCTGCAGGCATGGGGTAACTTTGTGATCAAAGGAGTCTGGCAGGCTTTGTGACTATGAGGCAGAGATTCAAGCAGAGCTGAGTTTTACAAATAGCAGCAGCAGCAGCCATAGAGCAAAGTACAGTTTTAACGTGTGTATTATGTGGAAATGATCAGTGGCCACTTCTGTCCTTTTTGTCGCATAGTCTATATGGATACCAATTGCTATAGAAGTGTAATTCTTCATAGAAAGATCTAAGATTTTATATGATCATTCTTCATTGTGAAAACTTGTGAAGTCAGTGAGGACACATCAGTTAGCAGTGGTAGTAACAGTATATCTATTTAAACTCGACTGAGTATAGTAACATTAGATTTTCACAGCCTATGGAAGTAGCAGACTTTCTTTTCGTTTAGTTGAAAATGAAATGCAAAATATCTTAAAAACTAAAAATGTATGTAAATTACCTAAATCAATACCTGAGTCATAGAAGTGCTAAATGATTTCTTATTCACCCTGTCAATAATAAATTCAATAAACTTTCATATATCTCATTTATTGGGATTATAAAGTAACTTGTGCTGTCAAAGTGATTATGAAGTGATTTACAAAATAAGCTGTACTATCAAATTACAGTTATACATAAGGGTTGAATATGACAGATTCAGAATACAGTAAAATATGTGGATCAATAATATAATGCTGTCTATGTGAAATTAAGGCTGTTATGGGTAAAACAGAACTCATCAGTTGGCTCACATAAGCAGCTTAGTAAAGAAACAACAAACCCTTTTCATGTTTTTTATTTATAGTCTTCCCCTGAGAAATGCCTGCCCATTGTTGGTCCTTCCATGTCCCGCAGTTCCAAAGTTTCAATTCAAGGTGATGAAATGAAAATACAGCTTAGGTCCTTGATATCAGCTCTTAACTTTTTATTGTTCAATTCGTCTTTAAAATCCTGACAAAACTGGTAACCAAGTTCTATGCTATGCTTTCTAATTAGAGGTCTACATAGTACATTAAACTCACATAAAATATATTTCAAAATAGTTTTCCTTTTATAGATCTTTATCAATCATTCATTTATTTATTTACCCTTCAACTCATTCAGTAAATATTTCTGAGTACAGACTACAGTATCTAGCACTATGCAAGGAAGATGGACGCAGCATTGAGTGAAAGCAGGCAGGATCTCTACCCATATGGTGCTGACAGTTTTGTAGGCGAAGCAGAGGTTAGTGAAATCACCATACAAAAAATGTAAAGTTACAATGATAATAAGGACTAGGAAAGAGTGCTACATTGTGCTATGATATTGTATAAGAGGGAGCTGACAGGATACAGTCAAAAAAATACTTCTTTGTGAAATTCACCATTGAAATAGAGGCAAAGAGGAGGAATTCTTTTTGAGTAAAGGTGGCCCTGTGTGCAAAGACTTTGGAACAAGAATGTGCAATACTCCAGGAACTCAAACTTTCTCCTGTCAGTGTGGATAGAGTTCCCAGAATTCAGCAGAACATGGTGTGTAATAGAAACAGAAGCTTGGCCAAAATTTTTCATTCTCTAGTAAACCTGCTTGTACTGATCAATTTCAAGATGCCAGAATCCTGTGACAAAATGTGTTCCACTGTATTGAATAATAATGTTGTAATGTCTAACTGATGCCATTGGTAAGATAGGGGCAATAGGTTAATTAAGAAAGAGTCAGCTTTTATTGACAAAGATCACAGCAATTAACAATGATACAAATTCATATACACGAATATAGTACACACCAGTTTAGGCAGGTTGTCATTGCTATAAAAATCTTGCAAATGTGCTGTTTACACTATTTGCTAAAGTGTTCTCTAGGAGCCATTCTATATGTTAATCTTCTACTTATGTTTTATAATGTATTCACAAATGTGTGTTCACTCAATGTCTCACTCAATTCAAAGTAAGTTAAAACTTTAAGACTCAACCACAGTATACATCTATTAAGATGATACTTTTTCAAAAATATTACAGCCAACTAAAAAAGAGGCAGAGTAAAAAGAATAACTATATAATTACGTTCTCAGGGTCAACCTATATTGGTTATACAAATAAAACTATCCCATTCTTACTTCTAACAGGGTATGATTTGCCAGTTGAGATATAAGCTTAAATATCTATTAAGGTAGATTCTGAAAACACAGAGAATTAAGGTGTAGGCACCAAGCAATGAAACAGAACTTTGAATAGACAATAAATATGCTTTGTTATTAATCATAGTGTATACCTCTACCTACCTAGGACCACAAAGTATTAATTTAGTTAAAGCATTTATAAAGGCTCATTGTCACTTAAGTTTATATTTTTTTCTTTCCTAAATGATATCTGGAGCTATTTGCTGGACATAGTGACAAATAATTCATCTCTTTTCCAGATTCTTTACTGGCTGACAGACATAGAGAAAGCTTACTATGTTTTAGAATTTCTTTTGTCTTAAAATAATTGTATATATCCAAAAGAATTAAAAGTAGAGACTTGAATGAATTCACATGAATGAATATTTATACAACCATATTTAGAGCAGCATTATTCATAATGGCCAAAAGGTGAAAGCCACACAGATGTCTATAGACAGATAAATGGTAAGTAAAATATTTTATAACACATACAGTGAAATATTACTCAGCCTCAGAAGCAAGAGTATTCTGACACATGCTACAGCATAAATGAACCTTGAAGATACTATGCTAAGTGAAATAAGCCAATTACAAAGGACAAATACTACATGATTCCACTTGTATGAGGTATCTACAGTGAGTAAAGTACTTACAGTACCTTACATAAGAAAAAAATAGAATGGTCATTGTCTTGGATAAATTCATGGACATGAGATGTAGAATGGTGAATATCAGGAGTTGAGGGGATGGGAGACTGGGGTATTATATATAATGGGTACAGAGTTTCAGTTCATTAAAATAAAAAAGTCTCTAGAGAGGGATGGTAGTGATTGCTGCACAAAAATGTAATTAATGTCACTCTACCACACATAGTTAAAATGATTAAGCTAGAAAATTTTACATTATGTATTTCAATTAAAAACCAAACATCTTTTCCCCACAACCTCCTTCAGCTCCACTTAATTTTTATAGCAAAAGTTTCATTGATTTGCTTGTTCCTACTATCTCCAATTTCCTTCCTCTCTTGAATTGACTCAACTAGAGTTTTAATCCTAATATTTTCACAAAACTTTAATTCTCAAGGTAATCAAGATCTCTACATTGCTGAATGCAATGATTATTTATCAGTCTTCATCATACTTGAAATGTCACTTGGTGACTACATATTCCAGGTTTCACCAGTTTGTATTTATAGTTTAGATGTAACTAATAGTGCCCCCTTTCATTTTCAGAAGTGTACCAGATTGGATGATAATATGATTTGGATGTTTGTCTCCTCCAAATCTCATGTTAAAATGTGATTCCCAGTGTTGGTGGTGGAACTGGTGGGAGGTATTTGGATCATGGGGGCAGATTCTTCATGAATGGATTATTGCCATCCCCTTGGTGATAAGTGGGTTATCACTCTGGTAGTTTATGTGTGATCTAGTTGTTAAAGTGGGCTTAGAACCTCCTCCACTTCTCTCTTGCTCCCACTCTTGCCATGTGATGTGCTGGCTCCCTCTTCACCTTCTGCCATGATTGTAAGCTCCCTAAGGCCTGCCTAGAAGCTAAGGATATGTCAGCATTATGCTTCCTGTACAGCCTACAGAACAATGAGCCAAATTAAACCGTTTTTCTTTGTAAATAACCCAGCCTCAGGTATGTGTTTATAGCAATACAGGAAGGACTAAAACAGACAATAAATCTTATGGTAAGCCAAACTCTCAGTATTCTACATATTTACTAACTTTATCCATATTTAAGTATGTTATTTACTTGACTTCTAAGACACCACGCTCCTGGTTTTTGTTTTAGAAAGTGCACTCTTTACAAGATTCCTTCTTATTGCCACTGTTTTTTTTTTAATTGACACATTGTAATTGTACATATTTATGGGATATGGCTTGATGTTTTAATACGTATATATGCTTTCTAATGATCAAATCATGGTAATCCGGGTATCCATTACCTCATGAATTTATCATTTATTTGTAGTTTGGATATCCAAACTCTTTCCTACGTATTTTGTAACATACAATGACTTACTGTTAACCATAGTCACCCTACTGTGCAATAGAACACTAGAATGTATTCTTCGTATCTAATTGTAACTTTGTACTCACCCTCTCCCCATCTTCCCCTCTCCTTTCCTCACAACCCACTATTTCTTAACTTTGAACTTCCCTAGAGTTTGTTTCTATCAAACTCTTGATGACTATACCCAGTCTTTCGAGTTGAAAAATAGCTAAAATTTGATTACTCCTAAATTCATACCTCTAGCCTGGACACTTCTCAGCCTGCAATGTGTATTTCAGAGTTATGTGGAAAACTCCTCTGTGCTGTCTGCAATCAGATGTCTAATGGATATCTTAAATTCAATAGGTTCAAATTCAAATATGAGCCCCTCATCTTCCTCACTGATTTCTCCATCTCAGTAAATGACAAATCCATTGTACTGGTTCATGTCCAAAACCTTACATGCTTTTTTTCTCTCTTGCCCCAAATCAACCTATCAGAAAGTTCTATAGATACTGACTTCAAGATATATCCACAGTTAAACCATAGTTACTATCATTCACTATAACCACCCTGGACTGGGCATCCACCCTCTCAGATTATTGTAGCTGTTGTTTTGCTTATTTCTGTCCCTTCAACCCTTCCAACCCAATATAGTCTCTTATTAACACAGTATCCAGAGGAATCCTGTGAATGTATATGTCAGAATATGACATTAGCCTGCTGAAAAACTCTAGTTGTCTTCCCATTTTTCTCAGAGTAAAACTCAAACTCTTCACAGTAGCCAACATGGCTCTTCATAATTTGGCCTTCCCTTATCCCTTGGAATGCATATTTTTCTGCTCTATCTTTTTAAAGTATGATCTGGCAACACTGGGCTTTTGATGTTCCTACAATATACTGAGCATGTTGCTATCTCAGAGCTTCTGTGCATGCTGTTTCCTTGAGCCACAACGCTCTTTAGTCAAATACTTAATTATCTCAAAGTCTCATTTCATTCAGGTATTAACCAAAGAAATGCCCTTTCCAACCACTCAATTAATTTGCAATGCCACCACTCTACCTCAATGGCCTTTTTCTACTTAACTTTTCTGAAGCACTTATCACAATCTAATACACTCTATATTTTATTTAGTTTTATATCATAGAAATCATCTCACTAGATTATAAACTCATAGTTTCCATGAGAGCAAACATTTATGTCTGTTTTATTCATTAATATATCCTTTTTGCCTCAGTGCATTTAGTAGGTACTCAATAACATCAGTTGAATGAATGAAGGAAAGAGAATTTTTTAAAAAGTGAGAATAGTGCCAATAGTTGTTTGCTGATTAAGATCCAGGGATGATCACTTTTTATTAAGTGCCTACTTCTGCTAAGCACTGTATTAAAGATACAAAGAAGAATAAGCCAAGAGCCCTGCCTTCACTGAGTTCATAATCTATTGGAGATACAAACAAGTAAACTAATGGTTATGTTTTTTTCTGAAGTTTTGTCCATTTTTAATAATATCGTCATTTATATTATTGGCTATGTTATAACCACAGTAATTATTCTTGACTCCTCTTTTATGTTCAACTTCAAATCCAATCTATCAGTTCTTTCTTTCTTTTTTGGTTTGTTTGTTTGTTTTTTTAACAGACGGTCTCACTCTGTCGCCCAGGCTATAGTGCAGCGGTGCAATCATAGCTCACTATAACCTCAAACTCCTGGGCTCAAGTGTGCCTCCCATCTAAGCCTCCTGAGTTATTTTTATGTAATACATCTTCAAAATGGATCCTGGATCTAACTACTGCTCATCACCTCTACAGCGACTACCATGGTACGAATCACAGTTATTTCAACTGGGGATTTTATTAGCCTCCTAACTGTCCTCTCCACTTAAACTCTTTCCTCTCTCAGGCATCCTTTAAAAAAGTATTGTCTTTATAGCAGCATGATTTATAGTCCTTTGGATATATACCCAGTAATGGGATGGCTGGGTCAAATGGTATTTCTAGTTCTAGATCCCTGAGGAATCGCCACACTGACTTCCACAATGGTTGAACTAATTTACAGTCCCACCAACAGTGTAAAAGTGTTCCTATTTCTCCACATCCTCTCCAGCACCTGTTGTTTCCTGATTTTTTAATGATGGCCATTCTAACTGGTGTGAGATGGTATCTCACTGTGGTTTTGATTTGCATTTCTCTGATGGCCAGTGATGAGGAGCATTTCTTCATGTGTTTTTTGGCTGCATAAATGTCTTCTTTTGAGAAGTGTCTGTTCATTGTGCGCATGTACCCTAAAACCCTAAAGTATAATAAAAAAAAAAAAAAAAAAAAAAAAAAGTATTGTCTGCCATTCCCTGCTCAAAATCTTCCAAAGTTCTCCCATCTCGCTTAGAATGAAATCCAACCTCCTTACTCAGACTTACAATATCCAACTCTCTCACACCATCTTCTAGAACTTTTCTTTCCTCTTTTCCAAACACCAAGTCTTCTTGCCATTCCTACAACATGGTATACTTATGTCTTCCTCCAGGCTTTTGTGCTTGCTCTTTCTCAGTGTCTTCTCCTAGATCTTTGCTCCTTTATATTGTACAGGTCTCAACTGAATGCCACTTCCTCAGTAAGGGCCTCCATGACCTCCCTTCCTAAAATAACACTTAGATCTCTCAGTGTTCAAAATATACCATTCGTTGATTTCTTCATAGTACTTATTTATTTGTTCCCTTATCCCCTTCTAGAATATGTCCTATCAGGAACTTCAAGTATTTACTGCCATACCTTAAGAACTAGAATGACATACCACTCACGGTTGTAGTATGAGTGGTATGTAGAAGGTTTTCAATGAACATGTGTTAATTGAATCAATAAATGGAATGCAATAAGTGCTATAATGAAAGCCCTTTATACAACAACTGTTGCTGAATTCCTACTAGGTACCAGACACTTTTTCGAAAACAGGGTTTACAAAAAGAATAAGATATAAATACTGTTCCTAGGAAAAACAGTCTATTTTGAGTTTCAGAAACATAAGGACCTTCCAGTAAAATATGATGCTGCAAAAAGTGCTACTAAAATAAATAAAATAGAATATTTCTGCCTAAGACAGAAATAATTTATGAAAGAAGTGGATTTTTTGTGCTGTGCTGTGAAGGAATTTACAATGCAGTAAAGCCAGGGAAGGGTATTCTACATAATAGAGGCTACAAAGCCCAAAGCATGGACCATATGAAAGGGCTTGCTGCAAACATGGCACTAATGCTGTGTGAACTTAGCACATACTAGAATACCTTGAAGAATGACTTGAGATGAAGTTGGAAATCTGAGAATCACATTCCAAGAGTGTTACATGTTGCTTGCCAGGAAGCAACTGAGGCAAGAAGCACTGTTATAAAGCTATTGCATCAGGTAAAAGAGGAAAGGAAGAAGGAAAAACTGAAAAAAAGATATTAAGTAATCACTGCTAAGACAGATAAAAATAAGGACAATATTGAGAGTTTTTACAGAAGTAGCTCTTGTACTTATTTTTTAGTTTTTTAAATTTGTATTCAATTAAAAAAAAACTGGACTCAGATATTAACCACATAGGGGTTATGAGGAATAGTGAAAGGGAGAGGATTCCAAAGTTTTTATATTGAGGACCAAGTAAAAAGTGATGCCCTTCACACACACAAACACACACGCACACATACACACAATTATACACGAGAAAGCACATTAGTAGCAGTGGAGTAGGCAGTGGGAAATAACATAATTTTTCATTTTCAATGTCTTGAGTTTGAGATTTTTTCAGGACATCCAAGTGGTGTATCATCTTAGAAGGAGCTGGGATATGCTCTGTAGTTTCAGAGAAATATCCCTGCAGGAAATATATGACACTCTTCAAAGGGTACTGAAGTGAAATACTGCATGTAAAGCTATCAAAAATGTTAACCTCACAATATTCTGACAGAACAGAATCATCAAAATGCTGGGGATAGAAGGAAGCCAGATAGTAATAAATTAACACATGAATTGACAGTGAAGAATAGAGATAGTGAAAGTAGACTGTTTTTTTCAAAGAGTTTTGCAGTGAAATCGGGAGGCAAAGCAACATAGCCTGAGCAGGAGGCAGGGATGCTAAAGTATTAGAGGAAATAATTCATTTAGCAGTAGAAGCACAGGAGGCTGACAGAGAAATAGAGAACAAGATGAAGAAGAGAAATAAAAGACATATTTGAAAAAATGAAAGTTTTGCAGAAACTGATGATGCCAATTGCTACCTTTTTGTTTCTGTTATATCCTGAGTAGAAATAGGAAGACACATACCATATCAACCCATTGTCTCAAAAGAGGCGAATGTATATTATTTGGGAATACCTGAATGCTCTGTATTCTCCAATTCCTAATAACTGCCTTCAGCAAAGCAAGAAGAAAAGGATAGAAATGTATTATTGTATATAGGTAAGGGATACGGCAAGAATACATGCCAGACAATCATTTTCTCTTAATCTAATAAAAAAAAGACAATTTTCAAGCTGTCATGTGCTCATTCAACAAGATTCAGTACTCTTCATAGTCATGACAAACTTTTCCCAATATAATCAACTGGCCATCAATGTTTCTTCTGATTATTTTGCTCATGCCAATAAAATGTTATTATATATTTCTTTTCTAAAAACAGCTTCCCTCTTTCATATTTGCTTAAAATTGTGCTTAATACAACCTGTTTTATGCATCCATGACACTTTGAATGACCACACAGATATTGTGCCACATAGTCACTTAAAGTTCTGTCCAGAAAGCTAATGTTGTTCTCCTCTCCAATTTCCTAGAAAGGAGCTCAACTCATTTATCACAGAATCATTTAGAATCCCACCACCACATTCTGGCATCAAGCTGGTTGCCTATAGTTGATTTTCCTTTTTTATACTGCATGCTATATTTTGTATCCCTTGAATCTTGGCCACATGTACTTCTAGAATTCAGTTACTACTACCCTAAATTGCCCAAATTATCACTATATAAAGCTCTAAAGTGTTTCCTTAATTTTAAAATAGTCCATGAATTCAATATATACGTTTTCATGTGCTTAGTCAATATGCAAATGCAGAAGAATTGCCATTCTTAATCTATACCTACTTTCATTTAATGTTGATTGAAGTATCTTTATTGCTCAATATGATAAATGCCAGCTTCTATAATTCTTTATCTCAAATATAAAAAGAGATTTCAGGAAATGGTGGCAGAATATATAACTTATGACACTCTTGTTTTGTGAACAATACTTATTTAGAAGTATATATCAATATAAAGCTCTGCTGAGGATTAAAGATATACATTGCACTAAAAGATATATTCATCAAAAATTTAGAATGCCTACCAAGTACTCCTGTCCTCTGGGTCTTCCACTTTCTCCCTACTGTCTTCTCTGATTAACATCTGCAATCACAGATTTAAGCAATGTCTTTCTTGTAAGCTTTCCTTCTCACCTCACAACTCCCCCTCCTCCACTCCCCTAACATACTGTTTTCCAGACTCTAACAAACGGCACATGCGGCATTAAATTCACTTATCTATTATAACACTAACCCATGGGCATCATGACCATTGACTGTGCAAAATTTTATCACTATGCTGTGCATGCTTAAGAATAAGAACAGGTGTTTTATATATGTTAACTGGTAGAAAGAAAGGAAGAAAGAAGAAAAATAGGGAAAAGATCTATATTATAATTGAGGAGCACTTGATATGACTCTGACTTCTTTGGAGGATTTTGCCTTTTTCTCAGCAGTAGAAAGTTGCCATTTAATCTGGGCCATTACAAATAAAAGTTATGGACAGCATTCTTTATAAGTACAGAAAATAAATGAGAAAATTCAGTGGGCTTACATTATGATTGCTCCAAGAGTCCTATTCTATTTGCAGAAAAGAGAATCCACATGTTGTGAGCAGAATGGCAATGACACTGCATTTTATGAGGCTATTCAAAAAGCCACTATGGTTTATGTAGTGTAAAAGCTCTTAAGTTTTGTAGATTAACTCTACTACTTGATGCCATCTTCGCACCATCTTAGGTTATATTTTCTCTTTTAAATGATTCGATGGTTTAATTAATGAAATATTTCTTGCAATATTTGGACCCATTATTATTAGTTTGACTTGTGTTCTGATATAAAACAAGTACAATTTTATTTTCCAGTATAAATATTTATATTGGAAAAAATTCTGAATATTATTGGCTCATGTAGATGCACCTAAAATTTTGATATCCCAAAATGAAATATTTTCTCTACTTTGATAACAAAATAAATTTCAGTTTAAAAGAAAGATAGAAAAGGTATGATTTTAATGAAATCTTGGATGCCAGCCGGTATGATTATTTTAGGAAACTCCTTTTTTTTTATAAGAGTTTTATGAAACTGCCTGCCAAATATTCATGATCTATCCCTAAGCACATCAGGAAGAGTTGTGCTTTTGAAGTTGGAGAGGCTGAACCTTATTAGTGATAAAAATTATGTCAACAACTGCACCAAAACATACGAAAGAAAAAGATTTCCTATTAACTTCCTTTGGCATGAGAAAACTATGTTGTTTATTAGGTACACGAACTCCAAATACAATTGGTCTATTCTCTTCTGGAGTCAATCTCAACATATTCCTGCAAAGAGTCTGTAGATTTGATCATTTTTTCTACAGGCTGTCTCCTTATCACCACCACCCTGAGTCCTATTTTCCAACTTGCTTAGGTAGCACACAGTCCTGACATGTAATATTCCCTACCACACAGATGCCTCTAGGAATTTGGGTTTTTCTCCCATTTTGATGTCATTTCTCTTAGAATCTCATCTCATGTGATTTCTCTTAGAATCACACCTCTATGACTTTGCTTACATTATTCCATACACAAAGAAAACTGTTTTCTCCTCTCTTCTGGGTATGGAAATTTTACTCATTCATCAAAATTACTTTTCCAATTTCTACAAAAATCCTTTCTCAACATCAGCACCCTAATGTGATTTTTCTTTTCTATGAAGTCATCCAGCAATTATGGTTTGCTTTATGTAGTTGACAATTAATAACGTACTACACATTTTTGGTCTTGAAATGATATATATATTTTTATTGCTGTTTTCATACTTTTATTTCTTATATCTTCAATCTAACTGTTATTATTTTGAGATCAGGGAGAGCTCTTCTTGAGCTCCTACAGTTCTTCATTAACTATATACCTCTACCTCATTAAGCTCAATAAATATTCATGATTATTCTATAATAGATCTGTTAGAGATCCCTGGGCACTTTATTAAGTAGTAACAACTTTCCTTCAGGTTTACTCTACCTTTATAAAGTAGGAAAAATAATTCCTGGCATTAAGTATAAGCATTATAAGAAAAGTAAAATTATACAGTGTTATGTATGTTCAGTGGGAAGGAAATCATGCTGTTGTGGGACTCAGTATCAGACAGCATTTCAGATAACATTGGCATCTAATCAAACAACTGAATAATGCATTGGATGGAGAAGCACAGGTATAATGATCTTGGAAACAATTTTGTGATACGTTATCAGATTATCACAATAATCAGATACTTCAAATAATATTGGGACATCTTTTTAGGAAACCTCATAAAAAATGGAAATGACACCAAGGGATTTGGATAGAATCATAGTTGTAAACTAAATTGGATTGGATGATTTGGTTGTATCTCTCTTTGAGATGGGGTAATTTCCAATGCCAATATGCTGTATCTTGATAACTTAATTCTAAAATGAGTTTAGTAAACTAATTTTACATAAGAATCGGAAAACAGAAAGGAGAAACTATACTTATTTAAAATTACAATCTCTGAAATTCAAGCAGAAATATGGTTTTTAAAATTTAGTGTTTGCTAAATATAATGAGAATGGAAGATACTATCTTTTTATTGTCACGTTGTCACATGCTGTATAGCATGTATATAATTAGTACAGGCTTTCTGGATTTCTAGAAAGAAAGTGTTTAGATAAAACTGTGATCAAGGTATCCACATTTCAAGGAACTCATTTTAAAACCACCTGTAATGAGAAGCCTTAATTTTTTATCTTTGCTTTTGAAAATCATATGGCATGCCTGTAATCCCAGCATTTTGGGAGGACGAGGTGGGCTGATCATGGGGTCAGCAGTTTGAGATCAGCCTGGCTAACATAGTGAAACCCCATCTCTACTAAAAATACAAAAATCAGCTGGGCGTGGTGGCAGGTGCCTATAATCCCAGCTATTCAGGAGGCTGGGGCAAGAGATTTGCTTGAATCTGGGAGGCGGAGGTTGCAGTGAGCTGAGATTGCTGCACTGCACTCTAGCCTGGGTGACAGAGCAAGACTTCGCATAGGGCAAAAAAAAAAAAAAAAAAAAGTCACATGGCATTAGTTCATTGTTTTTATTTGCAAAATTATACGATTATTTCTGCTGTAATATATTTCCAAGAAGTCTGGGTGGATAACAACATATCTTTGTATCAAAATTCAATTCTACTTCAAAAACACTTATATGAAAACTGTATCCTGGATGTTCCAGACCTGACTTCTTACTCAGAACACTTCTTTCTAATGTATCATGTAGTTGCATGTATTTATGTTATATTTAATCAAACTACCTTGAAACATCAAAATAAACTCTTAAAATCTTTACTCATTTTATATTTTATGTGGCAACAACATTACCTAGAGTTGAAATCATCTGCAGTTCTCAAGAAAATTTGCATTTAGCCCCTAATAATTGTAGAATAATTGATATTACCTTTAATGAATTACACATTTTAATATAGCTTTTAGTTAACATGTAATTTTTATGTAAGCAGATGATGTTTTTCTAACATTAATTGAATTTATAAAATAGAAATGAAATTTTTGAAAACTGCAATAGAAATATATTGTTAAAAAAATTAAAATACTTGCTCACTTTGTGGTAACTATCATAATTTGGTTTTTAGTCTTTTTTTTTTAAAAAAAAAAGGAATACTGACTACTTAATTCATAATTTGACAACTTCCAAAGAATTTTTTAATAAACAGATACACATATTAGTTAAGCTACTCTGCTTAGAAGTCATATAAAGGAGAGAAAATATTACATTACCATGATTCAAGAAAGAAAATAAGTTTAAAAATTTAATTCATGAAAATATTCTATGCCTATATCCAGAAACAAAATCATCAAACTGTTGCATATGTCATCTGATGATTTTGTCTTTATTGTCATATTCATCACAATCTGAAATATATGTAAACAATCATTTCTTGGTTGGAATGTAATTTTACAAGTGCAGGAAGAAGAAACTTTAAACACTACTGACAGTATAGATCCATAACAGTTCCATTGTGACTAATTAGTAGACTCCGACCTAGGAGGAACTTGTTGGCAGTGCTAAGCAACCAGGTCATACAGGGTAAGACTGGAGGCTGCTGGCATGATTTGTTCACTGATGCTTGAAGTGATACCTGCTTCAGAGAGGTTACTAAAGAGCTTACAGGCCTTGATCATTAGAGGAAGAAGGCAGAATGAGATGGTGCGGTGGCACTGTGCTTTACCTTGTAAGCATTTCTCTTGGAGAAGACTACACAGCTGAAACTCCCCATTAGTTGACATGCTCTCCATTCCCCTCATGCCTCCTATGCCAACCCTGTTTTGTAGGCACATTGAAAGCACTATCCTTGCCTTATTCATAATATCATTTCATGGACCAGCTTGATACGGTGCCTAGAACGTACTTTAAGTGTTCAACGAATGTGGAATTGAATTGCTGGTAAAATAAGCCCATTGGCATAACCTGCCCCTTCACAGATGCTCTGGCCAGCACTCACTTTATTCCTTGCCACACAATAGTTGGCTACTCCTGTATCAATCAATTACTGCAACTGGCAGTAATTACTGTCAATTAAAGTATACTTTTGAAAACAAATCATTGAGAATCCCCGAATGCATTCCTGTTGTCCTTCCCTCATAATCAAATTCAATTAATCAACACCCCTCCTGAGAGAAGAATCATCAGGGGTTGGCAGAGCCTCTGAAATAAGCCTAAGGTTTCTATTGGTATTCAGAAAAATAGTATATAACTCTGGGCCCTAATGAAAGAAAGAGAACCAGAGCTGTAAAGATAAGCGACAAACAACAGAACATGAATGAATCTTAGAAAATAAACAGAGCTCTGGTAACCAGAATAGTACTGGGAGACTCTGATTAATTAAACGCAATAGTCACTTAAGAAACCTTCACCCAAAAGACCTAGTGGTTTTTAAGGCCCCAGAAGAGCTTCTAGACCATTGTTCCACCCATATTCCTAAGGCTACAAATGCCCTAGCTTTGTAACGAGAAAATCAGGTATCAGGCAGGATTCCTCCTGGCTTCTGGCGGACAAAGATTTCATACCACCTGGTATTCTTTTAAAACCAGAGACAGCCCACCAATTTCAGGGCTTAGCAACATAAAGCATTCCAACAATCAGACTGGTGTATGGTGAGGCAAAATAATGGCAGCAAAAGACGGGAATAATAAGTAAAAACACAAGTATTTGTATTTATTTTAAATGAAACAGACTTGCTAGAGAACTCGGATGCCAGCCTGAATAAACAACAAAGGAATTCAGAGAAATTTTATTTAAGTCCACCTAAACAGAAGACATTTTAAAAATTTAGTCCTCAAAGGAATGTGCATAAAACTATGTTTTTTTAAAAAAAATTTTAACTTTTGTAGATAGACTGAGAACAGAAGTATCACCAATGACATCTTAACGATTGTGCTGGGAGATCAAGTGGAGGAAATATCTCAAAACGAAGCACAAAAATAGAAATTATGAAAGAAAAAATTTTTAAAAATGTGAAAACAATGCTGATATTGGAAACTACAGCTAGGTAGGGTCACTAAGTTACTGATAAAAGATGTTAAAAAAAAGAAACACAGGGAAACAAAGGTAAGCAAATCCTAGTAAAATGCCTGAAACTTACAAAGAAAAAACCTTGCACACTTCAAGACCGATGAATTAGACCAAAAAATGACAGAGAATGAATTGTTGTCAACGTTTCAACCACAATAATAAGAAGTTGCACAGGAAAAACATTAATGAAAGAGCAGGACTGAAATCCTATAAACCTGAATTTAAAATATCAATTAGTTGTCAGGAATAAGAAAGAAATTTGGACGTATAAAAACATTCATAGGCCAGGCGCGATAGCACACGCCTGTAATCCCAGCACTTTGGGAGGCTGAGGTGTGTGAATCACCTGAGATCAGGAGTTCAAGATCAACCTGGCCAACATGGTGAAACCCTGTGTCTACTAAATATACAAAAATTAACTGGGCATGGTGGTGCGTGCCTGTAATTCCAGCTACTTGGGAGGCTGAGGCAGGAGAATCGCATGAACCGGAAGGCAGAGAGGTTGCAGTAAGCCGAGATGGCGCCATTGCACTCCAGCCTGGGCTACAGAGCAAGACTCTGTCTCAAAATAATAAATAAATAAATAAAACATTCATAGATTGTATCACCTACCTACACTATTTATTTAAAATGCTCAATATGAGCTTCTTCCATTTGGAATTTTATTTCTGCTGAATAATAATTCTAAATATAGAAGAGCCAGTCTATAAAGTAAAAGCTATTAATAATCTTGAAGGAAAGTATTAAATTGTTTGAATAAATCTTAGGAACAAATAGAGAAAACAACCTAAAAGAACTTGGATAAATCTATGGAGAAGAATGGGCAGCAGAATAAGGAAATAAACAACATTCTAAAGAAATCTTGCCAAAGATCAAATATGAACTGCTGGAGAATCAAAGTTTTGATGGGGCAGGATATACTTTCTCTCTTTCTTTCAAATACTAGAGGAGATACATGTTTGATTATTAATATAAGGAAAGAAACAAACGATAAATATAAAGCTCTGAAATGTAATCAATAACTTCATCAAATAAAAATAAGAAAAAAGGGAAAATGTAAAGAAAACAGGTAGGATACATATCTACAATGTATCTTATTTCCTTAAACTATGCATCTGTATAAAAGTAAGACAAATATTAAATACTTATATTAAGATTGTCCCTAGATTTGATTTTAAGATATCTAATTTTCTTTTTATTCAGGTCACAAAATTGGACAATGTTATGGTCACAGTTCTTCTAACTTGTATTTTTCTTTTTTTTACCTAAATAAGTTCTTGTCTCATTTCCTACATGACTTGGCATATTCATAAATGCGAATTTCCATGATTCATACTACCTACACTATATATGAATGATTATGTATGCATGGTAAATAATAGAATATATTAATTTATATTTTGGAGGACATTCTGAAGGAATATGTGTTTGTGCATTTATAGAACTGAATGTCAATGGGATTATGCTTCCCTATAATTTTATACAATACTCTCAGAGATGTTTTAAGTTTGCACCTGATAGACTTACAATTCAAGCAGCTTTTAATTTTTGTCATGTTTTATTTATTTATTCCTAGTCCATTCATTAAGTTAATTTTTAAATCAATTGAATCCAATTAAGCAAAACTTTAAAAATAAACAAGGAATTATTTTTAAAAACAATATTTTAAAATTAAATACCTTACCCTTTTCATATATTCAACAAATTTATCTTTTGCATAATCAGTTTTTAGCTTTGTTATTTAAATATAAATGCCTTTAATTAATAGATATACCCTTAATTGCCCTTTACTGGAACATACTTGGCACATATATGCTCTTACTGCACAAAGTTCTTCATCATTTCTTATAAATTTTAGATTTCTTCTAAATAAGTTCCTGAAATTCACTATATTTTGCAATCCAATTGTGAACTGACTTGTGACCCATTTACTAATGCTAATTCTTGAATTCCAATCACATTATTCCCCTTATACTACCTTACAATAATACTTAAAGCAACAACAACTACATTTATGCAAAGGTGGAATGCCTCCCTCCTCCTCTCTTCATTTTTTACCTATAACCTCTTCTCTCCTTCTCCTTTCTTGTCTTCCTTATCTTCTTCTATATATCTCATTTTATTTTGAGCAATAAAGTATTTATCTTTTTTAGTTTTGTTTCTGATTTTCATTGAGCTCATGATATTCTGAATGCTTTTTAAATTTTAGTACATAGTGAATGTTTACAGTTGTATTTATTACTTATGCAGCTAAGATATAATAAGTCACTTTTGAAAAGCAATGAGAATTTTTTATTTCCAAAAATAAAAAAAAAACATATGGCACAATCCTTTTACATAAAAATTTTAAATATGTACTAAATTTATATATGACCATAAAGGAAAAGGTACATGCAAGCAGTGGAAAAGAAGTCAATAGGAAAATTCAAATATGTGCTGGAAGCAAAGCTGGAAACAAAGATTGTGCGGGGAAATAATTAGTGATGATCTGGAAGAGAGAAAAAGGTGAAGAAGTGCAACATGTTTGTAATTTTCTGGCTCTTGAAACACGTTTGTACCGTGTCTCCTCAGAAAATTCTCAGCTAGATTTTAAGATGTCTTACATATAAAGCCTTTCTAAGTAATGCTGTAAAAGATCATTCAATCTGAATACAAAGATATAATTTAGATAAAATTATAGGCTAATATATTAAAATTTGTATTCCCTATTTCTTTAATTTTTAAAATAGTAATGCTTTCAGGTAGTTAAGGCTGGTGTTGAACAACATCTAGCTTCTTGTTTCACAGACCTTCTTTTAGATTTCTCCAACCTGGATAAACTAAATAGGATACACACAGATGGTAAAACCTTATGTTATCCTAGTCTGAAAAGATTAGCTTCATTAAAATGAAAATTAGCTACCACCTGCTAAATATGTTTTGGCACCTACTAAGTGGCATTCCATAAAAAATTCACAAATCCTTTTTTAAACCTTCAAAGATGCCTTGGAAGTATTTTGAAGCATTAAAGTGAACAACAAAGTCTCAAAGAATTTTTTTTAACCGGAGGAAAATTATCCTATCTCATTTCCCACTCCCCAAATTAATGCTTCTATTTGTAAAAGAAGACTAAAAGTAATCTTTGAACCAAGGACTAAAGATTTATGACTTTCTTATATAAATATAAGGTAGAAAATAAGGGATAAATGTGATTTTAACTATTTGCTTCCCTCTGTGCCAATTTTAGGGAACTAGAAACAAATAGCAGCTGAATGTAAAAAAAAGACAATATTTAAAAGGGTATAAATTAAGTAATTTTTTTTTTTGGTTTCACTGGAAAAAGATATCTGGAGGATCTTCTAACAAATAACTTCACACATTTACGTGGGGTGAATATATGTCCCTTCTGGTTAGCCACAGTCTCATTTCATGCCTACTGTCTTAGCATAAGTATTAATAACATTCATTTTCATTTTCACAATAAAACTGTTTAAATGTCAAATTATATTATCCTTCATTTTAGTCACATATTCTATAAGAATTCTAAAAAACACTCTAATAATTTAATTTAACATAAATAAACATGGTTGGGAATCTGAAAGACTGAAAAAAGTCTTTATAAAATTTCTCTGGAAAGAATACCAGAAATAAACTTCAACTTCTCTTTCAATTTAGTCCTTGAATTTCTGTTACAGTTTTAGTGATTTTCCAACTTTTACTTGTAGTCAGATACATGAAGTTCTGTTGGCAAAAGGCAAGTTCTGCTAAATCTTCACTCAGACCTTCTTTACTGCTCATTTATACAAGATCTAAGAAGTTTAGCTGTCTTTTTTGTTTTGTTTTGTTTTGTTTTCAGATTCAGTAAACTGAAATCTTCAAAGGTAGGGTATAACTAGGAGGGTCAGAAGCTGTGATTTCTGACATCCAGAAAGAAGGAATAAAAGGTAAAGGAGAGCATGTACATGTATTGAAATTGTGTGTGAGTCATTCTGAAATTAGGATCAATATCAGTTTTTTTAAATAAATAAAAATTTGCAATTCATTTTGTAAAGGATCATTTTCAAAATATTCAATATTAATTTAAAGGACATGGTGCTTACATAGTAAACTTTACTAACTTGAAAATAATAATCAGTACAGAATAATTTTTGCTAAAGGAATAATAGTACAGTTTTTTTACTGTCTTGAGGAAATAAAAATTCAGTTCATATGTATTTACTTTAAAGCCTCTATAACTTATTTAGCCATAACGATGGCTCATAGTTGCATCAAAAATTTGCATGTCTGGGTATAGTTGCATATGTCATGGAGTTGAATACTATCTAAAATCTTTCTGACCTCACTAGAGAAGCATAGGAATATGTTCTGATGTTCCTTCCTCTCCACAACTCACTACCAGGAGGTTCTCAGATCAGAAAATGACCACTCTACACAATTACGTTGAATTTTAATTTAGAACTAACTCTAAATATGTTAGTATATTTTGTAATGTTTTATTTATATTACATTATATTTTTATAATTCTAAGCAATCAATATCCCTTTTAAATGGTACATTAAGCTGCTGTGATTCTTCATTCAGCCTCCATGATGCTTATATACCCTGATCTCATTCAATCTTGCCTACATTTCAGTTAGTTCCCTTAATTTCTATATAACTTCCAACATTCTACTCTGATGCCTGAAAAGTATAATTGTGTCCATCTTGCTAATTGTCTCTATGGCAACCTAAAATTATCAGCATCTCTGCCTATGATCCTCTTAGCCACCTAAAATTATTTCATTCTACCTGTTTATACTAGAGATCCTCTACCTTATTTCTTCATTGTTTAACAGGGAATCTATGTTGCTATTGTGTATGTTGAGTATTCCCCCATAGCGACTAGTCCTAGATTCTAGGAAATATTTTCTTCTCAGTGACCAATAACCAGATGCTCAGAGGTAAAATAAACCTACTGGGAAGGTTATATGAACACCTATGAACACCGGGAGCTTGAAATGTATTCTAAATAATTTTATGGTTAAGAAAGTGAAGTAAGAAGCAGTTTCTTTGATCTAGACACTCTCTCGTGGGGAGAATTCTGGTTTTGCTTGACTGGAAACACATTATAATAGATTCCACATGAACGCTTTCCTTGCTCTACTACTACAAAAGTGATTTTTAAATACTTTTCACTTTCTTTATATTTGAACAAAGCTTGATAATATTTTTATTAATTTTTCTCTATCCTGGAATTTTAATTGTTCTTCATCCCAATAACATAAAATGTAATGGAAATTCACTGCATAATTTTTATCTAACACAAGCTCTAACAATGGAGGAAAATGTAAAGTGAAATTATTTTTTAGATAATAATTTTCTTTGTATTTTATTAAAATGGCAAAAACCACAATGACTTTTGCACCAACCTAAAAATGTAATAAATGGCTACTGTGTACACAGCCCCCTTTTTTAGTAAAATTAGAAATATTACTGATATGATGAAAAAATGAAATGCATAAACATACTACAAATGTAAAGATAAAATACACATTTGGCAAATCTTTTACAACAGAGCCATTTTACTACAGTGTTTATGTATGCCAGCAATTATATCAGCAGAATTAGACTTGATTCTGGTACTTGTTATCTTGGTAACCTTGCCCAAACTCTCTTTTACAGACTTGTGAGTATAAATGAGATAAAACAAAGCCTAGATACATGCAGAAGTTTTTTGTAATTAATATTATCAAAACAATATTATTTTTCTCATGTGACATGTAAAATAAGAAACACACTAAATGTTTCTGTGTCTGTATACTGTAAGCTAATTCTAATACTAATGACCTGGTTATCAAAATACATAGGAATAAAATTCCCTCCTTTATACATATGAAAGTGTATTACTAAAAAGTTTTCCTGAAAATAATGATCAAACTATCTAGGAATTTATAAAAAGGAAAATCCATTAAATTTATAAAATTCTAATGGCTCTCTCTCCAAAGAATAAACAAAAAAACCAAGTTCCACAGACACAAATATATGTTCACGTCAACATAATAGAGTTTTATGTGGAAGAAAAATCTAGGTGATATATGC
The DNA here is from genome assembly GCF_028878055.3 of Symphalangus syndactylus. Classification (NCBI taxonomy): domain Eukaryota; kingdom Metazoa; phylum Chordata; class Mammalia; order Primates; family Hylobatidae; genus Symphalangus; species Symphalangus syndactylus. The sequence continues at coordinate 45,729,811 of NC_072432.2, forward strand.
AAAGTAATTATGAAAAATTTTCTCAATAGCAGATATAATTGGTTTCAGAGAATTTTGGATACCATAATGAATATAGCACAATAACTTTTTGGCTCTGTGACAAAAATGTAAACAATAATAGTTAAATAGCAGAAGTGCAAGGAGCTAATACTAATTGTCTTTGTCTGCATTTCTTTTTGTTTCTTCAAATCATATTGTGTCTTACACGTAAACTAAAAATACAGTGTTAAGTCAGTGTATGTGATGTTTTCTAGCAAATGCTTCTGTTTTGAGGAAAATGTTTAACTGATTGCTTTATATGGTTATTTCTAGTGGTCTCCTATTGAAACAGCTGAAGGCTAAAAAAGGCCAAACTGTTCAAAATGATAGCGATAATTAAAACAAACTAGATAGCTAGAAAAGTCTAGATTCCAAAATATATGAGTGTTTAGCTATGACAATCACACTTTATCCTAAGGCCAATGGGAGTCAATGAGAGACAAAGGAAGTGAAAATATTAGGTTTCAAATTTTATTTTAGAAATTGATTAGCAGCAGCGTGTGGGATAGAAATGTGAGTGATGCACAAGGATGCAAGACACACCTCTAAGCTGCTGCACTTGAGTTTAGAGCAGCTGACACACTCTGTCATTAAGTGAAGCTTAGTCTCAGAAAGATTTCATTCATGTGGAGAATGAAGTAGCTTCAGAATTTTATTAGTGCTGGGCTAAGTCTGTCTTGTCCACTATGATTTCTGGCTGGCTTCAGCTACTAAGTTGATGGTGATGCATTACCAGCATAGGTTTCAGGTGGAAGAAAGTTAAATAGGAATATTTTAGAAAGACATCTGAATTCATGGAATTTGTAGAGTCTGGAGTCTGTGCTTCTCAAATACTTAATAGAATAGTTTTATAATGCCCTCTTTTAGGAGAGTTGCTAGGATAAAAACCACTTTTTTCTTAGCGAAATAGTAACATTAATCCTTAAAACCTTATTCAATTCAATTTTAATTTTTCTTTTTTTTTTTTTTTTTGATAGAGTCTTGCTCTGTCCCCCGGCAGGAGTGCAGTGGCATGATCTCAGCTCACTGCAAACTCTGCCTCGAGGGTTCAAGCAATTCTCCGGCCTCAGCCTACTGAGTAGCTGGAATTACAAGCATGTGCCACCACGCCTGGCTAATTTTTGTATTTTTAGTAGAGACGGGGTTTCACCATCTTGGCCACGTTAGTCTTGAACTCCTGACCTCCAGTGATCCACGCGCCTAGGCCTCCAAAAGTGCTGGGATTACAGGCGTGAGCCACCGCACCTGGCCTAAAACTGTATTCTATTTGGCCCTGGGCATTGTTTACTTAGTTATTATGCAACCTTTTAAGCGTTTTTGATAATAATATTTCTTTGATGGATTTCAGATATGACCCAATACCTATTGTGCCACACATCATTTTAAAACCTGTTGGTTCCTAGGAGCCTTTGAGCTTCATATTCTATGTTTACAGAGATACCACTTACTCTGAGAAACATGGAATACATGGAATATCTATGCCTCAGATATCATATGGAAATAGACTGAAACTACATAAAGGCTTTGTAGATATAAAAATGTGGTTCTGTTCTCTATCCAAGAATATCTGAAAGGATGTTCTAATGGAATATGTGGATGCTAACCAATGATCACCAGAAAATAATCCTTACTCTAACTCAGAATGATACATGCTATTATGTATCTATACAATTGCCTGTCTGATTACAGAATAAATAATGCTAAATATTTACACATGTAATAAACATCATTTTGTCAAAAATTGTCCCACTTTTGCTAATTGCACAACACTGGGGATGGTTAAAATCTTGAGACTATTTTACCAATAAAGAATCTTCTAACCATATATAATATCCAAATAGTGAAGGAAGAGAATTGCTCTTGACAGTTCGGTAGTCTTTCTTTCCAGAATATACTCATAGGAAAACAACAGGTTTAATAAGATCCCTTTCTAGATTCAAATACTCTGTATACTTTTTAATAGGACAATAATCTTCCACTTTTAAAATACCTGTCCTGATGAGTATACAAAGCCTTTTAGGATAGATATAAGTAAAATAATATTTTAAAAATGCAAGCTTATGAATGACTACAGATTCAGATTCTGGGAATAGACTGATGTCAGGGAAAGCCCATCCTCATAGAAAAGTTTTCATTCATTTTTGTATCCTGCGCAAAATTTAGGAACATGTACAACGCACAGTTTGGAAAAAGCATTACTGAAGTGGTTTAAATAATTTTGATCCAGCTATTAATGCATATCTCCCAAAAGTACTCTATAAAGTGATATGAGAAATGTTTAGAAATGGTAATGCCTTTATCATCCACTGAAGAAACCATAGAACAATTAATCATAATTTATGTTTATCCATAGTGAAATCATAGAATATTGAAAATGAATTGCTTTCTTCTGTTGACATCATGCACACACACACACCCAATAAGGAAACAGCTATTTATTAACAAATTCCATCTATCCACGAAGCATATACAAGACAAATGTGAAACATGACAATGAAAAAAATCAGTTTAATAAGAAATGGCACAAGTCATTGCATCATTAATTTCAAATGGCAAGGGAAAGAGAATGTAGTAAAACACCAATGTTTTTGAACTAGATATCAGTCGTTAATTTGTTACTTTAAACAATTTGGAAGTGATAAAGAACTGAGCTAACCTGATGACAATAAGAAAAGTACACAAGAAGGCTTATGTTAGGCTTGGGGAGTATACAGTTATAGCAGAACATAAAGGCATCAATATCCAGCACAAAACAGGACCGGAGCTCTTAGAAACTGTGGAACTGGAAGCATAGCTGATATTATCTATGACCCCTTAACCAAGATGTCACAAATGCAAGATGCATATATATGCATGTGGTAGACTTTTCATTCAAAAAGTCTCTTTCCAAAGGTTTACAAATAAATGTTCTTATCCAGCCATTTGTTATTTTCAAAAATAGTGATTCAGCAAATATTTATCGGGCTAATATGTTAGGGAAAAATGCCAGGTGGCTGGAATGCAGTCATATACAAGATCTACAATTTACCATAAGTTGCTTACTGTGCAATAGGGAGAAATTATAAGTAAACAGAAAGATAAAATACAAAAGAGCAATACTAGCTTAATAACTCCTGTTGCATGTGTTTTTCATTCCATTCTATTTTTGTTTTTATTTTTAGATAGATACTAGATTTTATGTTTCAATTGTATGGATTTCTCAATGTGAACACTTATGTTTAATGATGCAAAACAGGCATCATTTGTTGGTATTTTAAATTTGTTTCTTCTGGTTTTTCTTAAAGGTTAATATTGAAAATTTGAGGAGAATCATCCCCAGATGCTTTATTTGGGGACTTTGGAGAGGACTACCTCTTATGAAATCCCCCATAAATCTCATGCTGAGATGGAAATTTCAATAAGGGATTTCATACTGAGAATTCAGAATCAGCATTTCATTTTTCCCATGTTAATGAATGTACCACAGTAATTATTCCATACTACTTCTTCAATATGATAGAGTAATAGTGTCTAATAGAGGTGAGAACAATAAACCAGTGTAAAATAACTATCCAGAGTCTAAATCATCTTGGGAACATAATGGCTGCAATATGCTATTCACTTCAATAAAGCATTTGTCCATTTGCTATTCAGCATAATAAAGCCTAATGATAAATATACTAAACTGATCAGAGCAGAATGTTATATAAGGGCTCATAAAATGAACAAAAATTACAAGCACATAAGAAAACTGGCATTACAGGTTTTACAAATCAATAAAGATACCTATAATTTTTTCTTCTAACTCTATTTCTGTGTCCTCACAAACTTACACCATCCAACTGCACCTTTTAACTTTGAATATGATAAAGATTACAAACAGGTAGATTATATTTCCATATATTTGCTATCTTGTTAATTTTAACTGAATAGAGAACATAGAGCCAAAAAGTTTTAATGATATGATCTATTACTACAAAGCATGAGTAACAGAATTTGTAGTTCCAAATGAAATTCTTCCTCAGTAACACTACAGTTAAGTAAGCTATATTATTAAAAAGTGACCCCTGTGACTAATTTTAAGGAAACATACTTTTAATTTTAAAGAAACATACTTTTAGCTTCCTTGTTTGGAACACTTCCTCACATAAAGAAGTAGCTCCAAAAATGCAAAGACTTCCTTAATTTTAAATTTTGATGAATTTAAGAGAAGAATAGTCATCTTTTACTCTAAGTGAAATCATTTACTTCTTTTTTTTTTTTTTTTTTTTTTTTTGATGGAGTCTCACTCTATCACCCAGGCTGGAGGGCAGTGGCACGATCTCGGCTCACTGCAACTTCCAACTCCCAGGTTCATGTGATTCTCCTGCCTCAGCCCCCTGAGTAGCTGGGATTACAGGCGTGCACCACCACGGCTTGCTAGTTTTTGTATTTTTAGTAGAGACGGTGGAGCACCATGTTAGCCAGGCTGGTTTTGAACTCCTGACCTCAGGTGATCCACCTGCCTTGGCCTCCCAAAGTGCTGGGATTACAGGAGTGAGCCACCATGCCCGGCCCTCATTTACTTTCAATAATGAACAAATTAAATGAATCATTTCATCATTGTTCAATCAAAGACAACTAAACTTGTACCATAATATGATTTTATTATTGTTGTTACATGGAAATATTCCTCTGCACCAATCAAAAGCGTTCAATAATTTTTAGAAATATTGTTACAAAATTAAGATTTCGATGAGATGTGCTTTTGGTGTATCTAATTATATAATTTTGATGTAATTTGATTTCTTAAATAACATTTAGGACATGAATGTTTTAAAAATATCTGAATGAATATAATTATTTCTGCTGAGTTTTTAAGTTAAAATAGCTTCATTAAAAAATTATATTGTTATCAACCCTAGAGTGCAATGTAAGCTTCCTAAATCTGCATACTTATTATTGCTGTTTGTAGTTACAGTAGAAGTGGTAACCATAATTATTTCATATTTATTTGCTCATAGGGAGTATTTTTGTGGGTAGTAATGTTTTCTGAGGATTTACCCACCTGTGCACTGTGTTTTCTATTGTCTAATATAATCATCACAACAATACTATGTGAAATGTACTATCATTAGGTATGCTTGTGTTATAAATTGGTGGTATAAATTGGGTGGGCTCTGTTGTTCTACTGTAGTCACAGTTTCAGACAAGCACAGAGAGGTTCTTGAGACTCCTTGAGTAGAGTTTTCTCAGCATTTCTATTCCCCAAAGAAGCCAAACCTTGCCTTTATTTTTGATCATTCTTAAATGGATGGGAGTTTCCTGGTCTTTCCCCAGGATTCAGACCTGTGCTTGCAGAATGCAGAGTCCTGAGCCCAAGATGATTTCTCACTTCTTCAGGTGCAAGAGGTATGTTCTTTTACCCTTCCTAAGCATTAACATTTCTTTAAGTCCCATGGGCAGCATGCCTACCCCAGAGACAGAAGGGTTTTGCTTACATTTTGACCTCAGAAGCAGTGGCATTTTGCCTTGCTTGTGGAGATGAGTTTGTTTCCCATTTCCCAGTAACTTAAAGAGTTTGCTTCACATGAGAGTCTAGAAAAGTAGTGTGAGCTAACCAATGATCCCTCAGCAATTACCTCCTTCATGCCTGCACCCCAAATCCTTCTAAAAAGCACCCAGTGGAGGCATAAGAAGATAAGTTGTGAATGAGTGCTAAGTTTCCTTGTGACTGGATCTCTGCTATTTCAAAGTGACATACTGGGGAAGCTGATTTATTTGTTTGCCTTGTGATCTCAGCTCTTCGATGGGTTGAATAATAGTTATAATTTTGTAGGTTATTCAGCTTTTTTCTCATCGGTTGTCAGAACCAGTGTCCTCTTGTAACTTTTCATATCCCAAAAATAAATGTAAGAATTTAACCAAACACTTGACAGGAATTGAGTATTAGATTATGTCACATTATACCTTTATAGAAAGTGTAGCACTCAAGCAATAGCTACGTATAAGAATCATGACATCAGAGATTCAAAATTCCATCAGTGAATTCATCAACAGAATCAACACAGTTGAAGCAGTGAGCCTGAATCTGAATCAAAAGAAGTTCTACAAACTGAAACAGAAATAGGAAAAACAAAGAATAAATAAATCAGAATATCTAACAGCTAAAGGACAATATCAAATGCTATAACATATATGAAATTGTTTTCTTAGAGGAGAAGAGCAATAGGACAGAAAATGATCAAGAATTTCATAAAATCAATGAAAGCCTAAAACAACACACACAAAACTGCCGATCCAAGAATCCAAGATAACACTATGTAGCAGGAAAAAACAAACAAAAAACCCACAAAAATTTAAAAACACACAAACACTTACAGAAAACATTGATAAACCGTTGGAACTAAAAGACCAAGAGAAAATTCGTAAAGCCAGCAAGGGCGGGGAAAACAGGAGAGTGGGATATATCATATAGAAGAATAAAGATAAAGATAGAAATTCTTGCAAGACAGACAATGTAGTGATTTATTGGATATGTTGAAAATACTAAAATAAAATCATATTCATCCCACTGTCTATTATCTAGTGGAAATATATTTCAAAAATGAAAAGAAAATGAAGAAATTGGCAAAAACTTGAGAGATTTCAATGTCAGAAAGCCTGTTCTAGTAGTAGTATTCATTTCTCAGCACACCGAGTATAATAAGAGATAGAAATTTGAATCTACCCAAAAAATAAGGAGCACTAGACAGTAAACATAAAGGTAACTCTAAAATGTATCATATTAAATGTTTAAGTTAAAATACAAGAAATAATATCTATGCTTCCATATTAAGAAACTGGAAAAATAAATTTAGGTCTCAAAAATTAGTCTCAAATTAAACTTTCTGTTTAAATGAAAGAAATAAATGAGAAATAAATCAATGAAATATAAATCAGAAAGGCAATAGGAAAATCAATTAAAATAAAGTTATTTGGAAAGATTAGCAAAAATAGTATACCTGTAACCAGATAGATCATAACAAAAAGGAGAACGTACAAATCACAAATATCAGAAATAAAAGAGAGGCTATCCTACAGACATTAAGAGGCTAAGAGAGGAAGAATATAAACAAATGTATATCAATATGTTTGATAATATATATGAAATGAACACAAAAATTCTAATGAAGAAAAGCCATAATTAAATGTTCCTTTGGGGTCATACTGTATATCCATATCTCTGAGCTGTATCATTGCACCAAAACCTAATATTAAAATTTTTTTTAGAGATGTTAAGCATCTTTTCATATACCTGTGGGCCATTTGTATCTCTTCTTGGAGAAATGTCTATTCATGTCCTTTATCTAATTTTATTTGAATTATGTTTTCTGCTTCAGTTGTAGGAGTTCCTTATATATTTTGGACATTAATCCCTTATGACATATATGATTTGCAAGTATTTTCCTCCATTCCATTGGTTGCCTTTTTACTCTGTTGATTGCTACCCTTTTTATTTCTACTATATTATCTGTTTGTGTGTGTGTGTGTGTGTGTGTGTGTGTGTGTAAGAGAGAGATTTATAAGGCTATTTTACATCATTTTTTGAAAGGACAGAATGTAAGTAAATTTCAGCAAACATAAATATTAATCTGGTTTTCTATGTCAAATTGGAAAAGTTATGTTACAGTTTCAAGTTTTATTATATTTACATATATGACAAGGAGTGTATGAAAGGAAAAATGTAAGAAGCTCAATTTACACAAAATATGAGGCTTACGAATGACGTACCCCTTTATTTTTATTTTTTTATGCTGTATACCAAAGAGCATGATATTACATTAATCACTTATTTTTTACTACATGCTTCTAATGGGATGATAAAGGTGATTACCAGTCAGCTATCTTTAATTTTTACATGGTTAAAAATATAAAACTAATTAGGTTAGTTTTTATTTTCATTATAAGCATTATATAATGGCTGGAATGTTGAATCAGCTACTTTATGTTTTGGAGATTCAAGTTTACAAATATAAACCAGAGGTCAGGTAATCTAATTTGAGTGTTAATGAGAACCCATTAGCATAGTTTTCTTGGTGGATTTCACAAGTTCCATCATTTTTGTCATCTACTGTATATTTACATCATTAGTTTTCACTATACTCATTATTTCTACAATTTCAAATCTTGTTTCCAGGCCCAGAAAATTTTAGAAAGCTATTTATGTAAAATACCATGGGTCAGACATACAAACATAAATTAATGCAGAGCAGATGATACACCGACATATGCAAAGTTTGAAGCTTAAAATTCTCAAGCATGTCTTTATGTATTTTCATTACAGATATTTTTGCAATTTTTGTTTCTCTCTCTCATTTTTATTTATTTATTTTTTGAGGCAGAGTCTCGTTCTGTCACCCAGGCTGGAGTGCAGTGGTGCAATCTCGGCTCACTGCAACCTCTGCCTCACAGGTTCAAGCAATTCTCCTGCCTCATCCTACCAAGTAGCTGGGACTACAGGCGCGTGCCACCATGCCCGGCTAATTTTTGTATTTTTAGTAGAGATGGGGTTTTACAGGCTAGTCTTGAACTCCTGACCTCAGGTGATCCACCCACCTGGGCCTCCCAAAGTGCTGGGATTATAGGTGTGAGTCACCAGGACTGGCCTATTTTTCTCTTTATAATGGTTCTGAATTATATACACACACATACGCTCACACACACACACACACACACAATATATGTGTGTATATATACATGTATATACACACACACACATATATATGCACACACCTTATTTATTATATATATGGACAATATAAATCATAAATAAAAGCCATATAAGCAAATACATTTATTCAATTATAAATATTTGAATATTCTCACTGATTCTTTCCCAATCCCTCACTGTCATCCTCCAGGTTTAGGATGCTTCATCCAGCCTAAGTATATTTTCCATAAACGTCCTCAAGTTATTAGCAATATCGAAAATAAAAGTAATGATAATAGTAATATTATAAAAATAACAATAACAAAATGACTTGCCTGTAGCAGCCACTTAAATATTTGTTTAATAAATAGATAATTCTTAAATGTATGGTAAGCATCATGATTAGATCACTACATGAAGTTTTCCATGTAATCCTGCATATTACATATTTCCATCTAATATGAAGCAAATATTTTCATTAATCTGAGTTTAAATATGAGAAATTATAATGCGTAATAATGTAAAATAGCTTGACTTAAGATCATAGCTAAAAAGTGGTAGATATGAGATTTAGATCAAATATATACAACTCCCTACCTCATAAGTCAAACCTGTATAGTACTTCTTCATATGATGCTCTTCATAATCATCCTACTGTCTCAACATCTACTGAACTAGACCTGGAATTTTTAGTCTGAATCTTAATCTCTCCATTAACTTATTCTGATGTACCTCTTCAATTTTATGCCATATTCTTCTTTATTCAACAAGTATTGTATAAAATATTATATAAAATTATGTTGGCTTTGCATAAAATATTGAATGTGTCTCTCCACCTTCCTAAACCATCATCATTTAGAATCTGTTTGGAACCATCAATCTTCCAGAAACTTTTCTCTGAGTACTCTATGAAGATGTGGTTCCTTAATATTCACAATTCCTATAATATTTTATTTCTCTCTTACATGCAGTGTATAATAAAGTATATTACTGCTGGGGTTTCTGGAAGTCAGAAATGATGTATTATCTTTACCTTCTTTTTATAGTTACTAACTTTCTTCAAGGGAATTACTGAATCATTATGCAGCTTGGATGACGCATCTTGGTGCCCTGCCTGTAGCAGTGATAACCAACTCTAGTTGTGTCAGATGCCATCTTTGTGACTTTGGGTAGGTTACAATTACTATAAATGAATAGAAACATTGGGTATAGCAACTATTGTCAATTAAAATGTTCCTTATCAATTTGTAATGTTTCTTTCTCCCCCTCCATCCCTCCACCATAGACTTACCTTGTTCTATCACAGTGTGAATAAAAACACACAAATTTGGGAGTGGTCAGTTTTACAAGTTAGTTTACATGGAGAGAACCTTGCTTTATCATTCACGTTGTTTAATCTTCTTTCCTATGCCATATAAGAGAGGTTTACTAACTGTGCATTCTCATATGCAATATTTCCATTTCTTAAAATTCTTAAAAATTTATAAGTTAATTTGCCACACCGTCAGGTGTGGCAGGAAACACCAATAGGGGCAGTCTGCTACTTAACATTCCAAAGTGGCATTTTAATTTTTTTCTGTTGCTTGTTTACCTCCCTATGCCTGTAGCAGCCTGAAAAGTCTCCCTCAGACTTCTAAATATGACTTTCATTATTCTGACTTTAGTTCGGCAAACTTACTCACACCTTTCATATCTACTTCATCCAGATCCTATTCTCCAGACATCTGACCCAGCTTGGTAATCACATTCTGAAATCTGATTGCTCCCTGAATTCTGTGGTTGGTGTTCCTGACCCAGGATTTTACTCTAGCTTTGATCGTCCCAGTGATATTTATTCAGTAATGAGAGCTTTATTGCTTTTCCCAACATACATATTGACTGTCTTGATAAATTAAATGGATAAAACATGACATCACTTGAAAAGGGGAAAACTGACTCAACATTCAGTTGAGTATCTTGTATAAATAAAATTCTCTGAGCAGTTATAAGCTTGTATTTTTTTATTGTTGTTATTACTATTATTATTATTATTATTTTGAGACAGAGTCTCACTCTGTCGCCCAGGCTGGAGTGCAGAGGCGCAACCTTGGCTCGCGCAACCTCCGCCTCCCGGATTCAAGCGATTCTCCTGCCTCAGCCTCCTGAGTAGCTGGGACTTCAGGCACGTGCACCACGGCCAGCTAATTTTTGTATTTTCTACTAGAGACAGGGTTTTACCATATTGGCCAGGCTGGTTTCTAACTCCTGACCTCGTGATCCACCCACCTCAGCCTCCCGAAGTGCTGGGATTACAGGCATGAGCCACTGCGCCCAGCCAAGCTTGTACTTTTGACCAACTATGTCAGTTGAACAGTAAGTGTGTCTAGATGTGTCTAGTGTATTCTGTCAAAATATTCCACGTATGGATACAATCCTATGTTGCAACATATTATTAGTATTTATAGTTCACAGATGTTGCTATTAAAAATAAATTTCTAAACCAATGATAGATACAGAATTTAGAGAATGTTAATAATAAAAATAAGCATTTAATATTGTAAAATAATACATTGTTTAAGTGATGTATACTGAGTTTGAAGAATTAATTAATTAGCAACATTCTCTTCCATTAGAGTTTTTAAGTTATGCATCTCTAGATTCTTTCAGCCAGAGACAAGTCAATCACAAGCCAGAATTGAGCAACAATCTGCCCTGTGATATGATTTGATAAGACCAAATTAACAAATAAGCTCATATTCTGACTTAAATTAATCTCTTGTCTTAAAAAAGTAGATTTTAAGTGGGAAACTATTGTACTATCTAAAACAGTTAACATAACTAAATGGAGTCAAATTATATTCTTATTTGCCTTTGACCAATTCAACCAGGAGGAGAAGGTGCAAGAATAGAATAATTATTTTTATTTCATTTTATTTGTTTTAATTTAACTTTTATGTTAGATGCAGGGGTACAGGTGATGGTTTGTTACATGGGTATATTGCACCCAGGTAGTGAGCATAGTACCCAATAAGTAGTTTTTCAACCCATGTCCTCCTTCCTCCCTCTGCCCTCTAAGTAGTCCACAGCATCTATTGCTCCCATTGTTCCCAAGTTTACATCCATGTGTTCTCAAAGTTTAGCTCCCACATATAAGTGAGGACATGCAATATTTAGTTTTCTATTCCTGTGTTAATTTGCTTAGGATTATTGCCTGCAGCTCCATCCATGTTGCTACAAAGGACATGATTTCACTGTTTTTTATGGCTGTGTAGTATTCCATAGCATATATATACCACATTTTCTTCTCCAGTCCACCACTGATGGGCATGTGGATAGATTCCACGTCTTTGCTATAATGAATAGTGCAGCAATGAACAGACTAATGCATGTGTCTTTTCAGCATAATGATTGACCCAAATAAATTGAAAAACGTTCTAAGCTCATGGATTGAAAGAATCAATATTGTTAAAATGGCCATACTTCCCAAGGCAATTTACAGATTCTATGCTATTCTTAGGGAACTACCAACATCATTCTTTAAATAATTGGAAAAATAACTTATAAAATTAATTCGGAACCAAAAAAGAGCCTGAATAGCCAAAGCAATCCTAAGCAAAAAGAACAAAGCTGGAGGCAACACACTACCTAACTTTAATCTATTCTACAAGGCTATACTGATGAAAACAGTAAGATGCTAGTACAAAAACATACATATAGACTAATGGAACAGAATAAAAAACTCAGAAACAAAGCTTCACACTTTCAACCATCTGATTTTCAACAAGGTCAACAAAAAGAAGCAATGAGGAAGACTCCTTATTCAATAAATGATGCTGAGATAATTGGCTAGTCATATGCAGTGGAACGAAACTAGAGAATCATTTAAATAGTGTCTGTGATTCACGTAAATTCCTTATTACCATTCTATTAAGTGAACACTTATCCTGGAGTAATTACCTCTACCTTTTTCTTTCCATAATTGCTTAAAATAGAAGAGTAATACTTCTCTACTTCCAGGAACTTTAAGGGTACTCTATAAGATTACAGAAAAAATTAGAAGACTGTAAAGGTATATCAAATTAAAGATAATAAACACTTTTCTCAAGACCTTTGAGTAAATTAAACTTCCAATTTTATGTACTTGTCAGTACAGCCATATTAATTCTGGCTTACCATGTTTACATTGTTTACACATTCATCCTATCCTGCTGACTTCAGAAATTTAACTCATTGAGAGGTGATTCCACTGTATTGAGATCATACTTACTACGCTTGTCAGCATGTAGAGCATAGAAACCTCATGAAACTAGATACCAGCAAGAATAATCAAATGAGTAGTTTTAAAAGCTGAACAAGAAAGTTGAAAACTTCCCAAGAGCTACAATGAAGTAGAAGGGGAACATAGTGAGCAAGGGAGCTCTAATCACAGGTAGCAGATGAAATAGGGATGCTGAAGAAAGCTCAATGGAAAAGAGGACTGAGTAGGTTGAGTGATGGCACCCCCAAAAGATATGCCTACACCTTAATTTCTGTAACCTGTGAATGTTACGTTACTTAGAAAAAGAGTACTTGCAGATGCAATTAAGGTTAGAGCTTTGAGAGACCACAAGTCAAGGAAAGCCAGTGTAGCCAAAGAAAGGCAGAAAAGACAAACAACATATTCTCCCCAGAGCCCTGCAGGGAGCGCAGCCCTGCCAAGTTGGAATTTTGGATTTCTAGCCTTGAGACCTGTGAGAGAATACATTTCTGTTGTTAGAAGCCACCAAATTTGTGGTAACTTAGTACAATAGCCTCAGGAAACTAGGACAGGCACTGTGGCAAGTGAAATCACTTCATAATTTTCCTGGAGTTCTTGATGATAAGCTCATCCATAGTTACAGATTATCTTTCCTACTAAGGAGAAAAATGTAAAAATGTTGTTAAACTTCAACACTATATTGACTCAGGAAAACTATTAAGTAATCTCATGCAAACTTATGAAAATAAAATTTGATTAATGATTATTTGTGATTATCATAAGAAATGACATTCACTTAAAGCAAGACAATTCAAGTAAGTTATTTAATTCTCATTCCATTTCTTTCCTTTCTAGATCCTGATGGTTTCTTATGCTTTTACTCTAACAAATTCATGTTAAACATTCATTTTAGTAGAACTTAGAAGATACGTGTATTTTTTGACAAGAAAAATTATTTGTAATAGTTATTACATGGAAAATTGTGAGAAAACTAATCAGAAGGGAAAACATGTTCCAAAATAATAATAATAATACTCAATATGTAATAAACAATTTTAAGCTGGTAATTACAATGTTTCAAAGAATCACATTCTATCAATTACTGCTAAAACTTAATTTGTTAAATGCTTTAATAACGTTTGATATTTATTTGAATATTCTATGTACTCACTCAAACATTATGTCTCCCCAATTGCCTCTCTGTTTTCTCCAAAGTCCACATCAAGCCTGTCTCCTCGATAACATGTTTTTAGCTAACTGAAGCCCAGAGATGTCTCCACTTTTGGAATTAATTTATATTACTTATTAATCATTTAATGTAGTTTGTTCCTATTGATCAATTAACCTATTTCCTGATTCATCAAATAAAATTGAGAGGTCTGAATAATACTCCTCAATAAGCAGCAACTTTATAAGCTATATCTTTCATTTTCAAAATCTGGTTCTGCTTTTCCATGTGAACTTAAGTTAAAGAATGTATCTGTGCCTCAGTTTTCCCATATGTAAAATAAAGAACATCATCAAATCCAATAATATGTAAGTGTTCGTTTAAATAGAACAATATGGAGGTATTGTAAAATGCTACATATTTGTTGATTAATATGGTTAAAAAATCCAAATAAACAGATTTTGTAAAACTTCTGGAATATTAAGGCTTGTTTTTTAATCTATATAACCACAGTTTGTAATAGGTAAAATTTTATTATGAATTAGACTTGGACCATTCTAACAGTTTACCATTTGTATACACTAAATCCACTTTAGCAGAGCAAAGACTAAGGAGGACTATGTATCTTAACAACTTTTAAAAAACCATGTAATTATTTCCATAGCTTGCACAAACTGAACTTGAAATAAGTCCACTAATATATCATAATTATACACGAGGTGTAATATTTCCCACCATTATTATTTTTTCTGAAATCACTACATTGTTAAATAAATCTTTATCAATAGCCACAAATATCTAAATTGCATTATCTTTTCAACTGGCTCATATGAGGTACTCATTCTCACTGTAATGAATTTTGACACTGTGATGATCCTCAGAAATGCAGCCACACCATAAAGCAAGTCAGCTCAACCAAGGAAACTCATAAATCCTGAGAAGTCATTGGAGATGTCACATTGGGCCTTGAAGAGTAGCATTTTACCACCACAAAGAATTGCTATGAGTGTTCCCAGCCAGAATTACCTTATTAGCAATCATTTCAGATAGGGAGATGTGGACAGAAAACTGATTACAAATTTGAAATTCTATATTGGGAGAGGCACAGAGAGGGAAGAGAATGTCTGCAGAGACAAGATGGAAAACTATAAAGGGAAAAAACGAAGTGAGTTGTATTTAAAAGTGTGTCCAAGGTAAGCCATTTACTTAAGAATGTCATAGAAGTATGATCACAGCATGGTGATCAAAACTATTTCATACTTTTGCTTTGGCAGTTAAGGTCCTAAAGAACCTGTTTTCAATGGCCATAAAATAATGTGCAAAATCTAATCATCTGAAAGAGTTTTGATGTAAATATGAGCATACAGCTTCACAGTGCTAGGGAAGACACTAAAGAAAAATGCATGACCAGCTTTATGATGATGTTTTAAAGACAGGTTAAGCTATCTCGTATCATTAAGATGCATACTAATTTATTAAGCACATCAAGTCATGCTACTAAAATGCAATTTTATGGAGATGAAGCAAACAACGCCTTTCAGGACTAAGTTTAAAATACAAAATTTAAGTTGAAGGGGTAAAGCCACTGACTACTTCCAAACGATCAGACTAAGAAGATTTCATGGTGCTATACTTTAAAGTAACGTACGTTTTTTATTTTAGTTATGTTTAGCTTAGGCGGGAGAGACAAAGAGGGACAGCACTAGAGGAAAAAGATAACTGCACAAATAAGAGGTTGGTGGTAAAGAAAATCAAAGATATGGTAATTGCAGTAATATGGAAAATATTACTCTATGATATTGGATGGGATACAATCAATTTTTTAATGTTATTTAGATCAATTTCATAGGCAGTTTCTTCATTTGCTTATGCAGTCATTTAGTCAACAAATATTTCTTGAGTTTATACTATTTCTAGGGCCTATGTTGTTCTTTAAAAGATGTAACTCTTGTATAGTACCAAGAACATATTTTATGATATGTGTATGTTTGTCAATTTGTGTATCTCTATGTGTGTGTGATTATGTGTGAATACATATATTTATAGATAATAAAATATATATTATATTAATTATATTAATGTATTATATGTATATTAATATAATTAATATAATATATATAAGAGGATATATATATATAAATATATAAACATATATACCCTGTTTAAATGATGGACATTGTGTCAAAATAATGTTTCCTTCAGAAATATGATTTACAGTATTTCTCTCTTTAAAAATACATATATATTTTAAAGTTCATGTGGAACCAAAAAAGAGCCCGCATCGCCAAGTCAATCGTAAGCCTAAAGAACAAAGCTGGAGGCATCACGCTACCTGACTTCAAACTATACTACAAGGCTACAGTAACCAAAACAGCATGGTACTGGTACCAAAACAGAGACACAGATCAATGGAACAGAACAGAGCCCTCAGAAATAATGTCGCATATCTACAACTATCTGATCTTCGACAAACCTGACAAAAACAAGCAATGGAGAAAGGATTCCCTATTTAATAAATGGTGCTGGGAAAACTGGCTAGCCATATGTAGAAAGCTGAAACTGGATCCCTTCCTTACACTTTATACAAAAATTAATTCAAGATGGATTAAAGACTTACATGTTAGACCTAAAACCATAAAAACCCTAGAAGAAAACCTAGGCAATACCATTCAGGACATAGGCATGGGCAAGAACTTCATGCCTAAAACACCAAAAGCAATGGCAACAAAAGCCAAAATTGACAAATGGGATCTAATTAAACTAAAGAGCTTCTGCACAGCAAAAGAAACTACCATCAGAGTGAACAGGCAACCTACAAAATGGGAGAAAATTTTTGCAACCTACTCATCTGACAAAGGGCTAATATCCAGAATCTACAGTGAACTCAAACAAATTTACAAGAAAAAAACAAACAACCCCATCCAAAAGTGCGCGAAGGACATGAACAGGCACTTCTCAAAAGAAGACATTTATGCAGCCAAAAAACACATGAAAAAATGCTCATCATCACTGGCCATCAGAGAAATGCAAATCAAAACCACAATGAGATACCATCTCACACCAGTTAGAATGGCGATCATTCAAAAGTCAGGAAACAGCAGGTGCTGGAGAGGATGTGGAGAACTAGGAACACTTTTACACTGTTGGTGGGACTGTAAACCAGTTCAACCATTGTGGAAGTCAGTGTGGCGATTCCTCAGGGATCTAGAACTAGAAATACCATTTGACCCAGCCATCCTATTACTGGGTATATACCCAAAGGACTAGAAATCATGCTGCTATAAAGACACATGCACACGTATGTTTATTGTGGCACTATTCACAATAGCAAAGACTTGGAACCAAGCCAAATGTCCAACAATGACAGACTGGATTAAGAAAATGTGGCACATATACACCATGGAATACTATGCAGCCATAAAAAATGATGAGTTCTTGTCCTTTGTAGGGACATGGATGAAACTGGAAACCATCATTCTCAGTAAACTATCACAAGGACAAAAAACCAAACACTGCATGCTCTCACTCATAGGTGGGAATTGAAAAATGAGAACACATGGACACAGGAAGGGGAACATCATACTCTGGGGACTGTTGTGGGGTGGGGGGAGCAGGGAGGGACAGCATTAGGAGATATACCTAATGCTAAATGACGAGTTAATGGGTGCAGCACACCAACATGGCACATGGATACATATGTAACAAACCTGCACATTGTGCACATGTACCCTAAAACTTAAAGTATAATAATAATAAAATACATATATATTAAAACCAAATATAGCCAGGGTATTTATGACATTTAAGGAACAGCCAAAATAGATTTGTGTGTTGTGCTCACATGCCCTAGAGGGTTAGAGTGATAAATGGTGAGTATGATGCACAGATTCACATATTAAAGGTATTCAAGTATAAACTGGCACAATCAAGCATACTGTCTCTGGCTCAGTAATCACTGAAACAGTGTTTGGGAAACCTAGAGTGAACCATGACAGTAATATGTCAAAAACTGGGTCACTGGAAACTGTATCTATAAATTTCAAAGATGTGTCTGTCCATTTAGTCTAAACTAAATTACTTATTTTAGATTCAGATTGCAACTCTCTCCACAGTAATACCAAAATAAGGTTAACCATTGAGACCTTAAATATCTTTGCATATGGAAAAGTAAGTGCTGCATTAGCAAACCAGAACAGTTACAGTTAAAAAAAATACTGTGCTAGAGTTTTCAAGTGCCTGCACTGCTGATTATGACAAAATTATTCTTCCATGCTTAAAAGATTTAAGTACATCTTCATATGTCTAACAATACTAAGCAAACACACACACGCACACAAAGTTAAATCAAATAGTTTAGTCATCTGTTTTTGCAAAGGATTTTCATCCTAAGAATGAGAGTGTTTTAAATAACTTTTCATTCCATTGTTCTTTGGACCACTCCACCACACAGTAAAGTATATATTATTTCAATTTTATTAGCCTTATAAATTAAAGATAGAAAAGTCACATTTTCATTCCTAAATGAATTTCACTGACATATTTTTAAAATTCCATCATTATGCAACACCACATTTTAAGCATCCATATTTGACTACATGTTGTGATAGTAATTAAGTAAAATCATTATGCAATATATGTAATCTTTTTTAGAATATAGCTTTAAATGCTATGTTATTTAGAAAAATGTACGAAATTTTTTTCTTTGGTTAGTGGTTATAAGTAGATTCTGAGATATATATAAGTTTTCATTTGCTACTGGTAAAATATTTTATTATTTTAATCATTTTAACTAGGTAAAATGATTGGATAAGTAAAGCAACACAGAGTGAAGGATATCTAATCATATAACATCTTTACTCAAAATGCCATCCTTCAATTTTAATATCTGTATGGGCTTACAAAAGTTATATAAACCTCACCCTGTGTGCCACAGTTTCATCCTCTATAGATAGTGTAAGAATCGACTACATTAGATTATTGTCATGATTAAATAAGACAATATTTTTCAAACATTTAGAAAATTATCTTATGTTTAATGTAAAGAAGCACTGAATTTCAGCTGGGCGCAGTTGCTCACGCCTGTAATCCCAGCACTTTGGGAAGCCGAGGCGGGCGGATCACGAGGTCAGGAGATCGAGACCATCTTGGCTAACACGGTGAAACCCGGTCTCTACTAAAAATACAAAAAATTAGCAGGGCATGGTGGTGGGTGCCTGTAGTCCCAGCTACTCAGGAGGCTGAGGCAGGAGAATGGTGTGAACCCGGGAGGCAGAGCTTGCAGCGAGCCTAGATTGCGCCACTGCACTCCAGCCTGGGGGACAGAGCTAGAGACTCCGTCTCAAAAAAAAAAAAAACAAGAAGCACTGAATCTCTTAAATCAGTAGCATTTCTATACACTAACAACAAACTATCCAAAGAAGATTAAGAAAACATTTCCATTTGCAATATCTACAATAAAATAAAGTAAAAGATTATATTTAGGAATATGTTTAACTAAGGAGGTAAAAGATCTGTAAACCGAAAACTATATAATATTGACAAAAGAAGTTGAAGCCACAAATAAATGAGAGGATATCACATATTCCTGGTTTGAAATAATATTATTAAAATATTCGTAATACCCAAAGTGATCTAAAGATTCAATGCAATGCCTATGAACGCCCACATGATGTTTTACACAAACTTGAAAAACAATCCTAAAATTCACTACAGAACCATAAAAGACCCCAGGTAGCCAAAGCAATCTTAGACAAAATAACAAATTTGGAGGCATCACTTTACCTGGATTTCAAAAAATACTACAAAGCTATAGTAACCAAAGCAACATGGTATTGACTTAAAATCAGATACATGTGCTAACGGAACAATTCAGACAGACTAGAAACAAAATCCACACATGTACTGCCAATTGATTTTTGACCAAGATGCCAAGAACACACAATGGGGAAATCATGTGTGTTCTTATTCATGATTTATTCAATATCATGATTTGTTCAATAAATGATTCTAGGAAAGCTGGAAACCCACAAGCAGAAGACTGAAATTATATCCTTATTTCACATCATATACAGAAATCAATTCAACATGGATTAAAGATTAAATGCAAGTCCTGAAACCATAAAACATCTACAAGAAAACACAGGAGAAAAGCTCTATGACATTGATCTTGGCAATGATATTTTGGATATGATCCCAAAACACAGGCAACAATTTTTTTAAAAAAAGGCAAATGGGATTAAGTCAAAATAAAAAGATTTTAAGAGCAAAAAAAAAAAAAAATTAAAACAATCAACAGAATGAAGAGACAAACTATGAAAGGTAAAATAAAAAAATTGCAAATTATATACTTGATAAGAGGTTAATATCCAAAATAAATTAGGAAGTCGAACAACTCAGGAAAAAATAAAGAAAAAAACCTAAATTGATATTTTTCCAAAGAAGACATACAAATGGCCAACAATTATATGACAAAATGCTCAACATCACTAATCTTCACAGAAAGGCAAATCCAAAACTACAATGAGATATCACTTCACACTATTATAAATAAGGAAAAAAGATAAGTATTGGTGAGGATATGGAGAAAAGGGAACCATTGTACAGTATTGCTGAGAATGTAATTGATACCATCCTTAAGAAAAACAGGATGGAGATTCCTCCAAAAGTTAAAAAAGAAGTACCTTATGATCCAGCATTCTCACTTCTGTGTACAAATACAAAGGAAATGAAATCATTATTTCAAAGAGATATTTGTACCCCCATGTCCACTGCAGCTTTATTCACAATACCTAAGATGTGGAATCGACCTATGTGTTCATCAGTGGGTAAATGCATAATGAAAATGTGTCATATATATACAATTAGGTGTTATTCAGCATTAAAAATAAGTAAATCTTGCCATTTGTGACAACATGGATGAAACTGGAGGCCATTATGCTAAGAGAAATAAGCCAGACATAGAAATATAAAAATATTGCATGACATCACTTATATGTGCAATCTAAAAAATTCAAATTCATATAAACGGAGAGCAGAATGATGGTACCACGAGACAGGAGGGTAGGAAATGGGAGAGATGTTGAGGTCAAGTGGTATAAACTTTCATTCATAAGATGAATAAGTCCTGGAGATATAATATTTAACATGTTGACTACAGTTAATAATAATGTATCTTATACTTGAAATTTGCTAAGAGAATAGACCTTAAGTTCTCAATTGTTGTCATCACATACACACACACACACACACACACACACACACACAACCAAGATAACGATTTGAGGTGATGGGTATGTTTTTTAGCTTGATTGTGGTAATCATTTCACAATATATAAATATATAAAATCACACTGTAGACCTTAAATATACCAGTTTTTATGTTCAATCATACATTAATAAAGCTGAAAAAATTAAACACAATTTCATCATCAGAAAAAGAAACAAATTATAGAAGGATATTTCAACTGTCTCTCGCAGTAAGACTTGAACAACACTATCATCCAACTTGACACTATTGATGGTTTTAGAATGCAATAGCTAACAATAGCTGAACACATATTTCTTTTCAAATTCATAAAGAATATTTATCAAAATAGATCATACTCTGAGTGATAAAATTCTGAGGATCCTAGAAATAGTAGAAAAATTACTTAACCTGAAAAGGGAATCTATGAAAGACCTACATCTAGCTTTACACTTAATGGTGATGATTGAATACTTTCCTGTTAAGATCAGGAAAAAGTCAAGAATTTCCACTATTCCCACTTCTATTATCATTGTCCTGGATGTACTGCCTAGTGCACTAAATCAGAAAACATAAATGTAAGCCATTAAAAAGTGAAAAAATAAAACTTTCCTTATTATAAGATGACCGATGTGTAAGAAGAAAATCCAACAGAAGCTACAAAAAGCCACTGGAACTAAAAAGTGTTTTGCAAGTTTTCAGGATAAAAGATCAAATACATCAAAATAGTCAAATAACACAATCAAGTAGAAGGGAGAATCTAAAAATGAAACACAAAATTACATGGTCAATTGATTTTTTATAAAGGTGTGAAGGGGATTCAGTGAAGAAAGCATACAGTCTTTTCAACAAATGGCACTGAGTATACGTATGCAAAAAAATGAATTTTGATCTATAACTCACAAGATATGCAAAAATAACCCAAAA
Source organism: Symphalangus syndactylus (assembly GCF_028878055.3). NCBI lineage: Eukaryota > Metazoa > Chordata > Mammalia > Primates > Hylobatidae > Symphalangus > Symphalangus syndactylus. Next base: position 45,752,054 of record NC_072432.2, read on the forward strand.
TCATTCACAGAGCTAAAACTATGAAATGAAACTTAAAACTATGAAATGTGTAGAAATAGTCATAGAAAAAAATCTTTGTAAATTTAGGATAGGTAAAAATTTTATAGACACAACACTAAAATAAAAACCCATAAAAAATGAAATGGACTTCATCAAAATTAAGAATTTCTACTTTGAAAAACACTGTTAAGGTCAGCCACAAATGGGGGAGAAAATACATGCAGATCACATGGTTGACAACAGGATTGTTTCCAGAGCAGAAAAATAATGTTCAAAGCTTGATAATAAGAATAGAAACAACCCAATTTTAAGACAGGCAAAACTTTGAAGAGACATTGAAACAATGAAGGAATATGCATGACAAACACATGAGAAGATGCTTAACACTCTGTCATTAGGGAGATGCAAATTGAAACCACAATGAGACATCCCTATGCACCTACTATAATGTCTAAAATTAAAATGTATAACCACACCAGTATTGATGAAGATGCGGAGCAACTGGAACTCTTATACATTACCAGTGGGAAAGCAAAATGTTACAACTCATTTGAGACAATTTGAAACTTTCTTTAAAAGTTAAACATATACCAACCAAATGAACTCATCATTCCATTCCTAGGTATTTACCCAAAATTTCAAAACATATGTTCCTATGCAGACTTAAGTGCAAATGTTCATAGTAGCTCTATTTGTAACAGCCAAAGCTGAAAACAAGACAACAGTCCATCAACATGTGAGTGGATAAACAAATAATAGTATAGCCATCCAATGAAATAGTATAAATTTATAACAAGCAATGAACTATAAATATTCATAGAAATATGGATAAATCCCCAAATAAGTATGCTCAGTTAAAGAAACAAGGCCAGAAATGCAATGTAGATTGTATGATTCTGTTTATATAAGCCTGTATAAAATGCAAACTAATACAGTGACCAGAAAAAAACAACGTTTTCCTGGGGATGGAGTTGCAGTCAGGAAGTGCGGGTGAGAAGAATTACAGAGAAACAAGGGAGTTCGGGGGGAATGATGACTACTTTGTGTTTATAATTTTTATATATGTCAGTATTTATCAAAATGTACAATTTAAATTTGTGTGAGTTAGTGTATGCCGGTCATACAATAAATATTTTAAAATGCATGTGTAAATTATTTTTCTTATCTCAGTTGGTCATTTATGTTTATTATAAAAATGTTAACAGTTAGATAGAGTTAAAAAACAAGAACTTTACCATTACCTTTATGCCAAGCAGTATGGTATGGGAGAAAACATAATGGGAAAAAAGTGTTTGGAGATTTGGGTTCTAGTTTTGCTATTGTAATGACTGACTTACCAACAGTCTAACCACTTAAGCCTTTAACTTACTCAATTATAAAGTGAAAGGGCTGTACAAGGTCATTGGTCCTCAATTTTGTTTGGAGTCATGTAACATTATATAGTATTAGTATTTTAGGCTGGGTGCTTGAAAGTATTGAAGGATGCCCAATAGAATGTTTTGCAGATCAACAATAATCACAACATGATCCTAACCTTATACCAATACCTCAGAATGTCGTTTGAATGACTCACATTTAAGTTGCCATTTCCTTGGGGTTTTTACTATACCATTTGCTCTTACATGGTGCTCATATATACAAAAGGCGAAGTTCTCATATGTCCCAGAAAATATGAGATCTTTCCTTAGAATTGGCTTGACCTCACCATTATATTTACCACTTGCTGTCAGGATTTGTACCCAGTGTTACAATATACTACACAACCCACTTAAACTTGTTCCAATAATACTGTCTGTAGACGGTATTAGGAGAATTACAATGTACATTGCTCAAAATTAGACAACATTCCTGTGAAGCAGTTAAGGCTACTTTGAAAGCATCATTTTAAAATCTGTAAAATGGGAAAAATCATATATATTATTCTGGCTTACTGTGTTAAAGAGATAACGACTATATATTATGAGTCAAAACTGACACACAATAAATATAAATTATGTTCACCTAGTGGGCACTCGTAGCTGTATGTCTTTGGCCATTATTGAAAATACAAATACAATTCTGAAAGATTTCAGTCAGTTCTTGCTTAGAGCTCCTTTTCCTGTTTCTAACGCAATTTAGTTTGAGGAAATAGTTTATTTCTTGGTTAAGTTATGGCAAACATTTATAAGAACTCCAGCCATATTTTTATGCTTACAAAAATTTTGATAAGTATAGTGTCTATTAAAGAAGGATGAGGATTTGCTTTGACATTATGGAAATAAAATTCTACCTCTTTTGTTCAGAAACAAATGAAAGATTGCATATTTTTAGTGAATAGAGACTGGTATTATTTTCTAAGTCAAAATTTTGAATTTTGGGCCAAACTCAAGGAATTCTTTTTTCACAGAGGGTTAAAATTAAATTAAAAAAACATGTTTGTGTCTCTCTGCCAATATATGTTTTACGCCCTTTGGAAGTTTTTAATGAGGATTTTTTTTTGGATGATAAAAAAGAGAGAACTTTAGTATTCTGTGAAAATTCTCTCGAATTGAGTGTTCCACATCCAATTATAGCTTAGGATCCCAAGTACGGAGCTATAGAAATTCCAATGAGAATGTATCTTCTTCTAGTCTCCTATTTATCTTCTTCTAGTCCATCCTATCTGTGTTAAAAATTTTCACACCTGTTCTTATAAATGCCTTTTAGAAAAATTTTAATATACTTATGAGACATCTATCCTTTCAGTAAAGTTTGTTATATAATACAAAAAATATTTTATGTCTGTATAGTGACAACTTGTAGACTATAAGAAATCATTGCTTCCTTAATTTATTAATATAATTACATTTAAAAATTTGTGTCCTATTAAACTAATTTGCAGCTTTACCATTGTGAAAATATTCTAAAAGCAATTAACTCTTCTCTGTTACTAAACTTCCTCAGGTTTTTTTTGTTTTATTTTATTTTGTTTTGTTTTTTCTTCCAAGTATCTCTCATCAACTCTTAATCATACCTTTAAGAAACAACAAAAAAAGAAAAACATTATGAAACTTGAATCTAACTAAGTTGGGTTATTTTTGTTGTGGCCTTTTTGTTTGTTTCATTTGTCTTTTCTTATTTTTATGCCTTTCTTTCTATTACTCTATTTTTTATCTGATATCAGTTACAGTCAGCCTTCTGTATTCTTGGATTCCACATCCATGGATTTAACTAACCTCAGGTTGAAAATATTTTTAAGAAATAATAAAAATAACAATACAACAATAAAAATATACAAATAGAAAACATGGTATGACAACTATTCACATAGCATTTACATTGATTTAGGTATTATAAGTAATCTAGAGATTATCTAAATGGAGGATGTGTGTAGGTTATATGCAAATACAATGATACCATTCTACATAAGGAGCTTGAGCATTTGCAGATTTTGATATCCACCTGGTTCCTAGAACCAATTCTTCCTGCTGATACTGAGGGACAACTATATTCTAACCTTCTTCATTCTCATTGGATTGTTCCAATACAGGAAGTAGAAGTTATCTTTTAACGAAAAACAAATCTTCAACAGAATACAAAAGCACTTGACACTGAAGAAAAAAGTAATTCCAAAAAGAAAGTTTTCTTTGATAAGGAGTTTTCCTGATGGGATGATAATAGCCAAAGATTTTTGGAAAGTGAAGTTTCTTAAGTATGTTAGGTAGTATCTTCAAAAATAATAGAAATTAAGTAATTAAAAGCAGGGAAAGCAACAATTGGCTGTCAAATGCCCAGGCAGTGACATAGGTTGAGCTGATTTACTTCCACTCAGAAATGTGTGTGGTCCGTGATTGCTACTCCTCAAACACCAAAATCTCTTCTCTTCACAATGCCTTGTCTCTGGAACTACCTCTCTTCCGGCCTCCACCTGACCTCAGTTTGACTACTTCAACAGCCTTTTAACTGGACTCACTGTTCTCAACTGAAATCCTCTTCTTCGTTCATGTCCAGTGGTTATAATCCAACCTAAAACATTTTAATGGCTTCCCTTCAGTAAGTGAATACCTGCTAACTTTTCACAATGAAACTCAGACATAATATATGGAGCCTTGCATAAAACTTCTAGAAAGTAAAAATCCAAAAGGAACAGACCACTCTCTCTGTACAAAAGCACAAACTTAGAGTTGTTTGTTTTTTTTGTTTACATGTCTTTCTCCCTCTGTTATACAGTAAGTTCCTCAAGAATAAAAACTGTATCTTATTTAAACTTTGTTTAAACACTTATTTAAAGTTTAAATAAGTGTTTAATTGTTTTCTTAAAATAAATAAATGAATGTTTTATTATGTGTTTGTTTAAATAAGTGTTTGGGTCCAAATTAAGGATGCCACCAAGTAGGTAACTTGAAGTAATTATTTATAAAAGCTAATAAACAGCATAATGGTTAAGAGAGATTGGTGATTTTGTAAGAACTAGGATCCAATCCCAGTTCTGCCACTTTCTACTAGCAGGGTAATATTGGAAAAGTTATTCAGTCTCTGTAAGTCTCAATTTTATCTGAAAAATTCAGCTAGTAAAAACACCTAGTCAGGGTGGTTATTATGGAATTATATTAGTCAATGATCTAAAGCCTTTAACATGATAACCACTTGAAAATAAGCACTCAATAAATATTAAATACTAGTATTTTATTTGTATCTCCAAACCTGGTAAGATAATTGAATATAATTAAATTTCCATTCATGTTGGGTGGATGAGATAGCATCTCTCTTAGTATGGAAAAAAGTGACACAGTCTAGGTTCATGACAAACTCTTTCATATACACATAGTATTGATAATCCAGCTTTCCTTAGGCCCAAGTTTTCATATAGTCATAGGTAAGTTTACATGTCATATTAGTGTGGTTTTACTATGATCATTCCATACCACTTATTTCCAAGGCATACTATACTTAAAGGATTTCTAAGGTTTCATTTGTTCAGATAAATTTTTGGGGTCAACTTAAAGGATTTCTAAGATTTCATTTGCTCAGATAAATTTTTGGTGTCAATTTTAAGCCTACCTTCAATTTTCTGTATCTCCTCTTTGTATTAATTCCCAATATTAATACTGCATTCTTTCATCCAACACTGCATTATTTTTTCCATAACATATGTACACATTAATTTGAGTGTTCGTTCAAGTTACAGCACCTTAATTTGGAGAAAGGAAATTAAGAGAAGAGATGCTTTTCCATCCTTGGTTGGATATCTCCCTGTCCCCTACCCCTGTTCTAGATGCACAAACCAGCCCATACATGCTTCATCTAAGAAAACAGAAATAAGAGAATGTGGAAAGATTTTTTTCTAATATATTCCGATGTAGACAGTACTTGGAGCAAAATTTAAATAATATAAGGTCTCACTCAAGGGATAGTGGGCCCTTTTTACATATTATTGTGTAGTAGTATGTCAGTCTAGTTTAGATTAAAATTTTCTGAATGAAAAACTTATTGAAGTGTTTTTATCAATGAAGCATCATTTTAAAAAGAATGTAAGCCTCTGAAAATTATAACGTGTTTATAAACATTTTGTAATAATATATAATATATAAGGTGTTTAGAAACACACATATACACTTCTACATAATCCAGTTGCTTTTCAACATTTTTAAAACTTAAAGTTATAATCAACGTAATAAATAAAAAAATTCACACTTCATAGGTATTTTCACATTTGAAAAATTGAACACTTCAAATAAAATATTGGGGAAATCCTAAAACATTTTTAACGTTTGCTTTTTCAACTAAAAATTGGATTTGTGTTTTTCTAAAAGAGAAAAAGTAAAATTTGATAAAAATAATTAAAATGTTCTCTAATAGTAATAACTTTGCAATGAAATGAGTGTATTTATTTGAAGAATTATCATTGATAATTAAGATTTTAAAACAAATTGAGTCTCTCTACATCGTTAATTCAAGCAATAAGGCAAAAACTACTTTCCATTTATATAAAATAAGGAATCATCGTATTGGTGCTGTATGCATCCCATTAAGGTGGTGTGTTTATATATATATATCTCATATATATATATGACATATATATGAGATATATATGACATATATATGATATATATATGTCATTTAAGTAGATATATATTCATTTACCCAACAATATTTTGATATAATCTTCTAACAGAAATATGCCAATCCACTCTAAAAGTAATCACCTAAATAACTGTGTCATAGGTATGTACAATTTAGAGAATGGAGAATGAATTATAAAAGCTAAACAAAAGCTAACTGATTTAATAGGGAAATGACTTTAAAAGAAACAAAGGAAACGAGTAATGGAAAATAATTTTTAAAAATGAATAGATTTAGAATTTTTTTTATTTTTAACTTTTGTGAGTACATAGTAGGTGTATGTATTTATGGGGTACATGAGATGTTATGATAAAGGCATACAATGTGAAATAAGCATATTTTGTGGTATCTAAAAATCAAAACAATTGAAGTCATGGACATAGAGATTAGAAGCAGAGTGCTGAAAAGGAATTGCAAAAGGAAAAAATGTACAGACTAAATATAGAAAAAGAAAAATAGTTTTAACTCTGTACAAACTCTGAAAGGCAGTGAAAACCTACCACTGTGGGATGACTATAGTGAACATTAATATATTATACAGTTTTTTTTTTTTTTTTTGAGACAGAGTCTCGCTCTGTCGCCCAGGCTGGAGTTCAGTGGCGCAATCTCGGCTCACTGCAAGCTCCGCCTCCCGGGTTCACGCCATTCTCATGCCTCAGCCTCTCCGAGTAGCTGGGACTACAGGCGCCCGCCACCACGCCCGGCTAATTTTTTGTATTTTTAGTAGAGACGGGTTTTCACCGTGGTCTCAATCTCCTGACCTCGTGATTCGCCCGCCACGGCCTCCCAAAGTGCTGGGATTACAAGCGTGAGCCACCGCGCCCGGCCTATTATATAGTTTGAAATAGCTAGTGAGTGTATATTGAATGCTCCCAACACAAGTAAATTATAAATGTTTGAGATGCTGGATATGCTAAGCATCCCGATCTGATTACTGTAACATTATATATAGTGTAGTAAAATTAATTATCCATTATATATAGTGCAATTAAAAGTAATTGCAAAAACTGCAATTACTTTTGCACCTACTTAATTTATCTATATATATAAACATTGGTATGCACCCCCCAAATATGTGCAATTATTATATGTCAATTTAAAATATGTATATTATTATTAAATATAAAAAGGGGGTTGTGAGACTCTCAGCTTCTGCCTGTATAAGATCATTATTTTCTTTATGTTTTCTACTCCCCAGTAGTTGTAAATAAATGAAATTTACAATTTTGTTTGTTTATTACCACATCCATAAATCAGGATTTATGCAAACATGTTAGATGCTTTTCACATTGGTGGAAATGGGTAGAAAATTGAACTGACCTCTGTATTAACATCTCACAATCTCATTTATTCTACTGGCCCCTAATTTAATAGCAAGACTAAATACAAGAACATGCCAAGCAGGATTTTCAAACAAATGAGATCATGTTGCTTTATGAACTGCAAATAAACATTTAATTGCATAGTATTAAAAGGAAAGATACAATTAGAGGAATGTAACCTCTTCTTCAATGAAAATTTTGAGCGAACTACAAAGAAAGTGCCAACATCATCTACAATTCTACTAGTTTTTTATTGCTACTGGTATATAATTGTGAATTATAACTCTATATAAATAATTTGTAATGAGTTCCATAATATCAATAAAAAACAAATTAAGCAATCTGGTAAAATAATTCATATCAGAAATCTGCTATTTTTCAGTTTTGTCATGTATGTAAGCCCATTTCCAAATAGTGTCTAATGAATTCAATTATGAATGTTAATTACCTGACACTTTCTTGAGTTTGTACTTGTTCTCTCTGCCTGAATTTTTTTTTTTTTAATCTCACTCTCTATTTTTTGCCTGTGAGATATTCCTAGTTATCTTTTAAAACTCGGCCCAGGAATCTCAACTTTTTTGAATCACTTGCTTTGATATCTGTATTAGTCTATTCTCACACTGCTATAAAGACATACCTGAAACTGAGTAATTTATGAAGAGATTTAATTGACTCAGAGTTCCACAGGCTATACAGGAAGCATGGCTGGGTGGCCTCAGGAAACTTTCAGTTATGGTAGAAGGAAAGGGGAAACTTGCACATTTTCACATGGCAGAGCAAGAGAGAGAGAGCAAAGAGGGAAACGCTACACACTTTTAAACAACCAGATCTCCTGAGAACTCACTGTCACAAGAACACCAAGGGGGAAATCTGCCCCCGTGTTCCAGTCACCTCCCACCAGGTCCTTCCCCTAACATCGGGAATAACAATTCAACATGAGATTTGGTAGGGACACAGAGCCAAACCTCTCATACTATCTTATGAGAATTAGACATATTTCTGTATAATTGCTATCTTTTATAAATCCTCCTTTTTAAATTATTCTTTTTAACATTTATGTGCTTATATTTCTAGCTCCCCTAATAGACTGTAAGCTGCTTGAGACTAATGAACTTGCCTTTTTTGTCTTTGATTCTCTAAATGCTGGGATATGCTATTTTATGGAGTTGAACTGAAGTGATATATTACCTTTTTTTGAGGATTTTTGAAAGTCTTAAAACTCACTTGAAATATTAGCAGGCATTATATTATTTTGCTATCAGAAGAAAATAATTAACATATATTGGCCTAATACTTACAGTCTACTCTGAAGTGGGTAGAGCAAAAAGTTAATATACCTACTCGAAATCCTTCTGGTATGGAAGACTAGAGCTTTATATCTAACATTAAAGAGAACAGTATTTCTATTAACTGAACTGAGATGGTATGAAGTCTTTATTTGAGTTGGGGTTAGGACAGGAAAAGAACAGTAGTAAAAATCCTCCTAGAATACTGTGGGGTTGAGTTTCTACTAAGAGAAAGGGCAAGATGAAAGCAGTTTTAACCAGATTCGTGCTATTTCCACTAACTTTCTCATTCTTTTGGTTTTTGCTATGACACACTTGATTCTTAATTTACTCATCACAGATTATAACATACATGATAGAATAGGAAGGAATATTGTAAATGAGAAGAAAATTATATGCTCTACAATTTAGAAAAAGGTATTTTAAGAATGTTTGAGAATAGGGTAGGGTTGAGTCTCTGAAAGTGACTTAGCATATTAAAAGAGAGGGGAAAGACAGTCATTTCAATGGAAGAGAGGTAGAGAAAAAGAGCAAATGAATAAAAAAAAGTTTAAAAGAAAAGGGAAAAAAGCAAGCAGAGCGATGGGAAGATAAGATTCTCAAGACGGGGAATGGTGACAGCAAAGTCCATAGACATCAATGATTCTAACTTCAGTATCCCACTTACCACCACACAAGAAATATAGGCAATTGGGAGTTAAATACCTATTAAAATAAGTAGCAGCAGGAGGCTTAAATCCCAATATTCCTGACCTTTTAATAAAAGATTCTCTACACAAAAAGAAGCTGTGAGAAAACACCATAAGAAGATAAAACATCAGTATAGAAGTGAATAAACAGTGCCCTTCAGTTTATTTTTGTAAATCACTGTTGACAATTTCAGTGAACTGGATTTGATATCTCAGGATTAGATATACAGATTTATCTGAAACTCCTGACTTCACTGACATAAGAATTGAGGCTCACTGTTTACTTCTCAGAGACAGTGGAGTTTTGAGTTTATTTTTTTAAATGTTTTCCCAAAAATTGTCTGAATGATGAAAAGTAGGGCCTAATTTAGTTAAATTGTTATCATAATAAATATGGTGGTTCAAAAAATGTTAGTCAAAACTCTGTGATGGTAGACCTATAGGAGGAGTGGTTTTATAATTAATGGCACATATTAGATACAAGTGATTTTACAGGCAAGAGGCCTTAAAGAAAATTCCCAATAGATAAGAGCAAAATCCTTCCTTTGAGAGGATAATTTACACCTCATAGACTGATAATAATTTCTGAAACAGAAATTGAAAAACGGAATCTCCATCAGTTTTAAATAAAAATTTTACACTAATAGTTACTATATTTTAGGACTTTTAACCTTCAATTTAAAAGCATCATGCCATCAAGAAGCATGTAATGATAGCATTTGACAGTGATAGTGATAATATAAAACTTCAAGCTATTTTTATATATTATTCAATGGTTTACTTTATAATGTTATACATTTATTTCTGTCTCTTATGTAAACAGGACTTTTGTGGAAATTGAAATAAATATCTACACAAATTTGAACCAAGGACAATTGTGTCCTTCATAGTAAGAAAGCACCTATTTCTTCTGGTCACATGGCCCTCCATAGAAAAGGGAGCTTTCTCGGACATCACAATATAGTTGAGTAGCCACATGCACCTGTATAACAAGTCTCATTGGTTTTCTTGCTTGTTTTTAATATTTCAGTAATACATTGATATTGATTTAGAAGTGTCTTATAGAAAGGAACTTACTTTTTTTAAAAAACAAGATCACTTAACATTTCAACTCATGAAACTATTTTAGGAACGTGTTTTGGTTAGGGAGTCCCTTAAATTACAAACTATAGGAAGTCATCTCCATAAATAGCAAGCCATTTTTTTTATCCTTAATCTTTCTGCTTGAGCTGTCAGAAAACGAAAACAACAAAAAATATTTTTAAATAGTGACCTTTATCACAAATCGAGAACACTAACTTTATTTTCAAGGCAAAATATATTTTTGCTTCCAGCAAAGAGCCACTGGAAAAAAATCAACAGCCACAAAAAAAATCCTGTTCATACCATATGTTTAAGTGATAGCAAAGAATGAAAGGCAGCTAATTCTCTACTACTATTTACTTATCTCCCCTCAATAGATAAGGATAGTCGGCAATACTGCTTGAGTAGTGTACAATTAAAGGTTAAGCTTTCTCCTTGGGAGACTGTGATGTGTAGGCAACTACAGTCTTTGACATCAGCCATAAGCACACTTCTATTTTAGCGATGTGAGAATAGTAAGTTGTAATTGTATAACGCTATTTATTGATCTTTCTAGAAAGAAAACAAAAACATGTTTGCTTTGTGTTTTTAAACCCTGGCCAGGTGCCCTAAAGGAGGTATGACTGTGAATTAAAGAAGTACGTTTCAAAACAATACCTATTACTATTTGAATACATAACAATTTTAAATATCTGTAATGCTCCATGCATTCTGTTTGTACAGAAATAGCTGTGACACAAAAAAATGTCAGCTATCAAAAACATAACACATCTCAGGAATAATTAGTTGTATGATTTTAAAAGCCCAGAAAGTTGCAGTAGACACTTCCAGGCTGATGAAGATCTCACTTAGGAAAACTACTTATGCATTTCCTGCTAACTTAGCAGAAAGTGCTCTCCTTGGAAAAGAACCACTGTGCAAATGTCTTCTAATATATTAAAACAAATTAAATGATTATTAGCTCACAGTCTATATTTGTAACCATATGCCAGATTTAAACAACAACAACAACAAACCCTGTAATCCACAATGATTTAAGAGATCAGGAAGAAAATGAAAGTATAATTAGGGTACGTTTAGGTTTTATTTCTAAAAAAAAAAATGCATTTTATTAGCAATTCTCATATAAAATCCACAATTGTACAGAAAGAGCTATATTATTATCTATACTGAAATTATCTGAGTCCTTATGAAAAAGATATCGAGAAAGCATATTGAAGGGTTTGTCATTTCAAGTTTCTTAGAGTTTTGGCTAGAAAAAAATGGCAAACACAGTTATGTCTTCAGTTAACATTGTCAATAGGTTCTTAGAAACTGTGACTTAAGCAAAACAACATATAAAAATACCATGTTTTTTCTCAACATTATAAGAAAATGATGTTGAACAAAGTGATGTTATTCAAGGACCTGCTGTATGTCCTTTTGCTTAATGTCACAGTTTCCAAGAATCTATCAATGATGTTAACTAAGGACTTACCATGTAACATTCTTATGATAAAAGTTGACAAGTTTAATGGGTATACTTGATGTTTCATAAGTATACCTGATTAAATTTTTTACTTTAAGCACGTATTCTTTCATTAGTCAGTTAAAAAACACATATAAAATGGAAAGTTATATAAATATATGATTGTATATACTATTTATATAAAACTTTAAAAATTAAAATAGATTGAAATTCTTGGAAAAATAAATATGAGGTAAAATAGATACATATGAGGAAGAAGGGAGGAAAATAGGTTAGTGTTACATATATGAAGCTTCAAATGTCTTTTATGTAATTTTTTTCTAAAGACATCTAAAAATGTCAAAATAGTAATAACAATAAATCTAATCAGTTTTGCATTTTCCCCCACATTATTCTCTACTATTTTTAAATATTATATGTTTTTTGAAAAAGAAAAACAGTGAAGTAAATGCCCCATTTTACTAAATCCAGTAAAAAACTTTCAGGAGATATGTTTCAAATTCAAAGAGTTTAGACTTTCAAAATGAGTCCTGAGTTAAATGCCTTCATCAAAAATATAGGAAGATCACAAATCTACAACCTAACATCACAATTCTAACAGTTCTATATTTTATAACTATATTTACACTAAAAGTGTGAGCAAGACAGAAAGGAAAACAACAGCAGTAAGTGTAAAAATTATTTGAGACAAAAATTATATCAGTATCAGAAATAACAATTTTAAGAGTCAGTTCCCTTCCATTACAGATGGATATGTTTTATTTCATCACCCAAAGTTCTGTGTGGAACATTTATTCAAATATCCAGAACTGTGTACATGAAATTTAGGAAGGGAGAAGTAAAGAGAGGCTGGATAATCTTTCTCAAGAACTGAAGCATTGTAGGGTTCACTGAATTCCCTCTGCAAATTTAATGAGTATTTAACTAGCATACTTGTTTACACCAGTGCTTCTTGTCTCTGGAAAATATCTGCTGACCCCATTATCTTGATCACACAGTATTTGCCTTCTCAATATCTGTATCACTATATCACATCACATATACATTGAGTGACTTTTCTGGTTTGGGCTATTTTTTTGTTGTTGTTGTTCAAACTATTATAAGATGGTCAGCACTTTCTGGGCCCTGAAGCATGTATTAGTCAGAGTTCTCCAGAGAAGCAGAACCAAAAAGTTGTATATATGTATATAGTGAGATTTATTTTAAGGAATGGGCTCATGCAGTTGTGAAGGCTGGAAGTCCAGAGTGCAGGGCAGGCCAGCAGGCTGGAGACCCAGGAAAGAGTGACAGTTTGAATCCAAAGGCAGGTTGCTGGCAGAATTCTCTCTTCCTCCATGGAGGTCAGATTTCTTCTATTAAAACCTCCAACTGACTGGATGAGACTCACCCGTACTATAGAGGGTCATCTGCTTTACTATAGGTCTACTTATAAATACTAATCTCATCTATACCTTCACAGAAACATCTAGAGAAATGCTTTAATAAATATTTGGGTATCTTGACATAGCCAGGCTTGATACATAAAACTAGCCATCACAAGTAAATACATATTTCAACAGAATAAAATTTTGGGTAGACAAGATGTATGTATACATGTTTTTAGGCAAAGAAAACTCAAAGTTCAAAGAAAGATAATAGAAAGGAAAGGAGAGAATATACTAACTGACATAGGTAACCAACTGAAACCTAAGACTCTGAAAAGCAACGTAATAAGACGTTTATATTTCTTTACTCATGCAGTAGTACTTTTCACTCCAAAGTTGTCCAATTAAATACTGAAGGTAGATTGCAAACAAAGTGGTTATGGATGGTTTGCATATTGTCAGGCATTTTTCACTACATTAATTATGTTATGCTAGTATATAATACACTTCAGGGTGTTAAGGTCTTAGTGGCTATATCATGTGGATTTTGGCACATGTATTTGTATATTAAATTATTTATAACAATTATATGACTTACATATTTGAATATTAATTTATTTAAAACACACAAATATTTCCATTTTTATACTTGCATCACAATGATCTTCATACTTCTTACAACCTATAAATTTTAAGTTACTGTTTTACCTCTTTTGCTATGAGTTAAAAATAGTGTACTGTATTAAATTAAGTAATGTATGCATGATGAGCATTTTTTAAATAGAAAATGTTTCAAAGATAACTTTTCATCAGGCATTTGCTTAAAAAATAATGATACTGAAATAAAAAGTGCTTCAGTTCTAAAACCAAGTTTGAGACCATAGGACTTATACCAACTTGCATTTATCTCCTATTGTGGGATCATTACCTGCCCAGAGCATGGAAGAATGAAGTCTCTACCTACATGCTTTAAGGACATTTTATTTATATTTCTGCTGTAACCCCTATCACATGGACTTTTTTTCTTAGATATTTTTTGAATAGATTTTGAACTCTGACACCTTTAAATTTCCAAAACACTGGACACAGCAGTTTTTACATGTAGTAACTTCTTAATAAATGTTGGGTGAGTGAATAAAGCAATAAGAAAAATGACAATTATCTTTATCTGCTACTACTCATGTTCCATAGACAAGTAAAATTAAGATTGATATATGAAACCCAGAAGTGATTCAATCTAGAATTTTAAATTTGTTGTTTGTTCCTGCCACGAACCTATGAATAAATGAAACAGAATACAAAACAAACACAAAAAATGGTGGTGCCTGGCACCCTAGGCCACCCCTTGTGAGGTTGTTTCTCAAGGGACTCTGTGTGCCACTGTGACTCCTAAGAGCAGTTTAAAATTTACCATTAAAGACTAATCCCTAAATTGTGCAGATAAGGTTCCTGAGGACGAAAATATTTATATGAAATGACAAACGTCACAGACTTAAATATTTATATGAAATCACCAAGGTCACAGACTTAATTAAGTGGCTGAACTCAGGCCTAGAACTAGGATCATCTGATTCGCAGTCACTTTTTGTTCTCACCGTGCCTATCATAGAGACTAATTATTTTTGCAAAATTTAGCTTCCCTATTTATTTTTGAATAAAATTAAAGAAAATTTAAGGTACAAAACATTTCATTCTTATTTTAGAAAAAAAAAAAGACATGACCATTTTTCAGCCAGGAGAACTTTTCAGCATAGTTCAAATGTATCAGTTGTGTTGAAAGAAAAGTCCTTCAGGCTATTCTAAATGCACAGTTCATGACTGATTTAATCACTTCCCTTTATGTCATAACCTCTTACTGAAAAATAACTTCACTTATTCTAGGTGCTGAAATTATTTGCAAAAAAATTTACAATGGCAGAAATTATTTTTCATTTCAAAGCACTGAAAATTTGTAGTAGAGAAATTTCTTTAAGGGGGAAGGTGCAAGAGTGCTACACAAATCCTTGTATATAGACTGGCATAGATTCATCACAATTACATTCTGGATACACTTTCTCTTTGCTCTCTGCTTGTTATGCTTTCGTGCCTTTTCTCTTGGAGACAAATGCCACATTTTTTAAAAAAGGTCTCAGCTGAAGATTATTATCAACCTTGAATTCACAAGCTACACATATAATGTTCCTAGCCCACAGGTGATGCTGTACAATTACTTGTGGAATATAACTTTAAATAAATTATAATGAGTAAGTTATTGCTAAATTATACCATTCCTCAGGATGAGACATCCCTTAATCAAGTCAGCTAAATACTAAGTCTGACTCGTGTATGTAGATGAAGCCTACATCTTTCAATGCACATAAAAGAAATATATTTTTTCTTCTCATATATTTATACATTCATTCTATACATGTTTACTATGTATAATTACTATGCAAGGTACTGAGCCAAATGACTCAGACAGAAACTTTGCCTTCAAGTTCCTTACAATCTAACACATAAACATAAATAATTCAATGGAAAATGTGAAAAGTGCTATAAAAACAGCTTAACTAATGTATCACAGGAATTCTTTGATGAGAAGACAGTGATTTTTCATATGGGTAAGGAAAAGGCACAGAGTTTAAGCCAATTGAACTTGGTTTTAAAGAACAGTCAGAAACTGAGGTGATAGAGGAGAGTAAAAATAGAGAACAAAAAATTACAAACAGAAAAAATAAAGTGACCAAAAAAGTGACCTCAAGGTAAGAAAACCTAGAATATATAGAAACTGTAACAAGAAGCTCATGCCAATAGGAACGAATGTCGAAAATCAGCCTAGAAGATAAGTTGGAGACAGAAAAATACACATACACATATAAATAAATGTGTGTGAGAGTGTGTGTAAAGAGAAAGATAATTAAGAATTTTAGGCACAAATACTTCATAACACACCTGTTATTTAAGAAGAAAAATGCATGTGTGTCTAATTTAGATAAGAAAGGGATACAGGAAGCAGGATACCTAGTAGTTGTTATCATAACATAGTTAAGTTGTTATCATAACACGCCATGACAGAAGTAAGGAGAAATTGAACCTGTGTTCCCTACTAATATACAGTAGCTTGTATATTGCTGTAATTTACATACAGCTTATTATTCCAAACATAAAGCATAACTGTCATATCATATAGATCCCAAAAGTGATACATAGGTTAGATCTTTTTAGATTGGATCTTTTATTTTAAAGCCACACCTCACACATATCTTTTCTTTTTCATTATGTAGGTTGATATTGAGACCTTTTCCCCTGAGTTCTGCATCCTCTACACTACCTAGTGTATTCAGTGAACAACAACACTGTAGGTTTGAATTTAGTAGAAAAAGAGACTTTCTAATCACCAAACTTGACTAGTCTCTCAAGTATCAAGTCTTACTTTTAAAATGGATTTCAAACTTATATATAAACCATTCAATATTTTTTTCTGTGCAAAATTGGCTGTTAATGTCAAATTTCTCATGGAAGTGCATTTTCCCATTCTACTAGAGCCACAAGATCCTAAAGGAAAAATGGAAAATTTAGTTCCCTATATATATTGTATAATATTTCATATAAGCCTCTTATGTGAATTTATTTTACATTATTTATAATTTTCCCCTACTCATTTCCAAAAACGCTAGAGGGATTTTTTTTTTTTTCTGGGAAAGCTGCCAAAAAAGTTCATTTTATTGCTTCCATTGAGAAACACCTTTAGCACTTTAGAGAGAAAGCTTTTCACTGAAATATAATTTAGCAATTTGGAAAGATGGGAGAAAGTTCTAAATTTTTGACATATCATCCACCAACTGATATAACCCATTTCCAAATATATGAAATAAGCAACCTACTTAAAAGATATAATCTCTGCAAACTGCTCATTTAAAAAATGCAACAAGTGGCAGCAGTTTGTCTTTTGTAAAAGAGAAAAATCACTGTAATTAATCAATCAAATCGCAGGCAGCAATAAGATCATATAATTTACAGTTGCATTCTAGTATCAAAGTGTGACCTAAAGTTTATTAGACACTGCCCTTCCACAAGCATAACAAAATTCACCTGAGGTGTATTCTTGAGTTACATGAGGATGCATTTAGAAACTCTTCCCCTCTCTGGTGCCTCACTGCCCACCATTCCGGTACTGCTTTGCAAACCCTACCTAGACACAATGGTCTCCCTCATTTCCTTGAGTACATGCTCCTCTCCATTTTAGAGCATTCTTCCATGTTTCTATTCTTTCTCACCGGAACGCTCTTCCTGTGCAGTTTCCCTCTCGCTCACACCTCATTCTTCTGACGTCTGCTCCAGTACCACTTCCTCAAGGACATCTCCCCAGGCCCAACACTAGGTCCACGTTATATCCTCTCCTGATGGTGTACTTCTCCTTCTCACATTCTTC
Organism: Symphalangus syndactylus; assembly: GCF_028878055.3. Taxonomy (NCBI): domain Eukaryota; kingdom Metazoa; phylum Chordata; class Mammalia; order Primates; family Hylobatidae; genus Symphalangus; species Symphalangus syndactylus. The sequence goes on from NC_072432.2 coordinate 45,769,758, forward strand.
CCAGTTGTAATTCACACAATTGATACTCTGGTGGGTCGTTTGAGGTATACAGAAGTATTAGAAAATAAGATTTTCTCTGAATATAAGAATCCTGGAATATAAGTTTCACAAGAACACGGAAATGTCTCTGTTGTTCACCCGGCACTTAGTAACTGAGTAGTATTTTGACCATAAACCTCAAAAAATACTTGCTCAATAAATGCATTAAAACATTACTCCAAATGAAAAAGAAAGAAAATTAGAAGTATCCTTTTTATTTCACATAAATTCTAGTGCCTTTCAAAGATATGGGCTCTATTAGGATTTTTCTATTTTAAAGTAGTTTTAATGAATAGAAATTTAAAGTGGTGCTATATAAAAGTAGTACTAATTTTCATTCCATAATCATGAAGTTGTAAAACATTAACAGCTAGACGTACAGTAGAATCTTAACCAAGTAGGAAAACAATTACATGACACTTAAAAATCAACCTCTTAGAAATGATTTTTTTAAAATACTCTAGTTTGGTTTTATCTGAGTTTCTGGGACAATATAATATGTGAATAATTGGAAAGTAATCTAGAGACATTGCAGGGGTGCAGTGTTTTTTTTTTTTTTTTTTTGAGACGGAGTCTCCCTCTGTCCCCCCAGGCTGGAGTGCAGTGCCACCATCTCGGCTCACTGCAAGCTCTGCCTCCTGGGTTCACACCATTCTCCTGCCTCAGCCTCCAGAATAGCTGGGACTACAGGCGCCTGCCAACACGCCCGGCTAATTTTCTGTATTTTTAGTAGAGGCGAAGTTTCACCATGTTAGTCAGGATGGTCTTGATCTCCTGACCTCGTGATCCCCCCGTCTCAGCCTCCCAAAGTGCTGGGATTACAGGCGTGAGCCACCAGGGGTGCAGATTTGATGTGAATGTTCCATGCCATATAGAAACCACTGTGTTTGTGTATACATAGCATTCACATAACATTTTTCAGAGGTTAATAAATGTAATAATTTTAGTTATATTTATGCTTCATTTGATCAATAAAACTGTATTTATACGGAGAATCACAAGATTTTTAAAGTTGAAAAAATTTATATAAGGAAACTTGTAAGATACTACCCAAATTTATCCTTATGCATAATGCTCATTTTCATATAGTTAAGTACTTTTCTCTGTATTCTTTGCTGATCAGGTAATGAATAATTAATAGAATTCGAAGCCAGGTGACCAATAAGTGGAAAAAACATACAAATCTAATTATTTTGTCATTGTTTGAATGTGGGGAAGAAAAACACATTTATGACTTACACTCAAATTTTGTAAGTAATAACAGAGAAAACAATGTGTCATTATTCATTATTTATATTTCTCTAACAAGAAAATTATCTATATGTCATGTACTATTATGACATAGTACTGTTTATTTAAACACTAAGAGGCATTTTTGGGGAAATCTAATAATGTTTTGGCTATGGCCAAAGTGTGCATGCTGTGGTTTAGTGCACACATATTTGCAATTATATTCAGTTTTGTAATATTGTCTTTGAGCCATAATCACTATTTTGATTTCAGTAAGAAAGAAACAGTCAGTGGTCTTAATTTTTTAAGGACAGTATAATTTAGCTTTATTAAGTTATACATTGTATTTTAAAAATCTCAAACATAGCTTAAATGTTTTCTACTTGTAAAAAAAAAAATCAAAATTTGAGAAGAAAATTAAAAGGTAAGTTGTAAAATTTAATTTCTGGATGATAAAAGCCTTTCACAAACACTAGGTAACTCTTTCAACAATGCGCACTCCTAGGCAGTATTACTCATCTTTTTATATCCTCTAATATAATACCTGGAAATTTTAAAACATAAGTGAAAGAAATAAATCCATGTCTTTAAAAATGACTTTATATGCATAATAGTAACACAATGAATATGTTTCAACATGTACATTAAAATTCATTTGGTGCAATAAATATACATTGGTTTTTGATACTTACGTATGCATATATGTATATGAATACATATACATATGTGAATATACATATGTGAGGCCATACTCTCTATGAACCCATTCTCTGCTAATGACTGAGCAAGATAGCATTAGCAAGACAGGTCCATTTCTAAAAGATGTAATACTCCTCTGACAGGCAACTTTGGCACAATGACTCCCTGTTGGCCTGGCCAAAATTTTTTAAAAACTATGCTTCATCCAAGATTCTGTCAGTTCAACTCTCCTTCCTTCTCCCCCTTTCTTCTTTCCCAGGGATCAGAACCGCTTCAATGTTTGATGGTTCTTCCTGCCTCCTTTATTTCCCTCTCCTTCTTCTCTCACAGGCATTTTCCCAGTAAATCTCTTGCATGATGAATTCTGACATGGCATTTGCTCTTCAGAGGACATGATTTAATGCATGTATACACAAACACACACACACACACACACATACACACCCACACACCCCCCCACACACAAATGCCACATATTCATAAGTAGAAAATCATACGTAATATAAGTTACATGGATACATATAGACTGACAAGTGCATAAGTGTATGCACACACACACACACACACACACACACACACACCTGTCAGTCTATCTCTATGTATCATATATAGAAACATATGTATATATAATATATATGGTAAATATATATATATATATATATATATATATCATATGTATTTGCTATCTACTCATGAATGGGCAGGTGACAATTCACAAAATATTATTAAGTACTTCCAAATACAAGTTCTCACAAATTGTTATTATATGTATTAGTCTCACTTTCATGCTTAAAATAGCACAGAAAACTTCATAAGAAACTTACATTAAAAACCTAAAGAGGGCCGGGCACGGTGACTCACCCCTGTATTCCCAGCAATTTGAGAGGCCAAAGTGGGTGGATCACCTGAGGTCAGGAGTTCAAGACCAGCCTGGCCAATCATGGCCAACATGGTGAAACCCCGTCTCTACCAAGAATACAAAAATTAGCAGGGTACAGTGGCACATGCCTGTAATCCCAGCTACTCAGGAGGCTGAGGCAGGAGAATTGCTTGAACTTAGGAGGCAGAGGTTACAGTGAGCCAAGATCGTGCCACTGCACTCCAGCCTGTGTGAGAGTGAGACTCTGCCTAAAAAAAAACCTAAACAGATTTACCCTTGCTAAATTTGCTAGCCAAAGCATGACAAAAAGGCAATGTTGACACTTAGAGAACATTTCCATATATGTTATAAAGAAAATTTACGTGGCATAATATTATTTTTATTAAAACTTTCACTGCTAGGGCATCTGTGTTCGATAGCGAAGTATATAATGGTAGCTTTCCACAATTATGTATGCCATGACACTACTTTACCTGTCTTTTACACTTATACATCCTTGGCTTTTTACAATTCTGAATGGATAATAAATTAAATGATGAATGAATGGATGAATATGTAGTGATTCAACAATGACTAGCAGAGTCTCACATTCTTAGAAAAACATGGTTTACAGTGGAGAAAGCCAAATCACAAGACAGCCCAATCCTGGATTTGTTTTAGTGCTTATCTGGCTATTTACAAACATCTTATCTTGTGACCCTCCCAAAGTCTAATTTTCCACTAATACAATAATTTGTATTTCACATGGATCTGACAATGAAATATTATTTTCAACTATCATATGTTATACAAACTATAAAAGATGAGCACCAAATTCAAGGAAAAAGTAAGGCTGTGAACTGGATGTTTCCCTATCTTGCTGGCAGCACTGTAAGTTATGGAAATCAACTTTGCATTACAAAACAAAAACTTAAAAATGTTGAGCCTCTTTACTCTAACAATCTCACTTCTGAAAAATTATCCTAAGGAAATAATCCAAATATGGTAAAACCTTAGTGACATGGAGATCTAAAGGAGTCCTATATGTAGTAGCAAAACCCAAGAGTAAGTCATATATAATGTATAATTATGGGAGAAATAGCTAACTAAATCATGTTACCCAATAAAATATTGCATGATAATTTCTAATTATATTTATGAGAAATAGGTAATAATGTAGGAAATATCATCATAAAATGCAGGTGTGGAGAGGGATTATCTATTACATGAGCAATATGACTGCAATAATCTTTATAAATAAATATCAAGGATGAAAATCTAAGGCTCCAGAATATTGGAAGTGATTGTGAGGAATAATGAGATTGAAATTGATTTTTATGTATTAGTTCCTTTAAAACATGTTCCTGTTAATTAAAATGTTTTAATAAAATATTTAAATGTGTTTATGCTTTTTACCCAAATGTATCTTACATAATTTTTACCTCATTTATTTGATTTTAATAATTGAAATTTTTGGAATTTTTCATAAATTCCTAAAAATAAAATTTTCGCAAATTCCATAAAATTAAATTATTAAAATCACATAAATGCAGTAAAAATGTCTCTTCCATTTACGTAAATTTTTATTTTTTTAGATGTTGATCTTAATATGGATTTAGCACTCGTGTACTATTTTCCTAACTGGGCTAGTTACCTAATTTGTATATAATTTGGTAAGGATGTGATAAAACAAATATACTTTAAAAATCAATACTACCCGGGCTGAGTGTGGTGGCTCACACCTGTAATTCCAGCACTTTGGGAAGCCGAAGTAGGAGGATCACTTGAGGTTAGGAGTTCAAGATCAGCCTGGCCAAGATAGTGAAACCCCATCTCTACTAAAAGTTAGCTGGGCATGGTGGCATGTACCTATAGTCCCGGCTATTCAGGAGGCGGAGACAGGAGAATCACTTGAACCCAGGAGGTAGAGGTTGCAGTGAGCTGAGATGGTACCACTGCACTCCAGCCTAGGCAGCCTGGGCGACAGAGTGAGACTGTCTCAAAATAAATAAATACATACATACATACATATATACATAAAATAAAAATCAATACTACTACTCTACAGAAAAATCTTATCCAAGAATGTCTTTGCACTAGTCATTTCATGTAAGTTTACTTGGCCATGAGGTCTTATGTTAGAAATGCCTTATTATTTGACTATTTTTCAACATAAGTGATATGTTTGTTTTTGTTTGTTTGTTTAAAGCACTTCAGCTAGTCAGCAAGAGTTCGGAATATTTAAATTTTTGATCCTCCTCCACCCCAAATTTCTGTTTTGAAATTCTAACCCATAAGGTGATGGTATTAGGAGGTGGGGCCTTTGGAAGGTGATTAGGTCACAAGGGCAGAGCCCTCATCATTGGAATTAGTCCTTTTATAAAAGAGAGCTCAGAATGTTACCTTGCTTCTTCCACCATGAGAAGACACAGCTAGAACGTACTGTCTGTGAACCAAAGGATAAGCCCTCATCAGATTTGGAATCTGCAAGCACTGTGATTTTGGACTTCTCAGCATCCAAAACTGTGAAAAATAAATTTCTGTTGTTTATAAGCTATCGAGTTTATGGTACTTTGTTCTAGCAGCCCAAGTGGACTAAGGTAAGAATAGCTGTGAGAGCCAGCTATTCATAAAGCAAAGATAGGAAAATAATAGAACTGTGTGGGCTGGTGGAAAAGGCAACTACTACTTGGTTTGGGAAATAAGTATAAAGGGACTCTAGTGTGACTCAGAAGAGCACTTGACACCCTTCAGCTGTTTTTCACTCACATAGGTGCACACAATCTGCCCTTAGAAGGTCTGCCAATAGTTTGCCTTGGGAGGTGTTAGCATAGCCATTTCTGAAGATAATTTTATCTTCCTTTTCCTCTAAGGGGTCTTAACCCCTTATTTCATTGGACTAGTTTTTTTTTCACTTATAGAAGGAAACCACATACACAAAGCAAATCTATTTTTGAAATCTTGAGGTAATGTATTATCACATAAATACAAACTGGAATATATTTTATCTAAAGTTATTTTTGCAAAACCAATGCATTACTCTCTGAAATCTTATTTACGGTTGTTTTAAAATATTAAAGTAATATCACAGTTATAAAAGTACTTTTAAGGAGGATAAAAAATACATAGAATCATAGGATTCTGAGTAAGGTAATCTAATTTAGTGTTTCTGAACCCTTGCTGACTAGCTGAAGTGCTTTAAACAAAATCATCAGTCTTTACAGCAGATCTGTTGGATAGAATCCAAAAAGGGATGGTGCAGGAGCAAATCAAGGAATTGGTGTTACTTCAAAGGTTATCAGGTAAAACTTGAGAACTTCTGCTGTTAATCATTCATGCAGAGCAGATATTCTCTGCATGATATTCTCTGCATTTCACCCAAGTGGTCCACCAATCTATGCAAGGTGTTGCAATGGAACAGGCTGTAGACTTAGCAGTAACTCTATATAAAGTTCCCCATGAGTCAAGTAAATATACAAAATGCAGTGGAGCTAGAGCCACTGGATAGTAACTGAGGAGACCTCAAAAACAAGTTCCAACAGTGTGTACAGCTTGGGGTTCACTCTAATGGAGGCTAGCTAGCTTGGATTCAGATTGAATCTCCCATATCAGAGAACTTTACAATAGGTCTTCTAAAGAATTCATGAATGAGCCTCATAGGAGAGCCACACAGAAGTCTGCAAAGCAGAGAAAGCAAATAAATAATAGTATTAGTAAATGTTGAATAAAGATACACTTAACACTTTCTGCTCTCTCTTCTCTGACCTAACATACTGGAGCAACTATACATCAAAGAGAAAGAAGAGACATTTATCTCAGAGTCAGACCTTGTGGTATTTCTTTGCCACTCCAATTTGTTAGGGTCTCAATTTGTGGTCACACCAAGGAGAGGTAAGAACATACAATTTAAATCAAATATGGGATAAAGCCAGGTGTGGAGGCTCACACCTGTAATCCCAGCACTTTGGGAAGTCGAGGCGGCCTGATCACTTGAGGTCAGGAGTTTGAGACCATCCTGGCCAACATAGTGAAACCCCATCTCTACTAAAAATACAAAACTTAGACAGGTGTGGTGGCGTAACCCTGTAGTCCCAGCTACTCCAGACCTGAGGCATGAGAATCGCTTGAACCCGGGAAGCAGAGGTTGCAGTGAGCTAATATCGGTGCCACTGCCCTCCAGCCTGGGCAACAGAGGGAGACTCTGTCACCAAACAAACAAAAAATATGGGATAAGTGTTTAATATTGATTTTAGTAACAAAACATTAGAAAAAATTAAAAATGTGTTCACAGTGACATTAAAGCATGGGAAATGATTAATAAGAGCAGAGCTAAAAATGTTAGTTGGAAAAAGTTTAGAATTATGCACTAACAAAGGTAAGATTATTCAATAAATAAATTACAACATAGTAATGCAGCCTACCTAAGATAGAATTTGTTATTTAGGGAACCACACCACAATGGAGCTAGTCTACATCATAATCCCGTAGACCTCTTCCCATGGCTTGTTCCTAAATCAGCTCTCTCCTATGCTCTATTTGTTTCATGGTTTATTGGATTCAAGGGTAGCACCTTACATTTATCCCTGCTATATTTATTGTTGGATTTCCATCATTGCTCCTTTTGAATACCAAATCTGTCATTTTACATATCACTTTTTAAAACACTCTTACAGCTTTATATAACATGAAAGTTTAATGAAATCTCCTTCAATATCTCCATGGCTGAAAAAGATTTCAAACAAATAATATAAACTTCAGACAAGAGCCTTGAACCTTCCACTGGAAGGCATCATCCTTCACTTTTATATGCTGATATGGTACTTGAAGGGTAAAGGCAAAGATTGTCAGGAATGATGCATCTCAATTGTTTAGCAGCACGACATTGTGATTATAAAACTAATTCTAGAGCAAGAGAGTCTGGGACTCAAATTACCCATCTGCTACTTGCTAGACTCATTTTACTCATCAATACAACGGCAAAAATCAAATCATCTACTTTGTAGAACTGTTAACAAGATCAAATGAGTTAAGAGATGTGAAATAATTTGAAGAGTATCTGGCACATAATAAGCCTTATATAAATATTAGATATTTTTACTAGATGATGAGTGATCATGACTCGCTAAAGTCCAGATACATGATGTCTGCTACAGTTGCCTAATAACAAAAATCCTTTCACAAACAAACAAACAAATACGGCATACATGACAAAACTTGTGATTTGTTAAGCCAATAATTTCTCATAGATTTGTCTGAAAAAAAAGTCTTCACTTTTTGGGAAAATATTTACCTATTTGTTTAAATACCAAAAGTGATACCGAAAATGTATCAATCCTCCAAAAATATGTAAAGGCAAAAATAAACATCTAAGTAAACCTACTGTCCACATGTGCTAAATTTTTAGGATATATTCTGGCATTTGTCATTTATTATGTTGCAGCAGAGACTTCTGTAATGATATTTAAAAAGAAAAGGCAAACGCCCCCTTTTTACATTATATCCATGGTATGCAAGGCACCAGTGTTGGAGAGAAGGCAGGATATATTGTGACTATCTCAAAGTACTGGCAATAATCTAGAAAACCAAATGTTGATATTGTTTCATGGGATATTACATGAATAGATGCACAGGGGACATTGGTAAAAGAATAAGCATTCAGGCATCTACAGATTTTCTTCTTGAGGGTTATATCAGATCAAATAAGAGAATTCAAAAACACAACTTTCTCCTAGAACAACTGGGATTCTTCAGTTAAAAGAAGACACTAGTTAAATAGATGCCATGGTAGTCAACGAAGAGTTGGGAAAAACAGCATGAACATGTGCCCATGGCTAAAAATACTAGTATAGAAACACACACACACACACACACACACACACAGAATGTAAACTGCCATATGAATATTATTAGATAAAATTAATAGAATCCTTACAGTATAATGCCAACATTGACTTTAGATGCCCCATCACATATACACTGAAATAAGAAAATGGGTGTTAGATATTAAGATAAAGGCCAGGGAGTATGCGAGCACAAAAAAAAAGTATGCAGTAAGATGACAATCAATCGTTGCATCTAAGTATATATGCTCCAAGATTCCTGGCAGCCTATTTTTTCTTTTAATGACAAATACATCATACTGTCCCTCTGCTTTCTTTTTTTTTAAAGTAAGTGTAAGTTTTGTGTGACATAGTTGACTTAGTGTTCAGATGCACAAACCTGCAGTTGTATAAATTGTATCCTGACATTAAAAGGAAAAAAAATGGTGAGATATTCATGAAATTTATTGGCATATATTTTTATGTTATTTCTGGCATATGTACATATAAAATAACTACAATACCAATGATGGAAAGTCATAAATAGTCTTAGAAAATACTTAACAGCCTTAAATACTCTTGGAAATTATTTATTGTGGCACACTAAGCCCAGCTAAAGTCCAATGAATAAAATCAGAAAAATGAACTTTAAAAAATGCATGTAATCTTGGCTCAAGAAAAAAATACTAGTAAAAAGAGTTCAAAGAAAGACTGTATGGATCTGAAACTAATACTGAGGTATAAATCATTTTAATAAGCAATAAAACATCTAAGCAACTTTGTTTTCTTTAGGTATTAATTCTTAAAGTGGTGGTTTACCTTGAGCCCAAGCAATCCAATTTACTGAAGCCTCAATATCCACAAGTTGCCATGTAGATGTAATATAGAAAGAAGGAAATATTAAATATGTTTTCATGTCTAAGTAATACCTTCTATATATTGATTTTGTTAGTGAAAACTTTAAGGTTAAGCAGAAAAGGACATATGAATAATCAAATATCAGCATATTAAAGACGTTGATACCAGAACCACTCAAACATTTAATAATAGTCCTTTAAGCAGTCAGCTGGGTCCAGTAGCTCACACCTGTAATCCCAGCACTTTGGAAGGCCAAGGCAGGCAGAACATTTGAGGCCAGGAGTTTGAGACCAGCCTGGGGAACAAGGCAAAACCCCGTCTACACAAATTAGCTGGGCGATTTGAGGCACACCTGTAATCCCAGCTTCATGGGAGGCCGAGACATGAGAATCGCTTGAACCTGGGAGTGGGAGGTTGCAATGAGCCAAAATTGCGCCACTGCACTCCAGGCTGGGCTACAGGGCGAGAATCTGTCTCAAAACAAAAAATAAAAATAAGCATTCCTAGAGAAATATAAATGAATCATTTTTTTTTCTGATCATTTGTCGGTGAAATGCTAGTAATAGCCCAAGTTCAGTGCACCGAATTTTTATTTTGAATTTAAAGAATCTTACAATTTAAAGTAAAATTTCTCTTTAATTGGTATAAGACCCACATGATTTAAACATGAACATCTTAGTCAATTATAGACACATAACTTATAAATTAACTAGAATCTGTCCTTCAAAATTTACTCACTTTTAAAGAATTTATACATTTGGTTGAGTTGTTTAAAAGTTGTTATAGCCAAATCTACAGCTAAATCAAACTTGTTAATATATTTTATACTATTGTATTTTGTACATAAAGCATTCATTACCCATTATTTCACATGATAAACATTATACACATAATTTTAAATAAATATACCACTTATTGGCCCAACAGACATTATTCTTATATCATAAATAAATCATTCCTTAATAAATTATCAAAGTATCAGGCATTTAGGAGATTGTTTTCCTTTGTCTTCAATATTAAATATATGTAGAAATAAGTCTAATATGTCTAATACATATTTAACACACATTTATAGCTACATATATACATATTCACACACACAAGCAACCCAAGAGAGATTCCATAACCATTATGATGCAATGTATTATTCTTAATAATCTTCTAGTGGATAGCACTTGTTCAAGACTATCTGTACACTTCGCAGTTAGAAATAGAAAATGATACTATGTCAGTTATACAAATTCAAAAATGTAAACAAACCAAAAAAAAGCTGAGAAAGTTTAAATAGTAGTAGCATTTCATAAATAAAATAAAATCAGATACCCAGAAATGTGTACTGAAATCTTTAGTCTTGTAATACCAAATTGATTATAATTAAATATTGAAAATGGGAAAATGTCAAGACTTTTTTTATTGTCACATCTCTAGTATTTTGAGAAATTTTTAATCATTGATATAGGATTCCCTGAATTTTCAGTAAGGTCAACATTTAGTGTTTTCATATTTACTTAGTTAAATGTTTGTTGCCCACACACAAAAGGTGTTTTAAATAATGACGGTTACCTGTACACATTGCCATTATTTATCCTCTAAGAATTATTAATTTAAAGGAAACTGTGAATTTAATAGAATAATTTTGTGGTACACTTTCACAGCAAGTAGAATCCACCATTAGTAATATTCCTTTCACTATGAAGACATGGAATATAATCTTTAATTCCCATTAGTCAGCAAAACTTCCTTGTGAAGTCTCATATGCCTGCTATTATCTTCTCACATGGCACACCAATTCCAGTCTCTTAAAACTATACCAAACAATCTCAGATACAACAACAAAATCTATCATAAGGTCCAAAGAAAATACAAGGATAAAAAGAAACTAGTCTATCAAGCTACTCTGATAAAATCTCTCTATGCAATATTCCTAACAAATATATCCTATGTCTAGATACTCCCAGTGATGGAGAACAAACCACTTCTTGGGGCAGACAATTCCAGAATCAATCACAGAGAATTCTTCCTCACAATGAGTTAGTCTTCCTCACCACACTTTCATCCATGGACCCTAGCACTCTTCTCTGCAACGGCATGGAAAACCTAAAGTACACTTTATATGAAAGCTCTGAAAGTTCTTGTAGAAAATAGTGAAAAGCTTTTCTTCTCTAGACTCAACATGCTAGCACCTTCAATCAGTCGTCATATGTTGTGATTCACATAGTCTCTCTCTGGTTTATTGTATTCCAGACAGGGTCTCGTTCCAGACCGACTCAAGTACGGTATGACATAAATGAAGAAGGGAACTATTATCTACTCTGTTCTAGACAGATGAATACTCATGACACTTGTCGCACATTCTTCTTCCACTGTAAAAGGCACATCTATCTTCTTCACATCTCCCCCATCATCTCCAGGGATACTGCTTCCAGTTAAGTTTGACCCTTTATGTTTTGAATAGTTACATTTTACTATTTTCTGTCATAAACTCATTCGATCACAAAGCTACACTCAGGTTGAAATAATTTACATACCCTATAAGGAAATTTGTAAAATGTCCCAAGGATCTTATTAACCCTGCCACTAATGAAAACACAAATCCGGCTCGGTGGCCCAGGAACAGAAAGAAACCTCTAGGAAAACTGCAGATGCAGTGCCCACTTACATAGGGCTCAGTAAATATTAAAAATGAAGAAGTACATAATCCTGTGTAAATAAAACATAGAAGATATACTGCTATCATGAAGACATAATAATCTTGGATATAAATATGAATTTTCCTACTCTAGCCTTCATAGTATAAAAGTAAGAATACTAACATTTGAATCCTTGAATTCCATTCCCATGTGATCAACGACAGCAAGTAATTTTCTATTTTTAAATACTCGAGTTTTCTACAGCATTATAGGGATTAAGGGGTGCTAAATTTTCATATGAGTATTTTCTCACATATCCAGTAGGAAATACAGTTGACTTCAGAGAGACCTATCAAATTACATCTATCTATATATTGTATTAATTTCCCTTTTGGAAAAATTTGTATTATTAGAAAATACTTTATTTAATTTGCTATTCGTTTTTCAAATATATTAGAAGTTATTTAAACCACCAAAATTGATATATGTGAAAATTAAATAATATAAAATTACCCTGTCTGTATTCTATTTAATTGACCTACAAAGGAGGTCAGGATAGCTTCAAATTAAGCTGTTGTCCTTTCTAAGCTCTCCATCTTTGACCTAAATATATGACACCTATCAGTCTCATTTGGATTATCTTTTAAGTCCTGTGGTCTGACTTTAACTGACATTAGAATTTACCACAGGCACAAGGAAAACAGCAGAATTTCGAATACATTGTTAGGTTATGTTTAACGCCATTTAACAGAACATTGTTTCAGAAATAAAAAAGCTACTTAAAATCCCAAATATACACATACTCCTTGATTCAGTCAGTCAGGAAGTGCCTCTGTTACACTCTACAAACTTATAAAATTGCTTTGGCTGGACCATCTTTTGCTGTGTTGCCATCAGAGACTATACGCAAAAAAAAAAAACAGCCCATGAAAACCATTGTGGAATCTCCTGAAAGGATGTTGCTGAGAATAATTGTATTATGTCACACAGTGCCTGGAACAGCCACTCCACTTGGAAAATTCCTACTCTGATATTACTACTGAAGAAAACTGAGAACAACGTATTATCTCAAAGAATAACTGGTTGTTTTAAATTTACAGACATCATGAATTGTGTAACAATTTTGAAGTGGGTTTATAGAAAACTGAAAGTTAAATCCATGATCCAACTGTGTAAAGTATATGATATGCATTATTGGCCTCATTCTAGGTTCTTCTTTTTTAATTATTCTTATTTCTGTTCTTGCTTGCTCTCTTTTAATTTCATTAAATATGTATATGTTATCTTTTAAGGAAAGTGACAAACTAATTACTGATTTGATAAATTAAAATACGATTTTAGGAAAGGTAGGTAGAGCAAGAAGGCTGAATAGAACCCTTCAGTATTCATCCTCCCCACAGGAACACCTATCTACATAAGAAAGCACCTCCATAAGATGCAAAAATCAGGTGATCAATCACAGTACCTGGTTTTAACATTATATTGAGGACAGAGGCACTGAAGGGGGTGGAAAGACAGTCTTGAATTGCTAATGCCACCCCTCCCCAACTCCCCAGCAGCAGGTGGGGAGAGAATCTGTGTGCTTGCAGTGATTGTGGGACTTTGCATTGGAACTCAGTGTGTCTGTTCCAGCAGAAAGCAACACAGGGCAAAATTCAGCTGGCACCCACAGAGGAAGCACTTAGATGAGACCTGGCCAGAGCGGAATCGTCCATCCCAGCAGTAGGAACCTAAGTTCTGGCAAGCCCCACCATTGCAGGCTAAAGCACTCCAGCAACCTACATAAAATTGAAAGGCGGTCTAGGCCACAAGCACTGCAATTCCTGAGCACAGCTTAGTGCTGTGCTGGGCCCAGAGCCAGTGGACTTGAGGTATACATGACATAGTCAGGCACTGCCTGGGGTGACTGAGGGAGTCCTTGTGTCACCCTCCCCTAACCCCATGCAGTACAGCTTGAAGCTCTGGGAGAGTCTCCTTCCTTCTACTTAAAGAGAGGATAGGGGAGAGTGAACAGGATTTTGTCTTGGAACTTGGATACCAGCTCAGCCACATTTGAATAGGGCACCAGGCAGAGTCCAGAGGCCCCCATCCCAGGCCCCAGTGCCTGGATGATACTTCTAGACACACCCTGAACAAAAATGAAAGCTGTTACTCCTAAGGGAAGGACCATTTTTGGAAAGATTCATCACCAGCTGAATAAAGAGCCCTTGGGCCTTGAGTAAACATCAGCAGATGAAGGCAATACTCATTGCAGGCCTTGGGGAAGACCTAGTACCCTGCTGGCTTCAGGTGTGACCCAGCACATTCCCAGCTGTGGTGGCTATCGAGACAGACTCCTACTGTTTGAGGAAATAAGAGGGAAGAGTAAAGGGGACTTTATCTTAAAGCTTGAGTAGCAGCTCAGCCACAGTTGTGTAGAGTACCAAGCAGGCTCATGGGGTTCCTGATTCCAAGCCTTAGCTACTGAATGGCATTTCTGGACTTGCACTGTGCCACAGGGGAGCCCACTTCAGTGAAGAGAGAGATTCAGGCCTGACAGTGTTTACTACAAGCTGACTGAAGAGCACTGGGCCTTGAGTGAACATCAGCAGTAGCCAAGTAGTACCCCACAGGCCTGGAGTAGTGGTGGCCATGAGGAGAGACTCCTTCCGCTTGAAGAAAGGAAAGAGTGGGAAAGCCATTGTCTTTCAGGTTAGCTGTCAGTTCAGAAGCAGCAGAATAGAGCACCAAGTAGATCCCTAAGGTGTGTGGCTCAGGCCTTGGCCCCCAAACGGCATTTCTGGACCCACTCTGGGCCAGCTGGAACTCCCTACCCTGAAGGGAAGGACACCAACCTGCATGGATTCACCACCTGCTAACTAAAGAACCCTTGGGCCTTAAATGACCATCAGTAGTAGCCAGGCAGCGGTAGCCATGGGCCTTAGGAGAGACCCAATACTGTGTTGGCTTTAGGTATGAGCCAGAGCAGTCCTAGTGGTGGTGGCCACAAAGATGCTTGTGTCACTCCTCCCCCAGCTCCAGGCAGATCAGCATGAAAAGAGAGACTCCGCTTGTTGAGGGGAAAGTAAGGGAAAAGAACAAGATTCCCTGCCTGGTAAACTAGGCAGTTCACCTGGATTTCATTCAAGACCACCAAAATGGTATCTCTACAAGTGTGCAAGAGTTACAGCATTACTGGGCTTGGGGTTCCCCCAATGACACTATAGTGATGACCAAAGACTTAGATTATAACACGCAATTCTATTTGAATATTTGGAAAGCCTTTTCCAGAACAATGGGTACAAACAAGCATAAACTGTGAACACTACAATAAATACCTAACTCTTCAATGCCCAGAAATCAGTGAACATCCATGAACATCAAGAGTAAAACATGACTTCACCCAATGAACTAAATAAGGCATCAGAAACCAATCTGGGGGAGACAGAGAATTCAAACTAGCTGTTTTGAGGAGGCTAAATAAAATTCAAGATAACATAGGGACGGAAAGTCTTTTTTTCTGGAAAGTCTTTCTTATTCATGTTTGAAGGATATTACTCTGTTATGAAAAAAAAAAGACACGTCAAACAATAAATAAACAAAACTACAGGCCAATATCCCTGTTGAACACTGATGCAAAATTCCTCAATAAAATGCTAGTAAATTCAACAATATATTAAAAAATCATTTATCATGACCAAATGGGTTTATCCCAGAGATACAAGGATGATTCAACATTTGCAAATCGATGTGATACATCATATAAACAGAATGAAGGGCAAAATCAATATGATCATTTCAGTAGATGCCTAAAAAGTGTTTGATAAAATTCAACATCCCTTCATGAAAAAAACCATCAGAAAACTGGGGATAGATAAAATATACTGCAATACAATACAAGCCATATATGACACATTCACAGCTAGTATCAAATTGAATGGGAAAAATCTAAAGCCCTTCCTTTAAGATCTGGAATATGACAAGGATGCCCACTTTCACCACTGGTATCCAACATTGTACTGGAAGTGCTAGCTAGAGCAATCAGACAAGAGAAAAATATAAAGGGTCATCCAAATTCTAAGGAAGAGGTTAAATTATCCTTGTTTTCAGCTTATATGATCTCATATTTGGAAAAACCTAATGAGTCCACAAGAAAACTATTAGAACTGATACACAAATTCAGTAAAGTTGCAAGACAAAAAAGTCAACGTACAAAATTCAGCAGCATATGTATATACCAACAGCAAACAATCTGAAAAAGGAATCAAGAAAGTAATCCCATTTACAACAGCTACAAATAAAATAAAATAACTGAGAATAAACTTAACCAAAGAAGTGAAAGGTCTGTACAAGGAAAACTGTAAAACATTGATGCCAGAAACTGAAGAAGACACAAAAAATGGAGATATTCAATGTTCATGGATTAGAAGTATCAATATTCTTTAAAAGTCCATATTACCCAAACTAATCTATATATTCAATGCAATCCCTATCAATATACCAATAACATTTATCAGACAAATAGAAAAAATAATCCTGAAATGTATACAGAATGACAAGACACAGGATAGCTAAAGCTATCCTAATCAAAAAGAGAAAAACTTTAAAAATCACATCACCTGACTTTAAATAATACTACAGAGCTATCGTAACTGGAAGAGCATGGTACTGGCATAAAAACAGACACATAGACCAATGGAACAGAATAGAGAACCAAGAACCAAAACAAATCCATATATCTACAGTGAACTCATTTTTGACAAAGATGCCAAAAATATACTTTGGGGAAAAGAAAGTCTCTTCAATAAATGGTGCTGGGAAAACTAGATATCCATTTGCAGAAAAATGAAACTATCTCTAGCTCTCACCATATACAAAAATAAAATCAAAATGGATTAAAAGATAAAATCTAAGACCTCAACCTCTGAAATTACCACAAGAAAACATGGGAGAAACTTTTCATGACATTAGTCTGTGCAAAAATTTCTTGAGTAATACCCCACAAGCACAGACAACCAAAGCAAGAATGAACAAATTTGATCACATTAAGTTAAAAAGCATGTGCACAGAAAAGGATACAATCAAAAAAGTGAAGAGACAACTCACACAATGGGAGAAAATATTTGCAAACTAACAATCTGACAAGGGATTAATAACCAGATATATAAGGAGTTCAGACAACTCTATAGGAAAAAATCTAATAATCTGATTTAAAAAACACTAGGCAAAAGATCTGAACAGACATTTCTCAAAAGAAGATATACAAACAACAAACAGGTACATGAAAAGGTGCTCCGTATCATTGATTATCAAGGAAATGCAAATCAACACTACAATGATCCATCATCTCCCTCCAATTAAAATGGCTTATATCCAAAAGACAGGCAATAATGAATGCTGGCAAGGGTGTGGAGAACACAGAATGTTTGTGCACTTCTGCTGGGGACTAAATTACATTAGTACAGCCACTATAGAGAGCAATTTAGAGGTTCCTCATAAAATTAAAAAATAGACTACCATATGATCTAGCAATCTCACTGCTGGATTCCTTTCCAAAAGAAAGGAAATTAGTATATCAAAGAGATATCTGCACTCTCACGTTTATTGTAACACTATTCACAATAGCCAAGATTTGGAAGCAACCTAAGCTGTTCATCAACAGATGAAAGGACAAAGAAAATGCAGTACACATACAGAATGGGGTACTATTGGGGCATAAAAGAGAATTAAGTTCTTGTCATTTGCAATGACATGGATGGAACGGAAGGACATTACATTAAGTGAAATAAGCCAGGTGCAGAAAGACAAAGTTCACATGTTCTCACTCATGTGTGAGATCTAAAACTTAAAACAATTGAACTTATGAAGACAGAAAACAGAAGGATAGTTACAAGAGGCAGGATATTTGATATTTCATTGAAATAATTGATACTGCATTTACCCTGATGTGCTTATTATGCATTGTAGGCTTGCATCAAAAAATCTCATGCACCCCATCAGTGTATACACCTTCATTCTCAGCAAATTAACACAAGAACAGAAAACCAAACACAGCATGTTCTCATTCATAAGTGGGAGTTGAACAATGAGAACATGGACACAGGAAGAGGAATATCACACACTGGGGCCTGCCGGGGGGTGGGGGTAAGGGAGGGATAGCATTAGAAGAAATAGCTAATGTAGATGACGGGTTGATGGGTACAGCAAACCACCATGGCACATGTATACCTAAGTAACAAACCTGCACGTTCTGCATATGTATCCCAGAACTTAAAGTATAATTAAAAAAAAATGTTTGTGGAACATGTATATAAATTCATAATGTTTTCAAAAAAATGTATACACCTACTGTGCATGCACAAAAATAAAAAATACTAGTTTAACTATCATGGAAGTGGCATAGTAAAATAAACATTAAAAGATAGGAAATGTAGGTCTTAGCTTCACAAAATGTCTCTGACATCCACGTGTTTAATTTCTAAAATATGGTAAATAAAATGTAAATTAGTTTACTTACATGTTCTTATTAGCAAATAACATAATATTTATAACTTAATACCCAAAGCAAAATGTTCAATAAAAAGAAAATTATGATAAATGTTATCTTTTCTTAATATCACAGGGAAAGAATGTATGGGAATATACCAATTGTCCACAAAGAAAAAATAAACCTGTTATAGTTCTATTCTCTTTTGTTTTCCTTACTGAAAATTTAGAAACTGTAATGGGATTACCAAAGGAAATATCAGAAGTTAACAGAGAAAAAAGAAAACAAAAGAATAAGAATTAAAGATGAATTTCTTACAATGCCTCCAGTAAATTCTTTAGAAACTTGAAAAATTAATGCCAAACAAAATGTTTTTCAAAACTATTATTATTATTATTATTTTGTGAGAAGGAGTCTCGCTCTGTTGCCCAGGCTGGAGTGCAGTGGCGCAATCTCAGCTCACTGCAAGCTCCGCCTCCCGGGTTCATGCCATTCTCCTGCCTCAGCCTCCTGATTAACTAGGACTACAGGCACCCCTCACCACGCCCGGCTAATTTTTTGTATTTTTAGTAGAGACGGGGTTTCACCGTCTTAGCCAGAATGGTCTCTATCTCCTGACCTCGTGATCCGCCCACCTCGGCCTCTGAAAGTGCTGGGATTACAGGCGTGAGCCACTGCCCCTGGCCCAAAACTATTATTTTTATTAGCATTAATAAAATATTGAAAACAAAATAATTCTAATCTCCAAAGCACAGAGTAGATTGTTTCCCTAGCAATAGCTTGATTTTTGATAAGTCTTTCAAATGTTTTCTATTTTTCAATTAGAGTAGAAAACACAACAAAAAAGCTTTGCATTCATTAAGATAAGAAAATCTATAAACCTTAATTATTTACAAAAAAACTTTGTACTGTGTTGGGCTTATTATATTCATTTAATTAAACTTAACAATCAAGTGAAACCAAGATAACTTGGTCTATTCGCTCTCTTTGTTAACTTTTTTTGTTGCTGTTTTGATAAAATGTTCTATTTGCTACCTTTTAAAAAGTCATCTCCTTATCATGATCTCTTTATTTACATTTTCTTAAAAATTGAATTTTCCATCAACAATTATAATAAGGCAAAATAGAAGGTTTAGGGACCATTCATTGTACTAGCTTTTCCTAGTATATATTTCTATATAACATCTGAGATGGACTGAAAATAGAGCATTTAACAACAAGAAAACAGTTTTTTATCAATAATGTGGGTTGCAATTTAGTCCATAACTCAACAAACCTATGTTTGTATGCTATCTTTTTCATTTACATGGGGCTGTTTATCCCAACCCCTTCATTTATTTATTCATTCATTCATCAAAATATATTTGTAATAAGTTTTAGGGAACATAATAGATCAAGAATGTCGTCTAAATACTAATAAGGTCCCATAATTGGAAACCACTAAAGCCAAACCCAATATGAAAGAATATAAGATTAACTAATACAAGAATGAAAATGTATGTATTATTTGGAGCATCCTTCTGATATTTTGAGCCAGATCAGAGTATAGGAAGTTAGTAAGACATTAAGCCAAAAATAGAACAAACACATAAAAGACTGAATTCAAGTCCACTATTTAATAATTCAATGGGATCTGAGTTCCTAGTAGGTGAGATGGAAGGGAAATGACATAAACCCAGTGATTTGGATACCATTGGTCAAAAACCTGTGTCCTGACACTAACACACGTAGTTATGCTCACCCTCCTCCATTTTAAAACATGAGCCCTTGGATGGCTCACTTACTAAATATGATTTTCATGTCAGATAATCTAGGAAGGTTTCTTCCAGGAGGTGACCTTATGCTTTTTGCATGTCTAGGGTTTATATAGTAATAAAAGAGAGAGGAGGTCCCTTCAGATCCATGAACAAATGCTTAGATCAGTGGAAAAAAATGTACGTGATACTTTCACATAATGTATAATAAACAGTTTTTCAACAAATCAAAGGAAAGATATTTGCTCTTGTTCTTTGTGATTGCATTTCCAAAGGGGAAGCATTTCATACTGTTGCTCTTCATATACTTGAGTATCTACAGAACCTCACTTACGCAGTATCTTCTGGATTTACATGCAGCTATCATTGCAGCTATCATTTCTGTGTATCTGAAGATTGCACTGTTTGTAATTCCTTGTTTTAGCATTAATACTGATTGCTGCTGTCATTTAAAATGGACAGACTAGATCAGGTAGACATCTACAATTATTGGTTATTCCCAACTGTGTTACATTATTTATCACATCCTTAAGCAAAGCATATACCTTTTCTACCCAGAATACCATTTTCCTGCTTTAGCTCATCACATAAAAGTTCTTTGTATATCATGTTACCATACCCTCCGTGCACCAAGAAGTCCTAGGAATTTGTATTATTCTAGGTATTTCAGTATTGGTGGTCAGAGAATGACTCAAGGTCTTATTATTAGTTATAGTTTCATTAAATGTGACATAACTTTGGACGTATGAAACTGATCAAATATCTGTGAAAACTACATGCCAGAGATGTTTGAAGTACAAGTTCCATAGAAAGCCTGAACTGTGTGTTTGAATCATAAAGTATTCATTGCATTGTACTATGCATACAGCAGTTGCTCAGGTGTCCAAGTGAGATACTAAAGAGAAAGAAAGTAGGCGGGATTAGGTTATCTGTCAGAGGCTAAGGAAGAGAGAACTATAGAAAGCTAAAGTCGGTAGAGGATAACTTTCCTGATTAAAAAAATACAAATAATAACAACACCTAATACATATTGAGTAGTTACAGATTGTTCAATGCTTTAAATATATTAATTTGCATAACCACCTTGTAAGTTAGTTGAAATTTTTCATCTCTTTTGTAAATTATTAAATGAAGGTACAGAGAAGTTGATTACTTTATCTTAAATCACACAGCTGGGACATAATGGTGCCGGAATTTAAACTAGGCAATCTAACTACAGTCTACTTTGGCACTTCAGTAATGCCTGCCCAATCCATGTGGGAAAGTAGGCAGTTGCCTAGACAGAATAAGCTACACAAACATACTAGAGAAGAGGTGGTCAGAAGTGAAACACTATATAATATGGATTACCTTATTTTGCTACTATGCGTCCTAAACAGCACCCTTTTCAACCTTGGGAAGAAATCATTGTTTCATGAAATATCCAGCTAAAGTATACAAGTTCAAGCAAGTAAAATATTTTGATGCAAGTTGAAATTTCACTTTGTGGTGATCAGTCGCTAGCTAACACTTGTTTTCTTGTTTTTATTCCATTGTGTTTTGTGCTTGTGTTTGACATTTTTTGGTAGTCTTATTAATTAAGCAGAAGTTATCCCTGATTAATGTAGTATGAGCTGTTCCTAAAGTACTATAAATAATGCAGTGATTAATTGCCATATCTAAATGAGTCACCCTTTATCACACTTCAAAGATGGATTTTCTTGGTTGTATTTGCTGTCGTCTACTTAATAATGATACTCATGTGGAAAAAAATCATCTTCCTTCTCTTTCTACAGAAAATTGTATTTAAACTATTTGAAATAATTGTTTTGGCTTGGTAGTCAAGAAAATTCATCTTATAATTATTATAATAACCTAAAAGATTCTGCTGAATTCAACACAATTAAAAATTTAACTGCCTTAAAAATGTTTAATAACAATATAAGACTTAATTTTAACGCTTGAAATATAATTTAGATAGTCATGGGAATTATGTTTTTTCCATTCATTAAATTATTTTATCCTAGTAAATAATAATGATTATTAGCTCCTCTGGTTACAAGCAACTTTTGAATTTTTGTTTAATCAGAGGAGTATAAAAAGTAGTATTTTTGTTGTTAGGACTGCTGCTGTAAATAGACAATTTTTATTGAAATATCAGAAGAAACTAGAAGCTTGTCCCTGTATTTTTTTTTCAGTTCAAAAGCTTATTATTACCCTGTAGAAACAGTGAGAAAATATTGTTAAATTGACTCATGTATTGATGTTGAGATTTTTATTTCTCATATTCATTACACTGAGGGGTTTTTAAATTTTAGTTCTTTTAAAGATGTTTTATAGTTATTTCTAACTACTACATGTTGGTTGCTTATGTGTCATTGTTCATAAAATATTACTTCCAGTTTATCACTGTAGTCATCATCATGAGCATTTCTTAACTACCAAAATATTTCTCATTCCCAAAAGTTTGGAACTTAATTTAAAAATTAACTTTATTTTATCCAAAGGAGCTGGTCATCCTGTCATATCAACTAGGATCACAGGGAACTTGGAGTATTGTCCAGTTGTAAGTTTAACATCCCAAGGAATATAGAAAAATATAATACATGGTATCATATGTTTCCCACATATGAACATGAAGAGAAAGAAGTATAGTTCCTTTGAAGAAAGAATAACTCTTTCCTCTGCAATAATTATCAAACTCCTAGTTGAGAGAATTTTGTGGAAGATTACCTGAAATAAATGAAGTTTATCTTGGATCAAGACAGACTACTAGAGAATTATGAACTCGTATAAAACTGCTTGGGTCATTGTAGGACTGTTTTTTATTGAATTTCATTTCAGTAACATAATGTCACAAGAATTCCAAATATCACTTGCCATACTATGTAATATCATCTCGGACAATTCAAAGGAAATTGATTTAACACTGTTTGAAGTGCATAGAAACCCAGAGCCTTCTCAAATATTTTCAGAGCAATTCTTCCTTTTCTATTTCTCTTTTTTATTTTTTAATTTATGAATATTATAAATCTTCTAACATAATTTGACTAGTTGTGTTGCTCCTCTTGTTTTGGACACTGCGAAAAAATCTGCAGCTCATCTTCATCATCATTTCTTTTTAATATACCTGTGCTAACTTACTTTCGGCTTCAAAATTTAACTACCCTGGTTCTCTCTTGCACCCAACTACCCTCTGTTTGCATTTTATTCTGGAGTGCCAAAAGTATTATTGAACATCAGCTCAAATATTTTGTGAAGGAACATAGGATATAAATCAGGTAGGTTATGCATGAGAAGTATTACTCCCTCCAGGTAAGCATATGCCATAAGAATGTAACAACACTTCTCTTGTTAAACTCTACACAATCTTTGCCACAAGAATATCACATCTCTTCACTTTTTAAACTCCATTCCCCACTGATTTTCTAGTATCATGTCCCTAAACACATTATGAACTTGAATAACTACAAAATGTACACCTCAAGATCCATCTCTCCTCGCTTCACCTCAATTCCTTTCTTTGTGACTGCCTAATCAACATGAAATCTCTAACTTCTAATAGAGAATAATTTATCTCCTAAACTCACCAGTGTTCCATTCTTACTAATCTCTGCAAATACTGCCAAAACTCACTTAGTTGCTAAAAAATATTAGGATGATCCTTAACTCCATTTGCTTTTTTAACAATGGTCTATCAGCTAGTCTTATTATATAGCTCTACCTACAAGGTAGATTCAGGATATATTTCTTTCTACCACATCAACTAGATTCCCAGTTTGAGCTATCATTTTTCACGTAGACTCCATTTTTCTAGCGTTGGCTCACTAGAATCTACTCTCTACAAAGATGGCAGGATTTGTCCCATCTTCATAGCCTACATCGTAAGATTGAGGTGTTTTAAAACCCAAAGGGAGGGACTGAAACTGCCTTTGCAAAATTATGACTGAGACAGTGAAAGAGATCTAACCTAACAGACTCTATCTTGTTCCCCAATCTGTCCTTGTTCATTACCGGGCGTAGGCTGAACTAACTTTGGGGGGAACTTAGTTTATGGTTTGAAACAAAGATGGTAACAGTCCTTTCCCAAAACAAACCTCTTTCTTGCCTGGGGACTAGACTGCTTTTGTGGGACTAACAAATTAGCCACAAGATTAGAAATTATGGTTTAGGAGTAATGCTGCTGGAGACTACATGATTCTGACCCTCCCTGAACTGCTTGCTAGATCAGTGCTTGAGATATTTTGCAGAACTTGTACTTGATGAATTAGCTGGCACCAACCAGATGGGTTAACTGGCTCATCTGATCTTGTGGCCCCCACCCAGGAACAGACTCAACACAAGAGGACAGCTTCAATTCCCTATGATTTCATCTCCTACCTGACTAATTAACACTACTGGCTCACTGGCTTCCCCTTACCCACCAAGTTGTCCTTAGAAACTCTGATTCCTGAATGCTTGGGGAGACTGATTTGAGTAATAATAAAACTCTGGTCTCCCGCAAAAATAAAATAAAATAAAATGAAAATTCAAATGTCTCATCTCTGCTTAAAACTCTCCAGTGGACTCCTATCATAGGCTGTCCAAACTCATTTCATGACTATAATGTTCTCTTTGAACGAATCCCTGGAAAGGTCTCTAAATCTGCTCCTAGAACTCTCCATTTCACTCATTCAACTTTAGACACACTACCCGGCTCTTCCAAAAATCACCAAGCTGTTTCCCACCTGCTGCCTACCCTCTGCCAGTACTGATCTGTCTTAGGTAGCTGAAAGATTCACACTACATCACTGAGGTCTCTAAGGCTCATTTGCATTTCCTTAGATGAGTCTTTCTCATCTACCTTACTCAAAAAGGGAAGCCTCATCTCATCCTCCATTCATGCTGCTCCAAGGCATGATTCTCCATTCCTTTCTCTGCTTAATTATTTTTCCTGAATTTCCACTGCTTGACATTAAATAAAATATTTATTATTTTCTGACTCTACCACTAGAATGTAACTGCAAGAAGCCAGGAACTTTTTCTGTCTTTTCACCACTGAATCCCAAGCATCCCTTGCAAATTTGAACTATTGGCTCTGTAATAGTTAAGCTATTAACCATATTGCCTAGTATTCTTTTCTCTGTATAGTTCTGGATTAGTTGAACAGAAAAGGAACTTGTGCAAGATTTTGGATAGGAAAGTGAAGCAGCGGGCATTACTCTCTAAACCTACATCAGACACAGAGAATGACTGAAACAGAGCGCCCAGCAAACTCTAGCTTGTTCTTACTCTCTTCTGCTTTGTGTCTAATTCTTATTCTCATCTATTAGTTCTGTTTGAATAACAGCAGCCTTAGACCCACTACCAGACTCTTAGCAGTTGGCCAACAGCAGATAGATCTTACAGGGACAAAAGCTTCTAACTGACTTTTCTACAAACTTTCATTTGCAGTCCCACTTCAGCAACCAAATGTGCCTGGGTTCTCAGCATTCTCATGCCAAAGGTGACAGTGCTTTGGCAAGACTGACTGGTGATCTTTTCTCAAACTTTCCCCTTTTTCCATCTTTATTTCACCAGCTCCTCCCACAATTGTATAAGGTCTAATTCCTATAATACATCCATTCTTCCACTGTACTGAATTCAAGTACCAGATATATAGAATGAACTCAGCAGGTATTTACTAAATTAATAAATATAAAACAGTTTGTGCAGATCTTAGCCCATACAGAGCACTCAACAGATAAATACATAATTTAAATAACCATGATTAATAAATATAAATAAAATTAATAAAAGATAAAGCTCTCAGAGCTGATCATGTAAAAGGTGCAGTATTTGGAAACTAGCCATATGAAAAAGTAAATGATGGAACTGAAAAAAAACAAAAAGACCTGTTCTCATTCACCTTTTAAGTTGTGCAGTAACTGACAGAGAATTTACATTAAAAAAACTTCAGTGTGAGGGCCAGGCAGCTTGGCTCATGCCTATAATTCCAGAACTTTTGGAAGCCTAGGCAGACAGATCACTTGAGGCTAAGAGTTTGAGATCAGCCTGGACAACACGTGAAAACACTATCTCTTCTGAAAATACAAAAATTAGCTGGGGATGATGGCACATGCCTGTAATCCCAGCTACTCAGGAGGCTGAGGCGTAAGAATCACTTGAACCCAGAAGGTGGATGTTGCAGTGAGCTGAGATCACACCACTACACTCCAGCCTGGGCTACAGAGAGACACTCTGCCTCAAACAAAACAAAACAAAACAAAAAACATTTCAGTGTGGGTGATGTCCATGACTGCTTCATCTATTTGAAAAGTTATCATTTGAAATTGGTAATTGATTTTTGTATTGATGTATTACGTGAAGGACAGACTAGGGATTGAAATTAGGAGAAGACAAATCAAATATGAAAACAAACCTTGTAAACAACAAAAACATGATTTGTCTTGTAACACAAGCATGTGCTCTCCCTTTTATTATATTTAAAATATGCTAATAAATGGTCTTCAGTGATAAACAGACTCATGTACTAGGCTGGAGCTTGGATAGGATAATCATAAAATTGTAATCAAGTTATTTGATTCTATGAACTTAAAAATAGTTTCTATGTGCATCATAGCACCATATTAGGTGTTAAAACTTACTATTTAAATGTTTATGGTAATAATTTCCAGACAAATGCAATAAATACATAAATGGATCAATCCAATTAAGTTTATATTATAGTTTAGTATTATACATGTTCTCTAGCAAAGCTATAGCAAAGAATTGACAAGAGTGAATTTGTAGTCACAGCAGAATTCTCCAAAGGGAAATAAATTTTCCAGTGATACATTCTGTGCAACCAATTTTTTTAAAGAAGTGCTAAAGTCCCTTCAATGCAAACAACTCTATAATCCCCAATAATAAGCTATATGCCAAGACTATATATTTGTTCTAATTCATGCTGAAAATATCATACTTTATAGTAATGACTAAGAAACTTTGATGAAATTTCGTTTTTATATTTTCAGAGAATAACAGTGTAAAATTTGAAATATTTAAGTAAATAAAATAGGCATATTTTCCAATTTTCAGAGTATATTTTCTGATGATTACTATTGACTATATAAATAACCATTGAAATAAATGTCCTATAATTTTTCTAGTGAATCATTTTTTCCTCAAGTTAAAGCACCTAAATAAGTGTTAGTTCTTAGAGATGGGTTTTTAAGGAAAAAAGGAAGGAAGAAGGTGATTTTGAAATTTCCTGCTATCTTTTTCCTCTCAAGTTTTGCTCATTCTCTTCCCTTTTCTAACATTTACTCAACTTTAAGAAGCAGTTAAAGAAATATCTCTTCCAAAAAGTTATTTCCCACTTGAACCTGCCCTATCACCTAACAAGACCAGAAACACGAGATATGACTTCAATCTGGCTTCTTACCGTTTTCTAAAATCACAAATATAATGTTCATATTGTTTAAATTTATTTAATGTATTTTATCCCTCATCTGAATTTACCAGAACTGACACTCATTTGTGATTAGATGCTTAGTCTTAGGTTATTCACCTACCTCTCGATTCTATCCCAAGGCAGTCTCATCCATATCCACAGCTTCAATTACTTCTAGAGGCAGATTACTCATTTCGTGAGCTACGTGTGAGAGTTTTAGGAGGTTTAAATCACACTCCCTTGCCCTCGTAAGTTAAAAGCCAATTAAGTGAGAGTCACAGGAGAAAGATAAATGGAAGATTGAAGTGTTAGCTTTATTACTGGTAGACTGATTAGAGTACAGGTTATCTCTGTGACCAAAACGAGCTTTCAACATACTCTACCTGAAAATGACAAACTTGTTTACATTTTAAAAAGCAAGAAGGATAATTCAAAATCTATCCCACTATAGCAGAGGCAAATTAACCTTTTAAGCTTTCTGGAAATATGTAGAAATAACCCAAACCTTCAAAAGAAAGAGAGGAGAGAAAGGAAAGAGAGGGAGAGAGATATATCATTAACCTCCAAATTATTAACCAGATAATTTTTCCATCTTCACTGGAGAGCACTGAGTAAGAAGTAAAAATAAAGGCCAACATGTTATTATTATTATTTTTTGAAGCTCTTCTCTATAGAAATATGAGGCCAGAGAAATGGAGATTTCTTACTAACAGTGAGAGGTGACAGCATGCTGGCAGTCCTCACAGCCTCTGCTTGCTCTCGGCACCTCCTCTGCCTGGGCTCCCACTTTGGCGGCACTTGAGGAGCCCTTCAGCCCACCGCTGCACTGTGGGACCCCCTTTCTGGGCTGGCCAAGGCAGGAGCCGGCTCCCTCAGCTTGCAGGGAGTGTGGAGGGAGAGGCGCGAGCGGGAACCCGGGCTGCGCGCGGCGCTTGTGGGCCAGCTGGAGTTCTGGGTGGGCGTGGGCTTGGCTGGCCCCCCGACTCGGAGCAGCCGGCCGCTCAGGGATGGTAAACACACCAATCAGCGCCCTGTCAAAACAGACCACTGGGCTCTACCAATCAGCGGGACGTGGGTGGGGCCAGATAAGAGAATAAAAGCAGGCTGCCCCAGCCAGCAGTGGCAACCCACTCAGGTCCCCTTCCACACTGTGGAAGCTTTGTTCTTTCACTCTTTGCAATAAATCTTGCTACTGCTCACTCTTTGGGTCCACACTGCATTTATGAGCTGTAACACTCACTGCGAAGGTCTGCAGCTTCACTCCTGAAGCCAGCGAGACCATGAGCCCACCAGGAGGAACGAACAACTCCAGACGCGCCACCTTAAGAGCTGTAACACTCACCACGAAGGTCCGCAGCTTCACTCCTGAGCCAGCGAGACCACGAACCCACCACGAGGAACAAACAACTCCAGACGCGCCGCCTTAAGAGCTGTAACACTCACCACGAAGGTCTGCAACTTCACTCCTGAGCCAGCGAGACCACGAGCCCACCAGGAAGAACGAACAACTCCAGACGCGCCGCCTTAAGAGCTGTAACACCACAAAGGTCTGCAGCTTCACTCCTGAGCCAGCGAGACCACGAACCCACCAGAAGGAAGAAACTCCCAACACATCCGAACATCAGAAGGAACAAACTCCGGACACGCCGCCTTTAGAACTGTAACACTCACCACGAGGGTCTGCGGCTTCATTCTTGAAGTCAGTGAGACCAAGAACCCACCAATTCCGGACATATCAGGACATACTAAACATGTCATTTACGGTATCTCAACAAACATTAACCTAATGTCCTTTTTAGGGGGGTGTGGAAGGAGGAGACCCAAACTTGATGAATGATATCATTATCATTTAATTAAGCTAGTCAGAAACCTAGATGTTGTCCTTGACATCTTTCCCGCCTCTATCTTCTTACTCATTTGTTAGCAATTCATCTCTACTTGTCTCATATTTAAATCTCTGATCTGCCTCCAATTCTTTCTGTCCATGCCACCATTATCTTGGCCTTGCCCACTCATCTACTTCTATCACCATTAGCCTTCTCTAATCTTTACACTACAGCCAGTGTAACATTTTAAAATCCCAAATGCAATCAGGTCACAATTCCACTACTCCCACCCCATGCTTGTCTTGGCCCTTGGTGTTTGTTCCCTTTACAGAACTAAGGTCTTCAATGGTCTGCTCCTTATCTGCCACTCAGCCTCATTTTGCAGTGTATTCCATTTCAGTCTTTCCATGAGCCATTTTGGCCATCTCCCAGCTCACTGGATTCACCAAACCCATTCCAGCCATAGAGTGTTGGGGCACGCTCATCGCTCTCATTTATACTCGTTCTTCAGATTTCACCTCAGTCACTACTTCTTCAGAGAAGCATGTATGAACACCAAATCTACCTCAGAATCTTCCATGGTACAACATAGTAGCTCCATGTATTGATCCTTTTCTTCATGTATAACTGTATTAGTCTCTTCTCACACTGCTAATAAAAACATACCCACGACTGGATAATTTATAAAAGAGTTTTAATGGACTCATAGTTCCACATGGCTGGGGAGGCCTCACAATCATGGCAGAAGGCAAAGGATGAGCAAAGTCACATCTTACATAGTGGCAGGCAAGACAGCCTGCGCAGGGGAAATCCCATTTATAAAACCATCAGATCCCATGAGACTTATTCACTACCAGGAGGACAGCATGGGAAAGACTCGCCCTCATGATTCAATTACTTCCTACTGGGTCCGTCCCATGACGTGGGAATTATTACAATTCAAGGTGAGATCTGGGTGGGGACACAGAGCCAAACCATATCAATAACTATTACGATTTTATATTTTTTGTTAATTATTTGATTAACATCCACCTCCTCACATTATACTGCAACCTCCACAATGGCATGTAACATGATAATTTCTGAACACTATTATATATAGTGCTTAGTACATACCTGGTACTTTTTAAAAATGTTGAATAGTGATGATATTGTGCCTTTACCTTTTTATTACAATTAATTACTCTACTAGAGTGTTAGTTCCTCAGGGGGTAATTGCTTTATATTTTCCCTATCTGAATCCTTATGAGCCTTATGACCTAATCACATCTTAAAGACCTCATCTCACAACACTGTTGCATTGAGAATTAAGTTTCCAACACATGAATTTTGGGGAACATAGTCAAACTATAACAATTGTCTTTGGGATTACTTTTCAGAGTATTTTGCTCTCATTTTATTTTCATAGCCCTTCTAAATTCTCTGTTACTTATATTTATACCTAGGACTTTTAAAGTCAAATCTGAAATGTGTTCTTTATGGAAGCATGATTGTTGTGTATTATTTTCCCATTTTCAAAAATAAAAATTTATTTTTATTAACTATTACATTGCCAATATAAACTTGCAGACAATTATTTTTGCACCTTCTTTGAGCATTAAAATTATATATATTTGAAAACACTGATGAAAGAAGTCATAGATGACACAAATGGAAACAGCTCATGCTCATGGATGGGTAGAATCACTATTGTAAAAATGACTATATTGCCAAAAGGAACCTACAAATTCAATGTAATTCCCATTAAAATACCATAATAATTCTTCACAAAACTAGAAAAAAAATCCTAAAATTCATATGCAGCCAAAAAATACCATGCATAGCTAAAGCAAGACTAAGCAAAAAGAACAAATCCAGAGGCATCACATTACCCAACGTCAAACTATACTACAAGCTATAGTTACCAAAACAGCATGGTACTGGTATAAAAATAGGCACCTAGATCAATGGAACAGAATGGAGAACCCAGAAATAAAGCCAAATATTTACAGCCAACTGACCTTCAACAAAGCAAACAAAAACATGAAGTGGCAAAAGGACACCCTATTCAACAAACGATGCTGGGATAATTGACAAACCACATGTAGGAGAATAAAGCTGGATCCTCATTTCTCAACTTATACATAAATAAACTCAATATGGTTCAAAAACTTAAATCTAAGACCTGAAATTTTAAAAATTCTAGAAGATAACATCAGAAAAGCTCTTCTAGACATTGGCTTAGGCAAAGAGCTCATGACCAAGAATCCAAAAGCCAATGCAGCAGAAACAAAGATAAATTTGGGGGACCTAATCAACTAAAAACTTCTGTACAACAAAACAAATAATTAGCAGAGTAAACAGACAACTCACAGAGTGGGAGAAAATATTTGCAAACTATGCATCTGACAAAGGACGAATATCCAGAATCTACAAGAAACTCAAAGAAATCAGCAAGAAAAACTAAATAATCCCATCAAAAAGTGGGAAAATGACATGAGCAGATAACTCTCAAAAGAAGATATACAAATAGCCAACAAACATATGAAAAAAATTGTTCCTCACTAATCATCAGGAAAATGTAAATTAAAACTGCGATGAGATACCAACTTTTTTTCTGCAAGAATGGCCATAAGTAAAAAAAAAAATAAACAGATATTGGCATGGATGTGGTGAAAAGAGAACACTTTTAAACTGCTGGTGGTAATGTAAACTAGTACAACCACTATGGAAAACTGTATGGAGATTCCTTAAAAAACTAAAAGTAGAGCTATCATTTGATCCAGCAAGCCCATGACTGGGTATCTACCCAGAGGAAAAGAAGTCACTATATGAAAAAGACACTTGCACATGCATGTTTATAGCAGCACAATTCACAATTGCAAAGATATGAAACCAGCCTATGACCATCAACCAATGAGTGAATAAAGAAAATGTGATACACACACACACACACACACATATGCGCATGCACACACACATACACACTCCATGGAATATTACTCAGCCATAAAATGGAATGAAATGGTGACATTTGCAGCACCCTGGATGGAGCTGGAGACCATTATTCTAAGTGAAGTAACTCAGAAATGGAAAACCAAACATCATATGTTCTCATTCATAAGCAAGAGCTAAGGTATGAGGATGCTAAACCTAAAGAATGATATAATGGTCTTTGGGTACTTGGGAGGAACTGTGGGAGGAGGGTGAGGAATAAAAGACTACACAGGTACGGTGTACACCGCTTGGGTAATCAGTGCACCAAAATCTCAGAAACCACCACTAAAGAACCTTTCCATGCAACCAAACACCACGTGTTCTCCCAAAACTATTAAAATAATAATAATAAAAATAAACAAAATTTTAAAAATCTATATTTGTTGTAGAGTTTAATGTAATTATCTCTATAGAAGATAATACATATAAAAGTAATTTGTCAGTGGTAAATTGCGGTAAGAATATGAATTTTGCTAATATTATCAACAATTTCTGTTAAGATATATCAGTAATTATTCATGAAAATAAAATATTAGATGAAAATTTTACAAGATAAAATTTGCTTTTTATTTTTAAGAAGTTATGAAATACTTAAGGGGTTTAAGATGACAATTTATCTTGCTCTTTTTCAAAAACAAAATAATAATAATAAGGCAGGGTGAAAAGCATGCTCTGACTACTGTAACATCTTGTCTAGGATATCTAGATACCACCATGAATGAAAAGTTTCATGAAATAATGAAGCGAGACAAATTTCCACTGCAATATAATCAGCTCCTAAGATTTTAAATTCAGGTTTTAGTTTTTATTGCAAAATATACCACTTAGTGAGGTCTTCTGCTGTACAAATGGATCTAACCCTATAATAAACAATAAATTTAATGTTAGACTAACACAGTCCCAGTAGAAACTAAATATAAAAAATACCTTCATGCAGCATCCGCATGTTATTCTATAGAATTTATGATGAAAATGACTGCTGGCAACGTCACAGTATTTACAAGGAGGTGTTACTTTCTAGGCTCACTGTCCACAACCATATGTTTGCCTTTGCACCATTTACTAGGATAGCTCATCACTGTCAATGGCACCATCAGCCAGAATAAATGACTCCTTTTTGCTTTCTCTCCTAAATCAAATTTAGATTCAATTTAGTGTTCCATCCCTTTGACTATCATCTGAAAAATGTTAACTCTATTGCTTCTCTTTTTTTGTTTATGTAATATTAATTCTGAAAACTCCAAACTTGCATTAATATCGCCATGTATTCTTGTTTCCATAGCCAGTCTACTGAGGGCCACTGGAGACAATCACGAAAGTTTTGCAGATTTGTATGCCCCCAGATTCTATGTATCCAGCCTCATTTTTGAAGATGCACGGCTATCTGAACATCTTTCTATATATCTCTAGTATGTTTTCTCTTCTCACTGTAAGAGAAGATGCTTTTAACTTTTACCATTCTGATAAATTGTTAGCTTCCCACTAGCTATTGTCTCAGACAGGAAGATACCATGATGCAGCAAGATTCTCAAGCTAATCATTTCCAGTCTACAAACTTACTTATGATGCCAAGACTTTATTATGTATCACCATTGTCAGTGCAAAGCTGCAACTTCTACTTATCAAACAATAATTTATTCCCATTTTGTTATTTTCAATATTTCCTTTTGTTATTTTATGTTAACCTCATTCTAAACTATTTATTAATCTAAAGTAATATTCTTTAAGTTGTTCCTACATTTAAAACAATCCTCTGTCAACCCAGTATCCT
Organism: Symphalangus syndactylus; assembly: GCF_028878055.3. NCBI lineage: Eukaryota > Metazoa > Chordata > Mammalia > Primates > Hylobatidae > Symphalangus > Symphalangus syndactylus. The sequence continues at coordinate 45,804,078 of NC_072432.2, forward strand.
TCTCTAGCACAGTCTAGTGTGTTCCTCTTCAAAATTTGTAGCGATCATCTCTCTTTTCTTAAAATCCATTTATCTTTCAAAATACTAAAGTTTCTTCACATTACTGCAATGAAATTACTATCACTAACATCAAGAATGTCTCTCAGATGCATATATTTAACATAATAAACAGTCATTTCTTTTTGAGATTCCCTTTCCCTTTCATTTTACAGAATTACAATTCTCCCATATTTCCTGCGGCATTTCTCATCCCATCCTTTTGGAATCCTTCCCAAACACTTTCCATATGTAAACTCTTTAAATGATGGAATTTCTCAAGATATAGATATTGCTGCAAGTTTATCACTTTGGACATCTTTCTTCCTTTTGATTTTCTCCTTATGTGCAATCTTTCTCCAGTGGCCCACAATCTAATCTTACTACTGACTTGGATAGTTACTGGCACTCAAACTCAAGATGTAAATCTAAACTCCCAATATTTTTCTTCCACCTTCTTCATCACTCACATTACCAATGGATATTGGCCTACTATTTAAGTCTTTCTATGAAATGGATCATTTTTAAAAAAAATCTAACATACGTAGTTTAATTTCAACCTAATTTATTTTAAGCATGTATACAATCAATAAAAATATAGGAAATGCTATGACTGGGTAAGGGTAGAGCAATGAAAAAGCTGCATGCCTTCTATCAAGAAACTCACTAAGGATGGGAGGGAGTGAGGGATGAAAAGTTGTTTAATGGGTAATATTTGGGTGATGGTTACACTGAAAGCCCAGACTTCACTACTAAGCAATATATCCATGTAATAAAACTGCACTTGTAGCCCTTAAATTTATACAAATAATAAAAAGGAAACTCACTGAAATTTAGTACAGTACAATGTAATAAACACAAATATGCACACATGTATCTGGTAAAGAGAAATACAGAGGAACACCAGAAGTAACACAAAGGAATGCTCCCTTGGACTGTCAACAGAAAATTTCTGGAAGCAATGACCTCTGATTTGGGATGTGAAGGTCATGTAGGATGTGTTCTAGTGAACAAAGGAGAAGAAGACATTTGCTACAGGCAGAGGAAAAACAGGTGTAAAGAGAGAAAAGTCTGAAATGCCAGGGTGTGTTTGGTGACCTATAAGCAATTCAGAGTTTCTGCCTTGTAAAGTGCAACAGGGTGTGTAGATGGGCTAATAACAATGCTAAGTAGTATGGCAGGGATGAATAGTTATTTTTATTACAAATTCTCCGTTAATGATATTTGAGTGTAATGAATTAATGTGAAAGTAGGAAAAAATGAGGTGTGCTTAACTCATATAAAATGATTTGTTTCTAATTTCAAAATTATTTTACATGATAAATGAAAATCTTTGAGGTTAAAGAAGAGGTAAAAATATAAAAATTACAAATCAATATTGTAGAAAACATTGTTTTCTAGAGAAAAATATAAATGTTGTCCTCTTATTTTTTCTTTCCTTTGTATCCACATTTCTAGCAATAGATGACTCAGAAAAAAAAATTATTTGAAGATTTTTACAATGTATATTGCAAGGAAATAAAGTGACTTAATAGTGAAACACAAATATTCCTTAAAAATATGCAATAAATAAATTGGCACATAGCTTCGTTTCCAATTTAGAAACAGTTTTTATGTCAATATGGAACTGTAATGGAAACATGTAGCTTATTTCTTGATAGAAATCAGAGTATAAATGATGATTTCTAGGCCAACTCACAAGAGCCAATTTAACACACACACCACACACACACACACATTACATGCACAAAACATGATATATAATTGCAATTAAAATTGAAAATAAAAATGTATAGTAAATAGATGATGGTTATTGGATTAGTCTAGGATCTGAAAATATGAAGGAGATAGCAGAAAGAAGAAATACACTCTGTGGCCTGTCATCCCAGCACTTTGGGAGGTCGAGGCGGGCGGGTCACAAGGTCAGGAGATCGAGATCATCCTGGCTAACACGGTGAAACCCCGTCTCTACTAAAAATACAAAAAATTAGCTGGGCGTAGTGGCGGGCGCCTGTAGTCCCAGCTACTGGGGAAGCTGAGGCAGGAGAATGGCGTGAACCCGGGAGGCGGAGCTTGCAGTGAGCCGAGATTGCGCGACTGCACTGCAGCCTGGGCGACAGAGTGAGACTCCGTCTCAAAAACAAACAAACAAAAAAAGAAATACACTGTGTGTATATTTTATATATATATATATATACACACACACACATACACGCATGCATATATATCTATATATAATGCACACATTTATTCTTTATGTCTTGATACAGAGAGGCTTGAGACAGCATATGAAAATACAATATGTCAGATGAAAAGTTTAAAAAGTGAATTTATTAAAAATCAAGAAAAGTTGGTTAAATATCGCAGGAAATGAAAGAACGTTAAGAATAAAGTAACATATTTAGTGTATACAGTGAAGCCTTGTACTTTGCTGGAGATTGATCTCTATTTTGTAAGATTTCTACCAGTCATTGCAGAGAAAGACACATAATCTATAACATTAAGATAAATATGAAGCAAATAATATAGTCAGTCTCACAAGCCTCCGTTTCATGATATTTCCACATAAAAATTTTAAAAGTCCATTCTGTAAAAATAATTTGAGGAGAACTAAGGTGTCAAATGAAAGCAGTTCAAGTATATAAATATCTGCTGGTATGGTTGAGTCAATAATAATTATTTTACTTTCTAAAGAAATAGCCAGGCCAATTCTGATATTAATAACAAATAAGAACCCACCACATGCCAGAATCTGTGCTGACAAGACATAAGTTGTCTTCTTCAAGTGCTACATATCCATAAACACTTAGCTATAATTCTGAAATCCAAAAACATGATGAAAACCAAAGGCTGCTTTTATTGTTGCTGTTTGTTTTTTTCAGAAGTTTGACATTAAAACCCTTTTATTGTCAAATACTGTTCACCTTAACTGAGGCGAGACTTTATAATCTCTACTTATTCCACTGAGAGTGACTATTCATGTGTTTCTTTGCAAAAAAAAAAAAAAAAAATGCTTTTGCAGGCCTCCTTAGGTTGTTACATATTACACAGATATATACCACATTACCTTTCTAAATACACAATTTTTCTTGACTTCTCCTGGATGATAATAAAGAGTAAGGGATTGGCCGGGCGCGGTGGCTCACGCTTGTAATCCCAGCACTTTGGGAGGCCGAGGCGGGCGGATCACGAGGTCAGGAGATCGAGACCACGGTGAAACCGGGAGGCGGAGCTTGCAGTGAGCCGAGATCGCGCCACTGCACTCCAGCCTGGGTGACAGAGCAAGACTCCGTCTCAAAAAAAAAAAAAAAAAAAAGAGTAAGGGATTATAATAATTTCATAAAAAATATTGTCTTGCTTTGACAATCTTTAATAATTATGATTTATACACCTGTTGGCATTTACATGCTATCTTTATTGTTAACTATATTTTATGCATTAGACTTATCTCCATAATTAGGCTCTCACTCCTAGGTATGACATAATCTTCATTGTATATGCCACATCTTCTAGTGAAGTGTCTCTCCAATGGTATAAGCTTAAAAATTGCCTATCGAAGATGACTGTGTATGATGGTGATAAGTTGTACTCATAAGTAAGATCATTAGGCCTTGTATATAAAAGCACATATCAGAGGTAGTTAGAAAAAGCAATCAGCAAACATTTGTTTCGCTGAATTTATCAAATATTTTTGGCAAATATAACATGCAAGACATTCTGGGTCTCATTTTTCTTAAAATATAATGCACTACAAGCTCTCTATTTTACCTTTAGCACTTTAGTTCTATTGTTTTTAGTAATGAAATAAAACAATACTATGCCATTGAAGTACATTTCTTTGTCACTTTGAATAAACACAATGCTTTAATTTACAGTGCAAATTTCCCCCAAAACATTTCACCAATAATCAGTCTAAACATTTCAGACCATATGTCAAGTCATTTAAGGTATCACTTTATTTTAAATCAGTTTGGCTTTAAACAGTGAAATAAATAATATGTCTTATCATACTATTTCTGTCTCATAAAAATTCTTCTATTACTTAAAAAGCTGTATATGCATAAGAAAAATCTACTAGTAGGTTATTACATACTTCAAAATCTACTTACCAAGTACTAAGTACAAAATGTACTTTTCTATAAGTGTAAATAATCAAAGATGCAGGAAGATTTTGGCCTTTAGGGGCACATCAGCTCAAAAATAATTATTCATATTTATTAGTTACTAAACTTCAGTATTCTCATCTTTAAAATAGGAATAATCCCACCTAACTCTCTAAGTGCAAGGAATGGAAAGAATACATTTAAAATATGACACATATGTATACAGTAAATGTTACCTATACTATTACATTATAACTAGTGTTTTTTAGATATTATGTGGTTCTATCTATAAGACACATAGATAGATAGTGCCAACAGCTACATAGAATAAATATATCGGGGCAAGAGAGCTCGTTATGGACCAGAATGAAATTTTTAAATTAGAATTCCTAGGGTTGAGCTTTGGTTGCGCTTACTTAACATTTTGGTGCTCTTATATAAACCATTACAGATAATTATAAGTTTCCTGATAAGGAAAAATATTTTAATAGATATTAAGTAATGAGGGGTTTCGCCAGATCAACAGTCAATATGTTTGAAAACCTTTCTTAAAAGGCTGTAAAAATATTATTTTATTTTATATATGCATTTCTTAACAATATTTTTTATCAAGTGAATTACTTATTCATTGTCTTCCCTCCTAATTGTGAGATCAAAGGGTACATAAATCATACTATATCCCTACCTTATTATGAGTTCTCCAAAATCATAATTTTTAATTCTATTTTTTGTTGTAAAAATATCCCCATTATTAGTACATCAACAAAATATGTGGGTATTTAAGCTAATTTTTGAAAAATTGTGGAAACAAACTCTATATTCTACACAAAATATTTTAAAGAAAATATTTATGTGTTGTTCATTGTTTATTTAATTTAGAACTTAAAATTACTTGGTAATTTTAATGTGTTAGTTACTTTGTTTATTCTGCCAAAGCATATTATGGATAGAATTAAGTATAGATTCCTTTTTATTATCACTGTGCTCTAAGAATGAACAACTGAAAAGTCAACTTTTGGTAGGAAGACTAAAAGTAATATTACACAAATATAAAATAACAAAATTACACACTAAGAGGAAACTAAATTTTAGTATAGCTGTTAAAAATAACTTACGTAGGAAAAAAGTATACTGATTTACATAAACAAATTTATTTCAATTAAGGCTTGTAAATAGTAATTATTTCAAATCAAAATAAATGTTTACTGACAGCACATCTAATTATAGAAAACTAATAATTCTTTCAAGTTGGAATTCATAGAAACTGAATAAATTTTTAGAATAAAAAATATTTATGGCAGTTTTGAAATTTATGTTTAATTAGGCTTTGTCTATAATTATTTTAATTAAGTTATTTTTCAGCCTGTGACCCAACTACTTACATTCTTCTAATTAAAATATAAGTAGAGAATGATATAAGCATTGTAACCAGTGAACAACAGACTCCAAAACTAGCCACAGCCAGATCAGGAAGTTGAGCTTCTGTGAAAAAAAGTTTTCTAGAATTCATGATTAATGAATGATATTACTTGTTGGAATTAATCAAAACTGTATTGAACAGTAAAGTTTTATTAAAATTATGGTGCCCTGTGCATCATGAGTAAAGAACCATTTCAAATAAAATCAGTGAAAATAATTATTTCTTAGCTTTTTGGCTAAAGTCAAATGTAGAAGACACTGATTAAAAATAGTTGATAAATTATAATGCAACATAAAAAGTGGAATTGCAGATGATTATTAATATTACTACAAACACAAATAATATATTAATGATCTTCATTGAAACAAAAAACAAGAGTTGGACAATGAGGCATTTCAATGTCACATAAAACCTAGCAGATATGATAAAATGAGATCAGTGGCATTTCTGCCGACTCACTGAGTAACCTTATACAAACCAAATCACCCTTTGCTTAGCTTCCTAATAATTGAAAATATGATCACTGAAGCAGAGACACTCAAGTTCCTTTCAGTTAAAAGTGGTAACCAGTGACCAGTACCAGTATTTCTGTGACACTATCCAGCAAAGTGACAACTTTTATTCAAAATGACCAACACTAATATGATAGAAATATATGTAACTGGGAAGGCATTTCATCAGATCACTAGGCTTTAACATAAAAATTCCATTAAAATGAACATCGAGTTAGCTTTATTACATTTATTCAGAAAACTTCTGGCTAATAATATTTTACCCCCTTTGACTGGACCAATACATACAAAAGGGTAAGTTTCCCCAAATCATTTCTTCTCATTTGAGGGTTACGTATGTTTCCAATTATGAATTCAGGCATGAATTCAATTGTGCTTTCCCATGAAATAGCTTAAGAACCTGCTTAATATGCATCATCAAGTGGCAGATGCCCTCTAAAACAACCAAAATCCACATCACTGAAATTTTGAGAGGGCTGACGACACAAAATCTTCAAAAATGTGGCTAATCCATGGCATCCAGCCCTCTACTATGATCTGTCCAATGACATAGGTAGGTAAAGGTAGAGGGATATGTCTATTTCAAAAAATCCCCAATGGAGGAAAATTAAAATAGTTTTTCCTATTTTAACAAGAAAAATCATTATAAAACAGGAGCAGTATCATGTTTGCCTTTGAATTCTTCGAATTTAAACAGTACATTGTTTGTAGGAATTAATCACAAATAAAACTAAAGAGCAACTTGATCATGTTTGTAGCCAGGAATTAGTCAAATAAAACAATGAAAATTGGTTGGTGAAAGAAAATAAAACATGGAGTGAACTGAAAATGAAGCACAAAATTATATAGGGCAAATATTGCCTTACAAAATTAACTGTATGCCACATATAAGTACATATAAGACTATTTTAGATTTCTAAATCCAACTATATTCAGATTTGTTCAGAGTACATGTAGGTTGAGTGTAGGGAAGTTTAGGAAATAAAAATTCCATAAAAGTAATTTGTTCCATACCTAGAAAAAATGATTGTTCAAACTTTAAGCGAGATATTATGCAAGGTTACACTGCATCATTCTATAGAGTATCTATATGTAATGGAGATGGGAAGATAATAATTGATATAACTTGAATATTTGTCCCCACCCAAATCTCATATTCAGTTGTAATCCCCAAAGCTGGAAGTAGGGTCTTGTGGGAGGTTTTTGAATCATAGGAGTGGATCCCTCATGGATTGGTCCTACCTATATAATAGTGAGTTCTCACTAGATCTAGTCATTTTAAAGTGTGTGGCGATGCCCTCCCCACTCTATCCCTCTTTCTTGCTCCTGCTTTCACCATGTGAAGTGCCTGTTTCTACTTAACCTTGACCCATGAGTAAAAGCTCCCTGAGGGCTCGCCTGAAGAAGCAGATGTAGCAATGCTTCCTGTATAGCCTGTAGAACTGATAGCCAATTCAACCTCTTTTCTTATAAGTTATCCAGTCTCACATACTTCTTTATAGCAATGCAAGAATAACCTAATATAATAATATCGATGAATGTGTTTGGCACTATGTTCAAAATAAACATGACCAAAACACACCGTTTTCAGTAATGCAGGGTAAGGAAGGTGATAAAGAAGTATTTATGAAAAATATTAGTATGTTCAAAAAGTATAGTCTTTAGGTATGAATGATATTACTGGGACACAAAATAATATTTGAATGATGTCTAAAGTTTAAATAGTAATTTTGAGTCAGTGTTATTGTTCTAATTTTCATAATTACTTCAGTAATGTAACTGAATAAGAAAATGCTTTTCAGGAGGTACATACTAAATTATGCAGTATTAAAGGGTTATCATGTGTCCAACTTACTTTTCAGAAAATCAGGGAAATATAAATATATATATTTTGAGACAGAGTCTCGCTCTGCTGCCAGGCTGGAGTGCAGTCGCGCCATCTCGACTCATTGCAATCTCTGCCTCCTGGGTTCAAGCCATTCTCCTGCCTCAGCCTCCCGAGTAGCTGAGATTACAGGCACGCACCACCACACCCAGGTAATTTTTGTATTTTCAGTAGAGACGGGATTTCACCATGATGGCCAGGATGGTCTCGATCTCCTGACCTCGTGATCCAGCCGCCTTGGCCTCCCAAAGTGCTGGGATTACAGGTCACTGCGCCCAGCCAAGAAAATGCTTTTCAGGAGGTGCATACTGAATTATGCAGAATTAAAGGGTTATCATGTGTCAAATTTACTTTTCAAAGGATCAGGGCAATATAAATCATTTTTTAAAAGCAAACGTTTTAAAAAGATGATATAGGCTCAGGCTAGATAATTGAAGTGCATCCTAGGTCAATCAATGTAAATCTTCTGATTCCTGTTGGAAGCTGTCAGTGGTATGTTTTTGTAAAACATAATAAAGTTTTGGAGAAAATACTGTGGATTTTTTCAAAAACAGAGGGAAGACAAAGACACCATCAGAGATCTGTCATGGCCTAAGGGAAGGTCATTTTTTAAAATGCCTTTCCAGAATCGATTTTAGCAGCAGACACCAGTGTGGGAGTGTTCTCACAAAAGCAAAGAAAACACTGTAATAGGAGACAGTGTGCTAGTCTTTTATAGCAAAACTGCCTGTGGCTACTCAACTTGCTATTATGTTTCAATCCTTCAAGAGAAGGAAGCTCAGAAGAGAGGTTGGACCTAAAAAGATCAAGTTAGTGAGAAGATCAAAATGAGTAGAGAGCGACATTATATTCCTTGAGGATGACATTTTTACCTATACGTGTAATCCACACAGTGGTCTTTTTATTCCATATTTTAACATTTTATTTATCTATTCTGGACAATAGAAGAACTATGCTTTTTTGTTTTGTTTTGCAAAGACCCTGGGAGTGCTTCTAAATGTTGAATTTTTTTTTTACAATCTCAATATTTATCAATTTTCATGATAAATAGTATGAATGGTAAGTAGCTATAATAAGAGCAATGCCATAATTTTCTACTAATACTGTTAATATTATTTTATATTTATATTCACACTAAGCACAAGGTAACAGTAAGTACTTTACATATATTATGACTTTTAATCCTCAAAATAATGTCAGGAGGAAGGTACTGAAAGTAACCATGAAGTATCAATTGTTCAAGATCAGACAGCTTGTTAAGTAAAGAGCCTTGGAAGTTTAACTACAGAGCTCATACCTCCATGAAACATTCTGATCACAATTTGTAACATTATGACTAAAAACTTCCAAAGTGTACTCACATACAGAGATTTGATAGATTAATCAATCATTCTGGGCTACTTTCTAAAATGACTTTTTGAGAATTCAGTGCTCCTTTGGCTTTAAAATATGTACAATTTTATGAATTCATGAATTTGCAAATTATATGAATACTTCTTTGGCTATTAGTAAGGAAAATACTGTTTGTCAGTAAGGAAGCTATCTGCTAGAACCAAGTTGAATCCAGTAATCTCTGGTTTGATTTCTTTTATTCAACAAATATTTATTAGGCACCTATTTTATCCTGGGTACTAGGCTTGGTGCCAAAAATGCCATGATTAAGCAGACATAAATCCTTGACATCATGGAACTTTTATCCTAGTGAGAAAAACAGAAAATAATACGATAAAATTGTATATTATACCATAAGATAATAAGAGCTAGGAATAAAAGGTAAAGCAGCAAAATATAGAAGTGTTTTTCTTATGTTGAGTAAAACCTGCAACTCTTCAGGTTCCTCTCATCGATCCTGGAATTTCTCTCTGGAGCAAAGCGGAGGGGAAAGTATCTAATTTTTATTTTAAACGATAGCCTTTCGATTACATTAAATCACTATCATATCCTACCAGAAAACTTTCCTACTCAAAATAAATAGATTCAAACTTATTTAAATGCACATAATGTGAAATTATTTTGTTTGTTCTTCCCTGGACTTGATCCATTCTATTAACCTCCCTCTGCAATCAGGGCCAGAACTAAACACAGCCTTTAGATGTGGTTGGACCAAGGGAGAGCCACCCTTTTCACTCTTTTTAAATCCTATATTTCTATATTTTATTACTAACAATGCAAATTCTAATTGACAAATTTGGGAATAAAAGTTAGATCTGACACTTATTTGCTGAATGATCTTGGGGAGGTTATTTATCTTCTTTCAATTAATTTTATTTGTCATTATGCTATTTATAGTAATTTCTATCCGCTGGTTTGTTGTTGAAGGTAAATGAAGTGAGTACATGAAGGTAACTAGCCCCAGGTGTGCATATAGTATGCACTTAATTAATGTTTGTTTCTATCTGTCTTCCATGTTGAATTCAGAATCTAGCTAAACAGTCATGCTGTAGTCAAATCAAATTTATCCTCATCTGTAACTGTGCTCTTTGTTTAATTGATACTAGATTTTTTTAAAAGAGGACTTAAAATTGGCTCTGTTAAACATGATTTGCTAACCTCTACCTAATTCTTAAAATTTCTCCATTTCCCAGAATTTCTATTTTGTAATTCAACATATTCAACGTATTTAATATTTCTTCCAGTTTCATAGCACCTGCAATTTTGAAAAGATTGAGTCCAGTGTTCTTACCCACATTAATAATGAAACTTTAGAATAATACAGGGGCAAGAATGAAAGTATATGACAAATCACTAGACATCTCCTTACAGTTAATACAAATCCATAACACAGCGTTATCTGAGTACAAACTTTTAACCAATAATAAGCCTACCCATTTCCATATCATCAGTGAATATTTTTCCATCTGGCCAACAGGAATACTAAAAGAGACCTTTGTAAATGCCTTATTGAAATTCAGATACATTAACTCGGTTTCTGTTCTCTCAGATGGAAGGAAATTCCAGTGATAAAGATTGTAGCACCTACTTAGGAAACAATCATGACGTTCATAGTAATCTACTAAAATGGAAGTAGACTCGATTAGGTATTAAAATGAGTCCTTATAACTGTGGAGCTGAACATAATAAAAGTTTTAATGGTTACTTCTTACAGTATTATTTCCTTTCAGAAAAGGTGGTCACATTAATATTTAGTGAAGAGAATCAGATTCATGTCATATCAGAGTCACTGATTTTCTATCAGACAAGAGAAAATTATTTAAGGAAAATAGTTTTTGAAGTTGTAAATTTTCAAACCCCATACTGTCCCTTTCCACATCTTTGCTATCTATGAGGAATACAGTAGGATCAACTAAATTATAACTTTTAATAAACCATAATTTCAATATAATGATCTCAGACACTGGTGGCCATAAAGTAGTACTGTGGAAGTTATTTTTACAGGAATATATCTTATTAAAGTCTTAGCTATGAGTTTCTTTCTAAAACACCAAACTTCCTAAACTATCAACATTATGTTATTAACTATTGTCCTATAGAAATTGTCATGTATGCAGATATGTTTGATAAACTTTGGGTTAACCAGTATTAAGGGCCGGTTTCCATTACTGTGATGCTACTTAAAGTGTATGTTGAAAGGCATTGTAAACTCCCAAAGAGAATGCGGTATGTAACATTTCCACATGTCATTGGCCACAAAACCTTTTTTTAATTTCATAGCACTTATTAACATTTCCCAATTGTATATTAATAGTAGTCATTGTGATTAGATACTATTATTTATCAACAAAAAATTGTAACAGGGATTCAACTCTGATATTAGGACTAAGGGTCAAGTCTATTTCATATATATACACAAACACAATCATGGAAGACAAGGATTCAGGTGTGAGAAATGAACTCTATGGAAGTAGGGAGTTCTCAATATTTAGTGCTCATTACTGGAGTACCATAACCTGGAATTTCTTAGTAGGAACCAGTCTCAGAAAACAATGTGGAAGTTCTGTGATAAAAGATGGTGAGTCTTAGAGCCAGGGTGTTTAATGCTAAAAATAGCCGTTGTGTGGCATGATTATGTAGACTGTACTTTCACCCTTTCTTGGGGTGAGGAATTACATTAACCTTCAGAAGATCTAGTCATGGCAAGGTGTAGAAGGCAGTGGGAAGGTAAATGAGGTGGTGGCTCACCAGAGAGAGATCCAGGGATACTATTGCAACCACGATATTGGGAATACTATTGTGACTTCAGGAAAATACTGCAACTGCATGCAAAATGTTATGAGTATATAGCTAAGCCAGAGAATCAAAGCTTTTTTCTGATTTTTAAAACAGCCAATGACCTAAAAAAGGTTAAACTCCCCCCCCTCCACCTACATAAGATTGTCCTTCTCTTTCTTCTGACAGCAATATCAACGACTGCCCTTGGCAAAATGATTTAGGAGAAAAATTGACCTCTTTTAGAGTCCTCTAGCGGAAGATGAGCAAACAACCTTTTTAAGCAGAAGGCAGTGCTGGTAGGAAATGTAAAATATTATGTCCAACAATGGTAACAAAAATTTTAGAAATCAAACTAAATGTTGGAAGATTTGTTGTCTTCTGTTATTCTATTTTATTATTTAGCATTTGTTTTACAGTAATAAATGTATCTCTGAAATCCAGCTAGACTTGGAAGGGAATAAGGAAAATATGGAACCCAAAGATCTTTGATTCTTTGTATGTTTGAACTTTAGCTAATTTGGCTGGCAAAGGAAGAATGCTGAATTTTTGAATTAGGGAACAGAATTTTTATTTCTACCACAGACTTAAAAACAGATAACAAGAAATTTTAGGAGGGCCCCTTCTACATTGAGAAAGCCTTTAAATAGGTAATCTGTCATCTCCTTATTCTAGTAATGGCTTCTGAATTGTTATTAAGACATTCTCCACCAGAGGGAGCTTTCCAGAGCCACTTATACATGCTTCCTCCCTTGTCTCCATCAAGTACATTCTTAACTCATGTTCCTGCTCCTGGGTACAGTTACCACCGCACAGCATAGTCTCCCATCTATCCTGGTCAAATACTCTAGACAACTAGGAAAGGTCAAGGGAAGTCATCCTCAAGAAATATTGCTTTTTGTTGGTCATTAACGGGCATATTGGAAAGCAAAATCAGGGCTTATAAAAATACACTTTCCAGAGTACCTCACATTCTCCACACAACTTGCTGGCTCTTATTTTATGCATAGATGCTGTTCGTTATTTTGGTTTTCAAAACAACTCTTAAACACGATAAAAAGTACGTGAAATAATTCACTCATGTAAGGAAGAAGAAAAATATGAGAATTTACCACTTTGAAATTTTTCTAGATAACAACTCCAAATCTTTTTTTTTCTCTGCATTTTCTGTATTTCTAGAGTTGAGATGTTCTTAAACCCATGGGAAATTGCTTACTTTTTGAGTATATAAGGTTTTACATGAATTATATTAGTATAACTGAAATCAGGTGAAATCAACAGATAATTCTATTAACTGTCTAAACAGCTTTGGACCAGCAATAGTGTACTTTTAATTTGATGTATTTGACCAAAAACATCTTTTCTGTTAGGCTTTGTTCAGCACATTACACATGCAATCAAGAAACAAAGTAAACACAGATATGTATTATACATTGCACATTATCATCAGTACCAAATTAATGACTGATATATAGAATGTGAATCATTTTTTTCTGTCAAATTTATAAAATGAGGCTATGTATCTCAAGTTAATCAGTTTTCTAATCCTCCATAGCATTGCCTATTTTTCTTCTCTTGTCCCTAGAAAGTAAAAATATTTTGTATTAATTGCAAACTACTCAATCAATAAGTATCATGAAGCCAGAAGTTTGTTTTTAATCCATATTGTCTTATGAATAATTTTAATACATATCTTATTCAGAAAAAATACAGATGTCTTTATCAAATATTGCTAAATGCGAGTTTTAATTTCTAAAATTGCCTTAATTTAATCATAAATATATTCTTTTTTCATATTTTTTTGATGTTACAACTTTATTTTCTCCATAAAAGATTTCTTATTTTTCCTGCTGACAATGCTGTAAGTACAATGCTACTTATTAAAATTAATTACTATTTATTTCCATAATATGTCTTTGTCATTACTGTGCTACTACTGGAAATGTAGAATGTTGACAGCTTAATTTTTAACAGCCATACATTAGGACTTTAAAATTAGTAGAACAGCCCTAGTTTTCCTTTAAGGAATCTACTGTAGAATATACATGGTACATATCACTTTGATGATCAAATTAGCAATGCCCTCAGCATGAATAAACTGAGAGTGAATATATAGTATGCATTCCTGATAAAATCTAGCTCATAGGTCTGAAGGGAATCATGATAAAGTAGCAAAATAATAGATGTGTCCACTAATTAGCTTTAAACTTTTAAAAAATAACAACAAAAAGATGCAGGCATTACCATTCAGAATACAATGTTACTACATTGTAGAGTTTTAACTGGAGGGTGTCATTGAACAGAATATCATACAAAATACTGACAAATAAAAGTGAATTTTAATTGTCAAATCACAAAGCAATCCTTTCATTATCTGTGGTGAGGAGATGACATTTTACAAAGGGCATATTTTTTTCCTATTGGAGGACTTATTTCAAGGGCAAATGAACGGTGTATTTCATATATATATATATATGTATATATACATGTATGTACACACACGCACACACACATATATATTATACATATTTCTTCACAACAAAAGTTAAATATTTTTTCTATATTTAAATCCGAAAAACTTAATTATTTTATAATTGAAAACAATACATGAAAAGTAGAACTACAAAGGTATATTACAAATGTACAAAATAGGACACAAATGTTTATGTATTCTAACCTATTTATTTTTTAAACAAATGTATAGAAACCTAATAATTCATGAATTCTACTGTAAAATGCCTAAAATTTAAATTTAAAATAAATTATATTATTTGGTTTTGAAAATGCAGCTGAAAAACTCTGTAGCAAAGAGCTGTTTTATGAATTCCATTCCTGTTCTAAAGATAGCACATCTTGACATGAGAGTTTTCATAGCATTAACATGGTTGTAGGAAAAAAAAGTGGTTTGATTTCCTTACCTTAGACTATATAAGCATGAGTCAATTTTTAATAATTTTTTTATAAATTCCAGGTGATATTCTGTGTTGCCACAATTAAAATATCTAATGCAAAATTGACTAAATTTTAAAATGTTTTTGAAAATAGCAAATAATACTAACAACAAAATACTGACAATTTGTAGAAACTCCTCAACATCAATTAAGTCATGTCTAGAAATGAGCAAAATTTTGAATTATATCTAAATTATATCATAATAAAGGATAGCTTGCATAGGTACATCCTAAATGTTTATGAAAATAAATGAAATTATAAATATCAACATTTATAGCAGGAAAGTTAACACATCTATTTTATAACACTGGATACTCTAAAATACATTTGACCTGGTGCAATTTTTTCAGCAGACATATTTTTATATTTTTAAAAGACAAATTATATGTGAATCACCTGACATTTCCCAGTACATAGGGAACCATCAGTAAATGTGACAAGCCCTTTGTGTATACTGGTGATGCAATCTATCCTTTCTGATTCAGCTCCATAAACATTCTCCTTTTGACTGCTTCCAAGGCCATCCTGGAACACCTAGAATGCATCATATATCTTTACAGACAACACCATCTGAAAATTCAAGCATTTTTCCATTGTTTCAGAGAATGAAAACTGCCTAACACTTATTATCTTGAAGTATCTTCTTGTTTATCAGAAGGTTTACTAATTCACCAGTAAAATATTTATATGGCTCCCAAACATCCATATGTCTCATATATATTATATATATATGTCTATATATTATAACTATATGCTATATTATATATTACATTATATATTATATTATGTTATATAATATATATTATAAATATTATATATATTTTTATTATACATATATAGAATATATATATATTCCCACACACACAGGTACACTTCTTTCCTCTGTTAGTATATATGACATTATCCACAATGGCTGATTCACAGAATGTAGACACATGCTTTTAAAACTGTACTCCACATAAAGCCCCACATAAACGGCTCTTGTGGCTGAGGGAAAAGTTAGACTACTTTGTTTGAAGTGCTCTTCTATGTATTGGAAATACAGCAGTAAACAAAAGAAACAAAAATCACCAAAAGTCCTAGTAGAGTTACATTCTAGTTGCGACTTGATAGCCACTTCACATGCAGACACATACAAACCCACACACACACACACACACTGCCAAATTAGAATATTTCTTTATTCTTCATAGCTACTTCACTCACACATTGTCAGCCAAACTAGAATATATCCTTATTCTCCTGTTTTTTAATGCTTAAGACATTTCCGTTAAGAAAGGTTTTGACAAATATCTTAAAGGCTACTTTACCATCTTCGATACCATTAAGAGACAAGAATTTACTATCTTTGGGAGAAAAGAGTGGATAAGAAATTTCATAAACTTTAACAGCAACAAGGAACAATGTATAGACTTAAAGTATAATTAAATATGAAGCTACTTTTGATTTTAAGCAGAAATATTATTTGGGAGCCAACTGACTGTTGGCTATTGAATATTATATACACATTTTATAGTGAAGCTTGAAATAATTCAGGTAGTAAGTCCAGCATCACTGGAGGAGGGAGAGGTAGAGGAAAAGAAAGAAGAGGAAGAGGAAGAAAAAGAGAAAGAAAACATACACAGAGCAAATACATAGATGAATACAACACAAAGGATCAAAAACATACTATGTTATTTAGAATACTGGGAAAACTAGTCCCATTACCTTTTAAGGGGGCTTCCTATACCTTACCCCCTGGGATAAATTCCAAAGCCTTTTACATGAAGACAAAAGGCTGTATTGGGATGTTCCTTATGTTAGGAGTAAGGTAGAATTGGGCTGAAAGGTATGTTTTAACAACTTCTGTCTTAGGCCTTTGGAGCTTATATGTGATTCTTAATGATTTGGTTTAGATTTACAAAGGAATTACAATACTTAGAAACTAAGAATTTTAATTTTCAGAAATGTCTATTTGGTTTATTAGACAAGTTTTGCTGTAGTCCTCCCTAACAATGTGATATGGTTTGGAGCTGTGTCCCCACCAAATCTCATGTCAAATTGTAATACTCAGTGTTGGGGGTGGGGCCTGGTAGGAGGTGATTGGATCATGGGAGCAGAATCCTCATGAATGATTTAGCACAGTCTCCTTGGTGCTGTTCTTGGGATAGTGAGTGAGATAGTGATTGTTTTAAAACAGTCAGATCTTGTGATAACTCCTCTCTCTCTTCCTCATGTTCTGGCCGTGTGAAGTGCTGGCTACTCCTCCATCTTCCTCCATGAGTAAAAGTTTCCTGAGACCTTCCCAGGAGCCAAGCAGATGTCAGCATCATGCTTCCTGTACAGCCTGCAGAATCGTGACCCAACTAAACCTCTTTTCTTTATAAATTACCCAGTCTCAGGTATTTCTTTATAGCAATGTGAGAATGGACTAATACAAAATGCTTAGATCTATCTCGTACAGTGTCCAAAACATATGACTAACTGAATGGAATGGCTTTCTGGAAGTATGTAGCATGGCTATTTTCTACACATAAAATATATATTTGAACACTAGCATACTCATATTGAAAACAAAAATAATTATAAAATAAGGGTCATCCCTTTCTAAATTTGAAAGTGAATTTATTATAGAATACGTATTCCAATTCCTCACAAAGGCATATAATCAATAACTCATCCTATTAACTTTATTTCTTAATAATGTGCTTCTAATTTCCAATAGCACATACCCATATTAATGCAAACCTTAAGTGCAAATTTACTGATTTTACACCACACACCTAGATTTTTCAACTATTCTTTTAAATTAAAATCACAAATATAATATGTAAAATATCGAACAAGAGCAAAAAGACATTAATCAGGCTTACGGACAGCAAAATGCAATACATTCAGAAAGCACACTATAGTCTTGGTTCTAAACTTTCTTTCCTCCTCCCATACTGAACTCTGCTGTTGCTATGCAGCTATCCAACCAGCACACACTGGCTTTCTTTTGTATGGGTGCTATGCTGTTGCCATGGATATAGCTATATCTATTTTTTTTTTCAGCTCCTCTTTAAAAATATAGTATTTTCTACCACCTCAAGAGAACATATAATTTTATGGGCTCAATACAGTCATTTAATGTAATAAAAATTTTACTGAATTTCAAATCTTTAATATCATTTCAATCTCAGTGTAACTATAAATATATTCAAAACTCTAACATGTGGACATATCTACTATGTTTTTAATACTAATGGAATGCTCACTGACATACAGCAATTACACAGAGCCAGAAATCCATTTTCAAAAATCCTATTTCCACTTAGGAGGAAAAATCATAAAAAACTTGAAAAAATAATAATAAATCAATATCTAGTCTGTAGACATCTGAGCTTCATTGTCTTTATCATTTCCTGTGGATGACTAACTATGAAATGAAGTGGGATGCTAAATAATCATTGCCAAAATTAAAACCACAGGGTAGATGTAAGACCACAAGCACAAGAGAAAATGAATCTTTACACCAGCTGACAAATGAGCCAGAGTTCAGTTCAGATTTCAAAGTCAATTCACTGATGTTCCACCATCAAAATCTAACACATTGAAATTAAATTCCACAGTACTTCCATATGGTGATGGTTAATTCCTTGCAAAGAATGCATTAGAAAAGAGAAACTTTCGCATTTTGGTGAAAAAGTGTGCTGCCCAAATGAATTAACTGATGTGGAGATGGAATTGAGCAAGTGACATTAGTAGGGTCCCAGCGTCTTTTAGATTATTGGCATTGCTGGAAAAAAAAAAAACACTTCTTTTATATGACCATAGAGTTTACATACAAATAATCACTCAGTTGCTAGTCTCTCTTCAAGGGACCAGGAAGAAATTTGTCATCATTCAGTGAAATTACAAGTACTAGGAATATCACCCAAAGCACAGGGGCAGCCTACTTTTCCCCACATGAAAAGTACATACTAGAAGTGATCGAGTGATCGAGGTGATATAGAATTTTAGTTAAGAATGTTGATTTTGGGGCCAGACTGCCAACTTCAGATTTTGGTTCAGTCACTCCGTCACCTGGCAACCTTAGCTGAGTTTATTAATGATTCATACCTCTGTTTTCTCATCTACATATGGGGATAATAATAGTTACCAATTTTATTAGGTTATTATGATGATTAAAGTACATTACACATATAGAACACTTAAAATAATGTATGGCACCTACTGTATTTCAAGGAGGCTTAAGCTTGCATGACACATTAGAGACACTAACAGGTTAATATTGGAAAAAATAATATTAGAGGGAAAAGAGGCTTTTTGCTTAAAAACTTTATATTTCTGATATTACAAAGTATATTATTTAGTAATTATTGAGGGCTCACAGAGGAGATATAGTATTATATCTACCATTTTGGTTATATAATTTAATTAGTCAAATTTACAACTAAGACAAACTAATTTTCAGAGAAGCAAAATTGTACCCTGAAGAGTGAACTAACTCTGTTAGCCAGAAGTAACTACATCACATGACTCCACACTTTAATCCATCTAACAAATTTGATAATCTGAAAAACAAAACAAAAACAAAAGGATTTCAAGGAAGAACTAATTTGTATTAATCTGTAAGTATACATATTTTTGTCCAGAAATACTTAAGGCAGCTAACAAATATATATGCAACATAAGTCAACAAAATATACTTAAAATACATACAAAAATGAGACAAAAATGGAGCCAAATCAAATATGTAGAGGTGGAGTCGGGGGAGGAAAGAAATTTTGTATTATAAATACTTGATATCATTTAATCTTCACAAAAGATCTATGTTTCAAATTTCACAGACAACAACCTGAGGATCAACAAAGCTAAATAACTTCTTTTTGAAGAGCTAGTAAGCAATGTCTTCAAAAATAAATATGCTAAGGAAGCAGAGGTTTTTTTTTTCATTTGGAATAGAAATGGTATGTTTCAAATAGATGTACTCTTTCTCCTAAATGATATAATCTTTCAATTATATCATTACAAAAAAAAATCAACACACACAAGGACCTACCATATCTAAAACAAAGGGCTAAGTGATACAAAAAAAAGAGTAAAAATGCTTTCCAAACTTAATTGTTAGCCTTGCTTTGCTGTTGCTAACAAATCAAGGGCCCATTATACCACATTAAAGATCAGCACTTTCGAATCTATACTTTAAACTAATAGTTTTTTTCACATAATTAGACCATTTTTAACCTGTTGGACAATTTTGCTTACAACAAATAATATTTTCTTCTCCAAAGCAATAAGTATAGGATTATTATTTGTGCAGCCTGGCACCTCTACAGCTATACCAGAGGAATGGCTTAAAAAACAATTTAATACCTATATATAATTTAAAAGACATTGAATAAATGAAACTTTATTAGCTATCTGTAAGACTATTAAAATAAGCTCTAGCCATCTTTCCAACCTTCTCCAGAAGCAATGATCAGTTTTCAATGGTAAAGAACAGAAACCAGCATCATGGGAGGCCTCATGCATTAATAAAGATTTGTTAACTCCAATGTATCTTTTTTGGGGCCTAACATCCTTAGTCTTTCATTTTTCAGAGCCTGTATTTAATATATTTTGCAAATGATCTAGTTTTTCTTCTTGGAAAATAATAGATTATAAAATATACTGTTCAACCCCACCATATATCTCCATTAATATGAGGTTTAATTATTGAAATATAATTTGTGTACAGAAGATAATTGTTTTAAAAATTATCATTGTAGTAAATAGTAATATTTAGCATCTATGTACAACAGCTGAAAGTACATAAACGTTTTTGCTTCTTTTCCGTTATTATAAGTGTCTATCAGGGAGTTATGCACTCTCCATATCTCCATATATTTTGCCAAGAAATTACACAAAGCCCAACTCATGTCAACAAAAACATCTAAATAGCTATTGACATCATCTTGGATTCCCCATACCCTACACCAAGACGCAAGATAAATGGAGAAAACTCTAAATTAATTGAAGACAACAGGTAAAAAAATTAAACTTTACGTACATAATCATTTTATATATAATTATGCCAATAATCATACAAGTACCTGTTTAAATGTTTGCTTTGAATAATAAATTTAGTTGTCATTTTGCACACCATGTTATTCTGGTACCAAATATTTGTTTAAAAAAATGGAAAATACAATTTTAGCCTAAATAGTTATATAAATGGGTCCTGGAGTAATTTCCTTTACAAAAATAGAAATGTTGATATACTTAATTATTAAATTATGTGTAAATAAATATATAAAGGCTTATTTTAAAATTTTTAACATTTAAGGTAGATGAAGGCAAAATACATAAAAACATACTGGTTTGTGAACATAAAAATATATTTTATAATTGAGATTAGTAAACATGAGCAAAATCATAAGACAGCATTAACACATAGCAAATGAAATGATATTTTGATTCTTACTTATGTTGTTAATTAGGCATAAGGTATCCTATTCCACAATATGTTGATGGTAAATTTCAATGGTTGAATAATAGCTCAACTTGATTAAAAATTAACAAGCATTTCTCAACTTTGAAAAGAATAAAATATCTAAGATTCTTTGTGTACAGCATGTTAATGGGTAAAGTGTGTGGGGTGTATGCATGTGTGCTCAAGATAGGGAACAGTCCAAATTCCAACTAGTATATTTTTGATTGAATTAATATAGTAAATATAAACACAGGATATTTGGAAATAATTTGAACTTTCAACATAATGTGAAAATTAAAACCTAAATTACGAAAATTTTAATTATGTCAGAGAGATACCAGTTGAGAGGCTTTCATTAAATACAATCCTTAAACTGTAAATCCAGCACTAAACCAATACAATTTTCATTTACATACAGAAAAAAGTG
The DNA here is from genome assembly GCF_028878055.3 of Symphalangus syndactylus. Classification (NCBI taxonomy): domain Eukaryota; kingdom Metazoa; phylum Chordata; class Mammalia; order Primates; family Hylobatidae; genus Symphalangus; species Symphalangus syndactylus. Next base: position 45,826,016 of record NC_072432.2, read on the forward strand.
TTGTCAATCCTTTACATGACAACCACATATACAGTGCACAAATTTTAAAATAAATCTCTGAGAGTGGTTTGAAGCAATACTTAAGAGTTTAATATGTATAATCTTTTGATAAAATTTAACTTAATCTACAGGGCTGGGGGTGATCACTTAAAATCCCCTTAAATTTTTAGTTTTTTTAATTAAGGACTTTACCTTGGAAAAGTCTTATAACATCTCTCCAGGCATCATTTTTCTAATATCTAAGATTTTTTTTAAAGATTTCTACAGCCTCTTTCAGCTCTAAAATTATATAATCTAAGATATAAAAAGACAGTAATTTTTGCTGTACTTTAGATATCTAAGTAAAAAAACTAATGAGCTCAAAACAGTATTACAAAATTCTACTAACCACATATGTTGAAATATTGGGTAGTGATATAGTTTGGCTGTGTCCCCACTCAAATCTCATCTTGAAGTCAAACATGTTGTGGAAGGGACCTGGTGGGAGGTAATTGAATCACAGGGAAAGGTCTTTCCCATGCTGTTCTTGTAATAGTAAAGTAGTCTCATGAGATCTGATGGTTTTATAAGGTGGGATTTCCTTGCACAAGCTCTCTCTGTGCCTGCCACCATCCACTTGACATGACACGACTTGCTCCTCCTTGCCTTCCACCATGATTGTGAGGCCTCCCCAACCATGTGGAACTGTGAGTCCATTAAACCTCTTTTTCTTCACAGTCTCAGGTATGTCTTTATCAGCAGTGTGAAAACAGACTAATAACAGTAAATTGCTATGAGTAGAGTGGGATGCTGCTGACAAGATACATGAAAATGTGGAAGCAACTTTGGAACTGGGTAATAGGCAGAGGTTGGAACAGTTTGGAGGGCTCAGAAGAAGACAGGAAAATGTGGGCAAGTTTGGAGCTTCCTAGAGACTTTTTGAATGGCTTTGCCCCAAATGCTGATAGCGATGGGGACAATAAAGTCTCGGCTGAGGTGGTCTCAAATGGAAGTGAGGAACTTGTTGGGAACTAGAGGAAAGGTGACTCTTGTTATGTTTTGGCAAAGAGACTGGCAGCATTTTGTCCCTATCCTAGAGATTTCTGGAACTTTGAACTTGAGAGAGATGATTTTGAGTATCTGGCAGAAGAAATTTCTAAGCAGCAAAGCATTCAAGAGGTGACTTGGGTGCTGTTAAGGACATTTAGTTTTATAAGAGAAGCAGAGCATAAAAGTTCAGAAAACCTGCAGCCTGACAATGTGATAGAAAATAAAATTCCATTTTCTGAGGAGAAATTCAAGCAGACTGCAGAAATTTGCATAAGTAACAAAGAACCAAATGTTAATCCCCAAGACAATGGCAAAAATATTTCCAGGGCTTTTCAGAGGTCGTCACAGCAGCCCCTCCCATCACAGGCCCAGAGGCCTAGGAGGAAAAAGTGGTTTCGTGGACCAGACCCAGGGTCCCCATGCTGTGTGTATAGCCTAGGGACTTGGTCCCCTGTGTCCCAGCTACTCCATCCTTGGCTGAAAGGGGCTAATTCAGACCTCAGGTCATGGCTTCAGAGGGTGCAAGCCCCAAGCCTTGGCAGCTTCCAGGTGGCATTGAGCCTGCAAGTGCATAAAGTCAAGATTTGGGGTTTGGGAACCTCTGCCTAGATTTCAGAGGATGTATGGAAATGCCTGGATATCCAAGCAGAAGTTTGTTGCAGGGGCAGGGCTCTCATGAAGAACCTCTGCTAGGGCAGTGTGGAAGGGAAATGTGGGGTCAGAGCCCCCACACAGAGTCCCTACTGGGGCACCGCCTAGTGGAGCTGTGAGAAGAGGGCCACTGTCCTCCAGACCCCATAATGGTAGATCCACTGACAGTTTGCACTGCATGCCTGGAAAAGCCACAGACACTCAATGCCAGCCCATGAAATCAGCCAGGATGGAGGCTATACCTTGCAAAGCCATGGGACAGAGCTGCCTAAGACCATAGGAACCCATCTCTTGGATCAGCAGGACCTGGATGTGAGATACGAAGGAGGTCATTTTCCAGTTTTAATATATATTTTTTTGAGATGAAGTCTTGCTCTGTTGCCCAGGCTGGAGTGCAGTGGTGCAATTTCGGCTCACTGCAACCTCTGCCTACTGGGTTCATGCCATTCTCCTGCCTCAGACTTCTGAGTAGCTGGGACTTCAGGTGCCTGCCAATACACCCGGCTAATTTTTTGTATTTTTTAGTAGAGACAGGGTTTCACTGTGTTGAAATTTATATATATATATAAATTTTTCCCCATTTTGCCCTAGTATTTTCATGAAGGGCTAATCCAATAATACTTACTTACAATTAATTAAATGAAAAAAATTCTTTTATGGAGAAATATGATATATGTGCCCTGAATCACTTATTCAGAATTACTCAATTTACATTACTTTCTTGTTTCAAAAAAATATCAGTAAGCAATTTAACAAAATACAACCTTAATACAATAATGTGCTTATATTAGTTTTGTATGTTCTTACATAATACAATTACCTATTAAATTGCATATTCATCAGGCATTTTTTCTAACCTAATATGCAACTTTGAGCACACTTCCTCATGCTTCTGGATTTCCAACAAAGTCCAGCCTATTTCACAGTTGATGCAGTGTGTGAATAATGGGAGTACAGGAAGAAGAGAAGATTGAATATTTATTAATTTGTGATATTTACAACACCTCCAGTGTAGCTAAATGAGGAGCACAAAAAAAAATGTGTTCAACATGATACCTTTACTGGCATTAAACAGTTTCTCCTTTTCTCTCACTTTCTTATTTATTCAGATAGTTAAGGCGAGAATAAATGAAAAGAGATCCCAGGCATGGAATGGCATTAATTGGCAACCTCTCTTTTTCTCTTAACAAAATCAATATTGATAATAGTTGAACCTTATTTTTGTAGAGGATACCATAATTTTCAAAGCTTTACATACTAAATTCACCAAGACATACCTAGTCACATGATGCAATGAATAATAGCAACAAACAAATTACAAGGGCTAAAAAGATGTTAAGCACACTTCTTTTAGCACCTGCAAACTTGTACAAATGTTTGTGCAAAAATTCTGTGGTTTCATGAACATGATTCTATGTCTTTCTTATAGATTCTGAGCAGAACACAGAAAACTAAATGGTATAAATTTAAGTTTATAAATTATATCAATTTTAAGTTATAAACAACATCCTTTCTGGTCCACAGTCCCATGATTTGATTAAAATATTAAAGGAAAACTTGCTTTAGGTTCATTCTCCTGATACACATTTAAAACTCTAAGGATGCACTCTACACTGTCATGGCTGCCTATTTTGGGGTCAAAGACTGCAGTACTCACATATACCCCTCTTGCTGTCTGGTTTATTCTCTTGTAAGGTGGCTATTCATTTTACACAAGTCTGTCTCAGGTATGGTACATTTACACTTTTCATTATATCGACATATTCAGATTGATAACCACAGATCTGAACCTACCACGTTTCATCCTTATTTCTACTTTATATTTAACCTTTTGTTTATGGAGATACAGATTCAGGTCTATTCCCTACACTTGACTCTATCCCCTTCAAGAATTCCTATTAAAAATGTGCTTGTAGAATAACTCCAAGTCAAGATTTGTGCTACTCTTATCCCAGGTTAATACCCAATCTCAAAAGTTACCTGTTTTACCCAAAATTTTCAAAATCATCAAATTATTCCTCATTTATTCATAATGTATTGATGAAAAGAGTCAAACTCTGTAAACAATCGGAAGAGACTTATTTGAAGAGATTTATTCTGAGCCACATATAGTGACCATGGCCCATGACACAGTCCTCAGGAGGTCCTGAGAACATATGCCCAAGGTAGTCTGGGTGCACCTTGGTATTATACATTTTAGGGAGACATGAGACTTCAATCAAACCCATTTAAGAAATGCAGTGGCTTGGTCCAGAAAGGCAGGACAACTCAAAGTGGGGGCTTCCAGCTTATAAGTAGATTTAAAATTTTTTCTGGTTGACAGTTGGTTAAGTTTATCTAAAGACCTGGGATTAATAGAAATGAATGCCTGGGTTAAGATAAAGGATTATGGAGACCCAAGTTCTTTGCAGAGAAAGCCTTTAGGTACTAGGCTTTAAAGAGAACAAGTTGTAAAATGTTTCTTATCAGACTTAAAGTCTGTGTTGATATTAATGCTTGGAAAGCATAATGAGGCATTTTCAACCCCCACTTCCCATCATGGCCTGAAAGAAGCAGTCTCTCAGATTAAATTTTAAAAGAGCCCTTGTTGAGGAGGAGGTCCATTTAGATGGTTGGGGTGGCGGGGCGGGGGGGGCTTTGAATTTTATTTTTGGTTTACACACGCATTCAACAAATATGTATCAAACACATTACAGTGATGAAAAACAGGGAATCTACAGCCTGACTTCCTGAGTTGGAATCCTGTACTTGCTCCTTACTAGCTGTGTGACCTTTGTATGTCACCTAATTTCCCTATTCCTTCATTTTCTCATTTATAAAATGGAGATATTAATAGTATGTACTCATCCTAGAGAGTTTCTGTGCATATTAGGGTGACAAGCAAAGTAAAACCCACAAAAGTATAACTGACATATAGGTAAAAGTTTGATAAATATTAGTTATAATTGAATTTGTATGAGTAGTACTAACAATTAGGATGTATTTAGCTCTTGAAAAAAGGTCATGCTCTCTGCCTTTGTGGAGTTTACAATCCAGTGATGAGCACTGATATTAATGAACTTTGAAAGCAAGATGTGGAACTAGAAAATATTCATATCCAGCATGAAATTATTTTGTATGACATTTGTAGTTAGAAGTATTTGCCATTACACATGAGAAAGAGAAAAAGCCCCTGACAGCTGGAAGCTGGCCTGGCACTATCAGCTAGGCTATGACATTGTTAGTAGTTGGGCTGACACAGCTGGGCCATGGTATTCTCTTACTGCACACAGATAATTTCATAGAACACCATCATCCGACAAAGCCACTCCACTATGATGGATCTGGACAACATCAGACCACTACATAAAAATGTTTGAGCACAGACAAAACAAGAATATTGTGCAAACTACAAAAATGACCACACTTCCCCTATCTTGGCGATTATCAGTGAGTGCTGATTCTTTACCAATCAGAGTTTCTGCTTTAAAAGGAATTGTTTAGATTCCCAAACAATTACCCCTGTTTCCTGACATTATCCAATGCAGACAAAGCACCTAATTGTTAGTACTACTCATACAAATTGAATTATAACTAATATTTATCAAACTTTTACTTATACGTCAGTTATACTTTTGTGGGTTTTACTTTGCTTGTCACCCTAATATGCACAGAAACTTTCTAGGATGAGTACATACTATTAATATCTCCATTTTATAAATTGCTTTGAATATGCCCCCAAATTACCTAGCATGAACCTGTATCCTATAATACGTCCTTTCTAACACTCTCTGGCTGAAGCACCTATTCTTCATTTGTATTAGTTTCCTTAGTTGCAATGTGCCAATAAAACCAACTTGTCTGAATAAAGGTGAGTTTCTGGTAGTCATTGGCAGGAGAGCAGTGTCATGCATTTTGGCATTTTTTCATTAAGAATAATAATTTTTGGAATCAGATGTTGTTATTAATAATTTAAAATTTTCTGGAGTATAACTTATACAGCATCAGAGTCAATTAATTTCTAAATCAAAAATTCCTCTGAATTTCTCTTGTACAAATGGGCATAGTAACTATCATATAAAAACAGGGAAAAAAAAGTATGTATATTTGTTAAGTGACTTAAAACAACAGAACAGGCATACCTTGGAGAAACTGGAGGAATTGCAGGTTTGGTTCCAGACCACCACAACAGAACAAATATCACAATAAAGTCAGTCACACACAAAGTTTTAGGTTTTCCAGTACATGTAATAGTTACGTTTACACTAAACTATATTCTATTGCATGTACAATAGCATTATGTCTAAAACAATAATGTACATACCTTAATTTTAAAATTTCAGACAACCATCTGAACCTTCTGTGAGTCAATCTTTTGTTGGGGCAGGGTCAGGCCTTAACGTTAATAGTCGCTGATTGATCAGGGTGCTGGTTGCTGAAGGTTGGGGTGGCTGTGGCAATTTCTTAAAACAAGATAACAATGAAGTTTGCCACATCAATTGACACTTCCTTTCACAAAAGTTTTCTCTGTAGCATGCAATACTATTTGATAGCATTTTACTCACAGTAGAACTTCTTTTAAAATTGGAGTCCATGCTCTAAACCATGCTAGCTTTATCAACTAGGTTAATTAAATATTCTAAATCTATTATCATTTCAACAATGCTCACAGCATCTTCACCAGGAGTAGATCTAATCCAAAGAAATGACATTTTTTGCTTATCTATGAGTAACTTCTCATCTATTCAAGTTTTGTCATGAGATTGCAGCAATTCATTCACATCTTTAGGCTCCACTTTCAATTATAGTTCTTTTGCTGATTCTACCACATTTGTAGTGAGTGCCTCCACTGAAGTCTTGACCTCTTCAAATGCTTCCATAAGGGTTAGAATCAACCTCTTCCAAAGCCCTGTTAATGTGGATGTTTTGATCTTCTCCTATGAATAATGAATGTTCTCAATGGCATCTTGAACGGTAAATCCTTTCCAGAAGGTTTTCAATTTTCTTTGCCCAGGTCTATCATGAGAATCATTATCTATGACAGCTATAGTCTTATGAAATGTTTTTATTAAATAATAAGGCTTGAAACCAAAATTACTCCATCTATGGGCTGCAAAATAAATGTTGTAATAGCAGGCATAAAAACAATATTAACCTCCTTGTACATCTCCATCAGAGCCATCAAGTCATGAGGTCCATTACCAGTGAGCAGTAATATGTTGAAAGGAATCTTTTCTTCTGGGCAGTAGGTTTCAACAGTGAGCTTAAAAATTCAGTAAACCTGGCTATAAACACGTACATTGTCTTCCAGGTTTTGTTGTTCCATTCATAGAGCACAGATAGGATAGATTTTACTATAATTCTTAAGACCCCTAGGATTTTCAGAATGGTAAATGAGCATTGACTTCCACTAAAAGTTACCAGCTACATTTGCCCCTAACATGAGAGTCAGCCTGTCCCTTAAAGCTTGGAAGCTAGGAAGTGACTTCTCTCTAGCAATGGAAGTACCACATGGCATCTTCTTCCAACAGGAAGATGTTTGCTCTACATGGAAAGTCTCTTGTTTAGTGTAGCCTCCTTCATAAATTATCTTAGCTAGGTCTTCTAGATAACATGCTGCAGCTTCTACATCAATTCTTGATGCTTTACCTTGTACTTTTCGTTATGGTTCCAGCTTTCATTTTTAATCTTCATGAACCAACCTCTGCTAGCTTCTAAGTTTTCTTCTACAGCTTCCTTATCTCTCTCAGACTTCAGAGAATTAAAGAGATTTAAGTCTTTTATTTGGATTAAATTGTGGTGTAAGGGAATGTTGTGGCTGGTTTTATTTTCTATCCAGACCACTAGAACTTTCTTCATATCAGCAATAAGGCTGTTTTGCTTTCTTATCATCCCGGTGTTCCTAAAAGAAGCACTTTCTAGAACGTTTCCTTTTCTAGAACTTTCTAGAACTTTTCATTTGCATTTATAACTTTGCTAACTCACTACCAGGCCCACCCTTTGGTAACCACCACTCTACTTTCTACCTTCATGAAGTCTACTTTTATAGCTCCTTAACTTTCACCACATACAAAAATCAACTCAAAATGTATTTCAGACTATCTCAGCTCTGATATGCCTTCCTCACTAAGCTTACTTTCTTTTAGTTTTTGATTGAAAATGAAAGATGTGTGACTCATCCTTTCACTTGAACACTTAGAGGCCATTGCGATATTAATTGGTCTAATGTCTTTTCTTTTCTTTCTTTTTTTTTTTTTTTTTTTGAGATGGAGTCTCACACTGTCACCCAGGCTGGAGTGCAGTGGTGCAATCTCAACTCACTGCAGCCTCTGCCTCCCTGCTTCAAGCAATTCTTCTGCCTCAGCCTCCCTGAGTAGCTGGGTCTACAGGCGCCCACCACCACACCTGGCTAGTTTTGGTAATTTTAGTAGAGATGGGGTTTTGCTATGTTGGCCAGGCTGGTCTTGAACTCCTGACCTCATGATCCGCCTGCCTCAGCCTCCCAAAGTGTTGGGATTGCAGGCTTGAGCCATTGTGCCCGGCCAATTGGTCTAATTTCAAAATTGTTTTCTCTCAAGGAATAAGGAGAACCGAGAAGAGGGAGAGAGATGGCGAATGTTTGGAATGTGGAGCAGTCAGAATACTCACAACATTTATTAAGTTTATCATCTTACATGGGTGAAATTCATGGCTCCCTAAATAAATTACAATGATAACATCACAGATCACTGATCACAGATCACCATAACAGATATAATGATAATAAAAAAGTTTGAAATATTGAGAGAATTACCAAAATGTGTGTGACACAGAGACATGAAGTGAGCACATGTTGGGAAAATTATGCCAATAGACTTGCTCGATATATGGTTGCCACAAACTTTCAATTTGAAAAAAATACAATAACTGTAAAGGGCAATAAAATGAAGTGTAATAAAACAAGATATGCCTGTATTTATTTTTAAAGCCCCAGTGTTTGCTACATAAATATATATTCATATTAGATATCTAAAAAGAACCTATGAACAAATGTTTCAATTTACTATTTCTGATTGAGGGTTTTTTAATTGGTAAATATTTTGTTTAGGGAAACGTTTTCTTTTTGGAAGAAGGGAAATAAGTTTATTTCCTACCTCTTACAAGTGAAAATATTTCCCATATTTGTGAAATAAGATTTTTGGCCTTTTTCCCCAAAGTGTCTCAATTCTATGTGGTTCTATGTAAGAATCTACAACTTTCCAAGATCCTAAACGTACATCATCATCTGAAAATGCAGTCAACATTTGCTAGACCATATGCTTTGAATAAATTAGTTTTTGCAATATATTAGCTAGCTGGATACTGAAGTGTGTTGGTAGTGATATGTAAGGATTTTTCTGAACATGACCCTGTAGCTGAAGCATGTTACAGGTACATAGTTCAGTCAGCAGCATTTAAAGTAACTAAATCAGCCTTGTAAACAAGCATCTGTCCTTTGGCCCAGAGCGTCTGATTAAAAATGTTTGAAAAATTACAAATATTTAAGGAGTGGGTGGTTTGTATTTGCTTGATTACAATATTTAACAATTGAATTGGTTATGATCTCAGATAAGTTACCTTTCTATGTCTTTTTCCACAGACACAGAGTAACACTTTATTAAAGTTAGGACCGTTAGTCTAACATTAGAGGAATCTCTGTGAAGGGGACATGTATGAGGGGAAATTATTTCTTTAAAATGATGGAAAGTCTATTATTAGGTCATCGAGTCAAAAGATGTAAAACTTGGCACCTAGGAAAAAATAATACATTTCATATATTTATTATCATTTGCTATATTTTTGTGAAGTGTATTACTGGCTCATTATTTCAATGAGCAAAAGCTGGTTTTTACCAGCTAGTAATCTGATCAAATTTTTAGGGCAATTATATGGGATTTATTCAATCAGGAAGAGTAAAATAATTGGATGGACTAAGATCTCACACGGTCTTTTGAAATCCTGTTACCTAATACTTTTTTATTTTTTTTTCACAATTTACTCATTCAATTGAAACATGCCTTTAAAACCAGCATAAATCTGTAGCCACATAAGTGTCAGTTTCACTGAATGATCAAAAGCCTAGGAATTGTTCACATTATACGTGTCTTGATTTTATTAGAATTCTTGATTTTTCCTTCAGGTCATATTAAACACCCTTCAATTTTCTGGCTCACTCTTTGATACAAAGTCATGCTAGAAACATTAAATCATAGACTCTTGAGTAGGACGAGACCTTAGAAGTCATCTAATACAACCTCCAACAAAACACAATAATCTCTTACATAATGCCTCTTCATAGGATTATAATTAGATTATAAACTCTTCATGAGCTTAGGTTTCCTATAAACCACAGAATTTAAAAAAATCCAAAGTGAATATAAAACTAAGCTGTGAGCAAGTAATAAATAAAATAAAAGTGAATGATTCACATCACAGTGCATTTATTAAAACTTTAAATATATTGTTATTGTGTTGTTGAGCCATTAATTGTCAATATTACAGCATAAGACAGCACAAGGAGTCTCCATTAAAAATCCTTTTTATTTACTAAAAATAAAGGCCCATCATATTTGGAAAGTCTCAGGCATAAAACTTCACAATGCCTCACCTGTTTCACTCCCTACCTCTTAAAGCTTCTCAAGGACAACCCTAGGTCCTGAGCCTTAGAGAACAGCATTTAGGAATACAGCTCTAGACTGCTGGTTAGCCTCTTAAAAGAGACTATTACAGCTTATCTCATCATTCTCTACTTCATGACAACCAAAAGGCATGTGTCCCTCAGCATCTGGTATTACCCATACTCTGAGACCGGCACCCATACTTGGGCCTAAAGTTACCCAAGACCCCACTTTCTCATGTTTTAGCCCATTTCACTTCTGAGTCTTACTTGTTTCCCATTGCTGATTCCAGGCTACTATCGCTTCTTTCTCTTTGAGCTCTCAACGTGTGATTATATTACACTCTTCCTCTCCTCTTGCTATCAACTAGCACTCCTGGTCAGTGGGGCCCAGGGTGCTACAATTTTCATTTTTCAGGAGATCATTTGGAATTTACAGAACTGTCTAAGAAGACAAGTTAGATATGTGCAGTCCAATGAGAGATCAACGTAGCTGAAGTAATGATGCTAGTAGTTAACACAGATCAGAGATTTTTCACCTGCCCCCTTCTGGCCTATTCTCTACAAAGAGACATATTTTAAAAGTCTTATCATGCCATTTCTCTGCTTAAATCTTTAAATGACTTCCAACTTCACTTAGATGAAAATACCATAGCTTATGGATCCTAAGTGATCGCAGCTACACATCTCCCTTTAACGGAAACTTGCCCTTCCTGCCCAATGCCCACTATATGCTGCCATACTGGTGTTTTAGTCACCCCCCTTATGTAGATCTTTCTTACCTAAAGCAATTGTCTTTCCCTTTGTTTGCCCTGCCCCTTCCTCTCATTCTTTCTATGGCAAGCTCCCTCTGATTCTTAAAACTCTCAGCTTAAATATCAAACCACTTTGCTTACTACTCTCAGAATCAGACCACCCCCAAACCATGCTCAACATCCATCCATTAATTTTTCCTGACACTGAAAATTTTGCAATTTTATTGATGTATATGCACATTATTTTATCACTGTTCTCTTTCCCATTATAAATTCTCAACTAATATGTGCAGCAAGGCTTATAGGATTAGAAGATCACCATTTGCTAACTATCAACCAATTCAGGCAGAAATCATCCATGGAGGTTAAAAGTAATGGATAAAAGTCTGAAGAGTAATAGGTAATTACACAGTGCCAACAGTGCATAATTTGAATCTAATCATGAGGAAGGAAATAACAGACAAACTCAAATTAAGGGACATTCTACAAAATTAATGGCAGAATGTCAATGGCAGGAGCTACAAGGAAGAATTCAAGAAATATTCAAAATTGAAGGACTATAGAGATATGACAATGAAATGAATCCCCATGATCGTTTATTTATTTTTCTATAAAAGACATTTTTAGGTATGTGGTTTGCAAATATTTTTTTCCCAGCACACAGGCTGCTGTCTTATTTTATTGTTTCTTTTGCTGTGAAGAGATTTTTAGTTTGATGTGGCCCCATTTATTTATCATTGCTGTTATCGTAGCCTGAGATTTTGTTACGATATCAAAAATAATTGCCAAGGCCAATGCCCAGGAGCTTTTCTTTCATATGTTCTTCTCACAGTTTTATAGTTTCAGGTCTTACCTTTAGGTCTTTTATCCATTTCTGAGTTGATTTTTGTATATGGTGGCTTGATTTCTTATGTAGCTTATAAAGTAAATTTTGATGTAATTCTAGATAATAATAATGTCAAAACATTTTGGAACAACAGCAACATTTTCGGGAACTACTAATTCCCAAGGTGATAGATACTAATAGTAGTCAATTTTCCTTGAGTACGTAATATATGGCAGGCACTTTGCTAAGCTGGTTATATGGATTACCTCATTTATTCCTCACAACCCTGTTAATTGTATACTATTATGCCTATTTTTGAAAAGCACAAAATAAGTTTGTTTTTAGTTTGTCAAATGTTTTCTAGCTATCAAGGGAACTAAGGAAATTAGAGATCTGGGCCGGGCGCGGTGGCTCACGCTTGTAATCCCAGCACTTTGGGAGGCCGAGGCGGGCGGATCACGAGGTCAGGAGATCGAGACCATCCTGGCTAACATGGTGAAACCCCGTCTCTACTAAAAATACAAAAAAAATTAGCCGGGCGTGGTGGCGGGCGCCTGTAGTCCCAGCTACTCGGAGAGGCTGAGGCAGGAGAATGGCGTGAACCCGGGAGGCGGAGCTTGCAGTGAGCCGAGATCGCGCCACTGCATTCCAGCCTGGGCGACAGAGCGAGACTCCGTCTCAAAAAACAAAAACAAAAAAAAAAAAAGAAATTAGAGATCTTACACCATTCTATCTGATTCCAAGGAGTTGAGATAAGGAATGTAATATAGGAAACTAAGAAATATGGAGGATTTATATGTGCAAGATTGGCATTTAGCTGGCTTCTTGGTAGTGGGGATGTAAATTTAACATTTCTGAGCCTGTTTCTTCATCTACAAAAAAGAAAGTATTATACCATTTTATTGATATAATAAGCATGTTTTAAAATGAGATAATATAAAAAAGACATAGTGTCTATAAGAGCAAAGTACAAGGGAAGTACATAGTAATAATATATAACAGTAGCTAACATTTGTTATGAACTTAATGTAGATGAAGTGTTTCATATTTAATCTTTACAGCAATACTTTGAAATATATCTTTTTATTATTCTCATTTCTCAGATGAGGAAACAGCTCTTGAAAATGAGGTTGAATAAAGGTAGCATACCAGTGAGTGGCAGAGAAGTGATTACAACTCCGATCCAGCTGACACCAGAATCACCCCTCTTAAGCACTATTATATGCTGATTATTTCTTTTTGGTTAACATTATTTTTATAAACAAGTCATAATTGTATTACATTATAGAATACAGTGTGATCTTTTGATGTATGCATACAATATGGAATGATTAAATCAAGCAAATTAACATGCATCACTCAGTTTTTGTGGTAAGACATTTGAAATTTACTTTCTTCTTAGTTACTTTGAAATATATAATATAATATTATTGATTCTATTGTTGTGGAATAGATTCAAATTTTATTCTTCTTGTCTAGCTGAGACATATTACCTTAGACGAGGAACTTTCCATTCCCTCACCACCACCACCACCAACACCACCACCACCACCACCACCACCACCACCACCAGCACCGCCACTCAGTCTCTGTTAACTCTCATTCTACTCTCTACTTCTTATGAAATCAATGTTTTTAAAATTCCACACATAAATGAGATCATATGGTATTTGTCTCTCAGTGCCTGGCTTATTTCACTTAGCATAATGTCCTCTAGATTAATCCATGCCGTCCCAAATGAAATAATTTCACCCATTTCTAAAGCTACATGATATTTCACTGTGTACATGTACCATATTTTCTTTATCCTTTCACCTGCTAACAGACACTTAGGTTGATTTCATATCTTGGCCATTATGAATAATGCTATAATGAACATGGGAGTGAAGATATTCCTTCAACATACTGATTTGGTATGGAATTCCAAGAGATGGATTTGCTGGATTATATGGTAGTTCAGTTTTCAGTTTTTTGAGGAACCTCCATTTTCCATAATTGCCATACTAACTTACTTTCCCACCTACAGTGTATTAGATTTCCATTCTCTCCACATTCTTTATGCTGCTTATTTTTTGCCAGGAAACCACTACTCTTAAAAATTGATGAAGGAATGTAGTAGGAAACAGGGCAGTGGGTCAACAGCCAGTTTAGATACAGAATTCAATGTATCAGTTTTCAAATATATTCTATGTATCAGTACTTTGAACCGGGATTACAGGGGGAGTCTCACTCAGAGAGTTGATGCATATTTAGGACACGATAGAAAATCTTGACAGGTAAGTAATCACAGCCTACGGCAGAAATCCACATGAAATAAGTAAATATTTTCCCTTTGTTTTTGGAGCTCTGCTCTTCCCTCTGTTACTACCACAGAGAACTACTCTCTACTTCTGCTGAACACAGGTGGTATCATCAGTAAGTCTCTTTAACTACAGACACATGGCTAACAATGAATCACCCTTTAAAGTCTATACTAGACCTCTCCTCAATGAAAAAAATCTTTTGATTTTAGCTAATAATAATCTCTACCCTTCATGACTTATTGCAACATTCATTTTTTGTTATTGAATAATACTATTCTGTATTGGATATAATTATTTCACATAAATAAATTTGAAGGGAAATAAACTATATCAAAACAACTCTATGCTTTAAGAAAGTTAACAGAGGTAAGAATTGACTTTATGAATGAATTACAGCTATTTTTACACGTGTTCTGGTGATGAACATAAACATCTTGAACTCACTCAACTTTGCATAACAGAAATCTGTTTATTTATTCCTCCTTCCTTTCTTAGTTCTTTTAAACATACATTTAGCATGCTAAATTTTGCAGAGGCTACAAGCAGTGTTTAAAATGCTTAAACATGTTCATAAGAAAAATTATGAAAAATCTTACCATGAGTGTAGAAATGTAGTTTGATGATAATCTTTTTACTCTTTTATAATTTGATATTTAGACGCATTATACCAGCACTTTGGGAGGCAGAGGTGGGTGGATAACTTGAGGCTAAGAGTTTGAGACCAGCCTGGGCAACATGGTGAAATCCCCATCTCTACTAAAAATACAAAACTTAGCTGGGCATAGTGGCAGGTGCCTGTAATCCCAGCTACTCGGGGAGTTGAGACACAAGAATTGCTTCAACCCAGGAGGTGGAGGTTGCAGTGAGATGAGATCACGCCACTGCACTCCAGCCTGGGCGATAAAGGGAGATTCTGTCAAAAAAAAAAAAAAAAAAAAAAAAAAAAAAGTAAACGTAATTCCAGACACAGTAATTAATAAAATTCACTTTAAAAATATGTTATTTTGAAATTTTCATTAAAAAATATCACAACCAATGAAAACTAAGCTAAACCCTTTCCATATGATATTTTAGAAACGTAGTATGTTGTATTCAATTCAGTATAAAATAGAAGTCTAAATGACAAAATAATTTTAAAAAATAGCAGATTCAAAGATAGGTATCCAGAAAAAAAATGAATCACTGTAAATTGTGTGTTATAAATCATCTGTAATTGGCCATAGTATAATAATCCTTTCAGTCATTGTGTATCAATTTTGGAGTATATGACTACTTAGGCAGTAGTGGTTCTTTCTCTTATCAAACATGTCCTCCTTAATAGTAAGTTTCATGTTATTTAACTAAAACGCTAAAGGTGACCTTCAAGAGTTCTTATTGTTCTGTAGTCAAAATGAGTTCATACTTTTAGACACACCTCATAGCTGAAAAATTTTGCCCTGTTTGAGAGCCTGTAAAAAATGCAGAAGACACTAGAATATTGTTTGAAAGATTTCCAAAGATATGCTTAAGATCACTGCTCTGAAGCAATTCACGTGGGCGGACTTGTTAAAATATAGCTTCTGATTTGGTACATCTGGTGTGGCACCTAATATTCTACTTCACTAGTCAGCTACCAGGAGACGCCGATGCTGCCACACAGAGTGTTGTCTGCTGGCCATACTCTGAGTAGTAAGATTTTGAAAGCAATGCCCTCTTAGGTATATTCACTTAACGGTGTAAAAATTAAAAATAATTGTCACTCAAAGTTTTCTTCTCCTTCTCTCTCTTCTGAAGAAGGGAATATATGAAGTCTTGTATTAGAGCTGGATAAAAGCTGTGGAGTCAGACAAAACTTTGAATATTGACTGTAAACTTGGATAATCTACCAAATGTTAAAATAATAATATCTACAACACAGGGCTGTGATGTGACTTAAAAAATAATATATACAATTAAATTCAGAAAATACTAATGTGACTCATTTCATAATTACCTCAAATTATTTTATCCTAAATGAGTACAATATGTTTGGTTTCTGAATCTTTTCTTGTTTTGATTTAAAACTTCTTAGTTCTCAAAAATTATCCTTTTTAACTTCTCAAAATATTTCCACTTAGTTTGAAATAGGTGTGTTTTGGTTAGTTTAAGATTGTTTAAATGGGGCCGGGCACAGTGGCTCACGCTTGTAATCCCAGCACTTTGGGAGGCCGAGGCGGGCGGATCACGAGGTCAGGATATCGAGACCACGGTGAAACCCCGTCTCTACTAAAAAATGCAAAAAATTAGCCGGGCGTGGTGGCGGGCGCCTGTAGTCCCAGCTACTCGGAGAGGCTGAGGCGGGAGAATGGCGCGAACCCGGGAGGCGGAGCTTGCAGTGAGCCGAGATCGCGCCACTGCACTCCAGCCTGGGCCACAGAGCGATACTCGGTCTTAAAAAGAAAAAAAAAAGATTGTTTAAATGAGAAGATTTAAAATATTTGTAATGCTGTTCAACAACAAAAATGTAAAATAATAGGTGTAACTATACATTTACAAAGAAAACTGAAATTTATATATATTTATGAGAATCTGTGGACTTAATTTAATTAAATAATTGGAAAATACATACTACAGACATTCTGCAGTATTTCAAAATAATTTTAGAAAAATTTTTGGAATAAACAGAGCTTGTTTTAAGCCACATTAAGACAAAAATGTTTCATTATTTTGTAATCTGCTTTGTTTTTGGCAAAAAAAATCATACTTCCCACTTTGATCACACACTTTATTCACCAAATTTGGCACACTCTAACTTCTGCTAATAGCAAAAACAGAACAGACTCTTTATGTTTGAAGATTTTCTACTGTTGAGAATTATTCATAGTACAGCCCACAGAATCCAAAGATAACACCAACATAAGAGCCCAAACAGCATGAGCAATGGCGACATTATTGTATTGTTTGGCTCCTATGATAACTACTGTGAAGGGGACATCATTCATGCCAATAAAGCAGTCTGAGTATGTTGTTCAATTACTCTGATTTTCTAAGTGTCTCACCTCATATGTTTCCATCTGGGTTTGAATGAGAAACAGAAATACTTGGATTTTTCTCTTCTCATTATATTTCCAGGGCACTCTCTACAAATAGCATAATACTGCAGAATTTGCTAGCATTTTAACCCCTGCCACTCCTCTAATTAACTGAGTTGATGATCCTAGAATGGAAAGAGGAAGCTGTATTAAAAGGCAGATGCTCAGTATACCACATTACTGTTGCAAATTCTCTGGCATTTATGGAAGCCAGAAGCCCAGATTACAAGAATCATGCGTACTTGAGGCCCTTCCACTATAACCAGGACACTGGCAACAAAGGAATTTGGAGACTTAAAAAAATTTATAACAGATGGGCAAACTTTTTTATATCCACTGACCCTCGCAACTACCTTTCCAACCTTCCCCCATCACAACCTACTTCCTCTGAGATTGTCCAGGTAGAGTTAGCTATAGCAGCCCTGTTTTCTAGAAATGACCATGCCAGATGGCACCTTCAGAGTATGAACACCTGGATCCTAAAAATATGTACTGGATACAGCAATACAAGGTTGTGAAAATCATCCTTGAGATTTTTACTGTTTCAACTATATAAAGGCTTTCCAGAATTTTTGTTCTGATATACAATTTACATATACAATTTTTTTCTTATATACAATTTACATTGAATATTTCCATATATTGATACACTGTCTTCACATAGAGTTATTTAATTGAACTATTCTTTTTAATTTCAGAATTGCTTTGTCCATTTAGAGTTTAGTAGGAACATGTAGAATGACTTCTCTGTGAAGGTTAAATAAAGTATTTGTTAAGTTATGGCTCTGATATCAGATCTTTTAATTCAATTTGCCTCCTAGAAAGGTCGTTTGATCTCACTAAGCATTGCCTTATTTAACTGTGATGGGGGTAACAATAGTACCTAACCTAATGGAGTTTTAGTTGGAGTTAAAGAAATATAAAACCACATTTCTTAAGAGTCCTTGGTACAGAGTAAACAATAAATAAAAATAATTGCAAAACTCAGTTATGGGTGTGTTAAAGAATAAAAAAGTAGAAGAGACCTAGTCCTTACCCTCAAGCAACTTATCAGTCACCAAGCAATTTAAAATGGAACACAAATATTTAACCTAGAAAAATATCTATATCTTATCCATAAAAATGAAGACTTATAGTTGATATAAAAGGGGGAAAACCCCACAAAAGTTTCCTGTGGAGATCACTTTGAATCAGGATTGCTAATGTGATTTTTTTAAGAGATATGGGCTCTGAAAGACCTGATGATTCCCTAGACTCAACGTAGCCTTCCATACCTCTGCGTCTCCTGCCCCAATCCCTTCCACTCTCTACCTAGTATATTCCTTCTTATCTTTCAAGATTCCATTCAAACATCACTAATCTTATGAAGCCTCCATGATACAGTTGAACAATGCTGAGTGGCTGTGGAATGTGACTCTATTCTCACTTGTCTCTCATTGCTTTAAATTTGTTGATATGTATGCAGGTGTTCCCATCAGACTATGAAATTTTTTTAGGAAAAGAATCACATTTTTTTTTATTATCCTATGTCTAGAATCTGGCATATGGCACTCAGTAATGGTTTGGTTTTGTTTATCTGCCTGTGTTTTTATTCGAACTTATGAATGCATAAACAGGCAGAGGCAGCACACAGGCTAATCCTAGGAGAATCAAAACAATTTTATAAAGAGGACAAGGAGTGGCGGGGGTGTATCCCAGCTGAAGGATAAAGATGCAGAAAACAGATAGGGGTAGGACATAGTTACCTCCAACAAGTTGTCTTGGAATAGTATGAGATTAAAAAGAGAAGCTTGAGCCAGAATAAAGATTGTAGAACTGCATAGGTATAAATCTAGAGAAAATGTATTGCTTATAAATAACAGTAAGGGAAAACTAGGTAAAGCTCTCTGCTTAATTAAGTATTTCTCCTTTTCTCCCTCCTGTCTTCAAATACTTGCTATGTGCATAGAATTTCTTTCTTATCTCCAGAGGGAGATTAGGCTGCCCAAACCAAACCATTAAAGGTAGTTTACAAAGAAATACAATTCAGATAGATGAGAATTCTCTGCTCAGTAAGGGATTTAGAATCACAGGGCTGCTGCCTCTGGTACCTCTCTATAAAGATTTTTTTTCAGAAATAGTCAATATCATAGGTCACATATTTTAAAATTCACTTGCAATTAGAAGCCTAAGGGAAATTGCCTAGGAAAAAATGTTTTGGCAAGCTTTTAAAGCCTTTCATTGAGTTGGCAACTAGACAGACCATGCTGGCCTCCCAAGCAAGCAGAGCAGGTGTGCCACTTCAGAGATGGTAGAAAGGCTTCCAATTCCTAAACACCGGTCTAACCTGCCTCTCAGTAGCGCCTGACGTTTCTGGAGCAGAGATGCATTCCCTAGTGTTGAGGGGCTATGCTCTATTGAAATGCACAAACCTCTATAAGAAGGGGAGAAAGAGTAAGCATAACACATGTTTAGTAAATGCAAACTGCCAGGCATTGTGCTGGGCTTTTCCTGTGAATTACATCCTTAAACTCAGCCCTATAAATTAAATCTAATTATCTGATTAACAGATGAAAAAGTTATAGGTCAGATAAGTAACTTGCCAACATTCATGCAATCATTTCAGTATGGAGCTAGAATTTAACTTTAGGACTATATGACTCAAAACTAGTTTCATGCTATTAATTTATAAAGTTATTTTTTCCATCTTCTTGATCACAGTATATTGGTCCTAAGCTTTCCAACTGATCATTAGATGGAAGCATGCTTTGGTAAGAGAAAGACTAGAAGTCACATGAGAACACTACATGTTGGTGAGTACTGAAGGAAGAAGGACCATAAAATCGTGAAAGAAGAACAAAGAACAAAAACTTCACTACTTAAAAATTTGGTAGTTAGTTGAGGCCAACCAAACAGGATATCAGCTTTCCTCTACTAAAAAATTTAACTACAATATTTGTCTACACATTTTAAAGGACTTATTCATTGTTTTCCACAGAAAAATGTTGCCTATGTAAGGCTTTCTGTGTATTTAGACGTATGTTACTATTATTCAAAATGTGAAATTGCAATTAGTTGATACATGCAAGTACGTAATGCAAAAAAAGTATGCATATTAGAATACAGCATACATATATGATTTCTATACTAATTAGAATGGCACATATATGCCTTACATTCTAATATATATACTAGAATATATATTCTAACATTCATGATTTTTCAAATCATCAGATGAAATAGAAAAGGCTTTTCCCATCATTACATTTACCACCTTTCTGTTTGAAGGAACACAAATTCATTGGTAATAAGTTAGTAGTAGACTAATGAAATCTGCATAAAAATCTAGCAATTGGCACAAAGTTATCCCTTTTGATATAATTCACAATAACCATATTATAATTTTATTTAGGTTATAGTATTAATGAAGTACCACTGATATTTCCCTTAAGTTCCCAATTTAATCTCTAAACTTTCTTCCTGTTTCTACTTCCCTAATTCCTCTTCCTTGAAGAATTTCTAAAATATTGTTCCCCAAGTGTTTCTGTGTTCTTTTTATTCTTTTCCCAAGTGAGTTCATCCACTCCCAGGACTGCAAGAGATACTCATATATCTCAGCTTTTATTAACTCTTCCCAAATTTCTATATGTTCAATCTCTTCTTCTACCAGCAAACTCTCCACAATATGTTATATATAGTATGTCCAGTCGGATATGTACAATACAGATGCAACCATGTAATTCCTCTCCAGTGAACAACATGAAATCTCATTACCGCTATCAGTGCCTTGCACATAGTTGCCTTTATTTGATATGCTTTCTATGCTCTAGGCATCCCGGACAGACTGCTTAGCCTTCCTGAAACCCGTCATGCCTCTCTGTTTTGACTTGTGCTGGTCCCTCTGTTATTTTCTTCTTTTATCCTCATTAAATCCCTTCTCACACTTTAAGTCCTGTCTGAAATGTCAGTTATACCATGGAGTAAGCTGGAATGTTACTTACACCATGAAATACACTGAAATATTTCTAATCACATCAGATTTTCCTTCATCTAATACTTTGTCTATAACTGTGAAATGAAACTTGTCAAATATGTCTTACAACTATCTGTGATCATGTTATTTGTGATCAGTCCTGTCTTAATAGAGGTCCAGAAAGAGCTCTGTTTTAATGACTTGTTCAATATAGATTTGTCAAATAAATATGTATTTTAAAACTATATTTAAAATATCATATTTTAAAATATTGTGACTCAGAGAAAAAGAACAGTCAACTACTCAATGTATTTATATTATAAATAAATCTTTAATCTTTTTATTATAGAAAATAATTCTAACTGTTCATGTCATCATACAGAAAAAGCTTGTATTATGTATTTATTTAACTAATAATGTGAAAATTATATAACAGGCAAGTGTAACATACTAAATGATCATTGATACTAAATGATCAAATTATATGTATGAATGGCTATTACAAAAACAACTGCATATCCTTTTCCTTACCAACGGAGTGAAAGTGCTTTGAGATACAGGTAACCTACCTGGGAAAGCTAAGGGAGCAGATTTTGAATTATTTTCAAATTTTCAATATTATTTTGTGTTTCTGTGTGTTTAACTCAGATCCGTTTTATAATCATAAACATTTTGGCTATTAGTATACTTAAACTCTAGCTTGAATATGGTTTCAACAAAATATGAAATATTAATGTTCTAGTTTTTCCTAATGATTTAAATTTCTAGAATTAAAATTGTAGCAAATAACTGCAAATTGACGTTCTCCCCAGGCACTTACCATTTACGTTAGGTACAATTCATTTAAAATTTAGCAGAAAGGCATTTTTTTTCCAAATAGAAGTATTTTTAAACAGACACTTGATCCAAAGTTTGGAAATAGTGTCTCAGCCTGGCACCATTACCCTAATCCTCTTTACACTGTGTCTAATTTAGACAGATTCAGCACTGCCTATAGGTTTTGTGGATCCGTGCATGTTGCTCTTAGAAATCATAATAATATGGTAATTTGCTGGTTAAAGATAAGAATATGGTATTCCAACCTTGCTAGATCATATTTTGTTACAGAGTAATGATTTCATTTAGCTTTATTCACTTCCAAAATGTATGACCCAAGACAAATACCTCCCCCTGCACATCAATTTTTAAGCATGTGCTTTGGTTGGCTTTTTGTAAAATTTCAACCCTTTTTGCATTGATTTTTTCAGTGCATTAGTTACTATAGAAACAATGTCACTGAAATATGAAACGCATAGTAGACACAGCAAAACACAGTAGACAATATATTTAAATATGCATATAGGCGTATGTGTGTTTGGCTATATGATGTATATACATGCATAAACATCTATACATATATAGATACATGTGGTATGTGCTTGTGTTTACTGCACATACACACAAGTACAGAGTACATATCTACATATAAATATGGTTAATACATATATGTAGCATATATGTAATATGCATATAAATTTTTTATGGCTGAGAATCTCATAAATCAGTAGGCATGTATGTTTTTAATATATAAGGAATGCATAAGTTAGTAAAAGAGATCATTAAAATAGAATGTTTTCCTAAACCTCTAATTTTTAAAAAAATATATAAATATATAGCTAAAGGCAAAGAACAGTTTGTTTTGCACTTAAAATAGTGAACTCTAATGTAAGAAAACCAAAAAATATATATACAAAGCAGAATTTTAAATTTTTCATCAAATACAATAAAACTATTGTTTCAGAAGAACAAAAAAACCCCAATAAATTTGGAGGAAAATTCTTTACTCCATCATTTTGTATAAAATTTTATTTGAAGACAATTTTTTAAAAATATGAAAGCAAATAAATTTCTCCAACTTAATACAAAGAAATATCCTCAATAAAAGAAATAAAACGTTATGACCAAGTATAAATATAAGATCTAGATTTCAAAATATTATGAATGAATGAATGAATGAACGAATGAAATGACATTTTATTTGGCATTTTAGTTTTTGAAAATTATAACCAACGTCTTTTTCTTCTTCAGCAATCTGCACATGGAGATCAACTTTTGCATATAGTTAATAAAAATTTTACTGTCTGGCATGGCTATAGGGCCGAATGAGAAGTTTGTGAAAAAAAGTTGAAATACATATAAGAGAATTGATCTGTGTCACATACCTGATATCCTGTAAGTACAAATGACCTCAATAAATTCCAGAGAACATGCAAACCCTTTGTAGTTTTTACCTCTATTTTACGTATCTTAAAACTTCTTTATATTTTGGGAATAATTATAAATATTGAAACTGAGGATTAATTTGTTCCAAGTATTTTTGTTGTTTGTTTTGAAAAACACTCTGTTAGGAAAGCAGCTTGATAAAGGGTAGAGTTTTGGCTAATATGTCATAACATAAAGTTAAATAGTGTATGAGAATAAGTCAGCTCTGTTAGCACACATTACCCTTATGACCTTTTTTTCTTCATAGTATGAAATTCATCCTCAAAGAAATTTAAAATTCAATTATTTAATTATAGTTGTAGTAACATTTTAAATATTTACTTCATAAAAATCTATAGTCTAAATGCTAATAATTGCTCAAGCACACAATATAACTCTAGCTTACTACTTAAGTAGTAAAATTTTGCATGCCTATGTAGACAGTGCCTATGTAAAATTATCAATTAGTCCAAGGAAATAATAGAGGCAAAAAAAATCCATTTCAAAGAAGAGAAAAATCTACAGCCATTCTGAGCTATGTATCTTTTTAGAAACTATATACGTAATGCGGCCATGGCTGAAAACATCTCCAACTTAAAGGGGCTTACATTCTAGAGAGAAAATACAGATCATAAGCATGAAAACAAATACATTTCAAAAATAGCATCATATATTGAAGGCAGCTTGAGCTAGGATAATGAGGAGGAGTCGCCATGAGTGAGTGACATCTGAATTGATTCTTGAGTGACAAGAATAAGGCAGCATGTAAAGATCTTGAAAAAAGGATTTCAAGCAGGGCACAATTTTCAGAAATAAACTTTGCGCAGAACTTCATGAGCAATTTTGTAAATGATGGCGTAATAAAGGTGGGAGGTGGTAAGTTCAGAAGAAAAGTTTCATTGACCTATAAGTCCCCTTAAGATTTCTCATCTCCATTTTGTCTGTATTATGTTAGGCAATCATCACAGCAGTATCTGCTAATTCTAACTGTCTAGACAGGTCTAGGGCAACATTAATAATAAATAATTGAACCAAGTTTGTTTTACTTTCTATGCTATATAATTGACATACAGTTGGCATATAATAAATTCTGATTGACTTGCTGACACAATCTTTATAATGTATAAAATCTATGTCTCAAACAAAACTAATTCATATTTATTACTGAAAAACAAAATAATACCCAGAGAAGAGTAATATATTCTTTTAAAATTAGCTAAAACATTAATAAAAAATAAAAGGCATGAAAGAATACCAGAAATTCCGACTGCAAAAACAGAAACAATGTAATAATACTCAGGAAAAAAATAAGATAACATTTCAAAAATGAAGACTTCAGTGATATCAGCAAAATTACAGAGTAGGCAGCTACAAACTCACGTACCCCACAGAAACATAAAAAAAAAAAACAGCAGAAACTATCAAAACCAACTTTGTCAGAACTCTGTAAGACAGTCAAAGGATCACAGCAACCAAGTAAATGCTGAAACCAGAAAAAGTCAACTTAAAAACAGTAGGGAAGCTCTATGGCATATTTATCTGTCCTCGCCCCACTCATTGATGGTTGGGTAGCAGTCTTGAAGATAGTAGCCCATGTTCCCAGTGAGGAACTCTGGTCGCTGGTTCCGGAGGCAGCAGAGCAGAGCTTTTTCACAAATTATTGTGTAGATATGTTCTAACCTGTCTGGGAGCTACCTGAAGAGCCAGCACATGGCATTTGTCTCTCTTTTCGCCTAACTTGGAACTCACATTGGAAAAGTTTTGGCATTTCTTGAAAACATTGCAAGGCTGCAAAACATTCTGCAGATGCCTGAGGCAAAAGTTTATGGTTGAGAAATATAATAGACAGCTTAAGGCTTTGGCAGAAAATCTGAGAGGGAATTTTCTTCGGAAATTAGGGCAATCAATATGGAGGTTAGGGAAATGGCAGTTAGGAAGTCATGTGCATGACCAGGGCATGACACATGTTGAGAAATGACAAAACAAGATGTTAAGCTTTTAACTTGGGCTGATCCATATGTTCAGTGCAAGTCTGGTTAAGTATTGAAGGAGGGGCCCCACACACAGCCAATCTGGAAAGGCTGGTAAAGATGGCTATTTGTGTGTTTGTTTATTTGTTTTAGATTTTAATTACTGGTGTTCAAGAAAACTTCTGTTTAAACACAAGCTAAGGAACAGAGACTTCAAGGAGGCACACAAGATGAGAAATATGGTCTCTGCAAAAATAATTTGGAAAAGTCACTAGACAAATTAATTATTAGAGACTCCAAAAACAAAAATAACAACAAACCCTGAGGAAGGAGGAGAATTTAATCTCCACAGTTACCACATTTTAATATTTAAAAGTCCATTTTTCAACAAAAATAACCTCATAGTGTACAAAAACAGGAAAGCACAGCCATTCAAAGGAAGAAAGTAAATAGACAGAAACCATACTAATGAAGCCCAAACACTGGAAAAACTAGACAAAGACTTTAAAACAACTGTCTTTAATTAAGTTGAAAAATGAAAAAAAAAAGATAAAGAAATAAAGAGAATCAGGAAAACTTCGTTATGAACAAAACAAAACTAAAAGTAAAGAGATAAAAATTATAAAAATTAACCAAAAAGAAATTCTGGAGATGAAAGCGTTCAAAAGCAGAATTGAGTAGGCAAAAGAGTTAGTGAACTCGAAGGTAAGTTAATATGAACTATCATGCCTGAGGAGCAGAAAGAAAAAGTAAACTAAAAGCTTCTGTAGGACAAACATACAGATTACTGGGAGTATCAGAGGAAGAGAAAGAGAAAGATGTAATATTTAAAGAAATAATAACAAAAACCTTTAGCCAAAACTCAAACTTGATGGAAGACACAAAAGCATCTAGAAATCTGAAAAAAACTCCTTCTAGAACAAATTTGAAGAGATCCAAACCAAGACACTTAATCATCAATCTGTTAAAAGCAAAAGTGTTTACTATCCAGAACAGACAAAGAACACCTGCTACTCAACAACAACAAATTTAAACAACCCAATTAAAGTATAGGCGAAAGACTTAGATAGGCATTTATCCTAATAAACCTACAAATGACCAATAAGCACATGAATGGATGTTCAGCATCATTAGTTATTAGGGAAATGCAAATTAAAGCCACTTGAATTGCCACTTCACACCTAAGTGGATTAGTATAATGAAACAACAAACACAAAAAGCAGAAAATAACATGTGTTGGCAATGAAAGCAAAAATTGACTGATGGGATTAGATAAAACTAAAAAGCTTCTGCCTAGAAAACGTAACAATCAACGAATTGAAAGGACCACCTGCAGAATGGGAAAAATATTTGCAAACTATTCACCTGACAAGGGATTAATATCCAGAGGATACAAGGAGCTCAAACAACTAAATAGCAAAAAATATAATAATAATAACAATAATAATCAAATAATCCAATTTAACATTTGGCAAGAGATCTGAATAGACATTTCTAAAAGAAGACATAGAAATAGCCAACAGGTAAATGAAAAAAATAGTCACCACTAATCATAAGAGTAATGCAAATCAAAACCACAATGCCATATCATCTCACCCCAGTTAGAATGGCTATTATCAAAAGACAAAAAAAAAATGCTGGCGAGGATGTGGAGAAAAGGGAAATCTAATACACTGTTGATGGGAATTAGTACACTCAGTGTGGAAAACAGTGTGGAGGTTCCTCATAAATCTAAAAATAAACTACCATATGATCCGGCAATCCCACTACTGGTCATTTACCTGAAGGAAAGGAAATAAGTATATCGAAATGATATCTGCCCCCCATATTTATTGTAGCACTGTTTACAACAGTCAAGAGATGGAATCAACCTAAGTGTCCTTGAACAAATGAATGGATAAGAAAATGTGGTATATACACACATTAGAATACTACTGAGTCATTACAAAAGGAAATCTTGTCATCTGCAGCAACAAAGATGAGCCTGGAGGACATTATGTTAATGAAATATATCAGGCACTGAAAAATAAATAATGCATGATCTTACTCATATGTGGAGGCCAAAATACTTGAGGACACAGAAGTAGGGAACAGAACTGTGATTATTAGAGGGTGGAAATAGTAAATGGGAGGGAAGCGAAGGGAGAGGTTGGTTTATGGCTACAAAATTACAGCTAAATAGGAGGAAGAAGTTCTAGTGTTTCATAGCACTGTAGGGTGTCTATAGTCAAGAATAATTTATTATATATTTTCAAGTAGCTAGAAGAGAGGATGTTGAAAGATCCTAACACAAATGATAAATACTTGAGGTGATGGTTATGCTAATTACCTGGATCTGATCATTATACATTGCATACATGTATCAAAATATCAACCTCTAGCCCATTAATATGTGCAATTATTACATCAATTCAAATTAAATAAAGCTTTTAAAGGACTGTAATATCAAGTTTTTTTGAGAATCTTGAGAAATTGAAGCATTCATACATTGCTTGCAGGAATATAAAATAATGCAGCCGTTTTGGAAAAGAGTTTGGTGCTTCCTCAAAATGTTAAAAATAGAGTTACCATATGAACCAGAAATTCTACTCCTTGGTATATACCTAAGATAAATTAAAATATATGTCCACACAAAATATTGTATACAAATATTAATAGCAACATTAATCATGATAGCCAAAAAGTGGAAACAACCCAAATTTTAATCAACTGATGAATGGATAACAATATGTGGTATATCCATATGATAAATTATTATTTGGCCATAAAAAAGTATGAAGTACTGATACATGCTACATAACAGATGAACTTTGAAAATACTATGCTAAATAAAAGAAGCCAGTCAAAAAAGACCACATATTATATGATTCCATTTATATGAAACATCCAGAATAGGCAATTTATTGAGACAGAAAGTCAATTAGTGGTTTCCTAGGGCTTGGGGCATTTGGGGAAAATTGGAGTGACCACTATTAAGTATAGAGTTCCTTTTGGGGTGAATAAATAGTCTAAAATTGTAAGTAATGGTTACACAACTCTATGTATAAAACTATTGCAGTATACATTTTAAATGGGTGAATTCCTTGGTATGTAAATTATATTTCAATAAAGCTGTTAAGAAAATGTAATTTTTATCACAACATATTATGCTTTAAGAAAAATAGAAGAGAAAAAGGAAGGAAATTTTAAACGTCAACAAACAAATAGAAAGTAAGAGATTCAAAATAGATAAATATTGAAGATAGGCAAGCAAGATTCAATATAAACATATTATGTGACCCTGGAGACTAAAATGAAAGTAAGGAGCCAGAACAAATGTTTAAAATTATAATTCGAGAAAACTTTTCTGAAGCGATTTTCAAAATGTGAAATTGTACATTGAAGAGCACACATCTATCTGAAATAAGTATCCAGAAAGACCGATATCAAGTTAAATTCTTTTATAAAGAAAGAGAGAGAGTAGTGGATATTAAAGAATAACAATACATCCTTTGGACATTTGTTGGGGGTAACAGCAATATAGTTATAAGGGAAACAATGGCAGATTATGAGTAGACTTTTCAGCACCAATGCTTTATGCCATTAACAAATGAGGTAATACATGCATGATACTAAAAAAAAATGACTTCAACAACTGACATTCAGACAATCAAAATGAGTAGCAAGACACAGAAAAATGAAAAGGTTGTGAGCACTGACCTATGGTCACTTATAGAACTAAAGGAAAATGAAAATTAGAATGGATTATAATATGTAATGGTTATATGCCTTCCCAAAATGCATATAGTAGAACCATAAAAAAGAGGGAGAATGCTACTTTTTCAGAGAGAAATTTGTGATTGGGATAGAAGCAGGTGGAAGAACTTAAGGGTTACTGGTAAAATTCTATTTATTTACCTTGGTGTGGTTATGAAAGTGTTTGGCTTACAATACATTTTTAAACTATTTCATTTTGCATGTTTCCTTTTCATTATCTGTGTTTTACTTTATAATAAAAGATTAAAAATGTTTTCCCCTGCAGATTATTCCAAACATCCTCAATTATATTTTTATAGGAATAAAAAATATTAAAATACCACCTATTTTTTAAAGTATTTCCCTAATTAAAATCTTTAATAACAGATAAGATGATAAATTTCTCAAAATAATGCCCTAAAATGTATTCTTCATATATTTATTTATTTATTATAAAATATTTTAAATTTCATTTTATTTTAAAAATAAAATATATTTTAAATAAAAGTAAAATTTTGATAAACAAAAATATCAATCATCTCCCCTTTACTCATATTTATATATTAGTTTAAGTAATTTCCCCTTGCACACTTTATTGTTTACCCATATGTATAGCTAATATCTGTCACAGGTTAATAATACACTGACATCTCTGAGATAATAATTGGCATTATTAACTTGACAATTGATCACGTGCATACTCATTAAAAATGGACAAGTCAATTATTTTGTGATAATGTAGAGTTAGACAAACTTTTAGTCATTTTTAGTCCATTCTGCTTAGGAAGTCATTAAAGCTACCCTATCTCTTATAAACATATAATTGTGTTATTTTCCATGTTTCGCATTTTCAAATTGTTTAACATTAATTTTTTGAAATATACTTCAGATTAAAGCTTGATGTGTAGTTTAAAAAGCCAAGAATAGTACCATTTCTTTATCAAGAATCTTACTAGCCAGCTAGCCAGTGGTGGTCATTAATAAAACCTCTGCATCTTACCATTACAATTAATCATAGGCACTCAAAAAAAAAGCACTCTAGTATTGGTAGTTTCCCATATGTTCAATTAATACATGTTGCATTTTCAGAGTACTCTGTTAGGTCCACCAATTTAAGGCCAACAAAGGTACTAATTAATATTGTAATTAGTTATCTTCAATCTCTTTGTTATGTACCCTCTGCTATTAAATTTCTTTCTACTATAATTACACAGAGTTTGTTTACTTAATTTAAATTGGACAACTTTTGGTTGTTATCTTTACCTTGCTTAGGGCCTGGAGACGTTATGTGTTTGGGTGCAAGATCTCATAAACTATGTCTTAATACCTGAAACTTTCTTAAAATATGCTTCTGCAGTTAGGAAAGATCCTTTGCAATGCATTATGAATGAACTGTAATTAACATACCTTGTATTTCTACACTCCTATCTCTTTCATTTACACCTAGCCTAACAGGTATAAAGCACTGATTTAATTATAAGAAAGCAGAAACTAGCTCTTTTAGCTCTTTAGTCTTTCTGAAATAAATATAATTTAACTGAATACATTCAAACATGCCTCAGGAACTCTGAGTTCCAACTTTTTTCCCTAACAGTGAATACCTCTGTTATCATATCATTGTTCTTTCTGTGAAATGAATACTAATTCTGCATCCCTGTCAAGGAAATAATTTGAAAATCTCTTTAACTGAAAATGGTTTATGTAAAATGCTTGGAAATGCAAAATCTATAAGGCTGAAATGTTAAGAACTAGAAGGATTGGCCTAAAAATATTAAAGTCTGGTCAGGCATGGTGGCTCATGACTAACCCCAATGCTTTGAGAGACCAGGCAGAGAGGATCACTTGAGCCCAGGAGTTTGAGCCCAACCTGAGCAACATAGTGAGACCTCGTCTCCACCAAAAATTTTTAAAAAGCAAAACAAGTAGCCAGGCATGGTGGCACATGCCTGTGGTTCCAGCTAGTTGGGAGGCTGAGGAAGGAGTATCAGTTGAGCCCAAGAATTAGAGGTTGCAGTGAACTATGATTATGCCACTGTACTCCAGCCTTGGCAATAGGGCAAATAATCGGTCTCAACAAAACAGTTAAAGTCTGCTACTATTACTTATTTTATAAAGCTGCTGCTGTTTTCAGAGATGATTAGCTTTTTTAATAAAACGTAATTTAACTTATATTCATTTTATATTATATTGTAATATATTACCTATATTACAATATAGGTAATTATATTATATTACCTATATTACAATATAGGTAATTATATTATATTGTAATATATATAATTGTAATATATTATATATTGTAATATATATAATTTTATATTATATTGTAATATATTACCTATATTACAATATAATATAA
Organism: Symphalangus syndactylus; assembly: GCF_028878055.3. Lineage (NCBI taxonomy): Eukaryota > Metazoa > Chordata > Mammalia > Primates > Hylobatidae > Symphalangus > Symphalangus syndactylus. The sequence goes on from NC_072432.2 coordinate 45,857,501, forward strand.
TATTCATATATTAATGCACTAATGTATGAAAGGTGTTTCTTTTCATAAATCATCTCAAAGAACAGAAAAACTCTGTTCTTTGTTCTTAACAAGCTTAAGCCTCTTATTTATAAGAACTATCCCTCAATTTCGCCTTCCTATAGGTTATACCAATGTTTCATCTTATGTAATTTCTGAGCACATAGTATAGTGTAAATGTTTTTAGATCTCAATATTATTATTAAGAAACAACATTCTGCATTGTTGGCAAATATATAATAGAATCCTCTACCCAAAACAAAGGTCCACATTCATTTGAAATTAATGGTTCTGTCAACCTATTCTAGGTATAGCTGGATCTTCAAGCCAAGTATTATTCATTACACTTTTCTGTACTTTAATCAACCACAGAAGTAAATAGGCTCATCCTCAAAATATTGATTAGGCATATATGTAACATCCCAAAGTGGACACATATTGTTTATTTTGTCTCACTAGTGAACAAGCCACCACTGCCATACCACAATATGGAAGCATATCTACACACATGCATATACGCACACAATTGCATGTGCATAGCCTCACACACACTTTATAATTTCAGGGAATAATTATCTCTATTACACACTGAACTATCCTAATATTGAATGCTATTTCTAGTCATATATTTATTTAAAATGAATTCATCATTCCTTGGCCACAATTTTTTGGTTCAGGGCTAAAAAGCTGACACCAGCTTGGCAAATCAGTTATTCCTCAGAAACTAAAATTGGATGAGAGATTCTAATCTCAATCTGCCAGCCTTCTGGAATAAGAGAAATAAACTTGAAGCTATTGGCAGTGGTCATTTTCCCCATATAAGCAGGAAAGCAGAACATATTTTCTGGAATAAGAGAAAAAATGTGAAACATTCAGCCTAGGAGAAGTATCAAAAGATGATGAGATAGATAGACAGATGCATAATGGGAGATAGATAAATGCATAAATACATATCACTTGCAACTAAAATAATTAGAAGTAAAAACTTTAAATCAGTAAACTAAAAGATGGTAACTCCTTTAACTTATCATGAATTTTTTAATTGCATACGAAATTCTTATATTCTGATTTTATTAACTATTCCAATGGAATGGGAAAAGAGTACAAATGTTTACATGAATATTCGAACTTTTACTGCAAAATATTGTTGATTTTCTCCCTGATACTGTATTTAAAGTTCAGGAAATAGGCTGGGCACGGTGGCTCATGCCTGTAATCCCAGCACTTCTGGAGTCCAAGGCAGGCTGATTACTTGAGTTCAAGTACCAGACCAGCCTGGGCAACATAGTAAGGCTCCGTTTCCACAGAAAAACACAAAAATTGGCCAGGCATGGTGGTGCTTGCTTGTAGTTCCAGCTACTCCGGGGGGCTGAGGTGGGAAGAGCAGTTGAGCCTGGCAGGTCAAGGCTGCAGTGAGCCCAGACTGCACTACTGCACTCCAGCCTAGGCAACAGAGCAAGACTCTGTCGAAAACAAAACAAAACAAAAAAAGTTCAGAAAATAAAATATGAGTTCAAAATATATTATGAACGAAATATAATGTTGTAAGGCTTGTTAGAAACAAGAGAATATAATTTTGATTTCTCAGACTTGTGTCCCTATACAAGATAAACAGGACAAACCAATGGAAATGAGACCTCTCCTCCTTTGAATTGATCTCAGAAGGATTTAAATCAATAACACAATAGCTGTTGCTGCTGCTGATGTCACTTAGGGACGAAAACCAGTGAGGAGCTGACATGGCTTATAGGTAAGAGCTGATAAGTTAGCACTAAAGTAAGCAGTTTCCCAATCAGTAGTGGTGCTTCTTGTTTGTTCAGATTATGCTTTTTGATTCAGACTGTCTTTCCCAAGAAGTAAAGTGAGGTACCTAAACATATAAATTTAGTCTATTACCTGTAAATTATTAACAACACTTTTGATAAGTCACTTTGTATCATTTGTATACTAAAAACATTGATGATTGAATATGCTGATTATGGGGTTAATTAAGAAACCAAAAGGAGAAGGCTAACTATGCTTCCTTTCAAGAGCTTTTGTGTTTTAATTTACAAGAGACCTCAAGATAGTTTGTGTGGTGGTCAAAAAAGTATTGGGGGCTTTTTTCATCTTTAAATAAGCAGAAGATATCCAGAAACTGGCAATAACAGGAATTTGTTACAGATAATTTTAAAAAAATTCTCTGTGAAATTTCAAAATTGTCTTTACCATAATATCATTTATGATTTAGAAAGCTGAGATGAATTTCTGCAATATCTAACCATTAAAGGTGGTGTCTACACTTTTACACTCCTGGTAGAAATGTAAATTAGAACAACCACTATGGAAAACAGTATGAAGTTTCCAAGTAGAACTATCATTCCATCCAGCTATCCCACTACTGGGTATCTACCCAAAGGAAAAGAAGTCACTATATGAAAAAGACAGATGCACACACATTTATAGCAGCACAATTTGCAATTGCAAAGATATGGAACTAATCTAAGTGCCCATCAACCAAAAAGTGGATAAAGAAAACATGATATAGATACACTGTGGAATACTACTCAGCCATAAATGGAATGAAGTAATGTCTTTTGTAGCGACTTGGATGGAGCTGGCAGCTATTATTATTCTAAATGAAGTAGCTCGGGTATGGAAAACCAAACATCACATGTTCTCTCTTATAAGAGGGAGCTAAGCTATAAGGTTGTAAATGTATAATAATAATATAATGGACTTTGGGACTCAGGGGAGAAAGCTGAAAGGAGGGTGAGGGATAAACAACTACATATTGGGTACAGTGTACACTACTTGGGTGACAGGTGGACTAAAGTCTCTCAGAAATCACCACTACAGGACTTATCCATGTAAACAAAAGCTACCTGGACCCACAAAACTATTGAGATAATTTTTTTTAAAGGTGGTGTCTAACTCCCTACATCTCAAAAAAGGCCAGCCTTAGTGACTTGCTTCTAATAAACAGAAGATGGCAGAAGGAAGGCTATGTGACTTCAGGGGCAATAAAGCTTCCCTCTATCTCTTCGGGACATTCACCTGAGAACTCAGACAATATACTATGTGGAATTACGGAAAAGCCACAGGAAGGTACTCTAGCTCCATCCCTGATGAGGTTCCAACTGATCTGAGCATTCACCACCAATGAGCAAGCTGGCAGAAAATTCTAGCCTATAGCCTTTGAGCTACATCACTCGAATCCGAGTGAAGAAAGGAATAGTTGTCCCTGTCGAGCACTGCCCAAATCACAGATTCCTCAGCAAAATAAATCTTCTTGTTTTGAGCCACTAAGTTTGTAGGGAAAAAGATATTTTGCAGCAAAAGATTACTTGAATAGAAACCAAGAATCTTAAAAATGTTAGGTAATAAAGGGAAATATAATAATGCAATACATGTAAAACTCATAGGGAACAAAGTGGTTAGCTAAGAATTTCTAAGTCCTTTCACAGTGGTCCTCAATTAATGTTATACTCTAAATACTTTTATTTACAAATAATGGGCAAATAACACATTTCTATTGAAAATTGAGGAAGGGGAATAGGTGTGCTTAAAGAAACCCAGATGGCATGCCTACAGAAAATGTAGTCTCAGATCAGCTCAGTCGCCTGGCTTCATCTCAGCATTAAAAAAAATGTATATTGTATTATAATTATTAAATTATAAGTTGACCCTTGAGTAACACAGGTTTGAACTGCACAGATCCACTTATATGCAGATTTTCTTATACCTCTGCCACCTCTGAGACAGCAAGACTAGCTCCTCCTCTTCCTGTTATTCCTCTACCTATTTAATGTGAAGACAAGGAGGAAGACCTTTATGATGATCCACTTCTGCTTAATAGAAAATATACTTTTTTGTTCCAATCTAGTTCTATTGCATTGTTGATGATAAGTGTTGACTTTGGGTAGTGTAGAAGCAACAAGCATGTCCTTGTAGTACAAGTACAGTGAAGGATAGAACACACTTTCGTTGATGCAAAAATTTAAATAGTTATGTTACTTCTGTATCCAATGTCCTAAAGTTTTAGGATTAGTTTCAGTTTTTTGTTTGCTTATATGAGCTTAGCGTAAAGAATATTTTTAAACATCGTGTTTTGTCATCAGCATCTTTTCTATTAAGAGGTAAAATGTAGTCCTTGTTTGACTCTTGACAATCCAGCGTGTTTGATCTTAGGTCTCATGATCTGAGTGCATATCCTCTCCAGGAAGGAAACTGCACCAATGTCTATTCCTGTTAAATAGCAACTTTTAGTCTCAGCTCGTTTTGTTTTGATGTCAATAAATAGTAACAGCAAAAAAAAAAAAAAGAAAATATACTCTTTCTTCCTTATGATTTCTTTGGCTTATTTTTTGTAAGGAAACAGTATATATATAATACATATATAGCTGGGAGTAGTGGCTCATGCCTGTAATTCCAGCACTTTGGGAGGCCAAGGCTGGTGGATCACCCGAGGTCAGGAGTTCAAGACCAGACTGGCCAACATGGTGAAACCCTGTCTCTACTAAAAATACAAAATTAGCCAGGCATGGTGGCAGGTGCCTGTAATCTCAGCTACTTGGGAGGATGGGGCAGGAGAATTGCTTGAACCTCGGAGGCAGAGGTTCCAGTGAGCCGAGATCACGCCATTGCACTCCAGCCTGGGCCACAAGAGCAAAACTCCATCTCCAAATATATATATATATATATATATATATATATATATATATATATATAAAATATAAACACATATATTAAAAACACATATTTTATATATAACACATTATATATACTGTTTATGCTATTAGTTAGGCTTCCAGTCTACAGTAGGCTATTAGTAGTTAAGTTTCTAGGACGTAAAAAGTTACATGAGTATTTTTGACTGTACAGGGGGTCAGTGCCACAATCCCCACATTGTTCAAGGGTTAATTGTAAATAGAGAGAGTGTACATTTATAATGTGTATAGTGTCTGTTTATGTATAGTATGTAAATATTACATATATAATAATAGTACTAAATATGTATATAATTACAAACATGTATATGTTGATTTGAGCTTTTTTTTTGCAGTTGGTAACATCACCCACCATGCAAAAAAACATACAGAGAAGAAAATCGAAGTTTTACAAAAAAGTTAAATTTACAGAGGAAGTCCAATAGATAAGCAGAAGAATGATAACTTAAATTTATTTTTGCATTATTATAGCGAAACATGTCAAATTTCCCTATAGGATTACAAGGGAATACTCAGTTTATATCTTTCAGTTAATATTATATATTTCATTCACTTAACAAATATATTCACTGAATGCCTATTACACTATGCCACATTTGACCATTCATTCGTGGTGTACACAGTGAACACACGGGACAGAGATCCTTATCTTTCTATAGGTGGTCAACTCATTCCCAGGATATAGTTTGGGATGAAGAGAATATAGCACAATTAGTAATATTAGGATATTGGGAAGCAGCTGCCAGTTTTGAAGTTTATTAAGACATTTATCAATGAACAGATTGCCTGAAAATCTGTATGCTTTTCTTCACAGTGACAATCAATATACTCACTTTATTGTGTTACTAAAAATTCCCTCCACCAAAATTGTTTAGGCAGAAATCTATGAAGGAACACTCAGAATTGAATCTTAGTTAATGTATCAGATTTTGTTTAATGAATTTCCTTCCAAGAAGACTCTTCTATTGATATGTATAGATTATGAGTAAATCTTCCTAAACATTCTAGAGTTCTAATGTAAGACTGTTGCTTCTAAATGGTTTAACTAAAATGAGCCATTGATGAGATCACTGACTTCTCTAATTATACGGCTTCTTCAGGCTCAAGTCTCCTTTCCTTCAATAACCCTTTCAAGCTAGAGTGATCACATCCTCTTAATTCATAGTTTCACTATTTAAACAAATACACCAAAATCCATTCTCTCTTGGGACTTTTAATTATTATTTTATATTTCTATGCATTATTTAACTGTTGAATTTTATTTAACATATAACTTATTTTTCTCCAACTGGATGTTAAGTCTCCTGAAGATATTGACATATACATACATATGTATATAAATATTTATGGGTGTATATATATACACACACATATATATTTACATTTTATTGCATTTTTTGTCTCCCCAAATAGATTGTAAGTTCCCTGAGCATAGTAACTTGGAATATTTTGTTCATTCCTGAATTCTCAGTGCCCAGTGCAGTAGTACAATAATAAATATTTTTTGAATTAATGAATAAAATATTAAATAAGTTTGTTATTCCTCAATTTAAAAATTATCCAGCAAGGTACAATGGATGACTATTTTGTTATCCTTCAAGTTGCTACATAAACATTTTTTTTTTTTTTTTTTTTGAGATGGAGTCTCGCTCTGTCACCCAGGCTGGAGTGCAGTGGCGCAATCTCGGCTCACTGCAAGCTCCGCCTCCCGAGTTCACGCCGTTCTCCTGCCTCAGCCTCCCAGGTAGCTGGGACTACAGGCGCCTGCCACCACGCCTGGCTAATTTTTTTGTATTTTTAGCAGACATGGGGTTTCACCGTGCGTTAGCCAGGATAGTCTCAGTCTCCTGAACTCGTGATCCGCCCACCTTGGCCTCCCAAAGTGCTGGGATTACATACGTGAGCCACCCCGCTAGGCCACATAAATTTTTTAAATATCCCAAATACTCATTTATCCATAGGTGTCTAATAGGTGAACCTTGATTCTCAAGTGTTTATCTGCTTGTAAGAGATTTATCATCACATTTATTATTGAGTGGCCTTGGGGAAGCTGGATTGCAATGTAGGCTGTGGATGGGGGTAGAAGCAGCTCTAGACTTTAGTGGCATCATTTTTCAGTGAAATAGCTGAGCATATGAATATAAACTGAAAAAAAACATCTGAAGCCTTAGAAAGTCAGTGGAGAACTGCCATCTCTTGCTGTGTAGGAATCTAAAGTAGCAAGTGATCCACATTAGGTAAGACACATTGGACCATACAGGGCTTATTTTCAATAGTAACATAACATGGCAATGACCGAAGTAATAAAGGTGCAAAACTGAAGTGTGCTAGCAGACTGATAAGACTTTCTAACCCGATTTGAAACGTTAACACCATCAAATGTATAAGCCACATATATTAAGTAAAAAAGGGCAGCAGCTTACTGCACTTTTATATATACTATCTACTGTATACCATATACTGTATAGTGTACACATCATATATTTTATATACTATATACTGCCCTTTTGTATATAATACTGAGGCGATATTTTATTAGAAGTTAACTCATTTATAATATTTGCTTATCACAAAACTGCAGGAATGGTTTAAGAACCTCCTTTACAAGCTCATATATACAGTCTAAAATGTAAAAATACTTGACCCATACTGTTCTCTGCTTTGTGGTCTCAGAAAAAATCTGAGAGACAGAGAAGTTCCCATTTTAACTGTCTGGACATTACTCTGCACTGTACCAGTCATGGTAAACAAGACCAATAAGCCACAGGCACAGGTTTTAATGGGCTGATAATAAATGTGGTAGCAAATAAGTAATTGCAATGCAATATGCTGAATAAAAATTATAATTCAATACAGTAAATGCAAGTGCTATGCAGGCGTCTAGACAGGGGTAATCATCCTTCTGTTTGGAGAAGGTCAGGAACACTTCTCAGAGAACTATTTATTTACATTGAATTTTGAGCAATGAGTAGGTGTTCATCATGTAGAATTCCAGTTAGAGAGAACAACATAGTGAAAGGCACCAAGCCATGAACAAGCAGGTAGCATTTCTACAGGGAAAGTCAAAGATCAGGAAGCACATCTGAGAGTGGCAGGAGTGAACTGGACATTAAGCAAGTGCCAAATCAAGAAGGGCATTGTGCACCAAGATCAGAGTTGAATGTTGATGGAGTCTCTGAGATGCTGTAAATAACATCATACAAATTTACTTTGGGGCATTCGTGCAGGAAAATGTGGCAAATAGATTGGACTGAGCAGAAATAAGACCTCGTTTTTGGTTTCAGAAATTTGATTTACCTGAATGGTGATTTTGATTGTACAAGTATATGGGAGATGATGGGAGTGAGGTGGGAGAGAGAAATAGAAAGAAAGGAGAAAGGAGATACCACTTTTAAACTAGAATCATAATTTCTCCAAATTTTCACAAGTAATAGCTTTATTTTATAATTGTCTTAAATAATATATTATTTTTATTGTTCATTTAAATACTTCAAAGGGATATTTTTGGTCTACTTTGTGGAGTATAAATATACAATATTTTTTCCCAGTTTTCAAGAAAATGCCACAACCATTCTTAAACTCAGTTTACATGTGCTAAGCTCAGCTGTGTGTTTTCAACATGAGCCTAATAAAAACGAGTTTTGTGATTTGCATTCTTCTTTCTGCAATTTCAATGTTTATGCATATTGGTTTGGCAAGAAACCAGATAAGCAGCTCATGTAGAATAACTTGGCAAAGGAAACCTCTGCTTCTGGTGAGAACTTCTTCGAGTTTTATTTCGTTATTGTTATTAAAATTATCTTGTGCAGTCTAGATTCAGTAGGATCCATAACAGTGAAATAAACAGAATAATAGAGTGGTAGCATTTGGGGAAATTAGTATACTACAGGGGTTAAAGAAAAAACTCAGGATTCTACATTGCCTGGGTTTAAATCTTCTGTGACCTTGGGCTAATTGATTACCTGTTGTTTGCCTCCTTTGCTCATGTTTAAATTCCACAGTTCCATCTCCATTTTATAGGGCTACTATGAGGATCATAATAATGTATGAAATATGATAAGCACCATGCCTGGTAAATATATATATAGTCGATAAATGGTACCACTTTCATTACTTAAGTATAAGAATACTACTACAATGACGAATTTTCTTCCTTTGCTATCATAGGATAGTTAATGAATATCGAATTGGTCTAGTGTTAAAACCAATATATGGAGTGCAATAGCTGCTTTCTCAACCTCTTTTTAAAAATATTTTCCCCTTATTCCTGTATATAAAAATGATTCTAGCAGCAACATAGATAGAACAGCGTAATGGATCAGCTTTCCAAGTCATCTTAATGTTTGTATATCAATAAATGAATAATGGGAAATATGAAGGTGCTGAATATATAAATATAACACATATACTTTATTTTTTGATACATGGTAATGACTACAGAATTATAATGGCTCACCTAAAGTTATGCTTTCTCATATAACAATTGTGCCAGCTATTTTAGAGGAAGGTATAAATCTCCAATAATGTCCCTATGGCAATGGGAAGTAATTAGAGTATTTCACACCTAAAGATTAATATTTTGGATTTATTTTGTACCTTTCATCTAAAGGCCTCAAAAAGCCTCTATAAACATTAACTCATTAACTTCAATTGCCACACCTTCCATAAAGTAAAGAGCATCCAACAGCATTTTACAAATGAGAAAAATTAAATTGAGAATAACTAAATATTACATTTATGTTTTAGGAGTCAAGATTATATTTTAAGATTTTAAATAATGTGTATGAACACAAGATTTTCTTTTTTTTGTTAAAAATCAATGTCTTTTTTTTATTATTGTACTTTAAGTTTTAGGGTACATGTGCACAATGTGCAGGTTTGTTACATATGTATCCATGTGTCATGTTGGTGTGCTGCACCCATTAACTCGTCATTTAGCATTAGGTATATCTCCTAATGCTGTCCCTCCCCCCTCCCCCACCCCACAACAGTCCTGGGAGTGTGATGTTCCCCTTCCTGTGCCCATGGAACACAAGATTTTCTACATGTACACAAAATATGCTTTTCTTTACACTATTTTGCATGTCATTTCCTTTAAAACTGAGTTTTCAATTGTTTTTATGACATTTAGGAACATAGATGTAAGTTTTATGAATTTTTAAAATACAATGTTTTAGATACTTAGATAGCTATGTTTCAGAACAATTCTTTTTTGTATCATGAATTTAATACACATAAAACTGAGTAAAACTGAGAGATACTATATATGTGCAAATATGTGTGTATGTTTTTGTGTATGTTCCTATATTGTAAGAGTCTCACCACCAGGAACAATGTTATATAATTTTGTGCTTACTTAAACTATCATAATTTCTCAATTAATACTGTAAGAAGCTGTGTGTCAGTAGACAATATTTAGACCTTTAAAATTAACCCAAAATTATACGAATGCAATGTATCTGTGAATACTTTTCATTGAAAAACTTTTCTGTTTACAATGTATATTCTATAAAGTTTAAAATTTAAGTATTTTATGGTATAGGTACAATTCATCTTTACAATTTTGTCTCCAAATACTCACACCTCACTTTACCTCTATTTTATTTATAACAACCTATTCAATTTCTCTAAAACATGCTCAGCACTTTCCTTATTGTGTTTTTGTTTTTTCTCTTCAGAACATATTTTCCCTCTGAAGTATATATCAAAATCCTACCATGACCCAAGGCTTAATACTTAAGAAAAATCTCTTCCATGCAGCATCCCTAGTTTTTTTTTGTACCAGATACTGTTGGTGCTTCTTCTAGATCCCATTTACAGGCAAGACACTGTAAGTTTACACCTGTGCACTTATACACAGACACACATATATGCACACACACAGGCAGTTCATGGCCAAAGAATAATGGATGTAACAGCCTAGATGCTTAGTTTCTAAGAGTAATAACCACTGTGGTGCTATTTTCACTCCAGAGACCTTGTTGGAATCTGGCTCAGGAAAGACTTCTTCTGGAACCATTTATTTGCCTCGTGATAAGGTTAGGCTTTGTGTCCCCACCTAAATCTCCTTGGGCAATTTAATCCCCAGGTGTCAAGGGAGAGACCTGGTGGGAGGTGATTGGATCATGGGAGTGGTTGCTCCCAAGCAGTTCTTCTGATAGTGAGTGAGTTCTCACAAGATCTGATGGTTTCGTAAGTGTTTGGTAGCTCCTCTCTTGCTCACTTCTCTCTCCAGCAGCCTTGTGAAGAGGTGCCTTCGGCCATGATTGTAAGTTTTCTGAGGTGACCCAGTCTCGGCCATTTCTTTATAGCAATGTCAGAACAGACTAATACACTTAGCTTCTACCTCTGCCCTATTCTGCTTTCCTCACTCAGTTCAGTTTTCTTCTGGGCGCATTCCTCAATAAATTGCTTACACAATAATCCCCAACTCAGGATCTGCTTGTAGAGAACTTAAGCTACAATGCCTTTAATTCAGTGAATTCCTGAACTCATTGCAATATTATCTATAATAAGTAGACAAAAATAATTTAAAAGTCCAATAACAGGGGGCTTGGTTAAATAAACTGTTTTCTATCTTTACAGTGAAACAACAATCCAAAATTAAAAACATTATTTTAGAAAAGATAAGACAGAGTTTATGATACAATAAAAGGAAAAAAGATTATGTGCAGTCTTACGAGCCAAGTCTATGCTAAATAATGGAGCTATGGCTCTGACAAGTTAAGGTACAGTCTCTGACCTTGTGAACTATATAGTAGCATGAGAAACATATTATATAAAGTTTCAAAGAACCACCACATTTTAATTTCTACTGAGGTAAATGCTGTGAAGTATAAGCAAAATTCATGGAAAAGAAAAATGAAAGACCTGACTTGGTCCGTAAAGCCAAAAAGACTCCAGTGAGGAAATAACATTTGATTAGAATTGTGGGGCATGATGGGTGTGACGTTTCAAGAGTCATCTAGATATAGGAAGCAAAAAAATCAATGGTCCTGAAGAATAAGCTGCATGACACCTTTGAGAAACTAAAAAAGCAAAAGATAAGAGGAGCAATGGTTGGTGAGGAGGTAGAGATCTAAAAATCTAGAGACTTATAAGTCATGTAAAACGTTTAATGTTTTATCTTAAGACCCATGGAGGCCAAATAGTAGCATACAGATTTTAAGCACAGTAGGGACATGATGTTATTTTTAATTTTAAAATATTACTCAAATTACTCTGAGGAGAATAGGTGAGTAGGGGTAGTGGACACCGATATGCAAGTTATGAGGTTACTGCAACAGCCAAAGTCAGAGATGATGGGAACTTGGGCTATGGAATAGTACAGAAATGTGGAGGAATGGACAGATTTGAGATATTTAGGAAGCAGAAACAATGGGACTCATGCTTAATTGGTTAGGAGGTTGGAGAATAAAAGAGGCTTCGAGCATTTTTATAGGGATCTGGCTTTCCCGACTGCTAGATGTTGTTGCATGTCACTGAAACAGACATTATAATGAAGCTGTGAGTGAAAAAGGGGTTAGAAAAGGATATCAGTTCTAAATATATGAAGATTATGGTGTCCTTATGACATCTAAGAATTACTAAGCATACATGAAAACAGAACCCTAAATTACTTACAAATAAATGTGTACACACATGCACATATATATGTACTTGTATAACACAGACATTACCACAAATATAATATTTGTGTGTATGTAATGAAAATCAAGGCCATACATTATAATGTTAGCCATTCTTATCCCTAAATAATAAAATTATGCAGCAATTTAATTTTTTTGCATTTGTAAGTTTGTCAGTGTACACACATAAATTTTGTCCTCATAAAATAAAGTAAAAAAGAGTGGCTTTCCTTCCATGGACCACCACACAGCTCTTTAAAAACTATTCAATTATTGACTTCGCAAGCATCAGAGAAACCAGTGCTTGGAATCAATCACTCAGGGTACACTTCTAAGATGATTTTTATGTGCAAATTTGGCATTTGGCTTTTTATTACCGTTCAAGTCTAGACACTCAACCATCTCTCTGAGTAACTCATTATTTTTTATTTGGCAGAAAATATTCCCCAGTAATTGTATACCCTTTAAAATACAAATAACTTCTTATTGTACACTTTAGACTTCCTTTAATTGCATAAGTAAGAAAAAGTGCTTCAAATCAATTGGGAAATGCATTGACTTACTCATAACACATGATTCCTGTGATTCCTTTGCTTAATACTGAAAATCATAACTGAGATTCAACAGCCTCCTAACATAACTTTTCCCCAAAGTCAGACTGAAAGAAAAATAAATCATAATAATGATTAATGATTACTGAGAGTTCATTACATGCTGGGCAAATCTCTCAGTGCTTTGCAGCAGTTCTCTTATTTGACAATAAATCTGTGAGAAAAGAATACCAAGATCTTTTATATGATGATAAAACAAATTCTGATATGTTGAGTAAATCACTGTAGGTCACACAGCAAGTGTCTAAAAGGATTGGGATTCCAACCCACTCAGGCTGAGAGTAACTTCATGCCAAACTTTGTAATATACCACTCTCATTCTGCAAAGGGTGTAGCTTGATGCTAACTCTGAAGTTAAAACTTTAAACATAATTTTTCTTAGACCACAGTTCTTTCAAACAACAAGATAAAAAGCCACAAGGAATGTGACCCTTTCCAATATAGTAGTCAACTGCTCAAGAGGTCATGAAGCTGAGATTTATTGACTACCTATTCTATCAGTTGAAATTCTTAATGTAGAATAAAAAAGAAAACTAAATCAACTTTGAACAGAAAATTATTGGCTCGTATAATGAAAACTCTAGAGGGAGGGCAGGCTCCAGGCACAATTCGATCCAGAGGTTCACAATACTATCAAAACTTGGCTCTGTTTCTCTGTGATTTTCTTGGCTCAGCTCTGTTCTGCATGCTGGCTTTGTTGTCAGGCTGAAAGCAAGATAGATAGAGCAAGTGTAGGTTTTTCCTTTTTTTTTTTTTTTTTTTTTTTTTTTTTGAGACAGAGTCTCTCTCTGTCACCCAGGCTGGAGTGCAGCGGCGCGATCTCGGCTCACTGCAAGCTCCGCCCCCCGGGTTCACGCCATTCTCCTGCCTCAGCCTCTCCGAGTAGCTGGGACTACAGGCGCCCGCCACCACGCCCGGCTAATTTTTTGTATTTTTAGTAGAGACGGGGTTTCACCGTGGTCTCGATCTCCTGACCTCGTCGTGATCTGCCCGCCTCGGCCTCCCAAAGTGCTGGGATTACAAGCGTGAGCCACCGCGCCCGGCCAAGTGTAGGTTTTTCATCCACATACAGTACTGTTATGATTTGAATGTGTCCCCCAAAATTTATGTGTTGGAATCTTAGTCCCCAATGTAGTAGTGTTGAGTGGTGGGACCTTTAAGAGCTGATTACGTCACGAGAGCTCTACCTTGTGGCATTAATGTCATTATAAAGAGAGTGGGTTCATTATTGCCAGAGTGGGCTTGTTAAAAAAAAAATGAGTTGAGACTCCTCTTGCTCTCTTCCTCTCATGTGCTCTTGCCCTTCTGCCTTCTGCCATGGGATGATGCAGTACAAAAGTCCTCACCAAATACCACCACCATGCTCTTGAGCATCCCAACTTGAAGAACTATAAGAAATAAATCTCTGTTCTTGCAATAACAAATACCTGAAAATGTGGAAGTGACTTTGGAACTAGATAATGGATAGAGGCAGGAAGAATTTGGTGGAGTAGGCTAACAAAAGCATGGATTGCTGTAAATGGAACATTAAGGGCAATTCCAGCAAGGGCTAAGAAGAAAACAAGAGCTGTAGGGAGAGCCTAAATCTTCTTAGGGATTACTTAAGTGGTCATAATCAGAATGTTAGTGGAAATATGGATGGCAAAGGCAGTTCCAATGAGGTCTAAGACAGAAATGAGGAACAAGTTATTGCAAAACGGAGTAAAGGCCATCCTTGTTATAAAGTAGCAAAGAATGTGGAGGAATTGTGTCCAGGCCCTAGGATTTTATGCAAGGCAGAATTTAAGAGCAATGAACCAGGATACCTGGTGGGAGCCAGTCTAGGTAGCTTGTGCCTATAATCCCAGCTACTCAGGAGACTGAGATGGGAGAATTGCAAGGGCCCAGAAGATTGAGACCAACCTGGGTAACACAGTGAGACCTCATCTCTAAAAAATGAAAAGAAAATTAGTTGCATGTGGTGGCACATGCCTGTAGTCCAAGATACTTAGGAGGCTGAGGCAGAAGGATCACTTGAAACCAGGAATTTGATGCTAATCCATGATCATGCCACTGCACTTCAGCCTGAGTAACAAACCAAGACCCCATATCTAAATAAATAAATGAAATGTTTTTAAAAAGGGTATCTGGTGGAATAATCTTCTAAACAAAATATGGAAGAAGTTGTTTGTCTAGTTTTAACCATGTATAGTAAGATGCAAATAGGGAACAATTATTTAAAGATATAATTTATAAATAAAAGGGAAGCAGAAGGGAAAAATTTAGAAAATTCATAGCCTGGCCATGTAAAGATGAAAAAGGCTTATTGAGGAGAGCAAACCGAGAGTGTCCAAGCAACCATCTGCTAAAGAGATTAGTACAAATAGAAGGCAGTCAGGTGCTATTCAACATAATGGGAAAATGACCCCAAAGGCATTTCTGAGATCTTGGAGGCAAACTCAGATCTTGAGGACAAAGTTTCCAGAAAGGCACCTGTGGGGCCTCAGCATTCACTGCCCATGGCCAGCTTGGTACTCTGCCCACTACATTCCAGTGCAGTGTTCCTTGGCCACCAGAACATCGGCTCAACTGACCCCTAATCGTGGCTCCAGTGGGCTCAGCTGCAGCTTGTGTCACCATGTACACACAAGCAACACATGGTGCTGACTCTGCAGATGAGCAGAATGCAAGATCTTTGGGGCCATTCTGGCCTTCATCCAGATTTCAAAGGATGTCTCAGATAGCCTGGGAGACCAGGCAGAGACTTGTTACAGGAATAGAGCCACAACAGAGAGTCTCCACTAGGGTAATGATTAAGTGGAGCCATGGGAGGTAGGGCTGCCTTCAAGACCCCAGAACTATACAGCCCCCAGAGTACAATTCCAGCCAAGTAGAGTTGCAGGAACAAAACTCCCATCTGTGAGAGCTGCTGAGTGGACTGAGCCCAGGACAGCAATAGAGACAGGACTGCCTGAGGCCTTAAGGGCCCAACCCCATGCCAGTTTTCCCAGGATGAGCAACATGGAGTCAAAGGAGATTATTCTATAGCTTTAAGAATTTTGTTTTCGTTGTTGGGTTTTGGACTCACATGGGAATTATTATTCTTTTCTTCTTGCCTGCTTATCCCCTTTGGAACGGAAATGTCTACCCTATGCCTATCCCACCATTGTATTTTGGAAGCACATAACTTGTTAATTTCACAGATGGAAAATAAGTTGCCTCAGAATAAATCATGCCTTGAGTCTCACCCATATTTGATTTAGATGAAACTTTAAACTTTGTACTTTTAAGGTGATATTAGAATGGGTTAAGATTTGGGGGATTATAGGATGAAATGAATACATTTTTCAATTTGAGAAGGATGTGAATTTGGGGGACCAGGGGTGGAATGCCATGGTTTGAATGTGTTCCTCAGAAAGCATGTGTTGGAAACTTATTCCCCAATGCAATAGTGGTGGGGGCTGGGGTCTAACAGGAAGTATTTAGGTAGTGAGGGCTCCACCCTCATGAATGATCTAATGCTGATTAGGAGTGGGCTTGAGGCTGTGAGTTCAATCTTGTTCTCACACGAATGCCCTATTTCCCTTCTGCCTTGTGCCATTAGATGATGCTGCAAGAAGACCCTCACAAGATGCAGCCCCTCAATCGTGGACCTCTCAGCCACCAAAACCATGATCCAAGTAAATTTTTTTCCCTATAAACTACCCAGTCTGTGATATTCTCCTATAGCAGCAGAAAGGGACTGAGAAAAGTACTATCACAGAAAATGGGAAAACAAGTGTTCAAGTTTCTAAGCTTCAAGCATAATTTCTGAGACTCTCTGAAACTCTGCCAGTTTAGGACATGTGTGACCCCCTTACCACCTACTACTGACAAGAGAATCACATGCAATGGTTTAATGAAGCCTGGGTCACATGCTTTACTCCTAGTGCAGCAATATCTGTAGATGTCCACAGTGAAATCGGGACATACTGGAAAGACGTAGGGGAAAATAATGCTAGGAAATCATGCAGCAAGTGTTCCTGCCTCTGTTGTGTGTTAGATTTGTAAATACCTCATCTTATTCAAAGTAAGCCTAAAAGTCCAATGAAATAGGAATTAACTCTACTGTATAAATTAAAATGTAGAAGATTACAGTGTTATGTAAACCAGGATTTTTAAAAAATTGTCTGGCTCAATAGGGTCTGCTCTCTAAACACTAGCAATTTGACTGTTTTTTATATAAATTGTGTCAGCTATTGAGTCATTCCAGTTGTCTGAATTTAGAAGAAATAACAAATGAAAAACTAGTAGATACTGTGTGTATGTATGCATTCCCTTTCTTCCTTCCTCCTTTCCTACCTTTCTATTATTTCACAAGTATTTGCTTACCCTCAATAAAAGAAAAGCAAAGTGCCTTTCCTCATGGGAGCAGCAAAATATGTAAGGAAAATTCTTTTCCTTCTGGGGTAACACAAATACTAGAAGACAGATCAATGCTCAGCTAACTATAAAGACAGATTGGACTAAGTGCTGTCACCTGAATTTCACCTCTAATGTCTAAATTTCAGACTGCTTATCCACTGGCACTTTTTGTGGTTAGCACATAGTTTCTCTTGCCTTTCTACTTAAAAATAATATATAGAGTTTGTGCTAACTTTAATAGAAATTAAAATATATTTTAACCATTAAAACTTTATTCAAAAAGTAAATCAAGGTCAGTCTGACACATTATTTGGCAATAATGATTCAAACTGCATGAACTGTGTCTTGCAACAATTCTTTATACATCTCAATCTCCTATGAACTACAAGTAGGACAAACTCTACAATTTTATTTAATATAGTACCTCCACAGTGAATAATACATGGCCTTGAACAGAGTAGTAATTCCTCAATAAAGAGTTTTTAAATGAATTTTGATAAGTGAAAGAAATTCCAGTGCATACTTTTAAAGGACACCATATTGTCCTAGAAATGTAAATATCCTAATTGAGATCATTTTCATATACATTTGAGAAGGTGAGTTTGAAAAAAATTCAGGACTTTTTCACATTCTAATTTCTCTTTAGTTACTAGCTAGAAATTTGTTTCAAGAACTTAGAATTTCCACTGTAATTCACAGGCTATATGATATATATATACATATTTTATAATGACATGTATATATATAATGGTTTTTCACAAAAGAAATAATACAAAGTCAAGTTTAAACTTGTTTATATTATACATAGCTACTTTGTTTATAGAAACTACAAGAAGATTCTTTTTGGAATAATGAATAAGACGTTTCCAATTATTATCTCTATGAATAAAAATTTATCTAAGCATTCTTCTTTCTTGAGTGAAGGAATTCTTGAAATCTTACCAACTCTATTTACAAATATTGCCCAAGTAGTATGATAGATCCAATTAACATGTAGAGGTAATCTGTAATCTGTGCCTTGTGGACATTCAATTTAAAGTGAGACACGCTTGTACAGAGGTCACTACTACTAAAACCAGCCATCCAAACCACTGCAAGATTCTGGTTACTGCTGTCAAGGAGCCTTCCAAGCAGGGAAACTAACTCCGAAGAAGAACAGCAGATCCTCTATCATGTTGTCAGGATATTCAGGGAGAGGTTTTTGACTAAAAAATGGAGGGTGAGAATATATTCTTATTAAAAAACTTAAACATCTTAAACAATGGTGAGACTCTATGACATGAGAGTGTTATCATAGTGCAACGTAGCCCACAATGGATTAAATAATGTTATGTTTTCTTCCTTGAACTAATCTTCCTTACTCACCTTTGCCTGCCTCACTGTTGGCTACACTTACATTCTCGCTGGTTCTTCAAAATGTCTAGCATGTTTCTCTCTCTCTCTCCCTCCTCCCACGCTCCTCTTCCTTTTTCTCCTTTCTCTTCCCTCTCTTCTCTCCTTTCCCTTACTCTTTCTTCCCACTAGAATAATCTATTCCTGAATAATCACTTAGTTTTAGTCTCTGTTGTATGTCATTTCCTCAGACACAATGTCATTGGCTCCCTACTCTAAATTCATATCCTCTATCCCTCTCTACCCCTTTTTGCTTCTGTTTTTTCTTCATAGACCTCCATATGTCATCATTTCTTTATTGCCTCTCTTCCATTTTAGAGGTAAGCTGCAGGAAGACAAGCTTTTTGTGTGTTTTTCCTATTTTGTTTATCATTTTTTGCCCAGGGCATATGTAGATATTCTACAAAATATGCTAAATATCAAAATAATCAATGTATATCATTGTGCTTTGCAATTTTTCATTTTGGCCTCCTAACAACCCTATAAAGTAGACAGGATGAGATTTAAATGCAATGAAATAATAATTACATAAAATTTTCTGCCAGTTTTATCTTACAGATGACCAACAGGACAGACACTAAGTAAATGAGTATTAAAAGTGAGCACGCAGGGAGAAACATTAATATGATTGAATTGAGTTCATGCAATTCAGCATGATTCTGGGAAAGCTAAAATAGTGAAATAAAGTATGTAGAGGTCATCTTTGGTTTTCCTTCCTTTTATAATAAACTCCAAAGTTTAAATAGAGAGGGCTTAAAAAGAAGCCAGCAAGCACAGTTCTGTACTATCAGCTTCCTAGAGGATCAGAACCTCAGAAAAAAAAGTTTAAGAATTTTGGTACTATTCCACTTGTGATGCTTAACCACTTGGAATTATTATTCTTGGAATATTAACAATTTAGGGTTAATAATCTTGAATAGTGAAAGCTAGACATGGAAGAAATGACTATTATCAAGTAAAATTAGCATGCACGTGTGCACACATGTATATACACACGCACACAGAGCAAACTCTACCCAGGAGACTAGGGGCATCCAGAGAGTAAATTATTTTAAAAAATGTGAAATAATAATTTATTCCAGCTTCAAGTCCAATCTTCTCTTTTCTGCTAAAAGTAAAAATGAACAAATAATAATTTGCAAGGACATAAAGAGGAAACATGAAAACTGAAATTAATATTGAGAAAACACTTCCCGGTAGGTATTAACTAATCCTTAGCTGTAGCAGTTAGAAAAGCACACTCCTAAAAGATTCATTTTTTACAGGTACTTCTGCTTTTTAAATTTATTCTGAACACCCAACAAAAACAAAAACAAAATAATGTTGTTTTTAGTTCCTTAAGCTAACAAAGGTTTTTCTCAGGTTACATTTTATTGTGCTCTTTGTGATCACTGGCATAAAATTACCTTTCAAAACAAGAAAATTCTAGAACAATCCAGGGGAAAATACAAGTTTAATGCTATAGTAAATTTAGAATTCAATCTATCGTCTCTAGTGGAAGAGATACCAGTGTCCTTGGCATGATTACTTGAGAAGCTAGCAGAGGTTAATGCAAATATAGTAGGAGTATAACCACATATAACAGAAACAAGTTGTCATCATTTTCCTAATGAACGCAAGTCAGTTATGCTGTGATTACTTTTGAATGTTTATTTTCAACAACTCTGGCTGAACTTCAAAGTGTTCAATTCCGTAAATCTCTGGTATCCTCAGTGATAAAGTCCACATATCTGGCTGACATTAGCTGAAATGACCTGTCACTCTCTTGCACCTTTCCCCTGCACTGGTACTCCTGCAGAGAAGAACATTTAACATGGCATAAGATGCAGTCCTTATCCTGTTTCAGCAGAGACCTAGACCACATGCAGCTGTTAGACATTCCAAAGGTCATTCTCCCTCTTCAATGTGTGTATTATTTGTTTTTGCTATTATTTGACACTTGACATTTCTCCCTGTCTCTATCTTATATAGCCCCTTTTCAAGTGAATGAGCATTTATCACTTTATACATTAACATATATTAGAAGCAAACTGAAAATATAATGGTAAAAATAATCTTTTATGTTTTCCTTTTTTTCTTTCCTGATGACCTTAACATAGTGCATCATCTTACCAAATAAAAATGACTTACTGTAAATAATGCACTATAGTCTTAACTTCCTATTTCATGTATTATTTTAATCATTGTTAATTTCTTTTTTAGTTTCTTTCTATTCTCTATGTGAGGAGAACAGCCAAAGAATACATGTGGAGAAACAATGTTTGAAATGTCTTGTGGATTAGAGGAAAACAAAATTTCAGGAAGAAATACATTGAAACATACGTTCTAAAAATTTTATTTTGTAAAATTTGAAACTATAACAGTTGAAATATTTCTGTGAAATAATTAAATTTAATCTTTTTTCATAATAAGGGAAGAATATTGGTTAAATGTTTTATGTAGGACTAGGCTAGTTTACTGTAAAGATCTGGTGAATTTCCATAATACTAGGCCAAGGAATCATGGCTAACTAAGCACTCTTATCTATCAATTAGAAAGAAAGATAAAACATAGAATACATGTGACATATGTGTAGTTACTCCCTACCATGTGGTACACTCTAAAATGGGGATCTGAGTGAAATTGTTTAACTTGGGACTAGAGATTGAGAGGGCACACACACACACAAAATCTAGGATTACAGGCAGGAATGTTGTTAAAAACTGATATTTAATTATCTAGGAATAATGTGAAATAAAGTGCATGCTAGCTTCAACTACTTGATACTGACAAACTGGAGAGAAGTGAACAGATACTTAAAGGGGTTAGACACTGAGCCTATTAGTGATTTCAGAGTAATCACTGACATTGTGTGATGCAGCAAAAGCTACCTTAAAATTATAGCTATTTGTAAAGCACCAAAAAAAAAAAAAACCTAGGATATTTTAATGACCACTCAGTAGAAGAAATATTTCCCCTTTTTTTTTTATTATTTACGGTTGGCAGCACAGAGTTGCCAAACACTACAGTGTGGCGATGTAGTAGAAACGTGTGGAGTAGCCTTGATCACGGTGATCAGAAAATCAGAGAGGGCTCTAGGAAAGAATGTGGCTTCCTCTTGGCAAGGGGACTTCCTGAGGAAAAAAGAAGTGCAGAGGATGCATGGAAAGGATACAAACCCAGTGAAAACTGTTCTTGACACCGTTAATAAGGGAACAAATAAGCACAGATATCAGACAGTAGTATTTATCTTCTGTGCCTCAGAGAAGTTATGCAAATTATACAGCATTGTTAAACTTCCTTTATCTCCTCTGCAAAATGGGTATAACACCAGCATTATTAAGATTATTGCTACACGTTAATGAGATAATGCCTAGAAAGTGCTTGCAACAATGATTGGCATATTGTGAGTACTTAATAAATGTTACTCTGATTATTTAGTTTTTATAGGTGGCCATGAATAACAAGTAATAAATCATTTTCATTACAGATTATGGATGTAGTCATTTTCACTTTATTCTTCCTTATATCCTATATCTTCTATAGAATCCCACTGGGTATTTTTACGAACAGATAAAGTAGGGTTAAGGGGACTGTATTTATTTATTATATTCATGATAGTGGCACCAAAGGTGGGCAAACTAGTTCAATAATCCTTTATACACCATAGAAGTACTTTAGTTGTATTTTAGTAATAATAATTCTAAATCTACAATACAATAAAAGTCATTTTTCATTAAAATACCTTTAAATTAGTATTGTGGACTTATGTTCAGTGTACTTATGCTCATTGTTCTGATTTGTCTTCAAATGTCTCAATAAGTTACTGACCTTTAATCAGTTATAAATCTAGGAATTAGTTTTGTTGATTAAAATTGCAGTGATAGCTCAATTCTGAAAGACAAGTCTAGTTTAATTTTATAAAAGAACTTAGTAAATCAGTGCCAGTATGTAAAACTGCCAAGAGAATTAAATGCTTACCTAAATCCCTGTAACTTCTATCTCCCTCTATTTTTTTTTCTGGTAAGCATACTTTTCATGCATAGAATTATCTTACATAAACATGGGAGAAAACAAACTTTTCAGTACAGTATATATTAGAAGTTTAGAAAAAGAGTAGACCCGGGAATGTGGATAATTTTTTAAATAAAGTTAAAAGAAATTAAGAAATTAAGAATTGATTGTTGAAATATGAACATTAAAAATCAGAAAACAATATAAGTCGAAGAGATTATGACTTTAAAGATATAAGATTATAAAGTTAAATGGTCATGAAAGAAGAGTTATGTCTTAAAATGAGTCCAAGCAGTAGAAAGATTATGGGTTTATCAGTAACTGGAAAGATTCCTATTTTGTGAAAGTTCTGAAGCCAAAAGGAGAAAGAATAAAAAAAATGACAAAAATTTGTACTAGGTGTTTTCTGTCATGTTAAACAAATAGCAAATTTCTTTGTTTGAGTTTTAAAATGGGAATATAAATAACTCATATTCATAGGCAGTTTTCCTCTTCACTTGACATAATTACAAAAATCAATTAACTCTAGCCTCAAGATATTTGGCAAATGTGCACAAAACAGACCGAAGTAAAATGTACAATTATTTAAATAATGCCTATTACATTTATTATATTTATGAAGTTTTGAGGGAAGGCACAGAAGAAAGGGGAAGGAAAGCTAATATTGACTGAAAATTCCTTGTGGGCCAGTCACCTTCATTCTTTCAAAATCTGTTTCATTAACTTAATGTATTTTTCATTTGACTCTTCAAGCTAGGTGGTCATATCTACATTTTATGTATAAAAACACTAAGGTAAAGAAGGTTAAAATTAATTGTCCATAAGTGCTAAAATTTGGGTAAAATGGCATTTGAGCTGAGACACATGTGACAAGCTCCATGACTTTTAGTTCAATGAATTAACAATTAAAGCTCCAAGATTAGTAATATCTACTGAAATAATGATAGAGATGGGTGCATAACATACAATCATATACTGTATATATATTATAGCATGCTCAGTTGTGCATGCACAAAGACTGAAATCAGAAGGAAATATGTAAAAGCAAAGCAGATTTATTTTTTGTACAGTTGGATTTTTGGAAGAGATTTTTCATATATAGTGTGATAATTTTGAACTCTGATTTCCACTAATATTATTACAATGGTATTTGTTCAATAAATGATATTTGAAAACTATGAAAAATTATATCACGTCTTTTTAGCAGAAATTACAAACTATGTTTGACTATTATAAACCTTCAACAAACCAGTCCTGGTGACAAATGCATATCCATTCCAACATATATAAATTTCCACTATAATTTGAATAAATCATAGAGATTTTATTTGCATTTGCAATATACACATCTTTTTGTTAATTTAATATTACTTTAAGGCTTCCTACAGTGATACAGAAGATGCTTTGCAAAGTCAGTGTGTGTGTGTGTGTGTGTGTGTCTGTGTGTATGTATGTGTATATAAAAGTTTATTATTGAAGATAAACACAGCACAGGAAACCTAAGAGCATGTTATAGGCTATGCAAGAATATAATCAAGAATATTTTATGCAGCCTTTGCAAATAAGAGGATTACAACACAAAAGTATCATTTAGCACCAATTTAAAATATTCTCAAGCAAATACATGTATACATAGTGACATGTTTCTGATAGACACTGAATTAATTTTAGTTAATCTGGGAAGAAAAGAGTTCCAATCTGAGCCTGGGGACGGAGAGAAAGGATGGGCCAGAGAGACAGTAGGAAAGAAGAGTGGAGAGTGCAAGCTGCGGAAAAGGGTTTGGATCTGTATGAAAAGAAATAGGATTTGGAACTGGAGTAAACTCTGCTGGGTTCTAAATTCTGTGAGAAACCTAGTGGATGGTATATTCACTACACCTAGCAGCTTGTAGGAATAGTTCTCCAAACATCGGGTTAGTTACCTCTTATATTTAGTAGGCTTCAAAGGAATTAATTATTGTCCTCTAATACAATATAGTAGAGCACAGGTAAAATCTATCCCATGTAATGAAAACAATTAACCAATTCTACATAATCAGGCTATTTCTATCTCCTAGATAGCCCACATTAATAGGCCACATTAATACTACTTTGATGATATGAATATAATTCCTATTTTTAGTAAAAATTCATAGAGTATTCAAAAAATTCCTACCTCTGAAGCATTTGAGCCACTTAACCTCTCCATGTGCTCATCAGCAAAAGGAGGGTCCTAGGCTCTGGACAATCTCTAACAGTCTTTCCATGAACGAGTCTATGATCATGTAATTTCTAAAGGAAAGTGACTTAAGGATCAGGCCAAAATCACCAAAGAAGAAGAAAGGAGGAAGGTGGCAGTCTTCACAGCACAGTGTGAGAATGATGCTCTCAAAGCCAGTTTCATGTGGAAAACATAGAAAGCGATAAGACCACCAAAAACCTGGGGTGCTAGAAGTAAAGCAACGAGTAAGGTTTACATAAAGTAGGCCAGCAATGAAAGAGCAAGAGAGTGAGGGGAAGAGACCAATGCAGGCTACCACACAATCATTTCTTCAGGTAAAACTGGACTTTGGAACAGAGATAGGAAAAAAACATTTAGGAGAATCTGATGACTTCTACATGAAACTGAGAAAGGGCACACCTGAGACAAAAGTTTGTAGAGGTTGAATAAATTAGATAACATGGTATCTATAGAATAATTAACTCAAAAATGCAAGACAATATCTTATATTGTTTGTTATATTATCTATAACAAACAGCCTTTTAAAAATGTGTATACACTTAACGAAACTTTAACTGTTAAGGCTAACAACTTATTTAGAGTCATTGTTACTTTATAATAGAGTTCTGTAAAAAATAAAAATGAACAAAACTGTTGGTTACTTGATGATTTCTCCTCCTGGGACTCAAGGTAAAGCAAATTTTAATCTTTTTGGTAAACTATCTTTACATTTTTAAAAAACAGTACACTCCATGTGAGAATACTTGTAAAAGTATCTGAGGTTGGGTATGAATTCATGCAATTGCCAATATCCAATCAGTTCTGCTAGAAGTTGCACTCAATTAGCAGACAGAGAGAAAGGACAAAAAAAAAAAAAAAGAATAAAGGGAGCAATTACAGGCACTAGACTCTGATTTTTAAAAATCAGTTAAATATGTTTATATGAAGGAAGGCAACTTATACTTAGCTATTTGTCCTTTTTTCTGCTGCCTGTGAAGGAAAAAGTGAAAGTCCTCTAAGTGATTAAAAATAAAACATAGCCAAAACAAAATACAATTTGTTTCTTTAATCAGCATAAAAGGAAAGAATAACCTGCTGCTAAGATAGAATCATTGGCGATTGAAAGAGAATATACCTAGGGGAACATTGAGGCTGAGCCAAACTTCAAGCTGATCACAGGCCCACAGGCAGGATTCTAATACTAGGGTGCTTATTTGCCCCAGTTTGCCTCCAATCAGTCCAAATGTGTCTTTTTCACCCCAACAGCAACACTTCTTAATTTTCTTGGGTATATAGTAGGTGTATATATGTATAGATACTTTGATACACACATGCAATGTGTAGTAATCACATCAGGGTAAATGGGACACCTATCACCTCAAGCATTTATCCTTTGCCAAGAGCAATCTTAATAGTATACCATCCGTTTTATTCTGAAAGGAGTCTCGGTTTGGACAATACATTTAGGAGATCATCCTATATTAGACCAAAGCTAAGAAAAGAGTGTGGCCACCAAGGCAGAGCTAAACATCAGAATCAGCCCTAGCAAACATTTTAGCCATCTACTTCATGTAAATTTATAATGAAATATCATCTTCGAAAGAATAGTTAACCTTAAATCCACATACTTACCAGAAAGGCTTTCAACTTTGATTGATATGTTATAGAAAAGCCATAGTTATAAATCTAAATCTTTCAAGAACAGGGATAAACAGGGAACCCTATCTGATCTCACGTTTCTCATGTCATGTTCTAATGCCTAATCTAGGACTCTTATTAGCAGTACATGTAAGTTGCAAGTTCAATTTCCTGAAGTATGAACCTTATTTTCAATAGTCCATAAGTCCATATTTTAAATTTTATTGCAATGCATCCATATAACAGATGAGGTGGAGCAGGTAAATTTGAGACTTTGAAAATTCCATTACTCATCCAAGGACTTCACAGCCAGGAAGTAGCAAAAAGACCAAGGCAAGATTTGAACATATAACCCTGACATCAAATACAACGCTTATATTTTCCTACTCTATCCTACTCTGACTGTTTATAAAAATGACCAATCATCACAATTTTTGACTGGGTCAACTCATTCAAGTTATGCTCCATTGATTCTAAACTTCTTATATTTAA
This sequence comes from Symphalangus syndactylus, assembly GCF_028878055.3. Lineage (NCBI taxonomy): Eukaryota > Metazoa > Chordata > Mammalia > Primates > Hylobatidae > Symphalangus > Symphalangus syndactylus. Next base: position 45,884,565 of record NC_072432.2, read on the forward strand.
TCTACCTTGGTATTCATTAGACTGCCTGGGAACAAGAGAAAGATGCTGAGACCCTTCCTTCCCATTGGAGCACTCAATTTTCCACTCTTGGCTCTTTTACAATGGACCGACTTACTAAGAGCAAAAAAGAATGAGATGGTCAAATTAAGTTCCAATAATTTCATATCTAAATTGTTTTTATTGAAGTTACCACTGACTCTACATATTAGAAAAAACATGCTGAAAAGCTAGACTCTAAACAAAGATGCAAAGAGACAGAAAGAACACTTGGCTTATGTGGATCCACTCTATCCCACTTCTCAGTTTGAACAGTGTTTTTGCGCACACACAAGCACACTGCCTCTGCTTTCACATTCTTCCATCTCCAGATCAGTATTTGCAAACGTCTTTTCTTATCAGAAAACACAGGTCCTTAACAATGAAGGAGTCTTCTAGGGGAGGGGGAAAAAGAGGCCCGAAGTCCCAACAAGATTCCTTTAGTTTGGTTCTAAATGGGACCTCTGTCCCACTTCAGGCTTTACTTCTGCATCCTTGGAGCACGAGTTTCCTTTCCTCTAGCTAATTATGTTTTCAGAGAACATGTAACTAAAGAACACAGAAATCTATAAAACGTATTTTGATCCTTCTATGTAATTCTATTAATTTATGTAAGAGAATTATACATTCAATATGAAACTATAAAAGAAATTATGAACAAGAAATAAAAATTATCTTTTTATTTTATATTTGACAACCTAAGATTCTGTCAAAGATCATTCAGTTTTAAAACTCTTTTGACTGGAAATCAACACCAAATAAATCAATGGTGCCATTCTCTTAAAATTAGTACCAGACTTCGATTTTAAAATGTACACTTATAGTAAAAAACAGGAATACTAAGAAAAAAGAAATATTTTCAAAAGTAGGTAATATCAGCTGGGGGTGGTGGCTCATGCCTATAATCCCAGCACTTCGGGAGGCCGAGGCAGGTGGATCACCTGAGGTCAGGAGTTCAAAACCAGCCTGGCCAACATGGTGAAACTCCCTTTCTACTAATAATACAAAAATTAGCTGGGCGTGGTGGTGGCGTGTGCCCGTAATCCCTACTACTTGGGAGGCGGAGGCAAGAGAATCACTAGAACCTGGGAGGCAGAGGTTGCAGTTAGCAGAGATCATGACGCTGCACTCCAGCCTGGGCAACAGAGCGAGACTCTGTCTCAAAAAAAAAAAAAAAGAGAGAAAAAAAGTAGGTAATATTATTTGAAATTAATTCTAAACTGAGAAATAAGTAGGCACAGGAACTAAAGACCATAAGCCTCCTGGTTTAGAATTAGTATTTTCTGAACATAAGTACCCTGAATATACTTTAAATGGCTCACATTTTAAATAGGAAATGACACTATTAATGTTGAATTTGAGGAAAAGCTAGAAAAAGATGACTAGAAAAACACTGTTTCCTTTTTTAGGTCAAAATAGAATTGACCACTGTGAAAAATAATCTTTATTTTCTCCATCTGAGGCAGGAAAGGGGATCATTGTGAAACCACTGTCTGGGATATACACTTCACAGTTATGCCAAAATCATTTTGAGTTCAAAACTGAACTCCATTTCTCTCCCGAAAAGGTTTCTCTTTCTTGGTTTCCTATCTTGAATTTTCTGTTCTTACTCCCACTTCAAAAGAATGATCAGTTCACTGGCTGCAACCTCTCTCACCTCTCTCCTAAGCAACACCTGGAGTACTGTCAGGGTCTTCCACCACAAATGCAGTATTCCAATATTTCATCTCTTACATTTACAGCATATTTGAGAGTTCAATAAGCGTATTTATAGACATAATGGCTTTTTATCCTAAAAATGACCCAGACAAGGTGGGAGCTATTGTTATTATTCCCAATTAAAACTGAAAAACTAAGACTTTGAAAGCAAATATGGACATGTAACAAACAATGTAAAATTTCGTAACTGTATGTGTTCTGCCAGACACTGCATAAGTCCTTGAAATTCAGGGATGTAAAATATTGTCTCTGACTTTCCAAACATAGGTCCCCTTCCTATATGACAGTATTATTTCTTCTCTGCTTTGTCCAGACTGGAAGCACAAAAGATACAACATTTTGTTAAATGGCACCAAAAATTAAAGATAACTATTTTCCAAGAGGCATATTCTGGCAGCGTTGAGAACCTATTAGCTTTCCTAGGCATCTCCCCTGCTTATCCTTAGGCCAAAGGCCTGAATGACCTGACATTCTAAAAGAATCTCTTTCCTGCCTCTAAGGATGTTTCATGGAAACTTTTCTCCCTCTCATTGCTTCCAATTTGTACAGATTAAAATGAACTATTCCATTGGAAATTCAATCAAGGGCCACATCATGAAGCTCAATTGGCTGCAAGAAGGTATTTTTTCTTTCATCATTACAGTACATCTTTCTTTGAATTGGGAGTGAATGACACATAATATTAAAATATCAAAAAATCATTTAGGTAGATTGGACTCATTATCAATTATTCTTGATTAACCAAACCAAGAATAACATCCATGTAAGATAAAGGAAAAATTCACTTCTTAGGAGTAAGTATCTCTAAGGATACATTATAAAATAATTGTTCATATTTTCTTATCCAAGGATGAGATAGAAGGTAATAATGCTAGTAAAATATCACTGACAAAAATATTATACATTCTCATTTAAAATATGTATTATGAAATATTCAAAACACGAAATATGCCAAACCACCTCTCATAGCATCAAACCAGTTGTTCTCTCTGTACATTCCCTCCTCTCTTCTCTTTGATGTGAACATTTAAGGGAGCTCCCTGCCTACACCAAATAAGAAGCAAAGATTCAAAGATGCTGTTCTAAATGGTAGAGAAAGGCAACTGGATTGTTGAATCCATCACAGGGATCACTGTGCTTGAAGACAGACTTCTGAATTCTTCTCTGACTTGCTATTTAATAGTCCTACTGGCTGGGCATGGTGCTCATGCCTGTAATCCTAGCACTTTGGGAGGCTGAGATGGGCAGATCATTTGAGCTCAGGAGTTTGAGACCAGCTTGGGCAACATGAGGAAATCCCCTCTGCACAAAATACAAACATTAGGGAGGCTGAGGTGGGAGCATCGCCTGAGCTCAGGAGATCAAGTCTGCAGTAAGCCATGAGCATGCCACTGTACTCCAGCCTGGGTGACAGAGTGAGACTGTCTCAAAAAAAAAAAAAAAAAATAGTCCTGGCATATAGTATGCACTCTCTTTCCCTCCAAAGAGGGTTGGAAACTTAGTCACCCTACCTGATGGAGGGGCCTAAAAGAAAAAACTTATTCCCTAACTAAAGTGGAAGTGAACTGAACCAGTCAATTTCTCTGTGAGCAGAGTAACAACAGATATAATATTGCTTACCAAAAAAAATTATATATATATACACACATATATATCCAACACTTGTGAAACAACCAACCAACTTAATAAACAAAACACTATCAATAATGTTGAAACTATGTACCTCTCCATCACATCACCTTCCCTTCTCCCCTCTTTTCCCTCTATTAATTGCTAATCAGATTTTAGCATTTATCATTGTCACGTGCTTCACAGTTCCTTTTTAAGAGTGCAATATTCAAATTCCTCTTCATGCTCTATAATATACCATCAACAGGAGGTCAACAGCGTATATACAATGTAGGTGCTCAAGACTCAATGTGTATTGATAGGAATATCAATACAACCCAGTTTATACATAATTATCTGAAGTTTTTAAGTAGTATAGCTGCAATTTATGTTGCATTTTATTTTTAAAAGTCACCATAAATATGATGCAAGCAACTGAGCCAATCACTGGGGCCCTGTTTGTCAGCAGCATTACCCCTGGAGGGCAGTTTTTTTCAGTGGTAATATTCTTCACTTTGCTCCCAGTCAGTGTCATTCAGCTTATTCTTCTTTGGTGGCCCAAAAGCTTCACTCGTCTTACTAACTCAGCAGCCAAGAGCAAGTTCTATCTTCATAATCTGGGTGATATTTTGAAAAAATAAAACTATTTCTTCTCAGCAAGCTTGTGCATATGAGCAGTCAGGGACTGATTTTCTGGTTTATAGATTATCTAAAACCCTTTGCTCCTTTTTCCTTGCTTTTGGCCATTTCACTGCTCATTAGTATTGCCACTAAAGGGTAGACAGGAAAAATAAAAAGAAAAAATCAAAGCAGCCAGTTTTGCTATTTATTAACTGTTTATTAACCACAGCATGAACTCTTGTGGAGAAAAATAGAAGCACTGGCCAGTTAGTTTGCGAACTATCTGTTATGTTTAGTTTTCAACGTTTTTCCTGTTTTCAATTACACCTATATAATTAGAAGTCTATATAAATATGTTTTCCTAATAACAGTTATGCCACTTGTAAAGAAACTTTATTTTACATCTGCCATGGGGTAGATTATTGTCATGGTCAAAAGTCATAAATGTCAAATGTCATAAATGTCAAATATCATAAAACTGTCATTTTCACTGATGTTTTATACATACAGCAGTGAGGATAGATTAGTAATATGAAAGAACAGTGTACTATTAACTTCAGAAGTGAGAGTAAAAAAGGCAATTTAATTTTTCTATACCCAAGAAATCATGCTTAATGGAATATCTGATATAGGGTATTAAATTTAGAAAAGATCTCATTAGCTTAATTAATTACCAAATAACCACATCTCAACGCCTCCTCCTTCATTACTTAAGCTTGCATGAGAATTACTGACATCTATTTTTTAAAAATAAAAGAATTAAAATAATAAAAATTCCTTCCTTAGATCTGAAATTGGCATGATTGTATTTACTTTGTAGCCTATAGCTACAATATGGTGAACCATCAGAAAGCTGAGAAATGAGATTTCTACTATAAAGACCATTTGTATGTGATAACCTCCTGATCCCATTTCTATGTCTTTTTCTGAAATCGATGTTTTTATGGCACATTTAGGCTACCATAAAAATGGCATTTATTGAATTATCACAATCTCCAGTGCATAGTAGACCACAGTCGTTCAACTGGGAGTTCTGAATTGTTCTACCTTCAGCTTCCTAATGTTATAATATTTTCTTAGAAGGCAGATACTCCTGAAAGTTCTAAGGATACGAAACATGTCTTGTTTCAATGATCTGTATTCCTATAGCCACACAATAGGTCTAAAAAACATCTGGTGAAACACCCAAAAATGTCCCATGTTATGGTTTCATGTAACCCTAAATTGATATGTTCTGCAAATGGAATATGATATTTGAGTCATAATTTCTCAGCTTGAAATTAATGGATTATAGAAAATGTCCAAAACTCACCATGACTACACCATGAGAGAACAGAAGAGCAGTCCCTCTTACGTCTGTGGATGAAGCATCACCCACATTAATAAGGTGTTAAAAATTGAAAAACAATTTAAGAAGAAATGTATAATGGTTCTTACATAGGCCATGCTTCCACTGGGCTATGCTGAGAGTTGTTGGTATATCTAAAAAGAAAATTCAATGGTTTCCTGTTATTTCCATTCACAGAAGCAGCAAAGAATATCTGGATTCTGAGTAGCAAGATAGCAACTGCCACTAAACCACTAACGCAATTTTGTTGGTTGTCAGATTGCAGAGATTATCAGAAGCAGGAATCAGTCTTCTGGATTTTAATTCACTTTAAACGTCATACAACAGAACAACAGGACGGGTTCTCTCTTTTTTTCTTTTTTTTTTTTTTTGAGTTGGAGTTTCACTCTTGTTGCCCAGGCTGGAGTGCAATGGCGTGATCTCAGCTCACTGCAACCTCCATTTCCTGGGTTCAAGCAATTCTCCTGCCTCAGCCCCTGAGTAGCTGGGATTACAGGCACACACCATCATGCCCAGTTAATTTTTGTATTTTTAGTAGAGACGGGGTTTCAGCATGTTGGTCAGGCTGATCTTGAACTCCTGACCTCAGCTGATCTACCTGCCTCAGCCTCCCAAAGTGTTGGGATTACAGGTGGCAGCCACCGTGCATGGCCAGGACTAAGTTCTCTTGTCTCACCACAGCTACTAAGATATTACCTGGTCTTTGGATTTTAAGATACTAAGTCAATCAATGACATGACATTTTAATGATGTTGAAGTTATATATGGTAAACACTTCACCAGTTTTAGGGGTTCATTCCAACTTAAGTTTGGATTTAAGTCCATGTAGCATTTCCTTCAAATGATATTTCACCACCCCAAGAAGCTATGAACTAGTAAATAGAAAATATCTTTCAATGTTCTGTATTTCATTAATTAAGTTCCTAGGCTCCAGCCAGAACACAATTTGCTTTATTTGTGAGTCATTGCTATTCTCAAACTATAAGACTCCTACCCTCTCATTGTTCAAATATTCCATATTTGCATATCAGTTAACAGATGTATCAGAGCAGAAACAACCAAGTGACATCCATATCACATTGTTTCCACAAGATGAAATGTTTTTATAGAGGACATAACACTTACAGCAACAAAGAACACAAAAAACATAATTCACCTGCTATTAGCATGCTTATTTTAGTGCAGATATTATTATTTTAAGTGCAAAATCAAAATACACAACTTATGGGTATATTAATACTAATGAAAGAACTAAGATTCATATTAAAAAGGCTGAATTCTGAGGTTACTAAATTTAGAACATTTCCTTTCCTCATGTCCACCTATGACTGAAAATCTATCATCCATTGTTTAGCACAAATAATTAAAAGATCCATAAAAGGAAATATTTAAATGTGTCACAGAAATCATATGAATATGATAGGCCAAATGAATTTATTGTATCTATTTAATTTCTATGCTGCAATGATAAACTTTGCCCTGTAATTACTACAGGTTGAGTATCCTTTATCCGAAATGCTTGGGACTTGAAGTGTTTCAGATTCCAGAATTTTTTCAGATTTTGGAATAGTTGCATATAAACGATGAGATATCTTGGGAATAGTACTAAATATAAACATTAAGTTCATTTATGCTTCATATATACCTTACACATGTAGCCAGAAGGTAAGATAATTTCATACAACTTTTTTCTATAATTTTGTGCATCCATCACATGAGGTCAGGTGTGGAATTTTCTATTTGTGGTATCATGTTAGTGTTGAAAAGTGTCAAATGTTGGGGAATTTGGATTTTAGATTTTTGGATTAGGGATCCTCAACACATATATCCTTTTTGTCCCTCTACACATTAAAAACTTTAAAAAAAAATGTTTCCAAAGTGATGTTTTAAGCAAATCAAATTCATAACAGAATTTACTCAGAGGAAATTTACAATGGATTTCAATTTGTCTGCTATAACAAGAATTTTATGCATTTTAATACCACTAACTGAATAGAAATATTGTGTGTTCCTGGAATTAGTACATTACCAAATGACTAAATATTTATGACATTTGTAATGTTATAGCAATACTATGTAAAATGTAATCTGCTCTTAAGTTCAGATAAAAAATTTCTATGAAATTTGAATGGCAATCTGGGAAACTAAATGAAATCTAAACTCTAAATTTCTCTCTCAGGTTAATTTCAGTGTGTTTGGCCTGGTGTCACTTGATCTGAATTATAAAAGAAAAAGAAAAAGAAAAAAAAAAAACAGGTTTCCTTTCTATTTGAACGTTTTCTATCCAAACTCAGGAATTATATAAGTTGAAAGAAAAAGGTGTATCAATTTTAAATCATTTTACTGATAATTCTATTAGGACTGAGTATTCAGAAAATTACATATATATACCAATGCCTAGCTGTAAAAGGAAATCCTTCCCTTTACCTAATATTCCCTTCCTTACCACTTTCTTATGACAAAACTCATAGAATTCCTCATATTCTATTAAATCTTCGGGTTCTCTACAATTAGTATTTTGTCACTTGTAGTCCACTAAGAGCACTTTCTTTAAAGTCATCTTTGTCCTCAACATTTTCAAGCCCAGCAATCAAATCTCCATTTTCATACATACAATTTAACAGGGTTTCTCACTTCTCCTTCTAGAATTACTTTTCTCACATGGCTTCCAGAATACCATGTACTCCTGGTTTTCCTCCTGTCTCACAAGCTACTCATATTTCTCTTTTCCTGCATCTCCTGCTCTCCTTGGACTCAAACTTTTGGAATGCTAAATGACATAGTCTTGGAACTCTTCTCTCTCTGCATGTCTTCCCCTCCATTCCTTTATTTTTATTTATTTATTTTATTATTATTTTCTTTCTTTTAATTTTATTTTTCCCTAAGTTATTGGGGTACAGGTGGTATTTGGTTACATAAGTAAGTTTCTTTAGGGGAGATTTGTGAGAACCTGGTGCACGCATCACCAAAGCCGTATACACTGCACAATATTTGTTGTCTTTTATCCCCACTAACCCTTCTTTGCAAGTCCCCAAAGTCCATTGTATCATTATTATGCCTTTGTGTCCTCATAGCTTAGCTCCCACATATCAGTGAGAACATACAATGTTTAGTTTTCCATTCCTGAATTACTTCACGTAGAATAATAGTCTCTAATCTCATCCAGGTCATTGCAAATGCTGTTAATTCATTCTTTTTTATGGCTGAGTAGTATTCCATCATATATATATATATGTATATATAGGTATATATATATACCTATATATACATACACATATACATCAGAGTTTCTTTATCCACTCACTCATTGACAGGCATTTGAGTTGGTTCCATGATTTTGTTATTGTGAATTGTGCTGCTATAAACATGCACGTTCAAGTATCTTTTTTGAATAATGACTTCTTTTCCTCTGGGTAGATATCCAGTAGTGGGGTTGCTGCATCAAATGATAGTTTTACTTTTAGTTCTTTAAGAAATCTCCATACTGTTTTCCATAGCGGCTATACTAGGTTACATTCCCACCAGCAGTGTAGAAGTGTTCCCTGATTGCCACATCCATGTCAACATCTACTGTTTTTTGATTCTTTGATTATGGCCATTCTTACAGGAGTCTATATTTACAATGATATATTCCCCAAATGTACAGCTCAGCTCCCAAACTCACCTCTAAATTTCAGGATCATATAATAAACTTCCAATTTAAACTCTCAAGTTTGATGTCTAATAGAAATACAAAATTTAATAAATGCACATTTTGATTTGTACCCTAAACTTGCTCATGCCCCCATATTCCGAATATTAGTCAACAGTAACACATTTACTCCATGTATTTGGGTAAGAGACCTTGGAAGCCTCTTTACTTTCTCTGGATCTCTCCCACCTGGCTCATATATCAGAAAATCCTGTTTTTCCTATCTTCACGTTATGTCCACAATCTGACAACTGTACATTTAGCTAAGCTACCACCTTGATCCAATTTGCTATTGTCAATTTATACTTCTACTCTATCCAGTGCACTTAAGCAAAGAATGTCACTTTTCTAAAATACAAACTATTTCATATCACACATTTTATCTTAACCCAAATATACCTAGAAGATTTAAATACCTTACCATGACCTGTAAGTCCCTACAGAATCTTCCTCAGTGCCCTCTCAGACCCCATTTACTTCCACTTCCTGCTTTTCTCACTATACTCCAATTGCCTTTGAATATATTTCTTAAATAAACTAAGCAGATTTTCTTAGTGTCTTATCTCATGGCCATCATTCTTGCTATATCCTCTGACTGAATTATTCTTCATCAGATATCCACATGGTTCACATCCTTTCTTTGGATCAAGTCTCTGTTCCAATGAAAACATACTTTGTCACCCTTCATTCCCTCATTTTGCCTCATAGCATTTATCAATATTTGACATTACATCATATATTTTCTTATCTGGTTGCCTCTTCCATGAGAAGGTAAGTTCCTTAAATACAAAAACATAGCTTGTTGTTTCAACATTTTGATTTTAGAGACTAAAAGCAATGCTTCATACAGAGTAAATTCAGAATAAAATGCTTGCTGAATAAAAGAATATTCTCCCAATTAGCACACATACTACATGTTGGTAGTAATGCTTATATTACCATACAGTTTCAGGAATATTAACTTCTAGAATTATAATGACTTTACTAATGAAGAAAATACCTTATTTAAGCTTACTTATAAAAAATCAGGTACTCTGCTCAATAAAATGAGATTATTTTTTAAAATAGTACTTTTAATTATTTTAGTTTAAAGAAAAACATGTGAATTGCTATTGTAATATAATTTATTACCTAATGTTTTTCATTTTAAAAATCTGTTAATAAGGAACTTGACTACAGAGTGATTTAGGAATATTTAAGACCATAAGTAGGCCTTTGGTGCTTAGCTTCTGGTGTTCACTTGGCTTCCCTATATCTACTCAAGAAGCTTTTGGGGGTCAACTCAGTCTCAGCTTCACATTGATGACTACTTGGTGAACAACAATAGGATAAAAGCATAAAAACCTGAAGCAGGAGTCCAGGATAGTGAAGAACTTTGAATTAGTTGCTTTCTTTATACTCTACTTTTGTTTGTAGTGATATCAAGCGTATGTTAATATTCCTGATGCACTCCCAGTTTGCAAATCCTAAAGGCAAGTGTACATACACAGTGATAGTTGATACATAAGACTATTCATCCCTCCAATTAGTGTTAATAAACACTAATTTTGCAGTGTTCTATAGGAGTGACGCTGTAGGTAACACCTTGGTACTAATAATAGACAAAATGAAAACAAAATCGTAAACAAAAAACAAATCCAGCTCTCTCAATCAGATACTAGTTATCCAGAATATCTGATGAAGAAATATACATAATTCTTGTTTGCAACAAAGACATCTTCAATTTAAAGAGTTTTTAACTTGAGTAATTAAGATTTTATGTTCCTTATTTCCCCTTGTATTTCCTTTTTTGAAGTTCACTCTAAGGCAGCTATTAAATACAGCCACACTTGACTGTATCTCTTCTCCCAATTCCTTTCTGTTACTCCTTAAATATAGCAATTGTTCTCCATTTAGTTCATATAATCTTAGAGATTAAATGAACATTAGTCTAAATCTTATTTTAGGGTTGATAAAAATGAAGACTAAAAATTAAATAACTTTCAATATATTCAATTAGCTATTTATAAATTGAGATTTAGTCCAATACCTTCTAAATTCTAATCCAGAATACTTTTTTTATTATACCTTAATATTGCCCATATGTTTGTCAAATTCTCTGAAATGTGTGTCCACATCAATATGCTAAAATTTGCCAATTTAATGACATGAATCCATAGATGATCTAATAATCAATTCCAGAACTGCTTTAGTATTTTTCTTATTTTTTAGACATCTGTCTAATCATTTAATTTTCCAATAATTAATGAATTTTGTCATAGGGCAAAATCTAATGTAAGACAAACCATTCATTCATTTAAACTAGTGTTGCATTCTCTAATAATGTGAGTTTGCCAATGTTGAAACCAAAATATCAGATTAAAAGTTGCCTAAATTTCATCCTCCATTATTCTTATAATGAAATATGCTAGAAGGAAGATAGTGCCTTTTTACAAAACAAATAAATTACTATGTGAGAACAGTTATGAGTTTTCCATGAACAAATAAACCCTATAATTGTGGTACTTGTAGTGATAGTGGTGGTGGAGGTGCAACTATGCAAGGAATCGATACAATGCATACAATTAACCAGGCAAAAATTATCTGAAAACATATATAGTCATTCATAAAACTCAATGGTTGACATTATTTTTAGATATATTTGTGTCCATGTGTTTTTCTTTCCCCACAACTCTATTCTCATATGTTTTGTCTCACAAACAACAACCAGTTTGGGACTTCAAGTATCCCATAGGTAAGCAGAGCTACCACGGTTAGAAGCTGCTTAACAAACTACTTTATTCACTAATGTGTGTTTACTCCAGCAGTATTAAACACACTTGCATCCTTCCTAGTGTCTTAGATTTTATTCAAAGAGAATAAGTATTAGTTTAAGAAGATATTTCTCTCATATTTTAAATATGAGAAATATTTAAGGTCTAGCAATCTAATTTGTTTAGAGGGTATCAGGTGTGTTGATATGTCCTAGCATTAAATTCTTACAAGAATAAGAGACAGGGATCATATTTATTTTTCTAGTTTGAAAATAAAAACTACCTATTTTCTTACAGCATCACAAACCTCATTAAAATGACATTTTTTTCTGAGAATTTTAAAAATATTTCATGCGGTTTTCAAGTAGTACTAAAAAAAAAAAAAAAAACAGCTCAGAATGCAGTGACACCTAATGGCAAAGATATCTTTATAGGCCATAAATATATTTTCTAATAAATATTATACTATAGTAATACTTTCTAAGTATTGCTACTCACCAATATGCTGTCTGTAATCTAAAATATCATGATGATCCAATAGAAATGTGAATATCTTACTTTTTAAAATAAAGTCATATACGTAGGTGTAGGTGAAAAGAAAAAACTTCTAGATTAAAAAGTGTGCTTTTAAAATTGCAATGGCCCTTTAAGATAAAATTACCATATGATAAAATTAGCCTGAGATATCAGAATGGAATAAAATGTATCTTCCATCGCTCGTAACAATTTCAATTGGCTTTTATTTTTTAATAAATCAAAAGTTAATCACTTTGATTTTTATTCCTATTTGGCTTAAAATTTATAACAGATATTTAGTGGATGTACATTTCACCTGGAGTAGAAAGCAAAGGCCCTTAGTGTAATGGCTTATTAGTCATGTCATAGTTGGTATCTTTGATTAATAAGAAAATTGTCTAACTTAATACACACTTGAATTGTGCTTCAAATAACTGTATTAATGATACAGAGAAGAATAGTAAAGCCAAGTCCCTTAGTACTTTCTAGACGTTTACACAGTTATCAAGAACTTCAGGAACAAACAACTACTGTAAGTAGAAAAAGGATAAAATATCATTGAGACATCTTACACAATCCAAAAAATCCTTGAGGAGTCCTCGGGGTTATCATTAACCAATGCAAATCATGTAGCCAACTGAAAAAAAAAAATGGTAAAAGAACAGCACATCTTCTGGGAATGCTTTTATATTCTGTAATTGTCAAAATAATCCTTAGTACAGAAGTAAGAATAACTGGTATTTTACATTTACAATCTATTATTGTTTTTAATGTGTTGACACCTTTTATTTACCCGATTTTGTACTTTAATTTGAACATTATCATAATGAAAATATTCTGTGGATTGTTTCAGATTTCTCAAATATAATATCACAGTTGATTATGATTTCAGAGGATAAAGTATCATCTGTTCATGAGAAAAACATGAATAAATGCATCTTTCCTACTCCATGTTGACATAAGGTATTTTACTACGACTGATAACAACAAAAATATGCTAGTGATTTGTATAATATATGAATAAGTACACTGTTTGAGTGTTCCCTTGTAGAGATATATAACTGAGCACAGCTAATTTACAGTCAGTTCTGTGAGCACAGGAACCAGATAAAGCAGCATATATTAAACTGTTAAAACATGAGATCTTCCATAGTTGATATGAAGCAAAACACAAACTGTGCAGTTGACTGGAAATGCCACCTAATCCCTGCTTAATTAAAGCAGTGCTCTAAACTCCTGTTGTGTTTAGGGAGTAAAGAGTGTGGGACGACTGATGTATGAAGAAAATAGCAGTCAGCGTGGTTAATCTCAAAGACTTTGGAGCTTTCTAGCTACATAAATCAGAGCGACTTCTGAATAGCCTCATAAAACACAATATCATTGCCATTCCACTCACGACTTTTTGGTTCTTCCTACAGCATGCAGATCATTAGGAAACTTCTAAGCAATCAAGTAATGTGGGTCTGATGAAATTACTCAATCAATGCATAGGCTCAAAGTAGAAGCATAATTCAAAATTGCATAGTTTTTATATGTCAAAAGACCTTTCTTTTATTGGGGCAAAGAAGATCACAATGGAAGTGATTCATTTTTAAATACTATATGGTTGTGTATCTGTGTGTGGATGTGTATTAAAAATATATGTAATTATTAAATATTTTAAAATATTTGAAACTCAAAGTAATCACAAAATTGTGCATTTTTGACAAAAATAAATACATTTTCATTTCAATCATTATGGTTTAACCATTATGTTTCATCACTGTAGTGAATCAATATGTTTAACAAAACATATTAGAATTTAAAATGTGTAATTGACCTTATTAAACTACCGGCATGAGGTAAAAACTGAAGAGAAAGTGAGAAAGGAGATGATTTCCATGTATATATAATTTGGTTCAATACCAAAATAATTCAATATATAAAAAGCCTCTTAGATCAGTGTCTTTTTATCTTTCCAGTTTGCCTGAACTACATATTGCAGCTACTTTCTGCTTGAACACATCACATGAGGCTAGGAAAACCTTTCATTTCTGCATATCTCCTTCCATCGCTAGAGGTGAAATACTCCCTTTCCCTCCAGTTTCATCACATTCATTCCTTCAGTCCTGAACTAATATATTTCCCCATAAACATATTTCTCACATTAAATATTTAAATGAAGGCAATCACCTCCTAAAGAAAATTAATTCTTTTCCTATTCAACCAAGTAAGTAAACTAATCCAATTCATGTTAACTGGTGCTTTACAATTTTAATATGGACATTCGGTTTTGAATTTACTATACTTTTGCTGAGAGTAGGGGTGGAGGCACTAAATTACACACATACTACCTGTGATCATTTGTTATTTTTTTAATTTAGGAGTTAATGTTTTTCAATATATTATAAATGACAAAGTTTTTGAAACAATTTGCTAGCCTCATGACAATATTAGGTAGTCTATAAAACAGCTAATTATCTCATCTAATGTACTAATTGTATTCAAGTCAAATTAACTGTCTCAGAAGTAACCATATCTGCTAGTAGGATATACATAGTTAATGTATACAACCAACTTTCTAAAGAAATCTGTAATTTGTACACAGTTACTTTTTTAATGTGATTATAGTCACTCTGACAAACAACAGTATACAAACTAAAAAATACAACAGTTTTGTTCTATTTTGAAATAGATGTCCGGACTGCATTGCAAAATAATATTTAAATAGTAAGGGATAGCAAAAGCTGTAGGTATTTGTAAATAACGTATTTATCGTGCAGACCACAAAATAAGCGATTTAAAAAAAGCATTTTTCCACAGGCTTTCCCTCCTGAGAGATGAGGAACCTACATCAGAAATCCCTAATCATACAATGAATATAAAGGTATTATGATTATATATCTGCATTCCTGCTCCAATCATTTACAAATAGATATAAATGTAAGCCATTTCTCTAAAAGGAGCATAGTTCATTTCTGAACTCTATCAGAACATTGCTGAACCACTCAATGAGACCATAATTTCTCGCTGAAAAGTTCTGAATCTGTAGGCACTGTTAGCCCCCAGGCAAAACGGGATCCAGCAGGCAAGCTATTAGTGCTTGATTTACTTAATGCACAAATGCTAGGTTTTCTGAATCCTGACCTCATTACCCCTTGCACAGAGACAGACAGTTCTACTGATACAAATGATAGAGAATGGCAGACATGTTTACAAAGACAGCCTCTGAGACCAAGAGAGGGAGCCCCCTGGAGCTGAGGGGCTGGCCACTGTGGGCGCGCACGCCAGACAGAAATCCCTCGCTTGGGCGGGCACAATCGCCACCTGCAGCAGGTTCCCCTACCAGGAGTATGTGTACGTGTGTGTGTGTATGTGTATGTGTGTTGCGCGGTGGAAAAGCAGGGGTACCGAAACGGGAGAAGCTGTGACCCATCTGTCGCCTCAATTTGCAGAACACCAAGCCATGCGTACAGATAAAAGTCCTGTGCCCAGAAAAATTCCCCCAAAGGGACCTCTCTGCAGCCCAGCAAAGAAAACTTGCTGGCTCGGGAAGCGAATTTCCGAAAAAGAAATCCTCGCATTAACGCAGAAAAGGCTGCAAGAGCCTGTCTCCCGCTCAGCTCTCACGGATTAGCAAGTGAGAAGAGTTGGAGCCTGAAGCTGCGAGCGCTGTGCATGATAATGACGCGCAGCCCCCCGCCCGCCCCTGCTCGCCGCGGCCAGTCCCGGCCCGTCTGGTTGCCAATAGGTGGGGCCACCAGCATCTCGGAGCCTGCTTGGCAGTCCTTCTCAGAGTCGGGGCCCGCAGTAGTCCCGGCGCCTTCGCTGTCTGCCTTGCGCGGCTACTCGGAGTTGACTGCGAGGCGCGGCGAGGCGAGGCGAGGGAAGGCGGATATCTGCTAAGCAGACCCCGGGGCGGCCTGCGCGCATTCGCTTCCCCACGTTTCCCAAGCGCCCCGGGGCCAGTTCCGCCGCCGCGCCAGGCCGGGGGAGCGTGTCCGAGGAGGCGAGGCACGCGACTCTCAGTCCTTGGCGACACTGCTGCCAGCCCCTCCCGCCACCATCTCAAAGACTCCACGCGAGGATCATAAAGCCAAGAGGATGTGAGAAGAGAGGGTGGCTGGGGGCGCATCCGGCACCCCCGTCACCATCGCACCAAGCTGCGGCGAACTCAGCCGGCTCACGTTGCAAAACCACCTGTTCGATCCGAAGGGAGCTCCCCCTACCCCCCCAGCCCAGTTCTTTTCATCTCACAGGTGACATCTCCTCTGCTCCCCGAAAGATAAATTTTTTAATGGAGCAAATGTACATCCGGGAAAAAAATATGGAAGATAAGAGTCAATTAAACTCCCTTTCCCCACACACTTAGAATCCCCCTGCAGTTCCCAGCACACACTCACACTCAGGTCAACTCGAGACCCCCACACATCCAGCCACATTCCACGAATCACCGCAAAACAACACCACAAGTCAGTCGAGGTTCGAGCATCCACATCCTTTCAGAAAACTGAGCAAGTGTGAGGGAAGGGTAGCGGGAAGGGGCAATGAACTGAAGCCACCTCCAACAAGACACATAGAGGGCGGAGAGGGGGAAAGCGAAGGGGAAACATTTGAGAACTTAAACGGTAAAAGTAACCACAAGCTGCACCAACCCTTTCTTACCGATGTGAATAATCGAATCCGCATTCGCCGAGTCCCAGGTTCGAGACCACCAGACGGACAAAACCAAGAGCAAGGGGAAAACTTCCATCTCCTCCTATGCCGATTCTCTTGGAGGACGGATTTTCTTCCAATTTTTTTTTTTTTCAAACAGTCCAAAGAGTTTGAGGTCACGGTGGAGTTTAGCGCAGCTTTTTCTTTTTTTTCTAAATTCCTATTGCCAGAGAAAAGCCTTTTATCGTCGCCGAGGAAGGCAGAAGGGAATGACAGAAAGAGCCCAGCCTGAGGAAACCTCCTTCGCAAAGCCGTGTCACTTGGAGGGGAATTTTGGCATCGCCAGAGTTGTTTGCAGTTTGGCTTTTGAAAAATATATCCAGCCTCGACTGCTCTTGGGCAGGAGGAGAGGCTGGGGCTCAGATCAGACCCATCGCTGCGCGGGGGCCGCGGGTCTCCAGTCCCAGCTCCGCTGCAACTTCCAACACCCCCCTCACGCCGGATGTGCCCCCTTCCCCGCACCCTCCCGGACCAAAAAAGACCCCCGCCCCCGCCCCTACAGCCTGCAGAGAATCACTGGTCTTCGCTGCCAGAATCTAAGTGGAAAGGAAAGATTAAGAGATTCCAAGCGGAGCAGCCAGATTCCACCAGGGAGGGGGGAAAAAGCCCTCTCCAAGAGGGGTAGAAAAAGTGAACTTCAAGGTAATGCAGATAGTAATGCAGAGAAAATTCCCTTTCTGCGTGAGGCGCGGAACGCAGCTTGGCGAGGCGGGCCCGGGGAGCCGGTTTGCTGGGGCGCGGTGGCGGGGGAGCTGCGCCGGGCGCGAGCAGCGGGGCCGGGCCAGAGGAGGGAAGCCGCCGCGGGCTGCAGGATGCTTTTGGAGCGGTTCGCCTGGCGGGATGCAGGAAGCAAAGAGCGAGCCTGGCAGCTTCAGCACCAGCCCCACGTTGCCTAGAAATGGATCACCTAGGAGAAAGAGCGAGCCTGCGAGAGAGCGGTGCTGTCAGGCGGAGAGAGGGGGAAACCAAGAGAGGAAGAGCTTCTCTCTAATAACCACCTCCTCCCCCTATCTGCAATACAAGGGAGAAACAAAATAGTGCTCTCATTTCCCATGGAATCTTCAACCGGGACTGAGAAAAAGGCAGGACTGTAAAAGAAAAGACACTGAAGCTTTTTTTTTCTTTCTTTCTTTTACGAGGTTAAATGCAACCTAAAAAAGCCACCCCACTTATTTAACCTTGCTATTCTCTAACAGGTATCAGACTTTTTCTAGTCTTTGGTTGAAAACAAATTAGGGACACCTGGTCACTTAGGGAAATACAGACCTAGAAAGCTTTTAATGAGATTTCAATTATAAAGTTATAAAAAGGAGAGAACGTGCTAATTACCTTTTATGCAATGATTTTTTTTTCTGTCTCCAGTGTATTTTTTAGGCAATCAGGATAGAGAAAGGTTCCTGAAATCCTTTCTATTGATAGAAATTCTTCTCTATCAGGATAGAAAAGATATTGAAATTAAAATAAAAAAACAGAATAATTAAATAAAACAAAAATGTTTCAGTTAAACATTTGGTCAAAATATTTCATTGAGTAGCTTAATAACCTATGTTGATAAATTCCGAATGAGGAAGTTGGGTACTCTCTTCCATGGAAAAAGCTGAGGAAGTCCTGAATGACAGCTTCTCAGTCTCCAGTGAAAGGATTTTCTGCAAGTTTGTTCCTTAAGATAAAATCCTGATCATTGTGACTTCTTTTCTTATAATGATTGACTTATATCAATCTGGCCTCACTGCAAACTGGAGATTTGTTAACACAATCCAGTGACTAGTCGAGGTCAGGTATTAATGTTATAATATTGTTTTAGTTATAATTGGAATTCTTTAGGAATGTTGGATGTGTGGATGTCAAGCTCATTACACAACCTTTCAAGCCTTACGTCCAAGTTTGGCAAACCTCTTTTCCTCTCGTTCCCTCACTTGAGCCCTTCTCTCTAGCCTTCTTAATTGGGTTACTATTTTTCCAGACACAGTCGTACATTCTCACTTCTGGCTGTTTTCATTCATCTTGTACACTTTTTCCTGAACATTCCAGAAAATGTTTTGCTGCCATATTTTTACTTATGTTAATATGTCTGCTTGGAAAGCACGTATTTGTCCTCCCAACCACTCTCCTTCACCATCTCAAGGGCTAGTTCAAATTCCTTTTGCCCAGGAAGTAGTGTCCAGTCCTTTAATGTGGAATAAATCCATCTATCTTCTATGCTGTCGTAACACACTCTATTTTGTGCTAGAGTTAGAGAGGACTACTACTAAGTTAGATCATAAGTGCCTTGAGAGTGAAAACCAAAGCTTATTCACATTTTATTCAACACAGGATTTTACAGAGAACCCCTTTGTTGACTTGAATTTCATCACTTCCTTCTGAATCTGGAACAAACCAGTGCTTCCAAGAAGCATTCACTGATTAATTACTCTCAATTTTGATCATTCTCTTATCTTTTGTTTCCATTATAGACATTGACTCAATATTGATTATATTAATGTTGGTGTTAATGTCACTTTATAAAGTGTTTTGATGCAATTCCATAGATTATACTTTGCTTATTCAGATAATGAATTGAAAGAAGAGATGCACTCCCCATAGCTTCCTTCAAATATTATTTACAGTGGCATTCTAAAAATTGATGTCATTATGTATTGTATCAAGAAAAATTATAATATAACCATTTAACATGGAAAGAACACCATGATATCTTAGAATAAGATAACAAGGAAGAACTTCAGAGCATTAACTAGTCCAGTCCTGGCTTAATGAGTATCTGTCCTGGAGAAAGTCAAATATTGTATAGTCATATTCATACTATTTCCCCTCTTGGAAATCTGTTTTAGTGTACTATGAGCAAAGCATTTTCATTATTCCCAAATCCTCCAGTTTAGTAGTTTTCAAATGTAGATTCACTTTGAAATAATCTGAGAAGCTTTTTAAAATGATCACTTAAGGCTAATTTAATCAGAATCCCTGGAGTTTGGGACACAGCCTGTAATATATTCTAAAAGCCTCTATAGAGGGCTCTGCTATGCAGCCATAGTTTAGAATCACTGTTCTAATACTCAGATATTTACATGAGTCTGGGTGACACATCACAAAAAGCCTTTAAGGTATAATGACCACTCCTGCCAATCAGAAGAAACAGTAGAACAATAAGTTTTGGCTTTCCAAAAGTTACACAAGAAAGTTAGTATAAATTTAACATTGGCTGTTTGATTTTTCAAGAATAATAATCAGTCTTTTTACTGTTGAAATAATTTCTACATTCAATGATTCCTAATTAATAAATATATAATAAATACATATTAACTATATTTTCTACTATTTTAGAAAATTGTCTGTCATAATGTAATATTTAGTTAGCTGGATACAAATATTTATTATGTGTGAGTTAGATGTTAAATTCCAGAAGAAAAAATATGAATTCACTAGCTGTGCATATTAAATGTTTTAATGACAGCTATCTGTTGGTCTCATTAAGGCTGCTTAACTTTAATTCAAGCCTTATTATGTGGAAATCGGTGATGTATCTGGCCCACTGTACTTAAATTCAAACCTTGTGAAATTCTGGCATGTATTGGCAGGAAAATACCCCTAATTAACTAAAATGTTATAACAAATGATTAACTATTTTAAATAAAATGTAAGTAAATCATGTTTGGTGAGTTTATTCTTCCAAGGTGGAGACTGTTACTTCATTTAGGCATTGGTCATGATTTGAACATCAATTATTTGAAGAAATGATAGATAATCTGAACTGCCCCAAGATTTAAACTAATATGCCTTTTTTTCTTTGAAAAACAGAATTTCAAGAAAAACTGATTTGCATTGGTGGGGGAACTACAAATGCTGACTCCTTCAATCATGCACAATTGTGGAAAGAAAGCAAGGTAATAGAATAGAAGTTTTTGGAACATATAATTATTTCATTTTCACTGTTAAAACTGCTAAGAATACCAATGCTTAAATTTTAAAAATCAGCTGCTCATTGTTATAACAGCAGTAAATCAACTTATATTGCTCAATTTTAACGAACTGTTCAATTACATTTTAATGACTCATGAGTTTTATTTTGTTTTAGTATAAAAATCTGTAAATTTATGAGTCAACTTATTTGAAACTTAAAGAGTTGGTTTTTAAAATAACATCACCAAAATGGGAAATAATAAATTTTGATCATTATTTCTAATTCTTTATGATTATATTATTCATATTACAACTATGGCTAGTCACACAAAAGATTCCAAGTACATTTCAACCTTAATATGAGCATGAAAGGAAAACTGTAAAAAGGCAAAGACTGATCATCTATAGATGCAAGTAGTTGTGATAAATGGCTGTAAAATTGTAATTGGGATATTTATTTGCAGATGTGAAAAACGTAAATTCCTTTTGGTTGAGGGACTGAAAGAGTAACTTTTGTACTCAGCACATCAAAGAAGTTCAGAGCTCATTGAGGCTTCAGGGGCTTTCTCATTCAGTGTCTTGGTTTTCTAGACAATGATGGGAAAATTGAGTTCCAGAAGTTGTACTAATATTTATTGGAAGGCTTAAACTTAGAAAGCACATGTTTTGACTTTTAAATAATCTTTGAAAAAATACTTAAATTACATATTCCTGTATAACATATTTAGGCTGGCTTTATCTTGACCTCATTTTTTTCAGGTCAACTTCACACTGACTTACCACTTACCCCTCTGTCAAACTATTTTGTCTGTGACACTAGTAGAAATCTTATCCTCAGTAATAGCTTATATCTCTCCCTTCCCTCTCCTCCCCTCCTCTCCCCTCCCCTCCTCTCCCCTCCCCTCCTCTCCCCTCCCCTCCTCTACCCTGCCTTCCCCTCCCGGCCCCTCCCCTTCCCTTCCATTCCCCTCCTTTCCCTCCCTTCCCCTCCCGTCCCCTCCCCTTCCCTTCCCTTTCATTCCCCTCCTTTCCCTCCCTTCCCCTCCCGTCCCCTCCCCTCCTTCCTTCTTTCCTTCCTTCCTTCCTTCCTTCCTTCCTCCCTTCCTCTCTTCCTCTCTTCCTCTCTCCCTTTCTTCTTCCCTTTTTCCCTTCCCTTCCCTTCCTTTCCTTTTCCTTCCCTCTTCCCTCCCTTCTAAAATAAACTCATAATCTCTTTCTTCTTTTCGAAGCTTTCTGTAAATCTATGAAACTGTAAATCTATATGTCCTATCAGGACAATGCCATATTATCGTCTAACTCAATTAGATATAAATTCTAACAAAATTTTGCAATTTAAATGATTAATAAATATGAGTGCTTTACCAAACTTATCTGTTATTAAGGTTTATTCAAGTGAAAAGCTCCTAATTTTAAAGTTTTCTTACTGTCTATACATTGGCAATGATATTGAACTTTTAGAAACAGGGATTCACGTACATTAATAGTCCTTTTAGTTACCTTATCTTTTCTGTCCAAATGTTGATGTGGCATTTCAAGAGAAATGTTGATAAGCATCAAACAACTGATTGATGGAGAACAAATGATGACTTTAACCCAAAAGGGGCACGTTATTGAGATTGGCCCCTCAATACATTATATCCTGTCCCCACAAGATGGCAGCCATGCTTGATGTAGATTTAATCAGCTTACTTTTTGAATGTCTCAACTCTTAACAGTTTACAAGGATATTATTAACTCATACTAATCAAATAGCTATAATGAAGCAAACTTTATAGTTTAAGTTTTTTTTTGGTAACTTGAATTTCTGAAGTTTTATTTCTTCTGGTTCCCCTAAACCTTTCACATAGAAGTAATAGGTTTCTATTAGAAGGCTCCAATAAATATCTGTTTTATTCATATTTTCTCTAGTTTGATCACTTGCTTAGGAATTAAAGACCAATAGAACAATCTTTATTAATATGCCACTCACTCCTGAGTTAAAGGATGATTAGAAAACTGAGATATTATTTTGTGATTCAAATTTCTGGTATAAATATTAAAGTTTCAAAAATGAATTAATATGACTATTTGCTTTTTTAAAGAATACATATCTGATATATCTTGAAATAAGAAATTACACTTTGTCATGGGAAAGAAATTTTCTGTCAATTATTTCATTGATCTTTTTCATGTGGCATATTAGTTGAGGCAAATGTCTGAGTATATCAAAAGCCAAAAACAATTGTATTATGTCAACTATAGCGTACATTAGCATTTTAAATCCTAAAAAATCAAACTTTATTTTCTCATAATTAACTTTTATTTATGAAATTTTTTGTAACATACTTGTCTAGACACATAAGTGGCTCAGTGTAGAGTATACTTATGGAATATGCTGCAGATAAACTGTACATTTTGGCATAAAATATATTGTATTTTATAGTAGCACAAATCATGAAGAAAGTGTAGAGAAACAAAAGCTTGATTTTTATTTATATATTATATATATATATAAATTGACTTTGAAGATTTTAAAGGAGTCATAGAAAACATTTCATTTCTTAGTGGGTAGCTACATAATTTATTTAAAATTAAACACAATAGATTCCTTATTCCTCATTGGTTCTGCAAATTGGTGGTGAATTTAAGCATTTAACAGATTATGAATAAATGAATGAATTAATGAGTGAAGGAAAGGATAAAATAAAAATTTTTAAATATTGTGGAATACTACCCATGTGGCATAATACAAAATCATCTTAATTCCAAAATAAACAGATAACTGAGGTATCAAAGTTTTCTGTTCATAAGATTATTTTGCCTATTTATCAGTCCCATAGTTTACAACACAAATAGAGGTTATTTATTTGGTCTAGAACAGATGGAAGATATTTTCAAAGGGTTCTTTGGAATATGTCAATAAAAATTCTCTCAGCAATAGAAGCCAAAATATGAATCTCTGCCCAAATTTAACTTGAACTATTTGTAGTATGGCTTATGTGACTAAAGAGAATGCTGAGTTGGGGGTGGTTGGACACTAAATGTAGGGTTAGATTTCACAGAATTTACCTAAAGTTTGTTAATATAAAATTACATTGTCAACATTTTGTTTGCTCTCCTTTTTCTAAACTTTGCTGCTTTTTCACATTTTTATTTCATCAAGAGGGTTTAACTATAAAGAATTAGACACAACAAAATCAAAATTGTTAAAATAAGACAATATTTAAACATTTTTAAATGCTAGTGTGTTTAAAAAATATCTAAACTAGATTTCCCACATTGAGCTCTATGGAATACTTTTCATGGGAAAAATAAAAAAATAAAATAAAGAAGGTTTGGTGGTCACCTAAGATTGTAAAGTGCTAAATAGATATTTTCTTCTCTTAGAGATCCACAGTGCAAATTAATATATTAAAAGTCACGAGAAGTCTACTAGGAAACAAATCATTAGCCTGTATTTAACCTAGTATATCCTAAATGTTTTTAGCTCTCAATTTCCCTTTTTGTAATACATACTGAACACTCTTTGTTACACTGTTGCAATGCATTTTCTAAATTCCAAAAGCAAAATTATTATTTTTGTTGTTGTTGTTGTTGATTTCTCTTCTGTTTTTTGATATTTCTATTAGCCAGATCACAAATCTGTATGCTGGAATATCGTATCTGGACAGAAATTCTGGTTTGTGCTATAATTGAAATTTCTAATCTTCGTTTTGAACTTCCATGATGGAAGAAAGATATATCACTAAGCAATAAACATGTTTTCATTTTAAAATGCTTTATAGATTTTTGCTCATGATTAGGATATAAAAATTTAAAAACATTGTCGTGATCCTAACAATGAGAAAATACTGGATTATATATAAAAATATTACTTTTCTGAAACCCATCAGACAGCTGAGGTAGTGGACAACAAAGTAAACTGAGTTCCAAGGAGTAGCAAGCACCTTGCATGTGAGACAGACATTAAAATTGTTTCATTTTAGCAGGGCACAGAAGCGGCTGCCGTAGAAGCAGATAAGAAAAAAGCAACCCAAATTTTAATGAATTCCTAAAAGCTTAATGTAGATTACAAAAAAATTAAAATACCTGGGAACACAAACACAGGACATTTTCATTCAATTATAAGCTAGTCTATAGATCTTCACAGGAGTTCATGGGAAAGAATGAGGACCAGGGAGGATCAGTAAATGCTAAAGGCATGATGGGAGTAGAATAGCTTCAAACTATAGTCCACTTTCCTGCACCCTTCTCTGTAGGTAGAAAAAAGCTTCAAGCTGATTAGGGAGGAGCAACAAACTGTCTTATCCCCAGGTCCCAGGCAAAGATCCAATGCTCTGTGGATCAAAGCAAAACTCATCAGCTTCTGGAGAAGTGTTAGTGAACCTTCCTTTCTGACATCCAGCAAAGATCACTGTGTGGGGGAGAGGGAATGAATGAAAATTGTCTTCCCCTGTGAAAACTTTTATGGGTCAGGATACTATGATGATATAAAGCAGAGATGTACTCTTGCTGGAGGCAAAGAGGGGAAAAAAGTATCTCTCCTGTTTCAGATCCTTCAGAGATACAAGTCTGAATATAGTTCTCTTGGGGAGGAGAGAGACAAGAATAATAATAAAACCCTATTCCTGATACTCAGGCACATAGATGTTGTCTAAGACTGAACCTGCACCTGAAGAACCAAAAGTTTGCTTCCTGCCTCTGTAATGAGTTTAGGATTGAATAAAAAGCAACTGCAGTCTACTTAGAGAGGAAGGAGTATGGATATAGAGACCCTCTATTTGGCACAGTCGTGCAGTGGATTCTGAAAGAGAGGGAGCACAAAAACTGATAGAAGCCTCCAACACCACAGTCCTCCCTCAATCATGTGGTTCAACCAGCCCACACTGAAAAAATTAGAAGACTGGCTGGCAATGAGGGTGAATATATCAAAAACAAAGCCCAAACACAACTCAATTATTTACTACCACCCTAAAAGGGGAAGAGTTGTATACATTTCTGGCTACGAATGTTCTTCACCTCAGTCTTTATTGTTCTTGAATTCCCAATGTTTAACATTCACTCAAAAATTATAAGACAAACAAAATAGCAAGAAAAACACAAGCCATTTTCCAGAGCTAAAACAATCAATAGAAGGAGTTTGAGCTATTAGTCAGATGTTAAAACTGTCAGTCAGGGGATTTATAAAAACTATGATTTGTATATCTACAACTATCTGATCTTTGACAAACCTGACAAAAACAAGAAATGGGGAAAGGATTCCCTATTTAATAAATGGTGCTGGGAAAACTGGCTAGCCATATGGAGAAAGCTGAAACTGGATCCCTTCCTTACACCTTATACAAAAATTAATTCAAGATGGATTAAAGACTTAAATGTCAGATGTAAAACCATAAAAACCCTAGAAGAAAAACTAGGCAATACCATTCAGGACATAGGCATGGGCAAGGACTTCATGTCTAAAACACCAAAAGCAATGGCAACAAAAGCCAAAATTGACAAATGGGATCTGATTAAACTAAAGAGCTTCTGCACAGCAAAACAAACTACCATCAGAGTGAACAGGCAACCTACAGAATGGGAGAAAATTTTTGCAATCTACTCATCTAACAAAGGGCTAATATCCAGAATCTACAATGAACTCAAACAAATTTACAAGAAAAAACAGACAACCCCATCAAAAAGTGGGCGAAGGATATGAACAGACACTTCTCAAAAGAAGACATTTATGCAGCCAAAAGACACATAAAAAAATGCTCATCATCACTGACCATCAGAGAAATGCAAATCAAAACGACAACGAGATACCATCTCACACCAGTTAGAATGGCCATCATTAAAAAGTCAGGAAACAACAGGTGCTGGAGAGGATGTGGAGAAATAGGAACACTTTTACACTGTTGGTGGGACTGCAAACTAGTTCAACCATCATGGAAGTCAGTGTGGTGATTCCTCAGGGATCTAGAACTAGAAATACCATTTGACCCAGCAATCCCATTACTGGGTATATACCCAAAGGATTGTAAAACATGCTGCTATAAAGACACATGCACACATATGTTTATCGTGGCACTATTCACAATAGCAAAGACTTGGAACCAACCCAAATATTCAACAGTGATAGACTGGATTAAGAAAATGTGGCACATATACACCATGGAATACCATGCAGCCATAAAAAATGATGAGTTCTTGTCCTTTGTAGGGACATGGATGAAGCTGGAAACCATCATTCTCAGCAAAGTATCACAGGGAAAAAAACCAAACACTGCACATTCTCACTCATAGGTGGGAATTGAACAATGCGAACACATGGACAGAGGAAGGGGAACATAACACACTGGGGCCTGTTGTGGGGTGGGGGAGGGAGGGGAGATAGCATTAGGAGATATGCCTAATGTTAAATGACGAGTTAATGGATGCAGCACACCAACATGGCACATGTATACATATGTAACTAACCTGCACGTTGTGCACATGTACCCTAAAACTTAAAGTATAATAACAAAAAAAAATGTTAAATGATATAGTGGTAAAGGTTAAGAACATAAATTAAAAGACAGAAATTTCAGCAAAAAGATGAAATTTATTTAAATGAATCAAACAAAAATCCCTGAAATTTAAAACAAAAACAAACCATGATACCTAAATTGAAGAATTACTTTGAGGGGCTTGTCATGCCTGAGGAAGAAATTTGTGAAATTTAAAGTGGGTTGATATAAACTATCCAAAATAAAACCCAAATATAATTTTTTTAAAAAGCTCACCAGAGTATATTGGAGCTTTGAGACAATATCAAATAGTCAGACATGTGTGTGTACTTTGATTCATACAGTAAAGAAGAGAATGAGTGAGAAGAAATACCAGAAACTTTATAATGGAGGATAAGTTTCCAAATTTATAAACAAGAAACCAGAGATCCACAAAGCTCAAATCATTTCAAGCAGGATTTTTGAAAAATACGAAAATAAACCAAAAGACTTTGGGAGATTGTGTGGGAAGGCATGATTGGTTTTGAAATGTGAGGACATGATATTTGGGAGGGACCGGGGCAGAATGATATGGTTTGGCTTGTCCCCACCCAACTCTCATTAGGATGGTAGCTGCCATAATCCTCACATGTCATGGGAGGAGCCTGGTGGGAGGTAATTGAATCATGGGTCGGGTTTTTCCTGTGCTGTTCTTGTGATAGAGATTAAGTCTCACAAGATCCGAGGATGCCTTTGCTTCTCTTTTGCCTTCTGCCTTGATTGTGAGGCCTCCCGAGCCATGTGAAACTGTGAGAACATTAAACCTCTCTTTCCTTTATAAGTTACCCAGTCTTGGATATGTCTTTATTAGCAGCATGATAATGGAATAATACACCAGAAATCCACAAAGCTCAGATAATTTGAAGCAGGAACTTTTAAGAATACAAAAAAAAAAACAAACAAAAAGCACCTAAACACATCATAAACTTTGAAAAAAACAAAAATGAAGAGCCAATTTTGAGAGCAACCAGAGAAAAAATGAAATGCTGCATTACAGGCATAAAGATAAGAATTAGAGAATATTCCCATTCAAAAACTATGCAAGGCAGAAGACAGTGGAGTGACATCTATAAGGTACTAAAAGGAAAAATAAATTCATCAATTATAACGTTAAACCTAGCAAAAAAGTCTTTCATAGAAGAAGACAACATGAAGGCTTTTCAGAAATTCAAAAGCTAACAGAATGTATGTCTAAAAAACTGCCACTACAAAAAATATGAAAGGTAGATCTATCCATCAAAGATGTATAGTACCAAATGAAAATTTGGATTTACAGAAAGAAATGAAAAGCACCAGAAATAGTAAAATAGAAGGTGAATATAAATTACACATATTTTCTCTTTTGTGATCATTTTAGAATACAATTGATTGCTTAAAGTAAAAAAGAAATGCAAGGCATTGAAGATCTATAACCATTGTCGAAGTGAAATGTATGACAAAAACAGCACAAAAGATATGAGAGAGAAAATGAAAGCATAATATGTAAGGTAATTACATTATAAACTGTGTAGTACAATATTATTCCAGGGTATATTGTGATAAATTAAGGTGTATATTATAAACCAAGAGCAAGCAAAAATACATACCATGAATAATCTAATATGGGGATAAAATAGAATAATAAAAATATTCATTTAAAAAAATGTAAGAAAACAGAAAAATAACAAATGAGCTGATGTGTCAGGGTGGAAAAAAAACAACATTTTAATCTAATCACATCAGTAATTACATTAAAAATAAATGATCTGAACATTTTAATAAAAAGTCTGAAATTGTCGGATTGGATAAAAATGCAAGACTCAACTGTATGCTGTATATGTGAAATCCACTTTAGATGTGTAAATATGAATATGTTAAAAGGATCAAAAAATATATATCATGCAAAGATGAATCAAAAGAATGCCAGCATGACTATACTAATACAAGAAAGAGTAGACTTCAGAACAAACTTGTTTACTAGTGATAAATAACACTACAGGAAAATAAAGGATTGATTCTTTAAAAAGACACAGCAAATATAAATTTGTATGACTCTCACAAGACATTATAATACATAAACAGAAAATGATATTACCATAAAGTTCCATATGTTTTGATATGTTGTTTTTGTTTCCTTTCATTTTGAGATTTCTTAAAATTTCAATATTTATTTATTTATTTATTTGGGATACAGAGGCTTGCTCTGTCACCCAGGGAGGAGTACAGTGGTGAGATCTCAGCTCACTGCAAACTCTGCCTCCTGGGTTCAAGCGATTCTCCAGCCTCATCCTTCTGAGTAGCTGGGGTTACGAGCATGTGCCACCACGCTAATTTTATTTTTATTTTTATTTTTTGTATTTTTAGTAGAGATGAGTTTTGCCATGTTGGCCAGGCTGGTCTCGAACTCCTGACCCCAGGTGATCCACCCGCCCCGGCCTCCCAAGGTGCTGGGATTACAGGCATGAGCCATGGCACCCGGACTAAATTCCTTTTTGACTTCCTCTTTGACCTAGTTGTTGTTCAAGAGTGTATTATGTAATTTTTATTCATGCATTAATTGTCCCATTGTCTTACTGTTATTGATTTCTAGATTCATTCCATTGGGGTTAGAAAAGCTATTTGTATAATTGTGATCTTAAATTTGGTAAGACTTGTTTGTGGCCTAACATGTAATCTATCCTGGAAATGTTCCATGTGCACATGAGAAAAATGTATATTCTTCAGCTATTGGTGGAGAAGTTATGTATAGGTCTGCTGAGTCCATTAGGTCTAAAGTTTTGTGCAAGTCTGCTGTTTTTATTTTACTGGTTTTTGTCTGTATGTTCTATCTATTATTGAAGGTGGGATATTGAAATCTACATCTACATAGCAATTATATTGCTATCAATTTCTCCTTTAGAATCTGTCAATATTTGTTTTATATGGTTAGGTGATCTAATGTCAATTGCACACTTATGGGATATTGGAAAAGCAGTAGTGGGAGTTTAACCCAAACAATCTAAATTTACATCTCAAGGAACTCAAAAGGATAAACAGACCAAACCCTGCTTTAGCAAAAGTAATAAAATAATAAAAATGAAAGTAGACATAAGTCAAATACAGAATAGAAAAGGTATAGAATAAATCAACAAAATCAAGAGTTGCTTTTTTGAAAATCAAAATAGACAGATATTTGGATAGATTAACTACCAAAAAAATAAAGAAACTAAAATAAACATACATTGCACAATAGATGCCTCAGAAATAAAAAGTACTACAGGGGACTATTACAAACAGTTATACATTAACAAATTGGGTAACCTAAAGGAAATGGATAAATTCCAAGAAATATACAAGCTACTATGACTGAATCAAGAAGAATTAAAAGCCTGAAAAGACCAATTACTTTTTAAAAATTAAGTAGTAATCAAACCACCCCCCCCCCCCCCACCAACAAAGACTGGGATCAGATGACTTTATAACTAAATTCTGCCAAAGTTTCTAAGAAAAAATGATTCCAATATTTCTTGAACTCTTATAAAAAACAGAAGTAGCGGGAATACTTCTAAATTCATTTAATGAAGCCATCATCACCCGGATCCCAAAGCTGAACAAAAGTGCTACCAAATAAATGTACAGGCTAAAATTTGTGATAAACATTGATGCAAAAGGCCTCAGTAAAATACTAGCAAACTGAATTCAACAATACATGAAAAAGATTATACACCATGTATGACCAAGTGGGATTTCTTCCAAGGATGCTAGGTTGGTTTAACACAGGCAATACAATCAATATGATACACCATATTAAAAGAATTAAAGATAGAAACCACATAATCATCTTAAGAGAAGCAGGAAAAGCAATTGACAACATCCAACATTATTTCATGGTAAAAATTTTTAAAAATAGGTATTAAAGGAAATTTTCTTAACATAATAAAGGCCATTTATGAAAAGTTCACAGATAATATCAAAATCAAAGGAGAAACACTGAAAGATTTTCCTCTAAGCTTCAGTATAAGGCAAAAATCCCATATTCATCACCTGTATTCAACATAGTACCAGAAGTATTAGCAAAAGCAATCAGACAAGAAAAATAAAAAAAAAATGGCCTCCAAATTGGAAAGGAATAAGTAAAAATAGCTGTTTGCAGAAGACCTGACTCCATATGAAGAAAACACTAAAGATCCCACCAAAAAAAACTGTTAGAAATAATAAATGAATTCAGTGAGGTAGCAGGATAAAAATCAATATACAAAATCAGTAGCATATTTTACAGCAATAACTATCTGAAAAAGAAATCAAGAAAACAATTCCATTTATGATAACATCAAACATAATAAAATATTTAGGAAAAAAATAACCAAGGAAGTAAAAGGTCTCTACAGTGAAAATTATAAAACATTATTTAAAAAGTTGGAGAAAGCACAAATAAAGGGAAATATATCCCATGTTA
This sequence comes from Symphalangus syndactylus, assembly GCF_028878055.3. Classification (NCBI taxonomy): domain Eukaryota; kingdom Metazoa; phylum Chordata; class Mammalia; order Primates; family Hylobatidae; genus Symphalangus; species Symphalangus syndactylus. The sequence goes on from NC_072432.2 coordinate 45,916,369, forward strand.
ATAAATTGGAAGTATTAATATTGTTAAAGTATCTATGCTATCAAATGTGATAAATAGACTTAGTGAAAACCCTATCAAAATTCCAATGGAATTTTCACAGAAATAGAAAAAAATATATATATTTTTTGAGACAGAGTTTCATTCTTGCTGCCCAGCCTGGAGTGCAGTGGTGTGATCCTGGCTCACTGCAACCTCTGCCTCCTGGGTTCAAGTAATTCTTATGCCTCAGTCTCCAGAGTAGCTAGGATTACAGGTGCCTGCCACCACGCCTAGAAAATTTTTTGTATTTTTAGTAGAGATGGGTTTTCATCATGTTGGCCAGGCTGGTCTCGAACTCCTGACCTCAGGTGATCCACCCGCCTTGGCCTCCCAAAGTGCTGGGATTACAGGTGTGAGCCACTGCACCCGCCAGAAAAAAATAATGTTAACATTCTTATGGAACTACAAAAGACTCCAAATAGCTAAATAATCTGGAAGAAAAAAATGTTGGAGACATCACATTTCCTTGTTTCAAAATATATTTTACAGGTATAATAATCAAAACAGTATGGTAATGGCATAAGAAAACCACAAATTAATGGGAAAATATAAAGAGCCCAGGAAATAAACCCAACATATGCAGTCAATTAATTTTTAACAAGACCATCAAGAAGACATAATGCAGAAAGTCTCTTCAATAAATGGGAAAATTGTATATCTACATGCCAATTAATTTAGTCAAAATATAGATGCAATGCACACGTTTCTTTAAAGAAACAAACTGCCAAAGCTGTCTAAATATTAGGTAACCTGCATAGCTCATATTTATTATAGAAGTGGAATTCATATTTTATTCTTCCCACAAAGAAAAGTCCAGCAGAAGATGGTCAATTATATTAAAGATTTAACAAGACCAATTTTTCATAAATCTACCATGACACAAAGCAGGACATAACACTGTACCACTCAATTTATGAGGCCAGCATTATCCCAATACCAAAACAAAGGAAAATAATACAATAAGAAAAAAACTACATAGCAATACTACGTATTAAAATATATACAAAAATCTTTAACAAAATAGTAGCAAATCAACCCAGTAATACATAGAAAAGGATTGTACGTTCCATCCAAGTGGGGTTTATCCACGAAATGAAAAGTCAGCTCAACAGTCAAAATCAACCACTATAATGTACCTATAAGCAGATTTTTTAAAAAGGAAAACACATACGATTATTTCAATTAATTATTTCATTTGACAGAAATCAGCATTCAGTCTTTGCACACAAAAACAACCGCTCAGCAAAGAAGACTAGACTAGTAAATCTTTATTCTTATCAAAGTCACCATTAAAAGCCCTACACCTAAAATTATTCTTGGTGGTGAAAGACTGAATGCTTTTTTCCAAATATTGCCAAGAGACAAGGATATTCGCTCTTCCCACTTGTATTCTACAGTGGTCTGGAGGATGTAGTTTGTGCAACAGAGCAAGCGAAAGATATAAGATGTATACAGATTCGAAAGAAAGAAAGAAAATTGGCTTAATTCATAAACATAATGATTATTTCTGTAGGAAATCACCGATGTATCTACAAGAATAGATATTAGAGCTAAAAGGAGGAGTAAGTAAGGTCACTGGACATAAGGTCAAGACACAAAAATCAATTGTATTTTCATAAACTGCCATTTGAAAAGTGAAATTAAATATACAATTTACAATAGAATTGAAAAACATGAAGTTTTTAGATATAAGTCTAACAAATCGGTGCAAATCTTTTACTATGAAAATTACAAAAGTTTAATGAGAACAATTAAATAACTAATTAAATAGAGTCATCTTGAATTCACAGATCAAAGGACTCAATATTCTTAAGATCTCACTTCTCCCAAAATTCATTAATAAAATCACGATTATCCCAAATAAAATCAAGGTAGACATTCTTATACATTGATAAGCTGATGAAAATATGTATGCTTAGTTCTCACTTATGAACTGGAGCTAAACGCTGAGCACATATGGACACAAAGAAGGGAATAACAGACACTGGGGCCTACATGAGTGTGGAGGTAGGAGGAGGGAGAGGATAAAAAAACTACCTATGAGGTACTATGGCTATTACTTGAGTGACAAAATAATGCATACACCAAACCCATGCAACATGCAATTTATCTGTTTAACAACCTGTAGATGTACCCCGAACCTAAATTAAAAGTTTTAAAAAAGAATTGTTAAAAAAAAAGAAAAGGAAAGAAAATAGGAAAAAGAAGGAAAGAAAATAAATTTTAAAACTCTCACTTTACTTGATTGCCAGATTTACTATGGCACTCCAGTGAGCAAGATGCTATGTTGCTGGAGTAAGAATAGATGCATTCATCAATGGAACAGATTGGAGTCTAGAATTCAACTCCTACATAATGTTACAATTTATTTGAAAAGATGCTAAGATCATTCAATGGAGAAAAAAAATAGTCTTCTCAAAAAATAATTCTGGAAAATTTGGACATCCATACTCCAAAAATAAAGACAACACTTATCTTTAAACCCTTGTCTTTAAAACGAAAGCTGTCCCAAATAAGTTATATGCCTAAATATAAAACCTAAACCATAATACTTTCAGAAGAAAACAGAAAATATATCTGTGATCATGAGTCTGGCAAATATTCTTAGACAGGACACAAAACTCACAAACTTTAAAATGAAACCTTGATAAATCTGACTGCATTGAAATTAAAATTTTCTCTTTAAAAAACATTTTAAAATTAAAAGACAAATGGAAAGGCAAGCTACATCTGGAGAAAATATTTATAAAACAACAACTAGTAAAGAACCTGTATTCTACATGAAGAATGAGCTTGTCTAATTAAAGACAAAAAATCCTCAATTTTAAAAATTACAAAATATGGCAAAATCCAGCTCCCATTTATGATAAGAACTATCAGCAAACTAGGAATAGAAGAGAACTTCTTTAACTTGATAATGAACGCCTACCAAAAATTGAACAATGAGAACTCATGGACACAGGAAGGGGAACATCATACTCCGGGGACTGTTGTGGGGTGGGGGGAAGGGGGAGGGACAGCATTAGGAGATATACCTAATGCTAAATGACGAGTTAATGGGTGCAGCAAACCAACATGGCACATGGATACATATGTAACAAACCTGCACATTGTGCACATGTACCCTAAAACCTGAAGTATAATAATAAAAAAATAAAAAAATAAAAAAATAAGTAAAATCTTAAAAAATTTCTTTAAAAAAAAAAAACCCTATAGTTAACATCATGTTTAATAGTTTGCTTTACCACTTCTTTTCAGCTTCATACTAGAAGTCCTAAGTACACTATGACAAGAAAAGAAATGTTATACAAATTGAGAAGGAAGAAATAAAATTTTCTTTACAGATGACATAATTTTTTATGTAGAAAATATGAAAGAATCAATAAAAAACCTCCTAGAACTGCTAAGCAATTACAACAACATTGCAGGATACCTGATTCATATATCACGGTCAATTCTTTCCTATATACCGGTAATGGACACATGGAAATTGAAATTAAAAACACAATACCAGTTATATTAGCATGACCCCAAGATGAAATACATAGGTATTAATCTAAGAAAATATGTGCAAGATCTGTCTGAGAGAAAATAAAAACTCTAATGAAAGAAATCAAAGAATAAATACATTGAGAGATATTTCATGTTCATGGATAGAAAGATTCAATATTATCAAGCTGTCATTTCTTCCCAATTCGATCTATAGATTAAATGCAATTCCAGTCAGTAACCAAGCAAGTTATTTCATGGATATTGACAAAATTATTTTTTTCTGAATTTATTTATTTTTTGTAATATTGTGTCACTTGTATTTTTGTAAATTTTAATGTATGTTTATTTTTAATTTTTATTTTTCTTTAAGTTCCAGGATACATGTGCAGAACTTGCAAGTTTGTTACATAGGTTTATGCATGCCTTAGTGGTTTGCTGCACCTATCAACCTGTTATCTAGGTTTTAAGCCCCACATGCAATAGCTATTGGTCCTGATGCTCTCCCTCTCCTCCCCCAACCAACAGGCCTCGGCGTATGTTGTTCCTCTCTCTATGTTCATGTGTTCTCATTTTTCAACTCCCACTCATGAGGGAGAACATGTGGTGCTTGGTTTTCTGTTCCTGTGTTAGTTTGCTGAGGATGATGGTTTCCACCTTCATCCATGTCCTCGGAAAGGACATGATCGCATTTTCTATGAATGCATGTATGACATTTTCTTTATCCATTCCATCATTGATGGGCATTTATGTTGGTTCCAAGTCTTTGCTATGGTACATAGTGCTGCAGTAAACATGCATGTGCATATATCTTTATAGTAGAACAATTCATATTCCTCTAGGTATATACCCAGTAATGAGATTGCTGGGTCAAATGGTATTTCTGGTTCGAGATCTTTGAGGAATCGCCACACTGTCTTCCACAATGGTTGAACTAATTTTACATTCCCACCAACAATGTAAAAGTGTCCTTATTTCTCTGCAGCCTCACCAGCATTGTTGTTTCTTGGCTTTTTAATAATTGCCATTAATTGCCAATAATAATTAGCAATAATTTAATAATTGCCAATAATTGACTGGCATGAGATGGTATCTCGTTGTTTTGATTTGCATTTCTCTAGTGATCAGTGATGTTGAGCTTTGTTTCTTATATTTGTTGGCTGCATAAATGTCTTCTTTTGAGAAGTGTCTGTTCACATCCTTTGCCTACTTTTTGATGGGGTTGTTTTTTTCTTGTACATTTGTTTAAGTTCCTTGTAGATTCTGGATATTAGACCTTTGTCATATGGGTAGATTGCACTAAAGGCAGGATCCATAAAAAAATTTGAAAAACAAGACAAACTTATAATTAAAATTAAATATACCGTCAAGAGAATAAGAAGACAAGCAATGAGTGAAGAAAAAGTATTTGCAAAAGATACAACTGCTAAAGAACTGTTATCCAAAATATACACAAAAATTCCTAAATTCATCCATAAGAAGATGTACTGTCCTATTGTAAAATTGGCAAAAGATCTGAACAGACGCTTTACCAAAAAGATGAAGAAATGCCAAGTAAGCACTTAAAAACATTTTAAACATCATGTGTAAATTACAACAACAGTGAAATATTATCACATACTTATTAGAATGGCAAAAATACTAAACACTGGCTAACACCAAGTGGTGGTGAGGATATAAAGCAACAGGAACTCTCATTTGTTGCTGGTGTGGATTTAAGATGGTCTAGCCATGCTGAAAGACAATTCTGTAATGTTCTACAAAACTAAACATCCTTTTTATCAAAGAAACCAGCATCCTCTTATCATATGAACCTTGCATCATATAAACATCACTGTGCAGGTTTGGGTAGACAAAAATTTTGAAACATCATCTTATCATATGAAACACCATTTTGTCATATGAACTTTGTATTATATAAACATCACTGGACAGTTAAAAAAAATTTGGGGGCATTTTGGGCAGTTAAAAATTTTTGTCAGCCCAAACCTGCACAGTGATGTTTATAGCAGCTTTATTCATAATTGACAAAACTTGGAAGCAACTAAGATTTCCATTAGTAGATAAATGAATACATACCGGTTGTATGCCTGGACAATGGAATGTTATGAATGTGCTAAACAGAAACAAGATATCAAGATATGAAAATTCTTGGAAGAACCTAAATGCATATTATTAAATGAAAGAAGCCAATCTGAAAAGGCCATATAGAATGTTCAACTATGTAACTTTCTGGAAAATGCAAAACTGTGGAGATAGTAAAAAGATCAGTGGTTACCAACGATTAGGGGATGGGAGTGATGACTAGGAAGAGTACAGAGGACTTTTAGGACAGTGAAACTGTTCTATATGACACTATAAATAGCAGGTACATGTCATTATACATTTGTCCAAAACTATGGAATGTAAAAAACCAAGAGTGGTCTCTGTTGTAAACTATGAACTTTGGTGATAATGATATGTAAACGAAGGATCATCAATTGACAAACTTACTACCGTGGTATGGGATTTTGGCAGTAGGGGAGGCTGCGCTTTTGTGGAATAGGGGGCTGATAGGAACTTTCTGCACCTTCTTCTCAATTTTGATAGGAACCTAAAACTGCTCTAAAATATATTAATTTTTTAAAAGGGCAAAATACTTAAAGATGCTTTACCATAGAGATGAATCGCAAATAAACACCTGAAAAGATGTTCATTATGATTTCTCTAAGGAAATGCAAAACAAGAATTGTATATTTCTCCACACCTATGAGAATGGTTCAAATTAAAAGGAAAAAAAAGATCGTAAAAAGCACTGGCGAGGATGTGGAAGAAGCGGTAATGCCATATACTGTTGGTGGGAAGGCAAAGTGGGTGCCACCACTTTGCAAGAATTTAGCAATTCCTTATAAATTTAAACATGCAATTACCATTAGATGTAGCATTCCTATTCCTATATGTACCCTAGACAAATGAAAGTACTTGTCCAAAATTAGACCTGTATATGAATATTTACAACTCCTTTATTTGCAGTTGCTTAAAATTGAAAATGACCCAAATATCCAGCACCAATGAAGAGCTATACAAATTATTTTACATTCATATAAGTCAATACTACTCAGCAATAAAAAGTAACGAACTCTCAATACATGCAACAATATGGCTGAATCTCAAAAGCAAAGCATATTCAAAAAGAAAGAAGCTAGACACATAGAGTGCTTACTATATACTATATGCTCTATCAACATTCAGAAGAAGGTAAAATTATAGATATGAACATAAATTAGATCAGTGGTTTCCAGACACTAAGAGTGATAGAAGAGATTATCTACAAAGGGCATGAGAAATCTTTGGAGGGCAATGAAACTGTTCTTCCTTAATAGAGCAGTTATAAAACTGAATACATTTAAGAGAACTCTCAATTGTGCAGAGTGAGTTTTTCTACATGTAACTTATATATAATCAACCTAACTTTAAAAGTGAAGTACAGTGCCTGAAAACTCATGCTTTATTTTTACTGTAATATTCCAAAAACTTGAGAGTAAATAAAATGCCAAGTTAATTCAGTAAGCAACTTGCATATTCTAACCAGATCAACACTGCTTCTGATATGTTTGACTGATTTTTCCCTTTCATTAATTTTGATTAATATACCTTCCATATTTAAATAGCTAATTTGATCTAATTTTCTATTTTTCATTTACTCGAAAGGGCACTTTTACAAAACCTATTGAAGTCTGAATTTCAATTCACTATTCGCCCCATTTTCCCCAACGCAAAGCCACAGAAAAAGCAATGAAACATTCAACAAAACAACTCAATAAAGCCCTTCACTAATTAAAAAGGCTTAAAAACTGTCACAACTTTGCCGAATATTTTAATACGTTCTCAACATGTCAATCTTTTACGTTTCTTTTCCTTTAATTTTGCAGCAGTCCAAAGAGTCATCAGAAAAAAATAAAATCAAAATTAGTCATCTTCTAATTTTACTCCAGATCAAATCATCAATCCTCCACATACATTTTGAAATAATAAATTTTGCCAAAGATTTCAGGCCTGTGGAAATAAATATTGGGCTAAAATGTCCCTTTCTTCCCTACTCACAATTACAACCCACAGAAATTACTGAATTTCTGAAATGGCAACTTGGAAATGACTTATAACATATTAAACTATTACCGTATGTATTTTTTCAGCTATGATTATGATTATTCATTTATTTCCTCATAGTTGCACAGGCTTGAGTCCTTTCCACGCTTCAGTTGAATAACTCTCATATCAAAGTACAGAATAAATATAAATGTTATAACCTCTCTGAAATATCATGATTTGATGCATTAAACATAATTTTCTCTTCTCAGAATTTGGATCCATAGTTTTTTTATCATGACAAACAGCATCATTGTGGTTGACATTTTCTTTATTGTACAATATTTCCATCATAAATTAAGACAGAAGTATTAGTTCTGATTATATGACTAGGAAGAAACAACTAACATGATAAATTATTTGTGATGGTTTTAAAGATAAATTCAATAAGGATGATATTGTTTATGCAGTAACCATAGTAAAAAAGCAATATTTTTCCCTGTTGAAACAATTAAATTTTCAAAATAACATTCTCAAATCCCCCAGAGAAATGTTTCTATAGTATTATAAAATAATTTCTTTTAATGACTTGTACTGATTTAATATAATTAAATGCATTTTTAAACATATCTTTTTAAAATGAGAAATATTATTCAGATTAAAAAATGATCTCCTTAAAGATATCCTAATTATGACCTTTATGTCTACTTTGCTTAGAGAAATTTTCATTTCATTAGTAAAATTTGAAACGTTTTCATTTTGATTCAGGTGATTTTGAATTAAGGTATTTACTGAAGAGGGAAGGAATCTTTCTCAAACCTTTGGAGATGTGGCTATTTAGTTTATAGCACTTGTGCTTTCTCCTGGTCTTTTTTTTTTGGTTATCTTTCAAGTTGCTACATAAACATAAACAAAATTGGATGACTATTTTGTTATCCTTCAAGTTGCTACATAAACATATATATATATATATATATATATATATATATATATATTTTTTTTTTTTTTTTTTTTTTTGAGGTGGAGTCTCGCTCTGTCGCCCAGGCTGGAGTGCAGTGGCGCAATCTCGGCTCCCTGCAAGCCCCGCCTCCCGCCCCACCCCGTCCCGCCCCGTCCCGTTCATGCCATTCTCCTGCCTCAGCCTCCCGAGTAGCTGGGACTACAGGCTCCTGCCACCACGCCCGGCTAATTTTTCTTGTATTTTTAGTAGAGACGGGGGTTTCACCGTGTTAGCCAGGATGGTCTCGATCTTCTGACCTCGTGATCCGCCCGCCTCAGCCTCCCAAAGTGCTGGGATCACAGGCGTGAGCCACTGCGCCCAGCCTCTCCTGGTCTTTTCAGGCCAATAAATAATAATGACCAAAACTGCAAGAACTCTAAGTGGTTCTGACGTATTTTTTTTTTTTTTTTTTTTTTTTTTTTGAGACGGAGTCTCGCTCTGTCGCCCAGGCTGGAGTGCAGTGGCACAATCTCGGCTCACTGCAAGCTCCGCCTCCCGGGTTCACGCCATTCTCCTGCCTCAGCCTCTCCGAGTAGCTGGGACTACAGGCGCCCGCCACCATGCCCGGCTAATTTTTTTTTTATTTTTTAGTAGAGACGGGGTTTCACTGTGTTAACCAGGATGGCCTCGATCTCCTGACCTCGTGATCCACCCGCCTCAGCCTCCCAAAGTGCTGGGATTACAAGCGTGAGCCACCGCGCCCGGCCGGTTCTGACGTATTTTTGACCAGGTGCTGTAGATCAAAGAATTGGCATCCACAGTTGAGACTGATTAATAATCAAGGTAAATTGTTTTAATGTGCAATTAACAGATTCCCTATTTGGAGAGGTACATTTTTCTTCTCTCCCCTCCAATTGAAACAAAACTCCACTGTTGAGGTGTTTCTTAGCATATAAGGGTAAATTCACAAACATTAATAAATAAATGTGTAATGAATAAATATGTTTAGGATGGCAATTGATTCATAAAAGTCATTTTCAAAGGAAAAAAGAAGATCGAGTTACTAATACAATGACAAATATTGTTGACGATAGTATGATTACCTAAAGGAGAATAATGATGAACATCTAAACACAAATAAAAATGATGTTACCTACCTGGAAAAATGAAATACGCTTATACTCTAGATATAGTGGTATACTCATAAATCTAAAAAAAAAAATTCAGGAAAATAAATTTATCTAAATTGTATTAAAGTTTTCTATGAAAGCAATGAGTAACATTTAATAACAATGATGGAAAATCCTTTATATAATTTCAGATACAGAATAATTTACTACCATGTTCACACACACACACACACACACACAGCTATGTAGAGTAGCATGTTGCCACTGCTTGAAATAAATATAGGTGATTTTTTGTTTTTGGTGTTTCTATTTTTTTGAATTTTCCTTAATTAACCCATGTTAATTTACCATAAATAGTAACAAAATAAAACAAGATCATATGAGAACTTTTTATTTTGTTTTTACCACTTACAGTAAAAGTTAGAATGACAAAATTATAAGAATAGGAGATGAAAAAATAAGCAAAGACTAAATGATCTTCATTTTAAAATGTTATAGCTATTTTTCAGTGAATGGTACCATAGAAGCAATCACTAGAGCTTAGAATGACTGATGAGTAAAAACGGGTATAAAAATCAACCAACATAGGCATAGTATATTTTCATGGCTATTTTAAAGGCATCATTAATGCTTATTTTGTCCTGCTTTGGAATGGCAGTGGTTATTTATAATTCTAGTGATTTGAATTCACATGCTCTATTAAAAAAAGACAATATTTTTCACACGTGAAAATTTGAGAATCAAAGATGTCATTTGAGTTTTTAAAAATGTGGATATCATCATGATGGCTGACTAGAGGTGCCCAAAGTTCAGAGGAGTTTACATGAGTGTACCTCAGGGCCTCAGAGCCAGCGACCTAGTGCCAGTTGACAGTGACCTCATTCTCTTGACAGGTGATTACCAAGAGCTGTGCATATCTCCCCCAAGGCTTGAGGACAGGCACATTTGGGGCCCACTGCTGCTGGTGAACCCACCTCCAGCAAAGCTGTGCCATTGCCTCCACAAAGCCTGCAATTTAGGGCACAGGGGTACTCAAAGACATTGCTGATGTTGATTACACCAGAAATATTATACGAAAACTACATTACTGCTCTTACACAGAAACAAAAGCCAAAGCACTCTACTCAACTAATATCACAAGTCACATCTTGTATTAGTCCATTTTCATACTGCTATAGAGAACTCCTCAAGTCTGGGTAATTTATAAAAGAAAGAGGTTTAATTGACTCACAGTTCAGCATGGTGGGGGAGGCCTCAGCAAACGTGCAATCATGTCAGAAGGCAAAGGGGAAGCAAGGCACCTTCTTCACAAAGTGGCAGGAAGAAGTGCCGAGCAAAGAGGGAAGAGGCCACTCTTATAAAACCATTTTAGATCTTCTGAGAACTCACTTACTATCAGGAGAACAGCATGGAAAAAACTGCCCCCACGATTTAATGACCTCCACCTGGTCTCTCCCTTGACACCTGGGGATTATAGGGATTACAATTCAAGATGAGATTTGGGTAGAGATACAAAGCCTAACCATGTCATATCTACAAGAAAAAGTCTTTTCCTACAAAAGCTATTCCATAAAATTGGAAGAGGTGACTGTTCCATCAGATGTGCAGATATCAAGATAGGGACATGAGATAAATAAAGAAGCAAGAAAACATGACACCTGCAAAATTTTCCAGCAACAGACCCCAAAGAAAAAGAAATAAAAAGAAAATTTAAAAAGTTTTTGAAACAAATGAAAATAGGATAACAATATATCAAAACGTATGAGACAGCAGCAAAAGCCATAGTAAGAGGAAAGTTTGTAACAATAAATATCTACAACAAGAAAAGAAAATTTTCAGATAAACAACCTAACAAACACCTCAAGAAACTAGAAAAGCAAGAACAAACCAAGCTCCAAATTAGTAGAAAGCAAGAAATAATAAAGATGAGAGCAGAAATAAAATAGAGACTTAAAAATACAACAGAACAATGAAACAGTCTTTTTTAAAAAAGATAAAATTGACAAAGTGTTAGTAGTTAGCTAGACTGACAAAAAAACGAGAAGTTTCAAATAAATAAAATAAGAAACAAACAAAAAAAATACATGGCAGTTGATACACAGAAATACAAAGGATCATGGAAAACCCAGAGGAAATGGATACATTTCTAGACACATATTACCTACCAAGATTGAACCAAGAAGAAATATAAAACATGAACAGGCCAATGACAAGTAATGAGATTCAATCTGTAATAAGAATTATCATAACAAAGGAAAACCTAAAACCCAAAGATTTCACTGCTGAATTTTATCAAACTTTTAATGAACTAACACCAGTTCTCTATTTATTGCAAAAAAAAAAAAAAAAATTGAAGAGGAGAGAATTTTTCCAAACTTCTTTTACAAGGCCAGAATTACCATGACACTGAAACCAGATGAGGACACAACAAAAAAGAAGGGTATAGGCCAATATCCCTAATGAACACAGACACAAAAATCTAAAAAAACCAAACCAAAACAAAACAAAACAAAAACCAGGCAAACTGAATACAGCAACATATTAAAAAGCTCATTCACTAAGAGCAAGTTGGATTTATCATATTATTTTAATACACAAAAAATAGACACACATACCATGTTTATGAATTGGAAAAATTAATATTGTTAAACTTACCATACTACCCAATGCAATCTTATTAAATTATCAATGCCATACTTTACAAAAATAGAAAAAAAATTCCTAAAATGTGTATAGAATAACAAAAAACTCCAAGTAGCCAATGCAATCCTGGGCAAAAAAAGACCAAAGCTGGAGGCATCAAACTACTTAACTTCAAATAGGCTACAAAGCTATAGTATCCATTAAAGCACGGTACTGGGATAAAAACCAACACATAAACCAAGGCATCAGAATAGAGAATCCAGTAGTAAATTTACATATTTCCAGCCAACTGATTTTCAACAAAGGTGACAGAAAAGTACACTGGGTGATATGGTTGGGATGTGTCCCCACCCAAATCTCATCTTGAATTGTATCTCCCATAATTCCCATATGTTGTGGGAGGGACCTGGTGGGAAATAATTCAATCATGAGGGTGGTTTCCTCCATACTGTTCTTGTGGTAGTGAATAACACACAAGATCTGATGGTTTTATAAGGGAAATGCCCTTTCACTTGGTTCTCTTTCTCTCTTCCCTCTGCTATGTAAAATGTAATTTGCTCTTCCTTGTCATCTGTCATAATTTTGAGGCCTCCCCAGCCATGTGGGGAACTGTGAGTCAATTAAACCTCTTTCCTTTATAAAGTATCTCGTCTTGGGTACATCTTCCTCAACAGTGTGAAAACGGACTTGTACAGTAAATTGGTACTGGTAGAGTGGGAGGGCTGCTGCAAAGATACCGAAAAATATGGAAGCGACTTTGGAATTGGGTAACAGGCAGAGGCTGGAACAGTTTTGAGGGCTCTGGAGAAGACAGAAAAATGTGGGAATGTTTGAAACTTCCTAGAGACTTGTAGTGCTCAAAAGACAGGAAGATGTGGGAAAGTTAGGAACTTCCTAGAGACTTGTTGAATGGCTTTGACCAAAATGCTGATAGTGATATGGACAATAAAGTCCAGGCTGACATGTTGTCAGATGGAGATGACGAACTTGTTGAGAACTAGTAGCAGTTTGCTCCTTCGTTAGAGATCTGCAGAACTTTTAACTTGAGAGAGATGATTAAGGGTGGTATCTGGTGGAAGAAATTTCTAAGTAGTGAAGCATTCAAGAGGAAGCAGAGCATAAAAGTTTGGAAAATCTGCAGACTGATGATGCAATAGAAAGAAAAGAAAAAAAACATTTTCAGGGGAGAAATTCAAGCCTGTTGCAGAAATTTGCATAAGTAACAAGGAGCCAAATGTTGATCTCCAAGACCATGGGAAAATGTCTCCAGGGCATGTCAGAGACCTCTGTGGCAGGCCCTCCCATCACAGGCCTGGAGGCCTAAGAGGAAAAATGGTTTTGTAGGCCAGATCCAAGGCCCTCCTACTTTGTGCAACCTTGGGACTTGGTGTCCTGCTTCCCAGCCATTCTATCCATGGCTAAAACGGGCCAAGGTACAACTTGGGCCATAGCTTCAGAAGATGCAAACCCCAGGCCTTGGCAGCTTCCATGTGATGTTGAGCCTGTGAATTCACAGAAGTCAATAATTGAGGTTTGGGAACTTCTGCCTGGATTTCAGAGGATGTATGGAAATGCCTAGATGCCCAGGCAGACATTTTCTGCAGTCAGGGCCCCCTGAAGCAAACTAGAACCTCTGCCAGGGCAGTGTAGAAGAGAAATGTAGGGTGGAAACCCCACACAGAGTCCCCACTGGGGCACTGCCTAGTGGAGCTGTGTGAAAAGGGCCACTGTCTTCCAGACCCCAGAATGGTAGATCCACTGACAGCTTGGACCGTGCACCTGGAAAAGCTGCAGACGCTCAGTACTAGCCCATGAAAGCAGCCAGGAGTAGGACTAAACCCTGGATGTGACACATGTAGTCAAAGGAGGTCATTTTGACACTTTAAGATTTGACTGCCCCACTGGATTTTGGACTTTCATGGTGCCTTTAGCCCCTTTGTTTTGGCCCATTTCTCCCATTTGGAATGGATCTATTTATCCAATGCCTGTACTTCCATTGCATCTAGAAAGTAACTAACTTGCTTTTGACTTTACAGGCTCATAGGCAGAAGGGACTTGCCTTGTCTCAAATAAGACTTTGGACTGTGGACTTTTGAGTTAATACTGAAATGAGTTGACTTTGGGGGACTGTTGGGAAGGCATGATTGATTTTGAAATGTAAGGACATGAGATTTGGGTGGGGCCGGGGTGAAATGATATGGTTTGGCTGTGTCCCTAACCAAATCTCATCTTGAATTGTACTCCCATAATTCCCATATGTTGTGGGAGGGATCTGGTGGGAGATAAATGAATCATGTGGGCAGTTTCCCTGATACTGTTCTCATCATAGTGAATAATTCTCACAAGATCTGATGGTTGTATAAGGGGAACCCCATTTCTCTTGGTCCTCTTTCTTCCCTGCCACCATGTAAGATGTGACTTGCTCTTACTTGCCTTTTGCCACGAATATGAGGCCTCATCAGCCATGTGAAACTGTGAGTAAACTGAACCTCTTTCCTTTATAAATTACCCAATCTTGAGTATGTCTTTATCAGCACTGTGAAAATAGACTAATACCCTGGGTAAAGGATAATAAATAAATGTTGCTGCAAAAACTAAACATCCATATGCAGAAGAATGAAAATAGACTCTCATATGCCACAATACAAAAAAAATCAATTCAAAATGTATTCAAGACTTAAATATAAGACTCAAAACTATGAAACTACTAGAAAAAAAACATAGTGGAAATGGTTTAGGCCATATGCCTGGACAAAGATTTTAAAAATAAGACCTCAAAAGCACAGGAAACAATAGGAAAAACAGGCAAATGGAATAGAATCAAACTAAGGAGCTTCTACATAGTAAAGGAAATAATCAATGAAATGAAGAGACAACCTGTGAATGGGATAAAATATTTGCAAAATATTCATCTGACAAGGAAATAATATCCAGAATATCCAAAATCTTAAACAACTCGACAGCAAAAGACTAAATATAATAATACAGTTCAAAATGGACAATTGATTTGAATAGACATTTCTCCAAAGAAGCCATACAAATGGCCAAGAAATAGATGAAAAAAAAATGGTCAGCATCACTAATCATCATAGAAAGGCAAATCTTGATAAGATATTATCTCACCTTAGAAGGCCTATTATAAAAAAGACAAAAAAATAACAAATGCTGGTGGTGATGCAGAATAAAAGGGAAATACCTATACATGGTTAGTGGGAATATAAGTTAGTTCATTATGGAAAACAGTATGGAGGTTCCTCAAAATGTTAAAACTAGAACTACCATATGATCAAGCAATCACCCTACTGGGTATATATCCAAAGGAAATAATATGTCAAATAGAAACCTGAACTCCTATGTCTATTAAAGATTCTTCACAATAGCCGAGATATGTAATCAATCTAAATGTCCATCAACAGATGAATAGATAAGTAAATGTTACCCATGAACACAATGTCATACTATTCAGCCATAAAAAAGAATGAAATTCTGTCATTTATGGTAACACAAATGAGTCTGGAGGACATTATATTAAGT
The DNA here is from genome assembly GCF_028878055.3 of Symphalangus syndactylus. Lineage (NCBI taxonomy): Eukaryota > Metazoa > Chordata > Mammalia > Primates > Hylobatidae > Symphalangus > Symphalangus syndactylus. Next base: position 45,932,212 of record NC_072432.2, read on the forward strand.
GAAATCAGCCAGGCACAGAAAGATAAAAACGACATGTTTTCACTCATATGTAGAAGCTAAAAATGTTGATCTCTAGAAGTAAAGATTAGAATAGTTGCTACTCTAGAGGCTGACAAGGGAGGGGAGGGGAGGTAGAGATAGGGAGAGGTTGGTTGATGTATACAAAATTAAAGCTAGAAAGGAGGAACGAATTGTAGTGTTCTGTAGCATTGTGAGGTGATATTATAGTAAATAATAATTTATTGTATAATCTCAAAAAGGTAGAAGGCAGGATTTTGAATGTTTTCAATACAAAGAAATGATCAATCTTTGAAGTGATCTATGTGCTAATTACCCTAATTGGATCATTTCGTACTGTATACATGTATTGAAATATCACTCTGTACCCCATACCTATGTCTAATTATTATGTCTATTAAAAATAATTTTTAAAAACTCAAAAAAGATATAATCATTGTATTCAATTAAGCTAAAGAAGATTGGGGAAATAATTTATATTAATCAGCATGGTGAATAAAAGTATAAACCTTATTGACTTAAAGATATTACCTTCATCTTAAATCCATCTAGCTCCAATGTAACTAATTAATAAGGCAATAACACAAATTTAAATACCGCACTCTTATGCAGAAGTTATAGCCTCTTATTCTACTGTCCTTGCTTTGATGATAGCATTTCCAAGAAAAAAAATATGATACATTAGAAAAATAATGCATTTTCCACTTTCAGGCAGCCTAGAAATTTAAATTGGATGTATCAGTGGCAGATATTGTGGGCTTCAACAAACCACTCAATACTTGTTTTCCTATCTTTATTTATAAAATGTGGATTTGAATAGATAATTTCCAACTGCATTCTTGGGACCTCTGAAAAATCAAGTTTGTTTTGCATGGCACACCAATGAGGTGACTAAAAACAGCACTTGAAGTATATGCAAAAAACCACAAATAACTGGTATGCTTAGACCAAATCACTGAAGATTATTGTTTTCTTTCTTCAATTCACCATACATATGCAGTAGAGCCAACCTAAAAATATACTTAAAAGATTTAAGGGAAACTTAAAAATAAAACTTTTTTAAAAAATGAAAAAAAATTGAGACAGTTTTCCACCTTTTATAGTTGCATAAAGTGTCACAGATACTATCCAATTTTAAGATGTGAACAATTTAAAATGGAAGTAAACCCAAGATAAAGGGAAATCACATGAAATAGCACAATACTGTATGAATCTATCCCTTACTTATTTACATGTAGGAGGCTGGAGAAGAAAAAGTGCAGCTTAAAGACTTACTGAATACTGTGTACTAAAGAGGCAGGTACGAAAATATCAACAAGTCTACCACTTGGGGCACAAATAGTTATGGTGGTATTATTATGTAGCCTGAAAAATGCATATCGACTCTGTCCAATCCTTCTCCTCTTTTGTTCTTTTTTACATCATGACCTCTATATTAACTGGGGAAGTAAACATTCATTTCAGTAAAATAATACATTCAAATAATGGATTTAATTTTGTCTTATCAAAAATCCAGTTCAAAGTGAATAGAAAATGCAGCTAGGGGCCAGTCGCAGTGGCTCATGCCTGTAATCCCAACACTTTGGGAGGCCAAGGCAGGTGGATTGTTTGAGGTCAGGAGTTTGAGACCAGCCTGGCCAATATGGTGAAACCCCAACTCTACTAAAAATACAAAAATTAGCCAGGTGTGGTGGCACATGCTTGTAATCCCAGCTACTCTACTCGGGAGGCTGAGGCAGGGGAGTTGCTTGAACCTGGGAGGCGGAGGTTACAGTGAGCCGAGATGGGCCACTGCACTCTAGTCTGGGCAAGAGAGCAAGACTCCATCTCAAAGAAAAAAAAAAAGAAAAGGAAAAAGAAAATGCAGCTAGGTTATAGTATGTTTCATCTCATGATGGCAGAATTAAATTGGAAGATCACAGAATTTATTATTCCAGATATTTTTGTTATGCATTTATCCTCCTGCACTATTTTTCTGGAGAAGTAGGGGGTGGTAGAGGCATGGGGGTAAAACAGTACCTGCAAAATTTAGCTCCACTTTTTGTAGGTGATTTCTCACTAAGAGATTACTTGTTGAATGGTCATTTTACCACAATGTGAGCACTACTATTGGAGACAACGAGGAAAGATTGCAGGAACGGTTTGATGAGGGAATAAAAATTAATATACAAATAGAAGTCAGTACTGACCAGGAGCAGGAATATCTCTCATTTACACCAAAATAGTGTCTATGCCTGTATGATGAGATAGTAAAGGCACATCTCAAATGTGTACCTGATGCTGATGGAGAATCATGCATTCTCTTCCTTCCTTTTACATAGCTGGCTTTATAATACATTCTGCCATGAACGAGCTGTGTGACATTGGACAAAGCACTTATCTGGTCTCCTGTTTTCCCTGTACCTCTGCTATCACGTGTGAAAGTTGAAGATAATAATAGGTTCATGTAATATTTTATACAATTAAGTATATGAACATATAAAGCACTTAAGACAGTGCACACATTAAGCATGACATGTTAGGTATCATTATATTTTCTTTACATTATTATATACATTTACTGTATTTTATGTATTATTTATAATAGAGTTATAGTATGATTTTTATAATTAAATACAAAAACATGTAAAACATTTAGTGTACACTTTAAGCATGCTATGTATTAGCTAAAATATGCATGTGTTATCTATCACTATTATAATTTTTATATATCATTATATATTACATTATTTTATAACATTACTGTATTAAATAATATACTTTTTAACATATGCTATTACTGTCTTACTATATTGTTATTTTGCCAGAGAGAATTCTGATTTATATAGTAGCAAGTAAAAGATTCCTTTTTAAGATTTTTATTGAATTATACATACAAAACAATAAATCATAACCAAATAAATCAGTCAGATAAACTTTAACAAAAGGAACAAATTTATGTTAACAGCACACAGATAAAGAGAGCATATGGTTAGAACCCCAAAAGCTCCTTTGTTCTTGCTAGTGAACAATGGATTCTCCAAAGCACCACTTTTCTGACTTATAACTTCATATACTAGTTTTGTTTTATTTGTGCTTTTAATTGTACATTGATAATTTATGATTGCATATATTTATGAAGTAAAAGTGATATTATTATGAAGTCACTGTGAAATAAATAAGGCTATAACCTCAAATACTTCATATTTTTGTGGTGACAAACATTTGAAATCACTCTCTTGGCAATTTTGAAATGTGAAATACTCCTATTATTTTCTATATTCAACATGATTTGCAATGGATCTAAAAAAAGAAAAACCCAATATTATCCTATATAACTGACGTGCTATGCCCTTTGACCATCCTCTCTCCATTTCCCCCACCCTCTGACCTCTGTAACTAGGATTTCTGTTTCTATGAGTTCAATTGTTTTATAATCCACATGTGAGTGAGAACATGTGGTATTTGTCTTTCTGTGCATGGCTTATTTCACTTAGCATAATGTTATCCAATCCCTTGTACATTTTTTTGAATAACAAAATTTCCTTATTTTTTAAGGATAAATTGTATTCCATTGTGTATATATACCAAATTTTCTTTGTCCATTCATCTGTTGATGGACACTTGAAATTGTTTTTCTAACTCGGCTATTGTGAATATTACTGCAATGAACATGGGAGCACAGACACTTCTTCAACAAACTGATTTCAGTTGTTTTGGGTAAACACTCAGAAGTGGGATTGCTAGATCATATCGTAATTCTTTTAGTTTTTTGAGGCAACTTCATACAGTTTTTTATAATGGATCTACTAATTTACCTTTCCACCAACTTTGTACAGAGGTTCCCATTTCCCTGCTTCATCACCAATAATTATCTTTTGTCTCACACCATACTGACAGGTGTGAGATAATATCTTTTGTGGTTTTAATTTGCATTTCCCTACTTACTGTCAGTGTTGAGAATGTTTTTATATATCTCTGGTCATTTGTATGTCTTTAGAGAAATGTCTAGTCAAGTTTCTTGCCCTTTTTTTTTCTTGTTATTCAGTTGTTTGAGCTTCTTAAAAATCATCATTATAGGTTTTGAGTATTCTAAAATATGATTGTGTTTTACTTACACTAATTTATGTGTTCTTCTATGTTTCATATACTGATTAGCAGCTTTGTTTCAATTTAAAGAATTCCCTTTAGCAATTCCTTTAAGGCAGGTCTAGTGGTGAGGGTCCTTAGCTTTTATTTGAGTGGAAAAGTTTTTATTTTTCTCTTCTTAAAGACTACCTTGCTGGGTAAAGTATTCTCATTCAAAACTTTTCTTTTTTTTTTTTTTTTTTTTCTCCTTTGGCTCTTTGACTATATCATCCCTCTCTCCCCTGGCCTGCAGGATTCCTACTGAGAAATCTTCTTATAGTTGTATTGATACCATTTTGTATTTTATGTGTTTCTTATCTCTTGCTGCTCTCAGAATTGTTTCTTTGTCTTTGGTTGTTAATGAGTCTGGGAACTTCCTCTCTCTGCTCCCTTGCTCCCTTTCTCACCATGTGACACACCAGCTCCCCTTCGCCTTCCACCATGAGTAAAAATCTTCCTGAACCTCTCACCAGAAGCAGATGCCAGTGTCATGTTTCTTGTACAGCTTGCAGAACCATGAGTCAAATAAACTTTTTTAGAAATTACCCAGTCTCAGATATTCCTGTATAGCAACACAAAACAGGCGAATACAGATAGTTGTATTATTTGTCTTATTGTACTCCTTGTTTGGTTTAATTTGATTGGCATTTCCTGCATTTCCTCTACCTGGGTGTTGGCATGTTTCTCCAGGTGAGAAAAACCATTATTTCTTTTCTTATACTTTCTGGTCCTTTTTCTCTTTTTTATACTTCTGCAACTCCTCTTATGCAAAATTTTGGTCTCTTGATGGTGTCCCCAAAATTTTGTAGGCTTTTTTCATTCTTTTTCAGTCTTTCATCTTTTTACTTCTTTGACTTTATAATTTTGTGTATTTTCCAATTCACTGATTCCTTCTTCTCTTAAGTGTGATATTAAAGCTTTCCATTAATTTTTTTTTTCAGTTTCGTCATTTCATCACTAGGATGGCTGTTTGGCTTAAAACATGTTCCATTTATTTGCCAAACTTCTTAATTTTTTTCATGTAGTGTTTTCTAAATTTTATTGAATTTTCTATCCCTATACAATTATTGTTCATTAAACTTTTTTGAATATTATTCTAAATTTTTTGTCAGTCATATTATAGATCTCCATTTCTTTGGGGTTAATTATTGGAGCTTTATTTATTTCTTTTGGAGGTGTTGTGATTCTCTGATATTTTATAATCCATCTATCCTTGCATTGCCGTCTGCACGTTTGGGGAGCTAGCCCTCTATTTCTGGCCTTTACAAATGTCTTTTGGCAGGGATAGTTCTTCGTTATTTAGTCTACCCAGTGATTTAGAAGGGAAGTTAGTGATGTTTGGAGGCAGGCAGAGCTTGTTTGGAGTTCTCTAGTTTGCAGGCCATTGCCCTTAATGGGATGTTGGGTGGGGTTGCTGGCTGGGCGTTCCTGTCTTCTTAAACTACTGGCTGGGCTCTGCTCTGAGGCAGAGATGCTGGATAGATGCTGCAATGGCTTCTGGTCAGGCCAGTCACACGTTCTATTCCTTGGCTGTGTAATTTTGTTCTTTGGAATCTGCAGTTTGGTAGAGTTGCAGGCTAGGGTAAGCCAAAATTACAACTTGAAACAGACAGAACCAGAGGCTATGCTCCTTAGAAATGGATGATTGAGGATTGCCTCCATGTCAGTGTCCAGCCATAGGGTGAGGTTTTGGCTGATTTTAGTGGCTGTCAGACTCCCAAGATAAGGAAGTCTACCCCTATGCTTTTCCAAAATGTGCAGAGATGGGAGTCTACCTGCCTGGGCAGGGTCAATTTGGTTTAGAGGAACTGCTTCTTGACTTTCCAGATCAACTTGATTTAGTCCCTACACTTCCCAGAAATACATGAAGATGAACATCTCTGTGATAGTAGGGTCACTGGGAGTGCTTCTCAGCTAAGTGGAGCTGCTTCTTGGCTTCTCAGGTCAAACTGGTCTAGCCCATTAGCTTCTCCAAAATGGGTGAAGACAGTTATCTCCCAGAATGGTTAGGATGGGCTTTGAGGCTGAGCAGGTAGGCTAGCAATCTAGGAATTCAAGCTAGGTTGGACTGCCCACCATGCTTCTGAAGGTAATCACCTCAGCTTTGCGGGTGAGCGATGAGGTTGGCCAGTATCGGTGATCAAGCACCACAGCTGGCAGGAAAATAGAGGCAGCAACAAGATCCACATATTGGTCAATATGATATCTGTTTCCTTTCTTTGTTTCTATCTGATTCTGAGAAGTCTAGCTGTGCTGTTTTCCCTGGTGTTCCACTCTTGGTGAGACCACAGTGGGCTTCCTGGGAAGTGTCTCATAATGCTAGAAAAGCTGCATGAATACTTTTGGTGTTCTCTTCCCCATGTAGAAATGGTGGGCCCAGGGAAATTCTCTCCATCTGGCATTATACCAAATTAGGGGAAGGGGTTGTGTAGTATGGTCAGAGTGAGACCGTTAATCTTATCCTTCTAATTCAAACTTAATTTGGTTCTATGGACTGCATGGGTGTCTAAGACTTGTTTTCAAGTGTTGAGCTTTTCAAAAGTATATTCTATTCTGAGGATAATTGCTGGTTGAACTTTCTTTCAGGGAGAGATGGGTAGTAGAATTTGAGACTTCCTATTCTGCATCTTGATGTCTATTTTTGAACTTTATATAAATGAAAACAGTTTTATTTTGTGACTGGCTTCATTTGGTTTACGTTTTAAGTTTCATCTGTGTTGTTGCATTTAGCATTCGCTCGTTCATTTTCAATGCTATAAATACTATCCTACTATGCAAACAAACCATAATTAGCTTAATTCATTGTTATTATTATTGTTCTACTGGATAATATGGCCAAGATAATGTACATTAAATATGCTAATAGTGGGCATACTTTATCATATCTAATTTTTCAATAATTTACCAATTCACCATAAAGATGTCATTTGTTTTGAGATTATATAGATATTCCTTATCAGATTGATACATCTATTCTTACTTTTCTAGAATTCTAGAAAATAGATATTATCTATGATCAAATGCTTTACTACATCCTTAGGAGGATTATAGGTATGCAAAATATGCTACAGTAAAGTTTAAACTTTTATAATGATTTTAGAAAAATTATTGCTTACATGGATTTTGAAAGTCAGAAAAACAGGAAAATTATTCTGATTAGTAATCTCTATTTATAAATGGAGGAATAGTTCCAAATAAGCTGGTAAAATGGTTCTATGAAATTCAGTATGTGTGACTTTGAGAGAAAGACATAAAATCATGGCTCCCATCCATAAAAAAAAAAGAATTGTTCTGTAAGTTACATAAAATATTAATTTTTCCTCATCTGAGACCAAGTACACCACAAAAGGAAAGTATATGCTACCTATAAAATATCTGGTTTCATGTCATAACTTAAAGACAGTTTTACTATGCTCACCTAAATTCACAATTCAGTATGATATTACATTTCTGCTTTGGGATTATAAAAGTAGGAGGGAATCTTTGATGAGAAAAAAAGTGAAAGCAGGCTAGAGTAGAGATTTCTTTGCAGAAAGTGAATGATCTCTTTGACAGGCAGGTGAAATTTATGTGTCTTCTTTTGGTTCAGGATTGTTCTTTACATTTTGTTTTTTTGGAAATATCATTGCACTATTCCAGTAACCTTTGTTCCCCCCTCCACTGAATACCCTAGATTTTGTTTTGTTTTTGAGACGGAGTCTCACTCTGTCACCAGGCTAGAGTGCAGTGGCATGATCTCGGCTCACTGCAACCTCTACCTCCTAGGTTCAAACGATCCTCCTGCCTCAGCCTCCTGAATAGCTGGGACTACAACGTGCGCACCACCATGCCCAGCTAATTTTTTGTATTTTTAGTAGAGACGGGGTTTGACCATGTTGGCCAGGATGGGTCTTAATCTCTTGAACTCGTGTTCCGCCCACCATGGCCTCCCAAAGTGCTGGGATTACAGGCATGAGCCACCATGCCTGGCCTGAATACTCTAGTTTTTTTTAAAGCACCCTGTGGTGAGTAATTTCTTTATTCTATTCATGTCACTATGTGCCAAGCAGGATGCCAAGCATTGAGGATATAGCCATAAAGACCCCTGCCTTCAAGGAGCTTTTATTCTAATGCATATGTATCCTAATACTCAGAATTCAAGTTTAACTGCAGAAAAATAATTTTAAAGATTGTAATGCTTCGAAGTCTAGAGTGAAACAAAACACCATGTGAAACCTTACAAGTTTTGGAAAAAAAAATTTTATTAACTAATTTTTTTTGTCTTTTTCTTTTGAAAATACGAGTGAGTGAAATCTGATATTATGGCCAAAGATTAAATGTTAAGTAATTTTTAAAGTACATTTTTAAATGTTGATAGCAATGCATGTGGTGAGAGCTTACCAGGATGGAAGGAACAGGTCTAGGTAACAATCTAATGCTTTCTAGCTTTGTAAAGTCAAATCTAAAAAAACTGGTGGTGAAAATCATAACATTCCTAAAACAATATGCATATGATTGGCAGACATCAAAGAAAACTCTCCCAAATCGATACTTTGGCTTTCTGTGCTATTCATTAAAGAGGAAATAAAACCCTATTATGCAAGAGATATATTGTTACTTTATGACATATATTGTTCTTTTGTAGGATAGACATATGACCATGTCTATATTTGGTTTAATATTTTAATAAAGCATTTGGGAAAATAAATCTATCACTTCTTCATTTTCATGCTGTGTATTTCTTCTGGCAACCTCCCATTCTAAGACTAGTCAATACCTTACATATGAAAAGGAAAAAAAATAACTTTTAAAATACAGAAATAATTCTGGTAGGGCTTGGCATGGCAGCTCACACCTGTAATCCCAGCACTTTGAAAGGCCAAGGTGGGTGGATCACGAGGTCATGAGTTCAAGACCAGCCTGGCCAACACGGTGAATCTCCCATCTCTAGTAAAAATACAAAAATTAGCTGGATGTGGTGGCGTGTGCCTGTAATCTCAGCTACTTGGGAGGCTGAGGGAGGAGAATTGCTTGAACCCGGGAGGCTGAAGTTGCAGTGAGCCAAGACTGCACCACTGTACTCCAGCCTGGATGACAGAGCAAGACTGTTGAAAGCAAGAAAGCAAGAAAGCAAGAAAGAAAGAAAGAAGAAAAGAAAAAGAAATAACTCTGTTAAACTCAAGATACATTTGGCAATTCATTTTGCAGAAGTAAAGACTGACCCATCTATGAAAACATATTGTCAAATGATTTTATTCATTTAACCACATTATGTAAGTTCTTTTTTTAGTAACTTTCATATTTCCATCAAGAAGTATTAGTTTTAAATTCCCCAAGCTTTTCCTTTTTCTTAAAAAATGGCTTGGGAAAGAAATATATTTTTGTGATGTGACCTGAAGTTCTGTTTTAATACACAGTGCTCAAATACCTGATTTATGAGATCTATTAGATTCACACCAGTCTTTCATTTTTGTCTACTACTTTTCTTTATACCATCTAATAGGGAATCAAAAATATCTTCCTAAGCCTCAATAGAATATTGTCTTAAGCTGCACTTTTCTCTAACTCAGAATGTCTAGAAATATTTCAGTTTAAAAGAACCACTCAATCATGGGAGAAATGCTGTTGTAATGTAACTATTTTAATGTTTTACTGCCTTGAATCTTACTTTGCCTAGATTTTCCTGCAGTGAGTGAGTCTCATCTGTGTAAGATTTCTTAGATGGCTTGAATTTATACTCTAGCACTGAGAACTCTACCTACTTTAACAAGGGACTCAACTAGCCCTGCAGAAGTAGTGTTTAGAGATCTGTACCTTCTTTGAATATTCATTTCACATAGTTGCTGATTCTTAAGAATGTGGCATGCATACAATTTCTTGAAAGCTGTGCGTGCAAAAGAATCTATTTCAGAACTGCATCATTACCATAGAAATGTAAACGCATCATTGTCTTTAGAAAGGAAAAATAATGTAAATTAACATTTTCCTTCGTCCCACCATATTAAATTTCTGTAAAAAGTAAAATTATTAGAATCATTATTAAAGCATAGAAGCATTATTTTCCTGCCATACATGTTTATTAAAAATAATGAAATACAATTCCAAAACTTGTTACATGAAAAATATTAAATATTTAAACTTTTATATTGTGGAGACTTTAATGTTTGATTTCTCTGAAATAAAATAGGAATTTTAAGGCATTTCCTTGTCTAGTTAATTTTTCCTACAAGATCGTATTAATAGTTTGTCTTCCAGTAATGGTGTTCTTCTGGGTACAACAGACTCAAGTAGGTTCTTCCTTCATTTCTGGCCAGTTGAGTTTTACAACATGCACTTTTGTACTAATTTACTGTAAAAATTAACTTACTATGAAAATGATGGGACTTTTAATCAATGATATTTTTCATATATTTATGAAACATAAAGAAATGATAGGGGAAAATAGTAGCAAGGTTTCATGACGCTTGAAACTTAAACCATTATTGATGATATTTAGTGAAATGTGGAGTTTTGAACTTACAATGTTGATTCTGAAATTTTGGTGGTCACTCAGATTTTGATTTTTATTTCTTTTAGAAAGAAAACAAAACAAAACTAGCTGCTCATGTAATCAGAGATAGGCACCATTATAAACACCATTAGTGACTTTATGAAAAGGCATTGGTGAAAAGATCTTTTCTTTGTTTAATGCATGTCTCTTCACTAAAGCTTTCCATGTAATAAACCACATTTCAGTATTCTATTCCTCAATCTTTATACTTTATATTAGAAAAGAAAAAAGGAGAAGTATCTTGCTCTTCTCTTCTTCACCTAAATATTTGTGACACCTACCTTCTAGTTAGCATGTGAATAACTGAATAATCTACTAAAATAATTTATTTCACTAAATGATGCATTTTGCAATCACTATCTTGTTTCATAAGTATATTTCAAGATAATTATCATAGAAACTTTTTTAAACTAAAAAAACAATTGTACATGCTCTTTGATCTATTTAACCTGTTTTGATCAGAAGAGAATAAATTAAAATGATTTGCAGTGTGTGAGCTAAGTTTCTTCACAACTACCAAAATAGTTATTACATTAAGAATGAAAAATAACATATGCCATCGGTTTCCAACTATAATAAAATCATGAGGTTAAAATGTTTTCCTCTCCATATGAGATGATTTTGTTACTAACATTCTGAGACCATCAGAATAATGAACAATTGCAGTTTTCCAGCTATATTGCTGGAAGGTTATAAACAATTTTTAGGACTGGAACCAAAATAGTAAATGCTATCCAAAAAGCTTCCTGACAATCAAGAACAAAGCCTAGTTTTCTCATCATCTTAGTTTGTAGTCCCCTCAAAAGTACCATGATATAAAAACTTGGATACTGGTACTTTATTTAGTAGATGATTAAAAAAAATAAAAGCCAGAGAATAGGAAAAGTGATAGTAGAAGAAAAAAAAAGCCAGCATAGAGTGTGTTAATGAGTGGATTGTTGGGACTCACTTCTGCTGAGTATCCTCTGACAAACTGTGTTGAATATGCTTCTGGATAGTCCTACGGAGAGATGGGCATTTTTTTCTCCACAGTTGCAAGTGAAGACACAGGTAAGCCAAGGAAATATGGAGTGCATCATCCATTGTGTTGGCTACCATCTAACTCTTGCACTGCTCAGATACGCTTACATCCAATACAGATTCCACTCTGTCACTGGCTGTACCCAGTATCTAAAATAAGACCTTAAATTAAGATTGTTAGTGAAATGTAACTGCTGCTACAGATTAGAGGCCATAATCTATATTCAACCTATATTCAACATCTTCTTTCTGTACTTCCCATTTCGGAGACCAATCATCCTAGTGGGCATTGTTACTGTCTAGGTCAATTTCCTCGTGGGCACAGATCTTCATTCCTGAGGTTTCTACGCCTCTCAATACTTTGGTGTTCTCAGTCCATGATTGCTACAAATGCTCACTTACTCTCATCACAGACAAAGAAGCACTAGGGGATATCCCAGTGAATTTCTCACATTCCAGACTCATGCCCTCTATGCCCTGATTTAGGAGCAGCAACTCTAGCACCTCATTGTGGCAGTTATAAGAATACGCCTTGCAGATCTCTGCAGGTGCATTTAATTGTCTGAGCGCTGAAATTAAGTCCATGCTTCCCATGGACTATTCCCAGTCGGTAATTTACCAAGTAAAGAATACTAAGGTAAATCTATTCATAGGAGGTAGAGGACTCCTCTGACAAGCAACTTTGATTCAAGGACTCCCCAACAGCCTTGCCAATCTCTATTATAATTGTATTGAATCTGAGATGCTTCTACCCAATCTTTCTTCTCTCTCCTTTAATTGGATTAGATCTTCATCAAAGTCTCATAGCATTGCCGACTTCCTTCTTACTCTTTCCCAATTTCCCTCACAATTATTACGATTTTAAATATATGACAAATGGCTAATCCTATCTTGGTGTCTTTTTCTTGGAGGACCTGACACAACATAAGTGATACTATGACAGCAAACTTTATAGAAGATTCCATAGCAAAGATAGAGGAGGGTGACTGTTTAAAGCAGCCGTATTGAAGACTTACTGCACCTATGAGCATCACCAGAAGGCCATCTGAACTTCAGAACTCCCTCTGCTCCAGTTTTTTGAGGTCCTTTTTGCAACCTAATCATCACAATTCAACTTCTTCCTTTTTTCAGTTCTGCACTGTCATCGCCTTTCTGGTGTGGTTCCTGATAGCACTCTCCAATCAACCCCCTGTAAGGCAATCTCCATTTTGGGAAACCCAACCTATGACTGCAATGCAAACATTCTTTTCTACCTTTGTTATAGAATCTTTTATTAAATTGACATTGCTCATTAATGCTTTTAAGATGATTTTTTTTTCAAAATTTGAAAAAGAATTGAACTTCAGATTTGCGTTTAGGCCGCACAGACAAAGCCCTGAAGGAGCCCTGAAGAGAAAGAGATCCTTCGAGAATGAGTGTTTGTGAATTTGCACAAATTGATGAACCTTAGGGTTTCCCCAGTCATAGGCTTTGGAAGGGGTTGAGGAAAGAATATTATGGTCAAAGGAGTCCTCAAAAGACATCAGACTATAGTAATTTTATGATACTAAATCTACTATGTTAAATTGTTAGAGAATCTATGGAAATATTGTTATGTGTTTGGAGCCAGAACACCACTGGGAAATTAAGGCTGAAGTTTAGGCTTGGATATTTTCTACTTGGAGATTGGAGTTGAGGCCATAAAAAAGAAAATACGCTTTAAAAGAAAATACTTAGTTCTAAATTTCTGACAACCTTCTCTACATTTGCAACCCTAAACTTGCTCTGACATTCTTCACTTTTCCTTACTGCTTTGTTATCATATTTTGTACTTTTTACCATGTAACCTATTGTATATTTTAGTTATTAATCTTGTATATTGTTTGATTACCTCATCTATAATGTAGTTTCAAAAAGGGCAAGGTTTTCTCTTTATATCACTATGAAATTCCCAGAACCTGGAATAATATCTGGCTCATATTTGGTTCTTAATAATTTCATGAGAATAAATGAATATGAAAGAATAAATGAATTTCAAAAGAGTTTAGATAAGAGAGTTATATAACAGAAGCCAGCCTTTTTACTGAAGTAAAATGATATTTCTTTTTTTTTTTTTTTGAGACAGAGTCTCGCTCTGTCGCCCAGGCTGGAGTGCAGTGGCAGGATCTCGGCTCACTGCAAGCTCCACCTCCCCGGTTCACACCATTCTCCTGCCTCAGCCTCCCGCGTAGCTGGGACTACAGGCGCCCGCCACCACGCCCGGCTAATTTTTTGTATTTTTAGTAGAGACGGGGTTTCACCATGTTAGCCAGGATGGTCTCGATCTCCTGACCTTGTGATCCGCCCGCCTCGGCCTCCCAAAGTGCTGGGATTACATTATTTTTCTAAGAAAAAGGATTACTGTACCCTGATCTGGAATTTAAGTAAGAAAGATGAGTTTTACTCTTGCTTATATGTGAAATATACCAAGACAGTGCTTTTAAAACTTCATTCCACTTACAAGGCAACCTTGCTAAAATGTGTATTCTATTCCAGTTTTTCGAGTGGTACCTGAGATTCAGCACTTCTAAAAAGCTCCAAGGTGATGAAGGTGCTGCTAGCTGGAGGCCATACTTTGAGTTGCAAGATGCTAAAAATTCAACAGATGGGGTATATAAGCAGATAGTGTAGCACATTGAAAACAACTCTCGGATTGAATCAGAAGCCTGGGTCTGTGATATTATAATGACACTAACTAGCTTAATATTTTGTGGATTATTGTGCATAAAATTATATCTCCACTTAAATATCATACTTTCAATTTAAATTATGGGTTTCAACTTTGCCGGGCAAATATAATCAACAATATATTCAATAGTATGCCACAGCTAAAGACACAAATGAAAACAATGATCTCAGACTTTTGATCCAGATACCAAGTTGAAAAAAGAAGTTAAAACAGTGTAGTTTATTTCTGTTCAATGTCCTGTATAGGTGGAAACTAATTTCAGGGTTAATTTTTGGTTAAACAACTAGCTTGGAAATTTATAATTATTTGGGATTGAGGACCAAACCAGGTGAGGCACGATAAAGAAATTAGAAGGGGATAGCTATGAAAATCAAGATGAATAAAAAGAAGGGAGTGTTTACGGCAAAGTAAAAAAAGGGGCATCAAATTTTAATTCACTGCTGCAAAGCAGAGCGCTTATATCTATTGCTGATGTAAGGAGACAATCTGGATTATACTGTGAGAAGGAAAGCATAACAAACAACAATCCTTGACAGTATTCAGATTAACAACCTTGAGTTGGGGTTGTTGGTAGAACCAGTTAAATGAAGAAAAATTAGGTGAGACATGGATATATATTAAGTATAAGACACAAAGTTAGAAAAAATATACTTTCTTTTTTCTCTTTTTATCTGAGTATGTAACTATTCTAATCTGAAGCAGATTACATGGTCATAATTGACTTAAGACTAGAAGCATAAATTTTCTCTTTTGAATTCCATTAGAGTCTACTCTGGCATTCCCTCCTATGTACGCAAGGGTTTGTAGGTAAAGATTGGGGGCGCTTAACAAACAAAGTAAAACGAAACGTATGTTACTGTGTATGTAAATTACTATTTTTAGAAAATATTCTTAATAGTTTCTTCTTAATACTTGTTAGTAATTTTCAAAGGGCATTTTTCCAATTTTACCTTCCCGATTTATTAGAATTTTAACTTGTTTCAATGATTTTACACCCAAAATTATAGTCTATAAGACAAAATAAATATTTTAATTTATTCATGATCACTATTTCTTATCGGCAAATTATTCCTTACTACTCTTCCTTAACTTTTAAGTTATGTTTTATATGTTAATGAGAAAGCAAAATACAAATATTTTCTGCATTACAATGCAGATGTTTTGCTACTTTTGCTCTATGTCTATGAATTTTGAAATCTCATCAAAATTTGAATTCATTTTTCTTATTTTATAATCCTGATTAAAACACAGAATAAATAAGCACCCCCAAGAATATCTGATGTCATTTTCTTTACTTATTTGGCCTGATTGCCTTTAGGAGAGTGATGTCAAATAAGAATTGAACTTTGGAAGTCTTAAAGCAAACATATACAAATAAAATGATTATGAGATTGCATTTTTTAGGTTGGCAATGCAGATTCTGGTGGTTAAAGATCCTGAAGTTTTTCATAGACAATTTGGCACCTCTGAAAGAGATAACAGGTTGCTTCAAAGCTTTGATTGTCTGTGATAGAGAAATTAGAAAATTGAGCACCACTTGATGAAACAGCTGAACCAATTTTATGTTTCCAATTCGTTTTCTCACAAATAATGCTTGAAATTAAGGGCATAAATAAGTAAAAAAGGAGCCAAATTATTTTTACATTTGTAAAAAAAAAATAGAAATTGAGAAGTAAATTACTTCTTTAATGCACAGCTCTGTACTGGGAGAAAATTTTCGTATGAGAAACTTAACGGAAATGTGTAATGAAATTGTCTTACCACCTTTTAGTGAAAATATCCTTAAATTATTTTGCCCAGCAAAATCCTATGACAGGGACGGAAGAATGACAAGTAGTTTGCTCCCTGGCCTCTCCGCCCTTTGGTAATTTTTATTTGTCTACTCTACATTACAGTGGAGCAGGTTAACACCTTAAAAATTAATTTATAGTTAAAATGGTTATATTATTTCTTCATCTCTGAATTTAAAAAATTCTGAGGTATTATTTGAAATTTTGACAAGATCCTAAATAAGATTCAACTCTTGCACAAAAGAATTACAAATATTTGTTTTATATCTTAGCACAGTAAAAAAAACTTCCTGATTGAATTAAGTGGCTTCCTGGGTCACACCTGATTACCTGTATATCTTAGTACATCTCTAAGTTTAGTGATTCTAAATATTTGAAACATATGACAAAGATAAAAGTTATTATCAGTGATTCTCGTTAGTTTACTCTTTAATGGGAAAGTATAATTATCAAAAACGTAAAGCATGACTGTCATACAAATATACAATGATCACATTTCAAAGATTTTGTTCAACACATAAAGGAGGAAACCAGTGAGATGAAAAATCTGATCCAAATGAGAATTAGAAAAACAAAGAATATATAGTACAGACTTCACATAAGTTCAACAAGATAGTTAATGTCCTACAGGGCAATAAAACCGTAACTTTTGTGATGGTATTTAGCAGGAGAAAAAATTAAGACAAGTTCTACAAATTAGTATGTAACTTTGAAGTGTCCGAGGTCTTAACTTTTTAGTAAATTTCAAAGTCACATGAAAGTACATTCCTTTGGAAAATTAAGTATTCTTTGGGTGATCCTGTTAAACAGCTTTTCAGTATGATATTGAAATGAAATGCTGAAATATCTTATAATAACATTTCTAAGTTTTAGATAATTTCTTAATACTAATTTCTAAACCAAACTTTAAAATGTGATTAAATTAAAAATCTTATGTGTATTTATTTATGTGGGAGTATAAAAAATACCTGATTTTTGATATTTGAATTTGAGAGAAACAGTGTTTGTGGATAAATTAATCCATAGAAAATTTAAGCCTTGCTTGAAAGAAAATGACATGATTACATATCCTGTGGAAAAAAAATTCCAACATAAACTAAAAATTTAAAAGCAAAAATATAAAAGTTGATTGAGATATTTATTTAAATATCATTGGACTTAAATCATGTGAATGGGGCAGACCCTAATTTCTTTCCCATCAGCCACTCCCTCTTTTTCCCTGTCAAGTCTGTAATTTGGTTGAAAAATTCAAAGATACTGTGTTCAGGGCATTTCAGTTTCTTCTTAGGCCCAGGAAAATAATGAAGAATTGGTCAGAGTCTTAAATGGTATTCTCATTTCTTTTTGCTAATGATTGCTGTAGGAGTGGCCAGGAAGATGTGTGAAATGAATTGTTTGAGAAGTTCCTCCCCCAAATGCAAGAAATGCTAAAGCAAAAATAACATTTTTGTCTTCCACATTGCTTTGTGATCTGTGATACTTCAATAGCAATCCTTTGGCTATAAGGCAGAAGAGCGTCAGGATAAAAGCCAGCATGCTCAGGATGGCAGAACAGAAAGTTCTAAGTATCTGAGTTTTCATGAAATAATTGTGCTAACCTTCCAACTTTGTTTTATGAAAATAATATTTCTTGTTTATGTCAATTTAGTGTTCTGTTATTTGCCAATATTAGTATTCAAATTGATGTCAATATTTTTAAACAGTATATGAGCATAAATAATAATATGAGATACTGGCATTTAATAAAACAAATATTTAGAAAAATAATTGTAGCATACAATTCTTAACTCCACTTAATTATTTTCCCCAAAATAAATGCAGTTATTTGGCCACATGTGCTGAATAAATGTAATGCAGATGGAAGTTACTATTTGGAGTTATCATCATGTAATCTGGATAAATCTTATCAGTAAATCTCATTTATTATTTAATTAAATGTTGGCACATTATTCTTTTTGCATGAATCAGATCATTGTTCAATGTTTTACTTACTTTTGTTGCATTTTTTTCCATGTAAGCAGTTGAGAAACTTCAGACTTTGGCCTGAGCTTAATGCTTTATTTCTCTTTGTTAAGTGGAAACTTGACCTTAACCTCTGTTTCTAAATACAGCATTGTTTTTTCTTTCCATGGCTACTGGCCATGATTTTATTTACTGGAAAAAATATAACCCTAGGAAAAAAAGGAAGGACAAAATAGAGACTGAGCAAGCTGTAGAGCATTGATTCTAAGTGCCAGGGACGGCTTATAATCAGTATAGTTGCTGTGGTTTCTGGATGCTTATTTAATGTTCTCTTATCAAAAGAATAATTCTCTCATGTGTAGTTTCTGAAATGTGACAGCACTCCAGCACTTTGTTCTAAAGCAAGGATAGTCTTCTCTCTCCACAGAATGGTTTATTATAGTCATCATCATCACCATCATCACCATTACTATCTCAATTATTTAAAATATTTTCCACTTTACTAAAATGTATATGAAGTTCTGAATATATAATTTCCTCTTTAAGTACCCATTTTATGATTTTGATTTCTAAAGCAATTTCTCCTGACCTTTTAGTTACATTTTCTTCTACAAAGAGGTAAAGTTTAATTTTTTCTCTCATGTGAAATACACTCCAATCTATATTTAGTAGAAGGTAGCTGTGGACACATTAGCTATGAATGTTTTGATTCTTGTAAATTATAAAATAAAATTATAATAATGTAGGCTTATTCTTTAAGTTCCACTGGGAAGAGATTTTTGGTTTAATATTTTAGAGTTGTTTAATTTCTAATAGAGGAAAATACTTGAAGAGAGGGGAGGTTGTAATACATTTATCTGCATGTATCTTCTTGTTAGCTGTGATGAAATATTACAACAGGACCAATATAATTATTTAAAGGTATGATCATAAATCACTCATAACAGAGCAGCATCCAGCAGGCTAAATATCAAGTGAGGGATTATTCTTATCTGCTAGTGATTCATTTTAACAAGAAGGTAAATTGGTAGCTATTCCAGTGAGAAGTGGGATTAACTCGCTTACTTATAGAAGGGTCCAGTATTCTCTTAGGAGGAAGCCTGCAGAAATACTGATCTATTATAAAAATTTCATGAGAGCAACATAAACATATTTCATGACCGTAGACTTTTTTTTGCCAATTTGACATCCAATAATTAAATCATTTGTGTCCCTTTTAGATCTCCACAGTAAAACTGAGCTTGCAGATATTCTTAACTAACAATTTCAGTTGTCCTAATTGATAAAGAATTTGCACAAATAATACAATTATGCAAAAATAACATTTTTGTTTATAAAAATATGTCACCCTTCACTCAATAATTCTTTAAGCATACATTGTCAGCCCACAAATTGCAGGGCTGGACTGTATTTTTTTTAATATTGTGGTAGAGAAGTTTGAAAAGAATACAGAAAACTCAGTAAATGAATAGAAACAAAGTTTCTAAATAAGGACAGGTACTAACATCTGTACCTATTTATACCTATCAGGTTGAGAGGTATTTTTTATAAAAAGAGGCTGAGGTATAGAATAATGGGACTAGACCATCAACTCTGAAAATTTCTACTCCACCAGATAGATTTACAACATGATCCCACCAGGAAGTGTGAGGTCCTGGAAAGAAGGCTTCTTACTTCCTTCAACATCAGAGTATTTTCCTGTTGCTATAGTTGTACTGTATGCCAAAATGGTAGGCCAAACAAATATTGTTCCTTATAGGTGATTTACATTTGGAAAAATGAATGACTTTATTGTTTAAAAATTGATCATAATATGAGATACTTATCTACAGAAAACATTCCACTGTATCTGATGGGGCTTATGTCATCATTCAACTTGATGAGTTCAAGAAACATTTGTAAAATCATTATTACCAAATTAAAATACAAGTAAAAGAGAAGCCATTGGACCAATCCTTAATGTCTCATGGTCTCATGAAATTTTTTTATTTAATGCCTGTATATTATTTTTAATATGAAATTTCTATTTTTCCTCTTTATCCAGAGTAGGATTTAATGGCATCAAGATTACAGCCAGAGTGTCATCAATGTCTGAGAGAAAAGGCACAGGACAATTCATGTAATCTACTTTTTACCTCCTCATTATGCAAGCAGCACACTTGGAGAGGAATGTTATAATGGAAGAAGCTGTCCAGTCACGGATTAAAATGTAAGAAACTGTACTCCATTACAGACATCTCCTGTTATGTGTTCATGAGCATTTATGTGTTCAAGTATGTGTAACCTTTAAGACAATGATGGAATTCGAACCATACTTTAGGACTGACACAGATAAGAGAGGCTTGTATTAATAAACTTCACAATATTTTATTGTAACTTAAATTACCTCAGCAATGATACTGGGGTAGTCAGAAAAAAAATTCACCTAATTTTGAACTGATTTTTTTTAAACTTTAGTAGCTCTGTGTTAGACAGATAACGTAATCTCTGAGTTTCAATTAACTTATTTATGGTATGGTAGTAAAACTACCCTCTACACAGTGCTCTTGATAGAGTTTTTAGATATAAATAGTTTCTGTGGTGGAAGGATTTGTTTTGCCAGTTGAGTCATATGTAATGTTTGACAAACATAAGAAGATATTTGAGATGAAAAAATGATGTTATATAAAGGCACAGAAAGAGAAAATACAAGTTTGATTGAAGTAGGGGGCTTATAAAAGGAAAATAAGTGTTAAAAGTGAGCTTTGGGGCAGATTGTGGAGTGCTTCATACAGATTGGGATCTACAGGAGTCTAACTGGCCACTAGACTTCTTGAGACATAAAATGATTGATTTAACTGGAAGCAATATGCATGTTAGAAAGGAGAAAAAACTTCTAAGGGAGGTGGCAGTTCAATTAGGAAGCTATTATTGTGGTAAATGCAGCACTGGCTTGCAAGTGTTAGCTCTTAGTGTATTTTTGACAATGATTGGTCTCTCAAGACTTTAGTTTGTTCATCTATTGAGTAAAAGCACTTATATTAGATGAATTCTATAATTTGGTAGGACTTCTAAATGTGACTCCTCCATGATATGGACTTGAATTTGAGTAGTGACAATCCAAAGAGAATGGGAGATTAAAATGAAAAGCAAATACTTTTGTTATAGCAAGCAAACAACAGCAAAAAAAAACACATGGAAACAAAAACTGTAAAACTTGGTTACTTACTGGATATATGTTTTTGTCATTTCACAAGATATTTTAAAGCAAGTACTTAGCTCATAAATTATTGTTAATTACTACATATATTTCTGATATTTTCAGTTTTTCCTTTTTCCTCTGCTTTCTTTTTCTTCTTTTTAATATCATATTTCCTCTCAAAATTTCTTTCTGAACTATAAACCAATTTTGAAAAAAATCTTAAAGTTTGCCTTTGGGCTGTGACTAGTAATACAGGAGAATTTTTCAGAAGTTTATGAGAAGTGAAAAAGGGGTAAAAAGAACAAAAAATAACAGACCTTTCATCCTCACCAAGTACTCTTGGGATTTCATGCAATATAAAATAATATTATAAGGGAAAAGCACGGAAGCATTTATAAAAGTTACAAAATAGTATTTTTGAGGAAGGATGATAAAAATTTTACAATAGTTCTTTTATTTCATGTGAATTCTTTCTTATTCAGAATTTTGATAAACTAAAGATGGTTGTATATTTTGGCTTAATCGCTGTAAATGTAAACTCAGCCAAGTAAACTATATATCCTTTCACATAAGCGTAGCCTCCCTTAAATTTAGAATATTTATTGTAAAGAAATATCAGAAGTAAATAGAATTTCTTTTCTAGAATAAAGAATACAGAGATGGAGTGAAGTAAGTACAAAATACATGAGTGAATGAAGGCTGGAGACCATTTTTTAAAAAAATGTGTAGCAATGATATATTTCACCTATCCTCAGGGGGAAAAAGTGAAGAGAGGTGCTTGAGTGGTAGTATGGTAGCTTTTTCTCTTGCCATCACCAGCACAAGTGAAGAAAAGCCACAGTGATGTGTAGCTGCTCTCTTAAGACTCTATTCTCAGAAACTAAGATTAGTTTACAATGTAATGCTTACCAGTTTCTGTTTCCAACTTAAAACAAAGTAGAACTTAAAAAGACAATTCTGGATAATTAACATTATTCTCTGGTGTAGAGCTTGATACTTTTGCCTAATTTTGAGAAAGTATTGTTTGCCTTTTTCTCTTTCTTTCTCTCGGTCCTTCACTGATTCATTCTGGCAATATCAGCCTGAGGTATATGTTTTTTCGTCTTACAATTCAGGCATTTCATAAAATTGTGGAACTCAGTGTTATTCCATTTTTTTCCTTAATAGATATTTATTCAGTTTTTGGTATTTGCCAAGCACTGTATAGGTGCTAGAAATACAAAGGAAAAAGAAAGAAGGCATCTCTTTTCTCAGCAGGATTAACATTCTAAAGGGTGAGACTGAATCCAAGGAAGAATTTTGTTGATGAAAACACAAAATGGAAATTAAATATAATCAAAATTAACTAGTAAATTATTATTATTTGTAAGATATTTTAAAGCAAAAACAATATATAGCACATATATAAAATATTTTAAAGCATAGATGTATTGCATTTTGCTTTATACATATTTTGAAACAAATATGTATACAATTTCAGACCAAAGAGTCTCCTGATTAATGAGAGAAACAAAGTTTAACTGATTCATATATATTCCAGAGAAGTGTCTATATATGTAGTAAACAAAAACAGAATGAAACAATAAAATAATGCAATTTAGAAAAATGTAACAGAAAAAAAATGCACACATAAGAACTCTAACTTCTCTCATTTTTTTCACTTTGTACTACCCTGCCTTTCTTTCCTCCCTCCATTACTTCTAACTACTTATTTTATTTCAAAAAATATTTGAGATAAGGGCATTGAGTTGAATTAACTAATGAGAAGGCTTTAATTTTCATATCTCAAACATTAATATATTGGATGGTAATTCTTAAATTCAGCAGTGTAGTCATGCATAATGCTCTCTCCTATTGGAAAGCAAATTCTTATTATAGTTAATATAATCTCCTATCTTTATGAGAGTCCCTACAACAGATATAGTGTCAATTTAATATGGCTGTATCTTGTAACATTCCTTAATTTAGGCCAATGGTGGTTTGCCATAGCATCCACTTAGCTTTTAAATTTGAACGTTTAAAATGAATGAAATTCTGGGCCTTTCTGCTGAAAATAAGAACAAAAAGGGCTAAAATATACCCTTCCACCCAAAGTGTTTGAACATCCTGCAGTGTTCTGCTGATTCTATCACTTTACACTGATTTTTTTCCAGCAAAATTTTCAATTCAAAAGTAACATGTGTAGAGAGGTAAGAAGTCAAAGAGATAGTAGCTGCTAAGAGGCAGAGAAGCTTTTCAAAGTCGCACTGGTCTGGGGAGACAAACTTGAACAGTTATCTACCACTGTAAGCAGACTTGCAGGACTATATTTTGGAGATGAGAGTAGAATAATGAAGCCCAGCATACAGAATTTATTGTTTCTTTAATGGCGATCTTTAAAAAGTCAGGAAACAACAAGTGCTGGAGAGGATGTGGAGAAATAGGAACACTTTTACACTGTCGGTGGGACTGTAAACTAGTTCAACCATTGTGCAAGACAGTGTGGCGATTCCTCAAGGATCTAGAACTAGAAATACCATTTGACCCAGCCATCCCATTACTGGGTATATACCCAAAGGATTATAAATCATGCTGCTATAAAGACACATGCACACGTATGTTTATTGCGACACTATTCACAACAGCAAAGACTTGGAACCAACCTAAATGTCCATCAATAATAGACTGGATTAAGAAAATGTGGCACATATACACCGTGGAATGCTATGCAGCCATAAAACAGGATGAGTTCATGTCCTTTGTGGGGACATGGATGAAGCTGGAAACCATCATTCCGAGCAAGCTATCACAAGGACAGAAAACCAAACACCGCATGTTCTCATGCATAGATGGAAATTGAACAGTGAGAACACTTGGACACAGGGTGGGGAACATCACACACTGGGGCCTGTCGTAGGGTGGGGGAAGGGGGAGGGATAGCATTAGGAGATATACCTAATGTAAACAACGAGTTAATGGGTGCAGCACACAAACATGGCACATGTATACATATGTAACAAACCTGCACGTTGTGCACATGTACCTTAGAACTTAAAGTTATTAAAAAAAAGACTTTTTTCCTTTTATAGGCAGATCAGGCTGGGAGGTGGAGTAGGCAAACAGAAAGCTGTTGATAAAATTCTAAATATCTAACAAGAATTATTGGTGGTGCTATAGTTCTGGGAGGGAAAAATTGGCATTTAGAGCCTGATAGTGAATGGTCTTATTAAACAGCCCATAAATTTATTCTAAACTTCTGAAATTCCAAATTCTAAAAGTACCAGATAATCAGAAATTAGATGGTCTCCCAAAAATCTAAAGCTGATCTGCAAATTACTTTAGTTCCTGACAAGATTAAGGTTATCTTCTCCTACTCTCAGTGACTACCAGGACCTGCAAAACAATTGTTTCTTGAGGAAGATCACATCAAAAGATTCCATGCCTTTCCTCATGCAGTTTCTGTCATCCAATTAAAAGCAATAAGGCAAAACTTTCATTTTATACCATGATGCCATATACTGGGCCTAAGTTCAGCTTTTGATGTACTTTGGATAGTAGTCCCTGCCCAAATCTCATGTTGAATTGTAATCCCCAATGCTTGAAGTGTATCCTGGTGGGAGATGTTTGGATCATGAGGGTGTGTCTGTCATGGATTAGCACTGTCTTTGTGATAGAGAGTTCTTGGAAAATCTGGTCATTTAAAAGTGTGTGACACTTCCCCCCACTCCCTCTCTTGTTCCTGTTTTCGCCATGTGAAGTACCTGCTCCCACTTCACCTTTTGCCATGTGTAAAAGTTCCCTGAGGCCTCCCTAGAAGCTGAGCAAATGCCGCCACCATGCTTCCTGTATAGCTTACAGAACTGTAAGCCAATTAAACATATTTTCTTTGTAAATTACGCAGTCTATATATTTTTGATAGCAATACAGGAACAGCCTAATATACCCTTCCACTGATAAACAATTTGAAAACAGGATTAAATATATGGTAGAGCTGTTTTCAGAGATTGGACAAAGACATGGATTTTGATCCAACAGGATGTATATGCCTTAGAGAAGAAAAATAAATTTATGTGTACAGAATTTAAAAAATGTGAATTATCACAGACTACTCATCAGAAAAAAACAGTGTGCATGTGAAGGATACAATGGAAAGTCACTTAAACTAAGATGAAATGGAAAAAAGCACAAAAAATTTGTTTACTTATAATTTTATATCTAGGTTTACTGAAACCTTTTCTCCAGACAAAATCTGACAAAATCTGATAGAATTTGTTGTCAGCAGACGAACATAACAGGAAATGTTAAAAGAAGTTCCTCCCTGAAGATGAAGAAAAATGAAGCCAGATGGAAAATTGAATTTACACAAGGAATGACAGTGTCTAGAATGGTAAATATGTGCATGAATATAAAACACTTTGAAATTTTAATTTTTAATACCTTTAAAATATAATTAAGTAAAATGAATTATTTTGAGGTCTATAACCCTGATGTAAGTAAAATGTATAACAACAAAGGATAAAAATCAGTTCAGAGGAAATGAAATTAAATGTTGCAAGGTCCTTAGATGATACATGAAGCAGAGTAATATTATTTGAAGGTAGACTGGAAAAAGCATAAGTATGGCCACTAGCAGTGGACAGCATTAAAATTTCATCAGATAATTTAAGTGCATAAAATATTATATGTTTATATAATATTGTATATAATAAATATTAAAGACGAGTGACTAGGGACATTGAATACCCACCTTGTCCAAAAGGAAGAATCAAAATTATGAATAGATAATTGTACCTGGAACAGAACATCTAGGAGAGAACACTAGAGTCCAACAGAAAAGCCACAGGAAACACCTGGGGCATAGAAGAAGAAAGTGAACGGTCAGCTCAGTCGAGATCGGGATCAACTGGGAGCCCAGGGGTGCTCAGTGTTGTAAGGAAAAGGTAAGGGAGAGAACTTCAGCAGTCCACATCTCCAGCATGGACTGCTGCAATCCTAACCATGGCAGAAGTCCTGTACTCACACAAACACTAGTGTAGGCAGTGATTTGGAGACCCCATGAGGGCACAGAACCAGACAGGGAACTCGCACTGGGTCACTCACCCCATTGAGACCTAAGTGGCAAGGTACCAATGTGAGAACACAGCCATGACAAGACTGCTTCCTGCCCTGGGAACCATAGCTCCCATATCTCCACAACTTGGGAGTCCCCACTGACATCCTTTAGTGCCTACCCAAAGAGCTACAGTGTCATCGTGCTGTCTGGACTGAAAGGTGTTGTGGAATCCCCAATATTCTAGCCCACAGGGAGTACTACTGTCCAGAAAAAAGGATAGTTCAGATCACCAAAAAGGCAGCACCACTTAGGACAAAGGAAACAAAAGCACATGCTTTCTGGGCTGAGAGCTTTCTGTTTGGGGATGTGAGAAGTGACCCTGCTCCAAGCAGTGGCACAAACTGTGCTCAGCCTTGCAAACAGAGAGTGAAATCCCTTCCCACTGGCAGAGTGGCTTCTACGCTTGGACCCACACATAGAAAATGGAATCCCTTCTCCTGCTCCTCGCACTTCTGTAGGCACAGCTGCTGTTGCTACCACAGGAGCTGAATGGCTGACTTTTTGGGGCTGTTAGTTGTGAGTGTACCCCCACATGTGGTATGGCCTCCATGCATGGACTCTCCCATGAAAGACAGGTGTCCTCACCCTGTGCAGTGCTGCTGCTGCTGAGAGTGGCAAGCCTGAGAGCTGCATGTCTGAGACTGTGGGTGTCAACCCCTTACCACGTCACCACCAACACCAGTGTACACCACTCAGGACCAAGAGAGTCATCCTGCTGCTGCTATCTATCACCTATATACCATGCTTCTATCACCCATATACCATGCAAACTGCTCAGGACCCAAGAATCTGCTCACCTACCTAGATGAATGTTGCCACTTAGGCCATCTGAGCAAGCTATCTGGAGGCTCAAGAATCAGTCCATCTGATTCCATTAACATTGATGACAGTGTACGCTACCCTGGGGCACAAAAACAGGCATGTTTACCCACTGCTGCCACTATGGGGGTCTGAAAACTGGCCTACCTGGCATCCTTGTTTGCCACAAAATTTTACCATAGCCTCCACTAATAACTGCACCCTGAACAACCTGAGGAAATAACAGATACCACTCAGGCTGTCACAGATGAAAAATCATTCAGGGATTACACTGTCTCGTGCACCCAGAATAAAAGCTAAAAGGTCTTACCCAACCAACACTATTGATAAATTTTCAGGAAAAAGTACCCCCCTACAAAAGAAAATTTGAAAAAAAAAATTAAAAAGCAAGAAAATGTGATACCTACAAAAGGACACAATAATTCCAGCAACAGATCACAATATAAAAGAAATTCATGAAATTACAAAAAAAGGAATTCAAAGTTATGATACAAAAGAAGCTCAGTGAAATACAAAAGAATTCTGAAAAACAATATGAGGAAATCAGAAAAACAATCCAAGATACGAATGATAAATTTACCAAAGAGATAGATATCATAAC
This sequence comes from Symphalangus syndactylus, assembly GCF_028878055.3. Taxonomy (NCBI): domain Eukaryota; kingdom Metazoa; phylum Chordata; class Mammalia; order Primates; family Hylobatidae; genus Symphalangus; species Symphalangus syndactylus. The sequence continues at coordinate 45,960,038 of NC_072432.2, forward strand.
AAAGAACCAAACAGAAATTCTAGAATAAAGAACTCCGTGAATGAAATACAAAATACATTTGAAAGCTTCAAAGACAGGCTAGATGAAGCAGAAGAATATCAGAACTTAAAGACATGTCTCTTGAAATAACCCAGTCTGAAAACAATAAAGAAAAAAAGAGTTTTAAAAGTATACAAAGTATAAGTCAGACAACCATCAAGAAAAAATAATTTAAAAAGTATAAACAGGGGGCCAAATGGTTTACTATAAACAGCTGCCATTACAGGTTCCCACCAAGAAGAACCAAAATAGCATGTGAATCCTGCACTGGCAACTGAGGTATCCATGTTCTATCATCAGGACTGACTAGTAGGTTGACATGACCCATGGAGAGCAAAGAAAAGAGGGGTGATGCGATGGCTCACCTGAGAGCCACATCTGGCAAGGGGAGCTGCAACCCCCAGCCAAGGAAGACAGTAGGTGATTGTGCTACTCAGCTTGGTAAACCATGCTTTTTCAATGGATCTGTGCAACCCGTGGATAGGGAGACCCCACTCATGAACCCATCCCACCAGGGCGTTCGGTCCCAACCACAGAGTCACACAGATTCTCAATAGCCACTTGGTGGGAGACTGCCTAAGAGGCCATCATCACTGCTGCTGCCTGCTGCCTTAGAAAACTGAGCACCCCAAGGGAGGGACGGCAGCCATCACTGCAGCTGCCTGCTGCCTAAGACGACTGAACTCCTGGCGGTGGGGGTAGGGCAGCAGCCACCCCTGCAGCTCCAGTCTGCTGTTTTTCCCCTGCGATGCAGGGAGACTGAATGGTTTGGACTTAAGAGGTATTCCCCACAGGATAGCACACTGGCTGTGGCAGATCGTAGACATACTGCGTCTTTAGGCCAAACTCTGCCCCATGCCTCCTGGGCAGGCCATCCCTCCAGGAATTTCAGCAACTCCAGCCAGAGGCTTAGGGACAGAACTCTGATCTCCATGGACCTGAGCCCTAGGGAGTGGGGTGGATGTGGTCTCTGAAGACCAACAGACTTAGTCTTTCCCCCTGCTAGTTCTGAGGAATCCAGGCAGCCCAGACTAGTGGGTTTCCCCCCAGTACAGAACACCCCCTCCACCAAGGGACAGCCAGAGTGCTTCGTTAAGTGGGTCCCAGATCCTGTGCCCCTGACTGGGTGAGATCCCCCAACAGGAGTCACCAGACATCTTATACAGGAGCATTCCTGCTGACATCAGGTTGGTGCCCCTCAAAGACAGATATCTCAGAGGAAGAAGCAGGCACCCACCTTTGTTGTTCTTCAGCTTCCTCATGTGACATCTCCAGGTGCAGGAGAATAGGGCCTGAAGCGAACCATCAGCAAATCACAGCAGCCCTACAGAAGAGTAGCCTGACTGTTAAAAGAAAAACAAACACACAGAAAGCTACAACAACAGCATTAACAAAAATGTCCCCAAAAAAACCCCATCCGAAGGTCAGCAGCCTCGAAGACCAAGACAATGGGGAAAATGTCTCCAGCACATATCAAAGTTCCTCATGGCAGCCCCTGTCGTCACAGGCCTGGAAGACTGAAAGGAAAAAGTGGTTTCATGGGCTGGGCCCGGGGTCCCCATGCTATGTGCAGCCTAGGGACTTGGTGCCCTTTGTCCCAGCCACTCTAGCCATGGCTGAAAGGGGCCACTCTAGAGCTCAGGCTGTGGCTTCAGAGGGTGCAAGCCTCAAGCCTTGGCAACGTCCACTTGATATTGAGCTTGCCAGTAAACAGAAGTCAAGAATTGGGGTTTGGGAACCTCCTTCTATATTTCAGAAGATGTATGGAAATGCCTGAATGTCCAGGCAGGCAGAATTTGCTGGAGGGGTGGGGCTCTGGTGGAGAACTACTGCTAGTGCAGTGCAGAAGGGAAATGTGGGGTCAGAGCCCCTACACAGAGTCCATACTGGGGCTCCTGGTGGAGCTGTGAGAAGAGGGCCACCATCCTCCAGACCCGAGAATGGTAGAGCCACTGACGGCCTGCACTGTGCATCTGGAAAAGACGCGGACACTCAGTGCCAGTTTGTGAAAGCAGCCAGAAGGGAGGCTGTACCCTGCAAAGCCACAGAGGCAGAGCTATCCCAGACCATGGGAATCCACCTCTTGCATCAGTGTCATCTGGATTTGAGACATGGAATCAAGTAGATCATTTTGGAACTTTAAGATTTGAGTGCCCTACTGGATTTTTTACTTGCATGGGGCTGTAACTTTTTCATTTTGGCCAACTTCTCCCATTTGGAATGGCTGTATTTACCCAATGCCTGTACCCCTATTGTATCTAGGAACTAACCTGCTTTTGATTTTACAGGCTAATAGATGGAAGGGACTTGCCTTATCTAGGATGAGACTTTGGACTGTGGACTTTTGAGTTAATGCTAAAATGAGTCAAAACTTCGGGGGACTGTTGGGAAGACATGATTGGTTTTGAAATGTGAGGACATGAGATTTGGAAGGGGACAGGGGAGGAATGATATGGTTTGGCTGTGTCCCCACCCAAATCTCATCTTGAATTGCCACATGTTGTGGGAGGACCCGATGGGAGGTAATTGAATCATGGGGACAAGTCTTTCCCATGCTATACTCATGATAGTGAATAAGTCTCATGATCTGATGGCTTTAAAAATGGGAGTCTCCCTGCACAACTCTTTCATTGCTTGCTGTCATCTACGTAAGATATGACTTGCCCCTCCTTGCCTTCTGCCATGATTGTGGGACCTCCTCAGCCATGTGGAACTGTAAGTCCAATAAACTTCTTTCTTTTGTAAATTGCCCAGTCTCATGTATATCTTTATTAGCAGTGTGAAAACAGACTAATACAAATCACCTCTATGCAAATAAACCAGAAAATTTAGAAGAAATGGATAAATTCCTGTACACATACATCTTTTCAAGACTAAACGACAAAAAAGTCAAATTTTTGAATAGACCAATAACAAGTTCTCAAATTGAGGCAGTAATAAATAGCCTACCAATAAAAAAAAAAAAGCCCAGGACCAGAGAGATTTACAGCTGAATTCTACCAGAGGTACAAAGAGGAACTGGTACCATTCCTTCTGAAACTATTCCAAACAATTGGAAAGGAGGGACTTCTTCCTAACTCATTTTATGAGGCCAGCATCATCCTGATACCAAAACTTGGTGGAGATTCAGCAAAAAAAGAAATCTTCAGGCCAGGCTTCCTGATGATGAACATAAATGCAAAAATCCTCAATAAAATACTGACAAACCAAATTCAGCAGCACATCAAAAAGCTTATTCACCATGAACAAGTAGGCTTCATCTCTGGGATACAAGGCTGGCTCAAAATACACAAATCAATAAATGTAATTTATCACATAAACAGAACTAAAGACAAAAACCACATGATTATCTCAATAAACACAGAAAAAGCCTTGATAAAATTCAACATCCCTTCATGTTAAAAACTCTCAGTGAACTAGATGTTGATGGAACATATCTCAAAATATAACAGCCAGTTATGACAAACACATAGCCAACATCATACTGAATGGGCAAGAGGTGGAAGCATTCCCCTTGAAAACCAGCACAAGATAATGATGCCGTCTGTCACCACTGTAATTCGAAATAGTATTAGAAGTTTAGGCCAGGGCAAGATAAAGAAATAAAGGGTATTCAAATAAGAAGGGAGGAAATGAAACTTTCTCTCTTTGCAGACAACACAATTCTATATCTAGAAAACCCATTGTCTAAGTCCAAAAGCTCCTTAAGCTATAAGCAACTTCAGCAGTGTCTCCGGATACAAAATCAATATGCAGAAATCACAAGCATTCCTATACATCAAAAATAGACAAGCAGATAACCAAATCATGAATGAACTCCCATTCACAAATGCTACAAAGAGAATGAAATATCTAGGAATATGGCTAACAAGGGATGTGAAGGACCTCTTCAAGGAGAACTACAAACCACTTCTTAAGAACATAAGAGAGGACACAAATGGAAAAACATTCCACGCTCGTGGATAGGAAGAATAAATATTGTGAAAAATGGCCATACTGCCCAAAGTAATTTATAGATTCAATGCTATTCCCACTAAACTACCATTGACATTATTCACAGAATTCGAAAAAAAACTATTTTAAAATTCATATGGAATCATAAAAGAGCCCATATAGCCAAAACAATCCTATGAAAAAGAACAAAGCTGGAGGCATCATGCTATCTGACTTCAAACTATACTGTAAGGCTACACTAACCAAAACAGCATGGTACTGGTACAAAACCAGACACATAGACCAATGGAACAGAATAAAGATCTCAGAAGTAAGCTCAAGCATCTACAGCCATCTGATTTTTGAGAAACCTGACAAAAACAAGCAGTGAGGAAAGGATTCCCTATTTAATAAATCGTTCTGGTAAAAATGGCTAGCCACGTGCAGAAAATTGAAATTGGACCCCTTCCTTATACCTTATACAAATATTAACTCAAGATGGATTAAAGGCTTAAATGTAAAACCCAAACTATAAAAACCCTAGAAGAAAATCTAGGCAATACCATTGAGGACATAGTCACAGGCAAAGATTTCATGACAAAAGCCTCAAAAACAATTACACCAAAAGCTAAAATTAAAAAATGGCACCTAGTTACACTAAAGAGCTTCTGCACAGCAGAAGAAACTATCATCAGAGTGAACAGACAACCTGCAGAATGGGAGAAAATTTTTGCAATCTTTCCATTTGACAAAGGTCTAATATCCAGCATCTACAAGGAACTTAAACAAATTTACAAGAAAACAAAAAAACCCGTAAAAAAGTGGGCAAAGGACACGAATAAACACTTCTCAAAAGAAGGCATTCGTGTGGCCAACAAACATATGAAAAAAGAGCTCAATATCACTGATCATTAGAGAAATACAAATCAAAACCACAATGAGATACTATCTCATGCCAGTCAGAATGGAGATTATTAGTAAGTCAAGAAACAGCAGATGCTGGTTTGGTTGTGGAGAAATAAAAACTCTTTTACACTGTTGGGAATGTAAACTAGTTTGACCGTTGTGGAAGGCTGTGTGGCAATTCCTCAAAGATCTAGAACCAGAAATACCATTTGACCCAGCAATCCCATTACTGGGTATATACCCAAAGGAATATAAATCCTTCTATTCTAAAGATACGTATACTCATATGTTCATTGCAGCACTATTCACAATAGCAAAGACATGGAATCAACCCAAATGCCCATCAATTATAGACTGGATAAAAAAATGTGGCATATATAACCCATGAAATACTATGCAGTCATAAAAATTGAGACCATGCCCTTCGTAGGTACATGGATAGAGCTGGAAGCCATTATTCTCAGCAAACTAACACAGGAACAGAAAACCAAACAGTGTACATTCTCACTTATAAGCAGGAGCTGAAAATGACAACACATGGACACAGAGAAGGAAACAACACACACTGGGGCCTGTCACAGTGGTGGTGGGAGGAAGGGCATCACGATAAATAGCTAATGAATGTGGGGCTTAATACCTAGGTGATGGGTTGATAGGTGCAGCAAACCACCATGGCACAACTTTACCTATGTAACAAACCTGAATGCCCTGCATATGTATTCCAGAACTTAAAATAAAATAAAATAAAATTGAACAGAAATAAAAAAATTTAATTGTAAACAAAGTCTTCACGATATATGGAACACCATTTCTCAATATTCCAGAAGGCAAAAAGACAATGAAACAGTTTTTTAAAAATCTATGTAGTAATATAATCAATGAAAATTTTCTAAGTCTACCAAAATAATTTAAACATTCAGATATTGGAAGTTCAGTCACCCATTCCCAAACAGATAGAAAGCAAAAAGGTTTCTTCATGCCACATTATAGTCCAACAGTCTAAAGTCAATGGAAAAGAGAAAATTCTAGAAACAGCAAGAACAAAGCATCTAGTAAGACATAAAGGAGCCCTCATCTGACTAACAGCAGATTTCTCAGTGGAAATCTTATAGGCCCAGAGAGAATGGGAGGATATATTCAAAGTGCTAGAGACAAAAATTTGTCACCCAAAGATACTATTCCAACAAAATCATCTTTCATAAATAGTTACACAACCCCATTTCAGAGGGTAGGAGGGAAATAGGAAATATCACCAAATCTATAGAGAGTCAACAAATGATTACCAGGGAGAATAAATGAATGGGGAGAACAGAGATTTACTTGTATATGGTTCTCTTTGGCAACTGAATGAGCCTGAGAGACTCATTATTTTGTAAAAACCAATGAATCTTATCTGGTTACTTTCTTGATATTCTTTCCTACAATAGAAAATGAGACAACATGAAGAGGAAAGAAAAACCATTGTTTTTCTTGATTGATCTTTCCAGGCTTTACGTAGATAAGAGAAAAGTCTGTTCTAAGGCCTGTCAATCTCTAAGGGTAGATATCCATGTTAATTTTACCAGGCAGATATATTTTGGAGTAAAATTTCCTGTGCTCCTTCAATAGCAATAAACTCCTACATCAAGAAAAACCAGAAAGTTTTAAAGTAAACAATCTAACAATATACCTCCAGAAATTGGAAAAGCTACAAGCCAAACCTCAAATTAGCAAAAATAATAATAATAAATATCAGAGCAGAAATAAAAAATGGAGACAGAACAGTGCAAATAATCAACAAAATGAAATATTAGTTTCTCTAAAAGATAAACGAATTGGTGAAGCACTAACTAGACTAACCAAGAAAAGAAGAAAGAAGACCCAAATACACACAATCTGAAATGAAAAAAAAAAGAGGCATTACAAGTGATACCACAGAAATACAAAACATTATCACAGATTACTATGAACAACTATATGCTAGTACACTTTAAAATCTAGAGGAAATGAGTGAATTCTCGGAATGTTACAACCTACCAAGATTGGATCAGAAAGAAATAGAAAACCTGAACAGTCCAATAACGAATAGTGATAAAAAGTCTCACAACAAAGGGAAGTGCAGAATTGGATAGGTTCATGGTTGAATAGTACCAACTGTATAAAGAAGAACTGCTACTAATTCTCCTCAAACTTTTCCAAAATATTGACGAGGAGAGAATCTTCTCTAACTCCTTCTATTAAGTTTGTGCAAAAATAATTGCAGTTTTTGGCATTACTTTTAAAACCGTAGTTGCTTTTGCACCAACCTAATACAAGGTCAGCATTACCTTGATATCAGAACCAGGCAATGAAACAACACAACAGAAAACTGCAGGCCAATATCCCTGATGAACATAGATGCAAAAATCCTCAACAAAATACTAGCAAACTCAATCCAACAGCACATCAGAAAGATAATATACCATAATCAAGTGGGTTTTACATAAGAGATGCAAGAATAGTTCAACATACAAAAATCAATATATGTAGTGCATTACATCAACAGAATAAAGGACAAAAATATGATTATCTTAATAGATGCAGAGGAAGCATTTGATAAAATCTAACACCTTCATGACAAAAAAAACAAAACTCCTGCCAAACTAGGTGGAGAAAGATGATACCTCAAAATAATAAAGTTCATAGTGAATAGGGAAAAATTGAAAGCCTTTTATTTTCAGAACTGGAATAAGACATGGGTTCTTCTTTCACTACTCCAATTCAACATAGTACTGGAAGTACTAGCCAGAGCAATCATAAAAGAAAATGAAATAAAAGACATCCAAATTGGAAAAGATAAAACTATATTGCCCCTTCGCAGATGTCAAGATCTTGTATCTGGAAATATATTGCCCATCAGAATATTAAATATTAAAGAAAGGGAAACTATAGACCTGTTATGTTCCTCATAAATATTAGATGTAAAAAATATATTAAAAAGAAGTAAAATATTTAACCTATAGAGCTACACAAGGGAAATACAAAATTATTAATTTGGATTCATATAAGTAATCCAAGGATGCATAGATATTCAAAAACCAATTTATTTCACCACATTAGATTAAAAACACAATCTTATGCTCACTTTAACAGATGCATGTAAAGCTTTTGATCGTGTGAAATTCCCTCCTTGATAAAAATTATAACAAGTTATGAATAGTAGAAACAGTATTTGTAAAGGGTAACAAAAAGTCAAAAACAGAAAAATAACAAAAACTACAGAAAACATTGTAGATATCCATAAAATATTGAAAGCCTATGTAATGAGATAAAAAATGAGACAAGAAGAGTTGCTCTCATTCATTTTCAACATTGTATTGAGTTTCTGACTCTGAGCAACAAATCAAGAAAGGATAATAAGAAATATATAGAAAACAAGAAAATTCGGTTGTAATTATTTGCAGAAACTATGTTTATCTACTTGGAAAAATCACAAAGAATCAACAGATAAGCTATTTTTTTTGTAACTAATAAGCTAATTTAGCAAGATTACCTGATAAAAGGTGATTTTGTAACTAATAAGCTAATTTAGCAAGATTACCTGATAAAAGGTCAATGATTAATTATATATCAATAACACTTAGAAAATTAATTTCAAAAAATAATGCAATTGTCTTTAGTGTAATAAATCATCAATAACCTAGGACTGTATTTACCAGGAAATTTCAAGCACTTTACATCAATCACATTACAATAAGAAATTAATGAACTAAGTAAATGGGAGGGGGTATACAATGTTTGATGTAGAAGACTCAATATGATTACTATGTTGATAATTATCTCCATATATATCATATATTAAATTCATCCCAATTAGAACCTCAGCAGTACTGTTTTTGAAATTTTGAAAATTTTATGTGAAGGCTGGTCTTGGTGGTTTATGCCTGTAATCCCAGCACTTTGGGAGGCCAAGGTGGGAGGATCACTTGAGGCAAGTAGTTCAAGACCAGCCTAGGCAACAAAGTGATACCCTGTCTCTAAAACAACTTTTTAAAAATTAGACAGTGTTGTGGCATGTGCCTATAGTCCCAACTACTCAGGAAGCTGAGGGAGGAGGATCACTTGAACCCAAGAGGTTGAGGCTGCAGTGAGCCATAATCATGCCACTGCACTCCAGCCTGGATGACAGAGCAAAACTCTGTCTTTAAAAGGTAAATAAATAAATAAATAAATAAATAAATAAAGTGGAAATGGAACTGGCCCAAAATAACAGAATTGAGGGGTCTGATCACCACATATCAAAAGATGCTAAAAGAGATAGTAAAAGGTCAGTGTATTATTGGTGAAATAATACGAAATAGGTTCTTGGAACGGAGTAAAGAGCTCAAAAATGTCCATCTCATATTAGATCACTTGAGTAACTATAAAGAATCCATAGAAGCACTGTAGAGAAAGAATGTACCTTTTAATATATGGGTCAACTGAATAATCATATGGTATAAAATGGATTTTGACTCCTGCTTAACACCATGTAAAAAATTAGTTAAAAGCATATTGTTGATTAAATGTAAAATGTAAATCAATACACCTTCTAGAAAGCACTGTCCAACAGAAATATAATGTGAACCACACATGCAATTGATTTTATCATACAATTTATTTGTCATATATACATGATATTATCATTTGAACATTTAGTCAATATAAAAAATAATGAGATATGTTACATTCTTGTTTTCAAACCAATTCTTTGAAGTCTGGTGTATATTTTCCACTTACATCACTTCTCAGTTTTGAATAGCCTTATTTCAAGTGCTTAAAAAGCACATGTGACTAGTTGCTACTGTCTTAGACAGTGCAACACTAGGAGATATGAAGGACAGTATCTTCATGATCTTGTAGTAGGCAAAGATCTTTTCAATAAACACTGAGAATATTAACTATTAACAAAAATGTTACCTTAAATTTAAGAACTTCTATCCAATAAACAAACAATTAAAAGTGAAAAGTAAATCCCTAAGTGGAAGATTTGATATATTTTGCTAAATATAATACAGTATATGTTATATTTAAATTACACACACACATGAATTTCAGAGTTTCTCAACCTTGGCACTATGGACATTTTGAACCAGATGTTCTTTGTAGTTTGTGGGCTACCTTGTGCGTTTAGGATCCCAGCATCCCTGGCTCCTGCTCATTGGATGCTCATAGCACTCTTCCAGTCCTGACAAACAAAATTACCTCCAGACATTGACAAATGTGGTCTGGGGGATAAAATCAATCACAATTGAGAACTACTGATATATAAGGAAGATGTACAAATCAATAAAATATGACAGATTTATACAATCTAATAGAAAACATGAGGAAACTATTTGAATAGGCACTTTTCAAAAAAAAAGATTTTCAAATACTTCAAAAGACATAAAAATATATTGACATTCTTAGCCTAATAATTCATTTAGAAAATGCAAATTAAAACAACAATGTGATATAACTATATAACCAAAAGAATTGCTAATTTATACACAATAACAAGTGGAGCAAACAGAAGTCCTATGGAACAGGTGAAAAATTTTTAAACTGCTGGTGGGGAGCCTATTTGTACAATTATTTTGGGAAACTCTCTGTATCTTCTAAAGCTGAACATGTGATACCCAATTACCCGGCATTTCATACTTAAGTGTATTCTACCACAGATATTTGTACAAATACGTACTAACACATGAGTACAAAGATGTTTATAGCAGCATTGTTCATAATAGCAAACATTTGAAAACAAACCAAATGGATAAAAATAATGGTCAAATATTCTTACAACGGAATGCTACCTATAGCAATGGAAATGAATGAACTACTACTATTTGCAATACCTTGGATCAAACATAATTATAAAGTTGAGCAAATAAATCAGACATAATAAAATATACAGTGTGATTCCATTAACAAATTACAAAGCCAGGTAAATGCAATTTATGGAAAGAGGAGACATCATATTTGGGGAGAAGAGATCAAATAGTGTCTGGAATGGATGGGGCACTGGGTGCATTTAATGGGACTGATAACTCCTCTGGGGGATGGCTATTCTGGTGTGATCACTTTCTGAAAATTCACAAAGCTGTGCACTTACAGTTTGTTCATTATTTTTATTAAAAATTTTAAATTGATTCTTCTGAATAGCATCATGTAAGAAGGAAGCACATCCTTTGTGATAAATTATAAACTGCTATGTCTAATTGATCACTCTAAATATTTATAAAAATCACTTCATAAAAAGATACACAGAGTACAAGATAGGTTTCTAGAAACTGAACAAATATCTTATTTTGAATGAGTAGACAAACAGAAGCCAATAATAGAATATGGCAGAAATATTATCCAGAAATAACAACTGATGTCTCTCTTGTTTTGTGCCTACAATCCTTGGCACCCTGGGATTTGCCCATGCAACATAGAGCTCTTGGGAATAGGAGTGGCAGGAGGGCAGGGCCACCTATGGACTAGCTTCCATATTGGGCTGTAATGGCCCTATCCCCAGAGCATGGTTTAAATTCCTGTGTGCTCCTGGGAAGTGTGTAAAGAAATGAGTTCTTAATAATGAGCATACAAATATGTAGCATCTTTAAAAAAAATTGGAGGAAAAAGTGAACAATTTCAGTATCTTTAATACACTCATATGAACTATTTGAACAGGGGAGTTATCCGTATGAAGCAGAGTTTTCTTAATAAATTCCATATATATAAGGATTTTCTTAGGAAAACTTTTTAATCTTTTAAGATTTTTTTAATCTTCAAAAATCCAGAGTTAATGGGAAGGGAGCTTAATGCAAGATTACTTGGAAAATTACACATAATATTGACTTCCTGAAATGTAATATAAAAATGTTGCAGTGATGAAAACATACACACACGGGAGCCAAGATGGCCGAATAGGAACAGCTCCGGTCTCCAGCTCCCAGCCACAGCGACACAGAAGACGGGTGATTTCTGCATTTCTGCTTGAGGTACCGGTTTCATCTCACTAGGGAGTGCCTAACAGTGGGTTCAGGACAGTCAGTGAAGTGCACTGTGCGCGAGCCGAAGCAGGGAGAGGCATTGCCTCACTCGGAAAGCGCAAGGGGTCAGGGAGTTCCCTTTCCTAGTCAAAGAAAGGGGAAACAGACGGCACCTGGAATATCGGGTCAGTCCCATCCTAATACTGCGCTTTTCCAACGGGCCTGGAAAACGGTACACTAGGAGATTGTGTCCCGCACCTGGCTGGGAGGGTCCTATGCCCACGGAGTCTCGCTGATTGCTAGCACAGCAGTCTGAGATCACGCTGCAAGGCGGCAACGAGGCTGGGGGAGGGGAGCCCGCCATTGCCAAGGCTTGCTTAGGTAAACAAAGCAGCCAGGAAGCTCGAACTGGGTGGAGCCCACCACAGCTCAAGGAGGCCTGCCTGCCTCTGTAGGCTCCACCTCTGGGGGCAGGGCACAGACAACCAAAAACTCAGCAAGAACCTCCACAGCCTTAAATGTCCCTGTCTGACTGACAGCTTTGAAGAGAGCAGTGGTTCTCCCAGCATGCAGCTGGAGATCTGAGAACGGACAGACTGCCTCCTAAAGTGGGTCCCTCACCCCTGAGCAGCCTAACTGGGAGGCACCCCCCCAGTAGGGACAGACTGACACCTCATTCAACCGGGTACTCCTCTGAGACAAAACTTTCAGAGGAACTATCAGACAGCTGAATTTGTGGTCTCACGAAAATCCGCTGTTCTGCAGCCACCGCTGCTGACACCCAGCCAAACAGGGTCTGGAGTGGACCTCTAGTAAACTCTAACAGACCTGCAGCTGAGGGTCCTGTCTGGTAGAAGGAAAATTAACAAACAGAAAGGACATCCACACCAAAAACCCATCTGTACATCACCATCATCAAAGACCAAAAGTAGATAAAACCACAAAGATGGGGAAAAAACAGAGCAGAAAAACTGGAAACTCTAAAAAACAGAGCACCTCTCCTCCTGCAAAGGAACGCAGTTCCTCACCAGCGACGGAACAAAGCTGGATGGAGGATGACTTTGATGAGTTGAGAGAAGAAGGCTTCAGACGATCAAACTACTCTGAGCTACGAGAGGAAATTCAAAACAATAGCAAAGAAGTTAAAAACTTTGAAAAAAAATTAGAAGAATGGATAACTAGAATAACCAATGGAGAGAAGGGGTTAAAGGAGATGATGGAGCTGAAAGCCAAGTTTCGAGAACTACGCGAAGATTGCAGAAGCCTCAGTAGCAGATGCGATCAACTGGAAGAAAGGGTATCGCTGATAGAAGATGAAATGAATGAAATGAAGAGAGAAGGGAAGTTTAGAGAAAAAAGAATAAAAAGAAATGAACAAAGCCTCCAAGAAATTTGGGACTATGTGAAAAGACCAAACCTACGTCTGATTGGTGTACCTGAAAATGATGGGGAGAATGGAACCAAGTTGGAAAACACTCTGCAAGATATTATCCAGGAGAACTTCCCCAATCTAGCAAGGCAGGCCAGCATTCAGATTCAGGAAATACAGAGAATGCCACAAAGATACTCCTCGAGAAGGGCAACTCCAAGACACATAATTGTCAGATTCACCAAAGTTGAAATGAAGGAAAAAATGTTAAGGGCAGCCAGAGAGAAAGGTCAGGTTACCCACAAAGGGAAACCCATCAGACTAACAGCTGATCTCTCAGCAGAAACTCTACAAGCCAGAAGAGAGTGGGGGCCGATATTCAACTTTCTTAAAGAAAAGAATTTTCAACCCAGAATTTCCTATCCCGCCAAACTAAGCTTCATAAGTGAAGGAGAAATAAAATACTTTACAGACAAGCAAACGCTGAGTGATTTTGTCACCACCAGGCCTGCCCTAAAAGAGCTCCTGAAGGAAGCACTAAACATGGAAAGGAACAACCGGTACCAGCCCCTGCAAAAACATGCCAAATTGTAAAGACCATCGAGGCTAGGAAGAAACTATAGCAACCAACGAGCAAAATAACCAACTAACATCATAATGACAGGATCAGATTCACACATAATAATATTCACGTTAAATGTAAATGGGCTAAATGCTCCAATCAAAAGACACAGACTGGCAAACTGGATAAGGAGTCAGGACCCATCAGTGTGCTGTATTCAGGAAACCCATCTCACGTGCAGAGACACATATAGACTCAAAATAAAGGGATGGAGGAAGATCTATCAAGCAACTGGAAAACAAAAAAAGGCAGGGGTTGCAATCCTAGTCTCTGATAAAATAGATTTTAAACCAAGAAAGATCAAAAGAGACAAAGAAGGCCATTACATAATGGTAAAGGGATCAATTCAACAAGAAGAGCTAACTATCCTAAATATATATGCACCCAACACAGGAGCACCCAGATTCATAAAGCAAGTCCTCAGTGACCTACAAAGGGACTTAAACTCCCACACAATAATAATGGGAGATTTTAACCCCCCAGTGTCAGCATTAGACAGATCAAAGAGACAGAAAGTTAACAAGGATATCCAGGAATTCAACTCAGCTCTACATAAAGTGAACCTAATAGACATCTACAGAACTCTCCACCCCAAATCAACAGAATATACATTTTTTTCAGCACCACACCACACCTATTCCAAAATTGACCACATAGTTGGAAGTAAAGCTCTTCTCAGCAAATGTAAAAGAACAGAGATTATAACAAACTGTCTCTCAGACCACAGTGCAATCAAACTAGAACTCAGGATTAAGAAACTCAGTCAAAACCGCTCAACTACATGGAAACTGAACAACCTGCTCCTGAATGACTATTGAGTACATAATGAAATGAATGCAGAAATAAAGATGTTCTTTGAAACCAACGAGAACAAAGACACAACATACCAGAATCTCTGGGACACGTTCAAAGCAGTGTGTAGAGGGAAATTTATAGCACTAAATGCCCACAAGAGAAAGCAGGAAAGATCCAAAATTGACACCCTAACATCACAATTAAAAGAATTAGAAAAGCAAGAGCAAACACATTCAAAAGCTAGCAGAAGGCTAGAAATAACTAAAATCAGAGCAGAACTGAAGGAAATAGAGACACAAAAAACCCTTCAAAAAATTAATGAATCCAGGAGCTGGTTTTTTGAAAAGATCAACAAAATTGATGGACCGCTAGCAAGACTAATAAAGAAGAAAAGAGAGAAGAATCAAATACATGCAATAAAAAACGAAAAAGGGGATATCACCACCGATCCCACAGAAATACAATCTACCATCAGAGAATACTACAAACACCTCTATGCAAATAAACTAGAAAATCTAGAAGAAATGGATAAATTCCTCGACAAATACATCCTCCCAAGACTAAACCAGGAAGAAGTTGAATCTCCGAATAGACCAATAACAGGTTCTGAAATTGTGGCAATAATCAATAGCTTACCAACCAAAAAGAGTCCAGGACCTGATGGATTCACAGCTGAATTCTACCAGAGGTACAAGGAGGAACTGGTACCATTCCTTCTGAAACTATTCCAATCGATAGAAAAAGACGGAATCCTCCCTAATACATTTTACGAAGCCATCATCATCCTGATACCAAAACCTGGCAGAGACATAACCAAAAAAGAGAATTTCAGACCAATATCCTTGATGAACATTGATGCAAAAATCCTCAATAAAATACTGGCAAACCGAATCCAGCAGCACATCAAAAAGCTTATCCACCATGATCAAATGTGCTTCATCCCTGGGATGCAAGACTGGTTCAACATACGCAAATCAATAAATGTAATCCAGCATATAAACAGAACCAAAGACAAAAACCACATGATTATCTCAATAGATGCAGAAAAGGCCTTTGACAAAATTCAACAACCCTTCATGCTAAAAACTCTCAATAAATTAGGTATTGATGGAACGTATCTCAAAATAATAAGAGCTATCTACAACAAACCCACAGCCAATATCATACTGAATGGGCAAAAACTGGAAGCATTCCCTCTGAAAACTGGCACAAGACAGGGATGCCCTCTCTCACCGCTCCTATTCAACATAGTGCTGGAAGTTCTGGCCAGAGCAATCAGGCAGGAGAAGGAAATAAAGGGTATTCAATTAGGAAAAGAGGAAGTCAAATTGTCCCTGTCTGCAGATGACATGATTGTATATCTAGAAAACCCCATTGTCTCAGCCCAAAATCTCCTTAAGCTGATTAGCAACTTCAGCAAAGTCTCAGGATACAAAATCAATGTACAAAAATCACAAGCATTCTTGTACACCAATAACAGACAAACAGAGAGCCAAATCATGAGTGAACTCCCATTCACTATTGCTTCAAAGAGAATAAAATACCTAGGAACCCAACTTACAAGGGATGTGAAGGACCTCTTCAAGGAGAACTACAAACCACTGCTCAATGAAATAAAAGAGGATACAAACAAATGGAAGAACATTCCATGCTCATGGGTTGGAAGAATCAATATCGTGAAAATGGCCATACTGCCCAAGGTAATTTATAGATTCAATGCCATCCCCATCAAGCTACCAATGACTTTCTTCACAGAATTGGAAAAAACTACTTTAAAGTTCATATGGAACCAAAAAGGAGCCCGCATCGCCAAGTCAATCCTAAGCCAAAAGAACAAAGCTGGAGGCATCACGCTACCTGACTTTAAACTATACTACAAGGCTACAGTAACCAAAACAGCATGGTACTGGTACCACAACAGAGACATAGATCAATGGAACAGAACAGAGCCCTCAGAAATGATGCCGCATAGCTACAACTATCTGATCTTTGACAAGCCTGACAAAAACAAGAAATGGGGAAAGGATTCCCTATTTAATAAATGGTGCTGGGAAAACTGGCTAGCCATATGTAGAAAGCTGCAACTGGATCCCTTCCTTACACCTTATACAAAAATTAATTCAAGATGGATTAAAGACTTATATGTTAGACCTAAAAGCATTAAAATCCTACAAGAACACCTAGGCAATACCATTCAGGACATAGGCATGGGCAAGGACTTCATGTCTAAAACACCAAAAGCAATGGCAACAAAAGCCAAAATCGACAAATGGGATCTAATTAAACTAAAGAGCTTCTGCACAGCAAAAGAAACTATCATCAGAGTGAACAGGCAACCTACACAATGGGAGAAAATTTTTGCAACCTACTCATCTGACAAAGGGCTAATATCCAGAATGTACAATGAACTCAAACAAATTTACAAGAAAAAAACAAACAACCCCATCAAAAAGTGGGCAGAGGACATGAACAGACACTTCTCAAAAGAAGACATTTATGCAGCCAAAAAACACATGAAGAAATGCTCCTCATCACTGGCCATCAGAGAAATGCAAATCAAAACCACAGTGAGATACCATCTCACACCAGTTAGAATGGCCATCATTAAAAAATCAGGAAACAACAGGTGCTGGAGAGGATGTGGAGAAATAGGAACACTTTTACACTGTTGGTGGGACTGTAAACTAGTTCAACCATTGTGGAAGTCAGTGTGGCGATTCCTCAGGGATCTAGAACTAGAAATACCATTTGACCCAGCCATCCCATTACTGGGTATATACCCAAAGGACTATAAATCATGCTGCTATAAAGACACATGCACACGTATGTTTATTGCGGCACTATTCACAATAGCAAAGACTTGGAACCAACCTAAATGTCCAACAACGATAGACTGGATTAAGAAAATGTGGCACATATACACCATGGAATACTATGCAGCCATAAAAAATGATGAGTTCATGTCCTTTGTAGGGACATGGATGAAACTGGAAAACATCATTCTCAGTAAACTATCGCAAGGACAAAAAACCAAACACCGCATGTTCTCACTCACAGGTGGGAATTGAACAATGAGAACTCATGGACACAGGAAGGGGAACATCATGCTCCGGGGACTGTTGTGGGGTGGGGGGAGGGGGGAGGGACAGCATTAGGAGATACACCTAATGCTAAATGACGAGTTAATGGGTGCAGGAAATCAACATGGCACATGGATACATATGTAACAAACCTGCACATTGTGCACATGTACCCTAAAACCCTAAAGTATAATAAAAAAAAAAGAAAAAAAAATGTTGATAATGTTTTTTAATTCCTTATATAAAGGAGCAGTGGTATATTTAGAACATTCACAATAAATACATGTTGAATGAGTGAGTGAATGAATGAATGATGCATAACTTCCAAAATCTACCTCTGCCCTTGGAAAGGCTTCAGGGCCACAGGTCACCCATTCTTTCTGCAAGAACCAGTCCAATGTTCTAAAAGCACCTTCAGATGTGTGGGTGATAACAATCACTTCTTTTCATTTTTGTTTTATTAGATAATTGAGCAAAAACAAAAGCAAAGCACAATGAAATTGTCACGCACAGTGGGAAAAGGAAGACAGAGCAAGTATTTTAACACAACTCAATCATATTTTAAATTTTGTAATCACCAAAAAAAAAAAAAAAACACTGCAAAGGAAAGTTGGTAACTTTGAAATGGAAATGATTACTAAAATGCACTTTTAAAATCAAAGTTGAAAGAAATCCCTCTTTAGCTTAGCTAATTAGCAGTTCCTCCCTTGAGTAATGTATTTGGTGGTTTCTTTAAACCTCAATGTCACCCTTTTAAGGTGACATCACTGATAATATATAAACACTTTATCACACATCAGTGATTGTTTTAGCAATTGACACCAAAGAGAATAAGCCACAAACATTGGCATGAGTGTAAGAAGTTATGTTTTTTGAAATAAATGCTTTTAATAAAAATACCTCATATTTGTATTGTTTGCATTTTTAAGCACTTTCATGTTTCATAAATAATTTAGTCTCTTAACAACGATGTTTAGTGACCAGGAAAACTATTTCTAATTTTTATATAAGGACATAAAGAGTTAGATAAACTTTGTGTCATTCTCAAGGTGCCTCTCACAAATAGTTTCCGAGGCAGCTGGCACTAGGAGTCAGTCTTCAAATTTCTAGTCCAGGGCATTTTTTATTTTTTCCCACAAAGCGTCATCAATTCTGTTTGTTTTAATGACATAGTAGCAAACTAATATTTTTATATGTAATTTTAAGAGAGCATTAATTTATGTAAGTACACTAGACTTCAAATGAATGATCATATACACATAATCCAGATAATTTTAATAGTAGAGATATCATTTTGTAGATTTGGATAGATAAATACATTTAGAATTTTACATAATTCATTACTTCAAGCTACTAAGTTGGAAAAACCCTAACACCTGTTAATTACATTATCAAGCTAGCTTGGAACCTGGGTGAAATCCCATCAATGGGCAGGTAAAACACAGGAAATCCTGAAGTTTTTAAGTGTTCAGGGGCAAAAAGGCAGGTATGAGAGACGGACAAGTTGTAAGGGGTCAATCATCCATTTAAACACATCATAAAAGCTGGAGTCATGAGGATTACTTCCATTTGCACTGTTATGGCTATATAGAACTTGTGAGGACTTCATTTATTAATCTAATTTTTTTTTTTTACCTGCTATGGGTCATGCACTATGCCCAGTGATGGGAGCACACAGAATAAGGTAGATTGTAGCCCTCAATTAGCTCATAATGTCCAAATGGAAAGAAATAGGTAAAGTCCAATATTTACAGTTTAATATAACAAATACTCTTATAGAGGTATATAAACATGCCATGGAAACCAGGAGATTAAATTTGCAGCTAAGTAAAGGAGATGTACAGGTCTTAACAAGTAGATAGCATTAGAGCAAAGCCTGCAGGATGAATATATCTCCAGGAACAGAAGACAAAAGAAGCTATTCTAGACAGAGAGAATTACTTATGTATTGGCACAGCTTGGGGTAGTCTCCAAAATAGTGGGAAGTTTTGTATGGCTGGTGCTTAGCTTGTGCTCATGACACAAAAGTAGCAGAATATTGGCTTGGATATATAAGTTATTGTAAAATTCCATTTATATAATGCTAAAGAACGGAGAGTTTGTCTGTAGTTGAAGGAAAACATTAAGATAATTTGGGAGAGTTGCAAGAATTATGTTTTAGATAAACACCTAGAGGCAAAATAGAGGATGCTCTGAAAAGTAAGATGAAATCTTACTGTTAGATTGTCAAATTATATGACATAAAGACAAAATAAATTATTTTAAATTTCATTTCAGAATCAAATGGTGATCCTCCATCTCAAGATCAGCAAGAGCTTTAAGACTTTTAGACAGTCATGAATACCAACACATTACAGCATTGGGGGTGATATAGTGGTAAATAAGAGCACCTACTCTAGATTAGGTATATTTCTAGATATACTCCTATTACTTGTGAAAGTGAATTAAACTCTCCATGCATGAATTCTTGTATGTAAAATGGGGAAAATTGTATTTTCTCCAAATGGCTGTTTTGAAGATTAAATGCATTATTACATGTGAAATGCTTAGATAATTACCAGGCACTTGATTCTCAATAATTCTAGCTGTAATTATTCCACTAGAACAGTGGTTTATGCCTGGGGCAATTTTCCTCCACAGGGGATGCTTGGTAATGTCTGGAGACATTTTATTTTAGATCACCACAACTAGGAGGGAGAGGTGTTACTATATATTCAAGTGGGTAGAGGCTAGGGATGCTTCTAAACAACCTACAATACACAGAACAGTCTGCCACAACAAAGAGTTATACACCTAAAATATCTCTAGTGCCTAGGTTAAGAAACCCTTCAATAGAAAATGCTATTTTTTTCTGCCTGAGTTACTCCATGACAGTCAGTTAGCAAACAACAGGCTGATTCCCTAAATTAAGTTAGATCCAAATATGATACTGAGTAAAAACGTGGAAAAGTTCCCAATACATTTTATCAGTAGCAGTACTTGCTGGAAGCACCAGAATTTTTATTTATTAATTTATTTATTTTTTATCAGAATGTAGGAAGCTTGTGGAATCTCCAGGAGATCCAGAGACCTGGGCGTGGTTGTATCAGAGCCAAGAACAAAGCAACAAGTTATGACGCATTCAGGAAAAGCCATTTCCAACAAAACAAAGGACTGCTACTTCCAACTGCTGCTTAGCATCTCTAACACTAGGCACCAACACCCAAGCACTTCCCTGCAGATGTCTTAGAAGAACCAGTTAGTTGCTTTTGCCCCTTGCTTGGTAAATTTGATTTCTTCCACATGGCCACCACTTAAAGATGCTTTCTTCCTTCTCCAAGCCTGATGTGTGAATAAATCTTATGGATAGAAGAGAGGTACCAAGAAAGCTCTAGCTGCAAGAGAATCTTGGAAATTAGATTTTGAGCTAATCAAATTGGTCTCCAATCTAATCTGTTTATCCTCCATTATGGACTGAAGCAATCTCAAGTTACTTTGGTGCTCAGCTAATATCCTAAATGAAGAATACCTTTATTGTGACCCAAAACTTCTCTCTTTAGGTGTATGACACCCTATGAGTTCTGCCTGCACTTTTCTATTTACTTTTATTAACAGGCCAGGCAGGTTTTAGGGCACACCTCATGCAATACATACCTTAATAATCAGGATTAATCATTCTACTCATCAGACTAAATATCTGAATTTCCTGTTCATTCAGACACAGCAGGGGCTTCACTGTTGAGTAAAGCATCTCTTATGAGTTGACTAACATCTCCCAAGAAAGATATATTTACAGTTCAAACCCCAAGTATCTCCAAATGTAACCTTATTTGTAAATAGTGTCTTTTCAGAGGTAATCAACTTAAAATTATGCACTTAGAATGAGTCCAACTCCAGTGTAATCTCTGTCTTTTTAAAAAGGTGAATTCATTATTTCATTTTATTATTTTATTTTTTAATTTTTTTTTTTAGAGACAGAATCTCACTTTGTCACCCAGGCTGGACTGCAGTGGCACCATCTCAGCTCCCTGCAACCTCCACCTCCTGGGTTCAAGTGATCCGCCTGCCTCAGCCACCCAACAAGCTGGGATTACAGGCGTCCACCACATGCCCAGCTAACTTTTGTATTTTTAGTACAGAAGAAGTTTTGCCATGTTGGCCAGAGTGGTCTTGAACTCCTGATCTCAAGGGATCTGACCGCCTTGGCCTCCCAAAGTGCTGGGATTACAGGTGTGAGCCACTGAACCCAGCCTAAAAAGGTGAAATTTTGACACAGAGAAAAGTCAATGTGAAATCACTCAGGGACAAGATTATCATGTGACTACAACGATGCATCTACAAGTCAAAAGAACATCAGGGATCACCAGAAAACATCAGAAGGTAGAAGACGCAAAAAATGAGAATTCCCACCTAGAAGAGTTAGAGAGAGCATGAACCTCCTGACTCCTTCATTCAGATTTCTACTGTCCAGTACTGTGAGAAAACAAATTTTTGTTGCTTTAAGTCCCCCAATTTCTAGCACTTTATTATGCTAATCTTAGGAAACCAATACAGCATTCTTTCCTCATGGTCCAAGGCCACTGAATCAACAAAGCATATAATTGTTACAGGACCAATACGTTCATGTGCAGTAAGAGACAAATACACAGAGACAGCGGGGTTTGCAACAGACAAGGAGTTTAATGGTCGCAGGGTGCCAAGCAAGGAGATGAGGGGAGATTCTTAAATCCATCTCCCGGAGGAGTTCAGGGGTGGAGTTTATAAGGGGATCATGGAAGGCAAGGGACTAGAAAATTGGGGTCACGGATTCACTGGAGTAAGAGAGATGAAATCATCCGGAAACAACATTCTTTGGTGGGTCAGCTTCTTGTGAGGTTCATCAGACCAGTTGACATCAGTAGTTTCATTGGTATGCCAGACCTGAAAGAATATATCAAAGAGAAAACTTAATGTTTCATAATGTTCACATTGTTATCTATAGAGCAGTTAAGGGAAACTAATCTAGGGTCTATGTGATTTTAGCACAGTAGGCACCAAGCAACAATGAGGAAGCAGATAGAGAGCAAGCTGACCTAATGATCACTGTGGAATGTGCTGCAAGCTTTATTTTCATTTCTCTCACACCCTTCTTCCTTGATTAATTATATAAAGTTTATAGAGACTATTTTATAATCATGTGGATGCAAAGCATTTGTCTCAGACTTGTAAATAAAAGCAGTGTTCTTCTATAGAACGGTAGGTAGGTGACCAATTACAGTGTTTAGGAAGTGTGATGAAGTAAGTAGAGACTACTCTTTTGAGAAATCTGGTAGCTACATGAGGGCTGGAGCTTGGGTCTCATTTATTGGTACATCTTCATAGGCTATAACAATGCCTGCAATTGGGAGATACTCAATACTTATGTTGAATTAAAAGTTGGCAAATAGAAAACGCTAAGACAGGTTTGATTTTAATATTAGGAGTGGTTGAAAGTTGGGTGTATTTATTCATGAAAGAAAGGAACCTATGTAGAGAAAGAAATTATAGTTGCAAATGACAAAATATAATTAACAAGCCAAGTGGGGGTATAGACAAAAGCAGCTAGAAGCAAAAGCCAGGTAGACTAGTTAGCTTCAGAAATGTGTCAGGATATTTCTTCTCTGACACATGAGGGAAAGAAGCATGAGCAGGTGAAATACAGATATAATTCGGAAGGCAGAAAGATGAAAGTTGGGAGAGTTCATACAGATTGGCTTGTAACTTCCTGGTAAAGTAGTGAGCTGGCAGCTTGCCAAAAAGAAATGGGCAGGGTGGAGGCATAGGGCTTGAGGAATATGGGCAAGATTTGGAATAGACACAGAAAAATTAAAAAGGTTGTTGATTAGTATTAAGTAAAAGGATTGCCAAACAGAATTGAGAGGCCAGCAGAGGTTAAAAATTAAACTTGTGTTGAAGACGATAAGCTCAGTTATGGGATTTTCCCTCACAGCAATTGGCAACCTAAGAGCAAATGCAGAGAAAATGGATTTTCAGGTTGGAGACTGTTGCGACAGGTGAGGCGGATGGTCAAGGGGGTGATGAATGAGAAGGTGCTACTAACAGTATATTTGAGATGATGGATGATGGGGTCCAGTGTGAGTAAGGAGGGGAGGTCTGCCAGGAGGGACTGATGAAGTTAGAGAACAAAGAGGGTTTGAGTGACCAGAGATTCAGTGAGGTGAAACAGTAGGTTTATTGGTAGTAAAGGATTAAGAGAGGGGAAAGAGTCAAAGGTTGTGGCTAGATGGAGAATTTCAGTGTTCCAATTTCTTAAGTGTAGCATTTATCATTATCAGAAAGCCTTTGCTAAAAGGGAAATGAGCACACTGTCCCACATTTCTAGGTCAGCACTTCTATTCCTATTGCTCACCTTCATGAAAAAAAAAAAAAAAACAGAAGTACCAGATATGAACTGGGTTAAGAAGCAGAATAGTTTACTAAATAAAGTTCAATATTAGTGGAAAAGTAAAAGAAAAGTCACTTAAAACTCATCTCCCCTTGTGATTAGAAGCTGAGAACTTTGTACACTAGCTGTCAAACTTTCCCTCTCCTGCCCTCTTTTCACCCTTCGAAAATACCAGTTGTTCTTTTGGCCTGTTTTTCATAATGCATTTGGTTTTTTAAAAAACTCCATATATTTTCAGATATTGGGTGTTTGACCTACACTAGAACAGAGCAATAATTGAACTCTTTCCCCTGAATCTCTGTAAACTTCACACAAATAGGTTTTCCAGACTGATCTTTGTTCCTAATATATATTTTTTGGTTCTTATAGTTTGGAATATGCTGTCTGTTAGTCAGTGTTACCAAGTAAATGATGACTTTCTATAAATGAACAAATTTCTAAATTCCAAAAGCAAATGATATAGTTGAACAAGTTTAAAATACAATTTGTTAGGAAGTTCTACTAAGCAAAACTTAACAAAAAATTGGAGTTTTAAAAATCCTAATAAATAGCATTATGCTTGGAATATAATTAGGGTGATCAAAAGTACTAATTCTATTTTGAGCTTATAATTTCTAACCAAACTGAAAATTTTAGAACTTATTGCCACAAAGATAATAATTTAGTAAATCAGATTCTAGTAGAAACTTAGACCTGAAAGTATTAAAATGGCCATATAATGACTGGCTACATTTGCAGAATAAGCTTATTTACCCAGCGGTGGCTAATGCCAGAAACAGTTAAATTCAATCTGCATATCTCAGCTAGTGATGTAACACTGGAAAAAAGGGTAATTGCCCAGTTGAATCAGGCTGAAACTGCTCCTTTGATCTTCTGTATATTTCTGTTCTGCAAAGTTTAAGAAGTATTGAGGATAATTTGCAAAAACCCAAAAGAGAAGAGAAAGGGTTCAAAAAATGGAGAAAGATAAGTGAAACAGAAATACAAAATTAACTTATGTATTCTAGAAAAGAGCAGAGTGAAGTGAGCCATGTTCACAACCTATAAATAATACCTCCTGGGTAACAACATAATGAAAGAAGGGAATTATTCATAGTCTCAGAAGACATGAGGACAAAGAGCAAAGACTGGAAGCTAAAGAAAGCAAAATATAGGTTAGATATTAGGAGCACCATATGAAAAGTGGCTTTCTCTTGTTAGCACAATGTGAATAAAATATTTTTGTACTATAACATAATTATCTGAGAGATTGAACAGTCTTTCAGAAAACATACATTCTTGTTTAATTGGTAAATTTATTCACATTTCTGAAACCACTTTAATCCAAAACCACTTTAATCTGAAAATTAACCAGTATGACAATTTCCACTTGCAAGTGAAAAAAAATAAACCCACAGACAAATCGCCTAAATAAATGGAAAAATATAGACATTTTTGAGAGAGATATCAGCAAAAAATTTAACCTTATCGAAAACATAGTAGTAAACACAGATTTACTACTATGTAAAAACTACAAGCAGACCCTTTGAAAGATGTTCAAGGAAAATTATTGAACTGTGCTATATACCATACAAGGTAGATAAAGTACAATAAAATTTAATTAGTTGTTTTAAAAGAGGGATACTTTCTGGAAGAAAACTCAGGGAAAGTTTAGCAAATGGAGAGAAAGTATAGCACTGAAGTTAAGAGAGTAGATTTGGAGTCGGAGGGACGTAGGTTTGAATCCCTACACCAGCACCTGCTATGTATCCTTGGATATAACTTGCCTGTATCCCAATACCCTTTCTACAAAATGAGAACACATAAACTGGAGGATTGTTGTGACTATTAAATTCCATAAGATAATAGGTGCAAAGTACTCCACACAGTAGCTGATAGCGTGCAGTGAATTGTCATCTTTGAAATGAGTGTTCTGGGAAATGGTGGTTAGAGGGAGAGGAGTTATAAGCAGTGAACACACATGGTAATGTGATCAGCCACCAGAACAAACTCCCTTTTTTCCCTCAGCACTTTCCGTTTCCTCTTCCCGTAGCCATTCATTTGCATTCTGGAGGCAAATCTAATTGTTAAGTGGGAACCATCTGTTTGGCAGAAAATCTTTCTCAATGGCAAAATCCATCAGAACTCCATAAAAATCTTTCTACGAAGTAAAGCAAAATAAAAAGTAAAATTTCACTTAGGAGAATGTGCTTGTGTTAATCACATTTAATTTTGGTAAGATATGGCTTGATAGTCTCTACTAAAACAGTATAAAGATTACTAATCAGTGAATTTAGGAACTAAAGTTTGAAATAAGTAGCAAAATAATAGAGGTCAATTTAGAGCTATGGGATATTTTCCTCAGATAAGACAGAGGTAACTATAGATTCGTGATCCCATAGCAATAAGAAAACATTCATAGCAAGCACACTTAAAGGTACATCTAACTGAAATAAGTGGCTGAGACCAGGATCAAACATTTTTTGAATCTGCAGTGGTGCCTTAATTAAGTATTTGCTTGAATTACTTTTCTGTAGTCATTATCATCCTTCTTACTTACCAGAAACAAGCCTCATGACTGGGTAGACAACAAATTGCTTCAAAATTTTCTTAAAATGTATTACTTCCACAAAAAAAGAGTAGAATTTCAGGTCTGAAAATTGTATTTAGTGGACCACATCAATGAATGCTTAAATTTATCCTTTTATTAATTACTCATGTGTCAGAGAAGAAATATCCTGACATGTTTCTGAAGCTAACTAGTCTACCTGGCTTTTGCTTCTAGCTGCTTTTGTCTATACCCCCACTTGGCTTGTTAATTATATTTTGTCATTTGCAACTATAATTTCTTTCTCTACATAGGTTCCTTTCTTTCATGAATAAATACACCCAACTTTCAACCACTCCTAATATTAAAATCAAACCTGTCTTAGCGTTTTCTATTTGCCAACTTTTAATTCAACATAAGTATTGAGTATCTCCCAATTGCAGGCATTGTTATAGCCTATGAAGATGTACCAATAAATGAGACCCAAGCTCCAGCCCTCATGTAGCTACCAGATTTCTCAAAAGAGTAGTCTCTACTTACTTCATCACACTTCCTAAACACTGTAATTGGTCACCTACCTACCGTTCTATAGAAGAACACTGCTTTTATTTACAAGTCTGAGACAAATGCTTTGCATCCACATGATTATAAAATAGTCTCTATAAACTTTATATAATTAATCAAGGAAGAAGGGTGTGAGAGAAATGAAAATAAAGCTTGCAGCACATTCCACAGTGATCATTAGGTCAGCTTGCTCTCTATCTGCTTCCTCATTGTTGCTTGGTGCCTACTGTGCTAAAATCACATAGACCCTAGATTAGTTTCCCTTAACTGCTCTATAGATAACAATGTGAACATTATGAAACATTAAGTTTTCTCTTTGATATATTCTTTCAGGTCTGGCATACCAATGAAACTACTGATGTCAACTGGTCTGATGAACCTCACAAGAAGCTGACCCACCAAAGAATGTTGTTTCCGGATGATTTCATCTCTCTTACTCCAGTGAATCCGTGACCCCAATTTTCTAGTCCCTTGCCTTCCATGATCCCCTTATAAACTCCACCCCTGAACTCCTCCGGGAGATGGATTTAAGAATCTCCCCTCATCTCCTTGCTTGGCACCCTGCGACCATTAAACTCCTTGTCTGTTGCAAACCCCGCTGTCTCTGTGTATTTGTCTCTTACTGCACATGAACGTATTGGTCCTGTAACAATTATATGCTTTGTTGATTCAGTGGCCTTGGACCATGAGGAAAGAATGCTGTATTGGTTTCCTAAGATTAGCATAATAAAGTGCTAGAAATTGGGGGACTTAAAGCAACAAAAATTTGTTTTCTCACAGTACTGGACAGTAGAAATCTGAATGAAGGAGTCAGGAGGTTCATGCTCTCTCTAACTCTTCTAGGTGGGAATTCTCATTTTTTGCGTCTTCTACCTTCTGATGTTTTCTGGTGATCCCTGATGTTCTTTTGACTTGTAGATGCATCGTTGTAGTCACATGATAATCTTGTCCCTGAGTGATTTCACATTGACTTTTCTCTGTGTCAAAATTTCACCTTTTTAGGCTCGGTTCAGTGGCTCACATCTGTAATCCCAGCACTTTGGGAGGCCAAGGCGGTCAGATCCCTTGAGATCAGGAGTTCAAGACCACTCTGGCCAACATGGCAAAACTTCTTCTGTACTAAAAATACAAAAGTTAGCTGGGCATGTGGTGGACGCCTGTAATCCCAGCTTCTTGGGTGGCTGAGGCAGGCGGATCACTTGAACCCAGGAGGTGGAGGTTGCAGGGAGCTGAGATGGTGCCACTGCAGTCCAGCCTGGGTGACAAAGTGAGATTCTGTCTCTGAAAAAAAAAAATAATAATAAAATGAAATAATAAATTCACCTTTTTAAAAAGATAGAGATCAAATTGGAGTTGGACTCATTCATGCCAACATTTTAAATGCTGAAAAGGTGTTCAATGCTTAAAAAGTGTTTTTTGAAATATATGTCAAAGTAGAAAATAGCCAAGAAAGATATAAATAAGGAAAGTAATAGAAAGCCTATAGTTGTATAAGTTGTACATTTATGACTATGTCATAAGAAAAATATGCTTAAACCAGATGCAAGCAGCACAAATCACAAGAAGAAAAATAGGTGGATTTCATTATAACAAAATTCTTAGTTTGTATTTCACAAAAGAGGCACTAGATACAGTGACCAGATACAAAGATCTCCTGCAAATCAATAAAATAAGACAGGAAATCACTAACAATGGGCATATTATTTGACAAATAATTCATAGACTGAAAAAACAAATAGCAAGGAAGTACCTTAGGAGATACTCTAGATTAAACGAACAAATACCACTTATCCCAATATAATGGCTAATAATTGAATAAGGAGTAAACACAAGTGTTATTAGACATGTAGAAACCCTAGTGAATGAGACTCTGGAATAAAGGAGGCATTGTAGAGCTATCTGGCAACTCTCAATTATATTAAATGTATGAAGTCCACATTAAGTGTTTGAAATTCCTGTGGCTATCCAATTGAATGGTTATGCAATTTCACTTCTTGGAAAATATCCCAGAAGTTTCCTCAGATAATATGATGGGACATTCAAGAAGACTTCATCACAGCTTTGCAGTAGTAGGCAATTGTATGGTATAGAGTTGTACATTTCAGGGGATTACTATGTAAGGAAGAGAAGTAAGTGGCTGGTGAGACAAACAGAAAAATGAATGCCGTAAAAGCAGCACTGAGTAGAAAAAAGACAGAAATAAATAGATAAAATTCTATAGCACAATAAAATTTACTCAAACAGAAATATGTGCATGAAAAACAATTCTATGTACCTTACATTTGTGCAATAATACAGATAATTCAAAGGATTTAAGACAAATAAATTAGAATTATTGGCTTTATGAGTAATGGGAGGAGTACAAGGATGGGAAGAAGAAGAGAGAAAGGGGGCAAATAATAAATATGAAAGAGAGACTTGCATGGCCAAGTGACAGTAAATGAGGAAAGTTATTAACTCAAGTTTCAGCATCTGTGGCTAAAAAGAACAAAAAATGTAAAAGAAAATAAGGAAAGAGAAAAATCATAAACAATATACTCACTAAAATTTGTTTTGCCATTTGACAGTTATTCAATGTAGAGTTTCATTATAATGGTCTTTAGTGTAGGAAAATGTGCCAGCCTTGTCAATTGTAGGAAATGGAAAAATGCTCAAACCAGTTTGAGACCATAAAATGTATATTGGACACTTTTTGGATATCTTCCCAAGTCTCAATGACACCTTTTCTCTGACAACTGCCATCTCCTCGTCCCTCCCCTCCACCCTATTTGTCTTATTAACTGGAGTGAGATTCTGGCAGCCAAACCATACCTAGGTGATTCAATAGGATTCTCTCTTCCGTGAATTGGGGATTAGGATCAGGAGACAAGGACAATGTCTACTTGCTCAGGAATTGACAAGATGTGACCTGGGGAATGTGTCAAGGGTTGTAAAAAAAAAATTAATATTTTTGGTCACCCTAAGCATTTTCCAGGCACATTGCTCTTTCCTGGAGAAATAACTCCAAGTTTGATTACTTTTTGCTTAGTAGAATTTTTTTTTTTTTTTTTAGCAAACTCTACTTTTCAACTTGTTCAGCTATACGAAGTAGGGAAGGTGCAGAGGTGCAGACAGGGAAAGTAGGAACGAGAGTACTGCCTCGGTTCCTGATCCCGAGTGATATGACCAGTTTCTCTCATATATTTCAGTAATCTTATGGTAAACTGTCTATTAAAAAAAAAGGCCTTTCTTAACCAGATTGCATTGATTTCTGTAATTCTCAACTGAATGAGTTTTGAGTAATATGGCATAGGCATCCAGTACTCATCGATATCCTATCTTATTTTCTCAAATCTTCAACACTATGATCTCTAAGCCCTTAAGTCTAAATATCCTGCTCTGGAATTTGGCTTGGGTTTTGATCTTATACGTTCAATTGTTTCCATGGCAGTTTTGGAAGCATATGACTATTTATTTAAGTGACAGAAAACAAATCCAAGTGCCTGCTTCAGATGAAAACATAAAAAACTGAGTAGATGTATTGGTTCATTGAATTCAAAGTCCAAGAATAGATCTGGGTTCAAGAACAGATAAATCTGAGTGCTGAAATGCCCTCATCAGTGAGGTGACACTTTTTCCTGTGGGGTCTGACTTCCTGTGTATGGGTATCTTTCCTAGGCAGCCTGTGGTGGCAAAGATGGCCAGAGCAACTATGTTATTATACAGTGAGAAACATCAGCAATTGCCTCTTTCATAATTACTGCAATGACTCTCAGTGGGTTGCATGTGTCAAGTGAATACTCCTGAACCAATTGTAGTGACTCAGATTGGCTGGTACAGGCCTTCGGGCTACCTCTGGAGCCAGAGTGTGGTTGGGAATAGCTCCACGCAAAACACATATACTCAGAAGGGTGGAAGGATGGTTTCTCTAAGGAAAATCAGAATGTGCTACAACAAAAGGGAGTCAATGGATGCTGGACCAACAAACACTATGCTAACTAAAATTGATCATTTTTCTCTCTCACCTAATAAGGTTTTATAATTTCACATTGAGGAAATCTCTTCTTAGTCATCACAGAAAGTAATGAAACCTGATTCAAACTTTAAATTTTTAATGGACTGTATAAATATATCACAAAAATTTTCCATGACCTCTCATATAATTATCTTACCAAGGGAAGAAAATAAAATAATATTATGTGGAGCAGTAGAGGCAGTTGTTCTTGCTATCTCAAGCAATTATGGGGAATTAAAAAAAAACCTTGAAAAATATTATTCCTTTTGAGACTTCTCAACTGAACATTTAAATAGCCTTGTAAAGAATAAGAAAAGACTAACACTTTAAACTTTTTTTTCCCCATGGGTAAAACAACAATTTTCGGCTTTGTTGTGGCTCTTAACTCTAAGCAGGTATCAGAATCTCCTGACCAGCTTTTACAAAGTGTACCTGTTTGGGCTTCATCATCATCAACCTTTGAAGAGTTTTTCATTACACTTACATTTTATTGCATCAAAAAAATTGCCCTAAACTTAGAAGCCGACAAACAAAATTACTGGATTTTTTTAAATTAATGCTTAGCTTAAATTTCATTTTATTTTCTTTTTCAAATATCTTAAGACGACATGAGATTAGTCCTTAATACAATTGTAAGTGCACAGTAGAGTACCATTAAATATAGGCCTTATGTTGTCTAGATCACTAGAATTTATTCATCTTGCACAACTGAAACATAATATCCATTGAGCAAGGGAAAGAAGTTAACTTGTAGACTTTTTAACATGAAAATGCAAGTAATTTCTGTGTAATAGGAAAAAAAACTCAAAGATTGCAAAGATCAGTGTCACTGTTGAACTTGAACCATGTTTGTTTTTCTAACATTGCCTGTAAATACCTACCCTTTCAAATGCTCTTTGGTTTTTTCACAAGTTACTAGTTATTTTATTAGTTAGTACATTAAATAAAACTTTTGACACGTTCTTTTTATATTTGTATGGGATTCATGATCATTTTAGCTTTTTGAAAACTATAGCTGAAAAAATAACTTTGCCCTTTACTGATTACTATATTTTTTACAGATTTTCACTCTCATAAAGAACTTTCAAATTCCTCAAATATTTTTTGTCTGTTTAACTAATTTAGAACAATTGATCATCTATATATTTTCCCATAATTTTAAGACTTAAAGGTAAATAATATAACATAATGACGTTCTTTTTTTTCCTTTAATATAAAAAAATTGGATTAAATTCGGGTCATGTAGGCCCGACACTTTAAAAACTCACTCATGCAATTGAGAAAACAAAAATTAAATGTCTTGTTGGCTTCAAATTCCTGCAATAGCAAAACATTTAAAGTAAAAATTAACATTTCCTCCAAAATATTTGAAGAAGGAGATACAGAAAACCATGCTACCACATTCAAATACTGTTCTTGTGTTCACTTCCATGTGTGTGAAAAAAAGCTGAAATAGAAGGGCAAATGTTATATGCCACCTGCACTTCTAGATAAGAGAAAATTTCATTTCCCAAAGAAATGCACTTATGTTTGAGTACATAAAAACAAAGGTTATTTTTGAACTTTTAGAATTACATTTTATAGATGGTTTACTATCTTCTTAAACATCGCATTTTTGACTCATCTGCCCCTTTAAAGGGACTCTTTCCTTCCTACAAGCAGTTTCTTTTACCATAATATTGCCATCCATCAGTACAAAGCAACCACACATAATGTGGTCATACAAAATTCTTGTTGGCATTTTTGAATTTTGATTTACTTTATTTTGTTTTCTTTTTCCCTTGTACTTAACTTCTCATTTCTTACAATACCTTTTCATCCTATTCTCCCTACACCTTGTTCCATATTAGACTGTGTTTGCTCAATTTTTTTTTAGATTTTTGTTTTTGCACTATTTAGTATGTTATGGGAAAATTCTACAAATTAATTTTATGCCATACAGCTATGGTTGGGAGTCTTATGCTTTGTGCATGTAAGATTGGAGTTGAACCACTCTATACATAAATGTGGAAAAATCTCAATACAATTTTGAAGAAATGAATACACGATAAGTGGAATGTCTTGTTATTATGCCTATCTCAGTTCTCTGTAGGATGCTTAAAACATCCTTGATAAACTGAATCAAATAGAAATTATATGTTATTAAGAAGAAGATATTTTTAAGTCATTTTCCTTAAAATTTCCCTATCTAGAGAATATATCTCTGTATTTGCTTTTGTTTATTACTTCTATGCAATGAAGATAATTCAGATTTTCTGTTTGACTGTCTACATAGCATTACAAATGTTACAAATAAAACTAAATTTGTAACTTTACAAGCTTCTACCCTAGAATTTCTTATGGTTTGCTTTAATTACTTTTTGATAGATCCAAAGAGAAGTTGATTTAATTGAAATTAGCTGCTAGTCCTCACTAAATGAATGTAAGAACAAAAATGTGACACATAGATAAATTTTATAAATTGAATGACAATTTTTAATTTTTTCATTTCTTCATCTTCTCTTCATTATTCTTTCTCTTTTCTCCTTTTGTTCTTCTGAATGACAATGTCCTAATCCTGATTAGCACTTAGCATAAAATTTAAATGCATAAAAGGAATGTTTAATATACTTAAAACTATATCAAATTCAAATAAATGCTTACTAATTACTGAGAATTGGCATAAACAAGGCATAGGGCCTCTTTCTTGCTTTTCTCCTTTTATTATATTGACTTGGAACAGTGCAACCTGTTACGATGTTAGTGGGGGGGTGGAGCCAAGATGGCCGAATAGGAACAGCTCCGGTATACAGCTCCCAGCGTGAGCGACACAGAAGACTGGTGATTTCTGCATTTCCGTTTGAGGTACTGGGTTCATATCACTAGGGAGTGGCAAACAGTGGGTGCAGGACAGTTGGTGCAGTGCACTGTGTGCGACCCGAAGCAGGGCGAGGCATTGCCTCACTTGGGAAGTGGAAGGGATCAGGGAGTTGCCTTTCCTAGTCAAAGAAAGGGGTAACAGATGGCACCTGGAAAATCAGGTCAGTCCCACCCTAATACTGCACTTTTCCAACGGGCTTGGAAAATGGCACACCAGGAGATTGTGTCCCACACCTGGCTTGGACGGTCTTATGCCCACAGAGTCTCACTGATTGCTAGCACAGCAGTCTGAGATCAAACTGCAAGGTGACAGCCAGGCTGGGAGAGGGGCACCCGCCATTGCCCAGGCTTGCTTAGGAAAACAAAGCAGCCAGGAAGCTCCAACTGGGTGGAGCCCACCAGAGCTCAAGGAGGCCTGCCTGCCTCTGTAGGCTCCACCTCTGGGGGCAGGGCACAGA
This sequence comes from Symphalangus syndactylus, assembly GCF_028878055.3. Lineage (NCBI taxonomy): Eukaryota > Metazoa > Chordata > Mammalia > Primates > Hylobatidae > Symphalangus > Symphalangus syndactylus. The sequence continues at coordinate 45,994,543 of NC_072432.2, forward strand.
CAAACAAAAAGCCAGCAGGAACCTCTGCAGCCTTAAATGTCCCTGTCTGACAGCTTTGAAGAGAGTAGTGGTTCTCCCAGCACACAGCTGGAGATCTGAGAATGGACAGACTGCCTCCTAAAGTGGGTCCCTGACCCCCGAGCAGCCTAACTGGGAGGCACCCCCCAGTAGGGACAGACTGACACCTCACTTGGCCAGGTACTCCTCTGAGACAAAACTTCCAGAAGAACTATCAGACAGCTGAATTTGTGGTCTCATGAAAATCCGCTGTTCTGCAGCCACCGCTGCTGACACCCAGCCAAACAGGGTCTGGAGTAGACCTCTAGCAAACTCCAACAGTCCTGCAGCTGAGGGTCCTGTCTGGTAGAAGGAAAACTAACAAACAGAAAGGACATCCACACCAAAAACCCATCTGTACATCACCATCATCAAAGACCAAAAGTAGATAAAACCAAAAAGATGGGGAAAAAACAGAGCAGAAAAACTGGAAACTCTAAAAAGCAGAGCACCTCTCCTCCTACAAAGGAACGCAGTTCCTCACCAGCAACGGAACAAACCTGGACGGAGAATGACTTTGACAAGTTGAGAGAAGAAGGCTTCAGACAATCAAACTACTCTGAGCTACGGGAGAAAACTCAAAACAATAGCAAAGAAGTTAAAAACTTTGAAAAAAAATTAGACGAATGGATAACAAGAATAACCAATACAGAGAATGGCTTAAAGGAGCTCATGGAGCTGAAAGCCAAGTTTCGAGAACTACGCGAAGATTGCAGAAGCCTCGGTAGCTCATGCGATCAACTGGAAGAAAGGGTATCAGTGATGGAAGATGAAATGAATGAAATGAAGTGAGAAGGGAAGTTTAGAGAAAAAAGAATAAAAAGAAATGAACAAAGCCTCCAAGAAATATGGGACTATGTGAAAAGACCAAACCTACGTCTGATTGGTGTACCTGAAAATGACGGGGAGAATGGAACCAAGTTGGAAAACACTCTGCAAGATATTATCCAGGAGAACTTCCCCAATCTAGCAAGGCAGGCCAACATTCAGATTCAGGAAATACAGAGAACGCCACAAAGATACTCCTCGAGAAGAGCAACTCCAAGACACGTAATTGTCAGAATCACCAAAGTTGAAATGAAGGAAAAAATGTTAAGGGCGACCAGAGAGAAAGGTCAGGTTACCCATAAAGGGAAGCCCATCAGACTAACAGCTGATCTCTCGGCAGAAACTCTACAAGCCAGAAGAGAGTGGGGGTCGATATTCAACTTTCTTAAAGAAAAGAATTTTCAACCCAGAATTTCATATCCAGCCAAACTAAGCTTCATAAGTGAAGGAGAAATAAAATACTTTACAGACAAGCAAACGCTGAGTGATTTTGTCACCACCAGGCCTGACCTAAAAGAGCTCCTGAAGGAAGCACTAAACATGGAAAGGAACAACCGGTACCAGCCACTGCAAAAACATGCCAAATTGTAAAGACCATCGAGGCTAGGAAGAAACTGCATCAACTAACGAGCAAAATAACCAACTAACAGCATAATGACAGGATCAAATTCACACATAACAATATTAACTTTAAATGTAAATGGGCTAAATGCTCCAATTAAAAGACACAGACTGGCAAATTGGATAAGGAGTGAAGACCCATCAGTGTGCTGTATTCAGGAAACCCATCTCACGTGCAGAGACACATATAGACTCAAAATAAAGGGATGGAGGAAGATCTATCAAGCAACTGGAAAACAAAAAAAGGCAGGGGTTGCAATCCTAGTCTCTGATAAAATAGATTTTAAACCAAGAAAGATCAAAAGAGACAAAGAAGGCCATTACATAATGGTAAAGGGATCAATTCAACAAGAAGAGCTAACTATCCTAAATATATATGCACCCAACACAGGAGCATCCAGATTCATAAAGCAAGTCCTGAGTGACCTACAAAGGGACTTAAGCTCCCACACAATAATAATGGGAGATCTTAACACCCCACTGTCAACATTAGACAGATCAACGAGACAGAAAGTTAACAAGAATATCCAGGAATTCAACTCAGCTCTGCACCAAGTGGACCTAATAGACATCTACAGAACTCTCCACCCCAAATCAACAGAATATACATTTTTTTCAGCACCACACCACACCTATTCCAAAATTGACCACATAGTTGGAAGTAAAGCTCTCCTCAGCAAATGCAAAATAACAGAAATTATAACAAACTGTCTCTCAGACCACAGTGCAATCAAACTAGAATTCAGGATTAAGAAACTCACTCAAAACCGCTCAACTACACGGAAACTGAACAACCTGCTCCTGAATGACTACTGGGTACATAACGAAGTGAAAGTGGAAATAAAGATGTTCTTTGAAACTAATGAGAACAAAGACACAACATACCAGAATCTCTGGGACACATTCAAAGCAGTGTGTAGAGGGAAATTTATAGCACTAAATGCCCACAAGAGAAAGCAGGAAAGATCCAAAATTGACACCCTAACATCACAATTAAAAGAAATAGAAAAGCAAGAGCAAACACATTCAAAAGCTAGCAGAAGGCTAGAAATAACTAAAATCAGAGCAGAACTGAAGGAAATAGAGACACAAAAAACCCTTCAGAAAATTAATGAATCCAGGAGCTGTTTTTTTGAAAAGATCAACAAATTCGATAGACTGCTAGCAAGACTAATAAAGAAGAAAAGAGAAGAATCAAATAGATGCAATAAAAAATGAAAAAGGGGATATCACCACTGATCCCACAGAAATACAATCTACCATCAGAGAATACTATAAACACCTCTATGCAAATAAACTAGAAAATCTAGAAGAAATGGATAAATTCCTCGACAAATACACCCTCCCAAGACTAAACCAGGAAGAAGTTGAATCTCTGAATAGACCAATAACAGGCTCTGAAATTGTGGCAATAATCAATAGCTTACCAACCAAAAAGAGTCCAGGACCTGATGGATTCACAGCCGAATTCTACCAGAGGTACAAGGAGGAACTGGTACCATTCCTTCTGAAACTATTCCAATCGATAGAAAAAGACGGAATCCTCCCTAACACATTTTTTGGGGCCAGCATCTTTCTGATACCAAAGCCTGGCGGAGACATAACAAAAAAAGAGAATTTCAAACCAATATCCTTGATGAACATTGATGCAAAAATCCTCAATAAAATACTGGCAAACTGAATGCAGCAGCACATCAAAAAGCTTATACAGCATGATCAAGTGGGCTTCATCCCTGGGATGCAAGGCTGGTTCAACATTCGCAAATCAATAAATGTAATCCAGCATATAAACAGAACCAAAGACAAAAACCACATGATTATCTCAATAGATGCAGAAAAGGCCTTTGACAAAATTCAACAACACTTCATGCTAAAAACTCTCAACAAATTAGGTATTGATGGGCCCTATCTCAAAATAATAAGAGCTATCTATGACAAACCCACAGCCAATATCATACTGAATGCGCAAAAACTGGAAGCATTCCCTTTGAAAACTGGCACAAGACAGGGATGCCCTCTCTCACCACTCCTATTCAACATAGTGCTGGAAGTTCGGGCCAGGGCAGTCAGGCAGGAGAAGGAAATAAAGGGTATTCAGTTAGGAAAAGAGGAAGTCAAATTGTCCCTGTTTGCATATGACATGATTGTATATCTAGAAAACCCCATTGTCTCAGCTCAAAATCTCCTTAAGCTGATTAGCAACTTCAGCAAAGTCTCAGGATACAAAATCAATATACAAAAATCACAAGCATTCTTGTACACCAATAACAGACAAACAGAGAGCCAAATCATGAGTGAACTCCCATTCACAATTGCTTCAAAGAGAATAAAATACCTAGGAATCCAGCTTACAAGGGATGTGAAGGACCTCTTCAAGGAGAACTACAAACCACTGCTCAATGAAATAAAAGAGGATACATACAAATGGAAGAACATTCTATGCTCATGGATTGGAAGAATCAATATCGTGAAAATGGCCATACTGCCCAAGGTAATTTATAGATTCCATGCCATCCCCATCAAGCTACCAATGACTTTCTTCCCAGAATTGGAAAAAACTACTTTAAAGTTCATATGGAACCAAATGAGCCTGCATCACCAAGTCAATCCTAAGCCTAAAGAACAAAGCTGGAGGCATCACACTACCTGACTTCAAACTATACTACAAGGCTACAGTAACCAAAACAGCATGGTACTGGTACCACAACAGAGACATAGATCAATGGAACAGAACAGAGCCCTCAGAAATAATGCTGCATATCTACAGCTATCTGATCTTTGACAAACCTGACAAAAACAAGAAATGGGGAAAGGATTCCCTATTTAATAAATGGTGCTGGGAAAACTGGCTAGCAAAATGTAGAAAGCTGAAACTGGATCCCTTCCTAACACCTTATACAAAAATTAATTCAAGTTTGATTAAAGACTTACATGTTAGACCTATAGCCATAAAAACCCTAGAAGAAAACCTAGGCAATACCATTCAGGACATACGCGTGGGCAAGGACTTCATGTCTAAAACACCAAAAGCAATGGCAACAAAAGCCAAAATTGACAAATGGGATCTAATTAAACCAAAGAGCTTCTGCACAGCAAAAGAAACTACCATCAGAGTGAACAGGCAACCTACAGAAGGGGAGAAAATTTTTGCAACCTACTCATCTGACAAAGGGCTAATATCCAGAATCTACAATGAACTCAAACAAATTTACAAGAAAAAAACAAACAGCCCCATCAAAAAGTGGGCAAAGGACTTGAACAGACACTTCTCAAAAGAAGACATTTATGCAGCCAAAAAACACATGAAAAAATGCTCATCATCACTGGCCATCAGAGAAATGCAAATGAAAACCACAATGAGATACCATCTCACACCAGTTAGAATGGCTATCATTAAGAAGTCAGGAAACAACAGGTGCTGGAGAGGATGTGGAGAAATAGGAACACTTTTACACTGTTGGTGGGAGTGTAAACTAGTTCAACCATTGTGGAAGTCAGTGTGGCGATTCCTCAGGGATCTAGAAGTAGAAATACCATTTGACCCAGACATCCCATTACTGGGTATGTACCCAAAGGACTATAAATCATGCTGCTATAAAGACACATGCACACGTATGTTTATTGCGGCACTATTCACAATAGCAAAGACTTGGAAGTAACCCAAATGTCCAACAACGATAGACTGGATTAAGAAAATGTGGCACATATACACCATGGAATACTATGCAGCCATAAAAAATGATGAGTTCATGTCCTTTGTAGGGACATGGATGAAACTGGAAACCATCATTCTCAGTAAACTATCACAAGGACAAAAAACCAAACACCGCATGTTCTCACTCATAGGTGGGAATTGAACAATGAGAACTCATGGACACAGGAAGGGGAACATCATACTCCGGGGACTGTTATGGGGTGGGGGGAGGAGGGATGGACAGCATTAGGAGATATACCTAATGCTAAATGATGGGTTAATGGGTGCAGCACACCAACATGGCACATGGATACATATGTAACAAACCTGCACATTGTGCACATTACCCTAAAACCTAAAGTATAATAATAATAAAAAAAGATGTTAGTGGGTTAACTTAATGTGTACTATGTAGATTACTCCTAGAAAGAGATTTAAAGCATCCTGTTTATTACTACTGGATTACAGAGATAGATGCAGCTGCTAATTTATTAGCACTTTGACATATGCAATAACTGAAAACAAGTTTAGTTTAAAGATTTTCTTACACAAATGCACAAGAAAGGACTCTTTTATTCAGCAGAATTTCTATAGAGATGATATTCATGTGTGAACGAGGCAGCCACCAAAATAGCAAACTTTGAATTTCTGCTTGTAATAACATTTTCATCCTCTTTCATCCCACAATTTTCACTTCATTCTCTTCTTTTCTTTCCACTTTTATTTTTGGTTCAGGGCTACATGTGCAGGTTTGTTACATGGGTAAACTGCGTGTTGCTGAGGCTTGGTTTACAAATGATTCTGTCACCAATATAGTAAGCATAGTACTCCATAGGTAACTTCCAACCTATGCCCCCCTCCCACCTTCCCCCCTCAAGCAATCCTAGTGTCTATTGTTTTGTTCCCATTTTTATGTCCATGTGTATTCAATATTTAGCTCCCACTTATAAGTGAGAACATGAAGTATTTGATTTTCTGTTCTTGCATTAGTTCACTTAGGATAATGGCCTCCAGCTACATCCATGTTGTTGCAAAGAACATGACTTTATTATTTTTCATGGCTACGCAGTATTCCATGGTGTACACATACCACATTTTCCCTTTCCAGTCTACCGTTGATGGGTATCTTGGTTGATTCCATGTCTTTGCTATTGTGAATGGTGCTGTGATGAGAATAAAAGTGTGTATGTCTTTTTGATAGAAAGTTCCAAATGAAAATTTCCCTGTATGATATTTGTACTAGAAGATAAGTTTTACAAGGGAGCATGTGTGTAAATTTACTGTTTTAATGATTACCAACATCTAGCACACACCCTGTCCCAAAAAGTTACTTCATACCTGTGTGGTTTTGGGGTTTCTGTAATAATTGAATAAATCAACAATGAATAATAAAAATAAACAGAAACCATTACAACTGTAATATTTTAGACACAGAGAGGTATAGGTTTTTCTAGAGAATTGTATTTTTAAATCCACTTTCTGAAGTTTTAGATAATGGTAGCTAATGTGTGCTATTAATTCTATTAAATGTCCTTCGTAAATGTGAAAGTGTTGTTTCTATAATTTATATTTTGCTATACTTCTGAGAGTAATCTAGTGTTAGATTTCTCTTATAAATCATCAACATTTTTAAATTGAAAGTTTAGCCTTGCTTTGTATATATTTTATTATTCTAAATCCCTTTGATGGTACAATATGAACTCCAGCAGGCATATCATTTATTTGTGCATCATATTCATGGCAGAAACAACATTGGCTGTATAATCTTTAGTCTTTACCAGTTTTCAAAATGTAAAAGTCATTTTGGTAATTATATGATTACAGATATATGCATATACATGCATATACTACATAAATATATATGTTATGTACTTTATATATTATTTATATCTTATGTGATTGTGTGTATATTAGAATGTATTATGATACAAATCAAAGCATGTCTTATTATATATTATTTTTGTAAAATAAATGTCTCCATATGAATATACAGAGAATGTCACAGTTCTGGTTAAATTCTAAAACTTATTTTTTACTTTATAACATGTGTTTTGCCTAATTAGGTTGGGTGGCTACATTTATTGTAAGTGGATTTAATGTCAAATAATATGACATTGAACATTAAATTAATGGGGCAATTTACATGTGAACTTTAAGAGGAGATCAAATAAGCCATAAGATAAAAATACTATAAATTTTATTACCAATAATTACTTAATAAATTGACCAGAAAAGAATACAAATTGCTCATTGCTGTCCGCTGCTGAGCTGTCAAAAAAAGAATAAAATATTACAGGACAGTTTTCGGATTATCTTAATATGAAAATTTAGGCTGGGTATAGAGTACAGGCTTTAAATACATGATGTTGTTTCTACACAATACACCCTGGCAAGTAATAGATTGATGCATAAGGCCATGGGCAGCAGTTACTTGGCAGCTGGCTTCCTACATTCATCATGTAGAAAAACTGCTGATTGTGTTTTGGTTTTTCACCAGTATACACAAACACAAGTATGAATTGTCATCCAAAGCAGCATCTTTGAAAAGATAGGTCACTGATCTCCCCCAAGGAAAGCTTTCATGAAAATATTTCTTTTAAACACTTACTTTTGGGTTCATTTTGACATAACTGTCCTATCATGTTTGAATCAAAAGTTCTATTTTGTTATGGTTACACTGTCAGCTTTACGCTGGCATTCCGAAGTAATTCATACTTTTCAACCATTGAATAGAAGGGGCGAATACTTTGGAATTAAATGATATTAACAAAATACTATAGAAGTGTAAGTGGTTTACATATCACACATTGCTTATGCAATTTTTTCAGTATTAGTACTTCTAAACATAGTAGTAACACGAATTTTAAATTAAATATATTAATAAATAGAGACAAACCTTATATGAACCAATATTAATGTCTGAAATCTTTCTTCCTCGAGATTCAAAAAGGAGCCTTTCTCAAGAAATTTTCAGTATGCATGTGAATTTAAGACAAACACAGGCCAGGCACAGTGGTTCACACCTGTAATCCCAGCAACTTCGAAGGCCAAGGCAGGCAGATCATGAGGTCAGGAGTTTGAGACTAGCCTGACCAACATGGTGAAACCCTGTCTCTACTAAAAATACAAAAATTTGCTGGGCGTGGTGACATGCTCCTGTAATCCCAGCTACTCAGGAGGCTGAGGCAGGAGCGTCGCTTGAACTTGGGAGGCAGAGGTTGCAGTGAGCTGAGATCACGCCACTGCACTCCAGCCTGGATGACAGACCAAGACTCCGTTTCAGAGAAAAACAAAGACAAACACACACAAAAATGCTAAATAGTAATATGATTGATTCATAAAAATTGAATACTAATAAATTTGAAGTATAATGTGCCTGTACAAGATTAACCAGCAAAAGAAAGGGTCAGATGTTTATTAGCAATGTGAGTTAAGACTCTTGCCTGAAGATTTGTAATCAAGGAAGAAATTGGTGTGTCAAGAGAAAAGAGCAGTTTGATTGGTAGATATTGAAGGAATATTATTTCAGGAGTCTATAAAAATGTTTCAAAGAATGAGTGTTAAAATGTTCAGAAAAGGTGGTGAAGATCATGTTTATAATAATTTGGCCAGAGTTGAGGGTTCCAAAGATGAAGTTGTATGAGTAATAGTCTAGAAAACTAGTTTGCCATAAAACTATATGGAACATGAAATTCCAGGTTGAAGAACAGTAGTAAGACTGTTGGATAGTCTAGGAGTGAGAAACCAACTTGTGCTTACATCAATGAATAATGGAAGGTAACGGACTTAAAGAAATAGTATTACAACTGCTCAAAATGGATGACCTGTAACTCACTGGATATATGAGTACATGGAGAAAGAGAAGTGAAAAAACCACAAGTTTTTTTGCCTGGCAACTGAGATATGAGGAATAGCAATAACTTCCACACTATGTATAAGAAACAAAGCTAATAAAAATGGTAACAATGATAAATATTACCTTTTATAAGACCTTTGTTATAATAACATATAATTATTCAATTGAATTAATACATGTATGGTATTTTTAAATTTAAGACAAGCACCTATTGTAATATTAAGTCTTCTACCACATGGAACAACATTTTCAGAATAGAGACATTGTTAATAGTAATATAACTACAAATTATTGAGTATTTATTTTGTGCCCACTACTATGAGACACACTTATTTTGTATACCTCATTTGATTCTTACGAATATTTTGAGCTATCATTATCCCTATTTTTCAGATGTGGACTGAAGTGAAAATTTCATAGCTGAGTAAGAATAACAATATAGTACTGAATTCCATAGAGAATTCATATATCTGTTTTGTTCATTTAGTACCTAGTTTAGTGTTTGTCATTTAGTAAGTGCTCAACAAATATGTGTCAAGAAAAAAATAAATTAAAAATTATGATTATGCTAGTAATGATAACAGCTGACACTGAGTGGTAAGTGCTATGTTTATAAGTGATTTACAGATATCTAGCATTATAAAACTGACTAATATTTTGGATTAAAAACAAAAATAGTCTGAAGTTCTTTAACGTGTTCATAGTGAATGCACAGATAACATTTTCAGGCAGTGTGCCCTTGTGCTGGCACATATGCGCACCCACACACAGACTTAGGGAACATGATGAGCTGCAACATTGAAACTAGATCAGTTTTCTCTCATTTTGCTACAAATAAGGGAAAACCCAAGTATTAAGAAGAGGTTGATGAACATATTGCCTCCAAAGCTAAGTAAATAGAACATGCTTTATACTGTAATTCAAGATTGTGAAGGAGACAGATGTTCCAAAGATTTCAAGCATCAGGAGAATACTCAGTCTTATAGTCAATTTTTAGAGTTAAGATGTCTGAATCTCAAATATCTATTTGGTAATAAGGAAAGAATAAAACAGGTAAAAATAGCAAGCTACCACCCAGAGTACAAGACTGCCTTGGTGTTCTTCCTCCCTCCTTCCTATTCAACAGCTGGGGATACGGAGTGAAGAGAGTAACTTAGGTGATAACTTGATCAGAGAAATAATAACTTTGATTCCTCAGACAAAATTCTCCATTACTTAGCAGTGATATATACACACATTCTATTGACCAAAGACAAGGATTGTAGTACCTGAATTACATTTATACATATGCTACAAGTTCTGCTGTAAATTTAACTTCTATTTCAGTAATTTGGGATTCCACCTCATGAAAATTTTTAGAATATCCATACGACTATGGTATTTCAATTTTTCTTTGATAGTTTGAGGCCAAATGGGCAACAAATGGGAAACTTTGTCAGTCAAAGCAGTCTGACTCAAATAGTTTGGAGCATGCATTCAAAACCAAAAGGCATGCAGTTAGATTTACTCAAAGAGGGATGTAAGTTAAGAAAGCCAGGGGATAACAATGAGAGGACTGTTAGAACCTAGTCAGGACAGCTTGCCATACATAAAGAATTCTGTCCATCACTCACAAAAGTCTCCTTGAATCCCTGTGTAACTATGGTGGGACTGAATGTTGAACATGAAGAGAAATCTATACTCAACATGTGAAGTATCTCAACCACCACAAAATTAATAAACTCAGTGAGGTAAATAAGCAATTAGTTGGAATTGGTCAAAATAGGTTTGTTGTCAATTGAACATTTTGACTATTTGGGTCAGAACAGACAAAAATTTGACATGACAAAAAATGAAAACAGAGTTATATATTAACATAGTGGATATTTGTTAGAATTAATTGAAGTTCAGAGCAAAATAATTATTTGAATTTGGTCATTAAGTAAAACAAAAAACCGATGATCTAAAAATGTCCATTTAAAAAAATACTGAAAAAGGTACATAATTAATCAAATTTCCATTTATTTATATGTAAACATACTGTATGTTTCATTTGTTTAAATGCATTTTAAAAGATATGAAAAATTGTTGGGTGTGATGGTTCACGCCTGTAATCCCAGCACTTTGGGAGGCTGAGATGGGTGGATCACCTGAAGTCAGGAATTTGAGACCAACTTGGCCAACATGGTAAAACCTGTCTCTACTAAAAATACAAAAATTAGCCAGGCATGGTGACATGCTCCTGTAATCCCAGCTACTCCGGAGACTGAGGCAGGAGAATCGCTTGAACCTGGGAGGCGAAGGTTGCAGTGAGCCGAGATTGCGCCACTGCACTCCAGCCTGGGCAACAGAGTGAGACTCTGTCTCAAAACAATAAATAAATAAAATAAAAATAAAAGGTATGAAAAATAATTTGTTGGAAATTTAAAATCTTCACTGAAAAAAATTATTTAATCTCTGCTATTGTGATATCATAAGACTATTAAATATATCTTTTACCATGGCCTCACTTCAATTATGATATAGCCTTTTATTTTTAGATGGGTCATTCATAATTTTAAAGATAGCTTATTATAATTTAAAAGGGGGCAGGATATGAAACCAATTAGGTAAAATTAGAAAACAAAATGTGTGAAGATAAATATGAGAAAAAAAAGATATAGTATAATACTAGAAACATATATTATCAAATAAAAGTGATTTTAAATTGTAGTTCAGATATACCTATATACATGCAGTTTCAGAAGAAGTATGTATAGGAAACAATCTTATAAAAAAATAACAAGGAGAAAAGATAATGGGATTCTTTTTTTTTTTTTTTTTTGAGATGGAGTCTCGCTCTGTCACCCAGGCTGGAGTGCAGTGGCTCAATCTCGGCTCACTGCAAGCTCCGCCTCCCAGGTTCACGCCATTCTCCTGCCTCAGCCTCTCCGAGTAGCTGGGACTACAGGTGCCCGCCACCACGCCCGGCTAATTTTTTGTATTTTTAGTAGAGACGGGGTTTCACCGTGGTCTCAATCTCCTGACCTCGTGATCCGCCCGCCTCGGCCTCCCAAAGTGCTGGGATTACAAGCGTGAGCCACCGCGCCCGGCAAGATAATGGGATTCAAAAGAAGAACCAGCATTGCAATATTTTTTATAATTTTTATATGAAATTAGTTACATCATTGTAAATTGTATCACTTTATTGACAATCAGATTATATGAACTAATGATTAAACTGGAAGCTTGAGATACATTTTGATGTCAGGAAACCATATATGATTAGAAAAAAAATACAAAGCCACCCTTTGTAACTAGTAGAGCTCTCCATGTTTTTGTTTTTCCTTTATTTTCATGTAAAATTATTCCTGAAATATTTCTATACATCACAGGAAGAAATATGCCTTTTCCTTTTTACAAAACTGATCAAGAACTTTGGGCTCCTGGAATGCCATGGAGAATGGGATGGAATGAGGATTAGAATTCAGTAGAGGATTTTGAAAACCCAAAGAATAGAAAATGTTCCCATTTAATCAGACTTAGGTTTTTAATCGATTTGGGGATAAGAACAGCAACGCTTTTGTTTGCTGTTCCATGTCTTTAAATAGTCTAGTGGGAGGAAATCATCAAAGTGTATTCTGTAAATGTGGAATTAACAAGGCAAAACTAAAGGCACTTAGGTTTGCATCGTAAATTGTGGCTATTGACTAAATTGCCTAGAGAAAGTTCTAATCTGCCTTTCTGGTTATCTAATAAGTTAACCTTTCCCATTTCCCAATTGGAAAATATTGGCTCAGCTTTGTCAACATATCTAGTGCCAATCAAATGGAAGTGTTAGCTTATTTCCATAAAAACAATATTTTGGCAGAAACTATTCTCATGTATATAAAAATTTAGAATCTCATGTGAATGACATTTTAATTTAAAATAAATCTGTTTGAGTATTTATGTCAACTTTGTCTACATAAAAGTCTACTTTTCTATGTAGAAATAAAGTGATTATGGGAAATTATACTACTTTGGAGATGTAAAAGATTGGTTTTTGAAAGAATACTTAACAGCAGATTTTCTTCCTAAGATGTCACTTTTTAAAAAGCATCAAAGCCTTAATCTTTCCTTATTTTATTGAAACAAGAGTGGTTAGTAGCACTTGACTGAGTTTTGTACAATTTCTATATATATGTAATTCCACAGCTTTTTATTGCATGCACTTAACTTTTATGTTCCGGAATGACTTAACTATGATTACTGTAAATATCAGAAGTTGAGTGTCAGCTGGTATTTAGATTTATAATCTAATTTATACTACAATAAGATTGTCTATTATTTGGCTAAAAGAAAATCTTTTACATTTTGCATTTGAATTAGTATTTGATAAATAGGAAAAAGCATTTACATTCTTACCTGTCTGTAATTTTAATAGAAAAAGCTAATTTGTTTATTTATACCTATGTACTAAATTCTGTATCCTGGATGAAATAGTTTCACACATTAAAGTTAAAAATAATGTGACATAAATTTTAGGCAAATGAATGACTGAAATTGAAGAATATGTTTATTTTCTTGTGTCTATTTTAAGACTAAGAGGAAAAAGCCCTTGATTTCATTCTCCAAGTTAGATCACATGATTTATGAGATAAAATAAGGAATTTCTTTTATAAACTTTGGGTTAAAACCTCTTGAAATAGGATAGGATTTTGTGCTTTAAGATGCGATATGGCTGAGGTGCCTCTGATCTTGCATAATTAAAAATTTTGCTTTATATATTGTCTTAGGGTTTATTAGTGTATATTATGCTAAACAAACTTCACAACAAAATTTGTTAACCTGAATTCAGGAAAACACTTTTTCATTTTCTATAATGTCTTAATTTTTCCTATTTGTCTTGAAATGAGAATCAAGTTTGTGGCATCAGAGCAAACAACTTGAATGTTCATATTGATCCTAAAACAGAAAATAAAGACTTATTCCTGCCTTATTATGTGTTCATTAGACACAGCTGACTCTAATTAGGACAACACTGAAGAAACACTTTCTTTACTGTTGTTCAACTTTTCTACTTCACAATCTATGTAGCTCAGCATGCCTTTATTGGTATTACCGGCCTCATGAAGTTTAAGTTTCTAATATCATAGTTAATTTTTAAATCGAATACAATGAGGGTTGCTGCTTTCTATTACATTCAGTGAGCCATTTAGCTATCATGAATAAATTATACGTAAGTGTACATTTTACTAGATAACCTTTATTCCACATGTCTTCGATATTGATATTTAGTAATTTTCATATGTGTGTATATATATATATATATATATATATATATATATATTACATACAAGCAGTTTTTAACCTGATGCATGGTTGTTGCAGTGTCTCTTATTTTTGAACTTCCAGCCCTCTTCTCATCAGATCTACAAAAGAAATTAGTATTTCCCAAATTGTGATCGAAGAATACTGGTTTATATAAGATTTTGATAATTTTTAGCAAAATAAGAAAAAAGTTTTTCTAAGGCTAAATTCATTTAACTTATTTTTAGCATTATATTTCTTCTATGAAAAAAGTATTCATAATACATATAAATTGTAGTAAATTATTTTTCCTAAATTAGGAATTTTGGGAAAATAAAATGCTGGCAATTCTATACAGGACTAGCAACAATTCCTTTCTTCCTTCCTTTTCCTCTTCTTCCTCCAGGAACAACTATTGGGCTAATAAAGTTTTTCAGGTTTTATTTTTTAAAAAAGATTGTTGACTGAAAATGAGGCTGCCTTAATGGTCTTGAGATGAGTGGAAAGGTCTGACAAAGACAGATAAAAAATGTTGATGATACTGGAATCATTCCCTCAAAGAAGGCCTGGGAGATTTTACCCGAATGCCCTGAAAGCTTAAAGGACTGGTTTTCCATAGAGAGGAAGTTGCGGGAATGGTGAGAAATTCTAGCAAGAACCTGTAACTTGGCAGGAAGTTGTAAATATTTGGGAGGAAGAAAATATAGCAAAGGCCTCAGCTTGAGTCTAAGAAAGATTTGCAGAGGAGTGGATTTGTCTAGTGACCAGGTACTCCAAGTCTCCTAAAGCATATTTTCTTAGAGGCTGAGACGCCTCCTGAGAAAGAATTCAAACCTTATCCGCCGCATATAGTAAAATTTGTTGCAACAATTGTCAAATTTAAGTGGACAAAGCACATTTTCCAAATGATTGGAAAGTTTTTATTACTACTTTCTATATTGTGTCTTTAGCATTGTGGAAATAAAACCAAATTTGTAAGTTTTTGCTCTTTTAATTTGGTGATTGTTTTCTGCAGACTTCAATTCTGTTAAATGTTATACTGGAAAATCTAATGTATTCTTTGTGGCATACGAGGCTTAGTGAATATTTGTTAATCCATCTTTTAATTATACATATATGTAGACCTCATTCAATAATCGACTGATATAACCTTCAATCCTAACTTGCTGGGTACACACTCTATGATTAAGGGCCAATCAGAGAGCTTCCTGAACTTCTGTTTCTCCCTGTTGTGAAATGTGATTTTAACAGTAAATACTGCATAGGGCTCTTTTCCCCCCAGCTTTATTAAGACATAATTGGCATAAAAAATTATACATATTTAAGGTATACAATGTGATATTTTGATATACCTATACACTGTGAAATGATTTCCCCAATAAAGCAAATTAATATATCCATCACCTCACATACTTACATTTTGCGTGTGTGTGTGTGGTAAGACGTTTAAGAGCTACTCTCTTGCAAATTACAAGTGTACAATACCGTATCATTGACTATAATCACCATGGAGTATGTAAGATCTTTGAAAAGTATTCATCCTACATAACTGAAACCTTAAATGGGGAGTTGTAGGTTAATGGGTACACAGTTTTAACTATACACAGAGTTCTAATGGGGATTATGTGAGATCATTCTCATGAGGTTCTTACTTCAGTCTGTGGCACAAGAAAAAGGGTCGATTCAAGTGAGTTTTTTTTTTTTTTTAAATAATTCTGACATTTAGTACTGTGGAAAAATCTGAGCTTATCATGAATTGTGCACTTTTGTAGTGTCTAGTCTGGTCATGCTTCTGTAACAAAATACCTGGGACTGGGTAATTTATAAAGAACAGAAATTTATTTCTCAGAGTTCTGGAAGCTGGGAAGTCCAAGATCACTGTACTGGCAGGTTCAGTTATGAGGACTGCATCCTCCAGAGGAGAGAAATAATGTGTCTTCATATGTCATAAGGTCAAAGGGCAAGAGATCTGAACACTGCACGACGCTTCTTTTTATAAGGGCCTTAATCCCATTCATGAGAGAGCAGCCTAATCACCTCTTAAAGGCCCCATCTCCTAACACTATCACATTGACCACCAAGTTTCAACATCTGAATTTTGGATGGAAGACATTCAACCATATCAGGTGGGTAACTTGTCTTTTTTTTTTTTTTTTTTGCTAGTATGCTTATAGAACTTGCATTTGCATTTCATTCAACATTATTGTCAAGATATTTCTCTTTTTACTAATGTCTTATTGATAAATACTATGCTTTATTTTTGGTTGTAAGCTCAGATTGCTTTCAACTTAAGAAAGTTTGCTTAACAATATGCTTACACTTCTGTTCTGAGACTCTAACTTCTTTATCAAAATCTCTATATTATTTCATGTGCAGCACTACTTTCCCACATTTATGATCCTTAATTGATATTCTTATTTCTCTTATTTTATTCTTCAGCAGGGTTCATATGCTTACAAAATGTGATAAGAATGCATTTTTCTACTCCACCATGAGACTTTTCCCCCATTTTAGTAATCTGATTTCTTTCTAAGCAGCATTTCAGCATTATTACCTGAAGGTAACAATAGCACATATCGGTAAGGGGTAAGTGCTTTTAGGGAAGAAGGCATATTTGACATAGGGAGGGTTCCTATCAGACAGAGGTAAAGGCCTTCCTATAAAAAGAATGTCTGGTGTTGAAAATAAGTTTCTTGGCATTTTGGTCTCTGTACTTTCCTATCTTCTTTAGAATTATTGCAAGATCTGGCCAGTAGCCCGCATTGCAACAGGGCTCTCTCTTTGTTCCCAGGCGGATCTGCAGGTCGAGAAATAATAGACACACACAAGATAGTGAAAGCTGGGTCTGGGGTGGTCACTGCCTTCTGGTCCCATGGTGCCAACAATGCACTGGATACACCAGCATTTATTATTAAGTTTAGGGAGGGTGGGGGTAGGTTAGTGAAGGATTTAAGGTCATTTGATTATGGGTCACATGGGGATGAAGTAATTCTTTAACATAACATCTGTATGCAGAAGTACAGTATACAGAGATAAGAATTTACAATACAATGTGTGCATCAGTAATTTCTAACAGAGCCTTAAAACAGAAACAGTCTGTCCATAACCTATGATTAGCAAGATATTAATCAGCAGTAACAGTTGCAGCAAAAGCTGGTTACAAACAATCCATAGAAACAGGATATGAAGCTAGACAACTGGTTAGACCAGAAATTCTCAGAAGAGAGTATGCCTTAACCCTAAAGAGGCCTAGAAGAGCTGTGGCAAGATGAGGGCATTTATAGCCCTATCTAGCGTCTGTTTATACGCTCTCCACAAGGGTTGCATTCCATTCCCAGAGCTATGAACATCTGCTTTTCTGGGAAGGAATCTTGGTGATGTGAAACCTCCCTGACTGCACATCCATTCATAGGCTCTCTGCAGGGGGAAGCACATCATGCGCTGTTGGCTCATTCTGGCAGTTCAACCTGGCATTGTCTTTACACAATCCTGCATGCAATTTTGTATTTACAATAATCAGGAGCATTTCATCTTTTATTCTGCAGCAATAGTTTCAGGGGCTCTCCCTACATAGAATGATATATAAAACTTGACATTTGTATCAATGGGATAATATAATTGATCCCCCCACTCCATCTCCATTGCCTCTCCCATATGTTTTTTTCTTTTCTTGGTAACTTGTTCCATTTCATTCAGCACTATCTCATTATTACTGCATTAGATATTGGAAGAGCAAATACTATCTAGAAAGATAAAATATATAAAATAGGATGAGTTCTCATAACATGGGAAGGGGAAGCTCTTCAGACACTGGAAAGAAGTGTCAAGGAATAAAACAGGGATATTACACATTGAGAAGGACTGCTTTTGAGTTTCAAATCCCAAAAGGCAGCAAGACTAAGGAGTAGTAGTTGGCTTAAGAGAAAAAAAATAGGCAAACGAAGTTCGAACCTTGGTCCAATAGAGTAGCAAAAATGTGAAATATACTCCTGGCTCCCCACAACCTGCATATAGAAGATAGAGGATCCAGGTATACAGGATGTCTCAAGGGCCACCAGTTCAGAGGCAGTGGAGAATAACAGAAAGTTGACCGTTGAGCTCCGTTGGAGGCTTATTTTGGTGACAGGAAGATTTGCCATACACTGAGTGTATAGCACCGACTGCTCCTGTTAAGGATTAGGCTTATCACCTTAAATCCCATCAAATCAGCAATGAGAATAGAGCAGACACAATAGTGATGTTTCTAAGCAGTTGACTGACAGCCCCTGTTAGGTAAGCTGGACTGAGGGATAAGGTCATGTCCTCACAGAAAAGTCACAAATCTCAGGGGCTAGTATCTGTGGTTCTGTAGTAGAGGCACTTCTCAGGGTGAAGAGGAGGTGGGAGTTGGCCTAGTCCCCAAGCCTTTTTAAATATACATATCAAATTATTAACACCAAAATGAGACATTGTTTTCTGTTTTAGTTTTAGTTTTAATTTTAGAAATGGGATAGCAGAAAAACCCAAAGTGATCATCTGCTCTTAGCACAGAGCTAAGCGTCTAAGAATAATGCTGAATTTAGCTATAGGAAAAAGTTGATGCTGACAGTAAGGGAAATCTTAATTGCCAGTGATGACCAAAAATAAGAGACAGACCAGTGAGAGATGGAGGTGATAGTTGTAAACAATTTGATTTCCATTTAACTATGAGAGTGTTAATGAAACTTGGGGAGGTGACAACTGCTTTCACTCTATATTTGTGTAGAAATATGAGTTTACATGTACAATTTAACTCAAATTGAACAAATAATATTGATGAGTTTATGAAAGCCAGGGTTAAGCATAATTTAATCATAATGCTTCTTCCCTGTTACTTGACTAAAATGAGTTTTAACTTTAAGTACATGATTGTAATCCCCAAACTCAAAATGTTAAATAGGCTTCTTTAAAAAAAAAAATCAAGTAATTATTGGCAACAGCAGAACGACAACAGGAAAATGTATTACTTAACTGGTATCATTTCTTAACCTGCCCACCTGCTCACTATAACAACATGCTACCATACACTGTGTAAGGATAAATGAGAAAATCACGAAAACCACTTCAGAACTATCATTTTTCCCCTCAGTTATATGAACGTATTTGTTTCCAAATTACCTTAAATTGCATTCTAGCTTTAATTTTCCAACAATTATAGGACTTTTGAGTAGAAGTAGAAAACTCTTCAGATAATTTAAGGTAGAGATAAGAATTTTATGTGATTTCAAAATTAATTTTTATTCTACAACCTTTGAAGTTCCCTCAAACATACTGTGTTTAAAAGAAGACAAAGTCTTACTCCCTTAGGAGTTCCTAAGAGACTAGTCACAATTTTCACTTTAATTTTGACTCAGAATATCACAATAAAGTGCTTTTTTTGGAGTATGACCTTTGAAATCTCAACTAAAAACTGGGGCAGAGGGTAGTGTAATCGAAAGAAATGAAAGTTAACCTAAAAGTGTCACTTTCAAAAATATTTAGCTGAGGATCAAGTGTGGGTGAGGATTTAAAAAATCAGATTATTAATTTTTTTTCCTCTAAAATGTACAATCATCTAGGCACAGCAGGGAGACCAAGAAGCCATCTGTCTTCCCCTTTCTCTCACTTGCTCCCATTTCTGGAAGCATGGCAGATAATGCTGCAATTACAGATGGAAGGAAAGTGAGTCCTTTGACATCGTATCCTCCCCTCAGTTTTTCTCTGTATCAGTTCACCCATTTCCAAGTCAGTGTAGGCTCTTTTAAAAAACATTAAATGCTGGATAGTAGAACGACTTTCAACTTTCACGTAATCAGTTGCAGTAAATCACATACAAAACAGTTTTCTTACTTTCCTTTTTCATTCTTACCAAAATTCCTTCGTTTATTTCTCTCCAATTTTATCACGAGTATCACTTTTTAGTCATTCTTTAATCACCAACATCAGCAATAATCAGTAATAATTAAAGGTCGGTATCTAGTTGACACAGTACTAAGTGGTAGATTCTACAGTGAAGGGGGCCAGAAAAAAAACACCTTATTCAAAGAACATGCATTTTCATGCTTAAACTAAATACTATGGGCAAATAATTACAAAATATTATTTTATTTTAAGAACGAATTAGAGAAATAACTTTGTACTTATTATTATTATTATTAAACTTTAAGTTTTAGGGTGCATGTGCACAATGTGCAGGTTTGTTACATATGTATACATGTGCCATGTTGGTGTGCTGCACCCATTAACTCGTCATTTAGCATTAGGTATATCTCCTAATGCTATCCCTCCCCCCTCCCCCCACCCCACAACAGTCCCCAGAGTGTGATGTTCCCCTTCTTGTGGCCATGTGTTCTCATTGTTCAGTTCCCACCTATGAGTGAGAACATGCGGTGTTTGGTTTTTTGTCCTTGTGATAGTTTGCTGAGAATGATGGTTTCCAGTTTCATCCATGTCCCTACAAAGGACATGAACTCATCATTTTTTATGGCTGCATAGTATTCTACGGTGTATATGTGCCACATTTTCTTAATCCAGTCTATCATTGATGGGCATTTCGGTAGGTTCCAAGTCTTTTCTATTGTAAATAGTGTTGCAGTAAACATACATGTGCATGTGTCCTTATAGTAGCATGATTTATAATCCTTTGGGTATATACACAGTAATGGGATGTCTGGATCAAATGGTATTTCTGTTTCTAGATCCTGGAGAAATCACCACACTGTCTTCCACAATGGTTGAACTAGTTTACAGTCCCACCAACAGTGTAAAATTGTTCCTAATTCTTCACATCCTCTCCAACACCTGTTCTTTCCTGACTTTTTAATGATTGCCATTCTAACTGGTATGAGATGGTATCTCATTGTGGTTTTGATTTGCATTTCTCTGATGACCAGTGATCATGAGGACTTTTTCATGTGTCTGTTGGCTGCCTAAATGTCTTCTTTTGAGAAGTGTCCATTCAGATCCTTTGCCCACTTGTTGATGGGGTTGTATGATTTTTTCTTGTAAATTTTTTTAAGTTCTTTGTAGATTCTGGATATTAGCCCTTTGTCAGATGGGTAGATTGCAAAAATTTTCTCCCATTCTGTAGGTTGCCTGTTCACTCTGATGGTAGTTTCTTTTGCTGTGCAGAAGCTCTTTAGTTTAATTAGATCCCATTTGTCTATTTTGGCTTTTGTTGCCATTGCTTTTGGTGTTTTAGTCATGAGTCCTTGTCCATGACTATGTCCTGAATGGTATTGCCTAGGTTTTCTTCTAGGGCTTTTATGGTTTTAGGTCTAACATTTAAGTCTTTAATCCATCTTGAATTAATTTTTGTATAAGGTGTAAGGAAGGGATCCAGTTTCAGCTTTCTACATATGGCTAGCCAGTTTTCCCAGCACCATTTATTAAATGGGTAATCCTTTCCCCATTTCTTGTTTTTGTCAGGTTTGTCAAAGATCAGATGGTTGTAGATGTGTGGTATTATTTCTGAGGCCTCTGTTCTGTTCCATTGGTCTATATCTCTGTTTTGGTACCAGTGTCATGCTGTTTTGGTTACTGTAGCCTTGTAGTATAGTTTGAAGTCAGTTAGTGTGATGCCTCCAGCTTTGTTCTTCTTGCTCAGGATTGTCTTGGCTATGCAGGCTCTTTTTTGGTTCCATATGAACTTTAAAGTAGTTTTTTCCAATTCTGTGAAGAAAGTCATTGGTAGCTTGATGGATGGCTTTGAATCTATAAATTACCCTAGGCAATATGGCCATTTTCATGATATTGATTCTTCCTATCCAAGAGCATGGAATGTTCTTCCATTTGTTTGTGTCCTGTCTTATTTCCTTGAGCAGTGGTTTGTAGTTCTCCTTGAAGAGGTCATTGACATCCCTTGTAAGTTGGATTCCCAGGTATTTTATTCTCTTTGAAGCAATTGTGAATAGGAGTTCACTCATGATTTGGCTCTCTGTTTGTCTGTTATTGGTGTATAAGAATGCTGGTGATTTTTGCACATTGATTTTGTATCCTGAGACTTTGCTGAAATTGCTTATCAGCTTAAGGAGATTTTGGGCTGAGATCATGGGGTTTTCTAAATATACAATCATGTCATCTGAAAACAGGGACAATTTGACTTCCTCTTTTCCTAATTGAATACCCTTTATTTCTTCCTTCTGCCTGATTGCCCTGGCCAGAACTTCCAACACTATGCTGAATAGGAGTGGTGAGAGAGGCCATCCCTGTCTTGTGCCAGTTTTCAAAGGGAATGCTTCCAGTTTTTGCCCATTCAGTATGATATTGGCTGTGGATTTGTCATAAATAGCTCTTATTATTTTGAGATCTGTTCCATCAATACCCGGTTTATTGAGAGTTTTTTGCGTGAAAGACTGTTGAATTTTATCCAAGGCCTTTTCTGCGTCTATTGAGATAATCATTTGATTTTTGTCTTTGGTTCTGTTTATGTGATGGATTACATTTATTGATTTTCGTATATTGAACCAGCCTTGCATCCCAGGGATGAAGCCACCTTTATCGTGGTGGTATTTTATTGAGGATTTTTGCATCGATGTTCATCAGGTATATTGGTCTAAAATTCTCTTTTTTTGTTGTGTCTCTGCCAGGCTTTGGTATCAGGATGATGCTGGCCTCATAAAATGAGTTAGGGAGGATTCCCTCTTTTTCTATTGACTGGAATAGTTTTGGAAGGAATGGTACCAGCTCCTCCTTCTACCTCTGGTAGAATTCGGCTGTGAATTCATCTGGTCCTGGACTTTTTTTGGTTGGTAGGCTATTAATTATTGCCTCAATTTCAGAGCCTGTTATTGGTCTATTCAGGGATTCAACTTCTTCCTGGTTTAGTCTTGGGAGGATGTATGTGTCCAGGAATTTATCCATTTCTTATACATTTTCTAGTTTCTTTGCATAGAGGTGTTTATAGTATTCTCTGATGGTAGTTTGTATTTCTGTGGAATTGGTTGTGATCTCCCCTTTATCATTTTTTACTGCATCTATTTGATTCTTCTCTCTTTTCTTCTTTATTAGTCTTGCTAGTGGTCTATCAATTTTGTTGATCTTTTCAAAAAACCAGATCCTGGATTCATTGATTTTTTGAATGATTTTTGTGTTTCTACCTCCTTCTGTTTTGCTCTGATCTATTTCTTGCCTTCTGCTAGCTTTTGAATTTGTTTGCTCTCGCTTCTCTAGTTGTTTTAATTGTGATGTTACGGTGTCGATTTTAGATCTTTCCTGCTTTCTCTTGTGGGCCTTTAGTGCTATAAATATCCCTCTACACACTGCTTTAAGTGTGTCCCAGAAATTCTGGTATGTTGTGTGTTTGTCCTCATTGGTTTCAAAGAACATCTTTATTTCTGCCTTCATTTCGTTATTTACCCAGTAGTCATTCAGGAGCAGGTTGTTCAGCTTCCATGTGGTTGTGCAGTTTTGAGTGAGTTTCTTAATCCTGAGTTCTAATTTGATTGCACTGTAGACTGAGAGACAGTTTGTTGTGATTTCTGTTCTTTTACATTTGCTGAAGAGTGCTTTACTTCCAACTATGTGGTCAATTTTGGAATAAGTGAGATGTGGTGCTGAGAAGAATGTACATTCTGTTGATTTGGGGTGGAGAGTTCTGTAGATGTCTATTAGGTCTGCTTGGTGCAGAGCTGAGTTCAAGTCCTGGATATCCTTGTTAATCTTCTGTCTCATTGATCTAATTTCAACAGTGGGGTGTTAAAGTCTCCCATTATTATTGTGTGGAAGTTTAAGTCCCTTTGTAGGTCACTGAGGACTTGCTTTATGAATCTGGGTGCTCCTGTGTTGGGTGCATATATATTTAGGATAGTTAGCTCTTCTTGTTGAATTGATCCCTTTACCATTATGTAATGGCCTTCTTTGTCTCTCTTGATCTTTGTTGGTTTAAAGTCTGTTTTATCAGAGACTAGGAGTCTGCAGAAGTTTCTGCTGCCTTTTGTTCAGCTATGCCCTGCCCCCAGAGGTGCAGTCTACAGAGGCAGGCAGGCCTCCTTAAGCTGTGGTGGGCTCCACCCAGTTTGAGCTTCCTGGCCACTTTGTTTACCCACTCAAGCATCAGAAATGGTGGATGCCCCTCCCCCAGCCTGGCTGACACCTTGCAATTCCATCTCCATCTGCTGTGCTAGCGGTGAGCAAGGCTCCATGGGCATCAGACTTGCCAAGCCAGGCTTGGGGTCTAATATCCTGGTGTGCTGTTTGCTGAGACTGTTGTAAAAGTGCAGTATTAGGGCAGGAGTGTCCCAATTTTCCAGGTACCGTCTGTTAAGGCTTGCCTTAGCTAGGAAAGGCAAATTCCCTGACCCCTTGTGCTTGCCAGGTGAGGAGACGCCCCGCCCTGCTTCAGCTCACCCTCTGTGGGCTGCATGCACTGTCCAAGTAGTCCCAGTGAGATGAACCAGGTACTTCAGTTGGAAATGCAGAAATCACCCATCTTCTGCGTTGATCATGCTGGGAGCTGCAGACCACAGCTGTTCCTATTTGGCCATCTTGGAACGATCTCTCCACAAAATATTATTTTTAATCAGATATCCTCTGTTTTTCCAAAATAATGATAGAACTTCTTTCATTATGCTATACATATGAAAGGTCATTAATAGCTGTCATTTTTTAAAGTAACTGAAATTCAGATATTTTTATAAGTAAAATATATTAGTTTGTATTCATTCCTTAAGCCTGTTTTTATTTTTAAATAATACTAGTAAAAAAGTTAATTATACCACATATCTTCTTTTTTTTAAGCATATAATACATGCTATTTACATTCTTTTTGTCTTCAACACTTAAAACAACCCTTTGATGTTTATGCTATTTTATCTCCCTTTTACAGATGGATAAAACAGAAGTTCAGCCTCCTGAGTCATCAGTCTTGTTTGGCTAAGAATGGACAGGATAAGGCCCATGCTTGTTAAAAAACAATTCTCACGTCCTAACTTTTATTAATCAAGCACAAATGTATATAAAATTTCTATCAATTCCTCACTTCAAAATTGATAGCTTCCAGTTACCAAACTTTTTACTGCAAAGCTACTGGGTATAAGGGAAAGAGTGACTGACCTCAATCCTATAGCGTACCACAAGTAGCTGTAACTCTCTAGTGAGTTGCCAGTGATTCTTTTCAAGCAATTGTCCACTTAAGGATTGTTTCTTTCTACTCCTTGCATAGAAGAGTATGCTAAAATTGTGTGGCTACTTTGGTTATTTGGGATTTGTATTTTATGGAACAAAATTTTATGTAAATTGTTTCTTTAAGCAAATAATCTTCTCTTCTAAGACTATAAAGTTTCCAATATACTTGCAACAAAGTCACTCATAATTTAGATGAGCCTCTGAGGTATGGAATTTATGAAAACCAGGATTGACTTAAAAAGGTCTTTGATTTACTTCATTTACTGTAATATAAGATCTTCTTATCATTGTGAATATTTTTCTGTGTTTCTATACAAACATATGAGCTTAATAATTTATTAAACTTAATTATTTTATTTATCTAAACCAAAAACTTTTAAAGCAAGAAAATAATAGGATAAAATCTCAATTAGATTTGAAAAGTAGAGTCTATTATTTAATTAATTGCATTTTTAAATTATTTAATATAACCTATTTTATTCTCACTGAAATATGAATATACTTTCAAACTTTCAATGTCTTAGACAATTAAAATGTTTTAAAGCTTTTTTATTAAAATAAAAAATATTAGCTCAAGTTATGATAAACCTGAAATTAGTGTAATCCTATTACTTTCAAAGCAGGATGTCATTTATGTGTACAGGATGTTTGTGCAAGTTAACTTTTGTGTGTCTTTTATTTAAAAAGTTAAAATATAAATAATGATGACATATTTTCTTCCAGTAAAATAACACATGCTCTTTGGCTGTGTCAGGAGATCATAGGGGGATGGATTGTATGGTAATTGAAAATGGAGAAATTTATACATACCAAAGTGAAAATTTCCTCATATCCAACCACTCATTCTTCATGGGAAACCACTGTTAACAGTTTGCTTATATGTCTTTCTATACATATGTCTCTCGGAATTCCAAAAAAAACCCACATGTACATTTAATCAATGCTAATTTGCTACAATTTCTGTTCTGAAGCTACTATATTTTTATATTTTATATAATAGGAGTCTCTCTCATTATATATCCTAAATTTGAATTTTACCTAATGTGCTTAATAGATGTGTGACTTGAATAAATTCCTTTGTTATCTCTAAACTTTGGTGTCCTCATTTGTAATTGCAGAAATCATTCTCAAATGAGTTAGTCTGGAAAATGTTTACTCTCTAGGTGGGGTGAGTGTTCATCCTGGATTTTGCCTATTGCCCCAGGAAAATTATTAATAGTGTTACTTTTCTCTGTCTGAATTGTGCTGATATGGAGGTTAATAGATATGATCCCACCTATAGGGTTTCTGAGAGGATTACTAAAGATAGTGTCTTGTGTGTTGTAAGAGTTCCATATATTTAACTTATGAGTAAAATTATACACACGCATATATCTATATAAACATACACATATGTATGATGCTAAGTCAACATATACATAAATTACCCTAGTGTTTTCACTTTAATTTACAAGATGAAACTTAGATATATGCAGACTTACACAAAGTCAGGATTATTACAGATCCACTAAGATTTTAGACTTAGAGCAAACATCTCAGAATAAACCAATTCTGATGTAATTAAAATAGACTTTATAATATTGGTTGTACAAGGTCTATCATTCAGTTAAAACATAACAATATGTAAATAGAAGCCACTATTGAAACTGATATGCAATGGTTACACTTTTCACATTGTGTATCTAGCGTAAAAAATAGGGTATTTCCATTGATTTATATATCTTTTTATAAAAAAATTAATCATATAGAATCTTAATGTGCTCTTATTTAAATGAAAACACAATGGATGGATAATTCCAGTGTTCAAAGACTAAGGTAGCTATTTCTGCAAGAAAAAAATACAGTATTAAATAAGCCAAGATGAAAGCTACAAATGGGAAAAATCATGTCACAAATACAACATCTCAACTCTTTGTTAATAATTCTTTATTAACAGTTCTATAGGGAAATACTTAAATTGTATGTTTTCTTTGTTAAACATACAAATTCTGTTTCAGCTTTTTGAACATATCTAAAAGTTTATTCCATTTTCCACTTATTATTTAAAAAATTGTTCAACAATATCTTCAACTATTTATTTATGTTTATAGTTTTATGTAGATTATCATGATATTTTGCAAATGACTACTTATGTTGTAAATAAGAATCTTAAAAGCATTTGGGGGAACTTTTTGTAACAATAGAAGTACGAATCATGGTAAACCAGATACACTCAAAGACACAACTTCAAATTAGTCAATTAGTATGCTATTTACGGGACTAGGGAAATTGTCATAGCAAGTGCACCGCCCTTTTTTGGAGTTTCTCTAACAAATATAAACAATTGAGAAATAATAAATAATTAATGCCAGCACATTTAAGTACCAAACAAGGGTTATAGCCAAATAATAGGTTAGGCTTTGTGGCATATGTTGGTAAACATCAAAAGAAAAATTTAAAACTATCACTGGTTGCTGATTTGAAATATTTGAAAATAGAGCAGAAACTGTTGTATTTCATTTTAAGCATATTAATTCTCTTGGATTGTTAATTTATTCATACATTGTGTTACAAAAATAAAACATAAAAAAGAAAATATAAGTAGAATGGTTAGTAGTATTCAGATTTTTTTTTTAGCAGTAGACTTTTGTTGAAGAAAATCAGGCAAAGTTGAACTTGGAAAAAACATTGTACCGAGATTTTTTATACACCTTGTATAAAAGGATTGGGACTTTATTTCAGAGGTGAAAAAAATTTTGTTATTCAAATATGCCTTTTAAAAAAATTCTTCACAGTCAGAAAATAATTTAAGATCATTAATCTGAATTCGTTAAAAATAGTTCATTGCTTCAATTATGGGGAAAAATTAATTTTCATGTTTCTATAAATATAATTCCTCCTATTAAATCTGTATGTTAAAGGTGTGAGTATCTAGGCCTTTGGAATTTATTCCTTATAATGGCTCCTTATTTCACATCAGGCCTAATCTTCAAAGTTAAAGTTTTGTAAGATCAAAGCATTTCTGGGTCACAATAACAAGCAGAATGAAACACATCTGGTACAGGCCAGTTTTTCTCAACACAGTAGGTCAGAGTCAGGCAGGCTGCAGACATATCTTCTCAAAGAGATTTGCCCACTTCGACAGAAGAGTTGATGGGGTGACCTGCACCCAATCAATCTTTATGTCAGATGCTTTCCATCACAGTAATGAAACATTAAAATAATACACTGCAAGTTACTGTATATGACTTCTAACCTTTGCATTATTATCCAGGATTAAATGGTAATCATCATTATCCTCCTACTTATTCTTAAGTCTCTCTTTTAATGACTCCTTAAGCCCTCTTATCATTTGCTGTGAAACAATTTTCAAGTTTGTTGTTTAGTCAGCTTCTTTATAACTTTGAGCATCCTGCTTCATCTCATAACTGTCCTTAATATGTGATATTTCTTCTAATAAGAATGGGGCCTGTAAAGCAGATATGCAGGGTGATAAAGAAAATTTTGGAGTTTTTCCAGTGAAATTTCACACGAAATTTTAGGGGATAGGTAATCTCCCCCAAATTTTTGTAGCTTAATTTTGATTACAGTTTATATTCCATAGTCAGAAATTTTCCCCCTTAATTTTAGAATTATTTCCGTATTTTTCAAATGTAAATGTACTTTAAAAGGTCAGAAAATAATTTTATTTTGTAAAAATACAGTGATTTAACTTTTTAAGGGCTGTTATTTTATGTCATTTGTTGTAAAGAATCTATTCTTTGTCCTCAATTTTTCTGTTCTAATTTAGTTAGTCATGACATTACTTATACTAGATAAAATTTCCATGGCAGTGCAGTTAATATTCTGTAAGAACAAATATTTTTGTTTAAAAAATTACCTTTTGAAAATAGCAAAACACTTTTAGTTCTTAAATCTTCATTATATTGCTGGAACTAGATGGAAAATTTGTTATTATTGCTTTACTAATTCAGTCACAGAGTCACAGAAATATTAAGGAAATTTCTCAAGGCTGTGATGCTCCAAGGACTCATGAATTTACTTGTTTCATTAAATCAACAGAGCTGTACCTAATTAATGAATTATTAAGAAAAATCATCATAATTTAGAACTCTAAATTATTATTGAGAGTCTCTCAAAATAAAAAGGTACACATTTTCAGTCAGTTGCTTTTTGAAATTAAATTTTAGAAAAGAATTAAATTGACTCTCAATTTCTGCTCAGGTATATAAAGAGCCAGAAAGTTTATCACTCTCAAGCTTACAACAAAAACAACAAAAGTCAAGTAAACAATAAGTTTGTTTTAGTGTAGGTGTTGATTTGCCAGAAGTTTGTATAGTTTTTTTTTTTTTTTTTTTGAGATGGAGTCTCGCTCTGTCACCCAGGCTGGAGTACAGTGGCGCGATCTCGGCTCACTGCAAGCTCCGCCTCCCGGGTTCACACCATTCTCCTGCCTCAGCCTCTCTGAGTAGCTGGGACTGCAGGTGCCCGCCACCACGCCCGGCTAATTTTTTGTATTTTTAGTAGAGATGGAGTTTCACCGTGGTCTCGATCTCCTGACCTCGTGATCCGCCCGCCTCGGCCTCCCAAAGTGCTGGGATTACAAGTGTGAGCCACCGTGCTTGTACATTCAAAAACGTAGTTAATTAATTAGTTTGTTTATTTAGACTATTTTCTAGAGCAGTTTTAGATACATAGCAAAATTTAGCAGAAGGCACCAAGATATCCCAAATACCTCCTCAGATATATACTCCCCTGTTACCAACATTCTCCACCAGAGTGGTACATTTTTTTAAAATAATTGATGAATCTACATTGACACATCTTCATCACTCAGAGTCCATAGATTACATTAGGGTTCATTCTTGATGTTGTACACTCTGTGGGCTTGGACATAGATAATAATATGTACATTCCATTATAGCAATATACAGAGTAGTTTTACTGGTCTAAAAGTTACTTTTTTTCATTTAACATTGTAACAGTAAAATTTCCGATGCTATCACAAATTATTGCAAGTAAATCTAATTGCTGCATTATATTACAATGTCATATGCATATGTGTATATATACATATTATATATGTGTGTATATTATATGAATATTTAAGTGTTTTCAAGCTTTTTCTTATTGTAAACAATCCCTTGATGAACCTGTATATTTTTCCCTGTATCTGGGTTTATTTTCTACTTGTAGGTCAATTTACCAGATATTTAACTTTGAGATGGATGGATTACTATCAAGGAAGGTGGCAGGGAAGAGTGCTGAATTGGGTAGAGGGAGAATTTGGGCTCTGATGCATGATCAAAGTGATCTCAGAGAACTTCATGTGAAACTGTAAGCTGAAATACTCCTTCAGATTTATCCTGAGTTGAGGTAGAAGGGCTAAATCTTTTTACCAATGCACTTACTAGTTACTGGTTGTGCGGTGGTTAAGGGAAGGGAGCAAGACTTCAGGTAAGAAGAATTTACACAGCATAGCTGTTCCCAAAGAGGGAGTTAAAGAGGGAGTTCTGCTGCCGACATTCCCAAGAAAAAGTGGAGGAATAAGTTCTTTCCTGATGGTCTGGCATACCACAGCATCTAATATAAAGGCTGTCACAATTTTCAAGGCTCTTTATATATTCTAGCAAATATCTCTCCAAAACTGTTGTATAATTGCAATTAGTGCTGATGTATTAATTAACAGCTAAAAGTTGCTTTAAAACAGTTCACATAATAAATTCTTATTCTATTTAGTTTGTTCATGAAATACCTCACTACATAAACGTTAAAAAATATTATCTGGTCTTACTTGTATATTTAATTTTACTTAGATTTTATGAAATGTTTAAATATGTTTTCTTATCTCAAAATTAGAAAAAATATTCTATTATATTTGGCTTCATAACGTATAGTTTATTTCCATATATAATCTTGCAGAAATTTATTTTTGTATTTAACATTATAGAGGAAGTATACTTTTTCTGTTTCCAAACAGGTAGTCATTTCATGAATAATCAAATCTTTCCTCATTGATTTGAAATGCCACCTTTATTACCTAATAAATTATCATATACAGATATTCTCCATGCTTTCCATTGATCTATTTGACTATTCCTCCATCAGCACCACACTTTCCATTAATAAAGATTTATGATGGAAACCTCTCTCCATACTTCTTTTTTTTCTCATTATTTCCTTGGCTATTTCATACATTTAATTTCTGAGATGAAATTTAGAATCAGTATGTCAAGTTATAAAACAACCACAACCACAAAAAAGCAAACAAATCAAAAAGAGATTTAGGATGGATTTTCATTGAATTTATGTATTAATTTTGAAGGAATTGGCATCTTTACAGTACTGTTTTCCTCCAAGCATGTGAATCTATTTAATTTACTGACATCTTCTTTTATGTTGTCACAGTATTTTTTTCAGGTGATTTGGTATTCGGTTCAAGCATAGATAAGAAATAGAATGGAATATCTGTATAAATCGATTCTAGGAAGAGTTTGGGTCAGGATGACCTAGAATGTTGGCAGTCTGTTTCTGTCTAAATTTCCAAACTATAAAATCTGTACATTTGAATGTTTGTATAAACTTCAAGCATCCCACAGTACAATCTTGTTTAAGTTCCTTTTTGTCTACGTTTTGTATAATATTTTTGTGTGCAGCAGTATTTTAGAATCTTCTCTCAAAGGAAGGGCATTCACCAACTTTAAAAAAAAAGAACAGACCAACATAACAGTTGATCTGAGACCAAGATTTGTTTTCTGTGACAATGGTCTTAGATTTTTCTTTTTCATAAAAGTAATTTTTTAACTTTTACCTATAAAATATATTGCCTTTCATTTTTATAGAAGTCATTCCAAATGCAAAGGTTAATAATTTCTCATTATTTCTTTGTAATAATTTATAGTGTGATTCTTATATCAAATTATTTAATATACATTATGATTATACAATCAACATATTTTTGTGAACAATTTGGAAAATATAAATAACCCTTCCCCAATTATATTTTGCCATTAATAGCCAACCTGAGAAACCACTGTCTACAGATTTA
The DNA here is from genome assembly GCF_028878055.3 of Symphalangus syndactylus. NCBI lineage: Eukaryota > Metazoa > Chordata > Mammalia > Primates > Hylobatidae > Symphalangus > Symphalangus syndactylus. Next base: position 46,026,997 of record NC_072432.2, read on the forward strand.
AGTATTTCTCTATTATTTTAATATAAAAATAACAAAGCAGGTATTTTAAAACTTTTATAAGATACTTTCCCAAATACTCATAATACAGAAAGATTATACTGAAGTATTTAATATCATGGAATAATGTTTGAAATATATATTTCATTATATATATATAATACATAATTCCATGATGTTAAATATACTTCAGCATAATCTTTTTAAGTGATACAAAATATCCTACAATATAATGTTAGAATATATTGAACTAATCCATTATATGTGGCTTACTAGGTTATTTTCAATCTTGGTTCTCAGAAAAAATGCTGAATCTAAGCAAATGCTTGCTTCCTTAGTATCAGTACCTAATTCTGAAATTACCAGTAGAGAATATAGGTTTTTTTTGTGATTTGAATGTATATTGCCAAACTGTGCTCTGGTAATTTGGTATCGGTTCACATTTGCATACATATGTTTGAACTCTAAGTGCCAGACCAATTTTTAGTAACGAGAATGCAGCAGTGAATTAACACAAACATCTAAGACTTCATGGAGCTTACACTATAGAAAGAAAGCAAAAATCATCAGGATAAATAGAATTATTTATATATACACTTTATATGATTATTATGAACTGAAGTGTATACTGAATTCATATGTCGATGCCCAAACTTCCAATATTATTATATTTTAAGAAAGAACTTTTAAGAGATAACCAAGGTTTAAGGAAGTCATAAGGATCAGATCCCACTCCTATAGGACTTACGGCCTTATAAGAAGAGGAAGAGGGAAAGCTCTTTCTCACTTTCTACAGGCATCAACCAAGAAATGGCCATGTGAGCATACAGCAAAAAAGAGACTGTCTGTAAGCCAGGAAGAAACCTACACCAGAACCGAACCATACATCCATGCTGGAACCCTGATGGCAGACTTCCAGCAACCATGAGAATATAAGTTTTTGTAGTTAATAGTCATAGAAATAGTGAATCAATAGAAAGAGCAATACCTCTTAGATAGATAGATACACAGATGCATAGATACATAGATGAAAGAAAGAAATTTTAATAAACTCACCCCAGTTTTTCTGCTTAGAATGTACTAGAGTACTGCAAGGGTATAATAGGGATACCACTTGAGACTATTGCAGTACTTTAGACACATGGTAGTGATTTGGACAAGATTATTGATAGCATGAGTAGCGACAACTAGTCAAATTTTGAATATATTTCAAATATAGATGTAATAAGATTTTATTTTTCATTGGATATGGTGGCAGATAGTGAAATATAAATAACACCAAGGTTTTGGCCTGAGAAAGTTGTCAAGGGTGTTGAAGTTTTACAGAGCATTTAGAGAGAGTCTCACTGACAAGATGTCAATAAATATATTAAGATAATAAGGAAGCCAGCATGTAGATATTTGGATAAGAGCATTTCTAGGTAGAAGGAACAGAAGTGTAAAGGTCCGAAGGTTAATATATTTTTTATGTAATCAAGAGACAACAAGGAAGGCAGTGCTACTATAGTACACCAAACAAGTGGAAGAATAGTTGCTGATGAGGTTGAAGAGATATTTTTGGATCAAGACGATACAAAACGTAGTAAAGACTTGGGCTTTAATCTAATTCTATGCTAACAGAAGTCTCCAGTAGAACCTTTCTTTCTTTCTTTCTCTTTCTTTCTTTTTCTTTCTTTTCCTTTCTCTTTCTTTCTTTCATCTATGTATCTATGTATGTATGTATGTATGTATCTATCTATCTATCTATCTATCTATCTATCTATCTATCTATCTAAGAGGAAACATATTAAGAGAATCAGCTTTCATGATTATGAAGGCAGAGAAGTCCCATAATAAGCTGTCTGTAAGCTGATAAAATAAGAAAGTTGGTAGTATAATTCAGTTAAAGTCCAAAGGCCTATGTAACAGGAAACGGGAGCTGGCGTGACTCCCAGTCTGAGGTTAAAGAGAGATGGAGGTGGGGGATGCTGATGTAAGTCCTGAGTCTCGAGGCCCAAGGGCAGGAGAAGATGGATTTCGTAGCTCAAAAAACAAGAGCAAGTTCACCCTTTCTTAGTTTTTTTGTTCCATTCAGGCCCTCAACAGAGTGGATTTTGCCCACATACATTGGTTACTATCTATCTTTCTTGCTCAGTCTACCGATTCAAATGCTAATCTCTTCTAGAAACTCCATCACAGAAACATCCAGAAATAATGTTTTGCTAGCTCTCTAGGCATCCCTTAATCCAGCCAATTTGACAAATACAATTATGACATGATATGACATACATTTTAATAAGCTCACCCCAGTTTTTCTGCTGAGAATGTACTGGAGAACTGCAAGGGTATAATAGGGATATTACTTAAGAGACTATTGCAGTACTTTAGACACATGGTAGTGGTTTGGACCAGAGTATTGACAGCATGAGCAGTGATAACTAGTCAAATTTTGAATATGTTTAAAAAATAGATGTAATAAGATTTTATTTTTGATTGGATATGGTGGCAGATAGTGAGATATAAGTAACACCAAGGTTTTGGCCTGAGAAAGTGCAAGAATAGAATTATTAACTCACATAGGGAATTATGGAAAACTACAGAGAACATTTTGGCACAGAAGTAAAAAGCAGGTTTTTGGATGTGTTAAATTTGAGATGCTTATTAGAAGTTTCAGTAGAAATGTCAGTTGGCAGTTGGATATGTGAGTCTGGGAATTAGGGAGAGGTAGAAGGTAGGGGTCTTCAGAATACAAATCTGAAGCTATGAGATTGGGGATCACATATGGTGAGAGTGAAGATAAACATATTCCAATGATTAGCTCCAGTGTACACCAATATTTCAGGGTTGGGAGTTGAGAAAGAAGCAGCAAAAAGACTATGAAAAAAAGGCCAGGATTATCATAGGAGAGATACTAGTGAATGAAATGTCTTGGAAGCAAGTGTAAAAGAGTTACAAATAGGAATGATCAAGTTCAGCTGATAGATTAAATTAAATGATCACATTTATTAATAATTGGAGACTATCATTGGTGACCTTGACATAGGCAGTTTCAATGAATTGGACAAGGCAAATTCTAAATGAGGTATATTCTAGAGAAAATGAGAGAATGTATGTATAGACAATACTTCCAGAAGTATTGCAGTAAAGACTGCAAGATAAATGGAGGCAGTATCTAGAGAGAGAAGTAGAGAAGAGATGTTTGAAGTTTCTCAAATTTGTGTATTACTTATTATTTGAGATGAGAAAATAATAAGATTATTAATTATTAACCACATAAATAAGGTTAAATATTCCATTTAAATGATTCAATTGAGATAGAAAATTGATGGAGCAGAGAAAAAAGAAAACTGTTGAAGTACTGTAGTTAAGTATTTGAGAAAGGATGGAGGAACTGGCGATCAGGCAGGAGCAGACACAATCCATCCATTGAAACAAGAGGGCAATGAAGAGAATATGGATGCTAATTAAATTAGGAGTGTAAGCAAGCTTGCTTGGTACATCTTGTCAACATTAAGAATTAACATTATTTAAAAATGAGTACAAACCTCAATTCAATCAGCTGGAGATAGGTATTGTAGACATAAGGTCAATGGACTTGAAATCTGCCTCCACATTTTGGCCAAGTAAATGTATAAGTAATCAGAAATTAGATGGTGCTATAGTTTGGATGTTTGTCCTACCAAACCTCATGTTGAAATTTGAGCCCCAATGTTGAAGGTATGTCCTAATGCAAGGTGTTTGGGTCATAGGGACATATCCCTCATGAATGTCTTGATGCCATCCTCTTGGTAATGAGCAAGTTCTTGCTCAATTAGTTCTTGTTATCCTTCTGTAGTGAGTGAGTTCTTGCTCTATTAGTTCTCCTGAAAGCTGGTTGTTCAAAAGATCCTGGCACCTCCCTCCTCTACCTCTTGTTCCTCTCTCACCATGTGATACCTGCATATGCTGGCTTCCCTTTGACTTCTGCCACCATGAGTGGAAGGAGCTGAGGCCCTCACCAGTGCCCAGTCTTGAACTTTCCAGCTGGAAGAACAATAAGCCAAATGAAGCTTTTTCTCTTTTTTCATAAATCAGCCAGTCTCATGTATTACTTTATGGCAACACAAACAAACTAAGACAGATGGCTTGCATGAAAAAGTGGAAGAATGAAGCAAATTCACAAGGAGGAATAACAAATATTTTTAAAAAGTAGAGCACACAACTCCTCTAATAGATGACTTTGACATGACACTCTCAGTTCTACACTTCACATTTAGCAATTAAGTTCCATAAAAGTCCCAAGTATCCATCTACATATGAGCAAATTTGCCTTAAAGTCTATTCCATGATATCATATGTTTCATAATTAACTCATGTACGGAGAGTGTGTGTGTGTCCACAAACACACACACCCCCAAATGTTGTCTGACCTTTAAATTTTGTTATGAGTATTTCTGCTTCTATGACTGAATATATCAGACTAACCATCCTACTAACAGGAGCTATAAAAATAAGACTAAAAAAATGTTTTAAAAACCTGTTTGCAAGCCAGGCATGGTGGCTCATGCCTGTAATCCCAGCACTTTGGGGGGCCGAGGCAGGAACATCACCTGAGGTCAGGAGCTCAAGACCAGCCTGACCAACATGGAGAAACCCTACCTCTACTAAAAATACAAAATTAGCCAGGTGTGGTGGCAGGCACCTGTAATCCCAGCTACTCAGGAGGCTGAGGCAGGAGAATCCCTTGAACCTGGGAGGCGGAGGTTGCAGTGAGCCGAGATCATGCTGTGCCATTGCACTCCTGCCTGGGCGACAGAGAGAGAGACTCCGTCAAAAAAAAAAATTACATATTTTTTATATTATATTTTTATTTATTTATTTATATATATTTATATAATATATAAATATACCTATATTTAAGACCTGGCTGCCTTGATTGCTTTATAATATATTATATATAATATAATATATTAATATAATATATATAATATAATATATTAATATAATATATAATATAATATATTAATATAATATATAATATAATATATTAATATATCATATAATATAATATGTTAATATATTATAATATATTAATATAATATATAATATAATATATTAATATAATATAATATATTAATATAATATATCATATCATATCATATATTATAAAGCAATCAAGGCAGCCAGGTCTTGATGGGCACAGTTTCTGCAAAGAAGAAACACACTGAGGTGAGATTTACATTTCTTCTGAGTGCATTTGCTCATTCACTACACTGGACATAAACGTCAAACAGAAAACAACATTCTAGAGCCTGTGGCAATCTCTGTGGGCTTTGTAGACAAAAATTGGAGCTCAAGGCTGCCAAAGCAACCATGATTTGAGGAGTCAAAATCTTGGAGGAAAGAAAAATACTGTATAGAGAAGCGAGCCTGATAGTCTTCCTGCAATTTCCTTTTGAGGCATTTACTGATTCTTAAACTGCATATGCCCAGGGCAAGTTAGTGTGAACATAAGCAAAACACAGTTAATTAGAGGATAAAATGTTAAGTAAAGAGAGCAAAAGACTCATTTGGCTGGAAAGACAAAAATTGGAACTCAGGGATTATCAAATAGTAGAGGCACTTGTAAACACCCCAGACTTTCAGTTTGAGATTCAATTTTGGTTTTGCCCTGAAGATAAGAGAAATTAGAATAATGCCAGATCCCACACAACAAGAAGTTGAGCTAGAACTTATTCATGATGACCTTTTCATAGTCTATGCATTTTCCAAAAGTAAACTTATGAAAAACTGGTGCCAAAGAAAAATTATAAAATCAACTATAGATAAAAGACTCATTACCTTCAAGGAATAATAATAAAGGTGATGGGCAACTTTTCATTATAAGCCATGGAAGCCAGAGAACACAATGACACACTTACAGTGCTGAAAGAACTGGCAAACTATAATTCTATATTAAATATATTTCAGGCTGGTCATGGTGACTCACGCCTGTAATTCCAGCACTTTGGGAGGCTGAGGCGGGCAGATCACCTGAGGTCAGGAGTTCGAGCCCAGCCTGGCCAACATGGTGAAACACCATCTCTACTAAAAATACAAAAATTAGTCAGACACAGTGGAGCGTGCCTGTAGTCTCAGCTACTCAGGGGGCTAAGGCTGGAGAATTGCTGGAACCTGGAAGGCAGAGGTTGCAGTGAGCCAAGATCGCACCACTGCACTCCAGCCGTGGTGACAAAAATTAGGTGAAATAAATACATTTTCAGGAATAACAAAGAAGGATTTTGTTATTAATGACATCCCACCAGAAGAGATATTAAATAATTTTTCAGGAAAGAAGATGATTTTGGATTGTTGTTGATTGTAAAAGTGGCCAATTTTTTTACCCCTCCCTCCACCTATCTCCTTGCTGTCCCTGATCCTCCCATCAGGATTTGGAGTCTATGAAACCATCAATTGAACCCGTTTCCTAGGTTGTTATTGATTGTATTGTGTACCCCCAAAATTCATATGTTGAAGTTCTAACCACCAAGTACTTCAGAATGTGACTTTATTTGGAGATAGAGTTTTATGTATGTATCAAGTTAAAGGGAGGTCATTAGGTCCTAATCCAATATGACTGTTGTTCTTATAAAAAGGGGAAATCTGGGCACAGATAGAAATATATAGTGGGAAGACTATGTGATGAGACATTGTGGAAAGATGGTCATGTACAATCTATGGAGAGGGACCTGAAACCTTCTTCTTTCACAGCCCTCAGAAAAAATCCACCCTACTGACAACTTGATTTTGGACATCTAGTATCCACAACATTGGGAAAATGTATTTCCGTTGCTTAAGCCACTCAGACTGTGGTACTTTGTTATGCCAAATCTAGCAAACTAATACACAGGCGTACTGCTTTAGACAATGGAAATTGGCAAACAGGACATAATCAGAAGCTTGAAAAGAGCTTACGCCTTTTGGAAATTATGGAAAAGCTTATGGGAACTGCTTTCTTATCATTCTTTAGAACTCTGAAACCACTATGTGAAAAATAGTGGGCTAACATAGTGGAAGATGAAATACCCCTAAAGTCTCATGGCTGTGTCTTCCCAACTCAGACACATCCTAGACCAATGGCTTGTCAACTATCTCATACATCTGCCAGGCCATTCTAGATCATGCTGCAATCAGTTGGACTGCCAACTGACCACAAAAGCATGACAGAACCTAGCTATCAGATGAACCAGGTCACAACCAAGCTGATACATGGAAACTTGAGACTAATAAAATGTGGAATTGTCTGTTTCATATCAAAAGCTAAATAATCAAAGACAGAAGTAAGAAAATTCAGGAAAGGGGGTGGAGCCAAGATAGCCGAATAGGAACAGCTTTCCGGTCTACAGCTCCCAGCGTGAGCAACACAGAAGACAGGTGATTTCTGCATTTCCATTTGAGGTACCGGGTCCATCTCACTAGGGAGTGCCAAACAGTGGGTGCAGGATAGTCGGTGCAGAGCACTGTGCACAAGCCAAAGCAGGGCGAGGCATTGCCTCACTTGGGAAGCAGAAGGAGTCAGGCAGTTCCCTTTCCTAGTCAAACAAAGGGGTAACAGACGGCACCTGGAAAATCGGGTCAGTCCCACCCTAATACTGCACTTTTCCAACAGGCTTGGAAAACGGCACACCAGGAGATTGTGTCCCGCACCTGGCTCGGAGGGTCCTATGCCCACAGAGTCTCGCTGATTGCTAGCACAGCAGTCTGAGATCAAACTGCAAGGTGACAGCGAGGCTGGGGGAGGGGCGCCCGCCATTGCCCAGGCTTGCTTAGGAAAACAAAGCAGCCAAGAAGCTGGAACTGGGTGGAGCCCACCACAGCTCAAGGAGGCCTGCCTGTCTCTGTAGGCTCCACCTATGGGGGCAGGGTACAGACAAACAAAAAGTCAGCAGGAACCTCTGCAGACTTAAATGTCCCTGTCTGACAGCTTTGAAGAGAGTAGTGGTTCTCCCAGCACGCAGCTGGAGATCTAAGAATGGGCAGACTGCCTCCTAAAGTGGGTCCCTGACCCCTGAGCAGCCTAACTGGGAGGCGCCCTCCAGTAGGGACAGACTGACACCTCACTTGGCCAGGTACTCTTCTGAGACAAAACTTCCAGAGGAACTATCAGACAGCTGAATTTGTGGTCTCACGAAAATCCGCTGTTCTGCAGCCACCGCTGCTGACACCCAGCCAAACAGGGTCTAGAGTGGACCTCTAGCAAACTCCAACAGACCTGCAGCTGAGGGTCCTGTCTGGTAGAAGGAAAACTAACAAACAGAAAGGACATCCACACCAAAAACCCACCTGTACATCACCATCATCAAAAACCAAAAGTAGAAAAAATCACAAAGATGGGGAAAACACAGAGCAGAAAAACTGGAAACTCTAAAAAGCAGAGCACCTCTCCTCCTCCAAAGGAATGCAGTTCCTCACCAGCAACGGAACAAAGCTGGATGGAGAATGACTTTGACGAGTTGAGAGAAGAAGGCTTCAGATGATCAAACTACTCCGAGCTACGGGAGGAAATTCAAAACAATAGCAAAGAAGTTAAAAACTTTGAAAAAAAATTATACAAATGGATAACTAGAATAACCAATGCAGAGAAGGGCTTAAAGGAGCTCATGGAGCTGAAAGCCAAGTTTCGAGAACTACGTGAAGATTGCAGAAGCCTCAGTAGCCAATGCGATCAACTGGAAGAAAGGGTATCAGTGATGGAAGATGAAATGAATGAAATGAAGCGAAAAGGAAGTTTAGAGAAAAAAGAATAAAAAGAAACGAACAAAGCCTCCAAGAAATTTGGGACTATGTGAAAAGACCAAACCTACGTCTGATTGGTGTACCTGAAAGTGACAGGGAGAATGGAACAAAGTTGGAAAACACTCTGCAAGATATTATCCAGGAGAACTTCCCCAATCTAGCAAGGCAGGCCAACATTCAGATTCAGGAAATATAGAGAACGCCACAAAGATACTCCTCGAGAAGAGCAACTCCAAGACACGTAATTGTCAGATTCGCCAAAGTTGAAATGAAGGAAAACATGTTAAGGGTGGCCAGAGAGAAAGGGCGGGTTACCCACAAAGGGAAGCCCATCAGACTAACAGCTGATCTCTCAGCAGAAACTCTACAAGCCAGAAGAGAGTGGGGGCCGATATTCAACTTTCTTAAAGAAAAGAATTTTCAACCCAGAATTTCATATCCAGCCAAACTAAGCTTCATAAGTGAAGGAGAAATAAAATACTTTACAGACAAGCAAATGCTGAGTGATTTTGTCACCACCAGGCCTGCCCTAAAAGAGCTCCTGAAGGAAGCACTAAACATGGAAAGGAACAACCGGTACCAGCCACTGCAAAGACATGCCAAATTGTAAAGACCATCGAGGCTAGGAAGAAACTGCATCAACTAACGAGCAAAATAACCAACTAACAGCATAATGACAGGATCAAATTCCCACATAACAATATTAACTTCAAATCTAAATGGGCTAAATGCTCCAATTAAAAGACACAGACTGGCAAATTGGATAAGGAGTGAAGACCCATCAGTGTGCTGTATTCAGGAAACCCATCTCACGTGCAGAGACACACATAGACTCAAAATAAAGGGATGGAGGAAGATCTATCAAGCAACTGGAAAACAAAAAAAGGCAGGGGTTGCAATCCTAGTCTCTGATAAAATAGACTTTAAACAACAAAGATCAAAAGAGACAAAGAAGGCCATTACATAATGGTAAAGGGATCAATTCAACAAGAAGAGCTAACTATCCTAAATATATAGTGTGTGGCGATTCCTCAAGTGTGGCGATTCCTCAGTGTGGCGATTCCTCAAGGATCTAGAACTAGAAATACCATTTGACCCAGCCATCCTATTACTAGGTATATACCCAAAGGACTATAAATCATTCTGCTATAAAGACACATGCACACGTATGTTTATTGCGGCACTATTCACAATAGCAAAGACTTGGAACCAACCCAAATGTCCAACAACGATAGACTGAATTAAGAAAATGTGGCACATATACACCACGGAATACTAGGCAGCCATAAAAAATGATGAGTTCATGTCCTTTGTAGGGACATGGATGAAACTGGAAAACATCATTCTCAGTAAACTATCACAACGACAAAAAACCAAACACCGCATGTTCTCACTGATAGGTGGGAATTGAACAATGAGAACTCATGGACACAGGAAGGGGAACATCACACTCCGGGGACTGTTGTGGGGTGTGGGGAGGGAGGAGGGACAGCATTACGAGATATACCTAATGCTAAATGACGAGTTAATGGGTGCAGTAAACCAACATGGCACATGGATACATATGTAACAAACCTGCACATTGTGCACATGTACCCTAAAACCTAAAGTATAATAATAAAAAAAAAAAAAAAAGAAAATTCAGGAAAGGATGGAGAGTCCTGGAAAAGATAAATCTATGAGTAAATACAAATTATTTTTCACTTCATAAAATAAAACTAATAATATTTTGTGGTGTTGAAAATGTATCTCAATTAGAGTAACATGCAAAACTAGTGTAAAAGTGACAGTGTAAATAAAAGCAAGTGTTATAAGGTACTTGCCTTTATGAATTCCATATTTGTTTGTGTATTTAGGAAGATTTTTCTCACAATGACACAAATATTTGTTTTTATGGCTTGGTTATTTTTCTATAATATTATGGAGAAATAGCTATAATGTCTTCACGTTAATTTCCTCTACACACATCTATATACCCACAATGATATTTTCTTCTAATACATCCATTTTATACATTTTTAAATTTAAAAACTCAGTAATATTTAAAATTATCTACATGTGGTTGGAAAGTGTTAAAGGGTGAAAGTCTAAGTTATTTTTTCCCCAAATAACTAACCAATTGCTCTAATATCTTTTAAAACAAGCTTGTCTAACCGCAGCCCATAGGCTGCATGTGGCCCAGGACAGCTTTGAATGCGGCCCAACACAAATTCATAAACTTTCTTAAAACATTACGAGATTTTTGTGTGATTTTTTTTAGCTCATCAGCTACTATTAGTGTATTTTATGTGTGGCCCAAGACAATTCTTCTTTTTCCAGTGTGGCCCAGGGAGGCCAAAAGGTTGGACACCCCTGGAAAATATACTTTTTTGTTAATTAATTTAAGATGCACCTTTTTCACATATTAAATTTTATATGTAGGGATGATGTCACTTAAAAATATTCCTTATCTTTTATTTCCTATAGTGTTATTAGGTCCCATTAGTAATACTGCACAATTTCCATTGAATTTTCCAATAAACTAATTCTTACTGATATCATTTAAGTACAGACCCTAACATTTCCCATTCTTTATTTCATAACTGGTCTTTCTGTTAGCATAATGCTAAAATAAAACATTCTTCCCCCTTTTTATGTCAAATAAAATCAGCTTAAAATCTTAAATTGTTATAGATCATTAATTAGGCCTAACCTTCAAAACCCTTGAAGGACCTGCATGAATTTTTCTTAGCTTACCTGTTGGAGACAACTCTTTATGAATTTTGGGTTTCCATATGTTTTCTGAGCAGAAGCATTGACAGCTTTCGTTCCAGACTATCTTTTCAAAGATATTTGTATAGCAAACATCCTTGAAACATAATAAAGATTGTATTTCCATTTGGAGGAGAGGCAGGTTTGTCTGTTGTTGAGAATAGTAAGGACAATGTCTCTCTCTCGGGCAAAGCTGAGGTTTCTCAGATTCAGGGTTCGTTGACTATATAACACAAATTCCCTGCATTGGGCCATTCTAATTATGTTAGTGGTGCTTGGAGATAAACAGAGCAATCCAAAGTAAGTATAAAGCTTAAACTGCCTGCTATGTCATGAGAGTAAGAAGTTCCTTTGTTTCTGACCCAAGCCTCTTATCTTTTGCCAGCATGAATGACTAAACAAGTTAGCTTGTACATAGGATATAATCCAAGGTTATTCTCAGCCAAACATAGATTCTCACTGTAGTCCTTCAGCCAAGCTAATTTCTATAGGGTTCTCCACTCAAGTAATACAGCTTTTATCTGTTAAAAAAAAATAGCTGTGGATTTGGTTTCATAGTTTACTATTGAATTTGTGCAATAGTATTTTTAAAATCATCAGGTTCTATGGTTATATGATACTGCAATCATTGTTTTAAATTAACAGTCACCAATAGGCTCATATTACCTTCTTTATGTGCCTAAGACTACTCCGATATTTTTATCCAGGATAACCAAAGCATGCATGCAGCAGGCGGTTTATTAAAACAACATAAAGATAAATCTGGGTTTCTGTAGCCTGAGATCTTTATAATCGTTGTTTACTTACAGTATTTTTTATTTTATAATTTTAGTTTTTTTAAATTTTTAACTTTTGTGGTGCATAGTAAGTGCATATATTTACGGGGTACATGGGACATTTGAATACAGACGTGCAATGCGTAATAATCACATCATGGAGAACGGGGCACCCATCCCCCTCAAAGATTTATCCTTTGTGATACAAACAATCCTATCATACCCTTTTAGTTATTTTAAAATGTAAAATTAAGTTATTATTGGCTGTAGTAACTCTGTTTTGCTATCAAAAAGTAGGTCTTGGACAGAAGCAATGGGCAGAGACTCAAGATGGCGGCTATGGTGCTGGCTGCTACATGGTGGCTGAGGGGCTGAGGTTCTTGGGGCCGCTAGCGGCTAAGGTTTGAACCTCTTGCGTACAGACGGTTTAGTAGCAGTGGCACCTATCCCAACATCCCTCTCTCTTCTCCCTTACCAGGAGTACCCAAGCATGTTTTTGCTACAGTTGATGGACAGGAAAAGTTTGAATCCAAAGTTTCAAACCACATTGGATAATGGGTTTCGCGTGGCCTCTCAAAATAAGTTTGGACAGTTTTGTATAGTAGGAATTCTTATTAATTCAGGATCAAGATATGAAGCAACATACCTTAGTGGAATTGCTCACTTTTTGGAAAAATTGGCATTTTCTTCTACTGCTCGACTGGACAGCAAAGATGAAATTCTGCTTACGTTGGAAAAGCATGGAGGTATTTGTGACTGCCAGACATCAAGTGACACCACCATGTATGCTGTGTCTGCTGATAGTAAACGCTTGGACACGCTGTTCGGCTTACTGGCTGATGTGGTTCTGCAGCCCCAGCTAACAGATGAAGAAGTCGAGATGATGCGGATGGCGGTCCAGTTTGAGCTGGAGGACCTGAACATACAGCCTGACCCAGAGCCACTCCTCACCGAGATGATTCATGAAGCGGCTTACAGGCTCCACCTCAACGCGCTCAACAGGCACCACAGTTGGCCTCCGCCGTTTCTGCCCCACAGAAAACATAGCAAAGATCAATCGGGAAGTGCTGCATTCCTACCTGCGGAACTACTACACCCCGGACCGCATGGTACTGGCTGGCGGGAGTGTGGAGCACGAGCACCTGGTGGAATGTGCCCGGAAGTACCTCCTGGGGGTCCAGGCGGCCTGGGGGAGCGCGGAGGCCGTGGATGTTGATAGATCCGTGGCCAGTACACTGGGGGGATTGCCAAGCTAGAAAGAGACGTCAGCCTGGGCCAGACCCCCATCCCCGATGGCGGATCGGACTGGAGAGCTGCTCCTTCCTGGAGGAGGACTTCATCCCCTTCGCTTTGTTGAACATGATGATGGGCGGAGGCGGCTCCTTCTGGCTGGCGGCCCGGCAAGGGCATGTTTTTCAGGCTCTACCTCGATGTGCTCAGCAGGCACCAATGGATATATAACGCGACCTCCTACTACCTCAGCTACGAGGACACTGGCCTCCTGTGCATCCTTGCCAGTGCCGACCCGAGACAGGTTCTAGAAATGGTAGAAATCATCACGAAGGAGTTTATTTTAATGGGCGGAACCGTGGACGCGGTGGAGCTGGAGCGAGCCAGGACGCAGCTGATGTCCATGCTCATGATGAACCTGGAGTCCAGGCCTGTGATCTTCGAGGATGTGGGGAGGCAGGTGCTGGCCACTCGCTCCAGAAAGCTGCCGCAGGAGCTGCGCACGTTCATCCGCGACGAGAAGCCGGAAGACGTGAAGAGAGTTGCTTCTAAGATACTCCAGGGGAAGCCGGCACTGGCCGCCCTGGGCAACTTGACGGACCTGCCCACTTACGAGCACATCCAGACCGCCCTGTGGAGCAACGACCGGCGCCTGCTCAGGACTTACGGGCTCTTCCGGTAGAGCCGCTCCCTGGCCTGATGGACCCAGGAGCTGCCTCTGGCGCCTGTTCCCGTGCGTGTTAGTTTGGACACGAATTTAGTCTAAAACGCTGTCTGGTTGTATAAACAGTGCAAACAATGTCTCCAGAGCACCCACGCAGTTTGCATTCCTTCAGAACCTGAATGTGCCAATCAGTGGAGTAAATACTGACTCTGACCACGGCAAGCCAGGAAGCAGGCGAAGTGCCGAGCGCTGGAGGGCAGCGTGCCATGAGGAGGCTGGGTCAGCGCTCCGCCTCCTCAGGGGCTCTCAAGGCACATGGTGTCTTGAGAGGGGCAAGCCCTGAGCCGGGAAGCAGCAGAGGCCAAACTATCAGAGCCTCCCCAGAGGCCACCACGTTCCTGTGTCAGGTACCAGGATTCACCTCTGACAAACGGGAGAAGGCAAGGGCCTGGTCTGCTCCGAGGAGCGCGGTCCACGCGTGTGCACGCCCGCTTCCTTGGTAATAAAGAGCTGGCATCTTTCTTAAAAAAAAAAAGGTATTATTCAATGTTTCCATTATTTTTGCACCCATTAACTGTCTGTACCTCCTTTGCCCCAGCGCTACCCTTCCCAGCCTTTGGTAACCATCATTCTACTCTCTCTGTCCAGGAATTCAAATGTTCTGATTTTCAGGTACCAGGAATAATTGAGAACACGCAGTGTTTGCCTTTCTGTGCCTGGCTTATTTTACTTAGCATAATGATCTGTAGTTCTAACCATGTTGATGCAAATGACAGAATCTCATTCTGTTTTTATGGCTAAATAGTACTACTTTGTGTTTATGTACCACATTTTCTTTATCCATTCATCTGTTGAGGGACCCTTAGGTTGCTTCCAAATCTTGTCTATTAACAGTGCTCCAACAAACATGAGTGTATGGATATCTCTTAAATATAATGATTTTGCTGGCTCATACGCTATCTCTGTGGTTATTTTTTTTGAGAAACCTCCAAACTGTGCTTCATACTGGTTGTACTAATTTACAATCCCACTAACAGTGTACAAGGGTTTTCTTTTCTCCACATCCTTGCTAGCAATTGTTATTGCCTGTATTTTAGATAAAAGTCATTTTAGCTGGGGTGAGATGATATCTCATTGTAGTTTTGACTTCCATTTCTCTGATGATCAATGATGTTGAGCACCTTTTCATATGCCTGTTTGCCTGTGTGTCCTCTTTAGAGAAATTTCTATTTAAAATTGTGCCTTTTTTTTTTTTTTTTTTTTTGAGACAGAGTCTCACCTTGCCACCCAGGCTGGAGTGCAATGGTGCGATCTCGGCTCACTGCAACCTCTGCCTCCCCAATTCAAGCAATTCTCCTGCCTCAGCCTTCCAAGTAGCTGTGATTACAGGTGCATGCCACCATGCCTGGTTTATTTTTGTATTTTTAGCACAAATGAGGTTTCACCATGTTGGCCAGGCTGGTCTCGAACTCCTGACCTTGTGATCCACCCGCCTCAGCCTCCCAAAGTCCTGGGATTACAGGTGTGAGCCACCATGCCCAGCAAGTTTTCCCATTTTTAATTAGATTATTAGATTTTTTTCCCTATACAGTTGTCTGAACTCCATATATATCCTGGATATTAATCTTTTGTCAGAGGAGTGGTTTGCAAATATTTTTTTCCCATTCTGTGTGTTGTCTCTTCACTTTGTGATCATATCCTTTGCTGTGCAGAAGCTTTTTAACTTGATGTAATCCCATTTGTCTATTTTGTTTTGGTTGCCTATGCTTGTGGGGTATTGCTCAAGGAAGTTTTGCCCCAACCAATGTCCTAGAGATTTTCTCTAATATTTTCTTGTAGTAGTTTCATAGCTTGAGGTCCTAGATTTAAGTCTTTAATCCATTTTGATTTGATTTTTATATATAGAGAGAGTTAGGGGTCTAGATTTATTCTTCAGCATATGGATATCCAGTTTTCCTAGCACTATTTATTGAAGAGACTGTCTTCTCTGCAGTATATGTTCTTGGCACCTTTGTCAAAAATGATTTCATTGTAGGTGTGTGTATTTGTTTCTGTGTTCTCTATTCTGTTCCATTAGTTAATGTGTCTGTTTTTATGCCAGTACCGTACTGTTTTTGTTACAATAGTTCTGTATAATAATTTAAAGCCAGGTATTGTGATTTCTCCAGTTTTGTTCCTTTTGCTTAGGCTGACTTTGGCTGTTCTGGGTTTTTGTAGTTCCATGTAAGTTTAAGGACTGTTTCTTTGTATTTCCGTGAAGAATGTCATTGGTATATTAATAGGTATTGCTTTGAATCTGTAGACTGCTATGGGTAGTATGGTCATTTTAACAATATTGGTTTTTCCAATCTATCAATATGAAATATCTTTCCATTTTTTTGTGTGTCCTCTTCATTATTTCATCAGTATTTTATAGTTCTCATTGTAGAACTCCTTCTCTTTTTTGGCCAAGTGAATTCCTAGGTATTTAATTTTATGTGTGGCTATTCTAAATAGGGTTGCCCTTTAAATGTCTTTTTCATATTGTTTACTATGGGCATATAGAATTGCTACTTACTTTTGTATGTTGATTTTGTATCCTGCAACTTTACTGAATTTGTTTATCAGCTCTAACAGTTTTTTTGTGGCGTCTTTGGGCTTTTCTAAATATAAGATTATATCAGCTGCAAACAAGGATAATTTGACTTCTTCCATTCCAGTTTGATTGCCCTTTATTTCTTTCTCTGATCTGAATGCTGTGTCTAGGACTCCCAGTATTGTGTTGAATAGCAGTGGTGAAAGTGGGCATCCTTGTCCTGTTCCAGATCTTAGAGGAAAGAATTTGAGTTTTTCTCTATTCAGTATGATGCTAGTTGTGGGTCTGTCACATATGGCTTTTATTATCTTGAGTTGTGTTTCTTCTATACCTAGTTTTTTGAATGCCTTTCTTATCATGAAGGACGTTAAATTTTATCGAATGCTTTTTCAGCAGCAATGGAAATGATCATATGATTTTTGTCCTTCATTCTGTTGATATGATGTATCACATTCATTGATTTGCATATGTTGAATCGTCCTTGTATCCCAGGGATAAATCTCCCAGGGTCATGGTGAATGATCTTTCTAATGTATTGTTGAATTCGGTTTGCTAGTATTTTGTTGACAATTTTTGCAACAATATTCATCATAGATATGGCCCGTAGTTTTCTTTTTAAATGTGTCTTTGGTTTTGGTATTAGATACTGGCCTCATACAATGAGTTTAGAAGTACGTCCTCCTCTATTTTTCAGAAGAGTTTGAGTAGAATTGGTATTAGTTCTTCCTTAAATGTTTGATAGAATTCAACACTGAAGTCATCAGGTCCTGGGCTTGTCTTTACTGGGAGACATTTTTCATTATGACTTCAAGCTCATTACATGTTATTGCTCTGTCCAGGTTTTGGATTTCTTCTTGTTCAGTCTTGGTATGTTGTATGTATGTAGGAACTTTTGAATTTTCTAAATTTTGTACTTTTGGTTTTTATTGTCTTTTCTGTTATTCTTTACCCTGATGTTACCACATATATTTAACAGGAGAATTCCTTAAGATTCTCAAAGGCACAGCCTGCATTATCCACAAGTGCTTTAAAATATTGGCTACTTAGGGACTATATTCACCATGCCCAGTTGGGATTGTACTTTAGCATTGACAATATGGGTGTTTTTCCTATGCTCTCAGCCAACGTCATCTGTGAAAATATAATAGTTTAGTAGCTATGATATATACCCTGAATATGATACTTAATAAAAACTTTTCATATGCACACTATTATTTATTACAAGTATAAGTTTTTGTATTTTTTTTTTTTTTTTTTTTTTTTTTTTTTTTTTTTTTTTGAGACAGAGTCTCGCTCTGTCGCCCGGGCTGGAGTGCAGTGGCGCAATCTCAGCTCACTGCAAGCTCCGCCTCCCGGGTTCACGCCATTCTCCTGCCTCAGCCTCCGAGTAGCTGGGACTACAGGCGCCCGCCACCGCGCCCGGCTAATTTTTTGTATTTTTTAGTAGAGACGGGGTTTCACCGTGGTCTCGATCTCCTGACCTCGTGATCCGCTCGCTGTATTTTTTTAAAGTAAGGAAATACTCAGGATAACAATGTGATTTACCAGGAGTATTTTGTTATTAAGTGGTATATCCTTGAATACAGGATGCCAAACTCCAAATCTCAGAATTAAATGCAATCTTGATTTATATTAATTGTTTTTTAGTAGACATAACACTAATGCATATGAATACAAAAATGCATAAAATTAAGACTTTTGTCTTAAGGGGATATTAGAGAGACAGTGTGTATCCCTAATCTGTATTTATCCACTATGTCAATGCCACATTTTCCTTCACAGAGCCTCACTGGGTAACCTTTTTATTAGAAAGAACCATCTTCATTGTCTGTGCTATGAGTTACCAGTTACCAATCTTAGCTCTGGTTCTAGGAGTCTTACCAACAAAATGTGTGGTCTTGAGCAAGGTCATACAATTTATATGAGTCTCACTTTCTTTCTTGGTGAAAAATATGCATAACTACTAGAATAGTAGATAATTCCTGAATAGGCTGAGATTGTTCCTGCCTCAGATCTTTGGCATTAGCCGTTCTTTTTAGTTGGAATTTCATCCACAAGTTTTTCATACTAGGTTTATTTTCCCTGTTTATTACCAGAATTTGCATTGCATGTGTTTTACATGTCTAATTTCCTTTTGTGTTTCCTAGAATTTAAACAGCATGAGGGCTAGAAGTCTGTTTAATGTTTTACGTGTCATGCCTAGAGCACTGCTTAACACATAGTAAGCAGTCAATATACATTTTCTTGAATGAATGAATACATAAATATTTGTAAAAACTAAATGAAGTAATATATAGATGAATGCAAATGAAACACTTTCATGGCATTCTATTATTATAACCCTTTCACCTCATAAATATTTATTCAGTGCATATTCATAGCTAGGATTTCAATGTGCCTATTGTGGTCTTTAATTAAATGAATCAGGAAGCTAGACCAGTCAATGATGCCAAATAAAACTAGTTAATAATGCCAAATTTTGTGCTCAGTTTCTCCAGGAAAAAGATTTTGATACATCTTTCAATAGTAGCAATAATGGAGATGGAAGAATGAGAGGTTAGGAGAGAGGTAGAGATGATTTTGTTTTCTATAGAACATGTAATGAAAGATGATGGGATTAAATGGTTAAGACTCAGGAATAAAAGTGAAAATTATTTCCCAATTCCCGACTAAGCATGTGCTATTGGCACGCTGCAGAATTTACACTAATGGGCCCCAGTGAGGCCAGGGAACAAAGACCATGGCTGAAAACCTGGCAGAGTTAGAGCCTGACGTTGGTTCTATATAACTGCACATGGCTGAGGCTTTGGCAGTTCAAGAGAGGAAGGTGTCTGTATCGTCAGCCCCATGAGTAACATGGATAAACATATATTTTATACAATAAAAGTTTTTATTTCCATGTATAATATCTAGATATAGTTTTTAAAATTATTGCTATCTATTAAAATATTCCTGTAACTTTTTGTTTTCTTTTTTTGGACTTTAGCTAATGTGGATTTCAGTAGTGTCTCAGTAAGCAGTAGTAGGTACAAAAGCTATTCCATTGTTTCTCTGGAACTAGGCAAACATCAGCAGTTCAGGTAATCAGTAGCTCTTCCTTGATTATCACCATTATGAGCTAGGCTTTGATTTAGTAGTCTTTAAATTTGTTGAGGAGCATGGATACTTTTAAGAATTGTTTAAACAATAGCTACTAATTTCAGCCCCGGGAAATACACACACACACACACACACACACACACACACACGCACGTAATTTTTGGCATATAATTTCAGGAGAGCTAGAGATCTCTTAACACTGATCCATGAACCTAGGAAATTTTATATCCTTTTAAGTAGACGGTAAGCTCAAAGCTCTAAAATACGAGCCATGCTTTCTATTTATTGTGAAATGTCTCTCTAAACTTTTTTTGTGATATTTACTGAATTAGAACATTGTAACTTTTTTACTGAAAATGTTCACCTGCTTTTAATTCAACTTATAATAATTAGATCTACTTAGTGTGTGGAAATTAAAGTTACTTAACATGGACAATTGTAGCAAGTACACACAAAGAGTACACAGAGTTGGGTTTGAATCCTAACTTCATCAACTAATAAGGACTCTTTCACCTGTCATTTACAGAAAATCTTACCCAAATTGGCTTAAGCAGAAATATAAAAAATAAAATGACAGGGAACTTTATTAGTGGTCAAACTTTAGACACATCAAGTGTCTAAGGAAATCAAGTGCTATATTTAAATACTGTTTCTCTCCTTATAATAACTTACTTTTCATCCACTGGGTGCAATTCTTTGGCAAGCTACATTAGATAAGAGCTAACAGGTCCCAGTTAATTTTCAAGTTCACTAGAGTTAGAAAGAACATATTTTTTGATATATCAAATTAAAGATGAATTCTTTTGTCTTAGGTCATGACCCTATTTCTGAACCAATTACTTTGGCCAGGGTTTGAAATTGGCCAAACCCAATTCATATATACACCTCCAAAACCATCAGGGATGGGTGTCAGGTCTCCCTGAAGTTCACTGAGATCCTCTGAATTGAAGCCAGCATGCCATGGTCACTAGAAGAAAACTAGTTAATAATTACTAAAAAATAGAAGAAAAAGATGCAAGACTGGCAAAAACAACATATGTTTGCACATACAGCCCAATTGCTATCTGTGTGCCCTTGAACAAGTTACTTAACACTGTGGCTGTCAGTTTCTCTAACTATAAAGCAGGAATAATAATATCTATCTTCCAGAGTTTTCATGACCATTAAATGAGATAGGCAATCTATATAACTTTGGCATAATTACATATATAATAAGTTCTCAACAAATAATACTGTTTTCTTTTCATCTATACCTCCTCTGACTCCTTGCTCTCTTAACCAATATCAAATGAACAGTATAGTTATATTTTATCCAAAACATATTTTAAAATTTGGATAAATCTGTTAGAATTTCTCCTTTTTAGACTTCTCTTCTCCATACTCCTTCAAAACATCTGCAGTCTAGAGCAAGTAGGACTGATACAGACAGGAGACAGCCAAGGGTCCATGGCAAAACCCTGCCTTCTAGCCTAAAACAGCATGAAGGCTGAAAAATCAAACTGCTGCTCCTGGACGAAGCCCACCCTTTCCCCTTTCCTGACTGATTCTCTCTGACTAGTGCCCACCTGCACCCTGGGAGAATAGGGTGGAGCCTCAGGCAGTTCATGCCATTTGCAGCTGGGAGAAGCCTGGCCTCTTCAGTTCCTGTGTGGTGACCTGGGATTCAATCCATGAGGTGGAGGGCCTGTTAGCAGGACTCCATCTCACTTTGCTGAGTTTTTTTTTTTCCTTTTTCTTTTCACCGAGTAAATTTTGTTCCCCACCCTTCTATGTGTCCACGAGCCTAATCTTTTTTGGTCATGTGACAAGAACCCAGTTTTAGCTGAACTAAGGAGAAAGTTCTGCAACAAGATGAAGTACAAATGCTGACCTCAAAGATTTCGTACTTAAAGCAGTCTGAATATAGAGTGTAGTGGTAGTGATTGTGAAAAAGCACATTAGCACCACCCCTATAATTTGAACAATTATAATACCAACATTTTCCAAATAAATGATTTCTTATTTTAATATAATATTATTTGTATTCATCTTAGGTCAATTCAAGGTAGTTTATATTGTACTTAGCATAAAATGTTCACTAAGAAATAACCTAAATTAAATCAGTAATTCTTCCTGTGCCACTGCTATTAGGTTCAATTACTTGAGAACAGAGAATTAATATTAGGACTAACAATAGTTACTTATATATCATTATATCTTAATGAGTTTGAAGTGTTATCTAACATTGGAAGAGAGAGTTATGCCATGAAACTAGTACACATTAATTTAAAAACTACATTGTAATCACACCCCAAATCAAATAGTCCAGACTCCTTGACAAGGGCGTAATTCAAATGTGTAGCCCCATGGCATCAAGAGGCACTGCAATGAACCTTAAAAGTTTTCACAGATTCATTAATTTGTTAACATAAGTATGTGGGAGTTAATTTGAACTTTCAAACAGATTTTATTGAAGCATTGTCTATGTCACATGAGGCTTATTATTTAGAGAAATATAATAAACATACAAACCACAAAAACAATAAAGATTTCAAAAATATTACCTTTACTTGCTTGCTACACTGAAGCTGACTTACTTTAAATTATATGAAATTGTATATTAAGAATTTTGGCAAAGTATTCACTCTTAAAACGCATTTAATTTTCTGCGCATTTTGAATACACACTTTAGCAACTTGTTTCTTCATATTATGTCTGTATTTCAGGAGAGCAATTTAGTACATGATAAGAAGCACAGTTTTTAAGTGAAGTGAAATCTCGTGTGTTAAAATACTGCAAAACTTTAAAACCCTGATTTTTAAAGTGTTGAGATACTTAAGTGTTTGAATAAAGATATATCTTTATCCTAAATCAAATACTTTTTTGCCATATATGTCCTTACTTAATCCATGGGAGAATGAGCTATTACTTTAGCTTTAAAAAATGTTTTTAATCTCAGATACTTAGAATAGCAAGATGAGCAGTGGTTTGGCTGGTCTTAATTCAAAGTACTAAAGATGGGAGTAGAATTTGAGTTGGAAGTAGAGCTCCCTAGAATTTCCATTAAAATACCATTAATTGTTCTAAAATAATTATTCTATGATTGCTAACTGCCTCCCCCATCTCTTATTTTTCCATAAATTTATATTTTAGGGAATTTGTACCAGCTTATTTGGTATATTTCTTTTCACTTTTCAGGTTTTATTTTTAAGTTATCCATTCTACCATATTCCCTTGCTTTTATCTTCCAAGACTTCTACTGATTTATATTATGGAAGTTATATTTCAAATTTGTAAAATCTGAATAGTCAATTCAATCTTGTAGAATAGCAAACCCAGTTCATTCATAGTATTAGAGATTAAAACCTAGTATAAAGATACAGCAATGAATATAGTGTATGTACCAACATAGGAAAGACCAATAAATCATAACTGAGAGTCAAAAAAAGACCCTCATACATATCTGTCTCTTGACTTATGACAAAGGTTAACACTAAAGTGTGATGGAAGAATAACAGTTTTGCCGATAATTATTGCTGAAAATATTAGCTATTTATGTGAAAAAAAAATCTTGACCTACTTAATACCACATGCAAAAACAGTTACAGAAATATTGCAAATCAAAATGTAACAAGTAAGCTATAATGTTTAATGACAGAGCAGGAGCACTGTCATCTTGGACAAACACTGCTACTTTAAGTTCCAGCTCCCTTTCTAGCTTCATGCATTTCAAGGAAATCACTTCTCTTCTAACTACAACCAGACAGAAAGAGCAGACAGTAAAACACAGATAAGACAGCTCGGGCACAGAGAAAAGTAGGGGGAAAGTCTCTTGGGTGACTGCCAAACTTCACCCTCATACAGTGGGCCCCAGTAAAATAGTAGGCCTTAATAAGAACATTCCTTTCCGTTGAGGTGCAGTAAGGTAGGGAAGCTAAAAGCAAACTCCAGGGGATATGCCTGCAGCTGCAGAAAGATATATGGGAACAAACACACAACTCTCCCTCTCAGATAAACACAAAAAAGAGACGCAAAAGCAGTCCAATCCTCTAATAAACTCTCCTACCCTAAATCCTTAAAAACTCTTAGTCTGTAGAAAAGTATGGCTCTAATCTAACTTGGCCAGCAACCCCTCTCAGGTTTGTTTAAAATAAACCTGTCCCTGCTAACTGTAAAGCCAATCTTCGTGTTTCTCTCCTCTTTCTTTAATTCTTACAGTTTTTATTAGAAAACCAAAAAAAAATCTTAATGGCATTAGATTACATAATGATTTCTTTACAGGCACACAAAAAAATACAAATAGGAGATGAGATTTATCAACATTAAACACCAAGTGCTTCTGTTCCTCCAAAAACATTATTGAAATAATAGAAATTCAAGCCACACACTGGGAGAAGATATTTACAATACTTCTATCTGACAAAGAACTCATATCCTGTATACTTACTGTTAAGACTCCTATGAATTACTAAAAAAAGAGAAAACTCCAAAGAAACGTGGCAAAAATCTTAACTAGATATATTACAATATACAGCATTTAAATGTCCAATAAACATATCGACTTATGCTAAATTTAATTAATCACTAAGAAGGTGCAAATTTAAATCCCAGCGTAATACTACTCTACACCCATTCATATTGCAAAAATGAAAAAGACTGACACCAAGTGTTGACAAGGGTGTGGAGCAACTAATGGTTGGAGTATAAATGATTAGAATCATTTTGGAAAATAATTTGGCAGTATCTGCTAATGTTTAGCATCTTCATACTGTTTAGCATCTGCATACTGTTTGAAGCAGCACATCTCCTCCCAGCTGTAAATGTAACAGAAATGTGGACCCATGTACACTGAAAAACAAGTTCAATGATGTTTATGATAACACTATTCGTAATAGTCCCAAACTGGAAACAATGCAGACATGAGTAGCATTAATAAATACACCTATTACTGAGAGCGAAAGTGAACAAAATTATCACTGAGCAACATAGCAGGGTATAATCACAAAAACAGTGTTGAGCAAAAGAAGCCAATCACAAAAGAGTTCCTACTGTATGAATATATGTAACTTTTTTTTAATAAGCAAAACTAACCAGTATAGTAATTTTATTTGCTGACAAGAGGGAAAGAGGCTGGAAATGATGATGACAACAGCATCTGTGGTGTTGATATTATACTGTGTTTTGATCTTTATCTCATTACAAGGATATATTCACTTTGTTAAAATCGTAGAGCTGCATGACTTGATTTAAGCCCATATATGTATATGTATACATATATACATATGTGTATTTCATGAAAATATTGCATAAATTTCCAATGTCTTTTTAAATGCTTTCTTTTTCTTTCTCATATTAATTTGTTTTTTTATAGATATACATTTTTCTTGATCTATTCAAAGTGAAATTTTAAGATATTTAAATTATCAGATCATCTTAGGATTTTCTTTTTTTCTTGGTTTTTAAAATTTGTTTATCATTATAATTCCCTTTTTCAGAAGATATATCAGATATGTGTTGATTCATTGTTTCTATTTCTATCTAAAACAAATCATTGAGAAGAACAGTAATTCACTCAATGCAAGGCAAAGCTTACTTACCTGTAACATTGGTCTAGGGCAACTGAACAGCTAACAAGTCATTATGCTGCTGTTTCTTTAAAGAACACAATTAAGAAAGCTTCACTTACATGAGTTGCTCTGTTTGTCCTAAAATAGTATATTAAATTTATTTTGAAAATAACTAATTTTGTTTTTGTGTTTGTCCAACATTAATGCTTGGAGACTGACTGTTTTCTGTTACAGTTGATATTGAATGTTGGTTGCATGTCTGGATATAGAGCACGTAGACAAGGGATTCTTAAATACTGCTGCAATTGAATCCCTAATTTTTAGTGCTACATCTTATGCTTGCATCCCCTCCTGTCCTGCATCCTTGAACTTGTCTAGAATTCTTCCAAGGAGAGGAATTCCCTCTTTGGTTAAAACCTTCCTGCACGCATTCTCATTTGTGAAAATTTAATTTCCTTCTTTAGTCACTTCCATTTATATTCACTTTCTAGAAAATATTTGAAATATTTCATTTTATGATTATCTGTTTCCCGTGATCTTCATTGTCATGGGTTTATACCTTTAAAAACCTTTCCTTGTCATCTTATTAGTATCTTTGCATAAAGTAGATCAATGTATAGACTTAATTCGTAACCTTGAATCACAAGGCATATAGATATGTATTTAAACATAAGAGTGTTTGTGTTTGTGTGGGTTTTACAGCTGAAAGAGCACTGTAGTTAGAGTCAAAAGATATATAAATCTGAATTTTAAGTTTCTTTACAGCCATATACCAAATGGTTGACCTTGAACAAGTACATAGTAACTCTGAGTTAAATTAATATAAAACATAAGGACCTAAAGCATATTAATCTAACACATGAAACTCAGCACACAAACTTTGAAATGCTATATAATTGAGAATGATTTATTATATGTCCTTACTGAAAACAATGAGTTTCATCATCATTATATGGAAAGCAGTATACACTATAAATTTTTAACGATCTTATTTAACATTCAATGCAGTAGTAATTGATGAGTCATGCAGATTTTACTCTTGGTAATGCTAATTATAATGATGAAGCCATCCTATATATACTATATTTTCCTAAAGCAATTAAGAAAATATAATAAATTATATCCTCCCTATTTTTATTCAGCCTGTTCCGTTATCTTTATATATTGCGTAGCTCTTAAGATTAAAATAGACGTGGTTTTTTTAACTCAGTAGATTGTAAGTATGAGAACCAGAAATATGTACATATATAGGAATAATGTAATGAATGTGTACTACGTTAACAAGGCTAAAGTGAAACTGTGTTCCCTAGAAGTCTGTTCCCTATGCGATTCCAGGTTAGGATTTTCCACAGGAGAATTCTCCGCAATATTTGGAAGGCAGAAGTGAAGCAGCAGCCACCTGTAGGCTTAGCTAGTTAAAGTTGGATAAAGCGCTGCTGCAATTCATGCACATTGTCTCTGGTCTGCTGGGTCACTTTGTTGGTGTGGGCTAACAGCTATTCCTGAAGCTTGTGTATGTAGTATATACAAATTTTCCTCCTTCATTTTCTCTAATTCCTGTGCCTCCTATCTGTGTGGGAAAGTTGCTAACGTTTTCCTCATGTGAATTTGGTGGCTGGAGGCGTTGAGAAACAGATGATGATTTTAATTTGTCCCAGAGGTTCCACCACATCATCAGAGCTGCTAGTTTGTCCTTGCTCTCCATATTTCACATCCAATTTTTTTCCTGCTGTTCGGCCTGATGACAAAATCCAGCACCAAAAGCAGAATCAACAGCCTTAAATAGGCTGCTTAACTTGCCCTCACAATTGAGCACGTTCAAAATCCTATAAAAGCACACTCTATTCATATTATTAACGGTAACTCTGCTTATCTGATTGAAACATACCTGATAACGAACAGTAAGATACAATCATGAAGTAGGCACAAGACAATGGAATGCATGCATCTTAGGAAGTGAAAAGCTGAACATGACCTAGACAAGAAGAATCTGAAAATTGACATAGAAATAAAGAATATGTAAAGAAAAAAGAGGTTGCCTATATTTTCCTAGTGGTAATTAGAAGACAATGCAAGAGACTTCAGAATTATTGTTTTATTAAGCAGCAAAAATATTACCTTATATTTGCTGAAAGATAAGCCAAATTGATATGTTGATGCCTGACATGTAATGAAGGGAACCATGGTTGTAAATACCAGTGTATTGATCAAAATGTTATGAGAAGAATTTTAAAATAACATAAGGTAAACCCATTGAATGTGCCTATTGTTGTAGATGACATCAATGTGAAAATAAGATAATTTATTATAGTTTTTAAATTTTAGTTTCAAGAGGGTACATGTGCAGGTTTGTTACGTGGATATATTGCACAGTACTAGGATTTGGGTTGCTATTGAACTCATCACCCAAATAGTGAATATAGTAGTTAATAGGTAGTTTTTCAACCTTGGTCCCCTCCCTCCCTCATTTCCCACTTTTGGAGACCACAGTGTCTATTGTTTCTGTCTTTGTGTCTGTGTGTACCCATTTTGTAGCTCTCACTTATAAGGGAAAACATGCAGTATTTGATTTTCTGTTTCTTCATTAATTCAACTGTGATAATGACCTCCAGTTGCCTCCATGTTCTTGCGAAGGACATGATCTCATTCTTTCTTATGACTGTGTAGTATTCCATAGTGTATATGTATCAGTTTTATTTATGCAATCCACTGTGGTTGGGCACGTAGGTGGATTCCATGACTTTGCTGTGGTGAATAGTTCTGCAATAAAGATGAGTTCAGATGTCTTTTGGTAGAATAACGTCTCTTCCATTAGTTAGATATCAATAACAGGTAGTTCTATTTTTGGTTGTTTGAGGAATCTCCAACCTACTTTCCACAGAGGCTGAACTAATTTATATTCCCACCACCAGTGTGTAAGCATTCCCTTTTCTCTGCATTTTTGCCAATCTCTATTATTTTTTAACTATTAATAGCCATTCTGACTGATGTGAGATGGTATCTTATTGTTGTTAAATTTCATTTTTCTGAAGATTAGTGATGTTGAGTATTTTTTCATAAATTTTTTGGCTGCTTGTGTGTCTTCTTTTGAAAAAGGAGTGTTAATGTTATTTGACCACTTTTTAATGGTGTTATTTAGTTTTTATTTGTTTAAGTTGCTTACAGATTCTGGATACTAATCCATTGTCAGACACATAGTTTGCAAATATTTTCTTCCTTTTTTGTACTTTGTCTGTTTACTCTGTTGATTGTTTCTTTTGTTGTATAGAGAGCTTTTTAGTGTAATTAAGTCCCATTTGTCAATTTTTGTTTTTGTTGCATTTGCCTTTGTGTTCTTAGTAACGAATTATTTGCCTAGGCAAATGTCCAGAATAATTTTTCCTGGGTTTTCTTCTAGGATTTTTATAGATTGAGGTCTTAACATTTAAATCTTTACTACATCTTGAGTTACTTTTTGTATACAGTGACAGGTGGGGATCCAGTTTTGTTCTTCTCTATATGACTGGCCAGTCTTTCCAGTACAATTTATTGAAAAGGTGTCCTTTCCTCGTTGTTTATTTTCGTTGACTCTGTCAAACATCAGTTGGTTGTGGGTGTGTGGTTTTATTTCTGAGTTCTCCATCCTGTTCTATTGATCTATGTGCCTATTTTTGTATAATACCATGCTGTTTTGGTTATTATAAACTAGTAGTATAGTTGGAAATGGAGTAGTGTGAAGCCTGCTCCTTTGCTCCCTTTGCTTTGCCTTGACTATTGGACATGTTTTTGGTTCCATATGGATTTTACAATTAATTTGACTAATTCTGTGAAAAATTATGTTAGTAATTTTATGGGAATTGCATTGAATCTGCAGGTTGCTTTGGGCAGTGTGGGCATTTAAACAATATTGCTTCTTCCAATCCATGAGCATGGAATGTTTTTCCATTTGTTTGTGTCATAAATAATTTATTTCAGCAGTGTTTTGTAATTCTCCTTGTAGAGCTCTTTCACCTCCTTGGTTAGATGTATTCCTAGGTATTTTTTTTTTATAGCTATTGTAAGTAGGATTGCACCTTTTATTTGGTTCTCAGCTTGAATTGTATTGATGTATAGAAATGCTAGTTATTTCTGTGTGCTGATTTTGTATCCTAAAACTTCGCTAAAGTAGTTTATCAGATCTAGGAGTCTTTTGGAGGGAGGTTTAGAGTTTTCTAGGTATAGAATCATACTGTAAGCAAATAGAGATAATTTAATGTCCTCTTTCCTATTTGGATGCCTTTTATTTCTTTCTCTTGTCTGATTGCTGTGGCAAGTAACTACCATGCTATATTGAATAGAAGTGGTGAGAGCAGATGTCCTTGTTTTTGTCCAGTTCTTTGGGAAAATGCTTTCAACTTTTGTCAGTTCAATATGATGTTTGCTGTGAGTTTGTCATAAATGGCTGTTATTATTATTTTGAAGTATGCTCCCTTGATGCCTAGTTTATTGAAGGTTTTTATCATGAAGGGATATTGGATTTTATTGAATGCCTTTTTGCTTCCATTGAGATTATCACACAGTTTTTGCTTTTAATTCTGTTTATGTGGTGGATCATGTTTATCGATATGCTGATATTTAACCATCCTTGCATCCCAGGACTAAAGCCCACTTGGTCATGGTAAAATATCTTTTTGATGTGCTGCTGTATTCATTTTGCTAATCCTTTTGTTGAGGATTTTTGTGTCTATGTTTACCAGGGGTAACGGCCTGTGGTTTTCTTTTTTTCTTGTGTTTTTGCCAAATTTTGGTATAAGATGATTCAAGTTTTATAGAATGAGTTAGGAAGAAACACGTCTCCTCAATTTGGGGGTAATAATTTCGGTAAGATTGAAACCAGCTCTCTTTGTACGTCTGGTAGAATTCAGCTGTAAATCTAACTGGTCCAGAAGTGTTTTTGGTTGGTTAGTTTTTTGTTGCCAATTTAATTTTATAATTTACTATTGGTCTGTTCAGGGTTTCGGTTTCTTTTTGGTTCAATGAAGAGAGGTTTGTGTGTTTCCAAGAATTTATCCATATCCTACAGGTTTTTTTGTGTGTTCACATAGAGATCTTCATAGTAATCTCTGAGGATTTTTGTTTTTCTGTGAGATCAGTTGTTACGTCCCTTTGTCATTTTTGATGGTGCTTATTTGTATCTTCTCTTTATTTTCTTTGTTAATCTAACTAGTAGTCTATCAGTCCTGTTTACCCTTTCAAAAGCTAACTTCTTATTTTGCTGATCCTTTGTATAAATTCATTCTTTGGTCTCAATTTTATTTAGTTCTGCTCTAAATTTAGTTATTTATTTTCTTCTGCTAGCTTTGGGTCTACTTTGTTCTTGTTTTTCTATCTCCCTTAGGTGTAACTTTAGGTTGTTAATTTGAAATCTTTCTATTTTCTTGATGTAGGCATATAGTGCTCTAAACTTTCCTCTTAACCATTACTCTTGCTGAAGCTCGGAGTTTTAGGCATGTTGTTTCTCTATTTTCATTTGTTTCAAATAATTTTTTTATTTCTGCCTTAATTTCTTTGTTTATTCAAAAGTCATTCAGGAACAAGTGTTTTAGTTTCCATGTATTTGTGTGGTTTTGAGAATTCCCTTGGTATTGAGTTCTAATTTTACTCCACTGTGTTCAAAGAAGATGGTTGGTATAATTTTGATTTTTCTGAATTTATTGAGACTTGCTTTATGGCCAAGCAGGTAGTCAGTCCTAGAGAATGTTCCATATGTGGATGAGAAGAATGTATATTCTGTAGTTGTTGGGTAGAGTATGCTGTAGCTGTACATTAAATCCATTTGGTCAAGTGTTCGACTTAAGTCTACAGTTTCTGTGTCAGTTTTCTACATCAATAGTCTCTCTAACATTATCACTGGGGTGTTAAAATCCCCATGATTATTGTGTAGCTTTCTATCTCTTTTGTTAGGACTAATAGTAATTGTTTTATAAATTAGGATGCTTTCATGTTGGTTGCATATATATATATATATATATATGATGGTTATATCTTCTTGTTGAATTTTATAATGCCCGTTTTTGTACGTTTTCACTATTGTTAGTTTAAAGTAAGTTTTATGTAATATAACAATAGCAACCCTGGCTTTTGTTTGTTTTCAATTTGCATGATAGATCTTTCTCCATCTCTTTAGTTTGAGCCTATGATTGTCATTACATGTGAAATGGGTTTCTTGAAGACAGCAGACGATTATTTATTTTATCCAATTTTCCATGCTGGCTTTTACGTGGAGCATTTACACCATTTATGGTAAAGGTTAATATTGTACCAGATGTACAAAGAGAGCTGGTATCAATCTTACCGAAATTATTACCCCCAAATTGAGGAGACGTGTTTCTTCCTAACTCATTCTATAAAACTTGAATCATCTTATACCAAAATTTGGCAAAAACACAAGAAAAAAAGAAAACTACAGGCCGTTATCCCTGGTAAACATAGACACAAAAATCCTCAACAAAAGGATTAGCAAAATGAATACAGTAGCACATCAAAAAGATATTTTACCATGACCAAGTGGGCTTTAGTCCTGTGATGCAAGGATGGTTAAATATCAGCATATCGATAAACATGATCCACCACATAAACAGAATTAAAAGCAAAAACCGTGTGATAATCTCAATGGAAGCAAAAAAGGCATTCAATAAAATCCAATATCCCTTCATGATAAAAACCTTCAATAAACTAGGCATCAAGGGAGCATACTTCAAAATAATAATAACAGCCATTTATGACAAACTCACAGCAAACATCATATTGAACTGACAAAAGTTGAAAGCATTTTCCCAAAGAACTGGACAAAAACAAGGACATCTGCTCTCACCACTTCTATTCAATATAGCATGGTAGTTACTTGCCACAGCAATCAGACAAGAGAAAGAAATAAAAGGCATCCAAATAGGAAAGAGGACATTAAATTATCTCTATTTGCTTACAGTATGATTCTATATCTAGAAAACTCTAAACCTCCCTCCAAAAGACTCCTAGATCTGATAAACTACTTTAGTGAAGTTTTAGGATACAAAATCAGCACACAGAAATAACTAGCATTTCTATACATCAATACAGTTCAAGCTGAGAACCAAATAAAGAGTGCAATCCTACTTACAATAGCTATAAAAAAAAATACCTAGGAATACATCTAACCAAGAAGGTGAAAGAGCTCTACAAGGAGAATTACAAAACACTGCTGAAATAAATTATTTACGACACAAACAAATGGAAAAACATTCCATGCTCATGGATTGGAAGAAGCAATATTGTTTAAATGCCCACACTGCTCAAAGCAACCTGCAGATTCAATGCAATTCCCATAAAATTACTAACATAATTTTTCACAGAATTAGTCAAATTAATTGTAAAATCCATATGGAACCAAAAACATGTCCAATAATCAAGGCAAAGCAAAAGGAGCAAAGGAACAGGCTTCACACTACTCCTTTCTTGATAGTACAGCCAGAGATAACTTTAAAATATACAAACCGGAATATGTCACTCTTTTGCTTAAAATCCTTCAGTGGCTTCCCATGTTTTTTGGATATTGTAGAAAATCTTTTATATGTATTATAAGAGTGGATAAATGGAATTCACTAATGACATCTATAATCTTGTTTTGAATCTCTCTTCAATACAAACATACTCCAGAGAACCTGAACTTAATTCAGTTTCTTCTGCAAGACAAAAATTTTGTCACATCATTTTATACAAATGTATGCCTGCCAGTCCCTCTGCCTGCAATGATTTATCCCCAGTTTTTGTCAGTGTCTTGCATGTAAATCCTTCAGGACTAAGCTCAGGGAACATTTTGTCACACACAATCTCCTAAAGCAGTGATATGGTTCAGCTGTGTCCCCACCCAAATATCATCTTGAAATGTAGTTCCCATAATTCCCGTGTGTCATGGGAGGGACACAGTGGGAGGTAATCAAATCATGGGAGCAGGCCTTTCCCATGCTGTTCTCATGATAGTGAATAAGTGTCATGAGATCTGATGGTTTTATAAAGTGGAGTTCCCCTACACATGCTCTCTTGCCTGCCACCATGTTAGATGTGACTTTGCTCCTCATTCACCTTCCACCATGATTGTGAGGCCTCCCCAGCTGTGTGGAACTGTGAGTCAATTAAACCTCTTTTCATTATAAATTACCCAGTCTCAGGTATGTCTCTATTAGCAGAGTGAGAACAGACTAAGACAACCAGGTACTGTTCCCTTTTCCACAAATTGTAACAATAGAAAGTTTTCCTTTATGGCACCTACCACTATTTGATCACCTGATTGTTAGAAGTATTATCAAAAGATTGATAGTGCTTCTCATAATATTAAATTATACGAAAATATTGTGAAATTCCCTAAGGAGTAAACAAAAACTTAAATGTTAAAAATATAAGTATATATATATCTCTCTCTCTCTCTGTCTCTCTAATATAGATAGATAGATAGATAGATAGATAGATAGATAGATAGATTCCAAAGCTGTGACACAGTTAAAATATAATATGGGATAGTCTATATTTTTGTAATATAGACCTCAAATACATTACCAATAATAATGAGAAAGATACGTTTTTGAAATAAATATGTCAATATTTCCAAAGAAAATTAAAACAACAAAGACTCCTGCTATAATTAATTTTAGTGTATATTTTGTACCATTTTTGCAGTACCTTTTATGAACTCCATAGCACTAACATGATAATAACACCAGAATATACATCCATTACATTGTAATTGTTTAGGAAATGTAGCTCATTAACCAAAATTAAATGAACATGGAAGAGACTGTTACCTAATATCAATCATAAAAATTTATGATAAATACCTTCTTAGCACATAAACTTAATTTAATATGCTATCTTTATTTTAAATATTTATTTCCATGTTTCATATTTATAGTTCAGTGATTTTCAGTAATCTGTGTTTGTGGATCTCATATCAATTTCTTATGAAAGCCATAAAATAAGAATTTCCATTGTCATCAATTTCTACTACATGATCCAAACTTCATAGGTGATGGTAAAGGTAAAGAAGGGTGATAATATATTTTCTGATCTCTAAGATCTTATATTAAAATTAAAATTACTATGACTACCATATGGGATAAACTATTATAATGTCATTGGCAATGAAGTAATTTATAATTGCTTGTAGTTCTGGGGTGAACGTGTAAACACCGGGAAAGTACTTGCAAAATTACTTCTGTAGCTAAATAAAGCTAATATCTATATGTACTGACAGTCCTTATGGATGATATATTATTAGTATGGTCCCTCTCTTTTAAAGAGAGTAGAGATTAGCGATAGAGTTTTCAACAGATAAAACGTGGCTAGAGTTAGGTCACGCAGGACTGCAGTATTAGAGCCTCACCCACAACGGAAGATGCTAAGCTTGGAATATACAGCTGATCAAGAAATGATAATGCAGAGGCTAGATCAGAAAATAGTGTAGTCTCTACCAAGGGCCTGAAGGGTGTTGAAGAAAGATTTTCAAACCAAAGGAAATAGATCCAATATCAAGATCGATATTGGAAGGCCAATTGTTCTGAGTTTTGGATATTAACTACCTTTAAAATTTCTTTTTACAACTCAATAGAGAAAATAATTTAAACGGCCAACCACAGGAAAGGTAGTGTTACACATATGGGCATACTGAAATTGATCCATGTATAATATTCGTTGCTTTAAAATACATATTTAGAATGGTTATTTCTGAAGCATTTGGGAAAAGATTGATTCTGGATGCTGATTGTTCTACATATTTAGAGCTTAAAATTTTATGTGATGGAGTTCTACATGGTTTTATTTTAAGTGTTTCAAATGCCTTGTGCATTATCCTATCCTTAAAGAGAGGGAGTGTAGACAGTGGATAAAGAATGGTCTTTGGAATCCACAGACTTGGATTTGAGTCCTTCTTTTGCTATTAGCTCTGGAATCTTTGTCAATACTGACTTCAGTTTCCTCTCACTCATAGTATTATATAGTTAAAATTATACTTTAAAAATATTTCTGGATTCAAATATTCCCATAGTATGCTACATAATATAGTTTAAATCAGTTAAAGAAATACTTATTGAGCACTTCTATGTCCCAGAACTTATTTTAAATACTGGTAGGTTTTGAGTTACTTTATTTTTTGTATCAGTTTTATGTTCATTTTTCCTGAATAAAATTCATTATGACTTCATAACACATTTTGAATCCTGGAGTATTTACAGTACAGTAATTTAACATCTGCATTTCTCATCCCCTTAGGACAGAGGAATTTATAAAATAATTATAAAGATTCAATGAGGGTATAGTTCAAAAAGACACAGAGGATTTGAGGACTTACATTTCTTTGAACAATTTGTGCAGCAAGATTAAGCCCATTGGGAAAGAAACTGAACAAATGATATGAATCAGAATAGTTTAGTAAACATTACATGATCAAAGCAGAAAACAATATTTTAGTCATCTATCTACTTATAAATATTTACAAGTCAGGAGATAATATGTGTTCTATATAAATCATTTAAATATATATTTAAATTTTTAATACTTTTTGTATACCATTCCAACTTTGAAATCTTTAAATTTTGATTAATTTATTTGTTAATGACAGAGGTTTCAGTGTTTCTTTAAAAAGTCTTGGCCAGTAGTTCACACCTGTAATCCCAGCACTTTAAGGCTGAGGAGGGCAGATCACTTGAGCCCAGGAGTTCAAGACTAGCCTGTGCAACATAGTGGGACTCTATCTCCACAAAAAAATAGAAAAATTAGCCAGATGTGGGGATACATGTCTGCAGTCCCAGCCACTTGGGAGGCTGAGGTGGGAGGATTGCATGAGCATGGGAGGTTGGGGCTGCAGTGAGCTATGATTGCACCACTGGACTCCAGCCTGAATGACAGAGGGAGACTCTGTCTCAAAAAAAGAAAAAAATAATAAATTTAATTTAAATTGAATAAAAATAAAGTCTTTATCTCTCAAGCACTTGATGTTTTCTCTTTAAAGATGCTGTATGATGCTTAATTAGACTGTCAAGGATTCATATTTTTGAAGATAAAATTATTAATATCAATGCTTATTTTAAAAATGAGGAGATGATTTTAAAATGTAACTTCCCCTGGGTTTCTTGTTTGCTGGAAATATTCTTCTTTGTCTAGAAAATGTATTTGGTTACCAGTTTTATCCCAGTGATATTGAAATATTTAATTAGGAATTCTGATAGACTAAATGCACTTAAATAATGTAAATAATTTAACCAAATGCTTTCATTTTGACCTAGGTATAAACTAGAAGGAAAAGCTTCATAAAAATCACAATAAATTAAATATTAAAAAGGTTGGATATGGGTAGCTCAGATACTCTTGTACTCAAATCTTGCCACTTAGAGGAATTATGTTAAATCCAAGAATGTGAATAAGATTCAATTGACATACATAGTTTCAGAAATATTTTGATCCTATCTACACAATACCACGTGTTTATTTTGATTAAAAAACAATAAAATTGACAACTTAAAAATTTTATATCACAAAATATGGATACATTATCTGTAGTAGAAGAAGACTGTAAAGGAAAAAAAATAGTGCCAGAAGTTAGAAAACCTATTTTTTATTCCTAGCTTTGCCACTAATATGTTTTATAGGATTCTGATTTATCATGCCTGAAGTATAGATTGCATACTTTCATTTTTACAATTTGATAAATGATTTAATTACCTTTTCATTTTAATTTTTTAAAAGTTGACAAATAACATGGTACATTTCAATGGAGTACAACATGATGTTTTAATGTATATATATATATATATACACTTTAAATATATATATACATATACATGCTTTAAATATATATAAATATATATACCTTAAATATATATGTGTACAGTGAAATACTTAGGCTAATTAACAAATGCATTACCTCACATAGTTATCATTTTTGTGGCGACAGCATGTAACATCTACTTTTTTACATTTTTCAAGAATATAATATATATATTCCTTTACTATAGTCACCTTGCTTTACAGTGTATCTCTTGAAATCAATTCCTCCTACAAACTGTAATTATGTATCCTTTAACCAACATCTCCCCATCAGCCTCTTCCCCCTAACCACCAGTCTCTGGTAACTACTCTTATATTCTCTTTCTTCTACTATTTTGGCTCCCACATATAAGTAAGATCATACAGTATTTGACTTTCTGTGCCTGGCTTATTTCAGTTAACACAATGTCCTCCAGGTTCATCTATGTTGTCACAAATGACAGGATTTCTTTTGTGTGTGTGTGTGGCTGAATGGTATCCCACTGTGTATTTATACCACATTTTCTTTATTCATTTATATTTTGATGAACACTTAGGTTAATTCTATATATTGGCTACTGTGAAAGGTACTACAATAAACATTAAACCATAAATATCTCTGTGGTATATTCATTTTATTTCCTTGGATAGAAATGAGATTGCTGGATTGTATGATATTTCTATTTTTAGTATTTTAAGGAACCTTTCTGAGGTGGCAGATCACTTCAGGTCAGGAGTTCAAGACCAGCCTGGCCAACATGGTGAAACCTTGTCTTTACTAAAAATACAAAAATTAGCTGGACGTGGTGGTACAGGCCTGTAATCCCAGCTACTCGGGAGGCTGAGACAGGAGAATCACTTGAACCTGGGAGGCGGAGGTTGCAGTGAGCTGAGATCACATCATTGCACTCCACCCTGGGTGACAGAGTAAGACACGGTCTCCAGAAATAAAAAATAAAATAAAATAAAATAAGGAACCTCCATGCTGTTTTCCTTAATGGCTATACTAACTTACATTCCCACTACAGAACACTGTGTAAGTGTTCCCTTTCCTCCACATCTTCAAAAACTCTTATCTTTTGTCTTTTCAATAATAGCCATTTTAAATGGGGTGAGATGATTTCTCATTGTGGCTTTGATTTGCAATTCCTGGATGTTTAGTGAGGTTGAGCATGTTTTCCCTGTATTTGTTGGTCATTTGTACATCTTCTTTTGAGAAATGTCTATTCAGGTCCTTTGTCTATTTTGAAATTAAGTTATTTGATTTTTCTGTTATTGTTGTTTGAGTTCCTTATATGTTTTGGATATTAACTCCTTGTCAGATGTATAATTCACAAATATTTTCTCCCATACTGTAGACTTTCAATGAATTCTGTTGATTTTGCCCTTTGTTGTGCAGAAGGAATGTACCTCAACACAATAAAAGCCATATAAGATCATCCCAAAGTTAATGTCATACTGAACAGGGAAATATTAAAAGACTTCCCTCTAAGATTTGGCATAAGACAAGAACGCTGACTTCTATCAATTCTGTTCAACATAGGACTGGTAGTCCTAGTCAGAGCAACAGGGCAGTGAGGCAAGAGAAGGAAATAAAAGGCATCCCAATTGAAAGGAGAAAGTTAAATTGTCGCTGTCATTATTGCAGATGACATAATCTTATATACAGAAAACCCTAATGACTCCACCAAAAAACTGTTAGAACTAAAAAATTCAGTTAAGTAGCAGGGTACAAACTCAACGTACAAAAAGCTGTGGAATTTCTAT
This sequence comes from Symphalangus syndactylus, assembly GCF_028878055.3. Lineage (NCBI taxonomy): Eukaryota > Metazoa > Chordata > Mammalia > Primates > Hylobatidae > Symphalangus > Symphalangus syndactylus. The sequence continues at coordinate 46,065,925 of NC_072432.2, forward strand.
AAGCTAATGGTGAACTATTTGAAAAAGAAACTATGAAAACAATCCCATTTACAATATCTTTAAAAAATAAAACCTCTAGGAATACATTTAACCAAAAATATGAGAGATCTCTGCAATGAAAACTATAAAACACTGATGAAAGAAATGAAAGAGGACACAAATAAATGGGAAGATACACTGTCTTCATGGGTTCAAAAATTAGTATTGTTAAAATGTCTGTACTACCCAAAGTGATCTACAGATTCACTCTAATCCCTATCAAAATACCAATGACACTCTTCATTGAAATAGGAAAACAAATTCTAAAATTTGTATGGAACAACAAAAATCCACAAATAACCACATCAATCTTAAGCAAAAAGAATAAAGCTGGAGGCATCAGCATAACCTGACTTCAAAACATTCTATAAAGCATTACATTAACCAAGACAGCATGATACCGGCATAAAAACAGACACATAGACTAATGGAACAGAACAGAGATCCCTGAAATACATCCACACATTTACAGCTGATTGATTTTTGGCAATGGTGCCACAACACACATTGAGGAAAGGACAGTCTTTTCAGTACATGTTATTGGGAAAACTAAATATTCACATGCAGAAGAATAAAATTGGACTCTTATTTCTAAACTTATACAAAAATCAACTCAAAATGAATTAAAGACAAATGTATAACCAGAAACTGAAACTAGTAGAAGAAAACATATGGGAAATGCTTCATGACATCAGCATAGGGAATAATTTTTTTTTTGGATAAGAATTTTAAAGCACAGGCAACAAAAACAAAAACCAAAAAATGAGATTACATCAAATTAAAAAGCTTATACACAGCAAAGTTATCTTCATTTTTAACAAACATTTGAGTGATCTGATTCTAAAGTAGAAGTTTTTTGTGAACCATGTTGAATTCAATACTGAATTAGGTGATGCCTGAGGCTATTTCCAAGTTCTGAAGTTCTATGAATTGATAATCAGTGTAATCAATATATGAAGAGATATTAGTAACATAACATGAAAACAATAAAATGAACTTTACTTCTATTTTGCAGGGGAAAAGAATAACCCAGCTGTTTTGTTTTGCTGGTTAATTCTTTTAAATTATCTACATATAAAATAGAAAAAGGAAAATTGAATCACATGGAAAATTCAGTCAAAAAATGCCCTTAAATACTATCTTTAAAGAAGACAGCTGAATTTTTTATATTTCAATAATCCTAATATCCGTTATCTTTTTAGCACTCTGTTACTTACCAGAACTGAATAAATAGAAGATGAATGATTGAAGTGGTAGAAAAATTATCAAAGACTGGGCACAGTGGCTCACACCTGTAATCCCAGCACTAAAGGAGACCAAGCAAGGGATGATAGCTTGAGCCCAGGAGTTCCAGACCAGCCTGGGGCAACATAGAAAGATCCCATCTCTACAATGAATGACTGAATGAATGAATGAATGAATAAATAAATAAATAAATAAATTAGACAGGTATAGTGGCATGCACCTGTGGTCCCAGCAACTCAGAAGGCTCACTTGGGCCTGGGAGGTTGAGGCTGCAGATGAGCCACTGTACTCCAAGCTGTGACAGAGCAAGACCTTGTCTCAAAAAAAGAAAAAAAAGATATATGAGGTAAAATTATATTTGATATTTTTTAAGAAATTCATCTGTTTACTTTTTATGAATGAATAAAAATCAAATGAACACAAAAATTAAAATATTTTTACTCATTACCACAAATGCATAGAAATATATTCTGATTAAACTTTTCTGTACCAACATTTTAAAGTTGGAGAGGAATTTTGAAATCTTTTTTTTACTTTTTCAAACAGATTTACCGAACAACATAAATGAAGCTGACATGAAGTTTACTAGAGAAAACTTTAAATTTTAAATAAACTAAAATTTTAAGAATAAAAAGAAAAAGAAAGCTAGAAAATTTACAAGATTGTCTCTTGTCCCAAATCATACCATAAATAATTTTTGTTTGTATGTTAAATAAAAATAGAATGATGATTGTATTTTGTTTTTCATTTTATTTTTCTGTATTAAAATGATTAATTTAGCATATATGTACTTCTATGTATACATGAGGTAAAAGGAAAAAAAAATGTTGCATTTTTTTCTTGCTATTTCCATTTTAATGATTTATTCTCATGGACAGAAAGGTGCTTGTATATAATTTGTGTGATACAATATAAACAAATATGTCCATAAGGGCAAATGATTATTTTGCATAAAAAGGTGTTCAATGTATTAGTCATCAAGAAATATATATATATATATATTATATAATGGTGTATGATGTTCCTCTCCCTGTGGCCATGTCTTCTCATTGTTCAGCTCCCACTTATGAGTGAGAACATGCAGTGTTTGGTTTTCTGTTCTTATGATAGTTGGCTGAGAATGATGGTTTCCAGCTGCATCCATGTCCCTGCAAAGGACATAAACTCATCCTTTTTTATGGCTGCATAGTATTCTGTGCTGTATATGTGCTACATTTTCTTATTCCAGTCTATCATATATATATATATATTTTTTTTTTTGAGACGGAGTCTCGCTCTGTCGCCCAGGCTGGAGTGCAGTGGTGCAATCTCGGCTCACTGCAAGCTCTGCCTCCCCGGTTCACGCCATTCTCCTGCCTCAGCCTCCGGAGTAGCTGGGACCACAGGTGCCCACCACCATACTTGGCTAACTTTTTTGTGTTTTTAGTAGAGACGGGGTTTCACCATGTTGGCCAGCCCAGTCTCGAACTCCTGACCTCTGGTGATCCACCCACCTTGGCCTCCCAAAGTGCTGGGATTACAAGTGTGAGCCACCACACTGACCAGAAAATACAAATTTTAAAAAAATATGTTTCCACCACCCATTCATCAGAATGACTAAAGTTTAAAAAGCTGATAAAACCAAATGTTAAGAAAAATGTGAAATAATTGGAATTTGTATACATATTTGGTAGAATGTAAAATGATACAACCATTTTAGAAAAGGTCTGAAGGCTCATAACAAAAGCAATTATACAGTTTACTCTTGAACAACATGGGTTTTAAGTGCAAGGATCCACTTACATGTGAATGTTTTTCAACCAAGTGGATTGAAAATACAGTATTAACAGGGTGTGAAACCCATGTATGTGGAGGGGCAATATATGCAGGGCCAGCTGCGGGACTTGAATATGTGGGGATTTTGGTATATACAAGGGTCCTGGAATGAATTCCATGTATGCTGGGAGGCAACTGTATACCTTCCCTGTGACCTACCATTCCCACTTCTAGGTGTTTACCAAATAGAAATAAAAACGTGTTTACAAAATACTTGTGTAAGACTATTCATAGCAGCTTTATTCATAGCAGTTAGAAATTAAAAAGTCAAAAAATTATATATGTTGTCATAGACGTGGTGAAAAGGGAACACTTTTACACTGCTGTTGGGAATGTGAACTAGTACAACCACTATAGGAAACAGTGTGGAGATTCCTTAAAGAACTAAAAATAGAACTACCATTTGATCCAGCAATCCCACGACTGGGTATTTACCTAAAGAGGAAAGAAATCATTATATGAAAGACACATGCACAGGGATGTTTATAGCAGCACAATTCACAATTGCTAAAATATGGAGCCAACCTAAGTTCCCATCAACCAACGAGCGGATAAAGAAAAGATGGTATATATACACCACGGAATGCTACTTAGCCGTAAAAAGAACTCAAATAATGTCCCTTGTAGCAACTTGGATGGAGCTGAAGGCCATTATTCTAAGTGAAGTAACTCAGGAATAAAAATTCAAATATCCTATGTTCTCACTTGTAAGTGGGAGCTAAGCTATGAGGATGTAAAAGCATAAGAATAATATAATGGACTTTGGGACTCAGGGAAGGGGAAAGGGTAGAAGGTGGGTGAGGAAAAAAATACTACGTATCGGGTACAGTTTACACTGCTTGTGTGACAGGTACACCAAAATCCCAGAAATCACCACTAAATAATTTATGGATGTAAGTAAAAAATACCCGTACCCAAAAAACTATAGAAATAAAAAAATTAGAGATGGAGCTAGTGTCAATAGTAGAATGGATAAACAAAGTAAGATATTGCAAAGACATTGCTTTGCAATAGAATACAGAAATATTTTTGGTATAATTATTCTTTCCTTTGTGTAGATAGCCAATAGTGAGATTGCTGAATTGAATGGTAGTTCTACTTCCAGATCTTTGATAAATTTCCGTACGATTTTCCATAGAGGTTGTACTAATTTACATTCCCACCAATAATGTATAAGTGTTCCCTTTTCTCCACATCTTCAACAACATCTGTTTTTTTGTGTGTGTCTTTTTAATAATAGCCATTCTGACTGGTGTAAGATGATACCTCATTATGGCTTTAATTTGTATTTCTCTGATAATTAGTGATGTTGAACATTTTTTCATATACTTGGACATTTGTGTGTCTTTTGAAAAATGTCAATTTATGTCCTTTGCCCACTCTTTAATGGGATTATTTTTGTTGTGGTGGTGGTTGTGGTTGTTGTTGAGTTGTTTGAGTTTCTTGCATGTTCTGCATATTACTCCCATCAGATAGATAGTTTACAAATATTTTCTCCCATTCCGCAGATTTTCTGTTCCCTCTGTTGATTTTAGCTTTTGCAGAAGCTTTTTAGTTTAAATCCCACTTGTCTACTTTTATTGTTTTGTTTTGTTGGTTGTGCTTTTAAGGTCTTAATCATGAATTCTTTGCACAGACCAATATCCAGAAGAGTTTTCTCTATGCTTTCTTCTAATAGTTTTACAGTTTTAAGTGTTACATTTAAGTTTTAATCCACTTTGAGTTGATTTTTTTATATGGAGAGAAATGGAGTCAAGTTTCATTTCATTCTTCTGTATATGGCAACCCAATTTTTCCAGTACCATTTACTGAAAAGAGTGTGCTTTCCACCGTGTATGTTATATTTGACTTTGTTAAAGATTACTTGGCTGTAGATATGTGACTTTATTTCTGGGTTCCCTATTCAGATCCGTTGATCTATGTGTCTGCTTTTATACCAGTATCATCCTGTTTATTTACTATAGTGTTGTAGTGCAATTTGAAGTCAGGTAGTGTGATGCCTCCAGCTTTGTTCTTTTGGCTTAGGATTGCATTGGCTATTTGGGCTCTTTTTTAGTTCTATATTAATTTTAGGATTGTTTTGCCTACTTCTGTGAAAAATGATTTTGGTAGTTCGGTAGGAAAATCGAATCTGAAAACTGCTTTGGGCAGTATGGTCATTTAAAGATGTTAATTCTTCCAATCCATGAGAATGAGATGTTTTTTCATTTTTTTCCATTTGTTTGTTATCTCCAATTTCTTTCAGCAGTGTTCTGTAGTTCTCTTTATAGAGATATTTTTTCTCATTGGTTGGATGTATTCTTAGATATTTCAAATGGAATTATGTTCTCGATCTAACTATTGTAAAGGGAACTGTGTTCTTGATCTAACGTTATTGGTGTATGGAAATGCAACTAATTTTTGTACATGGATGTTGCATCCTGAAACCTTACTAAAATCATGTTCGTCAGTTGTAGGAACCTTTTGGCAGAGTCTAGTGTTTTCTAAGTAAAGAATATTGTCAGCAAAGAGAAATAGTTTGACTTCTTCTTTTTCTGTTTGGATGTCTTTTTTTTCTTTCTCTTGCCTGTTGCTCTGGCTAGGACATTCAGTACTATGTTGAATAGGAGTGATGAAAGTGGGCATCCTTGTCTTGTTCCAGTTCTCAAGTGGAATGTTACAAGCTATTCCCCATTCAGTATGATGTTGGCTATGGGTTATTTATTTATTTATTTTATTATTATACTTTAAGTTCTGGGTTACATGTGCAGAACATGCAGTTTTGTTACATAGGTATACACGTGCAATGGTGGTTTGCTGCACCCATCAACCCATCACCTACTTAGCTATTTCTCCTACTGTTATCCCTCCCCTAGCCCCTCACCACCCCCACAGGCCCCGGTGTATGATGTTCCTCTCCCTGTGGCCATGTCTTCTCATTGTTCAGCTCCCACTTATGAGTGAGAACATGCAGTGTTTGGTTTTCTGTTCTTATGATAGTTGGCTGAGAATGATGGTTTCCAGCTGCATCCATGTCCCTGCAAAGGACATAAACTCATCCTTTTTTATGGCTGCATAGTATTCTGTGCTGTATATGTGCTACATTTTCTTATTCCAGTCTATCATTGATGGACATTTGGGTTGGTTCCAAGTCTTTGCTATTGTGAATAGTGCCGCAGTAAACATATGTGTGCATGTGTCTTTATCGTAGAATGATTTATAATACTTTGAGTATATGCCCAGTAATGGAATTGCTGGGTCAAATGTTGTTTCTAGTTCTAGATCCTTGAGGAATCACCACACTGTCTTCCACAATGGTTAAACTAACTTATACTCCCACCAACAGTGTAAAAGCATTCCTACTTTTCCACAACCTCTCCAGCATCTGTTGTTTCCTGACTTTTTAATGATCACCATTCTAACTGGCGTGAGATGGTATCTCATTGTGGTTTTGATTTGCATTTCTCTAATGACCAGTGATGATGGGCACTTTTTCATATGTCTGTTGGCTGCATAAATATCTTCTTTTGAGGAGGGTCTGTTCATATCCTTTGCCCATTTTAGAAGGGGTTGTTTGCTTTTCTCTTGTAAATTTGTTGAAGTTCTTTGTAGATTCTGGATATTAGCCCTTTGTCAGATGGATAGATTGCAAAAATTTTCTCCCATTCTGTAGGTTGCCTGTTCACTCTGATGATAGTTTATTTTGCTGTGCGGAAGCTCTTTAGTTTACTTATACACCACTTATCAGTTTTGGCTTTTGTTACCATTGCTTTTGGTGTTTTAGACATAAAGTCTTTGCCCATGCCTATGTCCTGAATGGCATTGCCCAGGTTTTCTTCTATGATTTTTATGGTCCTAGGTCTTACGTTTAAGTCTTTAATCCATCTTGAATTAATTTTTGTATAAGGTGTAAGGAAGGGATCCAGTTTCAGTTTTCTGCATATGGCTAGCCAGTTTTCCCAACACCATTTATTAAATAGGGAATCTTTTCCCCATTGCTTATGTGTGTCAGGTTTGTCAAAGATCAGATGGTGGTAGTTGTGTGGTGTTATTTCTGAGGTCTCCATTCTGTTCTGTTGGTTTATATATCTGTTTTGGTACCAGTAACATGCTGTTTTGGTTATTGTAGCCTTGTAGTAATATTTGAAGTCAGGTAGCATGATGCCTCCAGCTTTGTTCTTCTTCCTCAGGATTGTCTTGGCTATGTGGGCTCTTTTTTGATTCCATATGAAGTTTAAATTAGTTTTTTCCAATTATGTGAAGAAAGTCAGTGGTAGCTTGATGGGGATAGCATTGAATCTATAAATTACTTTGGGCAGTAAGGCCATTTTCATGATATTGCTTCTTCCTATCCCTGAGCATGGAATGTTTTTCCATTTGTTTGTGTCCTCTCTTATTTCCTTGAGCAGTGGTTTGTAGTTCTCCTTGAAGAGGTCCTTCACATCCCTTGTAAGTTGGATTCCTAGGTATTTTATTCTCTGAGTAGCAATTTTGAATGGGAGTTCACTCATGATTTGGCTCTCTGTTTGTTATTGGTGTATAGGAATTCTTGTGATTTTTGCACATTGATTTTGAATCCTGAGACTCTGCTGAAGTTGCTTATCAGCTTAAGGAGATTTTGGACTGAGACGATGGGTTTTTCTAAATATGCAATTATGTCCTCTGCAAACAGAGACAAATTTGACTTCCTCTCTTTCTATTTGAATACACTTTATTGCTTTCTCTTGCCAGATTTCCCTGGCCAGAACTTCCAATACTACGTTGAATAGGAGTGGTGAGAGAGGGCTTCCTTGTCCTGTACTGGTTTTCAAAGGGAATGCTTCCAGTTTTTGCCCATTCAGTATGATACTGGCTGTGGGTTTATCATAAATAGCTCTTACTATGTTGAGATATGTTCCACTGATAACTAGTTTATTGAGAGTTTTTAGCATGAGAGGCTGTTGAATTTTGTTGAAGGCCTTTTCTGCATCTATTGAGATAATCATGTGGTTTTTGTTGTTGGTTCTGTTTATGTGATGGATTAGATTTATTGATTTCCGTATGTTGAACCAGCCTTGCATCCCAGGGATGAAGGTGACTTGATCATGGTGGATAAGGTTTTTATGTGCTGCTGGATTCAATTTGCCTATGTTTTATTGAGGATTTTTGCATCGATGTTCATCAGGGATATGGCCATGGGTTTTTCATAATTGGCTGTTATTATTTTGAGGTATGCTACTTCAGTGCCTCATCTGTTGATAATTTTTATCATGAAGGGAATTTGGATTTTATCACATTTTTTCTGCATCTATTGAGATGATCATATGGTTTTTGTTTTTAATTCTCTTTATGTGGTGAATCATACTTAATTGATTTTTGTATGTTGAATGAGACTTGCATCCCAGGAATAAAACCTGCCTGAATATGATGTATTAACTTTTTGAGGTGCTGAAGGATTCAGTTTGCTTGCACTTTGTTGAGGATTTTTGAGTCTTTGTTCATCAGGGGTATTGGCCTGAAGTTTTAATTTTTGTCGTGTCTTTGCCAGATTTTGGTATTAGGCTATTACAGGTTTCATAGAATGAGTTTGGTAGGATCCCCTCCTTCTTGATTTTCTGGAATAATTTCAATAGAATCAGTACAAGCTCTTCTTTGTACTGCTGGTAGAATTCGGCTGTGAATCCATCTGATCCAGGACTTTTATTGGTTGGTAGGTTTTGTATTACTGATTGAATTTCAGAGCTTAATATTGGCTGATTCAGAATTTCAGTCTCTTCATGATTCAATCTTGGGGGATTGTAAGTTTTCAGGAATTTATCGATTTCCTCTAGATTTTGACATTTGCATGCATAGAGTTGTTCATATTGTTCTCTGAGAATCTTTTGTATGTCTGTGAAATCAGTTGTATTATCATGTTTATTATTTTTGATTTTACTTGTTTGGATATTGTCTTTTTTTTCTTTGTTAATCTAGCTCTCAGTGTATCACTCTTGTTTACTTTTTGAGGAACCAACTCAATTTCATTGACTTTTCAACGAATATTTGTATCTCAATTTCATTCAGTTCTTCTGTATTTTAGTTATTTTTTTTTTCTGCTAACTTTAGGGACGGTTTGTTCTTTTTTTTTTTTGTAGTTTATGTTCAAAGTCAGATTGTAATTTTAGATTTCTCTACCTTGTTCATGAAGAGATTTAGCACTACAAACTTTTAATACTGCTTTAGCTGCATCTCAGTGATTTTTTTGTATATTGTATTTCTATTTTCAATAATTTCAAATAATTTTGTTTTTTCCCTTGTTTTCGATGTTTACCTGAGTTATTCAGGAGCAAGTTGTTTGATTTCCGTGAATTGGTGTAGTTTTGATAGATCTTCTTGATACTGATATCTGCTTTAATTTCACTGTGGTCTGAGAGTGTGCTTGGTGTGATTTCAATTTTTTTTAATTCATTGAGACTTGCTTTATGATTGACCATATGGTCAATCCTGGAATATATTCCATGTGCGGATGAGAAGAATGTATATTCTGTAGTTGTTTAGTGGAGTGTTCTGTAGATGTCCAATGGATCCAGTTGGTCAAGTGTCAAGTTTAAGTCCAAAGTTTGGTTAATAGTTTTCTGCCTTGATGATCTGTTTACAGCTGTCATTGAGGTGTTGAAGTGTCCTACTGTTATTTTGTGATTGTGTACATCTTTTTGTAGGCCGAGAACTTGTTTTATGAATCTGGGTGCTCCAGTGTTGGGTGCATATATATTTGGGATAGTTAATTCTTCTTGTTGGATTGTACTCTCTATCATTATTGTTCTTCTTTGTCTTTATTTTTATTGGTTTGAGATCTGTTTTAGCTGATAGAAGAATATTGACTCCTGCTCTTTTTGGCTTTCCATTTGGATGGTAGATATTACTCCATCCGTTTACTTTGAGCTTGTTGGTGTTGTTAAATGTGAGATGGGTCTCTTGAAGACAGCAGATGGCTGGGTCTTGTCTTTTTATCCAGATTACCACTCTATGCCATTTAAGTGGGAGCATTTAACCCATTTACCTTTAAGGTTAGCGTTGATATTGTATTCACTAGTGTAATGGCCTGTGACTTATTTATCCACCATCTCCAGCACCAGAATTGATCAATATCAGTATGAGATTTTACCAATCCTAAAAAATGCAAGCCATTTTAAAATGCATTAACTTACAAACTTTAGAATACAGCAACTCATTTATGAGTTTCAAATATGAGGGTAGTTTGAAAAAGTCATGAATATGTTTAAATATTTCTTGTAAATAGCACTGTTTATGCACATCTAGTAGTTAAAAAAATTGAGTTTACCTCCTGTTATGATAATTCTTATCTCTATTAAAATGTGTAGGTGCTCAGAACATTCATATGTTAACTTTTTCTATATCTCTTCTTAACTTACACTCACATACTTTGTTAGAAAAAAGTCTATTAAAAGATGATCTACTGAACATAGAGTTAAACAATACCTCCTACCTGGGGTTTTGCTTTATTCATCAAATTCAGAGCTGAAAAGGAGAAAAAGTATGACAACTGAAATTTTTAACTAGAGTAAGTGTCCTGATAGACCTTTAAATACAATTTTCATACAATGGTGGGGATCTCAATCAATGTAGATGTGTAAACATCTCAGTAAATGAAGAATTTGAGTTGGCATTTGTATAGTAGTTTGAGAGCTTTGAATCTGAAATTTAATTCATTAACATAGGTAATTTTGAGAGATATCAAAATGGAAAGAAAAAAATTATAATTTTACTGATGAAGACACTAAGTGCTAAGTGTTTTGTCTAATATATCAAAATTGATAAATACAGAGTAAAGATAAGAACTGAACAGTTAATACCACAATCTAGTTGTCATGCTCTAATATTTCCATACACCCATTTACTGGGTATTGAGATAAACACACATCCACACGGAATTTTAACACTATGCAGAAGTTTCCACATACAGCAATCTCCTAAGAGCTTTAAATTGACATAGAGCAGTTCCTTATCTTATTCTCTGTACTCCAACTCTAGCTTTTGTTTACCAAGGAAAATCCAATGAGTGATTTTGGAGTAGATGGGTATTTATAGGATTTTTTTATTCTATAAGCTATTTCAAGTGGTTTTATTGCTGGCATATTATCTCAAGTTTACACTATAATTCAAAGAGTTCATGTCTTAGATAAAAACAAAAGATCAAAAAATGATTGCCCACACTGCAGTTAAAACAAGCTAGAATCAGGAAGACTCCTTACAACACTTTTCACATGTCTCAAAAACCACTACATTAGACTGATTCTAAATAGGAAACCATCTAATGCTTAAGATAAAATTCTTAATTTTAATAAAAATTAATGCATACATATTTTACAAATATATTTTAAATAAATGTATGTTACTAAATTAGTATGTTTTTATTTTATAAATATTTCTAAGAAATATATCCATATTCAATAATCAATAAGAAAAGAAATTATAATAATGCATACCAGTTCTGCAAACTGGGGATTATGCTTTATACAGGTTATTAGTGGATCTCTATAGGACCATGAGCCATGAAAGCTAAAGACGATTTTCTAAATAGGCATAGTAAGAAGTTGTGATTCTGTCATTGCGTACTCACCATTTGAGGTTATTTGGGAGGTGGTAACTCAGGCATACAGAGATAAGTATCCAAGTGTGCTCTTGTTATTTTACACTCTGTATTGATTGCTTACATGGCCTGAATTGAAATGGACTGTGAGAACTAACATGGGCTAGTTTGCCTGGCTGCTTGAGTGATTCAGATTAGGTTATTCAGCAGGAATACTCTGGCAGGAGGGAGCTCTAGGTCAATAGCCTAAAATTCAAACATAAGGACTCTCTGTAAATGGGAAGGTGCTTTAGGAGAAAAGAGAAGAGATATAATTTTTCAGAGAAATCACCGATATATTTTCAGTTTTACAAGGATTGAAGAATTAAAAATGAGTAGTAACTTAGCATACTTATCCATTACAAAAATTATTTCTGTAACCATTTTATCGCCACTTGCATCTTCCCTCTACCGACATTTTGTTCTCTCTTTTTCAGGGTGAGGTTGAGCCCTAAAAGAATTCTACCCATTTTCTTCCAGGCCTTTCCATTCACTCTGAAAATCACCACATCAAATTTCTAGAGCCAGGCCTACCCATGAGTGTACATAGCGTTTTCATTGTCAGTATAATTCTGGTGACCACGTAAGTTAGTAAAATCAGACCTTCTCTGGCTGGATGTGTAGAGACCCTTTCAAATATAATATCCTCTGCAGTGTGTTTCTGTGGCGGTCTACTGTTTCTGAAGAAAAACTCAATATTTGCATCCTTATCACCTGGCCTATTTTTTAAAAAACACATACAATATTACACTTGAATAACGGCTGGTTTAAGAGCTGCACAAGAACGTCCATGGTAACTCTTTTGGTGAAAAAAATATTTCAATGACATTTTCATAAATCTGTTGTTTTGGTGCGTAGGCTTCTGTAAATAGGTGACTCTATGGAGATAGAACATCATGAGGATTTAGAGGGCAAACACTTCAACATACTTGTGGAAGGAATGATGTTTGGGAAGTAGGCTGGCAGTGTGTTTTTACTTTGATTAAGCTAATCTAAAGCTATGCCTCTGTATGCAAGATGGATTCAAAGACTCTGTGGGTCTGGTCCACTTTTTGTTTTTATGAGGTATCCACATTGTGGTACTTAGGTAAACTTAGGTTTACTAGTCACTGCACCTTGCATGATTCTAACATTTATGGAAAATATATAGTCAAATTCAATCCTATTGGCACTTACACAAGGCTGGCTTCAAATCTAAATTCGTAAACATCAGACTGGGTTACAATGAGGTGTTTTATTGTTATTGTTGTTTTGGGAGAAGGATGTCCTAGTGTTAATTAATTATACACCAATGCTCTGAATCAACAGGAAATTTGGAGGTTACTATGCTAGCTAGGGTGATTGATGTTGACTACCAAACAGAAATAGATAACTTCGGGGAGGTTAAGAAAAACAGGTTGCAAGTTGACAAGAATAGGCATAGAACTGGGACTTTGGTCCATTTACCTCTATAATCCAGTTTCCTGCCATTGTATCAAGCTATTTGAATTCGTTTGGGTTATCTAGAGAAACAGAACCAGTAGTAGATATATCCATAAAGATATTTATTACAAGGAACTGGCTCGTGCAATTATGGAGACTGAGAAAATCCCAAGATCTAGTTGGCAAGCCGGAGACCCAGGAGAGCTGATGTTCTAGTTCAAGTTTAAGTCTGAAGGCAAAAGACTAATGTCCATGTTCCAACACAATGAGGCAGAAAGAGAGAATTTTTCCTTCCTAAGCCTTTTTTTAAATTTTCTTCTAATCAGGCCTTCAACTAATTAGATGAGGTCGACCCACTTGGGGAAGGGTAAGCTGCTTTACTCAGTCTACCAATTGTTTATCTTATCCAGAATCAGAATCACATTCATAGATACACACACAATAATGTTTAACCAAATATCTGGGCACCAGGTGACCCAGTCAACCTGACATACAAAATTAAATATCACAAGTCCTTTCTTTATCTAGCTGGCACCCATAAGCATGTCCTTAAACCATATTTAATGTCCAAATAAAAAAACAAGTCATAATTTCTCCTACATCTTATAAATATCCTGCATACCACTGAAAGTGCAATAACCCTTTCCTCAGGACAGTAGGTAAAGTTCTTGAGTGACATTTACTCTTCTTCTTGATATCTTGTAACTTAAATACTACCATGTAAAAATCAATAAATATTGTGATATAAATATATAAATATCATGTAGCTCAGGCTACATGATAAAGGAATAAGAGAGGGCAAAAAAACAAAGATTGAATATGTATATACACACACACACATATTTTAACAAAATAGGAAGATACTCATGATAATTACTGCCCTTGTTTGCATAAGTTGTCATATGGTCATAGCTGGAATTTATAAGTACCTTCTTCCACTACCTATTCTATATTCTTTTGTGTCCAGCAAGTGCCTCAGCTGATTGTGTTCTTTACTTGAAGATATGACCCCAACTTTCATTTCTGAAGGATCCAGGCCATTAGTACTCCTGTTCGGATTTGGTTGTTGTAATTTTCCATTGACCTTAATCATTGATGGTAATATTAAGAGATGCATAAGGGATCTCATATATTTTGTACATGCTCTTCTTTACCTCCATTGTGGAGTGGTTGTCTATTTCTTTTTGGTTATCAACATCAATCGCCTCAGCCAGCATAGAAACTCCCACCTTTTCTGTTGATTTAGAGCATGAGGACTTAATAGTGACCAGGAGGCAGTCTTAAATTCGAGTTCAGGGGAATCATTGTGTCTTGTGGTCGAAGGCTTCCTTGCCTTAAAACTAAGACCTCTAGACCATCAGAGCCTAAGGTCATGGGAACAGGAATCAAAAACTTTGCTTGTGGGTAACCAGGGATAACAGTGAGTAGTGCCACTCCCATTTCCACTATTTGATTCCTAGACCTATGAATTCTGGCAACAGGAAACATAGCACCATATATTTGGACACTGAGTTAGAGCATATACAGCATTCTAGAAAACCTTGCCCCAATTATGTAAGTATTGCCACCTAGCTGATGCTGTAACTGACTATTCAAAAGGCCATTCCACGGTTCTATCAAGCCAGCATTTTTAGAATGGCTGGAAGCATGAGGAGAACAGTGAATTCCGTGAATGTGGACCCACTGCTACACTTTGTAAAGTGAGTTTCTTGATCTGAAACAATGCTGTTCAGAATACCAGGACACCCTATGCAAGAATACACAGCATGCCCATTAGTGGTCAGTATAGCAATGGTTGTAGATTTGAGGTTTCATGTACCTGTTAAGGCATGAGGTGAATCATAAGTGGATTTTAAGCAGTGGTATGCTGGGAAATATTTAAAAGTTGGCTTCTGGGAGAAGAAAAATCAACATACCAAACCTTGCTTTGTAGTGTTTTCTAATTTTCATGGTGTAAATACTCATTCTGTGACTGATTCCAAGCTACCAAATGTACTTACTAAATGAAAAGTTGGAAAGCAATTTTTGTAGAGCAGTATGTTGTATGGTATTTCTACCATACAGTACAATAGACATAAATAATCTCAAAATAATAGTAAAATAGGTAATAGTAAATACTAAATAATAAATTCCAAGTAAAATAAATAGAAACTGATTAGTTTTAAGTATTGATTCCCTATGATATTTTTATAATCTACTTCACTGTACATTTATATAACTTAATATTTAGTAATAGCTGTATTTAACATCAACTACACAAAATTTTTAAAAAATTTAATAATTGCTTCATCCAGGTATAAGCCTTCTCCAACATATCACTGAATAAATGATGGTTTTATATTAATGCAAAAAAGATGATCTAGTTTTGCCTCAGCAAATATAATAACCACATTATGATGAGGAATTACCTGAATGGAAATGCAAATGACCCTTGAGAAAATGGAACTAATTTATAATATCCTGTGATAGTTTCCTAGGCTGTTGTACGTAAATATTTAGGTAGCTTATCATGGGTGGTAGAATGCCAAGTTCCCATTAAAACATCACAGGACATCGATATCCTTACAGAAGCATTTCTTCTTTCTCTCTACTGTTCCATCTCTTCCTGAGAATCATCCCTTTGATGCCCTAACCCTGGGTCACAAAAATTGCTAACTGGGAAGTGTAGTTCTTTGGAGGTAGGAAATATGAAGTTTCAGCTTGGCTTTTCCACTAACTCCAAGTAAAAACTTGAGTAAAATGCAATCTTTCTGAGACTGGGTTTGCTAAATTGAGAGACAGCATTCACCAGATTAACCAGATGATCTCTAAAGTCTTCTAGTCTTAATAGTGTGTGATTAATATCTCTCAGAATATTTAGGTGATCAGATTGACTTTTGCTCACTATCATAGAAGTTGAACATAGGCCATCAATCAGATGGATACTCACAGTCTACTTTAAAAAAAAAATGGTTGCCTGCATAAGTAGATCCGATCAAATATTTAGGAATTAAATTTGATTTGTACTGCTCTGGATATAGTCAAGCAAACTGAACATCAGGATATTACCTCAGTCAGTTCCTATACATATTGTGTGCAGTAATTCCCTTCTTGGTTAATGGTAAGCACATTTCCCTGATGGTCTATGGAGAATTTGGGTGGAATAAAAGTTTGAAGGCTGGGTGCGGTGGCTCACGCTTGTAATCCCAGCACTTTGGGAGGCCGAAGTGGGCGGATCACGAGGTCAGGAGATCGAGACCACGGTGAAACCCCGTCTCTACTAAAAATACAAAAAAATTAGCCAGGCGTGGTGGCAGGCGCCTGTAGTCCTAGCTACTCAGAGAGGCTGAGGCAGGAGAATGGCGTGAACCCGGGAGGCGGAGCTTGCAGTGAGCCGAGATCACGCCACTGTACTCCAGCCTGGGCGACAGAGTGAGACTCCATCTCAAAAAAAAAAAAAAAAAAAAAAAAAAAAAAGTTTGAAAAATACAGCTGAATGACATTTAAGTTAAAATGCATTTTCTTAGGCTGCAGGTGGTCACTAATATTAATGAAATATAGGCCACACCTGCTCATCTAATCGTAGCAAATATTATAGTAAATCCTTAGTAAATTCTACCAGCATTTAAGCAAACAAGAAGAAAATTTGTCCCTTAAATTATATGATTGGACAGCCTTGAAATATCTAATTAGTTTTGAAAATATTCTTTCTAAACATTTAATTTCTTAGTCTCTATGATTCAAATCAAATTTAATAGAAAATGTTTTTTCAACAAAAATTGAAACTAGTCTTAATGAATACATCTCAAACTAGTGAAACAACACATGTAAGGGCAAACCAAAAATGTTCTCTTTTACAGGAATGTGCTGGAGTATTGTTATTTATAGTGCTTTGGGAAAGAAATGAATTGGTTTATCTACTGCAGCTCACATATGAAAAACTGCTCACTTGTAAAGCAGGGTAATCTCACAACTCATGATTATAGTTGTTTTAACATAGTCACAAAAGGCCAAACTAAATATAAACTAGTTTCTAATATCTCCCAGTAAACCTTGTACCAACCCATGTTTACAAATTAAAGACTGAAGTTCCCTGTTGACATTTTCTTCATGATATTATTTAATCCAGTTAATCTAATCTATCTGCTTACCCACTTACTGACAATACTAGGCTAGGTACTTGAAGAGATAAAAAGCTGTCCTCAAGTTTTCTTTTAAAATTGATAACAGGAGAGACATAGAGTAACTAGAAAATATAGCTACTTCCTAGCTAGGTGACTTTGGGACGATTAATTAAACATTCTAAATCACAATTTCTCATCCTTAAAATGAGTATAATTGTAGTATGCAAATTGTTTATTTGATATAAGCATTAGATGAGAAAATGTATTAAAAAGATATTTAGACCAACACGTGGAATATAGAAAGCTCTTGTGTTATTAGCATACTGTTAATATATATGTCACACACAAAGTGCGAGCAACTTGATATGAAGACCAAAGTAGTAAGAGATCACAACCAATCAGGAGCATCTTTAGCAAAGGTCTTTGGTTTGGACTTTAAATGATGTAAATAATTTTTATAGCAGATATTTAGATTTGAATAACGATATGGTTTGGTTGTGTCCCCACTCAAATCTCATCTTGAATTGTAGCTCCCATAATTTCCACTTGTTGTGGGAGGGACCCAGTGGGAGATAAGGGAATCATAGGGACAGTTTCCCCCATACTGTTCTCATGGTAGTGAACAAATCTCAAGAGATATGATGGTTTTATAAGGGGTTTCTGCTTTCGCTTGGTTCTCATTCTCTCTTGCCTACTGCCATGCAAGACATGACATTGCTCCTCCTTTGCCTTCTGCCATGATTGTGAGACCTCCCCAGCCAGTGGAACTGTGAGTCAATTAAACCTCTTTCCTTTAGAAATTACCCAGTCTCAGGTGTGTCTTTATTAGTGGCATGAGAACAGACTAATGCAAATAGGAAAACAGGGCATTTTAAAAAGAAAATCTGCTATGTGAATCGAGCGATGGAGCTGAATATACAGGATATATTTGGAAATAGCATAGTCCAGTTTGATTGGAGCATGAGGTATTTGTTAGTATGTAGAATAAGGCAAACCAAGAAAGGTAACTTTGGTTCACCTTGTGGAAAACTTTAAAGGGTGAAGTTTGTAGGTTTTTTATTTTAAAGGAAAGAAGTGTTCACTGAACATTTTTATCAGGGGAATGACATAAATGTAGGTATGGTGTTTCTTATTAAAGTATTGACAAGAATGAGATGAAGCAAATTGTTGTAGTGTGGAGTACATTTTAGAAAGCTATTTTAAAGCTTCAGATAAGATAATAAGAACAGGTCTAATGGCAATGGAAAGGAAGAAATGGCTTTCAGAAGTATAATCTGTAAAGAATAATTAGTTATAGATTTCTGAGAAGAGTTAAGGATGTTTCTAAACTCTGTTTATAAATGGTCCTATTTTCCAAAATAGACATGTTATAAGAAGGCCGGGCGCGGTGGCTCACGCCTGTAATCCCAGCACTTTGGGAGGCCAAGGCAGGCGAATCATGAGGTCAGGAGATCAAGGCCATTCTGGCTAACACAGTGAAACCCCATCTCTACTAAAAATACAAAAAAAAAAAAAAAAAATTAGCTGGGCGTGGTGGTGGGCGCCTGTAGTCTCAGCTACTCAGGAGGCTGAGGCAGGAGAATGGCATGAACCCGGGAGGCAGGGCTTGCAGTGAGCGGAGATTGTGCCACTGCACTCCAGCCTGGGAGACACAGCGAGACTCCATCTCACAAAAAAAAAAAAAAAAAAAAAAAAAAAAAGTTGCTGGTTTATAATCGCGGAAGATAATGAGATCAAATTTGGCTATATCTGATGTCCTATTAATACCTAGAATTTCATTTCTATCTCATGCTTCTTCTCATTGAAATTGCTGTTTTAATTCCCAGAATTCTGGCTGAGAAAATAGGGACAAAATTAACCCTGCTTTGTGGCACAGTTGATGTGGATGCCTGACCCAATTTCTTCTTCCAAAAATTTGAAATTATATTAAATATGTTTGATTGAATTTTGACACTCAAGCTGAAATGCCTGGAGAAACAGAACTAGAGAAAACCAGAAAAAGCCAGTCTCCAGAGAGAATTAATAATAAATCCACTGTGTGGAGAGAAAGAAGTGAGAAACCATTGAGCATTAGAGTTTTATTAGTACATATTTGTACATATTTATGGAACACAAGTGGTATTTTGATACCTGCAAACAATGGGTAATGATCAAATCAGGGTATTTGGGATACCATCACCTCAAACATTTATCATTTCTTTGTGTTGGGAACATTTCAAATATTCTTTTCTAGTTATTTTAAAATATTAAAGATCTAAATACACAAATACCATTTGATCCAGAAATCCTTACCCAAAGGAATATAAATCATTCTATTATAAAAAAACATGCACCCATTTGTTTATTGCAGCACTATTCATGATAGCAAAGACATGGAATAAACCTAAATGCCCATCAATAATAGACTGGATAAAGAAAATGTGGCATAAATATACTATGGAATTCTATGCAGCCATGAAAAAGAACAAGATTATGTCCCATGCAGAAAGATGGGGGCCATTATCCTTTGGAAAGTAACACAGGAACAGGAAACCAAATACTGCATGTTCTCACTTATAAGTAGGAGCTAAATGATGAGAACATGTGGACAAATAGTGACCAATACAAACTGGAGCCTTTTAGAGGGTGGAGGTTGGGAGGAGGAGGAGGGTCAGGAAAAATAACTAAGGGGTACTAGGCTTAATACCTGGTTAATGAAATAATCTGTACAACAAACCCCTATGATACAAGTTTACCTATGTAAAAAACATGCTCTTGTACCCCTGAATTTAATATAAAGTTTAAAAAAATTAAAAAAATACAACATATTAACTATAGTCACTCTACTGTGCTATCAAATACTAAAACTTAGTTCTTCTATGTAAATATATGTTTGTTCCCATTAATCAACCTTTCTACATCCCCTTCCCACCCTGGACACATACCCTTCCTAACCTTTGGTAACTACCGTTCTACTCTACTTCCATAAAACTAACATTTTAAACTCCCACATATGAGTGAAAACATATAATATTTGTTTTTCCGTGCCTGGCTTATTTCACTTAACATAGTGACTTCCAGTTCCATCCACATGTTGTTGAAAATGACAGAATTTCATTCTTTTTAATGGCTGAATAATATTCCGTTGTGTATAGATACCACATTTTCTTTATCCATTCATCCATTTGTGGACACTCAGGTTTCTTCCATTTTTACAACAGCTTTACTTAGCTATTGTGAATAGTGCTACAATAAAAATTGGGATGCAAGTATTCATTTGATTTCCTTTCCTTTGGAAAAATATGCAACAGTGAGATTGCTAGATTGGATAATAGCTCTATTTTCGTCTTTTGAGAAACCTCCATACTTTCCCCATAATGGCTGTACTAATTTACATTCCCACCAACAGTGTATAAGAGTTCCTTTTTCTATGCATCCTTACCAGTGTTTGTGATATTTTTTCTTTTTGAAATAGCCATTCTAACTGGGATAAAATGATAACTTACTGTAGTTTTTATTTGCATTTCCCGGATGAACAGTGATGTTAAACATTTTTTTAAAATACCTGTTGGCCATTTGTATGTCTCTGAGAAATGTTTTCAGATCCTTCACCCACCATTTAATGGGATTATTTTATTTGCTGTTGAGTTTTTTAAGTTCCATGAATATTCCGAAAACTGGTCTCTTGTTGGGTGAATAGTTTACAATTATTTTCTCCCATTCAACAGATTGTCTCTTAAACTCTGTTGATTGTTTCTGTTGCCTATACTGTTGAGGTCTTAGCCACAAAACCTTTGCCTAGATTAATGTCCTGTGAAATTTCTTCTGTGTTTTCTTCTAGTAGTTTTATAGTTTACTGTTTTATGTTTGTCTTTTATCAATTTTCAGTTGTTTTTTTATATGATGAGGGGAAAGCGTTTGCTTTCATTCTTCAGCATATGCATATCTGATTTTCCCAGCACCAGTTATTGAAGAGGATGTCCTTTTCCCAATGTATGTTCTTGGTGCCTTTGTCAAAAGTCAATTGGCTATAAACACATGGATTTATTTATGAATTTTCTATTCTGTTCCATTAGTCCATTTGTCTGTTTTTATAGCAAATCACATGCTCTTTGCACTACTATAGCTTTGTAGATTAAGTCAGGTAGTATACCTTCGGCTTGGTTATTTTAATATTTTCAGTATTGCTTTGGCTATCTGGACTTTTTATTTCATACAAGTTTTGGGATTGCTTTTCCTTTTTTGTGAGGAATATCATTGGTGTTTTGATACAGATTGCATTGAATATGTAGATTGTTTTGGGTAGTATGGTCATTTCAGCAATGTTAATCTTTTTAATCCATGAGCATGGGATGTCTTTCCATTTGTTGTGTCCTCTTCATTTTCCTTCATCAATGTTTTTGTAGATGTCTCTAATCTTCTTGGTTAAATTTATTCCTGGGTATTTTATTTTTTGTAACTATTTCAAACAGGATTGTTTTCTTGATTTCTTTTTAATCTAGCTTGTTATTGTTGCATAGAAACACTATAGATTTTTGTATGTTGACTTTGTATTCTGCAACTTTAGTGAAATCAATGATCAGTTCCAAAGATTTTTGTGGACTCTTTAGGTTTTTTAGTATGTAAGATCTTGTTGTCTACAAAGAAAAACAATTAGAATTTGTCTTTTCTGCTTTGGGTGCCTTTTATTTCTTTCTTTTGCCTCATTGCTCTGGATAGGATTTCCAGAACTATGTTTACTATGAATGGTGAGAATGGGCATCCTTGTCTTGATCCAGTTCTTGAAGGAAAGCATTTCAGGTTTTTCCTTTTCAGTATGATATTAGCTGTGGGTTTGTCATCTATGGCCTTTGTTATGTTGAGGTATGTTCCCTCTACCCTAGTTTGTTGACAATTTTTATCATGAAGGGAAGTTGAATTTTATCAAAGGCTTTTTTGGCTTCTGTTGACATGACCATATAGTTTTTGTCTTTCGTACTATTCATGTGATGTACCACATTTATTGATTTGCATTTGTTGAAACTTCTTTGCATCTGTTGGATAAACCCCACTTGATCATGGTGTATTATCTTTTTGATGTGTTATGGGATTCAATTTGCTAGTATTTTTTGAGGATTTTTATGTTTATGTTAATTAGGAATAGTGGCCTGTAGTTTTCGTTGTTGTGTCCTTGTCTTATTTTGGTATCTGGTTAATACAGGCCTCTTTGAATAGTTAGGCATAATTCCTTCCTCTTCATTTATTTTTTCGAAATAGTTTAAGAAGAATTGGTGTTCTTGAAAAAAAATAGTTCTTCTTTAAACTTTGAAAGAATTGAGCAGTAAAGCCATCTAGGCCTGGGCTTTTCTTTGTTGGGAAATTTTATTATTTATTCAGTGTCATTACTCACTATTGGCCTGTTCAGATTTTCTATGCTTTCTTTGTTCAATCTTAGTAGGTTGCATGTGTCCAGAAAAGTAGCCATTTCCTCTAGGTGTCATAATTTGCTAGAGGATAGTTGTTTATAATAGTCTTTGAAGATTTTATGTATTTCTGTGGTAACAGTTTTAATGTTTCATTTTTCGTTTCTGCTTATGTTTGAGTCTTCTCTCTCTTTTTTGGTCAGTTTAGCTAGTGGTTTATGAATTTTGTCTATCTTTTTAAAAACCTTTTTTGTTTTTTTTGTTTGTATTTGTTTAGTTTCTATTTTGTTTAATTCTGCTCTGATCCTTATTATTTCTTTCCTACTACTAATTTTTGGTTTTGTTTGTTCTTGATTTTTTAGTTCCTTGAGGTGTATCTTCAGGTTATTCATTTGAAATCTTTCTACTTCTTTGATATAGGCATTTATTGCTATAAACTTCCCTCTTAGCACAGCTTTTCCTGTGTCCCATAGGTTTTAGTATACTATATTTTGATTTTTATTTCTTTCAACAAAACTTTTTATTTTCTTCTTGAAATCTTCATAGAACCATTGGTCTTTCAGCAGCATGTTTAATTTTCATATAGTTGTATACTTTTCAAAGTTCCTCTTGTTATTGATTTCTAGTTTTATTTCTTTGTGGTCTGAGAAGATACTTGATATGCTTTCCATTTTCAAAATTTTGTTAAAATTTGTTTTGTACCTAACTTGTGGTCTATCTTGGAGAATGTTCCATGTGCTGCTGCAAATAATGTGTATTTGCAGCTGTTCGATAAAATGTTCTATAACTGTCTGTTAGGTCCATTTGGTCTAAAATCAGGTAAAATCTAATGTTTCTTTGTTAATTTTTGTCTAGACAATCTGTCCAATGCTAAGAATGGGGTGTTAAAGTCCCCAAGTATTAATATATTGGAATCTATCTCTTCCTTTATATTTAGTCGTATTTGTTTTATGAATCTAGGTGCTTTGGTGTTGGGTGCCTGTATACATAGAATTGTTATATCCTCAGACTGAATTGGTCTCCTTATTCTTATATAATGACCTTTTTTACCTCTTTTTTTACTGTTTTTGACTTAAAGTCTGTTTTATCTTATGTAAGTATAGTTAATTATCCTCTCTTTTGGTTTCTGTTTGCATGGAAACATTTTTTATCTCTTCACTTGCAGTCTATATGTGCTTTTACAAGTGAAGTAGCTTCTTGTAGGTACCATATTGTTGGGTCATGAAAAAAAATCCATCCAGGCAGTATATATATATATATATATATATATATATATATTTTTGTTGTTGTTGTTGTTTTGTTTTTTTTGAGACAGAGTCTTGCTCTGTCACCCAGGCTGGAGTGCAGTGGTGCAATCTCTGCTCACTGCAAGCTCTGCCTCCCAGGTTCATACCATTCTCCTGCCTCAGCCTCCCAAGTAGTTGGGACTACAGGCACTCGCCACCACGCCTATTTTTTTTGTTTGTTTGTTTGTTTTGTTTTTTTAGTAGAGATGGGGTTTCACCGTGTTAACCAAGATGGTCTTGATCTCTTGACCTCGTGATCTGCCCGCCTTGGCCTCCCAAAGTGCTGGGATTACAGGCATGAGCCACCGTGCCTGGCCTCAGGCGGTTTATATATTTTAAGTGGGCAATTTATGCTGTTTACATTCCAGGTTACTATCAATATGTGAGGTTTTGTTTCTGTTGTATTATTGTTTTCTGGTTGTTTTGTATTTTCTTTGTTCCTTCCTTTCTCTCTTATTATTTGTCAAATTGCAATTTGATGGTTTTGTAGTGGTCACATTTGAGTTCTTTCTTCTTCCTATTTGTGTTTCTGCTCTACCTGTGAGCTTTATATTATTATGTGCTTTCATAAAGGTGGATATTGTCCTTTCACTTCCAGGTGTAGAATTCCCTTAAGCAATTCTTGTAGGAACTTTCTAGTGGTCACAGATTGCCTTTGCTTTTGCTCGTCTGGGGAATAGTTTATTTCTCTTTTGCCTATGAAGGATAACTTTGCTGGGTATTGCATTCTTGATTGAAAGTTTTTCTTTCAGCATTTTAAACATATTATCTAATTCTCTCCTGGCCTTTAAGGTTTTTGTGAGAAATCTGGTGTTTGTCTGATTTTCTTTATATTTGACTTGATGGTTTATCTGTTGATGTTTTTAGAATTCTCTTGGACTTTTGATAGTTTGACTATAATATAACTTGGAGAAGATCTTTTTGGATTAAATATATTTATAGTTCTGTGAGATTCCTGTATATGAATTTCTGTATCTCTTGCAAGACTTGGGAATTTTCAGGAATCATTTTGTTAAATAGGTGTTCTATGCCTTTGCCATCCTCTTCCAGGAAAACCCAAAATTCAAATCTTTTCTTGCATTATATTGTTGTCCCATATGTCATGTAGGCTTTCTTCATTTTTTCTCCTTTTTTTTTATCTGAGTGAGTTATTTCAAAAGACTCATCTTTAAGTTCAGAAATTCTTCTGCTTGATCTATCTTTTAAGGTCTCAGTTGTATTTTTTATTTCATTCAGTCCAGTATTTCTATTTGGTCATTTTTTATGATGTCTACCAATTTGTTGAATTTCTCATTCAGATCATATATTGTTTTTCCGATTTCTTTGTATTGTTTTTCCGATTTCTTTGTATTGTTTTTCAATGTTCTCTTGTATCTCGTTAAGCTTCTTTTAATATCATTATTTTGAATTCTCTTTTCAGGCATTACATAGATTGCTTTTTTGTTGAAATCTGTTGTTGGAGAACTATTGTGTTAATTTGGAGGTAATATGTTTCTTTGCTTTTTCATGGTGTGTGTGTGTGTGTGTGTGTGTGTGTGTCCTTACATTGATATTTGCACATTGGGTATAAGTTTTACTTTTTTGGATAGGCTTTTGTAGGAAAAGACTTTTTCCTCAAGAGGTACCATTAATGTTGGTTGGGTAGGGTGCTTTAGATTTGATTTTGAGTGAATGCATTAGTGTAGTCTCTACATGGTATTTTGGGCTATGAAAATTGTCAGTGATGTCTGTGAGTCCCTCAATGGCATAGACTGTGGTTGTTAATGGAGGCCCTGGGGAAGTTTTGTTGGGGATGGGACTGCCAGGTGGGCTGGTGGTGATAGCCACAGGCTGAGCATGCCCATCCTTGGAACCCCAAGTGGTGTACACAGGCACTGGTGTTCCTAGGTCCAGGCAGGTTTATCTTTGGGCTTCCAGGGAGCTTGCGCAGGTGCCAGCAGTGACAGTGATGCGTCAGGTAGGTGGGCTTTTCTTTAAGCCCCTGGGTGGTGAGCATGCAATAGCTGTAGTGGTGATGGACCAACTCTTGGGCCTCAGGCAACATGTGCAAGTGCCAGTGGTGGGTTGGGCTGGCCGGTCCCCAGACCCTTAGGCCCCCAGATGGCTTGGGTGGCTGGGTGCTGGTGGCAGTGGTGGTGGCAGGCTGAGCGTTCCTTATTCATGCTCCCAGGAGGTGCGTGCATATGTCAGACACCAGTGCTGGTGAGTGGTGTCGATCAATCCCCATTCCCCTGGATGATATGTGCAGGTGCCAGTAGGCCTGGCGGGCCTATTCTCAGGCCTCTAGGAGGAATTCAGTGATGCCAGTGGTGCCATGCAGGATGGGTTGATTGCCAAGACCCAAGACAACACAACACACAGGCACTGTTAGGGTAATATCTGGCAAGATGAGCCTGTCCTCAGGCCCCCAGTGGTGCTCAAGCGAACAGGCTTTTGTGGGCAAAGCTAGTCAATCCCAGGCCCCTGGTCAATGTGTGCATGCACTGACAACCTTGGCTGTCCTCTCCTAGGCTCTGGCAAGGTGTGCACGAGTGCTGGTGGCAACGAGCAGTACAGATTGATCATCTGGTCTCTGGACAACATGCTGGCCCTTGCAGGAGCGGCTTTGAATAAGATGAGTTTGTCTTTAGGCCCCCCAATGCTGTGCATGGGTCAGGCTGTGATGGGCAAGAGTTGGGCAATTTCTAGTCCCTAGACAGTAGGCTTGGGTGATTGTGGCAAGTGGGTTGGGTTTGTTTTTAAGGCCCTTTGTAGTTCATGCATGTGCCAGAAGTGGCAGACAGGGTGGGATGATCCTTAGGCCCCCAGACAGCATATCTGGGCTCTGGCAGGGTGGTGCCAGGTAGCTGGGCCTATTGTCAGGTCCCATGATTGTGCATACAGGTACAAGCTGTGGTGGCAAAACCACCCCTACAAACTTTATGAAATTAATCAGGGAAGAAGGGAGGGGGAACAAAACTAAACCAAGCCTGCAGCTCATTTCGTATTAATCATTAGATCAGCTTACTCTCTGACCTGCTTCCTCATAGTTAATTGGTGCCTATTTTCCTAGAATAATGTAGATCATGTTACAAGATTATAGTTCCCCTTAATTTCCCCATAGAAAACAACTTGAACAGTATGAAATGTTAAGTTTTCCCTTTGAGACATTCCTTCAAGTTGTATGTACAAATGAAACTATTACATCAGCTGGTCTAAAGGACCTCACTGGCTCAGCTGGCCTGAGGGACCCCATAATAAGCTGACTCACCAAAGAATGCAGTTTCCCTATCCTGACGACTTATGCCCCTTGTCCCAATCAATCAACAACCCAATTTTCCAGCCCCTTGCTCTCCAAAATCCCTTTAAAAACTCTATCCCAGGACTCCTTAGAAAGGCAGATTTGAGGGACTCCCCCAGCCCTCTCACTCAGTGCCCTGTGATCATTAAATTCTTTCTCTGCTACCGACTCTGCTGTCTTAGTGTAATATGTCTGTTACTGCACAGTGGGAATATAAACCTGTTGGTTCTATAACAGTGGGGAGGATGGGGTGATGATCCCCAGGCCCACTGAAGGTGCTGGTGCAAGTGCTCACTGGCTCTGCTGCTGCGGGGTGTATTGCTGTCAGTGGCAACAGTCCTAGGTAGGTGGCTTTCACATTCTGGGGAGGCTTTGGCACCTTTTGTCCCTAGGGCAGCCTCCCTGGAATGCTGCACCATCCTTTTTTGGGGATTTAAGACACTTCATGGGCTGGTGCTGGGTACTCACACCACTGAGTATAGCCAGCATCATGATGCTGAGGCCCTCTGGGTAGGTGTGAGTGGATGTCAGCGGGGCTCTAGGAATGTGGAGATGCAGGGGCTGTTGGACTGTATGGGGGGATGACATCTGGTAGTGACTGGGCACTCAAAATGGTGCTGTGCTACAACTGCTTGGGTCTTGGGGTAGAGTGTGTGGGACCCAGCACAAACTCCCCCTCTAGAACAATGTCATGGGCAAACTCCAAGCAGCTTCCTATACTAATCTTAGGGCCCTTAATGGCTGAGGGGCTCTTCCATGGCTAGGATCGCAGGAGTCCACGATGGGAATGTGGTCCACTGGTCTACATTCTGGTCTTACTTACTGTTTCCTCACACTGGGCAGTTTTTCCTGGCTCTCAGCTAATTCTGGCAAGGCTGCTTGCTTTGCTTTATTCTCCTTCAGTGCCTCAGCAGTTCCTTGTCACTTCCCTGATGAATTCCAGTATCTTCTCGTAGACATTGTATTCAATGTGTGATTATCTACTCACCATTTTTTTGTCTCCTTGTGGAGGAGGTAAGTGATGGGTGCCTCTAATCAGCCATCTTGAAGCCCCTCCCTGAATTCCTAGTTCTCAATCCCAAACATTGGTGAGAACTTACTTTTCTTCCTACACTTGTGTGAGATAAATATTCTTTCATATATTTCAACTTTTCAAATGTTTTTGAAGCTAATTTTGTTTATCGATAACTAACAATTCTTTACAATCTCTACAATTAACAATAGTATCATGGCTTGCAGTTTAAGGGACTTTAAACTGCAATAGAGTAATTTCAGATTGACCATGATGACTCCACAGATGGAGGAGCCATAGATCACAGTGTGGAGAGTGACCTCTGGAGATGTGTGCTGGGGCAACTATTGTAAATAGCCTTGCTCCTTACAACTGAAAATCTTTTTCACGTAGGAACTTATATAACTTTCTTTTGTTTCTGGGAGTAGGAAATTTAAAATGCAAAAAGAATCAGATGATTATTCAACAAGTGTTTATTAGTGGCCTAATATATTCAGGGTATAGTGTTAGGCACTGGGTGAAAAGTAGTGAAGAATATAGATAATAATAATTGTGTCTTGCCTCAAATTACCTCATGAATATTTTTCATGAAATTATCCTGCAAAAATGGGAATTAGTGGGAAAATTATATGGAAATGATTTTAATGTTTATAATGAAATTAAAATATAGGATCCAATAAGTCATCACACTGAGGAGCCCAAAGCAAATTGGGGACATAATTCTGATCCTGTGAACCTGAGAAGTGCCCAGTGAGATAGGGCAAATACTACAAAGTCGATGAACATTTAAAATTCATTTATTTATAATTATGCCTGCAGTTAGTCCTTATTAGCAGTATATTTTGTCTTCATCCTATAAGTATGCATATTTAAAAATATTCCATTACCTAATATTTTACTTAAGTTTTGATTTTTTACCCAATTTTTGGAACAGATCACGAATTGCTATAAGCCTATAAAGATAAAAAGAAGACAAAAACACCTATATTCCTTCAGAGAAATACAGCTAAAAAAATAGAAAAGCAAGTGACAAGCGTAATCTCTTCTGATTGAATTCCCTGAGAAACTCAAATTATTACAGTGTATTTAATCCATCAAAATAAAAACCTAGTGCTACATTTATAAAATAAATAAGACCTTTGAAAAACTAGACCTCTTAAGTAATGTAAACAATCTGCAAACAATAACTTGAGGTGGTGATCTAGAGCATAAGATGGGAATGCCAGATAATGGGGAAGAAATGCTGTTATGGACTCTTAATGGTTCCTGGTACCATTGGAGTAGCTGCAACTACAGGGGAGAAAGGTCAAAAATCTGTGGAAAACAGTAACTCTTTGGTTTCCTACTTGTGCTTTTAAGTGACCCCATATCCTCACATGCCTTTGTAGAATTACAAAGAGGAATCTGTGTGTGTTTTTGGGTAGAGAATACCATGACCAGGAAGGCTCATAGTTTATTTTTTTTTGAGAAAGAAAATGGTTTTATATATATATATCTATATATATGTAGCCATATTACAAAGAAGATTGCCAGTTTATATTCCTTATAAAGGTTGTTGTTGTTGTTGTTGTTGTTGTTTACAGCCATTCTTATTCTGTTCCAATGTCCACTTTGAGAGGACAGAGTAGGTGAGGAAGATGTACTCATTCTTATAGCCAGTCTCCCATTGTAGAAGATAAGAAAGGGTAAAAGGAATAGGAGAGTTAAAGATACCTGGTAAATCATAGGTACGATATTTTCAGTCATTAGCCTCTAAAATCACTCATAGTCATTCCTAAAACTGTCTTTTTCTAAACTCCATGAAGAGGACTAATTTGTAAGCATTTCAAATATTTACATATATGCTTATAATAGTATAATTAATTTGGGAGACAAAGAACTATTTTCAAAGGAGAAAAAAGAATTCACAATTTTTAAAAACCCACAGTTGGTGGATCCTGGTCTGTGGAAACTAACATGAGGTTGAAATAATTTATTAACAGTAAAGCCCTCACTACCCTCCCTCCCCCCTGCATCTGTGTGAGTTTCATCCCTAACCCCTGAGCTCCTTGACAGAAGGGGCATTTACTTTTATACCTAACACAATGCCTGGCACAAAATTTATATTACTTATATAATTTTTCTTGAATTATAATTGAAGTGCATTATATGTATCAGCAGTTTTTCTTGTTAGTGATGTAGTTACTACCTCAGCATCCAGGCATCTAGAGATTTTTTGTTTTGTCACTATCTACTTCATTTTTATATGAGATACTTGCTACTCACACTTTTTTCTCCTTTGTCCACGTAGCTGTCAGCTTTTGCTGTGCAAGAAACCACCACAAAACTTAGTAACTTGAAATAACAAGCACTGGTATGAAGGCAGCGGCTCATGCCTGTAATCCCAGCACTTTGGGAGGTCGAGGTGGGTGGATCACTTGAGACCAGGAGTTCGAGACAAGCCTGGCCAACATGGCAAAAATCCATCTCTACTAAAAATACAAAAATTAGCTGGGTGTGGTGGTGGGCACCTGTAATCCCAGCTACTCAGGAAGCTGAGGTGGGATAATTGCTTGAACCAGGGAGGCAGAGGTTACAGTGAGCTGAGATCTCACCAACGCACTCCATCCTGGGTGACAGAGGGAGACTCACTCTCTCTCTCTTTCTTCGTGGCTGGCTCAGAAAAACCTGTGGTAGGCTGGCTGCTTAATCTGATTGTCTCAGAGAGCTTCTTTGCTCCAAGCGGCCCCTTATTCTTTAGCAGGCTAGCTGGATTTCTTCACATGATGATCTCAGAATTAAAGCAGCAAAAGAAAGTCCCAATATGCAAAAACTTTTACAGTCTTTGTTGCATCGTATTTGCTTGGCCAAAGCAAACTGCATGGCCAAGCCCAGGTTTGTTGTTAGAGGATTCATTGTCAAGAGCATGAATTCAAGAGACTATGAACCAAGGGGTTGCAATTGCATTAACAACCTCATACTTGAACACACTCATGAGTCAAAATACTTGGCACCTTGGAAATCAGGCATCTGATTCACATACAATTCTTCTATCAAAGGCCTTTTTAAAAATTTAAAATTATATATATAATTTAAACAATTATAATTAATGACCTATCATAGAGAAGTTATATTGACTTCAAATTTCTATAGTATGTTATACTTATAACCATAATTCCCTAAGCTTTCCCATGTTGGCAGCTCTCCTTCTGCTTCAGTTCTTTTTTTCATTTATTTTACCCCAGCATTGTCATTATATATTATCTTCATATTAATTGCTAAGTGGTAAGGAACTTATGACTATATCTGCTCTAATGCTGATTTTCATTTTAATTTTTAAATTAACAAAAAAGTTTCATAGTATACCTGCTGGCCATGTCCCCTAAAGTGTTCTTCCCAACAGTTTTGCAGTGCTCTTTCCTTCTTGTCATCCAGATTTCAATTTAAATGTCACCAATTTAGAGACTCAAATCTAAAGCTCATGATTAGTCTCTCTTATGACATTTCTATGTTTTATTTTCATCAAAGCAGTAGATTATCTTATTCATTTATTTAATATGTATAACTTATTTCTTCCCTTCAAATGGCATGCAACAGTATGATCAACCAATTGATAAAATATTGAAATACTTCCAGACAGTTTGACAAATAGCCATTTCTGTGATATTCCCAAAGCCCATAAGCCACCCAAACATCCAGTCTTCTCTTTGACACCCATTGGATTTACTTGTCATCCAGAAACAAAAGAATTAATTCTGACTTAGCAAGTACAGTCTAGGGCTGCCTGGAATGGCCAGTGTCTACTCTGAATAAGCAGACTGTGCTGTAACCACTGTTAGATATTTGTAATTATCACTGCTTATGTAATATTGCTATCTGCCTTTAGCATTGAGCAGTGTGTTTCCTTAATTTGTTATTAGAAGCAAAATGGGTTGTTTTTAATAGAAGAATTCAATCAACCTTATCTTTTAGACTTGGACCTTGTCAAACTAAAAAAAAAAAAAAAAAAAAGAAAAAGAATTTTGTTAGGCATTCCTTTGTCAAGATAATAATGTATTTTCTTATTTCAAATTTCTGTTTTCATATTCCAGAAGTGAACTATTACCTCATTTTTCTCTATGCCTTCATTCTTTAACAACTCCTAATCTCCTTTTTGACAAATAAATATTTTTAATGCTTAATGGGCTAATGCATAGTTTAAAAGTAGAGGTGGGGGCAGCGGGTGGGGAAAGAATATACACAATGTTTTTCTTAAAATATTGTTGCGTTCAAAATGCTGAGTAAATTGGGATCTGAACATTAATATGGCATAAAAAGAAATGATTTTTGATGCAGAGCTACAAACAAATTGAGTAACACACCTAAATTATCACCATGAAACCACTTTATGGGCATAAGATGTATGATATGTATGGTATTACTGTATTAAGGCTGATTTAAAATTATAATTCATTTTCATCAATAAAATAGATGTATGAAATTTGATGTCAGGCTAAATGGAATTAGTATCCAGATTGCTGGATAACTCTAAGCCTCAAATGAGAACCTCACTTAAACATGCTTTGTATGGCCAGGTGCAGTGGCTCATGCCTGTGTAGTGGTTCACACTTGTAATTCCAGCACTTTGGGAGGCTGAGGTGGGTGGACAGCTTGAGGAAAGGAATGCCAGATCAGCCTAGACAACGTGGTGAAACCTTATCTCTACTAAAACAAAAATTAGCCAGGTGTGGTGGTGCACGCATGTAATCCCAGCTAGTTGGGAGGCTGAGGCATGAGAATAGCATGAACCCTGGAGGCAGAGGTTGTAGTGAGCCAAGATTGCACCACTGCACTCCAACTGGGCAATAGAGTGAGATTCTGTCAAAGAAAAAAAGAAAAGCTTCACGTGTGTCTATACAAGTCTAGCTTATTATTATAATTTTTGCAAAAATAGTACTTATTACATCAAGGAAAGGAAGTGCCTTATCCATTTTGATAACCCTAGTGCTTTGTGCATTCTAGGTACACAGTAAATTATTGTTGTTATTTTTTACTTAAGCAGGTGAAGAACAAAACTATTTTAATCTTTCTGTGAGACTTGTATCCTTACCTCATTCTCTAGACTATCTGAATTTCCCCAAATACTCTATTAATTTAATTTTTCATTGTTCTCAGAGGTAAATTTGTTTTTTAAAATAACTAAAAGTACAGACATCCATCTGGAAAAAAGTCTTTAGCAAGTTGAAAAAATGATGGGCCTAAAGTAGCAAGTAGTAACTAAATGTACTTTTATTAAAAATAAACATTGCTCTGAAATACTAGCTTAAATATTCACAAATAACATTATAAAGAAGAGAGTGTGTTGTCTCCTAAGGCATTATGGGAAAGTTTTTGATCATGGTGTTCCTGAATGGCCGAGGTGGGCAATCCTTGATTAAGCTAGACAGGATTATCTGCCTTTGGATCTTGTCTTTCTCATGTGAACTTAGATTTTTCTGAACTATTTAGATGAATAGTTACCTTCACCACATTTTAAGAGGAGAGCCCAAAGTGTGAATGTCTCCAAGATATTCAGATTATTTTCAGACGACGTGGTACCTAGTGAAGGAAAGTCTGGCAGTAGAATCTGATTAATCTGCTACACATGTTAAGCTCCTACACATCATTAAGGGTTTCCAAAGGGAGTCCGATTCTGATCTTTATTGCCTTAAACATTACAGAGGGGGCTACTTTGGATTTAGTAATCCACACTTTATTATATTTTCCTTCAAAACTCAAGGGTATTGACAGACCCAGAAATAGGAAGATGCTTTTGTAAATATAAACCCCTTAACAATAATAATAATATACCTTATTGTGTAACAATTCTAGAACAGAAAATAGATATGTAAAAATGAAGCTTCTGAAGGATTGATTTTGATTGTATGAATGACATAAGGAAAAAGGCTTATCTTCCAGGGCTTAACCTCAGAGGAAAAGTATAAGCACAGCACTGGAAGAGATCATTGAACTGCTATAGGTTTACATTACATTAGCCAGAGCCTTTGTGATTATAGAAAAAGAGAAAGAGCAGCCAAACTATCTTTGCCTGCTACACAGTTTTGGATTGGCTAAAATATCACGGGTGTTATTTTCAAAGAGTATTGGAGAATTCGTTTCAATTGTGTGCTTTTTTCTCTATGGTACATTATAAAAACTTGAAAAAGCCTGACCACCTCTTCTCAAAAGTTGTCAAATATTAAGACAGCAAGAAAACAAACCTCTTTGCATTTAAGATCTATTTGGCATTGTTGTCCCTTGTGTTCTTGACCACTCTTCCCTTTTGCCCTTGTGTACTTTCAGCTTCTCCCTCCAAACTAACAGCTGTGGCCACACACTTGGCAGCTGGCAAGCTAACACCCAGATGCCAAGCTCTTGAACAGATTTTCTAGGAGCAGACTTGGGCTCTATGGCAGCTGCCCACAAACCCCCTCCCTGCTAGCTGGTTCCTTGGCATGTTCTTTGATTCATTTGATTTTTGGCAGAGTAACTCCCCTGCTGACTATGAAGTCTCTGAGTCTGTCAAACGCATTAGTCAGTCTAAACGTTTATTTGACTGCCCCTTCTTACCATGTCTAAAGATAAAAGTTGTCCAAGATCTATGTTTAATGTCATACAGAGCTAAATAAAAAGTGGTTCTGCACAGTTGAGTTATATTACTATAAAAGATGAGAATAAGCCTTAGCCCTAAGGCCAAACCTTCATTGATTCTAGCCTCTTTCCAATGAGTGGTTTGTAACATAATGCTGTGACCATTTCTTGGCAAAGACAACTTTTCCTACCTTATGGGTTGGCAAGTTACCAAAACTCTCAAAGAAAACATTTGGCGCAGACACTAGATACTTTCTTTCTTTCTCTTAATGGTGAAAATATGGTAAATTATTCCCCTTAAATGACTCTCCTTTACAAGTAAGGTTGCTGAAGAGATTTTGGAAAAATCTGCTTTAGGTACTAATTGGAATTGGCCTTCTATCACTCATAGACCTGAGTTCTGCTGTGGCTAAAAGATTTAATTGAAAAGATACAATCTGATTTATTCTCTGTCCTTCTACACGCATTTGAAAAATAATCCAGGTGGACATTACTCGCTTTACATTTATGTATCAGAAATTTTACACATTTGGGAATATCTTTTACTTCCTTGAGAATGTCTCCTTTTTAAAATAATTAATCAACTCATATTAATGCTATACAATAATTCAACAAGATGAAAAGAAGTAGAGAATATACATTTGGAACAATAGCTAAGTAATTGACAGACTTGACTCCTGAGGCTGAATAGACTTACTTCCTGCTTTGGAAAAAGGGATTGCAGTAGAAAGCTCTGCTATTTCCTGTATGAGATACTGTATTTATCTGTTTTCACACTGCTATAAAGAATTACCTGAGAATGGGTAATTTATAGAGGAAAGAGATTTAACTGACTCACAGTTCTGCATGGCTGGAAAGGTTTGAGAAAACTTATAATCATGGCAGAGGTGAAGGGGAAGCAAGGCATATCTTACATAGTGGCAGGAGAGAGAGAGAGTGAGGGGGTAAGTGACACATTTTAAAACCATCAGCTCTCATGAGAGCTCACTTACTATCACGAGAATAGCAAGGGAGAAATCTGCTGTCATGATTCAGTAATCTCCCACCAAGTCCATCCCCTGACACGTGGGGATTACAATTAGAGATGAGATTTGGGTGGGGACACAGAGCCAACCCATATTATTCCACTCTTGGCCCTTCCCAAATCTCCTGTCCTTTTCACATTTCAAAACCAATCATTCCTTCCAACAGTCCCCAAAGGTCTTCACTCATTTCAGCATTAATTTGAAAGTCCAAGTTCAAAGTCTCACCTGAGACAAGGCAAGTCCCTTCAGTCTATGAGCCTGTAAAATAAAAAACAAGTTAGTTACTTCTAAGATACAATGGGGGATACAGGTATTGGGGAAATGTTTCCATTCTAAATGGGAGAAGTTTATCAAAACAAAGGGGCCACAGGCCCCATGCAAGTCCAAAACCCAATGGGGTAGTCATAAAATCTTAAAGTCTGGAAATAATCTCCTTTGACTCCATGTCTCACATTCAAGGAATGCTGATGCAAAAAGTGAGCTCGCGAAGCCTTAGGCAGCTCCACTCATGTGGCTCTGCAGGGTACAGCCCCCTCAGCTGCTTTCACAGGCTAACATTCAGTACCTGCAGCTTTTCCAGGCACACAGTACGAGCTGTCAGTGGATCTGCCATTCTGGAATCTGGGGGACAGTGGTCCTCTTCTCACAGCTCCACTAGGCAGTGCCCAGTTGTGAACTCTGTGTGAGGGTCCCACCCCCACATTTCCCTTCTGCATTGCCCTAGTAGAGGTTCACCATGAGGGTTCTGTTTCTGCAGCAGACTTCTGCATCCAGGCATTTCCATATATCCTCTGAAATCTAGGCAGAGGCTCCCAAAGCTCAACTCTTGTCTTCTGGCAACCTGCAGGCCAAGCACCTCATGGAAGCTGCCAAGGCCTAGGGCTTACACCCTCCAAAGCAATGGCCCAAGCTTTACCTGGGACCCTTTTAGCAATGGCTGGAGCTGGAGCACCTGGGATGCAGGGTACCATGTCTCAAGGCTGCATAGAGCAGTGGGGCCTGGCCCAAGAAACCATTTTTTCCTACTAGGCTTCCAGGACTATGATGGGAGGAGCTGCCATGAAGATCTCTGAAATGCTCTGGAGAAATTTTCCCCATTGTCTTGACTATTTACACTCAGCTTCTCTTACTCAAATTTCTTCAGCAGGTAGCTTTATTTTCTCCCTAGAAAATCAGTTTTTCATGGTTCAAAACAAAAACAAAAATAAAACAAAAAACAATGAATCCAGGAGCTGGTTTTTTGAAAAAAATAACAAAATAGATAGACCGCTAGCTAGACTAATAAAGAAGAGAGAAGAATCAAAAACAACAATAAAAATTATAAAGGGAATGTCACCACTGACCCCACAGAAATACAAACAGCCATCAGAGAATATTATAAACACCTCATGCAAACAAACCAGAAAACCTAGAAGAAATGGATAAATTCCTGGACACATTCACCCTCCCAAGACTAAACCAGAAAGAAGTTGAATCTCTGAATAGACCAATAACAAGTGCTCAAATTGAGGCAGTAATAAATAGTCTATCAACCAAAAAAAATCTCAGGACCAGATGAATTTACAGCTGAATTCTACCAGAGGTACAAAGAGGAGCTGGTGCCATTATTTCAAAACTGTTCCAAACAATTGAAAAGGAGGAATAGTTCTAATCTCTAACTCATTTTATGAGACCAGTATCATCCTGATACCAAAACCTGGCAGAGATACAACAGAAAAAGAAAACTTCAGACCAATATCCCTGATGAACATTGATGTAAAAATCCTCAGTAAATTACTGGCAAACTGAATCCAGCAGCACATCAAAAAGCTTATGCACCACGAACAAGCTGACTTCATCCCTGGGATGCAGAGCTGGTTCAACATATGCAAATCAATAAATGTAATTCATCACATAAGCAGAACTAAAGACAAAGAGCACATAATTATCTCAAGAGATGTGGAAAATGCCTTCGATAAAATTCAACATCCCTTCATATTAAAAACTCTCAATAAACTGGGTATTGATAGAACATACCTCAAAATAATCAGCCATTTATGACACACCCACAACCAATATCATACTGAATGGGCAAAAGCTGGAAGCATTCCCCTTGAAAGCCAGCACAAGACGAGGATGCCCTCTCTCACCACTCCTATTCAACATAATATTGGAAGTTCTGGCCAGGGCAATTAGGCAAGAGAAAGAAGTAAATCGTATTCAAATAGGAAGAGAGGAAGTTGAACTGTCTCTGTTTACAGATGGCATGATCCTATATCTACAAAACCCCATCATCTGAGCCCATAAGGTCTTTAAGCTGATAAGCAACTTCAGCAGCATCACAGGATGCAAAATCAATGTGCAAAAACCACAAGCATACCTATACACCAGCAACAGACAAGCGGAGAGACAAAGTAAGAATGAATTCACATTCACAATTGCTACAGAGAGAATACAATACCTAGGAATACAGTGAACAAGGGAACTGAAGGACATCTTCAAGAAGAACTGCAAACCACTGCTCAAAGAAATAAGAGAGGACACAAACAAATGAAAAACCATTCCACACTCATGGATAGGAAGAATAAATATCACGATAATAGCCATACTGTCCAAAGTAATTTATAGATCCAATCTATTCTCATTAAACTACCATTAACATTCTTCACAGAATTAGACAAAACTACTTTAAAATTCCTATGGAACCAAAAAACAGCCCATATAGCCAAGATAATCCTAAGCAAAAAGAACAAAGCTGGTGGCATCGTGATACTTGACTTCAAACTGTACTACAAGGCTACAGTAACCAAAACAGCATAGTACTGGCATAAAAACACACACATAGACCAATGGAACAGAACAGAGAACTCAGATATAAGACCACAAGACCACACATCTACGACCATCTGATCGTGAACAAACCTGACAAAAACAAGCAATGGGTAAAGAATTCCCTATATAGTAAATGGTGCTGAGAAAACTGGCTAGCCATATGAGAAAATTGAAACTGGACCCCTTTCTTACACCTATACAAAATTAACTCAAGATGGATTAAAGACTTAAATGTAAAACCCCAAACTATAAAAATTCTAGAAGAAAATCTAGGCAATACCATCCAGGACTTAGGCACGGGTAAAGATTTTTATGACAAAAACATCAAAAGCAATTGCAACAAAAGCAAAAACTGACAAATGGGATCTAATCAAACTGGAGAGTTTCTGAACTGCAAAAGAAACTATCAGAGTGAACAGAAACCTACAGAATGGGAGAAAATTTTTGCAGTCTATCCATCTGAAAAAGGTCTAATATCTAGAATCTACAAGGAACCTAAACAAACTTACAAGAAAAATACAAACAACCCCATTAAAAAGTGGGTAAATTATATGAAGAGAAGCTTGTCAAAAGAAAACTTTAATGTGGCCAAAAAACATGAATAGAAGCTCAACATCCTGATCATTAAAGAATTGCCAATCAAAACCACAATGAGATACCATCTCACGCCAGTCAGAATGGTGATTATTAAAAAGTCAAGAAACAACAGACGCTGGTGAGGCTATGGAGAAATAGGAATGCTTTTACACTGTTGGTGAGAATATAAATTAGTTCAAACACGATGGAAGACAGTGTGGTGATTCCTCAAAGACCTAGAACCAGAAATATCATTTGACCCGGCAATCCCATTACTGGGTATATACGCAATGGTATATAAACCATCCTAGTATAAAAACACATGCATGCACATGTTCATTCCAGCACAATTCACAATAGCAAAGACATGGAATCAACCCAAATGCCCATCAGTGATACATTGGATAAAGAAAATGTGGTACGTAAAAACCATGGAATACTATGCAGCCAAAAAACTGGAATGAGATCATGTCCTTTGCAGCAACATAGATGGAGCTGGAGGCCATATCCTCAGCAAACTAACACAGGAAGAGAAAACCAAACAGCATATGTTCTCACTTATAATTGGGAGCTGAACAATGAGAACACATGGACACAAGGAGGGAAACAACACACACTGGGGCTTGTTGGGGGTGGAGGGAGGGAGAGCATCAGGAAAATTAGCTAATGCACATGAGGCTTAATACCGAGGTGATGGATTGATAGGCGCAGCAAACCACCATGGCACACATTTACCTATATAACAAACCTGCATGTCCTACTCATGTATCCCAGAATTTAAAATTAAATTAAATTTTTAAAAGGAAGAAAATCAGTTTTTCTTTTCTTCCACATGGTCAGGCTGTAAATTTTTATGAACTTTTATGCTCCACTTCCCTTTTAAACATACATTCCAATTTCAGACCATCTCTTTTTGAGTTGGCATACTTATGAAAGCATATGACTGTATGCTTTAGGAAAAAGCCAGGTCGCATCTTGAATGTTTTGTGGCTTAGAAGCTTCTTCTGCCAGATACCCTAAATCAACTCTCTCAAGTTCAAAGTTCCACAGATCTCTAGGGCAGGGGAACAATGCTGCTAGTCTCTTTGCTAAAGCATAGCAAGAGTGGCCTTTGCTCTAGTTCCCAATAAGTTCCTCATCTCCATCTGAGACCACCCCAGCCTGGACCTCATTGTCTATATCACTATGAGCATTTTGGTCAAAAATCATTCAAGTCTCTAGGGAGTTCCAAACTTTCTCACATCTTCCTGTCTTCTTCTGAGCCCTCCAAACTGTTCCAACCTCTGCCTGTTACCCAGTTTCAAAGTCACTTCCTCATTTTCAGGTATCTTCATAGCAGTGCCCCCAAATTCCGGTACCAATTTTCTGAATTAGTCTATTTTCACACTGCTATAAAAGACTACCTTAGACTGGGTAATCTGTAAGGGAAAGAGGTTTAATTAACTTACAGTTCCACATGGCTGGAGGGGCTTCAGGAAACTTACAATCATGGCAGAAGGCAAAGGGGAAGCGAGGAACATCTTACATGGGGGCAGGAGAAAGAGAGTGAGGGGGAAGCTGCCACACTTTAAAACCATCAGCTCTCATGAGAACTTACTCACCATCACAAGAAAAACAAGGGAAAAGTCCATTCCTATAATTATAAATATATATATGAGATATATAGCATTAAATTAAATTTAAATAAATCAAATCAAATAAATAAAATATAAATATATATTAAACATTATATAGATATTATAAATAAATCCCCCACCATGCCCCTCCTCTGACACTTGGGGATTATAATTCCAGCTAAGATTTGGGTGGGGACATAGAGCCAAACCGTATTAGATATTTATACCAATGGCATACATGCTACTTGAAGTGTCTTATTCAAACATAGTTTATTTTCATGGCATATTTGGTGAATTGTTTTAACCTTTCCCTTTAGATTTACTATCACATGGGTTATTGTAGAAGAAAAGATGCATAATATCATCCCAAATTCAATATGTTCATGAAAATATGTATTACATGCTTATTGTGTATAAGCACATTTTGAGGAATACAGTGATATCACAGGCACCTTCCTCACCACTCAACAGTTTACAGTTCACCTTAATTTAAATTGAATTCTACACTTGATGTAATTCTGTCAATATAGATGACAGTGGTTTCATGCACTGGATTATAGTTTCATAATTTGAAGTTCTATAAAATAGTTTGCAGTAAAACACAAAGTGAAAACATGTATTCTCACAGTTTAACAATAGGATTTTTAATTCAATAGTAAAATGTTTAGACAATAGGTATGCACCTGGCTAATTTTCTCGTTATTTGGAAATACATACACAAGAATATGTGCATATCTCATATATACATATATCATAATATATATATATAAACCCTAAAGAAAAAGGCATTAGTTTTCTTATACTAAAAACATTTTTATTAACATCTATAGCTATGCAAACAAGAGCTTATCTGAAACCTTCACAAAGCACATTTTTCAAGAAAAGAATAGTGTTTTATCTCTTTTTATAGGATACTATTTTATTAGTCTATTATTTAATAAAATAGAAAACATATAATTATCTCATTTTTGATATATATAAATGAAATATTCCTTACTTTCATTACTAGCCTGACTGGAACAAGTTAACTGTAAATTTTGTAACTCAATGTATTTCCCACTTTCACATATAGAGTTGTCATATATAACATCTAACTTAAAATTATACCTATAAATTATCAGCACTTTAGTGCCTAAAAGGTATGTATGTACATAATTTGAATAATAGAAAATCCAGGGACCATGTATTCAATAAAATATGTGGTATTAAAAGGTGTGCACAAATTGCTTCAGGGCATCTATCAAGCAATTATTCATTTTTAGAGGGTGGTAGTAGAAATGAATTGACTGAATCATCAGTGGAAAAAGGGAATGGTATGTAATAACAACAAAATTTGAAATACTTTTGGAAAAATAACATTTGAAATAGTAAAATTTTATCAATTATTTCGTACATTTAATTAAGTCTTGAAAATCTTTTCATCTCAAGAGATCTAAAACTGCTAAATCAAGAGTTGGCTAGAATTTCATAAGAAGATGGGATAGAATTTATTTTTCTAATGTTCCAAATTTTTAAAAGACAGATTGATTGATAGACAGCTCCTCGTATGCAGTATAAAGCACACATTACTACAATTTCCTGAGTAACTAGGAACTGGTAGAACAGATCTATATTAAAATTAGTCCAGTTGAATCCACATGGAGTCTATATCTTGTAAGCAATCATATCTGAGTCAAGTGATACCACTACTATGATTTCTATGCCATTAAGTAGCCCTTATGAGAAACATTGATTCCTTAAG
Organism: Symphalangus syndactylus; assembly: GCF_028878055.3. Taxonomy (NCBI): domain Eukaryota; kingdom Metazoa; phylum Chordata; class Mammalia; order Primates; family Hylobatidae; genus Symphalangus; species Symphalangus syndactylus. The sequence goes on from NC_072432.2 coordinate 46,108,452, forward strand.
ATTAGCTATTTATAATACTCATAGATTTGTGGCGGAACTTTCATGGAGAAATGCCTTGAAAGCCTTCAAGGTGAAGCCAAACTTAATAGAAGGAGAGGAAACTATCATTATGGCACAAAGATATTTATTATTACACATTTAATAGAAAACTTCCCATTTTTGAGGTGACTTAATTTATGCCATATTGTCACTACAGAAATGTAAATTTGTATTTTGTTCTGGGTTCAGTGGATTCTTTCTTGTTTAAAAGAGCGGAAGCAGAGGGTACATGGCATCTCTAAATCTTCTGCCCAGCATAGCAGTTATTGCTTCCAATTCAGCAGCCAAGTCACTAAGCCAGACAAAGTGATTCCTCCATTCACACCCACAGCCATAAACAACAGTCACCTTTAGGGAAATCTTCCGTACACTGCTTGCTTTTCTATGTCTATCCATCAAGCAAATGAGCAATCTATTTCTGCCGTGGTACACTCCCACCTCAATGAATCCCTAGGCATCTGCCACTGTCAGTTTGTACATCAGCAAGCAAAACCACAAATAGATCCAATTTGTCCAATTTTGTAGGAGGATTTTCAAGTAGTTTCCAATATACCTGTTCAGTTGGTTGTAGTGAAGAGACTCAATTCTGAAAGGAACTTTAGAATAAGTAACTGAGTACTTAGGATACTCTAGAAGAATTTATGAGATATCCTAGGACAACTCAACTGGGTATGCATAACCACATATTATGGTGAATTGTAACTCAGTTACGAGAAAAAGTTACAGGTAGTGAAGAGAAATTACACTCAATCTGAAATTTACCTTATTTGTATAGTAGCCCATGAGAATGTCTCACAGATAATAGAGTCTATCATAGAAGCAAAAAACAAGACTCACAGCTTTATGTTAGATATTTATACAGCATATACTACTGGAAAATTTGACACACTACCTGATACAAAAAAATTCAATTGGAAAAAATAGGAATAATAATTAAGTTTTAAAAAATTACCTTGTACATCTTGCCCTTGATCCTTAGGGATATACCTAATAAAGTTATCCAATCAATTATTAAACTTAAATTGCATTTACATAGGTTTCCCTGTATGTCTAGATTAAGCTTTGGTAATGAATATAAAATCATTTCTAAAAGGCAAAATTTCTGGATGCATGAATGGCATTACAATAAAGGCATACTTTAAGAAGTATATTAAAAAAGAGTTTTAATATACTGTATTCTATATTAAGGAACTATAGTTCTATAATTTTAATATTTTACTATGATTCCTGAAATGAGTGATACACTTGCAATTACACAAAACATAGAAGCATATTATATTAAAATATTTTAATTAAAATATCAAGCATTATTTAATAAAGAAATACTACTTTAGTTGAATTTAGGCAAAAGCTATCTGTAGATATAAAAGATTTTTATTTCATTCTGTCAACTGCATCAAAGAAGCTGCTCTATAATGATATGATATAAAGGAAATTTGTAGTGCATTTGAGGAAAAAATAGGAGGACAATAAAAAGGAATATTTTTCACATAACAATGGGAGCTTAGCTTTTAGCTTCTGTTACCTATGAAACAATGTCTCCAGACAGTAACCTTTAGTATTAAAAATTATTACAGTACCTCCTAAGGGTGACTGTAAACAATTTTTACAAGGAGAGGTAATGTTTAATGATACAGAAAAGGGGGAGGAGCAAACCTGGAATCATGGAGGTCTTGAAACAAAGAAGTAATTGTAACAGCAACTCAAGCCTTGTATAAAAGAATTTTATATGCTGTGCTTCTTGTCAACTGTTACCTAAGTCTAGCTGGAAAGTATCTGCACAAAAGGGAGAATAATTTGATGAATACAATAGGAAAAATATGGTTCTTAACTGTATAGCACAGGAAAAACAACTGTAAGAATTTTGGAGAGCACAAAAATACTTTGCTAAAATTTAGCTGAGTTTGAAAGAATTTGCATCAAAATGGACTTAAATGCAAAAAGGGGTGGTATAGCAAAGTGAATATTAATTACTTACCCCTTAATAGAGATTGTAGAGAATCAATGATTTACAGAAAATGACATCTAATGTTAACTCTTTTTTAGGTCCTCTTTATAAAAGAAAATATCAACTTCTTTTCACTCACCTATTTTTAAAAATAATGAAAAATATAACAATTTACTCAGTAAATACATCAAAGTTTAGTCATCTACTTCATTTCCTTAGGACTCCATAGGGAAGAATGAAGGAGAAAGAATTGATGACAGAAAAAGAAAAATGAGAGGGAGGGAAGAAAGTAAATACGTAAACCAAAAAATACATGTAGTAGAATAGAGACAGTAAGCTAGACAAGTATTTATATCTGGACAGTCAGCTTTAGAATGCCAATATCTACTTAAAGCCCTTTGATGGTATATTAGTTGGTTAAGTACTATCTATAACTTCATAACTACTCAAAATATTAAATCATAAATCATGAAAATATAAATCATGTAATATTAACTCATTTATAGTAATTATCCACAAACACCAATAGGAAAACTATCATTTTTAAGGAAGAAGAAATGTGATTGATGACTTGTTAAAATAAAGCAGAAGGCTGAATTGTTCACCACTGATTTTATTATTTTAGATTTATATGTTTTATGGTAATAATAACTTAAGGTAAATAATTAATACTAAAATTCCTTAGCCCAGGATATCAACATGTTTTGAGGGAGTTTATCTACTTAACATTTTCTAGTTTCAATTTTACATAATTAGCAGCTGCTTTTTTTGTTGTTGTTTTGTTTCTGAGTCACAAATTGTATTGCTAGAGTGAGGATGAATATAAGCAACCTGATTAATTGTATGGAATTAGCACGTATTATGACACAATACTTATAAAAGTATTTATCTCACTTGTAAAATGTTGACTATATAATGTGGATTTCAGAGTATTAGGAAAAACACATGTAGAGATTAACATAAAGATTGACAATTCTTGAGACAGAAAACTTATAGCTATTTATTATCTTTTACACAATTATAAGGAGTTTAGAGTTTTAGTTGTTATGATGTGGAGGTAATGCAGTTTGTAATGACTATTTTCTGTGTAGGCTGGTGAGTGGCCATTTAAAGCAGATATTATCATATCAAAAGAACTTTCCTTCAAAGAGGGATGACACAAAGATAAGGAAGTTTATTTGACTTGTCATAAGCTTGCAAGGCTCAAATTCAAATAATTCCCAGAAAGCTACAGAATAACTAGAATTCTGAACAAATTTGAAATTTTAAAATTTTTAATTAAAAAAATGTATTTTAAAAATGCTAAATATATGTTTACAGATGGAACATTGGATAATAATTTAGCATGCCACAATACCCCAATATATTTCCAGAGATTGATGTTGTAGACAAAATTTATGATAGGAATTCAACAAAATTTGGAAATAACAGCTTATTACATTTTAAATGACTTTAAAAATTTTAAAAAATTAGGCTCCTAAACATTTCTTCCTTCAAAATGAAAATTATGACTACAATTTCAGCTTATTATGGTGATAATGGTATTGAGAACTCTTCATATCCAAACATATGAGTTGCCATAATAGCTGTATTCAAAAAATTCAAATTGTAATTTTAAATATCTTTAATCTCAAAAATAATTAAGTGAATTAAGAATGCAATTCAACAGATTAGAAAAAAAGCACATTGCATACCAGAAGACAAGTAGAAAGTTGTAAAAGATAAAAATCTGAAATAAGTTTTTATTTATATAATACATAACTTTATATTTATATACGATTATGTATATATTTATATTTTTATATAATTTTGAAAATGAATAAAATATTGTTCCAGTAAAAGCCAACTTGTTTTATGATCATTGTCCTCTGTACATAATTGATGAACATCTTACTAAAGCTATTGATCTCATTCCCCATGGCTTTTTGGAGTGGAGGTTATGAGAGTTAGGTTTCTGTCTCCTGAAATTAAAAGTTTTAATGAATTCAAATGGACAATTAAGCAGAAAATAAAAACGACCTCTGACTTTCTTAACAGTATTAATAATGATATCAATGTCAAAATTAACAATTATTGACATTTAAATATATGCGCTTTGCTTTATGACCCTTTTAATCTTTGCAACAAAATAAGAATTCGGTACTTAAGTTCTTTTCCAGATGAAGAGTCTGAAGCATGGAAAGATCCGGTAATTTGCTCAAAATCAAAATGTGTTTAGGTTTAAAGTTTTGTTTTTTTGTTTTTATATTTGAGTTGAAACCGTAGCGAAAACATAGATGTTGTTTTGGGTCAGGTTTTCCCTGTTTAGAGGAAGCTGGTCTGCAATGTTAAGCAAGGGTGAAGAAAGGCAGTATAATACATTTGTCATAGCTATTACAAATTTGACTGTAGATTCAGACTCCTGATAGATGTAAAACAACTGCATGTGTTCACAATTCATAGTTCTCTATAAAATAACAATAAGTACTAAGAAGGAAATTGTAAAAGTCGCCACAGGAAAAAATTAAATTAACTTAAAACTCTAAATGAAGAAAAACATAAAGAATACTGAGAACTTGAGGCAATGGAAAGATACAGTATAACTACTGTAAAAATATTAATTTTCTCAAATATAATAGCTAAATAAAAACACAAGAATATAGTGAAGACAAAGTTGAAAATGAATACTAATGAGGTAAAGTGTGTTTATATATAACAATTATTTAAAAAGTATAATAATTAAGTGATATAGAATTAGCATAAAAAGAAATAGATAAATAGAACATAGCAATTTGAAAGGAGAAATATATTTATGTGAGCACAAACACATATACACACATACATGCACACTTGCTCAAAGCTACATTTGAAATCAGCATGATAATTTAAAATAGTAAATGCTTTCGTTAATACATGGAGACTTAGGATTCCACTTAATACTATACAATGAAATTAATTTGGATAGACTTAATGTTTAAATAATTTTTAAAAATTAAACCATGATATTACTAGAACTCTATACATGATAAAAATTTAAATAATCCTAATTGAGAAGGATATTAACAGTATTCCAAAATTGAATATTACAGAAAATATTGACAGACAGGAATAAAAAGCATTTGCCACAGGAGTACATGAAATAAAACAAATCACAAAAGCAACAAAGACAAAATCAACCAAGGAGACAAAAGACAATCTGGAAAAAAAAAATTGAAAATATATTAAATAAGATAAATATCCTTAATAAATGAGAACTTTCTCAATTGACAACTAACATTCTTAAATATGTGCAAACATTTAGCACAAGCTTAACATTTAGTGATGTTTGTAATAGCAAATAATAGAAAATTGTATAGATCAAGATGGTCTTAATTATAACTCATCATGTATACATAGCCATTAAAAATGTTAAGGCACATTTTGCAACCCTTAAAAATGTTTACTATATTGTTCCATTGGGGAAAACATGTTCTAAAAATTAACTACGCCTCGTATCCCACAGAAGGGAATAGGAAAAAGCCAAACATAGTTTTTCTATGTAGTCAGGGGAATCACTAGAACAAGAAAGCAATGCTAGTCAATTCCATTGACTAGGAAGCCATGGGATTTTCCTTAGATTATATGGCCTAAAACACTTTGATAAGTGGAAGATGAATTCCAAAAAAGTACTTTATTCAGCATAAATGTAGAGCACAGAAAAAAAGTGGAATAGAGGACAACTGCATGCTGCAAAGAAACACATGGAATGTGGAAAGCACAAAATTAAAACAAGCAAACATTGAATGTAGACCACAGAACCACAGTAGTGACAATTCAGGAGGAAATGTAGAAATCTCTTTAAGAGCAAAGTCCTTGAAATAGAATGAACATTCCCTGGCTTTTCTTGAGTTCATAAAAAGTATATAAGTAGAAAGTGAGAAAAATCTATAAACCTCTGCAATATAATCAGGAAAAGGAAAGAAATGGATAAAATAGAAAAAAAGTAGAAGGCAGGAATGAACTAGAACTAATATTTGAATATTTACTTCATGGAAAACACTTTAAGTAGTACATTTAATTTATCTTCAGACTCTCCTATCTGTGAAGAATTTAAAATATGTTAAACATGAGGAAACTAAGAATTCAAAGATTTCAAAGAATCTCAAGAAAACCCCAGTGACTTAACATGCTCCCAGCTAATAAATGAAGAAGCTAACTTCAGAATCCAAGTCTATCTGACTAGTCTATATCCTAGGATTTTTCCACCCTGAATCTGTGCTCCCAGCAGAGTTCCTGGACAGTAGTGGTGCTTAATAAATATAAGCAATGCCACTGACACCACAATACTAGTAAGCAGGTGCCCATTCAGTGATGGTAACACAATTTCAGTATTGATTAGGGCTGAGTTAAAAATGGATGCCATTATTTGTCAACCATATTTATAATTTATTTTGTGAGGCAGAATATGTACAGGAGAATGGTGGATTTAGGCAAGAATAACTTGGGAACCATTCAAAAATATTTCTGAAAGAGAAAAGGTAAGAAAAATAAGATGAAATTTATAGCCAATTAATTTTGCTCATGAGGTTTTGGATGCAAAATTCAAAAGTGACTCACACTCAGAGTATCTAAAAATAAGGTTTGGAAGGTGACACTTTCCTCTTTAAAAGTTTGTGAAAACTTTTTTTTAGTCTTTGCTTAATAGTGTGTTTTTAAAAAGTATATAAGGCATTTAAATCCATTTGTGAAACATTTATCAAACAAATGCCCAAAATTATTTTCATGCATCATTAGAACTCAAATCATACAGATTACTAATTCTGCACTTCTTAATTGATTCTATATACACTCTTTAAAAATTGCACCTCTGCGAGAGTTACTTAGGCTACTAGAAATGAGAAATTTATTTTCTAAAGTGCTCTTCCAAAGTTAAGTGCTCAGAAAATCTGGAGACTTGTGCAGAATGGAGTGATTATTAAGTTAACTGACTGTTGCAATTACCTATACCTGGATTACAAATATACCTATTAATATCAAGTGCTAATTACCCATCTTAATGACTCAAAATCTCTTGAAAATTATATCAGTGAAAAATATGTTAATTGCTATTACAGTAAATATGGAATACATGTCAATGAAATTGTAGATATAAATTCGTTTTTTTCTGGTTCAATATTCTACCTTTTTTTCACAGTGCTAAGAACAAAAGCATAAAACCTAGTGTTATCATCAATTATTTAATTTTTTTCCCTTCCCCTTCAATTATTTGATTTTTTTCTCTTTCCTTCCTTGCTTGCTTTTTTTCTTCCTTCCTTTTTTTCTTTTTTCTTTTTTGTAATCAAGAACTTGTCTAAATACCTTCTAAAGAAAGTATTTTGGCATGTGTATTGAGCATATTTTTATGATCCAAATTTATAGGATACTAACTGGATGATGTATCTATAATTGTAATGAGAGAGGGATTTTTGAGTCTACTACATTTGAAACCACTGGTGGCATTATTGTTATTGTGCAAAATACTGTCCCTGTTTTCTTGGATAGCTGTCAAGGACAAACTATTTCAGATTTTCAAGCAATAGTAAAATAAATGGAGTCAGATTTTTTTTTCCAGCATAATACCAGAGGAGACTTGTATAAGACTCTGGAGGACATTCAGAAAATTTCTGTTTGCAGCCAGTGAATAAACCAAAGCCTTTCAGTTGTGTTTTATTGTCAGTTGAGAGATACTGGCAAGGATGCACAATGACTGTAAACCTTCCCATGAAGTCCCTGAATTCATTGACCCCAGCAAAATGCTTAATGGGAAACATATTCCCAATCATGCCTTTGACACATATGCTTGAACTCTTATGTGAATTATTTATATAAAAGCAAGTGCATATATATATATATATATATATACTTTATTATGCAGCTGTGTTATGAAAACTAACTTAAATCTTACTATCATAAGGTTTTTAGCATGCTTTCCTGAATCATCTACAGGAGAATTTAAGCTCAAATTCTAGAGGTTTCGACTTCTTTTTTACCAAGGGATTGGTGACAGAGCTATGAAAGTACTCTATAGAGGTGTAGCAAAAGATAAATGAGTTCTTTCAAGGTCTTTTTATACTTGGATTTATTTTTAAAATGAAGGGACATACTTTGTTTCTTAAATATAGTATACAGAACATTTCATGATGATGAGGAATCTCAGAAGGATTGAAGAAATTCCAAGGATGAAGCCATGGTCTGAATGCTTGTGTATCCTAAAATTCATAGTTTAAAATTAAAATTCTTAATGTGATCTTATTAGGTGGTGGGACCTTCAGTACATGATTAAATCATGAGGGCAAAGCCTTAATTAATGGAATTAGTGTCTTTATGAAAGAGACCCAAGGGAAATAATCCCAACCCTACTCCCCACCATATGAGGTTACAAGAAAAAGGAAGTTGGACTTCCACCAGGCACTGAAACTTGATCTGGCACCTCACAGCCTCCAAAAGTGTGAGAAATACATTTCTGTTGTTACATTCTGCCCATTCTATGGTATTTTGTTATAGCAGCCCAAAGAAGGACAGACAATCTTAAGAACACTTCAATATGTGCTTTTACAAAGTAAAGCCAGACTCAATTCATGTAAGCAGAATTGCAATAATTTAGGGGCTCGATACCAGATTTCTCTTAGGAAGTCTTTTTCTGCCTTAATATTCAATAAAATGATGACCTATCAAAAACTTTATTAGGCTTGGTACAGTGGCTCATCCCTGTAAACCTAGCACTTTGGGAGGCCAAGATGGCAGGATCACTTGAGCCAGGAGTTTAAGACCAGCCTATGCCCAGGGAGACCCCATCTCTACCAAAAAAGAAATAATAATAATTAATTAATTAAAAAATAAATTTAGAAAAAAATAGCCAGGCATGGTGGTGTGCATACACACCTGTGGTCCCAGCTACTTAGGAGGCTGAGGTCAGAGGATGGCTTGAGTCTGGGAAGGCAAGGCTGCAGTGAGCTATGAGAGCACCACTACACTCCATCCTGGGCAACAGAGCAAGACCCTGTCTCAAAAACAAAACAAAATGATAACAATAACTTTTATTAACAAAGCACCAAGATATATTTATTTTGAGTATAGATAAGAAAGTAATATAGGGGCCACTACTATTTTTCAGATGACTTAGAAATTCATTTTAAAGGACACATTTTCTAGACAGGTATATATTTGTACTTTGTTAAAATTTTTAAACACCTTTTTAGTCATTCCAGTTTAGAGAATGCTAAAGACATATGGTCCAAAATCTTGCCAAATCTCATTTTAGTAGAATTGGAAACATACTAAACAAAATGTTTTTCCTTGAGGAGCCCAGCAAGTTGATTTCTTGTTTTCAATAGGCACATTTGATATATTCTTTTACAAAATGGAGAATTCTCCTCCTTGGCTTCTCATCTGATATGATGAACATATAAATTATTAACCAAATCATCAAATCAGGTCAGTTTATAGAAAAAGTGGAAGTGCTATTAATAATTGTTCAGAGACAATAAGCTTAAATCAAGGTGGTCCTAGGGAATCCAGGAAGTATGGTTACCCCAATCATATAAGATAATGTTCATTTTCTCTCATAAAATGCCCTAGAATGCAATCGTACAGAAGGGTGAGAGATTCCTTTCTGCTCAGAAAAAGACCCATATTCTTCTTTTCATCAAGGACACACAGCTAAACCACATTTCCCAGGCTTCCTTATCTTTCCAGCTAATTCATTGTGAACAGGAGTTTCAGGTGCTATTTCCACATCTGGCCTGTAAAAATCTTTCACTCTTTGCCCTCTACGTTCTTTTCTTTGTTTGTTTTGTTGAGACGGAGTTTCGCTCTTGTTGCTCAGGCTGGAGTGCAATGGCGTGATCTCATCTCACCACAACCTCCGCCTCCCATGTTCAAGCAATTGTCCTGCCTCAGCCTCCTGAGTAGCTGGGATTACAGGCACATGCAACCATGCCCAGCTAATTTTGAATTTTTAGTAGAGGCAGGTTTTCACTATGTTGGTCAGGCTGGTCTCGAACTCTGGATCTCAGGTGATCCACCCACCTCGGCCTCCCAAAGTGCTGGGATTACAGGCGAGAGCCCCTGTGCCCGGCCTGCCCTCTATGTTCTTTATCCCTTCTGGAAGTCTGATATGGCTATACATTCCAAGGTAACATTGGAAACCATGTTTTGATGATGTCAGAGCTTCTGTTAGTCTGTTCTTGATTGACTGTATGGAGAATAACCCTGTCAACCTGTTTTACCTACACAGCAGTTTACCTTAGCAAGAAATAAACTTCTTAGTGTTTGTTTTGGGTTAAATTGTTTCCCCCCAAAATGACATGTTGAAATCATAATCCCCAATAGATCAAAATGTGATCTATTTGGATATAGGGCTGTTATCAATGTGATTAGTTAAGATGAGGTTATATTGGAGTATGGTAGGCCATTAATCCAATGTGATTGATGTCCTTATAAGAAGTGGGAAATTTGGGTGCAGACACAAACACGCAAAGAGAACATCATGTAAAGACATGAAGACAGACACAGTGGGAAGACAGCCATAAATATGGAACCAGACACTGGAGTAACACTTCCACAAACCTACCCGAAGCTGAAAGAGGCAAGAAAGGATTCTCCTCTCTAGCAGCTTTGGAGGAAGCATAACCCTATCAGTACCTTGATTTCAAACTTCTAGCATCTAGAACAGTGAAAGAATAAATTTGTGTTGTTTTAAGCCACCCGGTTTGTGGCACTTTGTCTCGGCATCCCTAGGAAAGTGATACAATTTTTAAGTCATTGTGGACTTTTTTGGGTTTATTCAGTGCAGCAATTAACATCACCTAATACACAAGGAAGAGCCATGGTTTTGACACTGGGATTTTAAAAAATTATTGTTCATGTGACGGGATGAACAAGCTTTGAAATTGGAACAGAGGTGACAGTGGGACAAAAGCAATTCCCCAGTTTCACCGTTGAAGCAATTCTACTTCCCTATAGTTGTTTTGAGGTATTTCCAAGCAATGAATAATTTGTGATTAGTCATTTTCCCTCAGAATCAAATAGCCTTGCCAAGAAAGGGAGTTATTAAACAATCCCCATGATTGGTTAGCAATTCTCTCTTTAAGTATGTAAAGTCTTGTTTGGTAACCGTCTATGCTTAAATACAAAAATTAAATCTAATTATTTTGAAATTTATTTGCTGTCCCAAATATCAAAAACACAAGATTTAAGCAAGCTCCAAAATTGCCCAATAAATTTTTTCTGTGCCAATTCTTATTGCATAAGCTGCTTTTCTTTCTGGCTACTGACGCTACACCTTAACCACATAAACTCTGAAACTAAGACTCACGTCTTAAGAAGTATTTAAACAACACTACTTTGTAAAATAGGCGACGTAATGCAGTTATTCAGAAGGAAAAATATCTCAGACATTTAAGTAGCGATCCATTTGAAAAGAATAGGCTGTGAACTGTTTATGAAAAGCTTGTGACTGGAATGGGTTTCCACCGTTATGTAAGAAAGACCGAAATGTGGAGAGTAAATTTTACAAAAGATCAGAAAGAAAAAAAAGAGAATAAAGCATTATGGCCACATTTAGCATTGGAAACGGGGCAAACTGGTAACCATAACTAAATATCTGATCTTTTTTACCACAATCAGTAAAACTTGTATCTATTTACCACTGGGAATATAACAAAAGCATCTGTGATATACTAAATGAATTAACAACAATAAAAATGACAACAAATCCCTGAGATAAACAAACAAGATCTAAGCTGACAACCACATAGGAATTATGTAAAGAGCAGTAATATCTGATGCAGAGGATGGGGTACCCCTGAACTGCATTCAAAAATTGCTAACACATGGCAGCCTACAGCAAGTGCTCAGCCAGCTCCCTGCCAGAGAAACATGCCTTATCCACAGGTTATAGAACAAACACAGATGCAGCAAAATGAGTCACCAGAGGAAAACAAAAACCTAAATTGAAGGTAAATGAAGCTTTCTGCACATGCATGACAAGAAATCCATTGAGCAAAACTAATTTTATATCTGTGCCAGAATGGCTTTTATGTTGGGAATAGGAAACAGGAGGGAAAGGAAATAGTCACATAATAGTAGACCTTGAAGTGTACTAAGATAGAGAAAACCTTCTGTACTGGAAGAAAAAAGAAAAAGAAAAAAAATGTATTCTAAGAGTTAAAATTCATCTACAGAGCTCTAAAATGAAATAAAGATATATTGGTACATATAAGAGAGAAATAAAAAGATGTATAAAAAAGAAAATACTGAGAATAAGAAAAATGTTCAATGGAAGATGTAAGAAAAATACAAAAGATTCTAGAAAAATGGCTTCCTTTGTAATGCACATAAAATGATATAAAAATCAGTCATCACCAGGAATATATTTTTATAAAGTTGCTCTCTAATTCTTTCTATTTTTTAAAGTTACCATATAACTATCTGATTTTATTGGAATCAATTATTAGTACTGAAGGAAAATTAATTTCTGAATTGTATACTGGCATAGACATTTCTACTCATTCAAAACAAAAAGTCTGTGAAACATTTCTTGCCCCTTTAACTTAATGCAGCTTCTGCAGAATGCACATACATTTGTGTGTCTGTAGGATAGTATTACCACAAATTTCTTGGGGCAGAGGGCTATACATTAGTGCCTTGACTAAGATTAGTTTAGTCCCTAAAATTTGTTTAGGATCTATACTATTTTTCACTTATATTAAAAGCAGAGCTCCTTAGGACTAATTTCTTATCGGAGAAAAAAGTGGGATTTTCATACCTCACTATGAGTTAAGTTTAGTTAGCAACTTTGATGTGAATTCACCTTAGCTGCCTTATCTTTTTAATGAGGCAATGTGATTGAATGAATTTAAGTATATCAAATTCCTTTTCCAAGTGTGTCAATAGCATGAAGTGACCTTGGAGAGGATCTTGGCTCATACATAATAGTGTCTTGGTAGAAAGCCATTTGGCCCTAATTGAGTAGTGGATCAGCTCATCCTGCCCATTTGCCACAGATCTGCTATCTTGGACACATGCTGCTCAGATGAACATTCCTGGTTTATAGCCCCAAGTGCTGGCTCCTAAGAGGAGGGAAGGAAAATGAAAATCACTCTCTCTCCTGACACTGATTCCCTTTGAGGAAAATCTGTCTTCATTTAATTTGTTTAGAAGTCTTATATAGGTTAAAGAAGCAAGTTCAATCAGTGAAGCAATCTAAACTGGAGTTTTCTAAAATAGCAGACTTGAAATGAAGAGCTTACTGTACAATTAGGAAGGGATGAGAATGCATTTGCTAAAATTTGTTGATCTCTTTAGGAATGGAGATAAATTTGGATGCTTATGAGAGAAAACTATGATACAGTTAGACCAGATCAATGAAGATTATATGGCAGAAAGGCCCTGTAGCTTTTTCTTATTCTTTTCTTATTTTTCTTTTCTTTGTGGAAGGAAATAAAAAATAAGATGCCAATGGGAAAACAACAAAAGAAGCTAGTGGCCAAAAGAAAAGCAAAAGGCTAAAGATAATATATTTGTCATCTGACAAATGAGGTTCTCTGCTTATTAAAATTTTCTGATAAAAAATAGAAGCAAAGTCGTTTATTTGAATTTTGATTCTTTGAGAAAAGTAACAGAAAACAAGGGACTTTTCAGTAGAGAATGCAGCCCATAATGCTGAACCTTCTCAACTGGTGATTCTAAACACCTCAGAGTAAATAAAACCTTTAAATTCGTTTATATTAAATCTATTAGTGACCCTAGGGCTATTTGAGCCCAGAATCATGATCTGTAACTTATAATACATTTTGATTCTGTAAGAAAATAATCCATATAGGGCATAAGAACTTTTAAAGTAGAAGTTTGTTTATGGTACTATAACTCCTATTGAGATTTTTTTTTTAATTACACTTTAAGTTTTAGGGTGCATGTGCACAACATGCAGGTTTGTTACATATGTATACATGTGCCATGTTGGTGTGCTGCACCCATTAACTCATCATTTACATTAGGTATATCTCCTAATGCTATCCCTCCCCCCTTCTCCGGCGTGTAATGTTCTCCTTCCTGTGTCCATGTGTTCTCCTTCCTGTGTCCATGTGTTCTCATTGTTCAATTCCCACCTATAAGTGAGAACATGCGGTGTTTGTTTTTTTGTCCTTGTGATAGTTTGCTGAGAATGATGGTTACCAGCTTCATCCATGTCCCTATAAAGGACATGAACTCATCATTTTTTATGGCTGCATAGGATTCCACGGTGTATATGTGCCACATTTTCTTAATCCAGTCTATCATTGTTGGACATTTGGGTTGGTTCCAAGTCTTTGCTATTGTGAATAGTGCCATAATAAACATACGTGTGCATGTGTCTTTGTAGCAGCATGATTTATAATCCTTTGAGTATATACCCAGTAATGGGATTGCTGGTTCAAATGATATTTCTAGTTCTAGATCCCTAAGGAATCACCACACTGACTTCCACAATGGTTGAACTAGTTTACAGTCCCACCAACAGTGTAAAACTGTTCCTATTTCTCCACATCCTTTCCAGCATCTGTTATTCCCTGACTTTTTAATGATCACCATTCTAACTGGTATGAGGGCTAATATCCAGAATCTACAAAGAACTCAAACAAATTTACAAGAAAAAAAAAACCCCATCAATAAGTGGGCGAAGGATATGAACAGACTCTTCTCAAAAGAAGACATTTATGCAGCCAAAAAACTCCTGTTGAGATTTCTATGACACTGTGGTTTTTCAATCTGGCGAGGCTGAACTACATTTCCAATAATATTTCTGGTTAAGACTGGTCACAAGACAAGTGTGTGTGAGATTTGGAAGGCAGAAAGGAAGCAATGGCCATATTTATTGTTGGGAGGTTGAATTAGATTGTGCATGTCTTTGCAGAGCTGCTAGATCATCTTGTTGATTTGGGCAACAAATGATTCCAAAGGCCAGTCCTCTTGAAATTTCTTCCATTATAACCTCCAAATCATTGTGTGAGAAGGGCAAGGGGATAGTCAGAGACCATCATGGATTCATTCCAATGAGAGATAAACAGCAAATTCCAGCTTGTTCCTTGGGAGCCCCAGTTGCCACTGCTCTTCCCCACTTTCCCTCTGACTGCCTATCCAGTGACTTCACACTTAGCACCAGATGAAGAAATAGCCAAACCAAGATTGTTTTAGCAGCTTCTACAATCATGTAAGGTTGCATTGCCCTACACATCTATCATTCTACAACATTTCTAGTAGTTCTGAATGAATGAATGCTGTTCTCCCTAAATGCTTTGCTGTATTTCTAATTCTGGTATATATTATAATCCACTTCCTTAGACTACCATGCTGTTTTTTACATTATACTGTTAAATTTTCTTATTAATATAAACGTAACTTGTTGTTTTGATCTTACATCAGAAAAAAAAAATGGATTATGCAACTAAGAACTTACTAGTACCTTCCCCACCTAACAATGCTCTACCTCCTTCTTTAGATTAAACTCAGTTCTCCATTGTTCCAACTTTCTACTCCTAAGGGAGACATCAGAAGTTATATCTTCTATACTTTGTATCACTTTCTTTTTCTTAAGGTCCATTCAGAGAAGTGAGCACTTGATCCTATCAGTTCAGTTGTTTATTTTAATTAGAATGGTTAGTCTAGTAATATATGAGATTGCAATTAACAGTATTCATTAGGAAATTCTATACAAAATATAACAAAGTTCTATTGAAGTAGCTTTGACTTAGTTTAAGGTTGATTCATTTTCTCCTGCCCCAAGTCTGTTCGTGTTTTAAACTGCTGTCTCAAATTAACTAATGATAGCATTACTCTAACATTTTTTTCTATCTTTTAAAAATTGAAACATAATAGCTGTACATACTTTTGGGGCATGTGATATTTTGATACATGCATGCAATGTGTAATTATAAAATCAGAAGTAATTGGGATATCCATCACCTCAAACCTTTATCTTTTCTTTACGTTGGGAATATTCCCACTCTTCTTCTCTAGATAGCATTACTTCTTTATTTATCTAAATTGTTTAAAGCATACCAGACTCTTATCATTATTTCAAAAAATTGTTTCCCCTTTATGTCTCAAAATTTCCTGTTTTAGATTTGACCAGAATGAGATAAGATCGTACGTTTGAAGAATTGTACATCCTTTCTTGGTGTCCCAATTCTAGTTTTACTTAGTTGCTTATAGAGATTCTAGAGAATGTTTGAGCAAACTAAGTAGCTTCTCAAAATAACAACTAATGCTGTTTCACAGGGAATTAGGCAGCTTGTCATATTTGGAATAAATTTTCAAATGGAAGAAAAATGCTAACAAATATTCACCATAACCAGTGTGCAATTTATGGTCAACAGTCATAAACACAAAACAACCAGCATTAAATTTCTTACCCTCATCTTGCAGTAAAAGGATGTTAACAGCTGGCAATCTGTATTTATTGGAAATTAAGTATTACTGAATAAGGTTACAGAAAAATTAAAAAATGTCTGCATGATTTGATTCTTTTGTTTAACACATGCTGTTTAACTCAGAAGGTTCTGGACCTGTAATAAGCCCAGCTGGTTTCTTATGTTTTAATTATGTTTAAAAATACATTAGAGGTTAAAGTCTAATTTTTAATTTCAATAGTACATGCCTACAGCTTTTTTGGCAGCCTGAATGGTATTCAGTTGCATTTGCTTTTGGTATACATATATATTTATGTCTGCATTAAAATGCTTATAAAAATTTAGATAGATCCATACCCAAAAATGGTAATGTGTTTTCTTCCTCACTCCCTTTGGTAAATGTACACTTAAACTGTGTGATTAGAACAAAACATCAATATTGTACAAAATATTGCATAGCATTTACTTAATCTTTATCAGTCATTCTGAACATAAGCCTTATTTAAATTACTAGGTAGAATTAGTCACTCTTAGAAAACTCTCTCTCTTGATGGACTGACTACCAACAGTGCTAGCAGTGATTATTACTTTTCAAAGACATAACTGAATAAAGCATTTTCTCTGTACTATATGCCACTATAGAGTTTATGGACTATGTATTAGAAAGGTTAAAGGCAGACTCCTTCATAACTATGGATTCAACAGTGCAGGTTTGTGACCTTCAAAAGATGAATTTTAATGACCCTGAAATCTCTCTCAAATAAATTAATACATCTATATGCATGAGAAATAAGGGTGAAATAATATGCCTAAAAAGCTAAATAAAGTAGAAAAGAAAACAGTTAACTTTAGCAGAACAACCACTTTAGTTTTTATTTCCTCTAGGAGGCAACTTGATGCCAGCTAACCACATGGACATAACAGAAGGTATTGTGGGCAGGAATGTCAATGTGCTTGCTTTTTCTCACCTTAGGAAAGTGGAGCAGGCTGTTAGCCACTAAAATGAATCATCCTCTTGGGAAGAAAGTGGTTCACCTTTACCCCTTTTTCCCAACGTCAGAACCCCAGAGCACTAAATGAGCTAGAGTCAGTGCTGCCCAGGTTGAGCCTTGGCTTCATAGTTGGAAACTCCACCATCAGTGGAGACAGCTGCTGCCATGCTCCCTGAGAAGAGCATTTTGCCAAGAGGGACAATTTTTCTTTGAGTCACCACACGACCCTAGCATGTATGATGGTGTCAGTGCTGCTACCAGATCTGTGAAGACAAGTTTAAATCTGGGAGAACATTCAAATGCTTGGCCTCAACATAAAGCCGAATATTTCTCCATGGTTTTGCCTCCATTGTTTTAATGTAAGAATTACATTCTCTTCAGCTGTATGGCCAGACAAACATTCCCATCCAACAGGAGTGTTTCACAATTTAATTCAAGCAGAGCACAACACAGCAACAGCACACCTCCAAAATGGGAGTCCCAGAAAATACTGAAAAGAACCAGCCAGGATGCACTACAGTATTTTTTAAACCTCGTGTGCTATAGGAGCATTTTACAATGCATATTAAGCGAAAAGATTTTTGGACTATGTCAAAGGGGATAAAATATGATGCCTCCCAGAATTAGCATATTGGAGGTTAGTAAATGAAAAGAACCCTAAAGGGAAAGAAAGCCCAGAAATTGGTGTTTATTCCTCTCTGCATTATTGTCTTCTACATCTGAAAATTCAGTGTGGGTCTCTGCCAAAAATATTGAGGTCACTATGTTTCTATGAGTGTGTGTATGTGCTGGGAACTGGGCATGAAGAAGGGAATTTGCATGTTTGTGTAATTTACGAAAGATAAATAAGTTGCCTGTAGTATTAATGCTATGATTTGAATCGGGGGATCAGGGAGGCTCTGATGTAAGGATTCCTCATATTTCCTTGCATATGGCAGTTTAATTTAGTAATACAGAACAAATCAAAACAAGTAGAAAGTCTCTTGCAGCCTTCTTTTGAATTAATATGGGGCCCATAGCAACTGAGATTGGTGCTCATTTTCTCTCCATAGGCTAAGGTACCCATTCATTTAATAAACATCTACTAAGACCATATTGTGTTCCTGGTACTAATTTAGGTACTATTCTGCCATCCAAAATAAACGTCCCTGCCTTCAATGGAGCTTACATTTCAGTTTGGGGTATGAGAGGAGGAAACAAAATAAATAAGTTTTACCATGGCCTATCAAATGGTGATGCACACTATTAAGCAGAATAAAAAAGAAGGATAAAGAGAAGAGGGGTGGAGGAAATGCTATGATTTTAAATATAGTTCTCAAAAAGGACTTTTCATAGAAGATGACGTTTGAACAAAGGTTTGAAGGAATTGAGAAGTCAAGCTTATGTATATCTTGTGTATTCAAGTTGGAGAGAAGAGTAAGTGTGAAAGTACAAAGGCTTACAGGCAGCAGTGTGCTCAGAGTGTTTGAGGAACGGGAAGAAGTTACCACTGAAGTGGGCAAAGTAGGGTAGAGAAGATGAGTAGGGAATAACCATAAGGATGGCTCTGATATAGGAAGTTATTTAAGCAACATGAGCAGAAGAAAGATGTGATCTGGCTTACATGTTAAAAGAGTTGCTGTATTCTATTGAAAATACTGTCTAATACTTTGTAGGAAGCAGTAACAGAAATAAAGAGAAACACTAGGAAGGAAATGAATGATTAATTCAGAAGAGACACAATGCAGCATTGAGTGAGGTGCTGACAGTGGAGGTGATAAAGCATGTGAGATTTTTCTCATTTTTGAAAGATTAAGTGAAAAATATTTTCCGGTGGATTAGATGTAGATTATGAGAAAAGGAGAGAAGCTAAAGAGAACCCTCACATTTTTAGCCTAAGCACCTGGTAAAATAGAGATGTATTTATTGACCTAGTGACAACCTTAGAAAAATAGGGTGGGGGCACATATCAGTTTTGAACATATTGAATTTGAAAAGACAGATAATCAGTAGTAGATGCTGAGCAGGTAATAGGACATGCAAATCAGGAATTTAGAGGCATTGACTGTTAAAGGTACAGACTGGGAATTTTACACATAGGTAATATTTAAAACCATCATACTTCAGGAAACCAAAACTGACACTTCTCCCTGTTTCCATTATAATTAAGCACTTCATACACCATAGTTTGAAAACAAGCAAGCAAAACAAAACGAAAACCTGTACATTCTGAGATTGAAACAAAACTAATAGGATTTCTTTAACTGGTTCTGGTACTCGAAATAATAAAACCTTGGATATTGTTCACAAATCTGGAATTTGTAACACAAAGAAGTAATCCCTGAGTTATGATATATTGATATCTAAATATATGTCACGGCCTTTATGAATATAATAATCATTTGAGAAAGTTGTTTGTCTTCCCACTGTGAATAGACTAATGAAAATTTAGTAACTTCGATCGATTTGTAGATTTTCCACCCTTCAAATATGCACTGTGTTCTTTATTTGGTAGGTCAGTACTCCTGACATCTGACTGTCTCGCACACTTGATAAGAAATGTGTTTCCTTTTTCAAAGTGCCATCACCTAGGAGTAAATCTAAATGATGAAGAGGTCCAGTTGAGGCTGGGCAGTAGCTGTCAAACCTGGACTCAAGTTAGAAACACCTGGGGATATTGAAAAGCTACCTTTGCCCAGGTTCCATGCCAAACCAACTATTTATGGCTCTTTGGAGGTAAACCTCAGGAATCTGTTTCCAAAAGTCCTCAGTTAATTCTAGTGTGTAGCCAAAAAAAATGTTAAAAATCATTGATGTAGAGGTTGCAGAGATAAGAAGAAACAAGAAAGGAAGACCAAGAAGAAATAGTGAGAGAGAATTGGCCCTAGAGTCAAGTGAAAATACTGAAGAAGGAGGGAAAAATCAATATATCAAGCACTACTGCTAGACCAATAAAATAAGTAATAAAACTTGGTCATTGAATTTGGCAATGTGGCTGTCCTTAGTAAATTTATAAAACATAGTTCAGTAGATTTCAAAGGAAAGAGAGGGATAAGAGGTAGAAAAATAATATATAGACAACTCTTTCAAAGAATTTTTCTCTAAAGGGGAAACCAGAGGAATGCAGACCTAAATAATGAGGCTGTGAGATTAAGAAAGACTTTTATTTAAATAAAGTACTGGTTTATTATGTATTTGAGAATGATTCTGTATGTGTAATGAAAAATTGTGTACACATGAACGAAAGAAGCGAATTACTGAAGCAGTGGCTCTGAGTAGAAGATGAGTTGAAGCCAGTGAAGAAATGGTAGATTTGGCCTTAAAAACAGAAGCATAAAATTCTATTCCTGGAGGAGGGAAATTAGGGGCATGTGGCTACAGATGCAGGTACATTGGTAGATTTAGAGAAGAAAAGCTTATGGAAGCTCTACCTGATTCTCAGTGAAATATGAACAAGGTCATCAAGTTAATGTAATAAAAAGGAAGGCCACTCAGGGTGGGGTCCCCAAATCAGCAGCATACTCATCACCTGGGAGCTCGTTAAAACTCCAGAATTACTGCTCCCACAAGAGATCTATTGAATCAGAATCTGTGTTTTTAATAAGATCGTCAGGTGATTTATATGCAGATTCAAGTTTGAGAGGCACTGATCTAGAAAAAAGGAGTGGAAGAGTTAAAGGATTAGGGAAATACGGTAGGCTAGCAGACAAGCATTAAGGGCCCACTGGAGGTTAATGATCGCATAACCAATTAGCATAGTTACAAGCTTTTATACAAACAGTTAAAATATGTGGGCCCAGGTTGAAGAGTACCAAAGAGTTGCTTTAACAAGAGTTAAATTTTGTCTGAAGAGGACAGAGTGATAAATAAGCAAGAGTTTACAGTAATTTTAAGGAAGTTATGATTAAGAGGTCTGGGGATTTAAAGTGGGGTGATCTAGAAAATGAGAACAGGATAGAGTGAAATGGGAAGGTCAAGGCGTCACAGGCATGTGAACAAGAGTAACTCCATGTTGAACAGGAGCTGGTTAAAATAAGGCTGAGACCTACTGGGCTGCAATCCCAGATGGTTAAGGCATTCTAAGTTACAGGATGAGATAGGAGGTTGGCACAAGATACAGGTCAAAATGACATTGCTGATAAAACGGGTTGTCCTAAAGAAGCCGGCAAAAACCCACTAAACCCAAGATGGCCACAAGAGGGACCTCTGGTCGTCCTCACTGCTACACTCCCACCAGCGCCATGACAGTTTATAAATGCCCTGGCAATGTCAGGAAGTTACCCTATGTGGTCTAAAAACAGAAGGCATGAATAATCCACCCCTTGTTTAGCATATAATCAAGAAATAACCCTAAGAATGTGCAACCAGCAGCCCTTGGGGCTGCTCTGTCTATGGAGTGGCCATTCTTTTATTCCTTTGCTTTCCTAATAAACTTGCTTTCACTTTACAGACTTGCCCTGAATTCTTTCTTGCGCGAGATCTAAGAACCCTCTCTTGGGGTCTGGATGAGGACCACCTTCCTGTAACATCTTTCTGGAAACCACAGAAGGGACACAAAGGCTACCTGTGGGTAAGTGGTGGGGTCCAGTAACATCTTTCTGGTGAACCACAGAAGGGACTATACTGAAGAGACCCGAGATCCAAAGGGAAATAATCTGCGAGCACCAATTGGTTGACTTTGCTTAAGTGGGGTGCATATACCCGGGTAAAGAATGGGGTTGAGGTAGCAGTCCAACTTAGGGGAGTTAGAGTCTCTCCTAAGACAGAGAGGCTTAAAGGATCCTATCAATAAAAGGCAAGGACGCCAGACGGATCTTGGGTTAGGGGTCTGACTTAGGAGTGTTAGAATCCGGTCTAAGATTTAGAGTGTTAAAAGCCCTTCTCACTAAAGTCCCTTTTGGCTAAGAACGTGTTTGGCACTACAGGATTTTAACTGCTATTCTCTTTGGAATAATCTGCCTTGCACTCTTTGCTAACAGCTGTGGTTGACAGGATTAGGTATATACAGGATCATGGGACATGGTGAGCTTTTTCCTCCCCGAAAAGGGGAAACTTGAGAGCTGATGGGACTCCCTGAAAAAAAAATCCCTTCACGACAGCAGCCGCCTGAACTTTTCAGTGTGGCTGCAGTGGGTGAGTTCCTCTCTGGCCTCCCTGCGCATTTCACATTCCCCACCCTGCTGCATGCAATGCTTTCCTCTCTCTTTTCTCTTTTTTATCTTTTCTATTACTCGGGGCGACCATCTTGCCCAAAGACCACATACTGAAACTCCTGGTCGGAGGTTGAATTAACGATGATGGGGCAAATTTGAGCCTTGTCAGCTTGATACTGGGTACTAAGCAGAGTGGTTAATGTCTATGTTTTGTCACAGATATTTTATTCTGGCCAGGATGAAAAGAGGTAATTCTCCTTTGTATTTCAGCTTGGCCCCCAGGGCTAGGGTCCAGCCGCCCTGTCACTAGCGCCACTCAAAGAAAGGGAACACAAAAGCCTCACGTGCCAGCAAAAGGGCAAGAATTTCTTACTAGTCAGAATTCTAGCCTCTCTCTCCCTCTTTCTGTGTGTGTGTGGGGGGGCGGGGGGATGGGTGTGTAAACTATATGAGGTTTCTTTCTGGTCAGTCATGTCCTTGGGACCTTGACCTTGTAGCCACGTGGCAGTAACTACTCTTGGTCTCCACCATCACAATGGTGGCTGGGATTCAGGATTAAATTCCCGGCTTGGGGGGTGATCATTTATCTTCTGTGTGTCTATGTATTTATATGTATTATGTGTGTGTAATACAAAAGAGCTTTAATTAATTGGTTCAATAATAAGAGCTTAAATCAAATATTTTGTCAGAAAAGTAAAAAGTGTAATGTCTTTTTGTTCACATGACTTAAGTAATCTCTGGGAAATAAAGACAGCTTTAAAGATTATTGGTAAAATAAAGACGGTCTAAGTTATGCAGGTCAGATATTAAGTTTTACAAAAGCTTTAAGGTCATAAGCAGTTTCTTTGACTTTTGAAAATTGTTCAGTTTACCTACTTTGGAGCATTAGATTCTAGATAAGGCCTAGGGAAATGTGGAATTAGCCATGCCCCCTAGCTATGCAAAGAAGGTTCCTCGTAAAGTGCCACTACGGCTCGTAACTGTACAACTCACCTGCTTTACAGCTAGGTAAGGCCTGGGAACATGTGGAGTTAGCCATGCCCCCTATCTGTGCTAGAAAATGTCAGACCTTATCTGCACTTCTGCCTGGTATGTCCTAGGCTAGGCTCCACACCTAGTACATAATCAAAATCAATTACTAACCAGGCTTTTCACCAAAAGTAAAAGTCACTAAGAGTTAACAGTGTAACACGTATTTGAGACTGCTGAAGAAACAGTTCTACATGCAAGGTGTGTAAGTGAAGTGAAATGTGTTTTTGGTGAAAGATTATAAGAAGGCATGGAATATAAACATATAAATACATAGGCACACAGAAGATAAATGATCACCCCCCAAGCTGGGAATTTAATCCTGAACCCCAGCCACCATTGTGATGGTGGAGACCAAGAGTAGGTACTGCTACGTGGCTACAAGGTCAAGGATTTCTTGCCTAAGTTTATGGGATTAAAGAATGTTTTCAGTTGAATAGAATAAAGGTAAAGCTTTGAGCAAGTTATGAAAGGTTTGTGAAAAATTAATTGTAAAAAAATCTGTGTGTGAACGTATTAGCTAAAGTTAAAGGGGTATTCAGTTTTTCTATAAAAACTTTTATAGAAAAGAACAAAAAGAGCCCTCTTTTGGGGTCTGAATCAGGACCCCTTTCCTGTAACATCTTTCTTGAATGCCCTACTCTGTCTATGGTGTTGCTGGACTTTTACTACTTTACTTTCTTAATAAACTTGCTTTTACTTTGCACTGCAGACTTGCCCTAAATTCTTTTTTGCACAAGATCCAAGAACCCTCACTTGGGGTCTGGATCTGGACGCCTGTTCTGTAACAAAGATGTTGTGGTTTCTAGCCTGGGGGAAGTTAAAGTACTGTTGGAGTTGTGGTGCTACATGGAATGAACTGGAAATATTTTCCTCATCTCTTCTTAATTATAATTGATTGCTAAGAGTGGCATTTTACAAGATTGCTTAACTTTCTATTTTTCTTTTAAATTCGTTTCTCCTAAGCTGAACATTACTCATTTTCCTACCACCCTGAGTCTATTTTTCCCCTTAATTATAGGGTTATATCTCAAAGTGTTTTTTCTGCCACTTCTTGGCTTTTTCACCTGTACCCCTAGTATAGCATTTCCAATTTTACTCCAGTACAGATGAGACTCAATCTCTTGGAGAGCAAGAGCTCAAAAAAAGCCACTACTTATTGTGACCACCCAAGGGGTTCCTCCTGCCCACTGCATAAAGAAAGAGCACAGCATTGTACGAGAGAAAGAGTTTAATAGACATGAGGCTGGCCACGCCATATGGGAGATGGAGTTCACACTCAAATCATCTCATTCAGAGCTCATAGATTAGGGGTTGTTCAAGAGCAGTTTGGGGAAAGGGGTGGGGGTTGCCAGGTAACAGGTGCTTGCTGCTGAATGGTTAGGGTAGAGATGAAATCATAGGGGTTTGAAGCTGTCCTGCTGCCAGCCAAATCTGTGTGGGGCCACAGAAGCGGGGTTGTTAGTCCAGGTGGCGCCCTGGGTGTCAGACATGAAAAAAACCTGGAAAGATATCTTAAAAGGCCAATCTACGATAGTAGTATTATTTGCAGGAGCAATTGAAGACATTGCATATCTTACAACCTCTGGAATAATGTCTGCACCTTAGCAGGTCTCAGGCTCCTCCCCCCCAACTCAGCCTGATCACCTCCTATTAGCTTTACAAAAGTGGTTGAGTTTTGGGCAAGGCCTATTATCATTTAAACTGTAGCCTGAATGTCTTCCAAAATTAGCTTGGCCCAATAGCCCAGGAATAATTAAAGGAAAGGCAAGATGGGGGTTGGGTTAGCTTAGCTGACTGTTATAATTTTCTCACTGATATAACTTTTGCAAAAGCAGCTTCATTATCAAAGGCCAGAAAAAAGACTGGATGCATACCTGAAAAAGCTATGGTAACTTCCTGAAGCTAGACCAGATGTTGGTTGGGGACAAAAGAGAAAAAGACTGACTACTCAGAATAGAGAAAGTTTGAATGAAAAAATTTTGGTTAAAAGTGAAAGCTGTGTGGAGAATACCTCAGCTTTAGGCTCTGCCTCTGATTACAGGTAAGAAAAGACTATCAACTGTCAACTACTACACTTGTAGAACATGAAGTTTGAAGTGTGGACCATCAGTACCCTAGAGAATCTTTAGCCTGTCAAAGAAAATTGTACAGGACAACTTAGATGAGCAACAAATATTTTATTCAGGATGATGGCAATAGGGATGAAGACTATTAAGCTCCACTCTGTTGGGTGAGATAGTGGAAAAATACTGGAAGATGTTAGGTTGGGAGGTTGGTCAGTGTCATTAGGCCATCTGTGTTTGCTAATTAGTGATTAGTGTAGTTAAACTCCTGTCCTTTCACAGAAAATGAGACATAGGGGCATCATCTTTCTTGATGATTACATTTCAAAGGGATGGCTTCCATGTACTTGAGAAAGACATTCCTGGTTTGTAAAACTGGCAGGAGTCTGAAAGAACATTTATATCTCAAGGAACAGGAAATAATTTGCATTGCAAGTTTTTTAAGGAAAAAAAAAGGCCAGGAGCCTGTAGACAGGAAGAAATCTGTCTAAAGTTTGGTCAAGCTGAGGGGAACATTAAGGCCATCTTGATCAAATTCTTCTCTTCAAAGCCTATCTCCTTCTCTTCAAAGCATGTGATAACCCATCATCTCATAGTAACGAGGGAGATGAATGAGCATCTGGGGTGCCTTTGACATAGAAGGAAAAATTGCCTATTGATTGAAGTCAGGTTAGACAGGTCCAGTTGAAAATTGCTCTAAGAACTCAATAAGAACTTGTATTAGTTTCCACTTCCCATCACAATCTACTCGTCATCTTATGAGACACTTTCAAAATTTTCACACAAAATCTGTCACGCTTGTGTTACTTAGCACTTAACACAAGTGCAATATATTTAATGTTAACAAATACATTAGTGCCAAGTATAAAAAAGAGCAAACATATTCAGTAAAATGTCACAGCCAAGTCATTCTGATAGAACTTCTGCCATGTGCCTGCAAAGTGGCATAGGGCTTTGCTCTGGAGCACTGTTCATATTTATGAAAGTTCTTAACTTTCAACTTGTGATTTGAGAAATTTTTGTGCTATATTCTTCACTTGAAGAGATTAAAAATTCAAAACAAAACCCCAAATCAGCCTTAAATCACAAATCAATAGCTATCATAGTTTATAACAATATTTACTGTTTATGATTTAGTAGGTCATTCTCAGTGCCATGTTGCTTTGACCATTATTTATTTATATACTCTTTGAGGAATGTTGTTAACATGGGAGAAATTTATTTGACACTGGCGTGACATTGTGCCAGGATGTGGACTTGTTGAAGCAGATGTCTTCTACATTATTCAGTGGAGTACAATGTTCTGTTACTCTAGAACAGGGTAAAAAGCAAGTCTGCCTCATGCACTGTCATATAATCCCAGATAGTGGAGTGCCTGAATATAGTAGGCCCTCAAGAAATATTTCCTGTGTATAGATGTAGATTATGCCAGACATTTTATACTGAAAGTAGAATTTATATCAAAATCTGAAGTTATCATCCCTGTAAATTTTGTGTATATATTAGGGTTCTATGTCTTACTAATTAAAAACAGCACACATTCAGTAGTTTTCTGAATTGGTTATGCACATGCTTATCTTTGTGCCTACAGATTTTATTCTTTGATTTGCACTTGGTGTTTTTTTTTTTTCATTTTTGTTATTCCCGAGGAAATAATGTATATTTTCTCTGAAACAATTAATATTTATACAATAGTTTCTAGTAATTATTTTATGAAATTATTTCAAAGTAATGAAATTGGAATAACCTTAAAATTTAAAGATCGTTGCATTTTGGAAATATCTTCTCTTCCCTTATTTTTTCTTCACTTCCTTTCCTTTCTTCTCTTTTCCTTTAATAGAAATGCAGATATTGTTGTCTAAGCAACTTGTAAGGGTGGCAGCTTCCATTTGTCATGTGCTAAATTTGACTAGTTAATCTACTTAGTGCTTTTAAAAACCTCATTAAATTGTTAAAGTGATTCCTCAAAATAGGTATTTTTTTACAGGTGAAAAAACAGGATTGTAGAGTTTGTATAGTGACATCAAGGTCAAATGGATGGCTAGGCATGATTTGAAGGCAGAAATATATGTCATCAAAGTTTATGAACATTTCACTATCTCCAGATGCCTCATATGGCCCAAATTATAGATAGGCACTTGCATTTTAAAATCATACTTAACTCAAGAATATGAGTAATCTTTCAGAAAATTAGTATCATCAGCACTAATGCCGTAAATTAGTATATCCCTTAAACATTGCAAATGAGAATCTTGGTTGTATCATTAGTAGATAAAATTTACTCAAGTTGTTCCCTAAACAATTGTTAGTCATTGTTTTCCCTGAAAATATTTGTAGGTGCTAATGTCAACTTGCAAAAAAATTCAGCCAGGAAAATGTTGAAAAAATTGCTAGAAATGAAACTATATACCTATTTATTTAGCTTGAATGCCTGTTTCAAACTGTCTAGCAGTTTTCAATCTTTTCTTTTTTTTAAATTCTAAGTTCTGGGATACATGTGCAGAACATGCAGGTTTGTTATATAGGTATACACGTGCCATGGTGGTTTGCTGCACCCATCAACCCATCATCTACATTAGGTATTTCTCCTAATGCTGTCCCTCACCTAGACATCCACCCCACAACAGCCCCTAGTGTGTGATGTTCCGCTCCCTGTGTTCATGTGTTCCCATTGTTCAACTCCCACTTATGAGTGAGAACATGCAGTGTTTGGTTTTCTGTCCTTTGTTAGTTTGCTGAGAATGGTGGTTTCCAGCTTTATCCATGTCCCTGCAAAGGACGTGAACTCATCCTTGGTTATGGCTGGATAGTATTCCATGGTGTATATGTGCCACATTTTCTTTATTCAGTCTATCATTGATGGGCATTTGGGTTGGTTCCAAGTCTTTGCTATTGTGAATGCTCCTACAATAAACATATGTGTGCATGTGTCTTTATAGTAGAATGATTTATAATCCTTTGGGTAAATACCCAGTAATGGGATTGCTAGGTCAAATGGTATTTCTGGATCTAGATCCTTAAGGAATTGCCACACTATCTTCCACAATGGTTGAACTAATTTACACTCCCAGCAACAGTGTAAAAGCATTCCTATTTCTCCACATTCTCTCTAGCATCTGTTGTTTCCTGACTTTTTAATGATCGCCATTCTGACTGGCATGAGATGATATCTCATTGTGGTTTTGATCTGCATTTCTCTAATGATCAGTAATTATGAGCTTTTTTTCATATGTTTGTTGGCCACATAAATGTCTTCTTTTGAGAAGTGTCTGTTATTATCCTTTGCCCACTTTTTGATGGGGTTGTTTGCTTTTTTCTTGTAGATTTGTTTAAGTTCCTGCTAGATTCTGGATATTAGCCCTTTGTCAGATGGATAGATTGCAAAAATGTTCTCCCATTCTGTAGGTTGCCCGTTCACTCTGATGATAGTTTCTTTTGCTGTGCAGAAGCTCTCTAGTTTAATTAGATCCCATTTGTCAATTTTGGCTTTTGTTGCCATTGCTTTTCGTGTTTTTGTCATGAAGTCTTTGTCCGTGCCTATGTCCTGAATGGTATTGCCTAGCTTTTCTTCTGGGTTTTTGGGTTTTAAGACTTACGTTAAAGTCTTTAATCCATCTTGAGTTAATTTTTGTATAAGGTGTAAGGAAGGGGTCCAATTTTGGTTTTCAGCATACAGCTAGCCAGTTTTCCTAACACCATTTATTAAATAGGGAATCCTTTCCCCATTTCTTGTTTTTGTCAGGTTTGTCAAAGGTCAGATGGTCGTAGATGTGGGGTGTTATTTCTGAGGACTCTGTTCTGTTCCAATTGTTCTATATATCTGTTTTGGTACCAGGACCATGCTGTTTTGGTTGCTGTAGCCTTGTAGTATAGTTTGAAGTCAGGTAGCAGGATGCCTCCAGCTTTGTTGTTTTTATTTAGGATTGTCTTGGCTATACGGGCTCTTTTTTCATTCTATATGAAATTTAAAGTTGTTTTTTCTAATTCTGTGAAGAAAGTCAATGGTATCTTGATGGGGATGACATTGAATCTATAAATTACTTTGGGCAGTATGGCCATTTTCACGATATTGATTCTGTCTATCCATGAGCATGGAATGTTTTTCTATTTGTTTCTGTCCTGTCTTATTTCTTTGAGCAGTGGTTTGTAGTTCTCCTTGAAGAGGTCCTTCATATCTCTTTTAAGTTGTATTCCTAGGTACTTAATTCTCTTTGTAGCAATTGTCAATGGGAGTTATCTCATGATTTGGTTCTCTGTTTGTCTATTATAGGTGTATAGGAATGCTTGTGATTTTTGCACATTGATTTTGAATCCTGAAACTTTGCTGAAGTTACTTATAAGCTTAAGGAGATTTTGGGCTGTGACAATGCAGTTTTCTAAATATACAATCATGTCTTCTGCAAACAGAGACAATTTGACTTCCTCTCTTTCTATTTGAATACACTTTATTTCTTTCTCTTGCCTGATGGCCCTGGCCAGAACTACCAATGCTATGTTGAATAGCAGTGGTGAGAGAGGGCATCCTTGTTTTGTGCTGGTTTTCAAAGGGAATGCTTCCAGCTTTTGGCCATTCAGTATGATATTGGCTGTAGGTTTCTCATAATTAGCTCTTATTATTTTGAGATACGTTCCATCAATATCTAGTTTATTGAGACTTTTTAGCATGAATGGTATTGAATTTTATCAAAGGCCTTTTCTGCATCAATTTAGATAATCATGTGGTTTTTGTCATTGGTTCTGTTTATCTGATAGATTACATTATTGTGTATGTTGAACCAGCCTTCCTTCCCAGGAATGAAGCTGACTTGATCGTGGTGGATAAGCTTTTTAATGTGCTGCTGGATTCTGTTTGCCGGTATTTTTTTGAGGATTTTCTCATCAATGTTCATCAGGGATATTGGCTTGAAATTTTCTATTTTGTTGTGTCTCTGCCAGGTTTTGATATCAGGATGCTGCAGGCCTCTTAAAATGAGTTAGAGAGGAGTCCCTCTTTTTCTATTGTTTGGAATAGTTTCGGAAGGAATGGTATCAGCTCCTCTTTGTAACTCTGGTAGAATTCAGCTGTGAATCCATCTGGTCCTGGGCTTTTTTAGGTTGGTAGGCTATTAATTACTGCCTCAATTTCAGAACTTGTTATTGGTCTATTCAGGGATTCAACTTTTTCCTGGTTTGGTCTTGAAAGGGTGTATGTGTCCAGGAATTCATCCATTTCTTCTAGATTTTCTAGTTTATTTGCATAGAGGTGTTTATTGTATTCTCTGAAGGTAGTTTGTATTCCTGTGGGATCAGTGGTGATATCCCCTTTATCATTTTTTTATTGTGTCTATTTGATTCTTCTCTCTTTCTTCTTCATTAGTCTGGCTAGCAGTCTATTTTGTTGATCTTTTCAAAAAAAAAAACAGCTCCTGGATTCATTGATTTTTTTTGCAGAGTTTTCCGTGTCTCTATCTCCTTTGGTTCTCCTCTGATTTTAGTTATTTCTGGTCTTCTGCTAGCTTTTGAATTTGTTTGCTCTTGCTTCTCTAGTTCTTTTCATTGTGATGTTAGGGTGTCAATTTTAGATCTTTCCCACTTTCTTCTGTGGGCATTTGGTGCTATAAATTTCCCTCTAATCACTGCTTTAGCTGTGTCCCAGAGATTTTGGTATGTTGCATATTTGTTCTTATGGGTTTCAAATAACTTACTTATTACTGCCTTAATTTCATTATTTACCCAGTAGTCATTCAGGAGCAGTTAGTTCAGTTTCCATGTAGTTGTGCAGTTTTGAGTGAGTTTCTTAATCTTGAGTTCTAATTTGATTACACTGTGGTCTGAGAGACTGTTAGGATGTCCGTTTTTTTGCATTTGCTGAGAAGTGTTTTATTTCTAATTATATGGTCAATTTTAGAATAAGTGCGATGTGGTGCTAAGAAGAATCTATATTCTGTTATTTGGTGTGGAGAGTTC
Organism: Symphalangus syndactylus; assembly: GCF_028878055.3. Taxonomy (NCBI): domain Eukaryota; kingdom Metazoa; phylum Chordata; class Mammalia; order Primates; family Hylobatidae; genus Symphalangus; species Symphalangus syndactylus. The sequence continues at coordinate 46,139,991 of NC_072432.2, forward strand.
TGTAGATGTCTGTTAGGTCTGCTTGGTCCAGAACTGAGTTCAAGTCCTGAATATCTTTGTTAATTTTCTGTCTTGTTGATCTAATATTGACAGTGGGTGTTACAGTCTCCCACTATTATTGTCTGGGAGTCTTAGTCTCTTTGTAGGTCTCTAAGAACTTGCTTTATGAATCTGGGTTCTTCTGTATCAGGTGCGTATATATTTAGAATAGTTAACATAGTTAACTCTTCTTGTTGCATTGATCCCTTTACCATTATGTAATGCCCTTTTTTTGCCTTTTTTGATCTTTGTTGGTTCAAAGACTGTCTTATCAGAGACTAGGATTGCAACCCCTGCTTTTTTTTTAATTATTTCCATTTGCTTGGTAAATATTCCTCCATCCCTATATTTTGAGCCTATGTGTGTCTTTGCACGTGAGATGGATCTCCTGAACACAGCACACTGGTGGGTCTTAACTCTTTATCCAGTTTGCCAGTGTGTGTCTTTTAATTGGGGTATTTAGCCCATTTACATTTAAGGTTAATATTGTCATGTGTGAATTTGATCCTGTCATTATGATGCTAGCTGGTTATTTTGCCTGTTAGTTGATGCAGTTTCTTCATAGTGTTGATGGTCTGTACAATTTGGTGTGTTTTTACAGTGGCTGGTACCAGTTTTTCCTTTCTATATTTAGTGCTTCCTTCAGGAGCTCTTGTAAGGCAGGCCTGGTGGTGACAAAATCTCTCAGCATTTGCTTGTCTGTGAAAAATCTTATTTCTTCTTCACTTATGAAACTTAGTTTCGCTGGATATGAAATCCTGGGTTGAAAATTATTTTCTTTAAGACTATTGAATATTGGCCCCCACTATCTTCCGGCTTGTAGGGTTTCTGCAGGGAGATCCACTGTTAGTCTGATGGGCTTCCCTTTGTGGGTAACTCAACCTTTCTCTCTGGCTGCCTTCATCACAACCTTGTTAAATCTGATGATTATGTATCTTGGGGTTGCTCTTCTAGAGGAGTATCTTTGTGGTGTTCTCTGTATTTCCTGAATTTGAATGTTGGCCTGTCTTGCTTGGTTGGGGAAGTTCTAGATAATATCCTGAAGAGCGTTTTCCAACTTGGTTCCATTCTTCCTGTCACTTTTAGGTACACCAATCAAATGTAGGTTTGGTCTTTTCACATAGTCCCATATTTCTTGGAGGCTTTGCTCATTCCTTTTTATTCTTTTTTCTCTAATCTTGTCTTCACACTTTATTTCATTAGGTTGATCTTCAATCTCTGATATGCTTTATTCTGCCTGATCAATTCGGCTATTGATACTTTTATATGCTTCACAAAGTTCTTGGGCTGTGTATTTCAGCTCCATCAGGTCATTTATATTCTTCTCTAAACTGGTTATTCTAGTTAGCAATTTGTCTAACTTTTTTAAAGGTTCTTAGCTTCCTTGCATTGGGTTAGAACATGCTTCTTTAGCTTGGAGGAGTTTGTTATTACCCACCTTCTGAAGCCTACTTCTGTCGTTTCATCAACTCATTCTCCATCCAGTTTTGTTCCCTTGCTGGTGAGGATTTGTCATCCTTGGGAAAAAAAGAGGCGTTCTGGTTTTTGGAATTTTTAGCCTTTTTGTGCTGGTTTTTCCTCATCTTCGTGGATTTATCTACTTTTGGTCTTTGATGTTGGTTACCTTCAGATGGGGTTTTTGTGCTGACATCCTTTTTGTTGATATTGATGCTATTCCTTTCTGTTTGTTAGTTTTCCTTTTAACGGTCAGGCCTCTCTGTTGCGGGTCTGCTGAAGTTTGCTGGAGGTCCACTCCAGACCTCATTTGCCTTGGTATCACCAGCAGATGCTGTAGAACAGCAAAGATTTCTGCCTGATTCTTCCTCTGGAAGCTTTGTCCTGGAATGGCACTGGCCAGATGCCAGCTAGAGTTCTTCTGTATGAGGTGTCTGTCAACTTCTGCTGGGAGGTGTCTCCCAGTCAGGAGGTATGGGGGTCCAGGATCCACTTGAGGAGGCAGTCTGTCCCTAAGAAGAGCTCTAGTGCTGTGTTGGGAGATCCATTGCTCTCTTCAGAGCTAATAGGCAGGAGTGTTTAAGTCTGCTGAAGCTGCATCCACCGCTGCCGTTTCCCCCAGGTGCTCTGTCCCATGGAGATTGGAGTTTTATTTATAAGCCTCTGACTGGCGCTGCTGCCTTTCTTTCAGAGATGCCCTGCCCAGAGAGGAGGAATCTAGAGAGGCAGTCTGGCTACAGCGGCTTTGCTGAACTGTGGTGGGCTACACCCATTTTGAACTTCCCGGTGACTTTGTTTACACTGTGAGTGGAAAACCACCTACTCGAGCCTCAGTAATGGCGGATGCCCCACCCCCCACCAAACTCGAGCATCCCAGGTTGACTTCAGACTGCTGTGTTGGCAGCAAGAATTTCAAGCTAGTGAATCTTAGCTTGCTGGACTCTGTGGGGGTGGGATCTACTGAACTAGACCACTTGGCTCTTGGCTTCAGCCCCCTTTCCAGGGAAGTGAGCAGTTCTGACTCACTGGCATTCCAGGTGCCACTGGGGTATGAAATAAAGACTCCTGCAGCTAGCTCAGTACCTGCCCAAATGGCTGCCCAGTTTTGTGCTTGAAACTCAGGGCCCTGGTGGTTTAGGCACCCAAGGGAATCGCCTCGTCTGCGGGTTGTGAAGACCATGTGAAAAGCATAGTATCTGGGCCAGAATGCACCATTCCTCATGGCACAGTCCCTCATGGCTTCCCTTGTCTAGAGGAGAGAGTTCCCCAACCCCTTGTACTTTCCAATGAGGCGATGCCCCACTCTGCTTTGGCTCACCCTCTATGGGCTGCACCCACTGTCTAACCAGTCCCAGTGAGATTAGCCAGGTACAGTTGGAAATGCATAAATCACCCTTTTCTGCATTGATCTCACTGGGAGCTGTAGATGGTAGCTGTTCCTATTCAGCGATCTTGCCCGCTACCCCCTTCAATTTTTTTAACTTTAGAAGTTACTTTGATATAGGTTGATTAAATCAGTATACAACTCTGTTAATACTAAAGTATACAGAAGACAGAGCAATAAAAAATATGGGAAAAGAAGAAAATAAGGGAATCCACAAACAAGGTCATTATGTTTAACCACATGATGAAAAAAAAAAAACTAACCATTTCAAATATTGTCAGAAAAAGATGGTTTTGAAGGAAAAACAACTTTCATGTCATCTTACAAAGCATCTGTAGACTTAGTTTTAAAAAATAAAATATAGTTTAAATTGTGGGTTAGTGCAAAACTTCCCAGAAGAATTTAAGTTGCTTTCAAGCCCAGCTGAGATTAATGTTATTAGAAAAACAAAAGGTATGCCAGGAGGGGCTACATAAAGCCAAAATCAATGTACCTTTCAGGATCAGTCAGAAACAAAACTTTCTGAGCTTGTGCCAAAATTAATGCCAGTCCAAGCACAGACTATGCTGTAGTATTGGTAATTGTAATAATGCCACTTTGAAATGGAAACTTGGAGATAAGTTAGCACGAAGCAAAATGACCGAGTTTAAAAATGCCTGAGGTCCTTAAATGTACTAAAAGCTTCATTAGTAAATGAAAATGAATCCAATAATGAAGTGCTAGTTGGAGATCAGAAACATGCACAGAAGCAGAAACAAAACAGACAGTAACATGTAGAGACATCTCATTTATTTGGCATTGTCAGAGGAAGAGCTTTTCCACTTAAATGAATTATTCAGAAAATTGACATTTACCCCATTAAGTGCCACAATTATTTTCTGTTTTAACCATTTTAATGGATATTATCCTAAAGTGAATTACATACTTCTATGCCTTATTAAACATGAGGTATTGCATATGAGCTAATCATTCTTTGATGACCTGGGGTCAGGCAGATAGATGTAATGGAAAAAGGGCTTGATATTTAGATGAATTTTAAACTGGGTTCACCAGTTACTAAATTTGAATAAGTTACTATTATCTTGGATATTTGCTCTCTGATCTCTAACTATAATTGGAGATTAAAGTATATACTTTGTAATGTATTGTGAGGATCAAAATATTAAGACATTTACAAATTATTAGAATATGGTGGGCATTAAAAAATGTTAGTAACTCTTTTATCATGACAGGGTATACAACTAAAAGTTATTGAAATTAATGCAGATGCTGTCAAAGAGGGCAAAAAGAAGAGGACTTGAAGTAAATGGCTAATGTTTGAGAAACACATTATGGAGTCTTTACATATAAGGGGAACCTGTGACAAAAAAAATACTGCTAAATATAGTAAAGAAAGAGAGTAAATAAATTGGGGAGGAAGCAGAGAGGAAGCACAATGCTACACAAGAAGATAAAGAATGTTTCATCCATAAATATATACATTTTTTAAAGATGTTTTGATTTTGAAAAAATAATTCTCTATCTCTCCATAACTTCAGTAAAATTTGCCACAAATATACAACTACAATGCATGAATGTTTTAGCTTGTTTTGGAAAAACTCTCAAATTATGTTCTCATTTGTTTTCACACCACAATAATAAGCACAGACTTCTGTGACCAACTGTGTTAGGAAGCTTTCCCCACTAACAAGGAGTGAACAGTAGGTGGGTACCTTTGAATTTAATTCTGACACTATCTATTCGGAGATAGTGTCACATCCCACAGGTTGAGGGCTCAGTCCCCAAGACTAACCCTCACCAACCTCAGACACCAGTCACAAGTCCAGAACTTCTGATTGATTAACTTCACTTTGGGGTTCCAACACTCTTTTGGTTCAATTAATTTGTTGAAGCAGCTCATAGAATTCAAGGAAACACTTACTTACATTTACCAGTTTATTATACAGGATATTACCTAAGAATACATATGAAGAGATGTGTACGGTGTGGCATGGGGGAAAGGGTGCAGAGTTTCTATGCCCTTCCTGGGTCCACCTCCCTCCAAAAACCTCCAAGTGTTCAGCTATCCAGAAGCTCTCTAGACCCAGTCCTCTTGGACTTTTGTGGAAGCTTCATGATTGCCCTTCCTCCCTAGGGTATGGGGGAAGACCCTCTTTGGAGTGAGGGTCTTAAGACCCACAATCAGAAAGACAGGGAAAATTAGAGTCCTGCCTTGTGGTAGGTTAAATGAGGGCAGGAGAAGATCAGAGAGATTCTGTTTCCTGAGGCCTGCTCTTGAGAAATAAGACACCCAACATCATAACAAAAAGGATGTAACAAGGGCAATGGGAATCATGAGCCAGGAACTATGGATGAAAACCTACATCTCTTTCTCTCTATGTATAAAATGTGTGGACATGTTTTGTTGTGTGGTGTTTGTGTGTATGCAAGCATCTAGTATGTTTCCAGACGTTAACCTTGTCACTCTTGGCTTTTTAAAATATGACACTTATAAAAACAAGCAAACAAATCACCATAATTTGTTGTATATTTTTTTTCTCCTTTCTCAGGAGGTCCCTTGCTTGTGTTCACATTTAAATTATTTGGCAGATAATTTCTTAGATCCTGGTTTGTGTGTCATGACTACTTACATATTTCAACAAAGACAGTTTTCTTTTCTCCTGTTTTTCATATTTTGTCCTAGATTTCATGATTTTTGAAAACTAGATGAATAGTAATATGCCTTAGTATCCATAATTAAATTGAAATATCTCACTATTAATTTCTACTAATTAAAACCATAGCAAAAAAATTGCTTAATTTTTGCCTTAAAGTTGCATAACTTATTTCATTCAGGATTCTGTTTCCATTCTGTAAAAGATGCAGAAGGCAAAATAAACATCAAAGATGAAAAAGCAAGAGGGTCCAAAACTTGAAATTAGAACCAATATTATCTATGAGGAATAAGCATATTCTGCAAATTTTTCTATTGATTAAAATTTTCTCCTTCCAGTCATGAACATATTATATTCCCTTCAGTACTTTAATGATGTGTGTGTGTGTGTGTGGTGGGGGAGGGGATGGTGTGTGTGTGTGTGTGTGTGTGTACACTATAAATGTAGGCATATACAATAAATACTTATACAGAGAAAACTTATAGAATGTAATAAAAATCTTCAATTTTATGTCTAAAGAAACTGGGGATTATAGAAACATATAATGTGACAAACTAATAAACCAATAGGGTAATTTTGAGGAAATGATTTTAAGAGAAGAATGAATGTCTCACAACTAATACTTGTACGTACAAGTTTTAGTGTCTTTTATGTGTTGGCTGATTTTAAAGGAAAGTTCAAGAGTTTAGATGAATCTTATTAGGTTGCTAAATCCATGGAGGACAAAGTTAATGACATTTTAAGTTTTCATAATTACTTTATAATTATGTTCTCAATAAAGCACAAATTAATCAAGATGTGTGCTAACTGAATGGGGGAAAGAAAGGAATGCAACCAGTTTTAAATGATCAATATAACAATTAAACTATGTTTAAAATCTGTATTGTATAATACCCTTTTTAAATAATTTTAGTGAACCTGACTTGTTTATGTATTATAAATCAAGTGCTCTATGTATTTGATTGAAAGAAATGGCTAAACTACTCTTACTAGAAATGACATAGGGATTCAAGGAGTGGCTTCTTTAGGAACCCTCTGTGAATTGTGGCATGTCAAAGAATGTTCACTCTGTGCAAGTGGGAATGTGTTGTTTCAAGAAGAGTCACACTTGTATAAGCACATTGTGAAAGATCTAATTAGAATAGGAACATGCTATAGGAAGGAACTAATGGGATAAAGCTTTCGAAATCAAGTCAAGCAAATTATAAATTATATTAACTAATCAAGTCAAGGAAATATGTTCTCCTTGTTTGTATTTTAGGAATACCAGTAGCTAGTTGCTGCATAAGAATTTGGAGCATAGTTAAAAAGTCTTTCTCTTCACATTTTTATATATGCTATAAAACAACCAACATATTGTTATTGCTTTAGTCAGCTACCTTTTAGAGCAATTAATGTAAGAAAAATGCATTTTATATTCAATCAATATTTTATATCTTCATATCTTTGTGTAATCTGTTTCTGATTGGATTCTATTACTTCTGCCTTAAAAACTTCGTTTTTATCCATCTTTACTGAGATATAATTAATAAATATATTTAAGGTATACAGTGTGATGTTTTGATATATATGCATTGTGAAATAATTATCACGATCAAGCTAATTAACATATTAATCACCTCATGTAATTACCTTTCCTGTTTTCTGTGTGTGTGACTATAGTGAGAAAAGTTAAGATTTTTCTTAGGAAATTTCAAGCATACAATACATTATCATTATCTATATTCACCATGCTATTTGTTAGGTCTCCAGAACTTACTCATTTGATAAGTGAAAGTTTGTATCATATGACCAATGTCTCTCTATTTCCTCAGCCCCTGGTAACCACACTTCTACCCTATGTTTCTATGACTTCCAATTGTTTAGACTCCACATGTAAGTGAGATCATACAGTATTTTTCTTAATGTCTGGTTTATTTCACTTAGCATTATGTGCTCCAGATTCATATATATCATTGCAAATAGCAGAATTTTCTTCTTTTTAGATTGAATATGATTCCATCATATACATATTTATATATGTACACTGCTGCCCCACCCACAGCCACATACACACACACACACACACACACACACACACACATTACAATTTTTAGCCATTCGTCTACCAGAAGACACTTGGGTTGTGTCCATAGCTTGGCTACTGTGAATAATGCCTCAATAAATATGGGATTGCAAATTGCATATCTCTCTTTCAGATCATTATTTTATTTCTTTTGAATATATATTCAGAAGTGGGATTGCTGACTCATAAGGTAGTTCTATTTTTAACTTTTTCAGCATTCTTTATATTGTTTTCTATAATGTGTATACCAATTTACATCATAACCAGTAGTATATAAGTATTTTCTATTCTCTACATCTTCAACAACACTTACTGCCTGTTTTTTAATAATACGCATACCAACAGATGTGAGGTGATAAACCATTGTATTAGTCTGTTCTCTTACTGCTATAAAAAATACCTGAGACTGATAATTTATAAAGAAAAGAGGTTTAATTGGCTCATGGTTCCACAGGCTGCATAGGAAACATGGTTCTGGCATTCTGTCATCTGCTCAGTTTCTAGGGAGGTCTCAGGAAACATACAATCATGGAAGAAGGCAATGAGCAACCAGGCATGTCTTACATGGCTGGAACTGGAGCAAAGTTGTTGGGGGGAGGTGCTACACACTTTTAAACAACCAAATCTCATGAGAACTCCATCACAAAGGGATATCCTACAAAAAGGGATGGTGGTGAACCATTCAAGATGCATCCACCCATGTCATCCAATCATCTCCCACCAGGCACCACCTCCAATGATGAAGATTAGAATTGAACATGACACTTGAGTGTGGACATAGATTTAAACCATAACATTCTGCACCTGGCTGCTTTCAAATCTCATTTCCTCACATTACAACATAAAATTATCCTTTCACAACAGCCCCCAGAATCTTTACTCATCCCAGCATTAACTCAAAAGTCCAAAGTCCAAAATTGTATCTGATGAAAGGGTAGTCCCTTCTGCCTATGAGCTGTAAAATAAAAAAAACAAAAAACAAGTTAGCTACTTCCAAAATACAGTGGAGGTATAGGCATTGGGTAAATACTCTCATTCAAAAAAAAAAAAAAAGAAAAAACAGAAATTGGAAAAAAGAAAGGGACTATAGGCCCCATGCAAGTCTGGAACCCAGAAGGGCAGCCATTAAACATTAAAGTTCTGAAATAATGTACTTTGACTCCATGCCTCACATCCAGGACACACTGATGCGAAGGGTTGGCTCCCAAGGCCTTGGGAAGCTCTGTCCCTGTGGCTTTGCAGGGTACAAATGTCTGCAACTGCTCCTTGGATGAGTGTTGTGTGTCTATGGCTCTTCCGGTCTGTGGGTGTGATATGGTTTGGATGTGTCCCCATTCAAAATCTCACCTAGAATTATAATCTCCATAATCCCCACGTGTCAAGGGTAGGACCAGGTGGAGGTAATCAGATAATGGATGCATTTTGCCCCATGCTGTTCTCATAATATTGAGTGAGTCTCATGAGATCTGATCATTTTATAAGTATCTGGTATTTACGCTATTTGCACTCATTCTCTCTCCTGCTGCCCTGTGAAGAGGTGCCTCCCTGCATGATTGTAAGTTTTCTGAGGCCTCCCCAGCTTCGTGGACCTGTGAGTCAATTAAATCTCTTTTTGTTTTAAATTACCCAGTCTTGGGTATTTCTTCAAGCAGTGTGAGAACAGCCAAATACAATAAATTGGTACCAAGGTAGTGGGGCGTTGCTGTAAAGATATCCAAAAATGTGGATGTGACTTTGGAACTGGGTAACAGTCAGAGATTGGAACAGTTTGGAGGACTCAGGAGAACACAGAAAGATGTGGGAATGTTTGGAACTTCCTAGAGACTTGTTGAATGATTTTGACCAAAATGCTGATAGTGATATGGACAATAAAGTCCAGGCTGAGGGGGTCTCAGATAGAGATAAGGAACTTCTTGAGAACTGGTGCAAAGGTGACCCTCGCTATGCTTTAGCAAAGAGACTGGAAGCATTTTGCCCCTGCCCTAGAGATTTGTGGAACTTTGAACCCAAGAGAGATAATTTAGAATATCTGGTAGAGGAAATTTCTAAGAGGCAAAGCATTCAAAAAAAGCAGAGCATAAAACTTTGGAAAATTTGCAGCTTCACAATGCAATAGAAAATGAAACCCCATTTCCTGGGCAGAAATTTATTCCTGCCATAGAAATGTGCATAAGTAACAAGGAGTAGAATGTTAATCACCAAACAATGGGGAAAATGTCTCCAGGGCATGTCAGAAACCTTCAGGGCAGCCCCTCCATCACAGGCCTGGAGGCCTAGGAGGAAAAAAAGGTTTTTTGGGCTGGTCCCAGAGCCTTGCCACTTTGTGCAGTCTTGGTAATTGGTGCCCTGCCTTCCAGCTGTGGCTAACAGGGCCAACGTACAACTCAGGCCATTGCTTCAGAGGGTGCACGCTCCTAGTCTTGGTGGCTTTCACATGGTGTTGAGCCTGTGGGTGCACAGAAGTCAAGAATTGAAGTTTGGGAGCCTCTGCTTAGATTTCAGAGGATATATGAAAATGCCTGGATGTCCAGGCAGAAGTCTCCCATTGGGGCAGAACCCTCATGGAGAAGTTCTGCTAGGGCAGTTCAGAAGGGAAATGTGGGGATGTGCCCCCACAAAGAGTCCCCACTGGGGCACTGCCTAGTGGAGCTAGTAGAAAAGAGGGTCACCATGCTCCAGACTCCAGAACGTTAGATCCACCAACAGCTTGCACAGTGCATCTGGAAAAGTCACAGACACTCAGTGTCAGCCTGTGAAAGAAGCCAGGATGGGGGCGTTGCCCTGCAAAGCCACTTCAGCAAGGCTCTCCAAGGCTATGGGAGCCCACCTCTTGCATCAGCATGACCTGATGTGAGACATGGAGCCAAAGATCATTTTAGAACTTTAAGGTTTAGTGTCTGCCCTATTGAATTTTGGACATGCATGGGGCCTATAGCCCCACCGTTTTGGCTAATTTCTCCAATTTGGAGTGGTGTATTTACCCAATGCGTGTAACCCCACTGTATTTAGGAAGTACTTAACTTGCTTTTGATTTTGCAGGATTGTAGGCAGAAGGGACTTATCTCAGATGAAACTTTGGACTTAAAATTTGGGTTAATACTAGCATGAGCTAAGTCTTGGGGGACTGTTGGAAAGACCTGATTGTGTTTTGAAATGTGAGGACATGAGATTTTGGAGGGGCCAGGAGTGGAAGGACATGGTCTGGCTGTGTCCCCACCCAAATCTCCTCTTGACTTTTAATCCTCATTATCCCTATATGTCAAGGGTGGGACCAGGTGGAGGTAATCGAATCATGGAAGCAGTTTCCTCCTTGCTGTTCTCGTAATAGTGAGTGAGTCTCATGAGGTCTGATGATTTTATAAGTGTCCGGCATTTCCCCTGGTTGCACTCATTTTCTTTCCTGCCGCCCTGAGAAGTGGTGCCTTCTGCCATGATTGTATGTTTCCTGAGGCCTCCCCAGCCATGTGAAACTGTGAGTCAATTAAACGTTTTTCTTTATAAATTACCCAGTTTCAGGAAATACAAGGTCGAAGCTGCTAGTGGTTCTATTATTCTGGAGTCTGGAGAATGATGGTCGTCTTCTCACAACTTCACTAGGCAGTGTCCAAGTGGAGACTTTATGTTGTGTCTCCAACCCCACATTTCCCCTCCACACCAGCCTAGTAGTGGTTCTCCTTGAGGGCTCTCGCCCTATAGCAGGCTTCCAGACTTTTCCATACTTCCTCTGAAATCTAGGTGGAGGCTCCCAAGCCTGAACTCTTGTACTCTGTGAACTGCAGGCTTCACACCAAGTAAAAGCCACCAAGGCTTATGATTTGCACCATCTGAAGCAGCAGCACAAATTGCACCAGGGTCCCATTGAAACATGGCTGGAGCTGGAGCAGCTGGGGTGCCAGGAGCAGTGTCCCAAGGCTGCACAGGGCAGCAAGACCCAGGGCCTGTTTCAAAACACCATTCTTCCCTCCTAGGCCTCCAAGCCTGTCATGGGAGGGGTTGCCATTAAGGTCTCTAAAATGCTTTCAAGGCCTTTTCCCCAGTTGGCTCCTTTTAACTTATGCAAATTTTTGCAGTCTGCTTGAATTTCTCCCCTGTAAATGGGCTTTTCTATTTTACCACATAACTGGGCTGCAAGTTTTTCAAACTTTAACACTCTGGTTTCCCTTTGAATTAAGATCCTGTTTTACGTCATTTCTTTGCTCACACTATGACCATAGGTTGTTAGAAACATGCAACATCTTGAACATTTTGCTGCTTAGAAATTTCTCACACCAGTTACCCTAAGTCATTACTCTGAAGTTGGAAGTTTCATGTTCCCTAGAGCAGGAGCACAATGCTGCCAGGTTTTTTTTGCTGATGTACAGCAAAAGTGACCTTTGCTCTAGTTCCCAATAAATTCCTTATTTTTTTTCTGAGATCTCATCAGCTTCTACTTCATTGTCCACATCACTTTCAGCATTTTGGTCACAACCATTCAACAAGTCTCTAGGAAGTTCCATACTTTCCCTCATCTTCCTGTCTTTTTCTGAGCCCTCAAAAATGTTACCTCTGGCGGGCAGATCACGAGGTCAGGAGATCGAGACCACGGTGAAACCCCGTCTCTACTAAAAATACAAAAAATTAGCCGGGCGCGGTGGCGGGCGCCTGTAGTCCCAGCTACTCGGAGAGGCTGAGGCAGGAGAATGGCGTGAACCCGGGAGGCGGAGCTTGCAGTGAGCCGAGATCGCGCCACTGCACTCTAGCCTGGGCGATAGAGCGAGACTCCGTCTCAAAAAAAAAAAAAAAAAAAAAAAAAAAAAAAAAAAAAAAAATGTTACCTCTGTCCATCACCCAGTTCCAAAGCTGCATCCACATTTTCAGGTATCTTTATAGCAATACCCCAATTCTTGTGCAAATTTTCTGTATCAGTTTGTTCTCACACTTCTATAAAGAAATGTCTGAGACTGGGTAATTTATAAAGAAAAGAGATTTCATCAGCTCATGGTTTCTTCAGGTTGTACACGAAACATGATTCTGGCATCTGCTTGGCTTCTTGGGTGGCCTCAGGAAAGTTACAATCAGGACAGAAAATGAAGGGAAAGCAGGTGCATCTTACATGTCTAGAGCAGAAGCAAGAGAGAATTGGGGGCAGGGGGTATGCTACATACTTTTAAACAACTAGATCTGCTGAGATCGCCATAATGAGAACAGCACCAAAAGGATGATGCTAAACTATTCATTAAGGATCCACCCCTATGATCCAATCACCTTCCACGAGGCCTCACCTCCAACATTGAAGATTGCAATTGAACATGAGATTTGGGTGGGGACATAGATCCAAACCGTATTAGCCATTATGGTTTGAATTTGTGTTTTCCTGATAATTAGTGATGCTGAACAATTTTTTCATATACTTTTGGTCATGGATGTGTTTTCTTCTCATAAATATTTATTCATGTCTTTTGTATATTTAAAAATAAGGTTATTTGTCTTCTTGCTATTTATGAAGGATCTACCCCTAGTCAGATGTATGGTTTGTAATTTTTTTTTTTATTCCATAGGTTACTGATTGTTTCCTTTGCTGTACATAAGCTTTTTAGTTTGGAGGAATCCAATTTGTCTATTTTGTTTTTGTTGCCTATACTATTGGAGCCATTTCCAAAACATCGTTGACCACACCAGTGTCAGGGATCTTTCGGCTATTTATTCTTCTAGTAGTTTTACAGTTTCAGGTTTATATTTAATTTTTTAAATTCATTTTTAAGTTGATATTTTATATGGTATGAAATAAGAGTACAATGTTATTCTTCTGCCAGTGGCTATCCAGTTTTTTCAAAACCTTTTGTTAAAGAGACTGTCCTTTCTCCATCTTGTTTTCTCAGCACATTTGACAAAGGTCAAAGAACAGTAAGTGCATTCCTGGGTTCTCTATTATGTTCCACAGGACTCTGTCTGTTTTTCTGACAGTACCATTCTGTTTTGATTACAGTAGCTTTGTAGTGTATTTTGAAGCCAGGTAGTGTGATATTTTCAGTTTTGTTCTTTTCACTAAAGATTGCTCTGGCTACAGCACCCTTTTTGATTTCATATGAATTTTAGAACTTTTTTTTCTATTTCTTTGAAAAATATTATTGGAATTTTGATAGGAATAGAATTGAATCTGCAGATTGTTCTGGATAGCATGAACGTTTTACAATATTAGCCTTTCTGATCCAGAAACACAGTATAGCGTTCTACTTATTTGGGTCTTCTTCAATTTCTTTCATCGTTTAATAGTTATCATGATACAAATAATTTGTATTCCTGGTTAAATTTATTCCTAAGTACTCAATTCCTTTTGATGCTATTGTAAATGGGATTGTTCTCTATTTTTTTAAGTGTTGGTTAATAGGGGATAAAAATTTAACTTAATGAATATGTTCATTTAGTATCCTATAACTTTACTATGTTTACTATGTGGGAATTAGTTTGGATTACAATTTGAGATGAGATTTGGGTGCAAACACAGCCAAACCATATCATTCTGCCTCTGGCCCCAATCAAATCTCATGTTCTCACATTTCAAAACACAATTATGCCGTCCCAACAGTGCACCAAAGTCTTAATTCATTCCAGCATTAACCTAGAAGTCCAAGTCCAAAGTATCATATGAGACAAGGCAAGTCCCTTCTACTTAGAAGCATATAAAATCAAAAGCAAGTTAGTTACTTTCAAGATACAATGGGGATACAGGCATTGGATAAGTGTTCCAATTCCAAATAGGAGAAATTGGCCAAAACAAAGCTCCATGCAAGTCCAGAATACAGCAGGGCAGTCATTAAGTCTTAAAGATCCAAATCTCCTTCGACTGCATGTCTTACATCCAGGGTAATGCAAAGAGTGGGTTTCCAAGGCCGTGGACAGATCCACCCCTGTGGCTTTGCAGGATTTAGCCTCTGTGGCTGCTCTCATGGGCTGATGTTGAGTGCCTGTGGCTTTTCCAGGTCCATGGTGCAACCTTTAGTGGATCTACTGTTCTGGAGTCAGGAAGACATTGGCCCTCTTCTCACAGATCCACTATGCAATACCCCAGTGGGAACTCCACGGGGGCTTCGACCCCACATTTCCTTTCTGCACTGCCCTAGTAGAGGGTTCTCCATGAGGGCTCCCCCCTGCAGCAGACTTCTGCCTGGAAATCAAGATGTTTCCATACATTCTCTGAAGTCTATGCAGAGGTTTCCAAACCTCAATTCTTTACTTTTGTGCACCAACACCATGTGTAAGCCACCAAGGCTTGGGGCTTGCACCCTCTGCAGCAATGGCCTGAGCTGTACCATGACCCCTTTTGCCATGGCTGGAGATAGAGCATCAAGGATGCAGGGCACCAAGTTCCAAGGCTGCATACAGCATTGGAGCCCTGGGCTTGGTCCACAAAACCATTTTTTCTTCCTCCGCCTCTGGGCCTGTCATAAGAAGGCCTGCCATGAAGACCTCTGCCATGCCCTGGGGACATGTTCCCCATCGTCTTGGCTATTACCATTAAGCTTCTTGTTACTTATGCAAATTTCTGCAGCTGATTTAAATTTCTCCCCAGAAAAAATAAGTTTTTCGTTTGTACCACATGGTCAGGCTGCAGATTTTCCAAACTTTATGCTCTGTTTCCCTTTTAAACATGAGTTCCAATTTCATATCATCTCTCTCAAGTTCAAAGCTCCACAGATCTCTAGGGCAGGGGCACAGTGCCTCCAGTCTCTTTGCTAAAGCATAGCAAGAGTGATCTGACTACAGACTCTGAAATAGCCTTGTAGCTTTATTGCTGGTCTAGTCAGTCTTGCCAACTCAGGAACCAGATAGGTGCTATGCTTGTTCTCACACCTGGTAACAGACTCAGTGTCTGTGGACTCAACTGCAGACACAAAAGAGACCCAGTCACTAGTTCCAGCCCTGCTGAATAATGATTCCAAAGGCAGTTCGATTCAATTGAATCAGGGAAATAATTCATTATCCAAATGAGAAATTCAACAAAGAGAGATATGCCATTAAAAACAACAACAACAAAACAGAAATCTTGGAGCTGAATAACTCAAGGAATAAAATAGATACACAGTTGAGAGATTCAAACTCAGATTAGATAAATCAGAAGAATAAATTTCTGAACTTGAAGACAAGTCTTTTAAAATAACCCATTCAGAAGAAAAAAATTTTTAAAAAATGAATAAAAAAGGCTGCAGAACTTACAGTGCAACATTAAGTAAACAAATATTTGTATTATAGAAATTCTGAAAGAAAATAAGATTAAGAAAAGCACAAAACATCCATTTAACAAAATAATAGCTGAAAACTTTCCAAGCATTGGAAGAGATATTATTCCAAATTCAGGAGGCTCAAATGTTCCCAGTGAAATTTTACCCAAAGTGATCCTCTCTGAGGCGCATTATAATCAAATGGTCAAAAGTCAAAAACAGAATTCTAAAAGCTGCAAGAGAAAAGCATCAGGTCATGTATATAAAGGAATCCCTATAAGACTGTCAGCAGATTGCTCAGCAGAATTCTTGCAGGCCAGGAGAGACTGGGATGATTTATTCAAAGTGTTGAGAGAAAAAAACCGCAGTCAATAATACTGCATCCAGAAAAGCTATTCTTCACAAATGAATGAGAAATAATTATATGGTTTGGCTGTGTCCCCACCCAAATCTCATCTCAAATTGTAATCCAAATTGTAATCCCCACATGTCAGGGGAGGAACCTGCTGGGTGGTAATTGGATCATGGTCGTGGTTTCCCCCATGCTTTTCTTGCGACAGTGAGTGAGTTCTCATAAGGTCTGATGGTTTTTTTTTTTTTTTTTTGAGATGGAGTCTCGCTCTGTTGCCCAGGCTGGAGTGCAGTGGCGCAATCTCAGCTCACTGCAAGCTCCGCCTCCCGGGTTCACGCCATTCTCCTGCCTCAGCCTCTCCGAGTAGCTGGGACTACAGGCGCCCGCCACCACGCCCGGCTAATTTTTTGTATTTTTTTAGTAGAGACGGGGTTTCACCGTGGTCTCGATCTCCTGACCTCGTGATCCGCCCACCTCGGCCTCCCAAAGTGCTGGGATTACAAGCGTGAGCCACCGCGCCCGGCCAAGGTCTGATGGTTTTATAAGGAGCTCTTTCTCCCTTCACTTTCTCACGTGCCACCTTGTGAAGAAGGTACTTGCTTCTCCTTCATCTTCTACCATGATTGTGTTTCCTGAGGCTTCCATGCCATGTGGAACGTGAGTCAATTAAACCCCTTTCCTTTATAAATTACCCAGTCTCAGGTATTCTTTATAGCAGTGTGAGAATGAACTAATACTTTTTTTATTTTTTTTCCTCTGAGTGGGTTATTTTAAAAGACTTGTCTTCAAGTTCAGAAATGTATTCTTCTGATTGATCTGATCTGAGTTTGAATCTCTCAATTGTATATCTATTTTATTTATTTAGTTATTCAACTCCAAGATTTCTATTTTGTTGGGTTTTTTTATGGCATATCCCTCTTTGTTGAATTTCTCATTTGGATAATGAATTATTTTCCTGATTCAATTGAATTGAACTACCTTTGGAACCACTATTCAGTAGGGCTAGAACTATGTGACTGGGTCTTTTTTGTGTCTGCAGTTGAGTCCACAGGTAGTGAGCCTGTTACCAAGTTTGAGAACAAGCATGGCACCTATCTGGTTCCTGAGTTGGCATGACTGACTAGACCAGCAATAAAGTTACAAGGCTATTTCAGAGTCTGCAGTCAGAACCTGGTCAGTGGATCTATACCAGGGGCTCAGATGAGCATATTGCCTGTCAATTTCTTTGTGTGGAGGGTTAGTGCTACCCCAGATCACAGCCAAATGGGGCTAGTATTATCAGTGCTGCTTCAAGCTCCACAGCTGGGACTGACTTTGGGGTTTACAACTAGGAGTGAGGTCAACAAGGTTGCTCCTAGGGACTTGTACAGGCATTGCTGGATCCCTGGGTGGGAGGAGAGCAAGGCTGGAGCCGGGTTACAGTATCACTTCAGTATTTGCAGTCAGGACCAGTTGTCAGGCTTGTAAACAGTGTGTATCCTACCAGATACCTGTGAAGGAAGGATTCACTCTGGACTAGCAGAGTAGGCCTTGAGCCATATCACAGGGCTGCTTTAGAATCCATGGTCAAGTCCATTACTAGTGGACCTATTACTGGGGCACAGACAGGCATGACTTCTTCTGGTTTCCTTCATCGACAGGGCTAGTTGCAGGACTGCAGCCAAGTAGGGCTCAAGCAAAGTCCACAGAGGGATAGGCTGTTCTTGGTCTACAGCTGGCCCCATGTTTGGTGAGCCTACCATGAAGGTTGGGCCTGCCTTCTTAAAGCAGCTCTCCCTGGAATTTTGCTTCACTGAGGTTTTATAATATCCTCCCTGGATCTGAAAGCTCCCAGAAAGGTACTTGTTTCCATCAGTGGCTGTTAGATTATTGTTTGTGTTGGACTATACTAGCTAGGGACTTCCTATTCTGCCATCTTGCTGATAGCACTCTGAACATCTTCTTATAAACAGTCTTGAAGGATAGGTCTGTTGTCAATGAAATCAGATTTTCGTTGCCTAGGAAAATATTTATTTATCTTTCACCTTTGAAGATAATTTTTCTGGATATAGAAGTCTAAATTGACCACTTCTTTTTTTTTTTTTTTTTTAACTTTGAAGACCTTGCTCCATTTTCTTCTTGTTTGCCTGGTTTCTAATGAGAAGTCTGCCATAATTCTTATATTTTTCCCTTGTTGGTACAGTGCCCCCACTATTCCTCAGTCCACCCCTCAATTGCCTTCAAGATTTTGTCATTTATTTATCTATTTTTGCAGTTTGGAAATCATATGCCTAGGTCATTTGCTTGTTTTGTTGGTATTTATTTTCTTTGGTGTTCTTTGAGCTTGAAGTTCTGGGTTGCTGTCTGTTACTTATTTTGGACATTTTAAAGCCACTATTTCTTCAAAGATGATTTCTGTGTTCTCACTTCTTTTCCATTTCGTTTTCAACTATATATGCTACATCATTGGAGATTATATTGCAGAATGTATACTTTTCTTTTTTAAAACAATTTTTTGCTGACATCGCAATTTGTCTAATTTCTATAGCCCTATTTTCAAGTTTACTTATTCTTTCCTTGGCTGTTTGAGTCTACTGATGAGCTCACTGAGGGCATTTTTATGCCTGTTACAGCATTTTCAATTTCTAATATTTCTGATTATTTCTTATAGATTCCATCTTTGTGCTAAAATTACCTATCTCATCTGGCATGTTTTACTATCTTTTCCATAGAACTTTAGCACATTAATCAGTTTTTTAAAATCTGTCTGATAATATCAATATTTGTATCATAGTCTGATGGTAACAGTTCCTTTATTTTTTCTATTTTTTCTTTACTTTTTGGCATTCTTTGCAATTTTTTGTTGTTGTTGAAAGCTGGATATGTTGTATGGGTCAGTGAATGCTGAGGTAATAGTCCTCTAAAGTGGGGATTTATACTAACCTAGTCAGAGGCTGTGCTATCTTTAAAGTATGGTGTTGCTATGGGTACTAGAGACCCCAGATTCATATAGTGACTTTATTTGTTTCTCTACTCCTGATTCTGAATCTTCCCTTTCTACCACTCCTCAGAAAAAGTGTGCCTTTTACAGATCACCTAGCTAAAAACTCTTGGCATTATTGCTAGAGGCCTATTAATGTAGTAGTAGCATGTAGGGGAGGGGAGCATATGGTAAGGTTATAAGTAAGTCTCAGTCACTAATGTACACAGTGAGCCTGTATCTTAGTATAACATTCACAAATGTTTCTGTTCTACCTTCATAGGTATAGCTTTTTTAATCCTTCCCCTATTTTGTTCTCAGCTTTGATGATGTCTTCCAATGTTCTCAGTCTATGTGTTTGAGGTGTCCTTCTTTGCAAACTAATACTTGTGCCCTTTTCTTTTAGGTGATATAGTGCTGTAGTTGAATCATATCACAAGTGATTCAAATGTTGACACCTTAAGCCCTAGCATCTCTGCAAGTGACTGTATTTGAAACCAGAGCCTTTAAAGACAAGTTTAGGTTAAAATGAAGTGTTAGGTTGGGCCCTAATTCAATCTGACTGGTGTGCATAAGAAAGGAATATTAGGACACACAAAGAGGTACCACCAAGACTGTAAACACACAGAGAAAAGTCCATCTGAGGACACAGCAAGAAGGCAGCCATCTATAAGCCAAGGGAAGAGGCTGCAGAAGAAACAAAACCTATAGACGCCCTGATCTTGAACTTTTAGTTTTCAGACCTGTTAGAAAATAAATTTATATTGTTATAACCACCCAGTCTGTGACATATTTTACTGCAGCCCTAGCAAACCAATACAGACAGGGTAACTGGAGTTTGCTCAGGTTCCTTCTTCCAACTGAGATGGGACTTGACATGTATCCTCAGGTTGTTCTCTTCCTTCCACAGATTAGTGAGGAAGATGGATCTGGATGGCCATTCTCAATAGGTGACCTTTATCAGTAACCTTCTTCATCCTCTTTGTGACAGCCTGGAGTTTCTCAGAGCAAAAGCCTCTAAAAGAGTGGGAACTAACCCTATGATTGCATCCTCCAA
Source organism: Symphalangus syndactylus (assembly GCF_028878055.3). Classification (NCBI taxonomy): domain Eukaryota; kingdom Metazoa; phylum Chordata; class Mammalia; order Primates; family Hylobatidae; genus Symphalangus; species Symphalangus syndactylus. Next base: position 46,160,154 of record NC_072432.2, read on the forward strand.
GAGATTCTCACTCTCATACCAGCCCACACTTATCCTCTGAAATTTATCAAAATTTTTAGTTTACTGTCACTTTAAGATGATATGATATTGTATTAGGGTTCTCTAGAGGGAAAAAAATAATAGGATAGATGTATATATAAAGGAGTTTATTAAGGAGTATTGACTCACACAATCGCAAGGTAAGGTCCCACAATAGGCTGTCTGCAAGTTGAGGAGCAAGGAAGCCAGTTCAAGTCCCAAAGCTGAAGAACTTGGAGTCTGACATTCGAGGGCAGGAAGCATCCAGCATGGGAGAAAGATGTAAGCCAGAAGACTAAACAAGTCTGTCTTTCCATGTTCTTCTGCCTGCTTTTATTCAGCCGCATTGGCTGCTGATTAGCTTGTGCCCAGATTGAGGATGAGTCTGCCTTTCCCAATCCACTAACTCAAATGTTAATCTCCTTTGGCAACACCCTCACAGACACACCCAGGAACAATACTTGGTTCAATCCCTTCAAATTGACACTCAGTATCAACCGTCAGAGGTACCAAGTGATTTTGTTCCTCAGATAGCAAATGCTTAGCTCCTGTCTCTCCCTGAAGGTGTCTCTCTTACTTTGGGAAGGCCATTTGTCTTATAATATCTATTATTTGATAGTTTCACAAAAAGTCATTAATTTGCTGCATGTTCAGCTTTTTTCTAACATAGGAATGGAAGCTTTTCTTTTTTTAGCTACTTCTTTATACTTAAACTGGAAGTCTTACTAGACTATCTTAAAACATTATTAATGCTACATAAGTAATTAAGCATTGCTTACTCACAAAGACAAATATAATCTTCCTTTGTCTAAGCAGAGTGCAATATTAAAAATAGGAGTACACATTTTATGTAGTGAATATTTTATATTTTTTCAATGTCTAAAATCTACTTACATACCACACCCAGTTTCATTTCGAAAAATTTCTTTTTCCCTCTATTGTCACTAACCAATGCTGATATGGGAGGGGGGCAGGAAAGTGCTGGTTAGAGAAAGGTGGGGTCCCTGGTGAGGGCTCCACCCTTGGGCTTGTGCCCATGGACCTGAGGAAAGGCACTCCTGTTTTTGCACCCTAATGTTGAATTTTCCAAGACTACTCTTGCCCACCACTACCGCACCCTGTGCCTATAAAAACCCTGAGACCTTAGCAGGCACAGACACAGGTCGCTGGACATCGAGAGGAACACACTGGTAGAAGAACACACTGACAGACACAGGCAGGCCATTGATGGTGGAATAACGTGAACACTAAGGGACATTCGGCTGAGGGTGGTCGGAGGAGAACGTGGCTTCTGAGCGGCCTAACTCCAAGGGAAGACCACCTTCTCACTGCATCCTCCTTCTGCCTCCCCATACATCTTCTGAGAGCTACTTCCACTACTCCATAAAAAACCTTGCACCCATCCTCCAAGTCCACGTGTGATTCCAATTTTTCTGGTACACTAAAGCAAGAGCTCAGGATACAGAAAGCCGTCTGTCCTTGTGATAAGGCAGAGGGTCTAATTGAGCTGATTAACTGTAACACATACCCACTAGGGCTTTGGGGCCTGTAAACACTCAACGCTAGACACTGCCTTTGTCTCCTCAGGCTCCCCATGGCCTGCCTTTCTGCATGCTCCCCCTAGGGGTTTGAGCTGTGAGGCACCAAAGAAGTGAGCCACACCCCCATTGAACACCCTACAAGGGGGATAAGGGAACTTTTCCTATTTCAATGGCACATTTTCTATGCTAGATGTTGTAACTTCTGAAAATTGGATAGTGAGCAGAATGACAATGAAACGGTAAATGGTTGGATTTCCAGTTATCACAAAGCTATAACTGATCATAATCATCCCTCTAGGACATTGTTATTTTATTTCTGTTTTCTGGACCTTACAGATGTCTTAGTTTTTATAATTTTGGGTTTGATTTTCTAGTATCCAGTGGATTTTGTGTTTCAAATATCCTTTCTATAGTATCCATTTTGTTTGGCTTGAGTAGAATGAGTTTCTCTTGATTGCAGTCAAATAATCTGATAATTATCTGAAAAAAATGATAATTATCATATAAGATGCTGCTTTCTGGTTCATTTTATTATAAATGAAAGTTTAGTTTTCCAGTGCATTTGTTTTCCGTATTTTGGTTGTTGCACTATAACATTTGAATATGCATAAATTTGCAAGATTCTTAAAGCTTGTTTTTAGATACTAAACATTAAGGGATTGCAATAATTAATTTGTGAAGTGATTCAAGTATAGGGACACTCAGCAGGGGTGACTGAAACTAGGACAGGTGTTCAGCACTTCAGCCAAATGTACAGTTGGTTGGAACACAACAATCATCTGGGTTGATTGTGAAAGTTAGGTTCACATAAGCTGTTAACTTTCCCTGTAGGAGTTCCCCTACTTTCTTAATATGTCCTAGATATTTGACTCTATGAGCCACTGTTATCTCAAGGGTAGTACTGATGACACACTATGGAAGTTGATTGCAATAACTCAAACATAGATCTACTGAGTATTTAAATAAGAGGTAGAGATAAGTTTTATTCTAGGGTAAATCAATAGTTCCTATTAGTTTGTACATATTATTTTCACATAAAGAAGATATGCTATATAAAACATTTAAACTAATGTTAATATCAAAGAAGAATATATAACTAACTAAAAAGAAAGATTCTAAATGAAAAGAAGCCAAAACTCGACTAATTGGCTAACAATTGATCTTGTTCATGCCTACAGTATTAGTTACAGTACAACATAACTTTTGCTTGTAGAACTGCATTCTTCATTTAATCATGTGTCTTGAGTGCAGGAATATATCTTTATGTTTGCATCCTCAACACCTCACACTGAGCTTGATGCACAATAACTTTATAGTACAGTTTTAAGAAAAAGATAATGGAATAATACTAATTGATAATTATCAAAACTACAAACTAAAGGTACTCGACTCACTACTGCCTTTGTACTTTATTTAAAGAAAAAAACAAAACAAGATTGTTGGTACAAAGTGCTAAGAATGAGGGTCAGTAAAGATTACATTATTTAACCTTTGTTTCTTATCTGCTCTAGGTCTCTTAAGTGTCAGCTTCTAAGAATTATAAAGATAAGAAGATAGAAAGGTATCGAGATAATTTATCTTAAATAGATTTTTTCTCAAATTACTTAATTTAAATGCAATTTAAAAATTTTGGTAAGCTAACCAGGCATGGTGGCTTGCATCTGTAATCCCAGATACTTAGGAGGCTGAAGTGAGAGGATCTTCTCAGGCTAGCCTGGGCAATGAGGCAAGACCTCACTTCTAAAAAATGTTTAAAAATTAGCCAGGTATGGTGGCAAGTGCCCGTAGTTCCAGCTTCTTGGGAGGCTGAGATGGAAGGGTTGCTTGAGCCCAGAAATTTGTGGCTGCAGTGAGCTATGATCATGCCACCTCTCTCCAGCTTGGGCAACAGAGTGAGACCCCAATCTCAGAAAAAAAGAAAGGTAAGCTGAGTAATACCATCCCAATACAAATATGTATGCATCCAAACACTCTCGTAGGACTGCATTGCCTTACAAAAGGGACTTTGCAGATGTGATTAATTTAAGAATACCAGGTTGGAATATTATCTTGGATTCCCCTGGTGGGCTATATGTAATCACAAAAGTCCTTGTAACAAGGAGGCAAGAATGTTGGAAAGGAAAAAAAAAAGAAAAAAGGAGTGATAAGGGGATGAGGGACCCAGAGTTTGGAATAATGTAGGAAGAAATCAGAAGTCATGAAATTCTAGGAGCTGGAAAATCAAATTTCTCTCTGGAGCCTCCAAAAGGAATGCAGCCCTTCTGACACTAAGGTCTTGGCCACATAAAATTCATTTTTACATATCTGACTTCCCGAATATCTGAATAATACATTTTTTTCATCCTCTCAAGCATTTATCCCTTGAGTTACAAACAATCCAATTACATTCTTTATTTTAAAATATACAATTATTAATGACTATAGTCACATATTATGCTATCAAATAGTAGGTCTTATTTATTCTTTCTATTATTTTTGTACCCATTAATCATCCCCATCACCCCTCAAAACCCCTACTACCCTTCTTAGCCACTGGTAACTATCCTTCTACTTTCTGTGTCTGTGAGTACAATGGATTTGATTTTTAGATCCCACAAATAAGTGAGAATATGCAATGTTTATCTTTCTGTGCCTGGCTTTTTGCACTTAACATAATGATCTCCAGTTGCATTCCAGTTATTGCAGATGATTCGATCTCATTCTTTTTTGTGACTGAATAGTATTCTGTTGTGTGTATGTATCACATTTTCTTTATCGATTTATTGTTGATGGACATATAGGTTGCTTCCAAATCTTAGCTATTGTAAAAGGTGCCACAACAAACATAGGGTGCAGATACTTAGATATTCTGATTTCCTTTTTTTTGAGTATATATTCAGCAGTGAGATTGCTGGACCAAAGGAAAGGTTTTTTTTTTTTTTTTTTTTGCAGTTTTTTGAGGAACTCCAAAATGTTCTCCACAGTGGCATTTCTATGTGAATGTACTAATATACATTCCCACCAACATTCCCTTTTCTGCACATCATCGCCAGCATTTATCACGCCTGTCTTTTGGATATAAAGCATTTTAACTAGGGTGAGATAATATCTCATAGTAATTTTGATTTGCATTTCTGTGATGATCAATGATGTTATGTGCCTTTTCCTAGGCCTGTTTTCTTTTGAGAAATGTCTACTCAAACTTTTTGCCCATTTTTTGGATTGGATTATTAGATTTTTTTTTTCCCATAGAGTCCTTTGAGCTTCTTATGTATTCTGGTTATTAACCCCTTGTCAGATGGGTAGTTTTCAAATATTTTCTCCTATTCTGTGAGTTGTCTCTTTACTTTGTGGTTTGTATCCTTTGCTGTGCAGAAGCTTTTTAGCTTGATGTGATCTCATTTGTCCATGTTTCCTTTGGTTGCCTGTGCTTGTGGGGTATTGCTCAAGATATCTTTCCTGGGAACAATATCCTGGAGATTTTCCCTAAAGTTTTCTGGTAGTAGTTTTATAGTTTCAGGCTTTAGATTTAAATGTTTAATCCACTTTCATTTGAATTTTGTATATGGCAAGTGATAGGGGTCTAGTTTCATTCTTTTGCCTATGGTTATTTAGTTTTCCTAGCACCATTTATTGAAGAGATTGTCTTTTCCCCAGTGTATGTTCTCAGCACCTTTGTCAAAAATAAGTTCACTGTAGGTGTGTAGAATTGTTTCTGGGTTCTCTATTCTGTTCCATTGGTCTATGTGTCTGTTTTTATGCCAGTGCTATGCTGTTTTAGTTACTATAGATCTGTAGTATAATTTGAAGTCAAGTAATGTGATTCCTCTAGTTTTTTCTATTGTTTAGAATATCTTATGCTATAAAGGGTCTTTTGTGGTTCTATGTAAATTTTAGGATTTTTTTTCTATTTCTCTGAAGAATATCATTGGGAGTTTGATATAAATTGCATTGAATCTGTAGATTTGTTTTTGGTAGTATGGATATTTTAACAATATTGATTCCTACAATTCATGAACATGAAATATTTTTTCATTTTTTTAGTGTTCTTTTCAATGTTCTTCATCAGTGTTTTATACTTTTTATTATGGAGAGCTTTCACTTCTTTGGTTAAGTTAATTTCTAGGTATTTAGTTTTATCTGTGGCTATTGTAAATGGGTTTACATTTTATTTCTTTTTCAGATTATTCACTATTGGCATATAGAAATGCCACTGACTTTTGTATGTTGATTTTGTATCCTACAACTTTACTGAATTTTTTTTACCACTTCTAGTAGTTTTTTTGAGGAGTCTTTATTTTTTTTCCAAATAAGATAACATATTATCTGCAAACAACCATAATTTGACTTCTTTCCTTTCAATTTGGATGCCTTTTAGTTTTTTTAATTTTTTTGTTTTGAGACGGAGTCTCACTCTATTGCTCAGGCTGGAGTGCAGTGGCATAGTTTCAGCTCACTGCAGCCTCCACCTTCCAGGTTCAAGTGATTCTCCTGCCTCAGCCTCCTGAGTAGCTGGGATTACAGGTTCTCACCACCACGCCTGGCTATTTTTTTTTTTTTTTTTGTATTTTTAGTAGGGATGGGTTTTTATCATGTTGGCCAGGCTGGTCTTGAACTCCTGACCTCGAGTGACCTGTCCACCTTGGCCTCCTTACAGTGTTGAGATTACAGGCATGAGCCACTGCACCTGGTTCATTTATTTTTTTCTCTTGTCTGATTGTTCTAGCTAGGACATTCAGTACTATACTGAATAACAGTGGTGACAGTGGGCATTCTTATCACATTCCAGATCTTAGAGGAAAGGCTTTCAGTTTTTCCCCATTAGTTGTGGTACTAGCTGTCTGTCTGTTGTATATGGCTTTTGTTATGTTGAGGTATGTTCCTTCTATACCCCGTTTTTTTAGGGTTATAATCATGAAGGGATCTTGAATTTTATCAATTACTTTTTCAGCATCATTCATTCTGTTGATATGATGTATCACATTGATTGATTTGCATATGTTGAACCATTCTTGCATCCCAGGGATAAATCTCAGTTGGTCATGATGAATGATCTTTTTAACGTATTGTTGAATTTGGTTCGCTAGTATATTATTGAGGATTTTTGCATCAATATTCATCAGAGATACTGGCCTGTTGTTTGTTTGATGTGTTTTTGTCTGCTTTGGGTATCAGGGTAATATTGTCCTCATAGAATAATTTCTAAAGTATTCCTCCTTTCTCCTCTATTTTTGAGAGAGTTTGAGTAGGATTGGTGTTAGTTTTTCTTTGTTTGGTAGAATTAAACAGTGAAGTCATTGGTTCCAGGGCTTTTCTTTCCTAGGAGACTTTTTATTATGCTTTCCATCTCATTACTTGTGATAGGTCTGTTCAGGTTTTGGATTTCTTCCTGGCTCAATCTTGGTAGGTTGTATGTATCTAGGAATTTGTCCATATTTTTTTCTAGATTTTCCAATTTATTGACATATAGTTATTCATAGTAGCCACTAATGAGCCTTAGCATTTCTGCAGTATCAGTTATAATGTCTCCTTTTACATTTCTGATTTTACTTATGTTGATTTTCTCTCTGTTTTTTGGTAATTAGTCTGGTTAAAGGTTTACCAATTTTGTTTAACTTTTCAAAAAACCAACTTTTGTTTCATTGATCTTCTGTATTTTTCTGATTTCAATTTCATGTATTTCTGCTCTGATCTTCATAATTTATTTTCTTCTACTAATTTGGGGTTTGGTTTGCTCTTTTCTTTTCTAGTTCTTTAAGGTGTGTCATTAGATTGTTCATTTGAAGTTTTCCCTGTTTTTGGATGTAGGCACTTCATAGCTATAAATTTCCCTTTGAGCACTGCTTTTGCTGTATCCCGTAGGCTTTGGTATGTTGTGTTTCCATTATTATTTGTTTCAAAAATTTTTCAGTTTTCTTCTTAAGTTCTTCATTGACCCACTGGTCATTTAGGAGCATATTGTTTAATTTCCATGTATTTATATAGTCTGCAAAATTCCTCTTTTCATTACTTTTTGGTTTCTTTCCATTTTGGCCCAAGAAGATGCTTGATATGATATTTTTTTTTTTAATGTTTAAAGACTTGTTTTGTGACCTAAGATATGGTCTGTCCTTGAGAATGATCCATGTGCTGAAGAAAACAATGTGTATTCTGCAGCTTTTGGATGAAACGTTCTGTAAATATCTCTTGGATCCGTTTGGTGCATTTTGCAGATTAAATCTGATGTTTGTTTATTTTCTGTCTGGAAGGTCTTTCCAATCCTGACAGTGGTGTGTTGAAGTCTCCAATTATTATTGTACTGGGGCTTATCTCTCTCTTTAGCTCTAATAATATTTCCTTTATATATCTGAGTGCTCCATTGTTGGGTGCATATACATTTAATTGTTAAGTCTTCTTGCTGAACTGACACCCTTATTATTTTATACTGACTTTCTTTGTTTTCATCTCTTCTTATGGTTTTCTTCTTGACATCTACTTTTTCTGATACAAGTATAGTGACTCCTGCTCTTTTTGTTTTGTTTTGTTTCCATTGGCATAGAATATCTTTTTCCATCCCTTTATTTTCAGTCTATGTGTGTCTTTATAGGTGAAATGTGTTTCTTGTGGGCAACAGATCAATGGGTCTTGTTTTTACATCTATTCAGCCAATCTGTTTCTTTTGTTTGGAGAGTTTAGTCCATTTATGTTCAATGTTATTATTGATAAGTAAGGATTTCTGCCAGTTTGTTTTCTGGTTGTTTTGTGGTCTTCTCTTCTTTCTTTCTTTCCTTCCTGTTTCCTTCTAGTGATGATGATTTTCTTTTTTTTTTTTTTGAGACGGAGTCTCGCTCTGTCGCCCAGGCTGGAGTGCAGTGGCACAATCTCGGCTCACTGCAAGCTCCGCCTCCTGGGTTCACGCCATTCTCCTGCCTCAGCCTCTCCGAGTAGCTGGGACTACAGGCGCCCGCCACCACGCCCGGCTAATTTTTTTGTATTTTTAGTAGAGACGGGGTTTCACCGTGGTCTCGATCTCCTGACCTCATGATCCGCCCATCTCGGCCTCCCAAAGTGCTGGGATTACAAGCGTGAGCCACCGCGCCCAGCCGTGATGATGATTTTCTCTGGTGCTATAATTTAGTTTCTTCCTTTTAATTTCTTTGTGTCTATTATATGTTTTTTCATTTTGGGTTACAATAAGATTTCCAAATACTATCTTGTAACCAATTATATTAACCTGATAACAACTTAACATTATTGCATAAACAAATGCACAAAATGATAACTAATAAAAACTCTATGCCTCAACTTCATCCTTGCACTTTGTAACTTTTTGTTGTTTTTATTTACATGTTATTGTACTGACTGTCTTGAAACATTGTTGAAGTTATTAGGTTTAATAGATTCATCATTTGATCTGTCTACTTAGGATAATAGTGGTTTATACACACAGTTGCAGTGTATGATATTTTGCATTTTTCTGTACTTACTATTATCAGTGATTTTGTTCCTTCAGATGATTATTTATTGCTCATTAACGTTCTTTTCTTTCTGATTGAAGTACTTCCTTTACCATTTCCTGTGGGACAAGACTGGTATTGGTAAAATTCCTCAGCTCTTGTTTGTCTGGGAAAGTCTTTACTTTTCCTTCATGTTTGAAGGACATTTTCACCAGATTTCTATTCTAGGGTAAATTTTTTTTCCCCCCAAGAGCACTTTAAATATGTCATGTCACTCTCTCCTGGCCTGTAAAGTTTCCCCTGAGAAGTCTGCTGCCATATTATTGTAGCTTCATTGTATGTTTTTTTTTTCTTTTCTCTTGCTGATTTTAGGATCCTTTATCCTTTACCTTTGGAAGTTTAATTAGAAAATGCTTTGAGGCAGTCTTCTTTGGGTTAAATCTGCTTAGTGTTCTACAACCTTTTTGTACTTGGATATTAATATCTTTGTCTAGGTTTAGGAAGTTCTCTGTAAAGTTTCTTTTCCTTTTTTCTTTTTTTTTTTTTTTTTTGATGGAGTCTCGCTCTGTTGCCCAGGCTGGAGTGCAGTGGCACAATCTCAGCTCACTGCAACCTCCGCCTGCTGGGTTCAAGCAACTCTCCTGCCTCAGCCTCCCAAGTATCTGGGACTACAGGCATGCACCATGAGCCACCGCACCTGGCCTCTTTGCATAAAATTTCTACCCCATCTCTCTCTTTAACTCCTCTTTAAGGCCAATAATCATTATATTTGTGATTTTGAGGCTATTTTCTAGATCCTGTAGGCATGCTTCATTTTTATTCTTATTTCTTTTGTCTCTTCTGACAGTGAATTTTCAAATAGCCTGTCTTCAGGCTCACTAATTCTTTCTTTTGCTTGATTATCTCTGCTATTAAAGGACTCTGATGCATTCTTCAGGATGCCAAGTGCATTTTTTAGCTCCAGAATTTCTACCTGATTCTTTTCAATTATTTCAATATCTTTGTTAAGTTTGTCTGATAAAATTTGGAATTCCTTCTCTGTGTTATCTTCAATTTCTTTGAATTTCCTCAACACAGCCATTTTGAATTATCTGTCTAAAATGTCACATATCTCTGTTTCTCAGGATTTGTCCCTGGTATCATATTTAGTTCATTTGATAAGGTCATGTTATGCTGGATTGTGTTGATGCTAGTAGATGTTCTTTAGTGTCTGGGCATTGAAGGGCTAGGTATTTATTTTAGTCTTCACTCTCTGGGCTTATTTGTAGCCATCCTTCTTGGGATGGCTTCTCAGATATCCAAAAGGACTTGGATCTTTTGATCTAAGCTGTATCTACTTTAGGGGGCACCGGAAGCACAATAGCGCTGTGGTTTTTGTAGATTCATAGAGGTACGTTGATGGTTTTGGACAAAATCTGGTAGAATTCTCTAGATTACCAGGCAGAGATTCTTGCTCCCTTCACTTACTTTGTTCCAAACATACAGAGTATGTCTCTCTCTTCTGAGCCACCTTAGGCTGGGTGGAGTAACTACTGTGGTTACCACCACTATGACTGCACTGGGTCAAACTTGAAGCTAGCACAGTGCTAGGTCTTGCCTAAGGCCTGTTATAACCACTCCCTAGCTATTGTCTATGTTTGCTTAAGTCCCTGGAAATCTATAATCAGCAGGTGGCAAAACCAGTCAGGCCTGTGTTCTTCCCTTCAGGGCAGAGAGGTCCCCCAAGCCCCCAGTGAGTCCAGAAGTCAGGGACTGAGTCAAAAACTTAGATGTCTACCTGGTGTCCTACTGTATCATGGCTGAGCTGGCACTCAAACCACATGAAGCAGTCTTTCCCACTCTTCCTTCCCCTTTCCAAAGGAAGAGGACCCTCACCTCACAACCACTACCAACCCAGGCCATGAGGAGTACTGCCAGATGAACTCCAATATTCCCTTAAGGCCCAAGGTCTCTTAAGTCAGCTTGTAAATTCTGCCTGACCAAGGACTCATCTTTCAGGGCAATGGGCTCCCCTCTGGCCCATGGAAGGTCCAGAAATGACACCAAAGAGTCAAGCCCTGAGTCTGGGACCTCAAGAGCCTACTTGGTGCTCTGCTACCCTGTAGCTATGCTGGTATCTAAGGTGCAAGACAAAGTCTCCTTTTCTTTTTCCTCTGCTTTTCTCAAGCAGAAGTTTTACCCCTTAGCCACCACAGCTAGTTATGTGCCGAGTCACACCTGAAGCCTGCAAGTCTCAGAGTTTCAACAAGGCCCTCAATGTTGCACTTGGGTGCTGGTTATTCAGGGCCCAAGGGCTCTTCAGTTAGCAGGTTATGAATGTTGACAGGACTATGTCTTTTCCTTCAAGGTAGTGGGTTCCCATTTGGCACAGGGTGTGTCTAGAAATGTCATCTGGAATCTAGGGCCTGGAATGGGGACTTCACGAGTCTGACTGGTGCCCTATCCTGCTGTGGCTGGACTGGTGTTCTAGATGCAAGACACAGTCCTCCCTCTCCTCTTTCCTCTCCACTTCTCAAGCAGAAAGAAGGGGTCTCTTTTGGAGCCCAGAGCTATGCAGTGCTGCAGATGCCAGCACTCCTTTGGCTGCCTCTGATGGTGTCTCAGTCTGTCACATATCCCACAGTCCATTGTTCCTAAGCCTAATTCAGCTCTAGGACTCACCTAAGAGTTGTAGTCCTTGTGGCCTAGACTGCCTTTAAGTTTACCTGGAGACACAGAGTGCTGTAGCCCTCAGTGGCAAGGTTTGCAGACACTCAAGTTCAGACGGCTGGGATCAGTGGTTCCTGTCTGGCTAGGGCTGGTTTAAATGCTCCCTCTGTGGATGGGCATCAGATGAGTTTGATCTGGTTTTCTGCTCGAACAAGGTAGCACTGAATTTTCTGCCTCACAATTGCTGTTTTCTCCTTCCCCCAGCACCCAGAGATGCTCTCTGCACCAAGCCATTGTTGCGGCGGGTGGAGGCAGGGTGGCTTGGTGATTCAGGACTGTTTTTCAATCTCTTCAGTGCCTCTTTCAGCAATATGAAGTTAAAACCAGGTACTATGAGTGCTCACCTAATTTTTGGTTCTTATGAAGGCTTTTTTTTTTTTTTTTTCTGTGTAGATGACTGTTTACTTGGTGTCCCTATAGGGGGTGGTAGGGGTGGCAACCAGTGGAACTTTCTATTCTGCCATCTTGCTCTGACCTCCAGGTATTTTAAGTCAGTAAGTGTGTGGCAGATCCTCAGAGCAACAATAGGATACTAGTAACTGAATAATTGATGACATAAGTCCTAAGTGTTGTTTTATAGTTACTACTATTTAATACCCTGAACTGTGCAAAACAACATTGTTATTTACTTCAGGGTACTAAAATGACACCAATATGTAATGGTAATTTTATGGTTATTAGCATTTTATAATAATAGAAATGCCAACCCATAAGGTAAAAAAAAAAAAAACTAAATTACAGTTTTCAAATCACTGGAATAAGGAAATTTCCTAGAAATTTCAGAAAGAAATATTGCTTATGCTATTTTAACAAATTACATATTAAATAACCTATAGAAAATTAGACTGCTTTTATTTTAAGTCTTTCATTTAATTCAGTGTTGTGGTGAGATAACGAAAATATTTTTCAGAAACATAAAAAGTGGCAATTTTAGAAAAAACTGTATTCTCATTAGAAATTCTAAACTTAAAAATATATAAATAAATAATGACATCATGTGATATCATCAATGACAGATGTATAAATAAGTTAAATGTGAAAAGAGAATTTTCTCAAAGAGGCCCATAATGATTTACCGAAGGAGGTAATGCCCTTGTACCTATGTTAACAAAACTAAATTGGGTGTCTCTAGTTTATTGTTTTTCTCCTATTTTTATCTACCTTTTAGACACATGTACTTGGATGTTCCAAAAAGGCCTCTAATTTATCTTTTGCAAATCTGAACTCATCCTCTGTTGAAAGAACCCTGCTTCTCCAACTGCACTTTCTCTCTCTTTTAATGATACCTACATTCACCCATTTTCCCGGGCACTAAATCCAGAAACCATACTTGGTTTTAATGACATGATATACTATCCATGTTTATAGCATGAAAATCAGTATCCCAATGCAGAATTTTTGTCTGACCTTCGGACACATATATATCTTCCAAATATCACCCTTAGATTGCCTAGTCACTCACCTTCAGTAACATAGCTATCAAATCTGCATTCATTCTGTCTTCTGGTTCTTATTGAATTTTACTAGTTGTTATGAAATGTTTTAATAATTTCAGGACAATAGGGTCAGAAGCTGAGAATGTTTTTAGAAATTAGTCCTACCAGTTTTCCCTGCTTAGGAATTGAGATACAAAGAACACAAGCAGAAATCAAGTTAAAGACCACATTATTATTAAGAGTAAGCCTGGCCATGTGAATTGTAAAAATTAAATTAGAAGATGTGTTTTACAGAGCAAACCTCAACAAAGTCCCTTTTTCTACTGCAATATTTTTCTCCTTTTCCCTCAGCCTCCTTAACTGATTAATTTAGAGTGAATTCTACTTGCCTGCAAGCCCATCTCATGACCACAGAGCTTACAATAAGCTTTTTTAAGCCAGAGATCATTGTTATTTGAGGAAACATCAAATGTGCCACAGAGAAACCAAAAAGTCATAAAAAGAAAGGATTTAGAGCAAACAGTCAATGCAGAGGGCAGAAAATTACTTAAAATATATCACTAATGACCCCAAAGAAATGGGAAGTAGTGTCTTCAAGCAACAAGGACAGGATATTATTAAAAGAAAATTCGGAGTTTAAAAAAGAAATATTGTGAACAGAAAATGAAAAAAGTGAAAATAGAAGATTTAATATTCATTCAACAATTATACCTCAAATATTTGTACACTTACTGTGGCATAGATTCTATTCTCAAAAATTGAGATATATCAATAAACAAAACTAATTAAAATCCCTAACTTCATGGAACTTAAATTTGGCAAGTGAAATTAGAATATGAAATGCATTTGATGATGTATTCTAGAAAATATTGCTATAGCAACATAGTCAATTGGAATATGGAAGAGAAGTGAAAAGAAAATTAAAGGATCAATCTAGAAGTTTCAGTATATACGTAACAGACATTCCAGAAAGAAGCAAACATAGTAAGGAATGGAGAAATATATCAAATAATCATAACTGGACATTTCCTAAAATTAAAGAAATTGTATTTATAGATTGGAAGGGTCATTGATTACTGAGCACAGTGAATGAAAACTGACCCACAATAATAGATATTGTAATATCACATAAAATATCAGAACACTAAAGGAGAGGGATAATTTTGCCCAGAGCACACTTATTAGATACTCAGCAAACATTTCTTGAGTGTAAATAAAAAAGGTCTAATAATCTAAAGTGGGGGGAAAGTCCTCCCACAGTAAAGAGTTGAAAATCAGAATGCCACCAAACTTTTAACAGCAATACTGAAACCTAGAAAACAGTGAAGAAATGCTCCCAAAAATCTGAATGTTTTAAAATATCAGGTTCTATATTCAGCTATGTCAGTTATCAGTTTATCAGTGCTCAGATCTCTTTATTCCCCTGATAAACAATGGAATTTCTGCTTTTCAGTGAACACAATGTTAAGGTTCTCCTGTTGAGGGCAGTGGAGGAATATTGCAAGAAGAAACTCTCATGCCATTTCCTGCTGTGGCAACGGGAGGCCTTAGGGGTGTGTGTGTGTGTGTGTGTGTGTGTGTGTTTGACAGAGAGAGAGAGAAGAGTGTGTGTGTGTGTGCGCGTCTGATGGAGCTCTGCCCAGAATAGTCTCTCTGTAATGGTGCAGCATCAGCTGATGATAACATTTCTGTGGGCTTCTCAACATGAAAACTTGTGCCTTGACTCCCTTTGCATATTCCTGCACCTCTTTACATACTCCAGTGCTGATCAGCTATTACTCATTGCTCCCACCCGAACTCTGACAGGTTAGCTGCTCCTTGCCCAGTGAATGCAGACTGGAAACAGCCTGCGCAAACCCACATACCTCTCTGCTATCCCCTGACCTGAACTATCACTTCCCTAGGGAAGTCTAAATCCTTTTTAAGTTCCTCCTTTTTAGGCACTCTCCTTCAGTCCCAGCACCATATACAGTTCCTTTATATCTGGCAATTTCTTTTTTGCCAAGTTATTAATTCTATATATCTGTAGTTTCTTTCCCCTAATAGGACTAGTAATCAAGAGTGAGGATAAAATAAAAGCATATTCAGACTTTCAAAACTCCAAAAACTCTCAGATGCAAACCTATATACCAGAAGCTTCTAAATATGTAAATGAGGACTTAAACCAAGGCAAAGGAAAACATGCAGTTCAGGAAATAATGGATCTAATGCAGAGGCAAGAGGAAGGAAATTTTCAGAAAAAACATAAAGGAAAAATTCTAAAATAAATCCAAAGGAAGCCAAGAGAACAACCAGTCTAGATTAGAGAAACAAGACAAATGGTTCTAGAAGCAATATTCAAACAACAAAAACAAAATTAGAGATTGACTTCTGTGTTTAAATTGTATTAAGAAGAGTTATTGAAATTTAGTAGTAGGGCTGAGGTAAGAATTAATGATAGGCACATAGAATATTAAGGAAAAAGGTAATTATTAACTCTAGGGAGATGTAAAAATAAAGAAATATAATTAACATGGGTATAAAATATGGTTTAATAGAATAAAAAAGACCTAGTGTTTGATAGATCAATAGGGTCACAATAATTTACAATAATCTATTGTATATTCCAAAATAGCTAGAAGAGAATAACTAGAATGTTTCTAGCATAAAGAAAGGATAAATATTTAAGGTGATGGATTTTCCAAGTACACTGGTTTTAAGGGAAGAGACCACCCCTCATACTGTCTTATGCCCAATTTCTGCCTCCAAAGAAAGAAGAAATAAAAACTAAAAGGCAGAAATGAAATCCACAGGCAGGCAGCCCAATGCCACACCCTGCGCCTACTAGTTAAAGATCGACCCCTGACCTAATTGGTTATGTTGTCTATAGATTACAGACATTGTATGGAAAAGCACTGTGAAAATCCCTGTCCTGTTCTGTTTCATTCTTAATACTGGTGCATGCAGCCCCCAGTCACGTACCTCCTGCTTGCTCAATGGATCATGACCCTCTCACGCAGACCCCCTTAGAGTTGTAAGCCCTTAAGAGGGACAGGAATTGCTCACTTGGGGAGCTTGGTTTTTGAGAAGTGAGTCTTGCCGATGCTCCCGGCCGAGTTATGTCCTTCCTTCTTTAACTCGGTGTCTGAGGGGTTTTGTCTGCGACTCGTCCTGCTATGTTTCTTGGTTCCCTGACCAGGAAGTGAGGTGATTAATGGACGGTCGAGGCAGCCCCTTAGGCGGCCTTGGCCTGCCCTGTGGAGCATCCCTGTGGGGGATTCCAGCCAGCTTGAGTGACGTGGATCCTGAGAGTGCTCCTGGGTAGACAATTGCCTTGGTGGAATGCCTAACCAGAGCAGTGCATGGCAGGCCCCCGTGGAGGATCAACACAGTGGCTGAACACCAGGAAGGAACTGGCACTTGGAGTCCAGACATCTGAAACTTGGTAAGACTGGTCTTTAGAACTTACCCACTCCATTTGAGTGGAAGCATGGCCTGGCCACCCACGATGTTAATGTACCAGCACTTTGGTTTTTGTTTTTGACTTGACTTGGATTGCTTGATACTTTGGTTTTGGTTTTGGCTTAGATTTCTTGATACTTTGATTTTGGTTTTGATTCTGGTCTGGTGTAAACTGTAAAAGTGTGTAGCCGGGAGCGGTGGCTCACACCTGTAATCCCAGCACCTTGGGAGGCTGAGGCAAGCAGATCATGAGGTCAGGAAATTGAGACCATCTTGGCTAACACGGTTAAACCCCATCTCTACTAAAAATACAAAAAATTAGCCGGGTGTGGTGGCAGGTGCCTGTAGTCCCAGCTACTCAGGAGACTGAGGCAGGAGAGTAGCGTGAACCCGGGAGGTGGAGGTTGCAGTGAGCCGAGATTGCACCACTGCACTCCAGCCTGGGTGACAGCACAAGACTCCATCTCAAAAAAAAAAGTGTGTGTGTGCCCTTTTTACCCGTTCTTTGTTTTGTGGTGTGTGTGGTGTGTGGTTTTGTCTCAAGAAAGCATGGGTCAGGCACAGAGTAACCCCACCCTACTAGGAACTATGTTGAAAAATTTCAAGAAATAATTTAAGGGAGATTACAGTGTTACTATGACACCAGGAAAACTTAGCACTTTGTGTGAAATAGACTTGCCAGCATTAGAGTGGGTTGGCCATCAGAGGGAAGCCTGGACAGGTCCCTTGTTTCAAGTGTATGGCACAAGGTAACCTGTAAGCCTGGGCACCCAGACCAATTCCTGTACATAGACACTTGGTTACAGCTGGTTTTAGTCACCCACACCCCCGCCCCCACAGTGGTTAAGAGAACAGCAGCATAAGCGGCTGGCAGAGGCAAGGAAAGACCAGCAGAGAGAGAGAGGAAAGAGACAGAGAGGAAAAGAGGCAAACAGAGAGAGGAAGAGACAGAAAGACAAAGAGGGAGTCAAGGAAAAAAGAGAGAGAGAAAGAGGAAAAGACAGAGGCAAAAGGAAAGTCAAAAAGAGAGAGAAATTCAAAGAAAGAAAGAAAGAAAGAAAGAAAGAAAGAAAGAAAGAAAGAAAGAGAAATATACAAGTGATTAAAAAAAAAGTGTACCCTATTCCTTTAAAAGCCAGGGTAAATTTAAAACCTGTAATTGATAATGGAAGGTATTATCCGTAACCCTATAACACTCCAATACCACTTTGTTGTCAGTGTAAACAAGGACGTATCCTGAAAGCACTGAGGCCACTGATAACCTGTACCCTTCCTATCAAAAATCCTTAACCCAGTAACCCGTGTATGGCTCAGATGCATTCAATCTATAGCGGCAACTGCTTTGCTAACAGAAGAAAGTAAAAACAATGACTTTTAGAGGAAACCTCATTGTGAGCACACCTCACCAGTTTAGAAGATGATTTAACATTAGCCACTGAAAATTCCCTTAACCCAGAAGCTTTCCTAACAGGACATCTAAATCTTAATTACCATACAAAGGTCCGACCAGACCTAGGAGGAACTCCCTTCAGGACAGGACAATTGATGATTCCTCCAGAGTAACTGAAGGAAAAAATAAAAGCCATCTATACCAATTCTAAGTTAATTTGGACAAAACAAGGTCCTATTAATAGCAAAGGATAATTAAAATCCCAAAGTTACAAGGTTTTCAACAAAAGTAAAGTTTGCTAAAAGTTAACACGGTAACATGTACTGTAGTAACCTCTAATCTTGTGGACTTAGACAGTATAGG
Source organism: Symphalangus syndactylus (assembly GCF_028878055.3). NCBI lineage: Eukaryota > Metazoa > Chordata > Mammalia > Primates > Hylobatidae > Symphalangus > Symphalangus syndactylus. Next base: position 46,178,467 of record NC_072432.2, read on the forward strand.
AAGTTTGCTTTGGAAAAGAATGGTTATCATCTTCAAAAAAAAAGGAAAAAAAGGAGGGGGGCATAATTTATGTAAAAAGAGTGTTATATGGTAAATTCTTGTCCTAAAAGAAATTAACTGGTTGTTTAAAGAAAGAAATGTTTGTAATAAGTCAGAAAGTTGAGGCATGTCAAAGAATTGTCTGCGAAAGTTGTGAAAGAGAAAAAAGTCATTAAAAAAAGAATTTATGCAAGAAATGTTGTATAATTTAAAAGTAACTAGGCCTCCTGAATATAAAACTTGAAAAAAAAACAGTTTATGTGCAAGGTGTATAAGGAAAGTAAAATATAACTTTGGTAAAAGGATTATAAGGAGGCATAAGAATATAAATTTTTACCTACATTAAAAGGTTAAAAAATTATTTTTCTGAAGGTTTAAGCAAGTTTTAAAATGTTAATTGCAAAGAAAATTCTGTGTCTAAACATATTAGCTAAAGTTAAAGGGGTATCATCCAGTTTTTCTGTGAATTGGACATTAAAGTAAAAAAAAACGGGTTTTTCTTAAAGCACTAACCTGCTCTTTAACAAAGATTATAAAAGGTTAAAAAGAGTCTATAAAAATCTTACCTTATGTTCCAACATTAAAAATTGAATAAATATGTCTACAAAGTTTTATTAAAACTAAGTTTAACATTAATAACACACTGATATAAAGGTGAAATTTAGCTTATCTGGTATAAAAATCATACAGGAAGCATTGTCACATATCAAATGGTGTTTGGTTTCTTTGGTCCAAAAACTATTAAAAATAGGTGCTAAAGGAAATTTCTCAGTAGAAAAGGCACCAAGGACTATAAACTCCACTGCTGATGTCCCCACATTTAAAACAAAAGGTCAATTTCTTAGAAATTATATACCTGGTTTATCTTCCACTTTCCTTTCCCTCAAAACTAAAAGTCTTTTAGCACATGTACCACCCCTAGAATTTCTAGTAAACAGCACCAGCCTGAAGATCATGTTCTCATCCAAGGGTGAAAAGAAAGTCAAGCCAGCCTAGGATGGACCCTACCTTTTGCTGCTAACCACCGAGACTGCTGTTCGTACAGAAAAAAAAGGATGGACTCATCACACTGAGTCAAGAAAGTGCCACCCCCTCCAGAGTCGTGGGCCACAGTCCCAGGGGAAAACGCTACCAAACTAAAGCTAAGAAAAATTTAACTCTTTCATCTATTCTATTACTCTTTTTTCTTTCCTCGCTCTATTGCTGACCATATAGTTATTAACATAACCAAGTCAATTTTGCCTCAAACTATTGCATTTAATGCTTGCCTTGTTATACCCTCTGGGGAGTTACCAAGTCAAAGACAGCTCTCTACTTCAGAAAAGTACCTCTGTCCCTCCTGACTCTCTTCAGACTGGGCATTAGTAAATCAGGACCATTTAATCTGGGGAAATTTTGATAAAAACTCCAGCGTCAACCAGGGGTCTTGCTCCCCAATGTAGAGCTCTTATGCTGTAGTTGGTCCAACATTCTGTGGACCACTAAAGAGCAAGGATGTACTGCCCCAACTGGTTTTTGTAATTTCCTAAACTCATACATTTATTTTACTAGAGAATCATAGAAGTTAAAGACTTAAAACAAACTTTGGCAATTAAAACAGGATACCAAGATACAAATGCCTGGTTGGAATGGATCAAATATTCCATCCACATGTTAAACAAAAGCAACTGTTATCCTTGTGCACATAGCAGTCCAGAGGCCCAAATTGTCCCCTTTCCACTAAGGTGGTCCTCCAGTCGACCAGGCATGGGCTGCATGGTAGCTCTTTTCCAGGATTCTACAAGCTGGAGTAACAAGTCATGCCAAGCTCTCTCTGCCATATCCCAAAGTCCAGCACCCTGCGGGTCAGCCCCTGAGGGCCATCCAGCCTCTGTCTCCCAACACTAAGTTCATTTCGTGTCTCTTATGACAGGGAGGAAACTTAGTGTTCCTTGGAGACCTGAAGGGATGCAGTGAGTTAAGAATTTTCAAGAGCTTATCAATCAGTCAGCCCTTGTTCATCCCTGAGCAGATGTGTGGTGGTATTGTGGTAGACCTTTACTGGGCACCCTGCTGAATAACTGGAGTGGCACTTGTACTTTAGTCCAATTGGCTATCCCTTTCACCCTGGCATTTCATCAACCAGAGGGAGGAAAAATAAGACATCATAAAGTGAGAGAAGCCCCTTATGGGTCTTTTGACTCTCACCTCTATTTAGATGCGATTGGAGTCCCAACGGAAATACCAGATCAATTTAAAGCTTGAAACCAAAATTGCTGCAGGATTTGAGTCAATATTTTGGTGGGTGACAGTTAATAAAAACGTAAATTGGATAAACTACATCTATTACAACCAACAGCAATGAACTTTTCATAAGTTAAAAGAAAAACTCATATCGGCCCCTGGGACTACCTGACCTAACAAAAGCCTTTACACTCTATGCGTCAAAAAGAAAAAAAATGGCAGTTGGAGTTTTAACCCAGACTGTGGGGCCCTGGCCAAGGCCAGTGGCCTATCTCTCAAAACAACTAGATGGGGTTTCCAAAGGCTGGCCCCCATGTCTAAGGGCCCTGGTAGCAATGGCCCTGTTAGCATAAGAAGCAGATAAACTACCCCTTGGGCAAAACCTAAATATAAAGGCCCCCCATGCTGTGGTAACTTTGATGAATACCAAAGGACATCATTGATTAACAAATGTTAGATTAACCAAGTACCAACGCTTGCTATGTGTGAAGTTTGCAACACCCTAAACCCCGCCACCTTGCTCCTGGTGTCGGAGAGCCCAGTTGAACATAACTGTTTAGAGGTATTGGACTCAGTTTATTCTAGTGGGCCCAACCTTCGAGACCATCCTTGAACATCAATAGACTGTGAGCTGTACGTGGGTGGGAGCAGCTTTGCCAGCCCCTGCAAAGTGACTCTGAAGAAGATGACAAGCCCTGCTCTGGTCACACCCGGAAGCTGACTGGTCCACACATGGTGAAAGCATGAGAAAACTCATCACGGGACTCATTTTCCTTAAAATTTGAACTTGTACAGTAAGGACTTCAATTGACCTTCCTCAGACTGAGGACTTTTCCCAGTGTATACATCAAGTCACTGAGGTAGGACAAAAAATTGCTGCAGTCCTATTATTTTATGGTTATTATAAGTGTACCGGGACTCTAAAAAGAACTTGTTTGTATAATGCTATTCTATACAAGGTATGTAGCCCAGGAAATGACCAACCTGACGTGTGTTATGACACATCTGAACCTCCCATGACCACAGTTTTTGAAATAAAATTAAGGACTGAGGACTGGTGGGGGCTCATAAATGATGTGAGTAAAGTGTTAGCCAAAACAAAAGAAAAAGGGGTGCCCAAACAAGTCACCTTGAAGTTTGATGCCTGTGCTGTCATTAATAGTAATAAGTTAGGAATAGGATGTGGCTCTCTTAATTAGGAAAGAGGCTATATGGCAGAAAATACATACATTTGTCATGAATTAGGACTGTGTGGAAATGAATGTGGATATTGGTCTTGTGTCATTTAGGCTACTTGAATAAAAAATGAAAAGGATCCTGTCCACCTTCAGAAAGGGAAAAGTGGCCCTTCTTATAGCAGTGGTCAGTGTAATCCCCTAGAACTAGTAATAACCAACCCCCTTGATCCTCACTGTAAAAAAGGGGAGCATGTAACACTACGAATTGATGGGGCTGGACTGGATCCTTGAGTAAATATCGTGGTTTGAGGAGAAGTTTATAAACACTCTCCTGAGCCAGTATTTCAAACCTTCTATGATGAACTGAATGTGCCGATACCAGAAATTCCAGGAAAAACAAGAAATTTGTTTTAAACTGAGCATGTAGCTCAGTCTCTCAATGTCACCTCATGTTATGTATGTGGAGGAACTGTAATTGGAGATCAATGGCCATGGGAAACCTGAGAATTAGTACCTGCAGACCCAATTCCTGATGAATTCCTGGCTCAAAAGAATCACCCTGATAACTTCTGGGTCCTAAAAGCCTCAATCATTAGACAATATTGTATAGCAAGAGTGGGGAAGGAATTCACACTTCCTGTGGGAAGACTCAGCTGCCTTGGGCAAAAACTGTATAATAATACCACAAAAACAGCCACCTAGTGGAGTTCAAACCACTCTAAGAAAAATCCGTTTAGTAAATTCCCAAAGTTGCAAACGATGTGGACCCACTGGGAATCCCACTGGGACTGGACAACCCCCACTGGATTATACTGGATATGTGGGCATAGAGCTTACACCAATTACCTGACCAGTGGGCAGTAGTTTTGTTATTGGCACTATTAAACTATCTTTCTTCCTATTACCCATAAAGACAGGTGAACTCCTGGGCTTCCCTGTCTGTGCTTCCTGTGAAAGGAGAAGCATAGCTATAGGAAATTGGAAAGATGATGAATGGCCCCCTGAAAGAATCATACAATATTACGGGCCTGGTACTTGGGCACAAGATGGCTCATGGGGATACTGCACCCCCATTTACATGCTCAGCCGAATCATACGGTTACAAGCTGTCTTAGAAATAATCCCTAATAAGACTGGCCAAGCCTTGACTGTTCTGGCCCAGCAAGAAACTCAGACAAGAAATGCTATCTATCAAAATAGATTGGCTCTCAACTACTTGCTAGCAGCTGAAGGAGGGGTCTGTAGGAAATTTAACCTTACTAATTGCTGTCTACACATAGTTGATCAAGGGCAAGTAGTTGAAGACGTAGTTAAAGATATGACAAAACTGGCACATGTGCCTGTGCAAATGTGGCATGGATTTGATCCTGGGCCCATATTTGGAAAATGGTTCCCAGCACTAGGAGGATTTAAAACTTTTATAATAGGAGCCATAATCGTAATAGGAACCTGCTTACTGCTCCCTTGTTTGCTACCTGTACTTCCTCAAGTGATAAAAAGCTTCAACGCTACCTTAGTTCACCAAAATGCTTCAGCGCAAGTGTACTATATGAATCCCTATTGATCTGTCTTGCAAGAAAACGTGGGTAGTGAGCATGAAAGTGAGAATTCCCACTAATGAGTGAAGTTCTCAAAGTGGGAGAATAAGGGAGGAGACCACCCCTCATATTGTCTTATGTCCAATTTCTGCCTCCAAAGAAAGAAGAAATAAAAACTAAAAGGCAGAAATAAAATCCACAGACAGCCTGGTGCCACACCCTGGGCCTGGTAGTTAAAGATCAACCCCTGACCTAATTGGTCATGTTATCTATAGATTACAGACATTATATGGAAAAGCACTGTGAAAATCTCTGTCCTGTTCTGTTCTGTTCTACTTACTGGTGCCTGCAGCAGCCAGTCACATACCCCCTGCTTGCTCAATCGATCACGACCCTCTCATGCAGACCCCCTTAGAGTTGTAAGCCCTTAAGAGGGACAGGAATTGCTCACTTGGGGAGCTCAGTTTTTGAGATGTGAGTCTTGCCGATGCTCCTGGCCGAATAAAGCCCTTCTTTAACTTGGTGTGTGGGGGCTTTTGTCTGCAGCTTGTCCTGCTACAGTTTGATCTCTATAAGTTACATGAATGTATTAAATTATCACATGTACCCCAAAACTTTGTACAATAAAAAAGTATAACAATATTTAAAAATAGAGAAATATCTTTAAAATAAATATAATTATAACACGCTCTGCAACTGAACTGTAAAAAAAATTTATCATTGATAATAAAAACACAAATATTGATTTAATAAAAATTACATATATTTGACATGGTTTGGCTGTGTCCCCATCCAAATTTCATACTGAATTGTAACTACCATAATTCCCACATGTTGTGAGAGGGAACTGGTGGGAGGTAATTGAATCATGGGGGTGGGTTTTTCCCATGATGTTCTCGTGATTGTAAGTCTCATGAAATATGATGGTTTTATAAAGGGCAGTTCCCCTGCAGACACTCTCTTGTCTGCCACCATGTAAGACATGACTTTGTTCCTCTTTCACTTTCTGCCATGACTGGGGGCCTCCCCAGCCATGCTGAACTGTGAGTCAATTAAACCTCTTTTCTTTATAAATTACCCAGCCTTGGGTGTGAAAGGAAAATATATCGGTCCCTAAAATCACTAAGCTAAAAGGAGAATTTAAGCTGGGAACTGCTTAAGGCAAACCTGCATCCCATTGTATTCAAAGTCATCCACCTGCTCACTAGGATCAATGCATATATGATTGCCTCCTTTTGAAAGGCTCATCAGAACCTCAAAAGAATGTAACCATTTGTCTCCCACCTACCTGTGACCTGGAATCCCCTCCCTGCTTTGAGTTGTCCCCCCTTTTCAGACTAAACCAATGTTCATTTTACATGTATTGATTGATGTCTCATGTCTCCCTAAAATATATAAAACCAAGCTGTGCTCTGACTACCTTGGGCACATGTTGTCAGGACCTCCTGTGGCTTTGTGATGGGTGTGCATCTCAATCTTGGCAAATAAACTTTCTAAATTAACTGAGACCTGTTTCAATTTTGGAGGGTTTGCATTTGGTAACCATGAAGGGATTCTGAGTGGAGACGCCCCTGACCTTTAACAAATCTCCTATCAGTGCTTGGTAACCTCATGAGCTAACTTTATGGCTCAAACCAATAGGACAATTTGCTGAGGTCTGAGACCACCTCCTCCAGAGAATCCCTGATCTTCCAAAACTTGGACATGATCTAAAGTTTATTTTGCTGTACAACTCCTCTTTTGTTTAGAGTTTTACTTGTTTCCAACACAAGAAAGGCAAGTTTTTTCCTGCTTCCATGATGAAGCAAGGTGGGTATGCAACTCCATAATAAACTCCTTTATGGAGTTTGAGCTCATTTTCAACTGGGAAGATGAGTTTGTTTGTTTTTTTTTTTCCTTCCCTGCTTCTAGGATGGTAGAGAGCAGCCTTTAGCCTGAGACCCATCCTTAGGTAAGTAACTGAGTTGGGGTTTGTCTTGGCTAAGGTTAAGATTAACAACCAGCTGATCTTAATTTCTCCTTACCATTAGAGCGCTCGGTGACAGTATTGTTGGGTTTTCTTTGTTGTTTGTTCTCATCTTTCTTTTTTTTTTTTTTTTTTTTTTTTGAGACGGAGTCTCGCTCTGTCGCCCAGGCTGGAGTGCAGTGGCGCCCTCTCGGCTCACTGCAAGCTCTGCCTCCCGGGTTCACGCCATTCTCCTGCCTCAGCCTCTCCGAGTAGCTGGGACTACAGGCGCCCGCCACTACACCCGGCTAATTTTTTTGTATTTTTAGTAGAGACGGGGTTTCACCGTGGTCTCGATCTCCTGACCTCGTGATCCGCCAGCCTCGGCCTCCCAAAGTGCTGGGATTACAAGCGTGAGCCACCGCGCCCGGCCTGTTCTCATCTTTCTCCCATTGGACTTGACCGACTCTACCCGACTTGGTCAAATCTGAATGAGAATTCCAAATTATGGGTAACAAAGCCTCTCTAATTTGGCTAAAATTCCTCATAGCTGCAGAAGAAAAAAAAAGAGAAAGGGAAAAACCACGTTTTTGGTTTCTGTGTTTGCTTCCTGTCTTAAAAAAAAAAAAAAAGTTCTTTCATTTACTTTTCTTCCATCCTATACTTCCTTTCCCCTTTGTCATCTGCAGTATCAAAAAATTTAGAGAAGCTTTTAATGACTTGACCGCTTTTAAATAATTCAGAACAAAGGCACCACTCACCCATTTTGGGATATTCTTTTTAATTTGTGGAGTTTCAAGAGTCATGGGCAGATTCTTTTTAGGTCTAAAGCTCTGTTTTTCTGTGTTACATGACCTGACCTTTTTGGCTTTGGGGTACAAGAGATAACTTTGCATAGTGAGAGGATTTGACATTGGCGTGTATAATGGCAAATGAGAGCTACAAAATTATGAGTGGCTGAGCACAGTTTACAGGAAGCGGTCTTGGCTGTTTTTTTTTTTAATTTGTTTTGTGTTTTATTCTTTTCTCTCCTAGTAAGTTGTTTAAGCCTCCTAATTCTAGTTGGTAGATACATTCTAAAGGGTCTTCTCCCAAAATTCATCTTAATTTGGTTTGTCTATGTGTATTTGCATGAGGAATTGGACTGTTGTTTTCATATGCTAATGAGAAACAGTTTTCTCAGCTCCAAAGAGAAAGAACATTTGCTCCTCCCAGCTAAAAGGTGCCCTGGGTGACCAGGGAGGGGCCTCATGGGAGTGTCTGGAGTGTTGAGCCCCCACAACATGCAGTGGTCCTGCAGGGAAATCCCCACCTAAAATTAATTTTAAATATGGTTCATCCAGAAAATGCATATAAAGGCTGATTACCCAGTGCTTTTGAGCCCTCTCAGCAGTCATGGGCCTCTGGAGAGAGAAACTGAGATACGTAAGAGGGTGGAAATGACTCAGGGCTGACACTCTATGGAGTCCTGCCCACAAGCAGCACATATTGATCCACCGCATAAAAACCCTATGCCACAGCTCAGTTCCTCTTTTTAACCAAAAAACAACCCCCAAAACAAAAAAAAAACAGTGGGAAACAAATAATCTAAGAATGAGGTGAAAACAAGGAGAATGACCCCCTTTCAAGCACTCTGTGGGTTTTGTGGCACCTCTACTTGCCAGAGTTAAATGGAAGTTGTATGGTGTTTGAGCACATTTACGTTAAGGAAAGAGAGCCCGAAGGTTGACCTGCAAACTATAATGTTCCTAAGTCCCGTTTTCCTCTATTTCCTTTTCTACCTACTTTAAATCTGCTGTTACTTTTCTATTAAGATAAAAACCACTGTTTGGATCGAACAGGTTTTATTTTTTTCCAGACTGGTGAATTTGTATTTATCTCATGGCTAAAGTACTGAACTGAAAGCTATAGAATCTTTGTGTGTCTGTATGTGTGTATGTGTATGTGTGTGTATATATATATTTAAAGGCCTTTATAATAGACTTCTATAATTTTATGTTCAATTGGCAATTATATCTGTTTTAATTTCCCTCTAGCTCACCAGACTTTCTCTTAGTACCTTATAATGTAAATTTTGCTATCTTATTTTCACCTGAGTTATTTCCTCTAATATGCAGATTTAGGGCTATTTAGCTGACAACTGCCACAATAAGGAAGCAGGTTATCAAGAGTTTGCAAGTCTAAAATAGGAAAGAAAAAAAAAAGGAGGTCTTAGGAATCTATAAGATGTATTTCTATTGGCATGCCTAATATATCTATGTATTTATGTGTTTTGTACACCACGTTTCACTGTTAAAGAGCTCTAATTAATTTAGTAGATTAATGGTGGTTCCATAACTTTAAATGATGCCTATCTCAGTTTTCATAAATAATCTAGGTAAGCAATTAAAATAAAATAATTAGGTAAATGTAATTGGATAAATACTTGTAGACAAAAGTCATAATTTAGAATATAAATTTATATCAAATAATAGATATTTCATCATTTGGATATTTTCGAATAAAAATATATTGTAGGAAAACATTCTTGCTTAAAAAAAGTGTCCTTTTTGCCTGGGTGCAGTGGCTCATGTCTGTAATCCCAGCACTTTGGGAGACCAAGGCGGGTGGATCACCTGAGGTCAGGAGTTCAACACCAGCCTGGCCAAGGTGGTGAAACCCCGTCTCTACTAAAAATATAAAAATCAGTTGGGTTTGGTGGTGGGCGCCTGTAATCCCAAGTACTTGGGAGGCTGAGGCAGGAGAGTCACTTGAACCCGGGAAGTGGAGGTTGCAGTGAGCTGAGATTGTGCTAGTGCACTCCAGCCTGGGCAACAGGAGTGAAACTCCATCTCAAAAAAGAAAGTGTCCTTTTTGAAAAAGGTGAACAAGTTTTGTCTAATTCAAAACTTATTTAAAGGTTATGTATAAAACAAGGTAAAGGAAGCAGGAAATAAGAGAGATGTAAAGAAGGTTATAAAAACAAACAGGTTTTTTTTGTGTGTGTGGTAAGAAAACTTGAAGAGAAATAATTTCATAAGAGAAGGAATCTTGTATGGTAAATTTAGTCCTAAAATAAAATAACTGGTTGTTTAAGAAAAAAGGATGTTCAGGACACACTATGAATTCAAATATGTCATGAAGGATCTGTGTAAATCACAAGAAGGGGATTTATTTATTTAAAAAACAAAACTTCTATATGATCAAGTTGTTTATAATTAAAGGAAATTACAATGCACTTTCCAGAGTTTGGGCTTGACATAAAGAAAACACACTTATACACTAAATTATTGGTTAGAATAATGACATTTTCTTAAGGGGTTGATTTATTCTTAATAAATTATGAGATATTTAAATTTTTGTAATCCAAAGTTCAACTTTTATTGCATCTTGCCTTTTTTTGACTTTCTCTCCTCTTTTAAAAGCACATTTTCTTAAAGTCTAAAGGAAATGTTTACTTCCAATGTAATATTCGGTGCACTGCAGAAGGTCTTTTCTTTTGCCTTTTGGTAACTCGCCTAACCGATTTTACATTTTGTTGAAATAATTCTCATGCCATTATTAATTTTGGTTTGCTTAGGAAAAAACTGAGATGTATTTATTTTTTAAATAAATGTTATTACATCGTGTATCTCTCTGTATTTGCTTTTAACGTCCTTGTGGCATTTAGTTACAGGGCTTTGACTCCAGGGTCTAAAAAGGATACAAAGCCCTGGTAAATCTTAAACACTGACATTAATTAAAGCCTCATCTTCAGGCCCCATAGAAGATGACAATCAAGATAAACTGCATTCCTCAGACACAGGGCAAGAAATTAAAGCTATTGAATTCCTCAAGGCCCAGAGACTATCATGGAAGTGGTGGGTGCATGAGATTGTAAGGGCCAATTTTGAAAGATAAAGTAAGTTTAGTTTCTTTATAAATTAATCATTAGTGTCAAAGTCACACTGATGCAAGACCAACATATGCGTCCCTGTGTCAGAATAACAAGTTTTTCTTGCAGCATTAATCAACTCCTTAATAAAGGTTATAAAGTTTATAAAAAAGGCTTAGGGAAGTTATATCTTCTGATCAATATTAAAATTTTATAGATTGTTTATAACATTTTGAAAAACAAATTTAATTGGCTTTATGCTGTTTTTATTAGGGTGTATTGTTTGGAAAATTAGTCTTCTCTCTCAAAGAATGAAGGTTCTCACCTGTTTTTGAAATCCTTGAGTTATCACTTTGGTTAAATGAATAACATATTTCACAATGACTTGTGATCCTATTTTGTGATATCAAGTGTTTTAAACCTTTGATATTTGACAAACTTTCAAAAGTCAAATTATGAATTATGTCTTTTTCTGACCTAATTAATCCTTTGAGATATTAGGTTCCATAAAGCCCCCAAAATGACACAATTTGGCTTATTTGCCATAAAAATGATATAGGAAGCATTGTCAAATATAAAGTGGTGTTTGGTTTTCTTTGAGCTATATTTGTATAAATATGTTATTGGTATGTGTTCCAAAATTATGAAAAACTCCTGTAATTGTGACGTGACTTAATGTACATTATCAGTACTAATCATAATTGATATGTTAAAATATTTGTCTGCCACAGACATAAAAAATTTCCTTGTCAATTGTGTCTTTGACTTTTTTCTTCCATGGACAATAGTTGTCTTGTTTTGGTCCTCTTTAGAAGGTGGTTTTATAATCAGCCATAAAACTCTAACAGGTGCTCTTGAATGCAGGTTTCTCATGACTTTGGAGATTGTGACATCAGAATAGAGGAAAAACTTTCAGGACTCATGTAGAGCTAAAATGGTCATAAATATCAAGCAGAACAGGAGTTAGCTGCATGGTCTGAACTAATCTTTTTGACTTTTTGTGTAAACCATTGCTGATCCTTTGTTTTGTTTTTCAGGGTCTTGAAACTTTTGAGCTACTGACAGCTTTTTAACAATTTACTATACTCAAATGAACAAAATTTGGAGCATATTTGTTTCTCTTTTCTGATTTTTTTCAGAATTTGGAAACTATTTATGAGTATTCTTAACTTACAGCAATACAGTTATTTGCATAAGTGCAATAAGAATCTGTTTTCATTTGTAACAGGACACAATTGGAGAAACTGGTTATTTTACTAAGGCTTTGACTGGATTGGTGTGCTTTCCTTTAGCAATCAAACTTCACTTATGGAGCCAATAAATCATTTGGGAAAACTGGCCACATAGTTTACACAGTTCCTATATAGGTTTTCTAACCTGAGGTAAGTAAAGATTGTCACTTTCTGACAGGTCCAGGAGCCCCAGGTTTATCTTGGAACCTCAAGAGGAAAGGAAATCCTTCCAACTCATAGGTATTTGATGGCACAAATCCATGGCTGGGCTGGGCTTTAAAAAAGTCTTATTTGAGAGTCCTTCTATGGAACAAAGTTCCATCAAAGCCAATTTTAAAAGCCTATGTGAAAAATTATTATGCTTGCTGAACTTTATACAAATAATCTGGCAAAGTATAATAAAGCAAATCAGTCCTACCATGATTTGTCTTTAGTAAAAATGGAAAAATGGAGAGAGAAAAATTGTTTCAAAAACTATAGTACACCTGTTGTTAGACTTTAGTCTTGCCTAATGTTTTCCAATTTTTATTATTTTCTACAGTTTGGGCTGAATTCTAATTTATCCTGGCTACAGGTCTCTAAAATTATATATATAATTTACAAAGTATAAAAAAATTATTTTTCTTCTTTCTTTTCCTTTTCCCCTCATTTTTTCTGATTTTAAATAATTGAAAATTAAGCTGTACTTTTGTAAATCCCTGTGAACTGAAGCTAGACAACTTAAACTTCAGAAGGATATAACAGCAACCTATTTACACACACAAGCCACTTTCATACCTGCATATTGATATGTGAACTTCAGAGTAATGTGGCCTATATCGCTTTTCTAGGATTGTTCTTTTGCTTCTTTTTGTTTTTTCTCCTTTCTTCCTCCTATTTTCTCTTCATAAGGCATGAGACTTCACAACCTTCTAAAAACGAGCCTTCCTAATAACTCGGGACCTACCTGTCTAGGAATAAACCATCCTAACCATAAGAGATCAGATGAAACCTGGGTCCAAATACTCATTTTCTTCTAAAATTCTTTCTCCAAAAGATTTTAAAAAATAAAAGGGGGGAAATGTGAAAGGAAAACATCTTGGGCTCCAAAATCACTAAGCTAAAAGAAAAATTCAAGCTTGCAATTTCTTAGGGCAAACATACCTCCCATTCTATTCAAAGTAATCCTGCTGTTCACTTAGATAAATGCATCTCTGATTGCCTCCTTTGGAGAGGCTAATCAGAACCTAAAAATAATGCAAACATTTTTCTCTCACCTACCTGTGACCTGGAAGCCTCCCTTTGCCTCACCTTTCTGGACTGAACCAATGTTCACTTTACATATATTGATTGATGTCTCATGTCTCCCTACAATGTATAAAACCAAGCTGTGCTCTCACCACCTTGGGCATATGTGGTCAGGACCTCCTGAGGCTGTGTCCTCAGGAGGTGCATGTCCTCAACCTTGGCAAAATAAACTTTTTAAATTAACTAAGACCTGTCTCAATTGTTGGTGTTCATATGGGTATGGCTTTATTAGCAACATGAAAATAAATTAATACAGTAAATTCGTACTGGGTAGTGGGGTGCTTCTGTAAAGATACCCAAAAATGTGGAAGCAACTTTGAAACTGGGTAACAGGCAGAGGTTGGAACAGTTCAGAGGCCTCATAAGAAAACAGGAAAACGTGGGAAAGTTTGGAACTTCCTAGAAACTTGGAAGGCTCAGAAGACAAGATGTGGGAAACTTTGGAACTTCCTAGAGACTTGTGAAACAGCTTTGACCAAAATGTTGATAATGATATGGTGGTCTCAGATGGAGATGAGGAAGTTGTTGGGAACTGCAGTAAAGGTCACTCTTGCTATGCAAAGAGACTGTCCGCATTTTGCCCCTGTCCTAGAGATCTGTAGAACTTTGAACTTGAGAGAGATGATGTAGGGTATCTGGCAGAATAAATTTCTAAGCAGCAAAGTATTCAAGAGAAAGCAGACCATAAAAGTTTGAAAAATGTGTAGGCTGATTATGGAGTAGATAAGAAAGCCCCACTTCCTCAGGAGAAATCAAGCCAGCTGCAGAAATTTGCATGAATAATGAGGAGCCAAATGTTAATCACCAAGACAATGGGGAAAATGTCTCCAGGGAATGTAAGAGACCTCCGTGGCAGTCCCTCCCATCACGAGTCCAGAGGCCTAGAAAGAAAAAAATGGTTTTGTGGGCCAGGCCCAGGATCCCCCTGCTGTGTGCAGCCTAGGAAATTGGTGCTCTGTGTCTCAGCCACTCAAATCATGGCTAAAAGGTTCCAAGGCACAGCTTGGGTCGTGGCTTCAGAGAGTGCAAGCCCCAAGCTTGGCAGCTTCCATGTGGTGTTGAGCCTGTGGTTGCACAGAAGTCAAGAATTGAGGTTTGGGAACCTTCACCTAGATTTCAGAGGATGTGTGGAAAAGCCTGGATGTTCAGGCAGAAGTTTGCTGCAGGGGCGGCGTCCTTGTGGAGAAGTTCTGCTAGGGCAGTGCAGAAGGAAAATGTGGGGTAGGAGCCCCCACACAGGATCCCCAGTGAGGCTCTGCCTAGTGGAGCCATGAGAAGAGGGCCATCATTCTCCAGACTCCAGAATGGTAGATCTATAGACAGCTTTCACTGTGTGCCTGAAAAAGCTGCAGACACTCAACACCAGCCTGTGAAAGCAGCCAGCAGGGGGACTGTACCCTGCAAAGCTACAGGGGCAAAGCTGCCCAAGGCTGTGGGAGTCCACGTCTTGCATTAACATAACCTGAATTTGAGACATGGTGTCAAAGGATATTATTTTGGTAATTTAAGGCTTAATTACTGCCCTATTAAATTTTGGACTTGTATCAGGCCAGGAGCCCCTTCATTTTGTCCAGTTTCTCCCATTTGGAATGTATTCACCTGTACCCCTGTTGTATCTAGGTAGTAAGTAACTTGCTTTTAATTTTATAGAGTCTTAGGCAGAAGGGACTTGCTTTGTCTCAGATGAGACTTTGGACTGTGGACGTTTGAGTTAATGCTGAAATGAGTTAAGACTTTGGAGGACTGCTGGGAAGGTATGATTGGTTTTGAAATGTGAGGACATGAGATTTGGGTGGGGCCAGGGGCAGAATGATATTGTTTGGCTGTGTCCGCACCCAAATCTCATCTTAAATTATAGCTCTCGTAATCACCACGTGTCATAGGAGGGACTCAGTGGGAGGTAATTGAATCATAGGGGTGGGTTTTTCCCATGCTATTCTCATGATAGTGATTAAGTCTCACTAGATCTGATGGTTTTATAAAGGGCAGTTCCTCTGCACACAATCTCTTGCCTGCCACCATGTAAGACATGCCTTTGTTCCTCCTTAGCCTTTCACCATGATTGTGGGTCCTCCCCAGCCATGCTGAACTGTGAATCACTTAAACCTCTTTCCTTTATAAATTACTCAGACTCAAGTATGTCTTATTAGCGGTGTGAAAACGAACTAATACAAGATTCACTGGGAGATGGGAAAGGGTGACTATATTAGAACTGGGAAAGTACAAAGAGAGAAGTAAACACTGCCATAGTACATATAGACTCAAAATTAAAAATCAAGAAATAACAGGATAAACATGAGTTTTAGAAATAAGGAATAAGAAAATGAACAGATACATTTGAAAGATTGTTATAGGACTTAGATTTAGGTCAGACCTGATTGAGAACAGCTATTTTTTCATTACCTACATTATACTTTAAGCTAGATATAAATTGCTTCATTGGGGAGAAAATGATTCCAACTTTTTGAAATCTTTAGGATATTAGGCATCTAGTTGAAGATAACCAGATATAGATCAATTCCATATGACCTTATTCTCTTCCTCATTTTTAGATATTAATCATTTAAATATCATAGTTTATTAAATTTTTGTGCAGTACTTTACAAATATTTTCATTTGTATTATCAAATTTATTTCTGGTAATAAGCCTATGAAATACAGAGAGAAGGAGTTACCTGGAGTAAGATTGTCCTGATAGGTATATATATAATATATAATTATATGAATATACTTATACAATATACAGTGTATGTATTATAGCTATCAAATTTTTAGAAAAAAACTGAGGTCTTTCAAGTACTTAAGTAATTAATGAACAGCAGAATATTGTACATGGTTATGTGACCATACTGAACAATGGTAGAAATACTATGTTTAAGTATGAATCATAAAGAAATTAGCTCTGTGCTGTCAGTCTAATTGACATAAATTATGTTTATAAAAAACTATTGAGCGTATAGTAGATTAAAGTTGGTGTCTTACAAATGGAATATAAAGAGAAATATAAACTCACTGCTGAATTTGAAGAGATTATAGTGAAATGTAGGGTTAAAAAAATGATAGTGATTAAGTGCTTTTTATGTTCCAAGTAGTGTTTTCCATTTATCTCACCAGATAGCACATATATGCTTGGAGTTGGTCTATTATCCCAGTTTACAGAGGATGAAGCCAGGGATTAGAGTGATTAAATAATATGTGCAAAGTGACACATAGCTGGTAAACATTGAAGCAGGTATTCAAACCGAGGCAGTCTAGCTCTGGAGACAATGTTTATGAAAATTGCACTCAAATATATTTTTCAAATATAAATACAATGATAATAAAACTACACCATGAAAGTAAAATTTTTTAAGAAATAATGTATGAAGAATTTTGTTTGGAGGAAAAAGTACTTTATCATTTGTTCTCTTATACACAGCCACAGTGAGCAGAATACTTAGGGTGATTGTATTGCATCACCTTAAGAAAGGTAATCACAACAGGGATTAAAAAAACAGAACCATATTGGAGGAGTCTTCTGGATGAAGAAAAGTTATTTTTAGAGGCTTAACAGTAAGGCAGTTGGCATAAGTGTTAAGAGCGCAGACCTTGGAACCAGGCAGCCTGTGTTTGAAACTTGGCTCTATAACTTACAAGCGCTGTGACCTTGGGCTACTTACCTAATATCTTTGTTCTCAGATTTTTCTCACTGGTTCAATGGAGATATTAATATTGTCTACTTCATAGATTTGTAATGAAGATTAAATCATTGCTATATATAACATGCTAAGAACAGAAGAAGCAGTATGTATTCAATATCATCATCATCACTATCATTTATTTCTATTATTATATAATTAATTTATTGTTGACAAAGAAGCCTATTATAAAAGGTTGAAATTCTGAAAGACTAAGTGCAGTAGACTGTTAAGGAGATTATTAAGGTTATGGTCATAGAGAGAACATTTATTAATGAGAAATATCTCAAAGAAAGAAAGGGGTCTGGTTTTATGGAGGCAAATAAACAAGTGGGTCACTTGAGTCTTATAGAGATCATAATGATGTTCAAAATTGTCAATCCCTCTTTTTGTACAAGGCAAATGTCTTCATTGCTAAATAACTTGAGTTGATCATTAACTTTCTGAGTGAGGCAAAGAAGCATGTAAGAAATAGTCACTGGAGGATTCTTTTTTTTTTTCCTGTAAAACTGGTTGAACCATCTGTTGAATGGCTCAGCAGAGTTGAGAACCCTTGTTATGACTGTTCTTGTCCTGGAATTTAGGGATCTTAAAAGAGGGAAACCTAAAATAATGAAAAAGAGAAATATTGATATAAAATATTGTATTAAAATAAAGAATCCAAGTTTGTACCCTGAGATTAACCAGTCTAGTGGATTCCAGGAGGTTATGCAACACTACTAATTGAGTTCTCAAAACTCTCAAGCTAGAAAATTGATGCCTTGGTGGATGCTGACCATAGTCTGGTTACCTCTTGTATGCATGATATGGATATTTTGCTAGACTTCCTTAATGATCCAGATAGGACCTTGCCCAGGAAGAATTTGGGCCCATGGATGGTCTCTTGCAGTGGTTAGTCCTTCCAGATTTATATCACGTACCAAGGTTCCACTTGCAGAACTTCTTCAGATCCTGGTAAAATGGCCAGCCCCAACGCAATCAGAGTAAAGATAAAGATATGCAAAGTCAAGTTTTACTTCTTGGTGACACTGAGGAAGGAGAAAGATTGGAAAAGTTAGTTTGGAGGGCTATTGACAGATATTAAAGAAAACTTGGAGAATTGAAATTTTGTCAAGGATTGACAACTTGGACAAGGTAATAATATCTGTCTCATCTATAAGTAGGTACCAAAACTTGTTTTATATGGAAGGTTAGGAAGTCAATTAAATTTCCATCAGGCAAGACAGAATTTGCATATTCATCAGCTATTGGCAAGTTACATAGTGGTGAAAAATAGCTCAAGATGAATGTGGGCTCCAGATAGCTCAGAATGAATAGGGCTAGAATTTGATAAACCAAAAGGATATACTATAGATGACACATTGTTTGTCACTGATTCACAAAATTTCTCTTTAGAGTGACCTCTTTATTTGATAAAAACAAATTTTTTTTTTTTTTTTTTTTGAGATGGAGTCTTGCTCTGTCGCCCAGGCTGGAGTGCAGTGGCGCAATCTCGGCTGACTGCAAGCTCCGCCTTCCGGGTTCATGCCATTCTCCTGCCTCAGCCTCTCCGAGTAGCTGGTACTACAGGCGCCCACCACCACACCTGGCTAATTTTTTGTATTTTTTAGTAGAGACGGGGTTTCACCGTGGTCTCAATCTCCTGACCTCGTGATCCACCCGCCTTGGCCTCCCAAAGTGCTGGGATTACAAGCGTGAGCCACCACGCCCGGCTGATAAAAACAAATTTCAAAGAAAGATTATTCTTGATCACAAAATAGTATTATTATTAGATAGTAGTACCATTAGATTTGGCTAGATTATTACATAGCAGGGGCAAGAATAGTAAATTACCATGTTGGCTTTTTAACTTTTGATTTGCTGGAAGTTTTCATTAAAGAGAAAATCCAAGATTGTACTTTTAAAAGTCACTTAAAACTAGAAGTCAAGCCAAGAGCTCACGGTGTGGTGTCAGACCAATGCCCTCCACAATGATATCCACATCCTAATCCCTGGAACCTATGAATATACAACTTTATATGAGAAGGGGAAATTATAATTCAAGATGGAATTAGTTGCTATTCAACTGATCATAAAACAGAGAGATTATCCTGGATTATACAGATGGTACCTATATAAAGTTTACTGTTCTTAAATGGGGAAGAAGGAAGCAGAAAAAGAGAATCCAAATTATATGTTGTGATGAAAACAACTTGTACTTGCTGGCTTTGAAAATGAAGAAAGGTAGTCACAAGCCAAGGAATAAAGGAATAAGGGTGGCTTCTAAAAGCTGGAAGAGGAAAGAAATTGAATTATTTTCTACAGTCTACAGAAAGGAATGTAGACATTCTAATATCTTGAATTTAGCCCAGTGATACCCATTTCAAACTTCTGAATTACAAAACTTTAAGATAATAAAATATTTTGTTTTGTCTACAAGTTTGTGGTATTTTGTTATAGCAACAATAGGAAACTAACAAACGGGTCATCACCTGAACACCTTTAAATTTCAGTGATACTTTTTTTTTCTTAAAGCCCACAAAACATTCTGAGTTTCGTGGTCTTGATAGGAAGTGGCCTTCTTTATGCATCTGTTATGTTGGAAATCCTGTAAGCCATGTATGAAGGTAGTTTTCCCAAGAGGGCTTTGTGATTATTGGCTCGATAAGCCAACCTTATTTCCTTAAAATTATCTGGTCATATCTGACTATGTGAGCATCATCCTCAAATGGGATAGCCCAGACAAGGCTTTGGGTACATATATTTCCAATTATGTCCTGCTAACAAAGAAAACATGCTCTATTGAATATATTAAAAAACTTATATTTCCACAAAAATAATGATACTCAATAAGATTTTTTTGAATTCAGGAATGGTCAGGCAGAGTGAAAAAATATCATTTACAAATGTATAATTTTAGTTTGCAAAAACATAGCTTACTAAATTGTTATAAGTTATACATAGCTTAAAATAAAAGATTAGGAGACTCTTTGTATGTCTATAAAACATACACTCAGTCTTATATAATTAATTCTTTTCGTGATCTATCTTTGGTGAACATATCGTGAACCTGTCCACCTCTTACTTTGAGTTTTGGAAATACAAAGAAGTGATCCAAAAGCTTTTTAAATACTGCTGTCAGAAACCTGTACCCAAAAGTACCTTGTATAGTCCTTTCCTATGGATCTCTAACACAGCTTTTTGTTGTTGTTGTTAAATATGAAGCATACTGGCTTACGGCTGATCACAAGTGCTTTCAGGGAAGCATTAGAATAAAACAAAAACTACGCATAGATGACAAAGACTTAAAAAGGCTGTGGGTAACTTAATATTAGTAATTTAAAAAACTGAAATATCTGATAAGAGTTCATTACAAGAATAATACAAGTGAAAAAGAAAATTTGTTTATTTCCTGTGGCATGCAAAATAAGATAAAAGTCAATACAAAATTATATTAGACAAAATATTTATAAGCGTAATAAAACTATTTTCAAAAATAGTAGATACAGTTATTACATTTAGCTTACAAAACTGAAAGGAACATATTATTTACAAAGAAAATACTCCAGATGTGGCCGGGCGCGGTGGCTCACGCTTGTAATCCCAGCACTTTGGGAGGCCGAGGCGGGCGGATCACGAGGTCAGGAGATCCAGACCACGGTGAAACCCTGTCTCTACTAAAAATACAAAAAATTAGCCGGGCGTGGTGGCGGGCGCCTGTAGTCCCAGCTACTCAGAGAGGCTGAGGCAGGAGAATGGCGTGAACCCGGGAGGCGGAGCTTGCAGTGAGCCGAGACTTTGCCACTGCACTCCAGCCTGGGTGACAGAGCAAGACTCTGTCTCAAAAAAAAAAGAGAAAATACTCCAGATATCAAACATATAGTCAGAATATATCAAGAATAAAAAGAAATTATGTAAATATGGAATATCTGTATGTTAATAAAACTGTACAGTTAAATGATATGAATCCCCAGTTCAAAACCAATGGCCTAAGAGAGATGCCCTTTTATATTAAAGAACTAGATTTACAAACAAGTTGATGTCTTACAAATAACTGAAATTATTACTGAAAATGCTATACTGTTGTCTAATATCAGCAAAGCAGCCAAAGAACAATGATAAATAGAAACATGCCATGGACTATGAGGACAAAGACAAATCATACGAACTTCACATACATGTTCTGTAATCCATACATTAAGAACAGTTTAGCAATACAAATTTAACCCTAGAAAGTCTAAGAATCTCTTCTGATTTCACCATTCTTCATATACATTGCATCAACAGTAACATATTAAATGAACCTGATTATTTCTGCCACCCCTTCTTTTCAAAGTGAAGGAAATCATTTGTGATTTTCCAGGAGCTTTCTGGGAAATCAAAAATACAGTTTTAAGCTCAAAAGGTATCATTTATAATTTTTATTTTAATTAATATACTTTTTAGAGTCATTTAAGGTGATACAAAAGTTGAACAGAAATTACAGTGTTCTCATATACTTCCTTTCGCTACCTGTCAGTTTTCCCTATTATTGACATCTTCATTCGTGTGGTATATTTGTTACAACTGATGGACAAATGCTAGTATGTTATTATTGACTAGTGCCATAGTTTATGTAAGGGTTCTTTCTTTGTATTGTGCATTCTACAGGTTTTGCCAAATGCATAAGCTCATGTATCCACCATTACAGTATCATACAGAATAGTTTCACTGCCTTAAAAATTCCTCCTATTCTACCTATTCATTCCTCCTCTTCACCCTTAATGCCCTGGCAAGAGCTGATATTTTTAATGTCTCTACAGTTTTGCCTTTTCTAGAATGTCACACAATTGGAATCATACAGTATATAGTTTTTAAGACTAGCTTTTTTTCACCTAACAATATGCATTTAAGGTTCCTGCATGTCTTTCGGTGGCTTGATAGCTCATTTCTTTTATTGCTGAATAACATTCTATTATTCAGATGTTATTCCATTATTCAGATGGATGTTCCACGGTTTTTTTTTTTAATAATTCATTCACCTATTTAAGGACATCTTAGTTTTCTCCAATTTTTGGCAATTATAAAACGACGCTATAAACATTCATATGAAGATTTTTGTGTAGACATGAAGTTTCAACTTACTTGGGCAAATAATAAGGAGTGTGGTAGCTGAATCATATGGTAAAGGTATAAAAGTATGAGAGTATGCTTAGTTTTGTAATAACTTTAAAAGCTTCTCTTCCGGTTGGGCACCGTGGCTCATGCCTGTAATCCCAGCACTTTGGGAGGCTAAGGTGGGTGGATCACGAGGTCAGGAGATCAAGACCATCCTGGCTAACACAGTGAAACCTCGTCTCTAGTAAAAATACAAAAAAAAAAAAAAAAAAAAATTAGCCTGGCGTGGTGGTGGGCGCCTGTAGTCCCAGCTACTCGGGAGGGTGAGGCAGGAGCATGGCGTGAACCTGGGAGGCGGAGCTTGGAGTGAGCTGAGATTGCGCCACTGCACTGCAGCCTGGGCTACAGAGCAAGACTCTATCTCAAAAAAAATAAAATAAATAAATAAATAAAAATAAAAATAAAAACTGTCTTCCAAAGTGGCTGTACCATTTTGCATTTCCACCAGTAATGAGATTTCCTGTCAATCCACATCCTATTCAATATTTAATCCTGCCCATGTTTTGGATTTTCCCACATTTTGATTATAATTAGTTATAATGTTGAGCATTGTTTTATATTCTTATTTGCCATATATATATATATATATATTTGTTGTTGTTGAGGTGACTGTTCAGATCATCTGCCTAGTTTTTCATTGGGCTTTTTAAAAAAATTGTTGAGTTTTAAGAGTTCTTTGTATATTTTGGATACAAGTCTTTTATTAGATATGTGTTTGCAAATATTTTCTCCAAGTCTGTTGTTTGTCTTTCCATTCTCTTAACATCATCTTTCACAGAGCAGATGTTTTTAATTTTAATTAAGTCTAACATTTTAATTTTTTTCATAGATCACGTTTTTGTTGTTGTATCTAAAAACTAATTTCCAAACCTAAGTTGCCATGGAGTTTATCCTATGTTACATTCTAGAAATTTTGCATTTTATATTGCATTATATTTAGATTGATTTTTAGTTACTTTTATATTTAGGTTAATTTTTTAGTTAATTTATATTAAGTAAGGTCAGTGTCTAGATTCACTATTTTGCAACTAGCTACCTGGTTGTTTCAGCACCATTTGTTGAAAAGACACTTTTTTTCATTTGTTAGTTCTTTTCTCCTTTGTCAAAAATCAGTTGAGTATATTTGTTTGGGTCTATTTCTGGGTTTTATACTCTATTTCATTGATCCATCTGTCTATTACTTTGCCAATCTATGTGTCCGGATTACTGTAGCTTCATAGTAAGATTTGAAATCAGGTAGTGTCAGTCCTCTGACTTGATTCTTATTCTTCAATATTGTGTCAGATATTCTGGGTCTTTGGACTTTCTATATAAACCTTACAATTAGTTTACTATGTTGACAAGCAACTTTCTGGGACTTTGATTGTGATTATATTGAATCTATAGATCAAATTGGCAAGAACTGACATTTTAACAAGTTTGAGTTTTCTTATTCATGAATATGGAATATTTTTTCATTTGTTTGGGTCTTTTGTGACATAATACTATTTTTGGAAAGCAACATATCAAAATATTTCAAGAGATTTGAATAGTTGATAAAGACAAGATAATAGGTTATAGGGGAAAAATTATTTGGTTGCCTATTTAACCAAAATGACAATAAAATACTTTGAAAGTAAACCTATGGGATTACATGATTGTATTTCTTTCAAAAGTGACAAGGTTGCTAATCAGGAACAGTGCACAAGGTACACCAAGAGACCTTATTACCAACAGACCTCATTACCTGGGTAGAATAAATATGGATCCATGGTAGTTTCAATTTTCTTTGAGTCTTGGCATCAAAGCTTTGAAAGACAAAATGCACTGGACAATTAAAGAGATAATTTTATTTATGCTGTTTATTCTAAGAAAGAGAATGTTAATTAATGAAAAGGAAAGGAAAGGGATTTTTACAAAGGCAGGTAAATAGTTACAAGGTTTATGGAAGTCATGAGAAAAGATTGTGACAGCTCTTTTTTTGTAATATACAAGAGTAAAGTGGTCTTTTATGGTTAGTCATTTCTTGGAACATAAATGAATGGCAGAAGTAGTGGTGGTTTCTTAAATGCTGCTATTTCCTAGGAACACAAAATTCAGATAAAGTTCAACGTTGTTAAAATATTTATAAGTAAAGAGTTGCTACGCCATATTGTCTTATTTGTTCTGGAAAACAAGATATACTCCTCAAATGTGAAAAAAGAAGAGCAGTATTAATTACTAAAATGAAAACTTGAATATATTTTTATAATGGTATATAATAGCATATATGACTATGCAAGAACTATTTCTATGGGTATAATAAACAAAATGTTTTTCTCCGAAAGTAAGTAAAAAAGGAATATAAACTAATCTCAAGAAGGTAACCCAGAAGTAAACTTTCACAATGAGGCATCAGTAACAATGTTTTAACATTTTCTTACTTAGAAATGATCTAGATAGCTAATGAATATCAGTTAATTAACTGAAGTTAGTATCAGTTCAAGGTTAACTAAATATCTTGGACACTATTGTCAAGCTGACATCTTACAACACCTAACTACTATTAAAATGGAGTTTTTCAGAATAGTAGAAGACAAAAACAAACAAACAAACAAACAACAACAACAACAACAAAAAGAATGATTAGACCAAAGTGTGGTTTTTTAAATGAGAGTGGAACTATCAGATAGTAACCATTTTTGAAGGATTTCTCTAAGAATGAATGAGCTAACACCCCCAAAATTGGCATGGATAAAATGTTGTTCTAGACAGGGAAAACAGTATGGAATATGAGGAAAGATAGGTAATAGATATGACAGAAGTTTAATTCAGCTTTAGTTAGAGTACACTGAAGAGAGAAGAGAGGTGGACAAAAGATATGGATAATGGCCAGAGCCTGTTCATACACATTAATGAATTTAGATTTTAACTGTAGAGTAATGCAAAACTATAACTGAATTCTCTAAAAAGAAATGTGACATGTGTATTTAAACTAGTTCTGCTGCAGCCTGTAAAATGTATCACATGGCAACAAATTAAGTGCCAGGGAGACCAGTGAGGAAGCTTTGTTCATGCAATAGATAATGTAGTTATCGTGCAATCACCCTGGCAATAGGCATGAAAGCAACCCAATGTCATCTCATAAAGTTCTCAAAAATGCCTACCTTAGTTAATGGAAGTTTTAAAAATGTAATAGAACCATCATTTATGGTCATACTCATGTAATTCAAAATATTAATTTTAATTATGAAAATACATTTGTGAATATTATCCTCCTTTTATAAAAATCTTCCACAAGACAAGAATTGGAAAAATCATATTGATTCTTCCAATCCATGAGCATGGAATATTTTTCCATTTATTTATGTCATCTACAGTTATATTCAGCAGTATTTTTTAGTTTTTCTTGTACAGATCTTTTACTTCTTGGTTAGCTGTATTCCTAGGTATTTCATTGTTGGGGTTCAATCAAGCTGATGGGAAAAATATTAAGTATAGTTACAGTAATAGTCAAAAACTCTCTTGGAAGACCCTGAGAGTTAGCATAGCTTCAGATTGCTTGGTGGAAGGCAGCCAGGGTCTCCTTTTAGGAGCCAGAAAGATTAGGGTACAAGTACAAAGGAATGTGGGAAGTTTATCTTACTAACCTGTTTACTTATATGGGCTTAAGACTGACCTTTGTCCTACCGCAGGTACTTTACTGCTTCCTACTGGGGGCAGGTGGGGATTGGCAGAAGTTTATCACCCACAAATGGTGTTTGCTTTAGGCCTGGGAACCTGGTCTTTAATCTTTACCCTCTAGTGGTGTTTACTCACAACTTCTGTTAATTAGTCTTACTGAATAAATGTGAGCCTCACTAGCTGATCATGGCCGAGTCGCAACTGTTTACAGAACTCAGCTTGGAGCCTGTAAGCGGCTCGGACCCTCAGCTGGACTGGCAGTGCAGAGTTTCTGCGTGTCAGTGTACTTTATTCATCTGTCGCTCTGCAGGAACAGACCCCCTGCAGCTAGTGCCCCCGTGAAAGGAGCGCTGCCTCATTTCATTTTCTTTGTGGCTATTATAACTGGGATTGTGTTCCTAATTTAACTCTCAGCCTGGACGTTATTGGTGTATAAAAATATGCTACTGATTTTTGTACATTGATTTCCTATCCTGAAACTTTACTAGAGTTGTTTATCAATTCTAGGAGTCTTTTGGCACAGTCTAGGATTTTCCAGGAATAGAATTATGTCATCAGCAAAGAGAGATAGTTTGACTTCTTCTTTTCCTTATTTGGGGACTTTTCATTTATTTCTCTTGCCTGATTGCTCTGGCTAGGACTTCGAGTACCACACTGAATAGTAGTGAGAGTGGGCATCCTTGTCTTGTTCCACTTCTCAAGGGGAATGGTTTAGGCATTTACCCATTCACTATGATGCTGGCTGTGGAATTTTCATAGATGTCTCTTATTATTTTATGGTATGTTCCTTCAATTATTACTCTGTTGAGGGTTTTTATCATGAAGGGATGTTGGATTTTATCGAAAGCTTTCTCTGTGTGTATTGAGATGATCATATGGTTTCTGCTTTTGATTCTGTTTATGTGGTGAATCACACTTACTGATTTGAATTTGGTGAACCAGCCTGGCATCCCAGGAATAAAGGCTACTTCATCATTGTATATTAACTTTTTGATGTGCTGCTGGATTTGATTTGCTAGTATATTTTGAGGTTTTTTGCATCTATGTTCATGAAGGATATTGGTCTGAAGTTTTCCTTTTTTCATTGTGTCTCTGCTGGATTTCAGAGAACAACAAAAACAAGTAATTGGGAAAAGACTCCCTTTTCAACAAATGATATTGGGATAACTGGCTAGCCATATGCAGAAGATTGAAGGTGGACTGCCACCTTTCACCATATACAAAAATTAACTCAGAATGGATTAAAGGTTTAAATATAAGGCTGCAGACTATAAACATTCTGGAAAACAACCTAAGAGATACTATTCTTAATATCAGCCTTCACAGAGAATTTTTGGCTAAGTCCTCAAAAGCAATTGCAGCAAAACCAAAAATAGACAAGTGGGCCCTAATTAAACTAAACAGCTTCTGCACAGCAAAAGAAACTATCAACAGAGAAAACAAACAACCTACAGAGTGGGAGAAGATATTCACAAACTATGCTTCTGACAAAGGCCTAATATCCAGAGTCTATAGGCAACTTAAACAACAAGCAAAAAACAAATAACCCCGTTAAATACTGGGCAAAGAACATGAACAGACACTTCTCAAAAGAAAACATACACGTGATCAACAAACACATGAAAAAATGCTCAACATCACTAATCATCAGAGAAATGCAAATGAAAAACCAATGAGATACCATCTTATACTAGTCAGAATGGCTATTACGATAAAGCCAGAAATAATAGATTCTGGTGGCAGCTGCAGAGGAAAAGGAATGCTTATACACCATTGGTAGAAATGTAAGTTAGTCCAGCCACTGTGGAAAGCAGTCTGAAAATTTCTCAAAGGTAGTTATTAAAACAGAACCACTATTTATCCCAGCATTCCCATTACTGAGTATATACATAAAAGGAAATAAATTAACCTACCAAAACGTCACATGCACTTGTTTGTTCATCGCAACACTATTCACAATAACAAAGACATGGAATCAACCCAGGTACCCATCAATGGTAGTAGATTGGATAAAGATAATTTGTTACACCATGGAATACTATGCAACCATAAAAAACAAAATCATGTCCTTTGCAGCAGCATGGATGATGCTGGAGGTCATCCTAAGCAAATTAATGCAGGAACAGAAAACCAAATACCGCATGTTCTCACTTATATGTGGAGCAAAGCATTGAGCACACATGGACATAAATATAGAAGTAATAGACACTGTGGACTACTAGAGAGTGGAGGGAGGGGAGCTGTTTAAAAAACTACCTATCAGATAGGTACTATCTTCACTACCCAGGCGACTGGATCCATACTTCAAACTTCATCATTGTGCAATATTCCCATGTAACAAATCTGCACATGTACTCCCTGTATCTAAAATATTGAAATAAAAAATAGAGTACATTAATGAGAAAAAATTATGTTTTTGTGTTGTTTATGTGCAAAATGTACATAGCTAAGTATTAAACGAGTATGTTTTATGGTAAGATTAAATAAAAAATCACCTATAATATAATTAAATTGGTGAAAATTAAGAAATTATAGAAAATTTTAAATAAGAATTTTCTTTGAAATTTAACACATGAAATGTATTAAAATTTTCAGAAAAATCATAGGAAATATTTTGAGTAATATCTCAAAAGGTAGAGCAAAAGACGAAGTTATATAAAAGTCTGTCTAGGAAGTCCCCTGAAAGTAACTGTGTGAATAAGGAATTTTAAAAAGACATGAACACTAATCCAGAAAATATAAAACACAAACTTCCAGAATTAAAGTTCTCATCAAATTGTCAGTATAATTACTGAAAAATATAGCCATATGAAGTTGAATCATCATTAAATTTCAGAGGAGTGAAGATAAAGAGATTCTTAAAAATTATTGAGAAAGAAAAAGAGGTTACTAAAAGGATTGATATTATTTCCCAACATCATCATTAGACACTAGTGTCATGTCTTCAAAATTTCTGGCTCCAAATTTCCAACACAGAATTCTATACTCAGGCAAACTATGAGTATAAGGGAAAGAATAATGCTATTTTCAGTCACGAGGTATCTTTAAAATTCTCCTGAATTCGCCATTTCTCCAGAAGCTACTAGAGGATAACCTCCACAAAATGACTAAACCTAGAAGCAGGATAACATAGAATCCATGAAACAGAAGATAAAAAGCACCTTCTAAGTGAAGGGAATACTCTAGATAACATGAAGAAAAATCCAAAGAGGACAGGTAAGCAGCCCACCTAGAGAACAACTAGCTAGATTTGAAGAGGGGAATCAGAGAAAAATTAATCTGGAAGAAATTTTCTCAGGGAAAAAAATGTAATCAATCAATCAATGCACACATATACACAAATCCTCACACATCTCAACACGGGAAGAAGTTTTATGTTTCTGTTCGGAGTGAGTAAAAAAATGGAAAACCAAGCACACCACTCCCCGCAAAATTCAATTGTTCCAGAAAAATGTAAAGTTATATAGCCATAGAAATTTATTAATTGAGGCCGGGCGCGGTGGCTCACGCGTGTAATCCCAGCACTTTGGGAGGCCGAGGCGGGCGGATCACGAGGTCAGGAGATCGAGACCACGGTGAAACCCCGTCTCTACTAAAAATACAAAAAATTAGCCGGGCGTGGTGGCGGGCGCCTGTAGTCCCAGCTACTCGGAGAGGCTGAGGCAGGAGAATGGCATGAACCCGGGAGGCGGAGTTTGCAGTGAGCCGAGATTGTGCCACTGCACTCCAGCCTTGGTGACAGAGCAAGACTCCGTCTCAAAAAAAAAAAAAAAAAAAGAAATTTATTAATTGAATAGTAAATCCTCAGTTGTCACAAATTACAATACTATTTATCCTGAATACCAATTATTGTAATTCATTACAAGATGAATTCTACATTAGAAGAAATTAAGAAGGAAAGTGAAGTGTGGGTAGAAAATATGTATGAGAGACTTAAATCTTTATCCTCCAATTGTGAGAGTGTTGTATTAAATATTCAAATATCAGAAAATGGCCGCAAATGTATAGTAGATTTAAACGAAAAAGCATACAAAGGGGAAACAACTTAGAATTGTAAACTCTTTCATGAGATTGATAACTAAGGTAAGTGAAGGAAGAGTGGGGTATACAATTACTGTGGGTTTTTAAAAAGATTATAAAACTAATTCAGGGAACACTGACATGTATTAATTTAATTTAAAGCAGAATACATTTTAAAACAACCATAGCAAAATATATTGTTCATTTACTTCTCCCACCCAAAACAAAGTGGTAAAAGGCGCAAAGGAGGAATGAGTAGCAACTACTTTTCCAGATCATGCCTTTCTGTTCCTCTATGCATGTTTTAGTCAGGGTTCTCTAGAGGGAAAGAACTAATAGGATATATATATATACACATATATATATATATATACACATATATATATATGTATATATACATATATATATCAGATTCCAAGTTCTTCACTTTTGGGACTCAGATTGGCTCTCCTTGCTCCTCAGCTTTATTTATATATATTATATATATGTATTTTATATATGTATATATGTATGTATATATGGGAGTTTAAGTATTAACTTACATGATATATATGTATACATATGTGTATATATGTGTGTATATATGTATCTATGTGTGTATATGTATATATGTATACATATGTGTGTATGTATATACACACACACACACACATATATATATATAGGAGAGTTTATTAAGTATTAACTTACATGATCACAAGGTCCCACAATAGGCTGTCTGAAAGCTGAGGAAGAAGGAGAGCCAGTCCGAGTCCCAAAACTGAACTTGGAGTCCGATATTCCAGGACAGGAAGCATCCAGCACAGGAGAAAGACGTAGGCTGGGAGGCTAGGCCAATCTCTCCTTTTCACATTTTCTGCCAGCTTTATATTTGCTGGCAACTGATTAGATTGTTCCCACCAGATTAAGGGTGGATCTGCCTTCACCAACCCACTGATTCAAATGTTAATCTCTTTTGGCAACACCCTCACAGACACACCCAGGATGGATAATTTGTATCCTTCAATCTAATCAAGTTGACACTCAGTGTTAACCATCATAATGAGGGATCTTGAAGTACATAAAAGGCCAAAATTGAGAGCAATTTAGTTATGGACATCTCACTGCAGCAATGTCATAAAAGCATTTTTCCATTTTGTTTTCAATAATCGAGTGATGATTACTGATCATCTAGTGAATGACTGAAGAAATTCCTTAGAGTAGGCATTGATGCCTTTCTTGACTGCCCACATTTTGTTTCTGATCTAGCCAGCATCCTCTAATATAACCCTACCTAACTGCTTCTTACTGGTATTTCCATTAATTGGTTTCTATTTATCACTTTGCAAAACGAAATTGCTACATGAATCATAGGGATATATATTGGGGTGTACTTATGTATGCACAGATTTCTATCATTATTATATTCCTGGCAGTTGTCTACCTGCAGTGAACTACATTTTATAGCATCTCTGCTTCACAAGTTTAAATATTTTAGGTATTTTTTTTTCTACAAAGATACTTTTAGGATGCAGAAAGGGAGAAAATTGCCAGTGTCAATTATTGTAATGCTTTTACATAATAGGTGTAAGTTGTAGGTCATAAGAACTGCTAGTCTCCCTCTTGTTACTAATAACACAATGCCAATGAAACTCTATATATGTGGCTTTTGAGAGAAGGAATAAAAATGAACAAACACATATTCCTATTAAAAGCATACTTTGAGTACATAAAACAATGTATTTTAGGCCAGGTTCCAAACAAAGTGAAAGCAGGAACCCAACAGTGATAACCTCCCTTCCCAGACTTTTTCAAAGATACTATAAATAGAATATGATTTTAATATTTATGGAGAAGAGGAAGCTTATGGGAGTATTTGGATATTAATTTGCAGAGTAATACCAGATAATGCTCAGATCACTGTAAGCAATCCAAAAAAAGAATTTGCAGAGTATCTCTTTAAGGTGATAATTTATGTTTCACTTATAGGGCAGTGGTTCTTAAACTGGAGTCCATGGATGCCCAAGAATCTGTGGTTAAGATTTGGGGTTCATATACATGCATTTTGAGAGCGAAAATTACATATATAAATGTAAACCACTAGGTAACAATTAGCATTCCCCATTATGAATACAACTGGAATACCAGATTAGTGTCAAGTAGTACATGTAACTTGGTTCCTAATACAAATAATAAATTTTATATGACAAGAAACATTTATTGTAGATATTTTGAAATAAAGCTCATGAAAACTTCAATATTGTCATTATTAAGCATACATCTGGAACTTATTATCTTAAACACTAACATATATTTTAAAAAAAATTTCAAAACTATATTGCAATATAATTGGCTTTATTTAAAATGAAGTCCAAAGGCTTCACAAGACTACCAAAGTGATCCATGGCACAAAATATGGCTTAAAATCTCTGGTGAAATTTAGAAGCAATAATTTTTTGCTTGTAAATTTGGGGATGTTTCAGCATTATATACTCAGGAAAATGTCAAGAAGTCAAATATTACTTGACAGTGGCTTTGTATAATTTTGTGTGTGTGTGCAAGAGAGAGAAAGAAATAATGGAACATTTGAGAGGTAGTCTAGAATCCATCCAAGTCTAATGTAGGAACATGAGCCATAAAACTTTTGTAGGTCTTTAGACACTTTAAAATACTGTATTGTAGCACTAAGTTGATAGGGAAAAAGAGAGATTTTCTGGACAGATTAGGGATTCCAAATGTTGTTAGAGACATTCTGAAATGATCACAGTGTGACTTAGCAGTCCATTTTCATGTCATTGATTTTTCACTGGTGATTGAACTTGATGAACAAGCAAGTTCATCAGAAATTGGCTCTAGCACCTAATTTTTTTATCAATTTTATTTTGGTTTTTCTTTTTTCATCTAAATCACATCATATTAATCAGTGTTTCCATCCAGCAATAGAATAAGACTACTCCTGAGAGACAAAAGTACTTGAAGACTCGAGGTCTTCTTTAGACTTAGCTGCTCAGACTACTGCCAGTCAATAAGAAATCAGAACTTCCTATTTTTGTTTTTGTTAATTTCCTCATTTATTACAAGTTTTATTTCTGATAATGCAAGAACTCTATCTCTACTAAAAATACAAAAAATTAGCTGGGCATGGTGGCGGGCGCCTGTAGTCCCAGTTACTTTGGAGGCTGAGGGCTGAGGCAGGAGAATGGTGTGAACCCGGGAGGCAGAGCTTGCAGTGAGCCGAGATCCTGCCACTGGACTTCAGCCTGGGCGACAGAGCAAGCCTATGTTTCAGGAAAAAAAAAAAAAAGAGAGAGAGAAAGAGAAAAGAAGGAAAGAAAGAAAGAGAGAAAGAAAGAGAAAAAGAAAGAAAGGAAAGAAAGAAAGAAAAGAAAGAGAGAGAGAAAGAAAGAAAGATTAAAATGTCTAACATAGATTGGAAAGTATTCTTTGTTTTCATTCTAAACTTAGTACTTAGACTAAAATACTCAAGGATGCTTGCTACATTTACAACTCATATACTGTTGCTAGGAAAGAGAAATCTAGAAGGTCCAGCTCTGCCAGTTGTAACAAATCTTTAGAAATCTCTTCTGAGTGTATTTTAGTGACACTGTGAATCACTTGAAACCATTGTGATAACATGGGAAAATCTGATTTTTTTTCTCATTGTAAATTGTAAACCAATACAAACAACTAGATATCATGTATTTTGTTAACCCTTGCATAGACTATATACAGTGAAGTACAGTTACTGGCCAACAGATTTTAGTAAATGATACTTGGGAAAATTTTTCAGTAACAGAGAGATAGTAGCACTATAGAGATTTGTTTTCTTCTCAGTATTTATATTTGTGCTATTTATCACAAGAATTGTGCAACAAAAAGATCTTATTCAGCATCTTGCTTAGGATCATCATGCATATAGCTATTGTAGTTACAAAGATGGTGAGTAATGATTTTATAATAATGTGCCTTTTAAAAATTCACTTTAAGAATAATTCCCCAGATAAAATTATATAACTGGTAATAATTCCTTTGAATGTAGATCTTTCTCTCATTAATTTTAGTCTTCCTACTTAACACACTGTCCCTGAAAAATAACCTGCTTCATTCTATTCACTGACTCTCAAATTTTGTCATTATTACATTATCCTATCTTTGTTATCTTTTGATACATTTTACCTATTAAATTTACCCGAGTTGTTTCTCAGCGATATTTAGATGACATCTAATCTTGTCCTAGACATTTGGTTGTCTTATGCTGATACTTCATTTTCATCAATTTGATTACCAGTGTTTGATTCCATTTATACAATTGACAATGTCTTAACAGTAGAGAGAATAACAGAAAACCAATGACAAAAGTCCTTGAAAATCTTCTTCCAAGATGGTGGTAATAACATTTTAACAACTTTGAAATAGACCTGAAAAAAATGGCATGTTGTTTTTCCTTTAACCTTTCTTACTGGAAACTTTTATCACCTAGTTTTGGTTGCTTTCAATGTTCATCAGTGATATTGGCCTGAAGTTTTTTTTTATTAATATTGTTGTCGTATCTCTGTCAGATTTGGTATCAAGATGATGCTGGCCTCATAAAATGAGTGAGGGAGGAGTCCCTCTTTTTCAGTTGTTTGGAATAGCTTCAGAAGAAATAGTACTAGCTTCTCTTTGTACCTCTGGTAGAATTCAGCTGCAAATACTTCTGGTCTGGGGCTTTTTTTGGTTGGTGTGCTATTTATTACTGCCTCAATTTCAGTACTCATTACTAGTCTACTCAGGGCTTCAGCTTCTTCTTTGTTCAATCTAGGGAGGGTGTATGTGTTCAGAATTTATACATTTCTTCTGGATGTTCTCGTTTATTTGCATACAGGTGTTTATACTATTCTCTGATGGTTGTTTGTATTTCTGGGGTCAGTGGTGATAACTCCCTTATCATTTCTGTTTGTGTTTATTTGAATCTTCTCTCTTTTCTTCTATATTAGTCTAGCTAGCAGTTTATCTATTATATGAATTTTTTTTCAAAAAAAAAAAAAGAAGCTCCTGGACTCATTGATTTTTTGAAGGGTTTTTCATGTCTCTCTCTCCTTCAGTTCCACTCTGATCTTGGTTATTTCTTGTCTTCTGCTGGCTTTGGGGTTTGTTTGCTCTTGGTTCTTCATTTCTTTCAGTGGGGATGTTAGGATGTCAATTTGAGATCTTTGTAGATTTTTGATGTGAGCATTTAGTGCTATAAATTTCCCTCATAACACTACTTCAGCTGCATCCTAGAGATTCTGGATGTTTTCTCTTTGTTCTCATTAGTTTCAAAGAACTTCTTGATTCCTGCCTTAATTTCATTATTTACCCAGGAGTCATTCAGGAGGTTGTTAAATTTCAATGTAGTTGTGTGGTTTTGAGTGAGTTTCTTAATCTTGAGGTTTAATTTGATTGTGCTGTGGTCTGAGATACTGTTTGTTATGATTTCTGTTCTTTTGCATTTGCTGAGGAGTGTTTTACTTCCAATTGTTTGATCAATTTTAGAGTAAGTGCCATGTGGCACTGAGAAGAATGTATATTCTATTGTTTTTGGGTAGAGAGTTCTGTAGATATCTATCAGTTTCACTTGATCCAGAGCTGAGTTCAAGTCTTGAATATCTTTGTTAACTTTCTGTCTCAATGATCTAATATTCACAGTGGGGTGTTAAAGTCTCCCACTGTTATTGTGTGGAAATCTGTCTCTTTGTAGGTCTCTAATAACTTGTTTTATGAATCTTGGTGCTTCTGTATTGGTGCATATATATTTAGGATAGTTAGTTCTTCTTGTTGAATTGAACCCTTTTCCATTAAGTAATGTCCTTCTTCATCTTTTTTGATCTTTGTTGGTTTCAAGTCTGTTTGTCAGAAGCTAGGATTGCAACCGCTTCCTTTTTCTGCTTTCCATTTGCTTGGTAAAATTTCCTCCATCCATTTATTTTGAGTCCATGTGTGTCTTTGCACATAAGATGGGTCTCTTGAATACAGCATACCAGTGGGTTTTGACTCTATCCAGCTTGCCATTCCGTGTCTTTTGATTAGGGCATTTAGTCTCTTACATTTAAGGTTAATATTGTTATGTGTGAATTTGATCCTGTCATCATGATGCTAGCTGGTTATTTTGCAGACTTGTGAATGTAGTTGCTTCATAATGCCATTGGTCTCTGTGCTTCAGTGTGTTATCTTAGTGGCTGGTAATGGTTTTTTCTTTCCATATTCACTGCTTCCTTAAGGGCTTTTGCAAGGCAGGCCTGGTGGTAATGAATTCCCTCAGCATTTGCTTGTCTGAAAAAGATTTTATTTCTCCTTTGCTTATGAAGCTTAGTTTGGCCAGATATGAAATTCTGGGGTGGAAATTCTATTCTTTTAGAATGTTGACTATTGGCCCCCTATCTCTTCTGGTTTATAGGGTTTCTGCTAAGAAGTCCGCTGTTAGACTGATGGGCTTCCCTTTGTAGGTGACCTGGCCTCTCTCTCTCTCTGGCTGCCTGTAACATTTTTTTCCTTTATTTTGACCTTGGAGAATCTGATGATTATGTATCTTGGGGTTGATCTTCTCAAGAAATATTTTACTGGGGTCCTCTGGATTTCTTAAATTTGAAAGTTGGCCTGTCTTGCTAGATTGGGGAAGTTCTCTTGGACAATATCCCAAGTATGTTTTCCATCTTGGAAAGAGACCATTTTCCCTGGTCTTTTTAATCCCATAGTCCTTAGAAGATTTGTTGATTTATTTTCATTCTTTTTTCTCTAATCTTGGCATCCTGTCTTATTTCAGTAAGATAGTCTTCCAGCTCTGAAATTCTTTCCTCCACTTGATCTATTCAGCTATTGATACTTGTGATTACATTGTGAAGTTCTCGTCTTGTATTCTTCAGCTCTATCAGGTCATTTATGTTCCTCTCTAAACTGGTTATTCTGATTAACAGCTCCTGTAATGTTTTATTATTGTTCTTATCTTCTTTGCATTGTGTTAGAACATACTCCTTTAACTCAGCAAAATTCATTATTACTTACCTTCTTAAGCCTACTTCTGTCAGTTCATTCATCTCAGCCTCAGCCCAGTTCTGTGCCCCTGCTGGAGAGGTGTTGCAATCATTTGGAGGAGAAGAGGCACTCTAAATTTTTGAATTTTCAATGTTTTTGCATTGATCTTTTTTTCATCTTCATGAGCTTATGTACCTTCAATCTTTGAGGCTGCTGTCCTTTGAATGAGATTTTTGTGAAGTCTTTTTTGTTGATGTTGTTGTTGCTTTCTGTTTTTTTTTCTTTTAGCAGTCAGTCCCCTCTTCCATGGGACTGTTGCATTTTGCTGGGGGTCCACTCCAGACCCTATTAACCTATTCCCCTGGGTCTCTCCTGCACCTTGAGGTTTCACCATTGGATGCTGCAGAATATCAAAGATGGTTGCCTGCTCCTTCCTCTGGGAGCTCTGTCCCAGAGGAGCACTGACCTGATGGCCATGGGAATGCCCTTGTATAAGGTGTCTGGCAACCCCTGTTGTTAAGGGAGTCTCACCTAGTCAGGAGTCATAGAGTCAGGGACCCACTTAACAAAGCATTCTGTCTTCTCCTTGGTGGAATGGGTGCACTGCTCTGGGGATAATACCCCTTTTCTGGACTGCCCAGCCTCTTTAGAGCCAGCAGGAAGGAAAGACTAAGTCTGCTGAACTGGAGACCATGGCCATCTCTCCCCCAGGGTCTTGTTCCAGGGAGATTGGAGTTCTGTCCATAAACCCCTGTCTGGAGTTGCTGAAATTCTCATAGAAATGCCCCTACCCAGTGAGAGGGAATGAATCTGGGTCTCATCTAAAGAAGAATTTTGGCCATGATCTACCACAGCTGCTGTGCTGCACTGTGGGAAATTCCTTCCAGTCCAAACCAGTCAGTCTCCCCAACACTATCAGGGAAAAATGGCAGACTGGAGCTGCAGTGATGGTGGCCCCCTCCCCCAGTAAACTAGGTAGTAGTCTTAGGCAGTCTTCAGCCTGTTGCTGCTGGCTGCAACCTGAGTGGCCACTAAGCTTCTGCACAGCTCTGTGCTTGGGACTCAAGGCCTTGGTGGCGTGGGCTCACAAGGGGATCTCCTGATCTGAGGGTTGCACAGATATGTGGAGAAAGCATGGTTTTCTGGGCAGGTGGCACAATCACTCACCACCTCCCTTGGCTTGGGGTAGGAGCTCCCTTTGCCTTATGCACCACTTGGGTGGGCCATCACTCCACCCTGCTTCTTCTTGCTCTCTGTGGGTCTCACCAACTGCCTAGTCAGTCCCAATGAGAGAACCTGGATACCTCAGCTGAAGGTGTAGGATTCACTCAGTATTTTGTTCTTCTCTGTGGGAGCCCCCAATGGGCAGCTGCTTCTAGTTGGTCATTTTGGCCTCTTCCCCTTGGTTGCGTTCTATTAGGATTCAATTTATGAAAGTCAATACAACATACTTATTAAGTGCATAAATTTTGAAATTTGATTGCCTAATATTTAATGATAGCCCTACCATTTATTGGCTTTGTAATTTTGGGTAAGCTACTTTACCTCTTTTGCTTCCTCACCTCTAAAATGGCAGCACTCTATTGATCAAAGAGACTGACAGAAGAAGCTCATATTGAAGACAATGGAGAAATATACTCCACTATTGAGAAGAGTAGAGATATCACATTGCAAAGGAATATGGATATAAGGAATGTAATTCATTGGAAGCCATTATCATCATGATACACAATATTTTTACTTTTTTATTTTTTTGAGACAAGGTCTCACTCTGTCACTCAGGCTGGAGTACAGT
Organism: Symphalangus syndactylus; assembly: GCF_028878055.3. Taxonomy (NCBI): domain Eukaryota; kingdom Metazoa; phylum Chordata; class Mammalia; order Primates; family Hylobatidae; genus Symphalangus; species Symphalangus syndactylus. Next base: position 46,217,001 of record NC_072432.2, read on the forward strand.
GGTATAATCAATGCTCATTGCAGCCTTGAACTCCTGGGCTCAAATCATCTTCCAGCCTCAGGCCTCTGAGTAGCTGGGACCACAGTTGTATGCCACCATGGCCAGCTAATTTTTGTATTTTCTGTAGAGATGGGATTTTGCCATGTTGCCCAGGCTGGTCCCGAATTCCTAGGCTCAAGCAATCTGCCCAACTCAGCCTCCCAAAGTGCTTGGATTATAGGCATGAGACACCATATCTAGCCAAATTTAACCTTTTTAAGATAACTTATTTGGGTTATAATCTTCCATATTTCTGCTCATTAGATTAAATTTTGATTCTCTACAGGGAAAAAATGAATGTTTTCTATTAACCTGTTCTTCCCAAAGCTCTTTCTTTAGTTAAGAAAAAATTAGACTTTTAAAATAAAAATTAGTTTATTCCATCAATGGTTTAAGGTAATTTCTCTGAAAGTATCTCTCTGGAAAGATATTCATCAGAAATTTTATGATGTTTATAAGAAATGTATATTCCTGACTCCAACCTAACAATCTTCAACAGGAGGGCACAAGGCATTATTTTTACTGCTAACACAAATTTGGAGTGCTTATTTCTAGTACTAATATTAGAGAACTATGCTTTTATAAACTACTGGCCTCCCAAATTGACTGCACAAAAATGATATATATGTTTTCCTATAAGACTCAGATGCCTCTGTATTATCTATAGTATGATAAAAGTAGCTATAGTACTGGCTGAATTTTATTTCACCATCATTTATAACATTTTGACTAAGCATGTATGTCCTCTCTATTCTAACTCAGAAAGCCAGGTACATAGCTTCTCACCCCTGCCCTGGCTTTGGAGTGTAACTGATACAGTTACAAGAATAGTTTCTGTGCCTGATAATGAAGGTTCTAAGCAGCAGGAGCTGGGTAGATAGATACTCTTGGAATACAGTATATTAATTCCCACAGAGAAACCCATAAATAAAGTGCGGGGCTTGAAATGAGGATGAGGTCTTGCATACATGCAGGTAGATTTTAAGAGTCACCAGTATTTAGGCATATGGTTAACCTCTATTTTATTCACATGCTATGTATATCAAAGTCTTGCAAAGAATGTATTTCAGGCAGGAAGGAGTTAATACCCTTGGAGGAAGGATAGAATACATATCAGAGAAGATGTGTGATGGTATCAGGAAATTTTCAAGTTTCATAACTTACAGGAAATCAGCACTTATAATTTCAGCTACCTGCAGCACCTAATTAATTCATTTATAGGAGAATATCTGGAAGAGAGCATAACCTTACTTTTAGCTGAAGTCAATGTGCCTGCCCACTGTTAGTGGAACAAAAATAAATTCTAGTCCTCTCTATCTCCAAAATCTTGTGACAGTGTCTCTCTTTGGCAGACTCTAAATTAGAAGTCAGCTAGGAAGTGAGTCTGAAAAATGTGATTTCTAGAATTCCAGCCCCAGAGATACAGGAGACAAATTAGAGTTGGATACATTGCTGAGCATTAATAGATATTACCTAATTGTCTAAACCATATAATAGTGTAACAGCATATATATATGTATAATAGTATAACAGTACATATATATATCACTATATATAGTATATATATAAAATACTGTATATATACTGTTATATATATACAGTATATATTATATACTATATATTATATAGTATATAATATATACTACATAGTATATATAGTATATAATATATTATATTTTATATATATGTTATATGTCTGTTATATATACAGTATATATATACTGTATATATAACAGTACATATATATACTGTATATATAACAGTACATATAATATATACTGTATATATAACAGTACATATAATATATACTGTATATATAACAGTACATATAATATATACTGTATATATATATACAGTACATATAATATGTACTGTATATATATACAGTATATATAATATATACTGTATATATATACAGTACATATAATATATACTGTATATATATAGTATATATAATATGTACTGTATATATATAACAGTATATAATATAACAGTATATATATTATGCTGTATAATATATGTATTATACAGTATAATATATGTATTATACAGTATAATATATATATTATACTGTGGGGATAGACTATGAATATGCATTCTAAAAATCAAGTTAGTATATATGTTATACTTATATATATTATACAGTATATTATAATTATAATATATATTATACTGTATTTTATATATATATATATATATATATATATATGTTAGTATAACAATATAATAGTACTATTCTTCCTTCTCCCAGATTAAGAGACTGGGGTGATTTTTAGAATGCATATTCATAGTGTATCCCAAAGTACCAAATAATCTATTGCCAAAGAATCTCCAGTTAGGAGCTATACTGTTACATCCCAAAGTAATCTTTACTCATACTAAATTTTAAGAGCCACTGCCCTACAAGAATCAAATTCTTGCAGGTTCCAAATGAAAAACTAAATGTGGAATGAAGTCTGGAATCAAAAGTCTAATTATATATGTATTAATACATAAGTATACACTTGAATTTTCAGTGATACTTATCAAATTAATAAAATTACTACAATGACTTTAGACCTAATAGTAGATAATTTAAAAACACACTACAAAAATGTGAAAGACAATTAAATAAAGATTTTGGCATAAAGAGCAAAATGATAATTTTATAAGAGTAATTTTATAGTTTATTCTTAAAAGTTGTGATTCTTTTCATGTTTCTATAGTAAAGCAGCAATTAAGGATCTTCTTTACAGATATTTTAAGGAGTCTAAATGGGAATGACAACAAGTTTTAAAAAAACTATCTTTTATTTCTAAGGTAGATTGAATTACATTTTAATTACTTATCTTGCTTATAATGTAAATTATATTCATTGTATAATTAACATCATAAGATACATGACACAATCTAATATTTTGGTTGATTTAGGAGAAAGAAGCAGACAATATTCAGTTAAATTCTCTTAATATTAGAGTTACTTCAGATTAGGTTAGATCTGGCTTGAAAGAACTATGTCTCCAAGGAAACTTAACCTTATTCTCTTTCTCAATCTATAAATACTTTCTGGGAGTTACCTCCTTTACTCTCAGAGGCTTCTAATGACTTTATAGCAACTGGTGGAAAATTTAAACAAAGCATTTTTAGCTCATTTTTCTTCAGTCTAAAACTTCCAGTACAGGATGAACTTTTTATGAATTTATTTTTGTCCTTTTAACCCTCATCCCCACCCTATCAACACATTCACCTGATTAGTTCTTATTCTGTCTGCACTAGCCTGTAATCAGAAGTATTCTTCCTTGATCTGCTCTGTGTTCAAGCCTCTTTTGGGTCAATGCCACCTTAGCTGACATATACTCATTCTTCCAAAATTCACTATACCTTCAAGAAATAGGACAAACTTTTTCTATTTAGGGAAGAACTACAAGACTGATAACCTGACAAAGCAATTACAGTAAAACTCTATTACAAAGCACTTCCCTATTTCACAGATTCAATTATACCTTGGGTCAAACCATGACCACTGCGTACATTGTACCTCTCCCTTAATATAACAAGAAAAAAACCTATAAGATGGGTGTTATCTTCTGACATCAGCCTTATTACAGTGCCCTCTTTTATTTCATGGATTCATGTTACTGGATAAAAAATTACTTTCTATGCAATTTTCAAGGATGAGTAGATAAAATGTGTTGTCAAAAAATAATATCAGGCATCATTTTGTCTTATAATGTAACCGTACAGCATTACATATCATCCTGGTTATAAAATAGAGCTGGCAATTTAGAGTAGTGGTGAAGTATTTTATAAAGTGTGTTTATGGAAGGTGTTATAAGAAGATTAAGAAGATATAATATTAGGCGTAAGTAAAAATATTTATTCATATGACTGACTAGAGTAGATGCCTCCGATGACCCCCATTTTACGCCTTCATCATACAATTCTGGGCAAGCCTAGACTTGTGCTAAGTTTCCAACTATGAGTGCTGATCTCATCTTTAAGACTGACTTATTCGTTGGGCACAGTGCCTAGGCTCATCCTACTTTTAGGGTCTCAAGAAACTTTTTTTTTAAATCACAAGAAAAAATTAAACTTTTATGTCAGTGAAAGTGTTTAAATATATAATAGTGATACATTTTTCATTATATAAATGCTGTTATAAAATAAAAATTTTAACGTTTTTATGGGGGAAGTTACCCACAGCAGTCATCATGTGGTCCTGCTTTCTTTTCACTTTCTTCATGGTTGCCAGCTTGGCCATAACAGTAGCCAGGAAGTAGAAGACAGGTAACATTCCTGGGAACAACAGTGTGGGAGCAGAACCGAGTTGAATAACTTTGGGAGATATTTTTATGATTTTCTTGAATAAAACAGTACCTGTCTTTCCTCAATTACATCCTCAGATACTCTAAAAGCCATCTTGATGTACATTTTTCTGCATCTCTATCTTGAAGTCTAGAGTCAATTTATTTTCCAGTGAACACTAACTCTACACTTCACCACAAATTTCCATTTTTTTTGTTTTCAAAAAAAAGTTTCACTCTGTTGCCCAGGCTGGAGTGCAGTGGCACAATCTCAGCTCACTGCAATCAATATTTTAAAATATAAAAAATTCTTATAGACTTATTGTTCCAAAATATATTTTCTTTTGTAATAAAAGATTAAGCTATAATACACATGACATAAAATTCACCATTTTAATGTGTACAATTCAATGGTTTCTACAATATTCACAGAGTTGTACAATCATCACCATTATCTGATTTTTGAACATTTTCATTCCCTCAAAAAAAAAAAAAAAAAGAAATTTCACACCCTATTTCTTCTTTTCCCCAGTCCCTGGTAAACATGAATCTACTTCCTGTCTACATGGTTTGGACTATTCTGAGCACTTCATATAAATGAGATCATACAACAGGCCGTATTTTGTGACTGATTTCTTTCTCTTAACATAATATTTTTAAAGTTCATCCATGTTGTAGCATGTATTAGTACATTGTTCCTTTTTATGGTCAAATAATATTCTACTGTATGAATGCATTACTTTTGTTAATACATTCATTCGTTAATGAATACTTGAATGGCTTCCACTTTTAAGCTATTAGGAACAATAGTGCTGTGGACATTTGTGTAGACATTTTTGTGCAGACATATGTTTTCGGCTTTCTTGAGTTTTTACTTAGGAATGGAATTGCTAAGGCATATGGTTACTCTATGTTTAACTTTTTGAGGAACTTTCAAATTGTCTTCAAAAGTAGCTTTACATTTTCACATTCCCACCAGAAATTTTTGAATGTTCCAGTTTTTCCACATCCTTGTCAACAATTGTTGTCTGTCTTTTATTTTAGCCATTCTCATAGGTGTAAAGTGGTATCATATTGTGGTTTTGATTAGCATTTCCCTAATGACTAATTATGTTGAGCATTTTTCATATACATATTAGTCATTTGTATATTATATTTGAAGAAATATCCATTCAAATCCTTCCTGTTTTTAATTGGATTGTCATTTTCTTTTTGTGCTCTAACAGTTCTTTACATATTCTGCATTCGCTAGACTTACATACGATTACAAACATTTTCTCTCATATTGTGAGTTGTCTTTTCATTTTCTTGATGTTCTTTGAATCACAAATATATTTTCTTATTTTAATGAAATTTATTTTAACTGCTTCTTTCTTTTCTCAATTGTGTTTTAGTGTAAGATCTAAGAAACTATTGCCAACTCAAGTTCATAAACATTTATTCCTATATTTTTTCTAAGACTTCCATCTTTTCAGTTCTAATATGTAGGTCTATTATCCATTTAAAGTTAATTTTTGTACATGGTGTGAGGTATGTGTCTAGCTATCCCAGCATGATTTGCTGAAATGGCTATTAAGTTCCCCATTGAATTGTCTTCGTAATGCTAAAATCAATTGAAAATAATAGAGGAGTTTATTTCTGGACACTCAATTCCATTCCATTTATCTACTTGTCTATCATTTTGCCAGTACCACATTTCTGGATCAATGTAGATTCACAGTAAGTTTTGAAATCAAGAAATGTGAGCCTTCAAATTTGGTTTTTCTTTTTCCAAATTGGTTCTGGGTTGATATGGTTTGGCTGTGTCCCCACCCAAATGTCGTCTTGAATTGTAGTTCCTACAATTCCCACATGTTGTGAGGGGGACCTGGTGGGAGGTAATTCAATCATGGGGGTGGATCTTTCCCATGCTGTTCTTGTGATAGTGAATAAGTCTCACAAGATATGATGGCTTTATAAAGGGGAGTTTCCCTGCACAAGTTCTCTTCTCTTTTCTGCCACCATTTGAGACATGCCTTTCATCTTCCCCCATGATTGTGAGGCTACCCCAGCCAGGTGGAACTGTGAGTCCATTAAACCTCTTTCTTTTGTAAATTGCCCAGCCTTGGGTATATCTTTATCAGCAGTGTGAAAATGAACTAACACATGGGTGTTCTGTGTCATTTGCATTTTTATATGAATTTTAAGATCACCTTTTGTTTTTGTTTTTTGAGACAGATTCTGACTCTGCTGCCCAGGCAGGAGTGCTGTGGTGTGATCTTGGCTCACTGCAACTTCTGCTGCCTAGGTTCAAGTGATTCTCCTGCCTCAGTCTCTTGAGTAGCTAGGATTATAGGCACCCGCCTCCACACCTGGCTAATTTTTGTATTTTTAGTAGAGACAAAGTTTCACAATGTTGGCCAGGCTGGTCTTGAATTCCTGACCTCAAGTGATCCACCAACCTTTGCCTCCAAAAGTGCTGGAATTATGGGCATGAACCACTGCACCTGGCCCAGATCAGCTTCTTAGTTTGTGCAAGAAAGATATCTGGTATTTTGATTGGGATTATGTTAAATCTGCAGATTAATTTGAGGAATTTTGTCTCAATATAATAAACTCCTTTCTACAAATATGGGATTTTTTACATTTATTTAGCATTTCTTGAATTTCTTTTGCCATGTTTTATAATTTTAAGTGTATAAATCTTCCACTTCCTTTGTAATATTTATTCCTGTTTTATTCTTATTGTTACTATCATCATTTTATTAGTTTCATTTTCAGATTGTTCATTGCTTGTGTATAAAAATAAATTGATTTTTGTTGACTAGTCTTATATACAGCAACTTGGCTAAACTCATTTATTAGCTCTATAGTTTTATAAACTGATTCTTTAAAATTCTTTATATATAAGCCTAAGCCATAGGCAAGTACTTTCTATTTCTTTTTTTTTGCCTAAATTGCTAGGACCCCTATTTTAGCATTGAATAAAAGTGGTGAGAATAACATCCTTCTTGTATTTGTCCTGATTTTAGGTAAAAGCTTTCAGTCTTTCACCATTAAGTGTGATATTAACTACAGATTTTTTTGTTGCTACTCTTTATCAGATTTAAGAAATTCCCTCCTGTTCCTACTTGTTAGATAGTTTAAAATTAGAAGGATATTGGATTTTGTCAATGCTTTTTCTTTTTTTTCTTTTGAGATGGAGTCTTGGTCTGTTGCCCAGGCTGGAGTGCAGTGGCGTGATCTCAGCTCACTGGAAGCTCTGCCTCCCGGGTTCATGCCATACTCCTGCCTCAGCCTCCCGAATAGCTGGGACTACAGGCACACGCCACCATGCCCGGCTAATTGTTTTTTGTATTTTTAGTAGAGATGGGGTTTCACTGTGTTAGCCAGGATGGTCTCGATCTCCTGACCTCGTGATCCACCTGCCTCAGGCTCCCAAAGTGCTGGGATTACAGGCATGAGCCACCGCACCCGGCCCCTTTTTCTACATATATTCTGACCTACTGGTTATTTAAGAATTTATTGTTTAATTTTCACCTATTTATAAAATGCCCACATTTCTTTCTAGTATAGACTACTAATTTAATTCCATGGTGGTTAGAAATTATAATTTGGGTCGTCTAAATCTTTTAAAATTTATTGACACTTATTTTATAGTCTAACATATGATTTGGTCTATTCTGATAAATATTTCATGCACGCTTCAGGATAATGTATATTCAGCTTTTGTTGTATAGATTGTCCCATAGTTGTCTAAGACTACTTGATTTTTTCATGTTCTGTCTTCTATTTTTGTGTTCATCTTCTGTCTAGTTGTTCTATTATTTTAAATAGGATATTAAGTCTCCAGTTATTATTGTTGACTTGTTATTTTCTCTTCAATTATGTCAGCCTTTGCTTGATGTATTTTAGAGTGGTGTTTTAGGTGCATACATGTTTATAGTTGTTACATGTTTTTGATGGTTGAACACTTTCATTATCATAAAATGCTCTTCTTTGTCTCAGTTATACTTTTTGTTTTAAAGTCTATTTTGTTTGATAATAATATAGCAGCTGCATATCTTTGTATTATGTATTTATTTCCTTCCTTTTACTTTCAATCTATGTATGTCTTTGACTCTAAAGTACATCACTTGCTGACGATATAGAGTTGGATCATGTTTTCTAATGACTTCTGCCACTCTGCCATGTGAGGTTTTTTTTTTGAGTGTTTAATCTGTTTAAGTTAAATTTAAGTAGTGATAAAGTATAAAACTTAAATTTGATATTTTTGTTCAGTTATTTCTTTTTTAGTGCCTCTTTTGTGCAAAATACATATTTTCTATAGTGTTACTTTACTTCCCTTTTGTTTTCTTTACAATGTGCTTAAAGTTATTTTCTTGGGAGATTCCCTGAGGATTACAGATGACATCTTAACTAAAACAATGTGGTTTCCATGAAGGCCAGCAATTTATATAGTATAAAAAACTTTGTCATAATATAGCTCCATTCCCCACTTCTTTGTCCTGTTTTCATACAAATGAACATCTTTATATATTATAAACCCATCAACACAGTTTTGTTTATTCAGAAACAAATTATTACAAAGAAAAATAAATTTATAAAGTATTTCATATTTATCTGCACAACAGTGTTCTTTATTTCTTCCTGTGGATTTGAATTGCTCTTTGATAGCTTTTGCTAAGGAATTTACTTTAGTATTTCTTATAGGACAAGTTTCCTAGTGATAAAGTCTGTTTTTTGTTTATTTAGTTAATGTCTCATTAAAATTAAAAGAATAGTTTTTCTGACTACAGACTTCTTCGTTGAAATTGTTTTTCCCCCTACTACTTTGAATATATTGTCCCACAGATATTTGTCCTCCTTTGTCTGATAAAGAATCAGCTTTTAATCTTTTTGAGTATTCCTCATATATGATGAGTTGCTAAACTCTTGCTGATTTCAAAATCTTTGTCTTTTATCAGTTTCACGATGATGTGTCTGGGTGTAGATCGCTCAGGTTTATTGTTCTAAATTAATTGACTTCTCGGATGAACAGATTCATATCTTCATTAAATATGAAAATATTTTTAAAAATAAAAATATTTTTTTAAATATTATTTCTGTCCCTTTCTCACTCACTTCTTGAGACTTCAATTATGTACATGTTAATATGCTTGATGGTATATCATAGGATTCTGATGCTCTGTTCATTTTTCTTTATTCTTTTTCTTCCCCCGCTCCTCAGACTGGATAATCTCAACTGACCAGCCTTCAAGTTCAATGATTATTTTTTTTAAGAAAAAAATAAGTTCAAATCTGCTGTTTATCCTCTCTAGTGAATTTTTAAAATTTCAGTCATAGTACGTTTTAATTATAGAATTATTTTGTGTTATCTTTTAAGAATTCATTTCTATTAATTACTATTCCCTATTTTGTGAGACATGTTTCCTTCATTTTTTCATTCACTCTTTAGGCATGGTTTCTTTTAGCTGTTTGAACATATTTATAGAATGAAGTTAAACTCTGACTACTAAGTCTAATGTCTGAGCTTTCTTAGAGAGAGCTTCTATTGACTCCTTTTTCCCTCATGCATGAGCCCGTCACTTTTTTGTTGTTTTTTGTTGTGGATATGTTATAACGTTTTCTTAAAAAGTAGACATTGTATATAATATAAGGCAACTGTGCAAATCAGATATTGCCCTTCCCTAGGGTTTCATGTGAAAATCAGATATTCCCCTTCCCTGGGGTTTCATGTGATTGTTGACTGTTGTATTGTTTTATTGTGCTTCTATTTTTTATTTTGTGATTTTTCTGTACTAATTCTATAAAGTTTATATTGTTTGTCTTGTGGGGACACTGAAGTCTCTGCTTTGTTAGTTTCATTGTCAGCTAATATTTGAAAAGAGATTTTCTTAAGTACCTTGAACCAATAAGTCACCCAGTCTTAGCTTTAGTGGAAGGGCTCTGTGCTTGTATTGGGTTTTGCTTTTGATGCTCTGACAGGTAGTTTACAAATCTGCCTTTGCTTTCACTTCCTCCTTGTCAGATTCTCAATGTTTGAGCCGAGAGTTTAAACCTTTTTTGGTCTTTCCTTGGCATGTACACAGTCCTGCATGTGAGTATTTTCTTCTTGATTTCCAAGAATATGTTACAGCTTTCAAAGGCCTGTATTAACTCCCTTACTTTTACGTTTTTTTGTTAGCCTCTGTATTAGTCTGTTCTCATGCTGCTAATAAAGATATACCGGAGACTAGGTAATTTATAAAGGAAAGAGGTTTAATGGACTCACAGATACACATGCCTGGGGGGCCTCACAGTCTTGGTAGAAGACTAAGGAAGAGCAAACGGACATCTTACATGGCAGCTGGCAAGAGAGCTTGTGCAGGGGAACTGCCCTTTATAAAACCACCAGATCTCATGAGACTTATTCACTGTCACCAGAATAGCTTGGGAAAGACCGGCCTCATAATTCAATTACCTCTCACTGGGTCCCTCCCATGACATGTGAGAATTATGAGAACTACAATTCAAGATGAGATTTGGGTGGGGACACAGCCAAACCATATCAGCTTCTTCTTACTCCCAGTTATTGTCATCTCAGGCAGGTGAGATTTAAACTGTCAGGGATTGTTTCAGACAAAGTCCCATGGCAAGGGCCTTTTGCCCAGACCAAGATCTGAATTAAGTAAAATAAAGACAAATCCTAAGAATTGAGCTTTTGGGGAATAGTACAAACAGGTATATAGTGACAATTCTCTGGTGTTTAGATTTACAGAGAGTTCCAAACTCATTTCTCCTCACCCCTAGTGGTGACTAGGCCGCTGGATTTCATAGCTTCTACTAGCCAGTCTATTAATTTTCAAGGCTTCTGTGCAGCCAGGGCCAAGGGATGGGCATAGGGCCTTTTGTATATAACCCCTCAAACCTCACTCTTCTTACTGAGATTCCATATTTCTTTCTTGAATAATGTTTCCTTAGATTGTTCCATGACTTTGATCGATTTCCAGAGTTAAGAAAAAGTTGATTTGGAGGATTTTGCCAATATTCCTTATGCTTTTATGGAGGAGCAGCTTTCCAGAGTTCTTGCTCTTTCTAAAGGGCTGCCTCTACAAATATATTTTCGGTCTGCATGGCTGATGTTTTCCTCAATATGCTTAGTACTCAAGTTCTTAAGTAAACAAATACCTAAAGACGGAGATATCCAAATCAAATACACCACATGATTCTGGCTTGCTAAATTTAAAGGTAAATTTGCACTGGCTGTGATTTTAACAGGAGGCTCCTTTTTTTTTTTCATTCTGGAACAAAATGAATGTATATCACATTTTGTGAAAACAAAATGAACAGCATGTTTCTTAGTTTGAATTGTACCTTAAATTTCTTTCTAGATCTGGAACTTGTTCAGAACATTTCTTCACAGTTTAATTTCCACTTTCCTCAATAAAAGAAAATAGAAGAATGATGTGCACTCTGTCATGAACAAATGTTGTAGCTGAACTCTTATATGTAAACTGATACATAACACTGTGGGTTATATATTTTCTTTATGTAACTACCACATTACAGAACTTCCAGATGCTCCTGCTTATAAAATGTCTGCATCTAAACATTATCTTCTTAGCTTCTATCTGGAAAAAACAGCCTATATGTTCTACATAAAAGTAAACTGTTACAATGCCTCTTAACCAAGATGTACTGCTATATATCTCTTTGACACCATGTTTTATCTTTTTCAAGTACCAAATTAAAAGAAAAAGTCCTACATTATTTACAAAGAAAGATACAAAAATTTACTTTTCTGAACTTATGTGATTCTAATTATAAGGTAGTGAATAATATTCTAATGATAGATTATCACTCTTCTTAATGACAAAACAATTACTTCATAATTTTTAGGTAATGAATGGCAGAGTTACACATTTCCACAATCCTCTCCTTTTTAGTTTTCAGGTTTTATTTATATTTTTTCTCTTGCAAGTATCAGCCACTTGAATACTATTTATTCCCTAACTACCAGATATCAGTTGGAAGCTCTTTGAAGAAAGAGATTATATTGTATTCATTTTACTTTGCCTAGTTTCTATAATTCTGCCAGTATAAAAAAACAGATAAAATTATTAATATTTGATCATTTTGCTTTTCAAAAATGGAATATCAGGTGGTTCAACTTAATATACTTATGTCTGGGATGAGTAAAATATCAGAAAACCATTCATAGAACAGTAGGACTTTGACCCCATTTCAGGATTTATTTTGGAAACAGTGAATTTGTTAATCACCACATTAAATATTAGATAAATAATTCTTAATGTCTAATGTGAAATGTTCTATTCTATTATTTTCCTCCTGACTTTAATTATGATCGATAAAACTTGTTCATCTCTAGAAAGATATAACATTGAGTCAAACTACAGACATCAGTTAAGATGACTTTTGCTGGAAGAAATTAAAATATTGACTCATTCTGGATTAAAGACTAAAGACTTTTTAGCTTGCAAGTAGGAATCCATAGGATTACAGGACTCAGGATCAGCATATTTAAGTGGTTCCATTTTACTGTGCTACTCTTACATATGTTCTTTTTGTTTGCTGTCTTCAGATCTTACACCATGAGGTCCAGAACACAATGGAGGTCATGTTTCATATTTGCTTTCTCTTGAGTGTGAGCATCTCTAAAAAATCCTAGCCTATTTATGTATAAATTTACATTAGTCCAGAAGATGGATTTTGTAAGCTTCCTCGGAAGTTCAAGGGATGCATGGGTACAAGCTTAAACACTGAAACAGTATTTGGGTTTCATGAGGTGAATTAAAAAGACAGATTTGATTCCTGGGCAGAAAATATTTTTTCCCCAGTATAACATAGATTTTCTTTAAAAAGATCTTCTTGGAAAAAAACAGAAATTTCTGTTAGCTGGTAAAACAGAAGTAGGAGTAAAGTAAAAGAGCCATTCAATATTTCCATTTAGAGCTGACATATTGAGTAATGTTTTCTACCAGTCTTACTACCACCCTAGTAGTATAGATCCAGCCAATTTACAGAATAATAATCATGTTCTACATGCCAAATAATTATCGACTATTCTGCTGGTCTTGGAACATCCTCAGTAATCTATTTTATTTTGATAACTTATATGGTAAAATTTCTTTTCTCACTTTCTTAAATTTTGCTGAGCTTTTCCACATGTTAGCAAATTTACTTTTTTCTTAACTAAGCATAATGGTTTCCAATACTGAATATGGCAAAAATTCAATACTTTTAGCTCTATTTCAAATAATGTAAAAATCATGTTTATTTATTACTCTGTAATTCTGTTTAATTCTGTCATATTTACCAAAAAGTCCTGCATTCTTTTTGAGTCTTCTCATATGAGACATTTATATAGTATTTTTACAAAATGTTTTTGATTTTTCAAAATGGTCTTAAATATCTCATCAGATTTATTCCCAAGTGCCTTATAATTTTTATCATATTATGAATAGATATTTCTACTTTTATTTTTATTTATTTTCTAATTTTTTATTTTGGTCAAATTTTTAAAATGTTGGTTGTCATCTGTATATCTAGTGCTATGGATCAAATATTTATGTTCCCCCAACTTTCATATGTTAAAATCCTCTCCCTCAAGATAGTAGTATTCATAGGTGGGGCTCTTCAGTAGGTGATTAGATCATGAAGGCAGAGCTCTTATGAATGGGATTTGCGCCCTTACAAAGTAGGCCCAAGGGAGCTTATATCCCAATTCTACTATGTGAGGACACAATGAGAAGGAACAATCTATGAATTAGGAAGTGTGCCTTCACCAGATACTGATTCTGCTAGTTACTTGGTCTTGGACTTCCCAACATCTAGAATTGTAAGAGATATATTTCTGTTGTTTGTCAGCTACCCAGTTCATGATATCTTATTGTAGCAATCCAGGTAGACTAAGACACCTAGATAGCTCGTGGACTTTTAAAGAATTTCAGTAATTTGTCTATATATTTTCTTGGAACTTTCCTGTCTTCAAATAATCACTATGACTCCTTTGAAAGCCACATAGTGATATCCGTTTTCTCATCTTAGTAAATTGGCTAGGATTCCTGGTAAAAAGTCAAATAGAAGTAATTGTAATAGGCACCTCCTTCCCTCTTCTCCTTTCATGATTAGGTACGATGTTTAATGTGGGTTTTTTTGAAAGAGCATTTTCAGGTTAGAGAAAGCAGATTTGCATGAATTGTTTTTTAGAATTGATTATTGATTTTTAATTAAAATACTATTTTTAGATATTGAAGTAATTATGCAAATATCCTCTTTAGGCTATTAATGTAACAAATCACAGCAAGTTTTTCTGGCATTGTTCAGTTAAAGCAGTATAGTATAGTCATAATAAAAAAGTCCTTGGAGTCAAATTTTGGGAATTTAAAATCATGTTAATTTGTTAACTAGTATGAATAAACTCTCTGTGCCTTATAGTCCTTATTTGTAGATAAATTGATGCTAATGGTTCGTAGCTACTTTTGAGAGATAACTGAACATATATATATGCAAAGCATTTAGAATAGTGTCAGCTGGGCACGGTGGCTCATGCCTGTAATCCAGCACTTTGGGAGGCCAAGGTGGGCGGTTCTCCTGAGGTCAGGAGTTCAAGACCAGCCTGGCCAACATGGAGAAACCCTGTCTCTACTAAAAATACAAAATTAGCCAAGCGTGGTGGCGCATGCCTGTAATCCCAGCTACTCAGGAGGCTGAGGCAGGAGAATCGCTTGAACCCGGGAGGCGGAGGCTGTGGTGAGCTGAGATTGCTCCATTGCACTCCAACCTGGGCAACAAGAGTGAAATTCTGTCTCAAAAAAAAAAAAAAAAGAATAGTATCTAGAATATGCAGTGTAGAATATAGTGTTTTTGAAAATATATACTAGTAAATAATATATACAGTATGTATTTATAAACATATGAATGTGTAATTGTTAGAAAATAAGAAACGTACATAGCAGAATTGTCTACTTTTATATTCCTTTCTTTTATATTCCAGACCAGTGATTGTGGTTTTATACTTAAATTTCTGGAGTACTATTATTTGATTATCATAAGTTTTAAATATATTGCTAAATTTTGTTTGATAATATTTTCTTTAGAAATTTTGTATTCAGTTTATAAATGTCATTCACAATAATTTCTGATTAGAATTCATTTAAAAACAAAACAAAACTCTTAGCCAATTAGAAATAGAAAAAAACTCCTGACACTGATAAAATACATCTATAAAAACCTGATAATCATGCATAGTTGTGAAATGTTGAAAGATTTTCTTCTGAGTTCAGAAAGAGACATGGTATGCCTGCTACCATCATATCTATCATTGTACTGGGAGTATTAGCCTAAGTCCTAGATGGGATAAAACTGAGGCATACGTTTTTACTCTAAGAACTTCCCCATGGAATTAAACATCAGTTACCCATAGTGTGAGGTGGTTTGGTAATATATCCTTTATTGGCTGTCTTTGCTTCTCCATATTAGTTTCCCATTCCCCCTTTTGTGCATCCTGCATTTTCCAAATAAACTATTGCCCATGATCCTTTTTCTCAGAACCTGCTTCTAGTGTTCTAGGACGCATATTCTCAGGATGGGGTTCTGAAGTATATGTGGTCTCAGACAAGGCTGCAACAAGAACCTATTAACTGGTGGTATATGTATTTGTAATAATCCCTTGCATGGACCATCATTACACCTCTGATGAACTGGAATGGCATACAGGTGGAAAACACTGGCTTATGCCACTGTATGAGTTACATGACAGCACTAATTATTGAAACAAATGTGGATTTGGATATTTTCTGTTCAGTGCTATCAATACAATGATAGAAGAAAATGACGAGCAAATTCTAACTACCAACTAAATGTTCATCATGAAGTCCAGAAGAATTCTATGGGAAAATGAAAGAGACTTTCATCTCCTATGGCTAGAGAAAAAAATTGTATTAAAAATCATGCCCAGGACTTGAATGGGAAAACATTGTAGTAACCAGACAAATGCTAATAAAGCACAATATCTGTTATGACACCTTGAAAAATTGTCACCTATATTTCAAGCTAAAATATATAGTTTGGACCAATGGCCATTTCGTGGCACTATATTCCTAATAAGTAGAATACACTTGCCTGGGAACTGCAGGTTGGAAATAAGACTTGCCTCTAATCAGAACTCCCATCACCTACTTGGGAATTTGTGTTTCTATGTGCACTGCTTTACACTCTGCTGCAATAATTAAATTTATTCTTAAAGTGTGGAAGTGGTGGATTGGAGAGAAGAAGTATGCATTTATCAAGGTACACTGTTAAGGATCCACTTATCCTAACCCTTAGTGAGGGTTATGACTGTTGCTTTATCATGTTATACTCCTCTTAACAGAAGACAAAGACATATGAAAAATAGTTCTTTAAGTTTTTAATATATACATTTATCAATGCTGTCATGAATGCCAACACAAGGATTCTGAAACAGGGTAGATTATTATTACTATATGTAAGTAATATGTAAGTAATAATATTATTATCTGTATACAGTAAAGGGAGGTTGGGTTTCATTTGCCCCAATTATTATCCCTGGAGTGATGTGAGGGAACCTAATATAGCTTGGCTGTGTCCCCACACAAATCTCACCTTGAATTGTAGCTCCTATAATTCCCACATGTTGTGGGAGGGACTCGGTGGGAAGTAATTGAATAACGGGGTTAGGTCTTTTTCGTGCTGGTCTCATGATAGTGAATAAGTCTCAGGAGATCTGATGGTTTTATAAAGAGGAGTTCCCCTGCATATGCTCTCTTGCCTGCTGCCATGTAAGATGTGCCTTCGCTACTCTTTTGCCTTCTGCCACAATGTGAGTCCACCTCAGCCATGTGGAACTGTGAGTCCATTAATTGACACTTAAAAAAAAATTACTTAGTCTCAGGTATGTCTTTATTAGCAGAGTAAGAACAGACTAATATGGAACTGGATACCATTCTATATGTAACAGGATCTACTGTAGGTGAAGATTATGGAAAAATTAAATTAGCGCATGCATGTAGCAGAAAGAGGCAAATGACCCTCATTGCCTTCTTAGAGTCTCTTCAGAATATAATGGGAAGTATCCTGGATCTTCATGCATTGGAATTTAAATAAATGTCTCTGGGGGAAGATAAGACTTGTCTCTCCAGCTTTGTAGCTCAAGAGATGTCTCCATACCTCAGGGAGATATGTGGGTCTAATAGTATATGAGGTGCAATGCAGCAAATTCTAATGCCCATCCATATCCAATCAATAATTCCAGAACATTTTCAGCTGATAGTACTTGCATCTCTCTGACTGAATGCTTTTTGCTTTTTTCTAAAGACCTAAAGGCTACTTTGCATAGGCAATAGGTCAAAATATCAGAATAATTAACACTCCTTGAGAGCATAACTATGCCATGATTAAAGGAATTTGAAATAAAAATTCATTTGTTCTGCCTTTGGTGAGACAGAATGTTTTTAACTTCACTTCCAAGAGTTTTTCTGTGGAATTACATATATATATATATATATATATATATATATATATATATATATATATAATTATCCTAATAGATAGTGCTGCCAGAGTGACAGCCAGTTGCCTTGTTCCACTGAACTCTGTGGTAAAGTTTAATAGGCCATGATCTTTTTAGATAGTTGGACTGCTTCCCTCCTTCCCTGTCTGACCTGTTCATCTCCCTCACTTGTGCCTGTTGGGATAACCAACCAAAGAAACCACAAACTCCTAATTTCTCATTTCAGGCTCTGACTTGGGGAGAAGCTCTAGGACATCTTGTAGTTTTCTTATCTGATAATACTTTTATACTGTCTTAGTTTGAGGGTGATGCAGGCCCCAGAAAATAAATAGAAAGCATTTATTTACATTTTCTCTGGAAGACTTTATATTGGATGGGTATTATTTATTCTTAAACATTCGAAGTATTTACAGGTGAAGCCTTCTGGGACTTTTAAAATAATGTACTCAATTTCTTTATTTTCTGAATGTATTAATTCTTCTCAAGTAAGCTTGTATAAGTCACCCTTCTCAAGAATGGGTTCATTTTCTTTTAAGTTTTGGCACCTAATTTCTTTTCTTCAATGTATGTTGAATCTGCCATTTACATACTGATATTTATAATTTGTGTTTTTGGGTCTTTTTTCTTAATTATTTTGGCCTGGGTTTATTAAGTATATTAAAGATCTAAAGAAACAAATTTTGGATTGTCAATAACCATGAAAGATCCGAGATTTTACTCAACTTGCAATCTAACAAATTAGCTCAAAGTTTCACTGAAACAGATAGAAAGCAAAAGTCTCCTGGGTTACAGAAAAAGGATGTTTTATTACTCATAATGATAGCAGTAGTCATGTTCTCAACATTTGCCCCTGCTTCTCCTAAGTGTCATGAAGGTAATTGCTAAAGAAGTCATGCTTTTCAGGAGAGAATCACTGAGCTTAGGGAACACATATATTTTATAATGGATAGTAAGCATGCTTGCCCTTTGCTCCAGAGGGCAGCACTGTTTGATGTATAAAGATAGTCTTTTTGGCTTGAAAAGTTAAAGGTCAACCAACTATAGTTGGTACCATGGCTATAATTGACGCTTTTTTTTAATCCTTAAAAACGATTTTTTAAACTTTTATTTTAATTTCAGAGGCACATACACACGTATAGGTTTGATACATAGGTAAACTTGTGTTATGGGGGATTGTAACTGACACTTATCTCCCTCCTTCATTTTCTTTTTAAAAATCTCTCCTCCAACTTAGCTAATGCTTCTGTATGTTTAGATGGTTTGCCTGGTGTATGGTTCAAACTCTCATCTGTAAAGGATCTGTGATCTTACACCACTCCCTTAGAAATATGTGCTTTCTGTACTCACCCATTTTCATTTAAAACTGGGGATGGGAAAAAAATACAAAACACCTAGTATACAATTGAAATGCCAAATTGACAAGGAACATTCCTCCTTGTCCCCATTATGCAGCATAAGAGCCCTATTTCTTCATAATTATCAAGATCAATTATACCTGCCAAAAAGGTAATCTTTTTCTCTACCGGCTGGTCAACTGTCACACAGAGCCCAAATTATCTAGTTTGTAGCTGTAATTTTAAGTTTAATGGGACACTAACTGTGTCTTCTTGTGGAAACATTCTTCTTTTAGGAAATGAAGACATCTAAACACTCAGAACCTAAAGTTGTTGAGACAATAAACACGTATTTCCTAAGTGTGTTACTAGGAATGACAGTAAGGAGTACTGTATTTGTCCATTTTCATACTGTCATGAAGAAATGCCTAAGACTGGATAATTTACAAAGAAAATGAGGTTTAATGGACTCAGTTCCACACGGCTAGGGAGGCCTCACAATCATGGAGGAAGGTGAAGGAGAAGCAAAGACACATCTTACATGGTGTCAGGCAAGAGAGTGTGTGCAGTGGAACTGCCCTTTAAAACCATCAGATTTTATGAGAATTAATCACTATCATGAGATTGGCATGGAAAACCCACCCCATTATTCAATTATCTCCCACTGGTTCCCTCCCACAACATATGGAGTTTATGGGAGCTATAATTCAAGATGAGATTTGGGTGAGGACACAGCAATTTCAAGTATCATCTCTGTTTTTACCTCTACATTTTTCAACTCCTGTCCTTTACTCATTAATGACAGAGCACCATAAAATAGGCATTGATTAAAGTGTATATGGACTGAGGAGAGTAGAGAAAGGGGGCCAAATGGAACACTCTAGCAATAGTGTCCCTGCAGAATCACCAAATTCAACAACTATTCATGCAACAAAACATCTTCATAAGAACCAAAAAAAATCAGGTGAGTAATCACAGTAACTGGTTTTAAAATAATAGCAAGGAAAGTCACTTTACAGGAGGTGGGGAGGACAGCCTTGCATTGTCTACACCACTCCTACAAACCCAGGCAGTGCAGCAAGAGGACAGTTTGCATGCTTGGAGGAGGGACAGTGAAGTGCGTTTGAGACTTTGCATTGGAAGTCAGTTCTGCCCTCTCACAGTCAAATACAACACAAGGCAGAATTCTGCTGCTGCCCATGGAGGGAAAATTTAGACAGCCCTAAGCCAGAGTGAAATACTTTGCCTCAGTGGAAGGAACATGAGTTTTGGTTTGCTTCACTATCAGCAGACTGAAATGGCCAGAGAATCCTAAATAAATTTGAATGAGAGACAGGCCGCAGGGACTATAGTCCTTGGGCAAGCCCTGGTGCTGCACTGAACTTGGTTGCGGAGGACTTAGAGTGCAACCCAGTGCAACAACAGCTCTGCAGCTGACCATGAGAGTACCTATGTCACCCCTACCCCAACTCCAGGCAGTGCAGCTTGGGGAAAGACTCTTTTCACTTGGGGAAAGGAGAGGGATGAGTACAAAGGACTTTGTCTTGCAACCTGGGTACCAACTCAGCCACAGTAAAACAAAGCACCAAGCAGATTTCTGAAGCCTCTAATTCCAGGCTTTTGCTTCTAAATGACATTTCTAAACCTACCCTGGGCCAGAAGGAAATCTCCTCTCCTGATGAGACAGACTTAGTCCTGGCAGAATTCACCAACTTCTGACTAAAGTGCTTTGACCTTAAGTAAACATCAGCACTAGCCAGGCAGTAGTGCCTGTGGGCTGTAGGTAAACCCCAGTACTATCCTTGCCTGAAAGGCTGTTGGTCTTTCAGATCCAGTGTAGTCCTAGCTGTGGTGGCCATGAGAGTTCCCATGTCACCTCTCCCCCAATGCAAAAAGGAACTCCTCCTGATTGGGGGAAAGAAAGAGAAGAAAATGAGACACTTTTGCCGGTAACCAAGGGAATTCTCCCTTACTGTCTCCAAGTCCACCAAGGCTGTATATCTAGGAGTCTTCAAGAGTCACAGCATTCCTGGGCTTATGGAGCCACATTGTGCTGAAAGGACTCAATGACCACAGGGTTAGGTCATAACACTCAATACCCTTTTTAATTCTTGGAAAGCCCACTCAAGAAAGACATACAACAAATCCCAACTGAGAAGATTAGAATAAATACCTAGCTTTCAATGCCCAGACATTAACGAACAACTACAAGTATCAAGAATATTCAAGAAAACATGACCTCACCAAATAGACTAAATAAGGTACCAGTGACCAATTCTGGAGTGGTAGATATATGTGACCTCTCAGACAAAAAGTTCAAAATAGCTGTCTTGAGGAAGCTCAGTGAACTTCAAAAGAGCACAGAAAAGGAGTTCAGAATTCTGTCAGAGAAATTCAATAGATATTTGAAATTTAAAAGATCAAGCCAAAATTCTGGTGCTGAAAAATTTAGTTGACAAACTGAAAACTGTATCAGAGCCTCTTGACTATATAATTGATCAAGCAGAAGGAAAAAATAGTGAGCTAGAAGATGATCTATATAAAAATACAGTCAGAGGAAAACAAAGAAAAAAGAATGAGAAAGAATGCTGGATGCCTACAAGAAGGTACCAGGAGGTAAAAGAAAATCAAGCAGATTCAACCCAAGTATTACTACCTCAAGCTATATAATAATCAAACTCTCAAAGGCCAAGAATGAGGAAAGTATCCAAAAAGAAGCATATAACATATAAGAGCTCTGATATGTCTGTAGCAGACTACTTAGTGGAAACTTTACAGGCCACAAGGGGATAGGATGGCATATTCAAAGTGCTGAAGGAACTAACTTTCAACTTCGGAAAGTGTATACAGCGAAATTCTCATTCGAACATGAAGGAGAAATAAAGACTTTCCCCCCAAAAAAAGAAAACCAAAGGAATTTTAGTAACATCAGTTTTGTCTTACAGGAAATGCTAGAGAGTTCTTTAACACGAAAGAAGCAAATGGTAGTGAACAGTAAGAAATCATCTGAAGGTAAATAACTTACTGGTGAATGTAACTACACAGACAAAGAATACTCTAACACTGAAATTGTGTGTAAACCACTCATATCTTTAGTAGAAAGGCTAAGACAAATCTATCAACTACAACAATTTGTAAAGAGATAGACAATATAAAAAGATAAAAACAGAGAAAAAAATCAAAAAGCAGAAGAAGTGTAGAGTTTGTTAATATTCTTTCTGCTTGCTTTTTTTTATCTTTGTGATTTGAGTTGTCATCAGTTTAAAATAATTGGTTATAAAATGTTAGTTCTGAACCCATGATAACCACAAAGCAAAAACCTATAAGAAATATGCAAAAAATAAAAAGCAAGAAATTAAATAATAATACCAGGGAAAATAACTTACACACAGAGGAAGACAGCAACGAAGGAAGGAAGGAAGGAAAAACAAACCAACCAATCAGAAAACAATTAACAAAATGGCAGTAGTAAGTCATTGTATATCAATAATAACATTAAATGTAAGTTAACAAAATTCTCCTATCAAGAGACATTGAATGGTTGAATGAATTTGTAAAAATCCAAGTATATGTTGTTTACAAGAAAATCACTTCACCTATAAAGACACATATTACTGAAAATGAAGGCATTGAAAAAGATAACCTTGGCAAAGAAAACCAAAAAAGAATAGGAGTGGCTATACTTATATCCAACAAAATAGATTTGAAGACAAAAACAATAAACAGAGACAAAGACGATCTTATATAATGATCAAAGGATCAATTCAACAAAAAGATATTATAATTATAAATGTATATGCACCCAACACCAGAGCACCCAGATGTGTAAAGTGAATATTTTTAGAGCTAAAGAGAGACCTCCAAAAATAATAGTCAGAGACTTCAACACTCCACTTTCAGCATTAAATAGATCATGTAGATGAAAAAATCAACTAAGAAACAATCAGACTTAATCTGCACTGTAGAACAAATGTACCTAATAGATATTTATAGAACATGTTACCCAACAGCTGCAGAATATACATTCTTCTCCTCAGCACATAGAATGTTCTCAAGGATGAAACTTACAGTAGGCCACAAAACCAGTCTTTTTTCTTTCTTTGAGACAAGGTCTTGCTGTGTCACCCAGACTGGAGTGCAGTGGGTGATCATGGCTCATTACAGCCTCAACCTACAGGGCTCAAGTCATTCTCCCACCGTAAGCCTCTCAACTAGCTGGGACTACAGGTGCCCACCACCATGCCTGGCTAAATTTTTTTTCTTTTTCTTTACCCTTCTTTCTTTCCTTTTTTTTTTTTTGTAGAGACAGAGACTCATTATATTGCCCAGGCTGGTAATATCAGTCTTAAATAATTCTACATGGATATTTACAGCAACTTTATTCAAATCCCCAAATGCTAAACAAGCAAAATATCCTTCAGTGGATAGATGGATTAAAAACTCCATCATTCATACAAAGAAATACTACTTAGCAATAATAAGGAACAAATTATTGATACAGGCAACAATGTGAATGAATCTCAATGCCTTATGAAAAAGGTCAGATGCAAAAGATTATGTTCAGTGTGTTTTATTGATATAACATTCTGGAAAAGGCAAAACTATAGTGACCTAGAGCAGATTAGTTGCCAGGGCTGGAGGTCAAGAGAAGTTGTCAAGGAAAAGCACAAGGGAATTTGGGGAGTAATAGAACAAGATTATAAGACTGTGTGTGTACAGTTGTCAAAGCTCATAGAACTGTACATCAAGAAGAGTGAATTTTACTGTTTATCTATTTAAAAATCAAATAAATGACTTTGCTTTCTTGCAAATTCAAAGAAATTAAAATCATATCAAGTATATTTTCTGACCACAATGGAATCAGTAATGAGATAAACTTTAAAATTTACACAAACACATGAAAATTAAACAATATGCTTCTGAATGATCATTAGGTAAATGAAGACATTAAGAAGAAAATTTTAAAAATTCTTGAAACAAATAAAATGGAAACAAACTTATGGAATACAGGAAAGGAAAACAAGAAGTTCATACTAATGAACACTTTCATCAAAAAAGTAAAATTTTCAAATAAACAACCTAACAATGAATCTTAGAGAATTAGAACAATAAGAGCAAACCAAACCCAGAATTAGTAGAAGACAAGAAATAATAAAGAACTGTGCAGAAATAAGAGAAAGTGGACTAAAGAAGCATATAAAATATCAACAAAATGAAAAGGTGATTTTTTTTTGAAAAGATAAAATAGACAAATCTTTAACCAGGCAAACTGAAAAAAAAGAGAAGACCCAAGTAAATAAAATCAAATACAAAAAAGGGAGACTACACTTATACCACAGAAATTCACAAAATTATTAAAGACTATTATGAGCCAATAAATTGGAAAATCTAGAAGAAATGGCTAAATTCCTAGACACATAAAACCTACCGTGATTAAAGCAGGAAGAAATCCAAAACCTGAATAGACCAATAACAAGTGGCAAGATAGAACAATAATAAAAGTCTCCCATCAAGGAAAACCTCAGGACCTGGTGTAGATGAATTCTGTAATACAACTAAAGAAGAACTAATAATAATCGTACTGAAACTATTAAAAAAAAAAGTAGGAGTAAACACTTCTGAATATATTCTATGAAGACAGTATTACCCTGATAGCATAACCAGACAAAGACACAACATAAAAAAATTCTACAGGCCAATATTTTTGACGAACATAAATGTAAACATCTTCAACAAAATACTAGCAACTCAAACAATACATTAAAAAGATAATTCATCATGGCTAAGTGGTCTTCATCCCAGGGATGCAGGGATGGTTCACTATACACAAATCAATGAATTTGATACATCACATTAACAGAATGAAAGACAGAAACCATATGATCATTTCAATAGATGCCAAAAACATCTAATAAAATTCAACATTGCTTCATTTTAAAAACTCTCAACACACTGGGTATAGAAGGAACATACTTCTACATGACAAAAGTCATATGCAATAAACTCACAGCTAGTGTCATACTGAACAGGGAAAACTGTAATCCTTTTCTTTAAAGCCTGGAACAAGGCATGGAAGCCCACTTTCACTGCTTTTCTTTAACATAGTACTGGATATCCTAGCCAGAGCAATCAGGCAAGTGAAAGAAATAAAGGACATCCAAATAGGAATATAGGAAAGGGAGAAGTCAATTATCTTTTTTTTTTCAGATGATATGATCTTATACTTAGAAAAATCTAAATACTCCACAAAAAAACTATTAGAATTGACAGTAAAACTCACTAAAATTGCAGGATACAAAATCAACATACGCAAATCAGTAGCCTTTCCATATACCATTAGCAAAAAATCTGAAAAAGAAACCAATAAAATAATACCATTTAGAGTAGTTACAAATAAAATAAAATATCTAGAGATAAACTCAACCAAAAAGTGTAAGATCTCTATGATGATAACTATGAAACATTGATAAAAGAAATTGAAGAGGACAATAAATACATGGAAATCTATTTCATGTTTATGGATTGAAGGAATAAATACTGCTAAAATGTTCATAGTACCCAAGATAATCTACAGATTCAATGTGATTCCCATTAAAATACCAAAAACGTTATTTAAAAAAAGGGAAAAAATAATTTTTGTATTTTTAGTAGAGACCAGGTTTCACCATGTTGGCCAGGCTAGTCTCAAACACGTGACCTCAGGTGATCTGCCCGCCTTGGCCTCCTAAAGTGCTGGGATTACAGGCATGAGCCACTACATCTGGCCAATAATCTTAAAATTCACATGGAATGACAAATGAGCCAGAGTAGCCCAAGCATCCCTGAGCAAGAGGAACAAAGCTGGAGATAATGTTATAGTAACCAAAACAACATGGTACTGGCATAAAAACAGACTCATAGACCAATGAGTCTATGACAACATAGAAAACAACAACAAAAAAAAATCCACATTTTCACAGCCAATTCATTTTTTACAAAGGTACCAAGAACATACATTGGGAAAAGAAGATTCTTCATAAATAGTGCTGGGAAAATTGGATATTCATATGCAGAGGAATAAATCTAGACCCCTATCTTTAAACATATACAAACTCAAATAACAATAGATAAAATACTTAAATCAAAGATGTAAAACTATGGAACTACTAGAAGAGAACAGAAAAACACCTGAAAACATTTGTCTGGGCAAAGATTTATTAAGATCCTAAAAGCACAACCAACCAAACCAGAAATGCACAAATGGGATCCTATCAATTTAAAAAGCTCCTGTACAGCAAAGGAAACAATCGATAAACTAAAGAGACAACTCACAGAATGGGAGAAAATATCTGCGAACTAAAAACCTGTCAGGGGATTAATAACCAGAATATATAAGCAACTCATAAAACTCAATAGGAAAAAGAAATAATCTAATCAACAAATGGGCAAAAGATCTAAATAGACATTTCTCAAAAGGAGAAATACAAATGGCCAAAACGTATATGAAAAACTGCTCAACATCACTAATCATTACAGAAATGCAAATCGAAACCACAATAAGTTATCATCTCTACCAGTTAAAAAATGGCTTTTATTAAAAAAAAAAGCAACAATAGATACGGGCAAGTATGCAGAGAAAAGGAAAGCTTTGCACACTGTTGGTAGGAATGTAAATTAGTACAGCCACTATGGAGAACAGTACAGAGGTTCCTCAAGAAACTGAAAATAGAACTCTCATATACCCCAGCAATCTTACTGCTGGGTAGATATCCAAACAAAAGGAAATTAGGGAAATTAGTCTTTTGAAGAGATACCTGCACTCCCATGTTTATTGCAGCACTGTTCACAATAGCCGAGATATGAAATCAACTTATGTGTCCATTAACGAATGAATGGATAAGTGCTACATATACACAATGGAATATTATTTAGCCATAAAAGAGAATGAAAGCTTGTCATTTTCAACAACATGGATGGACTGGAAGTCATTATAGTAAATAAAACAAGCTAGGCACAGAAAGACAAATATCACGTTCTCACTCATATGTTAAAATCTACCAAAAATAAAAATAAAAGTACACTCATGGAGATAGAGATTAGAATAAAGGTTACCAGGGGCTGTGGTGGGTAGTAGTGGGGGTGGGGGTAAAACGGGGTAGTGACTAATGGGTACAAAATACAGGTAGATAGAAGAAATAAGATTTAGTGGTTGGTAGCACAGTAAGGCAACTGTGGTTGTATTGTATATGTACAATACATAATTTTGTATTTACATAATTGTAAATACATAATGCATTTATGTATTTATTTATAATGGCATTATTAAATTTGTTTTAAATATACAATAAAATATATTGTATATTTCAAAATAAGTAAAAGTGTACAATTGTAATGTTCCTATTACAAAGAAATGATAAATGCTTGAGGTGATGGATATCCAAATTACCCTGATTTGATCATTATACATTGTATGCTTGTATCAAAATATCACATTCCCCCATAAATATGTACAACTGTTTTGTAGGAATAATAATCAAATATAAAAAATTAAAAATATATAGGGTATATGTGTCCTTTATGGTGCCATGTGCTTATTTGCTTGCATTCCCAAACCCAGTTGGCACTTACCTTATAGACAGGTCATACGAAACCCATATGAGGAAAAGTGTAGGTGAGATGGGGATTTTGGCTACCTGCTTGGCCAACTTTCACATTCCCTCTAGGCTTGTTTGGGTCATTTGAAAATGTGCTGCTTCCATTTTAGGGTGTTTTGCTGCTGAGAACACCTGGCCTTAGTCTTCTTTGGGAACAATACTTACATCTTAATGGGCATGTCTGTCTACACATTTATTTGATGTGCAATAGTCTGATGTTCAATCTCAATTTAGGATCAGTAGCATATCAGAAACTGCTTTTTAAAAAAGTAAAAAAAACCCTCCTTTTTATTTTAGGAATGTTTTAGATTTACAGAAAAATTGCAAAAATAGCACAGGAGATTCTCATATACCCTGGATTCAGTTTCTCCTGTTAGCATCTTACATTGGTATGACAGATTTATTACAATTAATGCACCAGCATTGATGCATTATTATTACCTAAAGTTCATAATTTATCTGGATTTCTTCAGTTTTTATCAAACACTCTTTTTTTTTTTCTCTTCCAGGATCTACATTATATTTAGTTGTTATGTCTCTCTAGGCTCATATTGACTGTGACAGTTTCTCAGATATTCTTTGTTTTTGATGACCTTGACAGTTTGAGGAATGCTGGTTAGATATTTTATTAAATCTCTCTCAAATGGGATTTGTTTGATATTTTTATTATGATTAGATAGAACTTACGTATTGTTTGAAGGAAAACCAGAGAAGTAAAATGCTGTTTTCATCACATCGTGTCAGAGATATATATATTATCAATATGATTTACCATTGCTGATGTTAACCCTGATCACTTGGCTGAGGTAGGTTTTGTCAGATTTTTCCACTGTAAACTTACTCTTAAATCTTCTTTTCACTTTTTACTCTTTGGAAGCAAAGCACTGTGTGCATTCCACACTTAAGGAGTAGAGAAACATATTACATCTCTTTGAGGGTGGAGTATCTACTTAGATTGAGTTTTTCTGTATGGGCAATTTGTCTCTTTTCCCTAATTTATTTATATCTGTATATACTTTTGTATATGTATTTTATATTTGGGGTTATAATTATTTTATTTTATTGCTAAAATTATTTCAGCTTTGTCCATTGGTAGTTTTTTCATTCGGCCCCTGTGTCCATTTGGCATATCCCAATCATTGTGGGTTTTGTTTTGTTTTGAGTATGGACACAGGATGCTCTAATATCATATTGTATATTTCTTGTCATAGTCCTAAGATCAATCATTTCTCCAAGGAGCTCTAGTTACTTTCATTGGAGACTGGTATTAGAAGCCAAGATCTGTGCTCTAGGTATGCCAATTACTACTGGGGAGTCATTGCTTCTAGGCTCTCTTGTCTGACAAAATGAGGGAACATATGTGTATATACTAACTAGGATATATATATATATACACACACACACACATATACATATACATATATAGGATTATCTACAAATACATATACATATATAGGATATACACATACACACACATATACATACACATATACACACACACATACATATACATATACATGTATATGTATATGTATATGTATGTGTATATGTGTATGTATATGTGTGTGTATGTGTATATCCTATATATGTATATGTATTTGTAGATAATCCTATATATGTATATGTATATGTATTTTTAGATAATCCTATATATGCATATGTATATGTATTTGTAGATAAATTTATATATATACATGTCTATATTTGTATAAAATATTCATAAATATATATATACATATCTACAAATATTTACAAATATCTACAAATATTTCTAAATGTATGTCTAGCTATACTAAAGTTTATTTCATTCTGATGTGTCATACTCTAATGCATTACAGCATGAATTATTCTAGCCTTCCCCCCTCAGAGGCTGCTTCTCAAAAGGGCTATAGTTCTTTGCTGCAGATAGTAAATTCTTTCTCAAGAATCAAATGAGTCTGTTCTCTGACTTGCAGTTTTCATATTCAGATTTTCCCAAAAGTCTACATGTCACTGTGGCATTTTTGTCTCTGCCAAACACACCTCTAGTGGTATGTGTTCTGCCATGTTCTGTTGCCCTAGTGTCAATGCTGCTTGTTCACAGCTTGGACTTGATATAGAACACCTTTTATTCCCCCTCCTTTGCAGCCCACTCAAACTAGTAGATTACAATTATCTAATAGTATATTATAATGATCTACTATATTGTAATTGTAATATATATGTAACATATATGGAGACATCACATTACCTGACTTCAAATTATACTACAATGTTATAGTAACCAAAACAACATGGTACTGGGATAAAAACAGACTCATAGACCAATGAGTCTATGACAACATAAAAAACAAACAAAAATACAATTATCTACTATATATATGTTGGAACAGTATTCCAAAGTGTGGAATATGTAATTCAATATCTGAAGGAAACTATGAAGCATAGTGTTTTTTGTTTTTTTTTGTTTTCTTTGAGTGGTAAGTGGTAAAAGGTAAAAGGTAAAAGATATTACCCTTTTCATTGAATAGGATTTCCTGGCAACTTCTTGTACAATAGACCCCCTAAAAAGTTCCCTACCAGGACACAGAGAGGGGAACAACACAGAGGGTGGGGGTTAAGGGGAGGGAGAGCATTAGGACAAATACCTAATGCATGTGGGGCTTAAAACCTAGATGACAGGGAGATAGGTGCAGCAAACTACCATGGCACATGTATATCTATGTAACAAACCTGCACATTCTGCACATGTATCCCGGAACTTAAAATAAAAATTAAAAAAAAACAATAATATTAAAAAGTTTCCTTATGTGACAAGCCTCCAAAACTTTACTGAACATAGATCTCATTCACCAGTGAAAATATGGGTTTAAATAATCCAGAGCATATACAAATATTTTGTCATTTGGGTCCAATTAACATGACATTGTGGGCTAATGTGATATTCTGTAGAAAGTCCAGATGACAGATCAGGAGCAGAAGAATGAACATAGTCTTAGGCTAAAACAGTACATTCATAGACTTGTTAATCCCTTGTGAATATGACCTGCTTCAGTTTCTCCTTTCTCAAGCCTATTGGGTAAAAATAAGCATTGGCCAAACCAATTGCAGCGCATCCCAGAGGTTTGGTTAATCTATTTTAGATATGACAACAAAACTGGAAGATAACACATTTGGAACAGCAATTATAATTCTATTTCTTGGTTACATTTTTGGTAATTCTACTGTCATCCACTATGTTCCATCTCCATTCTGTAGGGGACAGACTGGTGAATTGAATGGGAAGCTTCCCAAGTAAAGCATCCCATTCTTTAAGTCTTTGAGGCTGACACTAATATTTACTCTTTCCCACAAGATATAGTATTGCTTCTAAAAAAAATGGGGACATTTCAGGGAATTCTACTTTGTCTTTTTCACTATGGTTCTATAGCTTAAGAAACCAAAGTAAGGATTCTGGTAACTGCTAAATATATTCATTTTGATTTTATATTCAGAAACCAGGAACATGATCACTAGGTAGATTCATGGATGTGCTGGATCAACTGTGAGATGGCTTACTTTTAATATCTGACACCCCCCCTCCTCTAACAAGAAACCATGGTGACATTTTATGTTCTTGAGTCAGTCATTGTCAGTGGAAGACAGCTCAGGAAGAGCATCAACTCTCTTGCAAAAGTGGCTCCTTTTCAGCCAAGTGCAATTCTCCAGGGGAGACAGTAGATAGCCATTTTCAACCAATAGCTTAACAGTGTTTGGAAGATGGTTATGTATGTAGGCATCAATAACATCTACTACGAAGGCTAAAAAATACTTAAAACCAAAAGTTTTTTTTTTAACTTAAAAACTATTCTAGGTTTAATCTAACCAGTCAACAAATTAGTTATTAGGGCCTTAAGGTTTCATATAGTATGATATAAAGTATACTAGTCTATGAGGAATATACCACAAAAAGAGTCACAAAATATACCCCAAAGTATCTATCTGTTTTGTTGTAGAATGTTGTTAAATATATAATTATCAAATTTGGCATACTTGTTTGCCACAAAAAAGACTTTTGGTTTTAAAGGAGTTGACCTTAAGGCATTTTTGTCTTATTTGTACTTTTCAAAAACATATTATTTTGTGACAAACTATATTACCACTGTAGTGGAGACTGTTTATTCTATATATCAGGGAGATCAATATCAACTTTTATGAGGATGACAGTTATAGTCACTACTCCTCAGAGATTCAGAGCTTAGTTTGATTCTTACAGCATCCTGACCAGAAAGCTCAGATTATTACTCCGTCTTGAATATTAGATGACTGTGTACTAAGTAATGTGTTAGTCAGACTACTTATTCTAAATCCCCCTACGACTTTGTGAGATTTTTGTTTTGTAATATAGAAAATTATACTATATATGAGTAAAATTTATATATATATATATATATATATATATATATATATATATATGAACCCCTTAAATCTGTAGTGGGTTCAGATTAAACCCTTATAGGGGATTGAAATGATCATAAAAATTAAGTTAGATAATGTAAGTTATATATGAGTAAAATTTATACACACACACACACACACACACACACACATATATACAGACATGTATATGTATATGAACCCCTTAAATCTGTAATGGGTTCAGATTAAACCCTTATAGGGGATTGAAATGATCATGAAAAATTAAGTTAGTATGTGTAAGTCTTTGAAACTTTTGCCTATTTATTCCTTATGTGGTTTAAGTTACTCTTGAAATTGGCTAGCATTCTGAATTTGCTTTCTTTTTAAGATGTATGCCATACACATGTTAGTATGACTAAACCATCCTTTTTTCAATTTTCCTGATTTTTGATTCATGTGCAAAGTTGTGAATCAGATTGAATCGTCTAAATGAATCATCACACTCCCCCAAACTTCCTGCGTGTTTGCACCCTGTCTGTTTGAACGTTTATATTTAGAATTCTCAAACATGCCCAGGGAGTAAGAAATATACAACAGAAACATCTGTTCCTCTTGGCAAAACTATTTCATGCTTTTTTACTTTTGCAGGGTCGAGAAAAATACCTTAAGATTATTATTATATCTGAGAGATTTAACATTTCTCCTTTGTAATCTTAATCTAAATGCAGTTATTTAAACATTCATACTCACACTAACACACACACACACACAAGCACACACACTTGAGAGGCAGAAAAATGTACACAAGTGATAAGATGCACGGAAACAATTTTTTTCCTGTTTTTCAGTATATGATTTTTCCTTAGCAGTTTTACAAGTTTATGGTGAGAAAAGAAATCCTTGACCTACCCAGTTTGTCTTTGGGCTGCCTCATCCCTACCCTCCCTCAGCCTACCTTTAGATTTTACAAGCGTGAAGGAAATGTTTCTAAAATAAAAGCAAATTTTCTTTGATGCTAGCTTATCTGGTTGCTCACCAGTTAGCTAAGGTCAAAACTGTAAAGCTTATTTATACCTTTTGGCAAGACTGGAGGCTGAATTCATTTTCTAGAACTATACTGTAAAGGTCACAGATGAATATGGCATGGTTCCTGTACGTTGTTACTGGGCCCGGCCTCAAGCACACATTTTCCATTCTGACCAGCATTTTCGGGGATGCCTTAGGGAAAGAAGTGATCATTTTAACATCTTTTCTCTTCAAAAATTTTAAATCCATCTAAGCCTGTGGGGCCAATTAATTTTTTTGAAGGCTGAGACAGCCCAAGACATGATAAACCCTTTAACAGTTTTTAAAAAAATTTTATAGTGAATACCTCTAACATTATTGTCTTTTGCTTGATAGAAATAAAATTGTTGTCAACTGTGCTGGGAAATCATAAAAGTCTAGCTAATGGGAAACAGCTTTAAAAGATAGAGTACATGAATATTAAGTTATCATGGTGTGAACAGGTACCTTATATTGCTGGATCTACAACTGCCAGGTATAAGAACAATTAGCCCGGCTGGGCGCGGTGGCTCACGCTTGTAATCCCAGCACTTTGGGAGGCCGAGGCGGGCGGATCACGAGGTCAGGAGATCGAGACCACGGTGAAACCACGTCTCTACTAAAAATACGAAAAATTAGCCGGGCGTGGTGGCGGGCGCCTGTAGTCCCAGCTACTCGAAGAGGCTGAGGCAGGAGAATGGCGTGAACCCGGGAGGCGGAGCTTGCAGTGAGCCGTGATTGCGCCACTGCACTCCAGCCTGGGCGACAGAGCAAGACTCCGTCTCAAAAAAAAAAAAAAAAAAAGAACAATTAGCCCAATGTTAATCTAAGTTGTATGGTGTTAAGCAACTATAAGAGGGTATATGAACATTTATTATCAGAGTTAACTGGGTCTGTAATTAAAAACACTTGCTTAAAGGGGAACATTTTTAGAACATGCCTTACTGTTAATAAAGCTGAGCTAATCTGTATAAAGCAACCAATGTAGTGCTTGTCACGTGGTAAGCACTCAGTAAACAGTGGTGCTTTTTATCAGAGTAAGGGCCCAAATTCTCAGATGATAGCTCTCTTGAATAAGGAATTTGATTTTTTATGATTAAATTTCGTTTTGAAACTTTGTTCTACCAGATGGCAAAAATTAAATTTTAGCAAGTTATTCTTCATAATTCATAAAGTTGTTTCTCTTGGCGACTTAATTAAGGCCGAGACCAAGGCCTTAATTAAGGTGCTTGGGAGGCGAGTTGTATCTAACAAAGGTGATGCTACATGTTTACTGTGGTTTCTATCATGAAGTCTTCATTTACTCAGCTCATTGATGGTGGGTCCACAAACATAATTGATTCAGTGTCAACATTGCTTCATCTTGCCACAAGACCTTTCCACACCTGCCAGACTAAAGTGCCATATTTATGCTGGTTTTGGCTGCAGAGGAAAACTTTTTTAGGCTGCCAATTCATGATGGCAGAAACCAGGGATTCTACCAAGTTGCCTCAGATCTGACTGCCTATAGGGCTTATGCAGAAATTTCTTACGCTCTCACACTAGACTAGGAAGGGACAAACTCTGACTCTTAATGCTTTGTGAGCCCTAACTGAAAAAGGTGGTTCAGGTTTTCATCTACTCTTGAATTTCTCAAACTAAAATCTATCTGTAATTCCTATCCTTACTCCAGGATTTGTCCAAATGAGAAAAAGGTCTCTCCTACGAGTCATCAGCATCTAAACTCTTGCTTTATCTAAACTAAAGCAGAGTGAAAGAGTCTCTTTCACTTTTCAAGGTTAGCTTTATCTAGTTGCAAGGACAGTTGTAGAAGTTAGGCATCAGAAGACCCCATAAAAATTAATTCCGACCATTCATTTAGTTTTCTAAGCTACTTGTAGCAAATATTTTAATTTCAAAATTGTTCAAGATTTAGGCTTTTGAATCTCAAAAGTTTTTAGTTTTGAAATAAAAATGATTTATTGCCTTTTGCTGTGACTATATAAATAAATACATAAACAAATAAATATATAAAGCCTCCAAAAGAATGGGAAAAAGTAAAAACCAAATCAACACCTCAAAATATTACCGTGCTACATTTGTATCATACTCAATGATAGCTACCTTTTATTGGTTGCCAATCAATTGATTGTCAATTAATATTAAAAAATAGTATTACCAAATTCAAACAAAATTAAAGGCAGACTTATTTATCTTTAATTTTCCTGAGAAACATCAGGAACATTATAGAGCAAAATAAAATTAATATTTTTTCAAATTCTAATGTCGCTCTCCCCCTTATGTTTTAGATGCTCAGACTAATTGAAAAAACTCCCTGGAGCTTTGAGTTGGTTAGATGTCTTTCTGTGAACTAGAAAGTAATCCACCATGGAAATTGTTCAGGTTTTCTATTAGTCAGGCTTCTTCCCAAAAGGATATAAAAACTATACCTATATGTATATATACATACAGACACCACAAGAGATAGCCTGTATTTCAGACATAGTCTTCCTTACCTACAGGTTCTTTTGTGTCAGTTAACACCAAAGTCAAAGTGAGAATTTCAGGTCATATGGTAACTTGGTGGCCTTTGATTAAGCATTCAGTCTCTATTAAGCTCCAACAGCTGGTCAATAACTATTTCTCAAAAAGAGAACAATTATCTTTTGAAGATGAGAGGGGTTTGCTTCATAATATGAAGAGTCATCAATATGATTCACCTATAAGTCCTGCCAAAGGCCTCTAAATGCAACCCTATTTGCTGCTTCAAATATCATTAGATCTACTGGATCATACGGTCCAAGTGGCAGAGTTGTTTTCAAATAGCCTGGACCTGCTGTAGATCTTTCCCTTTTTCTGAACACCATACAATACTAGCTGCCTTTTGGGTCACTTGATAAATGGCACAGCATACTCATTTACCCAGTCACCAAATTCATGGAGTGACATACCCTAATAAGGGATATGTTGCCTCCAAAATCCAAGGCGGCTTACTAAGCATAGTACTTCGTTTTTGGTTGCAGGAAGGTCCAGGTGCAATAGCTTATCCGTCACCTTAGAAGGGCTAATTTGACATGCCCCATATCCCTGGATCCTTAGACATTTTACTACAATAGTAGGTCCTTAAATATTTGTCAGTTCTCTTTCCCACCTTCTGACTTCAAAAAATCTTACCAGTAAGTTTAGAGTATTTGTTACCTCTTGATCACTAGATTCAATCAGCTCAGTTTCATCAATGTAGTAGACCAAAGTGATATCCTGTGAAGAAGGAAAAAAGCAATCAAAATGCCTCCAAACTAAATTATGACATAGGGCTGGAGAGTTGCTATATCCCTGAGGTAGGAGAATGAAAGTGTATTGTTAGTTTTGTCAGCTGAGAAGTAAACTGTTTATGTCGGACCTTATGGACAGGAATGCAGGAAAAGTGATCGAGTAAAAAGTATTTGTCAGATCAATAGCTATGAACCAAGTAGCAGGGAATGTGTTAATCTGTTCGAGCAATGAAGCTACTGGAACAGCAGCTGCAATTGGAGTCACCACTTTGTTAAGTTTACAATAATCCACTGTTATTTTTCAAGATCTGTCTGTCTTCTCCACAGACCAAATAGGCAAGTTGAATGGAAATGTGTTAGGAGTCATCACCCTGCATCCTTCAAATTCTTGATGGTGACACTAGTTTTTGCAATTACTCCAATAATGCAGTACATATGTTTCTCAATTTATTAGGGGATTACATCTTGATAAACCCATCATAAAATTGAAAAATCATAAGCCAAACCATTGTAAATCGGGGCTGTCTGTATTACTTTTGACTTATTACTTTTCTAGGTATAGGCAATTCTAGTGGCTTCCATTTGGCCTTTCTTATCACATAGTTCACATTCCACACATAATAGAAGCATTATGGAGACTCTGCCAGTGGCTGAGAATATTTATCCCGAGTTTGCATTCTGGAGCTGGGGAAATAATCACAGGATGGGTTGAGGGACCCACTGGGCTTACTAGCACACAGACCTGGGCTAAAATGCCATTGATCACCTGATCTCCATAAGCCCTTTTTCTGACACATGAATCATAGTGACACTTTGGGTCTCCTGAAATCAATGTCACTTCAGAGCCAGTGTCCAGAAGTCCCTGAAAGTTCTGATTATCTTATTTTCCCCAAAGAACAGTTACATGGTAAAAAGCCATAGATCCCTCGTGTAAAGATTAAGATGAACACTATACATTTTTGATAGTGTACCATGGAGTTCTTCTTCAAGGAGATCCAGCATCTCTTTCATTCAGTAAGTCTGGGTCTATAAACTGGTTCAAGTCTGGGAATTGATTAAGGGTCAATTACTATCTGCTTTTATGATTCAGGTTAAATTTTGTTCACTTAACCTAGAACTTTTCTGCTGATACGGATCCAATAAGAATTTAGTAGGCTTCCTATTTCACTTCTAAGAACACCATGGTTAACTAGTCAATGCCACAGATCTGCACAAGATAGATTATTCTGATTGCTGCTTTGATTCTGCTGTTCCTTACAGTAACCACGCCCACCTTGCTTTTGGCAGTCTAGTAGCACCAATTGGCTGCTGTCACCATGGTAACCAATTACTCTCATTGCATTTAGGCTTCCCAATTCTGTGGCTGCAGTTCTCGCTGTAAGATTTGGCTTGCAGAGAAGTGTGATTACACAGCTCTTCAGGAATGCCACGGTTTCCCTCACAAATTTATTTTTTACAGTATACTTATGTTTTATGTACCCTCCCAGGATTAATGAGTAGGTCTTAAATGACAAATGCACTCTAACATTCTAATTTCCCTAAGCCTCTGAATCCCTTTCTCTATACACAGATCAAGGAAAGTCTGGCATTTCTAATTTGCTCACTTTAGGCCACATTTTGGTCCATGTTTCAACCAGCCAACAAACCAAACAGAGCTCTTCCTAAGTCCCTGAGCTGTAACATTAAATGCAGAATATCTGCTTAGGGAAACTTTATCAATAAATGTGTCCTGGCTTTATGTTCTTTCCATCATCATCCTACATCTTTATTGTCTATTCTCACACATGTTCCCAAGATTTTTGTCTCTATAAGTTAGAAAACTCAAAAAGCTCTTTTTGAGTATAGTGCACCTCCTCATCTGTCACAGCTTGGGCCTCACTTTTAGGGGCCTGGTGGCACTTGAGTCTGGTTATATGTTTAGAAGAAAAAAGAGCTTGTGGGGTAGGCCCTGAGAAGAATCAGCACTGCCTGGCATAACAAAAGCCTTGGGGAAGGCCATTATAGCTTTCTCAGGTAATGCAGGGTTAAACTCCTCAGACAAGTGTAGAGGGGCTAATACCACTGAAAATGGAGAGGCATCTTATACTGTGGGTGGGGAGGTTACTTCAAAAGTAAGGTTCAGATGCAACAGTTTGTCCTCATTAGGTAAAGAAGACTCATCAGAATTTAGGGGTTCAATGTCCTCAGTTCTATCAGGGCTTTTCCACACATCCCCATTTCAATTTACTACATCCTATTCCTTTCCAATCAATGCCCTCGTATTAACAGTAGATACCCTGTGAAGATAGGATTTTAACTTGTATTGAAATTTGCCAGTGGAAGGATAAGATTCTGTGTTGAATTTTCAGCAATCTCATCCCTGTTGCTAAAAGAGATATATGTCTCTTTCAGGGCACAGATAGAAACTTTTAGATCATTTATGAAGTACTTGCACTGGGAATGTGAATCCCTGAATTCATCCTTTTTTGTCATCACTTTGTCCA
Organism: Symphalangus syndactylus; assembly: GCF_028878055.3. Classification (NCBI taxonomy): domain Eukaryota; kingdom Metazoa; phylum Chordata; class Mammalia; order Primates; family Hylobatidae; genus Symphalangus; species Symphalangus syndactylus. The sequence continues at coordinate 46,255,958 of NC_072432.2, forward strand.
GTGACATTAGGGGCTCCTGATAACCTCATTATATTCATTAGTTTTTCAAAAATTTCTAAAGCATAAGATACACAGTCTCCCAGCTCCTTGCTTCTTATAAGTGGTTGATTAGGAGATCCAATAGAGATGTTTTGTGTATCTCCATTGCCAGGTTCCGCCATGGAAATTGGTGCTCTCTTTACTATTAGAAATAGAATTATTAGCATCTATAAGTACAATTAGATTATTTACTCAATTTCAGAAATCCCAGAACTAAGCCAGAAAAATCATCCTTAAAATCTGTTCCTCTAGAACCACTCTCTGTACCAAAACCTGTATTAATCAGTGTTCTCCGGAATAACACAACCAAAATGAATAAGTTTGTTAAAAGAAATTAGCTCATACAATTATGGAAACTGAGATGTCCCATAATTGAGTATCTGAAAGCTAGGGACCCAGGGAAACTAGTGATTTATTTGTTCAACTCAGTCCATCCAGGGATTTGATGATGACTCCACATTGGGGAGGGCAATCTGCTTTACTCAGTCTACTGATTTAAATGCTATTCTCGTCCAGAAATACCCTCACAAATACACCCAGAAATAATATTTTATGAAATAATTGGGCATCTCATTGTTCAATCAAGTTGGCAGTTAAAATTAACCATCACGTACTTTAGATAATAGTGTAGCTACATAATAAAGATGTACATTTTCTTATATAGTTTTCTTCTTTGTTTGCTATATATAAGCTCCATTTTAACACTAGCCTACTTCTGACCCAGTATATTTGATAAAGTGAACCCTTAATTGAGTCTTTAATCATATCTAAGTAACCTTAAGAAGAATTCTCAACATCTTAATCTGGTTTATAATGGTCTCCATGATATTCTCCAGCCTCATTGGCTACTCTTCTTTCTTCTACCCTCCAGCCCCTAACAAACATTCTACATTTGGGTGTCATCAGTTTCCTTCATCTGCCCACAAATTTGATTACTCCTGAGTCTTAGAACCTGCTATTTTTTTCTGACTGGAATGGTTCTTTTTTCTTTTACCTTACCTTCCTTGTAAAAATATATCCATGCTGAAGCCTCACCTATTTCAAAACCAGTATTCAAATTCTTATTTACTTGTCATTTCCTCTAGGAAGCCTACTGATTACCAAGTACCTATGTAGTACCATACATTTTCTACATTATAAGATTTACCTTATTCTGTGGTCCTCACTTTAAAAAATATGTACATATATGTATTTTGAATAGCTTTGTTGAGGTATAATTTACAGACTATATAATACTACCATTTATTTATTTTTGTTTTTTCTTCAGCTTTTATTTTAGAATCAGAGGGTACATGTGCAGTCTTGTTACAAAACTATATTGTGGCATGGTGAAGCTTGGAGTATAAATGAATCCCACACTTTGGTAGTAAGCATAGTATCCTGCATGTAGTTTTTCAGTGCTTGTCCCATTCTCTGCATCACATCTCTTATTCTATCTTTATGTCCATGTATACCCAAAATTTTGGTCCTACTTATAAGTGAGGACATGAGATATTTGGTCTCCTGTTTCCACCTTACTTTGCTTAAGGAAAAAGCCTCCAGCTACCTCCATGTTGCTGCAAAGGACATGATTTTATTCTTTTTTATGGCTGTGTAGTATTCCATGATGTATATGTGCCACATTTTCTCAATTCAATCCACTGGTGATGAGCACCTTGGTTGATTCCATGTCTTTGCTACTGTAAATAGTGCTGTGATGAACATATGGACACGTGTCTTTTTTGGTAGAATAAGTTATTTTCCCTTGGGTATATACTTAGTAAGGGGACTCCTGGATTGAATAGTAGTTCAACTCTTAGATCCTTGGGAAATTTTCAAAATGCTCTCCACAGTTGCTGAACGAATTTACATTCTCATTGACTGTGTATAATTGTTTCCTTTTCTTCACAGCCTCACAAACATCTGTTATTTTTGACTGTTTAACAAAACTCCCTCTGACTGATGTGAGAATGTATCTTATTGTGGGTTTGATTTTCATTTCTCTGATGATTAGTGATGAGCATTTTTTCATATTTTTGTTGGTCACTTGTATGTTTTCTTTAAGAAATGCCTGTTCATGTCATTTGCTCATTTTTAAATGGAGTTATTTTTTGCTTGTTGATTTAAGTACAATTCATTGGTTTTAGTATATTCACAAATCATTACCACAATTAATTTTTGTGTAAGTGTTCTGAGCACATTTAATGTAAGCTAGGCTAAGCTATGATGTTCAATAGATTAGATGTATTAAACAGATTTTTGACATATTTTCAACTTACAAATGGTTTATCAGGACATAATCCCATTGTAAGTTAAGGAACATCTGTACAATTCTAAAATTTATGTAGATATGCAAAAAAAAAAAGAAGAAAAAAGCAAACAAATAAAAATCCCAAACAATTTTGAAAAAGAAAACCTAATATGAGTGACTAAAACTACCTGATTTCAACACTTATTATAGGCCTGGCATGGTGGCTCATGTCTTTGGTAATCCCAGAACTTTGGGAGGCTAACGTGGGTGGATCGCCTGAGCTAAGGAGTTCAAGTATAGCCTAGGCAACACAGAAAAATCCTGTCTCTACAAAAAATACAAAAAGTAGCCATGGTGGCATATGTCTTTGGTACTAGCTACTGGAGAAGCTGAGGTGGGAAGCTTGGAAGGTTGAGGCTTCAGTGAGCCAAAATTACACCACTGCACTCCAGCCTGGGTGACAGAGTGAGAGCCTGAGACCCTGTCTGTTTAGAAAAAGCCATTTATTATAATGCTTAACTTTATCATAAATCTGTGACATTGGCCAAACTATAGACAAAAGTATCAATGGAACAGAATACAGTGTTTAGAAATAGACTTATACATGTATAGAAAATTGATTTTTGAAAAAAGTGCAAAGACAGATTCATGGGGAAAGGATAGACTTTCAACAAATAGTATTGGAGCAGGCCTGTAATCCCAGCCCTTTTGGAGGCAAGGTGGGCAGATCACTTGAGTCCAGGAGCTTGAGACCGGCCTGGCCAACATAGTGAAACCCCATCTTTACAAAAAAAATAATAAAAAATGAGCCGGGTATGGTGATGCATGGCTGTTGTCCCAGCTATTCAGAGGCTGAGGTGGGAGGATCACCTGAGCCCAAGAGGCGGACGTTGCAGTGAGCCAAGATTGCACCCCTGCACTCCAGGCTGGGTAACAAAGCCAGACTCTGTGTTAAAAAAAAAAAAAAAAAAAAAAAAAAAAAAAAAAAAAAAAGGGACTGGAGGAGCTGGGTATCCAATCCCTTCCCATCAAATAAATTTTTCTACTTTGCAACAAATACAAAAATTAACTAAAATGTATTATTGATCAAATGCAAAATCTAAAACTGTAAAACATCTAGAAAAAAATAATTGTGACCTTGTATTGGGCAAAAATTTAGTGATATGATGCCAAAAGTATAATCCAAAGAGAAAAATGGTTAAATTTAACTTTATTGAAATTTAAAACTTCTGATTTCTGAAAGGGCTTGTTAAAGGAATGAAACTACAAGCCATAGACTGGGACAAATGTATGACATATAAAAAATTCTCAAAATGTAATAAGAAAACAAATAACCTAAATTTAAAAAATGAACAAACTATTCAAACACTTTACCCAAGGAGCTCAAGAATGATGCTCAGCATTATTAGTTATAATAAAAATACAAATTTAAATCACACTTATAAACCACTACAGACCTATTAGAATGGCTAGAATTTTAAAAGATTGACTGTGTCAAGTGTTGGTCAGATTGTGGAACATTTAGAGATCTCATACACCGTTCATGAAAGGGTAAGTTGGTATGACCACTTTGGAAAATACAATGACAATGCTTTTTTTTTTTTTTTTTTTTAAGATAAACCTACAACTATTTTACTATTCAGCCATTCCAATACTAGATATTTGCTCATGAGACATGACAGCATATGTTCATACAAGGCATGTGCACTATATTCACAGCAGCTTTATTTGTAATGACGCAAAACAAGAAAATGTGCTGTCCATCAACAGGTAAATGGATACATAAATTTTGATATATTCATGCAATTGATTTCTAATCAGAAATAAAACAAACTATTGATAAAATGGATGCATAATCTAAAAATAAATATGCTGAATGACAGAAGCCAACCCTTCCTCTAAAAAATACATCTGTATGATTCCATTGATATAAATGCTATAAAATGCAAACTAATCTTTACAGAGAAAAAAAATTGGCACATAATATTTTCTTCAAAGTTGGTAGCCATTTAGTACTTCTGTTTTCCAAAACATTTTTTATATATAACCACATATATCTGAATAACTATGGATACAATTAATACTTAGAAATGTGTTTAGCCAATACTTTTAAACTCCATTTGGCAAAATTCTTTTTTTCAAAAATGTTTTTCAACTATATAGTAATTGGATGGTGTCATCCCAGGGTGTTTCAGAGCTTTTATGACTCTTTGATACCTCTTCTGAAGTTTTTGGTAAATTCTTCTGAGCAGTAGATAAAAGAAAGGACATAAAGGAGACCATACTGAAGCACTAACATTATGGAACAGGAGTTTGAGTTATTTGAAGATTAAAACAGGTGGGGAAAAGAATGAAAATACCTTCATAAATATATTCCCTAGTCAAAAGCAGTCAGTCTAAAAATAAGCACGCATGAAAGCCTGTGTGATTTCTAGTACTCTTAGCATCTGTTGATACTACTGGTTGGAACAGACAAGCATTGTTATTTCCATAATGATGATTATTGAATGTGGGCATGACCATAAGGCAAGACATTGGACCAATGAACAGGTACACACAGGAGACATTTAAGGTTTATTTCTCTGTGACATACAACCAATTTATAGGCTTTAAACTGCAAAGGACTTGTTCAGAGGCCAATAATATTCACTGCATAAAACATCAAAACAATATACGGTTGTCAAAGCAGCCATTTATAGTAGCAGAGAGTGAATGAGTGTGGCATATATTAGCTTTTTATGAATATAGTGATGCTTATATATTTTTCATATTTTTCACTCAATTTAAGGCTGCCCTAATTAGATCTTAGTCTTTTGCTTTGTGCAATAAGTGTTAGAAGCACATTCTTAATTCTGACTAGTGAAATAGAAAATTGAATAACAAAAAAAGGACATTAGGCCAGGCGCGGTGGCTCACGCCTGTAATCCCAGCACTTTGGGAGGCCGAGGCTGGCGGATCACGAGGTCAGGAGATCGAGACCATCCTGGCTAACACAGTGAAACCCGTCTCTACTAAAAATACAAAAAAATTAGCCGGGCTGAGGCAGGAGAATGGCGTGAACCCGGGAGGCGGAGCTTGCAGTGAGCCGAGATGGCACCACACACTCCAGCCTGGGCGACAGAGCCAGACTCCATCTCAAAAAAAAAAAAAAAAAGGACATGAACTTTAAAAGGGTGCTATGATAGAAGAAACACACATACAATGACAAAAATAACAATAATTGATAAATATTAAAGAATTCTTAGTAACAATGATTCTATTTGGTAATTTCAAACAAAGGAGCTAAGGAGAAAATATCGTTAGTGCATTAAACGTGATGTCAGGAAATTATTCAGGCATTTTATAAGACCAGAAAGGCTATTTGCACCTAGTCACTTAAGCATTATCTGTTCTGGACTTAGATTCATACTGTATTTTTATGAGGCTAATTATGTACTAGGCATTCTGTAACATGTCTACTTCTTTCTTTGTACTTCTAATCCTTCTTCTATGATTTAAAAATATGACCTTTCTTTCATAATGAGACTAGTTGCTTTGTTCTGTATTTCCTTTTCAGATTCTCTGCCTTCTCTCTCCCTTTCCTGATTCCTATTTTATTTATCGTATAAGATAGTTTGATAGACAGTTTATAATTTTGACCCCACGCCCAAATTTTGTATACTATTCTTGTCTTTCCTAAACCCATGAACATCATGAGGGCACAGGCTGTGGATATAATCACTCTTATTTTTCCTAATATTATCATGTTTAGCAGCTGAACCTAAGGAGTCATTAGTCATATGGTTAAAAGTGAAAATATAGGAAAAATACATGTATTCCTGGACAATAATGTGGAAGGGATAAGTACAGCTTCCAATTTTTTTAATACCTTAAGACTCATTTCTATGACATATCCTTAAGAATAGGATACTCTGTTGGAGTAGAATTGAAAGTAGTATCTTTAACTTGAGGTATGATTTAAAATGACCTTAAGAATATGAGATGTGCCGGGCGCGGTGGCTCACGCCTGTAATCCCAGCACATTGGGAGGCCGAGGCAGGTGGATCATGAGGTCAGGAGATCGAGACCATCCTGGCTAACACAGTGAAACCCCGTCTCTACTAAAAATACAAAAATAAAATTAGCCAGTCGAGATGGCGGGCGCCTGTAGTCCCAACTACTCCGGAGGCTGAGGCAGGAGAATGGAGGGAACCCCGGGGGGCAGAGCCTGCAGTGAGCCACGATCGCACCACTGCACTCCAGCTTGGGCGACAGCGAGACTCTGTCTCAAAAAAAAAAAAAAAAAAAAACGAATATGAGATGTTTATGAAAAATAATAAAGATTAAAATATGGTAATTTTAAAGCCACAAACAGATTTTACTTGTAATAATGTGTAAAACTAGAAAATGCATTTGAAAGCATATGGTTTTTTAGTTCTTTTTCAAAATTTAACTTTAATTTTTAATTTTGTGGGTACATAGTAGGTGTATTGGTCTGTTCTCACGCTTATAATTAAGACATATCAAGATTGGGTTATTTATAAAGGAAAGAGGTTTAATGGATTCGCAGTTTCACATGGCTAGGGAGAACTCACAATCACGGCAGAAGGCAAAGGAGAAGCAAAGGCACATCTTACATGGCAGCAGGCAAGAGAGCTTGTGCAGGAGAACTCACATTTATAAAACCATCAGATCTCATGAGACTTATTCCCTACCATGAGAACAGTATGGGGGAAACTGCCACCCATGATTCAGTTATCTCCACCTGGCCCTGCCCTTGACATGTGGGGATTATTATTACAATTCTATGTGAGATTTGGGTGGGGACACAGCCAAACCATATCAGTGGGTATACATATATTTATGAGGTACATGAGATGTTTTGATTCAGGCATGCAATGTGAAATAAGCACATCATGAAGAATGGGGTATCCATCCCCTCAAACATTTAAGGTTTCTTAGTTCTAGGACCACTAAAAATTTGAAAACTGAGTATCATAAATATAAAATGGAATCATAATCAATAAACAAGCAACAGAATTTTACAGTAACTATCATTCTGTGGGACCCAATATTTTGTGTTTTTTTATGAAATAATGTGAAATATTGCTTTTATTGTAAGAAGCATGTTACTGCTACAGAATCTTTCTTTAGAACTGCAGCTTTCAATATTGTGTGAGTAATGTACATATATACCACATATATACATGTATACATACATATATATGTGTGTTCATGTAGGTATCTAAGAACTATACTAAGATACTTATTATATCATAACACAGGATACTAACTATATGTATGTCATAAATATGTGTATGTACATATATATGTATACATATTTGAACAAATTTTTTAGATAGGGTCTCACTCTGTTGCCCAAGCTGGAGTGCAGTGGTGCTATCATGGCTTACTGCAACCTCAACCTCCGGGGCTCAATTGGTTTTCCTACCTCATGCTGGGGCTACAGGCATGTACCACTACACCTGGCTAATTTTTTATTTTTACCTTTTGTAGACACAGGTTCTTCCTGTGTTGCTCAGTTTGGTCTAGATCTCCTGAGCTCAAGTGATCCTCCCAATTCAGCCTTCCAAAGTGCTGGGATTACAGGCATAAGCTACCACATCTGGCAACAGTAACATATATTTTTTGAGTACATGCCTTTCTATGTATGAAACCGAAGTTTTGCAAAAGAATGTTATCTCTAATTTTATGCACTGAACATTGATGCTTTCTTTCTTCTCTTGGTTTATACTGCTTATAATGTGGTAACAAAACAATATATCTTTATATGACATGGAGTGGAATAGAAATGAAGTATCATGGAAAGCATGTCTCTTCTTTTTAAATATACTATAAGTTAGATTATACATTTAGTCTCTCATGCTTAAAGCACCATATACTTTATGGAATGTAGAATAAAAAGAATAGTTTGAGGAAGTAAATTTTCTCAATATAGAAACTGTGTATTGGAACCCTTGGAATTGTATAAATGTAAGAGTAGAAAACTATATCTCCAATATGTAATCTTCACAGCACAAATTTTATCACATGACACCAAAAAAACAGTCTATACGTCTATATAGAGAAAAATGTTATGTTAAATTTCACAAAAAATCTGTTTTTAAGGGCATTTTACGTCAATGAAAAGACATGTCACATAGTAATATGTTTTTAAATCTTATAATTTTTTTTATCTGGAATATATAAAGAGCTCTCAGAACTCAGTGATAAGAAACACACACCACAATTCCAGGAATACATTTGACAGACATTACACAAAAGAAGATATATAAATAGGAAATAAGCAGATAAAATGATATGCAACGCCTTTAGTCATTAAGAAAACGCCAGTTAAAACCACAATTTGATACAACTATACATCTTTCAACTGAAGAATATGAACTCTCACTCTGATGCACTGATGATGAGAATGTTAAATGGTACAACCACTCAGCAAAACTTGCAGTTTCTTAAAAAGTTGAATAAATAACTACTACATGATCCAGCCCTTACACTCCAGGGTATTTATCCAAGAGGAATAAAATCATACGCTGGTACAAAGCATATGTATACAGATGTTCACAGCAATTTTTTTTTTCAGTAACTAAATCTGAAATCAACTCAAATGGCCATCAGTTGTTAAATAAACAAATTGTGATATATCCATACAATGAATACTTCTCAGCAATGAAAAAGGAAAAAGTGAAAACATCTATAAATATTAAAATAATTATACTGAAAAGTCAAACAAAAATACACACCCTATGATTCCAATTTATAAAATTTTATAAAATGCAAACACATCTAACATAATGAAAAGCAGATTAATGGTTTATCTGGGATAGATTGAGAAGAAGGGTAGGAGTAAAAGGTTAGAATTGAGCATTAGGAAATTTTGGGAAGTAACAAACATTATCTGGATGATGGTGATCAACTACCCTATATATGTATGTTTTAATTTCACATGTTAACTATAAATTCATTGAATATTAATAACACCTCAGTAAACATTAAAATCAATCAACTGTTGAGAATATCATTATTGATAATTTTACAAAACTAGTAAATACCATAACTTTGTGCCACAAATTTATTAAACAGCATGAACCTCAAGTAGGTAAAATGCAAACAAAACCCGATGCAACATGATGAAATTGTTTAAATCAAAGACAAAGAGAAATTGCTAAAATCTGTTTAAAAAGAATAGGCGTATTTCTTTAAAGCAGCAGCAATAAGACAGCAGGTTACTTAACAGAAATAATGCAGAAGTAGTCAGAATGTTGTCTTCCTAATGTCTATACCCAGAAAATTAACCTTAAAAATAATTACTGATAAAACAAATGGAAAGCAAAAAGAGAAAAGATTCAACACACCCTCAGTAAATGAAGTCCAGGCAGAAAAAAAAACCTCACCTTTCAAATAAGGAATATCAATATTATTTGGTAAAGTTTTTCAGATAATAAATTAAATAATGAAAATCCGTCCACCAACACAGCTAAAAATAAACTAATTACAACACTAAGTAATGACAAAAAATATAGAGAAACTGGAACCCTCATATATTTATTCCTGGTGGTAGTGAAAATTAGAATAATTCCTTTGGAAAATGTTTTGGAAGTATCTATTATGGTTTATCCTATAACCCCAGGATTCCACTGTTGGATATATATTTAATTTTTTTTTTTCTTTTCGTGTCGGAGTCTTTCTCTGTCCCCCAGGCTAGAGTGCAGTGGTGCGATCTCAGCTCACTGCAAGCTCCGCCTCCCGGGTTCACGCCATTCTCCTGCCTCAGCCTCCTGAGCAGCTGGGACTACAGGCGCCCGCCACCACGCCCGGCTAATTTTTTGTATTTTTAGTAGAGACGGGGTTTCACCATGTTAGCCAGGATGGTCTCGATCTCCTGACCTCGTGATCCACCCGCCTCGGTCTCCCAAAGTGCTGGGATTACAGGCTTGAGCCACCGCGCCCGGCCATATTTAAAATATTTTTGAACATACATTCATAAAAAGACATGTACAACACTGTTATTTGAAACATTTATAATAGCTAAAAATTGGAAAGAAACCAAATGCTTATTAGTATTAGGATGGATAAATAAATGTAGTATATTCAGGTTAACAAATAACGGCAATAAGAACAAATGAATTATAGCCTCACACAAATACTACTGAATAAAATTAAACACAAAAGGGTACATAAATATATTTCAACATATATAAACTGTAAAAGGTGTTAAAATCGTTCAGGGTTTTTAGAAGCCAGGATAATGGTTTCCATTGAGGCAGGAGTGTGTGTGGGTGGTTGGCTACTAGATGCAAAGGTCATGGGTTCTGCAAGTGCTAATGATGCTCCTTTTAAATATTTGTTTGGTGACTACACAAATGTGTTCAAATTTTGAGTATTTATTGAACTGTGGACTCAACTTGTATGCTTTTCTTTATGTATGCTGTACTTTATTTTAAAAGTTTTTAATGTCATGCGAGCATTAAGTTAGATCGGTCTACTTAGAAAATGTTCTTGGGAATTGAACATGTAATAGCAAAGAAAATCAGTAGAACATTTTAATAATAAAGTTTATAAAATCTCACTGAAGTATGACAAAATTAAATGTTATGGAAAATAGAAGGTAAATGTTAAGAAAATCAGAGTATCGGAACAGGAACCAATATCTCATACTAGCTATACTAGAAATGAAGTAGAGAAAACTGAGAGAAGGAAAATCATCAAATACAGCCTTGAATCACTTAAAGACAGGGTATATTCCGATGACTAGGTTGTTAGGTGATTTCGTCATTGTAAGAACATCATAGACTTTATTTACACAAATGTGGATGTACAGTCTACTATACACCTAAGCTATTATATTTTATATATTATATATAGCCTATTGCTCCTAGGCGACAAACCTGTACAGCATGTTACTGCACTGAATACTGTAGGACATTGTAACACAATATTAAGTACTTGTATATATAAATATATCTAAATGTAGAAAAGATTCAATAAAATTCAGTATCATAATCTTATGGGACCACCCTTCTACATGTGGTCCGTTGATCAACATGTCATTATGCAGCAGTTGAGTGTAAATAGTGCTAGAATAAAAGTAGAATTTTTTTATTTTAATTTTTTATTTTTTTGAAATGGAGTCTCGCTCTGTCGCCCTGGCTGAAGTGCAGTGGTGCAGTCTCGGTTCACTGCAAGCTCCGCCTCCCGGGTTCACGCCAGAATAAAAGTAGAATTTAAGAGCATATGTCTGTAGATTTAAAGTTCTCTTTGTCTCCAGAAAAATTAATAAGAAAGGATCAGCAAGAAATAATGTTATAAAATTTCAGAACATCAAAATATAAAAGTGAATTGAATAAAAATGATATACAAAATGTTGAGTTAGAATGGCACTGATAGCAACATCATAATATAGAAAATAGCATAAAGCCTTTAAGTCCTATCTTAATTCTAAATCTACGCCGTTTCTATACTAAAACAAGCTACCAATCAAATTGAGTGTAAAAAAAATTATCAGGCACTATGTTTTCCAAAACATGTATTTCACATGCAAACTTTCTCAGGTGATTTAGCAAAACAAGAGAGTAAACCAAATAACAAAAAGATATAAAAATTTAAGAAGTGGAATCTACCTCAGGAAAGAAATGAAGAAAGATATCAGAACATCAGGGTGGCAGAAATTGAGAGTTATTATAGAGGGAATAAAGACAGCTTCTGAAGTGGAATTTCTGGGAAAAAAATGGAATGAATGTGATCAAAGCATAATGACATAATATTTAGTAGAAGACAGAGGTACTGGAATACTCAACACAAAATAAACAATATATAGAAAAACAAGGTAATTCCATAAAAAAGTTTGCATAACAAGTTTTCTCAGGTGTAAATATTAAATAATCATATTAATAAAATTAACAACGAATCAAGTTTTTAATATAACTCCTACTGAGTGAGGATAGAGGCAAAGGATATCCTTCTGGAGTGAAAATATTAAGGTCTCAACTTCATTGTCAAGACATTGATAATGTCTAAAGTTAATACATGAAAAAATAATATAAATATGTTAATCTGAAATACGGAGGTAAATAGCATAAGAATAACTTGGGGACTAAAGGTGATTCTTTTGATAAGCAAAAGACTATTGTTTTTCACTATAATCCTTTAGTACAATTTTAGTGTATATCAATAATTTAATTAAACTATGATAATAAAATAGAGTAAGGTAAAAAGAGTTTTATTTTATTTCACAGAATGTCACTGTTGGAATAATTTTAAGAAAATATTTCAGAGTGCTACCTTTAACACAGTTAGGAATTTTCATTTGATACATAAGATAGATAAGAGAGGAAATTTAAAGTGGAAAGGGGCAGAAGAAGCTACTATGAAGCTGTTTTGCTAATCTTGGTTAAGTTTGTAAATATTTTAAATTCTTGGTTAAAGTGATGAAACAGAAATCAGTTGGAATTCAGTTAATGTAATTGCCAGACATTAGGTTTTTTTAAAAAATGGATGCAAATAAGAATTAGGAATCTTAAGGTACAATCAAATGAAGATAACTGGGAAAAAAACCTACCATAAGCAAAGAATAACACAAATATATAGTGAAATTAATTAATATCCTGCGACACTTTGGAATTATGCAGAATACTCTCCCCTGCATCTCTCTCTTTCTAGTAAAGGAATATAGGGAGCTGTAACACTTCCTAAAGAAGGGAGATAAAGAGGATCAGTAACAGATCTGAAGACGGGAAAAATAATAAAGGGATAGGAGAAGACAAATGTTTATAAATACCAGTAGGAAATCCTGACTTGACAAGGCATCCACATGAAAGAGAGTAGGCAACAGATTTTACTGAACATCTTGAGACTAATTATAAAGGTGTAAAAGTGAAATATAGTAGGAAAAATAATTTACAGACATACAATCAGGTGGCGAGGTATTTTATGCAAACTGCAAAACAAAAGTAAGAGATAAATATCAAAATTACTCATAGCAGAGCTACTGGTTGACAATAGAAAATGCTAAAATATAATGGGTAAGAACTTAATGAGAAAACAAGTAAAATTGCTCTACTTAACAGCTAATTAAAAATTGGAAAGACAGTGAATTTATTCTTATTCCTATTATGTTTGTATGTCAGTCTAATTGTAACTGAAAGAGTACACTCGATCTTCAGTTTCTCTCTTCCTTTTTCTTTTGAAGTTATTCCACCAGATTTTTATTCCTATAATTCCAGGAAAACTGTTACTATCAGTTTCCCTATTTTGCAATATTGATCATTATTGCTCATATCTCATGTTATGTCAACAACCTTTATCACACCAATTCTTTGCTCTATCTTGAAACACATTTTGCATTTAAATTTCCAAGGGGAAACTCTTCCATTGATTCACTGTGTACATTATGGATACTTTATTTTGAGTGTCCTTTTCTGATTTTTCCTCATGTCCAGATGTTAGAGCGCTGAAGACCCAGTGCTATACTCCCTTCTTTAATTGATGATTTTAGGTTTAAATACAATTGAGAAGTTTTAAATGTCACTCTATGTCTCAGACCTTTTTCATCAACTTCAGATTTATAAATTTAACTGCCCACTCTACATATCTACTTGAATGATTAATAGATATTAAAAACTGAACTCCAGGACATCCCCCCAAAACCTACTCTTCCACTGCCTTCCTGAAGTAAATTAAGTCAATTGATGGCAATCTTTTTTTTTTTTTTTTTTTTTTGAGAGAGAGTCTCGCTCTATTGTCACACTCTGGAGTGCAGTGGCGCCATCTTGGCTCACTGCAACCTCTGCCTCCTGGGTTCAAGCGATTCTTCTGCCTCAGCCTCTGAGTAGCTGGGACTACCGGTGCCAGCCACCACGCCCAGCTAAGTTTTGTAATTTTGTATTTTTAGTAGAGACGGAGTTTTACCATGTTGGCCAGGATGGTCTCCATCTCTTGACCTCGTGATCCGCCCAGCTCGGCCTCCCAGGGTGCTGGGATTACAGGCATGAGCCACTGTGCCTGGCCAGTTGATGCCAATTTTATCCTTCCAATTGCTTAAGTCAACAAATTTCAGAGTAGTCTCTGATATGTCCTTTAATCTTATACCCTAATTTATTAGCATAGTACTGCTGTAGCCACTTTTACAACTTAACCAAGAATCTGGTCATTTCTTATCATCTCTCCTACTACTACTGGACTCCATGGACCACTGGAATAATTTCCTAATTGAGAGTGCCACTCTACTTCTTAAATTCCCTTCATTCTATTTGCTATGTAAAAGATAGAATGCAACTTTTAAAACATGAGTATGGTTTAACACTTGTCTGCTAAAAACCGTATGAAATCCAAATAAATTCTGAAATAATTGCCATGATCTACTAGAGGAAGATAAATAGCAGATGCCTGGCTCTAACTCATGCATCATTTCTTACTTCCTTTCTCCTTCTCATTTGCTCACTGAGCTTCAACTCTACAGGCGGTGCTGCTTTTAGAATATATCAAACATTCTCTGGGGTCTATGCCAGTTACTCCCTTACTACCCTACTTAAAATATTAATTCTCGGCCAGGCACGGTGGCTCACGCCGGTAATCCCAGCACTTTGGGAGGCCGAGGCGGGCAGATCACGAGGTTAGGAGATCAAGACCATTCTGGTTAACACGGTGAAACCTGTCTCTACTAAAAATACAAAAAATTAGCTAGGCGTAGTGGCACGCGCCTGTAGTCCCAGCTACTCGGGAGGCTGAGGCAGGAGAATCGCTTGAACCCAGGAGGCAAAGCTTGCAGTGAGCCGAGATTGTGCCACTGCACTCCAGCCTGGGTGACAGAGTAAGACTGTCTCAAAAAAAAAAAAAAAAAAATTAATTCTCTCCATCATACCACTACTTAGCTTTATTTTTCTTTATAATATTTATCACTTATCACTGCCCCTTTCCTTCTAATTCAAAATGTGAAATTATTAAGGATAGAAACTTTATCTTTTCAATGTTATGTCTCAAGTTTTTAAAACAGAGTAGACATTTAGTAAACATTCAGTGAATAATCTTATTATCTCTCACAGTGATGTGACATGTAAATGTGACTTACTCTCTTGTTACTTGTTGTTAAGACAAAGTTAGAAGTAAATAGGCTCAAAGTTTGGCTCTATGAAATTTACAAGAAAAGCTGTAACGTAGTTTCAGAATCTCCATGCTATCTATTTTATTTGGCAAGATGCTTCCATGGTTCTATATCATAAGAAGAAAGAGACTGCTATGTCAGTCACTTAGAGAGGGAGATTACATGGTATGTCATCCAGGCAAACCGATATTTATCCAATCTGCTAACACACTCAACCGAAGTAGTTTTTGTTATTGCTTTTGAGGATTAGCCTTATAGGTTTTCTTCTCATACTTGATAGACTCAATCTTGAATATAAAAGAGCTAGAGAGAGAGAATCACTAAGGGAAAGTAAGATAAGAAGAGAGCCTTTCCAACTTAATTTAACTTTCAAATAATTGAGATATTTGTATCCCCACTTGAGTCGTTAGAGAGGTACTAAGGATTTGAACAGTAAATAAAATCTAGTTTCAATTTAGTAGTATAAAACAAATGTACACATTAGTTCTAAACAGATCTCACTTATTTTCAGCCTAATGCTTTTAATGTATAAAGAAATCAGTCCTAATTTGTAAATATTCCAATATTAAGATAATTTTAAAAATACTTTAAATGCAATATCCAAAATATTAGATATATTTTTTATTCACACACTTACAATAAAAACATTATTGTTGATTTTCTCTGTTGCAAACTAAAACAAGGATTTGAAAAGCAATAGAAATTCTCCATTATTTAAGAGTAGCAGAAATAAAATCATTCTAAAATTAACAAGCATTATTTGGTTTCATTTTCTCCTCCCTCTGATGGATATGTGCTATATCAGTCACAGTATGTAAAACAAATTGTCTTGTGTGTTTTATTTCTCCCTAGACCTGAAACTGTTTCCTGGTCTAATATGCTTGACATCTTCTTTATCAATGCATAAGGTCTTCCAAACATCTTCCAAATGTTAGCCATGCAAATAGTTTTCTTATGAAGAAGAAACAGATGGACCTTGTTTTAGTGAAATTTTTACAATTTTGCAAATGTCAAAACCCTCAAAAAAATTCACACTTGATCGCCCTAATAGATAAACAAAGATAAATATTTCTCCTCATTTTGGCTGTTAAAACAGGAGGCTATTGTTTTTCTTTTTTAAAAAAAATGCAAAATGATCACATCAAATTTATTATGGAAATTTGCTTGTTTAATTAAATTATCTAGATGAGCAATTAGTTTAAATATAAATTATACCATATTGCTTAGATATATTTTGTCATCATTAGCTGTTCTCTTGGTATCCTTAATATAATTTTGATAGAAAAGAATCTGAAAAAGTTGATGGGACCCGATTCATTAATTTGTCATAAAATGTTGAGGAGTATCTTGGTGACAGTTACAGAAAGTAAAATATGTTTTTATTTTTTATCTGCTTTGAGGATATGACCATAATGTGTATACCTGTTCTTTGTTCTATGGGGATTCAGTTCTAGGAGGCGCTATGATCTATGGAGAAATATTTATCAAGAACATTTAAACAAAACAACTCATGCATCCCTTATTTTCTTTTAACTTGTTTTTAAAAATGATTCCTGGCTTATAGATGCTGGTATATAAATCTTTCAATGTAATTATTTGTACATATTGAGGTCTTCCTACTAGTGTCCTACATAAGCTAAGAAAGGGCACTGTAATGATTAATGGTGAGTGTCAACTTGATTGGATTGAAGGATGCAAAGTATTGTCCCTGGGTGTATCTGTGAGGGTGTTGCCAAAGGAGATTAACATTTGCGTTAGTGGACTGGGTGGGCACTATCTAATCAGCTGCCAGGGCAGCAAGGATAAAAGCAGGCAGAGGAACATGGAAAGACTAGATTGGCTGAGTTTTCCAGCCTTCATCTTTGTCTCATGCTGGATGCTTCCTGCCCTCAAACATTGGACTGCCAAGTTCTTCAGCTTTTGGACTCTTGGACCTACATCAGTTGTTTGCCATGAGCTCTCGGGCCTTTGGCCACAGACTGAAGGCTGCACTCTCGGCTTCTCTACTTTTGTGGTTTTGGGAATCGGACTGGCTTCCTTGCTCCTCAGTTTACAGATGGACTACTGTGGGACTTCAACTTGTAATCATGTGAGTCAGTACTCCTTAACAACTTCCTTTCACATATACATCTATGCTATTAGTCCACTCCCTCTAGCGAACCCTGACTAATACATGGACATAATACAAAGTATTGGATTTTCCTAGAAAGAGGTGGGAAAAACACCATAGATATATATGGTATCTCAGATGACATTGTTAAAATGAAATGAAAGCAATGCATACTTTTCTTTCTGGAACACACTAATAAATTGGGAAGTCAGATTCAGTTCTGTGCCATGACTTACTTCTGGAAACAATGTCAGCTATGTTTGTGTTGTAATAATTTCTTATAATTGGAGGTATGGAAGAATCTACTAATATCACATTTGGCATATAGTTTGTGTTGCCAAATTATTTGTTGTATCTATTGCTGAATCTGGACCTTTCTCTGTCATATGTTTAAGAAAAAACAAGCTTACCTCATCTCTATTTGGGGAGGATTCAATTTCTCCCAACAGCTGTGCAATGCAAAATTTCTATAATTACCGTATGGGGTATTTTGATCAATTTCATATAGGTATGTCTTAGTAAAACGTAATACTCAAAAGGCAAATTAAGATTTTGTATTCAGAATAGTTATATCATTAAAAATCACACAATTTAATTGTACTGGTTCCTTTATTCAAATTAAGCTATTACAATACAAAAACATTGTTCTAAATTTAGGCTTATAATGAAAATTATACTATTCCATACACTTACATAAATGATTTAAACAATTGAGGGACAATATCTCCCAAATAGTATACCATAGAGTTAATAACTGAAACACACCATGAAAATGCTCTGTGGTCAAACAGATTTGGGCAATGCTGGTTAAATAAAGTTAAAGAGTTGGTTTTGCAATATGACTTCTCAGAGCTGTTAATATGTTAGTGTATATTTGAATACTCAAGAGGGAGCTGTAAGCAGTAAGCAAACTTTTTTTAGAATATATTTGATGAAGAAATTATTTTTAGATGGAAATCTATAAGGCTGTTGTTTTATATAAAAAAAGGAGGGCATTAATCTTTCTCTTCTGAAATGTCAACCTTCAATGACGTAGTCCTGCAAACTGGTTCCTTATGGCACGATGCTATCCAGTTGATATAGGACTGGCTATGTGTTCGTATCTGAGTGTTAGCATGACATTTGCATGCTATGTCATGGGCTGAGAATCTGGGTTAGGTTGTCCTGACAGCAAATGCAATTGTGATATTGTCAGTATACCACTCTCTCTATTTACTCCTCTAAATGAACCACTCTATAAGAAAGCTTTGAAATTTAATAAATTCAACTCTTATTGAACTCACAATTTAATTTTAATTCATATTTACAAGCTATTGAAAAAACATTCCACTCACTTGAAAATTCAAATCAAAAGTAAGAGTGTTCTTTATTCCATAATTGCACCATGACTGAAAATATTAAATAAAAACAAGACGAGAACTTGTCTCTAAAGAACTTTAAGGAGTCCATTTCTCAAAAAACTATGCTATACTATAGTTTCTTCAATATTTGCAAATACTTTTCTTCCACAGTTTTGTTAAATTTCTACATGAGAAATGAGGATAAAAAGAATTGAACTAGAGTTTCCACTTTAGAGAGGCATTATAGTGCCCTTGACTTACTTTGGTATCATGGTAATGTGGACCTCATAAAATGACTTTGGAAATGTTCCTGCCTCTTTAATTTGTTGGAAGAGTTTGAGAAGAATTGATGTTAATTTTTAAGAAAAATATTTGGTAGAATTCTCTTGGGAAGTCACCTCGTAATGGACTTTTTTTTTTTTTTTTTGGCAGGGGAATTTTTCATTACTGATTCAATCCCTTTACTAATTATTGGTCTTTTTGGATTTTCTATTTTTTCATGATTCAGTCTTGGTAGGTTATATGATTCCAGAATTAGCCATTTCTTCTAGAATATTGAATTTTTTGGAGTATAATTATTCATAATAGCCTCTTATGATCTTCTTTATTTCTGTAGTATCAGTTATAAGTCTCTTATTTCATTTGTGATTTTACATGAGTTTTCTCTCTTAGTCTAGCTGAAGTTTATTATTTTTGTTTATGATTTCAAAAAAAATTCTTAGTTTTTCTTTTCTATTGTTTTTCTAGACTCCATTTCATTTATTTCTGCTCTGATCTTTTTTCCCTTCTACTAATTTTTTACTTAGTTTGTTCTTCTTTTTTATTTCCTTAAGATGTAAAGTTAGATTGCTTATTTGAAATCTTTCTTTTTTCTTAATGTAGGCATTTATCATTATAAGCTTCCCCCCAGGGCAGTTTTTGCAGTATTCCATAAGTTTTAGTAATGCTGTCTTTCCATTTTTGTTTGTCTGAAGATAATTAAAAAAATTTTTTTTTGAAGTTAAGGCAACATTTATTTGATTTCCTTATAATCATATTATCTAAGGCAGAAGTGGTGGTTACTTGGCAAGAATACGATTTCTTTTAATGTCTTCTATAGTTGAGTTTTAGTTCAGAAATACATCATATTTCACTGGTACAAATCTGAGAGAATGTACTTCTAGCATGGGCTATTCATGATCAATGCATTTTTGTGTCACCATGGCTTGATCAAACTTAATCACTGTTTCAATGGCCGGGGGCCCTTTTGATTTCTTCATGGACCCATAGATTGTTCAGGAGGGTGTTGCTGAATTTTCATAGTTTTGAATCTTCTAGTTTTCCTATTATTGATTCCATGTCATTGTCTTTGGAAAAGATGATTGAGACAATTTTAATCATCTTAAATATTTTAAGAGCTAGGAGTTGTTTTGCGGTCTTACATATGATTTACCCTGGATAATGTTTCCTGTGCACTTGAGAAGAATGCGTATTCTGTTGATCTTAAATAACATATTCTGTGTATGTCTCCTAGTCACATTTCGTCTAAAGTACAGTTCAAGTCCAATATTTCCTAATTGATATTCTGTCTGGATATTCTAGTCATTATTAGAAATGGGGTACCAAAGTCCCCTATTATTATTGTATTGTAATCTATTCTTCCCTTCAGATTTGTTAATATTTGCTTTACATATTTAGGTGCTCAGATGTTGGGTGCATATATAGATAGATAGATATGTACTTGTTATATCCTCTTAATGAATCAACCTCTTTATCACTATATAATGACCTTCTTTGTCTCTTATTGTAGTTTTTGATTTAAAGTCTATTTTTTTCTGATATAGGTATGGCTGCCCTTGTTTTCTTTGGGTTTTTGTTTGCATGGAATATGTTTTGTCATACCTCCACTTCCAGTCTATGGGTGTCCCTAAAGCCAAATTTACTCACTTGTAGACAGCATATGTTAGGACCTTTTAAAAATATATTTGTCTGCTCTATGTATTTTGACTAGAAACTGCGTCTTGTTAGTTATTGAGATAACCATGACAATAGACTTAAGGTTTTCTTTTTTCTTCTATTTGTTTTCTTGCTTCCTCCTCTCCTAACCATACAAAAGAAGAGAAAGTCATTCCTAGCAGAAGTTGCATGTCTTCAGAAATGAATGAATAGACCATCATAATTTCAGGATTGATTTAGCTAACTTGCCCAAGAAACATGCATAATTAGCATCTCTTCATAAAAAAATTAAATTAGAACATAAATTTTATGTATTCATTTATTTTTGTCTTTGTCTTAGAATTAATTTTTAAGTTATCAATTCTTTGTAAGGGCTTTTCTTTTAAAAATCAATTTTCCAAACTTCAGCATTTTTTTGCAACATTATTTGTACTACAAACATACTTCGTTACAACTATAACTGTTAGCTTCATCTCAGTGTTTAGATTTTGAAATATTTTTACTGTAAAATATTTTGAAAATACTAAAAAAGTAGATAAACTAAACAAGCATTTGGGTTTATACCACTAAGATCTAGCAAAAGTTAATGTTTTGCCTTGTTTGTTTCAGATCTTTTTGCCATTTTAATAGAATGAAGCATTACAATTAAAAGCAAAGCTTCCTACATTCTAATTGTTTTCTTCCCATACACATAAACTATTCTGAAATTTGCAGGTCATACTGTCCATTTATGTTTTAGTAGTTGTTTTATGTATGTATGTATGCAATTTAAATGAAGTTGAGATGCAAAAGAGAGAGAGAGAGAGAGAGACAGAGAAACTGCTGGACATTTGCAGTTTCTGGTCCCACACGTAAAGAACTTAAAAGTTATCTCTTCTATCCACATAACAAAAAAAAATTTTTTTTGAACAAACTGAAAATCAAGAACTCATATTAGATCCATCAGAGAATTAAGTTTGCAAGGCAAACCACTACCTGAAAATTGGAAAGACAGGTGAACACAAAGAATCACACCTTACAGGAAACAGAAACCACTGCTGGAGAGGTAGGAACACTTAAAAGGTAATTGACTGAATTATTTAAAAGGTAAATGACGGAAGACTGAGCATGGACCAGCTTGAGATTAAAACTCCTGGGAGCTCAGCTTTAGGGAAGCCCTATATGTTCATGAGTTTTACGTCTGGGAACTCTGCCAGATTCTCTGGGTGAAGACATGAAAAATTCTCTCATGCTCCTGATGAAGGGAAAAAGTAACTATTTGAAGTACATCCAGAGTACTCTGTTTTCCTTAGCAAATTTTTCTCCTCAAATGAAAGTATGTAACCAAAGGGCAACTGATTTGGGCTTTACTAGAGCCTAATCCAAGTGGGGGTAGGAAAATACACAACTGCAATTTCCCTTACCATTTTGGTCTCACCTAAGGGGAATAAAAGCTAAGTACTTGTGAAAGTCCACAGCACAGGGATACAGACTCACTAAAAGACTGAGACCTAATCATAGGATTGCATAATGCTTCCACTTCCCCCACACCTTACCAAAATATTAGTAGGGCTCTTTTATATTAACAAGGGACTGTAGCTTAAAAATAACTGGAATTCAGACTATATTAAACAGATTCTAGGAAAACCCAAAGACAGCAGAGGAGAAAAAAACAAGGATACTGGAGAAAAATTTTAGCTTCTGACACCACAGCTAGAACAAACAATAAACAGCCGAGCTACCAATCAGCTAAACATAAAACCCCACATTAAAAAACCAATTTACCTTAGTTCCTTATTTTGATATATCATAGCTGGTTTTTAACAAAAAAATTACAAGATATATTAAAAGGCAAAAAACACAACCTGAGATGCAAAATAAGCATTACAACCAGACTCAGATACAACAGAGAATTTGGTATTATCAGATCAGGAATTGAAAATAATTATAATGAATATCCTAAGGGCTCTTGTGGAAAAAGTGAACAGCATCAAAGAAAAGATGGGTAATTGTAGGAGTTCAGTCAGGGTGGTGGGAGAAATTGTAAAATAGAAACAAACCTTCTTGGAAGGCTGGAAGCTTTTGCAAAAGCCTCAGGATAGGGTTATGGCTGAAGGCAGCCTAATCCTCTTACCTTAAGATAATAGCTTAGAGTAGGTACAAAGGAATGTAAGGGAGTTTATCTAAAGAGCTTGTTTACTCATGTGGTCCTAAGACTGACCTTTGATCATTTGTAGGACTGCTCCCTCTGGGGAGGGTAACCATGTTAATTAACCACAAGTGTGTTGACTCAAAGCCTTTGTCATTAAATCTGTACTGAATAAATGCCCACAGCACCAGCTTGCCGGGGTTGTGGCTGCTGACTCTTAACAGCACCCTCCTTGGTGTCTGTGGGCAGCCTGGTCCCCTAGCCCGCTCTTTCACTGGATATTGGTGTCAAAGTGCATTTGTTCATCCATCGTTCGGCCAGGGTCTGTGGGTCAGACCTGGCAGGTAATGTAAGTAGAAAGATGGAAATTGTAAGAAAGTATCAAAATCAAATGCTAGAATCAAAAACACTGAAACAAAAAAGATTGCATTTGATGTGATGTACTCAACAGGAGACTGGACATGGCCAAGGAAAGAATCAGTAAATCTATGATATGTCAATAGAAACTTCACAATATGCAAAGCTAATTTAAGGAAAAATGAAACAATACAATACAATACAGTCAAGTGCATCCAACAACTGTGGGTCAGTTGCAACAGGTGTAACATAGGTGTTATAGGAGTACTATAAAGAGAATTAAAGAAAGAAAGGAACAGAAGAAATAATTGAAGTAATGTTAACTGATAATTTTAATAATAAATCCAGGTACCTCAGAGAAAGAGCAGAATAAATACTTCCCAAAATATACTCCGAAGCATATCATATCCAAATTTCAGGAAAGCAAATCTAAGACAAAAGTCTTGAAGGATGCCAGACACTGTGGGAGATCTTACCTACAGAGGAAAAAAATATAAGAATTATGTATGCCTGGCTGAGCACAGTGGCTCATGCCTGTAATTCCAGCACTTTGGGAGGCTGAAGTGGGCAGATCACAAGGTCAAGAGATCGAGACCATCCTGGCCAACATGGTGAAACCCTAAAACCTGTCTCTACTAAAAATACAAAAATTAGCTGGGCGTGGTGGTGTATGCCTGTAGTCCCAGCTACTTGGGAGGCTGAGGCAGGATAATTGCTTGAACCTGGGAGGTGGAGGTTGCAGTGAGCTGAGATATGCCACTGTGCTCCAGCATGGTGACAGAGCGAGACTCCATCTAAAAAAAAAAAAAGGAATTATGTATGCCTGTCCTCAGAAACCATGAAAGCAAGGAGAGGGTAGAGTGAGATATTTTAGCTGTGGAAAGAAGTAAAACCCACCAACCTAGAGTTCTGCATACAGTGATATTATGAAGTGTTAAAAAAAAAAAAAAAAAACACTGATGTAAACTTGCCCTGCAAGACATACTTTTTAAAAAAGTTATTCAAAAAGAAAAATGATACAGCTTAGAAATTTGGATCAAGATAAAGGCAAAGCATAAGAAAAATAATAAATGAAGGTAAAAGAAAAATATAAGATACTGTAAGTCAAATATGGAAGAATTATTACATACATTTATATCTTCTGTATTTCAAGTCCTCATTAAAAGAGTAGAAAAAGAAACAAAGAAGGAGGCTAAACATAGAACAAAGGGGAGCATGGGAACCATCAACAAGAGGGAGATTGTGTCGAATATTTAGGAGACAGTCAGCAGATCAAGGATGCTCCAGTCATGCTCAGGTTCTGCAGTCAGATGTACAACTTCCCTGACTACACCAAGTTAGAGGAGGCAACAACCTGGGGTATGCATGGAAGGAACTGTGACTAAAGGAGTTGCAATTTTTCCTGAGGAACCTCAGAGAGGTCAGGGTCTCAGAAGCTCCAAGACTAAGAGAGGCCAGCAAGTAACCAATGGATTTATTGAAAATCTTTATGAGAACTGATTATTCCAACCTTATTGTCACATCTCTATGAGTAGTGTGTCTGAGGGCTAAGCATCTAAACACCAGGCTAAAATACGTAGCTAAAGAAATTGGATTAGTGACCTTGGAAAAACGGCCAGTTTGTATACTCCTTGACCCCTAAGGCAAATAGCTCCATATTTTCACATTGTATGTCTTCCAACATACCGATCACTCATTCCAACTACCACAGTTGTGAGGCACACCAATTAACAAAGCTCTTATCTTATGTACTCACAGACACCAGACCAGAATTTTGTTCATATAATTTAAAATGTGAATGAAGAGCTAAGGATTGGCAGACATTTGAGGGGAAACTGAAAAAGTGGAACAATATCAAAGATATGAAAACTAAGGTAAGGTGAGACTGAGAAAATAAATCTAAAAGATTAAGCATTAAAAGGAAACAGAATAATGATGAGAAAAATATTACAAAAATGTAATACAAGATCATTTAACAGGAAAAATACACAAAAATTTAGGACAAAAGAATCATCAGATATACAATCCAAAAAATAAAACATGCAAGGCTACAGAGGGTAAAAATTTACAATATCAAAAATACAAAGATGACCCTAAAAGCTTCCAAAAATTTATTGAATGAGGTCACTCATGAGGGCCTGAGAAACTGCCCAGCATCAGATTTTTCATCAGTAAACTGGATAACAGACATTCAATAAACAAATCCTTATACAGTTCTGAGGAAGAATGATGACTATTTGTCATGGGAAGCATAATGCTATGCCTTATTTTATGAAATTGTTTTAGGCTATGCTTTAAAAAAATAAATAACCAAGAAAGAAGCCACTAAAGTTCCCACGCTGAGTTTTGTGTGTACTTGTAGTTGGATAGTTGTCAAGACTGGGTTTGTGTAAAGGCTTTTGTACTCACATGTCTTATACCTGATCTGGGTTGTTTAGAACAGTAAAAGCTGTTCAGGAATCTCCGTTTCTCCATCTTAAAACCACTCATTATAGCTTTATCACAGTACGAAGTTCTTAGAATAGACAGCGTGAACTTTCCAGAGGACCAGAGGGAAGCAGCAATACTTCTTAGGATTTAGGTGTGGATATCTCAGAAGGGACTTCTGCCCATTCTATTGGTCAAATAAGTCACGAAAGCTGACCCAAAAGAGGGAACTAGTTAGACTTCACCACTAACAAAGCCTCTTTATCCCTTACTTAGACTTCACCACTAACAAAGCCTGTTTATCCTCCTTTTTTTTTTTTTTTTGAGACAAAGCCTTGCACTGTCACCCAGGCTGGAGTGCAGTGGCACAATCTCGGCTCACTGCAACCTCTGCCTTCTGGGTTCAAGTGATTCTCCTGCCTCGGCCTCCTGTGCTGAGGATTACAGGTGGGATTACAGGTGCATGCCGCCATGCCCAGCTAATTTTTGTATTTTTAGTAGAGATGGGGTTTCACCATGTTGGTCAGGCTGGCCTCGAACTCCTGACCTCAAGCAATCCATCCATCTTGGCCTCCCAATGTGCTGGGATTACAGGCATGAGCCACCGCACCTGGCCCATTTTCTTTTTGCTCTACTTCTAATTATACTCCCTCTCCACATGTAACCCCCAAATTAAGGTTTTAGTTAATAGAATTTATATTAACTGTTAGTCAAAGCTTCTATTTAACTGACACACACACAGCATTGTATGTGTCAAGAAACTAATGGATTAATTAGTTTCTTGAACAATCCCAGGATCGAGAAACTAAAATATCAATGCCTGGCTCATGTACCAGCACATGACCTGTCATGGCTCGCTTTTCTTATAGTTCAGTGCTCATGCTAATCTTCTCAAAAGACACATTCCAAGGTCACTGTGATATTTCCCTCTAAGGATCTCAGAAGTTTGGACTATGCCCCAGTTAATTTGCTACTCTGACACTGAAAATTGAGGAAGGCACCAAAAGTTCTCTGCAATTATAAATAAAACTACTGCAATAATAATAATACAACAAATAAGCAAAACTTTACTGTTATTAAAGAAAAATTACCTACTGGACACAATAGACACTATGTGGGTGATGGATACACGAGAAGCACAAAGTCCACCTTTACTCAATATATGCATGTAATGAACCTGCACATGTTCCCCTCAATCTAAAATAAAATTTTAAAAAAGGATAAATTACTGAGCTAAAAGGTCAAATATATTCTCTATCATGTAGTAAACACAAGAAAGCTAAGTTATAAAGAAAAGTTAAATATTTTGTGAGTAGAAGGTGGAGTTACAAAATTTCTGTACTAGAACTTCTAAAAGCAAATAACAGGCCGGGCGCGGTGGCTCATGTCTGTGATCCCAGGACTTTGGGAGGCTGAGGCGGGTGGATCATGAGGTCAGGAGATCGAGACCACGAGACCATCCTGGCTAACACGGTGAAAACCCATCTCTACTAAAAAATACAAAAAATTAGCCGGGCATAGTGGTGGGCGCCTGTAGTCCCAGCTACTCAGGAGGCTGAGGCAGGAGAATGGTGTGAACGCTGGAGGCGCGGAGCTGAGATTGCGCCACTGCACTCCAGCTGGGTGACAGAGCAAGACTCCGTCTCAAAAAAAAAAAAAAAAAAAAAAAGGAAATAACAGAGATAAAAAAAAAAAAGGAAGAAATGATCAAAGCAATAATAGGAAAAAGGTCATGTTCATATCTTTAGGTTGAAAGAGTTGTTCAAGAAGAATAAATATACAACATCTATACCCAGAAACATCTGATAAAGTATTATAATACTCAGAGAAATTATTTTAGAAGTTTCAGAGAAAAACAAAAAGACTACCAACAACAGGAAAAAGTATTATATTGTCCTCAAACACTGTGTCAAGAATACCCTAAAAGTTTTGAGAAAATATTCTTTTGCTCCTAGAATTCTAGATTTAGCAAAATGATCATTAAAGTGCAAAGGCAAAATAAAGACTATTTGAGACAAAGATTGAGGATGTTTAGCATTCAAGAACATAAGCCATATCCTAAAAGGATCACTTGAGATAAAAAGAATAAGATATACATCACACACACACACACAATCAATATGAGAAAAGAATCAGTAAAGCATATAATTAGTCCTAAAATATTGATGAGGTGTCTGTGAAGCTTAATGTAATTAAGAAACTAGTCCAAAAAGATGCAATGTGTCAAATAAAAGTGATGAAAACTGAGAATTCATATTCTCATATTCATATTCAACAAAATATTCTGTATTGCTATAAGTCCTGTCTTGTTCTGGGTAAAGACACTGTAGACACTATATCCTTCTTATTGTAATAAAAAGGCACAAGCTAAATATAGCTGTTACATATTTAATATTATCTATTAAATGAAAGAAACAGATTTAGATTCCAAAGCCCTAGAATGAAAACAAACAAAAAACAGAATAAACTGAATAAAGACAATGAGAAGAGAAAGACAAGACAATAAAAATAAATAGAGAACACAAAACAACACGATAATGCTACTAAAGCATATATTTCTAATATTGAAATGCTATAAATTTCCCTTATAAAAATTTCTCTTTACTAAAAATAGTAAAATGCAAGTACTTTAAATGGTACAAAAATGGTATTTTATATAGAGAAATATCCACTAAAAACCTATTAATGATAAATCTTTATAAACCTAGCAATATAATTTCAAGAAATTCAAGAAAGATAAAATTAAATTTGCTGGAAATAGCAGAAAAAAACACAAAATAGAGGAACTGGGAATACTATATTATAAAGTTATCATTATACATGGATCAGATCAGTGTTATTTTAAGTTATGCGTAGATTATTTAAAATTTTGTATTGCAAACTCCAGGTCCAACACTAAAAAATTGCTTCAAAGAAGTAATGGTATACAAAATAGAGATAAAATTAAACATACAAAATGTTCAATTAAAACCAGAGAAGGCTGAGTGCGGTGTCTCATGCTTTTAATCCCAGCACTTTGGAAATCCCTGGCAGGTGGAACTTTCAGGAGTTTGAGACCAGCCTGAGCAACATGATGAATCTCTGTCTCTACAAAAAATACAAAAATTAGCCAGGCATGTTGGCATATGCCTACTACAGCTGAGGTGGGAGGATCACCTGAGCCCGGGGGGTTCAAGGCGGCAGTGTGCAAAGATTAAGCCACTGCCCTCTAGCCTGGGTGACATAGAGAGATTCTGTTTAAAAAAAAAAAAAAGAAAGAAAGAAAAGAAACACAGAGAATAGAAGGGCGTGGGGAAAGGAGGAGAAGAGAAACAAAGAAAATGCAATGAAGAAAAGCAATTAACATACATGGTAGATAATAGTCCAATTATATTAATAATCCTTTAAATGGGAAGCATTTAAATACTTAAGGTAAAAGATGGAAATCGTCAAAGCAGATTTAAAAAAAAAAATTCCAAGACCAAATCATATATTATATACATAAAAAAAGTTCAGTATAAAACCTAAATAGCTTAAAAGTAAAAGGGTAAATAAATATTTATCATGCTAACACTAATCAAAGCAAGCTGAAGTAGCTATATTAACTTCGGATAAAACAGACTTTAGAACAAGGAAGATTATCAGTCATAAAATCTGGCATTACAAAATGATAAAGGTGTCGATTATCTCCAAAGACATAACAATCCTAAACTTGTTTGCAGTTAACCACAGTGTCAAAATATGTGAGGCAAAAACTGATAGAATAGACAGGAAAAGGGTATAAACCTACTATCCAGTTTGGAAACTTCTGGTACCTCTGTTTCAGGTATTGATAGATCAAACATGCTGAATATCAATGAGGATATAGTTAATTTTAATAGCCATACCAATATCAATCAACAGGATTTAATTGACAGGATACTCCCTATCCAATGACTACAGAATCTACATTTTCCTCATACGTATATGGGACATTCACTAAAATAGACAGCTACGTGGGCTACAAAATACACCTTAGTAAACTTAAAAAAAAAATAGAAAACATGCAAAGTATGTTCTCAGCCCAACATGGAATTAAATTACAAATGAGCAATGTAAAGATATCTGAAAAAATTTCTAAATATGCAGATTAAACACTATAATTCTAAGTGGTGCATGTGTCAAGAAGAAGTCAGGAGGAATTTAAAAATATTT
Organism: Symphalangus syndactylus; assembly: GCF_028878055.3. Classification (NCBI taxonomy): domain Eukaryota; kingdom Metazoa; phylum Chordata; class Mammalia; order Primates; family Hylobatidae; genus Symphalangus; species Symphalangus syndactylus. Next base: position 46,285,796 of record NC_072432.2, read on the forward strand.
TGGACTAAATGAAAATGGAAATAACTTAGCAAAAATTGTAGGAATATTGGCCGGGCGCGGTGGCTCACGCTTGTCATCCCAGCACTTTGGGAGGCCGAAGCGGGCGGATCACGAGGTCAGGAGATCGAGACCACGGTGAAACCACGTCTCTACTAAAAATACAACAACAACAAAAAATTAGCCGGGCGTAGTGGCGGGCGCCTGTAGTCCCAGCTACTCAGAGAGGCTGAGGCAGAAGAATGGTGTGAACCTGGGAGGCGGAGCTTGCAGTGAGCCGAGATCGCGCCACTGCACTCCAGCCTGGGCGACAGAGCGAGACTCTGTCTCAAAAAAAAAAAAAAAAAATAAAATAAAATTGTAGGAATATAGCAAAAACAGTGCAATAAAAAAGGAAACATTTAGCATATGTATGTATTAGTCCGTACTCACACTGCTATAAAAAGTACCTGAGACTGGTAATTTATAAATAAAGAGATTGAGTTGACTCATGGTTCTGCAGGCTGTACAGGAAGTATGGCAGCATCTGCTTCTGGGAAGGTTGAGGGAGATTTTAATCACGGTCAAAGGCAAAGCAGGAGCAGTTGTCTTATATTGCTGGAGCAGAAGGAAGGGGGTGGGGGTGCTACACACTTACAAACAACCAAGTCTCAGGATAACTCACTCATTCACTATCACAAGAGGAGCACCAAGGGGATGGTGCTAACCCATTCATGAGAACACCTCCATGAGCCAGTCACCTCCCACTAGACCCTACCCCCAACATGGGATTACAATGCAACATGAAATTTGGTGGGGACATAGATCCAAACCGTATCAGTGTGTGTGTGTGTGTGTGTGTGTGTGTGTGTGTGTACATGCATATGTATGTATATGCGATAAGAAGCTAAAATAAATAACCTAAGTTTATACCTTAGCAAACTAAAGAAAGAAGAAAAATTTAAACCTAGGATAAGCAGAAGAAAAGAAAGAATGAAAATTAAGATGGAATTCAATAAATTAGAAAATAGTAATACAATAGGGAAAATCAAGTAACCCAAAAACTAGTTCCTCAGAAAGATCATTAAAATTATGAAGCCTGTAGCCAAGCTAAGCAAGAAAAAAAAGGGACACAATTTAGCAATGTAAAACATGAAATAACTTGATCACTACTTATCCCATAGACATTAAAAGAATAATAAAAGAATAGTATAAACAACTCTAAGTCCACAGATTTGATAACTTAGATGAAATAAATCAATTTATTGAAAGACACAATTGCCAAAGTTTATAGAAGGAGAAATAGAAAATATGAATAGGACAGTATCTGTTAAAATAATTGACTCAATGATTAATAAACTTCCAAAAAGAAAGCACCTTCCCACATTGCTATGGTCTGAATGTTTTTGTCTCCTCACCACCTTCCAAATTCATGTATTGAAATCCTCATCCCAAGGTGATGACATTAGGACGTAGGGCCATCGGGAAGTGATTAGGTCATGTAAAAAAGACAGCCATCTACCAACCAGGAGGCAGGCCGCCATCAGACACAGAATCTGAAACCTCCTTGATCTTGGACTCCCCACCTCTATGAGAACTATGAGAAATAAATTTTTGTTGTTTATAAGCTATCCAGTATATGATACTTTGTTATAGCGGCCCAAATGGACTAAGACACAGATGTTTTCACTGATGAATTCAGCCAAATATTCAAGGATTAAATGATACAAATTATCCACAACCAATCCAATACAATAGAAACTCATTCTCTAAGGCCAGTATTATCCTCACATTCAAAGCAGATAAAAACATTACAAGACAAAAAATACAGAACAAAATCTCTCAGGGAAATAGATGCAAAAATCCTTCACAAAATATTAGCAAATTAAATCTAACAATACATAGCAAATATAAATTATGACCTAAAGGGTATTTATTCCAGGTATGTAAGGATGGTTAAACATTCAGAAATCAATCGACGTAATTTATGATATAAGTGGATAAAGATGAAGAATCTTGTGATCATAGCAACTTACATTGGAAAAGCATTTGTCAAAATCCAACAGCAATTAATGACAAAAAACTCAGAAATATAGGAGTAGAAAGGAATGTCCTCAGATTTTAAAGAACATAAAAAAGCTTACAGCAATATCATCCTATTTAATGGTGAGAAACTAGAAACCACATCTAATGGTTAGAAACTGAATACTTTGCTTCTTAGTCTGGGAAAAAGACAATGTTCTTCTTCCTCGCTGCTCCTGTTCAGTATTATACTAGAAACCCTAACTGATAAAATATGATGAGAAAATACAAATGACAGATTGCAAAGGAAAAAATTAACCTGTCTTTATTTGTACATGGTATGATTCTCCATGAATAAAATCTTAAAGAATCAAAAACAAAACAAAACCGACCAATAAACATACTAAAACACTTTCTGGAAATGTAACTATTAAGTGAGCATGGCAAGGTCGTGGGATATAGTTAATACACAAAAGTCAACTACTTTGTTATGTAGTTGCAATGAACAATTGGAATTTAAAATTAATAAGTAATTACAATAGCATTAACATGCCTACATATAAATCTAAAAAAATGTACAGAATGCAGAAAACTACAAAATTAGAAAATAAATAAAAATTATAAATATAATAATCTATGCTCATGTTTTGGAAGATGGAATGTTTTTAACATGAAAAGTTCCCCTAACCTGATAGATTCAATGCAATTTCAGTAAAAATCACAACAAGCTATTTTTTTAGATATTAACAAACTGACTCTAAATTTTATATGGAAAGGGAAACGTTATAAAATAGTCAAGACAATACTGCAGAAGTAAATAGTTTGAGGACTTTACATGATTTCAAGGCTTTCTATAATGTTAACAAAATTACTTACTAAAGATAATCAAGACGGCATGATATTGGTGAAAGACATATAAACCGATGGCACAGAATATAAAGCATAGAAACAGAAACACACATAGTCAAAGCATTTTTGATAAAAAGCAAAAGCGATTAAAGAAGAAAGAATATATATTACAACAGATAATGCTAGAATAATTGGATGCCTATATAAAAAGGGAAAAATCGATAAAAAATATATCACAGGACTTACAACATTCACAATAATCCATTCAAATTGGACCCATAGACCTGAAAGAAAAATACAAAACTATGGAAACCTCTAGAATAAAACGTAAGAGAAAAATCTATGTAATTTGGGGGTTTGGTGATGAGTTTTCAGATATAATACTGAAAGCACAATCCATGAAAAATAATTTGGTAAGTGGATTTCATTAAAATTACATAGGTCACTGTGCGAAAGACACCACTAAGGAAACGAAAAGCCACAGAGAGGAAATATTTACAGAAAACGTATCTGATTAAAGACTTTTCTCTAAAAAATGCAAAAAATGTTATCACACAACAGTAAGAAAGAACCACATTAAAAAAATAGGCAAAAATCTGAACGTACACCTCACCAAAGAAAATATACAGACAGCAAGTAAGTGTTGCAGGATCTTTGGGGCATCGATTTTCTGACCAGAAGCCTCTGTGGCTGGTGGCAGCTTTGTCCAAGCTCTTGTCTTGCTTCCAGGAGGAATGAGGTAAGCAGACAAGTGGAGGGTGAACAAGACAAAGAGGAGCTTTACTGAGTGTTAGAACAGCTCAGAGTGGACCCACAGTGGGTAGCTCCACTGTGTAGGCAGGTCGTCCTGTCGACTGTTCAGCTCCCAGTAGAGAGGATGCTCTGGAGAGGGTAGCTCCTCTCTGCAGCGGGTTGTAGCATCCTCTGCTCTGCTTGGGATGCGCCTGGGGCTGTTGTGGTCTTCAGAGGAGGAAGCTTGTGCTAATTGGTCTATGGGCAGCCACGGGGTGGGGCCAGGAAAAAGCACAAGGATTCCCCCTCCAGTCTGCAGGACTAGCAGCACAGCCACCCAGGTTTCAGGGCTGCCCTGGCCCTGAAGTGGGGCTTCACTGGGGACACACCCACTTCCATCCAGAAGCCTGCCTACCTCCCACAGCCGTTCATCATGCCCACACTGCTGGCACCAAGGGGTACCTTCAGGCCATCACAAAGCCACCCTCCACCTGCCCCTCAGATTCCCCACTCAAGCTCCTCAGTGCTCAAATTCCAGAGGGGGCCCAGGCGGTAGGCGGCTGGCATGTTAGTAGTGCCCCAAGAATGCGCACCCGGCAGGGCTGTGACAGCACCCAGGTTCAGCACCATCCCTGCTCTGAGATCCGAACAAGTGCCCTTGAGAAGCCAGGCAGTGAGAGCTTTGTACCCATTGATCAATCTCTCCCCATCCTCTTGTCTCACTATGACGACTATAATTAACAATAATGTATTGCATATTTCAAATCAGCTAGGAGAGAGGCTTTTGAATGTTCTCATCAAAAATAATTCATAAATGTTCAGGATGATAGATATGCTAATTATCTTGATTTAATCATTAAACAATGTATATAGACATATATTGAAATATGTTGTACCACATATATATGTATAAATTATTATGTCAATCAGAAAAAAAGGAAAACCAAAATAAACTACATATGCATTTAATCATGTTAGTAAAGTTATCCCCAAGAGAATACAAGTTAAAAGTTTGGATATTGCTATATATACATTCTAGAATCGCATAATTTTGTAAATGGGATGACTGATAGTGGAAGCTAGATTTCTCACTATTGGAAAGGTAACAGATAAGCAAAGGAAGAAGGTAAAATGATACGTGTGGTAATGTATTGGAGTTAGACATCATTATGAGCTCATGTTTAGCTAAATAGGGCTATAGATTATTGTATACAGAAGTATTTATAAATATGTGTATATACATGGCAGTATACACACATATGTTGCCTTCCTCTGTCAACTGAGAGGGTCTAGAAGCAATAATATCCCAGTATCAATGAGTACACATAGCACTCAGATCTTTGTTTCTTATTCTCCAATAAATGAAACCAAGGCTCCTTGGAGACTGAGCTGATTCTAGTACTCAGATAGGAATTATAATGATCTGCCTGTAGTCACAGAAATTAATGAAGATGCCCCCCCAAAGAAAAGACAATTATGGTGCTGTGCCAAAGGGACACAAGGCAACTGAAAGAACTTCCAGTTGGCAAAACTTGAACAATGAAATTTAATATTGGATTATAATCCAAAGTATAAAATAAATATCCATGAGTTTATATTGGTAAAAATAAATGAATAAATAAATGGGGAAGAATAAACAAATCTCTCATACAGAAGGATTCTAAATACTTTATGTTGCTTATTCTGCCCTCATGAATCTTGTAGACAATTCTCCACTCCTTGAGTGTAGACTGTGCACTGTGACTTACTTCCAAAGGGCTAAGTATGAAAAAAAGAAACAAAACAGTAATTTTACCATGGAAAAACTTAAACACTACATCAGCCAGGTGACCAAAGTTTACATTAACAATAATAAACCATGCTGATACTATACACCCTTGATATGCTATGATGAAAATAGCTATTCATGATAAAGACATCAGAAAACTTCCAGTGAGGGACCTTCTACAAAATATTGGACCAATACTCCTTAAAATTGTCAAGCTCATCAAAACCAAGAGAAGTCGGAGAAACTGCCATAGTCAAAAGAAGCCTAAGAAAACATGACTAATAATATAATGTGGTATCCTGGATGGGATCCTAAAACAACAACAAAAACATGAAGTAAACAAATAAAAAATGAATAAAGTAAAAATTTTAATAATAATTTATCAATAATTTCTATTAATTGTAACAAGTACACTACAGATTTTAATGGCTGAAATTAGGTTGATCTATATGGAACTCTATACCATCTTCAGACATTTTCTGTGTCTAAAATTGTACTAAAAGTAAAAGTTTATCTAAAAATGAAAGCACTCCTTTCAATATACCTGTAGAGACAACCAAAACAAACACCCAAAATTCAATAGCTTAAATAAGTTTATGTCAAAGCTGGAAATATTGGTCATATATGACCTAAACATTTTATTGGAGAAGTTAGTATAACAGCTTAGTAAACTAGGGCAGTGGCAGTAAGAAATTAATAAAGATGAAAGCTCAAAGTAATTTACAATGAAGCCAAGAAAAGTAGACATGATCAGTAAATTCAAAAATTGTTTCTTTGAACTGACTAATGAAATAGGAAAAACAAACTTTTGAAAATTCTTCACAAGGGAAAAATGAACATAAGTATAATTAAAGTGATTATAAATGGGTATAAGAATGAAACAACATATGAAAAACATCCTAAAAGTTTTAAAAGAGTATCGGCAATTTAACTCTGCTGCTTCTTTGTTGAATTTCTCTACGAATGATCTATCTGTCCATCACTGATGGTGGGGTGTTATAGTTGTCTACTACTATTGTATTGCAGTTTCTCTTTCTCTTTAGACTTATTAATGTTTGCTTTATATACTTGGAAGCTCTGGTGTTAGGTGCATAAATATTTGTAATTGCTATATCCCCTTGCTGAATTGACCCTTTTGTCACTCTAAACTTATATTCTTTGTCTCCTTTGGCAATCTTAGATTTGTAGTCCATATTATCTTATGTAAGTATAGGTACTCCTGCTTTTTCTTTTCATTTGCATGGAATACTTTTTCTGCCCCCTCACTTTCACTCTGTGTGTGCCAATATAGGTGAAGCAAATTTCTTGGAGACACAGACTGAAAGTGAAGACAAAACATGCCAAAATTCTATGTGATACAGCAAAAGCACTACTAACAGGAAAGTTTATACCAGTAAACCCTATACCAAAAAAGTAGCAAGACTTCAAATAAAAAACCTAACAATGTGTTTTGAAGAACTAGAAAAGCAAGAGCATACTAAACCAAAATTAGTTATGGGAAAAAAAATACAGTTCAAAACAGAAATAAATGAAATTGAGATCACAATAATATAGAAGATCAGGGAAACAATAAGTTGCTTATTTAAAAATAAAAACAAAATTGATAAACCTTGAGCTACACTAAGAGACAAAGAAGACCCCAATAAATAAAATTAGAAACAAAAAAGGAGACATAACAACTGGGACCTCAGACATAAAAAGATTCATTCATTAGAGACTATATTGAACAACCATATGCCAACAAATTGGAAAATCTAGAAGAAATGGATGCATTCCTGGACACACAATGTACCAAGATTGAACCATGAAAAAATAGAAAACCTCAACAAATCAATATGAAGTAATGAGATTGAAGCTGTAATAAAAAAGTCTCCAATCAAAGGAAAGCTCAGGACCGAATGGATTCACTGTTGAATTCTATCAAATATTTAAAGAAGTAATACTAATCATGCTTAAGCTTTTCAAAAAAATTGAAGAGAGGGAATACTTTCAAATTCATTCTACAAGGTCAGCATTACCATGATATCAAACCTAGACAACGACACAGCAACAACAGCAAAATACTACAGGCCAATGTCACTCTTGATATAAATGCAAAAAAATTTTTTAACAAAATACTAGCAAACTGAATTCAATATTACATTAAAAAGACCATTCACCATGAGCAAGTCGAATTCATCCCAGGATGCAAGGATGGTTAAACATATGCAAATAAAAAATGTGATATATCACATTAAGCAGAATCAAGAAGAATGATTATTTCAATCAATGACAAAAAAGCATATGTTAAAATTAAACATAACTTTATGATAAAAACTCTCATCCAGATGGGTATAGAAGGAGCATACCTGAAGATAACATAAAGGCATATAAATAAGAATATAGGAAATGGAGAAGTCAAATTAGCCTTGTTCACAGATGATATGATCTTATACTTAGAAAATCCTAAAGATTATACTAAAAAACTGTTAGAAATGTTAAAGAAAGACAGTAAAGTTGCAGTATACAAAATCAACATAAAAAAAATCTGTAGCATTTTTGTATGCCAACAGTGAAAAATCTGTAAATAAAATCAAGAAAGCAATTACATTTACAATAGCTACAAGGATATAAAGTACAAAGAAATCAATCTAACCAAATAAGTGAAACATCTATACAAGGAAAACTATGAAACTCTGATGAAATAAATTAAAGAGGACACACAAAAAAGAAAAGATATTCCCTGCTCATGTATTGGAAGTATTAATATTGTTAAAATGACAATCCTACCCAAAGTAATTTAAGGATTCAGTGCAATCCTTCTCAAAACACCAATGAATGACATTCTTCATAAAAATAAAAAGTACTAAGTTTATATGAAACCACAAAAGACCCCAAATAACCAAAGCAATCCTAAACAAAAAAAGAACAAAGCTGGAGGCATCATATTAGCTGACTTCAAAGTTTACTACAAAGCTTCATAAACAAAACAGCCTAGTACTGGTATAAAAACAGACACATAGACCAATGGAACAGAATATAGAACCCAACTAAAAATCCAAGAATTTACAGCCACGTTCATCTTCAGCAAAGGCACCAAGAACATGCAATGGGGAATGAAAAGTCTTTTCAATAAACGGTGCTGGGCAAACTGGATAATCATATGCAGAAGAATAAAACTAGATCCCCTATTTCTCACCACACACGAAAACAAAAGCAAAGCAAATTTAAAACTAAATTGAACACCTGAAAATATGAAACTACTAGAAGAAAATATTGTGGAAACGCTCCAGGACATTGGTCTGGGTAAATATTTTTTTTGTGTGTATAAGAACTCAAAAACACAGGCAACCAAGCAAAAATGGACAAATGTGACCACACCAAGCTTAAAAGCTTCTTCACAGCAGAAGAAACTATCAACAAAGTGAAAAGACAAAGAATAGAATGGGAGAAAATATTTGCAAACTACCCATCTGACAAAATATTAATAATCAGAATATATAAGAAGCACAAACAGCTTAATAGCAAAAAATAAAATAAGGTAATTAAAAAATGAACAAACCATCTGAACAGATATTTCTCAAAAGAAGACATAGAAATGGATAAAATGTATATTAAAATGTTCAACATCACTAATCATCATGGAAATGCAAATCAAAACCACAGTGAGATACCATCTAAACCCAGTTAAAATGCCATTAATGAAAGACACAGGCAATAATAGATGCTGGCAAGAATGTGGAGAGAGGAGAATCCTCATACATTGTTGGTGGGAATATAAATTAGTACAGCCACTTTGGAGAACCATATGAAGGCTCCTCAAAAACCTAAAACTAGAACTATCATATGACTCAGCAATTCTGCTACTGGGTATACATCAAAAAATAAAATCAGTTCGTTGAAGATACAACTGCACTCCTGTGCTATTCACAATAGCCAAGATATGAAAAGAACCTAAGCGTCAACAGATGAATGGATAGAGAAGATGTGGTATACATACACAATGGAATATTATTCAGTCACATAAAAGAATAAAATCTTGTCATTTGCAGCAACATAGATGGAACTGGAGGCCATATGTTAAGTGAAATAAACCAATTCAAATATCACATATTCTCACTCATATGTGGCAGCTTAAAGTGGATTCATAGAGAGCAGCATAATGATTACCAGAGACTGGGAAGAGTAGTGGGGAGTGGGAGATATAGGGAAGAAAAAAATATAAATGTATTTATTATCACTGAAATATAAACTGAAAATTATAAAGATGGTCAATTTCATATGTTTATTTTACCTCAATGAAAAATAAAATTTAAAAATGTATACCATCCCTCCACAAAAAGCAAAGGTATTGGCCAGATGTTAAAAAAAAATGTGCATTTTTTTCACGTATTTTTTGGCTGCATAAATGTCTTCTTTTGAGAAGTGTCTGTTCATGTCCTTTGCCCACTTTTTGATGGGGTTGTTTGTTTTTTTCTTGTAAATTTGTTTGAGTTCATTGTAGATTCTGGATATTAGCCCTTTGTCAGATGAGTAGGTTGCAAAAATTTTCTCCCATTCTGTAGGTTGCCTGTTCACTCTGATGGTAGTTTCTTTTGCTGTGCAGAAGCTCTTTAGTTTAATTAGATCCCATTTGTCAATTTTGGCTTTTGTTGCCATTGCTTTTGGTGTTTTAGACATGAAGTCCTTGCCCATGCCTATGTCCTGAATGGTATTGCCTAGGTTTTCTTGTAGGATTTTAATGGTTTTAGGTCTAACATGTAAGTCTTTAATCCATCTTGAATTAATTTTTTGTATAAGGTGTAAGGAAGGGATCCAGTTTCAGCTTTCTACATATGGCTAGCCAGTTTTCCCAGCACCATTTATTAAATAGGGAATCCTTTCCCCATTGCTTGTTTTTGTCAGGTTTGTCAAAGATCAGATAGTTGTAGATATGCAGCATCATTTCTGAGGGCTCTATTCTTTTCCATTGATCTATGTCTCTGTTGTGGTACCAGTACCATGCTGTTTTGGTTACTGTAGCCTTGTAGTATAGTTTGAAGTCAGGTAGCGTGATGCCTCCAGCTTTGTTCTTTTGGCTTAGGATTGACTTGGCAATGCGGGCTCTTTTTTGGTTCCATGCGAACTTTAAAGTAGTTTTTTCCAATTCTGTGAAGAAAGTCATTGGTAGCTTGATGGGGATGGCATTGAATCTATAAATTACCTTGGGCAGTATGGCCATTTTCATGATATTGATTCTTCCAACCCATGAGCATGGAATGTTCTTCCATTTGTTTGTGTCCTCTTTTATTTCATTGAGCAGTGGTTTGTAGTTCTCCTTGAAGAGGTCCTTCACATCCCTTGTAAGCTGGATTCCTAGGTATTTTATTCTCTTTGAAGCAATTGTGAATGGGAGTTCACTCATGATTTGGCTCTCGGTTTGTCTGTGATTGGTGTACAAGAATGCTTGTGATTTTTGTACATTGATTTTGTATGCTGAGACTTTGCTGAAGTTGCTAATCAGCTTAAGGAGATTTTGGGATGAGATGATGGGGTTTTCTAGATATACAATCATGTCATCTGCTCATCATCACTGGCCATCAGAGAAATGCAAATCAAAACCACAGTGAGATACCATCTCACACCAGTTAGAATGGCCATCATTAAAAAGTCAGGAAACAACAGGTGCTGGAGAGGATGTGGAGAAATAGGAACACTTTTACCCTGTTCGTGGGACTGTAAACTAGTTCAACCATTGTGGAAGTCAGTGTGGCGATTCCTCAGGGATCTAGAGCTAGAAATACCATTTGACCCAGCCATCCCATTACTGGGTATATACCCAAAGGACTATAAAACATGCTGCTATAAAGACACATGGACGCGTATGTTTATTGCGGCACTATTCACAATAGCAAAGAGTTGGAACCAGCCCAAATGTCCAACAACGATAGACTGGATTAAGAAAATGTGGCACATATACACCATGGAATACTATGCAGCCATAAAAAATGATGAGTTCATGTCCTTTGGAGGGACATGGATGAAACTGGAAAACATCATTCTCAGTAAACTATCACAAGGACAAAAAACCAAACACCGCATGTTCTCACTCATAGGTGGGAATTGAACAATGAGAACTCATGGACACAGGAAGGGGAACATCACACTCTGGGGACTGTTGTGGGGTGGGGGCAGGGGGGAGGGACAGCATTAGGAGATATACCTAATGCTAATTGACGAGGTAATGGGTGCAGCAAAACAACATGGCACGTGGATACATATGTAACAAACCTGCACATTGTGCACATGTACCCTAAAACCTAAAGTATAATAATAAAAAATAAAAAAAAAATGTATCAAACTACAACAGACCAATAAAAACACAAAGATAAGGCAAAATCGCCCTTGGAGGGATATCATATATTTCTTTCATTTGTTAATTCCACACAATTTTAATAGTCCAAGATTACTTTCTATTTAAAATGTTACAGATGCATATATAAAATGAAAGAATTTGTGATTCATTCTGTCCAAAACAAAACAGCATAAAAAGTAAATGTATAATTTATTTTTATGTGTGAATTTAGATGCTGTTTTAGTTCCCCTGGCTGCTGTAACCAGTTACCACAAATTTGTTGGTAGGATCACATTTCTTTCTGGGGGCTCTCAAAAAGCCCCCATGCTTTTTGTTTCCAATCTCTTTCCAGCTCCTAGAGGCTCCCTGCATTCCTTGGCTCAAAGCTTCCTTCCATCTTCAAAGGCAAATGGACTGGTCAAGTCTTACATTGCATCACTCTTGAATGTGATTCTTCTGCCTCACTCTTTGACATTTAAAAGACATTTGAGGTTACCTTGCCCACCCCTCAATAATAAAAGATAACTTCTTATCTTAGATCATCTGATTAGCAATCTCAATCCCAACTACAACCGTTATTCACTCTTGCCATGTAAACTAACATATTCAAAGGTTCTAGAGTTAGGATATGGACATGTTGGTGAGGAGGGAGAGATTATTCAGCATACCATACAGGGCACATATTATATTTAGGAAATTTGTGAAATTGTTTACATAGTGCATTAAATGAAAGTGGGAGTTCTGGAGTCAGAATTTATAGAAGTTTAGACACTTTAGCCACTATCTCTGCAACCTTAAGTGAAGATGGGATTTGTGACTTGCTTTATCTGTTTGGAAAATAAGAAAAACAGCTGTGTCTAAAATATAGGACTGTTTAGAAGATTGAATGACTACTACATAGAAATCACTTAAAGTCTGGCACATAATAAATATTCATACTCAGTATTATTCGATTTTTATTTTATTTAGCCTTCTCATAAACCAATGCGAGTAAAAATATGACTTTCATTACTAGATGAAGAAAATCAGGCTTAGAATATAATACAATAATTGTTACATAGTATAAAGTGGTGAAGTGGGTTTTAGAATGTAAACAATTTCACACTTTGGATTAAATTCTTAAACTTGAAGTGAAAACATTATGTTAAGGGCTTAGGTTTTACATGCATTGTATTTAAAATACATGTACAATTACCTAGCCGCTAGGAAAAATATGTGAAACCTGAGGATAGATTTTGAGATGTGACCCAATATTGATTATGTTTTTAACATTATTATTTTAGTAATATAACCTTAAAATTAGAGACAGAATTATCTATCAAAAATAGAGACTGTACTTTTCAGTCACATTTGATTGTTTTAAATAGTCAGATGCTTGATTTCAGGCCAATGAAATGCAAGTGCAACTTTCAGATTGCATTCCTAAATAAAATGGATATAACCTCTACTTTCAACATTGAAACATTTTGCTCAGGAATCTTCACAGATGTATAAACAATTGCAATATCCTAGGGATGACAGAACAACAAGTTAGAAGACAGGGTCCCTATCTCTGGAGTATTTTCACTTGTACTATTTTGTAAGAAATAAAAACATACAACTTTTTAAAGCCACTTTTAGCTTGATATTGTTGTATCACTTGAAATTATAAACAAACTTAAACAACATTTGATCCAGAAGTAGAGTTGCTGTTACAAAGTCTCAAAAGGAATCATCGGCATGGTGTTTTTGTGCCTCAAGGACACAGATATTGTGGACTAAAAGGTCAGTTACCCTGGTTATGTAAAAGCAAACCATTTGTTACCAGATTTGTCCAATAGACTTTCTGTAATAATGGGAATTTCAGAAGTTAGAATAAAGGCCAAAGGAGCCTGTAATTTAAGGGGAACCAATAGGAAAAAAATTAAAATACTGGAAATGTTGATTTCTTGTTAACATTTGCAGCAAGACAACAAAGACAACATCATAGAAAACCTAGAGTTTCAAAGAAGAGATATCAGAGAATATAGCTTTGAAAAAGGAGATTGTTTTGGCCCCAGCCTGCAATCTATTTTACCCAAATTCTGGTAATTTGAGCCTTGACAATGATGAAAAATCCAATGGTTTTTGTATACCAAACTAAAGTGGTGATAAGAGGTGACTGAAGAAGCACCTTTGGAAACAGGAGAGACTGTGGCCTCATGCATTTAAATAACTACCATGAAGAACTCTTTGGCAGGCCATGGGAAGCAGTTCAGCCACAAAATTGGGATTATGGGTATTACCATCGCACCTAAGCTTTTATTTCAGATAGCCTCAAGGTAACCTCCATGAAGGAGTGTGTAGCAAGGAATGGATAGAATGCAGTGTAAGGTAAAACTTTTCAGGATTAATACTTACATTTAGAATATATCCATGTCTGTGTTTCATTCATTGCACTGAATAGAAATGGATACAAAGTCCACTATGTTTCCAAAAGATTATATTCACCATAAAATTGTATGCCTAACCTGTAAAGGCCTTTGCTTGTTTGACACTTAAAATCACTCCCATGGCCTAGAGACTGTACTCACTGGATAGGTTTTGGAATGATACAAACTCTCAGGGTGGGCATGCACTTTACTGGCCAATTCAGATTTGCAGATAGAGAATAATAACCAATGAAGGAAGCTCCAGCAGGCAAAGTTGGGGGCAATAAGGATGATGGACAGATGATTCTATTTGCTTTACAATGAATAGAACCAGAGGTTGTGATATAAGCTAACCCAGGAATGTTCTTTTGTTGTCCAAAGATGTCTGCAATTCCTCCAAAGATACGAGAACTGATTTAGAAGAGTAACCTGCCATATGTTTTCCATTATTCCCTACCCCATAAGGGAGCTGCTTCTGTAGTTACATTTCTATTTTACCATGATATGTTGGATGAAAAGCAGGTGGAGAGAAAATAATTTTTTTGCAATAAAATGTTTTAAATTGACAAAATTTTATATACTCATGTTATACAATGTGATGTTTTGATATATGCACACATTATGGAATAATTAAATCAAATTAATTAACATACCAGTCACCTCACATCCTTGACATTTTCTGTGATGAGTACATTTAAAATCTGTCAGCGTTTTTCCAGTATACAGTACATTATTATTAATTATATTCACCATGCTGTAGAACTTTGTAACATTGTAGAACTCTAACATTTCTTCATCCTGGCTTCCCCCAAACCTGGCCCCTGCTAGCCATCATTCTACCCTCTGTTTCTATGAGTTTGATTTTTGTTTTTTAGTTTTTATGTGTCAGACCACAAAGAGCTATGTCCATCCTTGCAGTTGGTCAGATAAAAAACTTGAATCATCTGTGACATCCCATTGCCTCTTCCTTCAAAATATATGGGGTCCTTATTTTCTTTCACATACCCTGATCCTCTTCCACTAGCCTAGACCAATTTATCTTTGGCCTGAATATTTCAATAACCTTTTAACTTACCTCGCTCCTTCTACATGATCTCTATAGTCTGTTTTCAATGAATCAACCATTAAATATTAAATATTGAATCAAATATTAAATAGTTAAATTTAAATATTTGTAAGATAAGAGAATGCCATTCTTTGCTCAAATCTCCTCAGTGGCTGGCTACCTATTTCAATAACATTAAAAGTCAAAACTCTTCCAAGCATAAACAAGACTGTACATGATCTGGCCTCAGTTTCTTCCTTCACTTCATTTCCAACATGATTCCTCTTTATTTACTTGGCACCAGCCCTGGTGGCTTGTTTACTATTCCTCAAAAATGCCAGATCCTCATTTCTTAGCAATGGCTATTTCCATCCCTGGACACTCATCTCTCATATATCCACAAAGCTCAGATGTTATTGTGTTATGTATTCTCCTGATCACCACATTACAATTCCAAATCATGCCTTCCATATATTCCAGTGATACGCTGAAACCAAGTTGGTTAGGCTCATGATAGTTGATTGCAAATATTTTAGAAATTTTACAAATTTGTTGACATCACATTGGTAGCTTAAAATTGATCGTATTGGAAGTATTTCCTGCATGGAAATTGGAAAACACTACAAGTAAGGAATTCTTTTACAGAGCTAGTTTTAAAATATTTACCAGCTTACTACTACCAATACCCTTTCCTTTTTCTATTTTTTCATAATATTTATGAACAAAAAGACACCTTAATATACTTATTATAGTATTTATTACTTATTGCCTGTCTCTCCTATTAGAATGTAAATATAAGTGTAGAAATTTTAATTTGGTTTACTTATGTATCTCTCCAATGTATCTGTATTTAGAAAAGTGCTGACACCTAGAAGTCACTCAACAATTCTGGTCAAATGAATGGGCCGTTAACAATATAAACCCTTTAATTTTAGCTAGGAACAAGCACGCCTAAAGGAAAGACTACATTTTATAGACTCTTTTGAATTAAACATGGTCATTGGTTATCTACTGGCCAATGGGATATTGCCAGAAGTGATGTGTTCAATTCTTTTACTATGCTTTTATTGGGAAGGCGTGAGCCCTCAAACAATTTAGAGAACAGATATGGTCATGTAGCATCTTGGACCATTCCTGTGGGGTAGCGCCATAGAGATTTCAGTGTCAAAACATGAGTTGGTCCTGGACCCCTGACGCAGTGGTGCTGCAATAATAGCCCTGGTCAGATTGTGCTTAGATTGTTATTTAAGAAAGAAATAAAACTCTATCTTGTTTAATCCAGTGATTCAACTGTTTTTCACATTATGGCACACTTAGAAAATGCTGTTTGTATAACCTGCTGAGTAAATAGATGAAGTAATAGGCTCAGTGGTTTCACTATCCGTGGCATGTAATTGCCCCATGGCGTGACCTCTGCGATACTCTACTTTCTGCCAGTTCTATTTGTTCTTTGCTATAGTAGCCAGACAGGTATCTTAGTTTAGAGTATCATCTACTTTGTTAATTAATTTGTTTATTTTCTTAGAATAAATGAATTGCAACCACTCTCTTTATTATAGTGTAACAAAATTGGATTATAAATTAAAAGATGTAGATTTTAGTGCCAGCTCCCTTCTGTTAGGCTGTTTGTATCTATTAATTCCTTTTCAGGAATGATTGAATAATCATTTCAGCCTTTCCTTCCCAGGTAATCTCTACTGATTCTTTATGTTTAAGTTCAAATATTACTTCCTCAAGAAAGCCTTCCCTGAACTGTCAGTTGAGGTGTTCCCCCAATTATATGAACTTTGTGCTATTATTTTTGTCATATTGTTTAATACAGCTTTGTGTATTTATTTGTCTAATATGCATCTATTATAGCCAAAACATGCTTTGGCAAGAGAAAATATTTTTGTTTTACTCACTGCCTGGAACTTGGTTAATTTTTCAATTAACGTTTGTCAAAGAATGAATTAGATAAATAACTTTGTACTTTTAAAACTGATTTTTTTATTACAAATGGGACAAGAAAATATCTTCTATATGTAATTCAAAATGTTCATGTGAGAATTAACTGTGTCAATAGATGTTATGGTACTTTAATAATGGTATAGAACTACATCAATATAAAATATACACAATATAGTTAAATTACATAACAATGAATTTTGTTGCACATCATGCATTATTAGGGGATTATGCCTTCCGTGTTTTTATTTATTTCATAAAATAATTTAATTTTGCTTACTTTTATGCTCATTATAAGCATTTAACAATACAACTAGATAGGTTTTTTTCTTTATTATGATTTTTAAAAATTAGTGTGTTATACATTACATTAATGCATAATTTTGTTTTTTATACTCAGAGCATCATTTTAGTTTGACACAGTCTTCAATTAAGATGGAACTATTGGCCTTTCACCAGTCTCCAATGACAACTTCTACTTTTTGGTAAATAAACAATTTTGAGAATTAGTGAATGAGTCTGGAAAGTAATAATTCCCCTAAATCAGTGTTTTGGAACTAAGTATGTGTGGATATAATTCCAGATGGTGACCTTTAATTTAAAACTTTCTGGGTTTATGCAATTTGAGCTCCTGAAAATTTCTGTCTACCAGCTGGTAGCAAGACACCATTACAGAGTTAAAGACAATGTAATTTCATTTATCACAGTTCCTAGGACTCATTTACACACTCTTTTATTTATCCTGTCAATCACAAATATTTCATTAATTCTTACTTTGTTACAAGCATAGATTTAGTCACTTGATACACATCACTGAATTATACATAGTCCCTGTTGTAAGGTTGTTTACAATCCACTGTGGAGTACACACAATGAAAGCATAAAATGAAAAGAATACATATGATAACTCCACAAAGTAGTAAGTGACAGGAGTAAAATTTAAAGGAAAAGAGAATAAAATTGGAGTAATGTATCTGTATCAAAGTTGGCAGCTGCATAAAGTTCTGAGTGAAGTATATTTTTGCATATATGAAATAGTAATTAAATAATGGGTAAAATATGTAAAGGAACATATGCATATAAGTTATAAAAGGCATGATTGTGAAATGATGTAAATAAGCAGGAATGAGCAAGTTCTGTTCATGAAGATATTGCAATTCTGGGAGCCAGATAGCGTTTCAAATAACATTGGAATTTCAACTACTTCGATAAAATAGGAGTATAGCTGGATTCATAGTATTGTTATGAGCAAAGGGTTATATGTATATAAAGACATTAACAGAGTAACTTGCATAAGATAGAACCTGCTTAGTAAATAAAATCTCCCTTTCCTTTTTCCTGGGTTTGCTATAGTAGAATATATCTCATGGTGTGAATATTGAGTATTTTCCCAAGAGAAAAAATGTAAAAAATAAAAATTAAATTTCTGACTCCTCTTTCTTAATACCTTAAACATCATAAATAAATTAGAAGGAAGAAATTGTTTCTAAAACTTTGTAAAAAGAGTATTGGTTGGGAAGTAGATGATTTTTGTTTACCTAGTGTTTGTATGTTTTCCCGGTGGATTCCAATTTTTTGAGTAGTACATTTAAGCAATGATATACAGTCTTATTCAATCCATGAGAACATGGGTGGATAGTTTTAAATTGGTCCCAATGGAGCTAATAATAGAGTCATTAGGGAATGTGTTACCAAAACACAGAGAAGTCATTCTTTGGCTATAACTGTGATTCTAAGCAACTTGTTTGTATCTAACATGCTTATGTACACACATACACATATATCTAGCATATGTATGTATGTAAGCATGTGAGACACAAATAAATATATTTTAGGAAATGGTTGTTAAATTAATGATGAAATAATGTTAAATAATGAAATCTAGGGCATGGTTTTACAGTACAATTGAATGCCTTCTAAATTATATTTAGTAATAATATATATATATAAAGGAATACTGAGATTATATCTGTGTGTGTCTATACATACAACTGTGCATATATATGTATATTTGTGTGTGTCTGTGTATGTGTAAAGATACAGGATAAAGATAACTATATATAAGGCCATACATTTGCACTATGTGTGTCAAAAGATAAATATGCCAAACACTATTAATTTAGGTATATGAATATGCCTTTACTGTTTCAGCAGAACATTAGTCAATTATCTGTTTGTTTTCAAAGTGGGTAAAATGTAGTCAAATGAGAATTTCAGCCTTTCTCAATGTCTGGTTGAAATAACCTAAAATTAAAGTAGGGATGGTGGAGATATTTTAACAAAAACTAGAAAACTGAAACCAAGTAAAATCATTCTAATAGTGTAGGCACCTACATTCATGTTGAAATTTGTGATCAATATTTTAAAAATTCACAATGTGTAGTCATACTTTTCTAATAGTAATAGCTTTTTCTTTTCTTTCCAGAGAAAGTAATGGTTTTTCATAGAATGAAAAGAAACTTAAAAACAAAAACTTCCAGATTTAGTGCTGCAACAATGGTTTACTTTACCAGATGTTTTCTGGTTAAGGGCTAAAGCAATCAAATAAACAGATCAGAAGACTGATGCCTCCCTGTGGAAATGCCATTTTATCCCACATAGAAAAATGTCTTGTCTGTTTCTATGATCTAAGCAAGGGCTCATGATTGAGCTCTGATTAAAGAGAGAATTATATATATCACATGAACTGTAATGAAATTAAATATTATAAAGAAATTGTGATATATTATTTGGAAAGGAAAGAAATCCACAATCAATTGGAAACAAGCACCTTTCTTAACTGTCCTGTTAAGTATGCTCATCACAGCTCAGGAGAAAGGCAGAGTTTATTAGAAACTGACAGGCATAAAAACATGTATTATTAGTACCAGAGTCATGCAGAGTTGATGACCTTATTATGTAGAAACTGTGTTGATTAGATATATTTGATACCTCTAATATCTTCTTTGAATTAAGGGCTAAATTAATATTAAAAAAGATACTACTTAAGATTTCAAATGAAACATTTGTAAATTAATACAATTGTTTTAGGCCTAATTTTTCCATGTGTGAAGTCATGAAAATACATCAATTTTAAGGTTAAAAACAAAGATATAGAGTAAAAATTTTCCTCTCTTCTTAAAAGAACAAAAATTAAGTTCTCATTAAAAATATAAGAAGACTTCTTGTAAAATCCAAGAGAGGCATTGTGTCAAGTTTTGTATTGTATACTTGCACTGAATTTAATTCAGCTGTTCCAATACAAATGGAAATCATTAAGAATATAATTTAAAAAAACATTATGAGAAAACCAGCAGGAAATAATATATTGATAGTAACAAATTGTCTATACACATATTATGATGTTAATGTCAGTAATGATTGCCGTATTACCCTTTTTATCATCACTCTTTGTTATCTCGGGTCACTCATTTAGCCAAGAACTTGGCTGAGGCTTGAAAGTGCAAGATGCCTTTGCTTGCATGTCTGGTGCCTAAGCCAAGATGGCTGGAACAAATGTGGCTTGGGGTCTCCCTCACAAGCAGCATAATTTAACTTCTTAAATGTTGTATTATAGCTCTAATACAGCAAAAGTGAAAGTTGTCACATGGACTTGGCCTGGAATTAGTGTACAGTTAATCTGTCACCTACTATTGTTTAAAGCAAGTCATGAGACCAGGTCAGATTCAAAAAAAGGAAATAGTAAGACTCCACTTCTTGAAGAAGGAAGTAGGACAATTATTGACGATCATCTTTGGAGGTGATCTGCTTCACAGAGAGGCAGACCACAACACAATTAACAAACCAAATCTTCAGTCATTTCTTATCTGTCAAGAATAAAGCCCTGCTTTTACTCAACGGAAACAACAAAATGAAATGATCAGAAAATAAAAATCTGATTCCCAAACACTGCTGCTACCAATGGGGAAACCATGTTCAGTCCAGGCTCAAAGCTAAACTTGGCCCCAAAAAAGAAATACAAATAAAAACCCAGAACTGGAAGAAAAATACCCCAGAGAATCAGAGAGACAGCAGAAGTAAAATTATTTTGCTCCTTGCAATTTACTCTCAGAACCAAGAATATGCATGCCTGGACCCAAACAGCCCATGAAGTGTACTTTTTGGGGCCACGCAGTTGAATTGGCTCCAGAAGATGAGTCCGCTTGGACATCTTACTGTCAAGGGATCATTTTTAAAAAGTTAAAAATTCCTACACAAATAAATAGAGTGAGCATATGTCAAAGATTTATTTAATTCATAAATGAGGAAAACAATACAATGGTAAGACTGGTTTGGGTCTTACAGTTTTTTATTACATAAATGATAGTGCTGTGTCTTAGAGAAGTTATTTGCTGAAAATCACATAGGCAATAAGTGTTACGTAGGGGAATAAGATCTAGGACAAAGTCTCATTTCACTATAGTCTCCCAAGTGAGATAGTTCAATTTTTGAAAAGCTTATTAAATATTCGGTATGGTGTTTAGCTGAAATCTTCAGACCTGTAACTTCTAATCTCTGATCCTGGTTTTTTGTGTTACAACTACACACAGTACATCTAAAAATACAATGCCCTTATTTGAAGTAATTTATGCTAATCTGAATAGCTTAGTAGTACTATTACATTTTTTTTCTGAGCATTGCCTTTTATTAACACACATTGTACTTCTACTCTACTTTCTGTAAGATACATTTCTACTTTGTATTAATTCTTAGATCAGCCAAAACTGTTAGGTCTTGTTGCATGTAAGCTACTATTTAAACACTATGTGAACATTTTGCTTAGAAAAGTTTTGTGTATACATTTTTACAATTTTTCAAATGCAGATATATCTGTCAGAGTTCTTGACTAAACAAAAAGTAACTGATTCTGGTTTTTTTTTTCTTTTTCTTTTTTTTTTTTTTGTTTTTTTTTTTGACGGAGTTTTCTCTCTTGTGGCCCAGGCTGGAGTGCAGTGGTGCGATCTCGGCTCATTGCAACCTCTGCCTCCCAGGTTCAAGCGATTCTCCTGCCTCAGCCACCTGAGTAGCTGGGATTACTGGCGCCCGCCACCACGCCCAGCTAAATTTTGTATTTTTTAGTAGAGATGGGGTTTCACCATGTTGGCCAGGCTGGTCATGAACTCCTGATCTCAAGTGATCAGCCCTCCTCGACCTAGTGCTAGGATTACAGGCGTAAGCCATGGCGCCTGGTAGATTCTGGCTATTTTAAGAAGAAAATTGATCTATTGAAGGAATATTTAGTTGTTCAAAGAATTCATGGGAAGGTGGAATGGGAGCAGGAGTAGCAGCCAAGCTTAGGCCATCAGGAATATCCTGTTAAAATGATGATTTTCTATTGTTGCTATCACTTAATATTCTGTTGATGTATACTACTGGTAGGGTGCACCTCACAATTGTAAGTTAACATCAATTTGTTCTTACATGATTGCAAAACTTGTTCAAGATTTATAATACTGAGTTGGAACAACTATTGCCAAATTAGATCAGATGCCTGCTCCATAAGTGCCAATGTAGTATATAACCCCATTTTAATTATCTTTTGTACTGGGAAAAGAAAGCTCAATAGAATTTTTTCCCTGTATAGAAAGTGAGAATTAATACATTTCAGGTAAAAAGTCAATTTCCACCTTTCTGGAGGACTAACATTTATTCACTATGTTGGTTAATTTTACATGTGCACTTGCCTAGCCATGGGGTGCTCAAATAGACATTTCTGGGTGTGTCTGTGAGAAGGTTTCTGGATGAGATTAGTATTTGAACTGGTGCACTCAATAAAGTCTATTTCCCTCCCAATTATGAGTGGACATCATCTAATTTTTTGAGGGCTTGAGTAAAATAGTTAAGAGGAAAAATGCATACTTGCCTGCATGCTCGAGCTGAAACATATCTCCTCTTCTCTGGCCCTTGGACTTAGATTTACACCATCAGCTCCCCCGATTCTCACGCCTTTGGTCTCAGACTGAATTGCACCACTTGCTTTTCTGAGTTTCCAGCTTGTAGATGGCAAACTGTGGGACTTCTCACTCTCCATAATTGCATAAGCCAATTTCTCATAATAAATCTCTCTCATTTTCTCTGTCTCCTTTCTCTCATTTTGATATTGCTTATTACATGTCCTGTTTATTTGTTAGCAGTACATTGTTGATCATCTTTCTCTAGTAAAACAAGCCACATCTTAATAGTAAAGAATAGGCCATTATATAGGCCATTCTTGCCTGCAAGAGTTCACAGTAGACTTCCAGTAAAACATACCACTCTACAGATTAATAGAAAATGTTGTCTCCGAGGTTCATCTAAACATAGGTTTGCTAGATATAATTTGCCATCCAAATAACTATGTTTTATGAGTGAAAGAGGACACTATTGATAATCATACTCAAGTAACTATGAACAGAATTATTTCTATGCAATCTAAAATGTATTTTTAACCAATGAATAAGTCGTTTCACTAGTCTATAATACTAGCTCTGTGGATGATACACATTATATTATGAGACCCCAAATTCCTTAAGGCATCAGTTTTCTGCTTTACTTATTTTTTCTAGATAATTATATATTTTTTGTGTTGGAGAATATGTGGTATATCAGGCATTTAGTGTTCCCAGGATGGTGTTGCTAGCATAGGTATGATGGCCAGGGGCAAGGCTCATTCATGGAAACCAGTTTCAAACTTCTTTCTAAAATTTCTTTGTCACCAAATGTCTAATTTCAGTCTTTCCAAGTCTCTGACCACTTACACCATCATCTCAAAACCTTAGACATCAAGCATAAACCATAATATATCTATATGTTAAGGCATCCATCCTTATAAGTGAATAAAGCCATACATCCTTAAGTGGACAAAATGGCCATGTAGGAGATTGACTCTCTTCTCTTTCTTCAAGAGAAAGTCCTAAAAGAAGTGTCATGCTGCATTTCGTTTATAGCTGGTGACAGCATATTATGCAGAGCCATCGGGAAGCCAAGTTTAAATTATTTCCTCTTATTTGGGCTGGTCATATTTATGGCCTGAAGAGGGGCTACAGTGTGGCAGGATATAGATAGATAGGGAATGTGAATGAAGTTGAATCTTACTTTATTTGTGCCTTTAGTATCTGCTCGAAACTATTCCTGTCCATGTATGATGATGAAAGTTTGTTGGGCAAGCCCAACCTTTTGGCTAGATATATCAGGTATATCTTATTCAAGTGAGACAGCTTAGGTCACCTGGTCCTCTGGTATCCCATTCTCCACTGGGGCCCTATAAGAAGCCAAAAGTTATTTCTGTAACATCAAACTTATTTTTTTAAAAAATTTCATCAACCACTCTAGAGAAAATATATTTTGCAGCTAGAATGAGCATTTCTGCATCTTTCAATAATTTTGTGGTGACAGTAATCTTACATTTCTCCATGATTGTGGTGTTGCTTTTAATTTACTATTTTTATACAAATAAGGAGTTCTTAATGTGGCCTTTTCTCTCATAATTCATAAATATATTCACTAAATATATATGGAGTGCCACTAGATAATAGGCATTATTCTTGGTACTGGGTAAGCAGCATAGAAAAAGACAAACAAAGCTCTTCTTGTCATAGGGATTCCATTATAGAGTTGTATATAGTAAACACACAAAGAAAATGTTCAAATACTTTTCATTAAAGTGATTTAAAAAATGGTGTGATACAAAAGCGAAAAGTATAGGGCAGAAGGTAGACATCAGGAAAGTCTTGTTTAATGCTATGATCTTTATTACCCAAATCTGCAAATTTGCATCTCTGCTGAAGACTCTGCAGAATGTCCATGCAGGAAAAGTGACTTGGTTGTGCTGGGTCTGTCTGCGTTCCAGCTGCCAAAAGGGTCTTGATATTTCCATAGTGACAGGAAAGCCTCAAAAAAAAAAAAAAAAAGCAGCAGATCGGAGGAGCCCCCGAAAATAAAAAAGGAGTTAGATTCTTGCTTTAAAGAAAATATAAATTCTAGAAATTTAATTTAGCTCCCTTTAGAAATTTAATTTAGCTCAGCTTTTCTCATGTGTCAACTTTGGATTATAATTTGGAATGAAGATTAAAGGTCACATTTAAGTTCTTGGATATGCTAAATAAATATTAGCTGTAAATAGCATTAGGAGAAATATCTAATGTAGATGACAGGTTGATGGGTGCAGCAAACCACGATGGCATGTGTATACCTACGTAACAAACCTGCATGTTCTGCACATGTATCCCAGAACTTAAAGTAAACAAAAAAAAGTAAATAATAATATAAAAAAATGATAATCTTGAAAAGTTGTTATGTGCTCTTTAGTCATCAAAGTTAAAATGTAGTTATTTTATTTATGTTTGTTCTATTTTTTCAGTTGGATGAACATTTTCCTTCTCAGATAGAGCTCTGTATCTTGTCTAGTATATAGTGTGTGCACAATAAAAAATAAAATATGTAAATTTATATCTAAATATATAAATGAAATGATAATTCATAAAGTAGAAAAATATGAATGGCTTCTACTTTCTTATTTTGTCCTCGTCAACATTTGACATTGACCTCACGTGAGCAGACTCATCCTTTCTTATGCTTTTTCTTCTAACCATTTCCTGTCTTGCTGTTGTCACCGCGTGTCTTACCTTTAGTCTTCCTGCCATCATTATTAGACGTTGTTTAATGTTTAAAGATTCATCTTTTGCTTTGGGTCTCGCTTCCTACATTTTCCCATGTAATTTTCATATCTGAGCTCACAAAGAGCTTGCTGTGTGGTCATGTTCATTTCTTTAGATGACTTACTCTTTGACTCTCATAAGTTATTTTGTGATACTTCTATCAAAATTATATCTGTGTACAGTTTCTCATCTTTGGTGGGTCATCATCCATTCTAAGGTCTCTGTCTTTGGGGTTATATTTATTTTTATGGATTTATTTAAACCCAATTTTTACAATTCAAAAGGGTGTTGTCAGGCAAAGCCTTGTAAATTACATTACAAAGCCTGGTGATTTCTTTGTAAATAGGACATCATTCTAGTATGTGGGTTGGGGGAACTGTCCTTCAAACCCACCCTTCTGTCAAACTACCCGTGCCCTACATCTTTTCCAGAGCAATTATGTTTTTGGTGTAGGAGAGATTAAATTCTCCTGTGAATCTAAGACTTTTAAATTTCCTACATTGAACTTCAAATTATCTACTCCATTCCAGAGTCATGCTGGTGGAGTTGGAAAGTGCATTTATTACTAATCAATAAATTCTGAATAAAAAGTACTTTGGATCTCTACAAATAACTATAGTTTATACTTACTGAATCAATTCAAATGCTAAGCACGACAGAGTTCAGCTCTTGTACTTTCTGCTCAAGAGGTCACAGGAAAATGAAGAACATTAAAAAATATAGAAGTATTCAAAGGATACACAGCTCAATATTGCCAATTTTAAAGTGTATTTTGTGCACTAAAACTGCTGGTTTCTCTGTTGCATCAAATGTTCAAGAAAACGTATTTACAACTTCCTTGCCTTAGCGCATGGTGTAGATGTAAAAAAAAAAGTATACTATTGATAGGAGGAATTCATAATTTTGGTAAAGTTTGTAACATCTGTTCTGCTAAAAAGAGGCTTCCCCATTGATGTTCAATGTGGTGAAATATTTTGAGCCCCTTAGAGACTGGCTGATGTTCCTGGAGTCTGAGGCATCGGCAGTAACTGTGAATGTCTTCGTTCATTTGTAAAGTGCTCCAGCCAGAAAATTAAGCTGCAAGATGAAGATCTTGCTTCAGTGATCCATACTCTTGACATATTCAGCCTTTCAACCTGGTATATTTCAAACCTCTTTATTTGAATCTCTCCAGGGAAGCCAGTCAAAGAATAAAAATGGCCCATAAAATAGCAGACTGCCTTTTGAATTGAGCAAACAGCATTCTGCAATGATTTTCTTTACCCTTTGCTCATTGCCAGGACACTTTCAAATATAAGAAAGGCCTTTCTTCTCATTTTCAAAGCATCATACAAGATGAACCCCAGCTTCTTCAAACAGCATCAAACTTCAGACCCCATTATATTAGAATCCAGAATAGTATTGAACCAAAATGACATAAAATTCCTAGAATCCCAGGTTTTGGAACTTTCTATTAAAAAGTATGAGAAAAAGGGAGAGCGAAAACTTCTCACACACTAAAACAAGTACCACAGAAAAACACTGAGCTTTGACTAGTGTGTACTAAATATAAATTACTTATTTTATAAATAATTCTAAGGTTAGACATTTTGGTATTTATAAAATTTTAACCATGGTAAATATGTTTATCTCGCATATGACATATCAGGGTATAAAACTTCACCCAGTTTGAAAATTGTGCCATCAATTCCGTGCAAAATACTATAAAATGTTTTATGTTATATTACATACTTTATTTTATTTTTTTTCAGACAGAATCTCACTCTGTCATCCAGGCTGGAGTGCAGTGGCACAATATTGGCTCACTGCAACCTCTTCCTCCCAGGTTCTAGTGATTCTCATGCCTCAGCCTCTCCAGTAGCTGAGACTACAAGCATATACCACCATGAAGGGCTAATTTTTGCATTTTTAGTAGAGAGGAGGTTTCGCCATGTTGGCCAGGCTAGTATTGAACTCCTGACCTCAAGCAATCCACTTGCCTCAGCCTCCCAATGTGCTGGGATTAGAGGCATGAGCCATCATGCCTGCTCCGTTATATTATATACTTTTATAATATAGGTGTTACACATCTGTACATATATAAATATATATTGCAGGGAATGTTGAGAACAAAAGTCAATGCTCTACTTTTATATCAGATTATAAGCTATTAATAATGAAGTGTCTCTGAATGTATTCTGTATACCAAAACTATGCTAGGCACAGTGAGGTTGTGTAAATACAAAGGGTTGAGTCGCCACACTGACTTTTGAAAATTATATATGTTATACAACGTCAAACTTTACTAATGACTTCAAGGACACAAGACAGAATCAAGTACAGTTGTAACAATTTCATGTGAAGTGTCAATCCATCAAACACAGTTTTCAAAACACATCATTTCTCGCATATTATAGATTGTTTTTAGATTCAGATACATAAGTTCTAAACTATGTGTGCAGAAACATTGTTTATAAAGAAAGCTATTTTGTTTTGAGAACTCCTTTTTATATAATTCATTAGTTACACATATAGAAGAATATATTTTACTCCCTATTTTCCAGCCAACCAGGCACCATAAACAAGTGTAGGTTTATTTATAATAAGTGATCTAGACAGACAAGTTATGTCATTTTAAAAAGAAACCTCCACATTCCCTGCTAGCAAATCATATTTGCATGTTTATAAGAAGATCTAGTCAAGACTATCCAAATGTCTCCCTTGTAGCAAAGGGTGAATTACTGGCTGAAATTAGCCCTTTTCTTTCCAGAGGGGAAAAAAAAAAAAAAATATATATATATATATATATATGTATATAAGATAATGTACTTATGAATAAAGGTTTTAAAATTTACAATACTCATGTTTTTAGATTATGTACATGGAAATATAGACATGAAATATAGATAAATAATTCAATTAACAACTAACACAGATTTATGTATTATTTTAATACTGTAATAATAAAGTGCTAAATATTATATAAATACAAGTTGAAAAGAGAACAATAAATATTAACATGCCACGTGTTATAGAGAAAACATACAAATAATTGAAAGAGGGAAAGTTATTTTCTCCAGGAACAATTCATCGTTGATTGAACAACTTCTATGACCAGGCAATATCAGATAATAGATTTATACACAGAAACACTTGAAATAGGAGCGTGAATATGATGCTAGGCATCAAAGGATGCATATGACTCAGGCAGAGAGAAAGACATGCAGGCAAAATAAAGATGTCTGTCTATGTGTGTGTGTGTTGATAATGCATGATAGGAAGAGTATAGTGCAGATCTAAACTTACTGGAATGAGGCAACTGGCATTAGAAGTAGAATAAAATTATATAAGTAATGTGGCACTAGATCCTGAAGGAACCTGATAATTATACTAAAAAAATTGATATTTTTTGTAATCAAAGTTAGAGAATAATATGTATGATTTTCAGCGGGGGCTTACCATGACAGTTGTGGTGTTTAATTGGCAGGTTTTTGTTTTGTTTCCAGTTTTTGGAATAGAGATTGTATGAGATCACTTTGAAGACAAAAAGTGTTGCTAATAGCAACAGGTGTTAGGTAAGAAGAGTTTGCTTAGGGACTAAATCCAGAGAAATTGAGAAGGAAAGATGGACAGATTTTAGGTTGTAGTTTAATAGAGAGCAGAAGGAAAGCCAACGGTGACTTCAAGTTTCTAGATTTTCACTGTTAAGGAAAGCAGAAGGTAAGCAGAACCTATGGATGGATCGATAAGGCCAAGATGTGTATATTTAAGAACTGCCCTTTGGGGTAATGTATTTGTAAAAGAGTCTACCAAATAAACTAGGAGAGATAGTCCTCAAAGCTGTTCATGAGGATATTGAGTCAAAGTCATACCATGGGAAACAGAAAAACATGCAATGTTCTGAAATCCGAGAAAGATTTAATAATGAAGTGAACAGTGAGATTAATAAATACAGTAGTGGAGTATACTGCAAAGAATGAAGTATAAAAAGTAGGATACGCTGGGCGTGGTGGCTCACTCTTGTAATCCCAGCACTTTGGGAGGCTGAGGCGGGCGGATCACGAGGTCAGGAGATCGAGACAATGGTGAAACCCCGTCTCTACTAAAAATACAAAAAATTAGCCGGGCGTGGTGGCGGGCGCCTGTAGTCCCAGCTACTCGGAGAGGCTGAGGCAGAAGAATGGCGTGAACCCGGGAGGCGGAGCTTGCAGTGAGCCGAGATTGCGCCACTGCACTCCAGCCTGGGCGACAGAGCGAGACTCCGTCTCAAAAAAAAAAAAATTAGGATAATTCAGAAAGTTAAGTTTGAATAGAAAATGAGACTGGGGGCAGCCTTCACATAATGGAGCCTAGAATGGGCCAGTGAAATGGAGTTGACTTCAGAGAGTGTCATCATGAATTGAATATTGAGGATTCCAGATTTGTCAGTTAATGAGAGAGAAGTTAACGCTGAAGTCATATTAGAAGATGCATTTCTCACAGCAACAAAAATGACGTTGGAAGAGTGGAAGAAAAGGCCTATGTCTGAGAGATTCCCATAATGCCAACTACCAGAAAGAAAGAAGAGCCAGGAAAACAGAATAAGAGGAATCATTGAGTCCTATCATCCATACAATGTAAATATGTATATTTTTAAACATTTGTTATAAAACTGCATCCCATAAGAAATATTGCTAATTCCCTGAGGACCTAAATCCTTGGGAGAGGCTCAGGAGGTCCACATAAGCCATCAGGGCTGCTTTATTTTTACATTAGTTACTGAGTGAGGATATATGACGTGAGAGTAACCAAAATAAGAATTTTGGTTTTTGAATTTAGACAGTTGTTCAATGATCTGTTGAGTGGATTCAAGGTCAGAGAGGACTAAAAATATACAGGTTTTTTTGAGAGATATTTTAAGTAGTTTTATTTCGAAGGATCCCATCTTAGTTTAAAATAAATGATTTTTAAGTAGATTTTGTCATAAAAATTAGAAAAATTACTTAATTTCTCATTACATCTACGTAGCCTTAAAGTTTAGGTGAACATGAAATTAATAGTGTCTATCAACTGAACATGTTTTCAAAGAAAACAGAATTAAAAGTGTGTGTTTGCATATTTTTATTTTATTCTATTTATTTTTGACACCTTAATTGTGCTTTCATTGACATAAAATAAACCTTGCATTTTAAACTCTACATTTTGCTAAAATATATATATTTACATTCATTGATCCATCACCACAATCAGAATAATGGGCACAAAAATCATCCCAAAGTTTCCTCATGTCTTTTCATAATTCTTCCTTCAACCCTTCCCCTCCCTCTTCCCCCACCTAGCCCAAGGGAACAACTGCTTTATTTTCTATCACAATACATTCCTTTGCATTTTCTGGAATTTTATATAAATAGCATTATTTTGGGGTGATGGATCTGGTCACACTTGATATCTTAAAAATATTTTATCTTCTGACGTATGAACATGATATGTATCGTCATTTATTTAGATCTTTTAAGAATATCTTTCGGCCGGGCGCGGTGGCTCACGCTTGTAATCCCAGCACTTTGGGAGGCCGAGACGGGCGGATCACGAGGTCAGGAGATCGAGACCATCCTGGCTAACACGGTGAAACCCCGTCTCTAGTAAAAAAAAAAATACAAAAAATTAGCCGGGAGCAGTGGCGGGCGCCTGTAGTCCCAGCTACTCGGGAGGCTGAGGCAGGAGAATGGCGTGAACCCGGGAGGAGGAGCTTGCAGTGAGCCGAGATCGCGCCACTGCACTCCAGCCTGGGTGACAGAGCGAGACTCCGTCTCAGAAAAAAAAAAAAAAAAAAAAAA
Source organism: Symphalangus syndactylus (assembly GCF_028878055.3). Lineage (NCBI taxonomy): Eukaryota > Metazoa > Chordata > Mammalia > Primates > Hylobatidae > Symphalangus > Symphalangus syndactylus. The sequence continues at coordinate 46,317,248 of NC_072432.2, forward strand.
AGAATATCTTTCAGCAATGTTTTTTCATTTTCATACCCATGTCTATAACAACTATTATAACATTGATCCTTGAGTGTTTCATGATATTGGTGCTACTGAAAACACTATGTTTTTACTGAATTTTTAATTGTTCTTTGTTATTATTTAAAAATACAATTGATTTCTCTACTTTTGTATCTTGTAATGTTATTAAACTCATTAGTTCTAGTGGATATCTTGCAGCTTCTAGCAAATTTCCTGCACAATCAATTATCTAGCCCACAAATAAGAGAAAATTTTACTCCTCTCTTTCTAATCTATATTCTCTTAAAATATCTTATTTGCTTATTTCACTGTCTATGATCTCCAATATAAAGCTAAATAGAAGTAGTGAGGGTGGATATCCCTGACTTGCTATTTATATTAGCAGAAAATATTCAGACTTTCACCATTATATATGGAGTTAGCTGTAGGGATGTTTTTGTAGATATTCTTTCACCATTATGTATGGAGTTAGCGGTAGAGATTTTTTTCATAAGGGAATTTAGGAAGTTCCCCTATATTTCTAGTTTACTGATATTTTATCAGAAATCAGTAAAATCTAGATTTGGACAAATGCTCATACTAATATTTCTCCTTTATTATTGCAGTGAATTATATTGATTGATTTTTAATTGTTAAACTCTGCATCATGGAATAATTTCCACATGCTCATGATGATTATTTCCTTTATATATGTTAGATTATAACTGCCAAAATTTTGTTCAGAATCTTTATATCTATCTTCATGAGAGATACTGATATGCAGTTTTACTTGCAGTATCATTCTATGTTTATATGTGTATAATGATGGCTTCATGAAATGAGTTGAGAAATATTTCTAATTCTTCAGTTTTCCAGAAAACTTTGTATAGAATAATATTATTTCTTTCTTAAATATGTCATAAAATTCACGAATGAAGACATCCTGGCCAAGAGTTTTCTTTGTTGAGAGGCTTTGAACTATAATTTGATTGCACTAATTTAGACTATTAATTTATTTCTTTTTTTGGTTTCCTGTCTTTCAAAGAATTTGTTCTTTTCATCCAAGTTATGGAATTTATTAGCCTAAAATGGTTCATATTTCTTATTATCTTTTTAATCTATATAGAAGCAGCAATTATATTATTTCTATTATTTCTGATATTAGTAAGTATATTATCTTCTTTTTTACCCATTTCAGTCTGATTTGATATTTATCAGTTGTTATTGATCTGCTCAAAGGACAGTTAGTTTCATAGATTTTTCTCTATTTTTTTTCTATTTCATTAATATTTGCTTAAACCTTTATTATTTATTTTCTTCTACTTGCTTGATTTAAAATTTTTCATTTTCTCCTAGATTCTAGGTCTTTAATTTAAACTTTCTTACTTTATAGGCCTTTATTAGTATATATTTCTCCCAATAACTCTTTTAGTAGTAATCTACAATTTCAGATAGATTATGAATTTATTTACATTTCTTCAAAAATGCATTCTATTTTTTAAAATTCATTCTATGACTCTATTTATACTACTTAGTTTCTAAACATTTAAAGATTTTCAAGATTTTTTCCTGCTATTGATTTCTAATTTATTCTACCAGTGATCAGAAAACATAATTTGTATGACTTGAATCTTTTGAATTTATTGAGACTTCTTTTATGATGGAAAATATGAGGGATATTGATAAATGTTTAGTGAGTACTTGTATCCCGCTCTTGTTTAGTGGAATATTCCACAATTGTCGATTACATCAGGCTTATTGGCAGTGTAGATGACATCATCCATATACTTACTGATTTTCTGTCGACTTCCCTTATCAAATGTTGATATGGTGTATTGATATCCGATTATAAAATAGATAAGCTTTATACTTATCTATTTTTAATTGCAGTTAGAACAGTTTTTGTTTAATATAATATATTCTGAGGCTCTGTTATTTGGATGTGTATTCATTTATCATCCTTATATGCTGTTGATGAGTTTATGATGCAGAATATGGTAAATTTGGTAAATGTTCAGTGAATGTTTATAAAGAAAGTGTATCCTGCTGTTATCAGGTAGAATTTTATCACTTTATCAATATGAAATGACTTCTTTTATCCCTAATGCTACCCTTTACTCTGAAATTTAATATTTATATTAATATAGCCACTGCAGCCCTCTTTTCCTTAGTATTAGCGTATTTTTTCTTTTTCAATCAATTTACTTTCAGATTTTTTGTTTCCTTATATTTGAAGTACATTTCTTGTAGACTATATATTGAATATTGCTTTGTTATATAATATCTCTCAGCCTTTTAATCGAGAATACTTAGACCATTTATAGTTTACATTATTCTTGATATGGTTTAGTTTAAATTCATCATCCAGCTACTGATGTACATTTGACTCATCTGTTCTTTTTCTTTAACTTTCTCCTGTTTTTCTGCCTGCCTTTGGATTAATTGATTTTTAATGATTATTTTATTTTATTTGCTGTTTTCTTATTACTGTAACGCTACCTTTTATTATTCAAGTGGTTGCTTATAGATTTATAGTATATATTTAAGTTTATAGCATATATCTTTATCACTATCTACTATTGAACATATACTACTTTGCCTATATAAGAACATGAAAACTGTGTATTTCCCTTGCTCTCCTCCCAACTTTTGTGCTGTTATTTTAATATTTTTTATGTAAATTATAAGCCTCAGACTGCATTTCTATTATTTTCATTTAAACAGTTAATAAACTTTGTAAAAGATTAAATACCTAGACAAAATCTTATATATTACTCATTAAGTCACCATTTGTGGTGCTCATGAATTTTGTTTTCTCTACTGGGTTCATTTTTATTGATTTATTTTCCTCTTTATGTATTATATTTTCCTGCATTCTTTAGAAAAAATCTTATATATTACTCATTAAATCACCATTTGTGGTACTCATCTATTTCGTTTTCACTTCTGGGTTGATTTTGATTGATTTATTTTCTCCTCATTATGTATTATATTTTCCTGCATTTTGCAGGAAATTTTTTACCAGGTGCTAGACATTCTGTATTTCACTTTCTTAGATGTAGAATATGTTTGTATTCCAATAAATATTCTTGAGCGTTGTTTTGGAATGCAGCTAAGCTACTTAAAAATAGTTTGATCTTTCTAGTATGGTCTCTAAGATATTTTAAGTGGGATAGGAAGAGTGTTCAATTTAGGGCTAATTATTCTCCACTACAGAGATAAGATATTTTTATATAGCCTGTCCAATTATGAGATTTTCCAATCTTGTGTGAGTAATTGATTTTTATCATGATAGTGTCCTGATTGTCTATAGGCGTGTGATTTCCTAATTATAATGGTGGGTTTTTATTTTGGCGGTTTAATTGATTGTGACAGTGTTAGTGTAGTTCTAGAACCTACAAGTTTATGATGTTAAAGGAAAGTTTCTAGCATACTTGGTATGATTTGGATAGTTGTTCCTGAAACTTAACCTAGTATCCCTTCTTCAGTCTTCATTCCCCCTCCACCCCTATTGATTTATTGAGCCTTTTTAATGTTCAACAATAATTCATATCAATATATCCATAATAGGATATAAAAACATTCTATTAATATCTTTTAATATCCTTAAACAAATTCCCTCTTTCTTAAGCTAGCTAGAATGGAATACCGTTTCCTATAGCTTAACCCTGACAAATACCAAAAACAGGATTTATTTATCAGCCATTACACATATTTCACATTAATTGTGTGTCTTCTCTGAGTGTATCATTTTTCTTGTATCTAATAAAATGCAAGACACATAGAAATTCTTAATATTATATAGATATATAAATAGAAATAAATCTATATACAATTTAGTATCATATGCACATAAATATTTTTTAAGTTTCCAAATATTCACTTCTAGTTGAATATAAAAATGGCAAGAAAAATCATGCTAAACATTCAATGTGAAAGTTTTACCAGAAAACATGAAAGATGAACTCTTGGCATTTGAAGTATCAAAGGTATACAAACATTCCTTTGAAGAAGGCAAAGGTTATACAATATAGGCATTGTTCAATGACAGATTTACATGGTGTCAAAATAACATTCTGGCTGTGATTAAATTGGCAAATGTAAGCACAAGTGACCAAGCTGATTTCATTGTATGTTTGTCTACTGTTTTCAAAATGTATTTTTTTACCAACTTGTGAAGAATTTCTATTCCCAAGCCTTCCTGTTGACCATCTTTGGTGTAAGTTTACAGCTATTCCTTAACTTAGTGTAGACAAACTTTGGAAAGAAAGGAAGAGTCTACAAAGATAAAATTTGAAATGTTATCCACAGGTAGTCATAGCTTGATCATTAATTCACTTCTGCTTAACAGCTATTAATCTACTAGCTATTAATCAGCTAGCTATTAATAACAGCTATTAATCTACTAACTATTAATAGCCCTACATCTATTATGACATGGGTCTGCTCTTATACTTAGGCAGAGTAGGTGTCTTTCAATCTACTTTTACCTGAGGAATTAGGAATCATTGTCAAGCACTTGATCTGTGTGCTTTGACTACATGGGTTCAAATCCCAAGTCTATCACTTAATAACCACATGACCCTGAGTAACTTATTTAACTATTCTGAGGCTGAATGTCTGTATCTATTAATTATCTATAAATTCTTCTGCATCTATTCATAATTAATAATAGTTATAGTAGGTTAAATAGTTATAGTAGGGTACATAAAGATTAAATACAATTCTTATTCTCCCAAAGCATTTAGCATATGCTTTTCATATAGAGGTAGATTAAATAAGGGCTAGTTTTTAGACTTATTGTGGACATCCTCATTCAGAATATCTCTCCCATAGGCCTGCCAGCATTACCAATCAACAATTTTAGCATTAACCCATCTAGGCTGTCTAAATAAGATATGTCTAAAATTCACTTAGGCATTAAGTTAGACCCAATGCATTAACTAAATTATTTGCTCTAATTGCAATATTCACCTTTCAGAAAATGATGAGAATATGGTGCAGTTGTATACATTTTGAATGGGACAAAGGAGAGAAAGAACATCTGGTAAGTGTGGGGCTATAAGAGAGATAAGTTTTCAGAAAATGGAGAAAAGTTAGGCCACTGGAAAAAATTCTACCTAATTCAACATAACGTTAATAGGATTTTGAATGTCTAAACAATATTAACTGAAAATTATATTAAGAAAATATTATTTTAAGTACTTACAAAACTATTTTAATGCATAATAACTACCAGTGATATATTATTTGATATTTCATATATAAATGTTGAGAATAATTAATCTGATAATCAGATTTACAAGATGTTCTTCTTATTCAGTCATATGTGCTGTAGTATATTTACACAGAAAGGTTATAATAATTTCAATTAGTCTTCTAGTTGACTTTTTTGTGTTCCTTTGGCAAGACTTAATTAATTTTCAATAAATTGCTAAGGAGCACTTATTAAGGTACAGCAAGTCTTACAGAGGCACCGAATATATTAATTTCTTATGACTTGAGTTATTAATATATTTATTCCAGCAAGATTTTTAGACAGTTAATTAAAAATATTTTCAAAGGCAGTACATTGCAACGTACTTAATTACCAAAGTAAGACACCTTAACAACAACAACAACAAAAAAAAAAAAAAAAAAAAAACAGAAGAAAAAAGAAAATAAACCTTGGTTGTGGCAATTTTGTTGAACAAATAAATATCTTTTTTACACCAAATAAAGCTGCATTAAAAAAATCATTTTGATTTCTAATATTGTTTGGCACTATCAGCTACAGTATAGGTTTCATCATAAATGGTGCACTGCTATTACCATAAATGTGTTATGTTCTGATAATGTAGTCAGTAACTAATGTCACCACATGAAGAGACTTTGTTTGAGATATGACTTAATTACCTTGCACCTCCATTTGCCCTTCCTTAAATATGTTTAATCATAATTACAAATATCATTCTCAATAGTACATTACTTTCTTGCTTGAAATAAAATATTTATGAAGCCCAGCTAGGTAAGGTGTGCATTGACAGCGAGCGGCAGAACAAGGAGTACCGGGGGCTTATGGACTTCACCTCACAGCTGGAGTAGGAGATCTTTCTGTATCGCAGCCAGCTAGAAGGCCAGGAATATTGCTACAACAACCTGCCCAACTCCAAGGTCCTCTGAGTGGCAGGCTCCTGGGTTTCTGCTCTCCTTCAGGGGGAGTCCCTGGGTTGGGGAATAGGAATCGAAGGACCCTTACCTCTGGCTCTTTGCTGACCTGCCAATAAAATAATATGGCCCAAGGAAAAAATTAAACTAATAAAAATAATTAGATAATAAAATAAACATTTTATTTTACTTTAATATCTACTTTTTTTATTTTGGGACCCTGCTTCTCATCTAGGGTCCAATTTCATTAATATCTTTGCATGCTGAGCATGTGTTCTGGACAGTGACAAGTAAATTAATGTAAATCAATGCTTGCACAAATTAATATTGTTTAGATTGATTTAGAACATATTTGTTATGGCTAATATCAGAGTGTGCTTTACTTCTTCATAGAAAGTTAGAAGTTAGAGTTCAAAAAACATGTGTGATCAGAGAATATTTATTGATTGAACAAAGAAATCTTTCAGTTTTCAGAAGAAGATTAAAAGGACTTGTTCAAGGTAAAAAAAAAAAGCACAGCGCGTATTAAATGAGGTTTTCTTATTCATTCCACTTATCTTTTCAATATAATTTGTAGTTTTAAATTGGCTAGTCCATATGATAGTAACAGAAGATAATTATGCTTGTACATGTTCAAAATGTATGATTAGAATTACCTTACTTTAAAAAATTAAGGCAAGAGCATTATCTTCCCATTAAAATAATTTGATTAGTTTCTAGATTCATATTGCTATCAGCTTAAGCAGGTACATTATGTCAAAATTTTAAAATTATCCTGTTGAGATTTTCTTTGAAGTAATAAAAATAGATACTAACAGTATATTTTAAGGTTGTATTTAAGGTATACATACTTGAAGTGGTGACTATGCATACTATAGAAAGTTTCTTTTCTTTTTCTGTTTATTCTCTCAATTGTCAAGATTTCCAGACAAAACCCAAAGTTCACATATTACTTTTAGGCAAAATATTTAAAGCATACATTGAGTGATACTTATATAGGTGCAGATTTTATGGGTCCAGAACAAAGCTAAAAATTGCAAATCTTTCATTTTATCACTCTTAGAGAAACATATTAAAAACTCTTTTTTATTACAGAAAGTAAATAACATTTTAAAACATTTTATGTGTTTATTTTCACCAAGATACAAAAACATAGATCGTTGCCTAATAATTATTATTCATGTCTACTGTTAAAATAGGCCAGACAGAAAATATCACAAATCTGGAAGACATGTTCTTTTTTACAGAGAGTGATTATATATTTATATCACAAAGATTCACCTGAAAACATTATGATATTATGGATGACATTGAAGATAAGATTTCTTCCTTATAAAACTACAAAAATATTTTCTTCATCTCATGATTCTGGCAATCCCCAGGAAGACTGAAAAATTACTTGATACCATAACATTTATTCAATTAATCCATTTGTCTGAGAGGTGGTTATTTGTGATCAAAGAATTAAAAGCATGATTTTGTCCCCTTAAGTTTGTGATGTAGGGATGAATAAAAAGAAAGGAGAGGGCTAGAAAGACAGCAAAGTTTTAGAAAATACCTACTCTACTGCAGCCAATACCACAACATAAATTGTGGCCACACCTACACCCATGCCAGCAAAAGCTGGATGAGGAGTCTAGAATTCCAATCTTGCCTAGCTGTAACAAGGTGTTTCCAACTTTGCTGGGGTGATATTAGAGGACAAGCAAGGAGCCTGGACTTTCATCTCCTCCAGGTGGTAATAAGGCCTGAGCTGTGCCGAAAGTGAAGACCTCATTGGAGCCTGGACTTCCACCTCCATCCAACAGTAATGAGGTATCCTTTTCCCTCCTCCTTCTTGCTGGGGTACTGTCAGAAGAGGCCTAAGAAAGAGTCAGATCTTTTACCAGCAGCCACTATAAATAAGGCCATCACCCACTCTTCTCATGGTGTCAGTAGAGACCATCAGAGGAGCAGTAATGAAGCACTCTTATCCCTCCTATAAAGGGACATATCATTGGAGGCCTAGTGGGGAGCCAAGACTCTCACCCCTACCTGGGAGTAGTGAAGAACCTCCCCCTTCAGTTGTCAATTAAGCTAAGCAAAGAACGTAGGTGTCTATCCACCATGGGAAGTAATGAGCCAGTGCCTCCCCATCTCAGGCCAGAGCAGTTTCAGAAGAAGCTGGCTAAAAGATACAATTTAAATAAGGTCCAGAGTCTTAAAATATAATGCCCAAATCTTCAGGTTTTAATACAAAGGAAATGCATCATAGCAAGAAACAGGAAGATCTCAAATTGAATGACAGACGACAGTCAACAGATGCCTGCACTACATGACAGAGACATTAGGATTATCTAACAAAGATTTTTAAGCAGCCATCATAAAAGTGATTCAAGGAGCAATTACAAAAATACTTGAAACAAATTAAAAAATAGTCTCACAAAGAAATAGAAAGTTTCAGCAAAAAAATAAAATATAAATTAAATGGAAATAGAATTGAAAATATAGCTCTGTAGATTGATTCAGCAGCAGCATGGGAGGGACAGAGAACAGAATCAATGAACTGGAAGATAGAACTATTAAAATCATACGGTTTTAACAACAGAGAGAAAATAGACTGAATTTGAAAAGAACCCGTGGGGCTACAACAAACAGCTTAATATTCATGTCATCATGTCCTAGAAGGAAAGGAGAGAGAGAATGGAATAGAAAAAGTACTTGCAGGAAGAGTGACTGAAAATTTCAAATTTGGCAAAAAAAAAAAAATAAAAATCAACCTAAAGATTCAATGCTTGAGCAAACTCCAATGAGAATACACCCAAATAAATCGATACCAAGACACATCATACTCAAACTTCTGAAAACTAAAGACAAAGAAAATTTTTGAAGTCTGTAAGAGAGGTGATACCTTATCTATAGGGGAAAACAATTTGAATCATAGTGGGTTTCACATCAGGACTACAGAGACCAGAAAAAAGTAGCACACATTTTTTTAAGTGCTAAAAGAAAAGTGCTATTTACCCATGATCTTATTTCTAATGAAAATAGCCTTTAACAAGGAAGGCAAAATCAAGACTTTCTCACGTGAAGGAAAATGAAGGAAGTTTTCCACCAATAGAGCTATCCTAAATGAAGAGCCAAAGGAAGTTCTCTAAACAGTAAGGAGGTGGTAAGAAAAGGAGACTAGGAATAACATGAAGTACGAACAATCACAGTAAGAAAAATATGAATAACTCTACTACACACCTTTTAGAATAGCTAAAATCCAAACACTGGTAATATCAAATGTTGGTGTAAATGTGGAAGGACAGAAACTCTTATTTATTGCTGGTGGGAATGTAAAATTGTACAACCACTTTGGGAAACAGTTTGGCAGTTTCTTCCAAAGCTAAACATAGTCTTACCATCTGATTCAGAGACTTCACTCCTTGGTATTTACACAAATGAATTGAAAACATGTCCTCACAAAAACCTGCACATGAATATTTACAGCAGCTTTATTCATAATTGCCCAAACTTGGAAGCAACAACGTGTTTTTCTATAGGCAAATTAATAAATAAATTGTGGTACATACATCAAATTGAATGATATTCAGTGATAAATAGAAATGACCTATCGGGTAATAAAAAGACATGAAGGAAGAATAAATGCACATTGCTAAGTGAAAAATGTTAGTCCGAAAAGGCCACATATTGTATGACTCCCACAATTTGACATTTTGACAAAGAGTATGGAGAAAGTAAAATGATCAATGTTTGCTGGGAAGGAGGAGGAGAGAAATAATAGGTTGGAGCACAGGAGATTTGTAGGGTAGTGTAACTATTCTGTATCATACTGTATTGGTGAACATATGTCATTATACCTTTGCTAGCACCTACAGAATATACAACAGAAAGAGTAAACCCTAATGTGAACTGTGGACTTTAGTTAATTAAAAATGTATCAATATTGGCTCATCAGTTGTAATAATTCAGTCACACTAATGCAAGATGTTAATAATATGGAAAATTGTGTTTCAGATGGTGGTGAGGGGGTATATAAGAATCCTTTTTTACAGCTATTTAATTTTTCTGAAAACCTCTTTAAATATAAAAATATTGGTACATACAACAGACTGTTTCTCTTTTTGACTCTTCTAAACTATTCACATTAGTTAAAAACTGAAACAATACCAGATGTTCTTAAAACGGTGAAATATTAAACAAATGATGGTGTGTCCATACCATAGAATGTTATTAATATTTGGCCATAAAAAGGAGAAAATTATTGATACATGTGACAATCTGGCTGGCTCACAAGAGAATTATGCTCCTGCGTTAAAAAAGAAAGCCAGTGTCAAAAGGTTATATACTGCATGATTTCATTTATATAACATTCTTGAAATGACAAAATCATTAAATGAAGAACAGATTAGTGTCTGTCAGGAGTGAGGGAGGAAGAAATAAAAACATGGTCAGAAAATAAAAATTACATGTTTGCTATATATAAACCCTCACTAAATGAAATGTTTAAAGAATAATTTAGGCAGATATAAAGTCACTCTAAGAAGAGAAAAAGAAAACTCTTATTTATTGCTGGCGAGAATGCAAAATTGTACATTTTAAAATTTTAACAAAGAAGTTAAAAATATGTGGATAAATCTAAACAAACTTCAAATATGTATAACAGCAACAATAATTATGTCTTTGGGATGAAAAAAGACTAAATAAAACCACAGAGAGTTGTGAAGAAATTAAGTACTGAGTTATTCTGGAGGAGAACAGAAATAATAGAATCATATCTATTTTATGAGTCAGTTTTTGTACCAGTACCATGCTATTTTGATTACTGTAGCCTTGTAGAATAGTAGTATAATTTGAAGTTGGGTGTTACAATGCCTCCAGCTTTGTTCTTTTTTGCTTAGATTTGCTTTGGCTATACAGGCTCTTTTTTGGTTCCACATTAATTTTAGAATAGTTTTTTATAGTTTTGTGGAAAAGTGTTGGGAGTTTGATAGGAATAGCATCAAATTTATAAAGTGCTTTGGGCAGTATGGCCATTTTATTAATGACAATATTGATTCTTTCTATCCATGAGTATCGAATGTTTTTCCATTTGTTAGTGTCATCTTTTATTTATTTCGGCAATGTTTTGTAGTTCTCCTTGTAGAAAACTTTCACCTCCTCATTAAGCTGTGTTCCTAGGTATTTTATGTTTTTTTTGTGGCTATTGTAGGTGGGATTGTGTTCTTGATTTGGCTTGCAGCTTGGATGTTATTGGTGTATAGCAATGCTAAAGATTTTGTTTTATTTTATGTTATTATTATTATACTTTAAGTTTTAGGGTACATGTGCACAATGTGCAGGTTTGTTACATATGTATCCATGTGCCATGTTGGTGTGCTGCACCCACTAACTTGTCATTTAGCATTAGGTATATCTCCTCATGCTATCCCTCCCTGCTCCCCCCATCCCACAACAGTCCCCGGAGTGTGATGTTCCCCTTCCTGTGTCCATATGTTCTCATTGTTCAATTCCCACCTACGAGTGGGAACATGCGGTGTTTGGTTTTTTGTCCTTGCGATAGTTTACTGACAATGATAATTTCCAGTTTCATTCATGTCCCTACAAAGGACATGAACTCATCATTTTTTATGGCTGCATAGTATTCCATGGTGTATATGTGCCACATTTTCTTAATCCAGTCTATCATTGTTGGACATTTGGGTTGGTCCCAAGTCTTTGCTATTGTGAATAGTGCCGCAATAAACATACGTGTGCATGTGTCTTTATAGCAGCATGATTTATAGTCCTTTGGGTATATACCTAGTAATGGGATGGCTGGGTCAACTGGTATTTCTAGTTCTAGATCCCTGAGGAATCGCCACACTGACTTTTGCATCAACAGTGTAAAAGATTTTGCATCCTGAAATTGATTTTTATTGAAGTTGTTTATCATTTATCAGAACCTTTCTTTGGGGAGTCTTCTACATATAGAATCATAATGTCAGTGAACAGAGATAATTTGACCTCTTTTTCTATTTAAATGCCTTTTTTTTCTTCTCTTGACTGATTGCTGTGGCTAGGACTTCTGGTACCATGTTCAAAAGGAGTATTGCAAGTAGGCATCCTTGTCTTGTTTCTGTTCTTAAGGGGAGTGCCTCCAGCTTTTACCTATTCAGTGTAATGTAGGCTGTGGTTTTGTCATAGCAGGTCTTATTATTTTGAGTATCTTTCTTCAATGACTAGTTTGTTGATGGTTTCTATTGTGAAAGGATGCTGGATTTTATAGAAATGTTTCTCTGTGCCTATTGAGGTGATCATATGATTTCTGGCTATTATTTAAAACAAAAAATATAACAGCTGCCTGGAGGCTGCAGAGAAAAGGGGATGTAACTGTTAGTAGGAACATAAATTAGTTCAGCCCCTGTGGAAACCAAGTGGAGATTTCTCAAAAGTAAAAATTGAAATATCATTAGGCCCAGCAATCCACTACTGGGTATATGTGAAAAGAAAAATAAATTATTCTATAAAATAGACACATACACTTGTATGTATGTATAAAATAGACACATACACCTCGAGTCCCTTTTCCTCTTTGCTGGAGTGTAACTGGTATGGCTCCAGTGGCCTGATCATTGTATGTGATATCTATGGATTTACTTGTTCTTTTAGGATCATAATTGCACCTGTTGCTAATGTTCAAGAGCTCTGCCTTAGCCTCTAGAATTTTTAGCATGTCTTTCCACTTGTCCAGGTCTCTTCCAGACCTACTATTCCTATAAGGTAAGCCTCTCTGCCTCCTCCAACATACATTGCAAATACACTTCCCAAACACTATGTTGCACAGGGCACTATACATACACAACTTCCTTTCTTATGCCCTAGAAAGCAGGATTCCTCATATACAACAGGATAACTCTACAACTCCTGATTCCTGAACTTTGTCCCAACTATGAGGAAATCCAGACTATCTGAATCTCATCTCCTGCCTTTCTTCTATTTTCTCTCTTCTTGGGCTATCTCCCTCAGATCAAGTACACAGTACTTCAAAGGGCTTCCTTCTTCTTATAGGCTGGGATTGTTACTCATATCCTTAACTTTCTCCTATGCTATGAATTCTTCTATGGAAAACTTTTTAAACTTCATCCTAGATACATATTTGGCAAATAATAGACTTTATAAATCTCCTTTTAATTTATCTTTATTTTAATTTATTCTATTCTATTCTATTGTTTGATACAGGGTCTCTCTGTGTCACCCAGGCTGGAGGTCAATGACACCATCACCTCTCATTGCTGCCTCAACCTCCTGAGCTCAAAGGATACTCTCGCCTCAGCTCATCAAGTAGCTGTAACCACAGGCATGTAGTCATTTTTTTTTTTATTTTGTAGAGTTGGGGGTCTTCCTATGTTGCCCAGGCTGGTCTCAAACTCCTGGGATCAAGCGATTCTTCTGCTTCAGCCTCCCAAAGTGCTGGGATTACAGGTGTGCGCCACTGCACCCAGCCCACTTTTGTTTTTTAAAAAAATAAATGTTCAGTAATCTCAGTATTGAATTAATAAACAAATATATGGAAGCCTAAATAGATGTTAGAATAATAACCAAAACTATTGACCATTTTTGTGTTTTCTCTTGATATCACTCATCATTTTTTTTAAAGTAAGAATACATGGTTGATTTTGTAAAGTAAAATCAATATAACATTAAAGTATTGATTTCCGATGCAAAGAACATTTACAAATATAATTGAACATCCAGTTGAAAAATTTAAACAAGAGATTTTATTCTATAAATTGTTCTACATTGAATTTCCACAAAATTATATGCATAGAATCTCTGAACTAGGTTAAGTAATTGGTGAATTAATTCCTAACTGTAAGTTTGAGTAGAAGAAAAAATATGTCCATGCCATTCAATTTCATTAATGCTACTGGTCTCGTTACATCATTCTACTTGTCCCTTAAAATCAGATGTGAATTTTCTGTTTGGGTTTTTATAATGAGCAAAGATACTTTACAAAATAAGCACTTGGTTTTGCTTCCTTATGCTTTCAATGTTGTTGAATTCATTTTTAAAAGGAAACTTGAAAAGCAGGAGATATCCATTAGATTTTGGAACTTGGTTATTGCAGAGACATTTATTTTGTGAGCCTTGTAGCAGAACTGTCTGGGAACTGACAGCCCAAGGTCAAGCTTCAGTCTTCTCTGGAAGGTAAACAATGAATCTTTTTGAAGCATTTTGTCAGAAAAACAATTGTTTCCCGCTGAAAGGACATGAGTATAGGATGTGTCCATTATAGTGCACATGTCAAAATTCATAAAAGATAGTGGCTTTTGTCTCTAACCTAAGCAGTCCAGCACTGATGGTTCAGGACATTTTGACTGGAGTCAACATCATAGTACAGTGTTTCTCTCCTTCTTTACTCATGTAAAAAGACGGGGCAGTAAGAAATCTTTTTGCTCAATCTATTCTGAAGGAAGAAGCACTCTCCTAACATTTATTGAGACATGACACATCATCTAAAATTTAAGTTTTCAACTTCATATTTCCCAAGAAATACCATCTCTTTTCCCCACTATCAAAGGAGCTCTAAAAACATCAGGGACATTTTGTACACTCAAAATCTGATACAGTTTACCCAGTGTAGATCCTCCGTAATTATTCATTGAATTGGACTCAATTTGTTTACATGTTTTATTTAGTAATAAATTAGATGAAACTGCTTATAAATTTCCAAAAGGATATTAAGTATATGTTATCAAATATAAACTAGGAACAAAGATAAAGGGGATGATTTCTTATGTGGTTTTTGTTTATTCTACTGTGTGAAACTAGAGTAAGAAATACAGCAAGGCTCTAAATGCTCTTTGGAGCATATGACAAGAAATCAGAAAATGATTGGAAGAGTAATTCATACAATTGGGGAAGTAATCAGTAAGGGCAATCATTAAATACAAAAATAAAGCAAAGTCTAAAAAGCAAAATAAACCTAGGTTACAAAATGCTACTTGGTTCTTTCTACTTTTTAGTAAACAGATATCCAATGCCATCAAGACCTCTTTCAATACATGGCCTTAGTTAATTGAGTAATTCTACAGAATGCAAATGACCTAAATGTCATTTTCTTTCATTAAGTTGCATATTATTTGGCATAAATAAATTCCATCCAAATTATTCACAAAGATTTATGGGCATAATGTAGTAGGAATGAATTTATTTTGGATAGATAAAGCATTAAAGCTCATACAAATTCACTTTTCAAATAGAGCACATTAACACATATGTACATAAAATATGGCCTTTTATGTTTTCATATTTGTTAAATTGTCCATAAGCACATTAATTGGTGAATTTTAATCAATACTTATAAACTTATGTCAATGAATGTTTCATGAATATTCACTAATTATTCATGATAATTTACAAGGATAATATCAACATTTTGAGAACTATGTGTTGAAAATATTTTAGAATAGATGTAGTAATACTGTAGTTATTTAAGTCATGACTCCATTTTACTTGCATTGTGTCATTTATCTAAAAATATTAATTTCTTCTATGAACTATTTTTTGTTTTAGTTAACAATGTTACAGTAAAAATGACAAGAAAACCTGCTTATCTTACTATGTATGCCATGCAATCAATAAGTCCATAGAACCCAAAATATTAAAAAAAAGTTTTCTATTTCTATAAGACAATATCCTGGAGCTATAGCTCAATTTTATAATTTGGACTACCTTTCCATTTTTTAATTTCCATTTACTTCATTTTTTAACCTCTATCTGATCCTTTCAGCTAGATTGCCACCTTCTACCTTAAACAGGGAAATTTAATCTAAATGAATTATCTCATGTAGAAATGGAGGCCTCTGGCTTCTGGGAAATGAGTTACGGATTTAAGGTGGAAATGGAGCACAGCATTTTTTTTTAATTCTTAAAAACTGACAGGGGAATGCTTATTCTCTGAGAACCATTTTTAAAACATCAATTGATTTTAAGTTTCTGTTTCAGATATTAGGAATAAAACAATAAACAAGAAACAGGTCTGACCCTCAAGAAGGTCACAAAGAGAGGACATAAACTTTAACTGAAATTATTGCATTATTATGCTAGATGGTATAATAAATAGAAAATATATGGTGAGAGGACAAATCAGAAAATGAGCCACATGAATTTTTAAGACAACAGGTAAAATAGTTGAATACTTGGGTTATAAGTTTCTAAATAATAATTTTTTCTCGTATACATGATACAGTTTGGTCATATGTATTTATATTATCAGTGGAAAATTTATATGTTGAAAATAAATTATTTGCTATACAAAGGCAAGCATAATTATTCTGTGGATTATGTATGATTTTGAAAGACCTGGTTTCTAAATTCATTAATATGTCTTTCCCCTATAGCTATTTTAGTGACTATATACGGTGATTGTATTTTGATAATTGAATCTCAAATATATATAAAAGAATAGCCTGGAAAATGTGCAATTTTGTCTATAGATTTTTTCTGTTGAATAAGTATATATATGAGTTTCACAAAATTTGGAAAATGGAGAATAATAGAAATGATAATTTGCTGGTGGTCAAATTACTCCAATATTTTAGATTCACCTTTTAAGTAATTAACAGATTATCAGTTTACCACTTTTTTTTTTTTTCAATTTGGGCATTAGTTCCTAAATTTATTGCCTGCTTGGCTAGAAAGTGACAAGTAAACATTTAAAAATGAAAACATTTTAAAAGTTGTAGTGAAAACCTTTAATTATTTCAGTCCTTAGAAAAATGGCTTGATAATTTTATGTTATATGCTTGAAACATATTCTCAGGATGTGTACTTGTACAAGAAACCTGCTTATATTATAGCTTACATCCACTACCTCACTGTGTTAGACTTTTTTAGTTCTACCAGTACTCTTTTATTTTTTATTTTTTTATTTTTTATTTTTTATTTTTTATTTTTTATTTTTTTTTGAGACGGAGTCTCGCTCTGTCCCCTAGGCTGAAGTGCAGTGGCACGATCTCGGCTCACTGCAACCTCTGCCTCCCGGGTTCACGCCATTCTCCTGCCTCAGCCTCTCCGAGTAGCTGGGACTACAGGCGCCCGCCACCACGCCCGGCTAATTTTTTGTATTTTTAGTAGAGACGGGGTTTCACCATGGTCTCGATCTCCTGACCTCGTGATCCGCCCGCCTCGGCCTCCCAAAGTGCTGGGATTACAAGCGTGAGCCACCGCGCCCGGCAACATTTGAAAATGAAAACATTATAAAAGTTGTAGTGAAAACCTTTAATTATTTCAGTCCTTAGAAAAATGGCTTGATAATTTTATGTTATATGCTTGAAACATATTCTCAGGATGTGTACTTGTACAAGAAACCTACTTATATTATAGCTTACATCCACTACCTCACTGTGTTAGACTTTTTTAGTTCTACCAGTAATCTTTTATTTTTTAAAGTTAGTAAAATTTAGCAATTAATAAATAATAATATTGTTACTGTCTACCAATAAAGGCATATATTCATAAGCTATTTGATATCTTCTATAACCCCTTTTTTTGTAAAATACGATTTAAGCCTACAAATATTCAATCAAATCACCACATTTAATTCTGTGCTCATCACTAAATATGTTCTTATTTCTTTCTTTGCCTTTAGAAAAAAAAATGACAAATTTATCACATAAGTAATTTTAAAAGTGAAGTGAATTCCTGTCAATAAACCACATTCAAATTTTTCTGTGAATAGATAATTCCCCTTCTCTCAGACTCAGGAAGAAGTAGTGAAAAGTCTGATGGATGGGAAATGTACTAACAATTACATGTTATCTGACTAATAAAAATGAAATTAATTATTTCTTCCTCTATGAAATTCTATTTTCAGAAGTGTTCATTATGAAATGAAATTGTCATAGAAGTAGAAGAAAGATTTTTAAATTACTTACAAATTTCAGCAAAATTAAGACATTTTATTGGGTGAAGGAATGCGGAAGTGCATATAAACACTTTTGATTTGAATATGAAGCATCATTAGTGTATGCATTTATTTTATTACATTGACCATTGAATACATCATTTCAAAATTTCCTCCCCACTTCCATAATTCTGAGCAAAAAACTATAAATGGAGTTCCATTATATTTTCTTACCAAAAAAATGTTCCCTGGACTCCACTATTCAAAATATTTGTTAGTAAATATTTGCTTTGGACCTTTGAAAATAGACCCAATGAGTGAAACATTTTTATGGCTGACCACACAAACTGAATTCGTCAGTTATCTTTAGCTGCATTAATAAAACAAACACTTTAAAATCCAGTTTCTTAAAACAAACATCATTTATTATTTTCCATGTTTCTCTGTGTTGAGTACACAGTTCTGCTGATGTAAGCCATGCTCTGCTGATCTCAACAGAGTGTACCTATGCATCTGCAGTCAGCTGCCACATAATCTGCAGCTGGTTTATCTAGGATGGCCTCATTCTTACATCTTACGTCTGGCAATTGGGGGCACATATTATTTGGAGTGATGGGAGTGATATGATCATTGTCTTTCATCAGGCGACAGCTACCCTGGGGAAGAATATTTCAGTGGCACCAAGAAGGGACGAATCTCAATGCATAAGCACTTTTTAAGCCTCTGCTTTTTTCACATTTACTACTTTCCAATTACCAAAGCAAGATACATATGCTCAGCATCAGTATGGAGGGGAACTCTGTGAGGGCATAGATGTAGCAGGAAGTGACTAAATTGTAGCAATCTATAAGAAATTTTATGCCTTAAGTAATTTTGATTTCTCCCACAAAGATGTATGATATCAAAGTTTTTTTTTTTTCAAGTGACTAGACTGTTATAAAAAGTGAAGCTTAATGAGATCTTGATTTTACTACAGAGAGAGTGAAACTAATAATAAAAAATGAAGCCAATGTTACTGGGTATTGTCCAGGGTTAGCATACAAACTAATGTTTTCCTTCAAAAATTGTCTTCATCTACATTTTGGTCTCAGTGTAAACATTTATAAGCTATTAAGTGCCTAAGTGATTTGAAGTACAAACCAATCCAAAATATCAATGCCAACAGGCTAGGAAATGACAGCCAGCTGATGAGACATGATATGTAGCTAGAACTAAGCTATGATTTCTGAAAATCCTGCAAACATTAAAAAAAATAGTTTCAGAATGAAATGGAGCATGTATCCAGATGACTTTTAGACAATTAATAATGTCATAAATACTTTTTATATTAGGAAAAGGTTTGCCCCAGCCCAACACCACTACTATTTTCAGTAAACAGTAAATCTGAGAATGGTACATCATAGACCAAATAAATAACCCAATCACTCCTTTTTGTTTAATGATTCAGACTTTTTCAACTTATTTAAGTTATTTGAATTCTTTATGCATCTTTTGTATAATGGAGATATTAATACTGACTGGTTAATTGCAAGAAATACATAATGAATATTTTATGACATTTTAAAACTGGAAAACACCACATACCTTCTGTTCCACTGCAATTGGATTGGTGCATTCTTAAGCAACCATCCATTATCAAATAATATTATCATACAATTGTTTTAGTAGGAAAATAACATATAGGCATTCTAGAGATTTTTCACCCATTGCTTTAGTAAAGAATGAATAAAGCCTATCCACATAATATACCTATGTGGCAAGGTATGACATTTTTATCCAACCTAGAATCAGATTTCCAGAATATTCCAGAAGATTCTCTTTCCAAATTGAATAACAACAAAAGTATTTAGTATAATTAAGTCCCATTCCACAATTAATTGACATATCACTAAGTAAAATTTCTGTTGTACAGAACCAGAGAACACAAAATAATATTTCAGAGAACACAAAATTATCTGTACATCAAATCCCTACAACATGCAATTTACCCATGTAACAAACCTGCATGTGTACCTCCTGGACTTAAAATACAAATTGGAAAGGAAAAATAAATTCAAGTAATTGTTCCCAAATATATGGCACAGAACATTATGAGAGTACCCATTTTTGTACATCTACAGAAGACTATTATATTGATGAAATTTTGTAGTGAACCAAACCTTTAGTTTGTCCCTCTGGTTAAAAAACTGAAATGCCTGTATTGGAAAATAGTCAGAATATTGGGTTTAACTCTTTGTTCTTGGTTTATCTCTGCTGCTTGCCTAAAAGTCCTTGATGATTAAAATCTTCAAATTTTTAATTCAAATTTTGCCTATTTTTTCTAGCTGTTCCCTGTAATTAGGTTGGACTGCAACAAGCTTCTTTATCTTTCTTGGCAGCAAAAACTCTTATACTCTATTTATACAATATGAAAAGCATTTAATATTTTAGCCAGACCACATTTCTCAATTACCTCTAATTCCACCAGTGGAAACCTATCTCTAATATCTATGAATGTAATTAAGCCACTGCATCATCTCAGGTCCTGCATGTAGCAGACACCAGCACAAGACTGCAAGAAATTTATTCGGGAATATTCCTGTGTAGGTTAGAACAGAACTAGGTAGAGAGAGCCCCACACTGCAATAATGGTCTGACATTTGTTAAAGCAGAGAAGGCAGGAACATTGAATAAGAAGTGCCTCAGACTGCAGTGGAGCTCTGAGAATGTCTCAGCCAGAACAATAGGTAGTCCCAGCATTAGATGACCTATCACAAGAGTCTCAAGGTGGGCAGGGAAGGCTTAGCTCTAGGAAGCCCACCATGCTCAGTCACTAGCTGAAAGCCATCCAGGGAAGGACAGCACGGCCTTGGCATGAGCACTGCAGCAAATCCAGAAGGCAGAGGAGGTGGAGGCTGTCAGCTCACTACAGTCCTCACAGCAAGTCTCCTCACAGAAGGAAGATGTGAGCAGTGCACTCCTGGGCAGGCCACAATCCCTAATTTTACCAGTCTTCCTCTGTTTTACTTTACTTTTCTATTATTTCAGTTTTCTCCTTTAAATAATTAGATAAAATTAAACCCAGATTTTTAAGATTTATGAAACTATCAACAGACAAATATAAATGTCTTCTGAAACACTTAGAGGTATATGCAAATATTAATTATTATGTCACTTCTAAGATATAGTTTCTTATCACAAAAATTCCATTAATAGACAACAAAATAGAAAATAAATTTGAATTTTAAAAAAGGTAAAATCCATCCTAACGCATTGATGACATATATCTTAAGATATTTGTATTAGAAAAAATAGTACTAAAAGATATACTCTACCTGAGTCCAAACTTAGAATTTTGCACTGCTTTCTGTGTATGTTCTGTTCAAAATAATTTGTGGGCTGGGCACGGTGACTTATGCCTGTAATCCTACAACTCTGGGAGGCTGAGGCAGGTGAATCACCTGAGGTCAGGAGTTCGAAACCAGCCTGTCCAACATGGTGAAACCCCATCTCTATCAAAATTAAAAAAAATTAGCCAAGCGAGGTGGCACACATTTGTAATCCCAGCTATTCGGGAGACTAAGGTATGAGAATCACTTGAACTAGGGAAGCAGAAGTTGCAGTGAGTTGTGATTATACCACTGCACTCCAGCTACACAGTGAGACTCTATCTCAAATAAATAAATAAATACAATTTAAAAAATAATAATTTGTGATTTTCGGTGGTTAGCAAGCAATCAAGCAACTTTAAACCATTCCAAAATTTTTAATCAGTTTTGAATTTCTAAGAGGAAGTATGCACATAAAATGGTATCAATAACCATGATAATTCCTGTTATAATAAAAATTACCATCAACAGAATTCATAGAGTACCAAATCTCTTGTGGATATATATTGCACTATTTATAATAAGGAAATATGTAGACCAAATATGGAGACAGGGCTCTTTTTCTCTATTTTCAAATTTTTAAGTATTTAATTGACAAAGATGACCTCGTTCAAGGTGCACAACATAGGGGGTGACACCAAGATGGCCAAATAGGAACAGCTCCAGTCTACAGCTCCCAGCATGAGCGATGCAGAAGACAACTAATTTCTGCATTTCCAACTGAGGTACCAGATTCATCTCACTGGGGATTGTTGGACAGTGGGTGCAGGACAGTGGGTGCAGTGCACCGAGCATGAGCCAAAGCAGGGCAAGGCATCACCTCACCCAGGAAGTGCTAGAGGTCAGGGAATTCCCTTTCCTAGCCAAGGAAAGGGGTGACAGATGGCACCTGGAAAATCGGGTCACTCCCACCCTAATACTGTGCTTTTCCAAAGCTCTTAGCAAATGGCACACCAGGAGATTATATCCTGCGCCTGTCTCAGAGGGTCCTATGCCCAAGGAGCCTTGCTCATTGCTAGCACAGCTGTCTGAGATCAAACTGCAAGGCAGCAGTGAGGCTGGGGGAGGGGCGCCCGCCATTGCCAAGGCTTGAGTAGGTAAACAAAGTGGCTGGGAAGCTCAAACTGGGTGGAGCCCACCACAGCTAAAGGAGGCCTGCCTGCCTCAGTAGACTCCACCTCTGGGGGCAGGGCATAGCCAAACAAAAGGCAGCAGAAACCTCTGCAGACTTAAATGTCTCTGTCTTACAGCTTTGAGGAGAGTAGTGGTTCTCCCAGCACCCGGCTTGAGATCTGAGATGGACATATTGGCTCCTCAAGTCAGTCCCTGACCCTGGAGTAGCCTAACTGGGAGGCAACCCCACTAGGGGCAGACTGACACCTCACACAGCCAGGTACTCCTCTGAGACAAAACTTTCAGAGGAACGATCAGGCAGCAACATTTGCTGTTCACCAATATCCGCTGTTCTGCAGCCTCTGCTGCTGATACCCAGGCAAACAGGGTCTGGAGTGGACTTCCAGCAAACTCCAACAGACCTGCAGCTGAGGGTCCTGACTGTCAGAAGGAAAACTAACAAACAGAAAGGACATCCACACCAAAACCCCATCTGTATGTCACAATCATCAAAGACCAAAGGTAGATAAAACCACAAAGATGGGGAGAAAACAGAGCAGAAAAACTGACAATTCTGAAAATCAAGTACCTTTCCTCCTCCAAAGGAACGCAGCTCCTTAGCAGCAATGGAACAAAGCTGGACCAAGAATGACTTTGAAGAGTTGAGAGAAGAAGTCTTCAGATGATCAAACTACTCCGAGCTAAAGGAGGAAGTTCGAACCATTGGCAAAGAAGTTAAAAATCTTGAAAAAAGATTAGATAAATGACTAATTAGGATAACCAATGCAGAGAAGTCCTTAAAGGACCTGATGGAGCTGAAAACCACAGCACGAGAACTACATGACGAATGCACAAGCCTCAATAGCCGATTCAATCAACTGGAAGAAAGAGTATCAGTGATGGAAGATCAAATGAATGAACTGAAGCAAGAAGAGAAATTTAGAGAAAACAGAATAAAAAGAAACAAACAAAGACTCCAAGAAATATGGGACTATGTGAAAAGACCAAATCTACGTCTGATTGGTGTACCTGAAAGTGATGAGGAGAATGGAACCAAGTTGGAAAACACTCTGCAGGATGTTATCCAGGAGAACTTCCCTAATCTAGCAAGGCAGGACAACATTCAAATTCAGGAAATACAGAGAATGCCACAAAGATACTCCTCGAGAAGAGCAACTCTAAGACACGTAATTGTCAGATTCACCAAAGTTGAAATGAAGGAAAAAATGTTAAGGGCAGCCAGAGAGAAAGGTCGGGTTACCCACAAAGGGAAGCCCATCAGATTAACAGCAGATCTCTTGGCAGAAACTCTACAAGCCAGAAGAGAGTGGGGGCCAATATTCAACATTCTTAAAGAAAAGCATTTTCAACCCAGAATTTCATATGCAGCCCAACTAAGCTTTGAAAGTAAAGCAGAAATAAAATCCTTTATGGACAAGCAAACGCTGAGAGATTTTGTCACCACCAGGCCTGCCCTAAAAGATCTCCCGAAGGAAGCACTAAACCTGGAAAGGAACAACCAGTACCAGCCACTGCAAAAACATGCCAAATTGTAAAGACCATCAAGGATAGGAAGAAATTGCATCAACTAATGAGCAAAATAACCAGCTAACATCATAATGACAGGATCAAATAACAATATTAACCTTAAATGTAAATGGGCTAAATGCTTGAATTAAAAGACACAGACTGGCAAATTGGATAAAAAATCAAGACTCATCAGTGTGCTGTATTCAGGAAATGCATCTCACATGCAGAGACACACATAGGCTCAAAATAAAGGGATGGAGGAAGATCTACCAAGCAAATGGAAAACAAAAAAAGGCAGGAGTTGCAATCCTAGTCTCTGATAAAACAGACTTTAAACCAACAAAGATCAAAAGAGACAAAGAAGGCCATTACATTATGGTAAAGGGATCATTTCAACAAGAAGAGCTAACTATCCCAAATATATATGCACCCAATACAGGAGCACCCAGATTCATAAAGCAAGTCCTTAGAGACCTACAAAGAGACTCAGACTCCCACACAATAATAATGGGAGATTTTAACACCCCACTGTCAACATTAGACAGATCAATGAGACAGAAAGTTAACAAGGATATCCAGGAATTGAACTCAGCTCTGCACCAAGCAGACCTAATAGACATCTACAGAACTCTCCACCCCAAATCAACAGAATATACATTCTCTTCAGAATGACACCACACCTATTCCAAAATTGACCACATAGTTGGAAGTAAAGCACTCCTCAGCAAATGTAAAAAACAGAAATTATAACAAACTGTCTCTCAGACCACAGTGCAATCAAACTAGAACTCAGGATTAAGAAACTCACTCAAAACTGCTCAACTACATGGAAACTGAACAACCTGCTCCTGAGTGACTACTGGGTACATAACGAAATGAAGGCAGAAATAAAGATGCAACGAGAACAAAGACACAACATACCAGAATCTCTGGGACACATTCAAAGCAGTGTGTAGAGGGAAATTTATGGCACTAAATGCCTACAAGAGAAAGCAGGAAAGATCTAAAATTGACACCCTAATGTCACAATTAAAAGCACTAGAGAAGCAAGAGCAAACACATTCAAAAGCTAGCAGAAGGCAAGAAATAACTAAGATCAGAGCAGAACTGAAGGAAATAGAGACACAAAAATCCCTTCAAAAAAATCAATGAATCCAGGAGCTGGTTTTTTGAAAAGATCAACAAAATTGATAGACCACTAGCAAGACTAATAAAGAAGAAAAGAGAGAAGAATCAAACAGATGCAATAAAAAATGATAAAGGGGATATCACCACCGATCCCACAGAAATATGAACTACTGTCAGAGAATACGGTAAACACCTCTACGCAAATAAACTAGAAAATCTAGAAGAAATGGATAAATTCCTCAACACATACAACCTCCCAAGACTAAGCCAGGAAGAAGTTGAATCTCTGAATAGACCAATAACAGGCTCTGAAATTGAGGCAATAATTAATAGCTTACCAACCAACAAAAGTCCAGGACCAGATGGATTCACAGTCAAATTCTACCAGAGGTACAGGGAGGAGCTGGTACCATTCCTTCTGAAACTATTCCAATCAATAGAAAAAGAGAAAATCCTCTCTAATTCATTTTATGAGGCCAGCATCATCCTGATACCAAAGCCTGGCAGAGACACAACAAAAAAAGATAATTTTAGACCAATATCCCTGATGAACATCGATGCAAAAATCCTCAATAAAATACTGGCAAACCGAATCCAGCAGCACATCAAAAAGCTTATCCACCATGATGAAGTGGGCTTTATCCCTGGGATGCGAGGCTGGTTCAACATATGCAAATCAATAAATGTAATCCAGCATATAAACAGAACCAACGACAAAAACCTCATGATTATCTCAATAGAGACAGAAAAGGCCTTTGTCAAAATTCAACAACCGTTCATGCTAAATACTCTCAATAAATTAGGTATTGATGAGACCTATCTCAAAATACTAAGAGCTATCTATGACAAACCCACAGCCAATAACATACTGAATGGACAAAAACTGGAAGCATTCCCTTTGAAAACTGGCACAAGAAAGGGATGCCCTCTCTTACCACTCCTATTCAACATAGTGTTGGAAGTCCTGGCCAGGGCAGTCAGGCAGGAGAAGGAAATAAAGGGCATTCAATTAGGAAAAGAGGAAGTCAAATTATCCCTGTTTGCTGATGACATGATTGTATATCTAGAAAACCCCATCGTCTCAGCCCAAAATCTCCTTAAGCTGATAGGCAACTTCAGCAAAATCTCAGGATACAAAATCAATGTGCAAAAATCACAAGCATTCTTATACACCAATAACAGACAAACAGAGAGCCAAATCATGAGTGAACTCCCATTCACAATTGCTTCAAAGAGAATAAAATACCTAAGAATCCAACTTACAAGAGATGTGAAGGACCACTTCAAGGAGAACTACAAACGACTGCTCAATGAAATAAAAGAGGATACAAACAAATGGAAGAACATTCCATGCTCCTGGGTAGGAAGAATCAATATCGTGAAAATGGCCGTACTGCCCAAGGTAATTTATCGATTCCATGCCATC
This sequence comes from Symphalangus syndactylus, assembly GCF_028878055.3. NCBI lineage: Eukaryota > Metazoa > Chordata > Mammalia > Primates > Hylobatidae > Symphalangus > Symphalangus syndactylus. The sequence goes on from NC_072432.2 coordinate 46,343,838, forward strand.
TCCATCAAGCTACCAATGACTTTCTTCACAGAATTGGAAAAAACTACTTTAAAGTTCATATGGAACCAAAAAAGAGCCCGCATTGCCAAGTCAATCCTAACCCAAAAGAACAAAGCTGGAGGCATCATGCTACCTGACTTCAAACTATACTACAAGGCTACAGTAACCAAAACAGCATGGTACTGGTACCAAAACAGAGATATAGACCAATGGAACAGAACAGAGCCTTCAGAAATAATGCCACATATCTACAACCATCTGATCTTTGAGAAACCTGACAAAAACAAGAAATAGGGAAAGGATTCCCTATTTAATAAATGGTGCTGGGAAAACTGGCTAGCCATATGTAGAAAGCTGAAACTGGAACCCTTCCTTACATCTTATACAAAAATTAATTCAAGATGGATTAAAGACTTAAATGTTAGACCTAAAACCATAAAAACCCTAGAAGAAAACCTAGGCAATACCATTCGTTACATAGTCATGGGCAAGGACTTCATGTCTAAAACACCAAAAACAATGGCAACAAAAGCCAAAATTGACAAATGGGATCTAATTAAACTAAAGAGCTTCTGCACAGAAAAAGAAACTACCATCAGAGTGAACAGGCAACCTACAGAATGGGAGAAAATTTTTGCAATCTACTCATCTGACAAAGGGCTAATATCCAGAAACTACAATGAACTCAAACAAATTTACAAGAAAAAAAACCTCATCAAAAAGTGGGCAAAGGTCATGAACAGACACTTCTCAAAAGAAGACATTTGTGCAGCCAAAAGACACATGAAAAAATGCTCATCATCACTGGCCATCAGAGAAATGCAAATCAAAACCACAATGTGATACCATCTCCCACCAGTTAGAATGGTGATCATTAAAAAGTCAGTAAACAACAGATGCTGGAGAGGATGTGGAGAAATAGGAACACTTTTACACTGTTGGTGGGACTATAAACTAGTTCAACTATTGTGGAAGTCAGTGTGGCGATTCCTCAGGGATCTAGAACTAGAAATACCATTTGACCCAGCCATCCCATTACTGGGTATATACCCAAAGGATTATAAATCAGGCTGCTATAAAGACACATGCACACATATGTTTATTGCGGCACTATTCACAATAGCAAAGACTTGGAACCAACCCAAATGTCCAACAATGATAGACTGAATTAAGAAAATGTGGCACATATAGACCATGGAATACTATGCAGCCATAAAAATGATGAGTTCATGTCCTTTGTAGTGACATGGGTGAAGCTGAAAACCATCATTCTCAGCAAACTATCGCAAGGACAAAAAACCAAACACCCCATGTTCTCACTCATAGGTGGGAATTGAACAATGAGAACACATGGACACAGGAAGGGGAACATCACACACGGGGGCCTGTTGTGGGGTGGGGGGAGAGAGGAGGGATAGCATTAGGAGATATACCCAATGTTAAATGACGAGTTAATGGGTGCAGCACACCAACATGGCACATGTATACATATGTAACAAACCTGCATGTTGTGAACATATACCCTAAAACTTAAAGTATAATAAAAAAGGTACACAGCATATACATATACACACACACATATATACACACATATAGGCACACATATATATATAAACACATACACCCACACACACCCACACATATGTATATATACCAATTAGCTAATATCATTGTGGATCCACATAGTGGTAATGATAACCACAATGATATTAGTTAACACACCCATCACCAACCATGTGTCAGGAGTGGTTTGAGAGCAGTTCTGCTCACAGAGACCTGGGGAGATACGACTGTCTGTGCCCCTGAGAGCGGGCTTAAGACCTTGGTCTCAGGATCAACTTTAGAAAGCGATACGTAAGTTTTCTGGCTGACTGAAATTTTATTTTTCAAGACATTTACATTTTATAAAACGTAAGAAATAATCTATAATATTAGGAAATGACAGAAAGTGATTTGCATTTTTTCCCGTTATTGCAATTTTATATCCTAATAAGAATCTATAATCATCAATTTTTCCCTGACTCACCAGCTTGTGATATCATATTCTTTGTATAGAGAAAGATACATTCAATGAAAGAATAATTTTTTTATTAAAATCAATTTGATTATAACTGGTATGGAGTGAATTTTAGGCGATGGGGAGAAGAGAAAAGTTACAGAAATACAACTAATATGCAATATCACATACTAATTCAAATATATATTGTTTCAAAATTTGTTTTCTTTGTTGTTGCTGTTTGTTTTTGAGATGGAGTCTCACTCTGTCACCCAGGCTGGAGTGCAGTGGCACGATCTCCACTCACTACAAGCTCTGCCTTCTGTTTCACACCATTCTCCTGCCTCAGCCTCCAGAGTGACTGGTCTATAGGCGCCCGCCACCACGCCCGGCTAATTTTTTTGTATTTTTAGTAGAGACGAGGTTTCACCGTGTTAGCCAGGATGGTCTCGATCTCATGATCTCGTGATCTGCCCGCTTGAGCCTCCCAAAGTGCTTGGATTACAGGCGTGAGTCATGGCACCCGGCCTCAAAGTTTGGTTTTTAGTAAAGATACAAATAACCAGAACAACCAGGACACATATTTTTGAAATATATTTTGTTTCATTTTGTAGCATATAAATAAGTAAAACCATACAACCTCCAAACTGCTTTATATAGTTAGTATGCTAAATTATTACTCCTGTGTAATGCCCAGATTACACTTAGAAATATATATTTATGATTATTTTAAAGGTTTTGGAGAAGTCAATAAACAAGTGAGAAATTTTTTTTCTCATTTGCAGCTTAAGGATAATGGTTTTCAATTTTGTTGCGTGTTTTTGTTATACCTCTAATTACCAAATTTTGATAATTGGTTTAACACAACACTAAATAAAAGAGGACTACTTAAAATAATGCGTTGCCCAGCACTTTGGGAGGCCGAGATGGGCAGATCATTTGAAGTCAGGAGTTCAAGATCAGCCTGACCAACATGGTGAAACCCCAACTCTACTAAAAAAAAAAAAAAAAAAAAAAAATAGCCAGGCATAGTGGCGTGTGCCTGTAGCCCCAGCTACTTGGGAGCCTCAGGCAGGAGACTCTCTTGAATCCGGGAGGTGGAGGTTGCAGTGAGCCAAGATCATGCCGCTGCATTCCTGCCTGGATGACAGAGCGAGACTCCATTTAAAAAAAAAGAAAGAAAGAAAAATGAAAATAATGCAATGATCTAATGTTAATATTATAATGTTATTTATAAAAGCATCTATATTAGTCACTTTCTCCTTTTTGTCTACTCCAAGCATCCTGTTAGCATTTGAATAAAACTGTTGCTCAGGATGTTCATGTGTACTTGCCATCGTGAGATCTCCTTTTGAGTTCCATCTTGATACTAAACCAATTTTTTCACCTTGAGCCACAAGTAGTATACTAGTTATCTCATTACTCTAGTGGATAGGTATCAGTTTAACAGTATGCATATTTACTATATAACAAAACAAAAACAAAGAACTTGACACACAGATTAAGAGTTAATTCCAGGTTATGATACTCATCCGTGCTTCACTAACTTTGAATATTATATCTTGGCATCATGGAGAGTTTATAGAATCAATCTTTCAAATGATATGCCAGAAATTACAAATTCAAAAAAGTCTCTACTTACTCATTATCCTTCTTCTTTAAGGAGCGTTGGGCTGATTTCCAAATAGATGAAAGCTGTTGAGCAATAAATAACAATTTTCAAATTTAGATACTAATATAGTCTTGATTAGTTAAAAGTATTTTCAAAAAGCTGGCTTAATACCAAAAATCCAGATATTCATATTAACAAATTGATTAGTGAGAAAAATGTACTTCTCTTTAAAATTCTCTACAGATTGAAATATTTTGAAAGTCAGCTAGAACATGTATCTAATGAATAGCCTCTGTTTCCCCAAGTTTAGTGAGAGGTGGGGTGGTGTAAAATTCATGTTAAAATGTTTAGCCTATTAGTAATTTATGCTATAAAATATTAACGTTCATAAAATAAATGTGGTGAGTTTTTTGAGCATCTGTTTATATGTATGAGCCATTTCTAATGGCATTTTCTTTCCTTTCAATTTTGTAAGATAGATGTGAGTAATATTGATGAGCAAAGAAAACACAGTAAGACATCATGGAAACATGTTGATTTAAGTCCTGATCATGGAGTTAAGAAACAGAGGTTTTTGAGTAATGATGATATGAGAACAAGAGTAAGTTAAAAGTACCAGAAAGAAAGTAATTGAATTTGCCGTTAACTAGCTCTGTCAATAACTATCTCTAAAACTTGGCCCTAATTTACATAAATTGTATTAAAAATGTTCAAATACTTGGTTATAATCAACTCCAAAACTGCAAAATACAGCTTTTCTCCTAGTGGTTTATTATCTAGGCTTCTAGTCTTTGGAGTGAGTTCAAGAGGTGTGGAGAGGACTTCTAAATTGTCAATGCTTTCAACAGCATATGCTGTCTGTGGAATCCTGAGGCCCTTGATGATGTAGAAATTTGTATTAGAAATGGGATCATACAAAACACCAAACCAAATCAAAACAGAAGACAGAATGAAAAAGGAATCCTACCTTTAGTTATAAGAAAAATATGTCAAACTTTCAGAGCACTAAAGTATAGTCAGTCTGAATTGCTACACTCCCAAATATAATATATATAAAATTTTATGGTCCTATTTGATGTAAGTGATGTAATTCTATAACCTATTATTGATAGCGTTTTTCCTTATCTGGATTTCATATAGCCAAAGCTAAAAATGTACTTGTGAGTTTGAGTTGGTTAAACAAATAAATTTGGCACTGAACCATATTTCTTTCTGGGTGCACAATTCAGTTTATTTAGGGTTAACAGCAAGTTTAAAATGTAATTGATGACAGTAGCCTTTCACAGAGTAATAGGAATTAAGCTGTTATCACCACAGATTTCAGTACTTGACCCTGAACCCCCAAGAGAAGGTTACAACTGGCATGGGAAAGTGTTATTTAAGTGCTTGCACCAAAGATTTATATTGCTAAGAAACAATTTTTGAGTGAGAAGTTTATATCGTATCTCTTTATAACCTTTACTAAAATTCATGATTGTGACTGTCATACTTCCGGAGAGCTAAAATATTGTGGACTAGAATCTGATTACTAGTACACTTCAAGTAGAAGATACGTAGGATATAGTAATATTTTTACTGCCATTGTTTTCTTAGAAGAGATTACCTAGTAGATAAGGTAGTTATAAGAGAAAATTATAACAATTTGTAGGTTGGAAAATGATACACAAAATATAATATGCCATCTAAGATATTTCTAATCTAGCGTTTGCCTTCCTTAAAGCATGTGTTTTTATGATAATAACCACACAAATTTGCAGACTGGAAATGAAGCACATCATACAATAATCCAGATTTTCTCTCATTGTCCTCAAGTACCTTCTTTCAATCTGGTCTCCATTTACCTAAAGTGAAAATAAAAGAGAACAATTATAAGGAATGGGAGGGCCACTTTTCTTAGCTTATACGTGTACATGTGTGGGTAGTTTATTTGTTTACTATGGGGATCCCATGCCTACAAAGATGGCAGTATGAATTCCAGAAAGTACCATCCATTTTGTTAGCTGTAAAATAAATAATTCCTATACAAGTGACCTTCATTTTATGAGGCTCTGCTAAATTGGAGAAATACTTTCAGAGAACACCTCTTAGAAATTTACTGGGAAAGTCCATGTCAGCTGACAAGAGGTAAGTCAAAGCCAAGGATCTAGGTTTATGACCTACGCATTATAAAAAGACAAATGATAATAGTGATGAGATTACTAATTAACATTTATATTTCATATATTACATATGTTATATGTTTGCATATATAATTAACATTTTCTGAGTGCACAGTATATGGCAAGATCTATATTAAGCATCTAGCAAGTATTTTCTTACTTAATCTTAATTACTATATTTGAGTTGTATTAGTAGTATCCCTATTTTAAGTGAGAACAATAAAATGAAGATGCACTACATAATTTACCCAAGTTACAGTAAGTGGTAGAGCCCAGTTTCCCAAAAGCCCATGATACTTTGGGAGGTGATACAAGATTGTCTTACAGTCAGATAGTAATTTTTACAATCTATGTAATAACCATAAATTTGAAAAGCTCCCACTCTCCCCACCTCAATGGACATCTACAAATAAAACTTTGGAAAAATGGGTAAAAACATGTAGTGAATACTAGGCTTTTATCTCAGTGCCCCTTTTTCTGATGAAATTTTTTCTTATTTCTAGATTCAGAATACTAATAAAGCAAGAAAGATTAATAATATCTCATCAATAAAAAGCTTTAGCTAACTATACGGCTATTTCAGAAAAAAAAAATTATATTAGAAACAGCAGCCAATTCTCAGTGGTAAATGGGGTAATGGGGGCCATGACTTTTTTTTTTTTTTTGCAATTTCAAGCTTATTTTCGATTCAGGGTGTACATGCGCTGGTTTGTTGCATGGGCATATTGTGTGATGCTGGGTTTGGGGATAATAAACTGTCTAGGGGTATTGTGCTCACTACCTGGGTTATGGGATCATCCCATGCCCCACTACCCTCTGACTCTAGTAGTCACCTGTGTCTATTGTTTTCTTCTTTATGTCCATATGTGCTAGGCATTTAGCTTCAACTTAAAAGTAAGAACATTCAGTATTTGGTTTTATGTTCCTGCATTAAATCTCTTAGGAAAATGGCCTCCATCTTCATCCATGTTGCTGAAAAGGACATGATTTCTTTATTTTTATGACTGAATAGTATTCCGTGGTATATATGTGCCCTATTTTCTTTCTCCAGTCCACAATTGATGGAGACCTAGGTTGATTCCATGTTTTTGCTATTGTGAGTAGTACTATGATGAACATAGGACTGCATGTCTTTTTGGGAGAATTTTTTTTTCCTTTGAGTATATACCCAATAATAGAATTGTTGTGTCAAATGGTAGCTGTTATAAAAGTTCTTTGAGAAGTCTCCAAACTACTTTCCACAATGTCTAAACTAACTTACATACCCAACAACAGCGTATAAGCGTTCCTTTTTCTCTACAGCCTCACCAGCATCTATTATTTTTTGACTTTTTAATAGTAGCTATTCTGAATGGTGTGAAGTGGTATCTCTGTGTAGTTTAGATTTTCATTTCTCTGATGCTTAGTAATATGGATCTTTTTTATGTTTGTTAGCTACCTACATGTTTCTTTTGAGAAGTGTCTGTTCATGTTCTTTTCCTATTTTTTAATGAGGTTATTTGGTTTTTGCTTGTTGCTTTGTTTAAGTTCCTTGTAGACTCTGGATATAAAACCTCTCTCAGAAGCATAGTGTGCAAATATGTACTCCCACTTTGTAGGTCATCTGTTTATTTTGTTGATAGTTTATCTGGCTGTACAGAAGCTCTTTAGTTAGGTTTCACTTGTCAGTTTTTTTTTTTTTTTTTTTTTTTTTTTTTTTTTTTTTGAGACGGAGTCTCGCTCTTTCACCCAGGCTGCAGTGCAGTGGCGCGATCTCGGCTCACTGCAGGCTCCGCCCCCCGGGGTTCACGCCATTCTCCTGCCTCAGCCTCCCTTGTAGCTGGGACTACAGGTGCCTGCCACTCGCCTGGCTAATTTTTTGTATTTTTAGTAGAGACGGGGTTTCACCGTGTTAGCCAGGATGGTCTCGATCTCCTGACCTCGTGATCCGCCCACCTCGGCCTCCCAAAGTGCTGGGATTACAGGCGTGAGCCACCGCGCCCGGCCTCAATTTTTGTTTTTGTAGCATTTTGCTTTTGGGAATTTAGCCAGAAATTCTTCACCAAGGCCACCGTCAAGAAGGGCATATGGTAGATTTTCTTCTGGCATTTTTTATTTTGAAGTTTTACACTAAATCTTTAACCCATCTTGAGTTAATTTTTATATACAGTGAAATGTAGGGGTCTAGTTTTATTCTTCTGCATATGGCCATCCAGTTATCACAGTATCATATTTGAAATATGGAGTCCTTATTTCTATTGCTTGTTTTCTGTTAACTTTGTCAAAAATCAAGTGGTTGTAGGTACGCAGCATTATGTCTGTGTTCTCCATCCTGTTACATTGGTGTGTGTGTACCAAGACCGTGGTGTTTTGGTTACTTGTAGCCTTATAATATAGTTTTAAGTCCCTCCTCCTCAATTTTTTGGAAGTTGCTGTCCTTTGGATGGGGATTTTAGCTTTTATGTTATTGCCCTTGAGGATTTGACTGGGGTATAATTTATGTTTACTTAATTGGCTTCATTTCTGGATGCTTACATGGGGCTGAGGCTCAGCTCGGTACTCCTGGGCTGTGTACTCTAACACTAGGGCTTAGTACTGGGCCCACAGCTTTGTTCTCTGACCCCTCAAGGTTGAGCACTGGCTGTGCTGAAGGACAAGGGCTGAGGTGCTTTCTGTCTGCTGGAAATAGCGCTCCATCAGGACACACTGGCAAGAGTGCTCCATGGGGCAGGTGAATACACTCCAACAGGGTCTTTGGAAGGCTGCAGGCCAAAGTGCTCTGGCAGGGGCATGTCCACAAAAGTGCTCTGGCAGGATGGTGTGGGCTGCCAATGAAAGAGCTCTGGCAGTGGCCACTGGCAACAGCATTCTGGTGGGGCAGTGGAAGAGTTGTGGGCGAAAGTGCTCCAGCAGGGCAGTTCAGGCTATGCTGCAAACAGGTGTAGCCAGTAACAGACCCTGGGGAATATTCCACTGATGTCAAGCTTGATAAGAATTCAAGAAAAAAAAAAAAAAAAACACTACAGTCAAGCATAGCTTTATTAATGTTGATGCAAAGATCTTAAATAAAACATTTGCAAAATAATTAAACAATGAATTGAAACATACGCCTATCCAACATGGGTTTACTCTGGGAATGCGAAGATGGTTCAATTTTAGAGAAATTATTCCAAAGTTTATTATATCGATACATATATAAGAAAAGTCTTATGATCATCTCTATCAATGCTCATAAAACATTTGTCAACATTTAAATTTGGGAAACAGAAAAAAAGATTTATTATCCACTCCTATCTATAATTGTTTGAGATCTTTGTTTCTTTAACTTACATTCTGGTAAATAATTTAGAAACATAAACAAAAAAGGTTTGCTAGTTTTCTTGTCATAAAGTTTTATTATTTTGTATTTTTAACTTGTCTCATATAATTGTTAATCATAATGCTTTTCTCCATTTTTACTTTCATTTTTGACCAATATTTCAATTTTCAGTTTTTTAACATTTTAGAAACAAAAGCTTTTGGCTTTATTGATCTTATTTATATGTTTTATTGATTTGCAATTACATTTTTATTATCTTCTCTTTCTACAACATTTTCTTCAACTAACATCTCATATTAGCCACTGATTTTATTAATATCTCAGCTTCTCTTTTCTAAATATATCTGCTTTAGTTGCATCCTACAAGAGTTGATGTATCATGGTTTCATATTCTTTTAGTTCTAAGTGTTTTAAATCTCACTTTGTTTTCTTCTCTTATTCTTCATTTATTTAGAAATGGCTTCAATTTAAATAAGTATGCTAAAATATTTTCTGTGGAAATTTGTGAGCTAATTATGAATCTTATATAAAGGAGTATAGCAATAACTATCCTTTTGAATAAGAATAAGGTTAGAGATTTTTGCCAAATATCAAGCAAATATCAAGATATATTTTGTAATAATAATAATAATTAGAATAGTATAGTACTGATAAGGACTTATAAAAAATGACCAGAGCAATACAATGCATTGACCAGATAAAGATCCTCATGTATATTGAACTAAAACATGTGGTGCAGGTGACATAACTTGATATAAAACAAACTATTTAAAATAAAAGTGAAAATATTTATAGAGATGGAAGAAAATAAAATTGGAACTCCACATTATATTACACATAAGATTTAAACATAAATAGATGAAGGACTAAAATATCTATGTTTAAACGTGAAACAAATTAGTAAAATGCCTAATAAACAACACTCTTCTGTTTATTGGGGCATTGTAGGAATTTTTTTTAAAAACCTAATATTTTCTACTTGAGTTTATTAAAATAAAATTTATTAATAATATTAAAACTAGTAAATAACAATAGCTCTTCTTCAAAATATAAATTATAGTAAATGAAAATGAATCTACAAACTGGGAAAACATATTTGAAATAATCTACAAATAATTGGTATTAATAATATATAAATAACTCATGCAAATATGCAAAGAAATGATAATGCAATGGGAAAATTGGTAAACAATATATATTGTCTTCCACTTTTATAGAACAGATACACACAGCATGTTAACATATTAACAGATACTCTTACTTATTAAAAATCAAGAAAATACAAATTAATACCATGGTTAAGAAACCATCTTTAACACCGTTGATTGGCCAGAATTAAGGAGTATGACAGCATTAAGTTCTCTCAAAAATGTGGATAAACAAGATCTCCAATAAATTCCTATTTGCAAATATAAATTGATAACATTACTTTGGAGAAATAGTTACTTATAAGGTTCAACAACCAAATTCACTCTTAACTGACATTGATTCCCAGGCATATATTCAATAAAATTCTTTCACTTGTATGCTAGGAAACATAAACAAAAATACTCAGAACAATAGTATTGACACCAGGAAGAGTGCATCTCTGTGGTACCTTTTAAAATACTTTGAATATAGAGATAGGCATTAAATATAAGGTAAAACATTTTTTAAATTAAATAAATGGTAATTCCAAATTCGGATTATATCTGACATGGAGAAGTAAAAGTTTGGGTTGGTAGAAGAAGTTATTTTCAGTTATTATCACTGTTTTTTTTTCTCAAGTAGAGCATCATTTCCAAAGTGTCACATTAGCTGTACCTTTCGGAGGTTATTCTAAGATTTTACCAAGCTGGAGTTTCTGGGTGGTGTGCTTATGGATGTTAATTATATTAATAGAATAAAAATAAAATAGGGTACAAATGGATTCTTAAGTTGAGTTCTCACCAAAATAGACCTCGAGTATAAGATTTGAAAAGACATTGTTATTTAGGAGGTAATCCCAAGAAGCACCAGCATGGGAAAGGGACAGTAGGATAGGGAAGAAAAATTAGCTAAAACTGGTGTATTCATGAATAGATTACCTCTATGGAAAGCTGTGTGTTAGTCCTACTGTCTATTTCATGGAGTAGAGCACATCCCAAAATTGTTCCAAACTGTCCAAATGTGTGTATAGCCAATATTGGCAAAGGATTGCATTTGATATCATTTACTCCAAAATTTGAGCTGCACCATATGTAGCAAATCTTCCTCATGTGTCTAGAGAAATCCCTCAGGTAAAGAGTTATAAGGCCTTGATGTGAGAAGCCAACAGCTTCCAAGAAACAGTGAGCATTGAACATTGGAGAGATATGAATCAGACAGCAGTAACATCTGCTATGGTTCACTTCTTGCATCTCTCAAATACACATGTGCTACACATTAAATTCCTTCTTTTCTCCCTGATTTTTCAAGGTTGTGATTAGTCAAAATTTCCAAATTTTGAATTTGGACAAGCTGGATTCATCACTGTTGCACTTGTTTCTGAGGTTATAATTGATAGATACATACTCTGTTCTCTTAATATGCATTTTGGAGTCCAGTGAATAGGACAAGCTGGATTCATCACTATTGCACTTGTTTCTGAGGTTACAATCCATAACTATACTCTCTGTTCTCTATCATGCATTCTGGAGTCCACTCATCTTTGGACAGCTTTTTTGCTAGTTTACGTTCATTATCTAATGAAATAATCCATCCTTGAGGTGTCTGAGCCCTCTGGATACTGTGCTCTTCTCTGGTTGATTACTACAATTACCCATTTGTATTCCCATCACCAGGGATGGAAGTATAAAGAGGGGCCACAATTAATTTCCTGAGTTTACGTCAGACTCTTCCCTCTTTCCATTATGTAGCAACCACTCTATCCTTTCATGATAGTCAATTAATCATGCCCGTACAGTAAATCTTTTCTTTTCTTACCAATCTACCTTATGAAGAGCTCAAATTGACTAGCCCTGAGTTAGGGTTTTAGGTTTAGAACCCTTTTTATGTTACCTGGAAGAAGTACTGCTCCCATCACTGGAAACCAGGAATTTGAATCATTAAAAACCTAAAGTTTTGCAGATTGAAAACACAACTTTCCCAAATGTTACACTAGTAATGATAGTAAAGGATACCACTTTTACTTCATAGGCTAATAGATTTATTAACATAGCTATTGCTGTATACTCTTGTTCTTCTCAGGAAGATTCAAACAGCATTTGGTTCTCTAATATCAATTGAAAATAAAAAGCATTTACTAAGTAGATTCGTATCAAGAACTAGGTGCTGCATTGATTATTCGAATAAAGAAACCACGTCCAGCTTAATAGTGGCAATTAAGGTTACCACTTGTTTACATTTATAGAACAGATGTACATAAACATCTGATTTTTTCTTAGTCTGGTTAATTAAATGGGAATATGATGAAGATAACTAACTTTGTATTAATGGAGTCTTTGAAAGTGGTACTCATTTCTGCCATTCTACCCAGGATGCTATATTGCATGCTATTTACAATCTTGGCTGGGGGTTGCATGGGCAGGCATTTTCACACACCTCTACTTGTTCTTTCCTATCACAATGTCTATAAATACACAGGTTTGGGAACCGGTGTGATAATGCCAGCTATTAATTATTTACATTGTAATTATTCACTCAAGAAACTGGGAAATGACTGCGGAGTGTTTCCATGGACCCATTGGATCAGGGGTAAGATAGACTTTTACCAGAACTCCATTTATCACCTCACCTCTTACCTGAGGTCATGATGGTGTCTTGTGTCTCCTGGTTTCAGTGTCAGCATGCAACCCATACATATCCAATGTCTTTTAAATGATCTGAGTATTCTCCTTTTCCTAATCTGGTAGTTTAGGGACTAGCTGTTGTATATACTCACCATGGCGTTTACCTCCTCTTCTATTGTAGGGCTCTGGATGTGAGACCATGCTCAGGCCTGAAAACTCTCTTAGGGACAGTGATTTTCTGACTGCCACCAGTCTTCTGCTCAACTGCTTTTGGTTATTTTTAGCTATATAAGTCAAGTAATACAATACTTTCATTGACAGTTCATATATGTTATCCCTAGGAACACCATGGTGTATTAGCCATTGCCTCAAATCCCTGAGGATCAAGATCACCTTCTTGCTATTACATCATTGCTGCCCACACAGTTATTACATGAACCTTACTTGTGATGGTTAAATGTTACCACATGGCCTCTGTTATTTCAGAATCCTATTATCTGTGACAGTACAGAACTCAGTATGATAGCAATACCTCTTAATATCAACATTGCTCTCTAAAAGACAGTCAATCCTGAATGTCTCAGTGATGCTAGAACCCCACACTGGAACATTTCTTATTAATCTAGTGAAAGGTGTGTCTCTTAGATTCCCCCAAAGATCGTAATCAGCTGATACATCATTCTTTGGTCTTACTTAACTGATCTATTTGAGCATTCCCTATCCTAGGAATTATTTGACCTGTTTCTCAATATGCTACCTAGACAGTTACAGTGTCTCAATTTCCTGTAAATTACTGTTTCCAGTTTTTGTAGATCAATCTTCCAGTGTATTAGGAGAGCTCCAGGAATCCTTGCTGTAAATGTACACTCAGTCACAACAGTACCTCTATATCACTAAACTTTTCGCTATGCAGTAATGTATTCTGCATTTTTGTTCCAGTCCCCTCAATAACCATTGCCATATGCTCTATACTGTGGGTACATATTAGTGAGCATCTGCAGATCTTTTTGTGAATAATTTATTTCTTTTCTTAGCAAGACCATGTTGATAACGGACCTTAGCTATTTGTCTTGAAGCAGGAAGTGGGGGAGCTGGCAGACATTGAGGAGATCAAGCATGGGCTATTTTCTTGCAAAAGTAAGACCTCTTTTCCCAGACCAGATACCTTATAGGGGGACCTGGACGCTCAATATTGTCAAGTGTTTGCACTCTAATATCCATTCTGGTCTCAAGATACTATTATTTCTCACAGGACCTGGGCTTGTAAATCTGGGGCCATGATTGTAGTTTCTTTTGTAAGTCTGCTACTATTACAATCAAATCTTCAGCCTGAGTTTCAGTAGAGTCTACCCTTCTACTACAAATTCTTTTTAAATCCTTTCATAAAGAACTTCTGGCTTTTATGCTGTCCCCTGAATTGATATTTGACTCATCTGAGCCTACATTTTTCTTCTACTATAGCAGCTAATAATATCCAGTTTATACTCAATCCTTCTAAATATAATTGCCTCCATATTTTTTTCAACAGCTAGAGCTACTTGAGTAATCCAGTGCATTCCCTTCCACCAGCATCCTATCCAAATCGAACACAAATGGAAGTCTTAGTAAATCTTAGTAATTAAGAAGCTGAAGTTCCCAAGGGTTGTTATCACCCCAGTAATCCTCAGTAAAACTATCCTTGTTGAATATGGCTGATGATTGATAGAATTCTAGAATTCCATCCCATCTACTTCCTGAAGCCTTACGTCCAGTACCAACTGTCTTGGTTACATGCTCCTGTAGCTAGAGAATACCATCATGCAGAGAGTAACTGATGCTTTCAGAGGCAAGCCATTTACAAAAACTACAATGGTAGGTGTTGAAGGATGTAAGTGGGGTGACTGCAGTGATTGCTACACATGGATTCCGATGACATTGTGTAATTAATGAAGAACTATGTGATCTAATTCTACAAACGTAAAGTCCAAAATAAAAATATTCTAGAGAATAGCATTCAGATATTTGTGACAACATTTTTGATGACCCTTAAAGATGGGATTAGGGACCAGAACTGTATACATGGTCAGCTTTCTTTTAGTTACTTGGAAAAGATACTAATATTTATTTCAAAATGCTGCTGCTTTTAGTTAATTCAATATGAATAAATGGCCAGTTTGAAATTTCCATTTTTCTGAATTTTTATAGGTTCTGTTTAGGCATTTTCTTCCAAAAATTTTAACCACAACATCAAAAAGTTATTCATCTTCCAGTATATTTAGCCAGCTCAAATGGATTTAAGCCTACACTCTAAAAAATAACTGCAAACCAAGAAAAAATTATTTTTCCAGATTCTTACATGATCAACACAATTCTTTCAGCATGTTAGAGATTCTGGTGTTTCCAGGCTTTCTGCAATGATCCCTGCAGTAAAAACCTATTTAGCAACATAGAAAAGTAGGGGGAAAAAATAATGCCTCCTCCAGAAACCCACAATAGGTTTTCAGCAAGCCAAATATTCTCATTGTAATTTCACTTTGTAATTAAGGCAACATACTTTCCAAACTATAGAAAGATCAGTTGGAAACTCAAATCATTATTTTTCATGTACTTTTGGAAGAAGACGGAAGAAAAAGATAGAGCCAGTCAGTGCGATTCAGGTGTTCAAAAATGTTTCCTGATCACTGATCCTATATATTAATCTTTTTCTTCTTTTGACCTGTTTTTATGTTTGCCTTCAACTTCTCCCCAGTTGTCTCAATTATATATATGGTATTACATAAAGATTTACTCTTCTTCTAAACTTATTCTCTTGGTGATTCACTGTTTTAATGGCTGCAAATACTGTTGCTGACAAAGCCAATGGCTAAGAAAGTCTGGTAAAAAATAGATTCCTTGTCTTTTAAAAGATTTATTGAGTCTTAACAGTACTCTATTGAAACCTAAGGAAATTATAGTTTATGAATTTAGTTCTAACTCTTTTTAAGAACAAAATTTTGAGTTTAAATTTTGTTTTATTTAGATTGTTGGATTTCTGTTTGGTAAATTTTACCTGTGTATCTTCTTTGTTATGAGTAGAAAACTTGTTTTCTCTGTACTCTGTTACTCTGCATAATAATAAAGCAAAATTTTTGACATTGACTTGTTTTACTGATGTGTTATTTTACCTAAAAATAATACATTTGCTGATTTTCTATTAAATACAAGTGTTAGAACATATTTTGGAATAGTATATTAAATAAAGACCTTGCTTAGAATACTTTTACTGGAGAAACTAAACATACTTCAAATATAATGTTAAACCTCACGGTAGACAATCAGAGTCCTAATTTCTATGAGTCTAGGTTATAAGACTATGTATGAGGCAATATCTCTCATCTATTGAAATAATTATTTTTAGACAGCTATATTAGTTGCTGACAATGCAGTATAAAATTATAAGTGATATATTGCCTTAGGTCATTTCCTCCATATAAGACACTGAATGTCTCTTAGAGATCTATCTGGCAACTAGACAACAGTTAAAGTTAGCAATATTGTTCCCCCAACCCTTTCTTTTGTAAAAGGAGAAAAACATCAGCAAACTCAAGTTTCCTGTGTGGCATCATCATAATAATAATAGTAATAATAATAATAATTGCTTATCAATTTCTTAATAAAAAAATATATTTTGGATGACCATGCAGCTACAATTAAAAACAAATTGTCCCAAATATATATATATATATACACACACATACATGTGTGAGTATATACCCATACTTATTTGCACATATACATCTGTCTGCCACCCCAATTTTACTACCACTACCATCATTGTAAAGCAGAACTATCCCACTCTCCCCTGATATGTATCCAAGAAGATAAATGGTGTGAATTGGCAGGAGTAGAAACTTTTTATGAGGAGGCCTTAGGCCCAATACCCTTTTAGGCATAGTCTTGGGTAATATTCTGGGCCTTTGGCTATGTTCTTAAATGTAAGCAGCAGATGGCAATAGTTTCAGCAGGAATTTATTTGTAGATTAGGAGAATGCTACAGTTTTCAAAATCTTAAATTGATTATTTAAAAATCAACAAAAGAATCGTTTCTAGGTAGCAAAATGACAGAAAATCTTAACAAGAAACAATGGTGTCCTTTTAATTTGCTTTCTTTCCAATAATTTTTAAAGACACAATTACTCTAGCTAAAGTAATTATGCTTTGGGTCCTCACTATATGTTATTTAGAAGTCTGGTAGACCAAGATTTTCACACATGCCTGAAAACTGTCACATGAGGAGCTTATTAAAAATGTGATTTCCTGTGTCTTTTCCAACAATCTGAGTTATACTCTCCAGGAGACAATTTAGCAATCTCTATTTTTAACAAGGGCACTTGGTATACTTTGTCATCGGGTAAATTTGCAGAATACTGCATTAGACTACATGATTCAAGTGACCAGAGACCATTTTCTGCCCATAGTAAGTGCTCAGTTGTACCTTAGAGTGAATGATATTAAGACGTATAGTTTATTTTCCCAGGCTAATACTGATTCTAATTAAACATTAGCTGCATAAGTAGTTATTGACAACTATAAGCTGCAGTAGGACAATTCTGAATTTTTAGGACTTGTATTCTGTCTATTGGATGGTATTTAGACTCTCTAAGGACATTCACCTGGGCACCAAGCTCTAGTCTTTATCATGACTCCTCCAATATATCTTTTCTTTAATTTAACTTTTATTTTAAGTCGAGGGGTATATGTGCACGTTTGTTATATAGGTAAACTTCTTTCATGGGGTTTGTTGTACAGACAATTTCTTCACCCAGGCATTAAGCCTGACACCCATTGGTTATTTTTCCTGATCCTCACCCTCCTCCCACTCTCCATCCTGGTGCACACTGTTTCCCTCATTTGTTCTCACCTTCCAGCTCCCACTTATAAGGGAGAACATGTGGTACTCTGTTTTGATTTGTATTTCTCTAATGACCAGTGATGTTGAGCTTTTTTACACATGATTGTTGACTGCATGTATGTCTTCTTTTGAAAAGTATCTGTTCATGTCCTTTGCCCACGTTTTAATGTTTTTTTTTTTTTTTTTTAACTCGTAAATTTGTTTAAGTTCCCCTGGGCTCGGTGGCTCAAGTCTGTAATCCCAGCACTTTGGGAGACCGAGAAGGCTGGATCACTTGAGGTCAGGAGTTTGAGACCAGCCTGGCCAACATGGCGAAACCCCATCTCTACTAAAAATACGAAAATTAGCCAGGCGTGGTGACACACACCTGTAATCTTAGCTACTTGGGAGGCTGAGGCATGAGAATTGCTTGAACTGAGGAGGAGGAGCTTGCAGTGAGCCAAGATCATACCACTGCACTCCAGCCTGGGCAACAGAGCAAGACTCTATCTCAAAAAAAAAATTGTTTACATTCCTTAGAGATTCTAAATATTAGACCTTTATCAGATGCATAGTTTGCAAAATTTTTATTTTGTTCTGTCAGTTGTCTGTTTACTCTGTTGATAGTTTCCTTTGCTCTGCAGAAAATCTTTAGTTTAATTAGATCCCACTTGTCTATTTTCACTTTCTTTGCAATTGCTTTTGGCATCTTTTTTATGACATTTTTTCCTGTGCCTATGTCCAGAATGGTATTGCCTAGGTTATCTTCCAGAGTTTTGATAGTTTTGGGTTTTACATTTAAGTCTTTAATCCATCTTGAGTTAACTTCTGTATATGGTATAAGGAAGGAGTCCCGTTTCAATCTTCTGAATGTGGCTAGCCAGTTATGCCAGCATCATTTATTGAATATGGAGTCTTATTCCCATTGCTTGTTTTTGTCAGCGTTGTCAAAAATCTGATAGTTGTACGTATGTAGTATTATTTCTGGGTTTTCTATTCTGTTCCATTGGCCTATGTGCATGTTTTGCTCCAGCACCATGCTCTTTTGGTTAGTGTAGCCCTGTAGTATAGTTAGAAGTAGATAGTGTGATGCCTAAAGCTTTGTTCTTTTTGCTTAGGAATGCCTTGGCTATTTGGGCTCTTTTTGGGTTCCATATGAATTTTAAAATAGTTTTTTCCTAGTTCTGTGAAGAACCACATTGATAGTTTAATAGGAATAGCATTAAATCTATAAATTGCTCTGGGAAGTATGGCCATTTTGATGATATTGAGTTTTCCTATCCATGAGTATGAAATGTTTTTCCATTTGTTGTGTCCTCTCTGATTTCTTTGAGCAGTGTTTTGTAGTTCTATTTGTAGACATCGTTAACCTCCCTGGTTAGCTGTATTCCTAGGTATTTTATTTTTGTGTGTGGCAATTGCGAATGGGACTGCATTCCTGATTTGACTCTTGGCTTGACTGTTATTGGTGTATAAGTGTGATAGTGATTTCAAACCAATGTATCTTTATTGTACAGTGTTGCCTCAAGGTTTTTTTCCCTTTATATAATTTCTTTCTTTACTATCCTCAACTTAGTTTCTTCAGTTTAAGGGAGAAGTACCTGCACTTAATTTAAACATTGAGATGAAGATTAAATAAGATTAAATGAGAGCATATATAGTATGTGAACTTCAAAAAGTATTCATTCATAAGCTGTTTTTGCAATGAGAATTACTTACCAATTCTGTCTTCTACAAAGTGGCATAACCCTTATCAAATGACAGGATCTGGGCCATTATCTCACCATTTTCTTCAAGGGATATTGCTTCTAAAAATATAATAAGACAATCGTAAACAGTTAAACAGTGTAGTGTTCCCTAGAGGATGTCGACTTGAAAAACTTCCAACCCATTCTCAAGTAATTTCCATGACAGTACGATATAGTCAATACCTGGTTTGGCTTTGAAAAGTTGGATCGTCTGCCTCTTAAATCTTCTATATAAACATAGATAACTACAATAAACCTACTCTTAGTACAGCACGGCATTTGCTTAGCCGTCTGTTATATTTACATAACCAGAGTCCAGGCTGTTCCCTGGGGCTCTACAACTTAATCAACTACTCTATTTACACAGTCATGTATTCCCTGAGAGCTGCCTCTAGTGATGAAGTTTACACTGCTAAGTCTATCAGTTAGTCCTAGCTACTAGCCAATCAGTTAATAAAACTGGAAAGCTAGGCCAGAGTTCCTCTGACTATCTTAATATATTCTTTAAAAATGCTAAAATTCACTAATTCCTTCATTTGTTATTATTATTATTATTTTTTCAGTGTCAGAAAAATTTGAGACTATTATAGAGATTCAACCAAAACGGCTGTATACCAAAATGAAGGGAGAGTCATTTAAAACCAATAAGTATCCTACTAAAAGTTGCTTTTTTAAAATTACCACCACCAATTCCAAATAATTTCCGTGATAAAATACTCATTTTCAAAAAACAAAAACATCTGTGATCGAAGTTCTAATTAAAATAATTGCTGTACTTACTGCTGAGTTGATGTATGCATATATATGTACTTGTATACTTGTACAGATATGTATATTATATATTTAATATTGTATTGTATTTCTATGTAATTTATATTAGAGATATTAATAATATTAGCATTAAATATATGTAATACATATTTAGGTATGCATATATATTTCAAAGTAGTACAGCATTAGTACTTATCTCTTAATAAAACATTGTATTCTACATGGAAGATATTAGATAATTAAGTTAAGTACTCCTCCTCCATTTCCATTCCCAGACCTAGATCTGTGTATGTGTTTTCTTTCAAGTAGGACATTTAAAATAAATGATTATTGTAAAGGCAAAGAACAGAAATTGAGCTACTTCAATTTTGTCATTCTGTGGGACCACTTGTATTTTTTTAATTAATCAACTTTATTTTTAGAATAATTTTAGAATTTGCAGAAAAAAATTGAGCATATAGTACAGATAGTTCTGATATGAACTTCTCCCCTACACAGTTTGCCCTATTATTAATCTGGTATTAGTGTGGTACGTTTGCTATAATTAATGAACAAATACTGACTGATTATTATTAACAAAATTTTATAGTTTCACCCTTCATGTTGTAAAGCTCTACGGGTTTTGAGAAATGCATGTCAGGTATTAACTGTTACAATATCAAACAAAATAGTTTTGCTGCTTGCCCTAAAAATCCCTGTTTTTCACCTATTAAGGCCAACATCTGCTTCCTGGGCAAACATTGGTCTTTTTTTACTTTCTCTATACAATAGTGTTACATTTTCCAGAATTTTATATAGTTAGAATCATACTGTATGTAGCCTTTTCAGACTGGCTTCTTTCACTTAGAAATTTTCATTTATGGTTCCTCCATCTTTTCATGGCTTTAAGCTCACTTTTTATTACTGAGTAGTATTTCATTTCATGGAAGTACCACCATTTGTTTCTCCACTAACCTTTGAAGGAAGTCTTTATTTATTCAGTTTTGGGCAATATTATAAATAAAGATGCCTTAAACATTCATGTCAGTTTTTTTGCGTGGTAATAAATTTTCAACTCATTTGGATAAATACCTAGGAGCAAAATACCTGGATTTTATAGTAAGACTATTCCTAGCTTTGTAAAAAACTGCTAAACTGTCCTCCAATGTGGCTTAGCCATTTGGCATTCTCAACAGCCGTGAAAGAATTCTCTGTGGTTTCTCATCCTCATCAACATTCCATATTTACAGTTTTAATTTATTTTTTAATTTTTGCCATTTTAAAAGATGCATAGTGGTATCTCACTGCTGTTTAGTTTGCAACTGCTTAATAACATAATGTTAAGCAATGCTGATTCATCATTTTAGATAATAGTATTTATAGAGATTTCAGACCTGAGTTGGATGATTTGAAAGTGGGTCTTACAAGCTGAGGAACTGATTGAACTTGGACAGAGTTTCTAACACTATAGATTTGCATTGATTTGTACCATGTGGCAGGGGCTT
This sequence comes from Symphalangus syndactylus, assembly GCF_028878055.3. Classification (NCBI taxonomy): domain Eukaryota; kingdom Metazoa; phylum Chordata; class Mammalia; order Primates; family Hylobatidae; genus Symphalangus; species Symphalangus syndactylus. The sequence goes on from NC_072432.2 coordinate 46,365,504, forward strand.
AGAAGTGAATGAAACTTGATAAACAAGAATGTTACCACAGTTTAAAGCTCAGATTTCCAGGGACAAGTATTTTATACTGAGAAATACATTGATTTCAGTTGACATGATATATTCTTAAACTTTCATATTTGGAAATGACTCAAAAATGCCTGACATTCACAGAAACTCTGGAGAGAATCACACAATTTCCCAAGCTAAAATATTTTCCAGTGGGTCATTTGTTTGAAATAGTATGGCCTCTTGAATTTACTAAGATCCACAAACAAAACAACATAAGGCAACACAAAACAATTCTTTGAAAAATAAAACTTGGGAATGATAGAGAAATAGTCACAAAAAATAATATTTTGACAAGAAATTCTTTTTGACACTCCTCACTGTCTTTTCCTTGTTTTGTTATCATTATTTAAAGAGAAGCAGCAACACATATGGACACAATTCAAAGAGGAAAATAGATGAAATAAGAGCCAAGATCACAAATTAAAACATTATCTGTTTGGTAAATGAACAATAGCTTCACGGAGCCATTCACATAAAAGTTCAGTGACCTTGCCTCACTTAGCAAACCAGGAAATATTTCCTTCCCCACAGCTCTCTCTGCATGCCCTGGAGTACTTACTGCTATCTCTAGAATATAGTTGTCTCAATTTTCACAAATTATCAGACACTGAGATATGTCCTTTTCTTTTTATATTTATGGGCAGCTTAAATTCCTGAGGGGTTGAATTACTGAAGATAGTTAAAGATTGTAAGACAAGAAGTAATGGCCCAAAACATGAAGAAAGAATGCTTAAGCTAGATAAGATGAGGAAGTTCTTAGTCATGAGGTCTATGAGGCAATCAAATAGGGTACCCAGGGAGGTAGTCAAGATATCATCACCAAACTCTCTTCAGACTCAAGGGAAAATTAAAGAGACAGCTCTGGATGAGAGAACAATAAATCATATTATTAGGCAAGGAAGAAATAATCTACTATAGATAACTCAAGATGCAGCTTTTGAATAGTTAGCCTATGCAAAATGTTAATTCTAATTGGGATAAAAGTACCACATTTTAAGAACTAATAATACATTTTGAAATGATTTTTAAAGGTTTCAGTCCATATTGATTCAACAAATATTCATGAAGTGTCTACCAGATACCAGCCCACTTTTCTAGGCTTATTTAATACATACTCAGATATCACATAGTTGTATGAAATATTGGTTTCTAATAGTTGACTGATGATATTAGTTGGTGACCTCAAACAACACGCATGGTTAAAATACACTAAACACTTCATTTGTTTAGCATCACATAGAAATATATATTAGTACTTGATACAGGTTTTTCTGCAAATGGTGTGCTGTTTCTTAATTGCTATAAATCGTGCCAATCAAGTTGCCTAATTTTTCCTACTGTTTCATTCTGCCGTTCAACAGAGATAATTAATGGCTCATGTTTTACTTGTACCTATTAATTTCTGTATCCTATAATAATTAAATATAAATACTATCTTTTAAAAAAACTATGCCATACAAGTCCTATAAGCAGCAAAGTTTTTATGGATTATATTAAATAAAGCTAAAGTAAAATTTGAGGTATACTTGATGCACAAATCACTGCTATTATTTAATTTTCAGTTTGCTAAGTTTTGATATTTATGTATGCCTTGAACCCATCACTACAGTCAAGATAAGGAGCATATCTTTCACATTCTAAAGTGCTGTTTTGTAATCCCATCCTCCCTCCCTTCCCCAAAATATAACCATTGCCAGACAACCATTGGCTTTCTCTCTCCCACTATTGATTGGTTTGAATATTCTAAAATTTTATACACATGGAATCATAAAGTACACACTCTTTTTTGTCTGGCTACTTTCACTCACCATAATTATTAATGTGATTCATCTATGCTGTTGAGTGTATCAGTAATAAACCATTTAGTTTTAACATTGAATAGCACTCCATAGTATAGATGTGTCATCATTTGCCTGTCCATTCACCTACTCATGGATATTTTGACTGTGTTGGTAGTGTGGGGCTATTACAAATAGGCTTCTATGAATATGCATGAAAAAGTCTTTGTATAGACATATGCTTTCACTACTTTGCATGAATACTTCAGATTAGGATTACTGGAACCTATATTTAAAGTTTTAGAAAACAGACAAACTGTAAAAATTATGATTTTACATTTAAACCACCCATGGGACAGTCTTGTGTGGAGGCCTTTTTAATTTTACCCATTTAACTATGTGTATAGTGATATCTCATTCCGCTTTTAGATGACTAATGGTGTTGAGTATCTCTTATGTGCTTATTTGAAATTCATGCATCTTCTTTCGTGAAGTGTCTGTTCAAATATTTTGCACTTGTTTAATGATTTCTTGGTTGACTAGTGAATTACTTAGACTTGTTTTTATTTTCTTAGTGTCTTTCAAATAGCAGAATATCTTAATATTGATAAGGTTATATTTTCCATTTTTAAAAATTTAATGGATCATAATTTTGGTATCAAAAACAATTATCAAACTCAAGGTCATAAATATATTCTGCTATGTATTGTTCTAGAAAGTTTATGTTTTAGATTTTACACATAAATCTATAATCCATTTGAGTTAATTTTTGTATATTTTAAGATGTACATACATTCAAGTTTATTTGTTTATTGCATGTGATTTCCAATTCTTCCAGCACCATTTACTGGCTATTTTTTCTTCAAAAAGTTGCCTTTGTACTTTATCAAAAATAAATTGACCGCCCATGCATGGATCTATTTCATGACTCACTATTGTGTTCCACTGATTTATTTGTCCATCTTTAGCATAGTACCCATTTTGTTGCTATCTATTGCTTTGCAGTAAGTCCGTTTGTCAGTAACTTTATAAAGACTACAAAAATTTTGATTGGAATTACACTGAATCAATAAATCAATATTGAGAGAATTGTCCTTTTAACTATATTGAGTTTTTTTATTCATGAATGCTACATCTCCAAGTATTTAAACCTTCAATTTATTAAGCAACAATTTATACATTTTAGTGACTATGTCTTTCACAACTTTAACATATTTACTGCTACATATTTCTAATGTTTTCATGCTTGTTTATTTTATTTTTTCAACTTTCAAGTTTAGGAAGTACATGTGCAGGTTTGTTATATGGGTAAACTGTGTGTCACTGAGTTTGGGGTAAAAATGATCCTGTCACTCAAGTAGAGAGCATAGTACCTGATAGGTAGATTTTCAATTCCCATCCTCCTCCCACCCTCTCCCCTCTTGCAGTCCCCAGTGTCTGTTGTTCTCATCTTTATGTCCATGTGTACTCAATGTTTAGTAGGCACTGGTATCCATTGCCCCAGCTGAGGGATCCTGCCTTCCCCAGTGAAAGGCTCACAGCACAGCTGACCTGCCCTCACCTGATAATTTCACTTGTAGGCCAGATCCCTTATAAAAATCAAACCCCCACAGTCCTGTGATATTCCCTTGGCCTTCCACCACTTAAGTGTTCTGCCTGCCCCTGCCTGAAAGTTTGGCCTGTGACCCGGAGACCAGCTCACCTCTCCCATCACTGCCAGCACCTTAACTCTGGGCTAGCCGGACCCTGGTCCAGCCCCTTCAGGAAAAATGTGAACTAGGATCCTTATCTTATACCACAGATAAAAATAAACTGAAAATTAATTAAAGACTTGAATTAAGACCTGAAATTGATTTATATTCCCACCAGCAGTATCTGATGGTTCCCTTTCCTCCACATCCTCACCAGCATTTGTTATTGTCTGTCTTTTGGATATATGCCATTTTAGCTGGTGTTAGAAAATATCTCATTGTAGTTTTGATTTGCATTTCTCTGATGATTAATGATACTGAGCACCATTTCATATGCCTCTTTGCCATTTGTATGTCATCTTTTGAGAGAGGTCTATTCAAATCTTTTGCCCATTTTTTATCGTATTATTTTTTTCTATGGAGTTGTTTTGAACTCCTTATATATTCTGGTTATTAATCCCTTGTCAGATGGGTAGTTTGCAAATATTTTATCCCATTCTGTGGGTTGTCTCTTCACTTTCTTGATTGTATCCTTTGCCGTTCAGAAGCTTTTCAACTTGATGTGATCCCATTTGTCCAAAAAAATTAAAAATAAAAGGCCTGAAACTGTAAAATACAAGAAGAAAACAAAGGGGTAAATCTCCTCGATATTGGTCTTGCATAAGGTTTTTGGATATGACACCAAAGCCTAGGCCACAAAAGCAAAAATAGACAAGTGAGACTACATCAACCATAAAACAAAACAAAACAAAAGACACAACTGCACAGCAAAGGTACAATCAACAGTGTGAAAGGGCAAGCCATGAAAAAGGAGAAAATATTTGCAAATCATGTATCTGTCAAGACATCAGAATTCAAAAAATATAAGGAATTCCTGCAACTCAAAAACAATTGAAAAACATACCCCAATTAATAAAAGGGCAAAGGACTTGAAAAGACATTTCTCCAAAGAAGACATACAAATGGTCCACAGGTATTTGAAAAGAAGCTCAATATCACAAATAATCGGGGAAATGCAAATCAAAACCAAAATGAGCTATCACCTTGCACCTGTTAGGATGCTCATTATAAGAAACAAAAAACACAACTGCCCTCCCCACCCAAATGAACAATGTGTTGATAAAAATGTGAGGAAATTTGGATCCTTGTATACTGTGATGGGCATCTAAAATGGTGCAGCAACCATGGAAGACAGTATGGAGGTTTCACAAAAATATTAAAAATAGAATGACCATATGGTCCAGCAATTCCACTCTTTGGCATTTATTAAAAATAATTGAAATCAGGATCTTGAATTGATATTTTAGATTCCTATGTTCATTGCAGCCTTATTCACAATGAGCAAAAGGTAGAAATAACCTAAATGTACATCCCACATATAAACGGATTTTTAAAAATGTGGAATACGTATACAATGGAATATGATTCAGTCTTAAACATGAAGGAAGTCCTGGCACATGTGGCAATGTGAATGAACCCTGAGGATAATTTGTTCTGTGAAATAGGCCAGTCACAAAAGGACAAATACCGCATGATTCCTAGTTTATAAAATATCTAAAATAGTTTAAGCCTTAGACGCAGAAAGTAGCATGCTGATTGCCAAGAGGTAGAGGAGGAGGAAATAAGGAGTTGCAATTGGGATAGACCTTCAATCATGCAAGACAGAAAAGCTCTAGAGATCTGCTGCACAACAGTGTGCATATTGTCAACAATTCTGTACTGTACACTAAAAAATTTGTGCAGGTAGATTTCATATTATATTTTTAACTCATCAATTTTAAATGTCAGGCACTAAACTACAGCTTTCATTGATTTGAAGTTAAAGTAGGAAAATATAATCTATGGAGATACAAGTGAGGCAGGGGCTGTTTTTAGGAGGAACAGACTGGGAGAGAGAATGAGTGGCATTTCTGGAGTGCTGGTAATGTCCGCTTATCTTCATCTAGGTGGTGGTTAGATGGATGTATTCACTTTGTAAATTGAGCTCTGCACTATGATTTGTGTGCCTTTCTTTCGTATGCTATAATTTCATAAAAATAAAAAAATAGAGATGAAGAGTCAGCATATATTTTTTTAAAATCTGTAATGTATTAGGGTAAAAATAAAACAGGGTGCTTTGAGAAGGTAACCAGGCCTTGTGGCAAAAATTTAAGTTAGAGAGAACAGCAAATGCTGAAACTCTAAGGTAGGTTTTTGGATGATGGCATTATTGTCACGGTGGTGGGAATGTCAAGAGGAAAGGGAAATTACTAAAAGATGAGTTGGAAAAGAAGGTAAAAGCAAGATTTATGTAGGGCCAGGCAGGCCAGTGCAGGCTTTGTACTTTTATGCTTAGTTTGATGGAAAGCTATTGGAAGGTGGCAAGTAGAGGAGTGCCAGGACATGAGTTATGTTTTTTAAAACTCTGCTGTATGGAACAGGAATATAAGTGGAAGAAAGGTAATATTGGACTAGAAAGATTAGTTGGGACACTTGGGCAGTAATCCTAGAGACAGTTGATCTAGCTTTCATAGATTGATTTTCTATAACATTTTTGTGAGAAAAACTGATATATTTCTAATTATATATATGTGCATACATGTATGTGTGTATACACAATACAAACAAACATATATAGAAATATTTGATATTAAGTGAATAAACTAATTTCTTACTTTTGGTCAAATAATTATTTGAACTGACTGAAATATAAAAGAAATGAGTTATAATGCACTATTTATTCATCCAGAATTCAAATTGGTTTTATAAAAAATAGAAACATGGCTTTTACATTTACACAATCGTTAAACAAAGTATTTAATATCATAGAAAATTAGCAGCAAAAATTGTGCTAACAACCCATATCTCTTTAGAATAATAAAGAATATTTGCAATTAAGCATTTCAAATTGTTCTTGATTTGTTGAGCATAACACATTAAAACCCCACGTGTAAGAATAGGTGACACATACACTAACACAATTTCACTTGGCAAACAGTGCATTCATTATTAACATGTTCATGAAATGTTTAATGAGAAATAATTTTCATATGCTGCATATAAAAATAAAATGCTCCCTAAAATATTACTCAGACTTTTTTTAGTAGAGTTGGTAGAACTGAAATCAAATTGCAAGACCCTGAAAAATGAGGAGGTTAAGACTGAAAGCAGTTAGTACTGGCTCTGCTTTCAAGTTATTTGACGATAAAGCAAAGGTGATAATCTTTAAACTCCCCCAAATCAACACATTGTTTTAGAAACATACACAGCATTTTCAAAGAATATATAGGACAACATTTCCATTTAGTGAGATAATTTGGACTTAAAAGATGTTTCAAGTCCCTCTCTGGTGCATCTGGAAAACTCATTAACCTTATTGAAGCCCCTCAGTTTGTCTATAAATGTGGGGAGCAATAATGAATTCTGAAGATTTTTTAATAATTATGTGAAACACTTATCTGAAACAGAGTTCATGAACTAGTATCATGCACTCTGGAGACTTTCTGCAGAAATATTTTGTTCAGCTTGCACAATGACAAAAGTAAAGTCGAATAATATGACGACACTAATAAGGTGGGAGATCTGATGTAAAATTCTGATGGCAGTTATATTTCTAAAAATCAAAATCTGCTTATACCAGGTCTGCATTCCTACATAAATGTAAAAAGTAGCTATCCATCTAGAAGAGAAATTAACTTTCTAATTGACCGATTATACACCTGGATCACTGATTTATTGACATTGCCTTCTAACTCTAAGAACATATTGTGAACAAACTGGGTGTAGTGACTCATGCCTGTAATCTGAGCGCTTTGGGAGGCCCAAGCAGGAGGATTATTGAGGCCAGGAGTTCAAGACCACCCTGGGCAATATAGGGAAACCCCATCTCTAAAAAATAAAAAATAAAAATTTAGCTGGGTGTGGTGATGGGTGTCTGTAGTTCCAGCTACTTGGGAGAAAGGTTGAAGTGGCAAGATCACTTGAACCTGGGAGTTGGAGGCTGCAGTGAACTAAGATTGTGCCATTGCACTACAGCCTGGGCAACAGAGCAATACCATGTTTTTGAAAAAATAAAAATAAAAAAGCCAGCAACTTGTAAACAACTAGTTAACAGAAACTTTTATTTAAGATGCTGACCATAGCACATGGATGTACCTACATTCTTTCCCTAAAACCTCCATTTAATTGGTAGAAAAAAAATGAGGAGAATAAGAAGGTTGAGCAAGCATTGGTATAAAAGGTCTTTCAAAAAATTTCTGAAAACTTGAAGAGATTAGGGCAATGATAACTGTTAAAGAAAAGCAGAGGACATGGAAGCTTACACAGGGGCTGCAGTCAGAGAGGATACAGCATTCCACATGGAATCCTAGAGGCCTGTGTTTTTAAAATGCCAGACAGGAAACGTGGGATGAAATTAGATAGCAACAACAGAGACTTAATTACAGATTTTCACTTATAATTGTAGGAAATTCATCGTCAACACATGTGCAGAATACACATAAGCCAGTTTTTACATCCTAGTCAAAATTAAGAAGGGTTTTCTCAGTAGACTAGGCAAAATTTTTGGAAGACATTAAGAAAGACAGCGTGAGTGGTAATGCCAAATAGCAAAGTCTTCTTCATTTTGGCAGAGTTCTTTTTGTAGGTGTTTTACTATCTTTTTGTTTGTTTGTTTTTGTCAGGCTTCACCTACATAACCAGGGCGCCAAATTTGTTTTTTCTTTTTCTTCTTTTCCCTTTTCCTTCTTTTTCGGGGGGTTGTATTTCCTACATGAGCAGCCACACAGCACATCACAGTAGTAAGCTGGTACTAAAGTTAAAACAGCATTCAGGCATTTGCCAAATTCTGTGACCTGTTAAAGCAATAAGGTTATTGCTTTAACAATAAGGACGTGTTAGGGAAAGGAGATAAGTCCCCAAGCACACAAGTTGGGTGGTTGGAACTTGGATGCCTTACACAAGCTAGGACCCTCAGAGTTTACTAAGGTGAACTAAGACAAGTCCACGCTCCAATAAACAGAGATGGTGAAAACGTGCCTGTCTCAGACTAGACTCTGAATGGGAAATAAAGACAGCGTCCTAAAAATTTTATAAATGTAATCTTGAATATACATAGGTATAAAGTTCAACTTTTTACTAACAGTATGGCCCAACACATTACCCTCAAATTTAAAAACTAAATTGAAACAATCCTTGATTGGGAAAAATACTCTGACAAACAAATAAGCCTACTGAATGAAAAAGCCAACTCACAAATGAAGAAACATAGACAGGTAATAGACTCTCAACTTCTCTAATACTCAAGGAATGGAAATTAAATCCACATAGTATTTCACATCTCTTATATCAATAAACAATTGAAAATGTGAAAATTGGAAGGATACAGAGGAGGGGAAGTGTTATGTACTGCTGGATATGGAGGAGGAATGTACCTTAATGCAACCACTTTGGAAAGCAAGATTTAAGTTAAGAATGTACAAAACCCATGATTCAGCATTTCCGTACTTCAGTGCTTATATTCTTAAAATAATCTTCCTCATAATTACTCTGAGGCATATACTAAAGTATTCTTGTTCATAGCAGGATTATTTTAAAAGAAATATAAGGTGAAGGAATAGTTTATTAACACAAAAATGGATAACAAAATATAGGTCTGTCCAAACAAATAAATACTACTTAACAATGATCATGAATAAACCAGATATCTATATTTATATATTTTAAAGGCCAAAAAAGAAATACTTAAAATCATGTTAATTCTCCCTCTTCGATTAACTGAATTATGTATTATGGCTTTTTAGACATCAATTTATTTAGATTAGAAAAAGGGAGTTGGTTGAAAATACACAAGGAAATAAGAAAAAAGTGAATCTTGTTATAACCAGGCCTGTGAAAATCCGGACCACCCAAATAGAATTCAGAACTGCAATATAGTCATGGCCCTTGTGAATTAGAATGAAAGAGACCAAGAAGTCATTCAGGGTCTAAGGTTGCTCTAGGAACCAGGATACCTTATGATGATATGGTCCTGATAAGAAATCAGCGGTAAGAACTACTTCTTCATTTCAGTACTTACCTGCTCCCTCTACATGTCTGCTGTTATTCCCCAGTTATTTCTACTCACTGTTATTAGCAGTAGTAATGGTAGAGGCATTAGTATCATCAATTTTGTTGTTTTTCTCCATATTGCTCTGATACTGTTTTTTTCCTATGTCTTTCAGCTTAGGCAGCTACTAGTAAACCCTGGCATAGTATAACTTAAGGATTTCAAGTTCTCAACTGAAAGAATATTACAGTTTTAATTTAGTTATCTCTTCCCTGTCAAGCTAAAACAGTCATTACTAAGACATTTTTTTAAAATTTTTAACTGAAAAATAATAATTGCATATATTTATGCAGTACAATATGATGTTTATATATACACACACACACAATGTGAAATGATTAAATCAAGCTAATTAATCTAATTAATAATCTAATTAAACTCTCACCTCACCTACTTAATGTTTGTGGGGAGACCATTTAAAGTCTACTCTTTTTGCAATTGTTAAATACATTAATACATTTTATAAAATTCTCCATTCAACATGTGGATTATCATTCCTTGAGACTGGTGTCTCCTTTGATCCAAGTGGCTGTGATTATGGTAGCCAAATCATATGTTAGGCAACTTGGCCACCAGTGCATTAAGGAATAGCTGGAGCCATAAGAAGCTATGGGCCAAAATGCCCTAGAGGAAGCTTTGAAATGGGAGACATTACAAACCTTGTCCTGTCCAGTCCTTCCTTTTAGATTTCCCAATACAGATTCCACAGTGTATATCATCTGGGTTGACATTTAATGGTTTTGAAAGCACTAATGATTATTCTGAAAAGCCACAAATATTACATTAGGCTTCTAGAGAATCCAAATACATTGCAACTACAATTGAAATAATAATTGTATACACTCTAGAAAATCAAAACATGTTTTGACAGATAGGGTGTTTTTGAAAATAGTTACAATTTTGTATTCTCATTTTGTAAAGCCAGTTTTTAATGGATCAATTAGAAGAGTTTTCTTCTTCTTCTTCTTCTTCTTCTTCTTCTTCTTCTTCTTCTTCTTATTATTATTATTATTATTATTTTGAGACAGAGTCTCACACTGTTTCCTGGGCTGGAGTGCAATGGCATAATCTCGACTCACCGCAACCTCCACCTACTGGGCTCAAGCAATTCTCTTGTCTCAGCCTCCCAAGTAGCTGGGATTAAAGGTGCCCGCCACCACGCCCAGCTAATTTTTTTTTATTTTTAGTAGAGACAGGGTTTCACTATGTTGGCCAGGCTGGTCTCGAACTCCTAACCTCATGATCCACCCGCCTCAGCCTCTCAGAGTGCTGGGATTACAAGCATGAGCCACTGTACCCAGCCTTATTATTCTTAATATTGTTGCTGAAATATTGTATATTCCTGGTTGGATTTCTAACATACAGAAACTCAATAATCCAATATAAATAATTAACAGTTATATACTTATACCATTAAATAGTGGGTAATATTTACATATTATGATATCTTGATTACAATAATTTTAACCAACAAATCTGATAGGAAAATGTATGCAGTATTATCTTGTGTTGAAGTTTTGCACCAATAACAACAAAACATTTTGAGGTACTAAAAAGGCAGTGTATTAAGTAACTTGCATATTTTAAAGAAAGGTAGATGAAAGTAAAGGGTTTAATTTCAAATCGTGTAATAATTAGAGAAGGAATACTACAGATGAGTAAGAGTTTAGATATGTTCAAGTTAAATTTTGTAAAGATTGGGTGGTTTCTGAGAAATTTTATTAGAAAATGAAGGGAATTTTTTCTTCATCTACTTTATTTTAGGTTCTAGGGGTACATGTGTGATATAGTTTGGCTGTGTCACCACCTAAATCTCATCTTGAATTGTAGTTCCCATAATCCCCATGTGTTGTGGGAGGAACCAGGTGAAGGTCATTGAATTATGGGGGTGGTTACTTCTGTGTTGTTCTCATGATAGTGAGTGAGTTATCATGAGATGTGATGATTTTATATAGGGCTTTCCCCCGATTTGCTCTGCACTTCTCCTTGCTGCCACCATGTGAAGAAGGATGTGTTTGCTTCCCCTTCCACCATGATTGTAAGTTTCCTGAGGCCTCCCCAGCCATGCTGAACTGTGAATCAGTTAAACCTCTTTCCTTTATAAATTACTCAGTCTTGGGCATGTCTTTATTAGCAGTGTGAGAACAGACTAATATAATGTGCATGTTTGTTAAATGGGCAAATTGTATGCCACTGAGGCTTGGTGTATAAATGATACCATCACCCAGGTCATGAGCACAGTACACCACTCCACCTCTCTCCCCACTAAAGCAGTCCCCAGTATTTATTGTTTCCACTTTTTGTCCATGTGTATTCACTGTTTACCTCCCACTTGTAAGTAATAATATATGATACTTGGTTTTCCATTTCTGCATTAGTTTGCTTAGGATAATGGCCTCTAGCATTCATGTTGCTGCAAAGGACATCATTTGGTTCTTTTCTGTGGCTGCATAGTATTCCATGGTTTATGTATCACATTTTCTTTATCCAGTCCACCACTGATGGGCATCTTGAGTGGTTCCATGTCTTTGCTATTGTGAATAGTGCTGCAATGAACATATGAGTGCATGTGTCTTTTTGGTAGAATATTTATTGTGCTTTGGGGTAAATACCAAGTAGTTCAATTGCTGGGTCAAATGGTAATTGTGTTTTAAGTTGCTTTCTACAGTGGCTGAATTGGTTTACATCCCACTAGCAGTGTATAAGTGTCACCTTTTCTCTGCAACCTTGCCAGCATCTATTGTTCTTTGAACTTTGTTAAATTTATCTTTTTTTTTTATACCTATCTTTTTCCTGCAGTATTTTTTTTTGACTTTTTTAGTAATACCCATACTGACTGTGGTGAGATGGTATCTCCTTGTGGTTTGAATTTGCATTTCTCTAATGATTTGTGATGATAGCATTTTTTCATATATTTATTGGGCACATGTATGTCTTCTTTTAAGAAGTATCTGTTCATGTCATTTGCCCATTTTTAATGAGGTTATTTATTCCTTATGCAATAGCTTAAATCTTTTATAGATTCTAAATATTAGAACTTTGTCAGATGCATAGTTTGGGAATATTATCTCCCACTCTGTAGGCTGTCTGTTTACTTTGTCAATAGCTTATTTTCCTGTACAGAACCTCTGTAGTCTAATTAGATTCAACTTGTCAACTTTTGTTTTTGTTGCAATTGCTTTTGGGGACATAGTCATAAACTCTTTGCTAAGGCTGATATCCAGAATGTCATATCCTGGTGATTATTTCAACAGATGGAGAAAAGCCTTTTCAAAAAAATGCAACATTCCTTCATGTTAAAAATCCTCTACAAGTTAGATGTTAAAGGACTATACCTCAAAATAATAAGAGCTGTATATGACAAATCCATGGCCAACATCATTCTAAATGAACAAAAGCTGGAACCATTCCCCCTTGAGAACTGTAACACAATAAGCATGTCCACTCACAGCCTTTCTATTCAACATAGTACTGGAAGTCCTAGCCAAAGCAATCAGGCAAGAGAAAGAAAAAAAAAGCATCCAGATAAAAAGAGAACAAGTCAAACTATTTTTCTTTGCAGACAATACGATTCTATACCTAAAAAGCCCCAGAGGCTCTGCGAGAAGGCTTCTAAAATTGATAAATGACTTCAGTAAAGTTTCAGGATATAATGCCAATGCACAAAAGTCAGTAGCATTTCTATACACCAACAACATTCAAGCTGAAAGCCCAATCAAGAATGCAATACCATTTGCAATAGCCACAAAAATAAAATATCTAGGAATATAGCTTACCAAGGAGATGAAAGATCTCTAAAATGAGAATTACAAAACACTGTTGAAAGAAATTAGAGATGACACAAACAAATAGAAAAACATTTCATGCTCAAGGCCAGGAAGAATCAATATTGTTACAATGGCCATACTGCCCAAAACGATTTATAGATTTAATGCTATTCCTATCAAACTGCCAATGTCATTTTTCACAGAATTAAAGAAAACTATTCTATAATTCACATGGAATCAAAAGGGCCAAAGCAATCCTAAGCAAAGAACAAACCTGGAGGCATCACACTACCCCAGGCTACAGTATTCAAAGCAGTATGGTACTGGTACAAAATAGACACATAGACCAATGGAACAGGATAGAGAACCCAGAAGTAAAGCCATACACCTGCAACCAGCTGATCTTCAACAATATTGACAATAACAAACAATAGGGAAAAATGTCCCTAGTCAATAAATGGTGCTGGGATAACTGCCAGCTATATGCAGAAGATTGAAGTCCAGGATCTCCATTTTTCACCCTATACAAAAATTATTATAACTCAAGATGCATTAAAGACTTAAATGAATGTGTAGTTTTATACCAAAGAAATATAACTAAACAACGGAAGGATGCTTTTAAAAATTATTTTTCAATTTTAATCTAATAGTATTTTATTTCTAGTTCATACAGAATCATAGATAATGTAAGAGTTATAAATCCTTTTGCATTTGAAGAACCTTCAGAATTACAACAGATATGATCATCATTTTCCCTTCAGAAAACAAGTTTCTGATACAAAAACACAGGAGGAAAGAAAGACAATGACACAGAGAGACAAAATAATAGAAAGTGTTCTCTGGAGAGTTTAACAATATATTGCAGCTGGTATGGTGATTTCATACTATTCTTCATAAATAGTGTATGAAAAAAATCTAGCATTGTTGATTCTAAAATTATACCAAACTCTCAAAATAACAGTAATTTTAATCTGTTAGAAGGAAAACAGTGTTAGAAATTTTTCCACACCTGGCTGAAGTGTCAAAAAGAATGGACTTGCTGATAATATGTAAAACATTTGTATAATCTGCGTATGACATGAAAAAAATGCCACCAAAGCTGATTAGTAGGTTATGAGTAGTTGAAATGCAATAGATAATCTTCGGATAAAAGCATCCTTTATGGCAGAAGCAAAGAAATAAAGTTTAGAAAGATGGGATTTGGACTTATGCTATATATAAGAGTTAAAATTCTAAATATGATTTATGGACAGGGAGAGGCGTATGTTGAATCTAGTCCATTCTATATATTCAAATGTGCATACTCATACTTTGCTTAATCAATATTGTATAAATATGTAAACTAAGACATATTCTTATTATTCTTAAATATTGCTACCCATGTATTATAAAAAGAAACACTATAGAAAAAATCACTATTAAACTGATCACTTTAAAAAATCATGCTTTATTTTCCATTCTTCATTCTAGTTTTAGGCCACTTGTATACATACTTTTTACAATTTCACAAATATTGAAGAGACAGAATATTAAATTCTTAGAATTTCTTTATTAAATCATTTTTAAAAGATGATGTGAAGCATTTTATACCTATTAATTTTATTAATTTAATGCTGACAACGATGCAGAGAAAAAGGAAGTCTCATACACTGTTTTTGGGAATATGAATTAGTACAGCCATTATGGAAAACAGTATGGAGGTTCCTTAAACGCTAGGAATAAAACTACCATATGCTTCAGCAATCCTACTGCTGGGTATTTATATTCAAAATAAAAGAAATGAGGATATTGAAGGTATATCTATACTCCCATGTTTATTGTAGCAGTTTTCACAGTAGCAAAGACATGAAGTCAACCTAAGTACCCATCAACAGAAGAATGGATCAAGAAAATGTGGTATGTATACACAATAGAATAGTAGTAAACTATTAAAAAAATGAAAATCTGTCATTTGCAGCAACATGGGTTATTAATCTGTTTTCACACCGCTGATAAAGACATGGACATAAAGATGGTAACAATAGACACTAGGGACTAATAAGGGTGGAGAGCAGGAGGGAGCCAGGGGCTGAAAACTACCTGTTGGGTATTATGCTCCCTATGTGGGTGACAGGATCATTCATACTCCATGCCCTAGCATCATGCAATATATGCATGTAACAAAGCTACACCTGTAACCCCTGTATATAAAAGTTGAAATTATAAAAATATCAAAACATTACAAATATTATATATTTAAAATACTTGTGGTTTTCAAGGTATATTTTAGTATTTTTTAAATTATAAAATTTATTTTGACAACTTTAAAAATTAGAATTGAGAGCAGCATTACATGAAATGAGACAAAAATGAAAAAATTAAAAAGCCTGATGTATGATGGACTGATGGTTAAGACCAAATAAGGATGCCCTGTTCATCTCCACCCTCATTTGTCTAAATAACTCCAATTCATCTGCCCATCTTAGGTTACTTGCCGGCTCCTCAGGATAGGTCACGTACCTGAGCTACATGTTATTTTATTATATCCTCTTTCCTTCTGAGCTCTTAGTGTCTAATAATCCATTCATTAGTGATTCAAATCAGACTCCTCCCCCAGATTTGGTACAGTGTCAGAAACTTAGTTGCTACTTATTAAATATATGTTGATTAAGTAATTTTCTTGGCAGAAGAAGAAAATATATATATGTTGACTGGAAGGGTTAAAGAAATTCTCATAAAAAAGATAAAACATGTAATAGGCTTTGATGAATTGATAGGTTGTACAGAAGGGAAAGGATTCCAAGCAGGAAAACATTAATAAATTGACAAATATGGTACTACGAATGTATTTGTTGGGGATGAATCTGGCATTTATGCTAAGTCATAATTTCTTAATGCTAGGGAAAGTTAACAATCATAGAGAAATTACTGAATGTAGGTCAAGGTCAGTCTGATACATTAACCTAACAACTATAAATTTTGAAAGACAAGAAATTTTAAGAAAAAGAGTTTCTGGACCAAATTCATCAACCCAGAGGCAGGATATGCTTTGTTTTGTCAGTAATTAGGATATGACCAAAGTAGAATGTGATGTATTAATATATCAATGGAGTAAAACCAGTTAAGCTTCCTTAATGTTTAGCTATTTAAGAGAGTATAGAAATAGATGTTGGAGCTGCCAATACTGGCAGCAGTTTATGGCATAAAAATATATATAACTTAAGCCTTAAATCACCTAAAAAGTATAAAACATGAATTGCAGATTGAATATATTATGACACAAATTATATGGACATAAAGTGAAAATAAATGAAACAGAAATTTATGTTCTTTTCCTTCCTTGCCACCCTACCCCTGCCAACCAATGTTTTCTATTCTCAACATAGCAAACAGAATCATTCTTCCAAAATGTAATTCAGACCTTAATGCTACTTTGCTCAAAATTCTCCAGCAACTCTCCTTAACTCCATGTGAAAGCAATATGTAATGTGGACTTCATGAGCAACGTCTGGCCAATGTCACATATCTGACTTCTCCAACTGCTCTACTTCCTAGTCATTTCATTTTGGATGCAATAGATTTCTGTCTCTTTCTTTTACATGAACTACTTTTCCCAAAAATATTCATGGTGCTAATGCTTTATCTTTTCCCCACTACACTTTACTCAGTGAGTCCTATCCTGACCATATTATTTCAAATTGAATCTACACTCCCCTTTATCCACTCCTATCCCCTTTATTCTCCTTTTTATAGCACTTATTAATTTTAGCATTATTTATAAGTGAATTATTTTTCATGTTTATTGTTCATAGTCTATATTCCATACCCCCACTAAATGGAAGGTACTCCAGTACTGTATTTCTGTCTATTATGTTTACTGATACATTGTAAGGTCCTAGAATGGTACCTGGCACATAGAAGGCAGTTAATACCTATTCATAAACTGAATACAGGCATATTTTGAAGATATTGAGGGTTCAGTTCCAGACTACTGCAATAAAGTAGATATTGCAATAAAGTGATTCACACAATTGTTTTTATTTCCCAGTGCCTACAATGGTTATGTTTACACTATATTGCAGTCTATTAAGTGCAATTGCATTATAACTAAAAATAATACATGCCTTAATTAAAAATACATTAAAAATGATAACAATCATCTGAACCTTCAGCAAGTCATGATCTTTTTGCTGGTCGAGGGTTTATCCTCGATGCTAATGGCTGCTGACTGATCAAGGAGGTGGTTGCTAAAGGTTGGGGTGGCTATGGCAATTTCTTAAAATAGGACAACAACAAGCTGGCCACGTCAATTGACTCTTCCTTTCATGAAAGACTTCTCTGTAGCATGCAATGCTGTTTGATAGCATTTTACTCACAGTAGGACTTCCTTCAAAACTGGAGTCACATTTCTCAAGCCTTGCCACTGCTTTTATTAACTAACTAACTTTATGTAATATTCTAAATCTTTTATCATTTAATGTTATTCATCTTCACTAGGAATAGATTTCAGCTCAATAAAACACTTCCCTTGCTTATTCATAAGAAGCAATTCCTCATCCATTCAATTTTTGTCATGAGCTTGCAGCAATTCAGTCACATCTTCGGGCTCCACTTCTAATTATAGTTCTCTTATTATTTCTACCACATTTTCACTTACTTTCTACACTGACGTATTGAGCCCCTCAAAGTTATCCATTAGGGTTGGAATTAATTTTTTCCAAACTCTGGTTAAAATTGGGATTTTGACCTCCTCCAATGAGTATGAATGATCTTATTGGCATCTAGAATGGTGAATCCCTTCCAGATGGTTTTCAATGTACTTTGTCCAGATCCACCGAAGGAATAATGATCTGTGGTGACAATAGCCTTACAGAATGTATTTCTTAAATAATAAGACTTGAAAGCTGAAATTACTTCTTGATCCATAGGCTGCAGAATGAATGTTGCGTTGGAGGAATGAAAATGACATTGATCTCTTTGCACAGCTCCATCAGAGCTCTTGGGTGACTAGGTGCATTGTCACTGAACAGTAATATTTTGAAAGGAATCTTTTTTTCTGAGCAACAGTTCTTAACAGTAGGCTTAAACTACTCAGGGTATCATGCTACAAACAGATGTGTTGTCATCCAGGCTTTGTTCCATTTATAGAACACAGGCAGAGTAGATTTAGCATAATTCTTTGGGGCCCTAGCATTTTTGAATGGTAAATAATCACTGACTTCAATGTAAAGTCACCAGCTGCATTAGCCCCTATCAAGAAAGTCAGCCTTTCCTTGGAAGCTTTGAACCCAAGCATTGGCTTCTCCTCTTTAGCTATGTAAGTCCTAGATAGCATCTTCTTCCAATGTTAGGCCATTTCATCTACATTGAAAATCTGTTGTTTATTGTAACTATCTTCATCAATTATTTTAGCTAGATCTTCCAGAAAACTGGTTACAGCTCTACATTAACACTTCCTGCTTCATTTTGTGCTTTTATCTTACAGATTTGGCTTCTTTTTAAAAATCTTATGAACTAACCACTGCTAGCTTCTAACTTTTCTTCAGTAGCTTCCTTACCTCTTCCAGCCTTCAGAGAATTGAAGAGAGTTAGGGCCTTGATCTGAATTACACATTGGTTTAAGGGAATGTAGTGGCTGGTTTGACCACTAAAACTTTCTCCATATCAGCAGTAAGTCTGTTTTGCTCCCTTACCATTTGTGTGTTCACTGGAATAGCACTTTTAATTTCCTTCAAGAACTTTTTCTTTACATTGACAACATGGCTTACCATTTGACACAAGAGGTCTAGCTTTTAGCCTATTTTGGCTTTTGACATGTCATTCTCAGTATGCTTAATCATTTTTAGCTTTTCATTGAAAGTGAGAGAAGTGCAACACTTCCTTTTACTTGAACGCTTACAGCACACTGTAGGGTTATTATTTAGCCTACTTTTAATATTGTTGTGTCTCAGGGAATAGGCCTCAGGAGAAGGAGAGAGATGGGGAAAGAACTGGATGGTGGAACAGTCAGAACACACAAAACATTTATGTATTAAGTTGGCTGTCTTATATTAAAATAGACATATTCATGATGTCCAAACTATTACAGTAGTAATATCAAAGATCATGATCACGGATCACCATAACAAATACAATAATAATGGAAAAATTTGACATATTGCTAGATTTACCAAAATATAACATGGAGACATGAAGTGTGCACATGCTGTTGGAAAAATGATTGCTGATAGACTTGGTGAATGTGAAATTGCCCCAAAACTTCAATTTGTGAAGAGTGTAATATCTGCAAAGCACAATAAAATAAAGTATCACAGTCAATGAATTATATTTGACTGAAGATGTTAGAAAAAAGTAGGCAAATCAGAGATTAAGGTGGCTTTATATAGAATATAGAATAAGAAATATAAAGAAAAGGCAGCATTGACTGTGACATAATTGGGGGAGAGCCGTATTTGATCATGACGAAAGATTGAAAATGAAATAAACTGAGAAAGAACGAAAAGAAATTTCCAGCAATAAAACAGAGTGCACGTAGTTCTAAGAAAAGGAGAGAAATGAGATGAGTTTGACTTGAGGGTGTGGGGATGGATTATGGGAATATGAGTGTTTGGGTAAAGGAAATGGAGTAAAATATGTGTGCTAGATGTTTCAAAGGCCCACTCAAAAATTACTCTATATTAAGGTGAGAAAACCTTGGATTATTTATTTTTCTGAAAGATATTATCCTGTATATTAAAATATTATACATTTTATTAAATGATTAAGTTATATTTATAGTAATGTCTTCCTTTTTAAGCCCCTACTATGTGTCAGATCCACTGTCAAGCAATTTTCAAAGTTTATCTCTTTTAATCCTCACAGTAGCTCAGCATAAATTTGAGAAATGATTCACTTTATTTCAGTATTTGACTAACTTGATTTCTACTTTGAAAAACTGAAATCTTCATCATGTTCATTGAATATGCAAAGTGCAATCTGGGTCTGGTCTCAAGAGTTCAGTATTAGAAATGTCTTGCTTGTATTATTAAACAATTTCATAACCCAATTAAAAGGTAAAGCAAACAATTAAGGAGAAAACATGTTTTTCCCACATGCCAGTCTCATTATTTGTACAACACATTTATCTCTAATTAAGAAGGTATCTAGAGTACTCCATAAATTGCCATTTATTATTTCTTACATGAACCCATATTTCTGGTTCTTTTCTGAGAAGTCTACATCTTAAAATACTCCTTTGCTCATATTTCATTTTAAAATAATTATTTTCATATCTACAGGCCATTGGAATCAATCATCTGGCACATACACATGAGACTCTATATGTTTTTATCTTATTCATGAAAGAATAAGATCCATCCATATAAAATAAGCGTAAAACATTCTCTAGGTAAAAATTCATTCTCAAATGGATAAATTAAAGATCATGAAGTGTAGAATAGATATCAAAGTATTGAATTTTTCAACAAAGAAATTTAGTGTCAATCAGTAATAACAACTGAAAACTTAATTATTTCATATGTCAATAAATGATGCTGTATGACACTCAAGCTGAGTAGATACCATGACAAACATATACTTGACAGCCAATAAATATATGTTTAAAGAGTCAAATATATACTTGACAGCCAATAAATATATGTTTAAAGAGTCAAATATATACTTGATAGCCAATAAATATGTTTAAAATATATGTAAATATTTTGACCCATCAAAAATGCTAAATAGATACAAATGTTGACTAGTAGCATTTTATTGTTTTCACATTTATAAATAGGATGAAATATGGATATCTGAAAAATAAAATGCTGAAAAAGTAATAATATTTTCAATTTAGAAATAAGCTATTGTACCCATATTTTAAAAATAACATTATTCTTATAAATGTCATAAATAGTCCTTTGTCATGTTTTCTGAATTACAGTCACTATGAATGAATCATTAATTAATTGACTCTTTTTTTATTATCTTCACCACTTTTTTGTTCTTCCCTTGGCTCTAGAAACTTAAGGTTACATTTCGATGAAAATTATCTATGATAAATTCCTTTTCTGACAACATATTAACGTACCACAAATACAGTATTTGTAAAAATATTTTCATTTAATTCATTTGCTTCACTATTTGCATTTGCCATTCTGTCTGTTTCTAGAGAGACAGAGAAAGAGAGAGAGAGAGAGAAAGAAAAAGAGTGCAACATTTTGTAACTAGCTATCTTTAGTAATAATGTATAATTTCTTAACTACAATTTTAAATAGCATGTTATAAGACATTGACTAACTCATACATATTTTCTCTTCATTTTCAATGTTCTTAGTGCTCTTTATAAAACTAATATTATTAAGCTGTATTAATTCTTTGAAGATGAGGAGCTATATCATACAATATTAAGAATGTTTTCTTAAAGATGAGAAACAATATTACATAATGTTAGGATATAAATCAACATAAATGATAATGAAGGCTTTTGATCAATTAATAGTGGTTACAGTTTTACTTAATTCTTCTCTATAATCCCTCCAACAAGTTGTCATTCAGCTGTCCACTCAAGTGCCTTCATGGAAATAGATCCTTCTTTTTAGACTATTCTAGAATACTTGAAATATCTGTCTTATATATGACAAAAAGCATGTTCTTTGAATTTTCACTTATTGCCTCTGGACCTGCTCAATTAGTCTAAAATAAACAAACCATATTATCCCCAGCTCCACTCTCATGCATCCTTCATTTCACAAATTTTTTTGTGTGCTACTATGTACCACAATGAGTCAAATATTGGATATACAGATTTTTAGACATACCTTTCCTTAAATTGTGCACATGACAAGGGAGAAGACTCAGGCAATAGTAGATTATTACAATATGCTTTGATAAATGCTTTCATAGGATCAAAGCAGGTAGTTCTATCACAACATGATATGTTACCTAATGCATCCTGGAAACAAAAGGAAATTAAGTATTTCCAGGTCTGTATCTTTTGCTCTCCCTAGAATGTGCAGTCCAGGTGTGCCCAGAATTGGTTCCTTCCAGTGGGTTCTTGGTCTCACTGACTTCAAGAATGAAGCCACAGACCCTTGTGGTGAGTGTTACAGTTCTTAAAGATGGTGTGTCCGGAGTTTGTTCCTTCACATGTTCAGATGTGTCCGGAGTTTCTTCCGGAGTGGGTTCGTGGTCTCGCTGACTTCAGGAGTGAAGCTGCAGACCTTTGCAGTGAGTGTTACAGCTCTTAGTCCAGAGTTGTTTGTTGGTCCCAGTGGATTCATGGTCTCGCTGACTTCAGGAGTGAAGCCGCAGACCTTTGCAGTGAGTGTTACAGCTCATAAAGATAGTGAGGACCCAAAGAGTGAGCAGCAGCAAGATTTATTGTGAAAAGCGAAAGAACAAAGCTTCCACAGCGTGGAAGGGGAGAGTGGCAACCAGGTGGCCAGCTTTTATTTCCTTATTTGGTCCTGCCCACGTCCTGATGATTGGTCCATTTTACAGAGCGCTGATTGGCCCATTTACAATCCTTTAACTAGACACAGAACGCTGATTGGTGCGTTTACATTCCTTTAGCTAGACAGAAAAGTTCTCCAAGTCCCCACTTGACCCAGAAGTCCAGCTGGCTTCACCTCTCACAAGGCAGCAGTGCAGGTGTGCTCTGTCCTTGTAAGCTTTCATCATCTCCAGTAGCAGCAAGCTGCTTTCTGTAATAGCCATAACCTTTCTATATATATCAAGGCAGGGAGGCACAAGTAACTAGAATAATAGATACAATATCTTCCTTGATATTGAGACAAATATTCTTCAATCTAATAATATTTTTGGATCCTTTTTGTTTATTGGATATCACTACTTCTTTGCTGGAGTTATTTATCCTTACTTTACATCTATTCTTCATGTTCTTCTTTTAGTTAACTTTCCCTCATTAACTTTATTTTATTTCATAATGACACAACCCATTTTTCTAATTTTCTTCTTATATTTCAGAAAAATTTTCCCCAATTCTCTTTACTGGTTTCTGCTCAGCTTTATCAAAAGTTTACTCGGGGCTGTGTCCCACTCCTCATTTTGCACAAATTTGGTTTTGGTGATGCCATCTATTGTTAGGGATTTAAAAATCATTTCTACACTTACAGAGTCCCAAAGTTTTCTCTTCAGCCAAGGCTACTTTTTTGGATTCTCCCAGACAATTACTTTTTTGATATTCCATGTGGGTGTCTCACAGACATCCGAAATTCATAATGCCCAAATCTGAAATCACATCTTTAAAATATTTCTCCCTACACGCTCAATTCCTGTGATTCTATATTCAAAATATGACCGTATTCTATTTACATTTTTCCATTTTCACTACCACTATTTTTGTTCAAAACACCAGTGTCTCAAGCTTGGAATATTGAAACAGCTACCTAAATCATGTCTTCATTTATCATCCTATAAAATTTCTAAGCTTTATTTTAATATGACTCAATCACTTCCTTCCTTAAAAAACTTCAATGGCTTTCCCTTATATGTAGAATAAAATTCCAATTTAATAATAAAGCCTGTAAGACCATGAAAGTCTCATGCTCATGTGAGTCTCTTCAGAACTAACTTCCCTTTATCCTCTTTTGTATTCTTTTATTTCACCAAAGGCACCAGGCTCTCTTCTGCCTTATAGGCTTCCTTTGTGCTAGCATGTTCTTAATACACTTCTACCATGACTGACTCCTTCTACTTATCATTCACAGCACATCTTAGGTGGCACTTTTCTACATGGAATTGCCTGACACTGTACTCTTTTGGCTGCTTTACAGGATTTGTTACTTTGTGTTATAATGCTTATATTCAAGCTTTATTTATTAATGGCTATCTTCCCAACTAAACTGTAAGCTTCAGTTTGATCAGGGACCAGCGTCATTCGCTTCAAGGCAGATGTACATTGTATTTTCAAAATGAGAATTTGCAGATTTTACATCAACATATAAAAACATATAGGCAGAACACTTTTTAACAAAATCACCAGTATTGTTTTATTTTACAAGATATTTTAGCAATATTTGACAAGAGTAAGCACCTTATGCACAGTGTTTCGAATACTGCCTTTCTCAAAATACATTTCTAGTAAGTGTTGTGTGAATAAGTCAATGAAAGGTTCTTTATTGAAAATGAAAATGAGATCACAGAATCAAAAAATTAAGACCATAATATCAAAACGATTTTTTTGGGGGGATGGATAGGGTCTCACTCTGTCACCCAGGCTGGAGTGCAGTGGTGACATCTTGGCTCACTCCTTGTTGCGCAGGCTCAAGTGATCCTCCCACCTCAGCCGCCAGACCGCAGGCGTGCACCACCATGCATGGCTAATTTTTGTACTTTTTATACAGATGGAGTCTCACCATGTTGCCCAGGCTGTTTTCAAACTCCTGAGCCCAAGCGAGAAACCCACCTTGGCTTCCAAAATGCTGGGATTACAGGCCTGAGCCACCATGCCCCGCCACATTTTTTTTAATATGAGATACAGGTCTTCATTTGGTTTCTCAACTCACTTATCTTTACTTATGAAGTCTCAAATTTTTGAAACAATATTTTTTGAACCCTTTTGATTCCAGAATGTAGTATATAGTGAGTTCAAAGAAAATCGGAAATGAATTTGAAACCTGTCTGGGTAATTACTTGCTTGTGTAACTAAACAACTAGTAATTTACTCCACTGAGCCTTGCCTTTTTTGCTTATAAATTATGATAATAATATACGTCAAGCTAATTTGGTTTTAAGTAGTCGCTCAATAAAGTGAAAAAATTTGTTCTCTAAGAAGATAATAAGTACTGCAACAAATGTGAAAACACATACACTCTCATTACATTTTATCATTTAAGGTACTCATATCTCTCAGATACAGGATTCAGATAGATCTTTAGTTTGATTATTATAAAAATTAAATCAGATCAGGTAAACAAGTTATCTGAAATAGGCCTACTTTATTACTGAATAAATGCTGACATTTAAAAAATTATAATTATCATCATAAGCAACAGCATTCATTGTCATCCAGAAACATGCACAAAAGGGAATGGCATCACAGCTTAAACTTAAAGCTCCCGATTTGTAAGTGATTACTAGAGTTCTGAGTAGATGTTAGTTAGTGAAGAAGACTAAATTATTTTGTGTGATAATGGAAGAATAATATGAATCTTGGTTAATTTATGCATGGTAGCAAGGTATTTTTCCTAAGAGGAAGCTAGTTTGTATATTTAAAATGTTCATATCTAAGGTAAAGTTTACAAATGAAAAATTAATCATATTAATTAAATTCATCACTCTAGAAAATTCGTACCAAAATAATAAAAACAAAAATAATTCAGACAAATGTTTTACTTATTTTTAATTTATTTATCCAGCATCACCTCAGTTATTTCACAGCTCAATCAGACAATATTCCAAGGAAAGCTTGCCTTTATAAGTCACATTAAAACAATTTATTTTGTATTATTTTAATGATATATGCCTAAATAAAATGACTTAAAATGATGAAATTGTATGTTTCCATACAGTAAAATTATAATTTTTAGATTCAGTGCTATCCCCATCAAGCTACCATTGACTTTCTTCACAGAATTAGAAAAAAACTACTTTAAATTTCATGTGGAACCAAGAAAGATCCCTTATAGCAAAGACAATCCTAAGCAAAAAGAACAAAGCTGGAGGCATCACACTACCTGACTTCAAACTATACTACAAGGCTGCAGTAACCAAAACAGCATGGTACTGGTACCAAAAGAGATATATAGACCAATGGAACAGAACAGAGGCCTCAGAAATAATGCCACACATCTACAACCATCTGATCTTTGACAAACCTGACAAAAACAAGCAATGGGGAAAGGATTCCCTATTTAATAAATGGTGTTGGGAAAACTGGCTAGCCATATGCAGAAAACTGAAACTGGACCCATTCCTTACACCTAAACAAAAATTAACTCAAGATAGATAAAGACTTAAATGTAAGACCTAAAACCATAAAAACCCTTGAAGAAAAAACCTAGGCAATACCATTCAAGACATAGGCATGGGCAAAGACTTCATGACTAAAACACCAAAAGCAATGGCAACAAAAGCCAAAATTGACAAATGGGATCTAATTAAACTAAAGAGCTCTTGCACAGCAAAAGAAACTATCATCAGTGTAAACAGGCAACCTACAGAATGGAAGAAAATCAGACAAAAGGGCTAATATCCAGAATCTACAAGGAACTTAAACATATTTATAAGAAAAAAAACAACACCATCAAAAAGTGGGCAAAGCATATGAACAGACACTTCTCAAAAGAAGACACTTATGTGGCCAAAAAACATACGAAAAAAAGCTCATCATCACTGGTCATTAGAGAAATGCAAATTAAATCCTCAATGAGTTACAATCTCATGTCAGTTAGAATGGTAATCATTAAAAAGTCATGAAACAACAGATGCTGGAGAGGATGTGGAGAAACAGGAACGTTTTTACACTGTTGGTGGGAGTGTAAATTAGTTCGACCATTGTGGAAGACAGTGTAGCAATTCCTGAAGATCTAGAACCAGAAATATCATTTGACCCAGCAATCCCATTACTGGATAGATACCCAAAGGATTATAAATCATTCTACTATAAAGACACATGCACACGTATGTTTATTGTAGCAGTATTCACAATAGCAAAGACTTGGAACAAACCCAAATGCCCATCAGTGATAGACTGGATTAAGAAAATGTGGCACATATACATTATGCAGCCATAAAAAAGGATGAGTTCATGTCCTTTACAGAGACATGGATGAAGCTGGTAACCGTAATTTTCAGCAAACTAGCACTGAAACAGAAAACCAAACACTGCATATTCTCACTCATAAGTGGGAGTTGAACAATGAGAACACATGGACACAGGGAGGGGAACATCACACACCAGGGCCTGTTGAGGGGTGGGGAGATAGGGGAGGGATAGCCTTAGGAGAAATACCTAATGTAGATGATGGGTTGATGGGTGCAGCAAACCACCATGGAACATGTATACCTATGTAACAAACCTGCACATTCTGCACATGTATACCAGAACTTAAAGTATAATTTAAAAAACAAAAGATTTACTACAAAAAAAAGAGAAAATTTACCAAAATATGCTATTTGTTCTTTTGCAGCTTGAGTTCTTAGAATGAGAATATTTTCCTGGTAAGTTGGAAACAAATTCACTTTTATAAATGGTTGAAGGATACATGAACATTTCACTTCATGGAACTCTAGACTCTTACTACTTCATGCAAAATTTATTAACACATAATTTATAAACACAGTATTTTATAAAAACTATAAATTTCATTTATATAACCCATTCTTTTGCAATTCTTTGTATTCATTTTAAAGTACAATATTAGCTTACATTCTATTTCATATTTGAAATTTTTCTTTTACATCTAGGCAGAAGTGAAATACTACAGCAAATTTGATATTTGTTTCCAACATGAATCCAAAAGTTTATACCATTTCCCAAGGCTTCTCATTATTTAGCTTACTAGAGTCTATTATTGTGCATTATATTAGATAAGCACTCAGTTATAAACTCAAATACTGCAAGCTATGGGGGAAATAATCTAATAATTATGAGCGTCAGCTGGTTAATGTGTAAAAACTAAGACAGTACATCTTCCCTAACTTTGCCCACAATTTGACATGGGGGTATTGTACTAAGTGTCTAAGCAAGCTGGACTAGTTGGAAAGGCTCACCAGGCTGATGACAGTTTGAAAGATGGTAATATTCAAGTGTATAAATCAGGACATAAATATTTATTCATTTAAGACATAAGTCAGGAGAGGACCCCATGGAGTCTTTTGATCAAATAATAGTGGTTACCAGTTCACTTTACAGAAAAAAATAGTTGAAAGTTAAAAGCATATTTAAATATAATTAAACTTATTTATGTGATAACAAGTTCTCAGTTTTTTATAATCATAAAACCCAACAAATAGCAAAATTTAAACCTAAAAACTAAACCATATTAAATGTTCAAGAATTATGAAGAAGAGAGCCTTGATTTCAGAACTTCCTTAAGGGGCATATATTTTAAACGTTAAGCAATATCATGATTGATAATAACTATGTAACAAAAAACATTATTAGACTCTAAAGAGGTTTGAGATACTTAACGGTTCTCTTTCCTAAATAGGCCTAGTATCATCTCATCGTGATAAGCATGTTCTATTACTGTTTGGATCAAACCTTGTCACCCTTACCATTTTCAGCCAGCTCTTTGGTTTCTGAGCCTATTGACACAGTCTAAGATATGGTCTTCTTATCTGTGTCCTTTATTTGCTGCTGCCAGGCCTTCTTGCTCAGATACTTAGCTCTCTAGATTTACCTGTATCACTTCTGCAGGTGTTTAGCCAAAAAGAAAAACAAAGTGAAGGAGAATTAGGCAAGGTTGTTTCTCTATCACATAAAATTTTAGTAAAAGGGATTTAAGCTGGTGCCTAAATAGATAAATAGACAGGTTAGGGAGCCAAGAAAGTTATCTATATTTTTACAGAAACTTAATATATGTGAGAGCAAGCAGTAATTATCCAAAGGTAAATTTTAAAAAATGATTACCCACATGGGGAGAAAAAATAAACTTGATTGTCTCTTCAGACCATAAATAAAACTCAATTCTAGGACGATTAAAACTTTAAATATGACTTTAGTGTGGGAAAGGACTTCTTAACTCAGATTTATTAATGACAAATATTGGAAATATTAGTTAATTAAATCATCATACCTTTTAAAAATGAAAAGACAAAAAACTGAAGCTTTTTTGGGTTAGATTATTTTTTGCAAGATATTTAACATATATGTCATATAAAATATGACACACATAAACATAATGTAACAGATAAACTATAAAAATGCATATAATTATAGTCAATTTAAAAAGTAATTTTTATACTGGGGAGGCTGAGGCAGGAGAATGGCGTGACCCCGGGAGGCGGAGCTTGCAGTGAGCCGAGATCGCACCACTGCACTCCAGCCTGGGCGACAGAGCGAGACTCTGTCACAGAAAAAAAAAAAAAAAAAAGTGATTTTTAATGTAATTTAAAAAAATCGTCATAATAAAATATAAAAAAATCTAAAGACAAATAAAAATTTTACAAAAGCTTACACATAATTAACCAATAAAATAAAAATATGTTCAGTCTCTTAGTTTCTGGTAACACAGATTTAATCAAAATAAGTTATTATTATTCATTCAACAATTTGGCAAAAATAAATAAACAGTGACAACACAGTAGGTTGATAAGAATATAGGGAAAGAAAAATTTAATTTGTTGTTTGTAGAAATATAAATTGGTATATCCACATTGAAAAGCA
Source organism: Symphalangus syndactylus (assembly GCF_028878055.3). Classification (NCBI taxonomy): domain Eukaryota; kingdom Metazoa; phylum Chordata; class Mammalia; order Primates; family Hylobatidae; genus Symphalangus; species Symphalangus syndactylus. The sequence goes on from NC_072432.2 coordinate 46,395,197, forward strand.
TACATACTTCATGACTCTTTTACTCTACAGAACATTTTATTTGTTTGAATGAGAATTGTTATAAGACTGTTCACAGAGTTATTGTTTGTAATAGGAAAAATATGTATAAGCCACACAAATATCTATTGACGAGATAATAAATATATCTGTCATATATTTACACAGTAAAATATGATGCCCTATTTTAGTGAATAAGAATGCCACCTCTGGAGTCAGATTTCATGGATTTGAATTTCACATCTGCTACTAATTTTTATTATATTACAAGTGTATTTCTATATTACACTAATTGTTCTATATTTTTAATCTCTGTATCTCAGCTTATGTACAAAATAATGATATGATAATTTCTACCACTTTTTCTGTATAAAATAAAGAATTTGGATACACAAAGAGCTTAGAACAGTTTCTGGAAGATAATGAGTACCAGATAAGCACTGTTTATTTTATTATATGTGCACAATTATGAAAATGAATAAATATGCTTCTGGGATGATCACATGGTAAAACGAAGTTATTTAGTATAATGTTGAACCATAAAAACATGTGCCAGAAAAATATGTACAGTATGTTACTAATTATAAGGATTTCCAAAACAATGATAATCAATACAATGTAATGTTTGGATGTGGTTAAATTTGTGATAAAAATATTTAAAAAAAAAAGAAAAGCAGGAAGCAGTTAATTACAATTTTAATCAAAGCAATAACTCCTTGAAGCGGAAGGGTGGGAAAGGAACAGGAAACACAGTGACTTTAAAGAGAGCAGTAATTTCAAATGTTTTAAGTGGGTTGTGGGTTTACTAGTGCCATTCATTATACACTACTGATAGATTACATATTATTTTGTGTATAAAATATTTCTGAACAAAAATAAAAAACATTATTCATAACCATTTGTAGCACACTCACTTTCAGGATTACTAGAAATAGAGTAGACAGCCATCTTGGGTTTCCAAGGACAGAAGAGTCTCCCTAAATGCTGGCATTTCAGTGCTAAAAATGGGACAGTCAATAAGCAAACTGGAATGGTTTGTCACCCCAGAAATACGTTAGCATACGTGCAAATAACTAATGCCACCAAAAAATAATTCATCAAGCTCTCCATTAATTTCACATATAGTAACAAACATAAGTTTTTGGAGATTCTTGTGTTCCTTTTCTTATATGCATGTATCTCTATTTATATCACTTTCAAGTTGTTTTCACCCATATCCTTTTTAGTAAACTATCTGATGCTCTTTTTTATTTTTTGGAAACTCTTTAACTGTTATTAATGAAGATTTTAAGTAAATTTGGCTTAAAGCCTGAAGCCAGTCAAACAGAAGTGTACATCTCTCCAAACTGCATGTGTTGTCATTTGTGATCAAGAGCTTATATTCTTAATCCTGGAAATTAATACATGCACTTTGTAATTTCAAATATCTCCTACTGTTAAATAATACATTCTTATTACTAATGTCAGAAAATGGAAACCATAATTTTTGTTGGTGATATTTTCTACTATCAATCATTCTGACGCATAATATCCTGGAACTATGAGATCATTAAGACATGAGCAGGTCACAGTCTCAAGAGTCACATCTTCTCAGGAAAGATAGCTCATTGTCCAATTTGCACATGTTAGTTGAATCTTTTTTCTAGTCACATTTAGACCAGTGACCACTTGAATGCAAATGGAATTTATTTTTCTATAAAATTCCAAATATTTTACCATACTTGATATGATCTAGACACTCGCTTGTCTCTGTAAGACTTAATATCCTAGCCAGTTACAACTCCTGCTACCCTGTTTATTCTGGTCACAGCAGTCCCTTTGTTCCGGAACATGTCAAGCAGGCTTTCTCCTCTGGGACTTAGTTATTTCACAGTGTGTCTGTTTCTCCCTGGAATACTTTACTGTTAAGTTACTCTCCCTTAATAAGTCTTCCTCTTCCTTTTTATTCAAATGTTTCCTCAACAAAGGACCCTCCCTTTATTAAATGGAAAAACCATATTGACATCCAAAAAATGATTCTATTTTGTTATTGGAACTTTAAAAAAACAAATGAAAGTGTGCATATATCAGATTCATGTTTTTTTTTTCTGGTAACATTGCTAATTTCTTTAAAAGTGGCTTTCCGTTTTAGACTTTCTCTTGTGATATGTGAATTTAGATAATATTATATAATATGTGAATTTAGATAATATAATATGATATTTCTAGTTACATGGCTTAATGGAAAATGTAACTTGTGGGCATGAATAAGAAGGAGTTAAAGACTTAACTTCTGTCTTGGCTTTTGTAGACTTTGATAAATGACTTACACAAGTCACTTGGCTCTTTTGGCCTCCATTATGAAATAAGGATTATAATAATATTTTATACCAGTGTAAAGCAAGGAGAAAACAGAACATCTCAGGAGGTTCTTCCTGCTATGAGATTCATTTTTCACTCTCATTTGTTTACCATGACCATTGGGCTATTATCTGGTTGAAAAGGAGTAGTTTGAAACTTTTACCATTTAGTGTGAAAAAGTTTACTACCTTCTCATATTTACAGTTGACTGAGGTAAAATTGTAGTACAATAAACTATGAATGCTTAAAGTGTACAACTTGGTAAGTTTACATATAAATTTATTATTTAGTTATGTATTTATTTATATTTCTATGTCACTACAAGCATTATAATAAACATTTCCATTCACCTATTTGTAATAGATCCTTTGATCCACTACCTCTTACCCAGGCAATCACTACACTGTTTTCACTATAGATTAGTTTGTATTGTCTAAAATTATTCACCAATGAATAATTTTACACTTTGTAGTTTGATTTTGTTTGCATTTTATCACTCAGGATAATTATTTTAATATTTATATGTTGTATGTTTTAACTTATTTAAAATTTCTGAATATTATTCCCTTATATCAATATGCCACAATTTATTTATCCATTTACTTACTGATAGACATTTGTATTATTTAGAGTTTTTTGTTTTGTTTTTACTATTGCTAATACAGATGCTCTGAAAACTTATGCATAAAATGCTTACATGAACATACGCTTTGATTTCTTTTAAGGAAACACCTAAATGTGGAATGGCTGGGTCACGTGTTGAGTGTAACTTTCTAAGAAACTACCAAACAGTATTCCAAAGCGCTTGTAAAATTTTACATTCCCTCCAGGAGAGATGAGAGTAGCAGTTGTTCCTCATGCTTGACAATATTTCAAATGGTCGGTCTTTTTAGTTTTAGACAATCCAGTGGGTAGAAATTGACAGCAATTGACATTTTCCTAATGACTGATGATGTTGAGCTTCTTTTCACATGCTTATTGCCATCAACACACCGTCTTTGACAGTGTCTATTGAAATCTGTTGTTTTAGATTGTAAGGATAATTTATATATGCTGTTATTACAATAGCATATATTTGTTGGGCATGAGATAATATTTCTCCCAGCCTGTGGTTTGCCTTTTTACTTTCCTAAAAGAATCTTTCAAATAATGAAAGTTGTAAATGGTGTAAAGTCAAATATAGTGATTTTTTTTCTTTTTGATGCTTTTTGTGTTATTTTAAAATCTTTTACAATTTTTGTTTTATCAGGAAGCTTTAGAATTTTAGCTTTTACATTTGGCAATAATCCGTTTCAACCAAACTTATGTATGTAATGTAAGAAAAGGGTCATTTTGCTGACTGTTAATTGACTATATATATATATGCATATTTCTGGGCATTATATTCTGTTATATTGACCTATGTGTTCACTTTTACAACAATATCATACAGTCTTCATTACTATAGCTTTGTAATATAAATTGATATCAAATAGTGTAAGACCTTTGATTTTGTTCTTTTTCAAAATTGTTTTTGACTATCTTAGGTTCCTTCCATTTCCATATGTACTATAGAATAAATTCATCATTTTCTACAAAGCAACCTGCTGAGGTTTTTATAGGTATTATGTTAAAATGTATACATTAATATGGGAAGAATTGACATTTGAAGAATAGTGATAATTCTGACTCATGGACATAGTATATCTTGTCATTTATTTAGGTCTTCTTTAATTTTTCTAAGGAATTTATTGTACTTTTTAATGTACTAAAATTATACTGCACTTGTCAAATCTATTTCTACCTTATTGCAGGTTTTTAATGCTGTTGTAAATGATACTAATTAAGATATTATTTTTGGCTGATCATTGCTAGCGTTAATAAATAGAATCAATTGCTGTAGATAGCATTGACTTTGTACCCAGAAAACTTACTTAATTCTCTCATTACTTCTAAAATCTTTTATGTAGATTCCTTAGGATATTCTAGATTGCTGGTTATGTTTCTGTGAACTAAAACACTGGTAATTCTTTTTTTGCTGTCTAATGATATTTTGTTTCTCCCCTCCCCTCAACTTTATTATTAAATTTGCAGTTAAAATATTTCCCTGAGGAAAACTTCTGCTGATTTCATAATTTACTGAGATATTTTACCAATTCTCTCTGTAATTTCATTTTTTGAGATGAACATTTCCCTGATACTAAAACTAGATAAAAAGTTATTTCAAGAAAACTACAGACTGGTATTTCTTATGAATACAGACAAAAAATTATTAACAAAATTTTTGCAAGATGAAGTCTTGCAAACCTTAAGAAGGTCATTTTTTGGCATTTTACTATGGTGAATTATATTGATTTTCAAATGTTACACTGATTTTGCATTCCTTGGAGGAAAATACCCCACAGGATCTTGATGCTACCTTTTCACATAATGCTGACTTAATCTTGCAAAAATTTTGTTAATAATTTTTTGTCTGTATTCATAAGAAATACCAGTCTGTAGTTTTCTTGAAATAACTTTTTATCTAGTTTTAGTATCAGGGAAATGTTCATCTCAAAAAATGAAATTACAGAGAGAATTGGTAAAATATCTCAGTAAATTATGAAATCAGCAGAAGTTTTCCTCAGGGAAATATTTTAACTGCAAATTTAATTTCTTTAGTAGATATAAGGCTACTCAAATTGCGTATTGCCTCCTATATGCACTTTAGTAATAAATGGGCCTGTTGCATCTATGTTATGAAATTTACTGCCATAAACCTGTTAGTAATATTTTTTAATTAACTTTTTAAATCTGTACAATGTAGAATTTACACTGATACTTCCTCGCTCATTCTGTCATTGATAAATTTTGTCTTCTCTGCATATTTCTTAGTCAGAGTGTATAGAGAGCTATCATTATGATTATTTTAAAACTAGCTTTGCCTATATTTTTTTCCTATTATTTCTGCATTGTCTCTTTTAATAATGTTTGCTATTATTTTTATTATTAAATTTCTTCTGCTTGCTTTGTTTTTAATTTTCTTTTCTTTGTTTTCTAATTTCTTAATTTGGGAAGTTAGGTTATTGCTTTTAACGTTTATACTTGAGAATTGTCCCACATGAACATGCTGATCAGCACTCAACTGAAGACTTGAGGAAAATCCTCTGAAGTTCTTGGGGCCTCTCTCTCTCTATCTCCAGATTTCTCCTCTCCATTACTTTACAAAATTTACCTACCTTGGCCTCCCTAACTCTGAACTCTGTTTCCTCCCTGGGAAGGTTGCCATGATCTGTTTGGGTTTCCCCTTTCTGCACTGCTGACTAGAAACTCTCTCTAGGCAACAGGCTAAGGTTCCCCATTTGTTTTCATTCTCTCAAAGATTAATTTCTGTTTCCCCAAATTTGAAAGCCATTGTTTTAGCAATTTGTCCAATTTTCTGCCTCGTTAAGATGTCAAGGTTAATCTGATTTCTGTTAGCACATCATGGTCAAAACCAGAAGTGATTATCAGCTTTTGGATACAGACACACAACCTAACAAGAAATATTGATATTTTCCTCAGTTAATCAGTGGAATGTCAAATTAATTTAGAAATGTACCACTGCCATTAATTATCACAGTCATGTCATCACAAGCGTTGATAGAACATAACATCTAAGTTTGAAACCAGAGAAATAACCCAAAAGATAGTAAGATCTTTCAGCTATGGCTTTATGTTAACAAGGACTAAGACCAAGATCAACAATTATTTAATGTATTACTTTGGTGATGCTTTACATCATGGATTGATTAATCCAATGATTTTCATTTACATTTTATTATTAAATAATTTCTAGTTTCACTATGATCATTTTAATAATCTGTATTTAAACATAGCTGTTCATAGTATATACTTTTTGTTTTATTTTTTTTCTTTTATAAAACAAACACAGCTTAACCCATTTTGCAACATCACATTCTGAGTCACCAGAATTTTACACCTCTCCCTAATAAACAATGACGTCCACTATTCACCATATGCTCAGATCCTTCAATTACAAAACTCTTTGAATTCCACTGAACTCCATGTGGCTCAATGTAGTCCCCAAACCATATTAGACAGAGAATTTTTACGTAAGTGACCAGAAGCATGGTATTAACTATGGTACATTGAAAATGGCTCTCATGACATTTGATACCATTACATACAACATATTCTTCCAACAGGAAAGAAATTCATTGGTGCAAAAAGATATTATTATTAAAGTAAAAAAGCCACTAGTACATATTTTGTAATGTCAAGATTATAAGTTAACATAAAAATAATAAATGTTTCTGTATAAAAATAAAATAAAAATATTCTATTAGTGGCTAATCATGAAGGAAAATGCCACTGCCATGTCATAGTGAAGTGATCTTCAATTTTATTTTTTTACTCATGTACTTTTATTCACGTACTCACATATAAATACACATATACAAACAAACCCCTCTTTTTCTCAGTTACTTTTGGTAGACAATGCAATGAAAGGAAGAAATTGTTTACATGTATGATCTACAAATGTTCTAACTTATAATTACAATGCTTAGATATATGTTTAGTTAAGATGCAATTGAAAGCAAATATAAAAACACGCTGAATGAAAAATATTTTGGTATAATTCAATTATAAGTAAGTTATCACTAAATGCATATTCTGGCTTAAAGCCCCTTGATATTTAAACGGCAATGATATGCAGTTTGAATTCAGAATCTACATTTATTTATGATTCCCATGAGGTTGTAGAAATCATTCCCATTTTGGGTATGACTGAATAGTAGTAGAGAAGAAATTTTCAACATAACAGAAGTACTTAAGAAAGAATCTAATTTCCCTTCTTTTAATCATCTGGACATGGTGATTTATAGATTGAAGATTATAGAGAAATCAAGACAAGAGTTTCCTAGCATCAAGAAAAAGAAATTCTCCTTAAATTCATACAAGCTGCCCAGAAATTTTGGAGCTTCCTAGAAATTGTTCCTATTCCAGATAGTACAGCAATAATTTTCACTCACTGGAAATGCTGGTAACAACCTTTGTCAGCAAGAGGAGGAAATAGATTTGATCTATTTATTCACTAAAATTGTACTACCTGAAAAGAATTTCTGAGATGCTTACTATTCCTCATAGACATTCTAGTAGTTTTGTTAATATATGAATCACAGGGAAATAATATGCCATTTCTGGGTAGTTCTGAATTTATATAAGTTAACAGTGAGTAAAAAAGATCAAAGAATTTATTGTGACCCTTTTCAGCATGTATTAAAATGACCTTAGATCTTTAAAAAGTCAGCAGAATTAGAGTTTATTAGGTTGATTAAAAGTCCCTTTTAATGGGATAGTTTTTAAGGCTTTTTCTTCTGCTTAGTGATAACTCAGCCTTTTATTCACAGACTGTGCTGTGTGACAAGATGATGACTTCTATAACATGCAGTGGCCACTCTGAAACAAATTTTGAAAAGAAAAAAACTCACCAAACTTCAGATCTGAAAGAAACCATGAAAAATATGTAGTTCAATATGTCCACCTTAACAGATTATGAAATTGCCAGGTTCTCATTGTAGGCTTCTCCAATTCACATGGAGAATTTCCTTTATTGCTTTACTCCCACAGACTAATCACATTATACATTGAAATGAGCATGTGTACTACTGTTTGTCTACCATGAAGAAATAGAAAATCTGAAGAGAAAAAATATGAATGGGACATTGAATCAGCAATCAAAAATTTCCACAAAAACAAAAGCCCGGAATAAGATGGCTTCAAGAGTGAATGCTACCAAACACTTAAAGAATAATTAATGCCAAATTTTCACCAACTCTTTCAAAAATATGAGGAGGAAGAAAGACTTCCAAACTCATTCTATGAGGCCAACTTTACCTTGATACCCAAATCAGGCAGGAAGGAAAAAAAATTACAAATCAAGGTTCCTGATGAATATACCTGCAAAAATCTTCATTAAAATACTGGCAAATCAAATTCAACAGCCTATTTAAAGGATCACACACCGTGATAAAATGGGATTTATTCCTGAGATGTAAGAACAGTCTGACATATGAAACTCAATAAATATGATACACCACATAAAAAGAATGAAGAATAAAAATCATGTGATTGTCTCAATAGACAGAGAAAAACTATGGAGTCTTGATAGATAAGTAAGCAACAAGGAAGGGGTCCCAGGTGGAGAACAATTATTCGGACGACAGCGAATCACAGAGAAACTGCTGGACAACATCCTGTTCCCAAATACATCATTCTGCATGTAGCCGCAGCAGCACGACAATATCCTTTATACCTTATCTGCACACAGTCCCTCCAGTAACACTCTTTAAAACCTCCCTCCAGCTCCTGCCTCTTCATATACATCCCCTTCTCTGCCATGCTGCCCATTGCATTCTTGCAATGTATCTTCATAGTTTCTCTAATAAATCGACCTTTTTTTTAAACTATAACTTTCTTGGCATATTCTTTTACTGCCCAACCAACCCCAGCCAGTCACACCTGCAACATTTTGGTGGCTCATACAGGGAAATTACCCCATTTTCCCTATGTCCTCTTCTTCAACTCCAACCTCTCAAGACCTCCACTCGTACTGAAGACCTTGAAGGCTGTGTCCAGCAATGTGATAATAGGAGTTTGTGGTCTCTGATCTAGCTTTTAAAGCTTGTGTCTACTGTCTGGAGAAGCCTGGCTGATTAAGTGAAGAGCCAAAATGGTGAGGTCCTCTGGGCCATCAGGGCCCATGTTATGAATGGTGGTGGTCAGGCATCTCATGGAGAGCCTCTGCTAGGGCAGTGCCAAAGGGAAATCTGGGGTTGGAGCCCCAACACAGTGTCCCTATAGGGATAATTCCTAGTTGAGCTGTGAGAAGAGGGCCACCATCCTCCAGAATCTAGAGTGGTAGATCCACTGACAGCTTGCATCATGTGCCTGGAAAAGCCACAGACACTCAACACCAGGCCATGAAAGCAGCCAGGAGGAAGGCTGTACCTTGGTAGGCCATGGGGGCAAAGCTGCCCAAGATGATAGGAACCCACCTTTTGCATCAGTATGACCTGGATGTGAGACCTGGAGTCAAAGGAGATCATTTTGGAGCTTTAAAATTTGACCTCCTCACTGGATTTCCAACTTGCATGGGCCCTGTATCCCCTTCGTTTTGGCCAATTTCTTCCATTTGGAACAGTTGTATTTACCCAATACCTATAACTCCATTGTATCTAGGAAGTAACTAGCTTGCTTTTGTTTTTACAGGCTCATAGGCAGAAGGACTTGCCTTGTCTCAGGTGAGACCTTGGACTGTGAACTTTTGGGTTAATGCAGAAATGATTTAAGACTTTGGAGGACTGTTGGGAAAGCATGATTGGTTTTGAAATGTGAGGACATGAGATTTGAAGGGGCCAGGGGCAGAATGCTATGGTTTAGCTGTGTCCTCACACAGATCTCGTCTTGAATTGTACTTCTATAATTCCCATGTGTTGTGGGAGGGAGCCAGTGGGAGCTAATTTGAATCATGGGGGCAGTTTCCCCTGTACTATTCTCATGGTTGTAAATAGGTCTCATGAGATCTGATGTTTTCATCAGTGTTTTCTACTTTTGCATCTTCCCCATTTTTCTCTTGCCACCACCATGTAAAAAGTGCCTTTTGCCTCTTGCCATGATTCTGAGGCCTCTATAGCCATGCGGAACCGTAAGTCTGATTAAATCTCTTTTTCTTCCCAGTCTCAAGTATGTCTTTTTCAGCAGAGTAAAAATGAACTAATATGACCTGCTTATTTGCTGTCCACTTGAAAATGCCTCAGACCTAAATACTATTAATACTCTTCAGAGATTGGCCTCCTGTGGTTATAAAATTTCTCCTTCTAAAGCTCAAACCTCCTCTCAGGAGGTTCGATTCTTGGGACTAACATTAACCCTGGAGTCCAAGAGTCTCTCAGATCACCACAAAAATCTTATTTTAAACATTGGCATTCCATCCACTCAACAGCAGCTGCAGTCCTTTCTGGAAACGGTAGGCTTCTGTCACACTTGGATACCCCAGTTTGGACTTTTAGCAAAACATCTTAATGAGGTACTACAAGGACCAGAGGAGGAACCCTTATATTAGAGCCTTGAAACGGACAATACTGTGAAAACCCTCAAATAAGCAATCACCATTGACCCAGCCCTGGCCTTGCTAGATTTTAGAAAGCCTTTTTACTTCATAATACACGAGAAAAGCAGTATTGCCCTTGGAGTTGTAACTCAGCCACTGGGACACTTTCAATGACCAATTGCTTACTTATCAGAAACTCTGAACCCAGTGGCATGGAGATAGCCTCCATGCCTCCAAGTGCTAGCATCTGTGGCTCTCCTGATCGATGTGGGGTGTATACATTTATTCCTTAACTCTGGTTCAAGGAATAACTGTACATACCCCACATTAGGCAATGAAACTCCTAAACTTGAAGGCCTTTCACTGGATCTCAGATAACTATTTGCAAGTATCAAACACGCCTTCTACATGCACCAGAATTGGTGTATTAGCCCCTGCCAAACCCTTAATTCTACAACCTTGTTACCAGATCCAAATGTGGAGGGACCACTTGAACATTTTGTTTTATAACTGTAGATCTAACCTGCAATGCTAAAGCAGACCTCCTGGAAACTCCAACCCCTTGGGAAACATTTCTAACCCCCTTTGCAACTACATAACTATAAATTGCACCAATATAAAATACATATCAGAGGGAAAACATAATTTGATACTAGTTAGAACATCAGGCCCAGCTGACCTCAATGCCCCAAATCTCCAAAATATCACCTTTCACTTTTGCACAGGATGCCCCTCTCCAGACACGTGTCCTGACTTCACTTAATGGCAATATTGCAAGGTTGCAAATTCCTCTAATAATTGCCCACAAATTCTCACACTTAGCAACCCAAAATCTTGAATGTTTCTAGACACTCAATGCTTTCATTTATTCTATGACAACAAAACCCACGCAAATGCTAACTGTAACATCCAAGCCTTGAATCCTCTTACAAGTACTACTCTAGCTACTCAATACTTCAGAGAACCAAAACACACTCAATTTCTTCACTCTAAGTCTAATTCCATGCCTTAAATCTGAGGAAGCTTTCTTCCTCTGCAGATCAATTGCATATATTTGTCTTCCAACCAATGGGACAGCAATTTGTACACCAGTTTACTTAGCCCCAGACATCCAAATTGCTCCTTCCAATAAATCCCTCTCAATTCCACGTTACAGTTCTAGCAGGGAAGAATGGTCAATCCATCTGATCCCTTTACTCACTGGCCTAGGGATTGCTACCAGATTAGGTATGAGAATAACAGGTATGAGCCTCGCAGCCCGTACTTGTCATACTCTCTCAATTGAACTCTCCACCAAGGTCAAAGCATCTCTGACACCTTGGAAGTCCTCCAAGATCAGATAGACCCCCTAGCAGCAGTTGTTCTCCAAAGCCACTGTGGCCTAAATTTGCTTACAGCAGCCCAAGGGCTCATTTGTTTAGCCCTCTAGAAAGAATGTTGTGCTTATGTTAATCAATCAGGAATAGTGGTGGATCATGTCAAAAAGCTCAAGGAACAAGGAGATGGAATTGAGGAAAAAGCAGCACAAGGATAATCTTCATGGACATCCACCTGGGGATGATAATCCTGGTTGCTTCCATTCTTGGGGACACTGACAGGTATTTTATTATCCCTTCTGTTCAGCCCTTGCATATTCACCTTTTTTTTGTTGTTGTTAAATTTGTGTCTTTTTAAATTCAGTAATTTTACGTTCAAATGATACTGTGAATGGTATGTCAGACTCTCCCCAGTGATGCCTGCTACCTTTACAAATCTCCCTTGGACTCAGCTGGACATCAGTTTTGCCTTGACATGCTCTGCCTCTTTGATGAGTCTCTCCCTCCAGCAAGATTCAATATCCTAAGTCCCACAGTTCAGGACGATGACCCACAGCATCTTCTGACAGACCAACAACCAGAAGTAGGGCCAACTCTATGCCACAGGCTAGCAGGAAGTAGTTTAAAGATGAGACTTCCCCCCCATTGCCAAAGATTTGTCATTATTGTCCTCTCAAAAAAATGTAGAGTCCTGATAAGTAATCAACAACAAGGAAAGGGTCCCAGGTAGAGGAGAAACATTGTTTTGAGAGACAACTAATCACAGACAACCCATTGGCACAACATTCTCTTCCCAAATACCTCATTCCGCATATAGCCCCAGCAGCATGACTTTATCTGCACACCTTATCTGCATGTGGCTCCTGCAGCATGACCCTCTAAAGCTTCTCCGTATCCCCTACTTCTTGGAATACAGCCCCTTCTCTGCTGTGCTGGCCATTGCTCTGTTGTAACTTATCTTTGTAGTTTCTCTAATTAATCTGCCTTTCTTTACCTATGTCTACCTTGGTAAATTCTTTTACCACCCACAACACCAGCCCCAGCCTGTTGCCCCTACAAGAGAAAGTACTTGACAAAATTCAATATTTTTTCATGATGTTCTAAATAAATTAGGCATAGAAGAAATGTACCTAAACATAATAATGTCTGTATGTGATAAATCCTCACCTAATATCATAATCAATGGTGAAAAGTTGAAAGCTTTTTCTGTAACACAAGGAAGATGAAAAGAATCCCTATTCTCATCACGTCTATTTCAACATAGTACTGTGTGTTCTAGCCACTACAATTAAGTAGAAAAAGGAATAAAAGTATCAAAGTTGGAAAAAAAGAAAAATTTTATTTTTTTGCTGATGATACAATCTTATAAAAATAAAGGCCCTATATAGTCCACTAAAGAAGCTAGAATTAATAAATTAATTCAGTGAAGGTATAGGATAAAAAATCAACATGCAAAAATCAATTTTATTCTTACATACTAGTGACCCAAAGGAAAAATAGGCCAAGGACCTAAATAGACATTTTTCAAAAGAAGACGTACAAATGCCAAGAGGCTTGTGAAAATTTGCTCAACCTGATTATCAGAGAAACGCAAATCAAGACCTCAAGAAAACACCCATTAAGACTGCTATTATTTAAAACACTAAAAGCTACGAAGTATTAGACAGACGTAAAGAAAAAGGGACCCCTTGTACATTCTTGGTGGTAAGGTAAATTGGTACAGCCTTCATAAAAAATAGTATTGAATTTCCTTAAAAAATTAAAATCAGAATTATCATATGATTCAGCAATCCTACTTCTGCATAAATATTTAAAATCTCAAAGAGATATCAGAACTCCCATGATTATTTCAGCATTATGCACAATAACCAAGGTAGAATCTGAAACAGTCAAACTCATAGAAGCAGTAGATGTAATGGTAGTAGTCATGGCTGGAGGGAGGTGGAGATAGTGATGCTTAAAAGGTATAAAGTTTCAGTTATGCAAGGTAAATAAATTATGGAGATTTTTACACAGCATAATGCCTATAGCTAACAATATTATGTTTATACTGAAGATGGTTAGAGGTTAAATCTTCTAAGTGTTCTTACAAACAAAAAATAGTAATAAAGGGAGTAGGAAGAAATTTTGGAAGGTAATGGATATGTTTATGGTCTTACTAGTAATAGTATCAAAAGTGTATACTTAATTCATAATTATGGAGATATATACATTATATATGTGTCATTTATTAATGTTAATCATACCTCAATAAAGTATAACATGCAGATCCTTGAATAACATAGTTTTGTTCAAATAGTTTTCTTATAAGGCTGATAAGGAAAAAAAAAGATTCCAGGCCGGGGCCACTGTCTTTATGGGGTTTGTATGTTCTCCCTACATCAGCATGGGTTTTCTCTGGGTGTTCCGGTTTCCTCCCACATTGCAGAGATGTGAACATGGGATTAATTGGCATGTCTAAATTGTCCCAAAGGGTAAGTGTGAGGGTGAAGTGTGAGTGCTCCTGTGATGGAATGGTATTCTGTCCAGGCTCAGTTCTGCCTCAGGCCCAGAGCTGCTGGGATAGGCTCCAGTCACACATGTCTCTGAACTAGAGTGATTGGGTAAATAATTATCTTGTTTTTATTAACCTTTCTTAAATGTATGCAGAGTTCATATTTATTTCTATGTTTAAAATCAGTAGTTTGGGTTTTTATTTACAATTTTGGTGACGTTTCTGTGACAATAAATATGCCGTAGGGAATCAACTTTTCCTTATATATCAGTTAGATTATGGTAAAAGTGATTGCTGTGTGTCATTTCTTTTTTATTGTTTATTTGTTTTTGTTTTCATTTTTAAAGACAAGGTAGCCATAGTTACCCAGGCTAGAGTGTAGTGGCATGAAAATAGGTCATTGCAGCCTCAAACTCCTGGGCTCAAGAGATCCTCCCACCTGAGCCTCTGGAGTTGCTGAAACTACAGGTACACACTACCATACCCAACCAATTATTTTGTTTTGTTTTGTTTTTATTTTTTGCAGAGACAGGGTCTCTCTATATTGCCTATGCTGGCCTCAAGCTTCTGACCCCAAACAATCCTGCTGGGCCTGCCTCCCAAAGCCTCCCAAAGTGCTGGGATTAAAAGCATGAGGCACTATGTCAGCCCCTCCTTCCTCTTAAAGTCATAATTTCTAAGTACCCATGGATGACATTAAGTGAGGATTATTGCAGTTTAAGGAAAATAAAAGTTTAAATGTCTAGACTTATAAATTCATATATATATGTATGTGTATGTTTGTGCATATATATGAGAACATATATATATATTTCTGCAAAAACTAAAACCTCAATTAAGCATTCTGATGCAATTATTTTGTTGTTTGATCACAAATCTTAGGTATCTTTTTCATTGTATACAACAAAACTAAAAGTTGCCTTCCTTTGTATTTAAAAACTATGTATTTAATGGTTAATTTTGGATCCTTCCCTACCAATTATTATAAAGGGGTTATTCTTACATAGTTTTACAGCTATGAAGCCAAATAAAATGTGAGTGACCATTTACTATTTAAGGATAGTTGAATTACTTAAACTGTATGAAATAGGTGTATTAATATGTTCTCACACTGCTAATAAAGACAACCCTGAGACTAGGTAATTTATAAAGTTAACAGGTTTGATTCACGGTTCAACATGGCTGGGGAGGCCTCACAATCATGGCAGAAGGCAAATGAGAAGCCCCAGGTGGGGACTTTGTGTGGAAGTTCCAACTCCACATTTCCCTTTTGCACTGTCCTGGCAGTGGTTCTCCACGAGGGCTTCACTCCTGCAGCAAATTTCTTCCAGACATCCAGGCATTTCCACACATCCTCTGATATTTAAGTGGAGGTTCCCAAACCTCAGTTCTTTACTTCTGTGTACCCACAGCCCCAACACCATGTATAAGCCACCAAGGCTTGGGGCTTGCACCCTCTGAAGTAATGGCCTGAGCTGTACCTTGGCCCCTTTTAACCAGAGCGGCTGGAGCTGAAGCAACTGGGACACAGGAAACCATATCCTGAGACTGCAGAGAGCAGGGGGGCCTTGGGCCTGGCCCACAAAATTATCTTTTCCTTCTAGGCCTGGAGAGGCCTATGATGAGTGGGGCTTCTGTGAAGGTTTTTGACATGCCCTGAAGATATTTTCCCCATTGTCTTGGTGATTAACATTAGGTTCCTCGTTACTTATGCAAATGTCTGCAGCTGGCTTGAATTTCCCCCCAGAAAATGGGTTTTTCTTTTCTACTGCATCATCAGGTGGCAAATATTTCCAAATTTTATGCTCTGCTTCCTCTTGAACACTTTGCTGCTTAGAAATTTCTTCCACCAGATACCCTAAATCATCTCTCTCAAGTTCAAAGTTTCACAAATCCCTAGGGCAGGGGGCAAAATGCCACCAGTCCCTTTGCTAAAGCATGGCAAGAGTACCCAGTGTGTGATGTTCCCCACCCCGTGTCCAAGTGTTCTCATTGTTCAATTCCCACCTATGAGTGAGAACATGCAGTGTTTGGTTTTCTGTCCTTGCGAACATGTATACATATGTAACAAACCTGCACGTTGTGCACATGTACCCTAGAACTTACAGTATAATAATAAAAACAAAAATCATAACAACAACAACAACAGAAAGCATGGCAAGAGTCACCTTTGTTCCAGTTCCCAAAAAGCTCTTTATCTTGATCTGAGACTGCCTCAGTCTGAGCTTTATTGTCCATATCACTATGAGCCTTTTGGTCAAAGCCATTCCACAAGCCTCTAGGAAGTTCAAACTTTCCTACATTTTCCTGTCTTCTGAGCCCTCCAAACTCTTCCAGGCTCTGCCTCTTACCCAGTTTCAAAGTCACTTCCACATTTTTGGGTATCCTTACAGCAGCACTCCACTCTACCAGTACCAATTTACTGTATTAGTCTGTTCTTACCTTGTTAATAAAGACATACCCAAGACTGGGTAATTTATAAAGGAAGGAGGTTTATTTGATTCACAGTTCCACATGGCTGGGAAGGCCTCACAATCATGGCAGAAGGTGAATGTGGAGCAAAATCATGTCTTACACAGCGGCAGACAAGAGAGCTTGGGTAGGGGAACTCCATCAGATCTCCTGAGACATATTCACTAGACTTATTCCAAACAGTATGGGGGAAGCCACACTCATGAGTAAATTATTTCCATCTGACCCCACCCTTGACACATGGGGATTATTAGAATTCAAGGGGATATTTGGGTGGGGATACAGCCAAACCATATCAATGGGTGATAGCTATATTGAAATGACTAATCTCAAGTGAGTATTATCAAGCAACCTCCCTTAAGGAAAGTTAATCTTCCTTAAGTCCTGCCAGAACAACGACTAATCTCTTTTGGTTGTAATTGATATCACTTACTTAAAGCCAGGTGATGAGAAATATGAGAAATACATTTCATTCTAGAGAGTGATACAATTTCAATTTTCCTTAAATGTCTTCCAATAGATGTCATAGCATTACTTTTCTTCTATCTTCAAATAATTTAATATAAAGTTAAATTAGGTCTTCACAGGTCACCATTTCTTTGTCATTTCCTCTCTTATAATGAACTGATAAGCTCAGCTTTCCCTGTGACTATGAACCAGAGCTACAATCTATTGAGATCATTAAAACCTTTGTTAGAAAAGTATAGTTAAGTGTTTATCATTAAATAATAATATTGCTTCAGAATCTTATGTCTGTACAAGGGAGGAGAAAATATGAGAGTTAACCGTTGTTCTCAATTAGGAATGAGTATTTTTTAGTATGAAACTTTAAATTGCTAATTTTTTCATTAAATAAAATGTATATTTATACATCTTTAACACTTCTAAAACATTTAAACGTGCTCTTTATAAACTAATTCTTCTCGGCAACTCTCAGAACCTTTGAATTCAGAACACTATTAGAAGAAAGGTGCTGGATGCAAAACAATGTTGCACACTTCATTCCACTCCCCAATTATCTGTGTTGCTTTTTTTCATAGTAGATACTTCTGTCAATTTTAATTTCATCTTGGCTGAAACAAAAAGTGGAGTGAAGGCTAAGCAGATGGTTGTAATAAACAGAAGAACACAAATACAATTTATGGGAAATTTTCCAGTCTGGTAGCAGAAAAGGGAATTAGTCACCAAACTCATTTTGGTGTTCATGAATATAATGTACTAAACCCCTTGTATAATAAGTGGAAAATAATCCTATTTATAAAATCAAACAATTTATAAAACATTTAACTGAATTGCTATATGACTGTTTGTAAACAGTAAATGTTGTACTGCAATGACTTTTTTATTAATAGATAAAAAGAAAAAACATGTAACAGGATGAATTAGGAAATAAACTGTATATGCTCATTTTTGTATTGCTAAGTAGTCTTTACCTTGAACTGAACTGCGGTTCACTGAAAGATGTTTTAGGAAAAAATAATTTATGTTTGTGTATTTTGGTACAGGATTTGAGTCGGGGAAACATTCGGGTTCTTCTCTTTTCACTTAAGGTAACATTAATAATGTAAATGGGTTCATCTTTTGAATACAAACTTTAAAGAAATTAAGATAAACCATTTTGTATATGTTTTTCAATTCTGGAAAAAAGTAAGAGATGTGAATAATTGGTTTTATATATTATGAGCTCTTGATACATTTCACATATTTTTGCATAGAAGGGCATGGGCAAATTGGACTGCTTCAGATATTTCTAATACTGTAAATTAGCACAAATAACTAATGCAAGATATTTAGTTCTCAAGATATCCTAAAGAAAGATCACTATTCTTACTCTCATAAAATATGTTAATTAAAGATTTAACACAGAACAGATATAAATTTGTAAAATTATATCAAACTTAACCACAGAATCTAGGATCACTTCAAAAACAGCAGATCAGCAGGCTTACCTGAATTTTAATGAGGACCTACAGACTTCTATCTTACTTGTCCCGAAGATAAATCTAAATGAATAAATGCTGAGGAAAAAATTTTCCTCATTTATTTTAAGGAGAGTTGTGGTGTGAAGTCGTGATTCTTGATGGAAATTTAACACTATGAATTAAACACATTTATCTTAAAAAGAGGAGATGACACAAGTATAAATTGTGTGGCTGACCTGAAGCCCTTTTAAGATATAATAGCAAAAAATAGTATTTCTATTTTAGAAACTTCATTGCATTAATTAATTTTTATAGCAGTCTATATTCAAATTTATAGGTCAGGTCAAATGTCACATTTAATTCTTATCAAAACTATGAAAAACAACATATATATCATGTAAATATATATTTATATATATATGAAAAAGAAAGACTGAGAGGAGCACTGTCTAGAAATCATTTTGGGATATATATTATCAGTTGCAACATAAGACAACACTAACTTATAACTTTGAGTACAAAAACTTAAACACCTCCATCATGAATAATTCAAAAAAATTGTTAATGTAAAAATATACATTCATTTTTAGGTATATCATAATGCCAGAATAAGAAAGACTAATAATACTGAAAGGAGAGGGCCAAAGTATTTATCCAAAATTCAATTCTGCGTTTAGTTTTTCTCTGGGGAGCAGGGGCATTTGCCAATTCTGGGTGAAAGTGATATTGTTTGGATCTGCATCCCCACCAAATCTCATGTGGAATTATAATCTCCAATATTAGAGGTGGGGCCTGGAGGGAGATGATTGGATCATGGGGATGGATTTCTCATGAATGGTGTAACACCATTCCTCCGCAGTACTGTCCTCATGATAGTGAGTGAGCTCTCGTGAGATCTGGTCATTTAAAGTGTGGCACCTCCCCGCTCACTCTCTCTTGCTCCTGCTGGGACACCTCACTCCTCTTTTGCCTTCTGCCATGATTAGAGTTTCCTGAGACCTCTACAGAAGCAGAAGCTGCTACGCTTTTTGTACAGTCTGCAAAACTATGAGCCAATTAAAGCCCTTTTCTTTATAAAGTCTCAGGTATTCCGTTATAGCAGTGAGAGAATGGACTGATACAGCAAGTCAAGAGGCTGAGAATCTAGGCATAACCAGGCATAGCTGCTATTATAGAACAGATAAACTATCAGAATTTTTGGCAGAATTGTATGAATGGAAATATGAAAAGAATGAGCCATATGGCCAGTGTTTCTCTTATGGTAAAGTTTTTCCATAGAACGTACATCACTTGATTCAGATGACATTTTAGTACTCCCTTTGTACTCACCCACAAACTGGAATCTTCAAAGCCCCCTCTTTTTTCAGAAGCTGTCTTTATATTGAATCTTTGAGTATTCCATGCCAAGTAGAAAATTCCTCAAGTTTGGCCTATGTACTCTTTGGCAATTTGATATCTTTCTTGCTATTTTGCTGCCATAACAAAGTACTGTAGACTGGGTGCCTTAATTTATTGTTTGACAGTTCAGAAACTAGAAGTCTGAGATCAAGGTGTGGAAAGGGTTGGTTCCTTCTGGTGGACCTGAGGGAGAATCTGTTCCATATATTTTCCTAAGTTTTTGGTGGTTTCCTGGCAATGGTTTTCCTCGGCATGTAAATTCATCAACCCATGTGTGTGTCTGTCTCTGTGTCTAAATTTCCCCTTGTGTGTGTCTGTCTCTGTGTTTACATGACATTCTCCCTTGTGTGTGTCTGTCTCTGTGTCTAAATTTCCCCTTCTTATAAGGACAGCGTTATATTAGATAACAGCTCACCCTAATTATCTCGTTTTAATTTGCATGACATTCTCCCTTGTGTGTGTCTGTCTCTGTGTCTAAATTTCCCCTTCTTATAAGGACAGCCATTATATTAGATTACAGCTCACCCTAATTATCTCATTTTAATCTGATTTCTGTAAAGACCCCAATTCCAAATAAGACCACATTTGGCATATTGGGGTTAGGGCTTCCATGTATCTTTTTGAGAAATCACATTTCAAACTACAACAGAGTCTCTGGTTTTCAGGGACATCAGAAGTCTCTTTGACTTCTCTCCATTTCTTTCTATGTGACTGGGGACACTATTAAGATCTTGCTTCTGTAGATGGTTTGGGATTATCCCCTCCCACTTTGGTGTTTATTATAATGTTGTATCATTTATTTTTGTTGCAGAGGTTGTCCGTGACTTTTATTATGTACACTTGCTTCTACCTGTTTTAGTAGGAGAATATCATGAGATTCAATAACCACCAACCTGCTGTTAGCCTCATAAGTTATTTTGTAACCATACTGAACATTGAGGTTTTTTGTTTGTTTGTTTGGTTTTAAGAATCAGATTCTTTACTTAGTTCCGGAAATTTTCAGTCATTTTCTTCTTAATTCTTGTTCTTCTACTCCAGTCTTTCCATAATTTCCTTTGGAAAATCTTTATAGCCATTGATTGAAAATACTTAGATTATCTTTTTTGTCTGTAACTTTTTTCCTATATTTTCCTTACTTTCATTTATCCACTTTGCATGCAGATGGATTTGAAAATTTTTATCTAAATCAGGATCCTCTTTTCAGTTTGCTAAAACCAGTGTTTATTTCACTATTCCATTTACCATATTTTTATTATTATTCTCAGATAACTTGTTTTAAACTTAACTCTTCTTAACTCAAAACCTTCAATAGATGTCATTTCTACCTGTAATCTGAAAAGTTTAATCACAACTTAACCTCTTTTTAAGTTATTATATTCTCTTTATTTTCTTGAATGTGTTGTTTCCTGTTTTGCATCTTGGATTTACATTACATGGCATGGTATTTCTTAATGAATTTTGCAATTTCTGTTTGAAATGCAAACTTTTGTGAAGAAGTTTCTATTCTTTGTTCAATAATTTTTATTAGTTACTTAATTGCAAGATATTTCACATTCATATCTCTAAAGTAAGCCTTGTATTAACAGCTTCAGGCCAGAGGCTGGCTCTGTTTATAATCTTTAGTGTATGCATTTGGTTCTTTTTCTGGATATAAGCAACTGTAAATTTTCTACAGACTCTTAGGTGATGGATAGAGACATTTTCTTTCTTATTTTTGATTAAGAAGCATAACACCACACTCCACCTCAAACGTAGAGCTCAGTCATTTTTCTGATATTCCTGGTATATATTTGACATCAGCATTCGCTTAGACAAAAACACGAGCTTTTAATATTAGCTTTTATAGTACATGGTGACTTCAGGGAAAATGTTGAGGTTTGAATTTCATTTTAATATGCTTATGAAAGTATTTATCTTCTTTTTACACATAGACATGTACTTTGATAGTATTTTTCTAAATTTTACCTCTCTTGAATATGCTTGAGGCAGACTTTCAGGTTTCAAAATCTGTTAATGCCACCATCTTGTCTAAAAATTCCAAGAATATATTTCCAAGAATATTTCATAAATTCCAAGAATGTTTCATAGTTTCATAACCATACTTTCAGAAACACAACTCCTAAGAGACCTTTCTTATATGAACATTATAAAGGCCATAGCTCAGAAATCTGGCTCCACATGAATTTTTACCAATAATTCCATAAACTTGATAACATTACTATGCTTATGAAAGACTCACTAGTAAGTAAGGAAGCAAAGGGATTTGTGAAAAGTTGATCCAGTTAACTCCAGCTCTACTATTCATCCAAAGATGAAAACAGTTCATCTTCTTATACATAAAGCACACATAAATTATTATCCTATGTCTGATTATTTCTCTTCTCAGCAAAGTTTCATAATGGCCATGGTATTCTTGCAGTTAGTCTAAAAATGAAGTTGTCCATTTCTTCCTCCCAGGAAGACAATGAGTGTGTGAAGGCAGAGATAAAACACTCGACTTCACAAGTAGACACTGTAGAGATAAGCAAATTTCTTTCCTCTCTAGGTCACTTGCCCAGATGGATCACCACATGCATCCTAAATATTCTTTTTATGATTAATGAGTCACTTAGCACAACCGAACATGGCTTAGTCACAGTTTCAGAAATGAAACCCCTAAGAGACCTCTCTTATATTTGAGCATTAAAAAGGTCACAGCTCAGAAATCTGTCTCTGTGTGAGTTTTCAATTATAATTTCATAAACTTGATAACATTATTAAGTTTATGAAAGTATTAGTTTGAGAATCCTGAATTATAACTCATAAAATTGTTTCATAATTTTTAACAGTATGATATTAAATTAAGCATATATACAACTATTAGCTATGTCATCACACAAATGTATTTTTTCATTTGACTTTTATTGTTAAAACTAAATTTTATATAAAACATTAAAAACATTAAAATCATTTCTCCCAAAATTACATTGTGATAAATCAATGGCAGTATCTGCCAAGGTAATCAGAAATGTCAGGTTTAAATTTAACATGCTTGAAGCATTTATTTTACCATCTGCCTACCTCCCTTAGCAATATAGAAAAGAAGTAGAAGAAATCATGTGGATATCAGTGAAATACACAAGATAAGAACAGACTTTCAATAAAACATTATTTTATTGCTTCAAAAATATACTCTAGGCTAACCTTACTCTAAGTCATGGGAGTACAAAACTGTAGGAACTCATAAGCAACAAACATACAAATATTGACCCAAAACCCACGGCATATATATCAGAATCATTGCCTAGAAAAGTAACATACAAGTTCTTTGGTTCATATTTTAGCCCTACAAAACTACTGTACCTAGTCACACACTCCTGAATCACCATCTTGAAAATTCACGTTGGCCATAAAGTAAACCAAATTCCCTTAGCCCATAAAAAAGCAGTCATTTGACAACTCTGACTTATTCTTAACACTAATTTTCCACAAAACATGTTCTGTAAAAAATGTTTTTGTAGCATGTTGATAGGCATTACAGAAGTTCCTCATTATCTGAATGAAATTGGCAGCAGGATAAGTACAATTAAAATAAATCCTTCACTTAGAAAATGGAATTTATTTGCACAGCAAATAATTTTAATTTCTCGATTTGCATTTATCTTACAAAATAAAATGAAAAATAATAAAAATCTGTGAAGACCCTTATCTATTTAACAAAAATTAAGTTTTATAATGTGCTAATTTTATTTAAAAGTATTTTAATTTTTTACATAGTTTTTCTACCAATATTATCAAATACAATCATATCACATCCTAAACATCACATTTGAATTTTATAAAATTTATGAGGATCATTTTACAAAAGTCTCTGAAAACTAATTTAATTTGTAATGTCTTCTTAATCTTCTGATATTCAAATCAGTCATTGTATTACAACATTTTTATTTTGTTTGCAATGATAGCACTGTATTTGCATTGTTTAACTATACAGTACAATTGACCATAGACTGTGCTGCTACTGTGCTAGATATTTACTGGTTATCTCTCAACTTCTAACTGCTAAGCTGAGAGTCTCAAATAATGTTTCCCAGGCTCCCTTGCTTGGGTGCTTCCTCCGGACATTGCCAGTAGGAAGTAGTGGTAGGAAATCACAAGGCAGAAAGGAGAAAGAAACTTCCATCTGATGTCTAAGTATGAGTTGCTGAAGGTTGTCTTGAGACAATAAGGGTAAGATACTTAAAAATTCTTGCAGCCCAAGCAGAGGCACACTTGTCCACACTCCCAGCCCTGGTCATTGTGCCCTTTTTTTTTTTTTTTTTTGGCTCCAAATCCAAGTGTAACAATATCTCCCAATACAGCAGCAGTTGTAGGCTTATAGATTCTAGAGTAGGAGTGGCGACAGTTCCTCATTATTAACTTTTCTTTCTTTTTCTTGCTGTAATGACCCCTCTTTGTTCCTTTATTTTTGAAGTCCTTTCAACAACTTTGGAAACATTTCCCTGGATTAAACACCACCTATTTGAAATTAGCAGAGTGATTTCTATTTTCTGGACTGTGGCCTCACTTAAAGAGGGACCAAAGTGTTGATTAAGATGGATGGGGATACATTCTCATGTTACGCATGGTAAATTGTTGAAGCAGCATTCATCTGTAAGTAATCAGTTTATTAGAGAATATTTTTGTGTAAGGAACACTTTTGTTTCTCTCTCAGCCAGGTACTTTTGAAACTAATGTGATGAAATCTTAGTATCAGGGATACTCTTTAATCTGAGTAAAGATGATCGCGATCACGTCTCTGAGAAGGGTGAGTGTTATGGACTAAATTATGTCCCCCTAAAATCCCTACGTTGGAACCCAAATTCCCAGTACCTCAGAATGTGACTGTATTTGGATACAGGGCCTTTACTAAGGTAATTAGGGTTACATGAATCCCTAATCCAATCTAACTGTTGTCTTTATAGAAGAGGACAGAGAGAGGGACCAGGGAGGCTCAAGCACAAATTAAAGGCCATGTGAGGACACAGCGAGATGGTTATCTGCAAGCCAAGAAGAAAGACCTCAGGAAAAACCAAGTACACCAACACCTTGATCTTGGACTATTAGCCACCAGAATTGTGAGAAAATACGTTTGTTGTTTAAGCCACCCAGTGTATGTTATTCTATTATGGCAGCTCTAGCTGCCTAACACAGTGTGTCAAAGTAAGGTAAATTGGTTTTCATTTTCTTTTACAGTGCAAATGTTCATTGTGATTTTTTTCAATGAGATTTTGCCACAATTTTTCTGAATTGCTCATTCTCCTCTCTTTTATTTCCCCACCATGCATTTCATAGGCCTGGTGTTAGCAGATACACTCTCCAAATGCTGCCAGTCTTAGTTCAGGCTGCTATAACAAATATACTATAAACTGGATGGCTTAAACAAAATAAACTTATTTCTCATAGTTCTGGAGGCTGAAAAATCTGAGAGCAGGGTGCCAACATGGCTGAGTTGCCCTCACTTGGTGAAGTGCAGAGAGAGAAAGAGACAGAGGAAAATCTGTCACACCTCGTGCTCTTAAAGTCACTAATCCTATATGAGAGCTTCACCCTCAGGACCTAATTATTTACCCAAAGCTTCACCTCCTGGTACCATCCCAAGGGGGTTAGAGTATCAACAGATGAATTTGGGGGAGACACAAGCATGCAGCCCATTATACTGCCATACACTTTTTGCTTATTTCCTCATTTTCTTCCTCTACCCCATATCCTTCAATTTCCGTAATAAGACATTTAGGACTACGACTCTTGAGCCCAAGCAGCACTGTCCATTTCTTTTATCTTTCCATAATTGTAGCTACAGACATCCTATTGAAAGTCCTAAAACATTTTTCCCAGGCAATCTCTATATCAGCCCCTCCACAAAAGTGATTTATTACTGTTGAGCATGATTTAATGGCACCTTTATTTCCCCCTCAATATGCAATAGAACAAAATCAAAAATTAACCGGAAGCCTTAGAGAGAAACAAAGGACATATTGAACATAATTTTAATAATAGTTGAATTCAATTAATATTTTCTCTGAATTATTATTAATATAATAAAATTAATATTAATATTTTCTCTGATAAATTAATCCAAAATATAAAAATCCTCACAGATTTGTAAAATTTATTTATTTTCTCTGTTTTTTAGGGAAAAAAATAGTGCATTAGTTTTCTGTTGCAGTGCTACAAATTAACCCAAACTATTTTGTGGCTTAAAACCACAAACATTTATTATCACATAGCCCTGGAAGACAAGAATTTCAAAGTAGCTTAGTTGGTGAGTGGGGTTCGGGGTTTCTAATGAGGTTTTAGGCCAGCTGTTGGCCAAAGCTGCAGTCTTCTAGAGGTTTGATGTAGGGCTGGAGGATCTACTTCCTGATTCACATGGCTGTTAGTAAGATGCCTTTCTCCCTCATTAGTTGTGTTATAGAAACCTTAGTTCTTCAAAACCTGAACTTCTTACTGCATGACATCCAGATTTCTCCAGAGCTCCCAACCCATCAGAGAGGAAAAGCCCACACCATCTTCAATGGCCCACCCTCAGAAGTGACACGCCATTCTGTTTGGTCATAGCTACCAGTCCTGATACAAAGTGGGAGGAGACTGATTGTACAAGGTATGGATATCAGAAGGTCAAGATTTTCCAAACATCATGGAGGCTAGCTAAAACAGATAGAGAATTGTAAATAGTTTAATTAAATTTTGACACCAGTTACTAAAGTCTTCAGTTTTCACCATAAATGTTTTATCAATATAACCTGTTTCTCAGGATTTTTAACGCTGTGAGTTTTGACATTGTCAAGGTTTGTGAGCAGTTTTAATAATTTATACTAACCACAACAATGAATATCAAGAAGGTTTTGTTCATACTTGTGAAAAAAATAGAGTGAGAAATAGGTGAAAGGTAGGTATAAATTTCTCTTGTGACACTCAGGGCTCACACATTTATTTTATGTCAGACTTTTTCTCATGTTTAAAAAAAACAGTTTGGCCAGGAGTGCTGGCATATGCCCGTAGTCAGCTACTGAGATGGAAGCTGAAGCAGGAGGATTAATTGAGCACAGAAATTTGAACCTGTAGTGTGCAATGATCACTCCTAAGACTATGCAATGCCCTCCAGCCTGGACAATATAGTGAGACCCCTCCATAAAAATACTTTTGAATTAGTGCATACTAGACTGGAAAATGAATGACAAATGTACATAGCAGATAATGCATATTAGACTGATGGTAACAATCTAAGTAATGAAATGCTTAAAACAGATGAAAATATTTTCTTCATGCGATTATCCTCTGTGATTTATAATGGTCAGGTAACTTTAGTGTGTCAACCTCAATTATTATAGTACTTGATAGCATTTTTCCAAATCTTGGTAAATGCCTCTTTTTTTTTTTTTTTTTTTGAGATGGAGTTTTGCTCTTGTTCCCAGGCTGGAGTGCAATGGCCCGAGTAGCTGGGATTACAGGTGCCCACCACTATGCCCAGCTAATTTTTGTATTTTCAGTAGAAACGGGGTTTCACCATGTTGGCCAGGCTGGTCTCAAACTCCTGACCTCGTGATCCACTCGCCTCAGCCTCCCAAAGTGCTGGGATTACAGGCATGAGCCACCGTGCCTAGCCGGTAAATGCCTCTTTATACATGCAATTTCTTGAGCTAAATTTCTCGAGCTGTACTGCAAGCCATTCTCGATTTCTGCTTTCTCCTCATTCTCTACATCCAATTAATCAGCAAATTCTGTTGATTCAACCTCCAAGCGATGTAACATATCTATCTACTTTTGTCAATCAGTCCAACTCTAAAAAGGCTGCTGCACAAGCTAGGGAAAGAATGGTACCATCAGTATTCATTCCCTAGCTTGTGCAACAGCCTTTTGTCTCCTTGCTTATGAGTTTTCTTCTCTCAAATTCAGTCTTCACTGAGGAAAAAGTCATTCTTTCAAATGGACATACATAGATAATAATTGTCAGTGTCTTCTCATTGCATTTAGATTAACATCTAAGCTCCTTATGGTGGCCTTCAAGGTCCTACATCGTATCTTCTCTCTGGCCTCATTTTTCCTGAAGTTCAATCACACTAGTCTTCTTTCATTTGTTCAATAGCAACACATCTATTGTGTAATGCCTTAAGGTATCCACACATGAACTGTTCTCTTTGAGAAAGCTTATTTCCCTACTCTTCCTCTGACTGACTTTACTTTCTACTTAAATACCACGTCCTCACCGGGATTTTCTAAATAACTCTCTCTTGCTAGATAGAGGTGAGTTCTCTTTCTAGCAACATATGTTTTAGCCAGTAATCTCCCAATTTTGTTATTCTCCATTATAGCAAACCCCACTCCATTGCTTTCTTTATTTATTGGTCCATTTTTCCATGGTCACTAAGAATGCAGAAACTTTTTCCCCACTCCCTGCAACCTCACTGCCTGCCACATAACCTTGTATATTTTTTAATAAATATATGAATAAATATACAACCAAAGATGCATTACCAAATTATCCAAACTGAATAATTGGAATAATTCCTCTTCAGCAGCTGTGCTCAGAGCCTAGACATTTGACTTGTTAGTCTGACCCATTGCCTTTTTACCTGAAACTGTGGATAATGTTTGTAAGCCAGGAGCTCTTCACATCTTAACCAGATTCTTCCCAATTTTCACCCTCATACCAGACTCAGTTTTTCAACATGGAAAGTACCTTTTGATAGCTGCAAATTATTTCAAATAATAAAAATATTTTACTAGAAGTCAAATATTTTATAAGTCAATATTCTTAATACTAACCAGGCTGATAATAAAAACAAAATATAACCTTAACTTATGAAGAAAAGTTACAGATAGAACTATTTCTCTGCCTTCCAGAAGTTAGTCAATCCCCTTAAAAGGTTTTACCCATTGGCACTAATGTTACATTTGAGCCACTAATAACATTTACAGATAACAGGGAATCCAACAAATGGAAACTAATAAAAGGTATTACCACAGTCCACCATTTATAATCCCCTTTAAAAGTCTTCAAGGTCTTTAATGCTGTATAGCAAGCCAAAAATCACACATGCTTTCAACATCTCAGAAGCAGCAGACACAGCAGGATGAAGTGTGTGCTTTATTGGTGCTTTTAGCCATGTTACTGGAGGACCCTTCTCAGACAAATGTTGCCATATTAAAGTGCCTATATCACAGTTAGTACATAAGAAATGACACAGGCCAACAAATTGAAGACAGAAATCCAAAATCTGAAAACACTTTGATTATTCGACTATTTATGACAACTTTTTGAGTTTTAAACATCACAAATAATTTATATAATAATACAAAGCAATATTAATTTTGTCTAGTCACAATGATAAAACTTTTACATTTATATTTATAATTTGTTTCTCCCCATTCTAGCTGGATACATGATTTTAAATTTTTTGAAGCAGTAACTTCAAATAAATAAGTTTTATATTTCTCATCCCTCACAAATAGTTTTAATCCTAATGATACTTCAGCAGGTCCCTCCTTAATGATTTACATTTTATTGGATATGGGGAGTCTGATAATTATACTTTGCCTTAGTTTATTCAGTTAAAAAGATGGCCTGATTCTCAGCCAATTGATACCTAATATTAACTGTATGTCTATTGTGTGCCTTGCACTTTGTTAAACCCAGTATGAAATTCAGACAGGTTTATGTCACTTTTTCTGCCTTCTGGAAATGAATCAAGCAGAGAAAATTCTGAGTACCTCAAAGCCTCACATTCCTTGACCACCTGGCCTCTGAAAAATCACTAGTTTCCCTTGGAAGTAAGGCTGCCTTGGAGATGTCCAGAATCAAAGACAGAAACTCTAGTTTCTAAAGGCCTTCTTCAGAACAGGATGGGCATGCTGGAGTTGCCTTGAGATGGCACCTGTGATAATCCCTCTGCTTGTAACAGGTATTGTCTCAGCACAATTCACCTTTAGATCCGTCCAGTTGCACATGGCTAGGGCTTCCATTATATTTTTTCACAAGGAGAATTCAACTGGGTAGTAGAAAAGTTATAGCTAGGGAGTATGGTGTCAAATGGAACTAGACTGAAATTTTGAAATAATCTTACTCTAATTTGATTTTATATTAACATATTCCTTGAAATTATGATTCATGTAGTATTAAGACATAATTAGCCTGCTGTTAAGAACACTGACACCATACAATATATATTGGTTTAAATGCTGCATTTCATATTATTTTATAGATAGCCCTCCCTACCTTAGCAGTTCTCATCTACAGAAATGACACCTAAATTATGAGACCGTTTTATCACCATTATTTCAATCATATTAGCTCTTAAGTTTTGTTGCATGTTTTTCAAGTTTAATGAAACATCAATTATCAGAAAGAAGAAACTGTTTATCAATGTCTGAAATTATCAGGAAGACTTGGCCCATTTAAAAAAGCTATTCCAAATTACCTATGATTTCTCTTAGAGGCTTATGAAAGATAACAACACAAACATTTGTTTACAAGTGAAATACTAGGAACATAATCAAATACGCTCCCAGGGATGCCATCCGTCAGAAAACATCTTGCACGACAAATCTCTGTGAGATTATCTGACATTGTTGTGGGTTCCCTTGATTTCTCTGATGACTAGAAACATGACATATACTGATTTGGACATATTCCTTGATTTAGAAGGGAATGGTGATCTAAATTTCCTGCCTCAACAATTTCCTTATCATTGCTTTTCTACTGTTATCTTTAGGTAAGAAACTTCAAAACCATGAGCTATTCATTTAGCCGAATAAGTATTCCTTCTAAATGATTCTCTTAGGAGGACAAATGATATGAAAAATAGCACTTTAAAAGTGAAAATTGAGCCAAAAGAAAAGTCCTTTTCAGATTTTTAAGGGGAAATTTATAGGATTTGCGTATTTTATTAGCATAAATCTAAATAACTGTTTTCCCAAGTGAGGATAATAGACAAGACTGTAGGAGTAGACCCCTAAGATTTCCCAGCATAACACTAGGAACTGTGAGTATAATATTTTATGTCTTGTGAATATGTCACATTTTTACTTTAAAATAAGGAAATTATTTTGGATTATCAGGCTGACTTAATCAAATTGCATGAATACTTAAAAACAGAGTTTGCTTCAGCTAGTTGGAAACGGAAAAGTCAGAGAAATTGGAAGCCTGAGACTGACAATGCTATTCTTGACATCTGATGGAGAGAACCATAAGCAAGGACTGGAGAGTGGCTTCTACGAGCTAAGAGCGTACCCTGGCAGACAGTAAGTAAGAAAAGAAGAACTTTATTCCTATAAGTCATAGAGCTGAATTCTGCCAATAACTTAGATGACTCTGAAAAGGGATTCTTTCTTAGAGCCTCCAGAGAAGAGTCCATCCCACCAACACTCTGATTTCAGTAATGTGAGATCAGTAACAGAGATCCCCCAGTTGAGTCTGCCCTGCCTTCTGCCCTAGTGGACTTTGAGAAAATAAATGAGTGTTGTGTTAAGCTGCTAACTTTGTAGCAACTGTCACACAGCAATAGATAACTTATACTAAGATATTTTGAATTGAACTCCTTCTTAGAAATTGTTATAGATCTAATGTAATTATCTAAAATGCCATAATTTTCATTAATTTCCTTTGGAATAAATTTAATGAATATTTTCTCTATATTATCAAATTAAAACAATATCTATTACTTAAGATATCTAGGATATTTCAGTTTGTAGACCATCAATAATTATGTTAATGTGCGCTGGTCAAGTGTAAAGTAAGCAATAATGTAATATGAGTGGTGGCTATAAAACATCATGTTTCAACTTTTAACAAATATTAAAAATGAAACTTTTTCATTTTGAAAGTTTCAAGTTTTTAATTTTGTCACCCCTGATTTCCACTTTACCACTAAGCTCAGATAAATTACATAAAATGGCCCTTATAAAGTCAATTCAAATTGTTTTTTATTTTTTAAATTCTAGTATAAAACATAATTTCATAAGAAAAGCACTACAATATAGAGTATATATTTAATCTTTCTAGAATTTGAATCAATTTCAAAATCATGTACATCAGGCAGCACTGTTTATTATGTATTAACTCAATTCTAATATTACTTCTGTGGTGCCATTAAATTCTTTTGAAAATCAGTTTGAATTATAAATTACGTGTAGTGAAAATAAATTTACTTTGAAAAAAAAATCATCTGTTTCATTCACAGTAGTGTTCATCTATTTCCTATCCCTCATTTTGTTCTTCAAAGGTCCTTTATCCTTTGTTTCTCAGATTCAAGTATTTTTAATATTGGAGAATTGATGATATAATTGCTCAGAAACCTTAGTGAGATACATATCACTTTTTAAATAATTATTATAGATTTCTGGGTCCATGAAAGGCCATTTAAAACTCTTATCCCATTGGATTAGTATTTTTAAATGTTTGAATCATCAAATCAAATAATTAATTCATTGTATCTTATAACTAGTGCATAAATGATTATTTCTTTTTCTATACTGTCTTTCAAACTAGAGTAACCTTTACGGGTGAGGTTAGGAAGTGCCTACCTAGACAGCATAATTTTAGGAATGTTTGATAAGTCCTAAATATTTCTACTGTCTCCACAATTCCCACATAACCCCTCTTTCTAGAGGAGTTTTTCTTGGAGAGATATAAAATGCCATTTATTTATTTATCCATTCACTTATCTATTTATTCATTCTCTCAATAAATATTTATTGAGCATTTGCTGAGGCTAAGTTACTGAGTGAGAAATCTTTGCTGCATTTTGAAGATAATGAAAATGATTATAATACACTTGTAAGTGTGCTAACTTGACAGATGAAAAATGAGTAATATGGGAACATTAATATTGTCTGAAAATATTAGGATAGCCTTCCATAAGATGTGAAATTTCAGGAGAATGCTGAAAAACAAAATGTTTGATAAGCGAATTGAAGACTAATTACATTTATTTCTTTGAACTTTCTTGGGGTTTCAAAAGGCAAACTTATGTGTGCTTCTGCACATAAATAGGGGAAGTTAGATAAGTTATACCTTTGAAGAATAGGAAGTTTGGTGCCTTTGGGGAATACACAAAGCAGTTTGGTCCGTGTGGATGGAGTGTAGAGTGTAAAACTGAATTTGAGGTTAAAATAAGACATGAGCCATATTAAAAGGGACATTGCCAGTTTGACATTCGAGTATAGATTTTATGCATATTATTTAATAATTTATTTTCAGATTTTGCCTCTTTATATTCTTATCACAGTATTTAATATTACAAAATAAAATTTTTCATGATGTAGAAAATTTGGGGGAGTTATAATAAATATATCCCTGAGGAGAAAAAATTATTTTTAATGCTTTCTGGAAATTTTTCTTCATATTTACATTAATTAATTTATCTATTAAATACTGTATTATGCCACAAATGGCAGAGTAGTTTGTATTGGAATGATCTTTCCATAAATAGAAATTGTAAAATCAATCATCATGGCAGATGGGAGGCAGGACTAGACTGCAGCTCCAGACAGAGCAGCATGCGGTAGCTTGCACTGTGAATTTTAGCTCCAGATAGACTGCAAGAACAAACCGGCAATCCCAAGAGGACCCACAGACCCTCTGAAAGAAGTGGACTGCTCCTGCAGGACCCAGAACACACTCCAAACACTGTGTGTGCCCCAACTGTGGAAGGGGGAAAGGGAGACCCTCCTCTCCAGAACACACAACCCAACTGGAGAAGCTGAAGTTGTTTGTGGGAGAAGTTTCTGACCTTACTTGGAGCTGAGCCAGTTGAGAGAGCCGAGTGAAATACAGGAGTAGAGGAAGCAGCAGAAAGGCCCTGGGAGCTCTCTGTGTCCCCTAGCAGGCCATTCCTGCCTGGCACCCCAGGGATCCGTTGGGTGGCTGACCAGAGGAGCAGGGGCAAAACTCTACAGGGAGAAAGAAATTTCTAGCTGAATTTTGTAACAATTTGAATAGGGTAAGAAGCCTCCTGGCCAGAACTCCAGGGAGGGGGCAAATCTGGTGTGCAGTCTCCACAGGCCAGGGAAGAAACAAGCCCTTTTCTCTCACAGCGGGGAGGCGGGTAGCCCAGGGCAAGTTTTCAACCCCATCACACCCTCCACCTGAAAACAGACTAGGGGCTGTGGAGGGTGTCATGGTGGGAGTGAGACTGGTTCTTCATTTTGTGTGGGAACTCTGTGAGAGACTGGCCCTTCATTTTCTGTGGGAGCTGTGTGAGGCCTGTGACTGCCGACTTTCCCCCACTTCCCTGACAACCTACATGACTCAGCAGAGGCTGCCATAATCCTCCTAGATACACAACTCCAGTGACCTGGGAATCTCACTCCATCCCCCACAGCAGCTGCAGCAAGACCCACCCAAGGAGAGTCTGAACTCAGACACACATAGCCCAACCCCACCTGATGGTCCTTCCCTATCCACCATGGTAGCAGAAGACAAAAGGCATACAATCTTGGAAATTCTGGGCCCCACCCACTGCTGGTCCCTCTCTATACTACTACAGCCGATGCTTTCTGGAAAGCTCCACCTCCTGGTAGGAGGCAAACCATCACACAAAAAAATAGAGCATTAAACCACCAAACCTAAAAACTCTCACGGAGTCCATTGCACCCACCCCCTGCTACCTCCACTGGAACAGATGCAGGTATCCACAGCTGAGAACCCATAGACCATTCATATCACAAGACTCTGTGTAGACAATTCCCAGTACTAGCCCAGAGCTGGGTAGACTCACTGAGTGGCTAGACCCAGAAGAGAGACAACAATCAGCGCAGTTTGGCTCACAGGAAGCCACATCCATAGGGAAAGAGGAAGAGTACTACATCAAGGGAACAGCCCGTGGGATGAAAGAGTCTGAACAACAGCCTTCACCCCTAGAACTTCCCCCTGACAGAGGCTACCCAAATGAGAGGGAACCAGAAAACCATCCCTGGTAGTATGACACAACAAAGCTCTTCAACAACCCCAAAAATCACACTAGATCACCAGCAATGGATCAAAGCCAAGAAGAAATCCCTGATTTCTGAAAAAGAAGTCAGGAGGTTAGTTATTAAGCTAATCAGGGAGGGATCAGAGAAAGACAAAGTCCAGTGCAAGGAAATCCAAAAAATGATGCAAGAAGTGAAGGGAGAAATATTCAAGGAAACAGATAGCTTAAAGAAAACAAAAAATTCAGGGAACTTTGGACACACTTTTAGAAATGAGAAATGCTCTGCAAAATCTCAGCAGTAGAATTGAACAAGCAGAAGAAAGAAATTCAGAGTTTGAAGACAAGGTCTTCATGTTAACCCAATTCAACAAAGACAAAGAAAAAAGAATAAGGAAATATGAACAGTCTCCAAGAAGTCTGGGATTGTGTTAAGTGACAAAACTTAAGAATAGTTGGTGTTCCTGAGGAAGAAGAGAATTCTAAAAGCTTGGAAAACATATTCTGGGGAAGAATTGAGGAAAGCTTCCCCAACCTTGCTAGACACCTAGACATCCAAATACAAGAAGCACAAAGAACAACTGGGAAATTCATCACAATGAGTTCTGCACCTAGGCACATTGTCATCAGGTTTTCCAAAGTTGGGATGAAGGAAAGAATCTTAAGGGCTGTGAGACAGAAGCACCAAGTAACTTATAGAGGAAAACCTATCAGATTAACAGCAGATTTCTCAGAAGAAACCCTATAGGCTAGAAGGGATTGGGGCCCTATCTTCAGCCTCCTCCAACAAAACAATTATCAGCCAAGAATTTTGTATCCAGCGAAACTAAACATCATATGTGAAGGAAAGATACAGTCGTTTTCAGACAAACAAATGCTGAGAGAATTCCCCATTACCAAGCCACCACTACAAGAACTGCTAAAAGGAGCTCTAAATCTTGAAACAAATCCTGGAAACATATCAAAACAGAACCTCTTTAAAGCATAAACCACACAAGACTATAAAACAAAATTACATGTTAAAAAGCAAAAACAAAAAAAAGTACAAGGCAACAAAAAGTACAATGAATGCAACAGTACTTCACATTTCAATACTAACATTGAATGTAAATGGCCTAAATGCTCCACTTAAAAGATACAGAACTGCAGAATGGATAAGAACTCACCAACCAACTACCTGCTGTCTTCAGGAGGCTCACCTTACACATAAGGATTCAAATAAACTTAAAGTAAAGCGGTGGAAAAAGGCATTTTATGCAAATGAACACCAAAATGAGCAGGGGTAGCTATTCTTGTATCAGACAAAACAAATTTTAAAGCAACAGCAGTTGAAAAAGACAAAGAGGGGCTGGGTACAATGGCTCATGCCTGTAATGCCAGCACTTTGGGAAGCCGAGGTGGGTGGATCACCTGATATCAGTTCAAGACCAGCCTGACTAATATGGAGAAATCCTGTCTCTACTAAAGACACAAAATTAGCCAGGCATGGTGGCGCATGCCTGTAATCCCAGCTACTCGGGGGGCTGCGGCAGAAGAATTGCTTGAACCCAGGAGGCGGAGGTTGTGGTGAGCCGAGATTGTGCCATTGCACTCCAGGCTGGGCAGCAAGAGCAAAACTCCGTCTCAAAAAAAAAAAAAAAAAAAAAAAAAAAGAGAGAGAGACCAAGAGGGACATTATAAAATGGTAAAAGGCCTTGTTCAGCAGGAAAAAATCACAACCCTAAATATATACACACCTAACATTGGAGCTCCCAAATTTATAAAACAATTACTGAAAGACTTAAGAAATGAGATAGACAGCAACACAATAATAGTGCGGGACTTCAATACTCCACTGACAGCACTAGACAGGCCATCAAGACAGAAAGTCAATAAAGAAACAATGGATTTAAACTATACCTTGGAAAAAATGGACTTAACAGGTATGTAGAGAACATTTCATCCAACAACCACAGAATACACATTCTATTCAACAGCACATGAAACTGTCTCCAAGATAGGCCATACTATAGGCCATAAAATTTAAGAAAATTGAAATTACATCAAGCACTCTCTGAGACCACAGTGGAATAAAACTGGAAAATCAGCTCCATAGGAAACCTTCAGAACCATGTAAATACATGGAAATCACATAACCTGCTCCTGAATGAGCAACAGGCCAAAAACAAAATCAAGATGGAAATTAAATTGAACTGAATGACAATAATGACAAAACCTATCAAAACCTCTGGGATACAGCAAAGGTGGTACTAAGAGGAAAGTTCATAACCCTTAGTGCTTACATCAAAAAGACCAAAAGGGCACAAACTGACATTCTAAGGTCACACCTTAAGGAACTAGAGAAATAAGAACAAGCCAAACCTAAACCCAGCAGAAGAAAGGAAATAACCAAGATCAGAGCAGAGCTAAATTAAATAGAAACAAACAAACAAACAAAAAATACAAAAGATAAATGAAACAAAATGTTGGTTCTTTGAAAAGATAAATAAAATTGATAGACCATTATCAAGATTAACCAAGAAAAGAAGAGAGAATATCCAAATAACCTCACTATGAAATGAAACAGGAGATGTTACAGCTGACACCACTGAAATACAAAAGATCATTCATGGCTGCTGTGAACACTTTACACACGTAACTAGAAAACCTAGAAAAGATGTATAAATTCCTGGAAAAAAAACAACCCTTCTAGCATAACTCAGGAAGAATTAGATACCCTGAACACATCAATAACAAGCAGCAAGATTGAAATGCTAATTTAAAAATTATTGGCCAGGTGCGGTGGCTCACGCCTGTAATCCCAGCACTTTGAGAGGCTGAGGCAGGCGGATCACAAGGTCAGGAGATCAAGACCATCCTGGCTAACATGGTGAAACCCCGTCTCTGTTAAAAATACAAAAAAATTTGCTGGAGGTGGTGGCGGGCGCCTGTAGTCCCAGCTACTCAGGAGGCTGAGGCAGGAGAATCACTTGAACCTCTGGGAGGCAGAGGTTGCAGTGAGCCAAGATCTCACCACCGCACTTCAGCCTGGGCTACAGAGTGAGACTCTGCCTCAAAAAAAAAAAAAAAAAAAAAATTACCAACAAAAAAATGTCCAGGATCATATGGATTAACAGCAGAATTCTACCAGATATTCAAAGAATTGGTACCAATCCATTTGACACTATTTCACAAGAGGGAGAAAGAAGGAACCCTCCCTAATTCATTTTATAAAGCCAGCATCACCCTAATACCAAAACCAGGAAAGGACATAACCAAAAAAGAAAACTCAAGACCGATACCATTGATGAACATTGATGCTAAAAGTAGAACTACCATTTGATCCAGCAACCCTACTACTGGGTATCTACCCAAAGGAAAAGAAATCATTATTCAAAAAAGATACTTGCACACGCATGTTTACAGTGGCACAATTCACAATAGCAAAATCATGGAACCAACCCACGTGCCCATCATACAATGAGTGGATAAAGAAACTGTGGTATATATGTACGATGGAATACTATGGAGTAACGAAAAGGAATGAATTAACAGCATTTTCAGTGACCAGGATGAGATTGGAGACTATAATTCTAAGTGAATTCGCTCAGGAATGGAAAACCAAACATCCTATATTCTCACTGATATGTGGGAACTAAGCTACGAGGATGCAAAGGCATAAGAATGATACAATGGATTTGGGGACTTGGGGGGAAGAGTGGAAGAGGGGTGAGGGATAGAAGACTACAACTATGGTACAGTGTATACTGCTCAGGTGATGAGTGCACCAAAATCTCACAAATCACCACTAAAGAACTTACTCATGTAACCAAATGCTACCTGTACCCCAAATAACTTATGAAAACAAACTTAATTAATTCATTAATTTAAAAAAGAAATTGTAAAATCAGGACTAAACATTTTTTCTAATATTAGCTGGAACTCAAGAAAAAACTCACAGTGTTATTGATTTGGAGACAATGAATGAAGGTTAGTGTTGCCTGGGTAGCTGGCATGTAAGTAAAAATGTATTAGAAATGAAAGCGCTATGACATGGTGACCCCAAATATCTGAGTACAAATTTGTATCCAAATATTTGGCTGATGTATGAATTAGGCATACTCTGCAAAGCTTTTCACCAGAGGCCTGTTGTTTCAGCTGATTGGCTGAAATAATTCAGTGGAGATTTTGGCTGCTGCCTCCATCATGGAGAGAGTTTAGAATATGAGCCCACTGAAGTTAATTGCCTCTTACAACAAAAATTGATACTTTTCAGAGGAGGACAACAAAATCCAGCCTCTACAATATATCTTCCACAATGTCCAGTATACCACGGAGAGGCCGAGGTGGGCAGATCACGAGGTCAGGAGATCGAGACCATCCTGGCTAATGCGGTGAAACCCCGTCTCTACTAAAAATACAAAAATTAGCCAAGCGTGGTGGCGAGCGCCTCTAGTCCCAGCTACTCCTGAGGCTGAGGCAGGAGAATGGCGTGAATCCCGGAGGTGGAGCTTGCAGTAAACCAAGATTGCGCCACTGCACTCCAGCCTGGGCGACAGAGCGAGATTCCGTCTCAAAAAAAAAAAAAAAGATTAGTTGTGTAAAGAAATTATAAAATGTGACTGAGAATAGAAAGAATATGCTGCTATTAGAAACAAACCTTTATATTTATTGTTATCAAAGAAATTGGAGGTTTAAATCAGATTAGGAGGCAGGAACATTATTTCAGCTAATAGAAATATGTTCAAAAACTCACACCAATAGATAAACCCGACTAATCTCATCTGTTGCCACATAATATTTGTTTTGTGGCTATAGAAACCAGACAATGTTGTTTGGTACAAATATATATTTATTTATGTAAATTGAATTAGTTACGTATCACATTGCTGTTTGCTACTTTGAATAAACAAAAATGTTTTAATAGTAATAATTGGAGCCATGTGTACATCTATCAAAAACTTCAAACTTTTCACTCTCACATTTTATCTCACGTCTCTCCCACCGATGGCCACATTGATTGGTTGTGTCACCATCACAATGATAAAATGTGCATCCTAGTGAAGCAGGATATTTCCCTGACCCCTTCGTTAGAATTGCAACAAGGGTGCCTTGTTTACCCAGCCTGCAGCTTTCAACTCTTCAAAGGAGGGAGCATGCAAGCAAACAAGGCGGGAACTGGAGTGCATGAATGCAGGTATCAGCCAGCTGCTTTGGACCCACTGCATTCTACCCCCTCGCTGCAGGAAGTGTGCAGGTGAGCGGGTGCAGGAGCCAGGGCGAGCGCTTTTGGGCACCAGCAGGAGCAAACTCCTTTTGGGCCGCATGGAAGCGTCTAGGGGGGTGCCTGTAACCTCTGAAGCCCCAGAGGTGGTGTTACAGTGCTCTTTTAGCTCTGGTGTCCACAGATGACTTAAGTGTTAACAGCTCAGTGGACCCTCTGCCTTTTCGTGTGAGGCGACTGTCTTCCGCCAGCAAGTGTAAAAGGCCAATGTGATAGCCTTTTGTATCCACAGTCGTGGCTCCTGAGCTCTTGTCCGGTGTCCAGGAGAAATGAGTTCACACTAATGAATTGAAGGATGGTAAGTGCAGGAGATTTTACTGCCAATGAAAGTGGCTCTCAGCGAGAATGGGAGCTGAAAAGAAAACGGGACAAGAAAGTAGTCTTCTCCTGAAGTCCGGCCATCTCCAGCTGGATTCTTCTCCGAAATTATGCCATCAATCTGTCCCTCTGAAGTCAAACTGCTTCCCTCTGACTTCCAGCCATAGTCTCCGACATTCAGCTGCTTCTCCTGTCTCTGCCGGCTGAGTCTGGAGTTTGTATAGTCACAGGATAGAAGGAGGGGCAGGGCCATAGGTGGTTTTGGAAAAGACAACATTTGATCAGGAAAACAGGGATGATAAGTTTTCACTTTGGGCAGTGGTCTCAGGCTTTTTGGCTTGGGGTAGGGCTATGCCAGGGACCCACCCCGTCTGACTAGAATTTCTCTGCCCCGTCTCTATTACTGGTATGTGCCTTTTATGGCCCTATGTGATCATTTATTGGGATATATACCCAAGAGTAGACTTCTGTGTCATAAGATATGTAAATACTACATGTGATTTGTGTTTTATAGTTCTGCAGAATGGCTGCAGCAATCCGCACTGTTACCAGCATCACGTGACCTCCTATATTCTAGTATTTTCACCAATACTTGGCATTACCCAGCTCTCTATTTTGTGTCTAATACACAAAAGTAAAATTTCATTATAGATTAAATTGACAATTAATTTGAGTATTTATTCATCTGCATGTTAGCCTTCAGGATTTCCTTTTCCATAAATTAGCTATTCATAATATTTGCCAATTTTTCTGACAGTTGAAATTTTCTGTTTAACTTGTAGAAGCAACACAAATATTCTGTTTTAGACATTGCAAATATTATCCCCAGTTGATCATCTGCCAAATAAATTTGTCTATGCTATACTGTGCTGAATATAAAATCTTTTCTTACATAATCTTCTGTAAGCTTCTAAAAAATTTGTAGACACAAAGGAATCATGAGTAGATTAACATGTACATTATCTCCAGTTGCAATTTTCTTTAAATATCACTGTCATGTTCATTTCCCATATTTTGATTTAAACTTTTTTATATTGCCTTATTATTTATTTCTGAAATTTAATTTTTGAAGTTCTTCTCCACTCCAGGGCACGAAGATATTCTAAAGTTTCTTCTACTAACTTGGTAGTTTTACCTTTCATTTTTGCCTTTAATTAATCAAAAGTCAGTTACATCTAGTTATTTCTACTCAAACTAAGAAACGTTGAAGGCAATCTATTTTGTCCTAAGTTTAATTACCAACTTTTATTGCTAGTCATGAGTCAGATACAGGTTGTCCTCTAAAAAGCTGTATCAGTTCCCCTTCCTTCTAAATCTTTTGGAGTAAGCTGCCTGATGAATCAACAATTGTCCACAACATGGTCTTCTGATGGATATGAAATATACCAAAAAATCTCCATGTGGATAATGTAGTGTATATATTTTTTGATTTCCCACTTTTTTCATACTGCATATAGAGCATCTAATAGTGAATGCTTCATAATAAGGTGTAGCCACACTAAGAAACAAACAAAACAAAAAGAATGACCAAAAGGAACTAATTCTAGGATCATGGAACAACTATCTAACTTTACCTTTCCTTCAGTATAGTTCCAACTCTTTCTCTACTGTATAAATATAATTTTTTTTTGTTTGTTTGTTTTGCTTTTGCTTTTGTTTTTGAGATGGAGTCTTCCTCTGTCACCAGGCTGGAGTGCTGTGGTGCGATCTTGGCTCACTGCAACCTCCTCCTCCTGGGTTCAAGCAATTCCCCTGCTTCAGCTTCCCGAGTAGCTGGGCCTACATGCACATGCCACCATGCCTGGCTAATTTTTTGTATTTTAGTAGAGACAGGGTTTCACCATGTTGACCTGGATGGTCTTGATCTCCTGACCTCATGATCTGCCTGCTTTAGCCTCCTGAAGTGCTGGAATTACAGGCATGGACCACTGAACCTGGCCAAAACCATAATTTATTATATAAATGTTTACTAACTAAGGAAGAAAGTTCATATGTAACACTTTTAGGGGTTTTTCAGTGTGAAAGGATTCAACCATATCCTAATTTCATTATTCCTGTACTGATTTTCTATTATGTTCAAATTATATATATCTATGGTAGTAATAATATTTTGAAATGTTATCTTTAATCTCATATGTTTTGTTTCATCACATGTCAAAAATACTTTCACTTTTTAAAGTATTATTTAAATTCTATGACAAATATTACACTTAGAATTTTCCCTTAGATGAAGATTGATGAAGTAAATGAGATGGT
Organism: Symphalangus syndactylus; assembly: GCF_028878055.3. Taxonomy (NCBI): domain Eukaryota; kingdom Metazoa; phylum Chordata; class Mammalia; order Primates; family Hylobatidae; genus Symphalangus; species Symphalangus syndactylus. The sequence continues at coordinate 46,437,977 of NC_072432.2, forward strand.
TTAAAGCACAGAAAATATTCAATGTGATAAAAAAAGACAATGTTTTTCTTACATAATCTTCTGTAAGCTTCTAAAAAAGGATTTGTAGAAACAAAGGAATCGTAAGTAGGTTATCATGTACATTATCTCCAGTTGCAATTTTCTTTAAATATCACTGTCATTTTCATTTCCCATATTAATTTAAAATTATATGAAAATTCTTTGATTTAGCATTATCTTTTTATGTTTTCTGTTTCTCTCAATCCTTACGCCTCTTTTCTTCTCTCCCTTTTGTAAGTTTAAAATAAAATTTTAATAGATAAAGTTTAGAGTAAGATATACTGATTCAACATCATATTATCATGATAATTCTCTGAACCATCTTGCAGGAAAATATTTTGAAATAAATACCAGTCTGTTGCAATTGAGATTTCAGTGGCAAGAGCACCATAAAAAGAGTTTTTTTTCCACATAGTTTTACATTCCTGGTTGAAAGCTTAAAATGGCAAAATAATAGTTTAACTCTGTTTTTTGAAAATGCAAATACAGCTTAAGGATCAATGGCTAACACATGAATACTAAGGATTCCATTTGTTATGAGACACAATTTAATGATGATGCTAATTTACCAAGGTTTCTAAACCTTATGTAGAAAGAAAATAGGAAAACAAATGGCCTTAGGTACTCTGAGAATGTACATGATCAATTTTCAGATAGTCACCCATGAAAAATGAAATGGGTTTCATTGCAGCACATACAAATACCAACCATATTTAAGAATATCATTCCTTCAAAACACACTTAAAATACATCAACAAAAATAATGGCAGAGCTGCATCTATTAATGAAGCTTAAGATATTTTTCCTGATGCCATTGAATTTCAGTGGTTCTTATTATCTGTGTAAGAAAACACTGTAACTATTCTAATTATCCCAGTTTTATCTCAAATTAATAATAATCAAAATGACTATGAATGATTTAGATGGCATGACAGAAGAAACCGTGGTGATAAAATTTTGGTGCTAATGCATTGTACAGATCAGAATTTTCTGGAGCTATGTGTAGAAAGGCCGATTAATGAGAAATAAGGATAATGCATTTGGACTTAGATGTTCATAAATCTTCTCCCTGAACAGCAGTAGGAATTTTTGGAGGGAGCATCTAAACTGTAGACAGTGCTCCAAATATAATCAGGGCTTAGAAATCTAATTATAGAATATTGCTCAAATTTCTATGTTGAATTGGATTTCTAGGGTGGAATTTAATATAGTCAAATGGTTATGGCCATGTTAAAAACAAACAAACAAAAACACCAAATCAAATGTGCTAAATGTGCTATCCACTAAGGAAAGAAATTTTGCATCTCCTAACTGTTGAAGTTACCCTTCAATATGTGTAATAGCCCTACCTCCTGTAGACCTTTGATTTCAAATTCAGACAGATCATTCATGAAAACCTTTCTTTATCATTGACTAGGATTTCTTTTATCAAAATCAGTTGGTCTTACATCTTTTTAAAGAAATGGCAAACAAATGCAAAACATGTTTTTGTTCTTTTCCTATGTGGAGTATAAACTTGTTGTCTTGTTTTGTACAGAATACTTGAGACTGAGAAATTTATAAAATAAATTTATTTTTTACAGTTCTGGAGGCTATGTCCAGGAGCACGGTGTTGGCATCTTGTCAGGGCATTCCTGCTGTGACATAACATGATGCAGGGAATCACATGACAAGAGGACAAGAACATGTTAGCCTAGGTCATTCTTCCTCCTCTTATAAAGCTGCCAGTCCCATGTGGAAGCCCCATCCTGATGACCTTATCTAATTCTAAATATCTCCCAAAGGCCCCACCTCCAAATATCATCAACATATGAATTTGGGGATTAAGTTTCAAACACCTAAAATTTGTGGGACACATTCAAACCATAGCATTTGCTCAATATTCTTTTCAATCTCCTTAAAATTTGAATTCTGAATCCAGTTCTACCAATTCAGAATTAAGGTATGTGAAAGAGAGAAAGGGTGAAGAATATTTATTTTACTAAATTTGGTCAAAACAATTATGGAATAGTTCTGAAGTTAGAAGCTTCCTGAATCCACAGTTTACTACAGCAATGACATCATTTTTCTAGATCACATGTCTGGCTGCAATGGTGATAGCCTCACTCTCCTGCATAGGTTGTTCCTAAAGTAGCAGCAGCAGCTTTCCTATATGTGGCAGTAGCAAAAGGACTGGCTTAACTTAGCTTCAAGTAAGTTCAGTCTAGAACTTGCTCCTCTAGCCCCTTTAATAATTTTATATCCTCCTATTAATACTTTCTGCATAATCTAAACCACACAGTGGTATGAAAAATGTTTGTGGCCACTCCGCTTTAGAAAAAGAAGAATCTGTGGTTGCTTCTTTGATCTGATTGGTTTGATACTAATGAAAATCAAGTTAATATTAGCAGATGGGACACAATTTTATGATATCATATCACAGACCAAGGGATCAATTACTTACAGTAACAACTGTTACTTGGTATGAAATACCTATTGATGTCAAGGTTTTGATGGATCATGAGGCTACCAAAATAGAATAAGATTGACAATGAATATACTGACTCTGTGTTTGGAAGCTTCTTATGATTGTGCTATAGAGCTTAAAGAAAGAAAGTCATATCTTTATGTTTCAATCCTAAGAAAGAGAGTTCAAAACATCAGGGAGTTTCTATGACCACCTAAAAATAATTTCTTAAATATTTTGATGAAAACTATTTTAATATTTACAATAAAGTTGATAACAGTGTTCCAGTTTTGGCTTACTAAGAGAAGTCATAGAGATGGAATTTCAAACTCCTAAATTATCTCTTTAATATTGGTGCTAAGTATTGTATAGGATACCTTAATTTGGATTAATCAGACTGGGAATATGTATGATGAGCTTCTTAGTGTAATTTTTTACTAAAACTACACAATAATTCTTAATACAAGGATGCTCACGAATCTGAAGTCTTATTTGGAAAACAAAGAGAAGACAGTTTGGATTAGACTAGCCTTCAAATGTTTCCCGATATCAACAGATTCCAAAGTTTGATTAGTAGCTTTTTCCAAAAAAGGTTATCAGAATTTCATTACAAGTACAGCTTTATTACCCGATATCTGCAGTAAGCATATATTCCGACATAATTTTGTTTGCTTCACTTTGTTATTTATTTATTTTACATAAAATTTACCATTTTCCTCATTACTAAGGGTAAAATTTAGTGGCATTAATTACATTCACAATGTCATGCAAACGTCACCACTATCTATTTGTCAAAATATTTCATGACTTAAAATGGAAACTTTGTGCGCATTAAGTGAAAACTCATTATGATATCCTCTTCCAAACCTCTGGCAGCATCCAATCTACTCTCTGTCTTTATGAATTTAACTAATTCTAGATATTTCATATAAGCGGAATAATATATCTGTCTTCTTGTGTTTGGCTGTTTTCACTCAACACAGTGTTTTCTAGGTACATCTTTGTTGTAGCATATATCAGAATTTCATTCCTTTCTATTGCTTAACAATGTTGCATTGTATGTATATACTTCATTTTCTTTATCTGTTGATGGACACTAGGGTTGCTTCCACCTTGTGGCTATTGGGAGTAATCATTCTATAAATGTTCATTGTATACACTTAGGAGTAAAACTACAGGATACCTTGGTGGTTTTATGTTTCACTTTCTGGGGAGCCACCAAATTGTTTTCCACATTGACTAAACCATTTTATATTCCCTCCAGAAATTTATGAGGGTTACAATTTCTCCTCATCCTCACCAACACTAGTTTTTTTTTTTTTTTTAATATTACTGTCATCCAAATCAGTGTATTGTGATACTTCATTGTGGCTTTGATTCACTTTTCTCTGATTACTAATGATGGTGACAATCTTTTTTTGTGCTTTTTGGCCATTTATATATCTTGCTTGGGAAGTGTCTATTTAAGGACTTTGCCTGTTTTTTAATGGTGTTGCCTTTGTGTTTTGACTTATAAATGTCTTTATATATTCTAGATACTAGGCCTTTATTAGATAAGTAATTTACAAATATTTTCTTCCATTCTACAGGTTGCTTTTTTTCTTTGTAGATCATGTATTTTAATACCCAGAGATTTTTAATTTTTGTAGAATCTGTTTTTTTTGTTGTTGTTTGTGTATCTGGTATTATACCTAACAATTTATTCCCAAATTCTAGGCCATGAGGGTTTACCCCCATGTCTTCTTCTTGGAGTTTTATAGATTTAGCTCTTACATATAGGCCGCTGATCCATTTTGAGTTAATTTTGTGTGGGGTGTAAAGTAGGAGTCCAGCTTCATATTTTTCATGTTAACATCCAGTTGTCTAGCTTATAGTTAACAAACTTTGTTAGATTTTGTTTTATCTAGAAATGTCTTATTTTTTCCGCTCATTTGTGGAAGACAGATTTTCAAGATGTAGAATTATTTTTTGACTTCTTTTTGTTCTCTTAGCATTTTAAATACATTCATTACTTTCTGGCCTTCATGAATCTCAGGATAAATCTGCCATTAATCTTATTGCAGCTTCTTTGTATATGAGGAGTGCTTTTTTTTTTGAGACAGAGTCTCACTCTGTTGCCAGGCTGGAGTGCAGTGGTGTGATCTTGCCTCACTGCAATCTCTGCCTTTCAGGTTCAAGCGATTCTCTTGCCTCAGCCTCCCGAGTAGCTGGGACTATAGGCGTGTGTCACCACACCCAGCTAATTTTTGTATTTTTAGTAGAGACGGGGTTTCACCATGTTGGCGAGGATGGTCTCGAACTCCAGACCTCGAGATCTGCCAACCTCAGCCTCCCAAAGTGCTGGGATTACAGGCGTGAGCCACCATGCCTGGCCGAGTTGCTTTCTTGCTGCTTTCAAGATTCTATTTATGTCTTTTGATAGGCTAATTATAAATGTGTCTTGGTGTAGATATCTTTGCATTTACTTTACTAGGAGTTTGTTGAGCCTCTTAGACATGTAGATTTATTCTTTCGCCTAATAGGTAAATTTCTCATCACATTTATATATTCTTTCTCATCACATTTATTTGTATATTCTTTCTCACCCTTTCTCTGTTCTCCTGTTGGAGCTCCCATATGAATATTTTGATTCTTCTGGTGATGTCTAACAGGTCCATTAAGCTCCAGTCACTTTTATTTGTTTATTTCTTATTGTTCCTCAGATAAGATTCTTTCAAATGACCTATATTAAAGTTCATTAATTCATTGTTTTTCCTGTTCAAAACTGCTGCTGAATCCTTTTTTTAATGAATTATTAATTTTAGTTATTCTACTTTTTAGCCATCTAGTTCACTTTCATAATTTATATCATTTCATTTTTATTCTCATTAGGTTCCTAAATAATTACCCTGATTTTCTTTAGATCTTTTTCCATAATTTCCTTTAACTCTTTGAGTATATTTAGTTTATTTAAAGTATCTTAGTAAACCTAATGTCTCTACTTCCTTAGGGGAAGTTTCTGTTCTTTTACCCGGTGAGTAAACTATCATTTCTGTTTTCTTTGTCTGCTTAGTAATTTTTTTTTCCTGAAGTGGCATATTGTTTGCTGTAGGCTGTAATTATTTGTTTGTTTAGTGACTTTTCTAAGATATTTTTGTAAATTATGTATTATTTGCAATGTGTGTTCTCTGAAGTCTCTTTAGATTTTGTTTGAGTATGTTTTGACAGATATGTCTTTGAAAAGAAGGAGCAAAGAAAAGATACAATGAGATCAAAAACACGAGAAAGATTGAGAGCAAGAGCAAGAGTGAGAGTGGGATAGAAAGAAAGAAAAAAAAAAAAGAAAAAAAATTTCACCCAATCTTTGAAGATGGGTTCTGCGTTAGGGAATTCTTTCAATGATCAGCCAGGCGTGCTTTGAGACTAGACATCAGCCAGACATAAAAGTATAAAGTCTTCTCATTGTTTTTAGCTTATGTCCTATTCTGGCCATGTGCATAGCTTTCTAATACTCTAGTCCATATACACACTTTTAAATGACAAGATAACCCCAAGAAACTCTTTACCTAGCTTTTTCTTCCAAGCTTTAGGTACTCTACTGTATGCCTCAATCACAGTCTGTTGTCACAAGTGGTTATGGGTTTTTTTCTCAATTTTACAGTTTTAATTTTTTTTTGGAGGAACGTGCACAGTCTTTATGTCCATTGTTACTAGTTAGGCAAAACACAGACAAGTACCTTGCATGAATCCTTCAAATAGCCATGGAGCAGGTTAGAATGAAGAAATACAGCTCTTTTTAAGTAAGGTCTGCTCTTTTCTCTCTAGATCCAGAGAACAGGGTTCATATTGGGAACACAGGATGCCATCTTTAAGACTATCACTGAGCTAAGGAGTATTAGAGAAAGGTCAAATAAAAACACCACAAGGCGTTCCTACATTTAAAAGTTGCCTATTTTTGTTTTGATTTGATATTTATTTGCATTGCTCTAAATCTTTGAGTGCTTTCCAGAGTTTCGACAAAGTTGATTCTGACAGTTTTTTCTTGGTTATTCTATGTTTCTATGAAGAATGCTTCAAGACTACTAATCTTGACATTTTATCTAACTTTATCCTTATAAGTATGTTTTTACTCATTGACCCAACTCATTTCACTCAGTCCTGCTGCACTAACACCCTTTCCTTGACTCACAATTATGATTTCATAAAGACTTCCCTTCGATCTTGCTACTGAATATATTGTCTAGCTATTGCCACGATAAGGCTGTGCATCTAACTCTAAAACGAAGTGGTTTTAAATAATAATCATTCATTATTGCACACAAATCTGTATATTTGGGTCTTGAGATTCAGCTGATCTTTTCTATGCTCAGTTAGGTGAATTTTATTCTCACTGCAGCTAGATGGGACATTCAGCTTCAGGCTTCACTGTCCAGGGAAGCTTCACCATATTCCTCACGGTAATGACAAAGGTGCGAGAAGGTATATAGAAATATGTAAGACGTTGGTCAGAACTAGAACATCAGCACTTCAGCTGCACTCTATTGGGCAAAGACACAAAGAAAGATCTAAGAAAATGAGTAAGGACTCATACTTTGATGCCTTAGTGAGAGTAATTTAAAAAGTAACATGGCCATGAATCTTGTTCATGAAGCAGTGAAGAATTAAAATTGAGGCTAAAAATGGAACCTGCCACAGTGGGTAAGAAAATACTAAAGCATGGTTCTGTAGCATTATAATCCCACTGAAGGTGATGCTGGGAAACTGAGAGGAAAGGAAATATTTCCAAAGGGCAGAATTTCAAGCAGAACATACAGTTATTCACTTTTGCTAGAAAGATAAGTGGTTAGATATATGGAACTTTTCTGATTTCATGAGCATGTGTTTATAATTAGGCTTTATAGACAAAGACCCGGAAAGAACATGACTGAAAGATGAGTGAAAAAGAGAAGCTGTGCTGATAGGACTCTCCAAATAGGATGAGTGTGAGAAGTTGTGTCTTGTGTGAATTCTCACCTTAGAAAAACACTTAAGATATTTGAGTAGACCTCTGTGGAAATTCTTCTTATTCTCTCTACAGCTTCCCAGGTCACTAAATGAGCTCAGAGAAAAAGAGGACCTGCTGGCAGGGGTAGAGATTTATACTTGGACTTTACAGAACCTTCTCTTCATCAAGATAGGTTACACTACTGCCCATTGAGCTACCCATTGTTTTGTAATTTTATTATATAATTATATAATTTAACTAATTGTTTCTTTTCCCTTCCCATTTTACAGTATTATTTTATATAGGATGGGCTAGTGATATTTAAATTTAACATTTATTTCATAGATTGCAAAAAATTGAGGATAGATTGTGAGTGAAATAAATGGGGAATTAAAAACACCCAGATATATAAATGTGACAGATGAGTTGTCTCCCCTGAAGAATAGGATAAGAACATTCAGTGAATTGCTGATGTTAGTTTAGTTGGTAGTAGGCCATTGCTGTAATTGTTGTTCAGTTTGTAAGCACAAGAAGCAGAGTATGTGTGCTATGTGTGGTTGTTGAATAGCTGTCGACTGTGGCAAATACTGTGAATTGGCTCATCCAACATCTATTCCTGCAATATCTCAGGAGCAGATTACAGACAGGAAAAAGTGCATACCAAAGATTTCTTTTCATCTAGAGTTTTGAATATAATGTACTATATAGCAATAAGATGCATTTTCAAGATTTAGGTCAGGTAAAAGAAAGCTAAGAATATAGAACATCCATTTAGCTAACACAGACTGTGGCTTGTGGCTGTGGTGGAATGGTCTGAAGCTAGCAGATTCTTGATTCATCAATTTCTGCAGTGATGGAGCAGTTTTACTGATTTTGGCAGACAGAACATATCTGGGTGTTAAAAATTTTCCTAAAACCTTAGCCTAGATACTGACTTTTGACATTCCAACAATTATTTAACCACGTAACTTCCTGTATTGTCATTTCTTAGCTCAAACAGACTATAATGCATTCTTTTGTTTACAACTGACCACTTTCCAACATAGTTTCTAAATGAAAACTTAATTAATTTAATCAGAACAAAAAGGTTGAAACTCTAACAAAAAATAATCTCTTAACTAAAAATAACATTTTAAAATACTTAAAAACAATAACAAGGATAGATGTGGAAAACACTTCCATGATGTGGCTAACAATATATTTCCAATCTGCTAAGAATACAAACACTATATCCAAATAACCCAAGAAAATGTCATTCAGGTTATAACTTGCCGCATTATCAGTTGACAAAACAGTTTTTCAGGCTTTCTACACTTCTTTTCATCTTTTAAATGCCCTTATGTATGGGTTAAAGAAAATCTGTTTCCATGACAGTTAACTAATACTGTATAAAATTGCTTTCTACCCATTATGTTAGGTAAATGAAAATAAAATATATTACTGTGTTTCTTTAAATCACGAATGGAAAGAGGGCAATGGAGATAATAACAATATTGCAATCTTTTGGACAAACCAGATCTGATCTCAAGTCCTGAAACTATCCCCTGAAGGATAAACAGTGGAAACTAGCAAAACAACTTGCCATTATTTCGTACAGCCTATTTTAGACATTTAATATGATTAGATTTTTAATTATCACCTTTCAGATATCACCATAAATTATAAAATAAACTGAAAAACCTTAGGTGATTGATCCACATGCATCATAATTGTCTCAAAAGCCTGATGACAAAAGATATAACATGAAGTGAACAAATGCCATCGATATCTAAAAGATGAAATGCAACAGAATGACAATTAAGGGAGAAAATGCTACATCACACACCTCCTGTAATGCCAGATTAGTCCTTTTCACTTCTTACCTCCTGCACTAAAGTATAATTTGGAAGGTAATTTGGTATCTCAGTTCTCCCAAATATGTTGTATAAGATATGAAGTAAGACTGGTTCTGACTTGCAGGATCACTGAAATGAAAAAGCAACATTCAAATACTCTGAGGTTTGTGGTCAGAAAGACAAGGTAAAAATGCATATATACTAAGGAAGAGAAGTGTGAATTTAGTGCCACTTCCCCAAATCTTACCACAACCACAAATAAATGTTTCTTATGGTAAGTATTTAATAATCAATTTATAGTTAAATTTATAATAAGGCACTCAGAAATGGATAGACTAAATAAGGTTTCTTACACTAAGCAATATAGTTAGAACCATAAGTCCGATCTACATCCAAAATTCTCAATAGAAACTTAATATATATATTACATATAGAACTTGAAAAAAAAATAAAAGAATGTGGAAAAAAGCTCATAAAGGATGAGGACATCTTCAAAATTGTTATTTTTTTCTATCAAAATTAGCCAAAATGATACTTTGCAAAACATATTCAAATTAGCTAGCTTAAACCTTAACATTCTTAACATGTTTGTTAAATCTTTTATGTAATAAAGTAAATTATCATCACCTAATTATTAAACCTAGTACTCACTAGTTATTTTTCCATTTCTAGCAATGTTATTAAGTCAAAAGGCATGAATACTATTAAAGGATCAACATTTATACACCCCTGAGTTATTTCCCTTATTTTCAGTTTTATATTATTATGCATACATTTATGTAAATTGCCTTCACTCTTTTCTAAGTCAAGGTGAAGGCTAAGTAAACTAATCATAAGGTGAAAAAATAAATAAGATATAAAATAAAATAAATTATTAGCGTATTACAAAAGACGTATGAAGTTAATCCTAATTATATGAAAATTAAGGCAATAGAGATAACTAGAAATTAGTTGTATGTAATACATACATGTATGTGTGTGTGTATAAATGTAAGAGTATAGTTGATTCTAATATTTTCATGGTGTTGTGATCATTAAATTAGCAAATACTGAAGCATTGCTCCTGGGAAAAGTACAGAGGTAGGTTCATGATGAGAGATTCCGGTCATATTTTCATCTGCTGATTAGTAGAGAGCTTTACTGATTAGTAGAGAGCTTTATTTACGTGTGCTTCTGTTTACTTAATATATATATTTTTGATTGATTAACATTGAACTCATAACCAATAGCACTATAATTCAAGCCTTATGTAACACAAGTATTTTTCCCTACAAGGCACATCACAATCTTCTTGTGCCTACAAACACTAGACAGCAACTCAACTCTATGCCTGGGGGCCACTTAAACAGTGATGAACTAACCATTAAAAGCACAAAAATATAAAAAAACATGGCACTCTATAGATCATATAAAAGACACCTGCTTACAGTATGAAAATTTAAACAAGAAGGCAGAGTATCTTCTTTTAACTTCATCTAGGAATGTGTGTGTTGAGTGACTGAAACTTTTCACTGCTCTGTGCATGCTCTCGAATGACTATAAAAGTTCCACAAGTATGGATTTTGGTGTTACAAATACATTTTAGGAAGTACATATACTCTCTATATGTGTGCATACACTTGTATGTATTTATATTTGTGTATATATGCATTAAGTATATATATTATATGTGTACATGTATAAATATATGCATGTATAGATGCATGCATAAATATATATTGTATATACACATATAACAACAAAATAACCTCAAAGAAAGTGGAAGAAGAAGAATATAAGAAAATAAATGAACAAACAGAAAAAATTAAATCGAGGAGATAAAAAAGCAAATTATGTGAAACACTAATAACATTGGCAAGCTTCTGTACTATGCTAAGAAAAAGAAAGAAAGCAAACTTTAAAAGTACTAGGAATGTAATAGAGGTATCACTAATACTGGAATATTATAAATTAGAATAAATAAAATTAAAACTGTATAAAAGTAAATTGAATACTAAAAATGAAGAATTTTAGAACATATTAAGAAATATTACTTCAGAAGAAATAGGAAATATGGGAGTATCTGTAATCACAACATTTAAATAATAGTTAAAAAAATCTAGTCCTCAAAACAAAGCACTCCTATATGACTTTTTAGGAGACCGATACTAAATAATCAAGTGTCAAAAAGTGTTTTTTTTGTTACCATTATTTCCCAAGAAAAGTGAAAGGGAAAATCCACCTTAAATGCATTATATGAGGCTAATCTTAATTTCACAATCTGAATGAGCCCTGTGAAAAAATCACGATCTATCTCAATCATAAACATAGATGCAAAAATCCTAAAGAAACTGTTCCCAAATCAAAGCCAACATATAATTATTTTGGTAATTGCAGAATAAGCATACAATAAAATTCAACAGTTTTCATGATCAGAACTCTTAAGCTGGGAATGGAAGGAAACTATCCAAATCTGATAAAATGTATCTACATAAAAACCTCTATAAAATTTTACACTCAATGTTGAAAAAGACAAGGATGTTTACTAACACTATGTGTATTCAGCATACTCTTGAAAGTCCTACCTAGAGATGTAATAAACAGTAACAGCAAATTATATATATATATTTTCATTCCATATATACACATGTATACACATATATGAATGGGCTTATATATGTATTTTATATATTTCAATATAAGAGAATAAATATGCATATTTGAATGAGAAGAAAAACAGCTATTATTTGGATTTCACAATTATCTAAATAAATATTTGAACAGAATCTACAGAAGAATTTACAGAAATAAAAAAATCTGACAATTTTGCTGGTATAAATTTTAAAATTGAATTTAAAAGTTTTAATTGTGATTTTTCTGTGATGGTTAATTTTATATATCAACTTAACTGGATCATGGAATGGCTAGATATCTAATTAAGCATCATTTCTGGGAGTATCTGTGAGGACAGTTCCAGGTGAGAGTGGCATTTGAATTGGTGGACTTGAGTAAAACAGATTGACCTCCCCAATGTGGGTGGGCATCATTCAATTCATTGAGGACCTCAATAGAACAAAACTATGCAGGAAGAGTAGACTTACACACTCTCTGCCTGACTGCTTTAGTTGGGACATCAATCTTCTCCTGCCTTTGATGTTCTTAATTCTTAGGCGTTTAGACTTGAACTGCAATTTATACCATCAGCCCTCTTGTTCTCAGGCTTTTGAACTATATCACTAGATTTGTTGTATCTCTGGCTTGCAGATTGTTTGACTTTACAGTCTCCAGAATTATATGGATTATTTCCTTATAATAAATCTCTTATTTATTATATGTTCTATTGGTTCTGTTTCTCTGATAAACCCTGACTAATATGCTTTCACAATAATACTCACTTAGCAAATATAATACAAAAATACTTGTAATTCAGTAGTTAAAATGTATAGTATCTCAGAATAATTCCAGTAAAAGTATGCATTATGTTTTAGCAGTAAGTTTTAACTTTTTTTCAAAGACATAAAAGATGATTTAAATAAACGGAAATGGAAATTTCCTGGACAAAAATATTCAATTCCATGGAGTTATCATACTATGAAAATTAATTTACATTTTCAAATTAAAGTTTCAACAAGGTCCTTCACAAAATGCAATAATAGGATTCCAAAATTTACAGGGAGGAGCAAAAGATTAAATATTACTGAGATAATTCTAAAGAAAAAGAACTAATTATGGGGAACTTCTCCTACTAGATATCAACATCTACAAAGACCTCTAGTATTTAAGGTATGTAGCAGTGGCACAGAAGTAAGTAAAAAGGACAATAAAAAACTTTATAGAATCCAGACTATATATACATATATATACACACATATACACACACACACTCATATACATATATCATGAGTATATGTATATGATATGAGTATATGTATATGAGTGGGTGTCCTTCTTGCTTACTTTATACATATACATACACGCATATACATATACTCATAGTATATGATCAAATTCATGATCAAAACTTTTAAGCTGGGAATGGAAGGAAACTATCCAAATCTGATAAAATGTATCTACATAAAAACCTGTATAAAATATTACACTCAATGTTCAAAAAGACAAAGTATAAGATTATAGAGAACATATTAACAGAATGTATCTGGTTATAGACTATCCAATTTGTCTTGGGTGTACAACATGAAATACACATCAATACTCATGATATATGTATATGAGTGTGTGTGTGTGTGTGTGTGTGTGTGTATGATAACTTGGTTTACAATAAGGGATAGGGGTATTGTAGGAATTGCAATTCAGTGGAGAAAATAATGGATTCCGAAGTAATTCATGCTTGGAAAACTTATAGTTGCATTAAGAAATTAATTCCTACTATAGCTTGTATAAAAAATCAGTTGCAGATGAAAAATAGAACTATACAATCTTTTTTAAAACTTCAAGATATTTATGTGACTCACTTTTTGAATGAAGTAGAAGAATTATTGTAGTACATTTAATTACATGATGGTATATCAATTACTTGTTGTTGCCTAACAAACTACTATAAAATTAGTAACTTAAAATAACAACCACTTATTTTCCCGCATGAGATACAGATACTCTGGAAATTGTAACTAATGTGGACAGGCTTCCTTGATTTGGCTGGGCTCATTCATTCCTCTGTTAACAGATAATGGCTCTGCTAGTGTCTCACTAATTTAGGACGGCCTAGGTTGAGATGACTGGCTCTGCTTCCTGTGGTCTGTCCTCCTCCTATAGATTTACATCAACTTGTACTCATGGGAGAGGAAGGGTTCCCAAGTCTTTTTAGGCCTATTGTTGTAAGTGGCACCATGTTATTTCCTCCACACTCCATTAGCTATAGCAAGCCACAGGAAAAATCAAATTCAAGGAGCAGGAAAATAGAATCTGCCTTATGATATGTGAAGCAGAAGACTAAAAATGTCCCAAAATGAGGAATCAGAGAAGACTGTAGAATAAATTCCATTTTTGCAATCAATCTACCACAAGTCATAGTGTTTCCCCTTCTCTACTATATTTCTTTTAATTGAAAGTAAATAAAAATGACAGTAAAAAGGTTTCTCAGAAGTAAAATATTTTTTATCTTTTCAATATTAGGTAGTAACATAATTTTCTCCAACATTTATATGCATTAATAATATAGTCAAGGAAAAATAAGACAACTTTTTTTTTCAGAAATCTTCACTGTATTACTCTATTTGCTTATTAACATCCTCTTCTTGCTTTTGTAGAATTTAATTAGAACCAAATTATAAGATTATAGAGAACACATTAATAGAATGTATCTGGTTATAAACTATCAAATTTATCTTGGGTGTACAATATGAAATACACATCGATAATAATCTATATTTATAAGGAATATTTTGGTAATAATACGGACTTTTAAAAACATATATAAATGTACAATTCAATAAAATATATTCAAGTTTCCATTTGGAAAATGTACTTCAATAAGCATTTACTTGTTGTGAACAGAAGATATTAAAAGAAAATAAAGTTAACTGTTAGGAAAAATATTCTATGGTATTTCCAGCTCAACGAATTTAAAAATGCAATAGATAAATAAAACTTTTAAAATAGAGTGAAAAATTATGTTTGCAGTAGACATTCTTAAATTATTATATGCTTATTGAATTACATTATATTTTACTGTAAATGATTTGCCTTAAAATTACAAACAGTTTATCTTCCATCTGAAAGAGAACCTTCGCATATTCACATTTTACAATGTTCTTAAATAGCTTAAGTAGAATTAACTTAGGCAGGTAATGCTATTGAGTGGAAAAGGAGATGAGAAAAACAATTTGGGGGATATTGTTCACAGCCAGAGCTACTCAAAGAATAATTTTTTTTTTTAGACGGAGTCTCGTTCTGTCGCCTGGGCTGGAGTGCAGTGGCGCGATCTCCGCTCACTGCAAGCTCCACCTCCCAGGTTCACGCTATTCTCCTGCCTCAGCCTCCTGAGTAGCTGGGACTACAGGTACCCGCCACCACGCCAGGCTAATTTTTTTTTTTTTTTTTTTGTATTTTTAGTAGAGATGGGGTTTCACCGTGTTAGCCAGGATGGTCTCGATCTCCTGACTTCGTGATCCACCCACCTCGGCCTCCCAAAGTGCTGGGATTACAAGCGAGAATAAATGTTCTTAATATTTATTCAAAAAGAGATAAAAACTCAATTCTACTTGATTCCATAAATTTTGTTACAAATTTATACCAACCCCAGTATATACAACCCAGTATCCCCCAATTATCTGTGGTTTAATAATTACTGAAAATCCACATTTAGAAATTCTGGAAAATATTTTTATTACAATGCTTATGTAACTCCATATTCAGAGCAACAAAATCCACTGTTCAGACAGGCAGTATAATGGATTTTGAAAGTAATAATCATTTTAAAAGAAATGATAACTTTCATCTAAGGAAAAATTTAATTTTTTATGAATTCATACGATTTATGAAATTTTTATAAATGTATGTGCTAAGATCAAGATATAGAACTCTTAAAGTTACACTCTAAAAGCAATTGTACATTTAAAGAACATGAAAAGTTTTAATGATACACACAGTTACAGGTAGGAAAGAAGTTTGAAGTTATTTACCAAATGCATCAAGAATGCAAATATTTGAATAAGCTAAAGTCCTTAATAAAATTTGATTACCTTGATAAAACATAGCAATGAGATAAAATGCTAAACAACTTTGAATACTTTATAATTTATAAAGAACTTTTATAAACATTATCATTTTTATTACAACATAGGAAATCAGAATTTGAAAGGTGATTAAAAATAGTGCAGAATTTTTGTAATTATTTTGTATTCATTCACTTTAAATTTTAAAATTAAGGTGAAATTTGTATAAACTACACATCCTGAAGGTTATAATTTCATTTTAATAAACCACTGCATTAATCAATATAAGTAATATTTCCATCATACCAGAATGGCCCATTATGACTACTTCAGTAAGTTCCCTCTTCTTAAGGCAATCTTATTCTGATTTGTAATACTATTATTTTGACTTAAACTTCATAAGAATAGAATAATATTATTTTTAAACATAAACTAAAGTTAATTTATCTATACGTAGTCACATGATCTAGTAATTTTTCTTCTTTAAATTACTAATGTAGTAAGAAAATTTTTCAAATGTTACCAAAAACAACAAACACAGAAAATATTACATTTCAACTTGGTCTTGATAAATTATAAATATATGATAAATTATTATATATTATTATATGATATTTATATATAGTTGCATTTGATTTTCTGATATTTTGCAAAAACATTGTCTATTTTTCAGAGTGATACTGGTCTGTATTTTTCTTGTGATATAATCCTCAAGTTTTGGTACCAGGGTCATTCCATCCTCATAGAACAAGTTAGCATATGTTCTCTCCTTTATTTTCTGAAAGTTTTGTAAGATCTACTATGTCAAGCTTTACTTTTTGATGAAACTCACCCTATAATCCATCTGAATCCAATCCAGAGTTTTCTTTGTAAGACAGTTTTTGTAACAGATTAAATTACTTAAATGAATTTGAATCTAGTCAAATTTTTTATTTCTTCTTATGTCAGTTTTGACAAGATGTGTTTTAAAAGAAATGCATCTGTTTTATTTACACTGATAAATTTGTTGCTACAGTATGAATCTTAATATTTTATTATCTCTAAGATTTTGATGAAATTGCTTACTAAATCACATATGAATAGGCACACACACACACACGCATGCACGTACGCACAGCAACAACTGTGCAGTCTCACTAGGAAACTCAAGCCAGCAGTTTAGAAGTAGCAAAGGCACCTGATACCTAAAAGTCTTTAAGACTTTAAGCTATTCCATAATCTGTTTATTTATTTATTGTAAGACAGGGTCTTGCTCTGTCACCTAGACTTGTGTGCAGTAGCCAGAACAGAGCTCATCGTAACCTCTAACTCTGCTCAAGCAATCCTCCCACCTTAGCCTCTCAAGCAGCTAGGGCTACAAGCATGTGCCACCACATTGGCTAATTGGTTTTTTTTTTAATTTTAATTTTTATTTTTTGTAGAGACAAGGTCTTGCTGTGTTGCACAGGCTGGTCTAAAACTTGTGGCCTCAAGCAATGCTTCCACCTCAGCCTCCCAAGTCCCTGAGTAATTTTTACATTAAAAAATAGAGTCAATAAAATAAATGTACAACACAAACAGGGCAATAAACTTAGAGAGTTTAAAATTAAAACTGATAGTGAAGAATTGTTACTATTTTTAACACAAAGTTCCAATTTAAATATCTAAATTTTTCTTATTAAATCTAGCGTTTTTAGGAAAATCGGAAGTCTCTGTTTCTTACAGTTATGAAAACTAGTATACCCTTTTTAAAATGAAACAAAACACAAAACTACAAGAGTTCCCATAGTATAAGATCATAAGTAAGTTACCACCAATAACATATTAACAAATAAAATAAAACACATGACTTTTTTATGGATTATTCATTTGCAAAGATAACACAATATAACCTGTCTTTGTACAGTTTCCTCCACCTTTTATGAACACTTAACTTCTAATAAAAGGAAAAATATCAAATAAACTTTATTACAATAATAAGCAAAGGAGTGTGCTTTCCTTGCCTTATCAAAAACCAGTTTATAAATGATATTGTAGAATTTTAAAATATTATATTTTATTTTTCACTAAATAACACCACTTAAAAATTTCAACCTTTCACATATTCTTTAATGGGAATAAATTTAACAAACTTTTCGGAATATTAGTTCAGTTAGATCACATTTCTTCTCTAAAAGAAAGGAGGTCACTGGACAAAATATAAAGACTGAAAATTGAAGCACTATCTTATTTTAAACCCACTTCACTTACAAATTTTTATGTGACGAAAGGTGATCAAAATAGATTAGATTCATTTTTCCCAAAATATATTCTAGACAGTAAGGTATTTGACGAAAATGTAAATAGTGTTTGATTGCCAAATACACCAGAAAAATTTACTGGGTGCCATTTTTTTTCTGTGATGGACAAGACAGATGAGTTACTTTTCTAATGAAACTCACAATACACCAGGAAACACAGATATTAAAAAGCTAAGTCACATTATGAATGCCAAAGAAAAATATAGAGAATTATTATAATCAATATTTTGTTTTCTTCCATCTCAGAACTACCCCATCTCTGATCACTTTACAGGGAGACCTCCTGACCTCTCACCTAGCTACTCAGTTCCCTGTTACTCATTCAATTACTAGATTCTTCAGAAAATTTTCTCTGGTTTATTTTCTTTTAAGGATATTCCCAAGTCTTGATTAGAAGTCCCTCTTTAGGCTTTGCTTGTATTTGTATCTTCTTTATCAGAGTAATTCACATATACTATTTTTATTGCCTATTTGTATGTTTGTAATGTCTAATACTTCATATTATAATGTTTTCACCTCAGCTGTATCTATTCCTTACAAAACCCTATGTGATTGGTACAGTTACTCTTTTGATACAGATAAGCACATTGAGATCTAGAGTTGTTATATAACCTCACATGGTCATACACTTTAGCAAATAGTAGGGTCAGGATCCAACCCAATAGTGAATGGAACTTTCACTATTGTAAGTAACAACAAATAAGTCATCCTTAACACAATCGCGATTGGCTACCTAAAAGAGACAGGCTTTTTGCAATAAAACATTCCAGAAGTCACAACTTGGAAACCATTATTCCCAAATATGCTTTTTTCCCAACATACCTATTTTTTTCTTTATTACACTTTCCTTATTATACATTCTTATATACCATGCTTAAGATAATTATTTTTATATTGGTTTAGAGCCATAGGAAACAATAAAATGCTTTGTTAAATCAAAGACTCAGACTTTTCAAAAGTTTCATAATATTCCCAACATACATTTTATAGAACTTACAGATTTCCCTTATGGTTTATTTTAATCAAAAGATAAATTTTAGTACTCCATGAGGACTGATACATACAATATTGCAATTTCAAGAGATGGAAGTTATTCCTATTATGTCTGTTACTTGATGACAGAGTATACACTAATCCTCATGGTTGAAGGAATTTGACTAGAGAAGTCAAATGCTGCAATATATAATATGTTGGTTTCATATTTGTAACAAGGGGTATTTTCCAGGTATATTTCTGAATAAAATATCCAGTTATGCCATGAGATGACTCATTCTTTTTTACTCTTTCCTCCTTCTGTTTTATCCCCATTAAGAGCATGAGTAGCGCCCTCGACACGCCTTTCCAATTGTCAGCAAAATCAAATCTTAAGTTTAAAACAACTGGTTGGATTTATTTAACCATCTGTGGGAAATATAAGCTTTAATTTTAAATGCAATCCATGTCCCATTGGCAGCCTCTATTTTCTTCCAAACCAACTTTGAAGCAGGACTTCATGGCACCCCCTTTAAAATAATGCATCTTATAAAGCAACAGCAGCTAATATAGATTGAACAGAGATTTCAAAGTATGCAGACTTACACTACTTCCTCCATGACATAAAACTTCCTTAATTCTCTGTTGATGTAATTCCACACTAAGCATCTAACTGTCCACAATCATGGCATTCTTCACCTGTCTCTTTGTACATGCAGTCTTGCTTTCTCAGCCTTCCTTACTCTTTGTTTTCTCTGAGTCTTTGCTGTGCCTCCTTTTTTAAAAAGCAAACTAATTTTACTGTCTTTTTTCTCCCAAATGCACTTATTCAGAAACATTGCCTCTTTCATGAAAAAAAAAAAAGTCCCTCTGAATACCTAGGACCAACCTTCATTAGAAAACAAGAGAGAATTTTAAATAACATTAACAACTTTTTATTTTTTTGTAATCAGCTCTTTAGTAATTCAAAGGAGGGGCTATTCTTTTGACAATAAAATCACATGGCTTTTTTTGTACTCTAAGATGACGTCATACAGATTCTAACTTTAGCTACTCTCAAAGATAATACTGGATCCTATATCTTGGAGAAAAATATACTAACTGCAAATCTTATATAATAATACACATAGGGAAACTCAATTACCTCAATGGCAGTGTCCATCAAGACAGACAACTCGACAATAATAAGGATGCAAAAATAAGATGTAAACACTATAGTGGGTTGAATAGTAGCTACCCAAAAGATATGTTCACGCGGTACGTGTCAATGTGGCCTTATATAAGACGTCTTTGAGAGGTAACTGAATTAACGATCTTTAGGTGAGATCATCCTAGATTACTCAGGCCAATCCTAAATCTTTGTATGAGATGGAAGAGAAGACAGAAAGACACGTAGAGTGGGAGGTGATGTGAAGATTGAGACAAAGATGGGAGTGATGTGTCTACAAATCCCAACTATTGCCAGCAGAAATCAGAAGCTAAGAGAAAGGCATGGAACCAGAGCCTCAGGGAATCTCAAAGGAACTAACCCTGTTTCTGGCCTCCAGATCTATGAGAAATTCATTTTCTATTATTTTAAAACAGGTTATTTATGATTATTTATTGTGCCAGCCCTAGAAAACTAATACAGATGCTTTTTGTCTCAAACTAACAATCTTTCATAACATTTAATGGATATTATTGTTACTTGTCTCATTATACTGGGAATATAGTGTAGGGAATTGAGGACTGACTTTAAAGGCAGAACAGTTAAGTTTAAACTTGTGTGTCTACTTTTTATTAACTGTGTGAAAAAGTTATATCTTTAATTTTTCATCAAGCATGGGATAATATTGTATTAAATATGATAGAGTAATCTCATTTTCTTATAATTTTCATATTTATAAATGATGCTATTACACATTTAAAGGAAATGAACTAGTATTATAAAGTTTATTACAGGAAGAAGAAATTCTTTGTTCTATCACTCTTGCTTTCCACATCTTTGCTTCCTTGATTTTTAAACCTGTTTGATGTGATAACACTACAAACATAAGTAAATATGACGATATTGTCAAATTTGTATTTATAAGTTTTAGACACATATTTGTTTTCTATTATAATAGTTCAGGAATTAACACCATTATTCTTCTCAACTCCTTATTCCCCATTCCTCAATGTAATTTTGGCACAACTGTGAGTGAATCAATACTATGGGTATTCACATTATTTTGACTACATAAATAGTGAAAATTGTTAAGCCAGGTAATTTACATTGGTTATATTTCCTTTCTCTTACAATTTTTTTTATTTTTTGTATCTCTAATTTTCTATGTGTACATCATCATTTTCCTCTAATCTTCAACAGCTTTATGATATTTCTACTATGAATTTTATTTTTAAATTTATAGAGTTTCAAATGCTGGGCATTTGATTTTTTTTTCTTGGGTAAATGCTATCTATATTTCTTCTTTCTTTTTCCAACCTTATCCCACTAGGAAGCTCATAAAGCAGTGTATGAAAGCTATAGACTGAAAACTTGAATGTTGATAAATGACCTTATTTTGCCCTTACCATTAATTTAAGTTTATAATGTGTATAAAATTTTAGTTTAAAAAGTCATTATTTTTTCATAATTTTGAAAGCATTACTATATCTTCTATATCTGGTGTCACTACTGAGTTTTGTTATCATGTTTCCTGTTTGTTTTTGGAGTCTTATTACCTTAAACTTTCTTCAACATCTTTCTATTTTTGGTCTCACATGAAAAATGAAGACTGAAGCACAGAGGAGACTGTCAAAAGTTCTGAGGATATGAGTAGGAATTATTAACACATGACCTACGTTAATAGAGAAATAGGAAAATGGTCTTTCTTTGGAATACCCCCAAACGTCAGTACTTCAATATTCTTCCTTTTGGGATTGAGCAATTTCTGTAACAATGTAGACCACTATTCACCTATCTTTGAAGTATACCTCTGTGGCAGTGGGAAGATGTTTCTGCAACCCCAATTTGTAGTACTAAAACACATCCCAAGATCTACAGTTCCCAATAGCCTAAGGATTCCAATTAAATTTCTTCCGAAAATAAATCTCTGGTCTTCTGTAGGGATGAGAGGGAAAGTAGGTCCTTTCAAGCAGTCCCCTTCAGTACCTTCATTTCCATGTCCTTTGCCTCTTTTTCTGTTACTCTGTAGGGTGAGTAAGGTCTTCTTATCATTTTCTGCTTCTGTTGGTACATTAGATTTATTTTCTTTTGTCCTTAGTTACCAATTTTTATTGGTTTATTTTAATTTTCCAAAAACTTATTGATACCTCTGATCAACTATTTTTTTATTTTCTTTGTCCCTAATGAATGAATGAACATGTTGCCTCATAAGAAAAAATTACACAAACTTAGCAGCTTAAAACAGCACAAATTTACTACCTCACACTTTCTGTGGAGCAGGAATCTGAGCATGGGTTAGCTGGGTGCTCTGCACAGGGTCTCACCAGACTAAAATCAAGATATTGACTAGGCTGCAATGTAACCTGAGGCTTGGGATCCTCTTTCAAGATCATTGGTTGTTAATGAAGTTCAGTGATTTTTAGATATAAGACTGGAGACCTAGTTTTCTCATTGGCATCAACCAGGAAATGCACACAGTTCCTAGAAGCCAAGTTAAGATCCTTGCAGTATAAATCCTCTATAGGCAGCTCACAACATGGACTATGCTTCTTCAAGGCCAGCAGGAAAATCTCTCTTGCTTCAAATCTTTCTGATCTCTTTTAAGGACTCAGCTGATTAGGTCAGCCTCATCTGAGATAATTTCCTTTTTAATGAATTTAAGTAATCATGGATCTTAAAATCATCTTCAAAATCTCTCCTACCATGTAACAAAATAATTGCAGGAGTGATATGCTATCGTATTCACAAATCCTGCTCACATTTAAGGGAAAGGATTTAGCAGAGTATGTATACCAGTAAGTGGGAATCTCTGAAACCATCTGAGACTCCTGCCTCTCACTATATATATGTCAACTACTGTAAATATGTGAGGAATATTTTCAGAACCCGCAATCCATCAGAAGTTAACTTTTTGATTGTAAGTTGACAATTTATAATTGTATACATTTATAAAGTACAAGGTGATGTTACAATTTATGAATACAATGTGGAATAATTAAATAGAGCTAATTCACATATTTATCACCTCAAAAATTTACTTTTTGTGGTGAGAACATTTGAAATTTACTTTCTTAGCAATTTTGAAACGTGCAATGAACTATTATTAACTATATTCACCATGTTGTACAATAAGTCTTAAATAAAGAATACATTTATTTAATCTTACTGAGATTCTGTGCTTTGATCATCATCTCCCCACTCCCCCCGCCCAGTTCCCTTACACTAGTAACCATCATTCTAGTCTCTGCTTTAGTGAGTTTGTTTTAGATTCCTCATAAGAGTGAGAACATGCGGAATTTGTCTTTCTGTGCCTGATTTCGCTTTGCATAATGTTCTCCAATTCCATCCATGTTGTTGCAAATGATGAAATTCCCTTCTTTTCTAAAGTTGAATAGTACTCCATTACACAATATTACTACATTTTCTTCATCCATTCATCTTTTGGCAGACATTTTCAGTGATCCGATATTTTGGCTATTGTGAATAATGCTGCAATGCATATGGGTGTGCAAACATCTGATTTCAGATCAGCTTGACAAATTAATTTCAAAAATTTGGGGTAAATATCCAAAAGATTGATTCCTGGCTCATACCATAGTATTTTTAGTTTTGTGAGAAACCTATACAGTTTTCCATATGTCTATGGCAGTTTATATTTCCACCAAAAGTGTTTTCTCTGCATCCTTGCCAGTACTTGTTATCTTTTGTCTTTTTTGGTAATAGTCATTCTAACAGGTGTGAGATGATACAAGATTGTGGCTTTGATTTGCATTTCCCCAAAAATTAGTGATGTTGAGCATTTAAAAATATACCATTTTTTATGGATGAATAGTATTCCATTGTGCATACATTTAACATTTTCTTTATTCATTCATCTGTTAATGAACAATTCAGTTGCTTCCAGAACTTCGCTATTGTGAATAGTGCTGCAATGAACATGGGTGTGCAGACATCTCTCCAGCAAACTGATTTCAGTTTTTTTGGGTAAATACCCAGAAGTGAGATTGTTAAGTCATATGATTATTCAATGTTTAGTTTTTTGATGAATCTCCGTATGGTTTTTCATAATGATTGTACTAATTTACATTTCTACCAACTGTGTACAAGGGTTCCCATTTCTCTACATTCTCACCAACACTGGTTATCATTCATCTTGTTAATAATAGCCATTCTGACAGGTGTGAGATGATATTTCACTGTGGTTTTAAAATTGTTTGTCTTTTCTTAATGACTAGTTGGTGTTGAACATTTTTTATACAGGTCTTGTCCATTTGTACATTTTTTGAGGACTGTCCATTCAAGTTCCTTGACTATTTTTAAATTTTCTTTTTTGTTTTCTTGCTCTTGAATTGTCTGAGTGCCTTCTATATTTTGGATATTAACCCCTTATAAGATGAATAACTTGAAAAATATTTTCTTCCAATCGATAAGTTCTCTCTTCATGCTGTTGTTTCTTTTGCTGTGCATAAGCTTTTTAGTTTGCTATAATCCCATTTGTCTATTTTTGCTTCCGTTACCCATGCTTTTGGGTCAAACACAAAAAAAATATTGCTCAGATCAATATCGTGTCATTTTATCTTTGTGTATTCTTATAGTAGTTTTATGTTTCTGGTCTTATCTTTAAGTCTTTGGTCCATTTTGAGCTTATGCTTATATAAGGAGTGAGATAAAGGTTTATTTTCTTTCTTCTGCATGTGGATATGCAACATACACAACACCATTTATTAAAAAGACTATCCTTTTTCCATTATGTATTTTGGCACCATTATTAAAATGCAATTGACTATATATGCATGGGTTCATTTTTGGACTCTCTTTTCTATTCCATTGGCTAGAATGTCAAATTTTTTGCCAGTATCATGTGGTTTTAATTACTCTAGATTTGTGACATTGTTTAAAATCACATAGTGTGATACTTTCAGCTTTTTTCCTTTTGTTTGTGTTTGCCTTGGCTGTTTGAGATTTACTGTGGCTCTTTCAAGTATGTCCAATACTATGTTGAACAGAAGTAGCAATAGTATAGGCATCCTTGTCTTGTTTTGGGTTTCAGAGGAAATGCTTCCAATTTTTCATCATTGAGTATATTAGCTGTGGGCTTCTCATATATGGTCTTTATTGTGTTGAGGTACATTCCTTCTATATCTAATTTGGTCACAGTTTTTATCATGAAAAGATAACGAATTTTGCCAATTGTTTTTTTCTCCATCTAATGAGGTGATCATATGCTTTTTCTTCATTGTGTTAAATTGATGTATCACATTTATTGATTTGCATATGTTGAACTTTCCCTGCATCCCAGAGATAAATCCCACTTATCATGATGAATTATTTTTTTCATGTGTTGTTTAATTAGGTTTGCTAGTATTGTGCTGGGAATTTTTCCATTTACATTCATCAAGGCTATTGGCCTGTAGCTTTCTTTTTTTGTGATATACTTGTCTGGGTGTGGTATCAGGGCAATGCTGGCATGGTAAAATGAATCAGTAAATAATCCCTCCTTTTCAATTTTTGGAAAAATTTGAGAAGGATTAGTATTAGTTTTTCCTGAAATGTTCAGTAGAATTCAGCAGTGAAACCACCAGATACTGGGCTTTTGTTTGATGGGAAACTTTTAATAATTCAAATCTTCTTATTCATTATTGGTCTGTTCAACTTTTCTATTTCTTCATGATTTAATCTTGGTAGGTTTTAGGTTCTAGGAATGTATTCATTTCCCTTAGGTTATCTAATTTGTGAGGTATAATTGTCCAAGTAGTATTTTGTGATCTTTTGTATTTCCATGATATTAGTTGTAATGTCCTATCTTTCACTTCTGATCTTATTTGTGTCTTCTGTATTCTTAATCTCGTTAAAAGTTTGTTGATTTTGTTTATTTATTAAAAACACTAACTCTTACTTTTGTTGATCTTTGGTATGATTTTTCTAGTCTCGATTTCATTTTTTTCTGCTCTGATCTTTATTATTCACTTCTGCCTGGTAACTTTGGGCTTAGTTTTTTCTTTTCTATTTCCTTCAGAACTAATATTAAGTAATTTATTTGTGAATCATTTTTAATGTAGGCATTTATTGCTATAAAGTTTTCTCTTTGCTGCACTTCATAAGTTTTGGAACATATTGGGTTTTTCTCTATTTTTTAATTTTAAATAGTGGGCACATAGTAGGTGTATGTATTTATGAGGTACAGGAGATGTTTTGATATAGGCATGTAATGTGAAATAAGCACATCATAGAAAATAGGATATCCATACCTTCAAGCATTTATCTTTTGAGCTACAAACAATCCAATTACACTCTTTATTTTACAAATACAATTAAGTTATTATTGACTATAGTCACCCTGTTGTGCTGGCAAAGAATAGGTCTTATTCATTTTTTTAACTCTGCTTTTTTGTCCACTGACTATCTCCACCAAGTTTGGAAACATGTTTTTTTATATTTGTTTGTCTGAAGATGTTTCTAAATTTCCCTTCTAATTTCTTCATTGACCCACTGGTTTTTCGCGGACATGTGGTCCAACTTTCAAGTATTTGTGATTTTTCAGTAATTTTTACTGTATTTTATTTCTAGCTTTATACCATTATTATTGCAAAACATGTTTATCCTGGAAAATGTTTTGTGTGTGTACACTTAAGAAGAATATATACTGTGTTGTTGTTAAATGGAATATTGTGTACATGTTTGTTAGGTCTATTTTTAATATTATGGTTTACATCTAATATTTACTCCTTGATTTACTCTGTGGATAATATGTCCATTGTTGAGAGAGTAATATTGAAGTCCCCTACTATTGTATTGCAATCTATGTCTCTCTTCAAATCCTTTAAAATTTGTTTTATATATTTAGATGCTCCAATGTTGTAGGAAGATATATTTACAATTGTAATATTTATTTGATAAATTTGTTTGTTATCATTATGTAATAAGCTTCTAAGTTTCTTTTTACAGTATGTCTCTGTTTTACTTATACCACTGAATTTTGTGATTTCTTATGCTATATGTTATTAATTAGGAACCTTCTGTTTTAGCTTAAATAACTCCATTTAGCAATTCTTGTAAAACAGCTCTGGCGGTGAAAAGCTCCCTTACCTTCTGTTTGTCTGGAAGTTTTTCTTTATCTCTTATTTCTGAAAAACATCTTTGCTAGATAGAATATTCTTGGTTAGTAATTTGTTTTTGCTTCAGCCCTTTAACAATATCATCCCACTCTCTCCTGGCCAGTAGGGTTTCTGCTGAGAGATCTGCCAATAGTCATGTTGGCACTAACTTATATGTAATGTGCATTTATCTCTTGTTGCTTTCAGATTTTTTTTGTCTTTGATATTGGTACTTTGATTACTATGTGCTTTTGTAAACTTCTCTTTGGGTTAAATTTAGAGAGCTCTGCACTTCCTATACCTGTATCTTGGTGTTTATCAACAAATTTAAAAAGTTTTCAATCATTATTTATTTAAATATACTTTTTAGTCCTTTTTTTTTTTGCTTCCTTCTCTATACGTCTTATTATGTGAAGGTTTGGACTCTTCATGGTGTCTCATAATTTCTGTAGGCTTTCTTGATTCTTTGTAATCATTTTGTCTTTTTACTCTTCTGACTGGTTACCTTTAAATATTCTTTCAGCTCACTGATTCTTTCTTCTGCTTGATTCATCTGTCATTGAAGATTTCTATTAAATTTTTCAGTTCTGTCATTGTATTTTTTATCTGTAGGATTTATATTTACTTCTCCTTTATTGCTTTTATTTTCTTGATGAATTTTTCACTTTGTGCATTGTTTGACAATTTCACTGAATTTATTTATATATTCTTGTAGTTTACTGAATATTTTAAAGAGAATTATTCTGAATTATTTGTTAGTCAGCTCATAGATCACCATTATTAAAATCTATAGGTGGAATATTTTCAGTTTCTTTTGGAGGTGTCACTATTTTCTAATTTTTCATAATCTTTGTGTCCTTGTATTGTGCATTTGAGGAGACAGCTCCCTGTTCTGGACTACACAGGTTTTCTTTGGCAAAAGTAGACTTTCAGTCTTTGTTTAGGCTGTGATTCTGGAGGGGCCAGCTAGTGATGACTCTGGGCAAGCAGAGCTTATTGTAGGTCTAGTTAGCTGGGCCACTGCCTTTGCGGGGATGTCAGGTGGGGCTGCTGGCTGGGCTCCTCTGTCTGGTGGACACTGAAGTTCTTCCATAACTTAGCTATTGTGATAGAAATGGAAATAGAAATGCAGAGATCTCTTTGACATACTGAATCTATTTCCTTTTGAAATATACCGAGAAATTGTTTGAAAGCTTGTCCCCTCCAAAATGCATGTTGCAAATTAAATTGTCATTGTAACCGCATTAAGAAGTAAAAGTTTTGAGAGGTGATTAACCCATGAGAGCTCTTCCATCATGAGTGGGCTTAATATCTTTTAGAAAGGGGATTTTAGGAGTGGGTTCTCTGTCTCTCTCTCTCCCCCACCTTTCTCCTTATCTCATTCCCTCTTAGCTTTTCTGCTCTTCTGCCATGTGAAGAAGAGTGTTTCTCCTCTCCAGACGATGCAGTATCCAAGGCACCAGCTTGGAAGCAGAGACCAGGCTCTTATCAGACACCAGACCTACTGACACCTTGAAATTGGACTTGCCAGGCCCCAAAACTGTGAGCCAATAAGTTTCTGTTCATTATAAATTAGTCTGTGGTATACTGTTCTTGCAGCACAAAAGGATTAAGTATATGGTAATTCTATTTTCAGTTTTCTGATGAAACTCCATACTGTTTTTCATAATGGCTATATTAGCTTAGATTCCTAACAACAGTGTACAAGAATTCCCCTTTCTCTACATTCTCACCAAAACTGTTGTCTTTTATTTTTTGAGACGAAGTCTCGAAGTCTCGCTCTGTCACCCAGGCTGGAGTGCAGTGGCGCAGTCTCGGCTCACTGCAAGCTCCGCCTCCCGGGTTCACGCCATTCTCCTGCCTCAGCCTCTCTGAGTAGCTGGGACTATAGGCGCCCGCCACCACGCCCGGCTAATTTTTTTTTTTTATTTTTAGTAGAGACGGGGTTTCACCGTGGTCTCGATCTCCTGACCTCGTGATCCGCCCGCCTCAGCCTCCCAAAGTGCTGGGATTACAAGCGTGAGCCACCGCGCCCAGCCCACTGTTGTCTTTTGTCTTTCTGAAAATAGCCATTCTAACAGATGTGAGGTAATATTTCATTATGGTTTAAATATACATTTCCTTGATGAATAGCAACGTAAAGCACTTTGTCATTTACCTATTTGCCATTTGTGTTTTTTCTTTTGAGAAATGTCTATTTAGGTCTATCCCTATCCGACTCATGACAATCAAAAATATCTTCAGTTATTGACAATGTCTCTAGAGGGACAAAATTATCCCTGTATGAGAAATAGTGACTTAGGAAAATGAAAATGTTTAAAACTAGGAATATCACAGTGGAACTAGGAAAACACAGTGAAAGAGTTTAACAAGATAATTACAAAATATTTCGGGATGATTAAAATCCAATTTTTAATCAATCTGTCTCAAACAATTTGGGCTGCTATAACAAATTACAATAAACTAGGTGTCTTAAACAATATAAATTTTTTCTCACAGTTCTGGAGCCTGGGAAGTACAAGATCAAGGTCCAACATCTGATGAAAGCACCCTTCTTGGTTAGCAAATGGCTGTATTATGTCCTTATGTGGTGCAGAACAGAGAAAGTGACAGCAAGCTCTCATGTCTCTTATAAGGGCATAAGCCCATTCATAATGGCTCCACCCTCATGACTTAATTACCTCCCAAAGGCCCCACTTCCTAATACTATTATATTAGGTGTCAGAATTTCAAAATATAAATTTTGAGATGACGCAAACATTCATCCCATAACATATTCATAATAAAATCTTAATTGATATAAGTTTAAGGCAAACTATCTATTTGCCAGGGGTATGTAATGATATATGAATAATATATACTTCAAAGCACACTGAGAGCCATAATGTATACATTAGGGAAGCAAACTAGCTGAGATTAATTGTGAACAGATTCACTTGCTGAATGACTGTGGGGAAAGTTTTGCAAATTTGGTTACCAGATAAGCAACTGCAACTGGTGAAAATTATTTAAAAAAAACATACACAACCATTTAGTGTACCTGGAAATTGTCCTAAGGGCCTACAAGATATAAAGTAACATTGATTCAGGAAATTCTACTAAATTTCAGTGAGATCATTAAGCATCTCTGGCAACTGAGCCGCAACCCTCTCCTTTCTTGTGTACCCCAACCAGCTCAGCATGATGGTTGGTCCATTTTGGATATTGCCCCCCCCCCCCAAAAAAAAGGCTCCCTATGCCCCAGTTCCCAGTCAAGAACTATAATATCTATAATAGCTTCCTGATATGGGCAGGCTTCACATTGTTGATGAAATAGATTTCCACAAAATTATTCAGCAAAATCAATAAATAGATAAATTAAAACCAAGTCCCTGAAAGCTATGAGATATGTTGCTACAATATATTATTTAAAATGCCTGGTTTTCGATATGAAATTACTAAATATAAGGGAAAGTGGAAAGTGTGACCCTTACGGGTGGAGTAGGGAGCAAACGGCAAAAGTTGCATGCAAGAAGACTTAGATACCAGGTTAAACAAAGTACTTCAAAACAGCTATTATAAATATTTTCAAAGAACTAAAGAATCCATGCTAAAGAATCAAAGGAATGTTTTATGATAATCAAGCATCAAATAGATAATATAAATAGATATAAAGTTATAAAACAATCCAATAAAAACTTGAGTTGAAAGTAAAATAACTCAGTGAAAAATGTACCAGAACAACCTAAGAGTAGATTTAAGGTGGCAGAAGAAAAACATCAGCAAATGTGAAAATAGATCAATAGGGGTTGTGCAACCCAAAGAAGAGTGGAAAAAAGAGTAAAGAAAAATGAACAGATACTCAAAGAACTGTGGGACACATTAAGCAAAACAAAATACACATAATGGGAATAATAGAATGAGAGGGGAGAAAATAGCAAAGACTTTTTTTTTAATAATACCTGAAAACTCTACAAGTTTGATGAAAAACATTACACATCCAAAGAGTTCAACAAGCTCAGAGAATTATAAACAAAAACATACTCATACACCAACACATCATAATAAAAATGTTGAAAGACAAATTCCTAGAAAGAAACTAAAACCCAAAACTCATTCAAAAAATAAAATCTCAATAAACAAGTAATAATTAAAAAATGAATTACTAATTTAAAAAAATCTTTCCACAAACTAATCCTTAGATATAGAAAGATTTACTGGTATATACTACCAAACATTTAAAGTATAAATTAATACAATTTTTTGTACAAAGTCTTCCAAAAATAGAAGAAAAGGAAACAACTGTGTAACTAGTTCTGTGAGAACAGTATTACCCTGATCCAAAACCAGGGAAAAAGAAAATACAACTTACAAGTTACAAGAAAATATAACTACTGATCAATGACTCTTATGAATGTATATGCACAAATTATCAACAAAATACTAACACACCAGATTGAACAACATACAAAAAAAATACTGTCCCATGACCAAGTGGGATATATTTTAGAAATAAAAGGTTGGGTTAGCAATCAGAACAAATGCATGGAATACCTTGTATCTATAGATAAAGGAGAAAAGTCTCATAACCCTTTAAATAAACATAGAAAAACATTTAACAAAATCTGACATTCTTTCATGATACAAACAAATTAAAAAATAAACAGAACCTTTCTCAATTTGATAAAGGGCATTTATAAGGAACCTACAGCTAATGTCATATCTAATTAACACTGAGTGCTTTCACTTTAAGATGAGGAACAAGAAACCCCAATCTTGCCACTTTTACTCATCATTGTATAAGAGATTCTAGCCAGGCCAATTAGGCAAGGAAATAAAATTGAATAATATGAATTAGAAATGTAGAATTAGAATTATATCTATTTACGGATCATACGAGGTTATGTATGGAGTTTCTTAGGAATCCAGAAAAATAAACTACTAGAACTAATAAGTAAATTCACCAATGTTGCAGTGTATAAGATCAATACACAACATTGTATTTCTCTACACTAATGATGAACAATTAAATGACATTTAGAAAACAATTCTATTTATCTTAACTAAATTATTTCTATAATGAAATTTAGAAAACTCTTCAATTTAACTCAATATAGAAGGTACAAAACTTGTACTGTGAAATAAGATATTTTTGAAGGAAATTTAAAAAGATGATAAAATTTTAAAATTGCCGTATTCATAAATAGGAAAATTCAAAATTTTGGAAGTTTATACAAAGCTCTAGTAATCAAGAGAGTGTGGTAGTGGCATAAAGACAGATATATGGATTGAGAAAATATAATTGAGCATCAGGAAAAATATCTATACATTGATGGTCAACTGATTTTTGACAAGGGTGCTAAGACCATACAATGGGGGAAAGAGGATTCTCTTCAACAAGTAGTACCCAAAGCAGTGGACACTCACATGCAAAAGAAAGAAGTTGAGTCTTCAACCTCACACTATAAATAAAAGCTAACTCAAAAGAGATAGCATACATAAATGTAAAAGCTAAAAGTATGAAATGCTTAGAAGAAAAATATAGGAATAAATCCTTGTGATCATGATTAGCCTACATAAATATAACACCAAAAGCACAAATAGCAAAAGAAAAAAAATAAACAAATTAGATGTATCTAAATTGATAACTTTTATGTCATATTTACTTACCTATTTTTTTAATTTTCTTTTAGAATCAGTGGGCACATGTACAGGCTTGTTACATAGGTATATTGCACGATGCTGAGGTTTGAAGTATGAATGAATCTGTCACCCAGGTGGTTAGCATAATATCCAATAGGTGGTATGTTTTGCCACTTATCCTCTTCCCTTTCTCCCACCTCTTGTATTCCCCAGTGCCTATTGCTCCCATTTTTATGCCATATGTACTCACTTGTAAGTGAAAACATGCAGTATTTGTTTTTCTGTTTCTATGTTAGTTCACTTAGGATAATGGTTACCAGCTGCAAAAGACATGGTTTCATTCTTCTTTAAGGTTGCATAGTACTCCATGGTGTACATATACCACATTTTCTTTATCTGATCCACCACTGATGAGCACCTGGGTTCATTCCATGTCTTTGCTATTGTAAATAGTGCAGCAATGAGCATATGAGTACATGTCTCTTTTTGGTAGAACAAATTATTTTCCTTTGGGTATATACCCAATAATGGGATTGCATAGTCAAATGGTAGGTTCAACTCACAGTTCTTTGAGAAATCTCCAAAATGCTTTGCTGTTGGGAATAGGCCTCCAAATCTGGCCATAAACTGGCCCCAACACTGGCCATAAACAAAATCTCTGCAGCACTGTGACATGTTTGTGATGGCCATGAAGCCCACGCTGGAAGGTGGTGGGTTTACCAGAATGAGGACAAGGAATACCTGGCCCACCCAGTGCAGAAAACTGCTTAAAGGTGTTCTTAAACCACACACAATAGAATGAGTGATCTGTGCCTTAAGGACATGCTCCTGCTGCAGATAACTAGACAGACCCATCCCTTTACTTGGCCCATCCCTTTGTTTCTTGTAAGGAATGCTTTTAATCTATAATCTATAGAAACAATGCTTATCACTGGCTTGCTGTCAATGAATATGTGGATAAAACTCTGTTCATGGCTCTCAGCTCTGAAGGCTGTCAGCCCCCGATTTCCCACTCCACACTCTATATTTCTGTGTGTGTGTCTTTAATTCCTCTAGCGCCACTGGGTTAGGGTCTCCATGAACAAGCTGGTCTCAGCAAGTGGCGTCCGTAAGTGGGGGCTTGAACCCAGTTTGAAGGGTCACTGGAGCGACGATTGGAGAACATGGAACTAAGCTGGAGGACACCTGAGTACTCTTAAGCAATCCCTGTGGTGAGTAAGAAGGGGAGCTCAGAAGCATCAGGGTAACAATGGGACAAGTGTGGGCTCTGGTTTGTTCCACCTTGGAAACTTTTCACACTGATGAGGAGGAGGAAGGAGAGTATAACAAAGTAACAGAAGACGTGACAGAGCAGGTTTGTTTGCCAGCTAAAGCTAAAGCGGCAAAAGAGGAAGAGATTCATCTCTACCCTTCTGCACCCCCTCATTATTTTGAAGAAAAGGAGTGGACTGACCCTCCAGATCTTTCTTTTCTGGAGGACACTAGGCAAAAAGTGGTTGCCCCAGTGACTGTTCGAGCAGTGCCTCGAGCGAATTCTCTCAGTTCTATTCAGGCAGGAATTCAGCAAGCTAGATAAGAGGGTGATTTAGAGGCTTGGCAGTTCCCTGTTAGAAGACACCCCCCAGATCAACAGGGAAATATAGCCACATTTGAGTCTTTTCCCTTTAAATTACTTAAAGAATTTTAAAAAGCTATTAATGAATATGGACCAGGTTCTCCTTTTGTAATGGGACTGTTAAAGAATGTTGCTGTTTCCAGTCAGATTATTCCTACTGACTGGGATGCTCTTACTTGAGCTTGTTTAACTCCTGCTCAGTTCTTACAATTTAAAACTTGGTGGCAGATGAAGCTTCCATTCAGCCTTCTCACAATGCCCAGACCCAACCTCAAATTAATATAACTGCAAACCAACTTTTGGGGATTGGTGGCTGGGCTGGATTAGATGCACAAGTGGTCATGCAGGATGATGCCATAGAGCAGCTTAGAGGAGTGTACATTCAAGCTTGGGAAAAAATCACTTCAGGTGGAGAACAATACCCTTCCTTTAGTGCTGTGAAACAGGGACCAAAAGAAGCATATATGGATTGTATAGCTCAGTTACAGGAGTCTCTTAAAAAGGTGATGGCAGATTCGGCTGCTCAGGATATAGTGTTGCAGTTATTAGTTTTCAACAATGCTAATCCCGATTGCCAAGCTGCTCTGGGACCTATTAGAGGGAAAGCACAGTTAGTTGATTATATTAAGGTCTGTGATGGTATCGGAGGTAATCTGCATAAAGCTACTTTGTTGGCACAGGCAATGGCAGGACTGAGTGGATAAAGGAAATACTCCATTTCCTGGAGCTTATTTTAACTGTGGGAAGCATGGTCATACTAAAAAAGAATGTAGAAAAAATCAGCAAGTCAGGCAGCCAGATAGGGAAAAAAAGAAAACTTATGAGCCTGAAGTATGTCCAAAATGTAAAAAAGGAAAATATTCGGCTAATCAATGTCACTCTAAGTTTGATAAAGTTGGGACCCTGATTTCAGGAAAAACCATGAAGGGCCCATCTTGGGCTCCGTTAGAAACCAGGGCATTTCCAGCTCAGGCCATTCCCTCACCCCTGTACAATATCTGTCCCCTGCCACAGCTGGTAGTGCCGCAGTAGATTTATGCTGCACAAAAGCTGTGAGCCTTCTGCCTGGGGAACCCGCGCAAAAGGTCCCAATAGGAGTCTGTGGGCCCTTGCCAGCAGGGATGATAGGATTACTTCTAGGAAGGTCTACTTTAAATTTAAAAGGGGTATAAGTACAAACAGGAAACATTGATTCAGATTACAATGGGGAAATTCAAATTGTTTTATCTACTTCTGTTCCCTGGAAAGCAGAGCCAGGAGAGCACATAGCACAGCTCCTGATTGTGCCGTATGTGGAAATGGGAAAAAGTGAAATTAAACCAACAGGAGGATTTGGAAGCACAAATAAAGCAAAGCAGCTTATTGGGTGAATCAATTACTGATAAATATCCTACCTCTGAAGTAACTATTCAGGGAAAGAAATTTAAAGGTTTGGTAGATACAGGGGTGGACATTTCAAGTATTTCTCTACAGCACTGGCCATCTGAGTGGCCAGTTCAACCCACTCAATTTAATGTAGTTGGAGTTGGCAAACCCCCTGAAGTATATCAAAGTAGTTATATTTTGCATTGTGAAGGGCCTGATGGACAACCTGGGAATAGTCAACCAATTATAACTTCTGTACCTATAAATTTACAGGGATGAGATTTATTACAACAATGGGGACCACAAGTTCTAATTCCAGAACAATTATGTAGTCCACAGAGTCAACATGTGATGCATGAAATGGGGTATGTCCCTGGTCTGGGACTAGGAAAAAATTTACAAGATTTGAAAGAACCGCTTCAAGCAGAAAGACAAAGTTCCTGCCAAAGATTAGGAAATAATTTTTGATGGTGGCCATCGTTGAGCCTCCAGAACCTATACCTTTAAAACGGTTAACAGATAAGCCAATTTGGATAGAACAATGGCTGCTAGGTAAAGAGAAACTGGAGGCTTTAGAGAAATTAGTTACTGAACAATTAGAAAATAGGCACATAGCTCCAACATTTTCCCTTGGAATTCTCCAGTTTTACTAACTAAGAAAAATCAAGTAAATGGAGAATGTTAACTGACTTAAGAGCCATTAATTCAGTTATACAACCTATGGGAGCATTACAGCAAGGATTGCCTTCTCCTGCTATAATTCCAAAAAATTGGCCTTTAGTGGTCATAGATTTAAAAGACTGTTTCTTTACTATCCCCTTAGCTGACAAGACTGTAAACGGTTTGCATTTATAATTCCTGCAGTGAACAACCTGCAGCCTGCTAAGCATTTTCATTGGAAAGTGTTGCCACAAGGCATGTTAAACATTCCAACAATTTGCCAGACTAATGTAGGGCAAGCAATTGAACCTACTCCTAAAAATTTTCACAGTGTTACATTATTCACTATATGGATGATATAGTTTGTGCTGCCCTCACTTGAGAAATATTACTCCAATGTTATGATCACTTGCAAAATTTAATTTCTTGCTCTGGTTTAATTATAGCTCCTGACAAAATTCAGACTGCTACTCCTTACTCCTACTTGGAGACCTTAGTAAATGACACTACCATTGTGCCACAGAAAGTAGCCATATGTAGGGATCAATTGAAAACGTTAAATGACTTTCAAAAATCACTAGGGGACATTAATTGGATATGACTTGCTCTAGGCATTCCTACCTATGCCATGAGTAATCTATTTTCTATCCTTAGAGGAGATCCTATTCTCAATAGGCCTCAGCAATTAACAAAGGAGGCTGAGGCAGAGTTACAGCTAATCGAAAAGCAACTCCATAAAGCTCAAATAAATAGAATAGATCCAGAGAAGACTCTAGATTTGCTAATTTTTCCAACTTAGGATTCACCTACTGATATTATTATCCAAGAGCAGGACTTAGTAGAATGGTTTTTTTTCCACGTACTAATTCACAGACTCTAACTCCTTATTTGGATCAAATCGCTACTATGATAGGAAATGGGAGAACTCGGATTGTTAAATTGCACAGATATGATCCTGGAAAAATTATTGTCCCTCTGACAAAGGCACAAATACAGCAGGCTTTTATAAATAGTCTTGCTTGGCAAATCCATTTAGCTGACTGTGGGTATTCTTGATAATCATTTTCCTAAAAAGAAATTGTTTCAATTTTTGAATTGGTTACTCTTGTGTTTCTCCAGGACTGAATCAACAGCTGATTTGGTTACCATCAAGACACCTGAAACCTTATCATGAGCCAGATGCTGAGGAAGAGATTCTGGGAGGATCCCAAAGACTACCCCACTTGCAGCCATGTCAAGACTGATGCTGAGGAGGACCCCAACTGTCACGAGCAACACCCGTTGAACACAGCCACCCACCTGGGAACAGATCAAGAAGCTGTCACAGATAGTGGAAGAAAACCTAAGGAAAGCAGGACAACCAGTCACAATGAGTAATTTAATGGTAGCTATGATAGCGGTGATCACCATTCCCATGACTATTCCTTCAACAAGGGCTGACACAGAGAACAATTATACTTATTGGGCATATTTATCAATCTTGGCTGGCAATAATGCCTGGATGTAATCACTCTATGACACAGTTACACAAGCTTTCTGATCTCAGTATTTACCATAATAAATCTGCTCCTATAATTAAGACATACCACCCTCAAAAACCTATTTGTAAACAGGATTGGACCAGGTCAAAAAACATGAACATATTTGTTTGGGAAGATTGCATTGCAGAACAGGTGGAGGTGCTGTACAATGATTCCTATGGAATCATTATTCTTTGGTCCCATAAGGGGATGTTTAGCTTAAATTGCACCGCTCAGTCTGTGTGCCACAGCCACTCTATGTTCAGCTGGTCTGAACAAAATGGTCAGATTGTAGAAATGGTAAGAAGTATGTCAAGAGTTCCTATTATCTGGAACCATGGTGGTATAGTGACACTTCAACCTCAAATGATACAGCCCGTTGTAGGAGCTAAAAATAAGGATTTGTGGAAACTATTAATAACTATTAGTAAGATCAAAATTTGGGAAATAATAAAAAATCGTCTAGAAGGACACTCTACAAACTTGTCTTTGGATATTGCCACATAAAAATAAAAATTTTAAAGCATCCCAGGCACACCTGACCTTAATGCCAGTAACTGGAGTGTTTGAAGGAGCTGCAGACTGATTAGCAGCTAGTAACCCATTAAAATGGATAAAAACAGTTGGAAGCTTTGTGATTTCAATGATGATTGTGCTTTTAATCTGTGTTGTTTGTGTTTGTATATTCTGCAGATGCGGATCTGACTCCTGCAAGGAGTAGCTCACCCTGACAAAGCTGCTTTTGCTTTCATCGCTTTGCAAATCAAAGAAGGGGGACATGTTGGGAATAGGCCCCCAAATCTGGCCATAAACTAGCCACAAGACTGGCCATAAATTTTGTTTAAAATCTCTGCAGCAATGTGACATGTTCGTGATGACACTGTCACTCACGCTGGAAGGTTGTGGGTTTACCTGAATGAGGGCAAGGAACACCTGGCCCACCCAGGGTGGAAAACTTCTTAAAGGCATTCTTAAACCACAAACAATAGCATGAGTGATCTGTGCCTTAAGGACATGCTCCGGCTGCAGATAACTAGCCAGAGCGCATCCCTTTATTTCCCATAAGGAATACTTTCAGTTAATCTATAATCTATAGAAACAATGCTTATCACTGGCTTGCTGTCAATAAATATGTGGGTAACACTCTGTTCATGGCTCTCAGCTCTGAAGTTTGTAATCCCCCTGATTTCCCACTCCACACTCTATATTTCTGTGTGTGTGTTTGTGTGTGTGTGTCTTTAATTCCTCTAGCGCCACTGGGTTAGGGTGTCCAAGACTGAGCTGGTCTCGCCACCTTCTATACTTGCTGATATGGTTTGGCTGTGTCCCCATGCAAAATATCATCTTGAATTGTAATCCCTATAATTCTCATGTGTCAAGGGAGAGATCAAGTGGAGGTATTTGAATCATGGGAGTGGTTTCCCCCATGCCATTCTTGTGATAGTGAGTGAATTCTCACAAGATCTGATAGGTTTTATAAGAGTGGGGTAGTGCCTCCTGCATTTATTCTCCTTCCTACTACCTTGTAACGAAGGTGCCCTGCTTCCCCTTTGCCTTCTGCCATAATTGTAAGTTTCCTGAGGCCTCCCCAGCCATCCAGAACTGTAAGTCTATTAAACCTTTTTCTTGTATAAATTACCCAGTCTCAGGCAGTTCTTTATATTGGTGTGAGAATGAACTAATACAGTAAATTGATACTGGTAGAGTGGGGGTACTTCTATAAAGATACATGAAAATGTGGAAATGACTTTGGAACTGGGTAACAGGCAGAAGTTGGAGCAGTTTAGAAGGCTCAGAAGAAGAAAGATGTGAGAAAGTTTGGAACTTTCTAAAGACTTGTTAAATGGTTTTAGCCAAAATGCTGATAGTAATAAGGCAATGAAGTCCAGGCAGAGATGGTCTCAGATGGAGATAAGGAACTTATTGGGAACTGGAATAAAGGTGATTTTTGCTATGCTTTAGCAAAGAGACTGGTGGCATTTTGCCCTTGCCCTAGATCTGCGGAACTTTGAACTTGAGAGACATGATTTGGGGTATTTGGCTGAAGAAATTTCTAGGCAACAAAGTGTTCAAGATATGACTTGGGTGCTCTTTAAAACATTCAGTTTTCTGCATTCACAAAGAGATGGTTTGGAATTGGAATTTATGTTTAAAAGAGAAGTAGAGCATAAAAGTTTGAAAAACTTGCAGCCTGATGGTGCAATAGAAAAGAAAAACCCATTGTGTTAATCTATCCTCAAGATACTATAAGGACATACCTGAGATTGCATAATTTATTTTTAAAAAGTAGTTCAATTCACTCACAGTTCTTCACAGCTGAGGAGATATCAGGAAACTTACAATCATGGCAAAGGGAAAGCAAACACATCCTTCTTCACATGGCATCAGGAGAGAGAAAAGCAGAGCAAAGAGGGAAAATCCCCTTATAAAACCATGAGATATTTTGAGAGCTCACTTTCATGAGAAGAGCTTGGGAGACAGCCGCCATCATTTAATCAGCTCCCACAAGGTCCCTCCCCCAACATGTGGGGATTACAATTCTGATTACAATTCAAGATGAGATTTTGGGTGGGGACACAGTCAAACCATATCATTCTGCCCATGGCCCCTCCCAAATCTCATGTCCTCACATTTCAAAACACAATCATTCCTTTCCAACAATCCCCCAAAATCTGCCAGATACCCTAAATCATCTCTCTCAAGTTCAAACTTTCACAGATTTTTAGGGCATAGGCAAAAGCCACCAATCTCTTTGCTAAAGCATAGCAAGAGTCACCTTTATTCCAGTTCCCAACATGTTCCTCATCTCCATCTAAGACCACCTCATCCTGGACTTCATTGTCCAAATCACTACCAGCATTTGGTTAAAGCCATTCAAAAAGTCTCTAGGAATTTCCAAACTTTCCCACATCCTCCTGTCTTCTTCTGAGCCCTCCAAACTCTTCCATCTTCTGCCTGTTACCAGTTCCAAAATCGTTTTCACATTTTTGGGGTATCCTTATAGCAGCATTCCACCTGCTGTGGCACCAGTTTACTATATTAGTTCATTCTCACGTGACTGTAAAGACATATGTGACACTGGGTAATTTATAAAGAAAATAGGTTTAATTGACTCACTGTTCTGCATGGCTGGGGAGGCATCAGGAAACTTACAATGATGGCAGAAGGGGAAGTAAACATGTCCTTCTTCACATGGCGAGAGGAGAGAGAAGTGCAGAGTAAAAGGGGGAACAGCCCCTTATAAAACAGATCTTGTGAGAACTCATTCACTATCATGA
This sequence comes from Symphalangus syndactylus, assembly GCF_028878055.3. Taxonomy (NCBI): domain Eukaryota; kingdom Metazoa; phylum Chordata; class Mammalia; order Primates; family Hylobatidae; genus Symphalangus; species Symphalangus syndactylus. Next base: position 46,479,465 of record NC_072432.2, read on the forward strand.
GAACAGTATGGGGGAGCCACCCCCATTATCTAATCACCTCCCACGAGGTCCTTCCCCCCACATGTGGGATTACAATTCTGATTACAGTTCAAGATGAGCGTCTAGGTGAGGACACAGCCAAACCATATTACAAATTTTCTGAGAAGAAATTCAAGCCTGCTTCATAAATTTGCATAAGAAATGAGAAGCGAAATGTTAATCACCCAGACAATGGGGAAAATGTCTCCAGGATATGTCAGAGGTCTTCACAGCAGCCCCTCCTATCATAGGTCCAGAGACCTATGAGAAAAAATTGGTGTTGTGGCCAGACCCAGGGCCTTGCTGCTTTGTGCAGTCTCAGGACTTGGTGCCCTGCATCCCAGCTGTGGCTAAAAGGGGTCAATGTACAGCTCAGGTCATTGCTTCAGAGGGTGCAAGCCCTAAGCCTTGGTGGCTTACAGATGGCGTCAGGCCTGCTGGTGAACAGAAATCAAGAATTGAGGTTGGGAACTTCTGCCTAGATTTCAGAGGATGTATGGAAACACCTGGATGCCTAGGCAGACACTTGCTGCAGGAGTGGATCCCTCATGGAGAACGTCTGCTAGGACAGTACGGAAGGGAGATGGGAGTTGGATCCCCCACACAGTGTCCCCACTGGGGCACTGCCTAGTAGATCTGTGAGAAGAGGGGCATGGTTCTCCAGACTCCAGATGGTAGATCCACCAACAGCTTGCACCTTATGCCTGGAAAATCCACAGACACTCAACGCCAGCCCATGAAATCAGCCGAGGGAGCCTCTACCCTGCAAAGCCACAGAGGCAGAGATGCCCAAGGCCATGTCAGCCCATCTCTTTCATCAGCAGGACCTGGATGTGAAACTTGGAGTCAAAGGAGATCATTTTTCAGTTTTAAGATTTGACTGCACCTCTGGATTTCAGGCTTGTATGGGGCCTGTAGGCCCTTCGTTTTGGGCAATTTCTCCCATTTGGAATGGGTGTGTTTACTCAATGCCTGTATCCCCATTGTATCAGGATGTGACTAACTTGCTTTTAATTTTACTGGCTCATAGACAGAAGGGACTTGCCTTGTCTCAGATGAAAGTTAGGACTTGGAATTTGTGCTAATACTTGAATAAATTAAGATTTTTGAGAACTGTTGGAAAAGTATTGAGGACATGGTATTTCAGCAGGGCCGGGGTGGAATGATATGGTTCGGCTGTTTCCCCACCTAAAATCTTACCTTGAATTGTAATCCCCATAATCTTCACATGTCAAGGGAGAGATCAGGTGGGGGTAATTTAATCATGGGATCAGTGTCTTCCATGCTGTTCTTGTGATTGTGAGTGAGTCTTCCCAAGATGTAATCATTTTATAAGTGTGTGGCAGTGCCTCCTGCATTCATTCTCCCTCCTGCCATCTTGTGAAGAAAGTGCCTTGCTTCGCCTTTGCCTTCTGCCCTGATTGTAAGTTTCCTGAAGCCTCCCCAGCCATGTGGAACTGTGAGTCAATTTAACCTCTTTCTTTTATAAATTACCCAGTCTGGGGCAGTTGTTTATAGCAGTGTGAGAACAGACTAATACAGTGGCCAAAATAATTTACATTCCCACCAACAGTGTGTAAGTGTTCCCTTTCCTCTGTAGCCTCATCAACATCTGTTATTTTTTGACTGTTTAACAAAAGCTATTTGAACTGATGTGTGCAGCTTCATTTTTGCATTCTCTGTTCTGTTATATTGGACTATGTGTCTACTCTTACAGCAGTAACATGCTGTTGTGGTTACTGTAGCCTTGGAATCTGCTTGGCTTCTGGGTAGGCCTCAGGAATCTTACAATCACTGTGGAAGGGGACAAGGGAGCAGGCACTTCACATGCACAGAGCAGGAGCAAGAAAGAATGAGGGGAGGGAGCTACACACTTTTAAATGAGCAGATTTCATGAGAACTTAATAATTATTATGAGGATAGTGCTAAGGATATGGCAATGAACCATTCATGAAACACTACCTTCATAATGCAATCACTCCCATCATGTCTCACCTCCAATACTGGGGGTTACAATTCAACATGAGATTCTGTCAGGGACAAATATTCAAAACTATATCACCCCCTTGCTAGGTGATGTGATTGTACCGAATATTGTCTAGAGTTTTTTGGCTTTGCTTGTATAGCCCTGTGCACATCAGTCAGCTGGTTTTATATTGGGATGTATAATTTGACCCATAGACTAATAGATGGTACTTTTGGGTAACAGCTGGCTGTAGCCAAGGTAGATGGGTACATATTTGATCGCATGTTCAATTGTAATTCCCAGTATTGGAGGTGGGACCTGGTGGGAGTGATTGGATCATGACGGAAGTTTCTCATGAATGATTCAGTACCATCTCCTTGGTACTGCCCTTGTGATATTGAGTGAGTTATTGTGAGATCTGGTCATTTAAAAGTGTGTGGCATCTCACCCATCACTCTCTCTTGCCCTGGGTTTAGCCATGTGATTTGCCTGCTCCCCCTTCATCTTCCGTCATGATTGTAAGTTTCCTGAGGCCTCTGCAGAAGCAAAGCGGATGCCAGCATCGTGCTTCCTTTACAGACTATGGAGCTATGAGCAAATTAAAACTTTTATCTTTATAAATTACCCAATCTCAGATTTTTCCTCTATAGCAATGTAAGAATGAACTAATATGGGGTTGGGATGAGGCAAAAAAGCAACAACAAAAGAAACTTCAATATTATTATAGGGAAAGAAAGCCAGGAAAATAAATAATGGTACTATGTAAAATCTGAATGTTGTGATACCACCAAAGAATCATATCATCTCTCCAGTAATGATCCCTAAAGAAAATGGAAACTCAAAAATAACAGATGGAGAATTCAAAGCATGGATTACAAGGAAGCTCAATGAGATCTAGGGCAAGGTTGAAAATTAACACAAAGAAACCTTTAAAGCAACCCAGGAAATGAAGAAAGAGATCAACATTTTAAAGAGAAATCTATTGGAACTTCTGGAACAGAAAAATTCACTTAAGGAATTTTGAAACACAACTGAAAGCTTTATCAATAAACTAGACAAAGGAGAAGAAATAATTTTAGAGCTTGAAAGACAATCTTTTGAACTAGCCCAGTCACACAGAAAGAAAAAAAAAATGAATAAAGTTTTTGAGAGATATAGGATTATGTGAAGCAACCAAATTATTGGCATTCCTTGGAAAGAATGAGAAAAAGTATCAACCTAGAAAACTTATCTAAGGGATTAATCAAGAAAATTCCTAATATTGCTAGAGGGGTACACATCTAGGTGTAAGAAATCCAGAAAACACCTGTAAGATAGTATACAAAATGAACATCACCAAGGCATACAGTCACCAGAGTGTCTAAGTCAGTGCCAAAGGTAAAATCTTAAAAGCAGCTAGAAAAAAAGAGTCAGATCACATACAGAGGTAACCCTGTCAGGTTAATAGTGGACTGCTAAGAAGCAACATTAAAAGCCAGAAGAGATTGAAGGCCTATTTTCAGCATTCTGAAAAAAAATGAAAGAAAAAGAAATTCCAGCAAAGAATTTCCTATCCCACCCAACTAAGCTTCATAAGCAAAGGAGAAATAAAATCTTTTCCAGACAAGCAATTACTAAGAGAATTCATTACCACTAGACAAAACTCACAAGAGATTCTCAAGGGAGTTCTAAACATTGAAAAACAAAGACATACCTGTACCACATAAACACACCAAATTATACTGTCCATAGATACTATAAAGCAAGTACACAATAAAAACTACAAAGCAACATGCTAGCAACTTCATGATAGTTTCAGCATCTCACATATCAATATTAACCTTGAAATGGTATATGTGACACACTTAAAAGGTAATGAGTGGCAAGTTGGAAAGAATAGCAAGACCCATCTCTCTGCTATCTTCAAGAGCTCGATCACATATAATGACATCCATAGGCTCAAAGTAAAGGCTTGAAAAAAGTTCTATCATGCAAACAGAAAACAAACAAACAAACAAAAGCAGAGCTTACTGTTTGTATAGCAGATGAAACAGACATTAAATGAAAAACATTAAAAAGAGGCAAACAAAGACACTACATATGATAAGGGGTTCAATTCAACAAGAAGACTTAACCATCCCAAATATATATGCACACAACACTGGAGCACCTAGATTCATAAGATTCTTTCTAGAGCTATGAAAATATTTAGAAAGCCAAACAATTATGTAAGTGGACTTCAACACCCTAGTCACAGCATTAAACAGAATGTCGAGGCAGAAAGCTCACAGATTCTGGATTTTAATTTGATACTTGACCAATTAGAACTAATTGGCATTTACAAACTACTCCCTCCAGCAATCACAGAATATATATTCTTCTTATCTGCACACTAAACATGCTATAAGATCAGCCATATGCTCAGCTATGTAGCAAGTCTCAAAATTCAAAAAAAAATCAAAATCATACCAACTATACTCTCAGAACACATTGGAAGAAAAATAGAAATCAATACTAAGAAGATCTATCAAAACCACACAATTGCATAGAAATTAGACAACTCGCTTTTGAATGCCTTTTTGGTAAACAATGAAATTAAGGCAGAATTTTTTTAAAAAATATATGTTTGAAATAAACGAAAACATATCAAGAAAAAACATACCCAAATCTCTTGAATTCAGCGAAAAAATGTTAAGAGGAAAGTTCATATCTCTAAGCAGCTGTATCAATAAGTTATAAAGATCTTAAATTAATGATCTCACATCCCACCTAGAGGAACTAGAAAAACAAGAATGAAGTAACCCAAAAGCTAGCAGAAGAAAATAAATAAATAAAATCAGAACAGAACTGAATGAAATTTAGACTCAAAAATACTTAAAAAAGATTAAAGAAAACAAAAGCTGATTTTTTGAAAGGATAAACAAAATTGATAGCCTGCTTCCTAGATTAACAAAGAAAAAGAGAGAGAGAAGATCCAAATAAGCACAATAAGAAATGACAAAGGTGACATTACAACTGATACCATAGAATTACAAAAGATCCTCAGAGTCTATTGTGAACATTTCTATGTACACAAACTAGAAAATCCAGAAAAGATGTATAAATTCCAGCAAACAAACAACCTCCCAACATTGAATCAGGAAGAAATTCAAACCCTTAACAGACTAATACATAATTCAGAAATGGAATTGGTCATAAAAAATCTAACAGCCATAAAAAGCCCTGGACCAGATGGATTCACAGCTGAACTCTGTCAGACATACAGAGAAGAGCTGGTATCAATTCTACTGAAATTATTCCAGAAAATCAAAGAGAAGGAACTCCTCCTTAACTCTTTCTACAAAGCCGGCATCACTCTAATGCTAAAACCTGGCAAAGACACGTGCAAAAAAGAAGATATCAGGCTAAAATTGCTGCTGAACATAGACACAAAAATCCTCAACAAAATGCTAGCAAACCAAATCCAGTAGCACATCAAAAAGCTAATCCCCCACAATCAAGTAGACTTTATCCCTGGGATGCAAGGTTGGTTCAACATACAAAAATCAATAAATATGATGCATCACATAAACATAAGCACAAAATCCAGTAACACATAAAAAAACTAATCCCTGACAATCAAGTAGACTTTATCCCTAGGATGCAAGGGTTGATTCAACATACACAAATCAATAAATATGATTCATCACATAAACAGAACTAAAAACTAAGCCACATGATCATCTCAATGATGCAGAAAAAGCCTTTGATAATACTCAACATCCCTTCAAGTTAAAAACCCTTATTGAGTTAGTCACTGAAGGAACATACCTCAAAATAATAAGAGCCCTGTATGACAAACCTACAGCCAATATCATACTGAACATCAAAAAGCTGGAAGCGTTCTCCTGTAAAACTGGAACAAGACAAGGATATTCACTCTTACCACTCCTATTCAACATAGTAATGGAAGTCCCAGCCAGAAAAATCAGGTAAGATAAAGAAATTAAAGGAATTCAAGTAGAAAGAGAAGAAGTCAAATTATCTCTTTTCACTGAAGATATAATTCTATACCTAGAAAATTCTACTGGACCTTAAAAGTGATTTCAGTAATAGTTCAAGATACAAAACCAATGTACAAAATCAACAGCAATTCAATACACAAGTGATTTTCAAGTTGAGAGCCAAATCAAAAACACAATCCCACAAAACAGCACTCCTCGCAAATACACACAGATACCTAGGCATAAATCTTACCAAAGAGATGAGTGATCTCTACAAAGAGAAATACAAAACACTGCTGAAAGAAATCAGAGATGACACAAATGGAAAAATATTCAGTGCTCATGGATTGGAAAAACTGATATCATTAAAATGGCCATAATTCCCAAAGCAATCTATAGATTCAATACCATTCCTGTTAAATTATCAACGTCATTTCTCACAGAAATATAAAAAAACTATTTTAAAATTCATCTGGAACCAAAAAGGAGCCCAAATAGAAAAATTAATCCTAATCAAAAAGAACAAAGCTGGAAGCAGCACGTTTCCTGATGTCAAACTATACAATAACCAAAAAACATGACAATGGTACAAAAACAGACACATAGACTAATAGAACAGAATAGAAGACCCAGAAACAAAACCATACACCTGAAAATATCTGATCTTATTGACAAAGTTGACAAAAATAAGCAATGGAGAAAGGATCCCCTATTCAGTAAATGGTCCTGAAATAACTGGCAGAAGAACTTAACTGGACCCCTACCTTTCACCATAAAAAAAAAACTCAAGATTATTTCGAGATTCAAATATAAGACCTCAAACTATAAAAATGCTAAAAGAAAACTTAGAAAATGCTATTATTGTTGTTAGCCTTGGCAAAGAATTTATATGTAAGTCCTCAAAATCAATTGCAACAAGAACAAAAATTGACAAAAGGGACATTATTAAACTAAGGAGCTTTCGAACAGCAAAAGAAACTATCAACTAAATAGACAACCCACAGAATGGGAGAAAATATTTGAAAATTATGCATCTATCAAATGTCTAATATGCTGAATATATAAGGAACTTAGCCAGTGAAAAAACAAATAACCCCATTAAAAAGTGGGCAAAGGACATAAACAAATACTTCTCAGAAAAATACAAACAAACAGCCAACAATAATATGACAAAATGCTCAAGATCACTACTCATCAGAGGAATGCAAATCAAAACCATAATGAGACAGCATCTGCAATTAATCAGGGTTCTCTAGAGGAACAGAATAGGAGAGACGTGTATACAAATGGGAGTTTATTAAGTAGTATTGGCTCACACAATCACAAGGTGAGGTCCCACAATAAACCGTTTGCAAGCTGAGGAGCAAGGAAGTCAGTCTGAGTCCCAAAACTGAAGAACTTGGAGTCCGATATTCCAGGTCAGGGAGCATCCAGCATGGGAGAAAAATGCAGGCCAGAAGACTAAACCAGTCTAGTCTTTCCATGTTCTTCTGCCTACTTTTATTCTGGCCATGCTGGCAGCTGATGGTGCCACCCAAAATGAAGGTGGGTCTGCCTTTCCCAGTCCACTGGCTCAAATATTAATCTCCTCTGGAAAATCCTCACAGGTACACCCAGGAACAATACTTTGCATCCTTCAATCCAATCAAGTAGACTAAGTTGACTCAATATTAACCATCCCATCATCTCACACTGGTCAGAAGAATGGCTATCATCAAAATGACAAAAATATGAAAGATGTGGACAGTCTACAGAGAAAAAGAGAAAAGGGACCGCTTATGCACTTTTAGAATATAAATTAGTTCTGCCACTGGGGAAAGCAGTTTGAAAATTTTTAGAAGAATTTATAACTGCCACTTGATTTAGCAATCGCATTACTAGGTACATACACAAAGGAAAATAAACCATTCCACAAAGTAGACACATGTACTCATATGCTCACTGCAGCACTATTCACAATATCAGTACCATGGAATCAACCTAGGGGCCCATCAATGGCAGATTGGATAAAGAAAATGTGGTACATGTACACTATGGAATATTATGCAGTCATAAAAAAGAACAAAATCATGTCCTCGCAGCAACATTGGTGCAGCTGGAGGTCATTATCTTAAATGAATTATTGCAGAAACAGAAAACCAAATGCTGCATGTTCTCACTTATAAGTAGCAGCTAAACATTGGGTACAAATTAACATAAAGATGGGAACAATAGAATCTGGGGACAACTAGAGGAAGGAGGGGGGAGGGAGGCAAGTAGTATTGCATACTGTGATAACTACCTGGGTGACGGGTTTATTTATACCCCAGTCCTCACTGTATGCAATATGCTCTCCTAACAAACCTGCATATGTGCCCATTGAATCTAAAATAAAAGTTGAAATAATAAAAAAAGAAAATACACACACATACACACAAGGTTTAGAATAGAAACATGTGAATGTATATTTTGGAGTAGGTACAAAGATGAATATTTTCATATCACATGGCAATGATCAACAAAGAACATCACTCACAGAAGAAGTATTTAACAAGCAAGTACAGAAAATAACATTGTCAGTTGACTTAGGCCAGTCTTTGTCATCAGCCACCCAAATGTTAACATGATGGGCACATGAACTAAGTGGCCATGGTGGCATGGATGGAGTCTGTGTGTGGGCAGCCACTGATCAATCTATTGCCAGCACTAAATGTTCAACTTATTAATAACAGAGGTCATTGTTGTCTCCAATATCACACCACTTTTCCAGGAAACAAACCAGCCACTTGGTGGCAAGTAAACAACATTGACTTCTTCTACATTGGAAGCATAAGTGACTCATTCTAAAAGGAATAAACAAATATTTTGGGTATGAATTTTTCTTTTCTGCCCTCAGGCTCTCAGTTAGCATCATAATCTGAGACTTACAGATTGTTGTCCCACTGGCATGGAATCCCACTTAACACCATGTTACAGCTTACTGCAAAGGAGATACCAGAGTAGGCCCATGATTATGGCTTAAAACGGTGTAGGAATCACCTGCTGGAGGGATGACTGAAGTGCCAGCTCAGTAGTAATACTTTGCTAAGATAGAGTGCCATCCTCCAGATGCATTGTTACCTCAAATAAGAGATTTTGTGTAGCATTATACTCACATACCCAGGATGGAGAATGCATGTGTCAAGGAAACAAGGTGTAGAAGCAGAAAGTGTCTACTTGCTATTACTCCTACTAACTCACTCAAGAAATTTGCACTTTCCATTCCCCTAATTTTGACCTCTTCAAAGTTATAAGCCTGATTCCAAAAGTGGGGTAATTCTGCCCATGGTTCTAGCAAGAGTGTAGTTACATTATAAAGTGTGTCTACTGTTTGCTCACTTTGGAGTGCCTGTACCAAGAGGCTTGCAGGCAAGAAGACAAATCATGGTCTCAGCAACCATAATTGATCCTGACCATCTGGAGGAGGCAGGGGTGCTGTTACACAGTGGGGCCAGTGTGGAATATGTTTGTCAACCCAGTTACACACTTGGGTACCTCATGGTACTCATTTCCTAGACCACTTTTGAAAGGAAGTGATCAAGCATGGTAGCATCCACCAAAGAAGTACAGGCATAATAATCATGTATGTTTCTTGAACAGTTACTACATGCCATGGATACTAGTAAGGGCTTTATACGAATTATTAGAGAGATTAGAGAGTATTATATAGTTTTGATCTGTGTCCCTGCCCAAATCACATGTCAAATTGTAATACTCAGTGTTGGCGGAGGGGCCTAGTGAGAAGTGATTGGATCTTGGGAGCAGAGTTCTATGAATGGTCCCCAACCATGCCCCCTTGGTACTGTACAATGAGTGAGTTCTCAGGAGATTTGGTTGTTTAAAAGTGTGCAGCAGCACCTCCCCGCATATCTCTCGTCCTCTATGCTATGTGAAGTGCTCGCTTCCCCTTTGCCTTCCACCATGATTGAAAGCTCCCTGAGGCCTCTGCAGAAGTTGAGCAGATACCAGCATCATGTTTCCTGTACAGTTTGTGGAACCACAAGCCAATTAAACCTCTTTTCTTTATAAATTACCCAGTCTCCAGTATTTATTTATAGCAGTTTGAGAATGGACTGCTACAGAGAGGTTAAGCAATTTGTCTAAGGCCACATTGTAAGTGGTGAAAACGTATTTTTTTTTCATTCAGGTGAACTCAATCTATATATTATTAAGGAGAGTTAGCCAAATTATATCTATGTTTCTGACAAGTATTAGTCATCTTCTAATGCCAGAACAGACATATCAGCCAAATAGATTCTTCTTGCACAGAAATTCATAGGTATTGCCTGTTGTTATTGGAGTTTACCACACATTACATCGTATCAATTGCCTCTCCCAAGTTAGACTCTGCATAGCCCAGAGAAACTCTTTCCAATTAGTATCAATTATTTGACACCCACATCAGAGTTTTTCTTTCTTGGAATGCCACTAATAGAATGAAACTGGAGAACAGCAAACAGCATCAGACAATAAATTTATTGACTGTTGTTATTGGAGTTTACCACATATTACATCGTATCAATTGCCTCTCCCAAGTTAAACTCTGCATAGCCCAGAGAAACTCTTTCCATTTAGTATCAATTATTTGACACCCATATCAGAGTTTTTCTTTCTTGGAATGCCACTAATAGAATGTAACTGGAGAACAGTAAACAGCATCAGACAATAAATTTGACCATATGTAGAAATGTATCTAAGTTGATTCCCTCATTTCTACACAGTGGCAGTGCTGAACTCTGAATTTATTAAGGCTGTGACTTCATTGGTGAAAAATCCGTTTCATTAACTAAAATGTTGATTGGGTATGTGCTGAAAATAAATGAATGAGTAAAAACAATGCATCTATATTATTTCTCTCCTATTTAATTTATTGCAGTGTTTCTGAATGCTTTTTAAAAGTTGTGCCAGCAAAAGGATGCTCTTCTCATATGCCTTACCTCATATTAACTGATAAGCCTCAAAATACTGCTAGAATGTTTGTCACTGCTGATGAAATACTCTAAATCCAGTTTCTAAATGTAATGTCAGAATTGCCTTTTTGGATTCATTTTCTTTTTCTTTGTACTACAATATAAATTTGGTACACGTCATGGAATATTTCATAATTTTAGAATAAAGACAACGACCAGTAAATTTCATGTTTTGGCTCATTATAGCAATTTTAAAATAACAAATAGGGACACATTAGGAGAGAAAACATTTACTACCTCAGCACCAAGTATAGTGAAAACAGCAAATGTTTTATCAGGAGAATTATGCACATAAATAATAAGGAAGAAGTAGTAAAAATAAGAGAAGGAAAAGTATGGAGTATTACTTGAAATGAGAAAAAATTAGTAGATTGTCATAATTTTCACAACGGTTCTTCATGTTTCTTTTACAAAACCCAGAGGAAAATAGAAACCTCATGCTTTTATATAATCATTTAATGTTTAAATTTTTCCTTACATTGACTATTCATTGCAAAGGGAAATACTCTTTAAAGACTTACGCCAGTTTCTCTTATCTTTCATACATTGTGCCAATCCTTGCAGTCATTTTTTCTTTTAAACTTTGTTCCATACAATTGGATTAGTACTATTATATAATGAATATAAATACCAAATTAATACAGTCCTCACTACTGGGGCTCATTTTCTGGTTTTCTTTTTAATGAACTGTCAGATGTTGCTGTGTTAGTAGAGAAAAGAACGTGTCACAGACAATTGTTACATACATTTTAAAAATATATGCCTACAGTATCCTAATTCTACTGGATTACAAAATATTCTTCTCTTGCATGTAAACCTGTGCAAATCTTAAAGATTCCAAGAACACATATACAAGACTGACAGCAGAAACAACATGTCATGCTGTTCATTCAGGTTTAGTCCCACTGTTCTGAACAATGGAGATACCACTGTCAAAGGAAGTCATGTGTTTTCCCTCTTGGAAGTAATTTACAAAGCACCTTACAAAATTATTATGAATAGGAAGAGCAACTATTCATGAGTTACATGATGTCTCCTCAATCCATTGCTGTTGGAGACGTTATTTAAACAGAGCAGTAATCTTAGACTAGTAGATTATGAGTTAGGAGACCAAATCATCATTGATTTCCAAGGTGGCTGAAAAATATCCCAGTTTAGATAGATTGTAAATGAGTGTTAATTGTAGCCCATTTGGAATCTGCAAATGGAAACAAATGATTCTTCTTCAGGAAAATAAAAAAATAATTCTCACATAAAAATTTCCTCATAAAATGAGTTAATTAGTTAGCAGTTTCTCTATATTAAATAAGCGGGTGAATTTTAATCTTATATGGTAATATAATACTTTTGAAAATTGTATTACTTCTTTAAACTCTGAGCTTCTATGAAACTTTCCTTTAAAGAAGTAAATATTTTCTTTATCCATGTCTATCCCGTATTCCTGGGCATGCTTACACCAGTTGGGACTCAATACTAAATAGCTAAATATGGTTATCCTGTGGTGATTTTGAAGATATTTATTTTATCCTTAAACTGACTGCTTTATCTCATAACACTGAAATTTTGAATTCATTCATCTTATTTTCTATTTATGTTTTTATTATATAATTAAACTAGCATTCATTTAAAAGTTGTTGAAATGTTCTTTTCTTTTACTGGTCAACCTGTTGACCAGCTCAAGCCAGGTATCAGTTTACCAAATTGATTATCTCTTTCTGCTAGATACATATCTAGTCTATATGTCCTAGCTTTATAGTTCATTCTTTTTTGTTTTTTGCAATGGGGTCTAACGTTGTTGCCCAGGCTGGAGTGCAGTGGTGCAGTCATGGCTCACTGCAGCCTTGATCTTCCTGGGCTCAAGTGATCCTCCCATCTCAGCATCCCAAGTAGCTGGGACTAGAGGAGCACTCCACCATGCCATTGTAATTTATTTCTTTGTTTTTTTTTTTTTTTTTTTGTATTTTGTAGAGATGGGGTTTCACCATGTTGCCCAAGCTGATCTTGAATTCCTGGACTCCATCTTCCTCAACCTCCCAAAATTCTGAGATTACAGGCCAGAGCCACCATGCTTGGCATTTTACTGTTACATGTAGGCATGTGATTGAATTATTCATGTCCCTTACATGTGGGCGGAAGTGATAAACATTATATCAACGCCTGGTCCACTAAAACATTCCTGGATGTGCTGTTTCCTTCATGATCCTTCTCTGGTGAACTTGGAAATGTTCTTTTGATGATGATGGAGCCATGATGTAGAATAAACCTGCATCATTAAATCACCACTTCCTGGAGAATTGCCTACCAACCAGAAGCATCAACTTTGTATTTCCCATATGCAAGAAATAAATTTCTATTGTTTGAAGCCAAATGTGAATAAATTAGGGTCTTAAAATGGGAAGATTATTCTGGATTATATAAGTGAGCCAAAATGGTTTGGTTGTGTCTCCACCTAAAATCTCATCTTGAATCATAGCTCCCATAATTCCCACAAGTCTTGGGAGGGATTCAGCAGGATGTAATTGAATCAAGGGGGTGGGCCTTTCCCATGCTGTTCTGGGGATGGTGAATAAGCCTCAGAAGATCTGATGGTTTTATAAAGCGGAGTTTCTCTGCACACTCTCTCTTGCCTGCTGCCATGTAAGATGTGTCTTTGCTTCTCCTTTGCCTTCCACCATAATTGTGAGGCCTCCCCAGCCATGTGGAACTGTGAGTCCATTAAACCTCTTTCCTTTATAAATTATCCAGTCTTGGTTATGTCTTTACTAGCAGCAAAAGAACAGACTAATCTCCATGCATCAAAGTCAGGACCAGGTGGAGCTAATTGGCTCCTGGGGGCAGATTCCTCCATGGTGTTCTCATGATAGTGAGTGAGTTCTCATGAGATCCGATGGTTTTATAAGCATCTGGCACTTCCCCTGCTCACACTCATTTTCTCTCCTACATCCCTGTGAAGAGGTACCTTCCACCATAATTGTAAGTTTCCTGAGGTTTCCCCAGTCCTGCAGAACTGTGAGTCAATTGACTCTCTTTTTTTAAATATAAATTACCCAGTGGCAGGTCTTTCCTTATAGCAATGTAAGAATAGACGAATGCATGGGCCCAATGCAATCACAAGTGTCCTGGTAACAGGGAAGCAGAAGTACTATAATCAAAGGAGATGTGAATATGGAAATGAAGGTTGGAGTGATGCAAGACCAGAACTCAATAAATGTTGGCAGCTTCTAGAAGAAAGGCATGGAAATAGAATCTCCCCTAGAGCCTTCAGAAATAATGGAGCCTTGCTAGAACATTTTAGACTTTTAATCTCCAGAACTGTTTAATAGTACATTGTTTATTGTTTTAAGCCACTAAGTTTGTAATAATGTGTTACAGCATCTACAAAAAGTAATATAATCTTTAAATATGTAAATAAGGATAAAACCCAGTTTGTAGATAAACCCATATTCATGGATGAGGAATCCAAATACAATTTATCATACATATGTTTATATTAAAAGATACATATTTGGTGCTTCTGAAATGCAGTCTTTGTATAGATTGTGTCATAAGTATTATTGATATTTTAGGAAATGCAATTATTACCCCCATGTTAGAGTCAGTTAATTTTCTTCACAGAGCATATATATTTGTTTCTGTAGGGCACTATTATCAGCTCTGTTATCTTCTGACTTTCTATACTCTGTTTACTTAAATCTTGGACACAACTAGAACTCAGATACTCATTTCCAATGAAACTGTCTTTCTGGAACTTGGACCTACACTTCAAAAAGCCTTCTGGAATTTTCCTGTTTGGCTGAACTGTAGCCAGTTCAAATTAAACATATTCAAAATTAATTTCATGTTCTTTTATATAATTTGTTTTTCTGCCAATGAATTCTCCATTTAGTCAATGACATCATCATACACCCAGTCATTCAAATCAGAAATCTAGGATTTTTTCCTCTTATTAATTCCTCGCACACAGTCAAAATTTTGTAGAATACAAACAATATATTCTACGTGATAAATTTGTTTCTCTGAAGGATATACATTAGCAATTGTGAAATGAATTTATATGCATACTAGATTTGAATAGATAAGTAAATATATTGTAGATAATAATAATCAAGTTTCTCACTTTCAGAGAAAGAAGTTATAAATCAAAGGGAAATGCTAGAATGACCTACTACTGTCAAACTGGAGTCTGAGATAGTCATATGAGCATGCATACTATACATACACATGCACACTACATACACACATACACATACATAGGGATAGCCAGATACTAATATATATGTGTGGGTGTGTATGTATACACACACACACGCACACACCTACGTATCCATTGATGTGTTAGCATATAAACATACATTCCCTGTCTCTGTCTACTGAGAAGGCCTTAAAGAAGATACATCACAAGAGCAAAAAGAACATCTAGAATCCAGATCATGGTTTCTAGACAACCTTCTCAAATAAAAGAAATCAAGGCTCTTTGGATAATCTTAGGATGTGGGCAGGGAAAATGAAAGATGAGCCTGGAACACCTTTTTGTGCCAAAAATAAAGTGAAAAAAAAAGAAAACAAACAAAAAATGGAATGGGAGAATGCCAAAAGGACATAGCAGCCAACCTGAAAGCTCCCCATGGCCAAAGCTAGAGCAGTTTGAGTAACAGTGACATAGAGTATAATCATAACCTAAACAGAAATACAAATTTCTGTAAGTTATTGCTGTTATAAACAATTGATTATATAGTTAAATAAATACATAAATGCAGAATAAGGGGCAACTCTAACAAAATATTTTCAATTAATAAGTATAGAATAATAATGGAAATAGACACATTGAATACAATAATTATTGCTACAGACAAGAGGAACTGAGGAATATTAAAATTAGTGTGTGAAACTTGCAAACCCTTATATTATTAGCTCTTAAATAGTTAACAACTCTGGTGATTTTAA
This sequence comes from Symphalangus syndactylus, assembly GCF_028878055.3. Lineage (NCBI taxonomy): Eukaryota > Metazoa > Chordata > Mammalia > Primates > Hylobatidae > Symphalangus > Symphalangus syndactylus. The sequence goes on from NC_072432.2 coordinate 46,495,343, forward strand.
TATATATCCACAAATTTTAGGAGGTGAAGCTTTTTTCCACTTCTCTCTAGTGAGGGGTAGACTTAGTGGTTCATTTCTAACAGAGTTTTGAAAGCAGAAAAATATAACTTTTCAATACAGACATCTTGCAGACAACACCTTATCCAAGTGATCAAGATTAGTGTCATCAATAATGACACTGGTATTTTGTACCTCCCTGATATGAGGCTATGAAAAGGAGACTTTACCTCTGCACAATATTCTTCCCCCAAATCCACAGCATCAGTCAAATCAAGAGAAAGCATCTGACAAACACATATTGAGTGATGTTCTAAAAAAATACCTGACCCGCAGTCTTCAAAAGTGTTAGTCATACAAGACTAAGGAAGTCTGAAGAATTGTCACAGATTGGAAGTGAATAAGGAGGTATGGCAACTAAATAGGATGAGTATCCTGGGTTTGACACAGAAACACAATACAGAAATTCATGAAAAAACAGACAAAATTTGACTAAAGTCAGTATTTTAGTTAAGAATATTATACCAATGTTATTTTCTCTATTTTGATAATGTTAAGTAATTAATTATGTAAGATGTTACCTAAAATGTTAACAATGGGAGGAAGTTCAGTGAAAAGTATTCAGGAGCTTTCTGTACTATCATTGAAACTCTGCTGTAAATTTAAAGCTATTTGAAAATTAAAAGTTCCAGAAATTTTATAGAAACAACCTTAAAGATATTCTGCTCTGTTCTCATTTCTACTTCTACTAAATGTATTGAGGTCCTTACCAATTTGTTTATAATTATTAAGACTGACTTCAATGGTCCTCTAAATGTCTCTTACTTTGAACCTTTTTATCCTCTAATATAAACTGTCACAGGCAAAAATAATAAAAAATATTTGCATAAAATTTTACAGTACCCCACGGTTTTCATTACCTGCCATATTTTTAGCTTCATTTCACTCTGCTCTCATGCCTATGCCATATTTAATTGTTCTTTCCAGTTCTCTATATCTGCTAGTCTCATTTAGATGTCTCTTCTCTCACATCTGAGATTTCTTTAACCAAAAATATTCTTCTCAATTATGTAAGCCGATAATTTCTCCTCCCTCAGGAAAAACAAACAAACAAACAAACAAACAAACAGCTCAGGAATAACAGTTCCTAGAAGCTTTTTCTAGCATCCTTGATATAAATTGTGTTTTTTTCCAGAACTCTGAACATAAATCAATCAGTAGTAGGGAACCTATGTTATCTACAATCCTCTCTTTAGGGCCTGGCAATAAATGTGTTCAACCACATTTTTCGAGAATTATTAAATAATTATTGAGAATAAATTCAAATGGAAAGATAAAGTCAAATTTAATAAGTAATAACATGGAGAAAAGATTAACATTTTTAAAATATCAAATCCTATGATTCTATATAGAAAGTTCCCATTTAAACATTTCAAATGTTATTAGGGGTCTGGATTAAGATCCCAGAAATCAGTCAAAAATATTACCAGCTAAAACACACTCGGCAGGAAAACATCATTTGAAGACACTGATCTCAGATGGAATTATACTGTAGAACTATGGACATTTCTGTGACACAGGAACAAGATGTATGTGTTCATGTGTGTGCATTAGGGTTCTGTCATGTGAGAATCAAGTCCTAAGTGTCTCAGGATTACCATTCTTCTTTCAAAGCCACAAGGACTCCACAACTCAAAGTGCATCTTTAGTTTCAAAGATCAAAGTCTCAGAAGATCCATTCTGAAGGCTTTTAAGGCTGACACTGACTCTATTGGGACAACCTGAACAAGGCATTCATCTTAGTGACTCAGTCAGCATAGAAATTCCAGGGGAATGGCACGAAAGACATTTTGTCTGAGAGCAGAGGAAACAGACTCAGCCTGTGTAAATCTCTTTTAAACTGGGAATGTATGAACTAATTCATTTCAGTCATTGTCAAATAGGCAAGGTTCATAATGTTTTAATTTGAGTTTTAAAAATTAGAAACTCTGGTTTTTTCCCTCCCACTACACACCAACTATAACATATTAAATTTGATAAAATTCTTTGTATGTAATGTCAAAATTATATCCAGTATATGTATTTGATTGCTTTACACAGTTTATTGAAGACAGTAATGTTGAAAATGTCAATGATCAAGGCCAAAGCAAAGCCTGAGTTTTTTTAATGCATTTTCTTCTTAGTTTTATATAGTAGAGTTGCCATGGAAACTGGTGAAAGAGCTAAATTACTTGTTGATTTTGTATATCCCTTATCTTCTGTTCTCCTATTCTGATGCTTAACTGTAAAACTGAATAGGTAGGATTTTTTACATCTTCACCTCCCTTTAAGAATATCCTTCATCTCCATTTAAGAATATTCATCTCCTTTAAAAATTTACAAGAATATTTCCTTGTGGATTCTAAAGTTAGAAATACAGAAGTCTTTATTTAAATTTTACAATGCATTTTATATTACAAAACATTCTCTTCAGTGACTTGAGTCCATGATTTCATTATCATCACACAATTGTCATATTTAAGGAATGCACAGAGCAGATCTTAGTGCCTAATGTTACCTAAAATATGCCAGGTGTTGAGGTAATACAATTGCAGTACACCTGCATTTAAAGCTGGATGCCCACAGTGGGTGCATATGGGACAACAGCCAGTAATGACTCCCACTACCTTATCTTAAGAAAAATATATTAAAGAAAATATAATTATTCAGGCTGAATGACTGTCATCAGTAAAGACAGAAAAAAACAGCATTATTATTTGCCATGGTAAGCTGCTGAAATGCAGCAATGAACTATCAGAAAAGGTGATAGACATGAAACAAAAGGGTGGCCAGTCTCTTAGGGAAAAACATAACATGATGAAATGGGGTTGATTCAGTGGCATGTGTTATTCTGGCAGTATTATTGAAAAGACTAGAAATGAATACTTCTGGGGTAAAGGATTTAAAAGTTTATATAGAGGATTTGGCATCTAGTTATGAATATTTTAAAAGTGGATTCAAAAATGGCTTCTAACGGCATGGATTTGGGGTGGGAATGGTTTATTATGGAGAGTGTGTGCCTTCTCTCTTCCTCATGCATACATCCCCAAGGGATGTCTGCATACTTGTGATTTCTCAGTTCAGGAAGTAATATCTCTAGAGTAAAAAAAAATCTCACCATGCTAAGAAAGGGCATCCCAGGAGAGGAAGGGCTATAAGGAGATTAAAACTACAGGGAATTAGTATACTCCTCAGGGTAGAAACACACAGGAAATCCAATACTGAAAGAATAGATAATTAAAAGTACTATACACTGACAAAATTGTTTCATATACAAATTATATATATATATATATATATAAATTTGTCTCTGTATCATTTTTAAACAATGGACTATAAGGAGATGAAAACTACAGGGAATTACTATATTCCTCAGGGTAGAAACAAACACACAGGAAATCCAATACTGAAAGAATAGATAAGTAAAAGTACTATTCACTGGCAAAGTTGTGTCGTATAGAAATATGTATTATATATGCATATACATTTGTCTCTGTATCATTTTTAAACAATGAACTAGATTCACATATAATCAAATTAATTGAGCTCAAAAACATTATGTTGAATGCAAAAGTAATATAGGCAATAATATTTACAGCATAAATCCAGCAAGATATATTTTCAGATATACATTTGTGTAAATAAAATGATGGAAGTTGGATGGGAGAAGATAGGAATGGGATTAGGAATTGAGTATAAAATTAGAAAACCAATAAAGTAAATGAAATAAGTACATGAAAATGATACTTCACCAGTATGTGGTAGAATACCACATACTTTGTCCTTAAAAGCAAGTGCATTAATTTCTATAGGTATTTTGAATATTAAAATTCAACAAAAATGGAATGTCCCATATCACTCTCCTGTGGGCAATAACAAAAGACCACAGGGAATAAGGATGCTCACATGAATTGAAAAGGGAGTGGGTGCTGCATTTAACCTTCAGTACAAGATAACAAGGAGATGAGTCTACCTGAGGAAAGCCCCGCTAACTTTTGAGGAGACTCCAGGGAGTTTAGGGTCTCAGAAAAAGACCTCAGAATTTTGATATGCATGTCTTTTTCCTCCTCTTTTTTTTTCTAAATGTGCTCAAATTATCTTACATTTTTCTTCAAGGAGTAAATAATTACTGCCATACATATTTGAGTAAGAGGGCACAGACAGCTTTGCCTTAAAACAGAGCCCCTATTAGGTCTGAACAAGTTGCTTTCTGTGCTAATGCACGTGGCTAAGGAGGCTGGTATGCATAGAAATGCCGTGTAGCTCTGCTCTCCATGCTCTGTGTCTGAGGTGGGGCTGTCTCGGCTACGAAGTGAAGCCCTGTTCTAACATGAGCAATGATGATGAGAGCTTGTCAAGCTGCTTACCTACAGAGCTGATTCTATTCAGAGGGGATGTATTAGTCCATTTTCAAGCTGCTGATAAGGACATACCCAAGACTGGGAAGGAAAATCGGCTTAATGGGCTTACAGTTCCATGTGGCTGGGAAAGCCACACAATCATGGAAGATGGCAAGGAGGAACAAGTCACATCTTATGTGGATGGTAGCAGACAAAGAGAGGGAGGGCTTGTGCAGGGAAACTCCACATTATAAAGCCATCAGATCTCATGAGACTCATTCACTATCACAAGAACACCAAGGGAAAGACCTGCCCCCATGATTCACTTACCTCCAACCAGGTCTCTCCCACAATATGTGGGAATTCAAGGTGAGATTTGGGTAGGGACACAGCCAAACCATATCATTCCATTGTTGGCCCCTCCCAAATCTCATGTCCTCACATTTCAAAACCAATCATGCCTTCCCAACAGGCCCCAAATTCTTAACTCATTTCAGCATTAACTCAAAAGTCCACAGTCCAAAGTCTCATCCAAGACAAGACAAGTCCCTTCTGCCTAGAAGCCTGTAAAATCCAAAGCAAGTTAGTTACTTCCTAGACACAATGGGGGTATAGGCTTTGGGTGAATACATCCATTGAAAATGGGAAACACTGGCCAAAACAAAGGGGCCACAGGCCTCATGCAAGTCTGAAATCCAATGGGACAGTCAAATCTGAAAGCTCCAAAATGATCTCCTTTGACTCCATGTCTTGCATCCAGGTCACACTGAAGGAAGATGTGGATTCCCATAGTCTTGAGCTCCACCCCTGTGGCTTTGCAGGGTAGAGCCTCCCTCCCAGCTGTTTCCAATGGCTTGTATTGTCTATGGCTCTTCCAGGTGCACAGTGCAAGCGTCAGTGCATCTACCATTCTGGGGTCTGGAAGACGATGGCTTTCTTCTCACAGCACCACTAGGTGGTGCCCCAGTAGGGACTCTGTGTGGAGGCTCCCACCCCACATTTCCCTTCCACACTACCCTATCAGAGGTTCTCCATGAGAGCCCTACCTCTGCAGCAAACTTCTGCTTGGACATCCAGGCATTTACATACATCCTCTGAAATCTAGGTAGAGGTTCCCAAACCTCAATTCTTGACTTCTGTGCACCCACAGGCTCAATGCCATGTGGAAGCTGCCAAGGCTTGAGACTTGCATCTTCCAAAGCCACAGCCCAAGCTGTATGTTGGCCCCTTTCAGCCACAGCTGGAGCAGCTGGGATGCAGGGCACCAAGTCCCAGGGCATGTGATGGGAGGGGCTGTTGTGAAGAATTTTGACATGTCCTGGAGACATTTTTCCCATTGTCTTGGGGATTAACATTCAGCAACTCATTATGCACGCTAATTTCCGCAGCTCACTTGAATTTCTCCTCAGAGAATGGAATTTTCTTTTCTATCGCATTGCCAGGCTGCAAATTTTCCAAACTTTTATGCTCTGCTTCCCTTACAAAACTGAATGCCTTTAAAAGCACCTAAGTCACTTCTTGAATGCTTTGCTGCTTAGAAATTTCTTCTGCCAGATACCCTAAATCGTCTCTCTCAAGTTCAAAGGTCCACAGATTTCTTGGATAGGGCAAAATGCCACCAGTCTCTTTGCTAAAACATAGCAAGAGTCACCTTTGCTCCAGTTCTCAACAAGTTCCTCATCTCCATCTGAGACCATCTCAGCCTGGATTTCAATGTCCATACCATTATCAGCACTTCGGTCAAAGCCATTCAACAAGCCTCTAGGGAGTTCCAAACTCTCCCTCATTTTGTTATCCTCTTCTGAGCTCTTCAAACAGTTCCAACCTCTGCATGTTACCCAGTTGCAAAGTCTTTTTCACGTTTTTGGGTATTGTTTCATCAGCAACCCACTCTACTGGTACCAATCTACTCTATTAGTCCATTTTCACACTGCTGATAAAGACATATCTGGGAAGAAAAATAGGTTTAATGAACTTATAGTTCCACATGGCTGGGAAACCTTACAATCATGGCAGAAGGCAAGGAGGAACAAGTCACATCTTACATGGATGGAAGCAGGCAAAGAGACAGAGGGCTTGTGCAGGGAAACTGCCTTATAAGGCCATCAGATCTCATGAGAATTATTCACTATCAGGAGAACAGCATGGGAAAGACCTGATCCCGTGATTCAATTACCTCCCACCAGGTCCCTCTCACATGTGGGAATTCAAGATGAGATTTAATTAGGGGCACAGCCAAACCATTTCAGGGGACAACTTTTTTTTTTTCTATTTGACACAAAAGTGGCGGGTGAATTTTTGTGGTCTTGAGTTAACCTTGCTTCTCTGCCAAATGTACGTTGATAATTTTGTGTAAGTGTAGGTCAGCAAGATATTGCTTAATATTATAATTAGGAATTAAGGAAGAAAATACATTTTCAGAAATAGAAGTTCAAGGGATTTTTTTTTGCTTCCCCTTTCCCCCACCCTGCCCAATGTACCTCTAAGTTATGTTCTTCGGTTTGTCATGTCAGGACAAAGGCAAAGCAGTTCTTTTTTGATAATTGTGTGTAGCTTTTATGATTTTTTCACACATGTTTTAACAGAGACTTTTTAGTGCTGAGCAAAAAGGATTGGGGTTAAAGTAAGTTAGAGGATCACTTTTAAAGTCTAAATCAATTTCTGCCTCCCATCATCATTTTAAATGAATTAAGGTTAAAATATGATGCCATAGTGGAAATTTTAAAATAATCCTGGGACACAGAAAGCCTTCCTAAGTAACATAAGAATATCTAGGAGCCGTAAATGAAAAGAGTAACAAAACAAAACATCTAAAAATATATGTCTTTTATACAGTGAGAGGTACTATACAATAAACTTCATAGACAAATGTAAACTGGCAGAATTATTTAGCACAAATAAAAAAGGAATTAATTGACATTATATATGATGGTATATTACAAATTAACAAAGAAGAACACTGCCCTAGAGGAAAACGTTGTCTTAACCCAAACTGCCTAGAAAACAGAGATAGAGTCAGGCTCATGTGGCAATAGTTTACTGGAAGATGCAATCTCAAGGCAGGAAGACTGAGAGAAAGAAGGCAGAGAGAAGAGAATAAAATCAGGGACAAGCAATTCAAAAACCAAGTTCATCTGGCCAATAAAAGGAAAAATAAATTTACCTGCCTGTTCCTTCCTGCTTCCTCTGCCCTATTTGTCAAGATTCCTCTAATACGGAGTTAAATATTTACCCCTATTAGTTGAGTGTATTGGCCTCTTTGGGAAGCCAGTTCCTCTCCCTCTGTTATGGTGCCTCATTCAAGACACCATAGAAATGATGGGAAAATATGGAGACTCTGAGTGCAGGTGTGCCTCAGGAAATAGAACACTGGAAATATTCACAGACTTGCTTGTGTCTAATAGTTGAGCATGTTGGAGGCAGGTGAGGCTGAGAAAACATAAAGAGGAATACATGTTACAAATGATCAAGTAAAATGAACAGAAAAACTCATAAAAGTATTATAAAAATTGCCAACAATTACATAAAAAGATATTTATCTTCACGAAAAATCAGGCAAATGCTATTTAAATAACAAAATGTACATACACATAAGCTTGACAAAATTTAAGAGTAATATCTACTATTAAAAAGACTATAGAAAAAGAGTCATTCTTATATAGTATTGGAAATAGTGTAAATTTGTATAGCTTCCTTGGAGGAAAAATACATCAAATATTAACTACATAACCATGGTTGATGGAAGATGCTAACACTGAAGAAGCTAGGGGAAAGGTTATGAAGAAACCCTGTATAACCATTGTAAAACATCTGTAAAACTACAACTATTTCAAAATAAAAATTTGAATAAAATTAACAACATACATAACCTCCAACCAATCTATGTTTCATGCTATATATTCTATAGAATAATTGTACACATGTATACAAATTCAAAGGTATACAGTAACTCAGTGAAGACCTGTTTCTAATAACAAAAAATTAGAAACATCAATAAGGTAATACTTAAATAGATTATCTGTTCTCTGGAATGCTATACCATAGCTTCAAAAATGAAGTGGTCATGTGTTAGAGACATAAAATAGTCCCTAACATAGATTTTTAACCAAGAAAAAAAGTTGCGGAAAACACATTTACTATCGTATTTACATAAAAATGTATGTATAATATCCACACAAAGACATGATGTACCTTAAACACATATTTCAATGTGAAAGAAGTCATTCTGAAAAGACTATAACCTGTATGGTTATATGACATTTTGGAAAAAGCAGAATTATAGACATGGTTTGTAAATCAATGGTTACCAGGTGCTTTGGGAGAAGCGAATAAATGAAAAATTATCTAGAGTAATAAAGCTATTCTATATGCTATAAAAATGGTGAATATATGACACTATGCATTTGTCAAGACCCATGGAACTTCACAACACTAAGAGGAAATTTTAATGTATAAAACATTTTTAAAAATCATTTAAGGTATTAGGAAATACCAGAATGGAATGCATACTGTAGAAGAGAATCTAACTGCAATAGAAATTTACGAAACACTGAAATGGATGTGAGAAAAAGGTACTGACCTTGGAGATGAACAGAGACTAGAGGACTAAAGACAAAAGAAACTACATGTACACTATACTCTAAATTGATGAGTTATTTCCACTAGACATGTTACTGCAAGTTAAGTCAATGGATGAAATGGATGGTGGCTTCTCACTGAGGGGGAGGGGCAGTTACAGGTAACCATGAGGAGAGGAGTAAAATGATTCATGTGGTAATGTGCTAGAGTTAGTTAAAGACATTTGTATGAATTTATGTTGACTGAATATAGATACATTTGGATAAATTTGTAAATATTTATAGATATGTATATGTACACAAGTTACTATATGCATATATATTTCCTTCCTCTGTCAGCTGAGAGAGTTTAGAAGCAGCAACATCACAGGAACATTGAGCACATCTAGAGCCATGATCTTAGTTTCCAATACCATTTACAAATAAAAGGAACCATTTCTTTAAATAAATGGCTGATTTTGGAAGTGGGTAAAGAAATATACAGGATGAGTCCATAGCATCTTGTAGTGCCAGAAAGCAATCAAATTCTCAAAAAAGAAGAAAAAGAGAAGAAAAAAAAGAAAGAGAGAGAGAAAGACAGAAAGAAAGAAAAGAAAGAAAGAAAGAGAAAGAAAGAAGACAAAAGAAGAAAGAAAGAAAAGGAAAAGGCAAGCAAGCAAGCAAGAAAAGAAAGAAAGAAAAAGGAAAGAAAGAAAGAAAGAAGAAAGAAAGAAAGAAAGAAAGAAAGAAAGAAAGAAAGAAAAAGAAAGAAAGAAAGAAAGAAAGAAAGAAAGAAAGAAATAAAGAAAGAAAGAAGAAAGAAAGAAAGGAAAGAAAGAAAGAAAGAAAGAGAAAGAAAGGGAAAAAGGAGGAAAGGAGGAAGGGAGGAAGGCAGGAGGGGGAGGGAGGAAGGGAGGGACCGGGGTATGCAAAAAGATATATGAGCCACCGGAAAAAAACCAATGTCTAAAACTGAAACAATTTGAACAAAAAAGTTAATAAAGTAGTATTGGATTATAACACAATGTCTAAAATAAATATCCATACTGAGACAAATAAGTGTTTAAATATATAAATCATAATGGAAGAAGAGACAAATCTGTGCAGATACTTCACCCTGAGGGAAGTGAAGGAAGATTGCACATTTCAAGCTGTGCTGTACGTAGTAGCTTTCTTCCAAAAAGTACAGTTTGTAAAGAAGAGGAGTGGTGTAACTTTACAGTGGAGAAATCTATGCAACACTACCTACAGGTGATATAGGTTAACATCAACAGTGATAAGTCATGTTGATAGTATATACCCTTTTGTGATGTGATGAGAATGACACTTTATCTCTGTGGCCTTCCTCACAAAATCTGATAACCACGTTCTAATCATGAGAAAAATATCAGACTAGTTCGAAGTATTCTAAAAAACACCTGATCAAAACTTTAAGATCAGGAAAGCCTAGGAAGCTTTCACAACTTACTTAAAGAGACATAAAAACTAAATACAATGCATTATTTACTAAAAAGCAAAAATTGTATTTAAAAACTTCTGAGTGTTAAAATATATTCCAGAGAGTTGTATATTACCATATGAGCCATGCTCCTATCTTACTCTATTTTTCACCCCTTAAAGAGCCTCTCCAATATGTTTTTTATTTTTTCCTTTATATCTTTAGGGTTTTGAATGTGGTTAATTTGTTGTTCTGAGGAGTGTCTTTCATATGTGAGTGAATAAATTTTACAAGCACAAACAAGTTTTTAATATCAATACAGAGTTTTTAATTCTCATACTATATTTCTACCTTGATAAAAGTTTATAATTTCAAAACAAAGACAAGAAATTTAATCTAGCTTTTATTTTCTTTGTTATACTCACTAATCCAATCTTTTTAAAAAGAGAACAATATATGCCTCGAAAATTTAGTAAAAATGTGCCTTGGATATATGCAATCTGATGATTGGTCAAGTCATTTTTTCATTATTCCAGTTTTTGACTTTCATCATTTTGATGACTATTATCATTCAGAAAATAAAATACAAAAGTAACAAAATGCATGCCTTCTCTAAGATCAAGTTCAATGTAAAGGTATTAAATGCCCATTATTTCTCTTATATGTATTTCATTCCCTAATTTAAAAGGTTGATTAAAACCACAGAAATATAAAATATATGTACATAAACTTAAACATTTTATGTCAACCTAACATATATATGTATTTATTCATCTGACAATCTTCATGTACACGCAAGATATTTTTTCTAAACAGGTTCATTGAGTACAGCTATTATTTTGTCTTGCTTTGTGCTTTTGTTTTCATACTTATAAAACATCAACTATAATTTTCACTGTTTTTTAAGAGGGAAAAAGATGTCCAGAAATTTCCGAAGCAAATTGAGTTTAGAATCCTCTTATAATTTTATGATGTTCTCTCTAATCCTTTATATTGCCTTGTCCACATTTAATTTATCTTCATTTTTTTTAGCAACTAGCTGTTACCAAGTCTTTTCAAAGCATTCAACTTAGGTTTTGAGGAAATAAATTTATTATTTGCACTTATTTTATTGGTTGATATAATATTTAAGTAAACTGAGTGTTTTCTGTATAAAAAGAAAAAACTAATATTTGCATAATCACAAGTGCCTATTATTAAGATACAATTAACTGGTGAAAGTATAAGTGATCTGTCAGATAGGAAAGTAATCAATAACTACGAGCATACAGATGGCATGAGCCAGTATGGTTTACTGGGAGAATGGTGAATGTAGTTAGTTAATCTGGCATTGATTTTAAATGAGATCTGATGTATAGAGATGATTTTTTTTCTGCATCTATCTAAACCAAAAACAAAATATCCATATAAACATAGATATAAAAGTAAAAACAATAATGGCATAAAAAGCATACTTTGAATGAAAATTGAGATTCTCACAAGGACAACAGTTTATATACTATAGAAATGAAGTGATATGGTTTGGCTGTGTCCCCATCCTAATCTCGTCTTGAACTGTAGCTCCCATAATCCCCACATGTCATAGGAGGGACCAAGTCGGAGGTAATTGAATCATGGAGGTGGGTTTTTCCCCTCCTGTTCTCACCATACTGAATAAGTCTTATGAGGTCTGATAGTTTTATTAAGGGGAGTTCCCCTATACGTGCTGTCTTGCCTGCCACCATGCCAGATGTGACTTTGCTTCTCCTTTGCTTCACACCATGATTGTGAGGCCTCTCCAGTCATGTGGAACTGTGAGTCAATTAAGCCTCTTTCCTTTGTAAATTACCAAGCCTCAGATATTTCTTCATAGCAATATGAAAATGGACTAACACAGTAAATAGGTACCAGTAAAGTGGGGGTGCTGCTGTAAAGATACCCCAAAATGTGGAAGCAACTTTGGAACTGGGTGACAGGCATAGGTTAGAGCAGTTTGGAGGGCTCAGAAGAAGATAGGAAAATTTGGGAAAGTTTGAAACTTCCTAAAGACTTGGAGCACTCAGAAGACAGGAAGATGTGGGAAAGTTTGGAACTTCCTAGAGACTTGTTGAATGGCTTGGATCAAAATGCTTATAGTGGTATGGATGATAAAGTCCAGGCTGAGGTGGTCTCAGATGGAGATGAGGAACTTGCTCAGAACTGGAGTAAAGGTCACTCTTGCTATGCAAAGAGACTGTTGGTATTTTGTCCCTGCCCTAGAGATCTGTGGAAATTTGAACTTCAGAGAGATGATTTAGGATATCTGGTAGAATAAATTTCTAAGCAGCAAAGTGTTCAAGAGGAAGCAAAGCATAAAAGTTTGAAAAAGCTGTAGCCTGACAATGTAGTCGAAAAGAAAAACCTATTTTCTGGGGAGAAATTCAATCCCACAGCAGAAATTTGTATAAGTAATGAGGAATCAAATGCTAATTACCAAGACAATGGGGAAAATGTCTCCAGGGCATGTCAGAGACCTTCAGGGCAGCCCCTCTCATCAACAACCCAAAGGCCTAGGAGGGAAAAATGGTTTCCTGGGCCAGGTCCAGGGCTGCCCTTGCCATGTGCCCTGCATCCCAGTCACTCCAGTTGTGGCTAAAAGGGACCAAGAAACAGCCCTGGCCATGGCTTCAGAGGGTTTAAGCCCCATGCTTTGGCAGCTCCACATTGTGTTGAGCCTGTAGGTGTACAGAAGTCAAGAGTTGAGGTTTGGGAACATTCACCTACATTTCAGAGGATGTATACAAATGCCTGTATGTCCAAGCAGAGGTGTGCTGCAGGGGTGGAACCATCATGGAGAACCTCTGCTAGGGCAGTGCAGAATAGAAATGTGGGGTTGAAGCCACCACACAGAGTCCCCACTGGATCACTGCCTAGTGCAGCTGTGAGAAGAGGGCCACTGTCCTTCAGACCACAGAATGGAAGATCAACTGACAGCTTGCACTGTGCATCTGGAAAAGCTACAGACACTCAACAACAGCCTGTGAAAGCAGCTGGAAGAAGGTCTGTACCCTGCAAAGCCATAGGGGCGAAGCTGCTCTAGACTGTGGGAACCGTGCTCAATATGGTACTTATATTCAGATAATTATTATCTATCCTCATTTTTCACCTCTTGCATCAGCATGACTTGTACATGAGACATAGTGTCCAAGGAGATCATTTTAGAAATTTAAGGTTAAAGACTGCCCTATTGGATTACGGATTTGCCTTTTCTCAGATGAGAACTTGGACTTGGACTTTTGAGTTGTTGCCAGAATGAGTTAAGACTGGGGGACTGTCGGGAAGGCATGACTGGTTTTGAAATGTGAGGGTATGAGACGTGGGAAGCGCTAGGAGCAGAATGATACAGTTTGGCTGTATCTTTATTCTAATCTCATCTTGAATTGTAGCTCCCATAATCCCCACATGTCATGGGAGGTGCCCAGTGGGAGGTAACTGAATCATGAGAGCAGGTTTTTTTCCCATGGTGTTCTCATGATAGTAAATAAGTCTCATGAGAGCTAATGGTTTTATAAAGGGCATCTCCTCTGCACACACCCTCTTGCCTGCCACCATGTAAGATGCGCCTTTGCTCCTCCTTTGCCTTCTGCCGTGATTGTGAGGCCTCCCCAGCCATGTGGAACTGTGAGTCCATTAATCCTCTTTCCTTTATATATTACCCAGTCTTGGGTATTTCTTCACAGCAGTATGAAAATGGACTAATACGTGAAGGAACAAAGAAAAATGTCTTATGGAATAATAATAAAAGTTTCAATGGTAATACAAATAATAGCTAACATTTATTGAGCATTTACTATGTACTCAACATTGTACTTATGCTGAGGTATTATCTATCCTCATTTTTCAAAAGAAGAAACTGAGGCACAAAGAGATTAAGTAGTTTGCCTAAGGTCTACAGTTAATGTGAGAAAAATATATTATAAAATGTCACATACCAAATAAAACTACCTTAACCACTTAGGGAATCGATGGAAACATGATTACAATACAGAAGGTAAACCAAAAGAATATAAGGCTATCTAGAAGAAAAAAAAATTTTTTTCTTTTTTTAAATGAAGAGCATTACAGGCTCTGAGGGTTAGGATATAAAATAAAATAAAAAGAAAAAAATAAGAAAAACTAAGAAAAAATAAGAAAACTAAGAAAAAAAATGAAGAGGAAAGCCTTCTGCCTAAATTCTTTTTAGATGAAGAACTGCAGATGCAGTTCCAATAGTAATTATTATTTCTATATGACAGTCATCCAATAAAAGCAGCTTAGAGGGACAAAAATGTACTGCCTCACATAATCATAGAAAGCATTAACCACAAAAATAAATAAATAACATAACATAAATGAACCTCACAATAGAAAAATGCATGACACTTCACTTGAGAGCTTTTTATTTTCCTTCTAATAACAAATGTTATAGGATATTTTGTTCAATGCTATCTCATAGGAATCCAGGTAAGGCTCTAAGAGTCTCTGATTTATGTTTCACGTGGAAAAATTATGTGATTAACAGAGCTATAGTAAAAGGGAGTTACTAATTAATGGGCATAAAGATTCAGTTAAGCAAGATGAATAAGCTCTAGAGATCGGCTATACAACATTGTACCTGCTGTCAACAATATCATATTATACCTTTAAAAAGTACTTAAAAGGGAACATCTCATATTAAGTTGTCTTACCACAGGGAAAAAAATTAATAAACATGATCATAGAGGTTATCAGATATGCTAGGAGAAATCTCTGCTATCTTGGAGCAAATAACATGTCCTTCTTTGCATTTGCAATGTTTATGCAATTCTCATGCTGTAACTCTGACAAATTACAAGAACTAGGAAAAGGTCTAAAGAAGGCAACTAAAATGATAAGCAAATGAATGGGCTTCTAAACAAGAGCAAACTGATAAAGCAGTATTTTGTCTGTAGGAATTTAGGTGTGCTATCAAACTGAAAGATAGTAGAACTAGTATTACCACTGCTATTTGAAATTTCAAACAATATATTTAAGATAAAATTATATGCCACTTTAGAAAGCATTGTGTATAACACAATTAGTTATAGCTAGGAGTAGTAAAAAGTATACATAGTTTCCAGCAATGGTTAGAAAGCAGGGTTTGGTGGAAGTGGCTGATTGTATATCTGTTCAAATATTTTTTTCTGCCTCTCCCTGTAGGAGGGTTATACATGCCTTCTCATTGATATCAGAAATGACCTTGTGGCTTACCTTGAAAATAAAGTGTTGGTGGAAGTGATAAGTTTCAGTTCCAAGTAAGAAACTTTAATGATAGTAGGTGCTTTGGAGTGATGATCTCTTTTCCGTCAATTTCCAACAATGTTCCGGATAGCAGTTGCTCCGTTCACCTAGTTCCACAGAAAGAATGACACAGGAGGAGAGCCACAGCCAGGCCTAACGTAGACTTGTTAAGTGGATGAGACGTGACTTGCCATTGTTGTTGGGGGAAACTTAGCCTATCCAGAATGACAAAGTAGACATAGAGATGGTTCCCCCTAGCAACTGAGAAGTATGGAATTATACACCTTAAGATTACTTTCTGAAAGCTTACTCTAAGCTAGGAATTATACCAGATACTACAGAAACAACAACCAATATCCCATCCTTAAATACTTCAAAGCCTACCACAGAAACAAATATGGAAACAGATATTTACAGAAAAATGCCTATATTAACATATAGATACTAAACCTGTGTTTAAGTCTGAAATTTAAATATACTTACATGTCAGAAAGAGGTTTCTTAGCTCAAGAAGACAAATATATTTTTTTTAAAAAGCAATTTTGTTATAATGATGCTAATGGAAACATTTATATAACACTACATGCCTGACACTGGGTGCTGGGCATACATTTACCATTTCATCTTAACAGTCTTGGGAAGTAGCTACTATTATTACCCATTTTATAGCTGAGGAATTTAAGGCATTAAAGGTTAAATGATTTCCAAAACTACAAGGATTGCCGGCAAGATTCTGAGTTCTACACATGTATTAACTTCTAGTCTTTCTTGAAATCTTGCTAAAATAATAGTAAAGATGTTTTTAAGGCCACAAATTTACAAGAACAATGAAAATTATAAACCATAAGACAAAGTTTTACAAGCTAGAACGCCATTTCTTACTCCGAAGAGCCAGATAAATACTGTCACCTCTTTGGAAAACTAAAAAATATTTACCTCAACTTATAATCAATATAAAAATATACTTAAAACTAAAAGCATAGAAAAGATAGTCTATTCAAACACTCATCATAATAAATCTTCCTGTATATTGATATAGCCAAATAAATTTCAGAACAAAGAACATTTATAGAAATCAAGAAGGACAGAAGGAAGACATAGTAACCTTAAATATCTATGTGCTTGACTTCAAAATATATGAAGCAAAACTGTCAGGAATGCAAGGACAGTAAAAAATTCGCTTAATGTAATTAGCCATATTAATAGAACAAAAAAGAAAAACTGTGATGGCCTCAAAAGATGCAGAAAAAACATTTGATATAATTTCTTTTGTTAACTTTTATTTTAAGTTCAAGGTTACAAGTGCAGGTTTGCTACATAGGTAAACTTGTGCCATGGGGATTTGGTGTACAGATTATTTTATCGCCCAAGTATTAAGCTTAGTACCCATTAGGTATCCATTAGGTTAATAGGCTTAATACATGCTATTTGGTTTTCTGTTCCTGTGTTAGTTTGCTGAGGATAATGGCTACCCTTTTATGATGGACATACATAATAGTAAGAACAAAAAAGAACTTCCCCAACCTGATAAGAGGCTTCAAAAAAGAACCTACAGGTAACAACTTATTTAATGGTAAAAGATTGAATGTTTTCCTTCCAAGATCAGGAGCAAGACAAAGTTATCTATTCTCATTACTTTTATCCAATGTTGTACTGGAGACAATCAGAAAGAAAGAAGTAAAATGACCTTTAGTCACGTTGGCATGATCTTTTATATAGATAATCCTAAAAATCTGGAAAAAAAGAAACTACTAGAACTAATAAATAAGTTCAGCAAGTTGTAGGACAGTAGGTCAATATGCAAAAATCAACTTATTTATGCCCTTTAGCAATAAAAATCCAAAAATAAAATTGAGAAAACAATTAAATTTACAATACTTTCAAAATATTTAAATGCCTAAGAATAAATTTAGAAGTTTTATATAACGAAAACTATAAAATTTATTGAAATGTTGTTGAATATTTTTGAAAACTATAAAATCATGTAGAAATACATTTAAAAACAAAATTAATGGAATGAGACGAATGACAACCCATATGCATATAAAATACTTAATATTAAAATAACAATGATCCTCAAGTTCATAGACAGTTTCAAGTTAATCATTATGAAACTCTAAGACTTCTTTCTTACAAAAATTGAAAAGCTGATTTTATTAGTTATATAAAAATTCAAGGGACCCTGAATAGCCAAAACAATCCTGACAAAGAAGAGCAAATTTAAGGGACTCACAATTGAATTGGACTTCCCAATTTCAAAACCTACTACAAAACTTCAGTAGAAAAGAAACACTATAGTACTGCCATAGGACAGACATGAAGATCAATGCAATATAACTGACATTCTAGAAACAAATCATGACTTTTATGCTAAAATTATACTCGATAAGTTGTCCAGGAAAATTCAACGAGGAAGAAATATTCTTTTCAAAAGTAGTGCTGGAACAACTGGATGTCCATGTGCAAAAGTATAAAGGTAAACCTCTAACTCACACCATTCACAAAGATTAACTAAAAATGGACTATAGTTATAGAAGTAAAATGTAAAACCATGTAACTCTTAGAAAAAAAAATGTAGCTGTAAATTATCATGACCTTAGATTAGGCAATGTTTTCTTAGACATGATATCAAAAGCACATCAAGAAAAAAATAGATAAATTTGAATTCATAATATAAAAATCTTGTGCTACAAAGAACATCATCAATAAAGTAAAAAGACAAATGATGGAATGGGTGAAAATATTTCTAAATCATATATCTTATCATCATATCTTAAATCATACATCTCTAAATCATATATCTGTAATAAAGTACAGGCACTTTACAAAACAGTTTGGCAGTTGGTCAAAAAGCTAAATATTGAATTTCCATATGACCCAACAATTCCACTTCCAATTACATACCCAAAGAAGATAAATGAAAATATATGTCCAGACAAAAACTTGTACATGAAAATTCATAGCAGCATTAGTCATAATAGTCAAAGTGGGACTTAAATGTTCGTCAGCTGACCCATCGATATACAGATGTGGCATAGCCAGACTATGAAATATTATCCACCCACAAAAAGGAATGAAGTACTAATACTTGCTACATCATGAATAAACCTTGTAAAAAGTTATGCTTAGTAAAAGAGATCAGAAGAAAAACCCACATATTACAGGATTTCATTTATATGAACCACCAAATCATACACCTTAACATGGTAAATATCATTTTTGAAAATAATATTTCAATAAAAGTTTAAAAAAAATCAGTGTGTGCACAAAGAAGGATGAAAATAGTGAGTAGGTAACCATATATCAATTAGAGCATTAGAAACAATGCTGGAATTCATCAAGGAGTGACAGGGACCATCACAAGCACAGAAAAAGAGGAGAGTTAAGCAGCTGGACCAGCTGAGATGGGATTATAGCCAGGAGACTGTCCTTGTTTTAGGGAAAAGGAAAGCAAGAGCTCCCCAGCAGTCCACACTTGTATCACAAATGCCTGCAATTTAGCCACAGGAGAGCACCTTGGCTACCATAGGCCCTAATCCTAGTATAAGAAGTAGCGTAGAGTAAATGTGACTGCATTGTTCCTGAGAGAGAATTCACACTACATCCCACACTGCAACTGAGATCCAAACTGCTGCAGCATGGTGCCATTTTGAGAGACCAGTTGCCACCAGATTACATCCTAACAGCCCCTGCAACTCCACATTCTGGAAGCTGCACTGACAACCACCCAGAGTGTTGCAGCATCACAATATTGGCTGGACCTAGTGGAGGTACAGCTAAGAACCCAGCAATCTAGCCCATGTAGTGTCCTACAATCAGAGAAACATGAGGTTCATTGCAGCAGGAATGCCGCCTGTAGGACAAAGGAGGTGACACATGTTTCCAAGAACATGGGAGCCAACTCTCTGGAAATGCTGTCACTGACAACAACGCTGTCTCCTCCAGTGGTAGGGCCACCATGCACCTGCACGTGCCTTTTGAGGGCCTGAGGACTGGCCCATCCTACCCACCACCACAAACAATACTCATGCACACTGCCTGAGTACCTGGGAACAGAAGAGTCATCAATGCAGCCTATGCTGCACATAGGCCACACACTGTGGGCATAAGATCCTGGGCACTAATATTCAGCCAGCCCTATTGGCCAACACTAGCACCTTCGGGAACCTAAGGATAGACCCACCACTCTTGCTGCCACCTCCAGTGTCTGCACACAACTTTGGGAGGCCTGGGAACTAGACCATTCAGACTGCTGCTGCTGCCACTGGCACCAACCCAAGAGTGCCACCTGGGGACCCAAGGACTGACCACCTGCCATCCCCATCCCCAGCAGATACCACTAAAGTTTATTACAGCCAAAGAAATGACAGAAATCACATTACGGCACACATCCAGAATCAAAGCCAAAAGACCCCCACCCAATTGGCACTGTGGATACATCTACAGAAAAAAGTATGTCCCTATGAAAGTCAATACATAAAATTAGAACAAGCAACCATTACACCAAATGTGTAGATATCAATTATATCAATTAAGGACATAAGAATCATGAAAGAGCAAGGAAACCTGACACCTTCGAATAATACAATAATTCTCCAGTAACACATTCCAAAGTCAAGGAACTCTATGCAATACCTGAACAAAAAGATAGTATAAAACAGAAATCAAATCAAACAGAAATCCTGGGACTGAAGAACTCAATGAATGAAACAGAAAAGATAATTAAGAGCTTCAACAATAGACTAGATCAAGCAGAAGAAAAAAATTCTGTACTTGAAGACAGGTCTTTTAAGATAACCCAATTACACAAGAAAAAAAAAGAAAAAGAAAAACTCTATTTAACATATGGGACATGATAAAGTGAATAAATATTTGAATTCTGAGAGCTTCAGAAGGAGCAGGGATTTTTCAAAAGGCATAGAAAAACTATTTAATGAAATAATAGCTAAAATTTCTCAGTCTTACAAGAGATATAGGTAATAAGTTACAGGAAATTTAAAGATCTCCAAATAGATACATTCAAATAGGTCTTCTTTGAGGCATATTACAGTGAAACTGTCAAAAATCAAAGACAAAGAAAGAATTTTAAAAACAGCAAAAAATAAATGTCAAATAACATGTAATAGAATACCCAACAGACTAGCAGCAGATTTCTTTGTGGAAAACTGAGAGTTCAAGAAGTCCTAGCTGGAGTAACCAGGCAGGAGAAAGAAATAAAAGGCATCCACATTGTAAAAGAGGAAGTCAAATTATCCATGTTTGCTGATCTTATATCTAGAAAACCCTGAAGACACTACCAAAAAACTTCTTGGATTTGATAAATAAATTTAGTAAAGTTATAAGATGCAAATTGAATATACAAAACTCAATAGCATATCTTTATACTAAAAGCAATCTACCTGAGAATGAAATTGAAAAGGCAATTCCATTTACAATAGCTAGAAAAAAAAATACCTAGGAATAAACTTAACCATGGAGTGAAAGATCTCTACTAGAAAAGCTACAGAACACTGATGAAAGAAATTGTAGATGATGCAAACATATGGAAAAACATCCCATGTACATGAATCCGAAGAATTAATATAATAAAAATGACCATACTTCCCAAAGCAATTTACAGCATCAGTTTGATCCCTATCAAAATACAAATGTCACTTTTCACAGAATTAGAAAAAAATATTCCTGAGATTAGTGTGGAACAAAAATGGAGCCCAAATAGCCAAAGCAATCCTAAGAATAAAAGAACAAAGCTGGAAGCATCACATGTTCTGACTTCAAATTATTCTACATATCCTTGTAGTATAATTGCAGTACGCTTGTAGTATAATTTGAAGTCAGAACATATGATGCCTCCAGCTTTGTTCTGACTTGGTACTAGCATGCTACTAGTATAAAAATAGACATATAGATCAATAGAACCAAGTGAAGAAACCAGAAATAAAGCCACATATTTACAACCATTTGATTTTTGATAAACCGACAAGAACATACATTGAGGAAGGAACAACCTTTCCAATAAATGATGCTAGGATAATTGGATTGCCACATGCAGAAGAATGAAACTGAACTCCTATCATTCACCATTCACAGAAATCAACCCAAGATAGATTAGAGACTTAAAGGTAAGACCCCAAACTGAAAGCACTAGAAGAAAACCTAGGTTAAACTCTCCTGAACTTTGGCCTGGGCAAAGAATTTATGACTAAAACCTCAAAAGTACAGACAATAAAAATAAAAAATACACAAAAATACTACTTCATAGCAAAAGAAATAACAGTGCGAACAGACAACCTGTAGAATGGGAGAAAATACTTGCAAACTATTTATCTAACAGTGGACCAATATCCAGAATATACAAGGAAATAAAACAACTCAACAACAAAAATAATCCAATTAAAAAGTGAGCAAAAAACACTAGTAGACATTTTTCAAAATAAGACATACAAATGACCAACAGGTATATGAAAAACGATCAACATCATAAATCATCAGAGAAACGCAAATTAAAAGCACAATGAGATATCATCTTACCCCGGTTACAATGGCTATTATTAAAAGACAAAAAATAACAGATGTTGATTAGTATGTGGAGAAAAGGGAGCTCTTATGCAGTGTTTTTGGGATGTAAATTAGTCCAACCTCTGTGGAAATAAGTATGAAGATTTCCCAAAGAACTAAAAGTAGAACAACCATTCAATCTAGCAAAGACACCAGTAGATACCTAATCAAAAGAAAAGGAATCTTTATGTCAAAAAGATACCAAGACTAGTATGTTTATTGCAGCATTATTCATAATAGCAAAAATATAGACTCAAACTATGTGTCCATCAACAGATGATTAGACAAAGAAAATGTGGGATATATGCACAATGGAATACTGTTCAGTATTCCATTCATAAAAAGAATAAAATCACATCTTTTGCAGCAACATGGATGAAACTGGAGGGCATCATCTTAAGTGAAACAAGCCAGACATAGAAAGTGGAATATCACATGTTCTCACTCAGAAGTCAGTGCTAAAAAATGTGTACCCATGGACGTAGAAAGTGGAGTGATAGACAAAGGAGATTCACAAGGGTCAGGGAGTGGCAAGAAGGTGAACAAAGATAAGCTACTTACTGGATATGATGTATGTTTTTTAGGTGATGAGTACCTTAAAAGCCCTGACTTGACCACTACACAATCCATGCAGGTAAAAAAATTGCACTTGTATCCTATAAATTAATACAAATTAAAAAATCAACATACACAAATCAATAT
The DNA here is from genome assembly GCF_028878055.3 of Symphalangus syndactylus. NCBI lineage: Eukaryota > Metazoa > Chordata > Mammalia > Primates > Hylobatidae > Symphalangus > Symphalangus syndactylus. The sequence continues at coordinate 46,518,229 of NC_072432.2, forward strand.
CATTTCTATGCACCAATAATGATCTAGTTGAAAAAGAAATAAAAAAGTAATCCCATTTACAATAGCTAAATAAATAATGCCTAGGAATAAATTTAACCTAGGAATAAATTTAACCAAGGAGGGGAAAGACTTCTACAAAGAAAACTCAAAACTCTGGCAAAAGAAATCAAAGAGGACACAAACAAATAAAAAAAATTACATACTCAATGAATGGAAGAATAAGTATTGTTAAAATGACCATACAATGTGATGCAATCTGTAAATTTAATGTAAACACTATCAAAATACTAATAACGTGCTAAATAACATTGATAAAATTTGTAAGGAACCACAAAATCTCTGAATAGCCAAAGCAACACCAAGAAAATAGAATAAAGCTGGAGGTATTACACTACCTGACTTGACACTGTGCTACAAATATCTAATAACCCTGCATTTTTTTTTTCTTTTGAGATGGAGTCTTGCTCTGTTGCCCAGGCTGGAGTGCAGTGGTGCGATCTCGGCTCACTGCAAGCTCCACCTCCCGGGTTCACGCCATTCTCCTGCCTCAGCCTCCCGAGTAGCTGGGACTACAGGCACCCATCACCACGCCCAGCTAATTTTCTGTATTTTTTTTTTTTTTTTTAAGTAGAGACGGGGTTTCACCATTTTAGCCAGGATGGTTTCGATCTCCCGACCTCATGATCCGCCCGCCTCGGCCTCCCAAAGAGCTGGGATTACAGGCCTGAGCCGCTGTGCCCGGCCAATAACCCTGCATTTTATTCAGGTTCTCCAGAGGGACAGAAACAATAGGATATATGTGTATATAAAAGGGAGTTTATTAGGGAGAATTGGCTCACACAATGACAAGGTGAAAACCCAAGACAGGCTGTCTGCAAGCTGGGTAAAGAGAGAAGCTAGTAGCGTGGCTCACTTCAAGTCTGAAAACCTCAAAACCAGGAAATCCAATAGTGCAAACCTAAGTCTGAGACTGAAGACGTAAGAGCACTGTAAAGGCTGCCGGTACAAGTTCCCAAGACCAACGGCTGAAATACTTGGAGTCTGATGTCCAAGGGCAGAAAGACAGGAAGCAAGCACCAAGCACAGGGAGAAGAGAGGGAGTGAGAGGCCCAGCAAGCTGCTTGTCCCTTTATTGGTCTGCTTTGTTCTAGTCACGCTGGCAGCAGATTAGACGGGGCCCACCCACAATGAGGATGGGTTTTCCTCTTCCAGTCCATGGATTCAAATGTCAATCTCCTCTGGCAGCACCCTCACAGACCCACTCAGAAACAATACTTTATCAGACATCTAAGCATCCGTCAATTTAGTCAAGTTGACACCTAATATTAACCATCACAATAACCAAAATATCATGATATTGCTATAAAAACTGACACACCAATGGAAAAGAATATATAACCTGGAAGTAACTCTGCCTATTACCTCCAGCTGATTTTTGGCAAAGTCACCAAAAACATACATTGGAAAAAGAATATCCTCTTCAATAAATGATGCTGGAAAAACTGGATATCCATATGCAGAAGGATGAAACTAGACCCCTGCCTCTCATCATATAAAAAAATCAACTCAGAATGTGTTAGAGACTTAAACGTAAGACACAAAATTATAAAGCTACTATAAGAAGCTTAGGGAAAACTCTTCAGTGCATTGGTTAGGCAAAGATTTTATGCCTCAAATTTCACAAGAGCAGGCAACGAAACTAAAAATAGATAAACAGGACTATATGGAATGAAAAAGCTTCTGCATAGCAAAGGAAACAATCAACATAATGAAGAGATAACCTGTAGAATGGGAGAAAATATTTGCCAACAATTAATCTGCAAAGAACCTAACCGTCAGAATATACAAGGAACTCAAACAATTCAACAAAAACCCCAAATAATACAATTAAAAAGTACGCAAAAGATCTGAATAGACATTTCTCAGAAGAAGACAAACAAATGGACAACAAATACATGAAAAAAGTGCTCAACATGACTAATCTTCCAAGAAATATAAATCAAAGCCACAATGAGGTATCATCTCAACCCAGTTATGGTGAGAATGTGTAGAAAAGGAAACTGTGATACACTGTCAGTGGACATGTGAATTAGTACAGCAACCATGGAAAACATTGTGGAGATTTCTCAAAAAGCTAGAAATAGAACTACCATAAGATTGAGCAACAAATACTCATTACTGGGTATTTATCCAAAGAAAAGGAAATAGGTAGATCAAAAAGATTCCTGCAAGTTCATGTTTATTGTAGCACTATTTACAATAGCCAAGATATGGAATCAACCTCAATGTCCATCAACAGACAAATAGATAAAGACGACGTGGTATGTGTGTGTATGTATATATAATTATATATACATATATGTATATATACAATTATATATACAACATATACTATATATAATATGTATACAATTGAACTAATAGATGAATTTAATAAAGTTGCATTATACATGGTTAATATGTAAATTTAAGTACATTTTCATAACTAACCTTAAACAACTAGAAATTGAAATTTTAGAAAACCATTTACAATAGTGTGAAAACCTATCTTACCTAGACATAAATTTAACAACATAGGTATGAATTTGCTTTACTGAAAACTATAAAACATTTCCAAGAAAAACTAAAAAGGACCTAAATATGAAGTTATACTATTTTTGTATATCAGAAGATTCAATATAGTAACATATCAATTATCTCTACATTGATTATTACAATTGAAATCTAGGAAACAATCAGAAGTAATTAGCAGAATATGTAAGTTATAACATTATTGATCTTAAACATACAGTATTAAACAAAAAATTAAATGTTTAGCATAGCATAATTTATGTAAATTAAAGACAATCTATTTTCAACGTAATTTTTAAAATATTTAATTAAGAAGATTATATTAGTTATGTTATAGGCTGTATCATCAAACACCAAACTATGCCTATAGGCCAAATATAAACAGTCACCTGTTTTTTTAAAATAAAATTTGGAACACATCCATTTGTGTGCATCCATTTATGTATTGCCTATGTCTCCTTTCACACTAAAAGGGAAGAATTGAAGCATAGTTGGGTAGTGCAACAGAGACTATACATCTTGAAAAGCTGAAAATATTTACTATCTTGCCTTTTACAGAAAAAATTTGCCAAATCTTTGACTAACTTATTGTGAAGAAAAGACTCCAAAGTATAGCAGCTCAAAACAAGATATAAGTATTTCATGGTTTTTTATTTATCTTTTTTTTGTTTCTTTTCATTTTACTGTAAAGTGGTAGATAGGCAGTACAGGGCCAAAAAGACATTTCTGTGACAGTCACCAAAATTTCACTTTCTTATGCTTTGCTATCTGGTAGTGTAGACTACATTGCCCTCATCACCCTCGAAGCTGGCTGACCAAGACCACATACACATTTCAGCACATGAGTAGGAGAAAGACTGAAAGAATGGGTATGCGTATTTCTTTCAAGTAGATGATATGAAAGTGCACATACTACTTTCACTCACATTTCACTGACAAAAAGTCATATGGTCATAACCTAGCTGCACAAAAAGGCTGGTAGGCACATTCCATGCTAAAATCTTGGGAACATCCTTTTGTTAGTTAGTAGAAAAAAAAAGTACAAACATAAATGGGGGAAAGTTACTTGTCACTAGTAAAAATATATTCAACACTTTAGATTGGATGCCTAAACAGGGAAGGAGAATCAAAGTTGAAATCAGTATCGAAAAGAAAAAAAATAAAATAAAATAAAAATATTAAAAAAAAGACTTGGGAAAACAGAAATTCTTAGTCCATTTATATAACAAAGACTTGGGGATGCGCTGACACCTGGGTTGAATCTGACCATCGGGAACTTATGTAGCCTGTTGCTCATTTTTGGAAGTGTTTGGTATGCTAAGTTGAAGGTCGTGGCAGCAGGATGATTAAAAATTCCTTTAGTGTGGCAGGGTTTCTCAATTAGGATATTTCCTCTCTCATGAGCAGTCATACGCCTCTATGAGGAAACTTTGAAAAAACTGGTAAGCTTGTACTACTATGTATGAGCATGCAGAGTTGTCTCCTATTTAGGTAATTATCTTCCTAAGTTTCCATTTCTTTTCCCATTAAAGAAACATTACTTCTTTAACTATGCCTGTTTTACTGCCAAGCACAGTACTAACCTGTTGTGACAACCAAACTAACACTAAATTAAAGAAAAACTTCTTCCTCAGAAACAACTAAGAGTAGACCATTGCTGGGAAAGCCTGATAAGGAAAAAAAAGAGAAAGCAAAAGTATACAATTCTAGCATTGACCAGGAAGACATAACTACATATGTGGAAGAGACAAAAAGAATTATAGTAGAATATTATATGAGAAAAAAGCATTTTCTGAATAATACAAAAAAAATAAGTGGGAGAAGAGAGAGAACAGGTATTTCAGAGAAAAGCAAAACCGAAAGCCTGATTATTAACTTATGTGGTGATTGACCTGATTGCTATTCAGGAAAATGCCAACTATAGCAACAATTAAGCTTTCCTTCAGATAAGGAAACACTAAAACAAAACTAAACTAAACTAGTATCTTCCAACACTAGTAAAGACAAAGAAACACTTTTATTAACTACAAATAGAAATGCAAAAATGTACATTAAATTATAAAATATACATCATTTTGACCTTGAATTCTCCTTTTGAAAAACCATACAAAAGAAACAAGAGCACTAATATCTCAAGATATTTGAACAATAATATTTATTGTTGTAGTGTTATCTAAAGAACAAAAGCTGGACATTGTTGAATGTCTATCAGTTCAAACAAGATTTATCAACTTGCTGTTCAGACATATAATGTAATGTAGAACAATTAAAATAATGAAATCCTGTCATTTGAGGCAACATGGATGGGGCTGGAGGGCATTATGCTAAGTGAAATAAGCCAGGAACAGAAAGTTAAATACCACTTGTTCTCACTCATATATGGAAGCCAGAAAAAAATCGTTGATCTCACAGAACTAAAAGTAGAACAGATGATACTAGAGATTGGGAAGGATAAGGAAAATGGAGAGACAGTGAGAGATTTGCTAAAAGAGACAAAATTACAACTAGATAGGAGGAATAAGTTCTAGTGTTCAAGCCACTGTAGGATGATGATAGATAAAAATAACAGCTTCAAAAAATTAAAAGAAGGATATTGAAAGTTCCCAACATGAAGAAGTAATAACTGTTTGAGGTGACGAATATGCTAATTATGCTGGGCTCATTACCATAAATTATACTTATTGAAACATCACTATGTACCCCATGAATATATGCAATTATTATTTGTAAATTTAAAGATAAAATGTAAAAATAATGACATATCTATATTTATATTTCTGTTAAGGTAATTAGGATGCATTTTTGTCAAAACAAAAAACCTGACCCTTAAATTAATGTAATTTTTTGTTTTTCTATTTCAGATGAGATGAAGAATGAAGTGAAAGATAACCCTACAAGATTTTAAGGTAAGGTTCTTAAAAGTTAGGGAGACATTTGTGTGGGAAGAAATGTGAGATTATTTTATTTATATATCTGACTTTCCTATTTAATTCAATGACAAACATACTCCTTTTGTCATTTAAAACATGAGGAAAAATTAATGACTGGTAATCATAATTGGAAAAAGATATATGAAGATCGACTGGTAGGAGATAGAAAGGGAAGGAAGAGTTTATCAAACAGCTGTTTGTTAGAAGCACTGTCATTGAAGTCATCTGTAACCACAATGCTAAATCCAATGGTCAATTTATATTATTCATCATACTTGACCTATAAGCAGCATTTGACACAGATAATCACTTCCTCCTTATTGATAAACTTCACTACTAGCTGCAGATGTCATATTTTCATTATTTTTCTTCGATCTCACTGGTTGCTCCTTCTTAATATGTTTTGGTCATTGCCTTCTCCTGTCCTTTATGGACAAGAAATTCTGATGTAGATTACCTCAAAAGTCAATCCATGGTCTTTTACCATTTTTATCTGTAATCATCGATTTCTTGATCTCATCTAGTCTTTTAGCTTTGTATACCATATTATGTATTAATTCCCAATTTCTCGTTTATAGTCCTGACTTCTTTCATTATCACCAGACTTATCTATCCATCTACTTTCTTGACATCTCCACTTAGATATTTATTGAAACCTAAATTTCAAAAGGAAGCCACAGCTTTTCCTCTTCCACCACCCTTCCCAAAATCTGTTTCTCCAGCAGCTTCCCACATCTCACAAATCATAACTCCCTCCTTTCTATTTTCTCAGCCTGATGGCCTCAAAATCATCCTTCATCTATTAGGAAGTACCAAGAAATCCTGTTGGTTTCAACATTGAAATGCATCCAGAGTTTGACAAGTTCATGCATTTTCTATTCCTTTTACTTTAGTAGAACCCACATAATCTCATTCTTTAAAAAGAGAAAAAAATTTAATGGCCTTTTAATTTGTCTTCATAAGTCTATCCTTACCACTTGTACAATCTATTCTTAAAAGAAAAACCAAAGTAATTCTTTCGAAATGTAAGTAAGCTCATGATAGTCCTCTGATAAAAACTGACCATTTCCTCACAGTAAAATCCCAAATCCTTAAAATGTCCTCTAAGTCAAGATGCCTAGACTTAGAGGACTAGCCTAGATGACCCAGGCTCCCATGGCTTCTCTGATTTCTCCTACTTTTCTCATCCGAGATCTCTACACTGCAGGCACATTGGCCTCCAAACACTTTCTGGAATATACAAAGTAAACTATCTCAGGACTAAGCTCAAGCTCTCCTCTTTGCCTACAATGTTCTTGTCCTAAATAACTGTTTGGTCAACTCACACCTCCTTCAAGTCTTTGTTCAGATTTTGACTCCTCAATGAACCCTACCCTTTCCATGTCATTTAATATTGCACCTGTTCCACTCATACTACTGCCTGAACTTATAAACCTAATTGCCCTCCTCTACTTATACTGCTTTCCTGTATAATTTATCATTACCTATATATTTTGTTATTTTCTTTTTTTACACTTATTTTTATTGTCCCATTAGCTACAATGTGAACTCCTCAAGGGCAAATATCTTTATGTTATTCTCTGATATATTGCATGCACCTGTAACAGTGCCTGATGCATAGTAGACACTCAGTAACTGTTGGATAGAGGAATGGGTGGTTGTGTGGGTGGGTGGATAAATTGACGGATGAAAGCATGAATGGGGACAGGAAAACTTTAAGAGAAAGTTCTCAATTGCAGTTATAAGTGCTGAGTATTCCAAAATGTGAATAGATTTAAGTCATTTATTGAATATGCGCTTTATTCAAAGATAATATGAATTAGATAAGATGTATAAACTGCTAGTCTTATTCTATAAGGAGCTACAAAGAACAGAAAAGTGTTTCTCAAGATGGGAATTGAGAATTGTTTGTAGCCAAGGCCTAAAAGAAGTGCCTCTGCAAAATTTTGCTGGAATCCAAAAATGCAAATTTGCTCCATATTTATACTACATATTTATGTCTTCACTGCTAGACAACATTCCTTCCTAATTCTTTGAGAAAACACAAAAGTGTCAAAGATGAGTTTGAGTAACACAGATTTACAAAATCAAAACAGTATTTGCCTTATTTAAAGTGTATCTCTCTCCATATTTTCAGTATAAAAAAGGAAAAGCAAATAACACGTCAAAATTGTCTTTTAAATTAGATAATAGAGCTTAAGTTGAAAATTATTTATATACTAAAAATTTTAGTTGATTTTTGATATATAGTCCTGACCTGTTTCATTATCTCGAGACTCGTCCGCCTATCTACCTACTTGACATCCCCGCAAGTGTTCTTTAAGAGCAACATTTGATTTCTCATACACAGAAAATCATACAACGGTAGTTTTTTTAGCATTAAATAATTGACTGTGTTCTTAGCATTTAATAAGCTGTAAAAACAACATAATAAAAATGGTTTATATTTGACAAAACCTTACATTTGCTACTTGATTCATATATCCTACTTTAAAAAAAGTAAGTCGTGATCTCAGGTACACTAAATCTGCAAAAGATATATTGAATATAACAATTCCATCTGTCAGACCCAAGATCAGAATTCCACATAGTTAATTTAACTGTATAATTTTTTCTCTACATATTTAAATACTTATTCTGCTGATAAACCAGAATATAGGAGAAGGAATGAGAATCAAGTGAGGAAATTATCCCCAGATGATGATGCGACTGATGATACATACAGGACACTCAGGGGACTCTGAAACAGACGTAGTCTTGAGAATAATTTTCCCCTTTTCAGAGTACTAGTTATTAACCACACTTAATGTTGTTTTAAGTATTCTGCTGTCAGGAAATGGGCTCATTTATACCTTTTCAGAGCTTTAATGTATTACATATTCAGTAGAACTTGTGTATGTATGTGTTTACCTTGTGTGATTTGCACTAATTATCAGTGATTCTAAACATGTACACCATAAAGTTCTTCATAAATGAAGATTACCCAGTCCTTTAAGACTAGTGTGCTTGCTCAGTCAGTGAAGGTCCGTCTAATTATTCAGCATCCACATTTGAATGCTAGTTTGTTCCTCTTGTTTAATATATGATCTGATTTATTTCTCACAACAGCCTTTTGAGGTAGATATTTTATCTTTGTTTTAATGAAGAAGTTAAATACTCTTACATGTAAATGTGGACATGTTCTAGATCTAAACATATATCCCTTCAAAGTGTCATATTTATCCATGGCTGACCTCTAAATATCTTCTCTACAGAGAGAGTTCTGTATTGTTTTTGCTCTCTTCCAACTTCTAAACGTATTGAACACCTCAATCACCATCGTTTGGAATCTGATGAAGTAGGCTTATAAGAGGTACAGAGAAATAGGGAACCAAGATGACAAATATATTCATGGATTTAGCCATTAGAATAACGGTTTGACTTTCCTTGGAAGAAAGAGTTTTACATACATGGATGACTGATTCATAGATTGTTTTGTTCCATGGATTAATCCATCTAGCTTGATGTCAGAACCTCAATGAAGACGTAAGAATCATGGATCTCTTATAGGCAAGACTGAAGAACCTTATGGCTGATGAAAAGTGAGTGAAGTGGAGTGGCATAAGAGAACTGAGCATAAGATAGATATAAGAGGGAAGTGGAGGGCATATTTGGCCTCATTTTTAGTGTTGATTTCAAGTGCAATGAGAATCCAAACAGTAAAATCAATTCATGTTTTATTTATTGAATAAATTGGCAGGAATTGTTGGAAAATATGAGACAAATCGTGAACAGAAAGCTAAAATTAAATGTAGAGATTTTACATTCTTTTTTCACACTGAAAACAAAAAATGACATTCGATGGCCAATCTCAGGAATTATAATTCAGTAAATCTACTTGAGAAGTTTTATAATAATAAGTAGTGTTACATTATAAATAAGGATCATACTCTTGCACTAAATTATTTCTACAAATACAGCCTATTTAGGGTTTAACAACCTCAGTGGATTATAAATCTTCTTTATATCTCAAAAGGTTTACTAGTATTATACATTGGTAATATATGGGGGTAATGGAACACACAAGTAAGAATCTAGAATTTCTTTAGTATTAATATAAAGAAGAAAAAGCAAATAGCTTAAAGCATTGCCTGTTTATTCATTTTGTTTTCCATTAGGAGGTTTTGATTATGATGTTTTTCTTGTTTCTGTTTTTCTGAAAATATCTTTACTTTTTTTTAACTCATACAATCTTTATTGAAATATAATCCACAGGCTATTAAATTCACCATTTTAAAGTATTTTTTAGTATATTCACATACTTGGGCAACCATCACCGCTATCTTATTTCAGAATATTTTCAACTCCTTTCTAGCCATTAGCAATAACTTCCCATTGCCCCCTCCCCACAGACTCTGGAAGCCACTAATCTACTATCTCTTTCTGTGGATTTGCTTATCGAGGACATTCCATATAAATGGAATTCTACAATATGTGCATTCTTGTGTCTGGCTTCATTCACATAGCATAATATTTTCAAGGTTCATCTATGATGTGGCATATATCAGTACTTCATTCCTTTTTATCAGTGACTATTTTTAATTGTATGGGTATACCCTTTATCCATGTGTCAATTGATAGACCTGGGGTTCATCACATGGCTGTTATAAGTAATACTGCTATAAACATTAATGTACATTTTTTTTGTGGAAATCTGCTTTCAATTCTCTTGGGTATTACCTATAAAGATCTTAATTTTATTTTTCAGTAATAGCATGAAAAAATCTTTAGCTCTACATATAATGATAGAAACCATTATGGACTAAATGTTTGTGTCGGCCCAAAATTTATATGTTGAAGTCAAATCCCCCAGTGGGGCAGTTATTTGGAGAGGAACCCTCTAACACAGTGATTAGGGATAAATGAGGTTTTGGTGGGGTTAGTATCCTCATAGGAAAAAAAGCACCAGAGAGCTCACTGTGTCTCTTTCTGTGCATAAATACTGAAGAAAGGCCATGTGAGGATATAGCAAGAAGTTTGCTGCCTGCAAGCCAGAATGAGCCCTCATGAGAAACTAAGCGAAAATCTTCTTGGACTTCTAGCCTCCAGGACAGTGAGAAAATAAATTTCTGTTGCTTAATCCACCCAGACTGTGATTTTTTGTTACGGCAGATCAAGCAAACAAAAACATCAAACTGGGTTACTGCCAACAACCCTAATTCTGCTTACTTAGCTGACTCTCAGTCACATTATGATTCCTCTAGATGGAATCTCAAGATTTTAAGGACATAAAAATATTAGGTTGGTGCAAAGGTAATTGCAGTTTTGGCCACTGAAAGTAATAGCAAACCCACAATTACTTTCGCACCAACCAAAAATATATTTCCTCACAAAATGATAAATGACCTTGAAGTTTCAAAACACCTATAATGAATTAGACTCACTGTACCAAACTGCAACTTGGGCCTACTGGTGTTTCATAAGATTTTAAAGATTTTTTAAGATTTTTAAAAAGCCTTCAGAATATTTTCAAGAAATCTCATGACTTCACATATGAGAGGAGAAAACCTGTGAAAAGTGGGTGTAACGTTTCACATAGCCTAGTTAATGCAAACATATCTGGAATATAATTCCAGGATTTTCTGTAGTCTATCACATTGGTTTTTGGTAACAAGGGTCTCCCAGTTCTATAAGGTGAATAGCACATATTCTATATCACTTGTTCCTTGCAGTATTTATTACAATGTCCTCCCATCCCTGACCTTTAATTTTTGTTATTGTTTTTTGTTTTTCACTTTGCTGTTATCTCTGTTCCTATCCTTGTTATCCCACAACAGGATAACTGAGCTGGACTGCTCATCACTCTCTCTGCCCATTCTGTTATTCCTACAAAATACCATTTATGCACACAGGTACAAATTTTACATTCTTAAAGCTCAGCATTCACTATGCTAATCCACTACTTTAAAACCTTCAGAGTTCCCTCAGTGTTTATAAGATTTGCACACTCCTTAGCCTGACATTCTGGGCTCACCACAACTTTTATCTTAACATTAGTGCATCAATATTGGTTTCATTATCTTTTGTCCTATTATGTAACTTGCATTCCCATTGCTCAGGTGCTTTCAACCAGGGGTAATTTTCACCCTCCTCTCCACAGGGACATTGGCAATATTTAGCGACATTGTTTTTTCCACTACAAGGAAGGGTTGTGCTACTGGCTCCTAAGTAGGTAGATTACAAGATGAAGCTAAACATCCCACAATGCACAGGACAGCCACCTACAACAAAGAGTTTTTGTTAGTGGTTAATAATAATTAATAATAAGTGCTAATAGTTCCAAGTTTCAGAAACATTTAGTAGAGCTTAAGTCCCAGCGTGCTTTGTTCTTTGAACGACTCTGTCTTGTTACATATCTTATCTACTCTTCAAGGTTTAGCACAAGTTCTTTATGAAGTCATCTTTGCAAATGTAGACCCTGTCTTCTGCATCCTGTAACCACACATTTTTATTGTTGTTGTTGGATCCATTTGGCACTGATCATATACTATGTTGGTATGTAAAAGTCCAGCTTTTATATTTGCAGTATGTATCTTCCAAATATAGTTCAAAAAGTTTAAGCAAAGTCTCAGACTTTTAAACATGCCTTATTTTGATTAAAGGTATTCTGAGGATTTTATCTTGCTAGAAAATGTAAGTGTGAAATTCCAACATACTTCTGAAAATCAGATTCTTTTACACACTACTGTTAATAACCCTAGAGTTAGAAATAAATAAATTCAAAACAGTAATCAGTGTTGATAATTAAAGTAAAAAAAGTATTTCAGTTAATGTATTTGACAATTGGCTTTCCTTTTTTGGTGTAATGCATATATTTATATTTCTTGCTTATAAGGAAAGGATTTTCTAATTCTTTTGTGAAGTTTTACATTGATTTGAAAATATAAGCTTTCTTATGGGCTGAGTATGCTTTGCTCATACCATTGTTTATACATGATTATTAGATTATAGGGTGGAAAAATATTTATTTTCTCTTCAGTTTTGATTCTTTCTTCAGTTTTGAATGAATGAATACATAAAATTCATTTTCAAACTATGCCTGCTTTCTCTATCCCTGCTATAAACTTTTCTCCTGCAGCATTTAAAATTAGCTGCAGTGCAGCCTAGAAATTTTACTCTAAAGAATGCTCTTCTGTCTTTTCTCCTTCTTTGTTTGTTTCCTGCAAGAAAAACCTTAGAAAGATGAAAGTGAATAATGATGGCATTTTTTATTTGTGTTTTAAAGGGAGGGCTCTTCATGCAAGTCCATTTAGTAAAAATTTACATGATGGGAAATGAGGAATAAACTACTGCTTTTCTGCATCATGAAATCCATGTACTGTTTTATGCAGCTGTAAAATAGATGACTGCTTTCCATAATCCACATGGATGCCAAGCACATCTACATAGTACCCACTTGCTCCCAAGTGTTAAGAATCACACTTGAGCAAGCACTGGGAAGAGGAATCTGAATTCATGTTCCTTAAAGACGTATCTGGCCTCTGTTCTCTAGCAGAATCCTGCTCTGGGAATGGAAATGTACATTCTCGAGAATGCCTGATTGTTAGGAGGCAAGCCAATTTTATTAAAACCATTTTTGTCTCCCTCTTGCTTAAAATAAATAAAAACATGATTTCAAAGTCTGAGCAAAGCCTATCAATCTTCCTTAATTAGCTTAAGAAAAAAGTCTATATCACCTAAAACCATTAAAATCCTACAAGAAAACCTAGGCAATACCATTCAGGACATAGGCATGGGCAAGGACTTCATGTCTAAAACACCAAAAGCAATGGCAACAAAAGCCAAAATAGACAAATGGGATCTAATTAAACTAAAGAGCTTCTGCACAGCAAAAGAAACTACCATCAGAGTGAAGAGGCAACCTACAGAATGGGAGGAAAGTTTTGCAACCTACTCAACTGACAAAGGGCTAATATCCAGAATCTACAATGAACTCAAACAAATTTACAAGAAAAAAACAAACAACCCCATCAAAAAGTGGGCGAAGGACATGAACAGACACTTCTCAAAAGAAGACATTTATGCAGCCAAAAAACACATGAAAAAATGCTCATCATCACTGGCCATCAGAGAAATGCAAATCAAAACCACAGTGAGATACCATCTCACACCAGTTAGAATGGCCATCATTAAAAAGTCAGGAAACAACAGGTGCTGGAGAGGATGTGGAGAAATAGGAACACTTTTACACTGTTGGTGGGACTGTAAACTAGTTCAACCATTGTGGAAGTCAGTGTGGCGATTCCTCAGGGATCTAGAACTAGAAATACCATTTGACCCAGCCATCCCATTACTGGGTATATACCCAAAGGACTATAAATCATGCTGCTATAAAGACACATGTACACGTATGTTTATTGCGGCACTATTCACAATAGCAAAGAGTTGAAACCAACCCAAATGCCCAACAACGATAGACTGGATTAAGAAAATGTGGCACATATACACCATGCAACCATAAAAAAATGATGAGTTCATGTCCTTTGTAGGGACATGGATGAAACTGGAAACCATCATTCTCAGTAAACTATCACAAGGACAAAAAGCCAAACACCGCATGTTCTCACTCGTAGGTGGGAATTGAACAATGAGAACTCATGGACACAGGAAGGGGAACATCACACTCTGGGGACTGTTGTGGGGTGGGGGGAGAGGGGAGGGACAGCATTAGGAGATATACCTAATGCTAAATGACGAGTTAATGGGTGCAACAAAACAACATGGCACATGGATACATATGTAACAAACCTGCACATTGTGCACATGTACCCTAAAACCTAAAGTGTAATAATAATAATAAAAAACACAAGAATAAAAAAGAAAAAAGTCTCTATCACTGAAATAGAAAAGTAACTATCAAATTACTCCATTTGGAAACAGATACATGCAAATTCCTCTCCCAAAAGGTGTGGTCAAATTTAAACAAAATAGGGCATCAATATTGAAGTTTTATTTTTTAATTTTATTTAATTTAAATACCATTAAAATATTGATCTCCATTACACGTGTCTGTATGTATTATTAGTGTTTATTTCCTAGATTTGTTTTAAAATTTCATTTGTTTCTGCCAATGTAGTCTTGCCCACATACCTTCTAGATATTTTCCCACTTAAAACTACACATTACTATCTCCATTTTATAGAGGGTAAACCCAGGTATAGATAAGCTGTGTTTCTGCCTAAGCAAGTAAGTAGTGAAGTCAAGATTTCAACCAGACAATTTGGTTCAAGAGTTTGGGAAGAACAAGATAATCTCTATCAAATGCATTGGCAAATTAAAATTGGTATTGCTTTTGAACATGGCCATACTGTATATTACACACTCCAAAAATATTTCCTTAGGAAAAATAAATCTACGGTATTTTTGAAGATATTTTTATAAAGCTTTTTAAGTGGTGCATGCTAATCAGCAAATCATTATAAGCTGTGAAAACAATCAAATAATTTAACCTGGTGACATACTTTGAACGGCTGGTACTAGATGAAAAACATATAGGCATCATATTGCTAATTTGAAAGTATTTCATTGTGAATAAGTCAGCTTGCTTAGGGGCTTATGAAAATACTATACAGAGGAAATCATTGAGTTCCTACTAAGATAAGCTATGAAGGTACAAATTTTTAGCCTATGACTTAAACATACATTCCTTCCATTTTGTTGGCATTGAGTAAAATGTTAACAAAGTGTCTTACTGTTGAAGACTAGATTTTTAAAATCATAATTTGAAAAACGGAATCCAATCTCTCTATCTCAAGCATACTAGCCATTTTTCCAACCTGAAACACTTTATACTCTCCTCAATGTCAAAATTCAATCTCTCTAATCCTCGAATTTTTGTTTTACATTCCCTTTCCTCTCATAAATATCCCCAGATCAATACTGCTAAGATTCACAATAAAAATGAATACAAACATGAGCACTCATCTGTATATAAAGTCTCAAGATTCTATGGTAGCAGTCAAAGGTTATATAACATGTCCTATGATCTATCTTTGTCAGTAGACTCTAAGCTACTTTATTTTTTATTATTATAATAATTATTATTTTTTTAGATGAAGTTTCACTCTTGTTGCCCAGGCTGGATTGCAATGGTGCAAACTTGGCTCACTGCAACCTCCACCTCCTTGGTTGAAGCGGTTCTCCTGTCTCAGCCTCCAGAGTAGCTGGGATTACAGGTGCACACCACCATGACCAGCTAAGTTTTTGTGTTTTTAGTAGAGACGGGTTTTCACCATGTTGGCCAGGCTGGTATTGAACTCCTAACTTCAGGTGATCTTCCCACCTAGGCCTCCCAAAGTGCTGGGGTTACAGGCATGAGCCACCATGCCCAGTCTCTAAGCTACTTTAAAACAAGAATCCAGGCTCCTATTTCCTTTAAAAATTAACCAAAGAACTGGTATAGCACTTATATGTCACAATTATGCTTAGAAGAAAACAGGTATCTTCCAAATGAACTAAAAAAATGGGAAAACTCTCCCCATGTCCTTACATACTCCCTATTTCCCTTCTCATCCAGTGCACCACTGAAATTTATAAGTGAATCACAATATTCTTTTCTACCTCCATATTGATCTTGCATCTCTTGAAATAGAACTAGAAACTTACATTCCTGAATGTTCCAACTAAACTAGGCTTGAGCCAAAACATCATACAATCTTTTTGATGATATGATTACCAAAACTTATCTAACTTAAGTTGATATTAACTTAAAGACACATTCTCATTTTGGTGATATTAAAATATGAAATAAGCATGTCTTATATTTGAAGATATATATTAGCTCTCTTTTGCAGATTAATTAGTACACATTATATAGAACATTGTTTTCCATAATGTATACACATATATGTTAAATATGTATTTAAGTTATATATTTAATAAACTATATTTACTTACATTACTATATTTAGTAAACTATAGTTAAATTATATATTATCCGTCAAGTTATATATAACCAATTAACATTATAAACAAATATGAGAATGCCTCTATCTTTTTTATTAATTACAATTTTAAAAGAAATCACTTATAGGATGTTATCCGTCTTTATAAGCAAAATGCAAATTATGTTATATGTGATATACACAATTAAGATTTTTTCTCTCAGAAATATTCCTGTAAAAATGGTAATGAGTTTTACTTTTTTAAGAATAATAAAGTTTAACCAATAAAATCACTTGTATATGAGGTACTATTATATTTTTCCAATCAAATATACCAGGCTATAAAATAAATACTTCAATAAATTGTTAGTAAATACCTTTACTTCAGAAATTCTGTGTTATTTCAGTATAAGACATGAACATTTTATTGTCTACCTCATATATTTGGATAATTTGGCACAGCTTCATGAAATATATTTTCTTGATTTAGGAAACAAATGTTCTTTACCTGGAAAACAGTTATTCTTAATATGGCAATTGTATATATTTGTAGAGCTTCATTTTTAACCTGATGCAAATTTTTGCTTGAATGTCAACCTTAAAAAATAAGTATTTTTTTAAAGCAGTTTAAGGTTTACAGAAAAATTGAGCAAAAGATACAGTATATACTTCCTATCCTCCCTCAACTATCCCCTTCCTGACTTCTCCAGCTACTAACATTTTGCATTACTGTGGTGCATTTGTTACAACTGATAACTGATATCTGTATCTTATTATTAACTACAGTCCATAGCTCGTTATTCGTGTTCACTCTTTGTGTTGTGCATTTTATGGATTTTGATAAACGTATAATGACATATATTTGCTATTATATTAGATTATATAGACATTACACATTAACATTATTAATGTTAATTAAACATCACACAGAATAGTTTCACTGTCTTAAAAATGCCCTATGCTCCACCTATTCACTGCTCTCTCTCTCCCCCAAAGTCACTCATCCTTTTATTGTCTTCATAGTTTTACCATTTCCAGACTGTTATATAGTTGGAATCATACAGTAAATAGGCTTTTCAAATTGGCTTCTCTTGCTTAGCAATATGTATTTAAGTGTCTCCAGTCTCCTTTGTGATTTGTAGCTCATTTCATCACTGAATAATATTTCTTTATATAGGTGTACCATATTTTGTTTATCCACTCACCTATTGGAAGACATCTTGTTTGCTTCCAAGTTTCGACAATTACGAAGGAAACTGTTAGGGTTCATTCACGTCAGGGTTTTTTTTTTTTTTTCTGAACGTTAAGTTTTCAACTCACTTGGGTAAATACCAAGAAACTCAATTATAGGATCATATGGTAAGTCTATTTTTAGCTTTGGAAGAAACCACTAAACTTTTCCAAAGTGTCATTTTCATTCCCAATGCCAATGAATAACCATCCTTGTCACTCCACATCCTCCCCAGCCTTTGCCACTGAAACTAAAGGTCCCCTACCCCATCCCTCACCCAACCCTTTCCCTTATTATATTACTTCCAAAAGCCTTTAGATATTTGATTCTGTGACCCCTGTTCTTTATGCCGTATTTCACCAATGATCTCTTCTATAAATGACATAGGTTTTTGTATTTTTTTTTTTTTAATTTGGCCTATAGGTATTATTTTTCTAGAAAGTAATTAAGAGGTGTCAAAGTCACCCTGAACATTAGATGACTGAGTAGCAATATCTATATATGCAAAGCTACCATTTTCATATGCATATACAAAATAAATACATATAATCTCATCAACTGTTCATAAACCTATAAATTTTAGTGGGGAAAAAAGTAATATTTCTGAAAATAGAACACCATTTACTACAAAAAGTATGTTCATTTAAGTAGTCCATGTATCTTCCACATATAGTATAGAACTCACAAAATAAGAACAAAAAAGTGATTTCTATCACAGAATGATTTATTGAATAATTCTTGAACACATACTATAGGCCAAATACTGAACAAGGTATTGGAATAAAGAAATGTGGAGATAATAAAATTACCTTCCCTGGAAAGCTGTGGTGCAATTTGTAATTTTCTTAGAAACCCCTGTGCCTGATTTTTTTAGATGTACAATATTAGTTGAGATTGTCACCCAAGCCTTAGGGGAATTCTCTTTATTGAGGCATTTTCCCCCTCAAACTGCATTTTTCAGTGTGTGTTTATTACCTAGCAACTAAACCATAAAAAACGAATGTTACATCTTAGATTGATAGGGTTTCTTGGTAGCTGTAGTATAAAATATTTTTTATGCTGAAACCCATAGAAATTTCCTCCACAACAACAAAGGATTTAAGAATTATTGTACCAGCTTTCTCACTTTAGGAAAACACATTTCAGCTTTCAGGGATTCCTGATTGATATTCTTTGAAACACCACACTAGTAAATGATAACTTACAGACTCAAATCATCTTTTTATCTGTAGAATGATAGGCCAACATAGTATAAACCTTCTTGTGACAGATCGACTACCTCCCATTTGGCATCAAATGACAGCATCATTTCAGATCATGGTGGAGCCTCAACAAATGTTGCCAGGAAGAAACACTCACTCTGGGCAATGCTTTCTATTTGGCTTCCCCTGGATATGTGGATGATCTTGCAAAACCATTTTACTTACTTCTAAGGATGAAAGCCAGTCTAAAATCTGTATTATGACTCAAAACACAGTTAACATTAACCTTGAGAAGCAGTGTGCTCAGTGGTCAAGACCGTCATCTCTGAAGCCAGATTGGCTACATTTAAGCCGTAGCTCTTCACATCTTAGCTGTGTGACCTTGGATAGCTTACTACTTAATCACTCTGTGCCTCAGTATACTCTTTTGTAAAATGGAGAAATGATAACACCTCTCTCACAGGATTGTTTTGAGATTAAAATAAGGTCACTAATGGAATATGGGCATGTTAGAGTAGAGCATATAGTAAATATTCTCTAGATGGTAGCTATTATGATGAGATATGTTTATCCTTTTGGAATGTCACAAAAGTGCATGGGATGTTGATTCTGCTTGGTGATCTTTGCATTTAGTGTATATTGACTTCCTCCACTATCTCCAACAGTGGGCCTTTGAAAAGCCTTCTGCAATCTTCAAATCCCCAGCGGTACCTTTTACTTTCATTAGGTGACCTTCCTGCCTACCATACTGAAATGACTGAGGTGCTCTAAAGATAAATCCTTTAGTGCCCTCTTTCCATTTAAAAATGCCTCTGGGCCATTGTGTTGCTACTCTTACTTTTCTATTGATGTTTAGGAAGAACACTCCCCCTTTCTTATCAAAGCTAACTACTCTGCTTATGCGCTTGATTTCATTTCTCCTCTCTTGTCTGAGTTTACCAAGTGCTTACTCTCCTGTTAGCAAGGATATAGTCTGCAATTGCCCCCTAGCTGTCTCCTCTTATTCAGAGTGACTGTTATATCCAGCATTCTGGGGAAAGTACTACTTTATGGCTGTTGTAAATCAATTAGCATGGTTATTATTTGGTATCTCTTTTCACTCTCAAAAATGTCCCAGTTTGGACAATAAGTGCATAAGGTCATTCTGTTGTAGGCTTCAAATACACCTATGTCTTCCTTTGCCTCCAAAACACTCAAATATGAAAATATATTTTCCTTTAACAATATTATCTTCTCTCTGCACTATTTCTTATCCCATTCTTTTCAGTCTTTTAAATAACTCTTCTTTTTCTTCTAACCCATAGACATTATGAAATCTGATACTCATCTTTTATTCTTTCCTTTCTCATTTCTCTTCTTTCATTTTACTAACTTCAATATTTCAATCACTTCCTGTCTGCCTGTGAAACTCCAATATATTCCTTTATTTCCAAGAACCCCACTGAACCTTAGTCCTGCATTTTCAAGTCCTAGCTGTATATCTTCCCCTGTATTTCATTTCTGTTCTTTGAGCCCACATTAGATTTTTGGTTTTTTAATGTATAATAATCAAATAGCCAGCTCCCTTGCCTCTAATGTCTTGTTTCTCTCATTTAGTCTGCCTTCGCTGCCAGAATAATTTCTCAGAAACTCAGAATTTATAAAAAATAAACATCTCCAAAACCTCATCCTGAAATTCAAGATGCTTAATAATATTACCCAAACTGATTTTCAAACGTTTCATTGTAGAATCACATCTGGTAGAAGATTTTATTCCTTGTGTTTGAACATACCTTGAACTGGTTTATTTTTAGCATAATCAAATATGTTTTGGAAAGGAGACAACTAGGAGAAGATCTTTACAGATGTGGATGATAAAATACTTGTGAATTATAAGAATTTTGTACCCAGGAAATACGTGAAATCAGGGACTTTGGACAGTTGAATGTTTTGAAAAAATGGGCACTATAATTCACAAGTTGTTGTGACAGCAGACAGAGTCCTTTGTAATGTTAAAAAATGTTAACATGCTGAGTTGTACATAAATGTTTCTGACCGGCTAGAGATGTCTAGCTGGAAAGGTTAATCATACTTCTTGATATTTATGCATAACTTTATATAGTGAATACTCTCAGCTCCTCAGCTGGCTTTCAGGATATTATAGTCTTCTTGTTTTTCATTTACCTCAGTGGCCATTTCTTCCTAGTATATGTTATTAATGTTTCCTCCCACAGTATTTACTTCTCCATTCTCTACTTTTTTTTCTCCAAATTACTGCTCTAGATAATCTCACCAAGTCCAGTGGTTTAAAGGGAACCCGCATGGCAAAGAATCAAAACTTACGGCTCTGACTTATCTCCTGATATCCAGAGCAATAGCATTAACTACTTCTCAGCATTTCCATTTGGATGTCTAAAAAGCTTCTCAAAATTAACAGATCCAAAAGATAAATCTTAATTATACTGTATTTGCCAAATAAACACACAAACCAAAAAAAACCTTCTTTGTATGGTCTTACAGTTCAGTAAATGTTGCCACCTTTTTTTCAATTTTTTCAGACCAAAGAGTCAGGATTTGTTTTTAATTCCCTTCCTTCCTACAGCTCCATATTACTTCCAGAAGAAAAATTCCTGAAAGAGCTACCTTCAATATATTAACCCAGACACCAAACAGTGCTACTATCTAGCTTAATCTACCAGTCTTTATCATCATTCTCTTCCTCATAGTAAGATTAACAGGGACTAGCTTTGGGAAAAAAAGAAATTTAATATAGTCACTACCAAGGCAATAAATACCTATGGTAAGGTTGCTGAATCCAAATATACTAGCTGGCCAGTCAATGTTGTCATAAGGATGACTGTGCCATGACGCTAAAAGTGCAGGGCAATTTCTGAGGACTGCTATTTTATCTTTTTTGAAAGATAGAAGATATTGGATTTTTTCAAATATAGAAAAGGTAGAAGATATTTTCAAATATAATGTTCCAAAACTTAGTTTGTGGATGTCAGAAGTAAATCATTATGTCAATATTTTATATTTTAATATTAATTAATATTATATGTTAATATTAATTTTTTTTACAGTATTCATTTTTATATTTTATTAGAACATGTATTTTAAAATATGACTGATGGTCCAATTAGGTAACTTTTACATATGTGTTGTCATATGAAAAAAAAATTTCATTTTTGCCCTAAGGACAAATATGATAAATTTCATAATGAATAATTGAAAAACTGCTTGAATATACTAAAAATCACTGATGTGTATACTTTAAAGTGTTGAATTTTATGGTATGTGAATTATATCTCAATAAAGTTCTTATTTAGAAAATTAATTATGAAGAATTAAAACATTCTGAGTCATTTCACTGCACTAGTGATACAAGGGACATACACTAAAAATAACATGTTCATAGGGAAAGCAACTGATCAGTGGATATTGCATGAGAAGGGGTGATAATCCAAATTATACTATTCCATTATGTGCTGTATGTGAGAAACAACATACAAATGCAACATGACTCTAGAAGAGTAGAAATCACACTCAACCACAAGTCACAGGCATTTGACAGTTAAAAGTACTTATTTCTTTTTTAGAATTGATGCATAATTGTTGTACATATTTCTGGGACACATGTCGTATTTTGATATATGCATGCAATGTGTAATGATCAAACTAGGGCAATTGAAACATTCATCTCACCAAACATTCACACTTTCTTTATGTTGCAAACATTCTAATACCCCGCCTCCAGCATTTTGACTATGCAACAAATTGTATTTTTGCTGGAGGGGGAGGTATGTTAACTATAATTGCCCGTTTACCATACTATCAAACAATAGACTTTATTTCTTCTAGGTAATGGTATCTTTGTATCTATTGACCAACCACTCTTCTTCTCCCTTTTCTCCCACCCTTCTCAGCCTGTTAACCACCAATCAACTTTCTACAAAGATCCACATTTTTAGCTTACACATATGAGTAAGAACATGTGGTATGTGTCTTTCTGTGCCAGGCTTACTTCAGTTAACGTAATAACCTCCAGTTCCATTCATGTTGCTGCAAATGACAGAGTTTTGTTCTTTTTTATGGCTAAGTTATATTCGGTTTTGTATATATAACACATTTTCTTTGTTCATTCATCTGTTGATGAACACAATAGTGATGCAATAAACATGTGGGTGCAGGTATCTTTTTGATGCACTGATTTATTTTCCTTTGGATAAATATCCAGTACCAGGATTGCTAGATCATATAAAACTTCCATTTTTAGTTTTGTAAGAAATCTCCATACTGTTTTCCATGACAGTCACTATGTACTAATGTACTAACTTACATTCCCACCAACAGTGTACAAGAGTTCTATTTTCTCCACGTCCTCACCAGCATTGGTTAGTTTTTCATCTTTTTAATATTAGCTATTCTAAAAAAGGTAAGATAATATGTCAGTGTGGTTTTGATTTGCATTTCCCTGGTGATTAGTGATATAGAGCATTTGTTCACATAACTTTTAGCTATTTGTATGTCTTCTTTTGAGAAATGAATGTTCAGATCTTTTGTCCATTTTTAATTGGATTATTTATTTTTCTGTGGTTGAGTTGTTTTCTTAAATATTCTGGTTATTAAACCATTGTTAGACAATAGTTCGCAAATATTTTCTCCCACTCTGAGTTGTCTCTTCACTTTGTTGATTATATCCTTGGCAATACATTAGCTTGATGTAATCCCATTTGTATATTTTTGTTTTTGTTGCCTGTGCTTTTGAGGTCTCACCCAAAAATCTTTGCCCAGACCAATGCCCTAAAGTGTTTCCTAAATGTTTTATTCTGGTAGTTTCATAGTTTCAAGTCTTCTATTAAGGCTTCAATAAATTTTGATTAGATTTTTATATGATAAGACATAGGGTCTAGCTTCATATACATCTACATACATTTATCCAGTTTTCCCAGCACCGTTTATCGTAGAGACTGTCTTTTCTACGATGTGTGTTTTTGGTGCCTTTGTCCAAAACAAGTTGGCTGAAAATGTGTGAATTTTTCTCTAGGTTCTCTGTTCTGTTCCATTGGTCCACTTGTCTGTTTTTATTCCAGCACCATGCTGCTTGAATTACAATGGCTTTGTAGCATATTTTGAAGTCAGGTAGCAAGATGCCTTCAGCTTTGTTCTTTTTGCTGAGGATTGCTTTGGTTATTCTGGGTATTTTGTGGTTCCATATGAATTTTATGATTGATTTTTTATTTCAGTGAAGAATCATTGGTGTTTTGATAGGATTTGGATTGAATTTGTAAGTAACTTTGAGTATTACTGTCATTTTAACTATTAATGCTCCCAATTCATAAG
This sequence comes from Symphalangus syndactylus, assembly GCF_028878055.3. Classification (NCBI taxonomy): domain Eukaryota; kingdom Metazoa; phylum Chordata; class Mammalia; order Primates; family Hylobatidae; genus Symphalangus; species Symphalangus syndactylus. Next base: position 46,542,407 of record NC_072432.2, read on the forward strand.
CGTGGATATCATTGCATTTTTGGTGTGTCCTCCTTACTTTCTTTCATCAGTGTTTTGAATATTCCTTGTAAGGATTTTTCACTTCTTTTGTTAAATTTATTTCTAGGTATTTTTTCTGTAGCTATTACAAATTGGATTACTTTCTTGAATACTTTTTCAGATTGTTAGCTGTTGGCATACGTAAATGCTGCTGATTCTGTTATGTTGATTTTGTATCCTGAAACTTTACTGAATTTGTCTATCAGTTATAACAGGGATTTTTTTTTGTTGATGGAATCTTTAGGTTTTTCTAAATATAAGATCATGCCATCTGTTAACAAGGATAATTTCAGTTCTTCCTGTCCAATCTGTATGTCCTTTATTTTTTTCTTATTCCTGAATGATCTGGTTAGGACTTTCAGTACTAAGCTGAGTAAAAGTGAGCATCTTTGTTTTGTCCCAGATCTTAGAGAGAAGGTTTCCAATTTTCCCCATATAATCTTAGCTCTGGATTTGTCATTCATGGCCTTTATTTATTTTGTTTTGTTTTTGAGTTTTTTCCTGCTATATCCAGTTGAAACTTTTTTTTTTTAATCACAAATGGATGTTGAATTTTGTCAAATGCTCTCTCAATATTTAGTGAAACGATTATATGGTTTTTGTCCTTGATTCCGTTTATGTGAAATGTTGTAATTATTGATTTGCATTTGTTGAAACATTCTTGCATCCTTGGGATGAATCCACTTGATTATGGTGAATGTGTTGTTCAATTCAATATGTTGTTGAATTCAGTTTTCTAGCATTTTGTTGGGATGTTTGCATCTATGTTCATCAGGGACACTGGCCTGTAGCTCTCTTTCTTTGTTTTATCCATGGCTGATTTTGGTATCAGGGTGATGCTAGCTTCACAGAATGACTTTAAAAATAGTGCCTCCTCTTTAATTTTTAAATAATAGTGTGAGTAGAAATAGTATTCATTCTTTTTAAAATATTTGGTAGATTTCAGCTGTGAAGCCATCAGATTCTGAGCTTTTCTTTGATAGGAAAGTTTATTACTGCTTTGATCTCATTACTCATTATTGGTCTGTTCATGTTTTCTTAAGGGGCTATTTTACTATTTAAACAAACACAGTGAAGTCCTTATTTTTGAAAAAAAAAAAACCCACAAATTAAATAAAAAGCTACAAAATACAAGGTATTTAGTAGCAGAACTTATCACCAAGATAACAAACGGCATGTCATTGGTATGAAACTAATAATGTCACCATACAAAATTATACTGACTAAAATGTTGAATGAGATGCAGTATGACAAGTTGAAAAGTTGTTTCTCAAATAGTATAATAAGTCAACATATTCATTACGTATTATGTGATGCTGAAGAAAATTTGGGTAATAAACTGAAAATTAACAGCTTGTCTATCCTGGTTGATGATTTAACATATTTCACCAATAAATGCCATGTCAAACGTCACCATTTACAATGTTACTATTGCTTCTTTTAAAAAAGTTATCTTTCAAATTTATTAAGAATATTATATGTCTAGCTATAAAATTTTTAATATATTTGTACTACTTGGTGTTCTATGAGCCTCCTGAATCTGAAGTATACTATCATTAATTTTAGATAACCATCATTCTACTCCCTGTTTTTATGAGTTCACCTTTTTGTTAAATTCCACATGCTCTACGGTTTGAATGTACGCGGCACTCTAAAATCCATATTTTGGAACTTAAACCCTAAGATGATAGTATCAAGATATAAGACATTTGGGAAAGTGACTTATTGGAGTCTAGGTCTTGCCAAAAGACTCAAATAAATAAAATCTGAATGAAAGAGGAGACATTACAACTGATATCACAGAATCAGTAATCAGTAAGAAGATTAAATCAGTATAAACTAAGAGTAACAATTTTCAGCATACAGAACTTTCACCTTTTTGGTTAAATTTATGTCTATCTTAGTCCATTTTATTTTGCTTTAAAGAAATACCTGAGGCTGAGTAATTTATAAAGAAAAGAGATTTATTTGGCTAATGATTCTACAGGCTATACAAACAGCATGGCATCAGGATTTGCTTCTGGTGAAGGCTTCAAGCTGCAAGGTTTCTGCTGAGAAATTGGCAGAAAGCATTCTGGAGTTTCCTTTATATATGATAAATCTCTTTTCTTGATGCTTCAAAAATTCTATCTTTGGTCTTTAATTTTTGACAATTTGATTATAGTGTGTCTCAGAGAAGATATATTTGGCTTTACTTTGTTTATAAATATTTGTGTTTAATATATTTAGATGTCCATATCTCTTCTCAGATTTGGACAATTTTCAGCCATTATTTCATTAAGTAAGCTTTCTGCATTTTTTTAATTCTTCCTTTTTTCTTGTTCCCAGTATGTGTATACTGGGGCATATGATGATGTTCCATATATCCCATAGACTTTCTTCACTCTTTCACATTCTTTTCCCTTTCTGTTATTTTTGTTTGTTACATTTTTTTCTTTCTCTGACTAATTTAAAGTGGTCTGTCTTTAACTTCACAGACTCTTTGTTCTGATGATTGATGTTTTCTATTGCATTTTATATCATTCATTTATTCTTTAGCTCCAGAATTTCTGTTTGATTCTTTTTTTATCTCTTTTGTTGACCTTATTTTTTCCATGTATTGTTTTCCTGATATAGTTGAATTGTCTATCTGCACTCTCCTGCAGCTCTCTGTACTTCATTTAAAAATCTTTTGAATTTTTTGTCCAGCAATTTGCAGATACTCATTTCTGTCGGTCAATTACTAGAAAATTATTGTCCTCCTTTAGTGGTGTCATAGTTCCTTGATTTTTATGCTTTTTTGTTGCTTACATTGATGTCTGAACATTTGATGTAACAGTAACCTCCTCCACATTTAATGGACAAGTTTCATCTGCTTATGAGTGGAAGTGAGGGTGCCGACTGAATGGGATGCAGCAGTTCTTGCTTCAGTAATGGCACAATAGTGCACTTTTTGTTAAGCTTCATCAGTGTCAACAAAAATTTGCAGATGTCCTCAGTGGCCAAGGCTATGAATATCTGCAGCAGCATCTAGAGTTGCTGGTGTCCTGCTTATTTTGTTTCTTCCACAAGGGAAGTTGTGGCCAAGGGGATCCCGTTTGGTGCTGGGTCTGGTTTTCAGACACACTTGCAATGGTGTTGTTACTGGTGTCTGATGTTTGATCTCTGTGGAGTGGCCACAGAACCAGGGTCTGAAGTGTGAATGCACATGGAGAAACTTCAGCTCTAGGGCTCAGGCCTGTGGTGGCACTAATTCTTAAGATGCAGGCACTCCCACTGTGTCACTGGTAATGGTGTGCAAGGTGGGGTTGCTTGTGGAACAGCTAGGCAGCTGGGTTTGAAACTGTGGGCACAAGCATATGTACAATGTCTCCAGGGTCTAGAGTACAGGAGTTCCCACTGCAGCCATGGCTCCAGTGTCCTAGACACAGATTGACTCTCAATGGCTGCAGAGTCAGGAACTGGAGGCACAGGCATATGCAGAGTGACCTCAGAATTGGGGTCTGGGGCTTGGGCACATGTAAAGAGACAGGAGCTCCAGGTATCGGAGTGCAGGCTAGTACACTCTGGCAGTAGCTGTGATGTCTGAGGCAAAGGCACTCATAGAGTGGCTACAGAGCTGGGGTCTGGGGTATGTGTTTGCAGATCCACCATGGCTTCAGAATTCAGAGTGTGCATTGGGAGAGGAGGTGCAGCCCTAGTCTCTGGATGGTGAAATAGCAGCTCATTTCTGTTGGGTGGTGCAGCAGCATCTTCATTTTTAGGGGGCCTACGCTGGTGATGATTATTGGTTACCTCAGTTCCTAAGGTTCCCAGTATCCTCTGCAGAGCACTACACTGGAGTAAAGCTCTGTTGTCAAAGCTGTGGGGAGTCTGTGGCTTCCATAGCGGCTGTCGAGACCCTTAGTGGCAATGACTGCTGGGATCCTCTGCACAACAGTTTACTAAGGACTGTGGTGGCAGCTGCCAGGTGGCTGCTATGGATAGCCCCTACCCTTCTTTATTTCTATCTGTCACTAGACATCTGAGGTATGCTTATCTTCCCAGTGATCCTTTTAATTTGGCCATTGTCCATTTTTTGCTCCATTGTGTTGCTGAAGATTCTTAATTGGACTTTTGAGCCTTCCTGGGGCTAATTCTGTTCTTGGATAGCTTTCTTTTTTTTTTTCTAGGAAGATGAAGGCTAATGTCTTCTAGTCTGCCATCATTCTCCCCTGTTTCATTTCTCTTTTTCCTCCTTAAACATATTACACATATCTCATATCTTTTGAAATTTTCCCACAGTTCTTGGGTGTTGTACTCAGTTTCTATTTATTCTATTTTTTGTCTCTTGGCATTTCAGCTTGGGAAGTTCCTGTTGACTTGCTGTCATGCTCACTGATGCTCTCCTTGACTATGTCCAGTCTACTGATGAGCTCACCAAACACATTCTCTATTTCTGTTATAATGTGTCTTATTTTTAGCATTTTCTTTTGAATCTTTCTTTTTTTTTTAGTTTCCATATCTCTGCTTACATTATCCTTCTGTTCTTGAAGGTTATCCACTTACTCGACTAGAGACTTTAACATATTGATAAGTTATTTTAAATTTGTTGTCCAATAATTCCAAGATATGTTGTATCTGAGTCTCATTCTGATACTTTCTTTGTCTCTTCAGACTGTATTTTTCTCTTGCCTTTAAGTATGCTTAATTTTTTTTGCTGAAAGCCAAACATGATATATCCGATAATAAAAATTAAGGTAAGTAGTGTGAGGTTTTATGTTAATTTATCTAGGAGTTGGCCTGTATTTATGGTTTTCTGTAGCTACAGGAGGTAGATGCTCAATATTCCTCTAGTCTTTTTTTTTTTTTTTGTCTCATTTGTTAACTTTTATTTCCTTAAGTACTTCCCTTCAGAGACTCTAAATCTTGCAGCAATTTCAGCCATAATCCATTGTTCTATTGGAGCCCTGTTGGTGTAGTACTAAATTGAGAGAGTGAGGAAGTCTTCCAAAATCTTATGATAAAATCTCCGTCCTTTGTTTTGGGATCAGGACCTTCACAAGTTTGTCTCAACTTCCACCTCTTTAGTGAGACAGAAAAGCCAGAAGGAGCTGGAGTGAGAGAAATGCCCTTCCCCCACGTGGGATGTTTCCAGTAAAGTCTTTTCCCTGGAGAGGTAGGCTTTTGTTAAGTAGAATGCTCTGGGAATATTTTACAATGGTTATTTTTCCTCTCTGCTAGCCGTAGAGAGGAGGAGGTAATTCTTGGATCTTTGTCACAAGAGCCTTGTGGGTTTCCTGGATAAAAAATATACAAAATTGTGGGATACTCACAAAACTGTGGTCCTGTGAGTTTCTCACTCTTACTCTAGTTCAGTATCAAACCCCAGCAGTTCATTAAAATTACTGTCTAACTGATCCTACCAGTTTATATCTTCAGTGGTGTCTTCTCCCGGTAAGGGAATCTTGGCTACGATTCTTCGAATTTGACGCTTACCATATTCCAGAGTTGTTGTTTGACTTGCAACCTAGTTCTCTTGCTCTCGGCCCAAGAAAAGTCATTGATTTTCAGATTGTTTAGCTTTCCCTCGTTGTAAGGATGGGAATGATTATTTCCAAGATCTTTATAAGTTGGAGCTAGAACAGATAGTCCATCATATTTTAAAGTAGGACTTTAGTATATAACCCTTACAAATTCAATCAATTCTAAATTAGTTATGGTTTTTGTGATAAATATGGGTTAGTCATTATCAAAGTCTTTTTAAGATACCAATTGAAATAATTATGAGTTTTTTCTTTAATGTTTTTATTATGGATTACATTTATTTTTTATGTTAGTCATCTATGAACACTTGGTATGAGCCCTATATGATTATGATATATTCTGTTAAATGTTGGTGCAGTTGTCTAATACTTTCTTTGGAATTATTTTTGTATATTCATTAAAAAATGGGTCTATGGTGGCCAGGCGCAGTGGCTCATGCCTGTAATCCCAGCACCTTGGGAGGCCGAGGCGGGTGGATCACAAGATCAGGAGTTCGAGACCAGCCTGGCCAATATGGTGAAACCCTGTCTCTACTAATAATACAAAAATTAGCCAGGTGTGGTGGTGCACATCTGTAGTTCCAGCTACTCAGGAGGCTGAGACAGGAGAATCACTTGAACCTGGGAGGCAGAGGTTGCAGTGAGTTGAGATCCAAGATCACGCCATTGCACTCCAGCCTGGGCAACAGAGTGAGACTTCATCTCAAAAAAAAAAAAAAAGAAAGAAAGAAATAAAATGGGCCCATGACTTTCTCTTTTTATATCGTTCCTACCCCTAGTTTTAGAAACAAGTTTGCAATAATCTTATGAGATGTGCTTGGTAACCTTGAGTTCTCTAAAAATTTCTAGAATTATTGTACAGTTAGGACATTAATTTTTCCTTGCAAGTTCGGTAGAACTTGCAATAAGATTATTCTGACTACAGAGCTAACCTTTTAATACTAAGTTAATTATAAGTGAATTGGCCCAGCAATTATAGCCCTAACACTCTCCCTCCTATCACTCCTGTGAACCTTATCTTCAGCAAATTTCTTAATTGCTTCCAGGAGTCAGTTTGAGAATACCACAAAATTCTTGCACATTTATACCTAATGGGGATATTCCAAATAAAAATGAAATAAAGTGCCTGGTTAAGGCTGCTTCATAAGAATTGCGAAAGTCATATACGTTCCTAATTGCCTGAGAACCCATGCTAATTTTGTAGAACAAAGAGAGTGGAAAAAATGAATTAGAAGGATCATAAATGACCTGTAAGCTATTGTGATGTTCTTTCATATATATTATTGAAATTAATCTTTAAAGTAAACTTTTGTGGTAGAAATTATTAGCCACATTTTTACATGTCAGAAAAGTTAAGATATATACAAATCAACAATTTTGCCAAGTTTATATAACCAGTAATGTATACAGCTGGAATTTACTGCTCTCTCAGTCTAAAGTCCATATTCAATGTCCATAGTTTTCTATGCTAGTAGGTAAAGTATAATTAGGACAACTCATAATTGTCCTATTTTTGCATCTCAAAATTCTGTTTCAAATATAAAATGTCTGCACAGATTATTTACAAACCTTCCTTAATAACTCCGGAAGAAATAATTTTGCTCTGTTCTATGTTAATATAGAATAGCACTGTTTGATATAACAGTCATCTGTACCTCCTACTGGCTGTGTGACTTGGGACAACTTCCTAATTTTTATTGTTCCCAAAGGCAAAATAGGAATAATAATATGAATATTTATCCAAAGCCTTCTTGTGAGATTAGATTAAAAAACCTATGTAAAGTATCTAATATAGTGCCTACCTGTACAGAACATCATTCAGTAATTGTTAGGCATTATTACAATTAATAAAAATGTATTTCAGCTACTAGACAAAGCTTCTATTCACTGTGTGTGGATTATGTACATATATATACATGTGTATATATGTAAAACACTTAAATATAGGTTAATTATTGTTCTGTTTTGCACCCTAAGTGCAGATCACACTATTTGGCAGATGGTAGGTAACCAGCATAAACGTGGGTTGCATAAATGCATGAACAAAGCTGATTATTCATGTAATGTAATAAAGTTAACAGAATGGTTTTATTCAGGAATACTAAAGTTGTCCTTAATTCTTAAAAAAGGATAGATTTTTATAGTGTAGATCATTCCTCCGAGTGGCTGCAACCCTATTAATTTTAAATCCTATGTTCAATTGTCACTTTCCCTACTCAAAGCATAGATTAGGAAGACTTCCAACATCAGAACTTTTAGTGGAAATTTCAGAATTTATTATTACTAATGTAAGCTTTAAGGATTCCATGCACACATTGAGAGAAAGCCTAATGAGAGGTGATTTATAAGACTGCTATCTCATTAAAGGACTATTGGAAAAATGGAATTGGAACACCCTCTTTAAAATGCAATATAATAAATACAAATGGCCAAAATCTTTGCTATTACATTTTACCTTTCTGGTAGTCAGCTAAAGCACAACATACTGTTAAGAGGCAGTGGCTTTTGGTCACTGTTATATGCTATGGTACTCTTTAAAGTCAGTAAGTTATTAACATTTCAGCAAGCATTCTCATGAGTTTTGTTTTTAATAGATAATGAAGCAGTTTCAGAACAGGAAACGTTTTTTTGTGTGTGTATGAAACAAAACATAGTAAAAATAAATAGCTCTGTAAAAGCTTGAAACATTTTTGTTTTAAACATGTGGTAGGCTTCCCATGTTTGGAAGTAACATTGTCTTCAGCAAGATAAACATTAGTGAAACATTATATGGTAACCAAAGAACTTGATACTAAAGATAAGTTTTCATTTTTTAAAAGAATACAGAAATTTCAGAAGTCTTTGTGCAAATCCATTCATTATCAAAACAGTGTTTTAATCATGAAATTCTAAAAAAAAACACTCATGAAAAATTCAAAAATTTCAGAGATTATAGAATTTTTGATATTTTTCTAGGGATTTCTCTTAGTTTTTTCTATGATAGCATCATCAATGCTCATGGGTTGATAAACTTGGAGAAAGCCAAATACTTCAAAGAATTCCCATCTACTAGGAAGGGCAAATGATTGATTGAGTGGGTAAGTGATTGATGAAGCATCTAAATTCTTCTTATTCTGTGATAGGCCCTATTTTTCAGTCTTCATGCAAATCATATAAGGTATCCCATTATTGTCCCATTTCACAGATGGAAAAATGGAGACAAAAAATGCCCCAAGGGCACACGACAAGAAATTGTCAGATGGAGTTTGAACTCAGACATTAAGCTGCCTTCAACTGCTCTATTTACAGAATATTTTCATATTCATTTCTCCAACATATTTTAGAGCTACTACAAATGGACATATGTGACTGCTTTATGGGTACATTGTTTGACTAGACTATAATTCTACAATTATGTTACTGCTTTTAAGAACAATGATACAAATCCCTCCTTTCCTAACCACATTCCAAGTCCCTTACAATTCATCCACTATCTTGGGAAAGTGTATAATCACCTTCTACAGTTGGGCGATTCACAGTATATACATTTGAACCCATATTTCCAATAAGGTAGACAGTTCCTTTCTAAGAAGTGTTTGCACAATATCCTTTGAAAGATTAATATAAGCCTGTTTAGGATGAAACCAAATTGCATATTTACAATAACTCCAATTTTACCTCGAATGCAACAGCGTGATTGCCTAGAGCTATGTAATGAGCTTACCTGTCATATGAATGAGTTGATGTGAATGGCTTCATCAGTTTCTAGGCTTCGTTATGAAAAGATTCTTCTAAAACGCTTCACATTCAGCTCTTGTGTCTGAAAGCATGGGTTGATGTTATTCTCACTGAATAATCAGATGTTGGTTTGTCTCAGTTGATCTGGAAATATCCTGTATCAACTTCCTGTGTTCTACTAATACTTTCAATTGGCTCTCCAACTTTTACATTACAATTCGGAATTGAATTTCAACAACATGTGTTATAATCTCACCACACAACATCTATTCTTAGGTGATTATAAATGCCACTCTTCATTTTACTTTCTTCATGAACAACAATCCTTGAATATATGCCTTAAAATATTTAAATTTGCAGCTTTTGGAGACATGAAAGCCTCTGCAAATGAGCTGTATTTTCTTTTCTTTTCATTTTTTTGAGATCAGATCTCTCTCTGTTGCCCACGCTGGAGTGCAGTCATGCCATCTCGGCTCACTGCCACCTGGACTTCCTGGGCTCCAGCAATGCTCCTGCCTCAGCCTCCCGAGTTGCTGGGACTACAGGTGTATGCCACCACACCTGGCTAAATTTTTTTTTTCTTTATAGAGATGGGGTTTCCCCATGTTGCCCAGGCCCAGCCATGTTCTCTTTACCAACATAATATTCTCATGATAGAACTTCAAAACAGTGATGATGGCTTTTAAGATGGTTCTACAGCTTTATCAAATCAACTAAGTGGTATTTGTTTCAGTCTAAATATGTCAGGTCCACTCTTAAGCTATCTGGTCTGTTTGTATGAAGATAAAACTTTTGCCAGCATCTGACCTAATATATCCAATATAGACTCTTTAAAATCAGCCATTTAGTTGAAAAATGATACCAGCTCAAATTTACAGGTTATGGTCGCATTTCATTCTTCACCAGAAGAATTCAAGACTAGGTTTACATGTATATTTCCCTTTCTTTCCAGCTCTTCTTTAATGGAAAATATATAATGTTGGATCCACAGAATTCAGAAGCACCTCTTAACATCCTATTGTTTTGATATTTTTAGATTTTGGTCATATGACTACCAGTGTAATACAAGTAGTGTTTTAAAATAAAGCAATATTCTTTCTCATTGTTAAATTTTAGGTAAAGGCCTACAAATGAAACCAAATCAAACATTACACTTGGATAAAGTAATAACTCAAATAACTTTCTGTCTAAAAGTTGGTTCTCACTTTTCATGAACATCTTCTGAAAAATGATTAGAACTTTAAATCCCCCTTAAACTGTAATATTCACTTGTGTCATTTCTGTACATAAAATGCTATGATACCTGTTCAGCTGATAATATCATTACAAATGTCAAAGCATTTGCTATATTAGAGAAGAACCATAAAAGGGAATGAGATATGCAAGAGTCACTTAAAATAAGATAAAAAATGAGGATATTTGAAAGAATAAATAGTAAGTACTAGACACATCAATATTTCATTTTAAACATTTTAAAATTACTGTTTCATGACTGAAATTTAAGAGAGAAATATCTACATAATTAATCTACAAAAGTGCTGATTGATTATAATTATAATCAAAGGGTTTTTAAAATAAACCAATAAATTCCAGAAATAGAGTTTATGAATTCTCATAAAGTCTTCAAAACAACTCTAAAGTTTAACACCTTCAGTAATATAATAGAAAAAACATATACATTGCTTATTGACATGCTTTATAGAAAATAAAGTTTAGAATTAAAAATAATTCTTCCTATCATCAGGAAAATGGCTTGATTCTTAAACCATAACATTAAATATAAATTATAAAATACACCATAATGCTTTGTTTCAGCTTATTTAAATTGCATTGTATGAAAGTACACTGCAGAAGAACACTATTTACTGTGAAGCTGTGAGGCCCTGTAAACACAAGATGTTGGAGCGTATTTTTGAGGCATTGCAGGAGCATTTTAACTGTATGTTCTTCCCTATTGGCCAGTTTCAGTGCCAAATGGATACATATACGTGTATCATTTTGAATGCTTCAGTAACTGTACTGAATCATCCATCTTCTACCAGTTTTTAAAACTCTGTGTGTGTGTTGATAAAGACAGGAAATTTAGAAAAAAAAATTGCATGTTTGTGCTGTCACAGGGTTTCTTAAACTACAAAGTCAAAATGTTGTGAAATATATTTTGAATTTTGAATTGTAATGAGTTTTAATAAATGAAGATAAAAATAGTACAGCATTTTTATACTATAGTATAGATCTATTGACATTAAATATAGCAGTATATTCTTCTCATGGTCCTTGGGGACCATTGCACAGTATTGCTATATATCAGAAATTTTAAAAAGCCTGATGGTGAGGAAAGTAGAAACATAAATTGTGTCAACTAGCTGATGAAATAAGTGGCTGATTTGTCATTTTCCAATTGTCACAACCCTCAAGAACCTAGAAGTAAATCACAATGCTTTATTCCGTATATGAATGCATGTGTAACTCAATCGATCATCAAGACAAGTTCAAAACAAATTAATGTCATATTGAAAGCAATCAGGTACCACACAACTAATTTGTTGTTTTAAAATTTATTATGAGCAGGAAATATGCACATTTTTCTAATCATCATGCTTAAATATATCAATCTTTTCTTAGAATATTAACCAAATTGAGAAATTTTCATTAAATAAAATCACTATTCTCCTTAGGGAATCAAGAGCCACAAAAAATTATACTACTGTATTCAATATTGCTAAAAATTTTAATTTCCAGGGTAATTTTCTATTTATTATCTTTCTCACTAAAGTTTTAGAGTTTTAGAGATGATGAATAAAAAAAACTATTATCAATGTTAATCTCAAATCTATATATCTAAGAATATATCATATAGGGTGTATTTTTTCCTTAAAAATGGGGTCTAGCTAAGACAATATTCAATTCTCTTGCATTCTTTTTTGGAAGAGAGAACTCATGACAGGATTACATCTTATTCAGACATGAAATTGGTATATATAATTGACTACAAAATATAATACATTTTATTTAAAAATTTAGTACAAGTAAATTTGTATTCCTCATTTCACGTCAATTCCTTCTGATAATTAAGCAAATTCTAAATCAGCTGTAATTTTAGTTCCTAGATAGGAATATCTAAAATATTTTTGTAAATATCTTGTTTTTTAAGTATGTATAAGGCAATACAAACAGGAATTTGATGATGTCTGTATCAATGTCTTATGAAGGAAAGATATAAGACAATCTGATAACTAGTTTATTTTTCATTTTCTGTATGCTTTCCTTTTGTTAGACACTTCATTGTCCCTCTACTTTAAAAAATATAAAATCATTTCTTAGTATTTTTTCCAATTGCTTTCAAGAGAAGAAAATTAGAATGTCAGTTTTTCTGGGAGGTAACCTTGAAATAGAAGAGATGCCCTCTCAAAATTCTGTATTTATTAAACTAAACGTCAATAATTGTTTTAAAACTGCTTTTCAATGCACAGTATTTTGATTTCCTAAAATAGATCATTGCCTAATTTTTTTGTCCCTAGCAATATCAATGGAAGTTTAGGAGTAAAGGAGATTGAAGCAGCACATGTTTGTTTAAATCACTCTGCCTCCTTAGAAGAGATCATATTCTGGAGATAATCATGACATAAATGGAAAGTTCAAGGGTTATTAAATCCAATTTAATTAAAAATGCATGTTGTGTCTCCTGGACAAATTACCTAATGTCTCTGATCTAATCTACAAAGAGTAAAACAATAATTACCTAACTAGTTATTGAAGTATGTGATTAGAGAAGTGGGCTTTTTGACCTGAAAATGAGTGCTATAAACTAAATTTTTATATCCCCCCCAAAATTCGTATGTTGAAGCTCTAACCCCCAGTGTGATGGTGCTTGAAGTTGGGGCCCTTGGGAAGTAATTAGGTTTAGATGAGATTATGAGGGTGGGGCCCCCATGATGAAATTATTGTAGTTATTAGAAGAGAAGAGGCCAGAGCTCTTTCTCCAACATGCAAACCAGAGAGCAGATCCTCACCAATAATTTATTCTGCCCCACCCTAATCTTAGACTTCCTAGCCTCCAGAACTTGAGACACAAATGACTGTTGTTTAGCCACCCAGTCCATGGTATTTTGTTATAGCAACCCGAATTTACTAAAGAGGTAATGTTTGGAAAGAATGAAAGATGTAGGATGCTCCTATTCTTGAATTTTATGTTCAAGTGGAAGAAGTATGTATGTCATATTACATTGGAGAAGTTAATGAGGCTACACTGAAAATGCTCTAAAAAGAACCATGGTATCCCATATTCTAGATCACTTATGCAAATGGAAGGAACCTACTCTCTATTAATGATTTTATTTCACCTTAACTATTTGTAGGAAATTCTCCACATCTTAAACAGAGTGAACTGCCTTCATTCTTTTCCATACGTAATTCAACCACAGAGTGTTACCTTTTAACTTTTTGGTTTTGGGCTGCGTGCCTTGGAAATAGAACTGGGGTCTTAACGAGATCAAATGTATTGTAAATAAACAGTTCATGGGTATGTATGCAGTTTAACATGGTGAAACAAGTTGGCACAGAACAAGATTTCAAAAATAAACATTTGGCAATGATGAGTATTATTAAAGAAGAGAGCTTCTTTGTTTGGTTGCTTAGTTGACTGTTTGCTTTTATACTACAGTGTAATTCAGCTGTTTAAAAAAATGACCAATCTTAACTGAAATCAGCGTTTTATAAGAACCAAAACTAGTTTGTATTTTATATTACACCTTCTACAGCCTAGAGTTGTCATGATAAAGTTAGCACATGAGAAAAAAACAAGAAATGTTTTAAAAAGCTTAAACTCTAGGAGAGGTAAATTCCCAAAATATTATGTGTGATTGAAATACTTCTTATACAAAAATATATATATATGCATATGAAAATACATAACAGGATCTGATAATAATGCCTAAATAAAGTCAAGTCTTAGATAGCAATCAAAATCCTGGTAAAAATGAATGGGTGCTACATTTGAGCTAATATTATCAGTAAGGGAAAAGCTTCTGGTCATGGGGCATGTGATTCAGTAACATGAATGGCAATCATAGGTATCATCTTCACACGTATTGCCCTTTCTTTTCTACTTTCATCTATGTGTATATGTTTCAATGGAATCTCAGGGTTATTTTGAACCACTTCCTTCTATACCTGTTTAGAATGTTAAGTTCTGAAAGTGAAAAAGTAGTAAAAATTTAGATTATAATTACGAGATTATGCTAAGTATTCCAAGTTATCCACTGCTATGGGTTACTATTTCTTGATAATGAGAAGGTGATGATGAGGAATGATGTGGAGAGATAATCCTAACCATTCAACAAACTGTTCCTACTGTTTAATCAACAACTAAGTTGCCAAGAAAGTTTTTGAGAGGGCTAGTGGAATTTAATCATTTATCCTGGGCATGTGAATCTTAAATATATCATAATAATTTTTAAAAACTTTTTGTAGAGAGGGGTGTATGGGTATTATCTCTATTAAACAAGACAAAGAAAACAAAACAAATTGTGGAATTTCCTATAACGAGAGTTCAACATTTAGGAAATAATGACAATGGGTTAGGATTAAATCTTGGAAAATATAAGGGGTAGAGCCCAGGTCATAAACCCTGATTAATCATGAAAATCTTTGTAAACATTTTAAGTTGGGCAACTATGCCTACAAATTAATATTGGCTTTCTATTTTATTTCCATGTCAATCATTAGATAACAAAAATAACTTGAATAACATGTGGCTCCAGGTTTTACCCTGACCATATTGATAGCGGTGGATTCACATCTTTAGCATTGCAGCAACAGTTTCATGTTGTGATTTGAACAAAAACTATGGTGCTCCAAAGAAGCAAAAATAATTCGAGAGAGAATTCATAGTTTTGTGGTGACTCTCTTAGCATATAATTTTATGGAAAAAAATCACTGAGTTCATAGAAATACAGTTTCATGTTCCAATAATTATAAAAATGGGAACAGTTTATTTCAGGTGGAAACAGCTTTTCTTCAAGGTATTTCTCTTCCTAAGTGTTCCTTTAAAACACATTCTAAATTCAGAAGAGACAATTTGCAGCAGAAATTTCACGGGGTTATTTAGGCTTAGCTACACATACACATGCACAAAAGGAAGAGGAAAGAAAAGAAAAGACCACTGCTTCCATCAGAAAAACAAGCACTTTTTCCCCCTGGTGTCATGTCTTTGGATATGTACCGCCTTGGAGAAATGTATAAATCATTTTTATACATGGAACTGTCTTAGAAAACTAGAGATTTTAGTACAAAGAAAGCAATTCACTGAAAGAATGCCCACATGCCATTGTGATAAGTTACTATATATACACAAGAGGAACGTACAAAGAACCCCTGTTTTACAGTTACTGATGTACATTAGCATAGTGGGCTTACACCTTCTCCAGGCCTGAGTTACTCTTAGTATTACAAATAATATTATAACAATGCTGAAAATACTGATACAAAACAGCTTTAAGATGATATTTCCAAAAAATACCCTTCCTTTTAAAATCGAACTGTTTAATCCAGGTTTTCTTTTGAATGATTCAGCTTTAAAAAAGATTTTTCAAGAAAATACTAGTGTTTAAAACATCTCTTAAAATGTCTATTAAATGACAGATCTTCTTTAAATAGATTATTTTTATAAAGTATAATTCAAAAGTCTATCTTCCAGGAAAACAAAACTATCAACTCCAAAAGTCCAAATCAAAAACATTATTTGTGATACATAGTTCTTCCATATCCTGGGAAAAAATCCTTGATTATTTTTATCATGCTTATTTATTTACAGATTTAAAATACTCTAGCAACAGACACCAACATTTAGGACAAATCAAGCTGAATTCCACAATTAAAAATCATAATTTTTCTATTTTCCTATCATTTCTTAAATATTGCCCAGCCCAAAGTGTATATCTGCATGACCATTATAGCTTCCAAAGTATGGTGGGAACTTTAGATAGCAATCTCATTAAGTCAAGCAATTTGCAGTGTATATTGTTCTCTTTTGGCAGAATTACAAACACGCAAAGAAAGAAAACATTTGGCAAATGTCTGCCTTGATGCACATGTGTGTTCCTTCGGTAAACCAAAATTACAAGTACAACATATCCACTCGACTCCTTACTTTATCAGTTCCAATCTAAGTTTGCAAATATATCAAAGTTCAGTAGTTAAAGCTCAGGGGTGGAGTGTCTAATGGCTTTTCCCCAAAGCACAGAGCACAAATACATTTTTATAATAGGAGATGCATTTTGCACATAGCTTTAATTTAAGCAAGTTGTCAGATGCCATGCTAAAACTGCTATCTCAATTTCCCTTTATTCATCTTGCTTGTGCACGCTGACAGATTCTGTCTGTTAGAAAATGCAAGGGAAACAGATCATGCAGTAGGTATGACAGTTTCAATTTGCATGGGCTATGGCTAATGTGGATATACTTAACAGCTCTGATGTGTATAGGAAAACCGCAGCCTTGATTCCTATTAGCCTTTTAAAAAATATTTATTTATGTATTTAATTGTACTCTTTGATTCTGCTCTGCTACTAATTGAACATGATGGAATTATCCATAGATCAATTCATATATTGATCTATCTCATGTGCACATCAGTATATAACATATTATGACATATTTGGGCCTTATTTGTCAAAGAGAAATATTTGACATCAAATGGGTTTTAAATATTCCTGTTAGAAGCTTATTTCTAAGATTAAATTGCCAATGTTCACATTTACTTTACTTTTTCTTCTAAATCTAGATTTCTGCATAGTCAGAATATTGTATGCTGGCTAATAAAATACTGACTTTCTGTTCCTCAGTTCATAAAATTATAGATATAGGTTGATGTATATAAACCAAAATTGGATTTACATAAAAAAGAACATTTTATAAAATAAGGAAGGAAAAAGAATAATTTTCTTAGGACGTTTCATCCTTGAAATTCTGAAAAAATGCTTATATTGCCATGACAGTGGCTCAAAGAATATAGCATGTCAGTCTTTATGCATCATTTAACAAAATTCGACTAACTTTATCATCTTGTGTTATGTCACGGTACTTCAACATCAATAACAAAAACTAAAAGCAAAATTTTTCAAAGATCAGAGCTGTCATTCTCTATTTGGCTAGCAATTACTCTGTCTGAAATCCTTCGTGAACAAGTATGAACTAAATGTTTAAAGGAAAAAAAATACAACCATTTCCCCCTTACTAGTATCACAAGATGAGCTTGAATGTATGTAATAGAGACAAACACATCTCTAGGTTACATGCAAGCCACATTCTTCAAATAAATATACCACCAAATATAAGACTTTAACATTTCTCTTTTTTCCTCCTTCTATTAACTATATAATTTAAAATTCTTTATAATTCCTTTATCTATTGTTCATCAGGTCTACTTTTATAGTAACACCATTAACAGTGAACAGATTGCTATTTGATATTATCTTCTGAAACCTTAATGCATATCAGTAAGTGATAGAGATAAAAAATAAATAAATTATGGACTATATAAACGATCATGATGGTCCCATTTATTATACACATATATAGTAAAGTCTTCAAGGCAATTCAACCTAGTTCAATTAACATGCTCAAACTTTCAGTCTTGGGAAAAAAAAGACCACAACACAAGTCTTTGTTTATGACTAAGAAAAAAAACCCAATAACACAAGTCTTTGTTTAGAACTAAAATGTAAGAAAAAGTACATGACAATTTTAATATGAACTATGCACGAGAAACACTAACCATCTTTATCCTACCCAAAGACAGGAATAGGGTGATTTAATTACCCATCCTGCTGGCCTAGAGTCTGCAGCTCAGTGCTGTGTAAATTATGGTGGAGAAACACATTCTTCCTGCTGTACATGTGTAAAGAGATTGGCCCTCTGGGTGGCTGTCCAAACCTGCCTGTAAAGGTCGAATGCTGTCGGGCCATAGCAACTTGGTCCTTTGGTTTCTCTAAGAACGTGGAGAGCCCTTCTGTCTTAGCTATTGGCTTCAGAGAGCTCTGCCCAACGGTGGCCCGTAAGTTCTGTGTAACCTCTGAAGTGAAGGTTTCATAAGTTCCTCTTGAATGTTTGATAACTTCTGCTAGTTCCTTGTCCTTCAGGAAATTACTTAAACAGAGACTTGGGAGTTGACAGGTCTTGTTTTTGTAGGGGCTTGTCTGGTCCGCTGCCGAATACCTAAAACGGTCCTCGGTGGGAGTATGTATTGCTTTTCTGTCCCTTGTGCTGAGATTTTGGCTCACAATTCGATTTCGATATGTAGCCTATGGTAAGACACGGAAAGAAAAAGATGTCTTAAAAAAACACTTTCATAGCATACCTACAATACAGAGTGATATTTATACATTTGTGTCTGAACCTGTAAATTTTCAATGAGGTTTATAAAATTATCAATACAATTATCCATGGGATTAAATTTTCCAGTGCAATACTATTACACATAGTGATTAAATGGTTAATTTACTCTAAAAGGCATTTTGATATTTGTTTATCTAATTTACTAAATTTGAATTATATAACTTCACAGAAAATACAGATTATTTTATTAAGGTGAAAGATTTATATGATCCGAAGCGATACCAGAGTATGAAAATACAGATTATTTTAATAAGTGATGAATATAGACATATGAGGCCATTAGTTTTTGTTGGTTTAATATGCTATAGTTACTTAAATATATGTCCAGAGAGTTTATAGAATTATCAGTATCATGATTTGTATCACCCAAGTGGTAAGCAAGAAATTAAAGAAACTAAAAACACACAAGTAACTACAATAATCTAAGAAGACCAATAGACAACTTATTAGAAGTTTCAATACATGGTTCATTTAGGCTTTTGGATGCAATTTATTAATCAAAATTAGATCCACAAGTACATACTACCTTCTTGCTCATAAGAATTGTATACTCTAGTAATAAAAACAAGGCATAGCTCATTGAATCATGCTGTGAAGAAGCAAAGATTACAAGCTAGCACTCATATTCCTCCTGAAGACAGCACTGTGTTTGTGTAGAAAAACACACTGAAGTAAAAACTGAGACTGGCTGGCTTAATTGTTCTGCTTGCAAAAAATGAAGGATTTATTGTTGCTACAAAGAAAGAGGATAAAAATGAAGAGAAACAGACAAGGGAGAAGAGAGAAGAGCACTATAGATAGCAGCAGGCTCATTTGCTTATTTAGCCATCATCACTTTTTTGTTTGATTAATATTATTTATATTAATATTACTAATTTGGCATAATATCAAACCAAACAAAATAAAACTTGATTCTCAACTGTGAAACTCATACCTCCCCAAGAATTTCCCTTCTCAGTAAATGGCACCACATTCAGGCCAACACCTGAAAATTATTCTTTTCTCTCTTTTCTTCATACACCTTAAAATCAGGTCCTTGCTATTTACAAAATATAATCTCAAGTCATCCATTTCTCTTCATTTCTACTCTTTCTTTCTGACACAATTGCCTGGCACATATTAACCATTTAATAAATATTTGCTGAATAAAGTTTATTTGAGATAATACATAATATTTATTGGGTGTGTATCATATTTCAAACACTCTGCTATTGCTCTCATATATTCACCCTTCACAAGAGCCTTTTGAGGTAGCTTCTTCTATTCCCATTATACAGACTGGAAAATTGTAGCACAGAGTTTGATTTTATCCTAAGCTAGTGTAGGACAGGCCGTCTGTTTGATTATCTGCCAGTTCCTTCTTCCTCGAGTATTTCCAGGGGAATTTTTCAAAACTTCATCACATTTTTCTAAAATTAATTACATGCAGAAAAATGTTGTAATATGAGCTGATGCCTCAAAATGATTATTACTGAAATAAGTCTCCCTCCTTTTCTTTTCTACAAAACAAAGACCCACTAGGCGTCCTTAAACTCAGTGATGTCAGAGGGAAGGATTTTGTTACTCAGGACTTTCCTTTTCATTGTCTTGATGTCTGTGATGTCATCTTTCCTTTTTATTGTTTTGATGTTTGTGATGTCATCTTTACTTATTTATACTTTTGTGATAAGCTACTTACAGCAGACCTCCCCCTCTGTGACTTCTAATATGCTGTTTTAACTTAGATTTGGAGTAGACGTAGGTAGGCTGGTAATTAGGTGTAGAAAGGAAACATTGTAAGACTCACAAGAGATGCCTCAGACTTTTTAGGAGTAAAAGGAATAAACTATTTTGATTCCATTTTCGTCATTTGGGAACTTGTCTAGCTCACTTTCTTCTTCTTGGCTCTTTTCCAATACTCTAGGCTATGGACTTATTAGAAATGTGATCTTTTCTTTTTTCTCCATCCCTGTAAACTTATACGTTTATTTAATTGTTACCAACCAACCCCCAAATCAACCTTGTGCTCAATATCTGTGGCCAAATGTTAGACATATCATGGGTGCTGCTTATGAAATATTGTGGAAAAAATTGGGGATGAATGCAACATTAATAAGTCCATAATGATAATACCAGTGGTTACATTTCTTTTTCATTTCTATTTCAACAGATGCTGCCTAGGAAAGTAGAAATGGTACGAGTAGACTTCATTACCTTTGAGGGAATATTCATTATTTTCTTTATGTGATCATTTTAATTCTCCTGGCATATTATATTAAATTGAATATACAGTTTTAAAAAGACATATTGAACAGGATCAAATAAATAACTCAGTCACACAGGCAGCCTCAGCACCTCTTCTCTGGTACAATATCTGGTACTTAGAAGGCACATGTGGATCTACTATCAAAAGAAGCAAGATGGGGATTCTTACTCTCAATTTTTAAAGGAAAATACACATTTAAATCAACCATTTATGTTTATGTAGCATAGTTTGTTTTTGACGTGTTAGTTTTTTTCCCCTTGGTTTTTTTTTTTAAGTTCTCTGTGATGTTTACTATTATCTCCAAAGCTCACAGTGTACATAGGAGATTGCACTGTGCAGGGGTGAATCGTATGGGTAGGGTCAGATATATACGAATTCATTTATTCTTGTGATAAATATTTATTGGCCACACTGAGGACAAGGTGCTGCATACATGCTGTGAAATAGTGCTGTTCATATAAGACCCAAATGCTACCTTAAGTCAGCTTCAAGTCAGACACTTTCTAGTTTAGTGAACATGGCAAGTTACCTAAGCTTCCTAAGCTGCCAATTTCCTCATCTGAGAAATGAAGTTTTATATTTATATCCATACCTTCATAAAGGATTATTATAAATATTTAATGATCTCCTTGATTATAAAATGCCTAATATACCTGGAATGTAGTTACCTTAATCACAACGACAATCATCATCATCATCATCACAGTAACAATATAATGTAACTAACAGACCTTGAAACTACTTTGAGAGGTATTTATTTCATCCTTTAGAACCTAACCACTTGGAACACTTTTATCCCTGTTTTAAAGGAAAGTCATTTTCTCTAGAAAATTCAAGTAATTTTATATTTATTGTTGTAGTTTGGTTCCACAGAACACAGACTCTGAGACAGATGTTTGTAAGAAATGTATTGGGGAGTGTTCTTAGCCCAACAAGTATGGAGAATGAAGAAAGCAGAGTCAGGCAGAGTGAGAAATTAAATTCTGTGCAATTACACTATCTCAACTGATCACATAGGGACGTCTGAATTTGGGATGGCTCTTAATAGTGGTCTCCAATTCAGGCAAGTCGGTGGGAGTCTTATATCCCATCATCCAGTTATTGGACAATGGCAGGCCCTGGGAAGGGCTATGGTATTGGGTAAGTAGGTTTTTTTGGTTTTGCTTTTTTTTTTTAAAACAGGGAAATTATTGGAGAGAAATTTACTTGAGAGCTATCAGTTGCCAACATTGTCAGCAACAGCAAAAATTAAGACTTCAGTCTTGAAAGTGTATTTGTTTGAGGCAGAGAAAGGGAAAAGTAGGAGGCATATCATACCATCCACTACGCTAATTATCCTACTGTGTGTTTAATATATTATAGGACAATTTGAGCTAGTAGAACAGTGAACCTCGAGCCAAAAGACTCTAATGTTGGTTGTGCTACCATTGAACTGTGTAACATGGAATGAATAAATTAATTATTCTGGGCTTCAGTTTCTAAGTCCATTGAATGAAATGAATAAAATGTAAGACAATAGAATTTAGATCTTGAAGAAACTCCAACAATCATTCAGTTGCTTTCCAATTCTAAAATTCTAGGTTTAAAATATATATTTTATGCTATATGTTTTGGAATATGTTTATAAATACATAGGAAACATCCTCTTGACACAAAATATTAAAATACATTTTGGCATAAATATTTGGATAGGAAGGATGGGAATCTAGATAGATAGACAGACAGATATATTTGGGTATATATATATATATATATATACATTTGGATTTGGTTGCCTTGGCCCAGAGGAAAATAATTTCCATGTCATGATGTTAATCAATGTTTATTACCTCTGAAGAATTTGAGATCCCTGAAGGTAATTTTAATGCATGTGTCTAGCCACATTTTTCTCAAAATCAGAATTAAGCCTCCTGAAACTCATGTAATTATGTCAGATTCTGCACAATTTAGTTGTCATGAAGCTAGCTTATTACCTATCCATAGAATCCTAATGAGGATGAAAGGATGGATAATCTAGTGATTAATCAGTCAAGTGTGCACATTATAATAAGTTCATTGTTACCTTTTAATTGTCTTCCTCTCATTGCTTTACAATAGCCTATAGCCTGTATTTCATCAAATGCAAGAAAATACTAATTTTTAAAACACATTATTATTTAATACACCACCAGGAAATGAAAAACAAACAAAACACCTGATGCTGATTTAAAAAAGAAATAAACCACATTCACTTATTTCAGCCTGTGTGATCCATTAGTAAGTCACACCAGCCTCTCATTGCAATTTATTTTGTGTTCAGTTGCCTTGTTCGGCATTTGACAGACAGTCCTTTTGCATTTTTCTCAATGATTCAGTGTCATCCAAACATAGGTATATTCCCTCTCTAGATTTCATAAAGCATTGGGTTTTTACTTAAGAAAAAAGCATGAGGGCTGGGCGCCGTGGCTCACACCTGTAATCCCAGCACTTTGGGAGGCGAGGCGGGTGGATCACCAGGTCAAGAGATTGGGACCTAACAGACATCTACAGAACTCTCCACCCCAAATCAACAGAATATACATTTTTTTCAGCACCACACCACACCTATTCCAAAATTGACCACAGAGTTGGAAGTAAAGCTCTCCTCAGCAAATGTAAAAGAACAGAAATTATAACAAACTGTCTCTCAGACCACAGTGCAATCAAACTAGAACTCAGGATTAAGAAACTCACTCAAAACCGCTCAACTACATGGAAACTGAACAACCTGCTCCTGAATGACTATTGGGTACCTAGCGAAATGAAGGCAGAAATAAAGATGTTCTTTGAAACCAACGAGAACAAAGACACAACATACCAGAATCTCTGGGACACATTCAAAGCAGTATGTAGAGGGAAATTTATAGCATTAAATGCCCACAAGAGAAAGTAGGAAAGATCCAAAATTGACACCCTAACATCACAATTAAAAGAACTAGAAAAACAAGAGCAAACACATTCAAAAGCTAGCAGAAGGCAAGAAATAACTAAAATCAGAGCAGAACCGAAGGAAATAGAGACACAAAAAACCCTTCAAAAAATTAATGAATCCAGGAGCTGGTTTTTTGAAAAGATCAACAAAATTGATAGACCACTAGCAAGACTAATAAAGAAGAAAAGAGAGAAGAATCAAATAGATACAATAAAAAATGATAAAGGGGATATCACCACCATCCCACAGAAATACAAACTACCATCAGAGAATACTACAAACACCTCTATGCAAAAAAACTAGAAAATCCAGAAGAAATGGATAAATTCCTTGACACATACACCCTCCCAAGACTAAACTAGGAAGAAGTTGAATCTCTGAACAGACCAATAACAGGCTCTGAAATTGAGGCAATAATCAATAGCTTACCAACCAAAAAGAGTCCAGGACCAGATGGATTCACAGCCGAATTCTACCAGAGGTACAA
The DNA here is from genome assembly GCF_028878055.3 of Symphalangus syndactylus. Classification (NCBI taxonomy): domain Eukaryota; kingdom Metazoa; phylum Chordata; class Mammalia; order Primates; family Hylobatidae; genus Symphalangus; species Symphalangus syndactylus. The sequence goes on from NC_072432.2 coordinate 46,566,742, forward strand.
GGAGGAAATGGTACCATTACTTCTGAAGCTATTCCAATCAATAGAAAAAGAGGGAATCCTCCCTAACTCATTTTATGAGGCCAGCATCATCCTGATACCAAAGCTAGGCAGTGACACAACCAAAAAAGAGAATTTCAGACCAATATCCTTGATGAACATTGATTCAAAAATCCTCAATAAAATACTGGCAAACCAAATCCAGGAGCACATCAAAAAGCTTATCCACCATGATCAAGTGGGCTTCATCCCTGGGATGCAAGGCTGGTTCCACATACTCAAATCAATAAATGTAATCCAGTATATAAACAGAACCAAAGACAAAAACCACATGATTATCTCAATAGATGCAGAAAAGGCCTTTGACAAAATTCAACAACTCTTCATGTTAAAAACTCTCAATAAATTAGGTATTGATGGGACGTATCTCAAAATAATAAGAGCTATCTATGACTAACCCACAGCCAATATCATACTGAATGGGCAAAAACTGGAAGCATTCCCTTTGAAAACTGGCACAAGACAGGGATGCCCTCTCTCACCACTGCTATTCAACATAGTGTTGGAAGTTCTGCCCAGGGCAATTAGGCAGGAGAAGGAAATAAAGGGTATTCAGTTAGGAAAAGATGAAGTCAAATTGTCCCTGTTTGCAGATGACATGATTGTATATCTAGAAAACCCCATCGTCTCAGCCCAAAATCTCCTTAAGCTGATAAGCAACTTCAGCAAAGTCTCAGGATACAAAATCAATGTACAAAAATCACAAGCATTCTTATACACCAATAACAAACAGAGAGCCAAATCATGAGTGAATTCCCATTCACAATTGCTTCAAAGAGAATAAAATACCTAGGAATCCAACTTACAAGGGATGTGAAGGACCTCTTCAAGGAGAACTACAAACCACTGCTCAATGAAATAAAAGAGGAAACAAACAAATGGAAGAACATTCCATGCTCATGGGTGGGAAAAATCAATATCGTGAAAATGGCCATACTGCCCAAGGTAATTTATAGATTCAATGCCATCCCCATCAAGCTACCAATGACTTTCTTCACAGAATTGGAAAAAACTACTTTAAAGTTCATATGGAACCAAAAAAGAGCCTGCATCGCCAAGTCAATCCTAAGCCAAAAGAACAAAGCTGGTGGCATCACGTTACCTGACTTCAAACTATAGTACAAGGCTACAGTAACCAAAACAGCATGGTACTGGTACCACAACAGAGATATAGATCAATGGAACAGAACAGAGCCCTCAGAAATAACGCCGCATATCTACAACTATCTGATCTTTGACAAACCTGACAAAAATAAGCAATGGGGAAAGGATTCCCTATTTAATAAATGGTGCTGGGAAAACTGGCTAGCCATATGTAGAAAGCTGAAACTGGATCCCTTTCTTACACCTTATACAAAATTAATTCAAGATGGATTAAAGACTTACATGTTAGACCTAAAATCATAAAAACCCTAGAAGAAAACCTAGGCATTATCATTCAGGACATAGGCATGGGCAAGGACTTCATGTCTAAAACACCAAAAGCAATGGCAACAAAAGCCAAAATTGACAAATGGGATCTAATTAAACTAAAGAGCTTCTTCACAGCAAAAGAAACTACCATCAGAGTGAACAGGCAACCTACAGAATGGGAGAAAACTTTCGCAACCTACTCATCTGACAAAGGGTTAATATCCAGAATCTACAATGAACTCAAACAAATTTACAAGAAAAAAACAAACAACCCCATCAAAAAGTGGGCAAAGGACATGAACAGACACTTCTCAAAAGAAGACATTTATGCAGCCAAAAAACACATGAAGAAATGCTCATCATCACTGGCCATCAGAGAAATGCAAATCAAAACCACAATGAGATACCATCTCACACCAGTTAGAATGGCCATCATTAAAAAGTCAGGAAACAACAGGTGCTGGAGAGGATGTGGAGAAATAGGAACACTTTTACACTGTTGGTGAGACTGTAAACTAGTTCAACCATTGTGGAAGACAGTGTGGTGATTGCTCCGGGATCTAGAACTAGAAATACCATTTGACCCAGCCATCCCATTACTGGGTATATACCCAAAGGAATATAAATCATGCTGCTATAAAGACACATGCACACATACGTTTATTGTGGCACTATTCACAATAGCAAAGACTTGGAACCAAGCCAGATGTCCAACAACAAGGATAGACTGGATTAAGAAAATGTGGCACATATACACCATGGAATACAATGCAGCCATAAAAAATGTTGAGTTCATGTCCTTTGTAGGGACATGGATGAAACTGGAAATCATCATTCTCAGTAAACTATCACAAGGACAAAAAACCAGACACCGCATGTTCTCACTTATAGGTGGGAATTGAACAATGAGAACACATGGACACGGGAAGGGGAACATCACACTCTGGGGACTGTTGTGGAGTGGGGGGAGGGGGGAGGGACAGCATTAGGAGATATACCTAATGCTAAATGATGATTTAATGGGTGCAGCACACCAACATGGCACATGGATACATATGTAACAAACCTGCACATTGTGCACATGTACTCTAAAACTTAAAGTATAATAATAATAAAATTAAAAAAAAAAAGAGATCGAGACCATCCTGGCCAACATGGTGAAACCCTGTCTCTACTAGGTTAAAAATATTTATTTCATTAATATTAAAATTATACCCTGTTTTTTTTTCTTGGCTTTCTGTATACAAAATTATTTTTGGTATAACATCAAGTACAGTAAGCTGTTAGAAAACATTCTTTAGTAACAAATGTAGCACCAACATTGCATATAACAATTAAAGAAAGGAAAATATGAAGCTATGATACAATACACATTGCACGGGCAATTTAAACTCCATTACAACTGCAACCTGGTTAAAAGCATTGATTGTAAAATGAAACCTGATATTTAGGGATTCTATTATATTAAAAACTTGTCTCTTGGTGAAAAACAGAAATACAATAATCATGCCAATGTGCAAAGCCTAAATTTGTTAAGGCTGGATGATGTGATGATAGAATTCATGGGGGAGGGGAGAAATACTTCAATCACTGATTAATGAATATGTAATAACGTTTTCTTTTTTCTGACGTCTTTTTCCTTGTTTTGGAAAAATTATTGGTAGTTGCCATGAATGTTATCAGGCAAAATTATTCTGTTATAATTGCTTGCATACATAAGAACTCTGTACATGATTATTTTCATTGCCTTTAAAATATATTTTTCCTGCAAATGTTCTCCACTTTACAAAAAAAATATTGCTTTACAAGAATTGTTCTTAAAGGAATAGACTTGAAACAATCCCCAATAGCCATCTAGGAAAACTGGTATTAGAAAAATAACTAATGTTAAACAGAATCTAAAAATATTTGAAAGATTAATGAAAATATCAACATTATAACATGAATTCAATTGAAAGAGTAGATAAATATTAAATTATGTTAAAGTGAATCAGAATTATTCTTGGTTACAGTTCTTGTAGTAGAAGCTAAGTAGTCACTTTTGTATGGATAATTCACACTGAGAAATGTGTCTTCTGCATAAGTTCATGGTTTCCTATTAATGAGACCTGCAGGTTAAGATACACAATGAGAATACTATATATTTTATCTCCAAGAATAGACACATTTACCTCTGCCCATTATAGTACCCAGGTGATATGGTTTGTCTGTGTCCCCAGCCAAATCTCATCTTGAGTTGTAGTTCCCGTAATCCCCACATGTCATGGGAGAGACTCTGTGGCAGTTACCCCCATGCTGCTATTCTCATGACAGTGACTGAGTTCTCACGAGATCAGATAGTTTTATAAGAGGTTCCCCCCTTTGCTCAGCAATTCTTCCTGCCATCATATGAAGAAGGACGTATTTGCTTCCCCTTCCACCATGATTGTAAGTTTCGTAAGTCAAGTATGTCTTCATTAGCAGTGTGAGAGTGGACTAACACACCAGGTCAAATAGAATATAAGTTTCATAAGGGCAGGGACTCTGCCTGTCTTGTTCAATGCTGAATACACATGTCCTACCAGCACCTGGCATTTACTAAGAACTCCATTAATATTTATACAGTCTGGAAAATAATCTACTGGACTTTCCTTATTAAAATGGCTTATCTAACAGATCTTTCAGAACCACCAAAGCAATATGACATTATATCTACAGCATTAGATATCAAAGCAAATGAAAAAAATCAATTTCAGTGTATTTTGTCAATACTGTAGAAAAGGAATTGAAAGGGAGATATTGTATGGCTGCAATTTTTAATTGCTTCCCAGCCCCATTGTGTAAACATAAATAGTGGGTACACACATCTTTGGATAAAATCCAGAGCTATAAAAATACTCGCATTAAAATATGTTTAACTCAACTCCTTTATCTTCTATTTATGTAAATATTTTAACTTCTGAAATACAAATGACAGTGGCCATAATATTCTCTAATTTATAAAAATAATAAATTTTGATAATTTAGTAGTAGTAGCAAGATATTCCTTAGAATAAAAACTCAGCAACTGACTGACCCATTTGACGCTGGTCTAGTTGCTTGGAGACTGATTGAGTAGATCACTTTATTATTTCAGAAAATTAATGATGAATGCATAAGCTGAGGCATTACAAACAAACGACAGAATACACTCTATAATACATATATTAATTTAATTAATTACAAATACATAAACATAGAAACCTACAGGCAGAATAATAGAAACATGCAATGCTGTGATATCAAGAAGCCATTATCCCTATACTGTTAAATATAATTACATGTAAGAAAAGTGCTTTGAATAAAAGCATGTATGAATATTACTCACAATAAAATATTGAAATTTATAAATAAATCTTAAATGTAAATAAGCATTTTCATCTTATGTACTGTATGTTTATTGTTATTGGTACCATCATGTACATTGCAGGATGTTAGTAGCATCCTTGTCCTGTACCTACAGAAGCCGGGGTACCTCTCTGTCACCCAGTTGTGACAACTAAAAATGTCTCCATACATTGCCAAATGTCCCCAAGGGGTGGGGGATGGCAGCAAAATTGCCCCCAGTTGAGAACCACTGCCCTAAACTACAATGCTTCCTTAAATTAAACAGATAAAAATGGTCAGTGATATACATACCAAGAAAGAAAACCATTATACATACATTTCTACCTTTTTATCATTTATAGCCATTATGAGAGTGAAATTAAGCCTTTACAATTTTTATGTTACTTAGTTTGCAAACACATATAATCCTTATTATATACCAGTCATTCTTCTGGGCCCTTATAATTATTAATTTTAAAAAACATCATCTCCTTTACTAAATCAATCCAACGTAGTAGTACACAATGAGAGCATTTATAAACTACTTACAAAGTAAATGCTCCTTTTGATATATCACGACGTAATGTGTCGATGTAAAGCAAACAGGCACTCCTAAAATGTGCCTCTTTCTCAAGTACAATCATTAAAGGGCCAATGTAGACTCAAACCAAATTTAAAAATAACAGGCTGGCCTTTTCCTGTCATCACTGAGAAATAGAATTTCTCTTCAAAAGGTTTTGGCACCATTGCTGTGTCTGTTTGTAGCCTTAGATGTGGAATCTGTTTTCAGTGATAAAGAGTTCTGTTAAAGGTCTAGGAAACACTCTACTACAGAGAGATTGTGTAAAGAAGTAGTTACTGCTTTACAAGCAGGAAGCCCTGTAATAAGTTGATGTAATAACCAAAAAGAAACATCCAAAGGTTCTAGCAGACAGGACCTGATTTTTTTTCAGATTGCACAAATTACCAAGAGGTGTGGAATGGTGCACATTGTCCAGAGTTAAATTACTTCTGGTTCAACCTCGCTTCTAAATTCTACTGGTGGGCATTTAGGACTCAAACAGGATTAGAAGACATGCATGAGATAAGCAAGGTGAATGCTAATAAGGCCAGCAGAGCTCCCGAGAGAGTAAAATCACAGCACCTCTCTCTTCAAAGGAAAAGTGAAAACATACAACAGTTTTCCCAGAAGCCGCTAGGCATGTTTTGACTGTTCTGTTTATAATTAGAGTAAATGAACTCTAGGCAGAACCAAATCTTGTAGAACAGTTAAGTTGTCTTTAACACTAATGTATGTGTGAGAGAGAGTGTGTGTGTGTGTGTGTGTGTGATCACCCACTCTGTGTCAGTAATTCTCCTTAGTTAAAAGGTGATTTAAATGAGAATTTCAGACAATTATTGCTTATAAAAGCAATAACAGGAGTATGATTAAGGACTCAATTCAGAAGAAATCTATAAAAATATAATTCTGCACAACTGGTATTCCAGAAATATGTGATTTCTAAATGAAAGAATGAGTTAAAGATTTAAGTTAAATTTATATGCCTGAGGGAAAGGAGTGGAAAATAATTTTCTGTATTTGCATAGGAATGCAGAATAGTGAACAACTGTAGTGGCTTAGTATAGCAAAACATAAAAAAAAGAGCCTCTTGTCTAGATACCCTGCTGTCCAACACCTAGCACATATTATGTAATAAAATGCTTCTTGAATGAGAATAGTATTTAATAAATAATCTCAAAAAAACTTTAGATTCACATAATGTCTCACGTGAATAATTCATAGACTTTATAGCCAATCGCTGTGGCTTTATGTGGTAGAAATTCTGGAGTCCAACAAATGAATAAACAAATATATTGTATATCATTAAATTGATTAAGAATCAAACTTATTGTTCATCCCTCTTTTTTTAGTCCTTATTAACATGATTAAATAATGTGAGCCCTAAATTTCTTGCTTAAATGATTCTATCTTACAAGAATTTTTCCCTGTATGCTCTCCTTGGAAACTTCTATAAGTAACATATTTACCTAATCTAAGAGATAATATGAGCAAGGAAGTGAAATAAAAATACAGTAATTTCATAATATCAATCTGTTGTTTTATATCAGTATAATGTAATGCAAACCACTTTTAGGAATAAGCTTGACCCACTGATAAAGTCAATATATTACTAAATACATAGCACATTTTGGAGGATAGTACAAACAATACATATAATTTCAGAATTCCGTCTGTCATATACTGTAAAATATTATAAATGGCTTTCATACAAACTATCCCAATTTATTCTTGTAAATGTACATTAAGATTTGTTTTGGATGCCTTACTTCAAAGGCATTTTTATACATGGAAAGCTGAGGCTCTTACTAATAATCGATTTAATAATTGACATAAGTTATGTTTTCCTTCAGCAACATGCACAATCCTGGGTTGAACAAATTTCATTTAAGGAAATTCAGGGGACATACACAAGGCAATGATATGACAAATAATAAGAACCTACATTTTCTGCACGATGGTTTGGTGAACATAATACTACTTGAACGTCCTTCAGAGAATTTAAAACATCAAAAGAATATTGCTAACATATATAGAAATATAAAACATACAGAATACCTGGGAATTGAAATGAAGTAATATCCACCTAATTTTTTGAAATTCTTTCACATAGTATAAATAAGGAATAAGACACAGCAGGGAATTAATTATAGTACAAAAAGTTATGGTCAGAATATCATTACATACAAGTTAGAACCAATTTTTAAAGAAGCATAGAATTTCAAAAATACATTCTTTTGCTGTATAAAGAGTTGAGCCTTGGAGATAAGAGGCTTATTTAATAATAGCAATTTTTCAAATAGCCAACCGCCTTTTTCCTACTTAGGATGAGTTTATGAGTGTTAGAAACACTTACTATAGAGTGAAAAAAAAAAAAACAACTAAGGCTTTTTTTTCTTTTTGAAAAGCTGCTTTATCAAAGCAAATCATTTTCTTTACAAACTCAGAGTAGTCTCAAAAAGTCTGCTAACAAAGAGAAAACAGATGGGCCACCAGCTTCAAAGTTAGTCATCCTTAAAGAGATCTAAAATTGATTTTTAAATAGAAAAAAATCAACAAAGCACAAAATATAATGAGAGTCAGATGAAGCTTACAATTGCAAAGATCTAAAATAATTGTCAATTATTTTCATTTTATTAATGTCAATTATTTTCATTTTATTAATACCCTAACTTCTTGCTCACTGAAAATATAAATATTTTTATTTTCTTGATATAATATTAAATAATTCAAGATTCAAGAGAGGCTTTAAAGTTAATGTGTTTTAATACCTTGATTTTATAAGGAAACTGACTAGAGAGACTGTGTGACTTATCCTAGATTATAAAGATTGTTAATGGTAAAGGCAACAACCAATTCAAGATTTTCTAAAGCACTGTTTAATATTTCCATGCAGAACCTATCACCTTTCATTTTCATGCATAGACACAAGATCTGCATTTGATGTAAGAAAAACAATATCCAAAAGATTTTTGCTGGAATATTTAATTGTACATGCCAGCCACTTTGTTATATTTCAGCAAATCTCATGAACGATGCCGATGCAGAAATTATATCCGTTAAGTTTATGGAATAAAAAGGATGGATAAATAGAAAAATTCTTAGAGTAGTACGTGGAAGATATTTTATGCTGTGTTATGAGAAATGAAGATCAAGAAGTAATCATTTGATGATAAAGTCAACATATATATGTTTGATCTTTGCTAGGTATGCTGTGCTACAAAAGGCTGCAGTTAAAAGGAAAGACATGGTAATAAGATATCGGCTTAGGATAGATCTGGATTCCCCAGATTGAAGTTGTCTAAAAGCAGAAGGAATAATTCTTCCCTGTCTACACAGGTGATGTCTTCTGTATTTTCAATAGAGACTATGTTGAAAGGTCCTGATGTTGGAATTATAAGGCTAAAGTGAATGCAAATGATGGTCACAGAGGCGGTAGTTATCTCTCTAACATCAAGACAAATTGGAAGATACTAACATAGATACCAAATGAATTCTCTAAGAAATCAACTCTATAGATTGTGTGTTATGTTGAGTATACTGGGCAATTTCCTACAAATCACTGTGACAGAAGAAGTATCTGAGGAGTGTCAAAATCTAAAACCAGTCCTAATAAAAGAGATTGCATTCCCCACGCTAAGTTTATTAATATTTTTCATTCTCTGTGGTTCTTTCTTCCTTTACTATTTATTATTTCATTCATTCATATCTATTCATTATTATGGAGTACCCACAAAATATAAATACAATGAGTGATTCAAATAAACTAAGTATGCAATTCTACCCCCAAGAACTTACTTTTACTTAAGGAACTAGACTACTATAAACAAAAATCAAAATAGCAGAATTAAGCCACTAAAACAACAATATCGTATCTTAAGTCATGACCAGATTTAGTGAAAAATGTGCGGTACAACATAATTTCTAAGCATGAAACAGAGCTTTTAAAAGAATTGCCTTCTTTGGTTGCTTCAGTTTCTCACCACCACCCCTACTTTGTTCATCATCCCACTGCAATTTGGCTTTTGCTCGTGAAAGTCTCTAAGTTGTTAAGTAAAATGGATACTTGTCAGCTTACACATTTTCTTTACACATTAAGAGGCATTTTAATGGAGTTAAGCACTTTCAATTTGAATTCCATTATCAGTTGGTATTTGTGACATTTCATGCTCCTGGTGCTTCTCCTGTTTCTCTGGTCACAACTACTCGATATCCTTTGCTGGGAACTTTTCCAACTAAACGCTTGGGTCTTGATGGCATGGTCCAGATTCATTTCACTCTCCTAAGGAAATCTCATTCATTCACTTAACTTTAAACATACCAACTTCATGTGAACAACTCTTAAACTTATATGCTTTAATCTAAACTTCTTTTCATTTTCATTCATGTATCTACCTCCATGACTTTATTACTGGTATCTCAATCTTATTTTTTCCTAACTAAACTCATAATTGCATCATGTCTGGTTTTCATCTTAATACTTCAGTAACATTTGTTGAACAAATAAATGAGTGGAGACCACAAAAAAACTCTGGAATTGTACTTGATGCATTCTCCTTCCACCTCTACACTCTATCACTAGTTGACAGCGATTCTATTTATATTCTGCCCACTACTCTCTACCTCCATCCCTCTAGTTCAACACCATTATCTTGTGCTACTTTATCCACTCTTTTGTACCTTCACACATATACCACAAAAGAGCTATAATTTTTAATGCAAATTTAATCATGCCATTGACCTTCTTATTTTCTTTCAATACCTTCCTACTGAATTTCAAGAAGATACAAATTCTTATAATGGTCTACATCACCCTGAATGATCTAGCCCCACTTACCTCTTTAATTTCTTCCTAGGACAATTTTTTCTTTAATCATTGTGTTTCTAGCAACAGTAGTCACCTTTGAGTTTCTTAAACATGAAAAACTTTCTCCTTCCTTAGGTCTTTTAGGTCTTTTATGCTTTTAGCCTCTATCTGGAATGTTCTTCCCTTCATTTTTACCTGACAGGTAACTCAGTCCCTAGGAAATTTTAACCCTTTTCACGACCCAGAATTTAATTCAAATTATACTATTTTTAAACCTTCCAAATGCAAACACAAACTATACATTTTCTTTATAGCAATTGTCCTATACATACGTATGTATATACATACACATAATGCATTTATTTGTTTAATGCCTATCACTAATTTAGACAGTATGCTCTGTGAAAGCAAGCATTGTGTCAGATTTTTCTCCCAGCACTTACCTTAGTTTCTGATATAAAGTAAGTGTTTGATAAACATTTGTGGAAGATGAGTGAAAAAAGGAAGTGATTCAGTGAAATGGGGAAAAGAGAGATCATATATGGGGCTATCTCAACTAAATCCTTCAGAGTGAGTATATCTTGGATTACTGAAAAGTCAGAAAGGCATCCTGGGCATCATGAATAAGGAGTAAGTATATATTTATGAGACCTACTTTGAGAACTACTAGTATTAAACTTACTTGCTAAGGTGAAGTAGGATTTTTACATAGAAATAAATGGAGCAAGAAAATATTGTATATCTAAATTGTCTACATTGTTTAAGTTTTGGCTGCTAATTTAAAGAGTGAAATTTTAAATCAAATGAACATCAATCAAAACTTTATGATGAGGCAGGTGACATGACAAAGCAATATTTTACAAAGGTTACATAATTGGGAATTAATCAGTCCAAGGTAAAAATGCATAATAAAAGGCAATTCAGAATGCACACACTTGTTAAGAATGAAGGAAGACATGTGTCACAAACAATGGTTACAATTAAAGTTCCACATTATTAGTAATTCAGATGTCTCACATAATAGGCAAGATGAAAATTTTTAAGGATCAGAAAAAAATGCAAAATGATAATTTTTAATAACAATGTTTATATAGATAGTTAAAATACAAATAAAACATGAAGAAAATATATAGACTTCAAATCAATTTTAATTTTATATAGTAAAAATATTAAGGTGTTGAATTTATAATTGACATACTTTAGGACCAATCAAAATTAATTTTTTTCACAGGATTTATGTAAAACAAAACTTTTACTAGTGTTTCCCTAAAATATGAGCAAATGATGAAACATTTTGAGGTTAATACTCTTTCTACATTTTCCCTAGGATATTTTTTATTTAGAAAAGTCTATTGATATAAAAGTGATCTACTGCACGGCATCAGGGTATTTTTGACTGGATCCTATGCTCAGGGTCTTGCCAATATGAAATAAATGCCTCCAAAAACAATTTATACTACCTCAATGAGAGTGATTTTCCTGTACCCATCCAAATGGGTCTGAGAAACCATGCCTCTTCATAGACAATCTAATACATCTAGTCCAGAGAGCCTTAAACATTTTCTCTTGAAATTTTTTTTTCTTTGAAAACTGAGAATCTACTGACTGGGCATGGGGATGAGTGAGAGAGAATTATGCCTCCAGACCCGCAAATGCAACTACATAGGTGAAAGCGGATCATGGTAGCTCTGGTTCTGGCATTTAGTAGTTATTTATTGAATCTGTATCTATTGAACAAAAAATGAATAAAGAGGTCACCAGCTTTCCCAGTACCTACTTTTCTTTTGTAATTTGAATTTACTATATAATAGCTCAGACAATTTTAAAAGAATGCAGATTGCTAACAAAGCATGCTGTGAACATTTTGTAAGGAAACAAACAAAGCTGTGCAGCATTCCAGTATCCAGAATGTTTCAAAACATCATTTTGTAGAATCCTCCTTAGTCCTCACTTCATCTGGCCAACAATATGTCCTTTTCAAGTTCATCCCTAAAATCTAAAGAGCTGTATAAAGTTGCAGCCATCCTTCAAAGCAGAGTGCATATGATACCTTTTCCATCTCTTCTACCTCACAGGAGACATCTGATCTATCAAAATAATTAATGTTTAAAACTTTGTATAGTTCTTATATAAAAACGTGCATAATATTTGTACTACTTAGTGTAATGCACAAGAAGAAGGCAAGACATCATGAAAAACCAAAACTCCACTAGTCTATTCAAGCAAGAAGCTTAGAAGTGAATTATTGGATATCCCAATAATCAACATGCTTTAAACTTTTATTTTCAAATGTCAAGGAACTCTATAGAAAATTTGCGTGTGTCCTTACACAGAGTAGTACACCTTGTTTTAACTCAGAACATATCATAATTAGCACCATCTACTCAGGAGTGGAAGGAAACAACCCTTGAATGAAGACAGCTCAGATATAATTCACACAGAACCGTAAGGAGATAGATACAATTTATAAATGCTGGACAAGAAGAATTTAAAAAAGAATGAAGCTATTTCTAGATAATACATACTTAGGAACAATTTTTTGCATAGCATATTAGAGAGAAATACTGATTATTTTATTAAATTGATTTAAAGTTGTTATATAAAAACTTTCTATTTGAATATGTTCAAACAGAAAAAATGTGTGCTAGGGATATAAGAACACAATAAATATAATCAGAGATTGTGTTACAAAAGAGCACATTAAAAAGCATTTATTCTCATAGCCACACTTGACTCCAAATATTTACAAATTCCTCAATAAAAGTGATAAATTTATTAGTGGCTCCAACTGTATGTTAGTCGTGGCTTCCATATATAGTTTAGGCTTAAGTGGACTATACAATGATATACAGTATGGGGTTAGTCATTCTGGAGCATTCAGTTTGCTATCTTTAGCTCTAAGAAATTAGTTCTAAAATTTTCTCATGAGTAAAAATTACCTTATGATCAGTTGAAATAAATATTTATGAGACCATAGAAGTGACTCAATAGTTTTGCAGTTGGGCTCAGAATTCTTGAATTATAACATGCATGTCATATGTTCCTAAGACAAGCAGTATACTGTGAGATGAATGTTTCCCTAAGGTAAATAATCCCATCAGAGATGATAGATAGATTGATTGATTGATAGATAGATAGATAGATAAAAGATAGATATTAGGTTGGTGCAAAAGTAATTGCATTTTTGCCATGAAAACTAATGAAAAAACCACAATTACTTTTGCACCAACCTAAATAGATAGTTAATATAAACTATCCCTAGTGGATAATAGTTAAATCTGACTCTTACACACAAAAGAGATAGCATTCCATAATCAGACTACATGATGCCCATCAATCAAAGGACATATCTCCTTGAGTTTATTGTACAAATCTGTGCAATAGTAAATCCCAAATGTGGGTAGCTAGAGTGATAAATATAGAGCTGTGAAAGACTCTATACTTCAAGTGTCATTTCAATCAGGCAAAAAACTCATTTTAATTGTGTATAAATCCTGCATTACAAGATTTCCTTCAGAAATTGTTTTATATAGAGGTTTGGACTCACAGAATCTTAACTAACAGTTCAGACAAGATTTGAATGTCCAGAATGGTAGGTCAGGTAGAGTTATCTTCCGCCTGTTTCTTACAGAAAGTGGTTTCTGCACAAACTTCTTCTTGCCTACATGTACCAATCATTTTCCAAAAATAACAAGACCTCCAATAACTGCCATGCAATATTCAAATGAAACAAACACATCTCCTCAAATACAATAATACAAGTAGAAAGAAATCCTGAATATTTTGAGGTTTACTTTCAAAGTAGATTCTATTCATGACAAAACTTACTTTTGCCCTTGAGGTGCATATACATAAACATTTATTTCCATCTATCCAAGAATCATAACAAGAAAGAAATAATGTATGAGCATGTCATGAGTCAAGTAAAAATAATTAATATGGTAAATCAGTGGTTCTCAACTAGGGCAAAGTTGCCTTTTAGGGAACATTTTTCAATGTTATTAATGAGGGGGGTGGACTGTTAGTATTTAGGAGGTGGAAGTCAGAAATTCTGCTCTGCATAAGGCAGGCCCTCACAACAAAGATTTATCCAGTCCAATATGTCAGTAGTGCTATGTTGAGAAACTCTGCCGTGAATTAAAACTATAAGTCCTGCTAATACTTATTTTTGAATTTACTCAAGAGCTTAAGAATGAAACATTTTCCTGACTCTGACAGTGTATATAAGTAGAGATTTAATTCACAATTCAGGGTAAATCATCATTTGGAATACTCCATTTGCAACCCTGTCAGCTACTTATCCTGCAGCCCCTCAGTTTGGTGCCTATCAGCCTCCAGCATAGACAATGATCCCACACAGGATGTCATTTAGCTGCAGTAAGTAATTGCTCTTCATTTCACTCTGTTAAGAAGCACTCTTTCTTATTGATTTTGGGCTGCACCTGAAGCATGACTACAATTTTTTTTCCAACAACCTGAATCTGCTCCTATTGATCAACTAATGCTGCCCTTCTGGCAAAATTTGCTATACCAAAAACACTGAGCAAGAAAAAAGTGTATATAAAGTAAAACACTGCCTGTGGGAAGACGCCAGCAACTGGTGCTTGCTCATCCAATATTGCTAGTGAAGAAATAGACTTAAAAGGAACAAAAATTAGAAGGACTAGCCATTTTATGTTTCCTTTTACTCTCTACTTACTAATTAACTTCTATATAATTATGTGGTTAGATGTGTTTAATAGCAACTTTCTATTTTCTTTTTATACAATTGTCCAGGAGGTCTGTTGGTAAAGTCCTTATCTGTGGAAGGTCTGCCTCTAGCTAAAAATAATTTTAGGTTGAAGCATAATAGTTAAGAATTTGTGCTCCGAGACAGATAGTTTTCGGTTTGTATCCTATCTTAGTCACTTAAAGGTTATATAATTTTGGCTAAATTCTTTAACATCTTTGATCTTTATTTTCCTCATCTGTAAAATGAAGATGTATGGTTGTCAAAAAAGAATGATTATGTGAATGATGAAAAGATGTGAAAAAATAAAAATGAAGCATCTGTAATGGCAAGGACGTGAAAGCCAAATTGTCAAGGAGGCAATTGTTTAAAGTGAGAAACAACACTGTATTCTACCAGAGAGCTACAGATTTCCCAGTCCCCAAGTTCCCTAAATGAGGCTCTAGAATATCAGCTTCATTAGAATCTCAGCTTTGCCATCATCACAGGGGTTTTAATATGGTCCCTTAATTCACAATTTTGAAAGTTCAGGCTATATGCCTGTCTGTTCACCAGGTACCATCAATTGATGCAAAACATTTCAGACTAATTCTGAGTTTCTACAATGAGTCTGGGTAAATTACAGGTCAATTTTCCAGCCATATCATCTCTCATCACAGTCCAAAATCTGGCTTTCCTTAGGCCCATTTCTACATATATAAAGGTGTAAACCAAAAATATTATTGTTAGAAAAGATTAAAGAATCAAATGAGCTACCATATGGAATGTGCTTAGAACAATACCTGGCACACAGGAAATACTAGGCTGATGGTTACTGTATAGAAGAATGTCAACATAGTGAGCATTGATGTATATAACAAAAATAAGGATATCTAATATGTCACCAAAATAAAATTTTCATGGATATGTTAAATTTTGTCATTAATAAAGTACAACTATGCCAAATTCTGAAAGATTGAATATGCTGCATTATAAAGAATATTATTGAATTTTTCTTCAGCTTGCTCTGCAGTAACTGGCAGTAAATCATTGCTATCCTTAAGCTGGTAACTGTCTTCCTGCAATAAGAAGCTTTTTCCATTATTCCCAATGTGCAAATATATCTAGCAAATTTGGCCAAAGTTATTACATTTATCCTTCATGATTGTGTCACATGAAGCTTGGAATGCATCAAGCTACTTTAGAGCTAGGGTTATTCCTTCATTAAAATGAAGACTTTTCAGAAACATAGATATTTGTTCTTCCTGTTTATTATGCGTTAAAATTTGTTATTTTGTATTATAATTTACAAAGGAAAAGTAAAGACAACTTTTGGAGTTCAGCTTTTCATGACCATGGTATTCACTTGTCATGGTTAATCCCCTATTCATGCAACATTCCTTCATCTTTGCACATGTGGTATTAGTCATTGCAGAAAAGGCATTTTGATTTTTCTTTCATTCAGCAAGGCTATTTAGGGTTTAGGAAAATGAATATTATTTACCTGCTCTTGATGTAATGACTAGCCTTATACCACAGAATAGTTTTATTCACCCTTTCTTTCCATCTGCGACTTTGTCAATTCTAACTTATTCTCTGAGATACCCTTTCTCATGGAAACATTTATATAAAAATTAACATTTAATCAAAATATTGCAGTTAAATTTTGCCTATTGGTTATGTTTTCATCGGGTAGATACCATTTCCTGTGGTGAGTTAGCTGAGGGAAAGAGTCATACTTCTTTTCAAATATGTACTGAGTGGGAGGGGAGGGGGGATTGAAAAATGACCAATCGGGTACAATGTTCACTATTTGGGTGATGGGTAGACTAGGAGCCCTGTCCCCACCATTATGGAATTCGTTCATACAATAAACATGCACATATACCCCCTGAATGTGAAATAAAATAAAATTTAAGAAAGGAAATGATAAACAAAAATATGTATTCCAAAACACTAATAGAAAGCTATCCATTCTCATGTGCTCAGAAGGAAAGGTTTAAAAATAATAATAATAATAATAATAATGGGTGATGCAAGGAAGAAATGATCAGGAAAATAAAGGACGATGCAAGGCTGTTGTGTATTAAGGCAGCTAACCGGGCTGTAGGAAACATTTTAGCCACATCTTCATAACTCAGATTTTAACGATGAAGTATTTAGTGATTTGTCTGATGTATATTATTCAAATCAAACAGATATGGATGGATGAATAAATAGACAAATAGACATACACACATATATGTATATTCTGTCATCACCAGTGGGTACTTCTGTAAACATAACTCATTTGCATATCAACCTAATAACAAACACCTGAACCATATTCTACTGCCAGCTGCAGAATAATCAATATTGTTAATACAATCGGAAAAATATATTCCTCAGAAAATATGAAGAAATAAAAAATGTTTCCAAAATTGGGAGAAATAATATTCCAAAGTGTATTAAGCACATTTTATCCATCAGCATTCAGTGTTTCTCAGAAAAGTAAAGCTATTCTATCATTCACTTGACTCATTTTAAAAAATTAAATTTATGTTATAACCTAAGAAGCATGCTAGCCATCAATTTCCTCAGATGAATGATTTCAAATTTCAACAGGTCTAAGTATTATGTAAGGTGCTAGCTAAAATGGAACACTTTTATCGTCAGAAAATTTGAATCAGCAATCTGCTATATTGTGACAGAGATTCAGCATTTTAACACATTTCCCAGCATTCTGATACATTTATTAAGTACATATATTCTGAGTATTATTACATATAATAGTTTTAAATATTTTTTTCAAAAATCTTATTGAAAACAATAGTATATGTTAGAAACTGTGACTGTTTTGAGATAATGCCCTGCTTACAAACTGAAAAATTGGGAACTATATACACATATACACATATACTACCTTTGGTCTACCGTAGTTTTATGGATATTGACAGAAGACAAGAAATTCTGGGTTAGGGACCAAGGAACTTTATTACCCATGGCAAAGCAAGCAGCATAAGCTTTATATGTGCATTAGTTCCCAATGCTCCTGAGACCCATGGGGCTATTCAAAGCAGCCCAGGTGGATGCTTCACACACAGTAGATTTGCATCAAAATTGGGGAGCCTCAATCTTTTAAAGGAAACTTCTAGCAAACTTGCAGTCTAGTGTAAGTGGCATTTTAAACATTGACATAGAATGTCCAAGAACTTTTTTTTAATCAGAAGAACCATCCACAATTTTCAACATATATTTTTGTCTTAGACAAATGAATGTGTTTACCAAAAAGCAAAAATGTATGCACACAATAAGAGGTAAAATACTAATTGTTGCCTAAGTCATTTGAAGTTTAATTTTTATGACACAATGACTGAAACCAATCTATCCTGAAATAAAAGCCAGCAGAATCTGCTAGTTCAAGAGCTTAGGGACTCTAAGCATTTTGAATGAAATGCAATATTCAAATATTCTCAAGTGTCACTTAACGGAGTGTTAGATCAGATTACATTGAAGGTGTTTCTACAAGAACCTTTCAAGGTCCTTAAACATCGTTAGATATGGCATCTTTTTCGATGGTCATTAATCCAATACTATTCATTGTAATTAATTTGCTTCCTCCTGGTGATAAAAATATAATATGCTAGAAAGAATTGTGGATTGCAAGGTTTTTTTTATTTTATTTTTTGCTGCTTTCTTGGAAAAGTTATTGAATCCTCAAGGAGTTCTCTTTGAAATGTAATATTACTGTGATTTAGACTTCCTGGCAGTTTTCCTAGTGTCTCTGGAAACACTGATCCTTTCTCCCCTTCTTCTTCTGAGTACTTTCAAGTATCATATATCTTTTTCTGTGCCCTCCAAGGTCTAACTTGTGGCTTAGCATAGACACAATAACCAGAGTCTCACAAGTGAGATGCTCACAAACTGTCTGAACTTTGAGCTAAGCAGATAATCTCAGAGGAAACCACATTTTAAAAAAATGATATAAAGGCCTGTGATATCAGGTTTCTATAGATCATTTTAACATACTCTTCCAAATCTCTTAAAGCGTCTTCAGTAAGCTATGCACTAATGTTATTTGGAAAGTTTGCTCCATGCAGCAAAATTATGACTTTTTTAGCTTTACTGTAGTATAATTGAAAACAAAAATTAAATATATTTGAGGTATACAATGTGATGTGTTGATATATATGCACACTATGAAATGATTGCCACAATGACATTAATGATTATATCCATCACCTCACATAGTTACCTTTGTGTGCTGAAAATATAGGTTAAGCATTCCTAATCCAAAAATTTAAAATCTAAAATGCTCAAAATCTGAAACCTTTTGAGCACTGATGTGGTGTTACAAGTGAAAAATTTCGGTCCGATCTAAAAATTATTTAAAATACTTTTTAAAATTACCTTCAGCCTGTGTGTATTAAGTGTATAAAAAACACAAATGAATTTCATGTTTAGACTTCAGTCACCTCCCAAGATATATCCATAAGATATATCATTACGTATATGCAAACATTCCAAAATCTGAAAAACTCCAACTCTAAAATGTTTCTGGTCCCAAACATTTCAGATAAGGGATACTCAACCTGTATCTAAGACCTACTATCTTGGCAAATTTCAAAAATACATTATTAAACATAGTCACTAGTGTATGCATTAGGTCTCCAGAATTTACTCATCTTATAACTGAAAGTTTGGTCCTTGTAACCAACATCTCCTCATTTTACCTACTCCTGAAATGCAAGTCCCTGGTAACCATCATTCTACTCTCTGTTTTTATGAGTTGGACTTTTTTTAGATTTTACATATAGATGATATTATGTAGTATTTGTCTTCTGTGTCTGTCTTACTTCACTTAGCATAATGCCCTCCAGGTAAACCTACATTGTTACAAATGACAAAATACGCTTCTTTTTAAAGGCTGAATAATGTTCTATTATATAGATATTGACTTAGACATAGATAATTGACAGATAGATAGATGACTGATAGATAGATAGATCACATTTCTGTATCCATTCGTCCATCAGTGGACATTTAGGTTATTTCCATATCTTGTCTATTGTGAATAATGCTGCAATGAACATGTAAGTGTAAATATCTGTTTGACATACTGATTTCATTTCCTTTGGGTATATATCCAGAAGTGGGATTGCTGGATTATACGGTAGTTTTATTTTTAATTTTTTGAAGAAGCTTCATACAGTTTTTCATAATGGCTGAACCAATTTATATTTTCATGAATCATATATAAAGGTTCCCTTTTCTCTACACTCCTTCCAACCCTTCTTATATTTTGTAATTTTTAGAATAGTCATTCTAATGTGTGCGAGCTATTTTACTGTTGTTTTAATTTGCAATTCCCTGATTATTAGTGATGGAGAACATTTTTTTTCATACACTTTTTGACAAATTGTATGCCTCCTTTTGAAGCCTCCAGCTTGGTTCTACTTCCTCAAAATTATTTTAGCCATTCTTCATCTTTTATAATTCCATACATATTTTAGGATTTTCTTTTCTGTGAAAAATACTTTTGGAATTTTGATCGATATTTGGTAGATCACTTTTGGAAATAACTATTCATGTCCTTTACCCATTTTAACCAGGTTATTTGTTTTCTTGCTATCGAGTTATTTGAGTTGTATATGCATTTTGGGTATGAACTCCCTTATTAGATATGTGATTTGCAAATGTTTTCTCTTATTCAATGGGTTATCTTTTCATTTTTTTAATTGTTCCCTTTCTTGTGCAGATATTTTAGTATGATGACATTCTGCTTGATCATATTTTGCTTTTGTTGCCTGTGTTTTTGGTGCCATATCCAAGAAATATTGCCATGATCAATGTCAGTGAGTTTTTCTCCTGTGTTTTCTTTTAGGAGGTCTATGGTTTTAGGTCTTATGTTTAAAACTTTAATCCATTTTAAATTGATCTTTCTATATGCTATAGATACGGATCTCATTTCACTTTTTATTTGCACATGGATATTCAGTTTTCCCAACAGCATTTATTGAAGAGACTGTCCTTTCCTCATTGTGTATTCTTGGTTTTCTCTGTTGAAGATTAGTTGACCCTATATACATGAGTTTATTTCTGGGATTTCTATTCTCTTTCATTGACCTATGTACCTCTTTTTATGCCTACAATACTGTCTTGATTACTATATCATTATAATGTAATTTGAAATCAGAAGTGCAATGCCTCCAGCTTTGCTCTATTTTTTCAAGATTCTTTTTATAAACTTCAACTTTTATTTTAGATTCTGGGGGTACATGTGCAGGTTTGTTACATGGGTATATTGTGTGATGCTAACGTTTGGGATTCAAATGATCCCATAATCCGCATAATTAGCGTAGTAACAAACAGTTTGTTTTTAAACTCTTTCCCCCCTCCCTCCCTAATGCCCCTGGTAGTCCCTAATGTCTATTGTTGTCATTTTTATGCCCATGATGTTTAGCTCCCACTTATAAGTGAGAACATGAGGTATTTAGTTTTCTATTCCTGCAATAATTTGCTTAGGATAATGGACTGCAGCTGCATCCATGTTGCTGCAAATGACATAATCTCATTCTTTTTTACATCTGTGTATACTCCATGGTATATATGTACCAAATTTTCTTTATCCAATTCAGTGTTATTGGGCACCTAGATAGATTCCATGTCTTTGCTATTGTGAATAGTGCTGTGATTAACATATGAGTGCATGTGTTTTTTTGGTAGAATGATTTTTTTTTTAGATATATATACAGTAATGGGATTGCTGGGTCAAATGGTAGTTCTGTTTAAAGTTCTTGAGAAATATACACACTGTTTTCCACAGTGGCTAAACCAATTTAAATTTCCACCAACACTGAATGTATGTATAAGCGTTCATTTTTTTTTTCCAGAACCTCACCAGCATCTGTTTTTTGACTTTTTAATAATAGTAATTTCCTCAAAATTCTTTTAGCTCTTCAGTACCTTCTATGTTTCCTTGTAAATTGTTGAATTGTTTTTATCAATGTCTGTGAAAATTTCCCTTGAAATTTTGACAGAGATTTGGTAGATCACTTTGGGTAGTATGAATATTTAAAAAATATTAATTATTCCAATCTATGGAACAATAGATATTGTTCCATTTATTTATGTCCTCGATTTCTTTCATCAATGTTTTATGGTTTTCAATGTGCAGATCTTTCACCTCCTTGGTTAAATTTATGCTAAAGTATTTTATTCTTTTTGATGCAATTTTAAGTGGGATTGCTTTCTTAATTTCTTTTTTGAATAGTTCATTGTTAGTGTATAAAAACAGAACTGGGCGGGGAGTGGCCAAGATGGCCAACTAGAAGTAGCTAGTGTGCATGGCTCTCACAAAGAGGAATGGAAGGGGCAAGTAAATACAACACCTTCAACTGAAACATCCAGGTACTTGCATTGGGACTAATCAAGGAAACAACTTGATCCATGGAAAACAAAGAAAAGCGAAGCAGGACAACGGTCCATCTGGTAGCATCACGAAGCCAGAGAAACCTCCCCAACTCTGGGAAGCACTGAGCAAATGTGTGAATTGGGAACCACACTTCTCCTATGGATCTTTGCAATCCTTGGGTCAGGAGATCTCCTTGTGAATCCACTGCACTCCACCAGGGCCTTCAATCTGACAGAGCCATGCAGACTCTTGGCAGAGAAGCCACTCAGGCATGCGTGGAGACCCTGGAGCCTTAGACCCTTGGACTTTCTGGCAAAGTAGGAGGTTAGACCCCTGTGTATACTGCTAGGAAAGAGGGTGAATCCAGCAGGCTGAACAGTGACAGCCTACGGGCTTTACTTCCTTGGTGTCTCACAAGATAAGACCCACTGACTTAGAATTCCAGCCAGCCACCAATGGCAGCATTGTATCTCCCTAAGAAGGAGCTCCTGTTGGGAGGGGGTGGAACACCATGCATGCCTTAGCCAATCCAGCCTTCAGGTTCTAGAGAGTCCAAGCCAACCAGGGTTGGAGGGGTTCCCCCCAGCACAGCACAGCTGCTCTACCACAATGTGGTCAGACTGCCGCTTTAAGAGGGTTCCCAATCCCATTCCACCTCACTGGGCAGGACCTCCAAATTGGGCCTCCAGCCTCTTGCCTCCGTGTTTTCCAGCAGACAGAGATTTGAATTCACCCTGAGATGGAGCTCCCAGAGGGAGGGGCAGGCCACCATCTTTGCTGTTTGAGTGACTTAGCTGATCCAGCCTCTAGGCTTTGAAGAGTCCAAGCTGACTAGGGGTGGAGGGGATGCCTAAGTACAGCACAGCTGCTCTACCAAGACATTGACAGGCTTCTTTTTTTTTTTTTTAAATTTTTAGTAGAGACAGGGTTTTGACATGTTGCCCAGGCTGGTCTCGAACACCTGAGCTCAAGCTATCCACCCACCTTGGCCTCGCAAGATGCTGGGATTACAGATATGAGCCATCATGCCCAGCCCAGACTGCTTCTTTAAGCCAGGTCCCCAGTCCCACTTCTTACTGTGTGGGACCTCCCAACTGGGGCCTCTGGCTATACCTGCAGGTGTTCTCTGGCAGAAAGAGAGTTGAACTCTCCTTGGGATAGCAATCTCAGAAGAAGCACCAGGCTACCGTCTTTGCTGTTTGCCTGACATCACTGTTCCAGCCTTTGGTCATCGAAGTGTTTGAGGCAACCAGGAACTGAACTGAATCAGTCTGGCAGTGGCCAGACTGATTTTTTAAGTGGGTCCCTGATCCTGTTCCTCCTCAGTGGGCTGGACCTACCAACCAGGGTATCCAGCCACCTCCTACAGGTGTCTTTTGGTCAGCAACAGGCCTGTACCTCCCTAGGATGAAGCTCCCAGAGGGAGGGACAGGCTGCTATCTTCACTGTTTCACAGCCTTCTCTGGTGATACCACCAGGTATGGGAAAATTTGAAGTGACTAGAGACTGGAGCTGGCCCAAGTATATTGCAACAGTCCTACAAAAAAGTGGCCAGATTGTTAAATGGGTACCCATTCCCATATTTTCTCACTGGGCAGATCCTCCAGCTCTGTGTCCCCAGTCAACCCCACCAGAGTTATCGAGCCAGTATCAACTTGGCAACTCCCTGAACAGAGCCTTGATGGGCAATTGAAAGCCTCTCTGCGACTGCCTCTGCTGTGGAACTGCACTTGCCACCCTTGAACTAATGAAGGAGAAAAGATCCTAAATGTCTATCTATACCTCCAACAAGTTGCTGTAGACCCAAGGAGAGGAGGCCAGTACCCATATCCCATGGGTAACACACCACGAGTCTATACACACCCCACTACTGCTCGTCCCCAGACAAGGAACCTCCGGCTTCGGCCCACAACACAGACCCTCCATCCTAAGCTGATTGCACTGAGCAACTGATGGCCTGCATCTCTGTGGGATGGACCCCTGATATAGTTTCGCTGTGTCCCCACTCAAATCCCATCTCGAATTTTATAATAGTTTCCATTATCCCCACATGTCATAGGAACCCAGTGGGAGGCAATTAAATCATAGGGGCAGTTTCCCCCATGGTGATCTCATGATAGTGAGTTCTCATAAGATCTTATGGTTCTATAAGTGTCTGGCATTTACCCTGCTGGCATTCATTCTCACTCCTGCCACCCTGTGAAGAGGTGCCTTCTGCCATGATTGTAAGTTTCCCAAGGCCTCCCCAGCCATGTAAAACTGTAAGTCAATTAAATCTCTTTTCTTTATAAATTACCCAGTCTCAGATATTTCTTGATAGCAGCCTGAGAACAATCTAATAGAGTAAATTGCTACAAAAGAGTGTGGGGTGTGCTATAAAGATACCAAAAATTGTGGAAGCAACTTTGGAACTGGGTAACAGGCAGAGGTTGGAACAGTTTGGAGGGCTCAGAAGAAGACAGGAAAATGTGAGAAAGTTTGGAACTTCCTAGAAAGTTGGAGGGCTCAGAAGACAAGAAAATGTGGCAAAGTTTGGATCTTCCTAGAGACTTGTTGAATGGCTTTGGCCAAAATGCTGATGGTGATATGGACAATGAAGTCCAGGCTGAGGTGGTCTCAGATGGAGATGAGAAACTTGTTGGGAACTGGAGTAAAGGTCACTCTTGCTACAGTTTATTAAAGAGACTGGTGGAATTTTGCCCCTGCCTTAGAGATCTATGGAACTTTGAACTTGAGAGAGATGATTTGGAGTATCTGATGGAAGGAATTTCTAAGCAGAAAAGTGTTCAAGAGGAAGCATAAAAGTTTGGAAAATGTGCAGCCTGATGATGCAATAGAAAAGAAAAACCCATTTTCTGAGGAGAAATTCAATACCCCTGGAAAAATTTGCATAAGTAATGAGGAGCCAAATGTTAATCAGAAAGACAATGGGGAAAATGTCTCCAGGGCATGTCAGAGATCTTCATGGCTTCCCCTCCCGTCACAGACCCAAAGGCCTAGGAGGGAAAAATGGTTTCCTGGGCCAGGCCCAAAACCCCTCTGCTCTATGCAGCCTCAAGACATGGTGCCCTGCATATCAGCTGCTTCAGCTTCAGCCTTGGCTAAAGGGGGCCAAGGTACAGCTTGGGTCATGGCTTCAGAGGGTGCAAGCCCCAAGCCTTGGTGGCTTCCACATGTTGTTTGGTCTGCAGGTACATAGAAGTCAAGAACTGAGGTTTGGGAACCTCCACATAGATTTCAAAAGATGTATGAAAACCCCTGGATGTCCAGGCAGAAATTTTCTGCAGGGGAGGAGGCTTCATGGAAAATCTCTGCTAGGGCAGTGCAAAAGTGAAATGTGGGGTTAGAGCCCCCACATAGGGTCCCCATTGGGGCACTGCCTAGTGGTGCTATGAGAAGAAGGCCACCATCCTCCAGGCCCCAGCATGGTAGACCCACTGACAGCTTCCACTGTGCACCTGGAAAAGCCACAGGCACTCATGCCAACCCATGAAAGCAACCAGAAGTGGGGCTGGACCCTGAAAAGCCACAGGGACAGAGCTGGCCAAGGCCTTGGAAGCCCACCTCTTGCATCAGCATGACCTGGATGTGAGACTTGGAGTCAAAGGAGATCATTTTGTAGCTTTAAGGTTTAATGACTACCCTATTGGATTT
Source organism: Symphalangus syndactylus (assembly GCF_028878055.3). Taxonomy (NCBI): domain Eukaryota; kingdom Metazoa; phylum Chordata; class Mammalia; order Primates; family Hylobatidae; genus Symphalangus; species Symphalangus syndactylus. The sequence continues at coordinate 46,592,678 of NC_072432.2, forward strand.
TGGACTTGTATGGGGCCTGGAGTCCCTTTGTTTAGGCCAATTTCTTCCATTTGGAATGGGTATATTTACCCAATGCTTTTTCCCCTATCATATGTAGGAAGTAACTAACTTGCTTTTGATTTTACAGGCTAATAGACAGAAGGGACTTTCCTTGTCTCCCATGAGACTTTGGACTTGGACTTCTGGAATAAGCTAAGACTGCAGGGGACTGTTGGAAAGGCATTATTATGCTTTTAAATGTGAGGACATGAGATTTGGGAGGAGCCAGGGGCAGAATGATATGGTTTGGCTGTGTTGCAGCCCACATCTGATCTTGAATTGTTGTTCCCATAATCCCCATGTTTTGTGGGATGGACTCGGTGGGAGAAAATTGAATAATGTTGCAGTTACACCCATGCTGTTCTCATGAAAGTGAGTTAGTTCTCATGAGATCTGATGGTTTTATAAGCATCTAGCATTTACCCTGCTGGCACTCATTCTCTCTCCTGCCATTTTGTGAAGAGGTGCTTTCTGCCACGATTGTAAGTTTCCTGAGGCCTCCCCAGCATGTGGAATTGTGAATCAATTAAACTTTTTAAAATAAAGTACTCAGTCTCTGGTATTTCTTTACAGAAGCATGAGAACCGCCTAATACAAGCCCCCAGGAGACAACCAAACAACCCTCAGCTCCAGCCACTACTAAGATCCTTTCCTCTTCTACCTCCAAGTTGGGGCAGGAACAAAAACACTGAGATTGCCCTAGGCAGCCCAGGAATGCCAAGTTGCAATCTACAGCCAGCACTCAATGGGGAGAGGAACCCACACTTTCAGAGCATTGAGAAGGAACACGGCTGCAACTGTGAGGAAGCACAAGGGAGTCACACAACCAAACAAGGGTCTACCAACTGAACAATAAGCCCATGTGCCAACTGCTGTATCATGCCCCAAAGATCCAACACCAAAAATACCTCATTAATGTACCACCTTCTGAAACCAGAGACAAGAAGACAGCTTCAAATAAAGGCCCTACATAAAGGCTTGGCCTGGAGAGAACATCCAGAAAAGAAGTCTATTGATTCCACTCAATCCACACTGCAGTTAAAGGAACACCTACATACAGAGATGAGAAAGAACCAGTGCAAGAACTCCTATAACTCAAATGGCCAAGGTGTCACATGTCCTCCAAATGACCTCACCATTTCTCCAACAAGATTTTTTAACCAGGCTGAACTGGCTGAGATGATAGAAATAGAATTCATAATATGGATAGAAAAAAAATCATCAAGATTCAGGAGATGGCTAAACCCAATCTAAGAAAAATAAGAATCAGAACTAAGCAATATAGGAGCTGAATGATGAAATAGCCAGTATAAAAAGGACTTAATGGGCCTGACAGAGCTGAATAACATCATACAAGAATTTCACAATGCAATCCCAAGTATTCACAGCAGAATAAACTAAGCTGAGGAAAGAATCTCAGAGCTTTAAGGCTGGTTTTCTGAAATAAGACAGCTGACAAAAATAAACAAAAATAAAAATGAATGAAGAAAACTTCCAAGAAGTATGAGATTATATGAAGAGGCCAAATCAATGAATCACTGGCTTCCCAGAAAGGAAAGGGTAGAAAGCAAACAACTTGGAAAACATAATTCAGTATATCGTCCATGAAAAATTTCCAAACCTTGTTAGAGAGGCCAACAGTCAAATTCAGGAAATACAGAGAATTTCTGCAAGACTCTACACAAGAAGATCATCCCCAAGACACATAATCATCAGATTTTCTAAGGTCACAATGAAAGCAAGAATGTTAAAGGCAGCTAGAAAGAAAGGGCAGGTCACCTACAAGAGGAATTCCAGCAGGCTAACAGCGAACCTCTAAGCTAAAACCCTACAAGCCAGAAGAGATTGATACTCATATTCAACATTCTTAAAGAAGAAAATCTTCAACCAAGAGTTTTATATTCAGCCAAACTAAGCTTCCTAAGTGAAAGAGAAATAATATCCCTTTCAGATAAGCAAATCTTGAAGGAATTCATTGGAGAACTAAATATAGAAAGAAAAGACCTCTACTAGCTAATACAGAAACACAATTAAACACAGAGACCAGTGTCACTGTAAAACAACCACAAAAACAAGCCAACATAATAACCAGCTAACATTACAATGATAGGATGAAATCCACACATATAAATACTAACCTTGAGTGTAAATGGGCTAAATGCCCCATTTAAAATGCAGAGTGGCAAGCTGTGTATGAAAGCAACACTCAGTGGGTAGCTATCTTCAAGAGTCCCATCTCACATGTAATAACACTCAGAGGCTCAAAATAAAGGGATGGAGGAATCAAGAAAATGGAAAATAGAAAAAAACAGGGGTGGTAATCCTACTTTCAGACAAAACAAATTTCAAACCAACAAGGATCAAAAAACACAAAGGGCATTATATAATGGCAAAGAATTCAGTTCAACAAAAGACCTAACTATCCTAAATATATATGCACACAACGCAAGAGCACCCAGATTCATAAAGCAAGTTCTTAGAGATCTACAAAGAGAAACAGACTCCCACACAATAATAGTGGGAGACTTCAGCACTTCACTGACAGTATTAGACAGATAATTGAAGCAGAAAATTAACAAACATATTCAAGACCTGAACTCAACATTTGACCAAATAGATTGGATAGACCTTTACATAACTCTCCACCTTAAAACAACAAAATATACATTCTTCTCGTCACATGACACACATTAAAATCAACCACATAATTGAACATAAAACAATCATCAACAAATGTAAAAGAAATGTAATCACACCAAACATACTCTCAGATCATAGTGCAATAAAAATAGAAGTCAAGACTATGAAAATTGCTCAATACCATGTGATTACATGGAAATTAAACAACATGCTCCTGAATGACTTTTGGGTAACTAATGATATTAAGGCAGATATAAAGAAGTTCTTTGAAAATAATGGGAACCAATATACAATATACCAGAATCTCTGGGACACAGCTAAGGCAGGGAAATTCATAGCACTAATTGTCCACAGCAAAAAGAAGTTAGAAAGATCTCAGTGAACAACCTAACTTCACAACTGAAAGAAGTAGAGAAGCAAGAACAAATCAACCCCTATGCTAGCAGAAGACAAGAAATTATAAAAATCGGAGCTGAACTGAAGGAAACAAAGACATGAAAAACTATTCAAAAGATCAATGAATTCAGGAGTTGGTTTTTTGAAAAATTAATAAAATAGACAGGTTACTAGCTACACTAATAAAGAAGAATAGCGAGAAGATCCAAATAAACACAATTAGAAATGATAAAGAAAATGTTACAACTGACCCCACAGAAATAAAAACAACCATCAGAAACTATTATGAACACCTCTACACATACAAACTAGAAAATCTAGAAGAGATGGATAAATTCCTGGACATATACATCCTCCCAAGACTGAGTCAGGAAGAAATTGATTCCCTGAACAGATCAATAAAAAGCTCCAAAGTTGAATCAGTAATAAACAGCCTACCAGCCAAATAAAACCTAGGACCTGATGGATTCACAGCTGAATTCTACCAGATGTGCAAAGAAAAGGTAGTGTCATTCCTACAGAAACTATTCCAAAAAATTGAGGAGGAGGGGCTCCTCCCCAACTCATTCTATGAGGCCAGCATCATCTTGATACCAAAACCTGGCAGAGACAAAACAAAGAAAGAAAACTTAGTCCAATATCCTGGATGAACATCAATGCAAAATCCTTATCAAAATACTTGCAAATCAAATCCAGCAGCACATCAAAAAGCCAATCCACCATGCACAAGTTGGCTTCATCCCTGGGATGCAAGGTTGGTTCAATATATGCAAATCAATAAATGTGATTTATCACATCAACAGAACTAAAGACAAAATCACATGATTATCTCAACAGACACAGAAAAGGCCTTGGATAAAATTCAACACTCCTTCATGTTAAAAACTCTCAGTAAATTAGGTATTGAAGGAACATAACTCAAAATAATAAGAGCCATCTATGACAATCCCACAGCCAGCATTATACTGGACAGGCAAAAGCAAGAAGCATTCCCCTTGAAATCAGGCACAAGACAAGCATGCCTTCTCCCACCACTCCTATTCAACATAGTATTGGAAGTCCTACACAGAGCAATCAGGCAAGAAAAAGGAATAAAGGGCATCCAAATGGGAAGACAGGAAGTCAAACTATCTCTGTTTTTAGATAACATAATTCTATATCTAGAAAACCCTAGCCCAATAGCTGCTCCAGCAGTTAAACAACTTCAGCAAATTTGCAGGATACAAAATCAATGTACAAACCTCACTAGCATTTTGATACTTCAATAACAGCCAAACTGAGAGCCATATCAGAAAGGCAATCCCATTCACAATTGCCACAAAAATAATAAAACACCTAGGACTACAGCTAACCAAAGAGGTGAAAGATCTCTACAATGAAATAATAAGAAACTGCTCACAGAAATCAGAGAAGATACAAACAAATGGAAAAAAATCCCATGGTCATAAATAGGAAGAATCAATATCTTTAAAATGGCTATGCTGCCCAAAGCAATTTACAGATTCAATACTATTCTTATCAAACTATCAATGATATTCTTCATAAAACTAGAAAAAATAATTTTAATTTCATATGGAACCATAAAAGAGCCTGAACAGCCAAGGCAATCATGAACAAAAGGAACAAAGCTGGAGGCAACATGTTACCTGACTTCAAACTACACTACAAGGATACAGTAAACAAAACAGCATGGTACTGGTACAAAACTAGACACATAGACCAATGGAGCAGAATAGAGAACCCAGAAATAAGGCTGCACATTGGCAACCATCTGATCTTCAACAAAGCTGACAAAACCAAGCAATGGGGAAAAGACTCTCTATTCAACAAATGGTGTTGAGATAACTGGCTAGCCATATGCAGAAGATTGAAGCTGTACCCCTTCCTCACATCATACACACACACACACACACACACACACACACACACACACAACTCAAGGTGCATTAAAGACTTAAATTTAAAACCCAAAATGATAAAAACCCTGAAAGACAACCACAGCAATACCATCCTGGACACAGGAACAGGCAAGGATTTTATGACAAACATACCAAAAACAATCACAAATAAAGCAAAAATTGACAAGTGGGATCTTCTGCACAGCAAACAAAACTATCAATATAATAAACAGACAACAGAATGGGAGAAAATATTTGCAAACTATGCATCTGAAAAAGGTCTAATATCCAGCATTGATAAGGAACCTAAACAAATTTACAAGAGAAAAACAATACCATTAAAAAGTGGGAAAATGAACAAACATTTCTTTAAAGGAGGCACACATGTGGCCAACAACATAAAAAAAAGCTCAATATCACTGATTAGAGAAATGCAAACCAAAACCATAATAAGACACCATTTCACACCAGTTAGAAGGTCGAATTATGAAAAAGTCAAAAAAGAACAGATTCCAACAAGGTTGCAGAGAAAAGGGAACCCTTATACACTGTTGGTGGGAGTGTAAATTAGTTCAACCATTGTGGAAAGCAGTATGGTAATTCCTCAAAGAGCTAATAGCAGAACTACCATTTGACCTAGCAACCCCATTACTGGGTATGTACCCAGAGGAATACAAATCATTCTACTATAAGGAAACATGCACTTGTATGTTCATTGCAGCACTATTCACAATACTAAAGACATGGAATCAACCTAAATGCCCATCAATGACAGATTGGATTAAAAAAAGTGGCATATATACACCATAGAATACTATGCCTTCATAAAAAAAGAACGAGATTATGACTTTTGCAGCAACATGGATGGAGCTGGAGACAATTACCCTTAGCAAACTAATGCAGGAACAGAAAACCAAATACCTCATCTTCTTACTCATAAGTGGGAGCTAAATGATAAGAACTTATAAACACAGAGTAGAAAACAACAGACACTGGGGTCTATTAATGGGGGAGGCTGGGAGTAGGGAAGGGAGCAGAAAAGATAACTACTTGGTACTGGGCTTAATACCTGAGTGATGAAATTATATTTATAACAAACCATCATGACACGTGTTTACCTATGAAACAAACCTTCACATGTATCACCAAACCTAAAATTTAAAGTTAAAAAAACAGAACTAGCTTTTGTATGCTTATTTTGCATCTAGCATCCTACTGAATTTGCTTATTAGTTCCAACAGGTTTTTAGTGAAATCTTTAGAATTTTCTCTGTATGAGAGCATGTCCTTTGCCAAAAGAGACAATTTTACTTGCTTCTGATTTGGATGTCTTTTATTTCTTTTTCTTATATAACTGCTCTGGTTAGGTTTTCAAGTACTATGTTGAACAGAAGTGACAAGAGTAGGCATTCTTGTCTTGTTTCTCTAATCTTAGAGGGAAAACTCTCAGCTTTTCACCACTGAGTATTATGTTAACTGTGGGATGGTCTCATATAGCCTTCATTGTGTTGTAGATATGGAACACTATGTGTGTAGATATGGAACACTATATCTAATTTGCAGAGAGTTTTGATCATGAAAAGATGTTGACTTTTTTTCAAATGCTTTTTCTGCATCTGTTGAAAGGATCATATGGTTTTCATCCTTCATTCTGTTAATGGGGTAGATTACATTTATTGATTCATGTATGTTGAACCATCTTTGCATCTCATGGATAAATTCCACTTCATCATGGTGAATCATCCTTTTTGATATGCTATTGAATTCAGTTATCTAGTATATTGTTGAGAATACTCGAATCTATTTTATCAGAGATATTGGCATGTAATTTTCTTTTCTTGTAGTGTCCCTGCCTGGCTTTAGCATTAGGGTAATGCTGGCCTTGTAAAATGAGCTTGGAAGTATTTCCTTCTTTATTTTGGAATCATTTGAGAAGGACTGGCATAAATGTTTGGTAGAACTTACAAATAAAGCCATCATGCCTGCTTTGCTTTGATGGGAGATTTTTGATTACTAATTCAATTTCCTTACTCGTTATTGGCCTGCTCAGGTTTAAAATTATGACTTTTTAATTGCACATATATTGAGCTTGGCATGAACATTATCAATTCAGCAAACATTTTGAAAACTCACTGCTGTTCTACAACTTGCTAGACTCTCAAACGTCTTTATGTAATTTGTCTCATAACCATGTTGATGACATCATTTCATTTCCCAAAAAGCCTTCATATCAAATATTTCCTCTAAACTATTTAAATAAAATATGTTACAATATCATTTTGAATGAGAAGTATTTGCCATTTCAAAGTAATTTTATTATTAGCTATCACTATAAGCACAATCTAAAACTCTCTGCATGGAAGATCCTACTATGAAAATGGCTATGCTAAATAATGAACACTTTCATTCAATTTCTTTTTGGCCATCAGCATATAGAGTCTAAGTGGGTCTACAATTCTTGACTCTGGAACAAGGGTTCTGAATCATAATTCACTCAGAAAAAAAGTCACTGAAATATAAATAGTGCAAATTAATAAATGAGTCAAAAATCTACACGTACTTCCTACCTTCTATTCATCCCTCAAATCATGTCAATCTGAATTTATCTTCACCATCTATTAAACTAAACTCACAATGGCCTAAGACTTCTCAGAAATAGTTGATCCTGACGAGCATACCACCCTTCTTCAACTGATTTTTCTTCTTGGCTCCCATGAAACAGCACTCTCCTGGTATTCCTCCTAGTATTCTTCCAAGCCCTTGTCCTCTGGGGCTGCTACTCCTTCTCAGCCTTTCCATGTGAGGGCTTCTCAAGGCTTATTTATAGTAACTTTTATATATGGATAAATCTGATGTCAAAATGGCTAGTCATAAACCTCTTACCTAAGTTTCAGACCAATATATTTTTGCTTTTTTAAAATCTACAAAAACCTAAAGAGGTCAAAAACTGAATTAATTTTCTTCCCCCCTAAACTGCTGTATTTTTGCATTTCTGGCTTTATCAACTGGATGGCAATATCATCTTCCCAGCTGCAAAAGTCACACTGTTGGGAGTCATCAGTAACTTCCCACTCCTATCCAATACATTGATTCAGGGATATCAATTACTCTAACACTTTCCATCTCCTGGCCTCTTCCACTACATAGACCATGATCAGAGAAAACTACAAAAGGCATTTTCTGCTTCATCCTTGCCCTGCTTGATCTGTTCAGTTATCCACAGTGCCACCTAAGGTGATTTTTGAAAAATAATTTTAATCATGTCATTCCCTTGGAAGCTCCAATGTCTCCTATTATTCTCAGATTAAAGATCTAACTTCTTCAAATGGTTGTAATGCTCTTCAACATCTTTATGGGCTCCTTTGTCATGTTTACTATTTTTGTATTCTACCTTCTAGTCATATTGGTATCTTCTATTTTCTAGGCCACAGGATGTTCTCTTACCTCTGATCTTTGTCTGCTAGTGATTTTCTTTGGTTCTTTCTTCAGTAACTAACATCCACTTATTCTTCAAGTTGTAGCATAAACATTTCTTCCAGGAAGACTTATCTAACCCCACATATTCAGGTTATGTGTCCTGGCTAAGGAAGCTTATAAAAAATATAGAAACCATCTTACTGTATGTAATTTTATGCCTACTTTTTTCTCAACTAGACCATAGTCACTAATTCTGACTATGAGAAGAATTGTCACAACATAAAGTACCTATTTTTATCCACTAAACTTGGCAAAAATACACCAAGGATGATGCCAATGGGAAGTGTTTCATACATATTTTTCAAGTTGGCAGGACATTGGTTTATTTCAACTTTTAGACCATAGAGGTTCCAGATGCTCAACATCTGGACACGTATTCAGAAAGCAGTGTTTTACTTGCTTTATGATGTTAGAATTATAAAGAATAACAAAGGTAATCCAATCTTGGCTTTTTGAGGAAAATTATTTAAATGGTAAACTGAGTAATTTTTTAGAAACTACACATTCTGCAACATTCTACGGGCTGAAAGAATACAGAGATGGCAGAGGCAAAGACTGCCTTCAAGGAGTCCACAGTTAGGAGATGAGTGTTTGTGAGGGAAAAAATATAAGGAATTTAAGAAAGACTAGCAATAACTATTATTACACTAGCAATGAGTGTAATAATAATAAGAGGTGTTATGAAGATATAGGGGCAGGTAGTTGCTTGGAACAGGCTTAGGGACGGAGTCTAACAATGTTTATGGAAGGTATCACATGAGGCCTTAATAATAGCTAGAACTTGGGTAAAGGGCGAATGGAGAGAGGATTTCCATGGAGAGCTAGTAGAATTGTGATCAAAACGAAGATTGCAAGGCCCGTTCGAGAAACATTAAGTATGCATACAGGTGCAGTCTATGTTGAACTGGAAGGACAGGGATGTGGTAGAGTTGTTAATGAAAGGAAATGAGTACAATATTAATAAGGACTTTGCTCAGTAGGGAACAGGGATCTATTTAAGGTTTCTAACTAGTGTAGTCATTATTTAGGAAAGAAAAAAGATAAACTGTTTATGTTGACTGTATCTTAACATTCTCTTTAAGCTGTATAAAATTTGTAGAAAGTGTCAATCCCACATAATTTGATACTGCCCCTTCTGTAATAAAGAGGAAGATAAAGTGATTTGAATAGTACAATGAAAATAAACCACCATTGAAATGCTAATGAGGATGCAGCTTTTGCTGAAGTGAATTTTTGATTGTATGATATGTAGATTTCAGGAACAAGAAATTTCACTTTTTATTTGAGAGATATGTTCAAAAGCATAACTGTTATAATATCTTTAATAAATTATTTCTGGTGTTTACTTTTTCCCATTCTCCTTATGCCACATTCACACGAAAGAATTAGCCATTGTTTTTTAACTACACATATGAAGTGAGAAGAGGGAAGAAAATAATATGTAATTCTTCAACCTTTTCATTTTCCTTGACTACAACTCAGTTCATGATTTGAAAAATTTTTTAAATTCGTCTGTCACACTAACTATATTTGAAATCTGAGTACGTCCCTGATACAATAATATTCATTTTCTTAGACCGAGTAGTTTCCAGTTTTCCACTTCTGCAAATCAGCTAACGAGAAAATAAAGGACATAAAGGACACGACATATTAACTGATTACATTACAAAGTGTAATTGAAAACATGCGTAATTCAGCATTTGAGTAAATGGCAGGCAGGCATATAATTGTCACTTTTTCTTTCTTTGAAGTAGGCATATAGATAAAAGGAAATAAGTTTGAAATAATCTTTATGTGGAAGTAACTTACATGCTCTTTAGTATTCATTTCTTAGCAGAATATTTAACATGTTTTGTGTTTGAATATAAAGAATCTTTTGAAAGTACAGTAATGACATATGGATTGGATTAAACACACAGCAAGTTTTCAACTCTCAGATTGTATATATTACATAAGAAAATAAATTATTTAATTGAAAATATGCTCCAGATTAGCTCTTTTTATTTCATAATAAAGAATTCCTTGGTGAAACCCCGTCTGTACTAAAATACAAAAAATTAGCTGGGCGTGGTGGCGCATGCCTGTAATCCCAGCTACTCAGGAGGCTGAGGCAGGAGAATCACTTGAACCCAGGAGGCTGGGGTTGCAGTGAGCTGAGATTGCACCACTGCACTCCAGCCTGGCAACAGAGCAACCTTCCATCTCAAAAAAAAAAAAAAAAAAAAAAGAATTCCTACTTTGAAGTCTCTAAATTAGATTTTTTCAAAGGCTTATGAACACAGTACAGAGAGCTACTACATTTTGTAGCCATCAAGGAGTTCTTTCATCGTATGTTGATTTCATAATTCAGAGTGTCCTTTTGAAAACTCTTACTAGTTAGAATTTTAATTTATATTTTTCTTTAAGGGGACAGGTCCTAAATTTTCTTTCAAAACATTTTAGAGTTTTATATTCCTATTTATTGTGTGCCTGTTTTTATATAGACTTTATTTTGTAAGTACATAATGGTATATCTAAATATTTAAATATATAAATATACACAAAGAATATACAATTTTTATATAAACTTGATATAGACTATATGTAATAATATATTATATATAATGTTGGTTATTTATTAATTAGAACCATGTTTATAAAAACTATGAAATATAGCACTTCTGTACTTTAAAAATCTTATAGTTTATAGAAACCTGTCAATCTAAGAAATATTGATTGATTTGTGGTCTCTATTAGGGGTAAGAAACTATGTAATTTATGTATATTAGCTCACATCAAACGTATAATCACTTATTGACTGGCAGTTTAACTTAGTAGAAACAGCATACACTTGGCATGAGTTAGTCCTGGATTGAAACTTTGGCTGTAGACTATTTCTACTTTATAACTCGAGATAAATTACTTAAAATGGATAGTACTTCTATGTAACTCTGGATAAATCACTTAAAATTAGGTAAAGTGTCTCATATTCCATTTTCTTACCTATTAATTATGGCTAACTCTTATTTCTCAAAATAAAAAGATTAAGTGACCTATATAAAGTGCCAATTATCAGAGAGTGTACTACAGGTATTAACCTGATGCATCAATGAAACTATGACCTTATTTCTAATATCAATAAATCTATATTACGCTCAAGAGTTTGAAATGTCCGGCCAGGCGCGGTGGCTCACGCCTGTAATCCCAGCACTTTGGGAGGCCGAGGCGGGCAGATCACGAGGTCAGGAGATCGAGACCATCCTGGCTAACACAGTGAAACCCCATCTCTACTAAAAATACAAAAAAAAAAAAAAAAAAAAATTAGCCAGGCGTGGTGGTGGGCGCCTGTAGTCCCAGCTACTCCGGAGGCTGAGGCAGGAGAATGGCGTGAACCTGGGAGGCGGAGCTTGCAGTGAGCCGGAGCTTGCAGTGAGCCGAGATCGCGCCACTGCACTCCAACCTGGGTGACAGAGCGAGACTCCGCCAAAAAAAAAAAAGAAATGTCCTTGAACAGCAGAGAGAAAATTCTACAAATAAAAAAGACATGCCTGCATGCAACAATGATAAGTATATATATTTACAGGTAAATCCTTCTAATTGCAAGCAACTGTATATTTTTGTGTGGAGAGAAGCACATGAAGACATCAGGATTTCGTATGCTTTGCCTCCTCACTTAGTATGCCCCACACTTATTCAGAGGATAGGTCTGAACTCTGGTCTCCCTGAAACCTCTAAATCAAGCCTTTTTGCATGACTTATCCATATGAAATGCAGTGCAATTAACAGAGAGTTTCAGTTATCCATGTGTGCTTCTGAGCAAATAGTTATTATACTATCCAAGCAAGATAAATTTGATGAAAGACTGAAGGCCCCCCTAACATTAACTAGATATTTTCTAGCTTAGTTTTGGTATAGAATTCCAGAAATTAGGACCTTCAGTAGGGCTTGTGCTGCCTCCGTCTATTTAAAATTTAAATTTGGCACATTTACACAGGACAACAGCTGCTCTCTTTGCAAGAGGTAGAACATGGAAAGAAGATAAACCTTTATTCCATCCAGGGCACAAACGACAGCTTGAAGGAGAATAGTCTGAAAGCAATGATACTTAGTACAGACTATAGAAAAAAGTTATATAAAGATACTTAGTACAGACTAGAGAAAAAAGTTATATAAGGTCTACTGTAAGAATATTTAAGGGCAACATTACAATAATTCAATTTTAAAGACATAAAAGAGTTCACAATTTTGAAAAATACTACTTCAATATGTCTCATGAAAACAATGGTTCTTAACTTTTCAATATCTTAAAATGTTCTAATAGCAGGATATTTTGAATCTCAGCGATTGACAAAAGAAAATAACTTTGGTAAAATGTGATTGAAGTTACATTAACCTTAACCCTATTTTCTAGATGTCTGACACATCATCAGTGGAGTACAATTTTCACTGAAATCACCATTTCCCTTATGTATATGAGATCCAGTTCATCCAAGTCCTGAATAAACTATGAAACTGCTCTTACGAGGTCAGATAAAATAAGATGTAGAGCTATATAATCACACAAAAATAAATATTGCCTTGAAAAGAATTTTACTTAATATATAGTTAAATTTTACCCATGATATACCCATACAAGAAATCTAAGAATTATATGATCATAATGCTGCTCCTTTTGACAATTTTAGGAGTAGTTATGTGACAGCTATAAAGAAACTGAAAAAAAAATTCAGCAGCAGAAACAGCTTTAATCCTATGCAAGAGTTTAAATCCATTTTTGATTTGTCTGCTTTTTAGAAATAAAAACATTTATTGATTTCCTACTAAATTCCAGGCACCATTCTAGCCATTGGTGATGTAACTGTGAACAAGATCAAGATTTTCCCCTCATAGGGCTTAAATTTCTATGTAAAGGGGACTGAAAATCACCCATAAATATGTATATCATGTATTGCTAAAGGCTGGAAATAAAATTACTAAGTATAATGAGCTAAAGAATGACTACATGAGGGATCAGGGGATAATCTCATTGAGTAGTGAGAAAAATTCTCTCAAAGGAAGTAAATTTTGACTTGAAACTTAAATCATGAGTAGAAGCAGCCAGATAAAGATCTCAGAATAGAGAACCCCAGGAAAAACTAACAATATTTGTAAAAGACTTCAGAATCAAATATGACACCCAAGTGTGTTTGCAGAGGGGGAAGTGTGTGAAAACTGTATAAAACAAGGTCAGAAAAGTTGTCAGGAATCACATTATGTAGCCTTGTTTGGTAAGGACCATTTTCCACTTTAGACATATTACAGCACAGGAAGTTTTTTTTTTTTTTTTTTTTTTTTTTTAAAGAGAAAGAGAAAGCTTTATTTTAGCTTGTACACAAGGAAGTCAGCGCTGCACAAGGAAAAGGGCAGGCTGCTCCCTGAGGGTAGTATGTGAGTTAGTTTTACAGGGCCTTTCCATAGGTAAGTGTTTTTTTTGTTTTTTTTTTTTTTTCTTTTTTTTTTATTATTATTATACTTCAGGTTTTAGGGTACATGTGCACAATGTGCAGGTTTGTTACATATGTATCCATGTGCCATGTTGTTTTGCTGCACCCATTAACTCGTCATTTTGCATTAGGTATATCTCCTAATGCTGTCCCTCCCCCTCCCCGCACCCCACAACAGTCCCTGGAGTGTGATGTTCCCCTTCCTGTGTCCATGAGTTCTCATTGTTCAGTTCCCACCTATGAGTGAGAACATGCGGTGTTTGGTTTTTTGTCCTTGTGATAGTTTGCTAAGAATGATGTTTTCCAGTTTCATCCATGTCCCTACAAAGGATATGAACTCATCATTTTTTATGGCTGCATAGTATTCCATGGTGTATATGTGCCACATTTTCTTAATCCAGTCTATCGTTGTTGGACATTTGGGTTGGTTCCAATTCTTTGCTATTGTGAATACTGCCACAATAAACATACGTGCAGCACAGGAAGTTTTAAGCAGAGGAGTGATGGGTAAGACACGACACTTTGAGAACACAATTTTGGCTTCTGTACATAGGATATTCCAGGTTGGAGTGAGAAGAATAGTAGGCTATTGTTATAGGTTAGGAGAGAGATGACTTGGAATTTTAAAGCTTTACAAATACATGTATTTAAAGTACAAGTTTGGGTTTTTCATATAGTTTTACTTTCATGTTTTGGAGTCAGTAGTTTGCTTTCAGTTATTAAATCTTTGTATGGGTCCTTGGAAATGTGTAAGCACTAGCTCTGTATCTATGATGTCTACTGGATAGAACACTCTTGATGTTACTTTTTCTTTAATTCTAAAGAACAATATGTTGCTGTTTCCATAAGGTATCATGTGAAGTAATCTGAGCATCATAAACTACTGAAAAAAAAAAAAGCACTTGAGACGCTTAAAACTCTGGTCAAACTCATAGGAAAAGTAGGCTAGATATGAGTGACTGAATAATTTGCCATAAAGAAATCAATTACTATTTGAGGTTAAGCAATTGTTAATTCAGTAAATATACACTGATGGGTGCTCTTTACCAGGCACTGTGTTTGTTATTAAACGATTGAGCATACAGCAAGAAATAAAAACTGACCTGCAACTTGACCTCATAAAGCTTTGGAATTTTTAAAATATATAGTTAAATTAATAGCCTGCCAGCTATTAATGAACAAATGTTCCATCCATGGGGAGAAAATTGCTTTGTTTTAAATAGGAATAATATTACTGTATGTTCATGTATCAATGGGATAATCCATTTAGTCAACATTTAATTATTAATCACCCACTATGTTTCAGACAAAATATCAATACCAAATAATCAAGCTTCGAAAGGAAAAACAAAGTATATATTTGATAACATTGCTGAAAAGTGTTTCCTTTTAACTGCTTCAACAATAGTGCACAAACAACTAAATAATGTTCTGTCAGGTAAACTGAGAAAGAACTGGAAATTATATACATCAATCTACCACATTATGTAATTGATTTTGCCTTGGTAACAGTGATGAAAATGGGACTTTTTTTTCAATAAAACAACATGTTTTATTACCTATCAGTTTACCTACTCATCTGTCAATTGATGACACATGTAATAAAAAGCCTTGTCAAAAAGTAATATTGTCAAAATTTCATTTCTTATATTTTTCCTACTCTTTTAAATTTTCAGTTTTTCCTTTTTTCGCCACATTTACTAATGACACCCACTGGCGAAAACATAAAGTAATATGTAATAGTAATAGAATAAGACCATTTTTATTTAGATCACTAATGGTTAAGATATTACAATATGATACTATTTAAAATATGTACAACTTACATTAGAAAAATAATATAATTTTTCTAATAAAGACTTATAAAGCAACATGGATGAGAATAATATGATATACCTCTTTGTAATTGGAAATTATTATTTTAATTATTTTTTTAATAATTTACTGACAGATTTTCTTAAGGAAATTAAGGTATCTCTTGGGAATAACTGAGGTTTGACTTTCATGTTTCTAGGTTTTATGAAAAATATAAAGTAATCCAGAATTGTCATCCCTACTCCCCTGGATTCAAAAAAAAAATGGGCAGAGGGATTAGTAAACCCGTTTTGGTTAGTGCATGTGTCAAGCCCAGTGCTAGGAGAGCTGAAATATCCCAGGGGGAAAAATATTCCTACATCTTAATAGAATAACCTTGCAGAATATGTGACCTTGTTTTACCACACATTACAATGAACTTAGAGAACAGCTGAAAGTGTGGAGCCAATTATACAGGATTTGATTTTATTTGGGGAATTCTTGAAGATGCTCATAGTGGACCAGCATGAGAATAAAGTATTAGAATTTTAAATTATTGTTATATTATTTTAAATAAGAAATAAATTAACTTCTAAAATTAGTGCTGACTTTAACTCTATGTAGTGTGCTCCAGGATTCTCAAAAAAAAAAAAAAAAAAAAAAGGGATTTCCAGCACAGAATGGTTGACAGGGGTCCATACCCAAACTTTGTTAGTTAATATTAGATGACGCATACTTAACTAGACATATGTAAGGTAAACATATAGTAGTACACTGAAAGCAAAGGAAGCAATGTGGAGTTGACATTTCTGCTCCTAGAATGAACCATTCTGTAGACATATAATTTGAAATCAACAAGAATCTCCCCATAGCTGATGAGAAATTATCAAAATAATTAGAAATTGCTATTTGAAATACTTACATCCAGTATTATTAATGGTGATATGGTTTGGCTGTGTCCTCACCCAAATCTCAACTTGAATTGTATCTCCCAGAATTCGCATGTGTTGTGGGAGGGACCCAGGGGGATGTAACTGAACCATGGGGGCCAGTCTTTCCCGTGCTATTCTCGTATAGTGAATAAGTCTCACAAGATCTGATGGGTTTTTCAGGGATTTCCACCTTTGCTTCTTTCTAATTTTTCTCTTGCCACCACCATGTAAGAAATGTCTTTCACTTTCTGCCATAATTCTGAGTCCTCCCCAGCCATGTGGAACGGTAAA
The DNA here is from genome assembly GCF_028878055.3 of Symphalangus syndactylus. NCBI lineage: Eukaryota > Metazoa > Chordata > Mammalia > Primates > Hylobatidae > Symphalangus > Symphalangus syndactylus. The sequence goes on from NC_072432.2 coordinate 46,609,606, forward strand.
TCTAATTAAACCTCTTTTTCTTCCCAGTCTCAGGTATGCCTTTATCAGTAGTGTGAAAACCAATACCAATCATGAACTTTACTCAAAGTATGTACTGTGATTTCAGACATCAGCAAATAACAACATGGAACCATTACAATTAGCAAGACATGTATAAAAAAACAAAGAAAAAAACTCACATTGTTACAGCAATATTTAAATACAGTGCTAAAATACTGTAAATTCATTGACGGTTGTTAATAATTATCAAAAGACAACAAGCTAGCTATGTTGAGGAAGTGCATCTATCTCCATCTGCTTTTTAAAATGGCTGGAATAATTCCTGGAAATAACGTGGGAACCAATAATACACACATTTTGTTTTCTGGATCAAGGAAGTTTTGGAAGAGAATACATCCTCTGGATAAGACAACTTTTAAAATCAAATACAAGAAAAAACTAAATATAGGTTTTCAATACCAGGCTTCAAAAATAATGAAATATATATTTTTTTATTAAAAGGTGATTATTAATATATCAAAATACCATATTAAGAGTAAAAATTCTTTGTAATATCATACATTAAATAAAATGTTTAAGAAATATTTAAACTACTATTAATTGTATTTTAATTTACCCCATTAATTTTTTTGTGTGTATTTTTATCATGGTCCTAGTATATCATGATTTAGTATAAAGAAATACGTAAATGCTTACGTTTTGCTTACAAAATGTCTTCATTGGTATAAATATGAAATCTAAAAACTTTGGAGACTACTTCCCTATAGGAAAATATTAATATAACAGCTGTCAATAACTGGCTGGAACCTTAATATATCTTTACAAAACCTTTTCACCATATTACTTCCAACTCCCTGAACATATTACTTTCACTCTGGGCTCCTGTAAAAACTATATTTTCTTCATGAATGCCCTTAGCTTCTTGTACTACATTAGGAACTCATCCAACCTTTAAAACATAGCTCAAATATCTCTTCTTCAGTGAGTTTCTCTAATATCCCTAACCAAAATTAATCCCATTCCTCATCTATACTCCAATATTAGTTTGTTCTAATTGCTATCATAGTATTTACTACATTCATAAATATTGTTTATTTATGTATCAATTCTCTGAAAGTAGGATCAGAGTCTAGATTATTTTACCTTCCCAAGTTTAGTAGGCGCCTGCCACATAGAAGATATTCAGTAAATTCTGAATGAATTTTAAAAATGAATTTAAAAAATAAATATGAGAGTAAACACAATGTTGCCAAGACTCTTCAGGGCTATCTTATAGCTTTAAGTGAATAGCACAAGGTATTCAATTCCAGGAGCTATTATATAAAATAACAAATTCCTGGAATTTTACAGAAGCAAATAATTGGCTTGTATACGTGGACACCAAGAGCTCCTAAGGACAGATTACAACCTGCAGGAGCTCTGATGCATCCTTGAACAATATTCTTAAGAGTTGTACACTCCATACATTCTGTGGTACACTCTGAGTCAAGAAAGAATTTCAAAGTGTAACTTCCTTTCCCTACATTATTCTAACTATTTTAAGCAAAATGTCACAGAAAGCATTTATTTTCTTGCCATTTAATAGAGCCAGTAGGGATAAAGAAAACTATTTATAAAAATGTTGAAAATATGTATAAGAAGATTCACCAAAAACTAAAAAATGGCCTCTAAAAAATGGCTGTGACTTTGTTGTTTTGACATATTGGTCAGAAGAAAAACAAAAACGTTCTAATCAGTTCATATAATTCTTACATTCAAAGAAATCAATAATTTTCCTTAAAATATCTTTTAATATAATGCATTTACACCAATTATATAAATTATTTGTGCCTATTGTCTGTAAATTTTTCTCTGCTAAAAATAAATGAAAGTTGCTGAAATATTAGAAAATATTCTCATAAGAAAGCTCATGCATTCCATAACTACCCTAAGATCATGAAGTTGACAGAATTGCTCTTTATATAACATATTTCATCCAGTAATTATTAATTTATAATCTCTATAGATAGTTTTGAACACTCATTTTTTTGCTTTTAATAAAAAATTATTCTACTATTACGGATTGCCTGTGAATGCTTGGACCAGAATTTCCACAGTGTTCTTTAAGTTTACTAATAATCCACTTTAAGAAAAAGAAGATTAGAGCCATCAGTTTTGAATAGACCAAATTTTTTAACAGAAAGTTTACACATAAGTTGGGTAATATTTCACTTTAAATGAAAGTAATCATAACTTTAATGCTAAAGTATTTAACTGTCAATGAGCTGTCCCAAATTAGATCAAAGTCAAAATTAGCATTCACTCATTTCTTGGGCCTGACTTTCATTTCTTCTAAAAAATTACGTTAAAATAACTACAAATACAACATTTTCCTCAATGAAACACATGTGTTATGTGCTAAGGCACGTTTCATTTATTTAACTCATTTAAGTTTTTCTTTAACAGTATTTATCATCATATTAATGCCATTGAAACTTCTATTTTTGCATCTACAATGGAGTAATTAATGGTTTGACCATTTCATTTCAATGCGACAGGATAAAATTGTTTATACATCTCAGCTTTCTATATCTTTACCTGTACAATATATTACACACCCCTGGGGATGCTGTAAGGATTAATGTGTTTGAAAAGCACATTGACCTTTCTGATGAAACATGCTCTGTAAGTACAATGTTATTTTACTGTGCTCCAAATAAGAAAGATACAGTGCAAAAAAGTAAAAACATAAAATAAGATGAAATTGAGGTAGATTGATAACACGGGTACATTATGAATAAAAATTTTCTCAAATAAGGCTTTGTCTTAGCTTATAAGTTTGTTCCTGTTCCAAATATTCATTCTTTTGTTAGATTTGTTTTTGTATCTAGTGTATGTATTTAGTCATTTCTTTGAAAATGGATAACATTAATGTTAGTATATTACAGATAAATTATATATCCTCACTGTATTCCTCTTTGGACAGTATATAAGACTATAATTAATACAACCAATCAGAGTACTGCTTGTTGATTGATTACTATGTGCCGGGCATTGGGCTTTAAACTAGTCTTAGTATATTTGGTATATTTAGTTGATACTAGTCATAGTATATTTAGTTCAAGTCATACAATATATAATGGAAGAAAATAAACTATACAGTAACTTACCCTAGCTGATCAGTGATATTAATATTTTTGAACTACAGTAATAAACAGAAATGAATGCACATAGAAAAATGTGACTTGAAGAAGCTGAATTTGGTAGTGTGAGTCTGGGCCAGTTTACAAAGAGAAAATAGTGAATTTGAGGTCAACCAGCAAACTGGCATAGCTCTTTGTTGTCTGTGCTGTGGGTCATATTGAAAAAAAATCATAATGATGAGTTAATGGGTGCAGCACACCAACATGGCACATGTATAATATGTAACAAACCTGCACGTTGTGCACATTTACCCTAAAACTTAAAGTATAATAATAATAAAATTTTAAAAAAAGAAAAAAACATTTTGCAGACCAATGGCAAGAAGCTTTCCTCATATATTTTCTTTTAGCAATTTTAGAGTTTCAGATCTTGTATTTAAGTTTTTAATCCAATTTGAGTCAATTTTTACATATGGCATGAGATAAGGGTCCAATTTTATTCTTCTGCAAGTAAATATCCAGTTCTCCCCAAAACATTTATTGAAGAGACTGTCTTCTTCCCTATTGTATGTTCTTGGCACCTTTGTCAAATATCAAATAATACTAAGTGCATGGATGTAATCCTGAGCCCTCTATTTTGTTTCATTGTTCTATATGTGTTTTTATGGCACTGCCATCTTTTTGATGACTGTAGAGAGCTTTAGGATATATTTTAAAATCAGTAGTGTGATGTCTTTCCAGCTTTGCTCTTCTTTGGCTATTCTGGGTCTTTTGTAACTCTGTATAAATTTAGGATTTGTTTGCATTTTAATAAAAAATACTATTGGAATTTTTATAGAGACTGCATTGAATCTATAGACTGCTTTGGGTAGTATGGACATTTTAACATTATTATTTCTTATAGTCCTTCAACACAGGATATTTTTCCATTTATTTACATCTTCTTAAATTTTGTTTATCAGTGTTTTTCAGTGTTCAGTGTACAGATTTTCCTCTTTCTGGTTAAATTTATTCCAAGTTCTTAAGATTTTTTGTGCTATTGTGTATGTGGTTGTTTCATTAGTTTCTTTTTCGACAGTTTATTGTTAGATCAAAAGGATATAATGAACATACAGAACATTCCATACAACAGCAGCAGAAAATACATTCTTTTCAAGCATGTAGTGAGCACTCTCCAGGATAGATCATATATTAGGCCACAAGAAAAGCTTTAACAAGTTTAATAATATTGAGACAATATCTAGAATCTTTTCTGACCACAATGATATGAAATTAGAAATCAATAATAGAAGACAAATGGGAAATTCACAAATACGTGGAAATTAAACAACATGCCTGTGAATAAACAATGTCAGAGAATAAATCAAAGGAAAATCAGTAAGTATCTTGAGACTAAGGAAAATGAGACCACAATATACCAAAACTTACAGAAGGCAGTGAAAGCATTTCTAAGAAGGAAGTTTATAATGATAAATGCTTACATTAAGAAAATAAGCAAGATCTCAAGTAAACAATAAGCTATACACACTAAGTAAAAAAGAAAAAAACCAAGCTGAAAATTAGAAGAAAAAATAATGAAGACTAGAGAATACATGAGACACAAGAATTATAATAGAAAATATCACATATATTAAGTTTTTTTAAAAAAATTGATAAACCTTTAGCTAGACTAAAAGAAAAAAGAGTGGATATACAAATCAATAAAATTATATATGAAAGAGAAGACTCTACAACTGATACTGCAAAATTAGAAAGATTATGAGGCTACTATAAGTAACTGAGCAACAACAAATTGAATAATTTAGTAGAAATGGAGAAATTTATAGAAATATGCAACCTACCAAAGCTAATTCATGCAGAAATACAAAAACTTGAAAAAGTTAATAATAAGTAAGGAGACTGAATTGATAAAAAAAAAATTCCCATAAGTAAGGAGATTGAATCAATAAAATATCTCCTGATGAAGAGAAGCCCAGGACTTCATGGATTCATTGCTGAAATCTACCAAACGTTTAAAACACAATATCTATCTTTCTTAAAATATTAAAGAAGAGGGAATGCTTTCAAACTCATTTTATGAGGCCAGAATGACCCTGATACCATAGCCAGACAAGAACACTGTAAGAATAAAAATTATAGGCCAATAACCTTGGTGAACATAGATGCAAAAATCCTTCAATAAAATACCGGCAAGTAGAGCTTAACAGGCCATGAAAAGGATCATACACTATGATCAAGTGGGATTCATCACTGAGAGGCAAGGATGTTCAACATCTGCAAGTCAAAAAATGTGATCTACGACATTAACAAAATGAAGAATAGAAATCATATAATCATCTCAATAGATGCAGAAAAGCATTTCACAAAATTCAACATCCTTTCATGATAAAAATACTCAAAAAATTAAGTATAGAATATATGTCTCTCAACATAATAAAGGCCTGTTACTGGGCCTGTCTTATATATAATACAAAACAAATCACAGCTAATGTTATATGCAATGGTGAGAATATGAAATCTTGTCCTCTAAGATCAGCAAAAAGACAAGGATGTCCACACTTGCCAGTTCTATTTGATATAGTATTGGACATCCTAGGTAGAGCAATTAAGCAAGAAAAAGAAATTAAAGACCTCCAAATAAAAAAGGAAGAAAAAAATTATCTTTTTTTTACATGATAGAATCTAATATATAGAAAATCCTAAGACCTCCACCAAAAAAACTGTTAGAATTAAAAAAGAAACTCAGTAAAGTTGTAAGATACAAAATCAACATGCAAAACTCAGTTGCATTTCTTCTGTTTTAGCATGACAAGCTAAATCCACAGTCAGCCTTGTTGCTTCCACTCTTTTGAGCATTCCACTTATACATCTTCCAGTGTATAAAACGAACTACTGTAGTTCCTTTTGTCATATATAAAGTCACAGTCCAAATACACTGTCTTAGAGGGACCTCTGAGCTCTAAATATGAAGAAGTAAACCACTCATCCTCTCATTCTTTATCACATCAACCCAAATTATGACTCTATATAATGATCTTGTTAATTACTTGATTGGTTATTGATTATTAATTTCTAGCCCCAAGAATGTAAGTTCCTTCAAGACAGTGTCTCTCATTCTTTTCTGTATCCTCAGGCCTCAGAATGGTGCCTGGAAAATAATTTATGTTTGGAAATACTTGCTAAATTAAATAATAGATTGATTAATAAGAATATTTGAGGGTCTCTAATTATTCATTACATTTATCAGCTTAAGCACATTGGAGTCTAACTCAGCACTATTGAATAAAATGTTATTGGGCTATAATATGCTAAAATCTCTTGTCTTTGCAAATTTGAGGGTAGTTTAGCCATCTGAGCATATACTTGAATTAGAGATTTTATGTCACACATTAAAAATTATATTCAAATTTTTATCTTAAAAAATGAACTTAATTCTTCTATATACCATAAAATGAAAAGACAATACTAATTTTGATTTCAATATCAGAATTTCCTACTACATTGAAATTTGTCAAAATTCAAACTGCCACAGCATTTTTCCCCTCCCTTTTGCCTCTACTTTAAGCTCAAGTTATAATTACAGATGTTGATGTTTGACAGTTCTGATGTTTGTCAGCACACTAAAAGGAAAGAAGTTCGTTTTCAGGAAAAAAAATCTTAATAAAACATGCAAAAAAGTGACCTTTTGTGTGTAAATGATCTCTTCTTTGGAAATATAAATTAACAAAAGAATAATTTCCTGGTAGTACATTGCAAAGTCCTCCATCTCAAGTGCTTCAGCCTTGACTGATTTGTGTGTGTGTGTGTGTGTGTGTGTGTTTGTGTGTGTGTGTGTTTGTTTTTTGCCTGCTGCTTCAGGAACTACTCAAGAGAAACAAATATTTTAAGGAACACTTACAGCCTATACAAGCTCAGCTTTTGTCATAAATTGATGTTAATAAAATCCCCACACAGGTCTTTGGAAGTCTCTATTGGATTGTATCCAGGGTTTTCAACTTTACCTACAATAAAACCCTAATAGAAATATCAAACAGCTATTGAATAAGGCTCTGCAATGAGGTTTTGCAGCAAGTTAGGTATTGGGTTTAATATGCTCATTATTTTTTATCAAGCAAAGAATCATAAGCTTTACATTTTAGAGTAATTCATAGCTCACTGTTTTTATTGAGATGAACTATAAACATTTAAAGAAATTTTCCCTTTAATCTATAAAGGCACTGTATAGCAAAACTATATTTTAAGCAATTAACACAATAAGTATTGCCTTTCAAAAATCTGCATATATAAAGGTATTTGAAGAGTATATTTTTACCTCAAATATATATATAAGCTTTTGTTTTACTTATTGCTTCCCTAAATATATAGTATATAAGTAAAATAATGTAACAAAAATCCTGCCCATGCCCCTAGAAATATAGTAGTTTGAATTATATTTGACTGCTGTTTTTTATTATTGTAGAGTATATCTGGAGCTATTGGCTATATCAAGCAGAAAATACTTTATGTTCATAAAGTAAGTCATGAACATAAACTTTCAATATTATTTAAAATAATAGTTTCAAATGCTCAATTAATTTTGTTTTAAACAGTGAATTTGGACACTTCTATGTAAAATCATAGCACTGGAGATGGAAGTTTGCTTTGTGCATATTCAGAGAATTTATTACCGAAAACAATATTGCAAAATTCTAATATCAATAATACATTAGAAGTTCATTCAGTTATTCTTTCATCCCCAGTGCATTCATTAATACCAATTCTGCTCCAGGCACTGAAACAAAATTATGAGTAAGATATAGTATGATATAGTGTAGTATAGCCCAAGAAGCTCTCAATTTTAAACACAATTCTCTTCTTAAAAAATTAAAAAACAAACTTCTGTTTTCTAACTCAGAAATAGCCACTCCATTCTAACAATAAACGAAAAGCTGAACAAATCAACAGCTTTTCTTAGATTCATAAAATAAGTCATGTTACAGCACAAATCGCAGTCTCCAAATTTGAAAGACAGATAGGCAGATACAGAAAGCCACAACTTATCAGAGCAGAAACTTCCATGGGAAGCAATAGGAAAATCTAAACTGTAATTGATGAATTGCTGGAGATCCATTGAGGACAAGACCTTGAGTTAAAAGCTCCAAAGGGGCCCAGTCATGGGGCATGGTGTGGAGTGACATAGGGTGCCACAATTTTGTGTTTTACCTGCAAAAGCCCTACGAAGTCCTTACAATAAATATCAGAAAAACATTCCATCTTGCTTCCAGCAAGAGGAGGGAAAAATGAAAGTTTGGAAAGATATCAGAGCATTCTGTTTTCAACAAGTCCTTCTCTTGGGAGAAACTATTTTCCCAGAGCCTAACCTGCAAAAGTTTTATCAGAGCCTGACATACCTGGAGTAAGGAAAATACCCGACTGTAGCCAGTGCTAGCCTCCCATGTTGGGGAAGACCCAGTGACAGTTCCCTATACCCTTCCACGTGGGTAAAGGGAAATACCAAACTCCAACACATACTATCTTGTTGTCCCACTTAATGGAGGAAGAAAAAAAAAATGCAGCAACGACAAAACAAAACTGAGAAGCAGCAGTGAAGTTCACAGTGTAGACACTGGCTCACCAAAGGACTAAGGCTTTTATTTTTTTTGAGACAGGGTCTGGCTCTGTTGCCCAGGTTGGAGTGCAGTGATGCAATCTTGGCTCACTGCAACCTCCACCTCCCAGGCTCAAGCAATCCTTCTGCCTCAGTCCCCCAGGTAGCTGGGATTACAGGCACACCAGCACGGCTATCTAATTTTTGTATTTTTAGTGGAGACAGGGTTGTGCCATGTTGCCCAAGCTGGTCTTGAACTCCTGAGGTCAAGTGATCCACTTGCCTCTGTCTCCCAAAGTGCTGGGATTACATGCGTGAGCCACCTCGTCTGGCCCCCAAAGGACTAAGACTTAATAATAGTATGATTGAATGCATCGCATCTGCCCACAGTTTACAATTGCATTATGAAAGACCTATTTTCCACAGTTTATTTTATTCAGCACATCATATCCACCTTTCAACAAAAAAATTACAAAGCACAATAAAAGGAAATAGACACAGCTGGAAGAGAATGAATGAGCATCAGAACCAGAGTCAGATAAGGCAGAAATGTTAAAATTACAAATAATGAATTTCTTAAAACTATGATTAATATGCTAAGATCTTTATTAGAAAAAGTAGACAACATGCAAGCACAGATGATAATGTAAAAAGAGAGATAAAAATTCAAAAGAAAGAATACAAAAGAAATACTAGAGACCAAAAACAGTATAACATAAAGAGTGACTTTGATGGACTTATTAGTAGACTATACATGGCTAAGAAAAGAATCTCTGAGCATGTGAATATGAGAATAAGAACTTGCAAAATTAAAAAGCAAACAGAAAAAAAGGCTGAAAAAGAAACAGAAAAGAATGTCCAAGAACTGCGGGGTAACTACAAAAGATATAACATGCATAACGGGAATATCAGAAGGAGAAGCATGAGAGAAAAAAAACAGAAGCAACATTTTAAGGAATAATGATGAAGAATTTTCCCCAATTAATGTAATATACATCACATATCCAGGAATCTCAGAGAATACCAAGCAGGATAATTGTCAAGAAAATGACACTTAGGCATAACATATTTAAACTTCAGAAAATCAATAATGAAGTCACAAAAGAAGCCAGGGGGATGGTGTGAGGGAGACACTTTACCTATAGAGAAGCAAAGAAAAAAGAATCACATCCAATTTCTCCACAGAAACCATGCCAGATAGAAGAGAGCTGAATAGAATATTTAAAATATTGAGAGAGAAAAACCCACAAACCTAGAATTACATACCCTGAGAAATTATTCTTCAAAACTGAAGGAGAAATAAAGACTTTCTCTCAAAAAAAAAAATTGAAGGAATTTGTTGCCATTAGACTTACCTAGCAAAAAAATGTTAAAATAAGTCGCCCAAAGAGAAGAAAAACAATACAGACTAGAAACTTAAGTCTATGTAAAGAAAGAACATTAAAGAAGGAAAAAGTAAGTGTAAAATAAAAACTTATTTTGCATATTTTTAACTTAACAGAAATACGCTTCTTCAAAATAATAGCTATAATTTATGTGCATGTAGGACTTTGTATACATAAAATGAATGGCATGGCAGCAATGATACAAAGGACAGTTTGGAGGAGTAAAGAATATTTTGTTATTATAAGGTAATTGCATTACCTGTGAAGTTGTATGGTGTTATTTGAAAATGGATTTTGCTTAGTTTTACATGTAAATTGCAAATTTTAGGGCAACCAGTAAAATAGTAAAAAAGTATAACTGATATTCTAAGAAAGGAGAGAAAATAGCACAATATATAACACTCAGTTAAAACCATAAAAGGGGTAGGTGCAGTGGCTCACGCCTGTAACCCTAGCACTTGGACTTTAGGAGGCCAAGGTAGGTGGATTGCCTGAGCTCAGGAGTTTGAGACCAGCCTGGGCAACATGGTGAAACCTCATCTCTACTAAAAATACAAAAAATTAGCTGGGCATGGTGGCGTGCACCTGTAATCCCAGCTACTTGGGAGGCTGAGGCAGGAGAATTGCTAGAACCCAGGAGGCAGAGGTTGCAGTGAGCTGAGATCACACCACTGCACTCCAGCCTGGGCAACAGAGCTAGACTCTGTCTCAAAAAACAAAAACAAAAACATAAAAGTCAGAAAAACTGTGGATTATTGGAACAAAATATAAGAGCAACAAATATAAAATAGAAAGAAATATGATACATATTAGTATAACTGTACCATTCATCAATTTAAAATTCAATCATATAAATATAACAATTATAAGACAGATTGTCAGAATGGATCATAAAATAAGACCCAACTACATGTTGTCTATAAGAAACCCATTTTAAATATAAAGGCATGTGTAGATTAAAAGTAAACAGAAAGAAAAAGGTATACTATGCCAATACTGATCAGACGAAAGTGAAGTTAGCTATAGTTTCAGACACAGCAGACTTCAGGACAAAAGGAGCACTACATAATGATAAAGGGGCCAATTCTCCAAGAAAATGTAACACAATGTTAATGTGTATGTGCCTAACAAAAAAGCATCAAAATACGTGAAACAAAACCTGATAGAACTACAGGACAAAATAGATGAATCCATTATCATAGCTGATTGTAACATCCCTCTAACAGAAATATGCAAATCCAGCAGGTAGAAAATTGGTAAGGACATTACTAAACTTAGTAGCATCATTAGTCAATTACATGTAATTGAAGCTATACACTAAAGCTCATATGGAACATTCTCCAAGATAAGCCATATTCGGGGCCATAAAACACACCTCAACAAATTAAAAATAATATAAATCATGCAATGTCTACTCTCAGACTAAGTAAGTTCTAGAATTAAACTAGAAATTAGTAACAGAAGGATAGCTTAAAAATCCCAAAATACTTGGAATTTAAACAACACACTCCTAAATAGCACATGGGTGAAAAAAAAAGAAAACACAAGAGAAATTTAAAAAATATTTTTAACTGAATAAAAACAAAAATACTACTCATCAAAATTTGTGGGACGCAGAGAAAACATTTATAGCATTTAATGCATATATTATGAAAAAGGAAAAATCTAAAATCAATCATGTAAATATCCACAAGAAACTAGAAAAAGAAGAGCAAATTAAATCCAAAGTAGGTAGAATAAAGAAATAAAATTAGAGCCCAAATCAATGAAATTTAAAACAGGAAATCAATAGAGAGCAATGAAACGAAAAGCTGATTTTATGTAAAATCAATAAAATTAATAACCCTCTAGCTAGGCTGAGAATAAAAGGGAGAATCACAAATTACCAAAATCAGAAATAGAAGAGGGGGCATAATTACAGAACACATAAACATTACAATGATAATAAAGAAATATTAGGCAAAAGTCTGTGCCTACATATTTGATAACCTGCAATAAATGGATCAATTAATTGAAAGACACAATCTGTCAAACCTCATACGAGAATAGATAATCTGAAAAGGCATAAATCTATTAAAGAATCAAAAATAAATAAACTTCCAAAAAAAGACATGAGTTAACTGGCAAATTCCATCAAACTTCTAAGGTAGAAATTATACCAATTACCTCAATTTCTTCCAGAAGAGGGAAGCAGAAGGAATGGTTCCTAACTCATTCCCTATATAAGGTCAGCATTACTGTACTATCAAATCCAGTCCAAGTAAACTACAGACCTACATCTCTCATAAACATCAGTGCCAACCTCCTTAACAAGCTATTAGTAAATCAAACCCAATATATAAAAATATTTATACACCATATCAAGTAGGATTTATCCCAATCATGTCAGATTTGTTCAACTTTTCATATTCAATTCAGATAATCCATCATACCAGCAGGCAAAAGAATAAAAATTACAAAATTATATCAATAGATGCAGAAAAAAACATTTGACAATATTAAAAACCCAGTCATGATACCAACACTCAGCAAACTAGGAATAGGGGAACTTCCTGAACTTAATAAAGAACATCTACAATAAAACCTACAACTAAAACCATACTTAATGGTAATAAACTTTAAGTTTTCTTTCTAAGATAAAGAACAAGCTTAGAATCTCCACACCACCACTGTTTTCAACATTGTACTGGAAGTTCTGCTAATGCAACAAAATAAGAAAATAAAATGAAAGTTATATAGACTGGGAGGGAAGAAACAAAACTGCTTTTGTAGGCCGGGCGTGGTGGCTCACGCTTGTAATCCCAGCACTTTGGGAGGCCGAGGCAGGCGGATCACGAGGTCAGGAGATCGAGACCATCCTGGCTAACACAGTGTAACCCCGTCTCTACTATAAATACAAAAAAATTAGCCGGGCATGGTGGCAGGTGCCTGTAGTCCCAGCTACTTGGAGAGGCTGAGGCAGGAGAATGGCGTGAACCCAGGAGGTGGAGCTTGCAGTGAGCCGAGATTGAGCCACTGCACTCCAGTCTGGGTGACAGAGAGAGACTCTGTCTCAAAAAAAAAAAAAAAAAAAAAAAAACTACTTTTGTTCACAGATAACATGATTATCTATGGAGAAAATCTAAAAAATTAAACAAAAGAAGCCCTTCTGGATCTAATATGTAATGATAGCAAGGTTGTAAGATAGATTGTTATTATACAAGTCAATTGTTTTTATAAACAGACAATGAACAAGTGGAATTTTAAATTAAGAACACATTACTATTAATATTAGCATCCACAAAAATTAGATACTTAGATATATATCTACCAATTTATATACAAAATCCATAGGAAGAAAACAAAACTGTAGTGAATGGAGGGAGGTTCCAAGATGGCCAAAAAGGAACAGCTCCAGTCTACAGCTCCCAGTGTAAGTGACACAGAAGACAGGTGATTTCTGCATTTCCAACTGAGGTACACTGTTCATCTCACTGGGGCTTGTCAGACAGTGGGTGCAGCATACAGACCATGAGCTGAAGCAGGGCGGGACATCGCCTCACCCAGGAAGTGCAAGCGGTCAGGGAATTCCCTTTGCTAGCCAAGGGAAGCCATAACAGATGGTTCCTGGAAAACGGGGACACTCGCACCCTAATACTGTGCTTTTCCAATGGTCTTAGCAAATGGCACACCAGGAGATTATATCCCACACCTGCTTGGAGGGTCCCATATTCACAGAGCCTCCCTCACTGTTAGCACAGCAGTCTGAGATCCAACTGTAAGGCAGCAGCAAGGCTGAGGCTTGAGTAGGTAAAGAAAGTGGCTAGGAAGCTCAAACTGGGTGGAGCCCACCGCAGCTCAAGGAGGCCTGCCTGCCTCTGTAGACTCCACCTCTGGGGACAAGGCATAGCTGAAATAAAGGCAGCAGAAACTTCTGTGGACTTAAACGCCCCTGTCTGACAGCTTTGAAGAGAGTAGTGGTTCTCCCAGCACAGACTTTGAGATCTGAGAACGGACAGACTGCCTCCTCAAGTGGGTCCCTGACCCCCAAGTAGCCACCTGGGAGGCACCCCCCAGTAGGGGCAGACTGACACCACACATGGCAGGGTGCCCCTCTGAGAAAAAGTTCCAGAGGAACAATCAGGCAGCAACACTTGCCATTCTGCAATATTTGCTGTTCTGCAGCCTCCACTGGTGATGCCCAGGCAAACAGGGTCTGGAGTGGACCTCCAGCAAACTCCAACAGACCTGCAGCTGAGGGTGCTGACTGTTAGAAGGAAAACTAACAAACAGAAAGGACATCCACACCAAAACCCCATCTGTACGTCACCATCATCTAACACCAAAGGAAGATAAAAACCAAAAAGACAGAGAGAACCAGAGCAGAAAAGCTGAAAATTCTAAAAATCAGAGCACCTCTTCTCCTCCAAAGGAATGCAGATCATTGCCAGCAACAGAACAAAGCAGGATGGAGAATGACTTTGACGAGTTGAGAGAAGAAGGCTTCAGATGATCGGTAATAACAAACTTCTCCAAGCTAAAGGAGGATGTTCAAACGCATTGCTAAGAAGCTAAAAAACTGGAAAAAAGATTAGATGAATGGCCAACTAGAATAAACAGAATAGAGAAGACCTTAAATGACCTGATGGAGCTGAAAATCATGGCACGAGAACTACATGACCCATGCACAAGCTTCAGTAGCCAATTCGATCAAGTGGAAGAAAGGGTATCAGTGATTGAAGATCAAATGAATGAAATGAAGTGAGAAGAGAAGTTTAGAGAAAAAAAGAGTAAAAAGAAATGAACAAAGCCTCCAAGAAATATGGGACTATGTGAAAAGACCAAATCTAGGTCTGATTGGTGTACCTGAAAGTGACGGGGAGAATGGAACAAAGTTGGAAAACACTCTGCTGGATATTATCCAGGAGAACTTCCCCAACCAAGCAAGGCAGGCCAACATTCAAATTCAGAAAACACAGAGAAAGCCACAAAGATACTCCTCAAGAAGAGCAACTCCAAGACACATAATTGTCAGATTCACCAAAGTTGAAATGAAGGAAAAAATGTTAAGGGCAGCCAAAGAGACAGGTCGGGTTACCCACAAAGGGAAGTCTATCAGGCTAACAGTGGATCTCTGGGTATAAACTCTACAAGACGGAAGACAGTGGGGGCCAATATACAACATTCTTAAAGAAAATAATTTTCAACTCAGAATTTCATATCCAGCCAAATTAAGCTTCATAAGGGAAGGAGAAAGAAAATCCGTTACAGACAAGCAAATGCTGAGAGATTTTGTAACCACCAGGCCTGCCCTACAAGAGCTCCTAAAGGAAGCACTAAACATGCAAAGGAACAACCAGTACCAGCCACCGCAAAAACATGCCAAATTGTAAAGACCATCAATGCTAGGAAAAAACTGCATCAACTAATGAGCAAAATAACCAGATAACATCATAATGACAGGATCAAATTCACACATAACAATATTAACCTTAAATGTAAATGAGATAAATGCTCCAATTAAAAGACACAGACTGGCAAATTGGATGAAGAGTCAAGACCCATCAGTGTGCTGTATTCAGGAGACCCATCTCATGTGCAGAGACACGCATAGGCTCAAAATAAAGGGATGGAGGAAGATCTACCAAGCAAATGGAAAACAAAAAAAGGAGGGGCTGCAATCCTAGTCTCTGAAAAAACAGACTTTAAACCAACAAAGATCAAAAAGACAAAGAAGGCCATTACATAAAGGGAAAGGGATCAATTCAAAAAGAAGAGCTAGTTATCCTAAATATATATGCATCCAATACAGGAGCACCCAGATTCATAAAACAAGTCCTTAGAGACCAACAAAGAGACTTAGACTCCCACACAATAATAATGGGAGACTTTAACACCACACTGTCAACATTAGACAGATCAACCAGACAAAAAGTAACAAGGTTATCCAGGAATTGAACTCAGCTCTGCATAAAGTGGACCTGATAGACATCTACAGAACTCTCCACCCCAAATCAACAGAATATACATTCTTCTCAGCACCACATCACACTTATTCCAAAACTGACCACATAGTTGGAAGTAAAGCACTCCTCAGCAAATGTAAAAGAACAGAAATTATAACAAACTGTCTCTCAGACCACAGTGCAATCAAACTAGAACTCAAGATTAAGAAACTCACTCAAAACCACTCAACTACACGGAAACTGAACAACCTGCTCCTCAATGACTACTGGGTACATAACGAAATGAAGGCAGAAATAAAGATGTTCTTTGAAACCAATGAGAACAAACACACAACATACCAGAATCTCCTACTTAATAAATGGTGCTGGGAAAATGGGCTAGCCATATGTAGAAAGCTGAAACTGGATCCCTTCCTTTCACCTTATACAAAAATTAATTCAAGATGGATTAAAGACTTCAATGTTAGACCTAAAACCATAAAAACCCTAGAAGAAAACCTAGGCAATACCACTCAGGACGTAGGCATAGACAATGACTTCATGACTAAAACACCAAAAGCAATGGCAACAAAAGCCAAAATTGACAAATGGGATCTAATTAAACTAAAGAGCTTCTGCACAGCAGAAGAAACTCCCCATCAGAGTGAACAGGCAACCTACAAAATGGGAGAAAATTTTTGCAATCTACCCATCTGGCAAAGGGCTAATATCCAGAATCTACAAAGAACTTAAACAAATTTACAAGAAAAAATCAAACAACCCCATCAAAAATTGGGTGAAGCACATGAACAGACACTTCTCAAAAGAAGACATTTATGCAGCCAAAAAACACATGAAAAAATGCTCATCATCACTGGTTATCAGAGAAATGCAAATCAAAACCACAATGAGATAACATCTCACACCATTTAGAATGGCAATCATTAAAAAGTCAGGAAACAACAGGTGCTAGAGAGGATGTGGAGCAATAGGAACACTCTTACACTGTTGGTGGGACTGTAAACTAGTTCAACCATTGTGGAAGTCGGTGTGGCAATTCCTCAAGGATCTAGAACTAGAAATACCATTTGACCCAGCCATCCCATTACGGGGTATATACCCAAAGGACTATAAATCATGCTGCTATAAAGACACATGCACACGTATGTTTATTGTGGCACTATTCACAATAGCAAAGACTTGGAACCAACCCACATATCCATCAGTGATAGACTGGATTAAGAAAATGTGGCAGATATACACCACGGAATACTATGCAGTCATAAAAAAGGATGAGTTCATGTCGTTTGTAGGGACATGGATGAAGCTGGAAACCATCATTCTGAGCAAACTATCGCAAGGACAGAAAACCAAACACCGCATGTTCTCACTCATAGCTGGGAATTGAACAATGAGAACACTTGGACACAGAGCGGGGAACATCACACACTAGGGTCTCTCATGGGATGGCGGGAGAGGGGAGGGATAGCATTAGGAGATATACCTAATGTAAATAACGAGTTAATGGGTGCAGCACACCAACATGGCACATGTATACATATGTAACAAACCTGCACGTTGTGCACATGTACCCTAGAACTTAAAGTATAATTAGAAAAGAAAAACTGTAGTGAATGATAGCAAGGAAGATCTAAATAAGTAGAGACTAATTCTATGTTTCATAGAATAGGAAGGCTCAAAACTTTCAAGAACTCACTTTGTCCCAACTTGTTCTATAGATTTAATGCAATCTCAATCAAAATAACAGTAAGCTATTTTGCAGATATTGACAAATCAATTATAAAATTTACATAGTAAGGTGAAATATACAGAAAAGCCAATTCAACATTGAAAATGAACAAAGTTGGAAGACTGACATTATTCAACTTGAAGACTTACCAGAAAGCTATAGTAATCAAGACAGTGTGGTATTGGGGAAAGAATAAACTGATAAATGGCGTGTAACAGAGAGTCAACCTAAGTAGATCCACTTAAATATAGTCAACTGATCTTTTGAAAAGAAGCAAAGGCAATACAGTGAACCAAAAATAGGCTTTTCAAGGAATGGTGCTGGAATAACTGGACATCCACATGCAAAAACAAATAAATTTAGATACAGATCTTACATCCTTCACAAAAGTCAACTCAAAATGCATCAGAGATCTCAGTGTAAAACACAAAGCTATAAACCTCCTGAAGGTAACATAGGAGAAAACCTAGATTACCTTTGGTATGGCAAGGACTTTTTAGATACACCAAAGGCACAATCTATTAAAGAAATAATTGATAAACTAGTCTTCATTAAAATGAAAAACTTTTGCTTTGCAAAAGAAAATATCAAGAGAATAAAAGAGAAGCCTCACATTGGGAAAAAATATTCAATACGCATCTGATAAAGGGCTGTTTTTCAAAGTATACAAAGAGCTCTTAACATTAAACAATAAGAAAACAAACAACTCAATTAAAAAATAGGCAAAGAGTATACAAAGCACAGAAGATTTTAATGACATTGAAATAATTCTACATGATATTACAGTGGTGAATACTTTGCATTGTACATTTGTTAAAATCTACAGTAGGATATACAGGACCAAGTGCGAACCTTAATGTAAACTATGAACTTTGAGTGATAAGGATGCATCAATGTAGGTTTGACTCTACAAATGTACCATTGTGATGTGGGATATAGAGAGTGGGGAAGGCTGTACTAGTAGAGGAACCAATGATACACGGGAACTTCATAATTTTCACTCAATTTTGCTATGAGCATAAAAAAGCTCTTAAAGAAGTATATCAATTTTTAAAATGTGAAACAAAACACCTAGAAATTTGTAAGCTCTTATTAAAATAATTTTTAGAGACTTACTTGTGTTCCATCATGCATAGAGAAAAGATAAGCAATCCCAGACAATTTCTTTTATCGAATCACATCAAAGTAAACTTAAAATTTTGCACATCATCAATCTGTGAATGGCCTTAAATGATCAGGATTCTAAGTAACAGCTCCAATGATTCAATAAGCTGTGCACTAATCAAACCTCTAATGATAGAATGAATAAGTCAGAAAGTAAACATGTAGTAAGTAAAGAGAAGGTGGTACAGAAGTAGATAGTGATAGACAGACTGATTACAGAAAGAATAAAGCTTAAAATTGATTCATAATTCAGCAAACATCTTTCTGAGAAAGAAGGCAACATACTACAGACACTATTGTTTAATTCTGTCATAATTTCCTGATAAGTCTGACATATTCATAAAATCTATTTCCACATGCTGATTTAGGAAACCACTAGCAATATCATGGATGACCAAATTCAGCAAATATTTATTGAGGATGTTTGAGATAAATTTTATTGAAATCCCAGTATAATAGCAGCACTTAAAAACTCTTTTACAGAAAAGAGAGTATATGTTAGAAAACATTAGCTAGAACATTGAAGAATATTCACTTTGGAAAATTTGGTAACTGAGGTAACAAGTAAAAGATAAGTTTAAGGGTCAGAAGGGAAAAATAACAACTATATAATGGATAAAGATTAGTATTAAAGCATTTCAGAAAGATCTTGGTTTTGATAAGAAGATAATCTGAAAACACAAGCTATTAATCAAACACAAGTTAAAGAACACACTTAATATATAAGGAAAAGCATAGCACATGGACTCAATTATTCATGTTACCCAAACAAAAAAGAATATGAATAAGATAAAGAGTTACAGCTAGAGATAAAGAAGTGAAAATGTCAAAGTTAACTAAAATAATTGGATGGTTCAATCTAGAGAAGGCAAAAGTGAGAAAAAATAATTCTACTAATATAAACTAAACTGAAAGGACCTTTAGAAAGAAAATTGATCTGCTGTCATTCAGCTGGGCTGACAGAACAAGGGTAAATGGGCTTAGGCTTCACTAAGGAGACTGTAGCAGTAGGAGACTGTCAATACAGTAAAGGTTGTTTAAGCATTAGAATAGACTACACTAACAATGTATATACTATTCCTAGAGGGTTTGCATCAGCCTTCCCTGAATCAAGTTGCTGTTGCTTAGAACCAGAATAATGCACTTGCTAACTTCTCAATTTGTCTCCACAACAGTTCCACAGAGGAAAAAATGATGATAGAATCTACAACTCAGATGGCACTGAGATACTATATATATTATATATACATATATAATATATATACTATATATGTATATATAAGATATACTATATATGTATATATAAGATATATTATATATACACATATATATAACTAAAGTTTATGTTTGTGTAGGGATTGTTTGGGGCAGGGAGAAGGAGAAGGTGGAGAAGGGAGGCACAGCAGTCCTGCTGTTTGAAGCAGGTGTACCTCTCTATGTCTGTGGTCTTGAATTTTTGATGGCTTCCTCATTTTTTCTAAGCCTGAGAGAGAGCCTCTCCAACTTCTTCCAGTGCTGAGGAGTCTTACTATTATTAATGCTGTTTTTTATTTTTTTGATTGTGAAGAAAATATTTTGTTTTTAACTGTTTCAGAACAAACTGATTCATAACTGGTGCCTGCAAATGTGAAAAGCTTATAGATGCAGTCTAACTTCAAAAGCAGCTTAACTTTCTTTCAATTATCTGAAAAGCTGAGAAGAACATCTGCTTTCCCTTCTTCAATTATTTTAAGCTTAAAGTTAAGTAACAAAATTATTTAGCTTGGAGTATCTATGAAGTTCATCTTTTTGCTCATTCCTCATACATACGAATGTTATTCACAAGGAAAGAATTTCTCTCATTAGAATAAACAAGAAAATTTAAACATTTACTTTAGACTATTATCTTTCCTGCATGATTGAATAGTGGTTGTATGAATTATTTATTTACGCAAATTTTGTTCAGTCCCTTTAAGAACAGTCAAACATAATCAGTGTCTATCTGAATATAACCAATTCATCCTAACAGTATTGTGATTTAATGCTTTCTCTCATGCTTACATTCAAAAATTAAAATTAAAGAATATAGAACCAAGACACACCCTGTTTTTATTTTATGACGAACGATATCAGTTCATCAAAATTTTGCCTTTGATTTTTTTAATTTGATAGGATGAATATGAAGAAAAAAACATGTGGTTTTACATGGAATAGATATACTCTGTACTCCTATATAGGTTTATTGTTGATTGCTATGGGATGTAAAGTTTTATGATTCATTTTTTAAGTCATTATTTAGAAAAAGTTATCACACTTTATATGATAGCATATAGTAATATGTAATAAGTAATAAGTACGCAAAAAATAATTTTGTACAAAATTCTGATGTGTTATTTAGTTTTGCTACGGTCCCTAAATATATATGACTTCAATGACTTCTAGAACAAGTACAGAAGATCATTTGAAGTGTCCGGTCCTTTAGGTTTTAAAAGTTTCATACCATTTTCGTGTGCTTTATCACTGAGTAACATGCTGTTTCCTATTTAAAAAACTGTCCAAAGCACTTTTTTGTAACTATCACTGGAATTCAATTCACATGAAAATTTTAGTGTCTAAATGGCATCTATAGCAGGCAACTATAATGTGCTAAATACTTTTTTAAAATTAATTTTATTCTGTCTAGGTTCAAATGTATATAGTGAAGTACTACACAACACTGTATGGTGGTTAAAAGCATGGAGCCCTGCTGCCTTGGTTTAAATCTCGCTTATTCTACTAGCTGTGTGACTTTGGAACAGTCACTTGACCTAAGCAAGTCTCAATTTCTTCATCTTTAGTGGGGGATAATTTTAGTAATTCTTTCATAGGGATGCTGTAAACTAATGTGTTCGAGCCTTTTACTATAATGCCTGACAGCTAATAAACACATAATGACTATTAACCATTTTTAGTGCTATAAGTATTAACATATGCAGTAATCAAATGGAAAATAAATGTATTTAAAAATGGAGAGATCAAAAAAGTAGACATAATTAGGAATAAAAAATAAAATCTCACTAATCCCAGGGATTCCAGTGATTAAGAACTGTCTCTCCATCTATCGTACTTAAGATTCCAGGACAAAATCCTGAAATCTTAGTTCTAGGGCTCAGAGCAAGATATTTTTAAGACAGGATGAAAAAGGACTATTTACAAATATATATTAAAAAAATAGGGAACTATAAGGGATAATGAAGAATCTCAAAGCTAATAACAGTGGGGATTGTTTAATATTCTTTGATGAGAAGTGAGCGAGAGGTTTACTGGACTTGGTGACAAGACAAATTTTGTTGACAGGGTAGGGCTACATGACAAGAACTGAGACCTTTGGTCAAGGAAATAACAGAATGCTGAGTCTCAGATTGGGTGCCAGAGCAATACATTTTCCAAAATCACTCTCCTTGATCCTTTAAATCTCCTGCCTTTTTCTTCTTAGTGGAAATCAAATAGAAGTTGGAGGGAAAGGGAGTTCATTTATCAGTCAATATAATTCAAATTCCTAGGGAGCAAAGCAGGGTAGAAAAAGGTAGAGACTGAATCTACAGTGACAAACAGAATCCAACTTTGCATTTCTTATATTTGTCTGCCTATCTCTCTCTCTATATCATGTACTGGTGAATGTTTGGCAGCTAAACAGAATCTAAATACAAATTGAACTTCTGGAAATTATGAATATGTATACCCATTCCAAAATTACTGGAAGTCAATAAATATTTCTTGTATTCAAAAGTTGCCATAAAGTTTGCTTAGGCAAATATTAAAGTTTTGTGTTATTCATGAGTAGGTATACATTTCTCATGGAAGTGTTTATTCTGACAACTGTTAATTCTTTCACACTGAAATCTTAACCATCCTCTGCTAGTTGATAACTTAAATTTCACAAACATTTTATGTTGAAAACTGTGATCCTTCTGAAAACTAGAGTATTCCTGGAAAAAGATATATTTACATGGTATGAGTTAATATTCCAAATTGTGACTAAAATAAGGAAGAGTGGGAGGATTGGTTTTTTGAAGGGATAAAGAAAAGAGAGGACAAAAGGGAAAGGCCAAGGTTAAGGAGGTGCCAAGTATGCTTTTGGATTAATGTGGTCTTGCTTACTTTATAAGTACCCTGTAAGCACTGCTTGATTCCATGTTTTGCTTTTATAGTCATTACATTTATATCTTATTAAGTTAAAATTCAAGCGTCATTACAAGGATTCAAATGAGAAACACTGGTCTGTTGACTCAATTTTCCTTTTGAACATTCACTTCTCAGAAGACAAGCACTATCATGTTTTCACTGTTTCTTTTAATATTTGTTTCCACATTTCTATTTATTCTTAAAATTTTATTTCCTGATTTTAAAACTGATAAATATATAGGAATAAACAGAAATCGTTTCATAAATCAGGAGGCAATGCTTATAACCACGTGTTCCCAAAAGACATCCAAGTGCTAATAATGACATTGAGCAGAATGAGAATACCTCCTAGTGGAAGAAGATTTGGTTATTCTTGTTGTTTTTATTTTTCATTTTGTGAGATTTTATTCCATCCTCCTCACCTCATCATTCTCACCCTCCAAAATAACCCTAGTTCTTTCAGCACATCTAGTTCTATGACTACCTGCTTCCCAATACAAATAACTTGGTAGAAAACTCTCAAAATATTACTGAAAGTTTTTTTTGTTAAATTAATAAAATTTTCACCAAATATCATACTCTATTAATGTCATAAATTGGTTAAATCAATATTCAGAGCTTACATTATTAAAAATAAAATTTCTACCCAACCTATGTAATATACAATAACCTATTTCAGATACAAATTGTTTTGGTTATAAATTAGTTGTTAACATTTGGGAGAATTTGTCTAATAATAATGCTAAAATCCTCTAGTTTATATTTTTATGAAATATTTATTGTTCAATTAATTTATACTTACACATGTAACACAAAAGGAAATCATCTGTTGTAGAGTTTGTAACAATCAACAAAATTTATAAAACAAAATTTCTATAAAAGGCTAAATTTAACTGAAGAAAATACGATTTAAGATAATAGTATTGATCTATATGGACAAATGGGAATAGAAGAATGTTGGATTGTTGGATGTTGAATACAAGGATTCATTGTTTCAGTCTTTCATGCATACTTTCACTTATTGATTGAGCACATTTTCTTGAACTTTTACTATAAAATGTCCAAAGTAATTAGGATATTTAGAAATTATCCCACATGTTTTATTCAGTCTTAAAGAGCTTAAAATTTAAAGAGATATGTCAATCACATATAAAAATTGAATATAGCTAAGAAATTATATAAGGCAATAACATGTTGTCACATAGCCTAATAATAGCAACAATAGCAATAATATCAGCAACATTAGCAACACTTATAGAATGTTTACATTTTCCAAATATTAGTTCATTTAATCTTCACAACAAACCCATGTGATATTGCTAGTAGTATTTCCAATTATGATAACTAAATACATAGCACAAAGATTTTTCATGAATTGCCCATGATAGAAAGCAAGTAAGCATCATAGTGTGGTTTCTCATTGATATGACTTGATTTTTAAGGACTGTGCAACAGAGTCTGGCTGAAAAATCCCAAGAACATTAAATTTAGATACACACTTAAAACCATTATAACTTAGGTGGGAAAAGAAGAGAGCAGAAAGAATTTAATTAGCACAATCAATGTGAGCAAAACGATAGAGACAGAAATGTAGATAGCAGATTTAAGAGACCATAACTGATTACAGAGTGTGCCTGGCAATTTGGAAAAAGGTATAAATAGGCCAATAGTAGTGGCTGATGAGAATTTATTTCAAATTTAAATAAGTTTTAAAAAAGTGACAGAGTGTAGACTGTGGCTACCTTGAATGGAATATTAGCCTCACAAATTTAGTCTTAATCCTAGAGATAATCTACAGTTGCCAGAGGGTTTTGAATAGGAAAGTAGCTTGAAAGAAGCATTCTTTACATGAAGCAGAGTCTCAAGGGGAAAATGATTCATACATCTATTTGCAATTTTTTTTCAGTTTTGTTTAGGCATATTCCTGCAAGAAGCAGAGAAAGAAGCTACATATCTTATACTAAGAACCCCTTTAAAATTTCAATGTTACAATAAAAACAACCATGATATAATTGAAAACCATGTGAATGAATAATGTTTAAACTCATTATTTTAGTCACCTACAAATTACTGATCGGGAAATGTAGAAATAATGAGCTCTACAAAGAAGTTTATGATTTTTTTTCATTTTTCCTGACGTACACACAGAACTCAACTGCATCAAATCAAACAAAAGGGGTTTTCAAATTTAAGTCCCCAGCAATTTATTCTAAAGTCACTGCAATTTTTATATTTGATTATTTGACTTATCCTGGCTTATACCAATAATCATAGCCAGCCTTCTGCAAAATTGAGAGAAAGAGCTATTTGTCTTCTAAACCTATTCTCATTCACTCTTCTTGCTCTTCTTTTATCCATATTTCAACTACCGTAATCAACTTCCATACTCTATTCCCCTCCCCTTTGGGAAGGATAAAGAAGAAACTCCAACATTTTTCAGGAGGTTGGGTAAAACACATTCCAAAACTCCTTCCAAAATATATATGAGATTCTATAATCATAGGAAAACTTATGGCTTGTTTTATACTGCAGAGTTTTAGAGTCTAGTAACTATAAGGTGGGAAGCCATTTGTTTAACTCATACACATTAATCATATTTTCAATCTTTTGCCACTAAAATTTGGTGAAAAGTTGAAATAACTATATAAAATGGTATAAAATAATGCCTGTGAAAAAATAGTGAGGTAGAATTATTCAGGTTTCTGTTATACATTGATTAAATAACCTAAATAATAACTTATTGCCCATGCATTTACAATAATATATTTAAATGCATTAATCTTTGTATTCCTAGTGCCTAATGTACTGCATGTAATGGGTAGATAACAATGCTTCTTCAGTGAATGAATGATGAAAAATCAACACTGCAAAGATTATGCTTTGGTATTTTATCAATGATTTCTTTATGGGATACCTCCACAAATGGCTGTAAAAATAGAGTAAGATTAATCCTCTTGGAAAGCATATTTTTTTTTTTTTTTTATGAGACAGGGTTTCATTCTGTCATCCAGGCTGCAGTGCAGTGGTGTGATCTTGGCTCACTGCAACCTCCTCCTCCCAGACTCAAGTGATCCTCCCGCCTCAGCCTCTCGGGTAGTTGGGGGACTATAGGTGCATGCCACCACACCTGTCTAATTTTCGTATTTTTTGTAGAGAATGGGTTTCATCATGTTACCCAGGCAATCCTTCTGCCTCAGCCTCCCAAAGTGCTGGGATTACAGACATGAGTGACCACGCCCAGTAGGAAAGTGTAACTTTTAATTGAAGACATGCTAACCATAAAGATGTCTACTGATTACACATATTTTTGTTCTGCAAATTACTTTGCCTTTTATCTAAGTTTACTTACTTATTCTCAATCTAGAAAATATTCCAGTTGGTTTACGTATATATAATAAGTACCTAATGAGAGTGCAGATGAGATAATAATCAATTAGGTTTGGTCTCTATATAGTAACTACTCAGACTATATTTATAGCTAGATGAATAATTCCAAACCATTAGAGAATTACAGAATTATCCATTTACATGGTATCATTTATAATGCCTCTTTTTCTAGTTAGAAATGCACCTAAAATTTTATTGTTAAAGATAGTCAGAAAACAATAGTTTAAGCCTTCATTTTATAATCTACCAATACAGGTAAAAATCCGAACTCTCCTTCAATATGAAGACCAGTGATATCTTCACCTGATTCCGTAAGTTTTTATTTCAGCGTTATAGGCAACTGAAAAGTTGGTTTATTCATTTTTGTCTTGACATTCTCCATTCTGCATAAAACTTTAATTATGGCATAGTGACAAGAAACTCTGATTGGCTATAATATGTCATTGTTTGTAGGCCTGGAGCAGTGGCTCACACCTGTAATTCCAGTACATTGGGAGACTGAGGTAGAAATATCCCTTGAGCACAAGAGTTTGAGATCAGCCTGGGCAATATAGTGAGATCTTATCTCTATTAAAAATCAAAACAGTTATCCAAATGCAATAGTAATAAGAGGTGGGTCATTAAAGAGGTGATTAGATTATGAGAGCAGAGATTTCATTGCTGGGATTAGTGTCCTTATGCAAGAGGTGTGTGGGCTCATTACCCTCTTCTGCCATGAGAGAATGCAGCAAGAAGGTGTCATCTTAGAAGCAGAGAGCAAGTCCTTTCTCAACATTGAATTGTTTTGATCTTGAACTTCCCAGTCTCCAGAGCTGTGAGCAATGAATTCTACTGCTTTTAAATTACCCAGTCTAAGGTATTGTGTTACAGCAGCAGGAATGGACTAAAAGATGGAGTAACAATTTACAATCTGTAAGTTAAACACTTTCCCTTTTCATTGGATACTTACATTTCTAAGCTTTAGTAAGTTTGTGCTGTAATTTGGTATTTTCCTACGTTATTATCTTTGTTTGTCAACCTTTAAACTCCAATGACAAATAAAATTAAGAACTCACCACATTGAAACTACAAGATAGGCCACTTCCAGTGGTTTATAAAAACTTCAACTACTATATTCCTATAACATGCTTGGCATATTTTAGGCATAAGGAAAATTAACTTTTTATATGATGAATAACAATCACATAGATCTTCTGAATGGAGAAATCCTCCAATTATTAAATTTTAAACAATGTACATAATGAAATATATGCTCAGTCTTTGGATTAAGGCAGAATTTCCTTAAACTTTAAATGCCTCTTACAATATTGAAATTATTTCTGCCAATGTCTTAGTCTAATTACTACCTATATACATTAAATAGAAAATAGTCATCTTTTTAATATTTTGGGGGCCTCATAAAGTACCCAGTACATCTTCAATAAATAAGTATAAATTTTTATTGAATAAAGGATTTTTAAGAAAAATGCAATTCTTGCCAGGTGCGGTGGCTCATGCCTGTAATATTAGCACTTTGGGAGGCCGAGGCAGGTGGATCACCTGAGGTCGGGAGTTTGAGACCAGCCTGATCAACATGGAGAAACCCCATCTCTGCTAAAAATACAAAATTAGCCGGGTGTGGTGGCGCATGCCTGTAATCCCAGCTACTCAGGAGACTGAGGAAGGAGAATCGCTTGAACCTGGGAGGTGTAGGTTGTGGTTAGCTGAGATCACGCCATTGCACTCTGTCCACCCTGGGCAACCAGAGCAAAACTCCGTCTCAAAAAACAAAAAAAAGAAAAAGAAAAATACAATTCTTTATAACAGACTGCATTGCCTTTTTTTTTTTCAGCGTGAATACATAGTTGTATAGGTCAACAGTCCAGAAATGAGAAAAAAAATGATTCAATGTTTAACAATCGGCTTGTGTAGAAAGTGAACAATGCACTTTTACGTAATTTTAAATATTTTTGTTAATGCCAGAGCAGTACAACTTGTCTGGCATGAAACATATAATTGGTCCATTTAGTCACTGTTAATGTTTTGTTATTTTTGATAATATAACAGATGGGGATTTACTTTAATAAATTATCTGTAAAATCTTAAATCATGCATTAGTTATTAGGCTAAAACTAAAATTTATTTTCCAATAATATTCATAAATTGTTTATAGCATTCATATACTAAATGTAATCTAAATATTAAAAATTAAAATGTATTAACTTATTGATAGGCAAATCCTGACACATATTCACTAGTTTTTATATTATTGAATATATGTTTTTAATGAAAGCACATGCTTCTTTTGAGGCTCAAGGCCCTTTTAGTAATCATTTTCCTTCTTCATTACCATTGAGAGATAAACTGTTTCAGTGATTAATTTTGAGTAAGAATAATAATATTCAAGTATGGCACCTCAATCATATTTGTTAAAAAGCATTTGCTTCTTCAGATGCTTTTCATTTCTGAAAAATCTGCACAAGTTTCAGTGTTCAGCACATATGGATATAGTTCATAATGAGAAGAAATATTCCTGGGATATGAAATTGCTTCAGGGAAAATATGTAATATACATTCAGAAAGTAAATAAATTCCCTGTGTCTTCCCTCTGACGTGGATTTTAGTTAATATCTACAACTTGTCCTGTCAATACTAATGATCAGAACATTTTTCAGAGATGAGATAAAGGAGAGAACATATACAGACAAAAATCTATTAACTTTCCTTAGATGGTCAAAACAAATCAAAGACTTCCTGAGAAGGGAAGAGAATAGCTTAGATCTATCCTGCAGCTACTCAATCTAATGAGCTGTTAGCTTGCCATAAAAGGTAGTCTCAGATACATGTAAAAAGGAAAAAGAAAAAGCAACTTGATTTCATCCTAGTATTTATACAATAAATAGTGACCATGTTTTCTCTTGACTTTTACATGATTCCTAAGCTGTTACAACAAATAAGGTGAAGACAGTATAAGGAAAATTTGATAAGTAATAAATCAATCATTTAAACATGTGAAAGCAAACCAATTAAATTAATTTCCATTTAATGTAAATCTCCCAAAATATGATTGAAAAATGACGGATAACTTAGAATTAACATTTAATTTAGAATTCCTTCTTGCCCTACATGGGTCTTGCGGTAAACAAAATTACCCTCATGGCTACAGAAACAAATCAAAATATTAAAAACAAATGAACAAAAAATACACACATAAATAAATGCCCCTCTATAATTCTCTGACTAAAAAATAAGTGCAGTCTATTTTAATTTCACCGCTATTGAAAGGATTCATTTAGAATTTTCTTTCATACATCTGAAACTAATTTAATCTATGGGTATGCCAATATCATTAAATCACACCAAAACCTGTGATATTAGCAAAGCACTGAGAAACAAAAGCATTGAGTAACAAAATTGGTCACATTTTAATTAGTAACAACATTTCTGTTTCAGAATTTTGGAAAAAATGCACTTTGGATTGGTCCTCCTATTATCATCGATTAATTAAAACCTTCAATTCTGATGCGGTTATTCTCTGTGTCCCAGAAGTCCTGGGATGTATGTAGTATTTTATAGCCAGATAAATTTCCACTCTGCATAACTTTCTCTGAATGATGTACATATTAACATTGTATTATTTTTATGGGAAACTTCTAAATCCTGAGCAAAGTAAACAGCACTGAAGAAAAAGCAGACTTTACACAGAAGGGAGTATTCAATAAGCATGGAGTGGGTTACTACACAATAAAGGACTAGTCTTTTATATCTAATGTTTATTATTTTACTTTCTTCATTCAACAAAAGCATATTGTCTCTAATATGTGCTCATTATTGTGCTGGATATAGAAATGTAAAATACGTATCTGTATGCCATATCTGTCATCAGTAGAACCACCTTAACCTAGCATGTAGTCTCGAGGCAATGTACAGCAACATTGCTCTTTTTTTGGAAATATGTCTCTTTTGAGAGGCCAAGGCAAGTGCATTCCTTGAGATCAGGAGTTTGAGACCTTCCTGGCCAACATGGTGAAACCCTTTCTCTACTAATAATACAAAAAAAGTTAGCTGGAAGTGGTAGCGTGTGCCTGTAATTCCAGCTACTCAGGTGGCCGAGGCATGAGAATCGTTTGATCCTGGAAAGTGGAGGTTGCAGGGAGCCGAGATCGCAACACTGCACTCCAGCCTGGGTGACAAAGTCAGACTGTCTCAAAAACAAAACAAAACAAAATAAATATATTAGCACTTGTAACCTAAACTGCTTCTGTACTACGGAAGCAAGGATCCTTCTAGATTTACATGTCCATATCAATAGCTCTAGATGACTTCCCTCTTGTATTACCTGCAGAATTGAATTTCTATTTGCCTTTAGCTATTTATATATGCTAATCCTCATATTAAATATATACTTCATACTAAACATACTTGAAATGACATATCTCCAGTTCTTTAACATTCTATCACAGTAGAAGGTATGAACCATTTATTGAATATAGAAACCTATGTCACTGTTGTATCTGTCTTTCTCCATAATCAGAAATAACATCTTAATTCTATTTGATATCCAAAATATTCCCATTTTTTTCTCCTTTCTATTTCTATTGCACATTAATGCCCAAGATACTTTCATTTCTTATTTGGCTATCACAATAGCCTTTATTGATCTCTTTCTTTTCAAATACTATATTGTGCATTGGTAACAAAATTGCTTCGTCCAAATACAGATGTGATCATATTGGTCATGCTCAGCGACCTTTAGAGACTTCTACTATCAGTAGTGAAAGTAAAATTGTTTTAGCATAGCATTCAAGACACTTCAGATTCTGACACTAATCTGTATTTTCAACTTAATCTCAGAGCATGTTCTTTGGCACATGTTCAATATATTTCCCTTACAATAGATGACTCATTGTTCTTAAAATGCTATGCACTTCAAGACCCAGACGACTTTATTAAAATAAATCCATCTTCCCAAAATATCATTTTCTCTTTAAAGATCTGTTAATGTCCTACTCATAAAGATTAACTCATGCATTAATACATTGCTTCCTTCTTCTGTGTTCTTATTATACTTTATTTAATCCTATTATGTCCATTGTCATTACTTATTTTGATGAGATTAAGGTTGGGGCTGGACAGTCTCAGAGCTGGCCTAATGACTGTGCATCAAAGAATAGTTTTCCTGAAGTTGAAACGAGAATAGGACAACTCCTATTCAAGAGAGTATATGATCTGGGCCAGGCACGGTGGCCCACGCCTGTAATCTCAGCACTTTGGGAGGCTAAGGCGGGTGGATCACCTGACATCAGGAGTTCGAGAACACCCTGGCCAATATGGTGAGACTCTGTCTCTACTAAAAATACAAAAAATTAGCTGGGCGTGGTGGCAGGCAACTGTAATCCCAGCTACTTGGCAGGAGAATCGCTTGAACCCAGGAGGCGGAGGTTGCAGCAAGCTGAGATCGCACCATTGCACTCCAGCCTGGGCAACAGGAGCAAAACTCCATCTCAATAAATAAGTAAATAATAGAGTATATGATCTGAAGAAAAGGGTGGATATTATTGTCAACAAAAAGAGTCAAACTCTGTAAACTACTTAAAGAGATTTATTCTGAGCCAAATATGAGTGACCATGGCCCATGACACAGCCATCAGGAGGTCCTAAGAACACGTCCCCAGGGTGGTCAGGGTGCAGCTTGTTTTAGGCATAAGACTTTAACCAAATACATTTACGAAAAACATTGGTTTGGTCCAGAAAGGCAGAATGACTTGAAGTAGGTAGATTTAAATTTTTTTCTGGTTGACAATTGGTTGAGTTTATCCAAAGACCTGGAATCAACAGAAAGGAATGTTTGAGTTAAGATAAAGGATCGTGGAGACCAAAGTTTCATTGTGTAGAGGAAGCTTTTAGCTAGCAGGCTTCAGAAAGAACATGCTGTAAAATATTTTCTTATGGGACTTAAAAGGGTGCCTGTCTCTTAGTTGATTATCTCCTGGATTTGGAAAGAAGAAAAAGGCAAAAGGAGATTCTCTACAGAATGTAGATTTTTCCCAAAGAACAAACTTTGCAGGGCTACTTCAAGATAGGAAAAGGAAACATATTTGGGATTAAAATATTTTGATTTATTAATTTGTTAGATGATGGCCGGAGAAATATAATGAGGCATGTCTGACCAGGAAACATATTTGGGATTAAAATATTTTGATTTATTAATTTGTTAGATGATGGCCGGAGAAATATAATGAGGCATGTCTGACCCCCACTTCCCCTTGTGGCCTGAAACAGTCTCGTGGGTTAAATTTTAAAATATCCCTAGCTGAGGAGGAATCCCACTTAGGTGGTTGGCAGGGTGGGGCTTAGAATTTAATGTTGGTTTACAGTATTAAAGTCCATAGGTTGAGGCTACATATATACAAATAAGAAAAAGCAAAGGTAAGAGGGTAGAGTGTATTTGGAGTAAGAGAAAGGAGTTCTGAGACAGATGGAGACAAATATGATGTGAAGGTCTGACACTAATAACAGGAGTGGGTATCTGAGGGGTGAGCAGGAGGCTGATAATAAGTGATATGACCAGCTAAAAGCATCAGAGGAAAAGTAGATGATTATGTACTGAGACATAGTGTACACTCTCTCCATTATAAAACAATTTCCCATACATAGTTTGTAATCACAGTGGATTACAATTTCCTTTATACAGTTCATAATCAGAGTGAATTCATACCAGTGTAGATATCAATCAGACATCAGGTGTAGAAAGTCTGTCAGCCCAAAAAATAATCTTAGAAGACACTTGACCTCCTTAATGTCTACATCTAGTCTACATACCATTGTCTTCATATTGTAGACAATCACATAATCAATCTTAAGGATCTTCCTTCCAGCAATTCCAACCCACATTTCTTGACCTCTTCTTTTGTAAGAGAAGCCTTTCTTGTATCTCCAAAAATATACTGCCTCTCCTCCTAGTCTTCCTTTGTCACATTTATATACTCTCCTGTACATTTCTTATTATATTTCAGTTAGCCTCAACTACCTTAAACCTGGAACTTCTCCACCAGCCCTAGAGTCTCCCTCACTGTAGAGATTCTCGTATTAGTTAGAGATCTCTAGCATAGACCATTTTTAAAATTCCCCGTTCCTTCTTTGCTCTTTTGATCCACTCTCCAGGTTCTGCACTTATTTTTTTCTGCCTTAATGGAGTCTTAAGCTGCCTGATTTCCTAATGAAAATAATTTATGTATTCTGTCAAGAAACACTTTATCCTCCCCAATCAGCAGAAGAGCCCTGGAAATACTATGTCCTATGTGATAAGAACAGATCTCTTTGTTATTCTTATTAGGAAGACAATATAACCATGCCCTTTGTTTAAGACCTTGCATTACCTTAATATTTTTTCTTGCCTTTTAGTTAGTGGTAGAATACAAGTGGGACACTTGTTTTCTGCGGTGTAATCACTCTTGGCTAATTGTTGTAACTAACTAGGTTTCCTCCTGGGATTTCTTCATTCACAGAATCTAAGAGCTACTACTGCAAGGTTCCCTTCTCTCATTCTCTTTTGTTATCTTCCTCCCATAGGCACAATCATTAGGTTATTACAAGCAAATTACTAGCAATTAATATCAAATTGAGATAAACACCAGGTTTTTACTCACAAAAACCAGCGGAGAAATCTCCAAGTATTTTACTAATAGATGTTCAGTACATGCTAGGAGTAAGCCATAGCATCTTGTAACTACGTCTCGTTGAGCAGACTTGTGTCTTTATCCTTCTGAACTGAGAAAATCTGCTTTCCTTTTTATTCAAAAGAACTGAAATAGCTTCACTTATTTTTACGTATGACTAACTTACAGAATTCATAAAAACAAAATGAGCATAGTGACTTCAAATACTCCTTCAAAAAAAGAGATGTTATAACCTCTATTGTTAACAATGTCACAAAATGAAGGGCCTTCACAGAAATACTTAAAATTTCTAAAATCATATCCTTCAATGTAGTGGAAACATTTTACAATTTAAGAGACATATGACCTTGAGGTGAAACTCAATTTAAACAAATTACCAAGTGGATGACAGGGAAAGTTATTTCACATGTCCTGTTTCTTCACATGGGTGTTCTTAAAGATGAAATAGAGTAATGAAAAGGCAGTTTGTAAAACATAGATGTTCCTCCAATGTTAGATTTGTTGTTGTTCAATATGGCAGTGACTTTAAATAGGTGATTTTGTCATCCTAACATGGAAAACACAAACAAATTCAAAAGCTAGCAAAAGGCAAGAAATAACTAAGATCAGAGCAGAACTGAAAGAGATAGAGACACAGATAAAACCTTTCAAAAAATCAATGAAACCAAGAGCTGTTTTTTTGTAAAGATTAACAAAATTGATAGACTGCTAGCAAGACTAATAAAGAAGAAAAGAGAGAAGAATCAAATAGATGCAATAAAAATGATAAAGGGGATATCATCATTGATCCCACAGACATAAAAACTACCATCAGAGAATACTAGAAACACCTCTATGCAAATAAACTAGAAAATCTAGAAGAAAAGGATAAATTCCTGGACACATATACCCTCCCAAGACTAAACGAGGAAGAAGTTCCATCCTTGAATAGACCAATATCAGGCTCTGCAATTGAGGCAATAATTAATAGCCTACCAACGAAAAGAAGTCCAGAACCAGATGGATTCCCAGCCGAATTCTACTGGAGGTACAAAGAGGAGCTGGTAACATTCTTTCTGAAACTATGCCAATCAATAGAAAAAGAGGAAATCATCCCTAACTCATTTTATGAGGCCAACATCATCCTGATACCAAAGCCTGGCAGAGACATAACAATAAAAGAGAATTTTAGACCAATATCCCTGATGAACATCATGCAAAAATCCTCAATAAAATACTGGCAAACCAAATACAGCAGCACATCAAAAAGCTTATCCACCATGATCAAGTCAGCTTCATTTCTGGGATGCAAGGCTGGTTCAACATATGCAAATCAATAAACATAATCCATCACATAAACAGAACTAAACAACAAAACCACATTATTATCTCAATAGATGAAGAAAAGGCCTTCAACAAAATTCAACAGCCCTTCATGCTAAAAACTCTCAATAAACTAGATATTGATGGAACATATCTCAAAATAATAAGAGCTATTTGACAAACCCACAGCCAATATCATACTGAATGGGCAAAAACTGGAAGCATTACCTTTGAAAACTGGCACAAGACAGGGATGCCGTCTCTCACCACTCTTATTCAACATCGTATTGGAAGTTCTGGCCAGGGCAATTAGGCAAAATAAAGAAATAAAAGGTATTCAATTAGGAAAAAAGGAAGTCAAATTGTCCCTGTTTGCAGATGACATGATTGTATGTTTAGAAAACCCCATCAGCTCAGCCCAAAATCTCCTTAAGCTGATAAGCAACTTCAGCAAAGTCTCAGGATACAAAATCAATGTGCAAAAATCACAAGCATTCCTATACACCAATAACAGACAGAGAGCCAAATCATGAGTGAACTCCCATTCACAATTGCTTCAAAGAGAATAAAATACCTAGGAATCCAACTTACAAGGGATGTGAAGGACTTCTTCAAGGAAAACTGCAAACCACTGCTCAACAAAATAGAAGAGGACAGAAACAAATGGAAGAACATTCCATGCTCATGGATAGGAAGAATCCATATCGTGAAAATGGCCATACTGCCCAATGTAATTTATAGATTCAGTG
The DNA here is from genome assembly GCF_028878055.3 of Symphalangus syndactylus. Classification (NCBI taxonomy): domain Eukaryota; kingdom Metazoa; phylum Chordata; class Mammalia; order Primates; family Hylobatidae; genus Symphalangus; species Symphalangus syndactylus. The sequence continues at coordinate 46,645,777 of NC_072432.2, forward strand.
CCATCCCCATCAAGCTACCAATGACTTTCTTCACAGAATTAGAAAAAACTAACATTCATATGGAACCAAAATAGAGCTCACATAGCCAAGACAATCCTAAGCAAAAAGAACAAAGCTGAGGCATCACGCTACCTGACTTCAAACTATACTACAAGGCTACAGTAACTAAAACAGCATGGTACTGGTACCAAAACAGATATACAGACCAATGGAACAGAACAGAGTCCTCAGAAATAACACCACACATCTACGACCATCTGATCTTTGACAAACATGTCAAAAACAAGAAATGGTGAAAGGATTCCCTATAATAAATGGTGCTGGGAAAACGGGCTAGCCATATGTAGAAAGCTGAAACTGGATCCCTTTCTTACACCTTATACAAAAATTAATTCAAGATGGATTAAAGACTTACATGTTAGACCTAAAACCACAAAAACCCTAGAAGAAAACCTAGGCAATACCATTCAGGTCATAGGCATGAGAAAAGACTTCACGACTAAAACACCAAAAGCAATGGCAAGAAAAGCCAAAATAGACAAATGGGATCTAATTAAACTAAAGAGCTTCTGCACAGCAAAAGAAACTGCCATCAGAGTGAACAGGCAACCTACAGAATGGGAGAAAATTTTTGCAATCTGCCCGTCTGATGAAGGGCTAATATCCAGAATCTACAAAGAACTTAAACAAATTTACAAGAAAAAATCAAACAACCCCATCAAAAAGTGGGCAAAGGATGTGAACAGGCACTTCTCAAAAGAAGACATTTATGCAGCCAACAGACACATGAAAGAATGCTCATCATCACTGGTCATCAGAGAAATGCAAATAAAAACCACAATGAGATACCATCTTGCACCAGTTAGAATGGTGATCATTAAAAAGTCAGGAAACAACAGATGGTGGAGAGGATTTGGAGAAACAGGAACACTTTTACGCTGTTGGTGGGAGTGTAAATTAGTTCAACCATTGTGGAAGACAGTGTGCCATTTCCTCAAGGATCTAGAACTAGAAATATCATTTGACCCTGTGATCTCATTACTGGGTATATACTCAAAGGGTTATAAATAATGCTACTATAAAGACACATGCACATGCATGTTTATTGCAGCACTATTCACAATAGCAAAGACTTGGGACCAACCCAAATGTCCATCAATGATAGACTGGATTAATGTGGCACATATGCACCATGCAATACTATGCAGCCATAAAAAAGGATGAGTTCATGTCCTTTGCAGGGACATGCATGAAGCTGGAAACCATCATTCTCAGCAAACTATCACAAGGACAGAAAACCAAACACTGCATGTTCTCACTCATAAGTGGGAATTGAACAATGAGAACACTTGGACAAAGGGTGGGGAACATCACACACCGGGGCCTGTTGGGGGCGGGGGTCTGGGGCACAGAAAGCATTAGAAGAAATACCTAATGTAAATGACGAGTTGATGGGTGCAGCAAACCAACATAAAACATGTATACCTATGTAACAAACCTGCACGTTGTGCACATGTACCCTCGAACTTAAATAAATGAAAAATAAAAAGAACTTAGAGCAGTATTTTCCAACTGATAATTCACAGTTGTCAGAACTTCATAAAATTGTTACACAGGACTCTTATAAATAACAGGACAGCAAAAACAAAAGTACAAATTAGGATATTTCATATTAAAAAGAAAAAAGAAAACTAAGGGAATTTGTTGCCAGCAGACCTATCTTATAAGAAATACTAAAAGGAGTCATTAAGCTGAAAAAAACAGACATCAGACAGTAACTTGAATCCATATGAAGAAATAAAGAGCAAAAGTAAACTACACAGGTAAATAGAAAACACAGTAAAAAATGTGTTTTTGCTTAAAACCTTTTCTTTTCATATGTAAGTTAAAAGATCATTGCAAAAAGCAATTATTATAAAACCAAGTTGATAGATTATGATACATAAAGATGTAATTGTTATGACAACAAAGACCGCTAAGGAGGGTAGGGAAAAAACTATATTGAAACAGTTTTGGGAGCTGCAGTGTCTCAGGCCAGTTGCCCTGGCGCTCAGGGAGGTGAGGCTACACGTTCGAGGCCAATCTGGTCAACACTGATTAAAAAAAAAAAAAGAAACAGTTTTGTTTACTATTGAAGTTAATTTGGAATTAATCTAAACAAGATAGATTGAAGTAAAGACATTAATTGTAATCACTAGAACAACCACTAAGAAAAAATAACTCAAAAACATATATCCATGTATATTAAAATAAACAAAGGAAATAAATTAGTACAGTGCACCAGAAAATATGTATTTATCACAGAAGAAGGTAGTAATGGATGGACACAAGGAAAAGACATAAGACATGTAGAAAACAATAGTAAATGGCAGAAATAAATCGAACCTTATTGATAAGTAGTTTAAATGTAAATTGACAAAATACTTTAATCAAGAGGCAGATACTGGCATAATGATTTCTAAAAAAACAAACTGGGGGAAGGGACAAGATGGCTGACTACAGGGAACTAGTACACATTGTTTTCAGAGAGAGAAAAGGAGGTGGCAAGTAAATACTAAATCTTCAACTGAAACATCCAGGCGAACATATTGGGATTCATCAAGGAAACAACTTGACAACTCAACCCATGGAGGACACAGAGGAGCAAGACAAGACAACCGCACACCCAGGAGTGGCAAAGAGCCAGGGGAGACACCCTCTCCATGGGGAAATAGTGAGTGAGTAGGAGAGGCCAAGGACCCACATTTCTTCAATAGATCTTTGCAACCCTGGGATCAGGAGATCCCCTTGTAAGCCCACTCCACCAGGACCTTCAGACTGACATGTAGAGCTATATAGAGTCTGGGCAGAGTCACTACTCAGGCACACATGGCTGCAGCTCCAGCAAAAGGGGTGCCTAGGCTCCCGTATAGGCCCCGAGGAAGGGGGCTAGATCCATGAACCTGAGCAGTGATCATCTGCATGTCTTGATTCCACTGCACCTCGCAGGATAATACCCACTGGTCTGGGACACCAGCCAACCCTCACTGGGGCTCTCAGGACAGTAGCAGCTCTGTACCTCCTGGACTGGAGCTTCCAGAGGGTGGGCTGGGCTGCCATCTTTGCTGTTTTGAAGCCCTCACCTTTGCTGCCTTCAGGCTCTGAAGAGTCCCAAGTGATTACTGTCTGGAGTGGACCCCCAGTACAGTGTGGCCACCCTATGGAAAAGTGGCAGGACTGTTCTCCATGCAGGACCCTGTCCTTATATCTCCTCATTGGGCGCAGCCTCCTGACCTGGGTCTCCAGCACATCTACCCTGCCCCCACCTGAATACTTCAGAAGTGGCTCAGCATTTCTCCAAGGAGAAAATCCCACTCAATCCACAACCCCTTTGCCATTGCAGATGCAGTGGTACCACTCTAACTACCATCAAGCTAGGGAAAGAATAAAGGACCTAGTCAATACGCTGGAACCTCCAACACACTGCAGCCACCGCATGGATCGGAGTCCAGTCCATCTTCCATGGGAAAGCCTAACCCCCACTCTTCACCAATCTGGGCCCCTGGTTCAGGACCACAGAATAGTTGCCCAACCCATGGCTAAGCATACCCACTGGTGGTGGCTCTCAGTTTCCCTGGGGAGAGTCTCTCAAAAGCATGTGACAACCCTTCTGCCACTGCCACAGAAATGGTTCTGCTCCTGTTTCTCTTGGTCTAAGGAAATAACAAAGAGTCTGAGGGCTTCACCTGAACTTACAGCACATAACAGCCACTATATATAGAGGAGCCCACTCTCTCCTCCATGTGAGCCCTTGATGCCCCAACACCCAACAAACAGACCCACTGCTCAGGCTAGCAGTACAGCTGCCCCACCCTCTGGCAGAACAGTCTCAGTAGGAGCAGCTCCATGTTTCTTGGAGGTGGAGCTACCGGGGCAACCAAAAGCACCTCTGCAGTGGTACTTCCCTAGCTTCCCTTGGACTATAGAAGGAGTAAAGATACTGAGTGTTTATCCACACCTCCAGAAAGCTGCAGTTGCCCTAAGGAGAGAAGGCCAATCTGTCTCCCATAGGTCCCACCCAAACCCCCTGCTCATAACGAGACACCTCCTCCCCAGCTTGGGCCCACAGAGCAGCTGCTCCATCATAAGCCAATAGCACTAATTGATTGCCGCTCCACATATCTCTGGGGTAGAGCCCCAAGAGACAAGTGAAAAACTCTTGAACACAACCACTGCTAAGGTCCCTTCCTTTGCTGCCACCAAGCTGGGGAGGAAACATAAAGCCTAAGATCACCCCAGAGATGCTGCATGCAGCCCGGGAGTGCCAAGCCAAGATCTGCAGCCAGCACTCAAGAGAAAGAGGATTCCACAATGTCAGAGCCCTGAGAGGGAGCACGGCTGCAAACATGAGGAAATACAGAGGAGCTATATGACTGAGGAAGAGACTACCTACTGATCCTTATGCTTAAGCACCACCTACTAGTTCACATCTCAAACTTCAACATCAAAAATGTTTTGCTATCATACCCCCCGTGAAACCAAAAACAAAAATTCAGCTACAAATAAAGGTCTTGCACAAAGCATCAGCCCTCTGAAAACATCGAGAATATAAGTTTACTGACTGTACTCAATTTATACCAAAGTTAAACACACACACACACACACACACACACACACACACACGAAAGAACTGAAAGAACCAGCGTAAGAACTCTGGTAACTCAAATGGCAGAGTATATTCTTTCTTCCAAATGAATGCACTAGTTTCCCACAAATGATTCCTAAATGGGCTGAAGTTCCTGAAATGACAGACATAGAATTAAGAATATGGACAGGAATGAAGATCATTGAGATTCAGGTGAACATTGAAACACAATCCAAAGAAGTTATGGATTATAAGAAAACAATACAGGAGCTGATAGACAAAATAGCCCAGTGTACAAATGAACCAAACTTACTAAAGACAAAATACACATGATTATCTCAATAGATGCAGAAAAAGTTTTCAATAAAATTCAACATGCTTCATGTTAAAAACTCTCAAATGACTAGGCATTGAAGGAACATACTTTAAAATAAAGAGTCATCTTTTAAAACCCCCAGCCAACATCATATGGAAGGGGCAATAGCTGGAAGCGTTCTTTTTGAAAACTTGCACAACACAAAGATGCCCTCTCTCACTACTCTTATAAACATGGTATGGAATTCCTAGTGAGAGCAATCAGTCAAGAAAAAGAAATAAAAGACATCCAAATAGGAAAAGAGGAAGTCAAACTATCTCATTTTTCAACAACAGGATTCTATAACTTGAAACTCCATATTGTCTGACCAAAAGTTCCTTGAACTGACAAACAACTTCAGCAAAGTTTCAGGATAAGAAATCAATGTAGAAAAATCAGTACCATTCCAATATACCAACAACATGCAAGTCAAGAGCCAAACAAGGAGGGCAATCCCATTTATAACTGCCACGAAAAGAATACCTAGGAATACAGCTATGTAGGGAAATGAAAGATCTCTGCAATGAGAACTACAAAATACTCTTCAGAGAAATCAGAGATGACACAAACAAATGGGAAAATGCTCCATGCTCATAAATAGAAAGAATCAATATTAAAATGGCCATACTTCCCCCCAAAATTTACAGATTCAATGCTACACTTATCAAACTACCAATGGCATTCTTCACAGAACTCGAAAAAACTATTTAAAAATTCATTTGGAAACAAAAAAGAACCCGAAGAAACAAGACATCCTAAGCAAAAAGAACGAAGCTGGAAGCATCATACTACCTCACTTCAAAATATACTACAAGTCTACAGTAACCAAAACAGTATGGTACCAGTACAAAAACAGACATATAGACCAACGGAACAGAATAAAAAACCCTGAAATAAGGCTGCACACTTACAAACATCTCATCTTTGACAAAACTGACAAAAACAAGCAATGGAGAAAGGTATTCCTATTCAATAAATGGTGCTGGGATAGCTGTCTAGCCATATGCAGAAGATTGAAACCAGATGCCTCCTTGAACTATATACAAAAATTAACTCAAGATGAATTAAGAACTTGAATGTAAAACCTAAAACTATAAAAACTCTGGAAGATAACCTAGGAAATACCATCTGGATATAGAAACTGGCAATGATTTCATGACAAAGATGCCAAAAACAATTGCAACAAAGGCAAAAATTGACAAATGAGATCTAATTAAACTTAAGAGCTTCTGCACAGCAAAAGAAACTGTCAACTGAGTAAACAGACAACTTACAGAAAGGGAAAAAATATTTACAAACTATGCTTCTAACTACACATAATAGCCAGAATCTATATGGAATGTATATAAATTTACAAGCAAAAAACATACAACCCTGTTAAAAAGCAGAAAAAATACTTGAACAGACACTTTTTAAAAGAAGACATACATGAAGCCAACAAGTATGTAAAAAAATGCTCAACATCACTGACCATTTGAGAAATGCAATAAAATGACAATGAGATACCTTCTCATATGAGTTAGAATGGCTATTATTAAGAAGTCAAAAAAAAAAAGATATGCTGGCAAGATTGCAGAGAAAAAGGAATGCTTATCATTGCTGGTGGGAGAGTAAATTAGTTCAACCAGCTTGGAAGGCAATGTGGTGATTCCTCAAAGAACTAAAAAGAGAATTACCCTTCAACCCAACAATCCCATTAATGGGTACATACCCAAAAGAATATCATCATTCTACCAAAAAGACACATGCATGCATGTATTTACTGCAGCATGTTCACAATAGCAAAGACATGGAATCAACCTAAATGACCATCAGTGGTAGACTAGATAAAGAAAATGTGGTATATATACACCATGTAATATTATGCAGCCATAAAAAGAACAAGATTATGTCCTTTGCAGCAACATGGATGGAGGTGGAAGCCATTACCTTAAGTGAACTAATGCAGGAACAGAACCAAATACTGCCTGTTGTCTTTATAAGTGGGAGCTAAATAACAAGAACACATGGACACATAGAGGGAAATGACAGACACTGGGATCTACTTGAGGATGGAGGGTGGGAGGTGAGAAAGAATCTGAAAAAATACCTACAAGGTACTATGCCTCATACCTGCGTAATGAGACAGTCTTTACATCAATCCCCCGTGACTTGACTTTACCTACATTAACAAACCTGCGGCAAGGATTTCATGTCTAAAACACCAAAAGCAATGGCAACAAAAGCCAAAATTGACAAATGGGATCTAATTAAACTAAAGAGCTTCTGCACAGCAAAAGAAACTACCATCAGAGTGAACAGGCAACCTACAGAATGGGAGAAAATTTTTGCAACCTACTCATCTGACAAAGGGCTGATATCCAGAATCTACAGTGAACTCAAACAAATTTACAAGAAAAAAAACAAACAACCCCATCAAAAAGTGGGCAAAGGACATGAACAGATACTTCTCAAAAGAAGACATTTATGCAGCCAAAAAACACATGAAAAAATGCTCATCATCACTGGCGATCAGAGAAATGCAAATCAAAACCACAAAGAGATACCATCTCACACCAGTTAGAATGGCCATCATTAAAAAGTCAGGAAACAACAGGTGCTGGAGAGGATGTGGAGAAATAGGAACACTTTTACACTGTTGATGGGACTGTAAACTAGTTCAACCATTGTGGAAGTCAGTGTGGTGATTCCTCAGGGATCTAGAGCTAGAAATACCATTTGACCCAGTCATCCCATTACTGGGTATATACCCAAAGGACTATAAATCATGCTGCTATAAAGACACATGCATGCATCTGTTTATTGCGGCTCTATTCACAATAGCAAAGAGTTGGAGCCAACCCAAATGTCCAACAACGATGGACTGGATTGGGAAAATGTGGCACATATACACCATGGAATACTATGCAGCCATAAAAAATGATGAGTTCATGTCCTTTGTAGGGACATGGATGAAACTGGAAAACATCATTCTCAGTAAACTATCACAAGGACAAAAAACCAAACACCGCATGTTCTCACTCGTAGGTGGGAATTGAACAATGAGAACTCATGGACACAGGAAGGGGAACATCACACTCCGGGGACTGTTGTGGGGTGGGGGGAGGGGGGAGGGACAGCATTGGGAGATATACCTAATGCTAAATGACGAGTTAATGGGTGCAGGAAATCAACATGGCACATGGATACATATGTGACAAACCTGCACATTGTGCACATGCACCCTAAAACCTAAAGTATAATAATAATAATAATAATAATAATAATAAAAACCTGCACATGTACCCCTGAGCCTAAGATAAAAGTTAAAAGAAAAAAAAAATCAAAATCCAACTATATGTTAACTATAAGGAATCCCCCTTAGATTCAAGGATACAAACAGTTTTAAAATAATAGGGTGAAAAATAATACCATAATACCATATGTGATAGTTAAATATATTTGACAATGTGACTGGGTCACACAGTACCCAATATGTGGTAAAACATCATTCTGGGTGTTTTTGTGAGGGTGTTTTTTGATGAGCTTAACCTGTAAATCAGTAGAATAAGTTAAGCAGATTGTTCTTCCTAATGTACGTGGGCATCATCCAACTATTAAGTTGAAAGCCTGAAAAACAAAAAATAAAAAGGATGTTTCTCCTCTGCTTAAGAGAGAATTCTTCCTGCTTAATTGCCTTTTAACTGAGAGACTTTGTTGACCTGTATTTTGAGCCTGCTGTCTTTCAGACTGGAACTATACCATCAGCTCTCATGGTTCTCAGGTTTTCAGACTTTGACTGGAACTAAACCATTGGTGTTCCACGGTGCCTAGCTTGCTGACTCACCCTGCATATTGTGGAACTTGCCAGTCTCCATAATCACATAAGCTAATCCAAATAAAAATCTCTTTTTGAACCCAGATTCATAAAACAAATACTCCTAGATGTACAAAAAAGGCTTACCTGGACAACAATAATCAGGGAATTAAAAACCCCACTGACAGCATTAGACAGATCATCAAGGCAAGAAACTAACAAAGAAATTATGCACTTAAATATGCCACTTGATCAACCTAACAGACATCTACAGAATACTCCTTGTATCAATCACAGAATATTCATTCTTCTCATCTGCGCATGGAACATACTCCAACATCAACCACATACATAACCATAGAGCAAGTCTCAATAAAACAAAAAATCAAAATCATACCAACCATATTCTGGGATTGCAGCAGAATTAAAATAGAAATCAATATCCAGAAAATTTCTCAAAACTACACAAGTACATAGAAATTAAACAACCTGCTTCTGAGTTACTTTTGGGTTAACAATAAAATTAAGGCAGAAATAAAAAAATATTTGAAATAAGTGAAAACAGAGATACAGCATACCAAAATCTAGGGGATGCAGCAAAAGTAGTGTTGACAGGAAAGTTTATAGCACTAAATGCCTAATTAAAAAGTCTAAAAGATCTCAAATTAACAATCTAACAACACATAGAGGAAATGGAAAAACAAGAACAAACTAACCACAAAGCCAGCAGAAGAAAATAAATAACTGAAATCAGAGCAGAATTGAATGAAATTGAGACCCAAAAATCCATAAAAAGAATCAATGAAACCAAAAATTTGTCATTTGAGGGGATAAACAACATTGATAGACTGCTAGCTACTTGAAGTAAAAAGGAGAGAAGATAAAAATAAGCACAATAAAAAAATGGTAACGTTACAAACAATCCCACAGAAATACAAAAGATCTTCAGAGACTATTAGGAACACTTCTCTGTGTACAAACTAGAAAATCTAGAGGAAATGAATAAATTCCTGGAAACACACTATCTCACAAAATTGAATCAGAAAGAAATTGAAACCCTGAATACACCAATATCATGTTCCAAAATTGAATCAGTAATAAAAAACCTACCAACCAAAAAAAGCCCTGGACCAGATGGATTCACAGCTGAATTCTACCAGAAGTCCAAATAAGAGCTGTTACTGATCCTACTGAAACGATTCAAAAAAATTGATGAGGAGGGGCTTCTCCCTAACTCATTCTACAAAGCCAGTGTCACTATGATATCAAAACCTGGCAAAGACTCAAGGGAAAAAGAAAACCACAGTCTAATATCCCTGATGAACATAGATGTAAAAATTCTCAACAATATACTAGCAAACCAAATCCAGTAGCATGTCAAAAAGTTAATTCACCATGATAACATGGCTTCCTTCCTGGAATATAAGGTTGGGATGCAAATAAAAAATTGTGATTCACCATATAAGCAGAATTAAAAACTAAAATTAAAAATTATCATCTCCATAGATGCATAAAAAGCTCTCATTAAAATCCAAAATCCCTCCATGATAAAAACCCTAAAGAAACTAAGCATTGAAAGAACATACCTCAAAATATTAATAATAAGAGCCATCTGTGACAAATGCACAGCCAATATATTTAATGGGCAAAAGCTGGTAGCATTTCCCTGAGAAGTGGAACAAAACAAGGATGCCCACTATCACCACTCCTATTTAACACAGTACCAGAAATCCTTGCCAGAAAAATCAGCCAAGTTAAAAAAAAAAAAAAAAAAGGTATCCAAATAAGAAAAGAAGAGGTCAAACTATCTCTCTTCATTCAAGATATGATTCTATACCTAGAACACTCCCAAAGACTCCATCAAAAGTCTCCTGGAATTGATAAACAACTTCAGTAAAGTTTCAGAATATAAAATCAATGTACAAAAATAGGTAGTATATCTATACACCAATAACATTCAAGCTAAGAGAAAAATCAAGAATACAATCTTATTTACAATAGCCATAAAAATAAAATACCTAGAATACATCTAATCAAGGAGGTGGAAGATCTTGTATTAGTCAGTGTTCCCTAGAGGGACAGAACTAACAGGATACATGTATATATAAAAGGGAGTTTATTAAGTTTATCAAGTTAATTGACTCATATGATTACAAGGTAAAGTCTCATGATAGGCTGTCTGCAAGTTGAGGGCAAGGAAGCCAGTGGTGGATCAGTCCGAGTCCCAAAACCTCAAAAGTAGGGAAGCCGACAGTGCAGCCTTCAGTCTGTGGCCAAAGGCCTGAGAGCCCTTGGCAAACCGCTGGTTGTAAGTCCAAGAGTCCAAAAGCTGAAGAACTTGGAGTCTGATGTCCCAGGATAGAAAGCATCCAGCATGGGAGAAAGATGAAGGCTGGAAGACTCAGCAAATCAAGTCCTTCCAACTTCTGCCTGCTTTATTCTAATCACACTGGCAGTTGATTAGATGGTACCCACCCAGATTGAGGGTGGGTCTGTGTCTCCCAGTCCACTGATTCAAATGTTAATCTTCTTTGGCAACACCCCAAAAGACACACCCAAAAACGGTACATTGCCTCTTTCAATCCAATCAAGTTGACAGTATCAACCATCACAGATCTCTACAAGGAGAACTACAAAACACTGCCAAAAGTAATTATAGATCAGTAATCCCCAACCTTTTTCACACCAAGGACTGGTTTCATGGCAGACAATTTTTCCACAGACCACTGGGGGAGGAGAGTTTTGAGATGATTCAACCACATTACATTTATTGTGTACTTTATTTCTATTATATATTACTTTGCAATATATAATAAAATAATTATACAACTCACCATAATGTAGAATCAGTGGGAGTCCTGAGCTTGTTTTCCTGCAACTAGGAGGTCCCATCTGGGAGTGATAGGAGACAGTGACAGATCACCAGGCATTAGATTCTCATAAGGAGCATGCAACCTAGATTCCTCACATGTGCAGTTCACAATAGGGTTCATGTTCCCAAAAGAATCTAATGCCACCATTGATCTGACAGGAGGTGGAGCTCAGGCAGTAATATGAGTGATGCGTAGTGGCTGTAAAAACAGATGAAGCTTCCCTTGCTCACCTCCTGCTGTGCGGTACCAGTCCATGGCCCAGGGTTTAGGGACCCCCTATTATACATGACACAAACAAATGGGGAAAATATTTCATTACTATGGCCTGGAAGCATTGTCATTAAAATGGCCATACTACCCAGAGCAATCTACCTATTCAACACTATTCCTGTCAAGCTATGAATGTCATTTATCACAGAACTAGAATTAGCTATTCTAAAATTCATATACAACAACAAAAGAGCCAAAATAGCCAAGGCAAGTCTAAGAAAAATAAGAAGGCCAGAGGCATCATATTACTCAACTTCAGACTATACTGTGAAGCTACAGTAACAAAACAGCATGGTACTAGTACTGAAACAGAGACATCAACCAATGAAACAGAATAGAGAAACTAGAAATAAAGCCACATATATCAACAGCTCTTCAACAAAATAAAAAAAAAAAATTAATCAAAGTTGAAAGGCTCCCTATTCAATAAATAGTGCTGCAATAACTGACCAACCATATGCAGAAAAATGAGACTGGATCCCTTTTTCATCACCATATATAAAAATTAACTTAAGATGGATTAAAGACTTAAATATAAGACCTCAAACTACAAAAATCCTAGAAGAAAACCTAGAACACACCATTCTGGAAATTGGCCTTGGAAAACAAATCATGAATAAATTGCTCAAAAGCAATTGTTCTAAAGCATTTACAACAAAAACAAAAATTGACCTGTGGGACCTAATTAAACTGAAGAGCTTTTGCATAGCAAAAAGTACAGAGTATACAACCTATAGAATGGGAGAAAATATTTGCAAATGAGGTATCCAACAAACGTCTGATATCCAGATCTATAAGGAACTTAAAGAAATCAACAAGTAAAAACAAACCCTATTAAAAAGTGAACAAACAACATGGTAAGACACTTCTCAACAGTAGACATACAAATGACCAACAAACATGGAAAATGCTCAGCATCACTCATCATCAGAGAAATGCAAATAAAAACCACAATAAGATACCATCCTTTGTCAGTCAGAATGGCTATTATTAAAAAGTCAAAAAATAACAGCTGTTGGTAAGACTGTGGAGAAAAATGAATGCTTTTATACTAGTGAGAATTTAAGTTAGTTCAGCCACCGTGGAAAGCAATTTGAAGATTTCTCAAAGAACTAAAAATACAACTGCCATTCAATTCAACAATCAAAATAAAATAAATCATTCAACCAAAAAGACACCTACACTCATATGTTCATCACAACACTATTCACAATAGCAAAGATAGGGAATCAAGCTAGGGGCCCATCGGCAACAGATTGGAAAATAAAATGTAATACATATACACCATGGAATACTACATAGCCACAAAAAAACCAAAATTGTATCCTTCGCAGCAACACGGATGCAGCTGGGGGCCATTGTCCCAAGCAAAATAATTCAGGAACAGAAAACCAAATACTGCATGTTTTCACTTATAAGTGGGAGCAAAACAATGGGTACTCATGGGCATAAGAAGTTTCAACAATAGACACAAGGCTATATGGGATGGGAGGGTGGACAAAGGGGGCAATGGGTTGAAAAACTAACAACTGGGTACTATGCTCAGTACCTCGGTGACAGGATCAATCATACCCCAAACTTCAGCATCACACAATGTACCTAATGGAACAAACTGCACATATGCCCCTTGAATCTAAAATAAAAGTTGAAATTATGTAAAAAAAATTATACCTCATCTGTATCTATATCTATCTATCATCTATATTCTATTGATTCTGTTTCTCTAGAGAATCCTGACCAACACAAACAACAACCAAAAAAGAGCTGGAATGATTATGTTAATATTAGACAAAAAAAAACTGAAAGAATTTAGGGAAAAACAGAAAATGTTATTAGAAATAGCTGAAGGTTTCACTTTCAATAACGGATAGAACTAGGCAGAAGATGAACACATGGAAGATGTGAACACTACATTTAAACTACATTTAACAGAAATAACATTCCACCCAGCAATAGTGTATATATTATCCTCAAGTTCCAAAGGGTTCTCCAGAATATACCATGTGTTAGGCCATAAAATAAGCCTTAATAAATTTAAATGATTAAAGCTATACAAAATATATTCTTCAAGCAGAATAAAGTTAAATTAGAATGTAATAAGAGAAAAATTGAGGAATTTACAAATGCGTGGAAATTAAATAACACAGTTCTAAATAACCAATTGGTGGAAGAGATTATATGGGAGGCAGTTTGAGATTAATCTAAATGAAAATACAACGAACCAAAATGGATTTGTTACAGCTAAAACAGTGTTTACAGAGAAATCTGCAGCTGTAAATGTCTATCCTGAAGAGGAAAATATATTTGGATCAATACATAACAATTCACATTAAGAAGCTAAAAAAAGAACATAAAACTAAACCCAAAGCAAGCAGAAGGAAGAAAATGACAAAAACTACAGAGGAAATAAATAAAATAGAAAGAGAAAAGCAACAGTAAAAATAAGCAAATCCGAAATTTATTTTTTGAAAAGATTAATAAAATTGACTAACTTTTAGCTAGAATTACTAGAAAGAGAGAACACACAAATTACCAAAATCATAAGTGAAAAAGGGGGCATGACAATAAATCTTACAGAAATAAAATTGATCAAAGGGATCAAAGGGAAATATTATGAATAACTGTATACCAAATATTAGGTAATATAGCTAAAATGGACAAACTCCCCAAAAGATACAAATTACCAAAACCGAATGAAGAATAAGAAAATCTGTACAGACCTAAAAAAGTGAAGAAACTGAATTAAATAATAATAATCGTAAAAACTCCCATGAAAAGCCTTCACTGGTAAATTCATTGAAATATTCTAAGAAGAAATAATAGCAATTTTTCATAAACTCTTTCAAAAAATAGAATAGGAATAAATCCTTCAAAAATGATTCTATATGGTCAGTATTTCACTGATACCTAAACCAAAGACCTCATGTGAAAAAATAAACAAACAAAAAACTATAGGCCAGTAACTTTTATTGGATTCAGATGCAAACACCTTCATCAAAGTATTAGCAAATCAAACCCAGCAGCATACAGAAACAATTACACATCAGGAACAGGTGGTATTTCTCTTGGGGATGTAAAAATTTTCTAAAATACAAAATTCCATTCATGTAATACCATATTAATGGATGAAAAGAGGTAAACCACATGATCATCTCAATAGATGCTGTAAGATAATTTGATAAATTCCAGCATGTTTTTATGTTGGGTGTACTCAAGAAGGTAGAAACGAAAGGAACTTCTTCAAATTTCATATGTGAAGATCAATGAAAAAATCCAGTTAACAACATGCTTAATGGTAAAAGACTAAATTCTTCTTCCAAAATCAGAAAAACAAACAAAAAAAAAACCAGAAAAAAAAAACAGGGATCTCTGTCCTAGACACTTCTATCCAACATCATACTGGAGTTTCTACACAGAAAACTTGGGCAAGGAAAAAAAGGCACAGATGTAAAGCAAATAGTAAAACTTTCTTTATTGAGAGACGACATAATTTTATATATATATATATATGGAGAGAGAGAGAGAGAAAATCCTAAGAAATTGATGAAGAGCTTATTAGAACTAATAAACCAGCTCAGATATGTTGTGGGATACAAGATGAATATACAAAATTAATTTTATCTCTATACAGTAGCAATGAATAATCTAAAAATGAAATTGGAAAACACAATAAAAGTATGCCTTCATAATCTTGAAGTATTTGATGTCTTAGACAAGACACCAAAAGCATCCATGATAAAAGAAGAAAATAAATTGAAGGTTATTAAAATTTTTAAAAATTGCTTCTAAGGACATCATCAAGAAAGTGAAATGACTACCTTCAGAATGAGAGAAAAAAAATTAAGTTACATATATGTAAAGGACGTGTATTCAGAATATACTAAGTACACCCACCAGTTAACAAAAAGAAAGACAATCTAATTTAAAAAGATGGGCAAAAGATGTGAATAGATGTTTCCTCAAAAATGGTACGTAGAGGCAGGAGAATGGTGTGAACCCCGGAGGCAGAGCTTGCAGTGAGCCGAGATCATGCCACTGCACTCCAGCCAGGGCAACAGAGCGAGACTCTGTCTAAAA
The DNA here is from genome assembly GCF_028878055.3 of Symphalangus syndactylus. Taxonomy (NCBI): domain Eukaryota; kingdom Metazoa; phylum Chordata; class Mammalia; order Primates; family Hylobatidae; genus Symphalangus; species Symphalangus syndactylus. The sequence goes on from NC_072432.2 coordinate 46,661,772, forward strand.
AATAAATAAATAAATAAATAAATAAAAGATATGCAAATGGTCAAAAGCATATGAAAGATGTCCAACATCATGAATTGAGGAAATGAAAATCAAAATCACAATGAGATACCACTTCACACCCACTAGAATGGCTAAACTAGAGAAACCAGACAACAACAAATGTTGGATATGATGTGGAGAAATTGAAATCCTCATATGTTGCTGTTGGGCTTTTAAAATGTGGCGGTCCCCTTGGAAAACAGTTTGGCAGTTTATCAGAATGTTAAATATAAACTTACCATGTGATCATGGATTTCTACTGTCATATAGTCAAGACATAGAAGACATATATCCACCCAAAAATTTGTACATAAATGTAATTAAAAGTTTTGTTCATAACAGTAAAAAGTGAAAATAATTCATATTTTCATCAACTGAGTAATGATACATAAAATGTTATATCCATACAATTGATTTTTATTATCAATTATAAGAAAGGAGGCATTGATACATGCTACAATATGAATGAACCATAAAAATAATACGCTAAGTGATGGTCACAAAAACTACAGACTCTATGTTGCCATATACATGAACGTCCAAAATAGGCAAATTCATTGAGACAGAAAGTAAATTTGCTAGGGTTTGGGAGACCGACTGCTAACAGGATTAGCAAAGGAGTATTGAAAATATTATAAATTAGGCGATGGTAACAATCATTCAACTCTATGCACATACTGAAAACAACTTAATTGTAATTTTAAAAAATGAAGTTTACTATATATTAATTACTTCTCAATAAAGAATATTTTAATGTTATAAAAAGCACATTATTCCTATTTTAATTTCCACTAAAATTGATAAGAATAAGCATTTAAACAAATGGGAAAAGATTCCATGCTCATGGATAGGAAGAATCAACATCATAAAAATGGCTAATTTATAGATTAAATGCTATTTCCTTCAAACTGCCATTGACATTCTTCACATAATTAGAAAAAAAAACTACTTTAAATTTCATATGGAACCAAAAAATAGCCCATATAGCCAAAACAATCCTAAGCAAAAAATAAACAAAAAAACAAAGCTGGAGTCGTCATGCTACCTGACTTCAAACTACAATGCAAGGCTACAGTAACCAAAACAACATGGTACTGGTACAAAAACAGACACATAGACCAATGGAACAGAACAGAGATCTCAGGAATAAGATGGCACATCTACAGCCATCTGATCTTTGACAAACCTGACAAAAACAAACAATGAGGAAAAAATTCCCATTTAATAAATGGTGCTAGGAAAACTGGCTAGCCATATGCAGAAAATTGAAACTGGACCCCTTCCTTACACCTTATACAAAAATTAACTCAAGATGGATTAAAGACTTAAGTGTAACACCCAAAACTATAAAACCCTAGAAGAAAATCTAGGCAATACCATTCAGGACATAGGCATGGGCAAAGATTTCATGACAAAAACATCAAAAGCAATTGTAACAAAAGCAAAAATTGACAAATGGGAACTAATTAAAGAGCTTCTGCACAGCGAAAGGAACTAACAACAGAGTGAACAGACAACCCACAGAATGGGAGAAACTTTTTGCAATCTATCCATCTGACAAAGGTCTAAAATCTAGAATCTATACAGAACTTAAATTTACAAGAAACAAAACAAACAATGCCATAAAAAAGTGAGCAAAGGACATGAAGAGACATTTCTCAAAAGAACACATTCATGCACCAACAAACATGAAACTAAGCTCAGCATCACTGATCATTAGATAACTGCAAATCAAAACCACAATGAGAAGAGATATCATCTCATGCCAGTCAGACTGGTGATGACTAAAAAGTTATGAAACAACAAATGTTGGCAAGGCTGTGGAGAAATAGGAATGTTTTTACACTGTCAGTGGGAATGTAAATTAGTTCATCCATTTTGAAAGATAGTGTGGTAATTCCTCAAAGAACTAGAACCAGAAATATCATTTGACCTAGCAATCCCATTACTGGGTATATACCCAAAGGAATATAATTCATTCTATTATACAGATACATGCACACGTATGTTCATTGCAGAACTATTCACATTAGCAAAGACATGGAATCAACCCAAATGCCCACCAATGATAGACTGATTAAAGAAAATGTGGTACATATACACCATGAATACCATGCAGCCACAAAAAGCAATGAGATCATTTCCTTTGCAGGGATGTGGGTGGAGCTGGAAGTCGTTATCCTCAGCAAACAGAGGAACAGAAAACCAAACACTGCATGTTCTCACTTATAAGTGGGAGAAGCTGAACAATGAGAGCACATGGACACAGGGAGGGGAACACCACACACTGGGGCCTGTCAGTGGGGTAGGGGAAGGAAGAGCATCAAGATAAATAGCTACTGCATGCAGGGCTTAATAAATAGGTGATTGGTTGATAGGTGCAGCAAATCACCATGGCACATGTTTACCCATATAGCAAACCTGTACATCCTGCACAGGTACCCAGGAACTTAAAATAAAATAATTTTTTTAAAGAATAAAATAATTTGAGAGGTAAAAAGATATAAAGTGAACAAAGGAAATAAATGTCAAAAATCAGATGGGCATGCTAATAATTTATTCACTTGGTTTATCACTCAAGTGAACACTCCTTCTCACCATAATTATTTTGACTGTTAGCGTTTTAAAATATATTCATATTTAGTCATGTTTTGTTTAGTTGTATTCATAATGGTCTATTGGCTAAATAACTATTAAAATAGGTAATAAGAAACATAAGAATCTGACTTTTGAAATAAAAATGTGTCAAATTTAAAAATTACGATAGTTTTGCAATTTATCCTCAATGATGTCAATGATAAAGTACAATAAAATTATTATCTAGTATTATTTTAATAAAACCATGTGTGTTATGTGATGATATAATGAAATTTCTATAATATTGTTCATCTACAAGTGCTTTCTGTTTCTTACGAATTAAAGGCCAGCATAACAATTAAGACACTCAAATGTTGTTTGTAGGTAACATAAGACTAATCTTGTCTGGGATAAGTCCTATACCTCCCATGATGCTTTCATTTCATTCTATCAACTTAGGAAATTTTAGAATTTTTTGGAAAATGGTCAATAGGTGGAAAAAAATCAGACTAGGGAAAACAATTAGTACCTGGTGCTTCCACATTTTACAGCATAGTTAATAAAGTTTCACTTAGATACAATTCTTTTGACTCTCAAATGTATACCCCATTTTCCCAAAAATAAATCATGTATCATCTAGGCTAAAAGTTTAATAGTAATCTGCCATACAGTATTATGTCTGTTGTACTTTCATATTTCTTGAAACCATGCTTACAATTCTTCTGTGACATGTAGTCCTTCAGTTGTGATCCTGTGCATTTATAATCCAACACTTCAATGTGATTTAATTTCAATTCAATAAGTAAATAAAAAGGACTTATATATGCAGAGTAGACAGTAATAAAAGAATATAAGAATCCTCTCTGAGATAAATCCAATGTGTTCATGCAATTTAGTGGTACTTATTAAACTCCATTATACCCTGCCAATGACAAGGATTCAAGAAACTTTTGAAAATAGTTAATTAATATAATCCTGTCTCCATATTTAACCATTAAGGAGCTAGAGAAAAACTACTGAGGTTTATGTTATAGCAATCTTTTCTGTGACTTTTAAGTCATCTGGATATAATTATTCTCAAGTTCTGGTCTAAATTGTAAACTTTATTAAAATATTTTAAACACATATTAATCTATTTATTTATTTATTTATTTTTTTTTTTTTGAGACGGAGTCTCGCTCTGTGGCCCAGGCTGGAGTGCAGTGGCGCAATCTCGGCTCACTGCAAGCTCCGCCTCCCGGGTTCAAGCAATTCTCCTGCCTCAGCCTCTCCGAGTAGCTGGGACTACAGGCGCCCGCCACCACGCCCGGCTAATTTTTTTGTATTTTTATTAGAGACGGGGTTTCACCGTGGTCTCGATCTCCTGACCTGGTGATCCGCCCGCCTCGGCCTCCCAAAGTGCTGGGATTACAAGCGTGAGCCACTGCGCCCGGCCTAATCTTAATAATATTTTAAGAGCAAACATGTTTGATTGATTCCCCAGAGCCTTTGTGTTCCAGGCTTATGAGTAAAAGTTTAGATACTGCTCCTTTTAACCTTTTTTAGCTCAAAACAAATAATTTCCAAAAAACCCCAGGAACACATATCCACAAGCCAGTGATTTACCATGCTTCAAATACATCAAAATTAACAGTATTTTCCTCACTAACATTTCTCACATTTATTCTAAAAATATATGGATTGAACCACAGCTCAATAATTTACTTTATTTTTAATATTTTCTCAAATTTCCCTTTCTACAGCACATATAGCCATTGAAAATATACAAATCTTTCTTATACAAGTTTCCCACAAACAAATATTTAAAGGTAAAGTTTGTTTTAGTGGAATTCAATAGCATATTAATTCAAAATATTATAATTTATTTCAGAACACCTAAATGAAAATGCAGGCCATAAATATATTTTGATTTTAAAAGCATGGCCACCAATGACGATCTGCAATTTGAATGTATGTTAAGACTATATTAACTCATCTCATTCATTTCTCAAATATTTATTAAACTCCTACTACAAGTCAAGCACTGTTTGGAGCACTTGTGTGTCAGTGAAAAGCAAGAGTGGATATGTTTTCTATATTCATTTTACTACAAACAAAAAAGAAAAATAAAACTGAGAAATTGTTTCATTTTTTAACAATGATGAAACAGATTCACATTAGGTCTGTGAGGGCAATAATTAAGGATGGCTTAATGATGAATAATTGGCAAATGAGACCTGCTGTAGTTAGAAGAGGTCTTTTAGTGCTTCAACTTCATCATCTCCACCAGGGGGTGGTAATGGAGTACACTTCATAGGATTGTGGTGTGATTAAATGGGTTAAAATACCTGACGCTTGGAAAACAAGAAATGCTGCTGCTTCTTCTTGTTGTTGTTGATATTATTATTACATGCCAAGAAGATGTTTGATTTAATTTCATTAATTTTCAAATTTTTTTCACTTAATATAGGATGAAATGAGCATGCTCTATGTATTGTAAGGATAAATAATAATTAAAAATAAGAGGCTTAATTCTTCCTGATAAAATAAAGGAAGAGAGTTGTCCTTCCTGTTTCTCAGAGTATTTACTTTAGGAAACTTGTAAGTACTTTCTCCTCTCTTTAAAAAGAAATCTTTCTAAAACTAGGTAGGCCTTTTGTCAACTTCAGTTTCCAGGAATTCTTTCCTCAAAGCCCTGGGAGTCCTCTCCTTGAACTGTAAACATCAAAGGAGTTAGAGCACTCCTGTATACCAGTTTCTGTGGGAAGACAGGAGCCTAACTTTGGTGAACACCTTGTTCTAAGTCGCAATACAATCTTTTATCATTAGTAAGTTTTATTTTTCCTTTGTATAAAGCTAATTAACTAACACAAATGGTCAACCCAGGTAAATCTAAGATGAACTGTGTATGATAAGTGATGCTGTCAATTGTTCTTCTTAAGAACTAATTATTATTTATTTTGAATATATGTAAGTAATGGGTTTACTTGGTTACATAAAAGTGGGAAATTCTCATGATTTAATTTTTCATTTCATGTTTCTTTTATGATATGTCCAAATTGAGTTCTCTTACTAATATATAATTTAGTTAGTAGTTTCTTATTGATGTTGTTATCTAAAACAAATGATGAAAGATAAAAGGTAAAAATAATTCTAGGAAAGAATAACATGTTAAAATCAGAAGGATAGGTACAGAAGAAAGGAGAACAGGGCAGAGAAGTATGTGAAACTACAATTTTTATGCAAGGAGAAATTAAAGCTATTGATAAGCATAAGGAATAAGTGAAAAGATACAAATAAACACCTGTCCTATTATATTAGGGGTAATAGTTAAAAGAATATGAATGGATTATGTAACTCTTTAAATTAGCAGAAGTAAATGTAAAATATCCAATGGAAGACAAGAAATGTGAATAAATAGATAATAAGATGGCAGAAACTATCCTAATATATTAGTTACTACAATAAATGTAAATGGTTAAACCAATTACAATTACAGATTTTCTAACCGGAAAAAAAAATAAGATTAATGTTGTGAACATAAGCAACATTTAAATCAGAAGGAGGCTTAAATCAACAACAAAAAAAGGAATGGGATCATAAATAAAAAAATTCTAGATGTTAATTTTCTAATCAAATAATTATTTAATGCAAAAGAAACCAAGCAAAAATTATCCAAGTGTCTTGACAATGTGATATGTTATATCCTAGTAAAATAAAAATTGATTAATATAATATTTTCAGCTTGATATACATCTAATAATATAGGGTCAGACTATATTAATATAAATAGAACAACTAATCTATAATTATTAAGGGCATTTAATATGTTGTTATCAGAAACTGATAGTCCAGTAGAAAAAACATAAAAAGTATAGAAATGTAATGAATTTCACAATTACTTCATACTAACAAATAATAATTGCAAGTATCTAACACTTTTTCTCAGGCACTGAGTAAGTACCTAACATATATTAATTCATTTAATTATCAGTTCAAATCTTAGAAATCACCACTAAATAAGTTATTCATGTAACCAAACACCACCTGTTCCCCAAAAAGCTTTTGAAATAATAGTAATAAAAAAAACTGATGAAGTGTTTTATTGTTATCTACATTTTTCATGTGGAAAATCTAAGCACAAAATGTTTGAGTAAGTTTCCCAAGATTGCTCAAAAGAAAAGGCAAAATAGTTTTATAATCAGTTATTCTGAATTTCAAAGCCTATGCTATCCTTTACATTCCTGTTCAAAGCAATAGATATTTTCAAGCGCCCATGAAACATTCACAAAAATTGACTGTAGTCAAAGCTACAAAAGAAGAATCAATAAAGTGAAAAAGAACTATATTATTTACTATGGTCTCTGATCAAAATAAATGAAATTATGAAAAATATAGCTTAAGACTTCACATCAAGAAAATGAGAAGCCAAGTCATATACCGGGAGAAAATATTTGCAGAAGACATATCTGGTAAAGGACTTATCCAAAATATACAAAGAACTCTTAAAACTCAACAATAAGAAATCAAATAACCTGAATTTAAAGATGGGCAAAAGACCTGAGGAGATAACTCATCAAAGAAGATCTACAGATGGCAAGTAAGCATATGACATGATGTTCAATATTATGTCATTAAGGCATTGCAAATTGAAACAACAATGAGATACTACTACACACCTAATAGAGTGGCCAAATCCAAAATGCTTACAACACAAAATGTTGATGAGGATATGGAGTAACAGGACCTCTTATTCAATGCTGGTGCAAATACAAAATGGCACTGCCACTTTGGAAGACAATTTGGCAATTTCTTAAAAAACTAAATACACTTAAGATAAGATTTAGGAATTGCACTCATTGATTTTTACCAAATTAATTGAAATGTATATGCACTCAGAAACCTATACATTGATATTTATAACTGCTTTATTCATAACTGCCAAACTAGGAAGTAATCAGGATGTTCTTCAGTAGATGAACAGATAAACTGTAGCACATCCAGAAAGGGAACATTATACATCACCAAACACAAACAAACCACCAAGCCATGAAGAAACATAGAGGAAATTTAAATGCACATTAGCAAGTGAAAGAAGCCAATCTGAAAAGACTACATAGTATATTATTTCAATTATGTATCATTTTGGAGAAGTAAAAACTATAGAAACAGTAAAAGGATCAGTGGCTCTCAAGGATTGGGGGAAAGGAGAGATGAATAGGCAGACCACAGAGGACTCTTAGAGCAGTAAACCTATTCTGTGTGATATTAAAATGGTGGATAATTGTCATACGTTTGTCTAAACCCACAGAATCTGCACGACCAAGAATGAATGCTAGTGTAAACTATGTATTTTGGATAATGATGATGTATCAGAGTAGGTTTATTGATGGTAACAAATGTACCACTATGTTACAGGATGTCCACAGTGGGGTGGCTGTGCATGTGTAGAGGCAGGGATTATATGGGAAATCTCTGCACCTTCTGCCTAATTTTGCTGTAAACTAAAAAGTGCTTTAAAAATAAAGTTGCTTAATTTAAAGTGAATAAATCTCCACATATCTGGAGACTTCAAAATATGTAGTAACTACATAATGCTCAGAAAAAAACAAAACCCCAAAATACTAATCATCTAAATTTGTGAATACAAACATCAATTCCCTAAATGAAAATTTAGTGCATTAAATTAAATAAAATATATCTTGAAATTAAATAAAATGCAACAAAATGAAATGAAACATATCATTTGACCCAGCCTTTCCATTCATGGGTTTAAGCCTAGAGAAATTCCAGCATAAGTATAGAAGGGCACATATACCAGGATGTTATCTTGGCATTGTTTGCAGTAACAGACAATTGCAGGTGATCTAGGAGAGTGGAGACACCGTTATTAACATAATAAGTAAATTATGCTGGATATGTACAATGGATATTGTACATGGTTGCATGTATAAGCAATATGAAATGTATAACTGTGTTGTAGTTATATAAATTAAGCACTCAGAACTTATTTAATGGGACATATTTTATGTCCTACATACTCATCATAACACACTTATCAAACTTATTAGAAAAGTTCACAAAAAGAGAAGTGGAGATTATAATAAACATGGTAAGAAAAAGAATGGCATGAGGATAGTGTGCCATGTGCCATCAACAGAAATATGATCAGATAATTCCTCTGCACCTAAGGTGACTCCAAAATAAAAAAGAGAAATACAATTATAAAGTTTATTTAGATAAACCTGTTAATTATTAATATTTTTAATCCTCCAGGAAAATTAAGAACATAATTATTTATCAATTATTATTACACTTATTTAAGATGGAGAAAGAGAAGTGCAGAAAAATATACATTCTCAAGGTCACCCTGAAAATTTTTTAAAAAAGCATAAATAGAACAAAGACGATGGATAAACTCAGGAGTGACTTTCTATCAACTACACACCATTTTCTCTCATTAGAGTAAATATAAAGGGAAAAATGTTAGGAAATAAAAGTGTAAAGTTATCCCGGAGGGATAATATACAATGTAACTAATTCTTCCATTTCTCTGTACTGGCAAAAATCACTGAATTACTTTCCAGCTAAAGAAGAAAGGAGAAGTGAAATATCTAAATTTTCTTTTACTGATTTTCTTCAACCTTTATTTTAATTTTATTTTGCAGCAGAAATGGATTGCTCATTCTGAAACCAGCAAAGATTGTCATTTTGCCTTTCTCACTCTGATCTTGGGTCGATTTTCTATTTGCATATTCCATCTGAACTGTTGTATTTCTCAATATCAAGGGCCGGATGCACAGCGAAGCTGTGCTTCTTAATGTATCATCTGTTCACAGTGGTTTTGCATAATGGCTATATGTTGCTTGGAGATGCACAGTTAATTGCAGTAATCCACACAATAAAGTGTAATGCTCAATACTTAAATTACCTCTTTCACATGTTAGGGTTGGGGAGGATTGTGGAGCAAAGATACTTCTAGAGGTTAAAGAAAAATTCACACAGTTTTTCTTTAAATAATACATTATAAAACATTAAATATCAGTTCATTTAGTCTTACTGGTCCTGTCAGTAATAACTTTTTAAAGATTGATGTAATAGTGAATACTACACATCTGTTTTGTCTTTTTAAAAAACAAAGTCAGACTGAAGAAAACCTATCCTATCCTAATTTCAATTTTAATACAAGTGTTCCTTATCTCTAGCTTTAAAATCTCTTAAAAATTAGCATAGATTGCTGAACATGGTAACTCCTTTAAAATATTGTTTATTATAGCATCCTTCAAAAACTCTTGTAAAGCCATAGTTATCATTTCATAATCAGAAGAATCAAATTTAGCTCTTTTATATGAAATGTTAAACATTACAGATTAAATAATCTATATCACAGGAATTTTTGTTTTATTAACATTTCATATCTCTATTTTCAGTATTTGCCAATGCCAGACATTGATTTCTCTTCCCTAAAAATAAAAATGTGGACATCTTAGCTCCAATGTTTTTTTTTAAAAATGTAAACCAGTAATATTAGAACTGTACTAAGACTTGTGATCAGCATATAGACTTAGCACAAGTGTTCATACTGTTCTAAACACTTTTTTTACATCATTTAATTTTCAAAGCCGCTTCATGAGGTAACTATTCTTATTTTAATCATAATTTATAGGAGGAACCTAAGGCCTCAAAGAGGTTAAGGAACTTGATCGAGCACAAATAGTGAGTAAATGGAAATCTGGGATTTAAACCCAGGCAATTTAACTTCAGAACGTGTATCTATAATTAGTATAATATACTATCCATAAGACCATCTGTGGAGAGATCAAGTTTGAGTCTAGTACAGAAAAGAACAGCAGTAAGAATGGTCAGGTTGGAGAATAACATCGATAAGTCTATGCAACCTTCTGTTTTATAATTTCATTCCCAAAAGTGCATACTTCAAATAGGCTTTCCTGCAAATTCAGTTTGGAATATATATTTGAATTGAATATGTGTATTCATTCATATATTCAAATATATATTTGAATATATATATATATTTTCAATATGTATTTGAATATATGTATTCAATATATATATTCGTGTATATATATATACACAAAATTTATGCCAACTATACCACCCATGTTCATATATTTTTTGTAGAAAGCATTTACACCAGGCAAATACATAAAACATACAGTAGATCACAGTGTTTATAAAACTCATTTCAAGGAAAAATATAATTAAATTGTAGTTTTGGTGCTCAAAATAAAAAAAAGCATATGTTTAGTAACTGTTATAATATAGCATTTTATACCATAAGGCTTTTGAATTGCAAGATGTGTTTGTTTAACTTAATTTATTCTAATCTGCTGAACTGATGATACAAGCACAGAAAAACAAGCCTTTGCTCTCAATGACCAACCAAAGCCTCATATTTCAATAAGTTTAATGATTCTGTTTTTACTGTATTTTGTTTCATCTCTTACTTCATTCCCATAAATAAAAATGTCTGAGGCACTGCATTTAGGATTGTTTCCAAAAGAAAATAAAATTATCATCTGCTGACACTTATACTTAGAGATTCTCAGGAACTCTGCTCTCTGTTATTTGTCTAATGGTGGGAGATTAGAGTGACTTGTGAACAATTATCATAGCAGAAAGCACAACTTAATGCACTTTCTTTATGGTAAAAGTTTTATAAAAATCTACTTATTTACTAACACCTATGTTAAACTGTTCCAGGATTTACATGTTTATGCTTTTATTCAAAACTTTATCATGCATAAACCTATAGTATTTTGACTTAATTTTACCCAGTACTCATTGGACATCAGAAAAAACTCTGAGCTTTATTTAAATTTATAATAAATTTAAAATTTCTTCCATTTTGTGTAGAAAGGAGGGAAAGATAATAGACCAATACTGATAAAATTAATATCTTACTTTATTATTTACATTTCATTCATTTTGACACAAAATCAGACAATATGTTTTGGGGAAAAATATTTCTAAATATTTCTGCTTGTAAAACAAAATGATGGAATTGATACTTGAATAATAACTGAAGGAATGACTCATGGAATTGAAGTAAATGAACCAAAAAAGAATATTTAGACCATTCTTTCAGCTGTTTTATTTTATCAAAGTTTTTTTTTTTTGCTTTTTTTTTTTAAGTTTAAATTTTAAGGAACAAGTAAAAAATAATTCTTCACTGGTAAAATGGTCCTAATAAAATAAAATCAGATTCAAGCTCTAAAATTGCAGGACAAGAAAGGTATGAGACCCAAAATAAGGTTACTAGAACCAGAAGCATCAAAGAAGCAATATCTGAACCAAAACAGAGATAATTCTTTTAGAATAATGGTTTTTAACAGTTTGTCAAACTTAAGTACTTATATGCCTCAACAATATACAGAAAACATGTATAGTTTGCATTATATATGTAAATATATATATACCTAATGACATACTTAATGACTGTCTTTCCTCATTTAATACCATGAACAAATTCATTCAAGTAGTGTTATATGTATTTGATTACTATTCTAATCATAATTAAAGAACTTAAAGTGCACAAGTTAAAATATTTGTTCTTCAAAAATTATTACACACTAACCAATATACATGCAAACTCCTTAATTTAACTCCCCACTTTTTGCTAGAGAGAAAACTGAAAGGCAGGAGTTGAGTCAGTCAAAACGCCACGTAGCAATGTGGTACAGGCATTTGGATATTTGATCCTTAAACACTTTGAGTAAGGAATCCTCCTATGGAGTGCTGCCTAGAAGTATAATTTAAGCCATATGTCCCATAAAATAAAATTAATGACATTTCAAAAATGAACTCTTCCTTTGAAAACCAACCATTTTGGTGAAATAAATATCATACAATTAGCTTTACTCTGTTGTTATAAAGATTAGATTGAGAGATGTTCCCTTCAAATTCAAACTGATTTTTAAGTTTGAAAAAAATGAAATAAATCATTAAGCATTACTATGAAAGAAAATAAACTTCCTCCATGTTATTGGAAGTTTTAGCATTGAAAAGTAATTTTTTAAGTGTGGGAACAGATTTATTGATAATTTGTAAACTATATGATATTCTATTGAATATTTATCCAAATAAACTGTATGCATATTTCTAAGGATTATATTTCTTAGTACTCTTTTTGTAATAAAACATACTGGTAATTACTAGTCCTTATATGCAAAATATAGAACGGATAATATTTTAAGGTAATTCTGGGTAAAATTCCCAATTACATGAATTAAAGATTCATGGAAACTTTACATGTGTATTACGTCATACTCATTATGAACCATATTTGAACTTATGAGCAGAAATTGCATGGAGAGATATTGTATGATTTAAAATATAGATAAAATGTGATTTTGCTATTCTCCTGGGTTGCCCACTGCTAGTAGTTCACATTTGCACATTGTCTCAGTCTGTTTGTGCTGCTATAACAAAATACCTGACACTGGTAATTATAAATAACAGATATCTATTTCTTACAGTCTGGAGGCTAGGGAGTCCAAGATCAAAAGGCCAGAAGATTTGGTATTTAATACAGGCTACTCTTTACTTAGAAGATGGCACCTTGTTGCTTATCTAATGTGCTCTCTTCAGTCCCTTTTATAAAGTCACCCATTTCATTTTGTAAAGTCCCCACCTCTCAATACTATTGCACTGGCAATTAAGTTTTAACATATGAATTTTAGAGGACATATTCGGACCATAGTATAGTCAAACTCTGAAATGTGCTCCCCTGTGGAAAGATAATATAATAATATTGAACTACAGAGTGGAAGTTATCATGCCTTGCTAACTTTCTGTATTTCTGAAAATTACTTATTCGGCTCAAACCTTTTTAAAAAAATTAGTATTTGTGATATCTAGAAAAGAAATTAATGACATTATCGTTTTGCTGACAAGGAATCAACTCATGAGATTAAAATGAAATTATGATATTTTTAAGTCACTGATAGTCTTTTTAGGAGGTTCTGTTTTCCTTTGGACAGTTCTTAAACCTTTACTCCATGTGTTGATTTGGGCATCCAATTCATAGGTGATTAGAAATAACAACTAGAATTCTCTATGAGTCAAAGAAGGACACGCTGAAATGCAAGTGACAGTAAACAGACTAGCAAAAAATTTAGAAAGACTGTATAATTTGGCTATGAGAATGATGTGCTTGCATAACGATGATTCTTAATTCCCAAGAAAAACAAAATAATAAGAATTCCATAATTATTGCCTTTTTAATTGTAATTGAAAAAATAGTAATGGTTTCATCGTAATAAATATTTCATTTAAAAAAATACTTTCATATTTTGTTTCATAATAAACACATTTTGAAACTTGAACATGTAGAAATTAGGTATCTTGAAAAATAACTTATGCCTCACTAGCCATTAATAATACATATAAATATTTATTGACTTTCTATTTTAGATTTAATTATCTACCCTTGTATTCTTTATCATGTGATAAAGGAGATGAGTTATAGTCTCAGAAGGTAACATAGGAAAATATTATGTTTAATATATGTAGAGAGAGAATATGTGTGTATAAATCTAACGTAAATGATATAAGGATATAGTTCTCTGTTAAGATGAATAAAGTTACTCAAATAAGACTCACATCCTTCAGGCTTTCTGTATTTAATTACGTTTACTTCTATGGAAAACTTATCTTGCACACAAACTATATTCCTTGAGGGCAATATTTATGAGTATTTCATATTGCTTTCAGAGATCTCCTATCATTGTGAGTTTGCTTCTCACGGGCTTTTAATAGAACTCACAAAATAATCTACACCATGTAAAATGAGAACTCATGTGTCTAGTCTCACTTCATAAAACATTATTTCACACATTCAATGCTACCAGAACACAAAATCACTTATTCCCTAAACTAATCACGTACTTTCTCAAATCTATAAATTTCCCCTTTCTGGAATGATCCTATAAAATAATCCAACAGAAAATGGACAAGTTCAAAGACCACTACCTCTATGAAGACTGTCCTCTCCTCCCTCAATCAGAAAATTATTCATGAAAAGTCTTAGACCAGAGAGAAATTGCCCCCTGAGGATTCTCTGTAAATCCGTAAACATTTTCAACAACATCTTTGTTATAGATTTAATAATGAGCTGCTTCTTATAATGTTCTTAAGTTCACACCATGACATCAAGTCAAAGCATGGAGCTACATGGAGCCAACAATTTATAGTCAAAACACATAGGTCTCTGACAGTTGGACTTATGCGGGGGATATACTGCAGAGTATCAAATGCAGAGGTTGCTCTTTAGAGCCCTGGAATTGTCCTGGAGAATCCCTGGGAAGAGACAGCAGTGCTTATTTACCCAGATCTCTAGGAGCAATTTATACAATTGTAGTTTTTTTTTGGCAAATTTGGCTCTTTATAGGATTTTATTTGAAGAAGAGATTCAACAACTCCCTTTTGAGCTTTTCACAGATTTGAAGCAGTAGTAAATTGGAGATTACGCTTCCAGCCATTCTATGTTGTCAGTTACACTGTATTTATATTCCTACAGACAGTGGGGTCGAGGTGGTGTTGAGAGGCTTTTGTAAAAATCCAACCATTATAATGTATTCCTAAAATAAAAGCCATCCTACTTCCTGTAGGAGATAAGCCAAGAGCAGGCTGACAGAAATAAAAATTATGCTAATTAAATAGTGGTACACATCAGGAGTATGTTAAAAACCTGGCCAGAGAACATTATTTACAAAATTCATAGATACCGCTTTATTTTTCATTAATAGAAGCTGCTATCATTAGATACATTGCAAAAAAAAAAACTTTTAGCAATGACTTATTCTACTCCTCTATTATTTGTTGATAGCCATAAGTTGAATTTTTTTTCTGATGAGTAGAACATTTGAATAACATGAAGAATTGTAAATAATTATTATATTTTTACCATTCATCATTGTCATTGTAAACATTTCCATCTATTGATCCATCTGGTAGGATAGTCACATGAGTAAAGTTTTATTCTTTAATAATAGGAAAAAATATTCTTCAGCTCCTACTGGGCAAAGAAGAACACTCATGGCTTTATTTAAACTTTTTAAAGCTATAACTGTAAAGAAATGTGCATTTTAGAAAAAGAGAGAAGGTAAATAAGTTTTAAAAAATGCTCACATATGGTTTTGGTATATTGATAATATGGCATAGTTTTACCTATGCTGTGGCCAACCAATATCTGAAGCGTATATTCCTAAAATTTAACAATAATATGATTTACATGTAAATCTTTCTTCATTTTGATGCGTTATTTGATGTATATAATACTGAGGTAATGATTATAGCTGACATCTAATTTCCCATCATATACTAAGCTTTGTTTAAAGTATTTTGTGTACATTTTCTCATTTAATTTTGAGAAAGGTATTAATTTTACAGAAGTTTACTGAGTCACTAGGTTTGATAACTTGCCTCTGACCCCAAATTTAATAGGCGATGGAGAGGGCACATGAAGCTTAGTCAGTCTAGATTACACTTAAGCGCCATGTGGAAGGACTTAACTTTTTGGTTGAGAAAATGTCATTTCATCTGATTAGCAGTGGAGATAAAATCATGTCTCTATCATTGTCTAGATATATACACTCAAGCAAATAACTTTATTAAGGCACGTTTCCTTCATTTGTAAAGTGGGTATAACAGTAGTATTTGCTTCAGAGCGTTCACGTGAATAATAATTTAAATTAGATAATGGATGCAACACTATAAATGATAATCACTATTGGCTTTTTTGCTTAATGTTTTAATTTTTAATTTTTATGGGTACATAGTAGGTGCATATATATGTATATGGAGTGCCTGAGATAATTTGATACAGGCATACAATGTGTAATCATCATCTCAGGGTAAATGGGGTATCTGTTACCTCAAGCATTTATCATTTCTTCGTGTTGCAAACGTTCCAATTATACTCTTTTGGTTATTTTAAAACATATACTAGAGTACTTTTAACTGTAGTCACACTGTTAACTGTAGCACAACTGTTGTGCTATCAAATACTTGATCTTATTCATTCTATCTAACTATATTTTTGTACCATTAAATCTACTTCCTCCCACCCCAATACCCTTTCCCAGCCTCTGGTAACCATCATTCTACTTTCAATCTTCATGAGTTCATTTATTTTAATTTTTAGCTCCCACAAATGAAAGATAATATGTGAAGTTTATCTTTCTGGGCCTGGCATATTTCAGTTAATATAATGTCCTCCAGTCCCATCTATGTTGCTAAAAATGACAGGATCTCTTTCTTCTTTATGGCTAAATACTACTCCATCTTGTGTATGTACCATGTTTCCTTTATTCATCCATCTGTTGATGAACATTTCAGCTGCTTCTAAATCTTGACTATTGTGAATAGGGCAGCAATAAACATGAGAGTGCAGATATCTCTTCCATATACTGATTTTCTTTCTTTGGGGTATGTACCTAGCAGTGGGATTGCTAGATCATATATTACTTCTACTTTTAGTTTTTTGAGGAAGCTTCACACTGTTCTCCATAGTGGCTGTACTAATTTACTTTCCTACCAATAGTTTATGAAGGCTCCCTTTTTTCCACATTTTCACCAGCATTCATTATTGCCTGTCTTTTGTATATAAGCCATTTTAACTGGGGTGACATACTTCATTGTAGTTTTGATTTGCAATTCTCTGAGGATCAATGATGTTGAACACCTTTTTGTACACAGGTTTGCTGTTTGTATCCCCTTTTTTGAGAAATATCTATTCATATCTTTTGCCTAGTTTTTAACTGGATTATGAGAGTTTTTTCCTATAGAGTTGTTTGAGGTCCATATATATTCGGGTTGTTTTTAAGTTTTGATCAGAGAACATCATCATCCAAGAAGTCCTTTAGGAAGCTTAATCTTTACTTTTTTTTATTATTTTATTTGAAGATGGAGTCTTGCTCTGTCTTCCAGGCTGGAGTGCAGTGGTGCGATCTTGGCTCACTGCAACCTCTGCCTCCTGGGTTCAAGTGATTCTCCTACCTCAGCCTCCCAAGTAGCTGGGATTAAAAATGCGTGCCACCACACCCAGCTAATTTTGTATTTTTGGTAGAGACAGGGTTCTGTCATGTTGGTCAGGCTGGTCTCTAACTTCTGACCTCAGGTGATTAGTCAGCCTCGACCTCCCACAGTGCTGGTATTACAGGCATGAGCCACCGTGTCCAGCCTAGGAAGCTTAATCTTGCAGTGAAGGGAAAAGTGGAGATTGGGTAGATACTGATGTCAAAGACTGTCTAACTGTTCCAGGGACTACATAAATAATGCATAAGCAAGATAGTAAGGGATAAATGCAGGCAGGTTGCCCTAGAGATAAAACAAACATTGTAAGAAACAAAAAAAGAACTGTCTAATTACTTTCCATGTTACTCAGAATCAAACGGAAAAATCTGTGTGGGGGCCTGCAAGATTGGCATAATCTGCTGCTCTTACTCATCTACGTTTCTGACCTCGTATTCTACCCCAATACCTCTTCTACCCTCTCTGCTTTGGTCACTTAATTCTAGTCACGTTCCTTCATTTCTTTTCTTCCAGAAGGACTGTCAAGCGTATGACTCAGGGTATTAGCACTTGCTGTTTATTCTCACTTAAACATTATTTCCCCATGTATCCACAAGGCTTACTCAATCACTTTTTTTCTAGGACTCTCTATGTAAATGTAACCATCTGAAAGGAATCTTTCCTGATTACAAAATAATGCTTTCTTCCATTTTGGACCACTCTCTTTTCATTTGTGTTTTTTGATGCTTGAAACTTATGACTTCCTAACAAATTTTATGATTGTTTAGTTTTCCTACCTATAATCCTGACCCCTACTACAATGCAGTACAGTCTATGACTGCAGGGGCTTTGTTTATTTCACTGTTGTATCTCCATATTAGTTCATTCTAGCACTGCTATAAAGAACTACCTGAGAATGGGTAATTTATAAAGAAAAGAGGTTTAATTGACTCATGGTTTTGCAGCCTGTATAGGAAGCATAGCTGAGGGGGCCTCAGGAAACTTAGAATCATGGTGGAAGGTGAAGGGGAAGCAGGCACATACTGCATGGCTGGAGCAGGAGGAAGAAAGAGGTGGGCAAGGTGTTACACACTTTTAAACAACCAGATCTCGTGCTAACTCACTCACTATCCTGAGAACAGCAAGGGGGAAATCTGCTCTCATGATCTGATCACCTCCCACCAGGCCCCTCCTGCAATGCTGGGGATTAAAATTCGATGGGAGATTTGGGTAGGGATACAAATCCAAACCATATCAATCTCTAAGGCTTAGAATAGTGTCTGACACATAGTAGTTTATCAGTAAATGTTTATTGAATTAATGAATTTCTATCATTATTTGGTAGTTGGATTGGCTATAGAAAATTCATATTCAGGGATTCATGAATAATCGAAATTGATTTAAAAATCACATAAAATAATTGCCATATAAAATGAAAAAGAATAGAGTGGAAAATATAAACAATTTTATTTGATAATAGGCAAATGTCCATTTAACTCTTAATTTTTGGATAACGGCTTATGTGAACAAATAAACAGAAAATATTGATTGAGCACCTGCGTTTTCTTCCTTTTGAAGTATACTATTAAAATCATGAGAAAGAAGCACATATTGAGGTAGTAAGCATGTGAAAAATTTAGTTATTTTCAAATGCTTTCTATAAAATATTTCTTAAATCACAATCATTTCAAATGATCGTATTTAATTTTTTATTAATTTTATATTTTGTCTTATATAATTTAACTTAAAAGTAATTTTACAACAGCATAAAAATATAACATTTCAGGTATGTATACCATGTCATATCTGTGCATATTTGAAACAAATATACAATTTGAAACTATTTTTACTCTAAAAATAGTCATGTTGTTTTAATTATGATATATAGTTAAATGTTACATATAATGTACAATGTCAACAGACACACATATAGAATTTATACTGTAACTGATACAAAATTTAGTGATATTCAAGTGAATGAACTCATATGAATGAATTCCATTTAAAGGAAATCAAAATTATAGAAAATTTGAGAGTTACATAATATTATATTGAGCAACTATATGGCTCTGTTCTTTTGCTTGTGCAACTACAAACGATTGAAAAATAATAATCTAAATAAAATTAGGTAAATAACCATCCTGGTTAACGTAAATAGTTGGTAGTAAAGTACTCATTTCCTGACTTACTACCTGTTCCATTAGAACTGTTACTTTATTTGATAACATACAAATTACTTAGTTTTCTCTATTATTCTGTAACATGACTCTTTGACCATATTTGTTTCCATACATAAACCTTTCTCCACAACAAAAGAGCAGTAACAATTGTGCAAATTAGTTTCCCTTGAGTTCAAAGCATGCCTTGTGTATTTACTGAGTGAGTACACCCTTCCTGCTGCCTCTTGACTTATGTTTCCCAAAGTTGAACGTATTCTAAACATAAAATACCAAAAAAAGTCGAAAGAACTTAAATTTCTACTATAATTGAAACTATAGTGCTACCTAAGTTTCCCACAATGTAACAAATCCTGCTTTTTCTATTACTATTCCAAGGCAAAAAATATATCCTGTATTTATTCTGTAAGAAGCTGTGCTGATTCTATTTTTAAATTAATGGTTTCTTTAATAACGGCCTATATGCCATTAACAATACAAATAACCTCTTTAAGCACATGTATATTTGGTTTATGTATATCAAGACTTCACAATTACATTATACTTTAGTTACATATATTTCAGCAGTTACTACAACATGATTAAAATTTTTATACTAACATTATACAATGGTAATAAATCCCTATAGGAAAAAATCTAAGAGCAGATCTAAAAATATCTATAACTAGCATGAAATATAGTTGAAATACCTTGGGATCCCAGGGCAACTGGTTCCAGGAATCCCCCATCCCGTAACAAAATCCACTGATGTTCAAGTCCCTTATATAAAATGACATAGTAGTTGCATAAAATCTATCCATGACCTCTCGAACACTTTAAATCTCTTTAGATTATTTATAATACAATGTAAATGCTATGTAAATAGTTGTTATGCTGTATTTTTAAATTTGTGTTTTTTATTTTTATTTTTCAAAATACTTTAGTCCACGATTGAGTGAATCCATGGATGCAGAACCCACAGGCACAAAAGGCAACAGCCGTGATTACAACTTTAAAATTATTTTACTTTTGTGTATTTTCCTGTTTGAGCAGTTAAAAATGACTAAATAAATTTTGGTAGTAATTAGTATCTGAAATAGTTCCTTTTTTGAAGGCTAAAAGTTTTAAAAGGCATTGTAATATTTCATAAAAGTGTCTCCAATCTGCCACAAAGGCATTATTTCAAGCCATATTAAATTTATGCTTTTACCAAGAGGACTACATGCTAATTTTTTTTCAGGAGAAGGATCATCAAATTATGCCCTCTTTCTAGCTGAAGGCCCTATAATTTAAAAGTAATTTCTAAGAAATACATTTTGATACAATTGATATTACAAAATAACATATATTTTTAAATATATGCAATAAATTTTCATAATAGTAAATATGCTTTCAACATACATTCTTAAAATTTTAATAAGAAATTGCTAGGAAAGTCCAGCGGAAAATGCAATTCTCAATAAAATTATAGTTCATTTAATTGAAATATACATAAAGTGGTGTAAAAGGATGAGCTTATATTCTACAATAAAAAGAAAACTTGTTTTAAGTTCTAGTTTTCATAAACTTATTTTCCTACATACTGAGGACCTTCACTTCAGCATTTAAAATATATTCATGTAGATATTCCTATTCAAAAAATTATTAGTCTTTTTTGTCTATTTGTATGCAATGATCTTCATATTTATTCCCAAATGATTTAAATCATTCTTGTTTTGATTTTTTGCTTCATCATTTCCATTAGAAGATACAATCCAAGTATATGAAGAAGTGAAAATAATGCCATTTTAAGAGTCAAGAATTTCTGCCTGTACTAGAAAATGTGTCTAAGTGCATTAGTAACTATCTTCTTTAAGTATAGTATGTTACTGAGCAGAAATGTTTTGACAACACAGGCAGCTTGCAAAAGTTAGGTAATAATTGCATGGCAGATTGCAGTTGTCTGTAGGGCAAGAAGAGTACAAGAGAGTTCATTACAGGTGGAGATAAAAGGCAGGAGAGTATTCAGTCGCTGGCTCTTGTTTCTTCAATAATATATGCTACTTTTCCCCTTCTTAATACAGGCCCATATTTTTGTCATAGTGTAAAAACAATGAAGTTTCTCTCTTATAATTCTATTATCTTTGTGCCACAAAAGAAAGGTGACATATATTATCTGAATTTCAAACATTTATTCGTAGCATAAATCTGTCATAATTCTGGAATAAAATATTTTCCCCGACATTTGAGAGTCTTTTTGGAGCTTGCCAAATCATCGCTTTGTCCTCTACCAGAGCTCTGTAATAACATATTTGTGAAAATAATATTTAAGAAATGACAGCACGGTTGATAAATTCGTGCTGGGTTATTGTCATTTCCTATTCATTTTTTTTTTTTACTGTTTCATACCAAAGAAATGTTATGGGAAATAGCTTTTTATCCATGTAGTAGGAAATGAATCAAAGTCTACATTGACTTTTAGCTGATAAATTAGGTATAGGGCTCTTGGATCAGTCTGAGATGTCAAGCCTATGAATGGAATTATAAATCAGTAGTGATCTAAGATTGATTTTCTACAATTATATCGAAAGTTTCTAAAATCACTAAAGAAATTCAAATATATTCCAATGATAATGCTACCATTTTAACTGTAATAGCCACAGGTATCGATTTAGACTTTTGATTAGGTAAGAGTGGTTGACAAGAGTTACTGGGAAAGTCTGTTAAAACACAGATAACTGGACCCCTGTCTAAGAGTTTCTAATTCAGTGGTTCCTGTGTGGGGCCTCAAATTTTTATTTTTAATAGATTTGTAGCTGATGCTAATGCTATTGTTTTGGGGATCACACTTTGAGAATCACTGAAGAATTCATTGACAAGTGAACTCTTTAGAAGCTAAAAATCACTTGTCTTCAAATAGAAGATAGTATGAATTCATAAATTATATAAATCATAGGAAAATATTTAGGGATTATCTACAACTTTTAGGCAATGTTTACCTAAAACATGAACATTTATAAATAAATATTATATAGAAATTGTGTTGTTAACTATCATTCTTCAAATATGCTATAGAAGCCAGAATGGATTCATTGATTTGTTGATTTTGTTTAGTAAATAAATATTCCCTGACCCCAATTAGTGTCAGTCATTTGTCTATGTAGTAGTGACTGGGGATGGGAATGAGTGCTCATTTAACAAGCATAGTCAAGAAATCCTCGGAAGAGTTGACATTTGACATGGAATATGTAAAGAAGTGAGATTTGAAAAGATGTAAGAATAGAGTGAGCAGTAGTTCAAGGTTCTAGAGTAACAAAAAGCTCAAATAAGCTGAATTTAGTGTTTTTCAGTTTGTTTCAAAATGCCATACAAAATGCTATGTGATTAAATACTAAGATTGGACTAGAGGATTCAAAAAAAATTTAAAACAGCTGGTGGAATTTGAGAACTGAATCATGTATACTATTTTTTGTTTTGCTTTGGTTTTTTTTTTTTTTAGAGAATAGGAAGAATGACTCAACAGTACTTATTATATGAGTGTGCTGAAGTTAAAGTCGTAAGCACTATAAGGAACATTCCAAAGACAATGGCTGCCTACTTAGGCACGACTATCTTGGAGCTCACGGTAGACTGTTAAACCAGAAAGCAACTCTATTCATATAAAATTTGGGGTTATCCTTCCCTAGAATATTTATGTTTGTTCTTCATGAAGTTCGCATTGTTAGAACGCATGAGTTGAATTTCAGAATAAATTACTCTTGACAAAAATAAGATATAATAAAAATGGAATATAATGAAACAGTACAGGCCAGGTGCAGTGGCTTATGCCTGTAATCCCAGCACTTTGGGAGGCCGAGGCAGGTGGGTCACCTAAGGTCAGGAGTTCGAGACCAGCCTGACCAACATGGTGAAATCCCCTCTCTACTAAAAATACAAAAATTAGCTGGGAATGGTGGCAGGTGCCTGTAATCCTAGCTACTTGGGAGACTGAGGCAGGAGAATCACTTGAACTCAGGAGGCAGAAGTTGCAGTGAGCCAAGATCACCCCATTGCACTCCAACCTGGGTGACAGAGCAAGACTCCATCTCCAAAAAAAAAAAAAAAAAAAAAAAGTAAAAAAGTATAATAACAGTGACATATTACAACCCAACTGACTTCAGCGAGGCCTTTAAGTAACGCCCATAAGAGAGGACATATTTTTCTAGTAGCCAGAAAGCTTAATAATCCCTTCATTCTGACCTCAGACCATTACATTGCTAGAAATTTAACATCAAATTCTTACCCTTTTGGCTGTTTTTCTCTAGCTTCTGTATTTACCATCAGCACCTTTGCCAACACATTCTTCTGTTTTATCAGATAGAGTATGACACTATTTACTAGGCTACGAATTTACATTTACTAATTCTCTTTTTTTTTTCTGGGAAGTCGTTTAATTTTTTTCTTTTCTATTTTTAATATTATACTTAAGTTCTAGGGTACATGTGCACAACGTGCAGGTTTGTTACAAATGCATACATGTGCCATGTTGGTGTGCTGCACCCAGTAACTCGTCATTTACATTAGTTATATCTCCTAATGTTATCCCTCCCCCCTCCCAGCACCCCACAACAGGCCCCGGTGTGTGATGTTCCCCTTCCTGTGTCTATGTGTTCTCATTGTTCAATTCCCACCTATGAGTGAGAACATGCAGTGTTTGGTTTTTTGTCCTTGCAATAGTTTGCTGAGAATGACGGTTTCCAGCTTCATCCATGTCCCTACAAAGGACATGAACTCATCTTTTTTTATGGCTGCAGAGTATTCCAGGGTGTATATGTGCCACATTTTCTTAATCCAGTCTATCATTGATGGACACTTGGGTTGGTTTCAAGTCTTTGCTATTGTGAATAGTGCAGCAATATATATATGTGTGCATGTGTCTTTATAGCAGCATGATTTATAATGCTTTGGGTATATACCCAGTAATGGGATGGCTGGGTCAAATGGTATTTCTAGTTCTAGATCCTTGAGGAATCGCCACACTGTCTTCCACAATGGTTGAACTAGTTTACGGTCCCACCAACAGTGTAAAAGTGTTCCTATTTCTCCACATCCTCTCCAGCACCTGTTGTTTCCTGACTTTTTAATGATCGTCATTCTAACTGGTGTGTGACGGTATCTCATCGTGATTTTGATTTGCATCTCTCTGATGACCAGTGATGATGAGCATTTTTTCATGTGTCTGCTGGCTGCATAAATGTCTTCTTTTGAGAAGTGTCTGTTCATATTCTTTGCCCACTTTTTGATGGGGTTGTTTGTTTTTTTCTTGTAAATTTGTTTGAGTTCTTTGTAAATTCTAGATATTAGCCCTTTGTCATATGAGTAGATTGCAAAAATTTTCTCCCATTCTGTAGGTTGCCTGTTCACTCTGATGGTAGTTTCTTTTGCTGTGCAGAAGCTTTTTAGTTTAATTAGATCCTCCACCTGGGTCACTATGATATGCTTTTGAGGAAACCTCAAATACTTTAGTTTCCTACACATTTAGGGTTTTGGATGTGGCTGATTGTAGCAATGGCTAAACTCTCCCATTATAACTATTTTTCCAATAATTTCATTTATAGAGTGTTGCCCAATCTTATTTTGTGGAATAGCTTGCAATCTTCATGTTAGGGGCTAAATTGTGTCTCACCAAAATGTATATGTTGCAGCTTTAACCACCAGCATATCAGAATGTGACAATATTTGGAGACAGGGCCTTTAAGGGGGTGATTAGCTTAAACAGGCCATTAGGATGGGTCCTCAACCAACCTGATTTGTGTCTTACAAAAAGAGGCAATGTGGACACAAATAGAGTCACTAAGTATGCACAACGACAGAGATCATGTGAGAACACAGAGAGAAGATAGTCATCTACAAGCTAAGGAGAAAAGCTTAAGGATAAACCAAAACTGCCAATGCTTTGATCTTGGACTTCTAACCTCCAGAACTATAAGAAAATATGTTTCTGTTGTTGAGCCACCTAATTTGTGGTACTTTGTTATGGCAGCCCTGGCAAACTAATACAGCATATCATTTCTGATTATGAAGTCATTCAAACACTGCATGTCACAATGGTTGACATAAAGGAAAGGAGAGGCCTCAGGGGAGGGGAAGGGAGGGTAGGGGTGGGGAGGGGAGGGGAAGGGAGGGTAGGTGTGGGGAGGGGAGGGAAAGGGAGGGTAGGGGTGGGGAAGGGAAGGGAGGGTAGGGGTGGGGAGGGGAGGGAAAGGGAGGGTAGGTGTGGGGAGGGGAGGGGAAGGGAGGGTAGGGGTGGGGAGGGGAGGGGAAGGGAGGGTAGGGGTGGGGAGGGGAGGGAAAGGGAGGGTAGGGGTGGGGAAGGGAAGGGAGGGTAGGGGTGGGGAAGGGAAGGGAGGGTAGGGGTGGGGAGGGGAAGGCAGGGGAGGGGTGGGGAGGGGAGGGGAGGGGAAGGGAGGGTAGGGGTGGGGAGGGGAGGGGAATGTTAGGGAGGAAAACATATAAAATCAGAGATGATGGCTAAGACTGACTCTCTCTCCCTCTTCCTCTCTCTCTCTCTCACACATACACATACAACCTAAGAAAAATGTCACCCAACAAAAATGTACTCCCAGTAGAACAATGATTTATAGATTGAGTGCCTGGTTTTGAATTCAATAGTGGCTGAGAAGACACTTGTTACATATTAACAGTTTCTTTAGAAGTAAGAAGTGTCACGTTCCATCATTTAAAATTAGGAGATGGGATTTTAAAACAGTTGTGCCCTAGACTGCTGTTTCCAACATGGCAAAAACATCTCCTGGAGTTAGGTGACATTTAAAAAGATAAGGAAACGACTGTAGTCTTTTGCTACTCGGTAATACTTTGGAACTGGGCAGAGATTTGTGAAGTGCTCTTGCAAAACAAAGTGCAAAAACATGAAACATTTCTGTTACAGTACACAGAACAGAAACAGACAAAAACAAAGATTGGTGTCAATCTCAATGACATTCAGGTTTGCCATAGTGGAGCAAGTAGTGTTAGAAAATATTCAACAAAATGTTTTTATTTTGCTGATGTCAATTTCATAATTTCAAAATAGATCCTTAAGTTGTAGTGTTATTTTCATTTTATTTTAACTTTTGTGCATAATAACTCATCCCTCTAATAAATAGTGAAACATACTATTTGCAATTGTGCTGCTACTTTAAACTTATGTATATTTGCTTAATTATAAAAAAATAAACTCACAAGCATATATTACTAAAGTGTGTTTAGGCTAATACTAGTAACAGTTTATATAACAGATTATTTTACAGAGTAAATAAAAAATCTGCAATGCTAAATATAGACGATTTAATTATAAAGAGTATTTTTATATATTTCTTAAATTCTATATTAAACACAATGTCTTATTTGACTGAATAAGCAGGTCTCTTGTGGTATATATAAAGTAGGTAAAGAAATATAAGTCATGTCATCTAAATGATCAACTGAATTATTTATAGCTTCAAAGTCTGCCCATAGTTATACCATTTCAAACTTTGACATAGTTGGGAATTGAACAATGAGAACACATGGACACAGGAAGGGGAACATCACACACCAGGGACGGTTGTGAGGTGGTGAGAGTGGGGAGGGATAGCATTAGGAGATATACCTAATGCTAAATGATGAGTTAATGGGTGCAGCACACCAACACGGCACATGTATACGTATGTAACAAACCTGCACGTTGTGCACATGTACCCTAAAACCTAAAGTATAATAATAAAATTAAAAATAAAATCATGTTTAACTACACTTTTTTGCAGATGTCATACTATATATCCACTAATTGTTTCTGATATCTAGCTTTGGCATTTTTAAAGCAGCGCTAGAATTTAATACATTTGCCTATCAATCTGAATGCAGAATCTCTGAGACTGTTATAATTTTTTCATCTTTTTTAGTGACTGATCTTTATTGAGACTGCTTCAAGTATTCAACTTAGTTTTTAAATAAAAATCACGTAATTATATTTTAAACAATTGTCTACAATATTTAACTAAATGACATATTGTTTCTATAACAAGAACAATTGGGTAATAATATTTAAGATTAATAAAAACAGACTCTTGAAAATAAAATAATTTACTTGTAGAAATAATGTAATTGCCCAGCAGCTAAAATATAGATGAATAGTTCTAATTTACAGTCAGCAGGAATAACCAGTAATTATATTTTATAGAAATAATTGAAATCAGTTAGTCCAGCAAGTTATTAATACTTTAGAAAAGCTTGGGATTAGTAAGATTTTGTTGAAAGACTTTTCAGGGAACATTGAACAATGACTTCTATATCCCTTTTAATGATCATAAGCAATGGCTACAAACTTATAAACCAATAAATATGATTTGGGTATTTGCCACCTGATGAATTAAGATTATTGTCTAGTGGTCAAGAAGACTGGAATATAGTTGTAATACTTCATTCTGTGATCTTGAATCAGTCATTTACTATCTCGGCTTTTGATTTCTCTTCTATTTGTAAAGTGACAGTAGGAACCACACGCCCTCTAGCTCAAAGATAACTTTATGTTTATCAACAAGAAGAATTTGATGCATATATACTACCCAAGTCATTGTTGATTTGGTGTGTTGTTTTAAATGGCATTAATAGTGTAAAAATTTTTATTGATTTTTCTTTCACCTTTGGAAAGCCACAAGTGAAAGATAAAATCCTTAGTTTTCAGCACACTTTGGAAGTTACCATAATAAATTTTGTTTTAATTGCTTTATTTTTTCAACTTTTTGATTATTTATTTAGCATTATAGCCATAACTTAACATACATGTGAAAAAGTACTTGAAAACTACTTTTGAAAATTAGATCATAGGCTATAATATTATTAAGCCTATAGGACACTGTAAAGGATATCATGTTAAATCTTTCCTCAGAAAATAGAGAAGTATTAATTAAAAAAAATTGGAGCTATAAATAATTTTACAAAGCATTAAATCCAAACCCTGCATTTCATAGCTGAAATTATGTATGCCTAGTATTACAGTAGATTCTAGAACCCATGGTCTAGAACCAAAATTCAGTGTTCTTGCCACTGGCACTTTAGTATCTTCAGAAGGAAAACCAATTTAAAATCTGAAAACTATGTGACATGTCTTCTTTTGAGAATTGTCTTAAGAATGTTGGCCCATTTTTAAATTGAATTATTATTATTTTTTGCTATTAAGTTATTTGAGTTCCTTATCTATTCTGGGTATTAATCCTTTGTAGAGTGAACAGTTTGTGAATATTTTCTCCCATTCTGTGGGTTGTCTCTTCACTTTGTTGATTGTATCCTTTTCTGTGAAGCAGCCTTTTAGCATGATGTAATCCATTTGTCAATTTTTGCTTTTGTTGTTAGTGTTTTTTGAGGTCTTACTGAAAAAATCCTTGCCTAGACCACAGTCCTGGAGCATTTCCCCAATGTTTTCTTCTAGTAGTTTCATATTTTCACATCCTATGTGTAAGTCTTTAATCCATTTTGATTTTAATATATATTAATTGAGAGAGAGGAATCTAGTTTCATTCTTCTGCATATGAATATCCAGACATCCCAGCATGATTTATTGAAGAGATTGTCTTTTCTTCAATGTATGTCTTTGATACCTTTGTTGAAAATGAGTTGGCTATAAATGAGTAAGATTTATTTCTGAGTTCTCTATTCTGTTATTCTATTCTATTTGTCTACGTGTCTTTTTTTTTTTTTTTTTTTGCCAGTGTCATGCTATTTTAGTTACTATAACTTTGTGGTATATTTTGAAGTCAGGTAACGTGATGTCTCCAGCTTTGTTCTTTTTCCTTAAAATTGCTTTGGCTATTTGAGGTGTTTTGTGGTTCCATATAAATTTTAGGATCATTTCATTTTAAAAATTTCTGTGAAGAATGTCATTGGTATTTTTGTAGGGATTGCACTGAACCTGTGGATCACTTTGGGTGGTATGGACATCTTAACAATACTAAGTCTTCCAAGACATACAAATTGCCAACAGGTATGTAAAAAAATGCTCAACATCACTAATCATAAAGGAAATGCAAATCAAAACCATAAAAAGATATACCATCCCAGTTAAAATGTCTATTATTACCAAAAAGACAGAAAATAATGCTTGCAAGGATGTGGAGAAAAAAGAGACTCATATACTGTTGGTGGGAATGTAAATTAGTATGGCAACTATGGAAAACAATATGGCAGTTTCTCAAAAAATTAAAAATAGAACTACCATATAATCTACCCATCCCACTGATGAATATGTATCCAAAAGAAAGGAAATCAGTGTATTGAAGCAATACCTGCATTTCCATATTTATTGCATTGCTGTTCACAATAGCCAAGATAAGGAAACAACCTAAATATCCATTTACGTATGAGTACTTAAGAAAATATTGTCATACATGATAATATATTATTCAATTATAAAAAAGAATGAAATCCTGTCATTTGCAGCAACATGGATGGAACTGGAGGATATTATGTCACACGAAATATGCCTGATACAGAGAGGCAAATATCACATATTCTCACTCATATGTGGGAGCTACAAAAATTAATCTCATGAATACAGTGAGTAGAATAGTGGTTACCAGAGGCTGGGAAGAGTAGCGGGGAAGAAGGAGATGTTAGTTAATAGGTATAAAAATGCAGATGGAATGAATAAGTTATAGTGTTTGGTAGCACAGTAGGATGATTACAGATAACAGGAATTTATAGTATATTTCAAAATAACTAGAAGATTTGTGATGTTCCCCACATAAATCAGTAATAAATGTTTGAGGTAGTAGATATTTCTATTAATCAGAAGAGAAAGAAGAGGTGGCAGGGGGTCAACTTTTACTAAATTAAGTGCAAGGTACTGTGATTCTTAACACATCTCAAAACTCTGTGTTTTAAAATTACAATAGAAGGTATTATTACCCCCCTTTTAGAATATAAGGTAAGAGTTTATATAACAAGTTTGGGATATTGGTACTAAAACGAATAGGACCTTAGTTGACTCCAGTATTAAATGTGTGCCTTCATACCATATCAAGCTCATATCTGCTCTGAAATCACATTAAAATTTTCAAGTGAAGTAAGAGCGTTTCTTATTTACAATCCCTATTTTACAAAAAAATAGTGATGTTCAGGGTCTGAAGGAGGAGGCCTAGCCATGTGCAGGAATATAAAAGTAAAATTAATACACTTTAAACACACACACAAACACACACACACAACATCCTTTAAAACATAGGTCACTTACAAAGGAATGACAATTGTCCTGGACAACAGAATTCTCATCAGCAGCAATGCATAACAGTAGAGACTCTATGATTCATAGTTTCTCATATGAGGCTATCTCACCTTCCTTCCGACATCAACTTCCACCAAAAAAAGCGACCCTAACCCACCTTTATTACCCAATGCTCAAAATCAGCTACATGTTATACAAAATTTATAAATAAATAAACATGCAATGATAAATACACAAATAAGGATACAACTGAAGGTGTAGTTTTACACTGAATCATGTTATTACATTCCAAGTTTTATCCCTCAAATTTGGGGGTCAATGTGTGTGTGTGTGTGTGTGTGTGTATATATGTGTGTGTGTGTATGTGTGTATACATGTGTGCCTAAATTTAGCCACAAGAAGACTGAGAGAAGGAAAGGATACTGTGAAGAAACTCCCCAAAATGGAGAGTAGGTTCATAGATTGCAACATATCCCATCATAAGGCAGCCTGATGTGGTAAAACGTAAATGAGACCTACTATCAAATCTTGGTTTGCAAATTGTACTCCTCATTGGCATTAGTCTTCCATTTAAAAAATTGATATAATCATTATCCCAGAGAATTTTAATAGAATGATTTCAATTAAAAAGATTTATCAACTGTAAAATTCTATATCCATATCAGAATAAGATATTATACATATTTATGAAATGTATGATTATATATGTAATTATATAATTGTAACACAATATAAGAAATAAAAACTTATTATCCATTATTAGTTCAGTTTTACTTCCTAGTCTGGATGTTTATTTTAAACTGTTGTACAAAGATTTTTATCCATTCTTTTAAATTATTATTACACTTTAAGTTTTAGGGTACATGTGCACGATGTGCAGGTTTGTCACATATGTATCCATGTGCCATGTTGGTGTGCTGCACTCATTAACTCATCATTTAGCATTAGGTATATCTCCTAATGCTGTCCACCCCTCCCGCATCCCACAACAGTCCCTGGAGTGTGACATTCCCCTTACTGTGTCCATGAGTTCTCATTGTTCAATTCCCACCTATGGTGAGAATATGCGGTGTTTGGTTTTTTCTCCTTGCGATAGTTTACTGAGAATGATGGTTTCCAATTTCATCCATGTCCCTACAAAGGACACGAACTCATCATTTTTTATGGCTGCATAGTATTCCATGGTGTATATGTGCCACATTTTCTTAATCCAGTCTATCGTTGTTGGACATTTGGGTTGGTTCCGAGTCTTTGCTATTGTGAATAGTGCCGCAATAAACATACGTGTGCATGTGTCTTTATAGCAGCACGATTTATAGTCCTTTGGGTATATACCCAGTAATGGGATGGCTGGGTCAAATAGTATTTCTAGTTCTAGATCCCTGAGGAATCGCCACACTGACTTCCACAATGGTTGAACTAGTTTACAGTCCCACCAACAGTGTAAAAGTGTTCCTATTTCTCGACATCCTCTCCAGCACCTGTTATTTCCTGATTTTTTAATGATGGCCATTCTAACTGCTGTGAGATAGTATCTCACTGTGGTTTTGATTTGCATTTCTCTGATGGCCAGTGATGATGAGCATTTCTTCATGTGCTTTTTGGCTGCATAAATGTCTTCTTTTGAGAAGTGTCTGTTCATGTCCTTTGCCCACTTTTTGATGGGGTTGTTTGTTTTTTTCTTGTAAATTTGTTTGAGTTCATTGTAGATTCTGGATATTAGCCCTTTGTCAGATGAGTAGGTTGCAAAAATTTTCTCCCATTTTGTAGGTTGCCTGTTCACTCTGATGGTAGTTTCTTTTGCTGTGCAGAAGCTCTTTAGTTTAATTAGATCCCATTTGTCAATTTTGGCTTTTGTTGCCATTGCTTTTGGTGTTTTAGACATGAAGTCCTTGCCCACGCCTATGTCCTGAATGGTATTGCCTAGGCTTTCTTGTAGGATTTTAATAGCTTTAGGTCTAACATTTAAGTCTTTAATCCATCTTGAATTAATTTTTGTATAAGGTGTAAGGAAGGGATCCAGTTTCAGCTTTCTACATATGGCTAGCCAGTTTTCCCAGCACCATTTATTAAATAGGGAATCCTTTCCCCATTTCTTGTTTTTGTCAGGTTTGTCAAAGATCAGATAGTTGTAGATATGCGGCATCATTTCTGAGGGCTCTGTTCTGTTCCATTGATCTATGTCTCTGTTGTGGTACCAGTACCATGCTGTTTTGGTTACTGTAGCCTTGTAGTATAGTTTGAAGTCAGGTAGCGTGATCCCTCCAGCTTTGTTCTTTTGGCTTAGGATTGACTTGGTGATGCAGGCTCTTTTTTGGTTCCATATGAACTTTAAAGTAGTTTTTTCCAATTCTGTGAAGAAAGTCATTGGTAGCTTGATGGGGATGGCATTGAATCTATAAATTACCTTGGGCAGTATGGCCATTTTCACGATATTGATTTTTCCCACCCATGAGCATGGAATGTTCTTCCATTTGTTTGTTTCCTCTTTTATTTCATTGAGCAGTGGTTTGTAGTTCTCCTTGAAGAGGTCCTTCACATCCCTTGTAAGTTGGATTCCTAGGTATTTTATTCTCTTTGAAGCAATTGTGAATGGGAGTTCACTCATGATTTGGCTCTCTGTTTGTCTGTGATTGGTGTACAAGAACGCTTGTGATTTTTGTACATTGATTTTGTATCCTGAGACTTTGCTGAAGTTGCTAATCAGCTTAAGGAGGTTTTGGGCTGAGACAATGGGGTTTTCTAGATATACATTCATGTCATCTGCAAACAGGGACAATTTGACTTCCTCTTTTCCTAATTGAATACCCTTTATTTCCTTCTCCTGCCTGATTGCTCTGGCCAGAACTTCCAGCACTATGTTGAATAGGAGTGGTGAGAGAGGGCATCCCTGTCTTGTGCTAGTTTTCAGTGGGAATGCTTCCAGTTTTTGCCCATTCAGTAGGATACTGGCTGTGGGTTTGTCATAGATAGCTCTTATTATTTTGAGATACGTCTCCCATCAATACCTAATTTATTGAGAGTTTTTAGCATGAAGGGTTGTTGAATTTTGTCAAAGGACTTTTCTGCATCTATTGAGATAATCATGTGGTTTTTGTCTTTGGTTCTGTTTATATGCTGGATTACATTTGTTGATTTGCATATGTTGAACCAGCCTTGCATCCCAGGGATGAAGCCCACTTGATTATGGTGGATAAGCTTTTTGATGTGCTGCTGGATTCGGTTTGCCAGTATTTTATTGAGGATTTTTGCATCAATGTTCATCAAGGATATTGGTCTGAAATTTTTTTTTGTGGTTATGTCTCTGCCAGGCTTTGGTATCAGGATGATGCTGGCTTCATAAAATGTGTTAGGGAGGATTCCCTCTTTTTCTATCAATTGTAATAGTTTCAGAAGGAATGGTACCAGTTCCTCCTTGTACCTGTGGTAGAATTCGGCTGTGAATCCACCAGGTCCTGGACTCTTTTTGGTTGGTAAGCTATTGATTATTGCCACAATTTCAGAAACTGTTATTGGTCTATTCAGAGATTCAACTTCTTCCTGGTTTAGTCTTGGGAGGGTGTATTTGTTGAGGAATTTATCCGTTTCTTCTAGATTTTCTAGTTTATTTGCATAGAGGTGTTTGTAGTATTCTCTGATGGTAGATTATATTTCTGTGGGATCAGTGGTGATATCCCCCTTTTCATTTTTTATTGCATCTATTTGATTCTTCTCTCTTTTCTTCTTTATTAGTCTTGCTAGCAGTCTATCAATTTTGTTGATCTTTTCAAAAAACCAGCTCCTGGATTCATTAATTTTTTGAAGGGTTTTTTGTGTCTCCATTTCCTTCAGTTCTGCTCTGATTTTAGTTATTTCTAGCCTTCTGCTAGCTTTTGAATGTGTTTGCTCTTGCTTTTCTAGTTCTTTTAGTTGTGATGTTGGGGTGTCACTTTTGGATCTTTCCTGCTTTCTCTTGTGGGCATTTAGTGCTATAAATTTCCCTCTACACATTGCTTTGAACGTGTCCCAGAGATTCTGGTATGTTGTGTCTTTGTTCTCGTTGGTTTCAAAGAACATCTTTAATTCTGCCTTCATTTCATTATGTACCCAGTAGTCATTCAGGAGCAGGTTGTTCAGTTTCCATGTAGTTGAGCGGTTTTGAGTGAGTTTCTTAATCCCGAGTTCTAGTTTGATTGCACTGTGGTCTGAGAGACAGTTTGTTATAATTTCTGTTCTTTTACATTTGCTGAGGAGAGCTTTACTTCCAACTCTGTGATCAATTTTGGAATAGGTGTGGTGTGGTGCTGAAAAAAATGTATATTCTGTTGATTTGGGGTGGAGAGTTCTGTAGATGTCTATTAGGTCTGCTTGGTGCAGAGCTGAGTTCAATTCCTGTGTATCCTTGTTAATTTCTGTCTTGTTGATCTGTCTAATGTTGACAGTGCGGTGTTAAAATCTCCCATTATTGTTGTGTGGGAGTCTAAGTCTCTTCGTAGGCCACTCAGGACTTGCTTTATGAATCTGGGGGCTCCTCCATTGGGTGCAAATATATTTAGGATAGTCAGCTCTACTTGTTGAATTGATCCCTTTACCATTCTGTAATGGCCTTCTTTGTCTCTTTTGATCTTTGTTGGGTTAAAGTCTATTTTATCAGAGACTAGGATTGCAACCCCTGCCTTTTTTTGTTTTCCAGTTGCTTGGTACATCTTCCTCCATCCCTTTGAGTCTATGTGTCTCTCTGCATGTGAGATGGGTTTCCTGAATACAGCACACTGATGGGTCTTGACTCCTTATCCAATTTGCCAGTCTGTGTCTTTTAATTGGAGCAGTTAGCCCATTTATATTTAAAGTTAATATTATTATGTGTGAATTTGATCCTGTCATTATGATGTTAGCTGGTTATTTTGCTCGTTAGTTGATGGAGTTTCTTTCTTGCCTCGATGGTCTTTACAATTTGGCATGTTTTTGCAGTGGCTGGTACCGGTTGTTCCTTTCCATGTTTAGTGCTTCCTTCAGGAGCTCTTTTAGGGCAGGCCTGGTGGTGACAAAATCTCTCAGCATTTGCTTGTCTGTAAAGGATTTTATTTCTCCTTCACTTATGAAGCTTAGTTTGGCTGGATATGAAATTCTGGGTTGAAAATTCTTTGCTTTAAGAATGTTGAATATCGGCCCCCACTCTCTTCTGGCTTGTAGAGTTTCTGCTGAGAGATCAGCTGTTAGTCTGATGGGCTTCCCTTTGTGGGTAACCTGACCTTTCTCTCTGGCTGCCCTTAACATTTTTTCCTTCATTTCAACTTTGGTGAATCTGACAATTATGTGTCTTGGAGTTGCTCTTCTCGAGGAGTATCTTTGTGGCGTTCTCTGTATTTCCTGAATCTGAATGTTGACCTGCCTTGCTAGATTGGGGAAGTTCTCCTGGATAACATCTTGCAGAGTGTTTTCCAACTTGGTTCTATTCTGCCCGTCACTTTCAGGTACACCAATCAGATGTCGGTTTGGTCTTTTCACATAGTCCCATATTTCTTAGAGGCTTTGTTTGTTTCTTTTTATTCTTTTTTCTCTAAACTTCCCTTCTCACTTCATTTCATTCATTTCATCTTCCATCACTGATACCCTTTCTTCCAGTTGATCGCATCAGCTACTGAGGCTTCTGCATTCTTCACGTAGGTCTTGAAACTTGGCTTTCAGCTCCATCAGCTCCTTCAAGCACTTCTCTGCATTGGTTATTTTAGTTATACATTCGTCTAACTTTTTTTCAAAGTTTTAACTTCTTTGCCATTGGTTTGAATTTCCTCCTGTAGCTTGGAATAGTTTGATTGTCTGAAGCCTTTTTCTCTCAACTCGTCAAAGTCATTCTCCATCCAGCTTTGTTCTGTTGCTGGTGAGGAACTGCATTCCTTTGGAGGAGGAGAGGCACTCTGCTTTTTAGAGTTTCCAGTTTTCCTGCTCTGTTTTCTCCCCATCTTTGTAGTTTTTTCTACTTTTGGTCTTTGATGATGGTGATGTACAGATGGGTTTTCGGTGTTGGTGTCCTTTCTGTTTGTTAGTTTTCCTTCTAACAGACAGGACCCTCAGCTGCAGGTCTGTTGGAGTTTGCTAGAGGTCCACTCCAGACCCTTTTTGGCTGGGTGTCAGCAGTGGTGGCTGCAGAACAGTGGATTTTTGTAAACTGCAAATTCAGCTGTCTGATCGTTTCTCTGGAAGTTTTGTCTCTGAGGAGTACCCGGCCGAGTGAGGTGTCAGTCTGTCCCTACTGGGGGAGCCTCCCAGTTAGGCTGCTCGGGGGTCAGGGACCCACTTTAGGAGGCAGTCTGCCTGTTCTCAGATCTCCAGCTGTGTGCTGGGAGAACCACTACTCTCTTCAAAGCTGTCAGACAGGGACATTTAAGTCTGCAGAGGTTACTGCTGACTTTTTGTTTGTCTGTGCCCTGTCCCCAGAGGTGGAGCCTACAGAGGCAGGCAGGCCTCCTTGAGCTGTGGTGGGCTCCACCCAGTTCCAGCTTCCTGGCTGCTTTGTTTACCTAAGCAAGCCTGGGCAATGGAGGGAGCCCTTCCCCCAACCTTGCTGCCACCTTGCAGTTTGATCTCAGACTGCTGCGCTAGCAATCAGCGAGACTCCGTCGGCGTAGGACCCTCTGAGCCAGATGTGGGACACAATCTCCTGGTGTGCCATTTTCCAAGCCCGTTGGAAAAGCGCAGTATTAGGGTGGGAGTGACCCAATTTTCCAGGTGCCATCTGTCACCCCTTTCTTTGACTAGGAAAGGGAACTCTCTGACCCCTTGCACTTCCCTAGTGAGGCAATGCCTCGCCCTGCTTTGGCTCGCGCACGGTGCACTGCACTGACTGTCCTGAGCCCACTGTTTGGCACTCCCTAGTGAGATGAACCCAGTGCCTCAGACGGA
Organism: Symphalangus syndactylus; assembly: GCF_028878055.3. NCBI lineage: Eukaryota > Metazoa > Chordata > Mammalia > Primates > Hylobatidae > Symphalangus > Symphalangus syndactylus. Next base: position 46,699,659 of record NC_072432.2, read on the forward strand.
AATGCAGAAATCACCCATCTTCTGCGTCGCTCACGCTGGGAGCTGTAGACTGAAGCTGTTCCTATTCTGCCATCTTGGCTCCAACCCGATTTTTATCCATTTTGTGGTGTTATATAGGAAATAATGAAAACACTTATGTTACATACAAAGATTTCTTTTTTCTTACTGTGAATTAAATCTTGATCCCATGCAGTGTTTACCTTCTGATCCCAGTTTTACTGTGTAAAAATCACCAAAATTTTGATGAGGCTAGTCAAGGAAATTAGAACATGCAAAATACAGCAATAGAGCATTTGCTACTCACGACTCTGAAAATCTAGAACATCGAAGAAACTTAAAGAATACACAACACTACTTTTAACATTAATATATGAATTATACTCTCTAAAAATGATTTGGGAAGGTAATTTGAGGGAACAATATTTGTTTTTCAGAATAGTCTCTTTGAGGTTAACAAAACAGACACTACAGAGTTGATTAAACTATACTTAGAAGATGTGGCCAAGCCTGGATGCTTAGTCAGCTATCTCAGGATAAGATCCACATATGAAATAAAACCAGGCAAATGATATAACAGGCCCATAGTTTCTGAGTCTCATACTAATAATAAAAATAATAGCCATGATTTTCTGAGTGCTGACGTATGCCAGGTGTGGGCTAGGCTCCTCAACACTCTTTTAATTTTTCCTCACAACAAACCTAAGAAGTATGTATCATGATCTTAATTTTATAAATAAGAAAACTGAAGTCAAAATGTCAACTAAATTGTCTGGGATAAAGGAGCTAGTTAGGGTTGTGATTTTAATCTAAGTCTGTTGAATCCAAAAATTCTGTTCTTCCACTGTCACATGGTCCTTCTAAAACACCCCTGTGACTAAGAAATCTCAGACCAAATGAGGTACGAACCCACAATCTCTGACTAATGAGACCAGTACTTGATTTCTGTTCTTTTGTGATTTCTACTGTGGATGACTTAAAAGGGAATACTTTATCAGAAATGATGTCAACTGTGCAAAGAGCTGCTTCATGGCATCACCGGGTTTTATTTTCCTTTGTATGCCCTAGTCAGAAGCTTCCACAATGAAAATTACTTTCTGAAAGCATATGGACTTCTATGTTATCTTTTTCCACTAGTTAAAAATGTTTATGATGAATAATAACTTTCCTTACATTCCAAGTTTGCTCATCTCAAGAAGAAGCTCTGCAGACTTTGACTGGAGTTGGCTGAGCAAAGGATTATGTTTCTTCTAATACCATGTAATACTGGGCATTGGCAGAACACACAGAATATGAAATATCATTTGGAGTTTGGAGTTGGTAGTAACCACAACTTAACCAGGGATAACACAGATCACAGATTGTCATAGGAAAAACTAGAATATCAGGAAAGACATTCATCAGTAATCTACCTATCTGCTCCTTTGACAGTTCTTGCTGACCATTATGTGATATAAACTGTTATGATGATGGATAAAGAGGACAGAACAGTGTCCAGAGGAAATAATTTGCAGGTAAAGTATCCATTTAATGATTTTTTATGAGAGCCTCCTGCCACACTCTTGTTAAGGCTTGTCATGAGGTATGACCTGTGATACTGCTAACATCTCCTAAGATTCTGTCTCTATATTATTCAAGGGCCCCAAAAAGCTACAAAAGAGCCAGTCGAAGAGATTGTGTCTATGAAACTGTCTTGGTACTAGTAACAAATATTACAATCTCAAGATATCAGTGGTTATTATAGAAAAAGATTTTCACCCAGACACAGAATGTGTCATTTTCTAATTATGAGCAAAATAAAACAATTCAGATTTTATTTTACATCTACAAGTAGCTTTTGGAAAGATAATATCATGTGGTATGAAAAGGCTTGTATACTTCTCATCAGTCCAAAAAGAAAGGATTGGGGTTTACTGTTGATTGATATGATGGGGAAAAAAAATGTAAAATCTTTACATTAACCCTACAGACTCAAGTAAGAACATTTTAGACTCTTGAGTTCCCTTTGTTCATGTTAATATCAATTCCAGCCAAGACATTTTAGTGACAATTTTAATTGTTTTACAACTGTCTTGGACGCTTGTCATATTGCAGCACTTACAGATGCTATCATAACAGCCTGTCTCAAGAAAACTTCAGCGAAGCCCTAAAATGAAAGTTCACCAGTTGGCAAAGTCACAAATTGATAAAGTACAAGTGAATTGGAAATTCACTAGGTAAATAAAAGCTCTAAGTCATTGAAAAACAATGAAAAACAGGTCACTGCTTTTCATGTGTGCCAAGTGAATTCTAAAATGAGACCTAATGATTTTTTTACTAAGGACTTAGTTAAATAAAATCTTTAGATTTTTTTTTTGGGGGGGCGGGGGACAGAGTCTTCCTCTGTCGCCCAGGCTGCAGTGCAGCGGTGCGATCTCAGCTCACTGCAAGCTCTGCCTCCTGGGTTCCCGCCATTCTCCTGCCTCAGCCCCCTGAGTAGCTGGGACAACAGGCACCTGCCACTATGCCCGGCTACTTTTCTTGTATTTTTAGTGGAGACGAGGTTTCATCGTGTTAGCCAGGATGGTCTCGATCTCCTTCTTTAGATATTTTTATAGCAACATGGCAAAAATTTATCCTTATGCAACACACGCAAAAAATTATAATATACTACAGGTGAAGGCTTAATGCTGTAGATACCTCTGAAATCCTCCTCAATCAGTCTGAAGGGAAAAGAATATCACCACCAAGTGCTGTCAGTCAGATCTAGTGAGAGAGCTGTTTACTACATGCAGCAAAACAAGCAGACCGTGTCTCAGGGGAGCGCGTCATCACGGCTTTCTTAATAGCCTATCCATATTACCTCATGACAACTGTGAGAGCAGCACATCCAGATCCATCCAGCACGGCTGGGTCATGGTGAACCTGAATGATCTCATCTCCTAGGTGTAGGTCGCACTTTTTCAGCTATCTGTGCACACAGTCTGGGTCCAGCAATTCATGTGGGTAGATTACACTCACGGTAAAGTTACGGGATAGGGCTTCCACAGCATAGTATTTTCTCCTAATGGTGTTATTATCCTTCAAATTCAATGATGAGGCTACTGAAAGTCTTCTCTGATGCATTATATCTTAACATTCACCCCTAAAACCTTATATTTTGGCCCAATTAGATGCATGGTTATCTCTGAAGCAAATATTGTTGAACTGGACAAAATATTAAAATACAGATACGATTAGCCCATGGCACTGTAGATGTCATTTCAGCACTAGTTATATAAGTAGGCTTTTTGCATCTACAAATTTAGCAGTTGGACTTTCAATCTGAAAGTCCATGAAGGTAATTTGAAATTTTCCAGAGACGTTCCCCTTCCTGTGTCCATGAGTTCTCATTGTTCAATTCCCATCTATGAGTGAGGACATGCAGTGTTTGGTGTTTTGTCCTTGCAATAGTTTGCTGAGAATGATGGTTTCCAGTTTCATCTATGTCCCTACAAAGGACATGAACTCATCATTTTTTATGGCTGCATAGTATTCCATGGTGTATATGTGCCACATTTTCTTAATCCAGTCTATCGTTGTTGGACATTTGGGTTGGTTCCAAGTCTTTGCTATTGTGAATAGTGCCGCAACAAATGTACATGTGCATGTGTCTTTATAGCAGCATGATTTATAGTCCTTTGGGTATATACTCAGTAATGGGATGGTTGGGTCAAATGGTATTTCTAGTTCTAGATCCCTGAGGAATCACCACACTGACTTCCACACTGGTTGAACTAGTTTACAGTCCCACCAACACTCCGGGGACTGTTGCGGGTTGGGGGGAGGGGGGAGGGACAGCATTAGGAGATATACCTAATGCTAAATGATGAGTTAATGGGTGCAGCAAACCAACATGGCACATGGATACATATGTAACAAACCTGCACATTGTGCACATGCACCCTAAAACCTAAAGTATAATAATAAAAAATAAATAAAAAAAAAAAAATAATTTAAAAAAAAAGAAATTTTCCAGAGACACACGTTTGCATCATATACATTAGAATATGCAGGAATGAGTTTCATAGCTTATGAATGAGCAAAGCAAACGGATTGGTATGAATATATCCTATTATTTATTTGTCTGTGCATACATATTTTTGTGGGGGGAAGAGGGAATTATACGTTCTTATTTGAATACGGAAATTTGCAGAGGTCTTATGAATATCCCTTCCAAAAATCAAGGATTTACTGGCAGATGGTAGATTACAAGAACTCATAGCAGATATGGCTTTTTAATTATTTTCTGTTCTGATACCATATTCAACCTAAAATTCCTCTGTACACAGCCCTCCAGGTAACTACTACAGTTCTATCAGAATAGGCATGAGAGATAAAATTCTATATGCTGGCTAGGTGGTGTGGCTCATGCCTGTAATCCCAACACCTTGGGAGAGCCTGTCTCTAACAACAACAGCAAAAAAGAACAAAATATACATGTCATCCCCAGTCTACTATGTATAGAGCAGCACACACTGGATCTCATTATTTTCTTCTTTTTACCATTTTAGTCTTCCATAACATAAATATTGTTAATAAAATGAGAAGGTTAATTGCAGTAGAAGAAAGCTAGTATATTTAGGAAGAAGAAGGAAGAATAGAATTATTTCCAACTACAAAGGATTTAGATACCTTTTCCATTAGCATACTAGCTTCAAAAACATATTTGAAACTTTAAATGTGAAATAAAATGTTAAATGTCTAAAATCTGTACAATACCCTAGCACCTAAGTCTCCATAACTTTGCTTCAAATTCAACATTCAGGTTAACAACATTCAGTTTAGCAAGTTTACTTGCTAAACTTCTTCTATGATTGCACCACTTAGTAGAGGGCACTGGGAAATCACTATTAATTATCTTCCAAAACATACAAAATTGGCCTTATTTCCTATTTTAATGTGATTTCTAGACACTTATTAATAAGTATCATAGATCCAATGTAGAATTGTTTAAACAACATGCAGAATTATGGTTGAGCCACTTCATGTAACGTAGTCATATCTAGTTAAGCATTTGTACACAGAGTATTGAGTATTTAACCTAACTCAACCTAGGGAAGTTCTCTAGGTCTTACAGTAGACTGGTACGACCCACTTTGACCCTAATATTTTAAGCAAACTGAGACATTCAAGTCAATGTGAAGGACAACTGGGGGAAAACTACTTGCTTGTTTTGGGGAGCCCCAAGAGAGGAAACAGAGTGAACACACACTGGTTGATAGGTTTCCAAAAAACTAAGCTGAACCAAAAATCTGCCCGAAAAGCATTATTAGGGAAAATATTATATGTAGTCCACCTTTTCTTAGAGTCAGAACTTTTTTAAAAACTATGTTCCACTGAAGTGATTCTTTTCTTTTTATTATTATTATACTTTAAGTTTTAGGGTACATGTGCCCAACGTGCAGGTTTGTTACATGTGTATACATGTGCCATGTTGGTGTGCTGCACCCATTAACTCGTCATTTAGCATTAGGTATATCTCCTAATGCTATCCCTCCCCCCTCTCCCCACCACAACAGTCCCCAGAGTGTGATGTTCCCCTTCCTGTGTCCATGTGTTCTCATTGTTCAATTCCTACCTAGGAGTGAGAACATGCAGTGTTTGGTTTTTTGTCCTTGCAATAGTTTGCTGAGAATGATGATTTCCAGTTTTATCCATGTCCCTACAAAAGACATGAACTCATCATTTTTTATGGCTGCATAGTATTCCATGGTGTATATGTGCCACATTTTCTTAATCCAGTCTATCGTTGTTGGACATTTGGGTTGGTTCCAAGTCTTTGCTATTATGAATAGTGCTGCAATAAACATACTTGTGCATGTGTCTTTATAGCAGCATGATTTATAGTCCTCTGGGTATATACCCAGTAATGGGATGGCTGGGTCCAATGGTATTTCTAGTTCTAGATCCCTGAGGAATCGCTACACTGACTTCCACAATGGTTGAAATCGTTTACAGTCCCAGCAACAGTGTAAAAGTATTCCTGTTTCTCCACATCCTCTCCAGCATTCTTAATAAGGTTTGCAGACAAAATTTTCCCTTGACTTGAAAGATCTCAATAACGTGAGCCATTCCTGTGCATATACAACTTTCTCCCATTCCTCCACATACACACACATCTTTACTCTGATCAAATTCCTGTCTAATATCCTAATATTCAATCCAATCCAATTGCTTCCAAATATTTGTTCTGCAATTATATTTCAGACATAGTGCTGGGAGTTTGAACTCCAAAGAAAAGGCATAATCACGCCTTCAGTCTGGTTGGGGGCTTCTTAATCCATCCAGGCTGCTTTAACAAATTCCTTACACTGGGTAACTTATGCAAAATAGAAATCTATTTCTCATAATTCTGGAGGCTGGGAAGTCCAAGAAGGAGGTTCCAGTATATATGGTGTCTAATGAGGCCTTGCTCTCTGCTTCCTAGATGGTGCCTTATTGCTGTGTTCTCACATGTCAGAAGAAGCAAAAACACTCCCTTCAATCTCTTTTATAAGGGCACTAATCCTAATCCTATTCCTGATGCTAGGGCTCTCATGATTTAATCACTTTCCAAAAGGCCCCACCTGTTAATGCTATCATATTGTATACTGAGTTCCAAAAATATGAATTTTTGAGAGAAAACAATATTCAGACCATAGCAAGGAGAAACGTAAGTGACCACAGCATAGTATATACCCTGACAGAATGAGGGGACACCTAATTCAGTTTTCCATAAGTCAGATCCCAGGATATGTGACACAGGAACTTTCTATTACCTCCACTCGTTGTGTTATTTTCACTTGGAATGTTTTCCCACTTTCCCTCCATGAAATGTTATTATACTCAAATATTTTGTGAGTAACCTAGATGTATTTGCTTCCTTTTACATACAAAACACGATCCAGCAATTACATTTTACTTTTTTTAGAAGGTGGAAAAAATAGAAATCACTGGCAAATAGTCTCCTTAAAATTAGAATTTAAACAAATAAAGAAATTCAGAAAATTACTATTCCAGTTGAAACTGTCACTGGTGACAAATATAACTGTGAACATTTCAAAATCGAGATGCTAAGAGGGTTAGTTAGAACAAGGGAATTTTCTGTGTCTACCACGGCTAAGATTTTATCAGCTTCTCAGGGAGTAGATTTTGAAATTAACACCAGACAGAACACCTTAATTAGATGTTGTTAGTTGACACATATATAAATATACTTAGATAGACTCTTTAATAAACTGTTACAGTGCCAACTTAGTAATTCACAATTAATAGCTTCCTTTTAAAAAATTAAATAAGATCCTGAGTTAACAAGCTGTTTCAGACACTATAATAGGCTGAATAATGTCCCCTCAAAATATCCAGAACTTAATCCCTAACACCTGTAAATGTTAACTTTTTGGCAAAAGGAAGTCTGCCAAAAAGATTAAGTTAAAGATCTGGAGGTGGGGAGATGATCCTGGATTATCCAGGTGGGTCCTAAATGTAATCTGTGTGTGTCCTTATAAGTAGAAGGTGGAGGGAAATTTGACCACAGAGGCAGAAAACAATGTGACTACTAAATAAAAATGAGATACAGCTGGCTTTAAAGATGGGGGAAGGGGTCATGAGCACAAAATGCAAAGAATGCAGATCTAGAAGCTGGAGAAGCCAAGGGAACTGATTCTCTCCTCAGAGCCTTTGTAGGGTGACCAGCCCTGCAGTCATACTGATTTTTTCCCAGTGAAACTGATTTCAGACTTCTGATTTCCAGAACTGTAAGAGAATAAACGTGTATTGTTTTAAACTAGAAAGTGTATGACAATGTTTTACAGCAGCCATAGAAAACCAATACAAACACTATTAAAAATAGTTCCATGTTCTTGATTACCTCTGAACATTAAACCACGTATATTAAAGTTCTGGAGCTCATAGATGTCAGGTTAAGAAACACTTAATATAGAATGCTGTTCTCGTGATATTTATTCCTACTGACATCTGTGAGACACTGTAAACATACCTCATTACAATACTAGACACAAAGAATGTGCTCATTAATTATTTGATTATTTTCTTCCATTCACGCATCCACTTGTGTATCCAGGAGTTATTCCTTTCATAAATGGCCTATCACCAGATGAAAATATATGATGTAATGATAAAGCCACATATATTTTCCTCCATATAATTTCTTCAGTTTCTTCCAAGCCTAGTATAGGCTCACCTCACTATACTAGAAAATCAGCTATAGATTCAGCCAAGATATATAACACCTGCCAGATATGCTTGGGTTCTTCAGAGGATATTGCTGAGCAGGTAGGTAAAGGTGAAGTAGTGACTGCAATTTATTGGGAATAGATAGAAAACTCAATACACATCATTGATTTTACATGCTCCAAAGGCTTAGGTTTAAAAGTCAGTATGCCTGGCAAGGGAAACGTGGCAAGACATTTAAATGGATGTAAAATTTTCTTTAGGAGAAAAGAAGTGTTCTGGAAAAAGTAAACATTTGTAACAGAGAAATAAAAAAGGGCTACTCAGTTTCACAGGAAGCAGTCTTGAGAGACCCTCTGTGGCCTGAGATACAAATGACCTGGCTGACGGGAGAATTCAAAATACAATGGAGCAAAACAAATCACCTATAAAATGAACATGGTGACTTTCTCAAGTAGACAGTGTTATAAGGTTGATTGACTTGTTTCTGCCTTTCCTAATTTGCAGAACACTAATTTCACCAGGAAAAGACATAAAACTCCAAATGCTAGAAAGTATAAGGATAGTTATTTACAAAATTTACAGAATCACCATGAAATATTACCAAACAAAACTCTAAATGACCAAATGATAATGTAGAAATCATAACCTATAGTGGGCTCAGATCCCTTACTTTGCTAGTTAAATAAATTAGACAGTTTGAAACCCAGTGAAATGACAGGTAATAAAATGAGGTAACTTCATTTAAAAGAGAGTAATACAAATATTTCTCAAAATATAGAGTATACTTGATATGCGAAGGCTTGAGGATTATTTGAACAATTAAATCTTTACTGCCATTCAGCAACAATTACCAAGGTTTAGTGATCTTATTTTCCATAACTAAGGACAATGTAAGGCAGAGATTTCATTTGCAGGAAAATGAGCTAGAAAAAAATCTTATTAGGAATGCTCTTCAGCTTGAACTGCAACCAAAGAGCTCAACAGTGCTTGTCAAGAACAAAGTGAGGTCTCCAGTCTTTATTAGCTCTACAGGTCAAACATTGAACTTGCTGTGACTAAGAAATTAAGGAATTCATTCAGTTGTTTTAAGATGTATGAATTTCACTTTCCATCTTTAGCTTCTGTAGTATCTCAGCACATTTGGAAGACAATGTGTAGTTATTTACCTTTTTCTGTTATCACTTTGGCTGTATCATTTCTGGAAATGTTCTAAAAGGAGTGACAAAGACATGCATTTAGATTTGCTTGACATATGTGCTTTGCCAGTCAACACCAATACGAGTGTTTTTTTAGTATTTCTGGTACTCTACCAATGACAAGTAGTGTACCCAATACAAATTAGCCTTATTAAGACAAAACCACATAAAAGGCAGTGCTCACCTGCCATTGCCTCTGACTCTTACAGTCACGTGGAGTCCATGGAGTTCAGAAAATTTTGTAAAATGTTTTCAAAAGTTTTAAGTTACAAGTTCAAATTATTTCACAAGCTAGGTTCATGGGATCTGTGACAAGATGATGATATGCTCTACTTGAAGGCATTTAAATTTAATTTTAATTGTACTGGCAAAAGAGAGGATGTCTATGTGTCAATTTTGCCCTATGACTATGGATTATCATTTCTGAGACTCCTGCCATAGAAGTTATTTTCTAGGATTTGTTGAAAACATCTAGGCCTACACTTCATAATGAGATGTAAATACTTACTATCCAGACATCATAGGGTATATAGAGCGTGTTCTGATGCAAACCCTTAAAAATGAAATAGAGATAAGTCTTCAGGAACACAACTAGGACATTGCTGGCCCAGTCCAGAGTACCTTTTTTGGATTACATTGGGCCAGCTCAACCCAGGCTAATCAGAAATGTCTACTTCTTGATAATAGTAATGCTTATTACTAATACTAAATATGAAACTGGGACTTTGCATTTTTACTTAAATTACTTACTACTGAAGTTTTATTTTTAAATTGTATATTTTATTCTGCAGTGTCTAATCTGCTATTAATTCCATCTAAGTATTTTTTTATCTCAAACATTGTATTTTTCAGCTTTAGAAATTAAATTTGGGTGTATATGGTATGTTACATGCAGAATTTTTCAACATGCTTATGATTTCCTCCTTCTTTTTGGTTATTTGGAGAATAGTGGCTTTTTTAATGTACTTGTTTGCTTATTCTATTATTCGTCATTTCTGGATGTTTCTATTGATTGGTTATTCTCCTTATTATTATTCCTGGTCTTCTACTTCTTTGAATGTTCAACAATTTTTTATTGAAGTGTTTCTGGGTGCTGGGCTTTTTTCTTTAAGAGAGTAATCCTTTAAATATTTTTTCAAATTTACTTTGGTTTGCAACTAAGCTGCTTGGAAATAGTATGATGCTTTTAAAATGAGCTTTTAAACCTCATTAGGCCCATAGCAGACTTTACTTCTAGGACTAATTTGGTCCCATGCCACAGTCTTAATGTTAGAAGCCCTTAAATTTTCATATGTTGAAATTATAACCCCCAAGGTAATGGTATCAGGAGGTGGGGCATTTTGGAAGGTGATTAATTAGGTCATGAGCATAAGGCCTCATGAAGGGATTTTTGATTTTATAAAATAAGCTCAAGCAAGCTGGGGTTCCCCTTTTCTTCTGTGTGAGGATACAGCTAGAAGGTACCATCTTTGAACTAGAAAACTCACATTCACCGGGCACTGAATCTGCCAGTGCTTTGATCTTGGCTTCCCGGCCTCCCGAAATGTGAGAAACAAATTCTGTTGTTCATAGGTCACTCAGTCTATTGTATTTTTTATAGTATCCCTAACTGACTAAGAAATGACCCTTTTGCCTGATGTTTCATGTATTACAACTTTTTTCCCATCCTGGCTTTTTGGATTGTGAATTACTCCTAGCCCTGTCTGAGCTCTGATAATTGCGTCACCCATTTCTTTCCAACGACACTTTTTTTAGCCTTGAGTAGTTTCTCACAGAAATGCTGATTAGTACCGAGCTGAAGACTGGAGTGGAGCCTTCAGCAGACCTCTGAACTCTTTTGCGCAATTCTCTCATCTCACTTGCACTGCCTCATCAATTATAGCCACCTTAACTAACGCCCCAAATACTCTGTCTCCTCAGTGAAGGAGATAACTGAGCTCCGTTTAGGTTCCTTCTCTCTAAACTTCAGCCTGGAAACTCTGCAGACAGCAAGCCAGGACAATTGTAGGGCCCATCTCGTTTGTTTCTCCTCACTCCAAGATTACTATACTGTGACACCTATAGTCTGATGTTTGAAAGCTGTTGTTTTACATATTGTATCAAGATTTTTAGTTGTTTAGGGCTACAGAGTAAATTCGGAAGCCATGATTCCAGATAAATGGAAGTCCTTCCTAAGGTTTTATAGTTGATAAAGGAAAGTACTTCCTGAGGTTTTATAATCAGATGTCTGATTAAGTCATGCTTGTTTTGATAGGTTTTTTCCCATGAATGAATAATTCTCTGGTCTGTGTTTCTAAACAATGCTTTCTAAGAAACTCATGATTGTCGGTATGTGAGGAGGAAATATAGGATGTCCTATAGGACTGGGAAGTAAGACAATTCTCTTGCACAGCATGGCGACCCATCCTGCATAAAAACATTAAACAATCTCCAGCCATTGTGATGCTTTGTTTCAGCATATAACTTGCCCTGTGTAGTACCCAGTTCATAGCAATGTAGCAAATAAATAAATCAGATATGCAGATTAGAACTTGGTTACTCAGTCTGAGAAGAACAAAACATAAAATAAAATAAAAAATAGTTAACTCGTGCTCTCTAAATGTAACACTGCCATATTGAAACTACTTTCAATTCAACTCCTCAAAATGAGAAAGATTTGAGAACATTAAAAAGTTATATACTTTATTCAGCTTTATTCAGTTAACAGTGACCAATTCTATCTTTTTCCAAAAAGGCAGATGAATCTTTTCAAGAATTCATAAAATTTCAACCAACTTAAAATTTTAATCACTTTTTAGTCCCTAAATACAATTAATGAAAAATAATTAATTTAAATAAATAATTTTAAGCATATTAGGGACTGAAAAGTGATTAAAATTTCACAGTATAATAATCTTGGAGTGAGGAGAACCAAATGAGGTCCGCCCTACAATTGCCCTGGCTTGCTTTCTGCAGAATTTCCATGGTGAATTCAGAGAGAAGGAACCTAAACAGAGCTCAGTTATCTTCCTGCATTATTACAAATTTGTAATCATTTTTAATTTTTATTTTACTGGAGAGAAAGGTGTCTACTGAGCACCAAAAAAATGACACAATTTAAACTGTCTAAATGTCTTATGATGCCAAATGATTCAGATTCATTTGGATTTCATATATCACATTTATTTTATTATTATTATTATACTTTAAGTTTTAGGGTGCATGTGCACAACATGCAGGTTTGTTACATATGTATACATGTGCCATGTTGGTGTGCTGAACCCATTAACTCGTCATTTAGCATTAGGTAAATTTTTAACTTCAAAATTAGGTGTCAACCTGGGACTCTCAATTACCACCACTTTTCTCATTTTTTTTTACTCAATGTAATCTTTATCATAGACCAATCCTAATTAGTGGACTAATGTTTTGAAAAACATTACCATGTCTGCTTCAGGAGCATAGAGGAGTGAGTGACTCATTCTGTGGTGAGAGCAGCTTCCCAGGAGAGTAACATCTATCTCTCTGGCATGAGGAATAATTTACATAAAGCAAATCATCCTGACTTCTCGAGGGTTCTGTATTTGTTTTTCTCTTTCTGAACTCTTTCTACAGGTTTCTACATGGCCCGCTCCCTTCCATCTTACAAGTCTCTACAAGTATGTGACATTAGTAGTGAGTCTTTCCCTGATCACCCTGTGTAAAACAGTAAACCATACCTACACCCTACCCCATCTCTATGCTTATTCCTTCTTATTTTTTTCATAACTCTTATCACCGTCTATAGTTCTGTATATTCACTTTTAATTCCTTTGTTGTCTGCCTCTCCCTACAAGAATGCAAGTTCTGCAAGGGCAGTAACTTCATGCATTTTTTTCCCCTGTTGTATTACCAGTTCCTACAATGATACATAAACATTTGTTGAATGAATAAGTTACTTAAGCACACAAGATTAATTAACCTTGGCACATAATATACGGCGCATCATAAATGTTCAGTAAAATTGTGAATTATTTTTTATCATCATAATAATCATTATTAGCTTTATTTTATTATGGCAAAACACCAAATTATTCCAAGGACCCTGAATTTTTGCATGGATACATGGAAATCAGATAAAAATATAGAAACACTCTTAACACTCAAAATAAGCAACTCTATCTAAGACCACACACTGAATGAGTTAGGATTATTTCAAATAACACCTTCAGGTAACATTAACCATCCAAATACGTAATTGGTTGTTTTTGATAAATATGTTTTAAGCAATTTGAACTATTATTTAAGTAATTTAATGGTTTGTTGAGCTAAGATATTTTATTGAATGAAATTCCCTGAGTTGCAGAATCAAGCTTTATAAATTCAAAAACGAACAGGAGAATTTACAGAAAGTGTGAAGAATAATGTGTGTGTGCTGAAAATTAAATTTATAGAAAAGCAAGAACAGAGAAATTAGTCTGTCAAATAGAAATATTTGAAAATTTGAAAGACAAACATTAATATAAGTTGATAATACTAAAAGGAAAGGTAGAGAATTAATACAAAATGAGACCGATTAATTTGGACCAGAATGCAGAAAATGATCCAATTTCAATTCATGCTTTTATCCTCAGGTACATCATTGCCTTATGAAGTAGCAACTTGCCTATGTAAAACTTTGCTAAATTACATTACTCATCTCTTACACTGAAAGTAGTATGATACACTCACATAAACATCTAAAATAATGCAAATAAAACACAATATACACTTAATAAGCACCACTTTTTATGGACCACTCTTTATGAGACAATAGGAGAAAAAAATTAAAGACACAAGCATGCTGTCAAAAGGCTCAAAATCTGAAAGATTCACACATGTAGACAAATAAGTATATTTCACTATGATAAGTACGGTATTACTGTACTTTCTAGACTTTAAATGTCGTGGGCCAGTGCAATCTTAATTTCAAAAAAATTAAACGAAAACGGGGCTGTCAACTTGCTTTTAGCATTACTGCATAAAGTATATACTATTAGAACATCAATCATAGTAGAAAAGCAGTATAATCATTAACTAAAATATCTTATTAAATTTATTTAACTTCATGGAAAACTAATTTTTCTGTTCTTATTTTTTAAATAATTCAAATTTCAGTACAAACTGACACATCATTGTTTTCAGCAACATTGCTGTAATAGTAGTGTGATAGGTCCATGGAGAAGGAAGTGATTTGTTCAATTCTGGGAGCAGTTCCACAGGAGGGAGACATTTGAACCACCCATCAAGATGAGGAATAAAGGAGAAATAGCAGGTTTGGGGGGAGTGTAAGATAATAAGTGACAAAGCCAACACTATAAAGGGTGACAGGACAAGGAACAAAAGACAAGGAGCACTAGTCATTGACAGAAGTAAAGGGGAGAATCAACTATAAAGAGTAAAAGGAGAGAAAAGGCATTATGTTCTATGACACGAAACAGACAACCTCTGGCACTGCAATATTATGTGTAACCTTATAAGTCACTGGACTTCTTAACACTCTGTAACTCTCTCTTTGGAGCCTCAAGAGATTTCCCTAAACTCAGGAAAATGAATGGAAGTTAGGAAGAGCTGAAAAAGCACCTGATGCCATATGTCAAGCATTGGTTGACACCCTATGTCCCTGTGCTAAAGCCACACCAAGTGATGTGGTCCAGCTACCCTTAACTTAGGGAAAGGAGACATTTACTTCCTATAACACTCCATCTCCATTCACAGTTTTAACTAAACCAAATCGAGAAAAAAGTACACCTGAATTCAAGAAGAAATTCTATAGATTGCCATATATGTTTTATAATAAATACCTGCTGTAGACATCATAACCACAAAGCTGAAATAACCTAAATGTCTAATAAGAAAATATTTTATACAGATATTCATCATAAAAGTAAAACTGTATTGTCAAATATTTTCCAGAGTATAAAAATATTTAAAAATAATATCAAGTAAAAAGGATGCGGGACTATTATATATATATATATATATATATATATATATATATATATATATATACATATATTCAAAATATACATTTGTATAAGATATTCATTACATAGATATTACATATTCATTACTACATACAAAGATGCACACACACACACACACACACACACACCCCACAAAGAATACAAAGAAAAATAGCAGAATATCAGTTGTTATGTATTCATCTGGGGTGCAGACTTTTAAAAATGTCTTTTTAAAATTTATTGAATTTTGAAGTTTCTATAATGAATATGCATATTTGTAACAGGAAAACAATATAGTATTTCTAGAGCACACTCTGCCAATATGTAAATCTTCTGACATGTAAATGGTTAATTCTCACTGTACAGAAAAGTTGGTAATTCAAAATGTCTGAAGCCATGACCTTTTACTTAATTTATGAATAAATAATTGGCTTCTTATAACCAATGTATTCTTGCTTTTGGCCACTGCTTGATGTGACTTAGTCTGCTAAAACCCTATCCTTATCATCTGGCAAAAAAGTATGAGGAGTAAAACTTATTAAAATTATACTTTCCCTCAAAAACAAAAAAGCAAACAATGAAGGCACGACCTTAATACTGTTCTTACTAGAGATTAAAACAATACACAATAAAACATTACAAAAGCAAAACGAAGTCAGAATGAAACACTTCTTCCCACTCAAACTACACATCAATTATTCACTCGTTTTTCTTATTTATAATATATATTCTAAGCACTTCAAAAATAATAGTCATTTCTTAAGTGTAATTATCAGTATTAAGAACCAATTCTATTCTAAATCTTTTATTGAAATGCAGGGTGGCAGATGCAGAACTTACACATACCAGATAAAGAAAAAAAAACCACCCACTAGTTTTGAAGAGGTATCCAATCAGACAGTAGAGTGTTATTATGTCACCACCGTGCTTTATTCTTCTCAAACTTGGGCCAATTTTTTGTTAATAGAAGGTACCTTTGCAAATTTGGCGGTGATATGTGTTAAATGGACGGTGGATAGTTAGATTGAAAGATAAATGATAGAGAGAAACTATGGATAGATGATAGGGATATAAATAGAGAGATAAAAACAAATAGATTGGTTGTAAAGTGAAAGAAAGGGTGGGGCTGAGAAAGTGAGAGAGAATGATAATGAATACATCAGTATTTGGTCTCTACATTTTCATAAAATCAAAAATATATAATCTCTACTGTCAACATTTCTCTTATTCATCATAACTCTCATGCCAGTCCACTCTGACTGCTTTGGAGAAAGTGTCTTTGCTATTGGGTGGCAGAGAGAGACGAAAAGATGGCTACACATGAGAAAAAAAAAAAAAAGGAATTACTCTTCCTTACTATAGTTGGCCAAATATCTCACTTTCTTTTTATCTCCCAATACAAAAACTGTTGCAAAATACAGGTAAAATTCATAGCAATACCACCATATAATGAAATAATAAAAATAGATGAAATATCTTAAAATTTTCAAGTCATAAAATAATTCTTGAAAGGGCTTTGCACAGCAACAGGCAAGAAAAGCCCTACAGGAATTATTTTGTGTTGAAGCAAAGGGGAGATTGTTATTATCTTCTAAAAGTAACCTTAGAGGCAGAAAAGCCCTTGACCAAGTATGAAGCAAATGAGGGAAAAAATAGTTTTTAAAGAATTTATACTCACATTTTCAGGAACATCTTTACAGTATAATGTAGACATATTTGTAGCTTTGCTTTTAACAACACCCTCTCTTTCCCATAATAGCAGGATTTATACCAAAGTACATCCTGAAGCACAGCACACTGAAGTGAATTGAATGTTTAGCCACAGTGTGAGGAAGGCCACTAAATTTTAGTAATTGACCCCACTGATAAATTGAGAGCTACTACTGATTAAAGCAAGCAAGGACAACAAACTACAAATATATAAATGTTTTCTCCATCTTCTGATATTTCACTCACAGTGGTCCATTAGCTTGAAGAAGCAAGAGGCTGGGTGTGGTGGTTAACACCTGTAATCCCAGCACTTTGGGAGGCCAAGGTGGGTGGGTCACCTGAGGTCAGGAGTTTGAGACCAGCCTGGCCAATATGGTGAAACTTCATCTCTACTAAAAATGCAAAAATTAACCAGGTGTGGTGGCGGGCGCCTGTAATCCCAGCTACTCAGGAAGCTGAGGCAGGAGGATCGCTTGAACCCAGGAGGTGGAAATTGCAGTGAGCTGAGGAGGTGTCATTGCACTCCAGCCTGGGTGATAGAGCGAGACTCTGTCTCAAAAAAAAAAAAAAAAGCAAAAGAATCAGCACTTTAAAAAAATGATTTGTGCTCAGTGTGTTCGTGAATCTTGCATCACTTTGCTTTCCTATTTCTGATGATTACATCATTAGACATTTTATTTTAGAAAACTTGTATAAAATATGCAGTAGTAAGTTTATATCAAAAAATATGCTCTCCTGGACAATTAAATAATTTAGCTTATGCTCCTTGTTCTAAGTGGCTACCAAGCTTTTCACATTGTTGGATACTCAGATTCTCATGTTCTCAGGTTTTTATTTTTAACTCTAGTGACAGAAGAGATGCCACTTGAAGACTAAGGAAAATATCTAAGTATATGAGATTACACCCCATCAATAAATCATACCATTACATAATATTCCTGTGTATTATATGTATACATTAATTGGAAAAACCTAATAAAAATTGAATGAGACAAAATATATCAAAAGCAATTATTTTGTTGTCTTCTCCTTGGAAATCCATTCTGAAGCCAGGACATATAATTTCGGTAAGTAGTTCTCCTCAGATTCAGTAAGGCTATTATTAAGTTTATTTTTACTAATGTTAGAAGAATTCCACTATACACTTCTTCAAGTATTTGGGCAAATAAATTATTCTGAATTGTTAAATATCTATATAATTGGATGGTTATCTAATCAAGTGTGAATAAAAATCCCACTTTTCTTTTTATCTGAAATGAATTATATATATTATATAATACAAATGTATATATATATATAGTTTTCTCTATACTTAATTTTTTGCTGATTGCTAATATTAATTATTTTAAACATCCATTCTGAGATTGTGAGGCTCTGGAGATCTATTTATTATTAGAGCTGTTTGATCTATAATTAAGTAGCTGCAAACTGCAGAATAGCGCCTCAATATTTTTCTTGTTTTATGACATTATGTGTAGTCCGTACATGTTTTCCTCCTACAACAGTTCAAATTCCTGTATGGTCAAATAAACTGCCTTCTGAACAAACGTGCTTCCCCCAGGGTATGAGATAGACTTAATCCCTACTCAATACCCCAGTATTCTGATATCTTTAGATATGCACCAAAAATACAAGTTTTATTTTTGGCCCAGTTAATCTGACATTTATTTCTCATATTTTCCTTTCTCTCTGAAAGTCTGAATCTTAATTTAAATGCAAAGGCAAGGACACTAAGAATGACCTCTTCAGTTTCTTTAGTTCCAGGGCTTTGATAATTCATGTGTTACCCACCTGACTTAGCAGGCAAATGTGATCTGAGCAGGCCTTCACTCACACCTTATGTGTAATTGCCAGGAAGACAGGTAACACATGAAAGTAGGAAGTCCCTAGGCACCAAGGATATTTTCATACAACTTTATCTTCATTGGCTTTTGGTTATTTTCACATACATACTTTTGGAAATTCTTTTCTGGATGTTTGAGACATTGTGCTTTTTCCAGTTGTCCTGCTCTGTCTCTGACTAGACTTTCTCTATGGCTTTGACTTCTTTTCCTAATTTAGATCCATCTGTGGCTTGGCTAACTCTCTGTTTCCCTAGCTGAGCTCCACTCATGGTTTCACTATTGGAAGACAACATGGTGTAGCAGAAATAGCCTTGAGGAGGATGTCAAGGAAGGAAGGACAGTAGTCTGGTCAGTAATTGTATGATCTTAAAGAAATAATTTAACCTTTCTAAGTCTCATTTTCTCATTTACCTCACCACATGATTATTAACTTTGGCAGCAGTATGTATATTGTAAATCTATGTAGCTGCCTAAATAAATCTCCATTTCTATGTCTTGAAGCAGAATCTCTAAGAATTCAAAACTGAAGTCATCGACTTTCTCATACTTTCTATCGCCTTCAAAAAATTAACTCTCATTGAGGCAAGATTGATTAGAGAAAATTTTTGAGAAAAATGTACTTGATCTTGGTGTTTAAGTGATTCCTATTTCCTTTCTTCATAAGTTCTTAGGCAAAACATCATAAATACCAGTACATTTATTGAAAGCTTGCTATATGCCATGTAGTACTCTGTGTGATTTATATATATTACCTTAATTTAAAATCCTACCAAACAAAAACAAAACTTTGAGGAACTGAAATAAATCCAATGTGCCTAGATCACAGAAAGTAAGAGGGAAGATGGCATAAAATAGAAAGTCTTATTAGGTGGTGCAAAAGTAATTGTGGTTCTTGACATTGAAAATAACGGCAAAAACCACAATAACGTTTGAACCAACCTAATAATATAATGTAACTACAGTGATATCATAATTAATCTACCTTCAGTGATGAAAATTGATTGCAGGGAGCCACAAATGGATGGGCAGAGACCAGAAAAAAGACTATTGCTCAAATACAGCTAATCCAAGGAGCTTTCTCCTACTGCTTTGGCATGTTTATCTCAGTTACTTATGATGTTGCGTTCCAGTTATAATCACATAAGCACAGTTTTGTACAACATAGTGGTTTGATTCAAACGAAAGTAAGACAAAAAGCAAATTATAAGCTGGGCTCGAAACTATGAACTCCAAATGAAAGTTGAATTTTTTTACATGAAACCATGCCAAAATAATTAGTGGAGATATCTCAAATAAAGCTTTCAATGGTATAAACACCTTATTTTACTTTCTTGTGTCTAATTAAAATTGTTAGCATAAATACTTCCCAGGAGTTCATAAGTTTTCAAAAAATATATAAAAGAACTACATATAAATTCCTGTAATTTAATACTACACATGCTTTAAGCATGAAAGATAGATGGTGCCGAAATCTTTTCTAACAATCTTCTAACTCTCAGAAGAAGAAAAAAAAGAGAAAGCAATTTATTTTTGAGTATTTAAAGCAAGTTTGCACTTTGAATTTTCTAAATGTTTAGATACTTTTTTTTTTTTTTTTTTTGAGACAGGGTCTCACTCTGTCACTCAGGCTGGAGTGCAGTGGCATGATCACGAATCTCTGCAGCCTTGATCTCATGGGCTCAGGTGATCCTCCCACCTCAGCCTCCAGAGTAGCTGAGAGTACAGACACAGCCACCACTTCCAGCTAATTTTTAAGTATTTTTTGTAGAGACAGAGTTTCACCATGTTGTCTACGCTGGTCTCAAACTCCAGGACTCAGGTGATTCTCCCACCTCAGCCTCCCAAAGTGCTGGGACTACAGGCATGGGCCACTACACCCAGCCTAGACACTTTTGTTATACATGAAATACCATGAAAAGTGTTAGATAAGCACTGTCGCACTAACAAGAAAATGTGCAGCTGCTGCCACCAAACCTTGATATTGCCCATGTACATACCAGCAGGTAAATTCATTAAACATCATGGAACACAGACAAAACAAACAAACAACAACAACAACAAAAACAAAACTTTATTGCCATATTAGGAAGAAACTATTTTGAAAAGTGCTCTAAATAAATTTCAAACTAAAAAGTAAAGAATATAGACTCATAAAACGATCTGATGTCATCATCATTGGACTATGTCTTTCACCAGGCCCCTGAGCCAAGGGGAATCTTGGAGTGGCTCATGACCTAAGATGACAAGTTGTAAAGAAAATCCTCGGCTCGTTTGTATCATAGGAACATGTTGTGGCAGGTTCACATTTAGGTCAATACTCTTAGTCTCTATTATATTCTGTAAAATAACTGCTATTGAGAAATATTTATGAGATAAAATAGATAAAACAGAAAAAACTACCATCAATCTTCATACCAGTTATGGAAAGCTGTGGATATTCTTACTGTGCATAATTACATTCAGGAGTGAAAAACAAACAAAAAAATATTTTATTAAGATATTGAATTGGTAAGCTTACACCCTTTCATTTTTAAACTTCTCTAAGAGGACACTCTATCTCATTTTTTACCCTTATTGCTTCTGTTAGGCTTCTGCTGTTCTAAATAGTATCTGTTTTTTAAAAAAACAACAAAGAATTTTAGGGCTTCTCTGTAACTTTGAACGTGCTCTTTTAGACCTGGATCCTTCCCAATGATTTTCTGCCTATTGAGTTGCTACACCGTTTTTCCATATTTTAATTATAAACATAACCTATTCCACAAGATATTCCTAAATTAAGTACCCCGATTTCAACATTCTCCTACTACCAAAAATACCAGCCATTCCACAAATAAAAGAACAAACAAAAAGTCTGTAGCAGTTAAAACAAACCATTACAATAGTTTGCTTCCTTTTTTCTGCTATGACTTCTATTCCTTTTGAATATTTTGTGCAGCCGGAGTACCATAATTCAAGACTGTGTGCTCAGTTGATAAGGCTCCCTCCAGAAGTCGCCCTCAGACAGAGTCAGGAGCTCCTTCCTCAAGCAGTCTCAATGCCTTGTCCCTATTAGTGTTACTTCTCAGAACCTATACTATGATTATTTGCTTAAACACGTGTCTTTCCAGGTAGACTTAGTTTACAGTGTGAGGTACTGTGATAAACACTGATTTATTATTTAGTAAGTAGATGTTTAAGTGTCTACCATTTTCTAGGCTCTGAGCTAGACTTTTGGGACATTTTGATAAACAAGACAGATATACAGTCATGCACCATCTAACAACACAGACACCTGGTTAGGTGATTTCATTGTTATGCACGTATCATAAGATGTACTTACACAAACCTAGATGGACTGTGGCATACCTATGCTCTATGGTATAGCCCATTGCTCCTAGGCTACAAACCTGTACAGCAGTTATTGTGCTGAATACTGTAGGCAATTTTAACAGAATACTGTAACACAATGGTAAATGTTTGTGTATCCAAACATATGTCTATATTTTAAAAAGGAAGCTAAAAATGAGAGAATGAAAGATAAAAAATGGTACACCTGTGTAGGGAGGGCATTTGCCTTGTTTGGAGGTTGCAGTACTGGAAGCGGCCTTGGGCGAGTCAGTGAATGAGTGCTGAGTGATGGTGAAGGCCTAGGAAATTACTGTACACTACTGTAGACTTTATAAACACTGTACACTTAGGCTACACTTTATTAAGAAATAAAGCAATTGTGCTGTGACGTTATGATGGCCACAATGTCACTAGGTGCTAAGAACTTTTCAGCCCCATTATAATTTTACAGGGCCACCCACAGACATATATAGTTTCTCATTGACTGAAATGTTGTTACATGGCACATGACTATACTTTCTAAATCTCACAGAGCTTAATGGGGTCTGAGAGAGAAGAATTGCTGATCAAATTTTCATTCATACAACTAAAAATTATAACTGGTAGTCAATATAATAAAGAGTAAATTCATGTGGCTTATATTTTATTACATCACTTATTTTATTCAACCTAGTATTTCTCAGTCATTTTCACATTGATTATCCCCAAATACCTCTCTGGGCAGGGAGGTATTGAAAATAGCAACTGATACAGTACCTCATACATACTCGTGTTAGATCCATAACACACATTTCTTTACTTTCACACTATCAGAGTGGGAGAAGCCTTTCCAAAACCAAAACTTAATAAAACAAAATATAACTTGAATAACATAAAAATTAAAAATGACTACAATCAACATTTTTCAAACGGGAAATATAGAAGTTCTATTACTACAAAGAGCTAATTTCCCTAATGTATAAATCTCCTAAAAATCAGTAACACAATACAAAAATCCAGTAGTAAAAAAGAAAAAGACAGTTCACATAAAGGAATGTATGTCCCTTTTATGATTGTAAAATAAGCTCAATTTCATTTATTATTAGAGAGGTACAAATAAATCTACATAGAGATAATTTTTTCACCTATCAGTTAATAAAAGTACAAAAGTTGATAGCATATTCTTTAGATGAGGGTATAGTAAACAGACACTCATAAAATGCTAGTACATTGTAAATTGTTTTAAGCCTGATACAGAAAACTTTGTCTATATCTATTGAAATAAATCTATATAATTATTGAATATGCAAATCCTCTTCATGGAATTTATTCTATAGAAATACGTACACACATAAAGAGAGAGTTATTCATTATAGTATTATTTGTACTATAATTCTATTCACAGATATCTATAAATAGGTGTTTAATTAAATTAATTATTGTAGTAGTCCATTAGCACACTGCTATAAAGAACTAATTGAGACTGGATAATCTATAGAGAAAAGAGCTTTAATTGACTCATGGTTCCACATAGGTGGGGAGGCCTCAGGAAACTTACAATCATGGAGGAAGGCAAAGAAGAAGCAAGAACCTTCTTCACAAGACAGCAAGAGGGGGTGGATGGGGAACTGCCACAAACTTTGAAACCATCAGATCTCACGAGAACTCCCTCACTATCATGAGAACAGCATGGGGGGAACTGCCCTTGTGATCCAATCACCTCCCACCAGGTCCCTCCCTCGACAAGTGGGGATTATAATTCGAGATGAGATTTGGTGGAGACACAGAGCCAAACCATATCAATTATGTTATATCTATACAATGGAAAAAGTATGCAGCAGTGAACCAACAATAAAGAAAAAAAACCTGTGAACTAATTTAGAAAAATCTAAAACATATATCCTTAATTAAAATAACAAGGTGTTAGACACTTGTATAGAATCCTTCAATTTAGATAAAAATGGGAAGAGGCTGGGCTTGGTGACTCATGACTGTAATTCCAGCACTATGGGAGGCTGAGGCGAACAGATCACCAGAGGTTGGGAGTTTGAGAACAGCCTGACCAACATGGGGAAACCCCATTTCTACTAAAAATACAAAATTAGCCTGGCGTGGTGGTGCATGCCCGTAATCCCAGCTACTCGGGAGGCTGAGGCAGGAGAATCGCTTGAACCCGGGAGGGAGAGGTTGCAGTGAGCCAAGATCGCGCCATTGCACTCCAGCCTGGGCAACAAGAGTGAAACTCCATCCCAAAAAAAAAAAAAAAAGGGGGGAAGAAATGCTGTGTATGTATATGTGTGAAAACACTCTCTTTAGAAGTATACCTAGAAAACTAATAACAATAGTTTCTAAAACTGAATTAACTGTGTGGCTGGGAAAAAATAGTGAAAGAAAAGCATTTCACAGTTTATAGTTTCGTATTTCCAAATTTGAGCTCTGTGGTTGTATTAGCTAGCCAATTTTTTATGTTTGTTTTTGTTGTTGTTGTTGTTGTTGTTGCTGTTTTTGAGACGGAGTCTCGCTCTGTCGCCCAGACTGGAGTGCAGTGGTGCTATCTCAGCTCACTCTAAGTTCCACCTCCCAGGTTCATGCCATTCTCCTGCCTCAGCCTCCCGAGTAGCTAGGACTACAGGCGCCCGCCACCACGCCCGGCTAACTTTTTGTATTTTTAGTAGAGACACGGTTTCACCGTGTTAGCCAAGATGGTCTTGATCTCTTGACCTCATTATCCGCCCACCTCGGCCTCCCAAAATGCTGGGATTACAGGCGTGCGCCACCGCGCCCAGCCAAGCTAGCCAAATTTTTATTTAAAAAAGGATTATATACAATAAAACAGATTGTTTACATGAATGAAAGAACCAATAAAACGCTAGAGGATTTCCATCATTAATAGGTTTGGCAGTTGACTAAAAAGTCGTGGTATGTAGATGTACAAAAGCACACTCATAAAAGTATACAAAAGAATCAGAGTTTGCATTCATTTGAGAAGCTAAAGAAGTAGGAAAATAAATATGTAGTACATTCATATAATAGAACATTTCTAAAATGGTTTTCAACATAGCTGAATGATATTCTTTGTTTTGCCATGTGTCCATTTCACAATGGTTTTTTTTTGGAAAACAATCATATTTCAAAGGTGAGTCAACTGAGAAATAAATAACATTTAATATTCTTTCAGCAACAAATTGGGTGCTTGTTACCTTTATGTATCAGCAAATAAAATCTTAAAGTAAAAATAGTTGTGCATGTGCCCACATGTGCATAGTGGTGCATTGTAAGCAAAATAATCAATAGTTTAACTGGGAAGTCAGCACAGGTTAGAATGAAGTCAATATTCAGATTTCACATAGTCTATAGTAAAGTAAATTTAAAATCTAATACATTTCAAATAATACACATTCTCTATGCAGTAAAAACTGCTTTTACAATATTTTCTAAGAGAAAAATGTCCACTATATTCATACACAGGCACAAGTTTAAACACAAAGCCTGAAATACTATGGTATACCATTGTAATAGCTTTTCCTCCCTATACTTTGGAATGTTTATTGTATATTTATGTGAAAATACTTATGTTCTGAACATATATACCAAGTATCCCAACCAAGATATTTTAAGAGGATTTGAATGATAAATTATGTCTTTCTAGTCTCAATTATTTTCCAACATAACATGTATTTGTAAAATACATGAGATATAAACAATGAAAGTTAAAAATTTTTTTAAGTGTTACAAAATGTTATAAACACATTGCTAGTGAAGTGAAAATATAGATATGAGGCATAGGTTGTATGTCTCATATCTATCCAGTCTGTTTAATATAGATAGTTTTATAATGATAAAAATTTTCTAGTACAGAATATACTTATCTTAATTAACTTTTTAAAGCATGCTAAAGGAAAAAAACACATAACTGAGATTATAGACAATAGAATTACATTCAATAGTACTTAACATATTTTCAGATGAAAATATAATAAAATTCTTATGGTTGAGATTTTACTCATGACAACATGAGTATAAGGCATGTTAATTTAAGTATATTTATCATGTGCATAAATATCAGTAAAGTTTGTGGCCTTATTAACAAAAATCAACAAAAACCTAGCAATTAAGAATTTTGCTTTCATATGTTTGCTTCAACATATTTACAAATTTTTACTTTCTCACTCTTGCTTTCTTAATCTACAATGTGATACTGTATTGATCCAAATAAATAGTATATTTAGGTGAATAAATAATAAAAACGGTAACAGAATTTGGCACATAATGGGCTCTTAACAAATGTTTATTTTGGTGTCAAGTGACATTTTTATGTACTTTTAAAAACAAATAAGGTTAATAGCTAAATATTATAGTGTAGTACCTGTTTTCTTTAGAAAAGATTATTGTTCCATCATATATTGTTTTGCAAGATTCATTTGAACACACTTAAATTGAAAGAGAAATAGATATAGATATCACAAACCATCAGTCAAGAACATCTCAAATTATGTCTCTAAAAGACCAAAACAGAATCTAAAATTCATAAGGGAGAAATAAGGTAGGATTAGTATATAATATTGACATTTTAATCTGTGATGGCATAAAAATGAAATAATAGCTTGAAAAGAAAAAGTATTATGATAATAGAAGAACCAATATTACCAAAAACTCTTTAATTTGAAACAAGATAAATCAATGCTCTATTTATTCCTGTCTTGGAGAGGTAATATGTTTCCCTCAGAACTATCCTTTTGCCTTTCATCTTTTCATAATTGATAAGCATAAGGAAGACTTCAGAAACCTGCAGGAAACTTGGCACATATAAATAGATATAAACAGGAAGATGTTGATTGCAGCATTGTTTGCATTTCTAAAGATTTTGAAAAATAATAGATAGACAATAGAGTGATGATTAATAAAGTACTTTTCATTCAATGGAATTTCAAACAATACTAAAATGCAATAATGTATCAAAAGGAGAGAATTACACATTATCGATACCTATAAATCTAAGAAACAAGTGAAAACAGTAAAGAACAGAAACTGTACCTACGAATATTTAAAAGAATATATTATTTATAATTACATACAGCACATGAAAGGTGGGTTGGAAATAAACAACTAGAGAGTCTGATGAAAAATCTGAAAATGGGAGTTGAGAAAGAAGATCAAGTTGGGACTGCACCTAGACCATCCGGTGATGATGTACTACAATCTCAGTAGTCCAATCAGTCTCTGAAGATGATAGTCTTATTTTAAACTCTAACATTCTAATTAGTAATTGATGCCAATTTTAGGATGCTTTATTTTCCAAAAGCAAGGCAACTGCATTTGCCATATTATAAAGAGTCAAATTTGTTCACACGTCCACTGCACTTTGAATAAACATTGTCCATAAAAAGTGACAAAGGAATCTAGATAATTGTGTTTAACTCAATTTCATTACAGAAATATACAATGTGTACAATTATATTTTAGTTTCTTAAAATTCAATACCGAACTGAAAGCAATATTGCTTATGAAAAGCCATAAAGATAGAATATTGTAAGTGGATGGATGAGAATTTTTATGTGGCTCTAAAATGCTATAGCCAAGACTGAGCTCTGTGGAAATCTACTTTATTAGTCTGTTTTTCACAGCAAGATAAACAAAATCTTATCAGGTGTCAAGTATTACCAAATTCAATTTCATTAGAAAATAATGAAACAGAAATTCAAGTTGGATTGAAAATGAGTGTAGAATCACTTTTACACCCTTTCAAGACGTGAATCACCTGCAGAGCAACTGGGACTTTGTATTAGGAGCTAAATAAAAGCTATATCCCTAACTAAGCATGGTATTTACACTTATACACAAAGACATTTAATCAAGCATATTAAAAATATACTAACAGAATCATTTAAATCTCACCAGATCATTTAAAATTCCATGTCAGTTATTTTAAATTAAGTTCCCTTAGTAATAAACTCCATGACAAATAGTCATTTGCAATTGGGTCAAATTTTATAGTAAATACAATTATTATATTATTTTATAAGAATAATAGCTAATGTTTCTTGAATGTGCACTAGCTAGCTAAGTTAATCCTCACAACCGTTCTGTAAAATAGATTATTTTCATCTCAATTTCACAGTGGTAAATGTAGAGATTCAGTAAATTGGTAATGTCATCAGTGAAGCTGGCCCTCTGCCTACAAAGCCTGCATTTTTTTCTCCATCGTATATCCTAAACTCATCTAAAATATGCTTAGAACTTATTCAGTCTAATGGGATCATTTACAGATAGAAAAACTGAATCATTGAATGGCTGGGTAACTTACTCATGATCGTACAAGTTTGTAATTCTTGACATACAATCCCACTGAAATGTAAGCTTTTGAAAAGAGCACCTAACATGATGTTATATATTACATGAATCACGCTTTGAGAAAAGTGACTAATACTTTTCAGGACGAGACATCAGGATGGGCTGTGGGGAAATTTTATTTACTTTGTATCTATCCCCTTGGTGCAATAAATGTGTCCGGTCTGAAAAGTGCTACTTTAAAGTGTGTGAGGCTATTAAATCAATGTGGTGGTGGTGGTATTCTTCATTCACAGAAAAACAAACTTAAACTTCTATCTTCCTTATCTGCTTTCCATTTGAATGATGACGGTTAGCATGGTGATTAAGAGCCTGGATTCTGGAACTAGCTGCTAGAGTTGAATACCATTAATCCATCATTATTCTATGATGTTAGGACAGTCACCTTACTATACTTTGCCCTAGCTCCTCACCTAGAAAATGGGGATGGTAACAGCATCTACTTATAGGATTATAGTGAGCTTTAAATGAGTTATCTGAATCACTTATATGAGTGTCTGACTCATAGGGTTCAATAAATTTAACGTGCTTAGTACCCAGCATATAGTAAGCATTCTAAAAGTTGGAATCATTTTTTTATGTAAATTTAAAGTCTGTTTTACCTTTCAAAATTGTTTTCAGAAGACGATTAAGTATCCAAAGTTTACATACATATGTGCAAACACACAAATCAGAAATTAAAAGTCAACAAGAAACATTTAGGATTCAATTAAAAATACTCTTACTATTGCATACATTTTATCATATAGGTTTCAAATCGAAATTGTATTAAATACAATAACCTAAGTTTTTTAAAAATTCTGAATATTTCTGTGTAAAATTTCATTCTGAAGTTTCTTGACCTTTCATGTCTCAATCCACTGCTTTGTTTTTTAAAATCGTGGTCGTGTAAATCAGTTCAACCATTGTGGAAGACAGTGTGGCAATTCCTCAGGAATCTAGAACTAGAAATACCATTTGACCCAGCAATCCCATTGCTGGGTGTATACTCAAAGGATTATAAATCAATCTACTATAAAGACACATGCGCACGTATGTTTATTGCGGCACTATTCACAATAACAAAGACTTGGAACCAACCCAAATGTCCATCAATAATAGACTGGATAAAGAAAATGTGGTACATAAACACCATGGAATACTATGCAGCCACAAAAAAAGGATGAGTTCATGTCCTTTGCAGGGACATGGATGAAGTCGGAAACCATCATTCTCAGAAAACTATCACAAGAACAGAAAACCAAACACCTCATGTTCTCACTCATAAGTGGGAGTTGAACAATGAGAACACATGGACATAGGAAGGGGAACATCACACACCGGGGCCTATTGGGATGTGGGGGGCTAGGGAAGGGATAACATTAGGAGGAATACCTAATGTAGGTGATGGGTTGATGGGTGCAGCAAACCACCATGGTACGTGTATACCTATGTAACAAAACTGCACGTTCTGCACATGTATCCCAGTCTTAAAGTATAATTTTAAAAATTGTGGTAGGAACCCTTAACATAAGATCTATCCTCAACAAAATGTAAGCTATACAATACAGTGTTGTTAACTATAACCATAATGTTGTAGAGCAGATCTTTAGAATGTATTGATCTTGCATATATGAAACTTTATAATTGTTGAGCAGCAACTCCACATTTCTCTCTCTGTCTATGGAAACCAACTTTTGACTCTATTTCTATGACTTACTATTTTAGATACCCAATGCTCATCTTAAATTTAATGAGTATTTTAACTTAAAATAAAAGTTGAATTGGGTCCATTCTTACTAGTGACCATTTTGTCCTAAAGAATATAACTTATCAATTACTTTTCAATTATGATAATATAGCAACACATTTGTTACTTTATTTAATTACAAGACTTTGTTACTTCTATAGGATAAATTATAATATATATTACATAATAATTACAATGCTTTTCACAGTATGTGCAATTCCCATGTAATTCATAACAACATGTAATTATAATATTCTTGGGAGGTCAACAGATTTGATTTGTGTAATTTATATGACATTCCAATGGAAATAAAATCAAAATCTAACAGCAAAGTTTCTCAAAAGTATTTCCTTCAATTTTGTTTTTCAAGATAAAAAAGTTTAAGGCTCCCACTAGGTCTAAAATTGAGCAAAAATGAAAACATGAGGTAAAAGATGTTCACCCAAACATGTCAAATACCTTCTTTCTCTTAAGCCAGGATACTAAAAATTCATGCTTTCCCTTTTAGTGTTTCTAACTCAAAATATAGTTATTAGAAACAAGTTAATTTCTTAAATATATAAACCATATATTGCTTACACCTAGTTCATATATATTCATAGGATAGTTTTATAAAAATAGGCATATTTAAACATACATGTCCAATTCAAGTCAAATTAATATGTATAAAAGTCATTTTACTGATAGGAATAATATTAAAACCTAATTCAATTAAACAAGAACTATGGTATGAAAGCTTAATCACAACCACACGTATAATTTCTTGTTTCTTTTACCTAAAACATTTTCTTTTTCTACGTAGTCACACCAATTCAACAATAGCTATTAATCACCTATACTTTGAAAGAGATTACATTTACTTCTGTAAAAATAAGGCATATTTTGCTCTTAATGACCTTGCATTTTATGTCAGCCTCTAAAAATAAAACATTATTTTACTAAAAGCTAGCAGCTCTCAAGCACTTACTCTGTGCCAAACACTGTTCTAACTAATTTATAGAAACTCATATAATACAATAATCCTATGAGATAGAAACTGTTATGTTATTGATGAGAACATTGAGGCATAGAGTGCTTAAGTAACTATCCAACTGCATATAGCTAGAAATGTGGATAAATGTGAAATAGCTAGAGTGGTTGTAAAACAGTGGAATAATTTTGTGTGGGAACATAACAAAATTACTCCATAGAGCTGAGATAACTCTTGACCTAGATATTGAAGGTTTGAGTAGGATGAGAAAGGTAAAGTGTGAGAGGGCATTTCAAAAACCTACCCAAATTCTGCAGATCTAAGAGTTTTCTTAAGATCTGCTGAGTTCATGAAGTCTTACAGTGTTATGTACTCTTTGCCTTTATTTTCTTACATAGGTTTCCTCATTCTTCAGCTATTTTGCAGGCTTTCTGGTGACCAGATCATAACTCATTCTCTTATATATGACCTTTCTCTGCCTGCTGTCTCCTCTGAAGCTAACAGGAACAGTGCACAATACAGAGACTCGTGAACACTGCTTGGTTGATTTGTATATATTATCTTTTGTTTTCTTAGGACTCCTTGGAAGGAGATGACAAGTATTTTTAGAGGCTAAAATTTATATTAGGAGATGCTAGTAAGATAAGTAAATAGGGGGAAACTCTTCTGAATAAAGTTTCAGTAACTACTTTCAATTCTAGAGGCTAAGTGTCTTATTTGTGCATTACCTATAAAATAAGTTTCTTGGTTTCATAAGCTATATGTTAGAAATTAGTTTCGAGCCTATTCTTTATAAAATAAGGAATACTAACTGTTTCTTTCACCTATTTTTGCTAAGCAAACCTCTGATTATCAGGTTCCTAATTATGCTTATATTATTTTTCTACTATCAACCAGACCTGCTTTTTTTTTTAGATGGAGATTCACTCTTGTCACCCAGGCTGAATTGCAATGGCATCTCAACCTACTGCAACTTCTGCCTACTGGGTTCAAGCAATTATCCTGCCTCAGTCTCCCTAGCATCTGGGATTACAGGCACCTGCCATCATGCCTGGCTAATTTTTTTTTTTTTTTTTTTTTTTTAAGTAGAGATGGGTTTTCACCATGTTGGCCAGGCTGGTCTCGAAATCCTGACCTCAGGTGATCTGCCCGCCTCGGCCTCCCAAACTGCTGGGACTACAGGCGTGAGCCACAGCGCCAGGCCAGACCTACTTTTTTTAAAAGAAAAAACCAATACTATATTTCAGCATGTTGTTCTAATGAAATAAAAAGAACATACGCATTTTCACACCAAATAAAACTGTCAGGTTTTCTAGAATAAACTCATTAGTACAATTATATCTTAATTTTCAGTGAATTTTATTTTTAATAGCCACAACCACAAATACACTATATTTATTAATTTGAAAATCTTATATGTTAAAAAGTTGACATTGAAGTGTCTTTCCAACTGCCTCTCGGTCCTATATAAATTATTTATCCACTGCTAACTCCAGCTGCTTTACTGTTATAGAACCTGAGCTATACCTGCTGTTTTAAAAAGGTTGTGTATGTTTTGATTTTATATGCTTTGCTTCTTTTTGGTGATTTACTGGATGTCCTAAAGGCAATGTGCAGGATCCTTTTATCTTAATGCATCTGTTTTTTTCTTTTTTCTACAAAATTAAGGCCAGAAATCTGTTTCAAAATGCTGGAATTTTTTTTAAAAAAAATCACCTAAGAATTACTTGATTTGTTAGAAATATTTTGAAAATTAAAAAACATGAGTCAATGAGTATTTCATAAGCACCAATATCATCCTAATTCTCTGTTTGCAAATCCACATGGAAAACAAAATATGTGCACACAAAATTATTATTAACAGAGTAATTAAGTATAACACACAATTAGGCAATAAGGCAACACAAAATGCAGTAAGTGTGTTGTACACATAAGAAAATTCAGAGAAGAAAATGATCAGTCTAAGCTGGAATCATCAGACAAGATCCCTGTGCTGTGGCGTGACTAGGCCGAGCCTGGAAAGGTGAATGAGTAGGTAAAGAGAAAGGAATGTAAAGGCAAAAGGATGAGCAAAGATATTCAAGTATACAATCAATAACTTAATGTACTGGGGGTTTTTTGCTGATATAACAAATTCCCAGAAATGTCATGGTTTAAAACAACGAAAGTTTTATTATCTCACAGTTCTGAATGTCAGGAGTCCAACATGAGTATTACTAAGCTAAAATCAAGGTGTGGACAGGGCTACATTCTTTCCTGGAGGCTCTGGAAGAGAATTTACTTCCAGGCACTTGCAGGTTGTTAACAAAATTCAGTTTCTGGCAGTTGTAGAACTGAGGTCCCCTTTTCTTGCTGGCTTTTGCCAAAGGTAATTCTCAGCTTCTAAAGCTTGCCTTCATTTCTTCGATCCTGGCTTCCTTTATTTATCTTCAAAGGCCGACGAAATATAAAGCCCTTTATAATGAAAATCCTTCAGTTGCCTCAGCTCACCTGCCTTTCCTTTTATCATTCCTTTCTCATTGTGGTTTTTTTTAAGCTTTTTTTAATTTTTAATTTTAAAATATTTAATTGATAAGTGTAAATTATGTATATTGAAGGTGTACAGTGCGGCCATTTGATACATATTTACATTGTGTAATGATTACTACACTGAAATTAATTAACACGCTCATCACCACCTGTCATCGTTTATTCTATTCGTCAACTTGAGTGGGTTACAAGATACACAGACAGGTGGTAAAATGTTATATCTGGCTGTGTCTATGATATATTTCTGGAAGAGATTAATTCGCATTTGAATCAACAGACTGAATAAAGGAGATACGTCTCCATATAACAAAAAATTAGTAAAAGGACAAATTAGCTGTCTTTTCCAAAGTTGGGACTTCCACCTTCTCCTGCCTGGGATATCAGAGTTACACATACTCTGGCCACCGTATTTCAGGACTTACACCCGCGACTCCACAAGTTTCTCAGGTCTTCAGCCTTGGACTGAGAGTTATGCTTTTTCTCTGGTTCTCAGGCTTTCAGACTCCAACTGAATTACACCGCAAGCTTTCCTGGTTCTCCAGTTTGCATACTACATATCATGGGACTTTTCATCCTCCATAACCACCTAAGCCAATTCCTGTAATAGAACTTTTATATATCGATGTATACCCTTCTGTTCTGTTTCACAGGACATCTCTGACTAACACACCACCCATGCTAATTCACATTAGCTGTGATCTCCAGAACTTATTCATCTTATAATTGACAGTTTATACCCCTGACCAACTTTTCCCATATCTTCCAACCCCCAGCCACTGGCAACCACAATTCTACTCTCTGCTTCTGTGAGTTAGACTTTTTTAGGTTCTACACGTAAGTGAGATCACACATGATTTGTTTTTCTGTCTCTGGCTATTTCACTGAGCATAACACCCTCCAGGTTTATCCATGTTATCACAAATGGCAGGATTTCCCTTTTTGCTTTAATGACTAAAAAACATTTTCCATCTATATATCTCTATCGATCAATCTATCTGTCTATCTATCTCTATCACATTTTCTATCCATTCATCTGTCAACTGACAGGTTGTTTCCATATTGTGCCTATGTGAATAATATTGCAGTCAACCTAGTGATGAAGATATATCTTTGAAATATTAATTTAATTTCCTTTGGACATATAACCAGAAGTGGAATTTCTGGATCCTATGGTAATTCTATTTTTCATCTTTGAAGGAACTGCATTGTTTTCCATAGGGCTCTACAAACTTATATTTCTACCAACATCATACAAGGGTTCCCTGCTTCTCCAGAGACTTGCCAACAATTGTTATCTGTTGTTTTTTTTTAACAAAAGCCATCCTAAGAGATGTGAATATCTCATTGTGATTTTCATTTTCATTTCTCTGACAATTAATGATGTAGAGTAACTTTTTATATATCTGTTGGATATCTTTATGTCTTTTTTGGAAAAATGTCTATTCAGGTCCTTTGCCCATTTTTAAATCAGGTAATTTGTTTTCTTTTCACTATTGAGTTAGATGAGTTCCTTATATATTTCAACCAATTATCAGACATATAGTTTGCAGATATTTTCTCCTATTCTGTAGGTTGCCTCTTCACTTTGTTTCCTTTGCTGTGCTGAAGCTTTTCAGTTGGCTGTTGTCCCATTTGTTTATTTTTGCTTTTGTTGCTTGTGCTTTGGGAGTCATATCCAAGAAATCATTGCCAAGACCAACATCAAGAAGATTTCACCCTATGTTTTCTTCTAGGACTTTCAGAGTTTCAGATCTTTCATTTAAGTATTTAATCCATTTTGTGTTAATATTTGTATATGTTGTAAGACAAGGGCCCAATTTCACTCTTTTGCATGTGGTTATCCAGTTTTCCCAACATTATTTATTGAAGAAATTCATCTTTCCTAACGTGTATTCTTGGTGCTCTTGTCAAAGCTTTTTTGACAATACATGTGTGGGTTTATTTATAGGCTCTCTAATCTATACCATCTGTCTATGAGTTTGTTTTTATGCCAGTACCATCATGTTTTGATTACCATAGCTTTGTAATATAGTTAGGAATTAGTACATGTGATGTCTCCAGATTTTTCTTTCTGAGGATTGCTTTGGCTATTATTGGACTTTTGTGGCTCCATATAAATTTTAGATTTTTTTCTATTTCTCTGAAAAAATGCCATTGGAATTCGATAAGGATTGCAATGAATTTATGGATTACTTTGGATAGTATGGACATTTTAACAAGATTAATTCTTTCAATCCATGAGCATAAGATACCTTTCCATTTGTGCCTTCTTCAATTTCTTTCATCAAAATCTCATAATTTTAGGTATACAGATCTTTTGTCTCCTTCAAATTATTCCTAAATATTTTGTTATTGTTGATGCTACTGTAACTGAAATTGTTTTCTTAATTTCTTTTTCAGGTGGTTCATTGTAACTTTTCAGAAATCGAATTTTAACATTGAATCTACAATTTTACTGAATTCATTTATTAGCTTGACAGTTTTTAGTGGATTTTCAGGGTTTCCTATATATTAGATCATGTCATTTGCAGAGACAACTTAACTTCTTCCTTTCCAATTTGAATGCCTTTTATTCATTTATTTTTGCCTAATTCCTCTGGCTAAGACTTCTAGTATTGTCTTGAATGCAAGTGGCAAAAGTGGACTTTTTTGTCTTTCTCCTGATATTAGAGGAAAAGCTTCAGCTTTTTCACTATCGAGTATGTCAGCTGTGAGCTTGTTTTATATGACCACTCATTATGCTGAGATACATTGTTTTATACCTAATTTGTTGACAGTTATCATGAAAAAGTGTTGAAAAATTTTTATGCATCTATTGAGATGATCGTATGATTTTTACTGTTCATATTGTAAATGTGATATATTACATTTATTGATTTGTGTATGTTGAACCATACTTGTACCCCATGGATAAATCCTACTTGATCATGGTTTATGATTCTTTTAATGTGCTGTTGAGTTTGGCTTGCTAGCATTTTCTTGAGGACTTTTGCATATATGTTTATCAGGGATATTGGCCTGCAATTATATTTTCTTATTATGTCCTTCTCTGGCAAAGATTTTGTCTTTAATACTTGATACCAAAATATCAAGGTAAGGCTAGCATAGTAAATGAGTTTGGGAAGTGTTTCTTCTTTAATATTTTGGAAAGTTTGAGAAGGT
Organism: Symphalangus syndactylus; assembly: GCF_028878055.3. Classification (NCBI taxonomy): domain Eukaryota; kingdom Metazoa; phylum Chordata; class Mammalia; order Primates; family Hylobatidae; genus Symphalangus; species Symphalangus syndactylus. Next base: position 46,736,609 of record NC_072432.2, read on the forward strand.
TGTATTTCTTCTTTAAAGGCTTGGTAGAGTTCACCTGTAACACCATCAAATTCTAGGTTTTCTTTGTTGGGTGTTTCTTTGATTACTGATTCAATCTCCTTATCCATTATTGATCACTTCAGATTTTCTATTTCTTTATGATTTAGTCTCAGCAGGTTTCGTGTTTCTACAAATGTATTCATTTCTTTTGGTTACACAATTTAATAGTGTATATTTGTTCACAGTATTATGATTTTTTGTATTTCTGTGGTACAATTTATAATTTCTCTTCTTTCATTTAAAATTTTATTTATTTGAGTCCTCACTCTTTTTTTTTGGTTAGCCTATCTGGTGTTTTGTCAATTTTGTTTCTTTTTTTATTAAAAAAAACTCTTAATTTTGTTGATTTGTATATTGTTTTTCTAGGCTCGATTTCATTTATTTCAGTTCTAATCTGTATTATTTCTTTCCTGATGCTAACTTTGGGCTTAATTTGTTCTTTTATTCTATTTCCTTCAGGTGTGAATTTAAGTTGTTTATCCAGTTTCTTTCTTTTATCTAAATGTAGGCATTGGTCACAGCTTCCCTTCTAGAACTGCTTTTTTGTTTGCATCCCATACATTCTGGTATGTTATGTTTCAATATTCATTTGTGTCAAGTCACTTTTTACCAATTTTCAATTTTTCTTCCTGTTGTTGATTTTTAGCTTTATAACAATGTGGTCAGAAAAGATACTTGATATGACTTCAAATTTCTTAAATTTGTTAGGATTTGTTTTGTGGCTCAACATATGCTCTATCCTAGAGAATATTTTTTAAATTATCTTCAACTTTTATTTTAAGTTCCAGGGTACATGTGTACGATGTGCAGGTTTGTTACATAGGTAAACATGTGCCATGATGGTCTGCAGCACAGATCAGCCCATCACCTAGGATTAAGCCCAGCACCCATTAGCTATTCTTCCTGATGCTCTCCCTCCCCTTGACCCCCAAAGACAGGCCCCAGTGTGTGTTGTTCCCAACCATGCATCCATGTGTTCTTATCATTCAGCTCCCATTTATAAGTAAGAACATGCAGTGTTTGGCTTTCTGTTCCTGCATTAGTTTCATGAGGATAACAGCTTCCAGCTCCATCCATGTCCCTGCAAAGAACAGGATCTTGTTCCTTTTTATAGCTGCATAGTATTCCATGTATATATGTACTACATTTTCTTCATCCAGTCTATCATTAATGAGCATTTGGGTTGATTCAATATCTTTGCTATTGTGAATAGTGCTGCAATAAACACATGCATGCATGTATCTTTATAATAGAATGATTTATATTCCTTTAACTATGTACTATGTTCCCAGTAATGGGATTGCTGGGTCAAATGATATATCCGCTTCTAGATCAGTGAGAAATCACCACATTGTATCCACAATGGTTGAACTAATTTACACTTCCACCAATCTTTTCCTACACAGCTGTGCCAGCATCTGTTGTTTCTTGATTTTTTAATAATCGTCATCCTCACTGGCATGATATGGTATCTCATTGTGGTTTTGATTGGCATTTCTCTAATGATCAATGATGCTGAGGCTTTTTTTCATATGTTTGTTTGCTGCATGAATGTCTTCTTTTGAGACGTGTCCATTTATGTCCTTTGCTCATTTTTTAATGGGGTTGTTCATTTTTTTTCTTGTAAATTTGTTTAAGTTCCTTGTAGACTCTGGATATCAGACCTTTGTCAGATGGATAGATTGCAAAAATTTTCTCCCATTCTGTAGGTTGTCTGTTCACTCTGATGATAGTTTCTTTTGCTGTGCAGAAACTCTTTAGTTTAATTAGATCCTATTTGTCAATTCTGGCTTTTGTTTCAATTCCTTTTGACGTTTTCCTCATGAAATCTTTGCCAGTGCCTATGTCCTGAATGGTACTGCCTAGATTTTCTTCGAAGGTTTTCACAGTTTTTGGTTTTGCAATCAAGTCTTTACTCCATCTTGAGTTAATTTTTGTCTAAGATATAAGGAAGGGGTCCGGTTTCAATTTCCTCCATATGGCTAGCCATTTCTCCCAGCACCACTTATTAAATAGGGAATCCTTTCCCCATTGCTTGTTTTTGTCAGGTTTGTCGAAGATAAGATGGTTGCAGGCATGCGGTCTTATTTCTGTTTTCTCTATTCTGTTACATTGGCCTATGTGTCTGTTTTTGTCAGTGTCATGCTGTTTTGGCTACTATAGCCTTGTGATATACTTTGAAGTTAGGTAGTGTGATGACTCCAGTTTTGTTCTTTTTGCTTAGGATTGTCTTTGCTATTCAGGCTCTTTTTTGGTTCCATCTGATTTTTAAAATAGTTTTTTTTTTTTTTCTAATTTTGTGAAGAATGTCAATGGTAGTTTAATCAGAATAGCATTGAATATATAAATTCATCTGGCCAGTATGGCCATTTTCACAATATTGATTCTTCCTATCCATGGGCATGGAATGTTTTTCCATTTGTATGTGTTCTCTCTGATTTCCTTGATGAGTACTTTGTAGTTCTCCTTAAAGAGGTCCTTCACTTCCCTTGTTACCTGTATTCCTACCCAAGACTGAACCAGGAAGAAACTGAATCCCTGAATAGACCAACAATAAGTTCTGAAACTGAGGCAGTAATAAACAGCCTATCAATTAAAAAAGACCAAGACAAGATGGATTTACAGCTGAATTCTACCAGACATAAAATAAGAGTACCATTCCTGGTGAAACTATTCCAAGCAATTGAAAATGAGGGACTCCTGATAATGCAGTTAGCATCATCCTGATACCAAAACCTGGCAGAGATACAACAAAAAAAAATAAAACTTCAGGCCAATATCCCTGATGAACATCAATGCAAAAATCCTCTATTAAAATGCTGACAAACCGAATCCAGCAGCACGTCAGAAAGCTTACACAACACAATCAAATTGGCTTCTTCCTGGAATGCAAGGTTGGTTCAACATATGCAAAGCAATAAATGTAATTCATCATATAAACAAAATAAAGACAGAAACCATATGATTATTCCAATACACACAGAAAAGGCCTTTGATAATATTCAATATCATATCACGGTAAAAACTCTCAATAAACTAGGTATTGAAGGAACATATCTCAAAATAATAAGAGCCATATATGACAAACCCATAGCCATATCATACAGAATGCGCAAAACCTGGAAGCATTTTCCTTGAAAACCAGCACAAGACAAGGATGCCCTCCCTTACCATGCTTAATCAACATAGTATTGGAATTTCTGGCCAGCGCAATCAGGCAAGAGAAAGAAATAAATGGTATTCAAATAGGAACAGAGGAAGTCAAATTATCTTTTATTGCAGATGCCATGATTCTATGTCTAGAAAACCCCATGATCAACTCAGCCCAAAAGCTTGTGAAGCTGATTAGCCACTTCGGCAAAGCCTCAGATATAAAACTGATCTGCAAAACTGCTAGCATTCCTACACATCAACAAGAGGCAAGCAGACAGCCAAATCATGAATGAACTCCCATTCACAATTACTATCTTGGAGAATGTTCTGAGTAAACTTAAGAAGAATGTGTATTCTGATGCTGTTAGATGGAATGTTCTGTATATATCTGTTAGGTCTATTTGCCATATAGCACTATTCAAGTCCACTACTTCCCTATAGGTTTTGTGTCTGGATGATCTATTCATGTTGAAAATGGGGTATTAATGTTTCCTACTATTATTGTATTGCTGTCTACATCTACTTCAGTTCTATTAACATTTGCTTTATATACATAGGTGTGTCAATTTTGGGTGCATATAGTGCATTTACTTATACTTACATTTGTTATGTTCTCTTGATGAATCAATCAACCCATTATATAATGATTTTATATAGTGACTATCTTTGTTTCTCATGTGATTTTTTAACTGTAAGTGTATTTTGTTTAGTATAAATATAGTCACCTCTGCTCTGTTTACAATTTAGATGGGTTTTGTTTTTCAGTCATTTTGCTTTCAACCTATGTTTGTCTTTATGGCTAAAGTTGGTCTCTCATAGGTAGCATATGTTGGATTTCTTTCGTAAAATTCTTTCGGCCACTCTACATCTTTTGATTGGAGAATTGAATCCATTTGCATTTAAAGAGATAATAAATAGGCATAGTCTTACTATTGCCATTTTGTTCATTGTTTTCTGGCTGTCTTGTAGATCCCCTGTTCCTTTCTTCCTCTTTTGCTGCCTTCCTTTCAATTTGTGAATTTTTTTGAAATGGTATGCTTCTTCTTTTATGTATCTACTGCAGGTTTTTTTTCCTTACAGTCACCATTGGGTTTACATAAAACATCTTAGTGTTATAAAATTTTATTTTCAGCAAATAACAACTTAACTGCAATTGCATGGAAGAACTCTACATTTTTCTGCCCCCCAAATTTAATGCTATTGATGTCACACTTTCCATATTTTATATTGTGTAAGGATTAGTTATTGTAGTGATAGTTATGCTTAGTATTTTTGTCATTTAACATTTCTGTTAAAGTTAAAAGTAATTTATATGCAACCATTACAGTATTAGAGCATTCTGATTTAACCATATATTTATCTTTAGCAGTGAGTTTTATATTTTCTTAAGTGTTCACATTGTTACTTAGCAGCATTTTGTTTCAAGTCAAAGAATTCCTTTTAGAATTTCTTGTGACAGTTTTCTTGTTGATGAACTCTCTCAGCATTTGTTTATCTGATAATGTCTTTATCTTTTCTTCACGTATGAAAGACCACTTTTCTTGGTATAGTATTTCTGGTTGTTAGATTTTTTTTCTTTCAGCAATTTTAATATATTAAGGTTTCTGCTGAGAAGTCTACTGATAGCCTTTTGTAGGTTCCCTTTTATGTGACAAGTATGTTGCTTTTAAAATTCTTTGTTCTTGACTGTTGACAATTTGATTATAATGTGTCTTGGATGATTTTGTTAATTTATCTTGCTTAGATCCCCAGAGCTTTATTATTCTGTATGTCCATGTCCTTCTTTAGATGGTAGAAGTTTTCAGTAAGTACTTCTTTAAATAAGCTTTCTGTCTTTTTCTCTTTTCTCCTCCTAGAATGCTCTTAATTCACATATTCATACACTTGATGGTGTCCCATAGGTCCCTTATGTTTAATTTTTTTCATTCTTTTTGTTTTTTGTTGTTGTTGTTCTTCTGATTGGCCTATATTTTCTTTTTTTGAGAGACGTGGTCTCACTCTGTCACCCAGGCTTGAGTGCAGTGAAAGGATTATAGCTTACTGTCACCTTGAATTTCTGGGCTCCAGTGATCCTCCCACTACTGCCTCCTGAGTAGCTAGGACTAGAGGTGTATGCCACCAAACCTGGTACTTGCCTAGCTAATTTTTAACTTTTTTTGTAGAGATAAGGTCTTGCTATTTTTCCCAGGCTGGTCTCAAACTCCTGGCCTTAAGCTATCTTCATGCCTATGTCTGGGATTACAGGAGTGAGCTACCATGCCCGGCCAACCTGTCTTTGAGTTCACTAATTCTTCTGTATGATCAGGTCTGCTGTTGAAGCTCTCCATTAATTTTTTAAATTTCTATTATTGTAATTTTAGCTCCAGGATTTCTGTTTGGGTTTCTTTTTTTTATGGCTTCTAATTCTTTATTAAACTCCCCACTTTGTTCATGCGTTTTTTTCCTAATATCATTTAGTTATCTGTTTTTTTGTTTGTCTGTTTGTTTCTTTATGCATCTCATTGAGCTTCTTTACAGTGACTATTTTGAATTATTTTTAGGGAATTCATAGATCCCCACTTCTTTAGGGTTAGCTCCTGGAGCTTTATTAGTTTCATTTGGTGGTATCATGTTTACAAGATATTTCATTATTTGTGTAGCCTTGTGTAGGTGTCTGTGCATTTGAAGGAATAAATACCACTTTCAATCTTTACAGATTGGTCTCAGAATGTAAAGACCTTCTCCTGTTTGGTATCTTGGATGATAAATTTGCCTAAGAGATAATTGTCTGGTGGGGTTTGAGCCAGGACATGTGCCTACTGTTGAATCTGCAGTAGAGTCTATGGTTGGTGGGCCTGTTACTGGAGACTCCAGTGATTATGGATCTTGTCTGGTCCCTGGGTGGGTTGGACTTCCAAAAGGATTTCAGTCAGTAGCACTGGCACCAGGATGAATACCTGCTTTCATATACACAGATGGAGAGCTTGTTACCAATTTCACAGATGTGTGTGCCTTCTTCCAGGTTTCTGGAAGAGATCCCATTTGGTAACAAAGTGGGTCTCTGGACAAGCAGTACTGGCCTCAGAATATAGTTGAGGGAGGTTGGAGCTGTGTCTCACAGCTGTTCCAGGGCTCACAGCTGGATCTGAGTTGGTGGATTTGTCACCCAAGGCTTGAGTGGGTATGACTCTTTCCTGATTCCTTGGTGGATGGTTCTGGTGGCACGACAAAAGCCAAACAGGAATATAGATGCATTTACAGGGGGATAAGCTCTGGAGTCGGGACCATGATTAGAGATCTGGCCACCTGGGCATGGGTCTACCCTCTCAAAACAATTCTTCCAGGGCTTAGGCTCCACTGGAGTTTCCTGAATCCCAATACTCCCACAAAGGCACTTTTTTTTTTCCCTACAGATGGCTGCAAAATTATTGTTGCTGTGAAGAGATACAAGTGGAGAACCTCCGAACCCTGCTTCTTGCTGAAGTCACTTCTCCCTCATCTGCCTTTCAGGGTCCAAGGATTACACTGGGCCCATCTGGATAACCATGATAATCTATTTATTTTGAGGCCCACTGATTAGCATAATTCCATATGCAAAGTCCTTTTTTACTGTGTAACAACATAACACTAGTCATGTTTATAGCCATAACACCAGAGGCAAAGATCCTGGGGGTCAAAATCCTGGCTATCTTGTTCATCCAAAATATTTTTTTATGCCAGTAGCCCCAATATCAGTAGGGGGATGAAAAAAAAAATGAAAACCCTCATTCTCAAACTCTCAAAGGACTTACAGCCTTAGGAGAGGAAAAATCATAATTATGTGTTTAGTACTAAAATAAACACCATACAGGTGTATAAATTATACAACTAAGCACACAAATTAGGTCACAGAAAATGGGAAGCAAAATATTAAATATATTAACTAGTCAAGATTTTATATATATATGTATATATACGTATATATACACATATATACATATACGTATATACGTATATATACACATATATATACGTATATACGTATATATATGTGTATATATACGTATATACATGTATGTGTATATATATACCTATATATATGCAGAAATTTAGTGATTAAGTAGTTCCAGATAGTTTTATCTGGAAGGTGGTATCAGACAAATTAAGGCATTCATAACCATGGCAGAATAGGTTAGCAATACTGAGCTACATGCGAAAAATAGGGAGTCACTGAAGATTCTTGGAAAGGATACTACATTCTTGTCAAAAATTCTATATAGGGGGATGGCTTAAGTAATCTTCTAGTACAGCCATTTCAATTGGACTTAATTTCTTGCAAGTAATTGGTATAACAGTGGGGACTTAACAACACCCAAGCCTCTTTTCTCTAGATGCAGCTCTTATTCTCTCATGTCAAAATATTACAAGAGGAATATTTTAAGAAATTTAGAAGAGTCTAAAAAGATAGTAATCGGACAGTAATTTCTAAAATCTATATTACAGGAAAATTTATAAAATTACATAAAATTATATAAATATTGTGAATCTTCAATCTAACAACAGATTATTAACTTCACATAACTATAAGCATTTCAGTTGGGAATGAAGTGACTTCATACAGAAGACAATGTACTTTTTAGTATATGATGCCAAGATCACTAAAAATCTAATTTCTGAAGGTGCTGTATTTTCCAAATACATTGTGTTATTGATTGTGTTTAGTGATTAAACATTATCATAAATCATGTTTGTTGGATACATGCTTATAAAATATTTAGAAAAAAAGCTGTATTAAAATAAATAATTCCTAAATTGACATTTCATTGAATCAAAACCAAGGGAAATACACCACATAAATTACATAAAGGTAACATAAAATTATACATTCTTATTATCTTTATTCTTCCTAATACTTTCCTTTATTTCATCTGCCATAATAAGATGTTTTGTCATAATGAAATAAGGCAGAGAATATTTAAGTTTTCTAAAGAAACGTGATTAACATTGACATGGTTGGCTGCTTGGTACCTGAGAAAATTCTTTTGTAAAATTAGGTTCTTCAGCTTTCGAAGGACTCAAGCAACCAGAACATAAAGGTATACATGCTCAGTACATCTTTCATGAAGTTCATTCAAATGTTTCAAAGCAGCAAACATAAAAGAACCCTTTAAAAATTTTCATAGTAGATCAAACAAAGATGTGAGTAAATTTCATTCTGTATTCCCTTCTCATCTCATACTACCCTTTAAGTTATTTCATCTATGGTAAAAAAAAAAAATAAATAATGGAAAGAGAGTATTTAGTATTTTAAATTGAAAAAAATCTTGGATTTGAATCTAAGAAGTGAAATTTAAAATGTCTTTCTCCTCCAAAATTTTACTCAATTATCCAGTAGGAATAACAGTGAAATTGCTTACAAAGCTTTTGACTAGGTAACTTTTTAGAAATCGAAGTGATATTGATAAATTCCCCAGTTCAAGAAAAACAAAGAAAACCAGGACTGAGTAAAATGGTGGGTCGTTTTGCTGTATTTTCTCCTTTTCCCAGTCACATTAATATATTGATTCTAATAAGGATATGGAAATTCTTTAAAGTTAAGGAACTTACTGTTAATGTGTTTATTTTGCAGGAATCTAGAGAATATGTGGTAAAGTACCTGAGGCCAAAGCAGGTGGATCACCTGAGGTCGGGAGTTCGAGACCAGCCTGGCCAACATGGTGAAAACCCGTCTCTACTAAAAATACAAAAATTAGCCAGGCATGGTGGTGGGTGCCTGTAATCCCAGCTACTCAGGAGGCTGAGGCAAGAGAATCGCTTGAACCCAGGAGGCAGAGATTTCAGTGAGCTGAGTGCCACTGCATTCCAGCCTGGGTGACCCAGCGAGACTCTGAAAAAAAAAAAAAAAAAAAAAAAAGAAAGAAAAAGACAAAGAAATTAGTATTTTTTACTTTGAGAGTAATATTCACTGATCACATTATACTTTGGGTGGTAATAAGATTTTGAATGTATAAACAGTATTGCTTGCGAAGAATAAAAATCTATATTTATACTGAACTAAAGGTTTTTGAAATGACTTTTGAAAATCTTTTAAAATAGAACATATGGAGATGGGCAGGAAACTGTTGGCTTAAAAATAAAATTTGAAAACTACAGAAACATTTAAATCTGGAAAAAGAATATAAAATTAAGTGTCACTGGAAATGTCAGTGTAAATTAAATCCCACTAATAACCTATAATGAATGGTGATAAATAGAACAGCAAAAATATGTAAATCAAGGTTATAAGATACTAAAATGAATAAATTGGACAATATAAGGGCATATTAAGTGGTAATTAAAATCATTCAAATAAATGTCTGCATCAAAAATGAACCATTTAATTGTTCCTAATGCAAAGTTGATTAAGAAGATTGTTTAATCTTTATTGAGATAGGGGAAAAGGTCTACTGAGATTCACTATTGTAAATGATTCTTTTTTTGTCTTTGCCAATGTCTTTGCCTCAGAAATCTAGAGGATGCCATGTGAATAGCATTTGTCTAAGTTTCAGGTGATTGCTTTGTCCAAATGGAGTATGATACATGAATGGAAATTGTTTTCCCCCACAACAAATAAGGTGCCAAGAAAAGACACAGAGGTTGTGATTGTGAACACCCAGGTCTGATCTGAGGGTACCCACTATCACTACTTTTCTAGATAAAATACAGGAGTACACTATGGTTGGTTTACTCATCTGAAATTCATCATATCTAATCTTAAAGCAATAATTTAAAAAACATAAAGCATTTTATATGTCTGCTACCTTAACAGCTTTATCATCCTGCCATTGTGATATATAACATTTTCCTTTGTTTCTATCTGAATGTTATACAAGCTGGTGTTCATAAATACAAGGCATGTGGAAATTATAAAGCACCTAGAGACAGGTCATGAAAATTACTGAATGCCCCAGCAGCAAAGCCAACAACAACAAGAGAAATGTTTAGATGACTATGAACACCTATTTCAGATTGCAGGCAAATAAAATTTAGGAAGAGATGTAAAACTTTAAAGCAAAAACTGTTGAATTTTAAGTCTGAGGATTCAGTATTAAAAATAGGAAATGATAAAAATATTTTAAAAGGTTAGATGTATTTGCTTAAAGGCAAATAAGTCATCATAAAAAGGCAAAAAGCTGGCTGATATAACCACCTGGTTTGGAACTGAATAACAATTTAATCTTGCATCATGAGATGCAGCATTCTTGTATAATTGATAGTACAGAATCATACTAAATTACACTGTTATATGAAAATTGTTCTTAATTTTATTTTACTATTTCCATAGACAGAGACGTATTCGTCTCTGTCTCCATAAAAGGTAAGAGGTTTTCAAAGTCAGAAGAATGAGGAAATGAAAAGAAATATTAACTTTTTGTTTTCCATTTCAATTTTGATGTCATCATATGATTTTAAACATCATGAACATCTCTCTTTATCTTAATACAACTGAGGCTGTTGTACTCCAGACATTCACCTCTGTGCTAAAGGATCAACCTGAGGGTTTTTTTTGTACCGGCCTGGAGCACTATCAGCTCCTAGGCTGGGCAAGCCGGAAGTGCTGAGCATCAACAGCCCTCACTGAAACAGCAATAGACCACTGACAAATGGAGTTAGTGGGTAAATTTCCCAACCCTCTGGCTCCTCAGAAGAGATGACTACAGTTTGAATATTCGACCCTCCACTCCTCACGTTGAAATTTCATCCCCAGTGTTGGAGGTGGGGCCTACTGGGAGACATTTGAGTCATGGAATGGATCCCTCATGGGTGGTGTTGACCACAAAGTAATGAGTGAGTTCTCACTCTACTGGTTCCGTGTAGAGCTGGTTCCCCCTCTCTCTTGTCCCTTCTCTCACCATGTGATCTCTGTATAGAAGCCTCCTCCTCTTTCCCTTCTACCATGACTGGAAGCAGCCTGAAGCCCCCACATCAGAAGCAGAAGCTACATGATGTTTCTTGTATAGCCTGTACAACTGTGAGCCAAATAAACCTCTTTTCTTTATAAATTACTTGGCTTCAAGTGTTCCTTTATAGTAACACAAATGTACTAAAAGGGCCATTCATTCTCTTCTTGTCTACCTCTCTAATGTGCATGACAACATGAGATAAAAAGTGGCAGTAAGTCCTTGAACTCTTAGGAACTTATTTGTTAAGAGTTCATTTCAACCCCGAGTACAAGATGCCTATAAACACATGTCACTCTCCACAGATTGCATGTTAACAAGACAAGGTTTTTGCCTATTATTTTTGCATGTAGCCTGTTTTTGTAGACTTGCTTTCACATCTTAATTTTTAAGAGCTTTAATGATTTGGATCTCGAGTTGTTTAAAGCAATTTGTATACTTATTTTATTCCTTCTAGTATTTATTTTTCTTGTATGTCACTTAGAAAGGCCAAGCATGAAATTGGAGCTGCAAAGCAAGAACAAATTTATTGATATGAAACTGCTCTGAAAACTCAATAGGTGTGCAGCAAAGCAAGAAGGGTAAAGGGGCTGAATAATTCATTGAAGTTTTAAGCATCAATAAATAATACTTACAGTGAGGATTGTCTGCTTTGCAACATTAGGTATGAAATGTGAGTTTAAAATAAAACACATCTTCAATGTGCCATGTTGTGAGAATATTCAAATAAACAAAGGTTGTTTTTTTCATTAATAATTCTGTGGCTAGCAATACTATGAATAAAAACATTGAGGACTTAGAAACTTACTCTGTCTAGTGCCTCAAGTTTTATCTACATATCTCAAATTCGTTAAACATGGATAATAATAAAAGCAGAATATTTTATTTATACAAAATGTTGTACAATCATATTATCATTTTAACTATAAATTGAAAATCATTTATTTATGTACCAGGAAAAATCATGAATACATTGTGAGCTATATTAAAAACAAAACAAATGACACATTCTTACAAAACACACGATAACTAGCACTAATGTTTATATCAGCTCTAGAGTTTACCAGAGTGTATTTGTGGAACTGATTATTTACAAACAGATGAGTCCCAGTGGTAAGGAATAAACATTTAGCAACTTTAAAGAGTCCTCATATTATTGACACAATTGGCAAGATGGCTATTACTAAATAAAGAACCACAGTGAATCCTAAGAAACAAATTAAAAGATATATTAACTAGAATGTGATAAAACAATATAGTATACTGGAAGCAGTATGAGCTTTGGAGTAAAAGAGACCCTGCTGTTTGATTTCTTAAATTTATTAACTTGAACAACATAGGAAAGAAGAAGGGGTGAAGGTGACGCAAAGCATAAATTGCTTAGAAGTCTATTATGCAACTTCATTTTACTTATTGTACAAATTAACAAATTTATCTGTTTTGCAGTTTCTTCATTATTATCTATGTTAATAATTTCATCTACCACTCATAGGTTTGTTGTATGGATAAGAATATACATATATTCGGAGGCGGTTCCAAGATGGCTGAATAGGCACAGCTCCAGTCTACAACTCCCAACAAGAGCGACGCAGAAGACGGGTGATTTCTTCATTTCCAACTGAGGTACGGGGTTCATCTCACTAGGGCTTGTTGGACAGTGGGTGCAGCCTACAGAGTTTAAGCCAAAGCAGGGTGGGGCATTGCCTCACCTGGGAAGTGCAAGGGGTCAGGGAATTCCCTCTCCTAGCCAAGGGAAGTCATGACAGATGGTATCTGCAAAATTGGGACACTCCCACCCTAATACTGTGCTCTTCCAATGGTCTTAGCATATGGCACACCAGGAGATTATATCCCGCACCTAGCTTGGAGGGTCCCATGCCCACAGAGCCATGCTTACTGCTAGCACAGCAGTCTGAGATAGAAGTGCAAGGCAGCAGTGAGGCTGAGGGAGGGGCATCCGCCATTGCTGAGGCTTGAGTAGGTAAACAAAGTGGCCAGGAAGCTCAAACTGGGTGGAGCCCACTGCAGCTCAAGAAGGCCTGCCTGCCTTTGTAGACTTCACCTCTGGGGGCAGGGCATAGCTGAACAAAAGGCAGCAGAAACTTCTGCAGACTTACACGTCCCTGTCTGACAGCTTTGAAGAGAGTAGTGGTTCTCCCAGCATAGAGTTTGAGACCTGAGAACGGGCAGACTGCCTCCTCAAGTGGGTCACTGACCCCTGAGTAGCCTAACTGGGAGACACCTCCCAGTAGGGACCAACTACCATCTCATACAGCCAGGTGCCCTCTGAGACAAAGCTTCCAGAGGAACGATCAGGCAGCAACATTTGCCATTCTGCAACATTTGCTGTTCTGCAGCCTCTGCTGGTGATACCCAGGCAAATGGCGTCCTCTGGCAAAAGTGGACCTCTAGCAAACTCCAACAGACTTGCAGCTGAGGCTCCTGACTGTTAGAAGGAAAACTAACAAACAGGACATCCACACCAAAACCCTATCTGTATGTCACCATCATCAAAGACTAAAGGTAGATAAAACCACAAAGATGGGGAGAAACCACAGCAGAAAAGCTGAAAATTCTAAAAATCAGAGCACCTCGTCTCCTCCAAAGCAACACAGCTCCTTGCCAGCAACAGAACATTTCTAGAAGAAATGGATAAATTCCTTGACAGATACACCCTCCCAAGACTAAACCAGGAAGAAGTTGAATCTCTGAATAGACCAATAACAGGCTCCGAAATTGAGGCAATAATTAATAGCTTACCAATGAAAAAAAGTCCAGGACGAGATGGATTCACAGCCAAATTCTACCAGAGGTACAAGGAGGAGCTGGTACCATTCCTTCTGAAACCATTCCAATCAATGGAAAAAGAGGGAATCCTCCCTCACTCATTTTATGAGGCCAGCATCATCCTGATACCAAAACCTGACTGACAGAGACACAACAAAAAAAGAGAATTTTAGACCAATATCAATGATGAACATTGATGCAAAAATCCTCAATAAAATACTGGCAAACTGAATCCAGAAGCACGTCGAAAAGCTTATCCACCATGATCAAGGGGGCTTCATCCCTGGGATGCAAGGCTGGTTCAACATATGCAAATCAATAAACAGAATCCAGCATATAAACAGAACCAAAGACAAAAACCACATGATTATCTCAATAGATGCAGAAAAGGCCTTTGACAAAATTCAACAATGCTTCATGCTAAAAACTCTCAATAAATTTGGTATCGATGGGATGTATCTCAAAATAATAAGAGCTATCTATGACAAACCCACAGCCAATATCATACTGAATGGCCAAACACTGGAAGCATTCCCTTTGAAAACTGGCACAAGACAGGGATGCCCTCTCTCACCACTCCTATTCAACACAGGGTTGGGAGTTCTGGCCAGGGCAATCAGGCAGAAGAAAGAAATAATGGGTATACAATTAGGAATGAGGAAGTCAAATTGTCCCTGTTTGCAGATGACAAGATTGTATATTTAGAAAACCCCATCATCTCAGCCCAAAATCTCCTTAAGCTGATAAGGAACTTCAGCAAAGTCTCAGGATACAAAATCAACGTACAAAATCACAAGCATTCCTATACACCAATAATAGACAAACAGAGAGCCAAACCATGAGTAAAATCCCATTCACAATTGCTTCAAAGAGAATAAAATACCTAGGAATCCAACTTACAAGGGATGTGAAGGACCTCTTCAAGGAGAACTACAAACTACTGCTCAATGAAATAAAAGAGGATACAAACAAGTGGAAGAACATTCCATGCTCATGGGTGGGAAGAATCAATATTGTGAAAATGTCCATATTGCCCAAGGTAATTTATAGATTCAATGCCATCCCCATCAAGCTACCAATGACTTTCTTCACAGAATTGGAAAAAACTACTTTAAAGTTCATATGGAACCAAAAAAGAGCGCACATTGCCAAGACAATCCTAAGCCAAAACAACAAAGCTGGAGGCATCACGCTACCTGACTTCAAACTATACTACAAGGCTACAGTAACCAAAACAGCATGGTACTGGTACCAAAACAGAGATATAGACCAATGGAACAGAACAGAGCCCTCAGAAATAATATCACACATCTACAACCATCTGGTCTTTGACAAATCTGACAAAAACAAGAAATGGGGAAAGGATTCCCTATTTAATAAATGTTGCTGGGAATACTGGCTAGCCATATGGAGAAAGCTGAAACTGGATCCCTTCCTTACACCTTTTACAAAAATTAATTCAAGATGGATTAAAGACTTAAATGTTATACCTAAAACCATAAAAACCCTAGAATAAAACCGAGGCAATACCATTCAGGACATAGGCATAAGCAAGGACTCCATGTCTAAAATACCAAAAGCAATGGCAACAAAAGCCAAAATAGACAAATGGGATCTAATTAAACTAAGGAGCTTCTGCACAGCAAAAGAAACTACCAACAGAGTGAACAGGCAACCTACAGAATGGGAGAAAAATTTTGCAATCTACTCATCTGACAAAAGGCTAATTTCCAGAATCGACAAAGAACTTAAACAAATTTACAAGAAAAAAATCAAACAACCCCATCACAAAGTAGGGAAAGGATATGAACAGACACTTCTCAAAAGAAGACATTTATGCAGCCAACAGACACATGAAAAAAAGCTCATCATCACTGGCCATCAGAGAAATGGAAATCAAAACAACAATGAGATACCATGTTACACCAGTTAGAATGGCAACCATTAAAAAGTCAGGAAACAACAGGTGCTGGAGAGAATGTGGAGAAATAGGAACACTTTTACACTGTTGGTGGGACTGTAAACTAGTTCAACCATTGTGGAAGACAGTGTGGCGATTTCTCAAGGATATAGAACTAGAAATACCATTTGACCCAGCCATCCCATTACTGGGTATATACCCAAAGGATTATAAATCATGCTGCTATAAAGACACATGCACACATATGTTTATTGTGGCACTATTCACAATAGCAAAGACTTGGAACCAACCCACATGTCCATCAATGATAGACTGGATTAAGAAAATGCGGCACATATACACCATGGAATACTATGCAGCCATAAACAAGGATGAGTTCATGTCCTTTGTAGGGACATGGATGAAGCTGGATACCATCATTCTGAGCAAACTATCGCAAGGACAGAAAACCAAACACCACATGTTCTCAACTCATAGGTGGGAATTGAACAATGAGAACACTTGGACACATGGTTGGGGACATCACACACTGGGGCCTGTTGTGAGGTGGGGAGAGGGGGGAGGGATAGCATTAGAAGATATACCTAATGTAAATGACTAGTTAGTTGGTGCAGAACACCAACATGGCACATGTATACATATGTAACAAACCTGCATGTTGTGCACATGTACCCTAAAACTTAAAGTATAATAAAAAAAATATATATATTTTTTGATATGTTATGTTATATATAATATATAGTATATCAATGTATATCACATGTAATATATACAGTATATCTATATAGTATAGTATATACTATATAGCATATCTATGTAGTATAGTATATAACTATATATGTCTTAGAATAAACATATAATTCACAATATTAAACTGCATTAGATATTTTATATTATTAGTTATTTTAATGTCTTGGAAAGTCAAATAAAAAATGGATATCTATTTGGATGGGCATGTGAGGTAATGAAGATTAAATAAATAAGAAAGCACAATATCT
This sequence comes from Symphalangus syndactylus, assembly GCF_028878055.3. Classification (NCBI taxonomy): domain Eukaryota; kingdom Metazoa; phylum Chordata; class Mammalia; order Primates; family Hylobatidae; genus Symphalangus; species Symphalangus syndactylus. Next base: position 46,753,405 of record NC_072432.2, read on the forward strand.
GGATCATAGTAATCACTAAGTATTACTTATTTCCCTCATTCTTCACATTTTCTTTATCTCATAGAAAAACAGGTGATTGAATTAGAAATGTAAATAACTTTAAATAGTTCTTAACTTTGAACTGGGTTTATTCCACAAGTGTATCAAATTGAATGATCCAATACTTTTAATGGCACAAATGGCAACAGTCTAAATCACTTAATTAGGTGCCAGTTTGCCCTTTCTTCTTAGGTAACAAGGAAGCCAAAAGACCAATTCAGGGGGATGAAATGGTACAACCCTAGACTTAATTGAAAACTAAACACGGTGTAATTGAATTATTGGAACATGTTCATAATACACATTTTACAAGCAGTTGATACTTTATTTTTCTAGATATTTAGGGATGCTATACAGATGATAATTATAAAAATTATGTAAACTCATGCCATGCAGTTATGCTTTCAGAAAGGAGACATAAAAACATTACAAATGGTGTTCCAAAGATGAGTGCAATTATAAATATTTTAACTATTGTTAATAAATGGCTTGTGATTTTAAGGGCAAATAATTACTCAAAACGATGTATCCTAGATGATAAATGATCAATAACATACTGATAAATTAGGTATTCTATAGGGAATAGCAAAGAAGAAGGGATATGTAGGCACTGAAAAGCATACATTGCTTAAAAGTCTATTATATAATTTTATTCCACTTTTGAAAGATACTTATGTAAAGAAATGTGATGTGTTGAATCTGAGCCCTTCTTAGTACTACTTAACTTCAGCACTTAATACTATTTACTTTTTAAAGGTAGAGATATAGAAATTAGTGAGATCAACAAAATGATTTATATAATGGAATAAAAGGTTTAAGGAAAAGCTGATAGATGCATTTATTAAATCTGAAAAACCAAGCAAGAAAGTAAGTTCTATATGTAAGAGATCTAGTTTTTAAAAAGACAAAATAAATTGCATAGGCAAGAAGTGATAGCAATTGCACATTTGAGTCCTTAGTGAAACAGAAATTATAGCCCTAGCATGATGTAACACAGAGGGAGTGGCTTAAATTAGTGTTTTGCTCAAGGCAGTGATTTGTTGTGCTCAAGTCACATCAATTAGAATCAGACTGAGAGAAGAATGGAAATGATACAGACTTTAGAACTATTCTACATGAGTTCTACCTATATAATTTATAAAAATAGGAAAATGATGAAAACATACTTTAGAACAGAAAACGTTCCGAAGAAAGGTAAATGAAACACTAAAAAAGAAGGATTGTTATTTCAGTATGACTATATATTTACCTCACATATTACAGCTTTGGACTCCCAGGTGGGTAGTGTTAGCACAAGTTTATATTTGCCCTTTCCCCAAATCCTACCAAATGACAGGAAAAATAAAACTAAGGCTACAAAGGAAGAGAGAATTGGAGGACAAATAGCACAAAGAGATGTTTAAAAGTCTTGGACCTGAAAGCTGATGAATAGATGTTAACTGACTTAGCAGGTCAAAGCAAGCCAAAACTAAAACCCCAGGAGTAGGAATCTAAGAAACAGCAGCAGCTATATGAAAGTCTCTTCAGAATCCCTGTTCAGTGGTTAGAGGAACTGATTACCCCTCTGAAGACAGGCGTAAAATATAGGGATAGAAATTGAAGTGTTTTATAGGCATAAATTACAATTATGAACATTTTAAAATTTCCTACTTCCTATAATGTTTTTCCCTCCATTAGGACAACTTGGCACATAAAACAGATAAACTTCTTTGTCAATCTTAAGTTATATAGCCATCTTTAAACTATAGATCTAGTATCTTAGCTATCTGATAGGGAAAAAGTCAAGACTAGAGTGAATTTATAAGTATCCAGCGTTTTCTGACAGAGTAAGTTAATTATTGTGTCTTGCACGATCATTCCCTTGGGGAGCCTTCCTCCCTTTGAGAATTACTGCCTATCCTCTCGTCAGTGCACCATGCTTTTATGGTTCATGGTCTAATTCCATGAGTATTACTTTTTGGTGGTCCTCTCTGCCCACTTTTAAAATTAAGTGGTTTAATTTTTTTTACACATCTCACGATTTCTTTTAATGTTTTCCTATGTTCCAATAATTTTATCTATTACTAGTGTATAGTCCTAACTCAATATTTGTAATTCAGAATTCTCTTAATGTTCTTAAGCTCTGGACTAGTGCTCCTCCGACACTGGTCTGCACACTGGTCGGAGAATAATTCTGATCTACTCTGAGCTAAGAAACTTGCATCAAAATGTATATAAGCTCTTCTGTCTTTAAGCACCTAAGCATGGTTTAGATCAGCTGACTTTTTTTCTTCTTGGTAGTAAAATAGGCTTGATGAAGGATATAGTGTGCTCATTTACTTTCTGTTGCCAATTCCTCTCTTTAGAGACCAGAACTTCGTTTAGCACTGCTATCATATCATGTAATTGTCTGCCAGGTATCTCTAAATATCTCAATTTTTAAATTAAAGCATTTAATTTCCCGTACACTATGCTCTCTTATTAATGAATATGAATACCCCAATAATCAAAGTTATCTTACACATTAATGAATTAATGCTGTGTCTTTGTCTCATCTATTTTTTATTATCTTTTAAATAAGTTACCATCACCATTACTTCTGGATACTTTTCACAGCTTAAAACTATGTAACTTTTAATTTAAAGTACTTTAAATGTAACATTTATACAATGCTGTTTAAGCAAACAATCTGTCATAAAAGCCTCTTATCTTTTTTTAATTCAGTTTTCATTTCCAGTCCTTCCTCTGCCTATATAACATAGTTTCCCTTCTAAAATGTAATTATGATGTTACTTAATTGCTTTAAGATTATCCCATGGCTCTCAAATATTTAATAATAATGAAGACAAAAATCATAATGACAGTAAAATCAGCTAGCTTATATTGAATGTTTACTGTGGACCACACATTTTTCTAAGCATTTATAGACATACATTTGATCCTCAAAATAACTATTATAATCATGATTTTACAGATGAGGAGTATGAGGCTCAAAAAGTTTTAAAAAAATAATTACTCATTGCTACCTAGGTAATATGCAAAAAAAAACTCAGTCTACTTCTGAGATTTCAACATATAATTATTATATTTCTCTGCAAAATGTACAAGGTGCTTCCATTTCTAGCCTCCCTACACATGCCCGTCCTAATTTCTGGTATCTCCTTCCCAAAACAGTATGCCCCAGCCACACCAAACTACTGACAGCTCTTGGATCATTTCATGTTATTCTGTTATTTCACACCATCACATTTGCTTTCACTTTGCCACTGAAATCCTTTCTGTCTGGAAAGTGTCTAATTCTATTAAAAATTTAATTTCCTTTAAGAATTTATTTCTAATTTAGTTTATATTAAAAGTCAACTCAAGTTCACTTCCTTAATGAAGCCTTCCATCCAATACCCAGGGAGAGTTTGCACTATCTCACACAAAGAATGTTTTCTCATCACCTAGGAATTCAATAAATAAACATGATACCTGCTCTTTAAAAACTTATGGCTTGACAGTGAATAACTAGATAACTATACCAATAAGTATATAATTAATCCAGTGCTGCTGTGTATACTTTTAAGAAAATGAAATGTAGAAAATCTACAAAAACATAAAGAATGCATGGGTTGCCCAGGCATAGGGAATAATAAGAGGGTCTTTGAGAAATTGGCATCTGAGTCAGGCATAAAATATATGAAGAATAAAGGATGAAAGGTCCAGCATAAAGGCTACGTTAGGTACATCTTCCTATGTGATCCATTTATTATGGAATGTATCCCTATAGAAAATTATTTGTTTCTTATACCTGTCATACCCACACCACCGAAAAGAAGCTACCTAAGACCATGTTCTCTCTTGTCATTATGTAACTAGCACAGTATTGATACATAGTAGTACTCAGTCTAGAATTTCTTAAATGCAGAAATAAATCATTTAATAAAGGCCTAAGAAGAAATCAATGACAAAATGTAAAGAAGAGAGTAATTTCAAGAAATATTTAGCAATTTGAAATGATAGTGCTGGTAGACAGTTTTTAACACAGAAGATAATACAGAGTCAGATATCAAAGATGCTTCTCTCTAGCTTGGTTGCCTGGCTAGGCGGAATTGTGATTATGAAGGGCAATTGCATTTGGGCTTTAGAGTTTGAGGTGTTTGTGGGGCTTCCAGGTTGAGGGTCAATAGTCCTTGTCAATTCCTATCAGTGTTGGGAAAGATGGCTTCTATCTTATCAGGCTTTAACTTGTCTTCACAGCTGCTCATTTACGGCAATTCTTGACTCATAATAAGCTTTAACATTTTTTGATTTATGAGTTATTGAATTTAATGGTTAGGTATCAAAGAAAAATCTCTGTAATATTTTTATTTCCCTTGGTGCACTTGAAAATGCTTATCTTCTCAAGTAAAATATCAGAATCAGTAAATGATCACTTAAAATTTTTATGTGGTTGTGTGTCTTCAGGGTGTATAACATATGGCTAGGTAACTTCAATTATGACAATACAATACAACTGCCTGCATCATTATTGTTTAGAGATGAATAATACATTGCTAAGACAGATGCTCTCCGAATTTGACCAGCTTACTGAAAATTTAGGTACATTATAGTACAAGTTGCCAAAAAGAGAAAGTTCAATTAAATGTATCTTTGCATTTAAAATGTTAGTATCACAGCAAATCTCATAAATACATAAGTAATAGCTTACTAAGTTCCAGAGTCTGAAGTTGAACATTTGAGATATCATCATTAGACTTAAAAGTTTCCTATCAAGTAATTTCAGAACTGAACCCACAGCTAAACTACAATTATTACCGCTTATCTGACCATTTTCTTCATTTCATAAATATATTCAAGAACCACATTTGCTTGCATAATGGTTACCTCAACATAATACACATTTAGTTTGAAGTAACAGAGAAAACAGGTCAATAATAACTGCATAAAGTTCACAGGACCCAGCTGGTTGCCTTAGGCAATGTGTTAAAATGCAGCTGGTTTTGTAAATAACTTACGTTTATTTCAAGTGCTAGGTCTGAGGCTCAGTGGCTGAATTACTCTAGAAATGAATACACGGATATAGGAGCACGAAGAAGCAGGGGCAGGGATCATGGCAGGAGCCAAGCAAACATATATTCTTCATATTTCATTCTGTGCAAAAGTAACTGACTACATTCAATAGCTGTTTATGAGATTTGCAAAAGCTTAGTTTCTATGAAGTTGGAGTAAGGTGAGTTGTGTTTTACAAAAGCAGTAACTTGAGGCAGAGTCTTGAGCCCCATAAAACCAGGTTACTTACTTCTAGAAAAGAGTAGCCAGTCAAAGCAGGGAATTTTTTTCTCCCTCTCATTTACCCATTACTTACCTGGCGTTCCTTAAAGCGTCCAGCATCTCTTCATGAAAATAAAATTAATAAGATTCCTGTGATATAAAAAACACCCTATTTCCACTTTTTCTCCCAGAAACCTGGATAAACTTTCTAATCTCAGTGATTTAGGACAAATTAAGTGGACCCCCTTATTGTACATAATTCATCCTGTGGACTCCTCAAATCCTTCAGTTGACCCCGCTGTGACCAGATCTCCTCAGAGGCACCTCAGTCCACACATCCATCTCATTTCCAAGATAAGGTACTCTGCTGGGATAGCAGCTTTGCATGCTCCATCGGGCTGCGTTTGGAAAGTAGTTAAACTTACACTCCTTCTTTGCCAGCAACTAGCAAGTTCCCTGAATCTGTCCTCACATAATGGCTGCACTCACTTGATGTAGTCACATCCCTATTTGGGCACGGGTGATGGTGTATTACAAAGTGAGACCTCCAGCATGTTTGCCATTGAATCTATATAGGTTCAAAGGAACATTTTACTCCTGTAACTGACCAGCACAGTTATATGCTCAGACTTAGGGAGAGTACTTGAGAGCAAGCTGTCTTCCTAAAGCTTTACTGATCAGACAAGTGCACAAAGAAAACCAGGTTGAGTAATTTGACCAAAATGCATGACCCATATTATTTTGAAAGTTTCATCTTTCAAAAATGGGAAAATGCTGGCTTAATCACAAGATCAAGAATATTAGGAAAGATACATTAGTACTACACATGCATTAATTCTATTATAATGCCTATTTTTAATAGTTCTATTGAATTTAAAGACATTTTATTTATCTTAATATAGAGCTTTCTTAATTTATCACAGAGGATGTGAAAAAATATAGGTCACTCATCAGAGTTTAATTTTCAAAGAAAAAAGCAGTGGGATAGCAAATTCTTTTTCTCTATTACACATTTAAAGTAGCATAGCAATACATCTAGATGCTTTTTTGTTGATATGTTAGAAACAACTTTACTAAGTGAATACTTTAACTGCTGTTTTATACTTCATTAATTTTTGCTGGTGTTTTAAATTTTGCTTTCTGTCATGGAAAATAGATTCAAAACAAACATTCAATGCTATTAAATTTTCAAACTTATTTGAAATTAAAAGGAATATAGTTTTCTAAAACTGTGATCTAGTTGAAGATTCTAATATTTAGTGCCATTAAATATTACTCTATTGCCACCTACTCCTAGTTCCCAAATGCCCTTTGTATATTCAATTTTGTCTGCTGAACTAATTAATAGTATATTACATTGGCTCAAGAGTAAAATACAGAGCCATCTTAAATTTTCTAAAGACGTTGCCAAATTATTCTATTTATTTTTTAAAAAGTTATTTGAAATTATTTAATTATTGTTATTGGCCATACTGAGGAACTTATTCTAATGATGATATTGAGATATTTAAAAAACAACTACCTCTCAACAGATAGATTCTACCCTCATTTACTTTGTTATCGATAGTTTCTATAATATTTAATTTTTTACTACCTTTTCAGTTTCAATGCATTGTTTCTTCCTCTGAAAACTCTCATATGATTGAATAACCAGTCTCTGAAAATCTAACTACAGTATTACATTGTGTTCCTGAATTACTGGCAACAAGTAGGCCAGCTAACTTCTGAGGTTAGGATCACCTTATTCTGAGGTACTGCACAAACATATAAAGAAAGTACACTTTTTCTGAAGTAATCACTACCAATGACCACCGATCATAAGTTTATTTAATTTACCTTCAAAATCTTTCAGATCCAAGCATCTTGTAAATGTATAGAAGGAAAAGTAATGGGAGGGAAGAAGCAATGACATGCAATGTCAAGTTTCTAGTCAGTCTATAAACCCTCATTTAGTTGACTCTCTCTCAGCACCAGCTGTAACCCAATTAAATTCAACAGTGCACAGGTGTTCACAGGAATGACTAACACGAAAGCAGACTTCCCTTTAGGGCTCTTAAAAACTTAGAGTTCTTTAATTTCCATACACCTTCAAAATCAAACCAAACAATAAAATATAGAAAAAAAGAAATTAGATACAGCAGGGGAAAAACACAATCAGCATGAGCTATAACCCAATTAAGCTGAATAGCACTCAGGTGTTTATAAGAGCACACTCAAAATGTTACCAACACAAATTAACTTTATCTAATATATCTTAAGATTGACAAAGAATATCCATTTGTCTTCAGGTTACTTTGAAATGAGAGTTTTCTGAATTCAGGTTCATAAAAGTGGATTTCATTGCAAAATATAATACTACAAAAAATACAGATTTTCATCTAAATATCCCATCATGGTCACTTATTTTAAAATACTCATTTTAGTTCAGCAGAGGCATTCAATAGAGATTTCAATTTTTACTTACATTCCTTGAATTTCATGCACGGTTCAAAAAAATACTCTTTTTGTTCAGAAAAAGAATCCAACTATTTGGCATATTCTTTTCTAATTTTTATCAATTATTTAAATAACAAGACTTACGATCCTAGAGAGATCTAATAGAATAGATATAATAGAACATTATAGAATATAATAGAATAGATCTAATAGAATAATATGTGTTATTTACTGCATATTTATAATACCAATAATATCAGTACTGAGACAGAATAGTTAATTTCCTTTAATGTGGATCTGAAAGGCATGTCATGATTCAGATTTGCTGAGTAGAAATAATTATGTGCTGATTTTATTAGAAAACTGTCCATTATCTATTACTCCATTGGTTCGCAAGGTGTGATTCCAAACTACCAGCATCAGCTATACCTGAAAACTTGTTAAAAATACACAACCTCAGCCCTATATCTGACTTCCTTTATCAAAAACTCGAGGGGTGGGGCCTAGCAATCTCTTTATCACTTTACACAAGCCCTTCAAGTGATTCTGAGGCACTCTTAAGTTTGAGAATCACTTGTTTATTCAAATTCTGCCTTGAAGTAGATCAGAAAAATGTGCAAAACCCCCATTATACCATGGTGACTTTTGGAACAAATCAAAACTTATCAGATAATTGCCATTTTCCACATCCATACACATGACTAAATATCTAAATATAAATGCATCATTTCAAAATTTCCAACTTTTAACTACTATTCAAAAAACTTGCATGTTTTACACATAGTAACTGCACAAATGAGCTAATATATATGACTCTAAAGAAAAACCCAAAAGTGAGTATACAATTCTTATCGGAAACATCATTGCTACACACAGATATATGAACTGCTTATATTATCCCTAGAAATTTCACCTTTAGCTGGATTATACATTCTTTATGAAATTCTAAGATTTAATACAATTTGAAGTTACTCATTTTTTAGTTCAAATAGGAAAAAAAATCACAAAAGAAAATACATTTATTTCTATAATGTGTAAGTGTGTGTGTGTGCATGTGTAGGTTTCATATTGCTAACTAGTTTTGGTATGTCTACACCAGAAAATATAAGAGTTTTATTATTTGGCTGCTACTTTTTTGCTTAATCTCAGAGATAAAAAAATGCGTAAAGAGAAATATCCTGCTATTTTCGGTTCTAACCTTATATTTTACAAGAGATATCTTTTACGAGATGTCAATTTTTAAAATACTCATCCTGAGATGCAAAATAATGCACAATTTTGAAAAATTAGTTCGTTCCTAGCACAATCAGATGATATTTAATAAACTCAATACTATGATGTGACAGTATCTATTTCAGATACTACAAATAGAGTACAATTGCTGTATTGATGGGCACATATGAATAATATTCTATATGTCTATATATGTGTGTATATATGTATTGTATGTATGTATATGTGTATATGTACATATGTGCATAAACATATATAATAATTTTTCAACTTTTGAAGTTCCTAAGATCAGCATGATCTTAGAGGTTGAAAAATTAAATTGAAAAACATTTAATGAAAATGATCACTGCCAACATAGCAGATTACACATTCTTCTCAGCCTCACATAGAACATTTTCTAAAACAGACCAAATCCTGGGCCACCAAACACAACTTAACACATTTAAAAGAATATATATTACACAATATATGCTTTCAGACACAATGGAACTAAACAAGAAGTTAGCAACAGACTGCTGGTAAATCCCAAAATTCTAGAGATTAAATAACATATCTCTAGGTAACAAATGGATGAGGCTGAGCATGGTGGCTTATGCCTATAATCTCAGCACCTTGGGAGGACATGGTGGGTAGATCACTTGAGCCCAGGAGTTCAAGACCAGCCTAGGCAACATAGGGACACGCCATCTGTACAAAATAATAAAAAATTAGTGAGGCATGGTGGCACACGCCTGTAGTCCCAGCTGCTCTGATGGCTGAGGTTCAAGGATCACTTGAGCCCAGGAGGTAGAGGCTGCAGTGAGCCATGATCACACCACTGCATTCTAGCCTGGGTAACAGAGCGAGATGCTGTCTCAATAAAAAATAAAAATAACAGATAGGTGAAATCTCTGGAGAAATTTAAAAATATTTGAACTAGATGAGAGTGAAATATAATATATTAAATTTTTTGGAATGCAATGAAGCAGTGGTTAGAGGAGAATTGATAGCACAGAACTCATATTAGAAAAGAAGAACAATCTAAAATCAATCATCTAAGCTTCCACCTTAATAAATTAAATCCTAAGTAAGCATAATTAAAAAAACATAAAAATTAGAGTAGAAAAAAACTTAAAACAGGAAATAGAGAAAATCAACAAAGCCAAATGATGATCCTTGAAAAGATCAATAATATCAAAAAGCCTCTAGCTAAGCTAACTAAGAAAAAAAGAAGGCACAAATTACTAACATCAGAAGTGAGATAGGGGATATAACTACAGACCTCATGGAAACTAAAGGGATAATAAATACGAACAGCTCTAGGCCCACGTATTTGATAAGCTAAATAAAATGAACCAATTCCTTGGAGAACATAATCTGCCAAAACTCACTCAAGAAAAAATAAACAATCTGACTAGGCCTACGTTTATCAAAGAAGTTGAATCAGTAACCAATAACCTTCCAAAACAGAAACCACAGTGCCCAGATGGGTTCACTGGTGAATTCTACCAAACATCTAAGGAGAAAATTATACAAATTCTCTACACTATTATTCAGAAGATAAAAGTATAAGGAATACTTCTTTTATATATATATATATGTGTGTATATATATGTATGTATATTTATTATACTTTAAGTTCTAGAGTACTTGATTCATTCCATGAGATCAGCATTTTACCCTAATACCAAAATCAGACAAATACATTTAAAAAACTAAAACCACAGAGTGATACCTTTCATGAACACATACACAAAACTCTTTAAAATAATTAGCAAATAAAATCCAACAATATATGAAAAGAATTATAATACAGTATGCTCAAGTGTGATTTACCCCAGGTTCAACATTTGAAAGTAAATTGTTATCATCCATCACATCAACAGGCTAAAGAGGAAAAATCACATGATTATAGATTATATAAATATATGCAGAAAAAGCATTTGACAATATCCAATAGACAACCATGATAAAAAAAAAAAAACACTCATCAAACAAGCAATAGGAAAACTTCCTCAAATTGAGTTTTTAAAAAATCTACAAAAAACCTACAGCTAACATCAGGCTTAATGGTTAGAAACTCAAAATTTCTCAGTAAGATCAGAAACAAGGCAAGGATGTCCCTTTTCACCACTGGAAAGGAAATAAAAGATACGTAAGTTAGGAAAGAAGAAATAAAACTCTCTTTGTCACAGATATATGAAGATACATGATTGTATATTCACAAAATCCCAAATAATCTACAAAAAATTTCTGGAACTAGTGATTATAGCAATGTACAGGAAATAAAGTTAATATACAAAATCATCTGTTTTCTATACATAGCAATTAACAAGTGGCATTTGAAATTAAAACCACATCACCATTTGTATTAGCACCCCAAAAATAAAATACTTAGGTAAAAATCTAATAAAATATGTCTAACAAGATTTATGTGAGGCAAACTATAAACTTTGAGAAATAGATCAAAGAGAAACTAAATAAATGAACAGATATTCTCTGTTCCTGAACAGAAAGGCTCAATATCTTCAAGATGTCAATTATTAACCTGAACTACAGATTCAATACAATCCCTACCGAAATCTCAGAAAGTTGTTTTGTCGATATTTACAAACTGATTCTAAAGTTTATATGGAGAAACAAAAGACCCAGAGTAACCAACTCAATATTGAAGGGAAATAAAACAAAGTTAGAAGATGGACACTACCTAACTTTGAGACCTATTATAACGCTAGAGTAATCAGAGACAATGATTGATACTGGCAAATGAATAAGCAAATAGCTAATGGAATGGAAAAGAGAACCCAGAAATAGACCCACATATGTATAGCCAACTGATTTTTGACAAAGGAGCAGTGGCAATACAATGGAACAAAGATAGTCTTTTCAACAAATGGTGCTGGAAAAACTGGACAACCACATGCAAAAAAAAACGAATCTAGGCACTGATCTTACACTCTTCACAAAAATTAACTCAAAACAGATCATATATCCAAAAGTAAATTTTAAAACCATAAGTTTCCTAGGAGATGACAGAGGACAAAACCTAGATAACCTTAGGTATAATGTTGAATTTTTAGATATAACATCAATTGATACATTAGACTTCATTAAAATTCAGAACCTCTGCCCTGCAAAAGACAATGTTAAAAAGAATTGGAAGCCAAGCCACAAACTGTGAGAAAGTATTTGTAAAAAACATATCTGATAAAAGATTGTTATTCAAAATACATAAATTATACTTAAAATTTAACAATAAGAAAACAATCTAATTAAAACATGGACCAAAGACCTGAACATGTACTTCACCAAAAAAGATAAACAGATATTTTCAAACCATTTCTAAAGTTTAGATGGAGAAACAAAAGACCCAGAATAACCAACTCAATATTGAAGGGAAAAAAAACAAAGTTAGAAGACAGACACTACTCAACTTTGTGACCTATTATAAAGCTACCATAATCAGAGACAATGATTGATACATAGGTTAGGAAGGAAGAAACAAAACTGTCTTTGGAAAATAAGCATATGAAAAGATGCTCCACATCATGGGTCATCAGGAAATGCACATTAAAACAACCAGATACCACTACACACCTATAAGAATGGCTAAAATCGAAATCACTGACAACACTAAATGTTGGCAAAAATTTGGAACAACAGGAACTCTCAATCATTGGTGATGGGAATGTAAAATTATATAGCCACTTTGGAAGAGTTTTTCAGTTTCTTACAAACTAAACATATACTTTCCCTATGTTCCAGCAATGGTGTTCCTTGGTCTTTGCCCAAATGCATTGAAAATCATGTTCACTTAGATAATGGTACAATTATTAAAACATCTATTCTATAGTCATAATTTGATTATCCCATTTTGATGTGTATATATTTATACACCTATTGACTTATTTATAAAATTAAACAAGAAAAATTTTTAACAAAGGGGATCTCTGATCAGAGGTTACGGCAGCTTTTCCTGGTGCTTTAATAAATACCATTGTTCAAAATGAAACATATCAAGCTGGGCGTGGTGATTCATGCCTGTAATCTCAGCACTTTGGGAGGTCAAGGCAGGTAGATCACTGGAGGTCAGGAATTCAAGACCAGTTTTCACCATTTTAGTATCAATTGATCAATAATAATATTTTTCTCTAGTTAAGAAAACATATTGTTTATTTTGATATGGTGAACTAATTGCTACATTAAAATGAAAAAGTATTACTTTACTAGAATTGCTGTCAATACTGCAAGCAACATTTTTTTCTAGATTTCATGAATAATAGTCTAAAGTCCTATAGAAAACAATGGGCAAAATGTAGAAAAGGTATTAAAGAATTACCTGTCTTTTAAGTTTAACTTAAATGCTCCTTCAAGAACTTTTAACTGTTTTCCCATCCAGATGCAATCACTTCCACCTCTGAACATTCACAGTATGTTATCTTTCTTATCTGTCTTATCTTTTTTTTTATCATTTAGTTATCTTCTTGTTCCCCTTAATCTATAAGTTACTAAATCATACATTGCCTTGTAATACACAGAAAGGTACAGAGGCCCTAGTAGTCCCATCTTGTAGACAAGAAAACGGAGACCAAAGCCTCAAGGAAATCTTACTCACAAAATTAGTTAGATATTTAAACATTTAGGAGCATTTAATATATATGGCTTCCTACATAAGCAGAAGTATAATATTTCATAGATTTTGATATATCTTCTTCAATGTTCAGACATAAATGATGATCAAACCATTTTTTCTCAGTATCCTAAGTATTTTACAGTTAAATTGTCTCCTTATTTAGATTTCAGGGACTAAATGACAGAAATCTAATTTTTAAAAATATTATAGCTGAAAATCACTTCAAGCTTTCAGAAAAGTTGCAGAAATAAGGAAAAATATGTAGTCTTACCGAGATTCACCCATTGTTAATATTTGCCCTATTTGCGTCATTTGTCTCTCTCTTTATATAGGTATGTTTGTGTGTATGTCTATACACATATATTTTTTATCCCTAAATAGTAAATATTTTGGTATATATTTCTAAACAAGGGCATCCTCTTGCAGAATCAGTTTCATTATCAACTTCAGAAAATTTAACATTACTACAATATTTTCATTTAATCTATCAACAATATTCACATTTTATGAATGATCTTAATTTTGTTCTTTATAACACTGTTGTTTTTCCTCCTATACAGGATCCTGTCGAGGATTATATATTGCATTTGGTTGCCATGTCTTTTTAGTCCCCATAAATCTGGAACATTTCCTCATCCATTCTTTTTCTATCATGATATTGACATTTTTGAAGAATATGATGGTTTATGCATCTTTTTTGATTCCTTAATATAATATTTCACATTTTGAGTTTGTCTGGTGTTTGCTCATGATTAAATGCAGGTTATATATATATGTATATATGTGGGAAGGCTAATACGTAAGAGACGCTGTATCCTTTATAGGCTGTCACATGCAGAAACACAGTTCATTGCTTTCATTAACAATCACCTGGTTAAAGTGCCGTCCAGCTTCCCCAGTCTAGAGTTACTATTTTTTCTTTTCCAACTGATTGGCAGTCTGTAGGAGGACACTTTAAACCATGCTCCGCATTATAATTTCCCGCAGACTTATCATCCATTGATGATCCTTACTCCTGACTAACCTTTATTACGGTGGTTGCAAAGTGATGATTTTCCAACTCTAGTACCATCTACACATTTATCAATTGTTATTCTACTGTAAGGGAAAGCCCTCTCTTCTTCCACAGTTATGTATTTATTCAATTAAATAATCCATGTATTTGCCATCTCTTTAATACTAATATAGACTCATGAATTCTGCTGTTTAACAATTTATTATTCATTGCTATCCTTAATTATTTGGAGATTAAATTATCTCAGATTTTACGGTGAGAGCTCCTTCAAGATGTCTCCTGTGACCTTTTGATAAACTCCTATAATTTTTTCAACATCTATTATCTGACATCAAAAGTTTCTCCAGGCTTACCTTGGACTCTTGTTGCCCCAGTTCTTTAATCAGCCAGTTCTTGGTGGAACCCTGGGTCCTTTCACTGGGGAATGGTATTAAAAAAACAAACAAAATTCAGGGCACTAAAAGTGCTCACTATTCTTGGGTGTCAGAGCTTGAACATCTGTTTACTAGGAGGGCCTAGAAGCATATATGTATGCATTTGTGTGTGTGAGTGTACATATACATATATATGTATGTGTGCATGTGTATGTATACATACACACAGATATACATCTATGTTTATATATCTGTAAAAACAAACATACACATATGTATCAGAAATCATGACTTCTTACTAACATTAATTCCAATCTATCTCATGGGGTTTTCCCTTGCCTTCCTAAATTCTATATTTGTATCTCCCTTCTTCCAAAAATACACATAGAATTTCAGAATTGCGTTACCAATACCACTAAAATAAGAAAACTACTCCTAGAAGTTTTTTGTCCACTTTTCCCTTACCTTGTGGCAACAAAGGGGGCAGGCAGTAAAATCCAAAGTCACAAAAATTAAGCTTTTGTTCTTCCTTTTTCTATTTCCCCTTTCAGTTTGCTACTGCTATTCATTTGAAAACAATTGTGTTCACTGGCTTATCAGTTTTAGTTTTTCGTTTACTTCCTATCTCTTTAAATTTTTTAAATATGTAAACATTAACCTCCATCTAAAACTCAAAACAATGCAGAAAAGCATAGTCAGAGAAGCATCAGGAGCTCCCCTATTCCTCCTGCTCCATACTGCATCCATGTGTACCAGCTTAGCTTTTCTGTTTCTTTTTATTCAAATAAGTAGGTATATGCATATTGTTATTTCCTCTTCTTTATTACTCAAAAGGAAACATACTACATGTTCTTTTTTGTACTTTGCTTTTTTCACTTATCATCTTTTGGAAAATCACCCCATACCTTTCATGAATATCTTCCTCATTCTTTGTACAGATGCCTAATGCTCCATTGTATGTGTTTACCATAGTTTATTCAACTAAGTTTGGATATTTTCATAATTTACAATATTTTACAACTATAAATCATTTTTCAATGAATAACCTTGTATTTTTGTACTATTGGGCCTGTATCTTCAGGATAAATTCCTGAAAGTGCAATTCCTGCAGTCAAAGATAAATGCACAAAGAGTTTTTCTTATATATTGCCATTCCCAGATGTAATGCAACAGTGTATTTTCAAATTTTTGAGATTTTGTCAATATCATAGGTATCTCAGTGTAGTTTTGCTTTTCCATTTTCCTCGTCATTTAAAGTTGAATCTCTTTTCAGCTATTTAACAGTCTATTGTCTATTTGTATCTCCTGTAAATATTTTCTCTAAATTTTTATTTGTTCTTTGACTTTGCCTACGGTGCACTTCGTCATGCAAAGTTTTTGTGTCTGTCACTGAAATTTAACAATCTGTAATTTTGTTGCATCTGAATATTGAGTCAATTCAGAAAGCATTTCTATATAGTCATATCATATAGGATATACCCTTATGTTCATCCAGAACCTAAAATTTTCATTGTTTACATTTAATTCTCTCAACCATTTTTACATTATTCTTGCACATAATGTAAGTAATATATCTAATTGTATCTTATCCTAAATGACATTTTGTTATCCTAACAGCATTTATTTTTTTTAAAAAAGATTTTTGACTGTTTCAAATCATTTCAAAAATGCTTTTGAAAAATCTAACTTAATATCATGTTGCATTTTAATCTCATAAATAATAATAAATAATGGAAACATTTATCAGTGTGTTTCTTTAAATATTGGAATTGTTTTCCCAGTTACTTTAACAGTTTTCTAAAATGTAAACTTATTTATCTGCAATACATTTTGTCAACCATGGCTTCACTCAGCCAAACTACAAAGATTTTGCAGATCTAGGTATTAGGTTTTCTATCCTCCAGTAAAGATCCACTTTAATATCATTCATTTACAGTGACTCATTGGACTCCTACTCCACAAAAGAAGATTAAATTAACCAGCAATATTTAGGGCAAACGTCTATTATATAGCATGGAAACATTCACAAAAAAAATTTACTTTAGCTACAGCAACTGGAACAGGAATAGATTACCCACTGGGAGCCAAAGTTGATTCTTTAACAAAAACTGCAAGTTTGCTCACAGCCCTTCACCACAATCTTCCAACAGCAGTGTTGGGATTTTAAAATTGAGTCTATTGCTGAGATCCATTGAAAACATTTGTCTTCTTTGTGGTTTATAAAAGTGAAAACACTTTATGCAACACTCTACTTGCTACCTAATGATTGTCCCTCAAGATGTCAACAACAATTCCCTGTAATATAATAAAAATAAATATTCAGGCTATATTCCTTTTTCTTCACTTCATATACTTTAATCTTGTCCCTCCCACCTTCAATAAGAAACAAATAAAATATAATGGGGATTAGCAAATTTTTTCTATACACAGCAACACAGTAAATATTTCAGGCTTTGCAAGGAAAATGTCTTCTGTTGTAATTACTCAACTTTGAAACTATAGCACAAAAGTGGCTATAGTTTGTCCTAAAAAATATGATTGAACTAGTTATCCTAAACTCTTAAAGTTTCACTAGTGTTTACATCTTAGAATAGCTCCAGTTAATGGAAACCATCATTCTCAGTAAACTATTGCAAGGACAAAAAACCAAACACCGCATGTTCTCACTCATAGATGGGAATTGAACAATGCGAACACATGGAGACAGGAAGGGGAACATCACACTCCGGGGACTGTTGTGGGATGGGGGGAGCGGGGAGGGACAGCATTAGGAGATATACCTAATGCTAAATGACGAGTTAATGGGTGCAGCACACCAAAATGGCACATGGATACATATGTAACAAACCTGCACATTGTGTACATGTACCCTAAAACTTAAAGTATAATAATAATTTTAAAAAGCTGATATAAATTAAGTTGCTAAGATTCAGAATTTTTATATAAAATTTATTGTTTATAGATTGCCATCAAATAAAGTTTTTCAGAAAAAAAAAGAATAGCTCCAGTTAAATTTATTAAGAAGCATAAATTCAAAAAATTTGCACCAAAGTTGAGGCTTTAAAGGAATAGTGTTTCCCTAGTTACAAGCAGCAACTCATGTTTGGTATCATATTGTTTTAATTTATTAACTCTCACCTTCTGATCTCCTTTTTGAAAAAAAAAAGTGAGATAACATGAAGAAAAAATGGTTAGGCAAGCCTGAAGAATGAATGATTGTGATACTTCATATTAAGAACATGTCTTTAAAATGCTCAATACCTTTATCATATAATTACCATCTTTTTGGCCTTTGAACTTAATGCACAATACAGGCATACATCAATACTGCAGGTTTGGTAGCTGATGACTGCAATAAAGTGAATGTTGCAATAAAGTGAATCACACAATTTTTTTGGTTTTCCAGTGAATGTAAAAGTTATGTTTATGCCACACTGTAAAATACTGAACGTGTAATAGCATTATGTTAAAAATGTACATATCTTAATTTAAAAATCCTTTATTGCTAACAAAAAAAATGCTAATGATCATCTGAGTCTTCAGTGAGTCAGAATCTTTTATCTGGTGGAGAGTCCTGCCTCGATAGTGATGGATGATAACTTAATCAGGGCTGTGGTTGCTGCTAGTTTTGGTGGCTGTGGGCCATTCTTAAAATAAGACAAGGGGGCGGTTCCCAGATGGCCGAATAGGAACAGCTCCAGTCTACAGCTCCCAGCATGAGCGACACAGAAGACGGGTGATTTCTGCATTTCCAACTGAGGTACCAGGTTCATCTCACTGGGGCTTGTCAGACAGTGGGTGCAGCCCACCAAGTATGAGCCAAAGGAGGGCAAAGGATTGCCTCACCCAAGAAGTGCAACGGGTCAGGGAATTCTCTTTCCTAGCCAAAGGAAGCTGTGACAGACGGCACCTGGAAAATCAGGTCACTCCCACCCTAATACTGCACTTTTCCAGTGGTCTTAGCAAATGGCACACCAGGATATTATATCCCATGCCTGGCTCAGAGGGTCCCATGCCCACGGAGCCTCATTCATTGCTAGCACAGCAGTCTGAGATTGAACTGCAAGGCAGCAGTGAGGCTGGGGGAGGCGTGCCCACCATTGTTGAGGCTTGAGTAGGTAAACAAAGCAGCCAGGAAGCTTGAACTGGGTAGAACCCACTACAGCTCAAGGATGCCTGCCTGCCTCTGTAGACTCCACCTCTGGGGACAGGGCATAGCTGGACAAAAGGCAGCAGAAACCTCTGCAGACTTAAATGTTCCTGTCTGACAGCTTTGAAGAGAGTAGTGGTTCTCCCAGCACAGAGTTTGAGATCTGAGAACTGACAGACTGCTTCCTCAATTGGGTCCCCGACCCCTGAGTAGCCTAACTGGGAGGAACTCCCCAGTAGGGGCAGACTGAAACTTCACATGGCCAGGTACCCCTGTGAGACAAAGTTTCCAGAGGAATAATCGAGCAGAACCATTTGCTGTTCAGCAATATTCGCTGTTCGGCAGCCTCCACTGCTGATACCCAGGCAAAGAGGGTCTGGAGTGGACCTCCAGCAAACTCCAACAGACCTGCAGCTGAAGGTCCTGACTTTTAGAAGGAAAACTAAGAAATAGAAAGGACATCTACACCAAAACTCCATCTGTACGTCACCATCATCAAAGACCAAAGGTAAATAAAACCACAAAGATGGGGAAAAAACAGAGAAGAAAAGCCGAAAGTTCTAAAAATCAGAGTGCCTATCCCCCTCCAAAGGAATGCACCTCCTTGCCGGCAACGGAAAAAAGCTAGACAGACAATGACTTTGACAAGTTGAGAGAAGAAAGCTTCAGACGATCAAACTTCTCGAAGCAAAGGAGGAAGTTCGAACCCATCACAAAGAAGCTAAAAACCTTGAAAAAAGATTAGACGAATGGCTAACTAGAATAACCAGTGTAGAGGAGTCCATAAATGACCTGATGGAGCTGAAAACCATGGCAAGAGAACTATGTGGCGAATGCACAAGCTTCAGTAGCCAATTCGATCAACTGGAAGAAAGGGTATCAGTGATTGAAGATCAAATGAATGAAATGAATGGAGAAGAGAAATTTAGAGAAAAAAGAGTAAAAAGAAATGAACAAAGCCCCCAAGAAATATGGGACTATGTGAAAAGACCAAATCTACATCTGATTGGTGTACCTGAAAGTGACGGGGAGAATGGAATCAAGTTGGAAAACACTGTGAGGAAGTTTTTATCCAGAAAAACTTCCCAAACCTAGCAAGACAGGCCAACAATCAAATTCAGGAAATACAGAGAATGCCACAAAGATATTCCTCGAGAAGAGCAACTCCAAGACACATAATTGTCAGATTCACCAAAGTTGAAATGAAGGAAAAAATCTTAATGGCAGCCAGAGAGAAAGGTCGAGTTACCCACAAAGGGAAGCCCATCAGATAAATGGCGGATCTCATGGCAGAAATTCTACAAGCCAGAAGAGAGTGGGGGCCAATATTGAACATTGTTAAAAAAAAGAATTTTCAACCCAGAATTTCATATCCAGCCAAACTAAGCTTCATCAGTGAAGGAGAAATAAAATCCTTTATAGACAAGCAAATACTGAGAGATTTTGTCATCACCAGGCCTGTGCTATAAGAGCTCTTGAAGGAAGCACTAAATGTGGAAAGGAACAATCAGTAGCAGCCACTGCAAAAACATGACAAACTTTAAAGAACATTAATGCTAGGAAGAAACTGCATCAACTAAGGAGCAAAATAACCAGCTAAAATCATAATGATAGGATCAAATTCACCCATAACAATATTAACCTTAAATGTAAATGGGATAACTGCTCCAATTAAAAGACACAGATTGGCAAATAGGATAAAGAATCAGGACCCATCAGTGTGCTGTATTCAGGAGATCCATCTCAAGTGCAGAGAAATACACAGGCTCAAAATAAAGGGATGGAGGAAGATCTACCAAACAAATGGAAGACAAAAAGGCCGGGGTTGCAATCCTAGTCTCTGATAAAACAGGCTTTAAACCAACAAAGATCAAAAGAGAAAAAGAAGGCCATAACATAATGGTAAAGGGATCAATTCAACAAGTACAGCTGACTATCCTAAATATATATGCACCTAATACAGGAGCATCCAGGTTCATAAAGCAAGTTGTTAGAGACCTACAAAGAGACTTAGATTCCCACACAATAATAATAGGAGACTTTAACACCTCACTGTAAACATTAGACAGATCAATGAGAGAGAAAGTTAAAAAGGATATCCAGGAATTGAAATCAGCTCTGCACCAAGCAGATCTAATAGACATCTACAGAACTCTCCACCCCAAATCAACAGAATATACATTCTTCCCAGCACCACATTGCACTTATTCCAAAATCGACCATGTAGGTGGAAGTAAAGCACTCCTCAGCAAATGTAAAAGAACAGAAATTACAACAAACTGTCTCTCGGACGACAGTGCCATCAAACTAGAACTCAGGATTAAGAAACTCACTCAAAGCTGCTCTACTACACAGAAACTGAACAACCTGCTCCTGAATGACTACTGGGTACATAACGAAATGAAGGCAGAAATAAAGATGTTCTTTGAAACCAATGAGAACAAAGACACAACATACCAGAATCACTGGGACACATTTAAAGCAGTGTGTAGAGGGAAATTTATAGCACTAAATGCCCACAAGAGAAAGCAGGAAAGATCCAAAATTGACACTCTAACATCACAATTAAAAGAACTAGAGAGCAAGACCAAATGCATTCAAAAGCTAGCAGAAGGCAAGAAATAACTAAGATCAGAGCAGAACTGAAGGAGATAGAAACACAAAAAACCCTTCAAAAAATCAATGAATCCAGGAGCTGGTTTTTTGAAAAGATCAACAAAAATGATAGACTGCTAGCAAGACTAATAAAGAAGAAAAGGAGAAGAATCAAATAGATGCAATAAAAAATGATAAAGGGGATATCACCACCAAACACACAGAAATACAAACTACTATCAGAGAATACTATAAACATCTCTATGCAAATAAACTAGAAAATCTAGAAGAAATGGATAAATTCCTGGACACATACACCCTCCCAAGACTAAACCAGGAAGAAGTTGAATCTCTGAATAGACCAATTACAGGCTCTGAAATTGAGGCAATAATTAATAGCCTACCAACCAAAAAAAGTCCAGGACCAGACGGATTCACAGCCGAATTCTACCAGAGGTACAAGGAGGAGCTAGGACCATTCCTTCTGAAATGATTCCAATTAATAGAAACAGAGGGAATCTTCCCTAACACATTTTATGAGGCCAGCATCATCCTGAAACCAAAGCCTGGCAGAGACACAACCAAAAAAGAGAATTTTAGACAAATATCCTTGATGAACATTGATGCAAAAATCCTCAATAAAATACTGGCAAACCGATTCCAGCAGCACATCAAAAAGCTTATCCATTATGAACAAGTGGGTTTCATCCCTGGGATGCAAGGCTGGTTCAACATACACAAACCAATAAACATAATCCAGCATATAAACAGAACCAAAGACAAAAACCACATGATTATCTCAATAGATGCAGAAAAGTCCTTTGACAAAATTTAACAGCCCTTCATGCTAAAAACTCTCAATAAATTAGGTATTGATGGGACGTATCTCAAAATAATAAGAGCTATTTATGACAAACCTGCAGCCAATATCATACTGAATGGGCAAAAACTGGAAGCATTCCCTTTGAAAATGGGCACAAGACAGGGATGCCCTCTCTCACCACTCCTATTCAACATAGTGTTGGAAGTTCTGCCCAGGGCAATCAGGCAGGAGAAAGAATTAAAGGCTATTCAGTTAGGAAAACAGGAAGTCAAATTGTCCCTGTTTGCAGATGACAAGATTGTATATTTAGAAAACCCCATCATCTCAGCCCAAAATCTCCTTGAGCTGATAAGCAACTTCAGCAAAGCCTCAGGATACAACATCAGTGTGCAAAAATCACCAGCATTCTTATACACCAATAACAGACAAACAGAGAGCCAAATCATGAGTGAACTCCCTTTCACAATTGCTTCAAAGAGAATAAAATACCCAGGAATCCAACTTACAAGGGATGTGAAGGACTTCTTCAAGGAGAACAACAAACCACTGCTCAACGAAATAAAGGAGGACACAAACAAATGGAAGAACATTCCATGCTCATGGATAGGAAGAATCAATATCATGAAAATGGCCATACTGCCCAAGGTAATTTATAGATTCAATGCCATCCCCATCAAACTACCAATGACTTTCTTCACGGAATTGGAAAAATCTACTTTAAAGTTCATATGGAACCTAAAAGGAGCCCACATGGCCAAGACAATCCTAAGCCAAAAGAACAAAGCTAGAGGCATCATGCTACCTGACTTCAAACTATACTACAAGGCTACAGTAACCAAAACAGCATGGCACTGGTATCAAACAGAGATATAGACCAATGGAAGAGAACAGAGCCCCGAGAAATAATACCACACATCTACATGTTAAGTTATAATGGAGATTAAGTAGTCAACATGTTTCCATTGGGATTTCAAGGAGTGGAGGGGAAGATTTATTAACAGAGACTGATAGTAGACTATCCTCTACTAAAAAAAAAAATACAAAAAAAAAATTAGCTAGGCGTGGTTGGTGTGTGCCCATAGTCCCAGCTACTCAGGAAGCTGAGGCAGGAGAATCACTTGAACCCAGGAGGCAGAGGTTGCAAGAGCCAAGAACATGCCACTGCACTCCAGCCTGGTGACAGAGCGAGACTCTGTCAAAAAAACAAAAACAAAAACAAAAAACTACAGATTAATTGAGAAATAAGAGATACTTTGGACCTGGGACCTTGTTAATGTATTTGAAGGGTTTGTCTAATTGATAGCCAATCTTCTATTTATTCATTAAATCATTAACTCTCAAAACATTTATGAAAACAACTACTTTGTGGAAAACATACAGTAAAGAGAAATGTAAAGAATTTGAAAAATCTTAAAATCTGGGACTATAATTCTGGAGACAAAGATAACAAGAATTGCTCAAAAATTCCTGCAAATTACAAAAATGAGAATTATATTACTTAGCTTTCCTCAAGTGAAAAACCATCCCAACATCTCAATAGCTTACAAAAACAAATATTTATTTGATACTATGTGTTAGAAATGGAAGTCATCTGCTGGATCTCTGATCTACATGTGGCCTTGTTTCATCACCGAGGCTATAGGAGCAATCCCCTTTGGGTAGTCCATGTTCAAAGCAGAGGGGAAAGAACAAAAGTACTGAAAGAACCTAGCAATGCCCATTAACTCCTCTGCTGAGCTGTAACATAAATCACATCCATTCACATTCCATTGTCCAAACTGGGTTACAGAGCCAAAGCCAAAAATCAAAAGAACAGGGATGAAAGCTCTGCCTATAGAACACATAGAAGTCACTTCACGATGAGTGTGAAAACCCTTATGAGAAAAGGTAAGGACTGTTGAGAATAAGTAAAGCAATCTACCACAGAAGGATTCTGTGTTTTCCTACCATAGCAGGATTGAGATGTCTCCTCATCAATAGTACCTGTTCATGCTTCCTTTTCATTTCAAGAATTAGTCAATTCCATATTTGTATTATGTTGGCAATTTATCTAGAATAAAATCATTGTTAGTTCTGAAAATATAGAAACTGATTTACAGGGAAATTTTTGTAAACTTTATAGTAATGCAGAGAAACATTTTGTCAACTTTACAGTTACTTTTTCCAGTATAAAAGACTGATTAAAGTAAATAAAATTGCTACCAAACTAAAATATGTTAATTATAAATGTTTGATCTATAAAATTGTATGGCAATTATGAATCTAGGAGACAACAGAGGAGCTAAAATAAGCTCCCTCAAAGAAATATAAAAATTTTAAAAAGCATGATAAAATATTGAGCATAAAACATATCTCTTATGTGTTTTTAGAAGAAAAGAAACAACTAAAATGTATGTTTTTAAGTAGTAGAAAAATGTGTAATTCTGCCAAGAATTACAGAAGCAATATTCAGCTGGTAAAGGCAAATAAGAAAGAAAAAATATGCTACACATTTAACAAGTCTGTTGTTTTGAACATTATGGTCTTCCTGCTGTTATATTTGCTAAAGGGCATATAACTATTATTAAGTGGGAGCCAAAAATCACAGAATAGACCAAATGGAGCATATTACTGTGAGTAAATATTTGAGAACATTGAATTTAATATTAGCTTCTGTTGAACAAGAACAGACTTCATTGTAAGTTATGGATCTGACCACATGGTTATCATAAAAGTTTTAGTTATCTCTTCTGACATCCTAGGGAGAAAATAGAAGGGAAATGCAGAGATAAAAAAAAATACTTCAGGCAAGCTAAGAAATTATTTCTTTAAAATTCATCCACCCATGGAAAAATACTATCATTATATTTTTACCAAATATCCACATAGGAAAATTGTATACTACATTTATTCTCATATATTTTATGTAATAACAGAGGCTAAGAATAAATGCTATCCAAGCCCACTCAAAAAGTAAGACACGTTTGTCATTCAAAACATTGCCTGAAAGTATAATAAACTTGCCAGATATTTCTTTAGAATGACTGACATACACAGAGCTACTCACAAAATAATCAGAAAAACTATGTAAGGAATAATTCCAGGTGATACTCCACCAAAAAACAGATGGAATGGCTGGTTGGCATGTGATCATAGGGATATTCACCACATGAAAAAGCCAAGAACCAGAAGATGAGAACCAGGTAGTATTGAGAGAGGAAAGTCTTGAATAGAGGAAGGTAAAGAAGAAAATCCATGACATAGTAATGTGTGAGAGTGGACATGATGCTCCCTGTATGAGACAAGATTATAAGAGGGTAGAAACTATGACTAGGCACGCCTACTGGTAAAGAGCAAAGAAGGCAAACATAAAAAGAGCAGTCCAGAGACTCCAGAAGTGACCTAGAGAAAAAGATAAAGAACAATCTCAAGAATTCCCTATGCTCCAGTTCCATGGTCAGAACATTTGTGCCTTAAAAAAAAAAAAAGAAAGAAAGCAAGAAAGCCCTTCCTCCCAGGAAACTTCCATGGGTCTCATCCTTACAACCATGAATTCAATTAATATGTATATTTAATATTTAACTTTTTTTCTTTTGGAGATAGGATCTCACTCTGTCACCTATGCTGGAATGCAGTGGTGTAATCTTGGCTCACTGCAACCTCCACCTCCTGGGCTCAAGTGATCCTCCCACCTCAGCCCCCCAAGTATCTTCGGCTACAGGCTCAATCCACCATAACAAACAAACTTTGTATTTTTTTCTCTTTTCTTTTGGTGTTTTCACCATGTTGCCCAGGCTGGTCTCAAACTCCTGAATTCAAGCAATCCACCCGCCTCAGCCTCCCAAAGTGCTAGGATTATAGGCGAGAGCCACTGTGCTCAGCTCTTAATATTTTGACTTTTTAAAAATTTTTGATTGCTGCTAATTATCCTGCTGAATTAATACGTGATTTTCAATTTCAAAATAAGTGCAAAGGCAAACAAAATTTACAAACTATATTTGGTAATTATACTGTTCATTGTGTGCAAACCCATTGACAGGAAGAAATATATATTGCTTATTGTACTGTTGATGATATATAGTGAAACTGCATAATTACATTGCATGGGATAAAGCAAATGGTATAGTGTTAACAACCAGGATTACCAGCATGAGAGAAAGGACATGCAAATGCAAGTTCAATAAGATTATGTATAAGTCCTGTAATTCTAAATTTGAATTGAATGGATCAGTATGAACTTATGTTGTAGCATGGTAGCTCCGTTTACTCAAAAGGTCAAGAATCAGGAGACACAGGACAATCTACTGAAAGAGATTTAAGAGACATATAAACTAATTTAAATGGACTCTGAGTCAAACTTACTCTTAAAATAATATTTGAGAAATGTGAATCCTGATGGAATATTTGATGATATTAAAAATTATGACTATTTTTGTGTGATAATAGTATTGTGATTTTTGTTTAGAGATTCACAGTAAAATATTTACAGATAAATGATACAATGCTGGGATTTGTTTCCAAAGCCCACTCAAAAAATATGACAAAGTCCTAGCAGGAAGAATAGGTGAGAGGACCGGGCACAGTGGCTCACGCCTGTAATACCAGCACTTTGGGTGGCCGAGGCGGACGGATCACCTGAGGTCAGGAGTTCGAGACCTGCATGGCTAACATGGTGAAACCCCATTTCTACTAAAAATACAAAAAATTAGTTGGGCATGGTGGCAGCGCCCTGTAATCCCAGCTACTCGGGAAGCTGAGTCAGGAGAATCACTTGAACCTGGGAGGCAGAGGTTGCAGTGAGCTGAGATCGTGCCATTGCATTCTAGCCTGGGCAACAAGAGCAAAACTCCATCTCACCCCTACCCCCCAAAGAAGGTGAGAGTTCAGAAGAAATATTGGCTATGAATTGTTAACTGTTGAAATAGGTGATGCATACATAAAGATTTATTGTACTCTAATTTTACATAAATCTTTGATACCAGCGACAAAGCCACTGGGAACTTCTCATGGGCTAGACACTGTGCTCCACACTGGATAATGCATTCATGTCCAAATCATGGACCTACCTATTCAAAACATCAACTCCCTTTATTGATTGTAGTCTTAGGTTCATGGAGGTCTCCCTCTGACCATGCCACTCCATCCCTGTCACAAAGTGGCCCTATGCAAAGTGACTGACAATTAGTATTGACTCCCTAAATGTTTTCCAGATGAATTAAATAAGGAAAAAATAATTTAATTGTTTTAAAAAATATTTTATCAAATTAATATTCCTTTATAAATTACTAAATTGGCAATTTGTTTAATAAATGTACACATGAGTTCAGCTATAAAGAGTCTGATTCTGTACCACTGAACGAAAACACACTAATTAATTCATTGGTTTGCCTAGATCCTCTCTAATTTTGTTTAATTTAAAATATAATATCACCTACTTTGTACATTATGCTCTAAAAAATACAAACTGTAATGTGTTATTGAAAGTAATATTTCAAGTTGGCATTCCAGATAGAGAATCAAAAATGTGCAGGGCAGGCTGGGCGCGGTGGCTCACGCTTGTAATCCCAGCACTTTAGGAGGCCGAGGCAGGCGGATCACGAGGTCAGGAGATCGAGACCACGGTGAAACCCCGTCTCTACTAAAAATACAAAAAATTTAGCTGGGCGTGGTGGCGGGCACCTGTAGTCCCAGCTACTCAGGAGGCTGAGGCAGGAGAATGGCGTGAACCCGGGAGGCGGAGCTTGCAGTGAGCCGAGATTGCGCCACTGCACTCCAGCCTGGGCGACAGAGCGAGACTCCATCTCAAAAAAAAAAAAAAAAAAAAAAAAAAAAAAATGTACAGGGCATTTCATGATATAGAATCTTTTCTCTCTTGGAACTTAACTACTAGTCTGCTTAAAAAGAAAATGAATAAGTTTCTATGCATGTATGATGCATGCATGGATGTAGTTATTGTTTACCTCAGGTCAGCCTATTAATACAGCACAATAATATTTCTACACTGTCCAAATAATACATATGTGAAAAATACACTGAAAGCCTCTCATAAATAACAGAAATGCTAATGTCTTTTAAAGACTGTTTATTAGAAATGCATCATTACCTAAACTTGCCTCAAACCCTATACTTTGATGGAAGTAGTGCGCACTATTTAATACTTTCCCTAAATATATTATCTGCCATTTGTCACTTATATTGTGGATACCAGGTTAACTTTACAGTGGCTAGGTTAATTTTGTGACATTGAGAGATATACTAATGGCCTTCTCTATCTCTTTATAAATCTTGATTTTTAAGAAACATCAAAGAAGACATATCAGAGAAAAAAACTCAGTTAATAGTAATAGCTGGGAAAATTAAAACTTACAATTTAATGCCTTTAAACTTAGCTCAGATCCACAACTTTATGATAAATATCTTCAAAATTTGGTGGAAATGCAATGAATAATAGAAAATAATTAATCCTTCCACAAAGGACAGGTAACCAGAGATTAATAACCTGAATTATGGATCTTCTGTACCAGAAAGAGAAAGACCTAATAAAATTTTAAAGATATCAACTTAGTAACTCATGTTAAAAATCTTTCTAAACTAAATATGAGAATTAACTCTTCATATAATATCATACAGTTTAGAGCATGTTAGGTGAAATCATTAATGTTCTTTTCTTGTTGGATAACTAGTAACATTTATTAGGGGAAATCTCTCTGAATGTCACTCTCAGAAATGCTCACGTGCTAATAAATCAAGCAATAACCAGATATTGAGAAGAATTATTTTAACTACTAAATTAT
The DNA here is from genome assembly GCF_028878055.3 of Symphalangus syndactylus. NCBI lineage: Eukaryota > Metazoa > Chordata > Mammalia > Primates > Hylobatidae > Symphalangus > Symphalangus syndactylus. The sequence continues at coordinate 46,782,690 of NC_072432.2, forward strand.
GATATAATTAAATAGTATCACACCAATATTTTTATGTAAAGTACTAAAATTTAAAAATCTAGTGTGTATTTTCCATCATGAAAATTAGTCTTTTCTAGGCCTAATTTTATATATTTATAGAAGAGTTTTTGTACCTCAAAAAAAACTAGACTAACTTTGCATTTTGAACTGAAAAAAATGAGCTACTGAACTATGCTATTTAAAACAAAGTTGAACATATAAATCAAAGTATAATTATTTAAAGACTTAATAGCTGTTTTGCCATTGACTGTAACATTCATAATTTCTGCAGGATTATTCAGTTCTTGTAAGTTCTTACTATAATGTATACTTTCTGAAAAGGTCATGTGTATCCTGGAATCCACGGAGTTAAATTATGTCAATACTTTACCAAAATGTGCTGAGACATCAAGGAGGCTGTAAAGTATAATCAATACAATAGACTAAACATCCAAATCAATGGGCTACAGTTAGAATCTCATTTGTGACAGCCCTGTCTTCATCCAAAGTCATATAAACCTCAAACTAAAAAGTAATGTTCCCAAAATTGAAAATGAAAAAGGGTTGTTTCTGAACTGAAAAAGTACTCCTGATATACAAATAAATATAGCAATAAGATCTGGGTCAAAGAATAGGTACACATATCTAAATTAATGTGTTCAATAAAATCATTGACTCTTTAATCAAAGAAAATGATGCAAATATCTTTCAAGACTTGTTCACCAAAAGCTCTAACTGGAGATATTTTATTGAGCACTATTTGACATACACTTCTATGTGCCATATTTTATAGCTTTACTTCATTAGTGACAGACAGAAGGAAAAGGCGAGAAAACAGAAGACACTATAGTTAAAAACAGCTGCCTTCTCCTTGTGTTTGATTTATTCCTTGACAAGTTTACTGAATCAGCTATTTCAACAGTTTTTTCCTTAGCTGTTGTTGGCATCTTCATATTTAATGTCTTCTTTTCCCTGTATTTTTGTCACACACACACACACACACACATACACACACACACACACAATCTCCATCTTATGCTTCAATCAATCTAGATTACTTCTACTTCTAATTCAATTTAACAAAAATTTATTATGAATTAATCTGCTAGATGTAAACTGTAGGTCTTGTCTTCAATGATTTTATAGACTTGTAACTCAAAAGCATTACGCTAGAAATATGGGGTCCAGATGACAGTATTTTATCTACCCTGGTTTTTTTTTTTTTTTTTTTTTTTTTTTTTTTTTTTTGAGGAAATGACTCACGAATGAAAATTTGTAAGAGAGTTTCTTGTGGACAACAAAGAAAAAGAAAATGAAGCAAATGAAGATCCCGTGGGAGCCTAAGCCAGCAATCCAGGATGGATACAATGAGGGTCTGAAACTGAGCTTGGATTGTTTGTTTAAAATGTTAAGGGTAACAGGCTTTTTCAGGAGTTCACCCTGTATTCAAGGAGTGATACATGTACATAAATACAACATGAGACAAAATAGTAAGAGGTAGAGCAGAAGAAGAACATGGCAAAGCAAGTAATTCTGCTTTTTGAAGAGAAATGGGATGTGAAACTATTACTAGTAGTTTCACAGAGACAGTTATATTTGAGCTAGGTCTTGGAGAATCATATTTTACCTATTTAGAAAAAAAAAAAGAGGAAGAGGAGGAAAATGTATTCACGGCTCTGCATACTTGTAAAGTTTCCACTCTAGGTGCCATCTCAGTCTATATGCTCTCTGTGAGCAATCACAGAAACTCAGTCTTAGCCCCTACAAGCCTTACAACCATACTTCCTGCATTAATTAGCATTAAACTATGAGTAGTAGAAAGAGTAATAGAAAAAGCAAAATATTTTGGACTTTAAATAAAATGTGTTTCTCTCTTACGCATATATAAACTAGTAAGGTGGCTGTGCTCAAAAAAAGTCTTCCAATATCTGGACTCAGAGATCCCTATATTGTGTTTGTGTATGTGTGTCAGGAAAGAGCAAGGAATAGAAGGGCAAATAAAACAGACCATCAATAACTTAAGTGAGCTTTCAGCCCCATACTCCTACTCACATGGCCACATGGCTTCAAGGTAATCTTTATTCTGAGACACTACAGGCTCAGCTAAAATATCTACTACTACCAAAAAGGGGAAGAATTGTTTCTGGAAAACAACTACAATCTTTGCCGTAATCCCCAAGATCGTTTTCTGGGCCACCAGTCTAGAATTTTCAAGGCATTCAATCTCTCTGACCTTATCTTCCCTAGATTCCTTCTCTGCAGCCACACTTGACCCCTTGCAGTCTCTCAAATATGTCCCTTCCGTGCAGGGCCTTCATTGCTTTCTTTTACCTGCCCACATATCCTTATGGTTTTCTCCCTCAGTTTCTTCACATATCTGCTCAGAGAGGTTTTTTGTAACCAAGATTGTAAAATAGCCCCAAATACCCTCCCCATTTTATTTTTCTTTGTATATTTTTTGTACCACCTCATATAGAGTATACATTCATTTAATTGCAGCCAACTTTTACAATATAGCGTCCACAAAAGCAGGAAAGTTGTCTAGTACAGTAGCTAGGCCATAGTTAGGTGTTCAATACATATTTTTTGAACTAATGCATAAATATCTAATGGTCTTCATTGCAAAAACACTTCAGTATCTCAAACACATGTCCTCAAACTGAATTAGTGTCTTCATAGATTTCCCTCTTACTTGCTAATATAATGATTATTCTCTACTTGCAGTCTCTGTTAATAAATCTTCCCCTCCACTCTTTGAAATCAAAATGGAAACATGTTGACTACTTAATCTCCATTATAACTTACAGCTTTTTATTTCTCACATCCTGTCTATTCTACCTCCACAATGCCTGTCGGATATTGTTTTGCTTTCACCCATTTCCATTATTATTACATTAGTTAAGACTCTAATCATCTCCTACTTCAGAAAGTCTTTCTGTGTCCAAAAAAAAAAAAAAAAAAATCTAAGCTAACTAAATTTAAAACCTTCCAGCTGATTCTTTCTGCACTACTTTCTCATGCCTCCAGTCCATCTTTCTGCTGTTGGTATTTTCTTCCTAAAGTAAAATTCACATCATATTACATTTCTTCATAATTTGTGCTGGACCTTAAAAGGAACCAAAATTCCTTAAACCTTTGAGATTTAATGAATACCTTAATATATGTTTCTGTGAAATTAATGACCAAGAATAATAACAAAACATATCATTTAGCTAATAAAACATATATTTAATATATATTTAACTAATAAAACATATATGTGAAATATTTATTTCTGGTCTAGCATCTGTGAGACTAAAAAAAAGGCCATTTCTCCCCCCACCCCGATAAGTTTCGTTTCATCTATCTAGATTTCACTCTTCAAGACCTTATTTAAATATCTATCATCTTATGAAAGCTGAAGCATTTCATTGACTCCAAGCTCACCTTTCTATCTTAAAGGAGTTCACATAACTACACTGTCTAAATCAGTCTTCCTGGCATATTCAAAATCCTGGCTCAGTTATAACCTCCTCCATCCTATTAGTGATTTGCATTCTTAACTACAGGTAAGAGAAAACCAGTGCAACCTAGCTTTCAATGACAGGAATTTGCTGGCTCATATAAATGAGACATCGAATAAAGAAGAAAAGTTGGAAAAAATGTGTTAGATGTAGCATCTCTCTCTCTCTGTCTCTCTCTCTCTTTTTTCACCTAGGCTTGTGCCATAAACCTTCTACATCAGTTACTGTGGTTATGGCTGTCTTGTTGGCTGAACTCAAGTTATAGGGTCTATCCTTGGAGACAAACGATGGAAGACATCTTATCCAAAACACAGGGATCTGGGATTGGAGAAGAGATGGGTCTCTTACTAGGAGGCTGGCTTAATGCGTAAAAATTACAGATGTCTACTATAATCATTAAACATGAATGGATGCATAATGTACTCAGGTTTTTTCTTGTACAGTTGTATGGCCCCCGATTTTTTCTGACATTTGAAGGTTTGTGTCCAAACTATTCTTAGTTTTATTTCCAGTTCATATTGAATAGCGTTTAATAAGAGCTCTATTAACGTCTACATAATTTAAATCTATTTTTAGTAGATCTTTTTTTCATATTATTTTTATGCAATCATTTGTTTATCAGAACAAATCTGGAAGAAAAATGGCATTGGTATGCTCATTTGCAGACTCACGGAACAGAAGTATCTTACTCACACATCAATTTTGTAGTACAGCAGAGTCAACCCTAAAACTCAGGATTTCTAAATACCCTTTCAATTTCAAATTTTGAACTATATGGTGCCACACTACCATTAATCATGATGAATGCTATTTCCCCCCTTAAAAACAGCTTGGATTGTGGGGTGAGATGCAACTGAGTTTAAGTCCCAGCTTTGAAATTTTATAATTGTGTAAACCTAAACTTGCAAGGATAATATTGGCTCTCACCTTAATATTTGTTTGCCGAAATAAAAGAGATAATGCAAGTCACACTTGGCACTGTTGCTGCCACTTAGAAGGTGTTCCTTTAAGGCTTTCTACTTGCACTAAAATTACCACCACTACCTCTGCCACACCACTGCTAGTACTCCTATGACGACTACTCTTGTTAATGATTACTGCTGGACATGAAATTATGCACCAATACTCAGCATCATGCAATATTCTTTAAAAAAATCAAAATTATGTTTGCCTTTGTTTCACTACAGCAAAGCAAGATTGCTTAGCCCTTTGTCCATATCCTTTTCTCTACTGAAACCCCTTTCCCCTTTATCAACCAAATTATGAGGTCTGAGATACTAATCACTTGAGATATTGTTATCTTCTATTAATAAGAAGTAATACCTCACAAGCTACTTTGAATTTACCTAAAAAAAGAAAATTAAACTACTCTAAAACAACATTATGTTCATATAATTTTAATAGGTAGCAGCTTTTGCCATCATAAGTTTATCAGTCACATTTTCCACATGAGATTGAGGGAAGAGAGAGTCCCTCTCACTCATATAGTTTTATATTGTTTTATACTCAGTACCTGTTTTAAGAAAAAACAACAAGGAAGTAAAACCAAAGACAGGCAGCCTGACGCCAGGCCTGAAACCAGGCCTGGGCCTGCCTGGCCTAAACCCAGTAGTTAAAAATCAACTCATAACATAGAAACTGATATTATTCATAGATTCCAGACATTGTATAGAAGAACACTGTGAAACTCCCTGCCCTGTTCTCTTTCTCTCTGACCACCAGTGCATGCAGGCCCTGTCACGTACTGCCTGCTTGCTCAAATCAATCATGACCCTTTCATGTGAAATCTTTAGTGTTGTGAGCCCTTAAAAGGGACAGAAATTGTGCATTTGGGGAGCTCGCATTTTAAGGCAGTAGCTTGCCGATGCTCTCGGCTGAATAAAGCCCTTCCTTCTACAACTCGGTGTCTGAGAGGTTTTGTCTGTGGCTCGTCCTGCTACATTTCTTGGTTTCCTGACGGGGAACCAAGGTGACTGATGAATGGCCAAGGCAACCCCTTAGGTGGCTTAGGCCTGCCCTGTGGAGCATCCCTGCGGGGGACTCTGGCCAGCCTGAGTGACGCGATCCAAACAGTGCTCCCGGGTAGGAAACTGCCCAGTGGAATGCCTCGCCAGAGCAGCGCATAGCAGGACCCCGCGGAGGATTAACACAGTGGCTGAACACCTGGAAGGAACTGGCACTTGGAGTCCAGACATCTGAAACTTGGTAAGACTAGTCTTTGGAACTTGCCCCACTCCATCTGAGTGGAAGGGTGGCCTGATCACCCATGGTGTGTCTGAATTGGCACTTTTGTTCTGGTTTTGACTTGGCTTGACTTGGTAAGACTAGTGTTTGGAACTTGCCCCACTCCATCTGAGTGGAAGTGTGGTCTGATCACCCATGGCGTGCCTGCATTGGCACTCTTGTTCTGGTTTTGACGTGACTTGAATTGCTGGATACTTTGGTTTTGGTTTTGACTTGGCTTGAATTTTTTGGTACTTGGATTTTGAATTTCGTGATTTTGGTTTGGTATAAACGGTAAAAGTGTGTGTGTGCCCTCTTTACCTGTTCTTTGTCTTGTGGTGAGTATGTGTGGTGTGAGCATGGTATTTTGTCTTGGGGAAAAAAAAAAAAAAAAACATGGGTCAGGTGCAAAATAAGCCCACCCCACTGGGAACTATGCTTAAAAAAAAAAAAAAATTTCAAGAAAGAATTTAAGGGAGATTACAGTGTTACTATGATACCAGGAAAACTTAGAACTTTGTGTGAAATAGACTGGCTAGCATTAGAGGTGGGTTGGCCATCAGAAGGAAGCCTGGACAGGTCCCTTGTTTCAAAGGTATGGCACAAGGTAACCTGTAAGCCAAAGCACCCAGACCAGTTTCTGTACACAGACAGTTACAGCTGGTTTTAGACCCCCTTTCTCCACCCACGGTAGTTAAGAGAACAGCAGTATAAGCAGCTGGCAGAGGCAAGGAAAGATCAGCAGAGAGAAAAAAATGCCATCTATACCAATTCTAAGTTAATTTCGACTAAACAAGGTCTTATTATTAGCAAAGGATAATTGAAATCCCAAACTTACAAGGTTTTCAACAAAAGTGAAGATTGCTAAAAGTTAACAGTGTAACATGTATTATGGTAACTTCTAATATTGTGGCCTTAGACAGTCTAGTCCAAACACATACAGAAAGTTTGCTTTAAGAAAGGAATGGTTATCTTAAAAAAAAAAGGGGGGGGCAGAATTTATGTAAAAAGAGTGTTATATGGTAAATTCTTGTCCTGAAATAAATTAACTGGTTGTTTAAAGAAAAAAAAATGTTTGTAATAAGTCAGGAAGTTGAGACATGTTGAAAAATTGTTGGCAAAAGTTGTGAAAGAAAAAATGTTATAAAAATTTTATGCAAAAAATGTTGTGTAATTTAAAAGTAATAAGGCCTCCTGAGTACTATTAAAAAAAACAGTTTATGTGCAAAATGTATAAGAAAAGTAAAATATACCTTTGGTAAAAAGATTATAAAGGGGCATAAGAATGTGGATTTTTACCTACCTTAAAAGGTTAAAAAAATATTGTTTTAAAAGTTTAAGCAAGTTTTAAAACGTTAATTATAAAGAAAATTCCGTGTGTAAACATATTAGCTAAAGTTAAAAAGGTAACATCCAGTTTTTCTGTGAACTGGACATTAAAGTAAAAATGCAACAAGTTTTTCTTAAAGCATCAACCTGCTCTTTAACAAAAATTATAAAAGGTTAAAAAGAGTCTATAAAATCTTACCTTATGGTCAAACATGAAAAATTGGATAAATATGTCTACAAGGTTTTATTAAAATTAAGTTTAACATTAATAACACACTAATATAAAGGTAAAATTTAACTTATCTGGTATAAAAATCATACAAGAAGCATTATTAAATATAAAACAGTGTTTAGCTTTCTTTGGTCTAAAAACTAATAAAAATAGGTGCTAAAGGAAACATTCATTTTACTAGAGGATCATGGAACTTAAAGACTTAAAACAAACTTTGGCCATTAAGACAGCATACCCAGATGCAAATGCCTGGTTGAAATGGATCAAATATTCCTTCTGCACGTTAAACAAAAGCAATTGTTATGCTTGTGCACAGGGCAGCCCAGAGGCCCTGATTGTCCCCCTTCCACTAAGGTGGTCCTTCAGTCGACCAGGCGTGGGCTGCATGGTAGCTCTTTTCCAGGATTCTACAGCCTGGAGTAATAAGTCATGCCAAGCTCTCTCTGCTGTATCCTGAAGTCCCTGCAGGTCATCCCCGAGGGCCATCCAGCTTCCGTCTCCCAACACTAAGTTCACTTCGTGTCTCTCACGGCAGGGAGGAGACTTAGCCTTCCTTGGAGACCTGAAGGGATGCAGCGAGCTTAAGAATTTTCAAGAGCTTATCAATCAGCCAGCTCTTGTTCATCCCCAAGTGGATGTGTGGTGGTATTGTGGTGGACCTTTACTGGGCACTCTGCCAAATAACTAGAGCAGCACTTGTGCTTTAGTCCATTTGGCTATCCCTTTCACCCTGGCATTTTATCAACCAGAGGAAGAAAAAAAAATAATAAGACATCGCAAAACAAGAGAAGCCCCTTATAGGTCTTTCAACTCTCACATCTATTTAGATGCAGTTGGAGCCCCGCAAGGAATACCAGATCAATTTACAGCTTGAAATCAAATAGTTGCAAGATTTAAGTCAATATTTTGGTAGATGACAGTCAATAAAAATGTAGATTAGATAAACTACATCTATTACAACCAACAGCAATGAGCTTTTCGTAAGTTAAAAAGAAAAACTCATGTCGGCCTCAGCCCTGAGGCTACCTAAGACAAAACTCTTTACACTCTATGTGTCAGAAAGAGAAAAAATGGCAGTTGGTGTTTTAACCCAGAATGTAGGGCCCTGGCCAAGGCCAGTGGCCTATCTCTCAAAACAACTAGAAGGGGTTTCCAAAGACTGGCCCCCATGTCCAAGGGCCCTGGTAGCAACAGACCTGTTAGCACAAGAAGCAGATAAGCTAACTCTTGGGCAAAACCTAAACATAAAGTGCCCCCATGCTGTGGTGATTTTAATAAATACCAAAGGATACCATTAGCCAATGAATGCTAGACTAAGTAGATACCAAATCTTGCTCTGTGAAAATCCCCACATAACCATTAAAGTTTGCAACACCCTAAGCCCACCACCTTACACCTAGTATCAGAGAGCCCAGTTAAACATAAACTGTGTAGAGGTGTTAGACTCTGTTTATTCTACTAGGCCCAACCACCAAGACCACCCTTAAACATCAGTAGACCGGGAGCTGTACGTGGATGGGAGCAGCTTCATCAAACCCTGCAAAGTGACTCTGAAGAAGACAAGCCCTGCTCCAGTCACACCCAGAAGCTGACTGGTCCACGCACGGCCGAAGCACCAGAAAACTCATTGCGGGACTCATTTTCCTTAAAATTTGGACTTGTTCAGTAAGGACTTCAACTGACCTTCCTCAGACTGAGAACTGTTCCCAGTATATACATCAAGTCACTGAGGTAGGACCAAAGATTGCTACAGTCCTATTATTTTATGGTTATTATAAGTGTACCAGGACTCTAAAAGAAACTTGTTTGTATAATGCTATTCTATCCAAGGTATGTAGCCCAGGAAATATCCAACCGGATGTGTGTTATGACCCATTTTAAGCCTCCCATTATCACAGTTTTTAAAATAAAATTAAGGACTGGTCCTTTTCTAGGTGACACAAGTAAGGTAATAGCTAGAACAGAAGAAAGAGGGGTCCCCAAAAATGCAACCTTAAAATTTGACCTTGTGCCACTATTGATAGTAAGCAGCATGGAATAAGATGCCGTTCTCTAAATTAAAAAAAAAAATGTTACACAGTTAAAAAAAAAAAAGCATATCTGTCAAAAATCATATTTATTTGAGATGTGTTAATACTGGTGTTGTGTCATTTAGGCTACTTGAAAAGAGGATAAAAAAAGATCCTGTTTGGCTCTGCAAAGGAAAAGGCAGCCCCTCCCGCATGAGTGGGAGCTGCAGCCCTTTAAAATTAGTAATCACAAACCCCTCAGACCCAAAATAAAACAAAGAAAAATATGTATCATTAGGCATTGATGGAAAAGGAGTAGATCCTAGTGTAAACACCCTAATGAAAGGGGAGGTTCAAATATGCTCTCCAGAACCAGTATTTCAGACTTTCTGTAATAAACTAAATATGCCAGTACCAGAGACTCCAGGAAAACCAGAAATTTGTTTTTGTAATTAGCCGAGCATGTAGCCCAGTCTCTGTCACTTCATGTTATGTTTGTGGAAAAACCGTAATGAAGATCAATGGCCATGGGAAGCCCAATAATTAGTTCCCACAGACCCAGTTCCTGATGAATTCCCAGCCCAAAAGAACCACCCTGACAAATTTCGGGTTCTAAAAGCCTCAATTATTGGACATTATTGCATAGCTAGAGAAGGAAAAGGATTCACTCAACCTGTAAGGCGGCTTAGTTGTCTTAGGCAAAAGCTGTATAATGGTACCACAAAAACAGTTACATGGTGGAGTTCCAATTACACAGAAAGAAATCACTTCAGTAAATTTCCAAAGTTGCAGACTGTTTGGGCCCACCCAGAATTCCACCAGGACTGGACGGCCCCACTGAGTTATACTGGATATGTGGACACAGAGCTTATGCTAAGCTGCCTGATCAGTGGACAGGTAGCTGTACAATTGTCACCATTAAGCCATCTTTCTTCTTACTGCCCATAAAAACAGGTAAACTTCTGGGCTTCCAAGTCTATGCTTCCCATGAAAAACGAAGCATAGCCATAGGTGATTAGAAAAATAATGAATGGCCCCCTGAAAGAATCATACAATACTATAGACCCACCACTTAGGCACAAGATAGCCCATGAGGATATCAAACCCCCATCTACATGCTTAACTGAATCATACGGTTACAAGCTGTTTTAAAAATCATCACTAATAAAACCGGTCAAGCCTTGACTATTCTGGCCCAGCAAGAAACTCTAATGAGAAATGCTATCTATCAAAATAGACTAGCTCTTGACTACTTGCTAGCAGCTGAAGAAGGAGTTTGTGAAAAATTTAACCTTACTAATTGTTGTCTACACATAGATGATGAGGGGAAGTAGTTGAAAATATAGTTAAAGATATAACAAAACTGGCACATGTACCCGGGCAAGTGTGGCACAGACTCAATCCTGGAGCCATGTTTGGAAATTGGTTCCCAGCAATAGGGAGGATTTAAAACTCTTATAATAAAAGTAATAATAGTAATAGGAACCTGCTTACTGCTCCCTTGTCTGATACCTGTATTTCTTCAAATGATAAAAAAACTTCGTCACTACCTTAGTTCACCAAAATGCTTCAGCACAAGCATACTATATAAATCACTATGAATCTATTGCATAAGAAGGCATAAGTAGCAAAAATAAGAGTGAGAACTCCCACTAATAAAAAGTGAGAATCTCAAAGGGGGGAAATGAGGGAAGAGAGAGACCCTCTCATATTGTTTTATATTGTTGTATACTCAGTACCTGTTTTAAGAAAAAACAACAAGGAAGTAAAACCAAAGATAGGCAGCCCGGCGCCAGGCCTGAAACCAGGCCTGGGCCTGCCTGGTCTAAACCCAGTAGTTAAAAATCAACTCGTAACTTAGAAACCAATGTCATTCATAGATTCCAGACATTGTATAGAAGAACATTGTGAAACTCCCGGCCCTGTTCTGTTTCTCTCTGACCACTGGTGCATGCAGCCCCTGTCACGTACCCCTTGCTTGCTCAAATCAATCACGACCCTTTCATGTGAAATCTTTAGTGTTGTGAGCCCTTAAAAGGGACAGAAATTGTGCACCCAGGGAGCTCAGATTTTAAGGCAGTAGCTTGCCGATGCTCCCGGCTGAATAAAGCCCTTCCTTCTACAACCTGGTGTCTGAGAGGTTTTGTCTGCGGCTCGTCCTGCTACAAGATGTTGAAATTGTCCTTTGCATTTGCTGTCCTGCTGTCTGGATTACAGTTCCCCCAGGTTTTCACATTGATTCCTTCTCTCCATTCTTGTCTCTGTTGGAAGAACTTCCTGGCCACCCCATCTGGTGCAGCTTTCTCTCACCCTCTTCCCATACACTGTCTATTTTTTTCAACATTGCACTGAATAATACCTGATTGTATATTACTATGTTCATTTATAGTTTATCCTCTCATCCTCCCACTAGACACCAGTCCTGAGTACAGGGATGCCATATGTTTGTTCACTTCCGTGTCTCCAATGGCCAGAAGAGTGTTTGGCACATGGTAGATTCTTAATATATTTTGTTAGCTTAGGTGGATTGTCTCTAAAATGGTTAAAAACTCATTCCACATTATATTCCTTGTAACATAATTACATATGTCACTTTTAATGGTAAGCATAAATTATTTGGTCTAAGAAATCAGGTTTTATACAGTATAGGCAAGAATGCTTTTTATTTCTAACCTTTATATGAAAATTGTATGACCCCTGTATAACAATTATTCTGTGTGCTTTTTAAAATACATCTTCCTGCCGGGCGCGGTGGCTCACGCCTGTAATCTGAGCACTTTGGGATGCTGAGGCGGGCAGATCACGAGATCAGGAGATAGAGACCAGCCTGGCTGACACAGTGAAACCCTATCTCTACTAAAATTACAAAAACTTAGCTGGGCATGGTGGCACATGCCTGTAGTCCCAGCTACTTGGGAGGCTGAGGCAGGAGAATTGCTTGAACCTAGGAGGCGGAGGTTGTAGCGAGCAGAGATCGCGCCACTGCACTCCTGGGTGACAGAGCGAGACTCTGTCTCAAAAAACTAAACTAAACTAAACTAAAAAAAACTAAAATAAATTTTCCTAAGCCTATTATACAATGAGCAATGTTGTTAAATTAAAAGTTTTGGCAATCTTTATAGAACAATCTAAAGTAGTCAGGTACATAAATTGGTATATAGCTATTATTGAATCATATAAATTGCCTTTGGTTGATTTTTAGTTTTCTGTTTTCAGCCTCTTATTTTATCACTTGCAATCAATTCTCAGCAATTTACAATATAAATGTTATTAAATGCCCCTTTGGTTGATTTTTCACCATTGGTACTTCTGTGTTTCCCACTGCATTTCAACTGCTCAGAAGTCTCTTGTCATCATTTATATTACGAACAATTAATAAATGCAATAGACTATGTTGGAGGGTTCACCAAAGATGAAACTTCAGATTGGAGAACACAAAGAAATGCAACTTGAAAACCAGAATAGGACAAATGAATATTTTCCCTTTAAAATTGAAATGGTAGAAGACATTCTCTAATTAAAAAAAAAACATAACATTTACATTAATGTAAAAATTAATTTAAAATAGTTTTCTGCCTATTATTCTCTTTCATTCTTAAGAGTATCTGAAAAACTGTTTTAAATAAGAACATATTTAAAATGATCCACAGGGCAAAAATATTCCCCATATTTTATATTCTTAAATGATTTAATAAAAACATAATTTAATGTTGGCATAACTCTCGTCACAGTATATTGTAACATTTATTTTATAAGTATTTTTGTATACCAAAATCTGTTTCATGCTTTAACAAACCAATAATTAGTACTGAAAATAATTTTAAACAAAACCAGAAATCGTTATTCATCTCCATATAAAAAAGTGATACCCAGAGAAGAAACTCAAAGATTAAGAATCTAATTTTTTATCAACAAATATTAAGAAATTAGGATTAATTCATCTCTGAAGGATTCAAATTAAGCTTACAATTTAGTGACCTTCCAGTCATACTTTTTACTTACGTATTTACAAGTAAAAGAATATGTAAAGACAATTGAGTATTGTGCAACATTGATGTGTATTTATAAATTAGCTTTATTTTATAATAAAATAATATGTGTAGATAGTGTCATGAAGGAAATATTCTCCCCATAATATAGTTTCTCTTCTTCATTTCAGCACATGAAATTAAACAACCAGAGGAAACTTCACCTCAAACCCATCTAACCTAGTCAGTACCATAGTAAGGGGCTTTAAATCATATTTAAAACAAGGTAGAGTACAAATAAATACATGCATGTAAGACCCAAATTAAAGCCCCTCAAAAATCTATTACTTTTAATTTCATAAATAAATTTTTTATTGGGCTTAATTTACTCCCCGTATAAAATAATAATATGTTTTAAGACTAAATTTTTTTGTTTCCTGTAAAACTAATTTTTTTGATGCTGTTGAAATTAACCATTGTAACATCATTAAAAATATAGCCTACTGTGTGCTTATTACCATAAAATATAAAAATGACAGTAATATTAACAGTCTAGAATTTGCCAAAAAATTATACTTATACATTTATTAATATTCTTAATAGTTTTTACCTTTCCTAAATCTCAGACTGATTCTTATGTATCCGTCAATGTTAAACTATCAACGTTCTGCAGTCAAATTTTTAAACTGCAAAAGTATTCAAAGTGACATGTAGTTAATGTGACAATAAACAAATTAATCTTCTCTTCAGTATAAGAAAAATATCTGGGAATGCCATCTATACATCATTTTCCTCCGGTGATAGTTGTTCCCTATTTTTATGTATCAGTTAATGTTCCTTTCCTGCTTGTGCCAGAAAATGCATTTAAATGACACTAAAAAGAGGAACTTTGATATATTAGTCTTCAAACTATTTTTAATAACAATAAAATAATTTAAATGAGCTCTATTTTTGCCAAAAAGCAGGTTTTTAAGGTAAGTATAATAACCAAGTTATAAGTATATACTTTATATAATTAATCTTTCCTTAAAGTTTCAGAGAATAGAAACGTATCAGAAGAATTAACACAAAATGCAAACTGGTAGATTCAGATCTAAATTTGTTTTGCAAATTCAATTTAATACAGAAATGTTAAGCCATTTTTAATGATTAAATAAAAGTTTACATGGGAAGCAAAACAAACAAAAATAATACTGTTAATTTATGTATTAAAGGTTTAATTCATGACTTCCAGTTTCCAATATGGCATGTGAGAACCTTGGGCGTCATCACTCCCATTCTCACTACAATGAAAAAACTGGACAAACTGAAACTCAATAACTCTTCTTAGATACATCAGAGAAGTGAGGTCAAAGGGCAATATATTGCTCCCTAAAATGGAGAGACACACAGGTAAGATACAGAGAATTACAATTTACTGAAGCAGAAGCCTAGAAGCAGAAACCTCCACGGGAAACAATGCTGTTAGGAAACCCTAAACTGTAATTGACAAATTGCTGAAGGCACAGTGTGGAAAAAATTCTAGGGGAACTCAATCTTACGAGGCCCCCAAACTTTCATGAAATGTACCTCCTACAGCCCAAATGGGTCCTCTCAGTGAAAACCTGAGAGGAAAAAAAAAAAAAAATCTCTCTTACTTCCAGCAGGGGAAGAGAAAAAGTAACCATTTTGAAAGGCCTGACCTCAAGACAAACTATTGTAGCACAGCCTTACCTATTGGGGTTTTACCATAAAGTAAACAAACTGGGAAAAGAGAAATATACAACCTTAGCCCCCTCCAGACTTCAAAACAGAACTTGGAAGCCCTTTAAGGGTTATTGACTTCTATAAGGTGCACAGGCTCACTAATAGAAGGAGGCTTAATGTAAGACTTTAGACCATTTGCCTTTCTACTGCAACTTATCATTACATCAGGAGAATACAACTGAAAGAAGTGCATGACTCAGACCTTATTTAAAGATGAATTGTCTCTTAGGTAACTCAAACCCAACAGGGAAGACAAAACCAAGGAAATTAGAGAAAAATTTAACCTCTGACACCTACAGCTACAGCAAACAGTAAAAAAAACACCCAACCCTTAGTCAAAAACGTAAATTGAAATAAGAGAATCAACATAAAAAAATTGGTTGGGCGCAGTGGCTCACGCCTGTAATCCCAGCAAACTGGGAGGCCGAGGCGGGCGGATCACGAGGTCAGGAGATCCAGACCATCCTGGCTAACACGGTGAAACCCCGTCTCTAGTAAAAATACAAAAAATTAGCCGGGCACGGTGGTGGCACCTGTAGTCCCAGCTACTCAGGAGGCTGAGGCAGGAGAATGGTGTGAACCTGGGAGGTGGAGCTTGCAGTGAGTCGAGATCTCACCACTGCACTCCAGTCTGGGCGACAGAGCGAGACTCTGTCTCAAAAATACATTAATTAATTAATTAATTAATTTTTAAAAATCAACAAAATCAAAATCTGGTTCAACCTCTAGCCAGGTTAATGAGGAAATAATGAGAGACCCAAATTGCTATGATGAGAAATAAAAAAGCAACTATCATTACTGAACCAGTGGATGTTAAAAGGATTATAAAAAATATTGTGAACAACTATGTGCCCACACATTTAATAACCTGGATGAAATGGAGCAATTCCTTGAAAGACACAATCTACCAAAACTCACATCAGAACTAATATAAACATCTATTTAAAAAATTGGATCAGTAAATAATAACCTTCCAAAATGAAAGCACCAAGCTCAGATGAATTCTACCAATAATTTAAAAATGAAATTACAGCAATTCTGTAGTTTCCTCCAAAAAATGGAAGTAGTGGGAATATTTCCTAACTCATTCTTCTAGGCCATCATTACCCTAATCCAGAACCAGACAAATCAGTTACAAGACAAAAACATTATAGACCAATATCTCTCAGGATCATAGATGCATAAATCCTAAAAGAAAGCACATCAAATCCAACAATATATAAAAAGAATTATACATCATGATCAAATGGAATTTATGACAGGTGTGCAAGGCTGATTCAATATTCAAAAATCAATTACTGTAATCCCTCACATCATCAGGCTAAATAAGAAAAATTATATTATTATATTAATAGATGCAGCAAAAGCATCTGAAAAAAACCAATTCTCATTCATAATTCATAAGTAAAACCATTCAGCAATCTAAGATTAAATAGGAACTTTCTCAATTTGATAAAAAACAAATCTATAAACACTTACAGCTAACATCATACTTAATAGTGAAAAACTATATGCTTTTCCTGCTAATATCAGGAACATGGCAAGGAAGTCTGTTCTTATACTTCTACTCAACATCATACTGCGAGTACCAGTCAATGAAATAAGAACAATAACAAAAAAAGGAAATAAAAAGTATATAGACTGGGAAGGAAGAAATAAAACTGTCTTTTTAAGGTGGTGACATGATTATTAATGTAGAAAATTGCAGAGAATTGACCAAAAAAACCTACTGGCACTAAGAAGTGATTACAGCAATATTGGAGGATATAAGATTAATAAGCAAAAGTCAATTTCTTTCTTAATACTAGCCACGAAAAATTGGAATTTGAAATGGAAAACATAATACCATTTAAATTAGTACATCTCAAAACTTGAATACTTAAATATAAATATATCAAAATAAGTATAAAATCTATATGAGAAAAACTACAATATTCTGATGAAAAAAGTCAAAGAAGATATAAATAAATACAAATATATTCCTATCTACATGTATAGGAATACTCAACATTGTCAAGGTTTCAGTTCTTCCCAACTTGATCAATACATTAAACACAATCCCAGCCGAAATCCCAGTGAGTCCTTTTGTGGATGCAAAAAAAAAAAAAATAATGTGTTCTAAATTTCATAAATAAAAGCAAAAGACTCACAATATTTAACACAATATTGAAGAAGTAAAAAAGTTGGAAGACTGACACTACTAAACTTCAAGACACACTATAAATTTACAGTAATCAAGACTGTGAGGTTGATGAAGTAAAAGACAAATAGATTAATGGAACAAAATAGCAAATATAGTTAAGTGATGTTTAACAAAGGAACAAAGTCAAATAAATGGAAATATAATAGTCTTTTCACAAATGGTGCTGAAACTCAAAATCCACATGCAAAAAATAAATCTACACCCAGACCTTATACCTTTCACAAAATTAACTCAAAATGAACCATACATCTAAATGTAAACACAAAGATATACAACTTCTAAATGATACCACAGGAGAAAATCTTGGTGACCTTGAGTTTGGTGATGAATTTTTAGATACAACACTAAAGCCTGATACACAAAACAAGCAAACAAAAAAACTCATAAGTTGAAGCTCATTAAAACGAAAACTTTTGCTCTGCAAAAGACACTGAAGAGAAAGAAAGGAGAAGCTATAGACTAGGAAAATATATTTTCAAAGCACATATCTGATAATGGACTGGTACCCAAAATATACAAAAATATCCTATAACTCAAAAATAAGAAACAATCAATATAATTTAAAATGGGCAAAAGTTATCTATAGACACCTCACCAAAACCTATATACAGATGGCAAATAAGCACATGAAAAAAATGCTCAACATCATATATTAGGGATTTTCAAATTAAAACAAATAGATACCACTTTAAACCTATGAGAATGATGAAAATCCAAAACACTGACATCAAATACCGATGAAGATGTGAAACAAAAGGAGATCTCATTCATTGCTGATGGATACGCAAAATAGCCCAGCCACTTTGGAAGACAGTTTTGCAATTTCTTATAAAATTAAACACACTCTTACCACAGGATACAGCAATTGTGCTCCTTAGTATTTACCTAAATCAGTTGAAAATTGTTGTATGTCCGCATCAAAACCTGCACATGAGTATTAACAGCAGTTTTAATCACAATTGCCATAATTCTGAACCATTCAAGATATCCTTGAATAGGTTAATGAATAAACAAACTGTGGTATATCCATACAATATAATACTATCCAATGATAAAAAGAAATGAGACCAGGCGCCGTGGCTCATGCCTGTAATCCCAGCACTTTCGGAGGCTGAGGTGGGCAGGTCACGAGGTCAAGAGATCGAGACCATCCTGGCCAACATGGTGAAACCCTGTCTCTACTAAAAATACAAAAATTCTGTGGGTGTGGCGGTACACCCCTGTAGTCCCAAGAAGGCTGAGGCAGGAAAATGGCTGGAACCCAGGACACGGAGGTTGCAGTGAGCCGAGACCACACCACTGCACTCCAGCCTGGTGACAGAGTGAGACTGTCTTAAAAAAAAAAAAAAAAAAAAAAGAAAAGAGCTGTCAAGCCCCAATATGACATGCAAGTATCATGCAAGTATCTTAAATGCATATTGCTAAGTGAAGTAATCCAATCTGAAAAGGCTATATATACTCTTATGATTTCAACAATATGTCATTTTAGAAAAGGCCAACTATGGACACAGTAAAAAGATCAGTGGTTGCCAGGAGTTTACAGGGCATGAGGGGAAATGATGAATAGGAGAGCACAGGGCAGTTTAGGGAAGTGAAACTGTCCTACATAATATTCTGATGAGAGTAAATCCATATTATTATACATTTCAAAACTCATATAAGGCACAACACAAAGAATAAAACTTACTGTAAACTATGGAGTTTGGTTTATAACAATGTATTGATACTGGTTCATCAATTATATAACAAAATTACTATACTAATACAAGTGTTAATAATCAGGGAAACAGCAGGGCATGGTAAGGAGATACAGGGGACCTGCACTTTCTGCTTATTTTAGAAATAAATCTATAACTACACAAAAAATAAAATCTATTAATTGAAAAAGAAAAGTCCAATTTGTTACAATGGTTTACCTAAATAAATACTTATTCATTGAAAATAATTTTTACTTTAAATTGATCATATTGCTCATAAAGAGTTTCTTTTCCTCTTCTTCTTCTTCTTTTTTGAGATGGAGTTTCACTCTGTCTCCCAGGCTGCAGTGCAGTGGCAGGATCTCGACTCACTGCAACCTCTGCCTCCCAGGTTCAAGCGATTCTCCTGCTTCAGCCTCCTCAGCAGCTGGATAAGCGCCCACCCTCACTCCTGGCTAATTTTGCATTTTTAGTAGAGACAGGGTTTTGTCACATTGGCCAGGCCAGTCTCGAACTCCTGACACTCAAGTGATCTGCCCACCTTGGCCTCCCAAAGTGATGGGATTACAGGTGTGAGCCACCATGCCAGGCCACTAACAGAGATTTTCAACAACTCCAGGGAACAGTTAGGAAAGTGCTTCCTTCAAGGAATGTAGCACTTACAATATTTTAACAGCTTCTGTTAATTTCTTTTCAATGCTCGGAGAGATTATATTGTTAATGAATATTTTCTACTTAAGTTGGCACATACTTATTGCTCATAAACATTTATGAAGTCTGTCTAATGATATACTCGACCTCTTTGAATAATCATTTCAAATATTTACATATTTACCTTTATAATTCATTTATTTTGAGTACTGTAATATTGTCCCCCAGTATGAATTTCATGTAGAGGCTTATAAATATCTAGCTTTTCCCTAGTACCTCTGTGATTACATTTACTTTAAAGTAGTTTTTCCCACATAGCAACTTTCCCGTCATTCAAGAAAATTTTAATGCCGTTCACTATTTCTTCAAATAGAATCTCTTTTATTCCTTTTTATTTCCTTTGTAGACTCCAAAGTTTGAGGTTAAAAAGCTACCAAAAAACTTATTAAACAACTCTACAATTATCTGTACCTAAATATTTTGTTACTTTTCCACAGGAAGCTCAGCATTGTTCTATATTTTCTGTTATTTTAAAACACTTATAAGCCATGTCTATTACTACACATTATATTACAGTTAGGTTTTCTTTCCATATCAGAAATTGGAAGAAATCATTATTATGCTTTAAAATGTGGAATGTAGATATTTCTTTGTCATAATTATTATGTTGATGTCTCAGTCCATTGGGGCTGATGTAACAAAATAACTTAGACTGTGTAACTTATAAAAATGTCTCACAGTTCTGGAGTTTGGGAGACCTAAATCAAGGCACTGGCAGAACTGGTGTCAAGTGGGGGCCTTATTCTTCAGAGATGGTGCCTTCTGTGTGTTCTCACATGGAAGAAGGGGCAGACAAACTCTCTCAGGTCCCTTTTATAAGGACACTAATCACATTCAGCTGGCGAAGCCCTTAAGCCTTAATCACCTTCTAAAGGCCCCACTTCTTAATACTATCACATTAGGGATTAAGTTTCAACATATGAATATTGAGGGATCACAAACATCCAACCATAGTAGCTGCTAATTCCACTGATAAGTGGCAGTTACCTAAATTTCCGTCTTCCACATATTCAAATGCCGTATCAGTGTACTACCTATTATTTATTTTTACATTTCTTAAATTCAAATTTTAACTTACATATATGTGTAGGGAAAATCTCATTTCAGTACCATGTGGAAAACCAGTATTACTTGCTATAGACTATAATCATCACAAATAAATACCATGAAAACAGACCAATATTATTAAATTTTACATAGATCGTATTGTTTGATAAGGGTCTTAGTCTAGTACCTCCTCTCTCTTTCTTAAAGAGGTTGAGTATATTAAGGTGTTAAAGATCTATCATCTCCACGCTAAAATTTGATTAAAAAGTCTATCTCAAGAAACAGTAGGTACTGTTAAAGGAAATTTAATTCTCCTTCTGTAAATAAACGTTCCTTAAATTCAGAGCACCCACAATCATTTCTGGTATAATCCAACTTAATGAATTCACACTTCGGAAATAATAGCATAGAGATTAGTGCAAGAAAGATTTACTTTTATCTCTGGAAAATGTATTTTTTTAAATGGTAAGTCATTGTCTAGTGTGTTTATTTTCGCTGTTTTGCTCAAAGGATTTTCTGATGCACAAATCAATTTGTGTGAAAATTCTGAGCAAACGGAAAACATGTAGCTAAAGCAGAAAAAGCTGTCAAGCATATAATGTGGAATTTCATTTCAGGTTAATGAGGAAAGATTTTTGCATCATACAATTAAATAAAATTTAAGTATTTTTATAATTTTTTATTAATCACATACTAGGTACCAAGTGTTCTTCCAGATTCTAAAATAGAGGATAAGAAAAATTTCAGAAGAAATTGGGCAAAAAGGAAAAACTGTTAATCTTTATTATTTGGGATCTTTGTTACTACCACGTAGGCAATAGTAAATATTTTATTATAAATTTGTAACATGTATTTATAATGTATTATATAACAGATTTCAACCACTTCAAAAATCAGTAACTTCACTGAATTTTTTGTATTCCTAGTACTGGAATGTCATTTATTTGCTTACATATAAAAATAAAATAAACTTTAAATTTTTCGCTTAAAGGAGTGAATTAACCACAAAGCGTGAATGACTTAACATGAATGTTCTCAAGGAAAATGATGAATCCCATAATTCTGTAAAGAAACCAAATAAAACAAATGAAAAGAAAGCTTCATTTATCAGTGGGGAAAGTGACCAGGGAATGTATACATACCTATGCCTGACAATAGGCATACAACCTATATGTAATTGAGACATTTTAGAAGGACATATGGAATCATTTTTATTGTTATATGTGTAGAACTGTTCCCGGAGTCAGGAATTTCTTGTTAGATGTTGGCAATAATAGAACTGAGTTACTAACACAAAATGAGACGCTGAAAACCCTATCTTTTGTTTTACTTTGTTTTTATGGGAAAAAATACACAGAACATGATATGCCAGAAATAAAAATTAGTACCTAATTTATTATATGCATGGAATATGCTGAGAAATTTCAACATGTTTAACACTTTGGTAAAAAGAGTAGGTCAATCCTTATATTTTTGTGACTTTCCAAGGTATTAGCACTTAGTCTTTAGATACAAACCAAAATATCCAAAGACTAAGTAAAAAGTATAATGTTATAAAGTAATGGTTACCATGTCCATATTAAAGGTATAAAGTAATGGCTAATATGTCTAGCTTTAGATCAGGCTATCTGGGTTTAAATTCTCGCTCTATTACTCATTTAACTGTGGCACACTGTGAACTTAGTAAACCTCTCTGGGTTTTGGCCTTCTTCATCTAGAAATGGTTATGATAATTTTAACAATCTTATAGACTGTAGTAAAAATTACAAATGTCAATATATTTCAAATGCTTAGTGTAGTGAAGTTTCCTATTTTTTTAGATTTTTAGCCTATTCACTTTTATGCAGCAAAACAGGTGACAGAAATACAGAATTTAAACTTTTACCCTCTGATTAGATTTAATTGCATCCTTTCCTCTTACTCTGTGCCCTTTCCTACTTTATATATAACAGCAATTAATGTAGATGCATAAAAATATTAACAATTTTATAAAATACATAATGCCAAAAGTCCTGGTAAAAGTCTTTATATTTTCCAAGTAAAAGAAATGCACTAAATAACTATCATTTTATTCTAGGCCAAGTGCGGTGGTTCATGCCTATAATCCCAGCACTTCGGAAGACCGAGGCAGGCGGATCACTTGAGGTCAAGAGACCAGACTGGCCAACATGGTGAAACCCCGTTTCCACCAAAAAATACAAAAATTAGCTGGGACTGGTAGTGCATGTCTGGAGCCCCAGCTATTCGGGAGGCTAAGGTGGGAGAATAGCTTGAACCTGGAGGCAGTGAGCTGACATGTCACAACTGCACTCCAGCCTAGATGACAGAGTGAGACTGTGTCTCAAAAACAAAAAACAAAACAAATCAAAACAAACAAAAAACTATCATTTTATTCTAAATGCACATACTAAATGTTAAAGCGCATTTTCAATTGTATTCAATATTTTTCTCTATCCGAAAACCATTAAAGCTACTTTTAATGTTAATTGTAGTTAGTTATATTCTGAAACTAATAGTTAGAACTTTTTTCTAAAACCAAAGCTTTTTGTAGTTCCAAGCATATCACCCTATTACATTGCTTTACTCAATCCATAGTTCAGAAAAGCAAAACCACAGAATTAATCAGTGCATTTTTGTTTTCCATTCTCTATGGTGCCCTTTTGTAGCTTTCAATTATAAAGAGAAAATTATGAAAATAAAATAAAAACCTAAGTCATCTTAGAAAGCAATGGTCTGAAAACAAAGTCAAAGGACTGAAATCATTTTAATAAAGTTTCTAAATGTTGAGAATAAAAGAGCAGAAGACAGCTGAACGAAATCATAGCCTGGCCCTCTGAGATCTGGGCAGCAAATTTGCCATGCTACTCCACAAGTCATTTAATATTTTCATTAAAATGGAAAAACTTAACAGGAGTTTCAATTATGTCCATTATTCTCAGGAGACCAACTTTTGAAACTAGGCCAATAGATCTTGACTAACTCACAAAAGCTAAATGATTTTTTATATTAATCATGCAATATTAAAGCCAGGCAGAGATACTTAAAGAAATTTAGAAACACTGGGCTCTATTTTAACCAAGTTCCCACAATTTCATATTGTGATGCCCACTGTGAATTGATATAGAAATTCCTGTGCAGGCAATGGAAAGATAACCTAAAATCAAAATCACAAAAAGAAGTCCAAACTAACAATGAAACAGATGTATACACCACACAATCTTCATTAAATTAGATTTATAAGCTGTAATTATCTATAATACATTATCAAAGTATGATAGAAGATAGCATGTATAACTTCACCACATACCAAATTAAAGACATTTAATATGCAACTCTTCTTTTCATATGAAAACACAATCTCCTGACACTATTAAGACTTAATTACTTAAAAAACATAGCCCCTAAATCAAAATAGTCATACATATTCTTCTCAAAGCCTACAGCAAATGTTTTTGTCAACTAGCCTCTGATATCCTTCATGGAATTATATCAGAATTTCCCTCTGGGGAAAAAAATTCTTCTTTACATTCTATTAAATGCATTTGATGGAAATCACATATTTAATTCAGGACAGTGATTGATTCATTGGTGTACACAGTAATTCTTCCTTATCTGTAGTTTCACTTTCCACTGTTTCAGTTACTCACAATATAGTACAATAAGAAATTTTGAGAGAATTAGACCACATTCACATAACTTTTAATACAATATATGTTATAATTATTCTATTTTATTATTAGTTACGGTCGTTAATCTCCAACTGTGGCAAATTTATAAATTAATCTTTTTTTGTTTTTTTTTTGAGACAGTCTCACTCTGTAGCCCAGGCTGGAGTACAGTGGTGTGATCATGGCTCACTGCAACCTCTGCCTCCCGGGTGCAAGCGATTCTCCTGCCTCAGCCTCCTGAGTTGCTGGGATTACAGTTGCGTGCCACCACTCCTAGCTAATTTCTGTATTTTCAGTAGAGATGGGGTTTCACCATGTTGATCAGGCTGGTCTTGAACTCCTGACCTCGTGATCCACCTGCTTTGGCCTCCCAAAGTGCTGGGATTACAGGTATAAGCCATCGCACCCGGCCTAAATTAATCTTTGTCATAGGTATTCACGTAGAGAAAAAAACATAGTATACATAGGGTTCAGTACTATCTATGCTTTCAGGCATCTACTGGGGGTCTTGGAATGTATCCCCTACAGAGCAGAGGGGGACAGCTGTATCTTCCCTACCGGAACCAGAAGTACATCATGAGTATTATTCTGAGGAAGATTTTGGTAAAGAAAAAAGTGGTACTGAAATCTGAGAGGATGTAGAATGTTGCAGCTGATGCTGCCATCTTGTTACCATTCAAAAGCAGAAACTGAAGTCAAACACAGCAAAAAGCAAAGCTACAAGTACGAAGAGATGTCAAAAACTGACAGCTCTATTTATTTCTAAATCCAACAGCCTGAAGTCAGCCCTACCCCCCCAAATTAACTCGGATAAAGTAACTATAGGGTTTTTTTTCTTTCACTTAAAAAGTGATTCAAAAACAAAGATTCATAAGTGATCAAAAATAAAAAGAGGAACTATACAAGAATCTTTCAACTTTATTAATGTATTCATTATTTTAATATAATATTTATTACACAATCATTTAGTGTCTGGCAGTATGGCAAGTGCTAAGAATTCACTTAGACTCCATTCTTAATTGTCTTATCTTTCATTTCAGTTTTCCCTTCCCAGGACATCAAGGCTTCTTAAAGCAAAGATACACTTACTTGATGTAATGTGGAGTTTCCTATACCAAAATTCCTTCAGCATTGAGACACAATTCTATATGCTAGACTATTCATAAGCATCAAGTAGATCAATGATGTTGGACCAAAAGTCAGAAAAATAAAAAGATAGTTTTAAAACTCATTACTTGATATGATAGGGAAGGCAGAAGAAAAATTGAATGGTAAAGGAACAGTGGTCTTCAAATGAATGCAGTATCTTTGGCCAAACTGCCTGCTTTTCAAGAGACTGCTACGTGGTGTTAAAAAAAAAAAAAAAAAAAAAAGTCTGTGCTTTTAAATGTATATATTTAAAGAGAAAACTATATCAGCATGTGGACATCACGGCATCACAAGGAAATTTTATGGATTCCAGTTTTCTAGTCTTTATTTTGAGAAATATGCTATTAAATTTTAACCCGCATGATACTGAAATGTCATGTAAATGAGTTCCACATCTATGTGAAGTAAATTACTTAATGTGAATAATTTGTTTTCTAATTCCTACCTGAAAAATGTTGTCACTTGGAAATTTTCATTTTAAGTGCACTTTAGTATGTTAACTATATTTTTTATCTTATTTTAAGAGATTTAAAAATCTGTGCTTTCTTCTAAGTTGTATCTATGCATTATAATGTTTGCAGGTCAACTTGTTTGTGTAACCCATGTATTAAATTATTTTCATTTTTCATTGCCCTTACCTAATAAATATTAGATGATGGCACTTGATCTTTGATTCTTCAAGAATTACAGAGTTGTTTCCTTAACTCCAGAAGTCATGCCCCAAGGGACAATTCTCTGGATTTTTGTGATGTGCCTTAAGAATCTGAAATAGAATGATTTACATGGTAGGTTGCTATATTCTTCTCATGATGCCTCCTATAGAGGATTCATCTATATATTTACAGGTTTATAATTAATAACTACTTTTATATTATCAGCTTTTGTAATAACTCTCATAATGTAATGACAGACAGGAGAGCCATGGCTACAAGGCTGTTTGGAATGTCTAGGCCAGAGAGAAAGAAAGTGCACGAACAATCTAGGGGGATTTAAAAAGCTCATCAGGATTATACGATTATCTACCTAAAGAGTCAGTGTTCACATACAAGAGGGATAAGTAATCTTGAATCTGATCAGGGCTATTCTCAAGGGATTTTTTAAGAGAAGGACAAAGGCATTAGCTATAGTCAGGAACTTACAAGGCTGGAGCCAAAACACTGAAAATACTGTTTTCCCCCACTTCCACTGCCACACATACCTCTCTCCTTACGTAATTTAAAATTGTAACAGTAACAAAACTTAAACATAAGATCTTTAAAATGTCCTGATTGTCCCACTATGACTAATTCAAATTCTTTTATTAAACCCTGATATATTGATAAATATAAAAATGTTAATTTCACCCAGAGAGTGTCTACAGAATATCCCTAGTTCTTGAAAGGGTCTGTGTTATAGTTACAGTTGAGAGGAAAAAGCCTTGGGGAATAGGAGAGAATGTTTTATTCATGTTCACTTGGCTAGAGATCAGATTCCAGAATCAGGCCCAGAAATAATCCAAAAGAAGAACTAGGAACAGGATGAGTTCAAAGACTCAGCAGACAAACTGGTCAGTCATTAAGGGTTACATAAAGAAGCTGCAGCCCAAAGTTTATAAGATGTCTGGCCAGGCACGGTGGCTCACGCTTGTAATCCCAGCACTTTGGGAGGCCGAGGCAGGCGGATCACGAGGTCAGGAGATCGAGACCACGGTGAAACCCCGTCTCTACTAAAAATTAAAAAACTTAGCCAGGCGTGGTGGCGGGCGCCTGTAGTCCCAGCTACAAGGGAGGCTGAGGCAGGAGAATGGCGTGAACCCGGGAGGCGGAGCTTGCCGTGAGCCGAGATTGCGCCACTGCACTCCAGCCTGGGCGACAGAGCGAGACTCTGTCTCAAAAAAAAAAAAAAAAAAAAAAAAAAAATGTCTAATGCATGGAATATCAACATGGAAAGAACCAGGTGACACATTCAGACTCAATTCTTAAAAGGCCAGATGTTCTAATCTGTATTCCAATTTAGATTAACTGGACAGGATTGATTCCACTGATACAGCCATCATATCAGAAGATGATGAGGCAAGACTTGCCAACAATGCAGAAAAATATGCTTCTCTTGTATAATACTTGGTTCTAATGTATATGGTATATTAGAAAATTATGGTGGATGTTCATGCATTATAAGTAAGCATTATCATTCTAACCTGCATTCAGTTCAAATAAACTCATTAAATATCTCTAAATTTCTCAAGATAGACTAACTTCCCTTTCTGAAATCATTACAATAGCATCAGTAATCTAAACTTGACTCTTTCTGAAAATGTGCAGACTTTAGTATAGTTAGCAGCTGTTGGATAAACTAACATCTGTTATATCTTTTGAGGAGCTGTCATCAATGTAAATACGTAACCGTTTATATGAAAAAGGTCTAATACTGACTCCGTTTTAGTTTATTCTATATGCATTTGTATTTATTTACATCTTTAACAAAAAGATGCATTCACATATTATAAGGGGATGTATTTATACATATCACTTTATGATCAAATCAACACAAAGTACCATATTACCTAACCATTAACAAATTAACAGTTATTTTCCCTGAAGGTATAAATGTGGAGGTCAGTAAAGTTTAACATTATGTTTCTATAATTTTATAGGCAGATAATTTTAATCAGATAAAAGTAATGTTTTAGTTAAAATATAATTAAAGAGAGTTCTTACGTCTATTAGAATAAACTCTAATTAGAATATTAATACATATTTATTATCCAATTACTACTGAAAGACTGTTTTATTTTTGTATATATGACAATTTCAATCATTTTAGGCATTAAGCCCTTTATGTATTTTGTTCTGAAAAGTTAGTTTTTCCACATTTCCTAAAGTGGAAGTCTGAAATCTTCACTGTATATAAGGAAAATTTTATCAAAGATGCGTCTTGCATGCATTATTCCTCCAATTATAGCAATGTATTAAGGGAAAAGGCATAGCGTAGCAAATACTAGGCTTATACCTTCTTGTGAATTAATAAATAAGTCTTAAAGACAAGGGACTTTATTGACCAGTTCTGTAGGATTTATAGCTTTATAGAATATTAAATACTTGAAGCTCATAAAATTCTGACAATAGTTAAAAGTGGATTCTAATTTTCAAATATACTCTCAATCAAAGTACAGTAAATGTAATTATGTATGCAAGGTGCATAGAAACAACACAGATATATAACTATGCTGGGCAGTATGTATGGAAATGTAGCTTGATGAGATGGAGATTCTCCTATCAACAACAGTTAACGAATGTGCATAGACACAGATATCATTACAATTGAATTTTACATAACTTTTCCTCTTACTATGTACATACACCCTCCTCCTTTCTTCTCAGCAGTTATATAAAAGAAAGGCTGTGCTGAATTTGCCCTTTACAATTCATGATCAAAGCTATGATAAGAGAAGTAGAAAAATAAAGGAAAGTGCAGCAAATGGAGAGTAAATTATGGCCAAAAATGATTTTGTGATTCTTTATGTTAAGGCATGTTGTTAAAACGTAAATGTATACAAAACTCAAATTACTCTTCCACATTGACAGTGATGAGCACACATAAACAATCTTTCTTGTCTCTAACTCTAAAAAAACTCCTAGTCAACATGATTTGTCTCTTCATGATGCTGCTAAAGAAATGGCCACCATTTTCCACAGTAACACACTGATCTGACAGCCCCAATGCTGTATCTTCTTCACCTGAAATATTTCCCTGACTTTTCCTATAAAACATGGTATCAGCTCCACTGAAAGAAGTCTCTGTTTTCTCTCCTTATTCATGTTCTGGATATTATTATAATACCCCTTGTATGTCCAGAGAAGGGAAAGAATTTCTTCTGCACTCCCTGTGAGAAAAACAGTCTCTTTCTCAAACATTGCCTTATTTCTCCTAATAAAATAAGTAAAATGAGTGAAGTACTTAATTCATGTCATTGAGAAAATGCTCAGTAAAACCCTGCTCAGTCTTTCTGTTCCTCTCTCTTTTCCTTCACAGCTACCCTTCTCACTGTTTTCTCTTCCTGGAACAGTAAGCTTTAGGGAGTTAGAAAGTAGGTCTGGATGTGGGGACAGGGTAGGAGGTTTGCCTTTCTCCATCTGCTTAGTCTGTGATAGCGTGGGCAAGTTCACTGGGGATTGGGGTAGGAAACAGAAAATACATTTTGCCCTCAGTTTCATGCTGTGGCCCCTTTCCAGCTTTAGCTAACCTTTTCCTCCCTTACTTGAGATGCTGGTTTATCAATGGCTGAGAACACAAACAATCTATAAAGAACTTGGAGAATCCAGCCTCCAGGCTGAAAAATCCCCACTCAGAAATGCCTATTCTCATTTCTGCAATATTACAAAGAATAGATATTAATTTTACTCAGAATAACAGTAGTCTTTTAATTTAAAAAAAACATTTAAAAGCCTTATTTCATTTCAGTAAGAAAACCTTCAGGCAGAATTCAACACACAAACACTGAAGTTTTTTTCTTCATTCTTAAATCCCAGCCCATGTTAGTTTTTACTGACCTAAATAAATGTATCTTCCTCACCAAGTGAGCTTTACAGATTTAGGAAGCACATAGCAGATATAGCTTTAATATAGAATGACCAACACAGACAGACATACAATTGGAAAGGGAAACTGTCCCACTCAACTAGACGTCCACACCCATGAGAAAAGACATCATAGGTGATGACACTTATTCACTTAAAGGTGGAGAACAATGCACAAATACAGCCCTTTGCAAAATGTGCTAAGTGATGCATACATATTTAGATTTCTCTGATCAGCAAAAAGTGTTCTCTACCACCATGTTTTATAGATTTTCTAGGGTGTATGGGTGTGTCTGTGTGTGTGTGAGTGTGTGTGTTCTTTTATCTACCTTATTACAATGGTAGCAACTGCTTTTCTCATGTCTTTTCACCTATCGCTGCAAATTGTGTCAAACACTGACACACAGTAAATACAGAGTAGATATTTACTGAATATTTTAATGAACTTTTTAATGAATTAGGGAACACCTAGGTAAAATGTTATGGATATAAAATGAGATCCAGACACACACACCTCAAGAAGCATACGAGGTTGAGAGAAGTGCATGATGCTGAATAAAACACTGGTTTTGAAGAAGGCATGAGCAAGAGAGTTTTGGTTAGACAAGAAATAAGTAGAGGAGTAAAACAGATTGGCTGTATAATAAAGAAAACTTGTGATTTTGTTGCTATTATCACATAATTAGGATCTCAAGAATCTCATGGAATAACAATTATGTAAACATTTGTATGTTTTGAAATAACACTGAATTTTTTAGTATAACTTTTTAAAGTGTTTAAATTGTTCAATTTAATTCTTTAGCTGCTTTTTAGTAAAATACATAGATGTCCGTTTTCCAAAACACATTAATAACTTCTCAGTAACTTTTGCTTCTATTGTAAGAAAAAATTATTTGAAAAACTGAGAGACTGTTAATCTGTTTTTAATGTAAGAATTACATTGACTTATGTCACTTAGACATAAATCAATCCAAAAAAGTAATTGTCTTGCTCTTTTGCTATTTGTATGTCCTTCTACCTCATGTTATCAGATTTCAGCTCCTACTTAGTACTAACTTTAATCGGTTTTTTTAAAAACTATAAATTTCTTTAACAGGATTATACAAATACAGACTGTATTTTTTAATTATGAAAACAGTTATATTTATGTATTGTTTACATGGTCCCACTATTAATATTATTGATTTGTGATCGTATATTACAGCCAGAAGAGGTGTTCTACTTTATTCTGCTTCCACATCTGAAAGCCACTGTCCACAGAAGTAGGAGGTGCAACACAATATGCAGATAAATCATGAAATGAAAATCTGTCATTATGTTTTAGCCCTATATAACGGAGAGAGGAAGGGATAGCAAATGAATATGATGGGCAACATGATTCTTGCCTTAAAAGTACAAATGTAAGAGTGTTTTACAGATAGCTAGAGTCCTTGCCAGAGTTTACAATGCTTTTCTCAGCAAATAAGTTCACTGCAAATGAATAATGTTTCAGGTGACATAACACTTGCAACTCTAGAAGCAACTTACATTTCAATTCTGAAGAATTCTATGATAAACAAGTCATTTTGTCTGATATACAGTGGTAGATGATTAAGACAGTGCATTATACTGTATTCAGAATTCTTTTTTTTCAGGACTCTCAATCCAACCATAATGGTATGTTATAAAAACATGCACACTTGGACAATTCCTCTCATAACAATAGCATTCCAAATGTTTCTGCAGATGTTTCACGAAGATTGCCTTTGTGACAAGAATGGGTGTTTGGATGCTCATAAGCATAAAAATCTAACACAAGAACAAGGATAAACATTCTCCCATGGGAGTTAAGTTTGTTCATCTCAAGTAGTTTTGAAACTGAAGTTTCATGTGAGACAGTGAATTTAATAAACTTTTATACATAATAATGTTACTTATATGGCCATGGGGCAGAAGGTCTCCCTGAAGAAATAAAGCTTTATTTAAAACGTTACAGGGAAAATGACAAGGCCTTTTTATATAAAAAATAGGTTCAGATTTCACTTGGATATTTAGCAGCAGAAAAAAAGATGACGTTACTATAAACTGAATTAGCAGTATACAAAGCTCCTCATGTTCCACAGACCTGTAGTTTGCTTATTAGAGCTACTATTGATCTTGATGGATGTTACAACTGTTAATAGTCTTACCTTTTATTTCCTACCTCTTTTTGTAGCACTGTAATAAATCCTTACAACTGAGCTAAGTTAAATGGCTCTGTTTTTTTTTAATTGAAAGTTATGGAATTTATTATATGTATCTATTTTATATAAAAAATGAAAATAAAAAGAACTAGAAACTCTGGTACCTAGATAATTATAGCATTGTTAGATGGTAATGACAATTTTCCATTATTCCAGTGTATTTATTATTATATTTATCCTAGTCCTAAGGGACTTAAGTTAATTTGTTATTTATATCTAAAATTTTTCCACTTTGATCTATTTTCCCAGAGAGTTTGTAAGCACTCCAATAATGTTGATAATGAGAGGGATAATATTATCAATGTAAGCAATGCTTTCCAGATTAAAAGAAGAAAATTATATTTTGATTACCAAAGAAAACATGATTTTATTTTAAGAATTTTTCAATTATGCTATAAATAATTGTATTATTTCTAAAATAATAACATTGAATCTGAAAATAAGTAATTATAATTTGAAATTAGTTTTTAATGAGCATTCGAAATGATTTCAGCACAAGAAAAGCAAGTCAAATAAACCAATATAGTACATTTTTAGAAATTAGGAAGTTTTCAATAAGCTAATGAGAATCTAATGTCTTATTATCATTCATTTATATTGATATCAAGTTGCTGAAGTTCATTGTAATATGTATATGTATCAGCCTAATTTTGATGGTGATGAAAACAGCTTTATTTTAGAAGTATTAATATATTGCAAAGAGTCTCTATTGAAAGATACGTGTCTTGTAGTTGGCCTACTTAGTTTCAAGTCTAGCCTAGCAATACTCTTTGGTGAACAAATATCTTGTGTCAGATGTTGTGTTACATGCAGCTTGTGATAAAGACATGTTATCCTGTGTTGATGCAGCTTACAAACCTAGTGGGTGGGGCACTGTATTTATCAATTAACGACATCTTTTTAAATGTGAAAAACCAACACTCAAAAAACATCTTATGCAGATTCTATTTTTATTATTTTATGCAAATTTGTAAAAAGCCCTTGACAGAGTCAGGGAGGTTAAGGAAGATTTTATTCAAAAGTTTCTAGATCTGAAAACTAAATAGGAATTAACTAGAAAGGTAAAGAGGGTAAGGTCAAATGTCTTGAAGCAGGCAAGCGTCAGGAAGGAAAAAGTCTGTGGCAGAGCAGAAAGCCAGCAGAAGCTTGAAACAAGATGAGGCTGGAAGGTGATGTGGAGCCAGATCTTTTAAGCCCTTGCAGATTAGGAGTTTCTTACACGGGCAAGGGTGGGTCTAGAATTACAATGGGATGGTCAGATTTGCATTTAAGTAATAAAATAAAACATCAAACAAAACTAAAGCGTCCATAGTGGGATGTAACACATGAGGAAAATATATCTGACAAGGATATTAAAGAAATAGCAATAAAAAATTGAGTCATTCAACTCCTCTGTATGCCATTTTCCTAAATATAAAATAAGGAAGTTGGACTGGATACCTTCTAAGATACTTTCCATTTCCAACATTCTATGAATCATGTACAGTAGTTCCCCCTTATCTTGAAGGATACATTTCAAGACCCCTGGTGGATGTCTGAAACCAAGGATAATACTGAACACTACATACACTATGGTTTTTCTTGTATAATAACAGTAGGTTAGCCTATAGGTTATGAATAAGCTGGACAAAGGGATGATTCATGTCCCAGGGTGAACGAAGCTGGACAGCACAAGAATTTATCATGCTTCTCAAAACTGCATGCAATTTAAAACATTAAATATTTATTTGTGGAACTTTATATTTAATATTTTCAGTCTGCAATTGACCACAGATAACTGAAACCATGAAAAGCAAAACCTTGGATAAGGGGAGACTACTATAATTTGGAAGTAAAACCTGCACTGATTGGGAAGGATACTTGTTATAGAAAGTAAAGTACCTAAAAGCTGAGCCACTGCTTCTCCAGGGCAATTGGTCTCCTGATTGTATTGCAACAGGGATATTTTAAATTGGAAAACTGAAAAGATAATGAAGAGTTTTTATTTCCATTTCCAGATAAGTTAGCCTTTACAGCATTTGGATGTTGCTTCCGCAAGGGGAAGACAAGCCCTCACTTAGCTCAGCTAAAGGGTTATCTTAATGTTTTTGAGGGGTAATAAGAGAAATTACTGTCAGTTGGAAAAAAATAGAAAGAGACAAATAGAAAATTTCCTAAGACTCTGTAAGAGATATTCTTGGCTCTCTTCTCACTCCACATTTGCCACAGTGATCGGTGACTTGAAGCACCATGACTTGAAGTATCAGCTAAGTGAGTACTACTCTCAATTTTTTCCTTTCAGTATTAATCTATCTCTGTAATTTCCATCCCATTTTTCTACTACCTCTTAAGCATCAATAACCATAAAAGATAAGTAAGAGAAAAAAATTAAATGTATTTCTGAATAAATAACATTTCTGCAATTATAAAATTCTTAGCTCTGGGTGATAATGAAATTACTGCTTATCAACCTGCACGTGGAGTAAAAGCAGTACTTAGAGGGAAGTAAAATACACTTGAATAATTACATTAGAAAAAAGTAAAGGCAAAAAAATTAATGAAGTAGAAACCCAAAATAAGAAGTTAGAATAAAACAGAAGAATAAACCCAAAGAATACAGCAGAGGAAAACTAATACTCTTAAGAGCAAAAATTAACGAAAGGAAAAATAAAGGAGGAGCAAGAAAGCAAAATGACTAATAAAAGTAGCAAACTTCTGGGAAAAAAATTTAACAACAAAAGAGAGAAGCCAAATATAAATAACATTGGGAATTAAAAGGAGGACATGATTATAACTCTAGCAAGGAGTAAAAAAATGCAAAAGAATCATCAACAATTTTACATAAGAAATATTTAAAGTTGAGGTTCATGGCAGGTAATTAGATCATGAGGGTAGAGTCCTCATAAATGGGATTAGTGCCCTAATGAGAAGAGACACAAGAGAGATGACTTAGATACTGCCATGTGAAGACACAACAAGAACACAGCCATCTGTCAACCAGGAAGAGGGTCCTCACCAGACACTGGTGGCACCTTGATCTGCTGGCACCTTGATCTTGGACTTTTCGTTCTCCAAAACTGTGACAAATACATGCTGTTTAAAGCCACCCAGTCATGGGATCCCAACATGACTAACACACCCATAAAACTAAATAATATGGGAAAATCATACTTCATGATAATATTTTAACAGCATTTCCCTTGAAATCACAAATGGGAAAAATATACTGTGTTATTTCTGTTTAACATTTTATTGTGAATTCTACTTAGTAAATTGTAAAAGAAAATTAACACACAGTATCAGAAATTAGAATTGTCATTATTTGTAGAAAACATGATTTTTAAAAAATTGCTTGGCAGCATTGCTGGATATAAGATCAATATGTTCAAAATAGTTTTCCTTTACATTTCACAGATATGAGAAAAGACACCATGAGTTATTTTTCACAGATATTTTAACTACTCTTCTTTGTGTGGAAGATAAATTAGAGTTCTATGTGATATTATACTAATACAAGAGTATTAATCTGTTCTCATTCTGCTAATAAAGATAAAACTGAGACTGGGTAATTTATAAAGGAAAGGGGTTTAATTGACTGACAGTTCCCCATGGCTGGGGAGGCCTCACAATCACGTCAGAAGGCAAATGAGGAGCAAAGTCACATCTTACATGGTGGCAGGCAAGAGAGCTTGTGCAGGGGAACTCCCACTTATAAATCCATCAGATCTCATGAGACTTATTCACTACCATGAGAACAGTATGGGGGAAACTGCTACCATGATTCAACTATCTCCACTTGGTCCCATCCTTGACATGTGGGGATCATTACAATTCAAGGTGATATTTGGGTGAGGACACAGCCAAACCATATCAACTCTTTAATAATAACATATAAAATAAAATAAATATGCATTGTGTCTACATTCCCAGGTGCCAAAAGTGTTTTATTTTTAGGGTCCCTCTATCACATAATTTAACTAAACTTTCACTGTTAATTAATGAGTACAAATAATTCAGGTAAGTTTTACTGAAATCTAAAATCCAAGTGGTTCAGAAAATATTTCTGTGGTTGATATGGTTTGGCTGTCTGTCCCCACCCAACTCTCCTGTTGAATTGTAATCTGCAGTGTTGAAGGTGAGGCCTGGTAGGAAGTGATTGGATCATGGGGGCAGACTTCTCCGTTGCTGTTCTTGTGACAGTGAGTGAGTTTTCACAAGATCTGGTTGTTTAAAAATGTGTACTACTTCCCCCTACACTTTCTCTCCTGCTCTGACATGAGGACGTGCTTACTTCCCCTTTACCTTTGGCCATGATTGTAAGTTTTCTGAGGCCTCTCAGACATCTTTACTGTACAGCCTGTGTAACTGTGAGTCAATTAAACCTCTTTTCTTCATAAATTACCAAGGCTAAGGTAGTTCTTTATAGCAGTGTGAAAAGGGACTAATACAGAAAATTGAAATCAGGAGTTGGGTCTTGCTATAAAGATACCTAAAAATGTGGAAGCAGCTTTGGAACTGGGTAATGGGCAGAGGTTAGGACAGTTTTTAAGGCTCAGAAAAAGGCAGGAAGTTGAGAAGATTGAAGCATTCCAGAGACCTGTTGAATGGTTGTGACCAAAATTCTGATAGTTATAAGGACAATGAAGTCCAGGCTGAGGTGGTCTCAGATGGAGATGAGGAACTTATTGGGAACTGGAGTAAAGGTCACTCTTGTTATGCTTTAGCAAAGAGACTGGTGGCATTGTGCCTCACTCTAGAGATCTGTGAAACTTTGAAATTGAGAGAAATGATTTAGGGTATCTGCTGGAACAAATCTCAAAGCAGCAAAGCATGTAAGATTTGGCCTGACTACTTCTAAAAGCCTGTGCTCATTTGCAGAAACAAAGAAATGATCTGAATTTGGAACTTATATTTAAAGGAGAAGTAGATCATAAAAGCTGGGAAAATTTGCAGCCTGGCTATATGATAGAAAATAAAAAGCTATTTTCTCAGGAGAAATTCAAGTCAACTACAGAAATTTGCATAAGAAAAGAGGAGTCAAATGTTAAAAGCCAAGAAAATAGGGAAAATGCCCCCAGGGCATTTCAGAGACCTTCATGGCAGCCCCTCCCATCACAGGCCTGGAGGCCTAGGAGGGAAAAATGGTTTCATGAGCCAGGCTTAGGGCCCTGCTGCTCTGTGCTGCCTTGAGACATGGTGCCTGGCATCCCAGACTCTCCAGCTCCAGCTATGGCTAAAAGGGACCAAGATGCAGCTCCAACCATTGCTTGAGAGGGTGTAAGCCCCAAGCCTTGGTGGCTTCCACATGGTATTGGGCCTGTGGGTGCACAGAAGACAAGAGTTGAGGAGTGGAAGCCTCCACCTACATTTCAGAGGATTATGGAAACACCTGGATGTCCAGGCAAAAGTTTGCTCCAGGGGTAGAGCCCTTATGGAGAAACTCTACTAGGGAAGTACAGAGGGGAAATGTGGGGTTCAAGCTCCCACATAGAGTTCCCACTGGGGCGCTGATTATGAATCTGTGAGAAGAGGACCACCATATTCTAGACCCCAGAATGATAGATCCACCAACAGCTTGTACCATGTGCCTGGAACAGTTGCAGGCACTCTATGCCAGTCCATGAAAATAGCTGCATGGGCTGTGCCCTCCAGAGCCACAGAGGCAGAGCTGCCCAAGGCCTTGGTAGCCCATCCTTTGTGTCAGAGTGGCCTGGATGTGAGACATAGAGTCAGTGGAGATTAGTTTGAAGCTTTAAGATTTAATGGCTGCACTGCTGGGTTTTGGACTTGGGTGGGGCCTGTGACCCTTGGTTTTGGCCAATTCCTTTATTTCAGAATGGAAGCATTTAACCAATGCCAGTACCCCCATTGTATCTTAGAAGTAACTAGCTTGTTTTTTGTTTTACAGGCTCATAGGCAGAAGGGACTTGCTCTGTGTCAGATGAGACTTCGGATGTGGACTTTTGACTTAATGCTGGAATGAGTTAGCACACTGGGAACTGCTGGAAAGGCATGATTGTGTTTTGAAATAAGAGAAGGACATGGAATTTGGGAGGGGCCAAGGGCAGAATAATATGATTTGGCTCTGTGTTCCCACCCAAATCACATGATGAATTGTTATCCCCCAGTGTTGAAGGTAGGGCCTGGTGGGAGGTGATTGGATCATGAAGGCAGATTTCCCCCTTACTGTTCTACTGATAGTGAATGAGTTATCACAAGATCTGGTTGTATAAAGTTGTGTAGCACTTCCCCTTGTACTCTCTTTCTCCTGCTCTGGCTTGAAGACATGCTCACTTCCCCTTCACCTTCTGCCATGATTGTAAGTTGCCTGAGGCCTCCCAGTCATGCTTTCTGTACAGCCTGCAGAACTGTGAGTCAATTAAACCTCTTTTCATCATAAATAACCCAGTCTCGGGTAGTTCTTTATAGCAATGTGAGAACAGACTAATGCAGTGGTTATAAAAAGAAGAGCTCGTTTTTATTTTGATCTATATGTGCTAATTTAATCAATCTAGGTTTTGTAACTTTACTGAGCAGGATTTTATTAAAATGTCACAAATGTACATATTTATGACATATTCTCAGTCTAGCAATTAGAGAATTCAAAACTCAGAAAAGCAAATTTAACAATTTTAAAATAAAACCAAAGCTACTCTTTCAAAGAAAAATCTAGGGATTTTGAAGATAGATGTTCATTTCTAATTTGATTCATAAAGTTCTAATCAATGAATAAATATTTTCATTTCTCAAACTAAAACTAATCTTTTGTTCTGAGAAAATACCAGTGTAAGTTATAAATATTTAATTATACTTTCCAAACTCTTTTTTCTTTGTCTGTTGTCAAGATGGAGAAGACTGAAGTCATATTGATACTGGAACTGAAATAGTATAAAAGTGAAGATAAGTGAATTGGTTCACATATTAGTCATATGGCAGGCAGCCAAAGTCTGAGTCTGGGAAGCTTTGTGCAGTATTGGAAGGGGCAATGGATGAAAGGAGAGACTTTTATTTTACCAGAATCTTCCTGCTGAGACTTGATCTTTGTGCTGAAAATCTGCAGCGCTATTAACCTTGGCCCACAGCTTATGTTGATTTGGTCTCTTTCTTCATCTAATTATTCCCTTGGCAGCTTCTTCTAGCTGCCTATCTGTTACCCATTCTCCCTTCCTTCTAACAGAGAGAATCTTGATTGTTTTCTCAGATTCATAATGTACTAGCTAAAAATACTTCTGCGTACCCCTTGCTCCCCTTCATCTATATATGACACATGGCATACTTATGAACAACAAGATATTGGCAATAGTTTCTGTCAAGTGGCTTCATTTTCCAAGTAAAGCTTCTTTGGGAAAAAGCCTTTGTAACTCCTGTTTCTTCTTCCTGCCTAGTACCCATGTGCAAAGGCTTGGATGTGCAACAGCCATATCTAACTACAACAATGGCAAGAGCCACCTACTATGCTGGTGAAACAAGAAGACAGAAAAAGAGGACCACTGCTAACCCATTTGACACCTGTGGAATTAGAAATAAGGTACTCCCTCTTGGCAAACGGTAGCCCCAAGATATTTAGGGCCCCAAGCCCCTTTCCCCACAGGTCCGATGGCCTTTTGCATTTCCATTCACCACCACTAGAACAGTAAGGGGGAAATCTGCTTTCACGATCCAATCACCTCCCACCAGGCCCCACTTTCAACACTAGGGGATTACAATTAGTCATGTGATTTGGGTGGGAACACAGAGCCAAATCATATTATTCTGCCCTTGGCCCCTCCCAAATTCCATGTCCTTCTCATATTTCAAAACGTAATCATGCCTTTCCAGCAGTTCCCCAAAGATGCTCAATACTACACTGAAAGCTTAAGAAAAAGTCCGGCACCTTGCTGATTTCAGTAAGGCCCTCAATTAACTCTAGATTGCTACTCCCAGATTTCCTATACTAGAATGAAATAAAATCTGTATTTATTCAAACAACTCTAGTGTCATATTTTGTTTATTACTCATAGCCAAAGACATCACTAATTGATAACACTGCCTATGAGGTTTATAGTTGTTATTCACCTGTTAATATATGTAAATATATACTACTGCATTCTTAAATAATAGACTATTACTCTGTGTAATATTTTTCTTTAAGCTTAAAAATTTAAAACTTCTTTAGAAATTTAAATTTAAAAGATCCAACATTTTCAAAACTTGTCACCAACATTTTGCTCGTGTGAACAAATGTATTGCACGTTGACGTTGACAACACTCGAAAATTCTCTTCTAAACCCTTTGCTGAGCACAATTGGCAATTAAGTCATTTTGACACTCCGACAAATAGTATATTACCATAAAATAGACCCGAAAGATTGGTGTTTTCCAAATTACGAAAAAAGTAAACCTGTTAAATAATATAAGAATAAATACTATAATTTTGGAGATAGAACAGTTAAACGCAAAATAAAACCTTATATGTATAAATCAGGAGTCCTGATTTAGACAGAATTATGTTAGGCATGTCTCTCTACCTAAATTGTTTCCATTGTAAAGTAAGATTTGATTAAATTACTTTAAGATGATCTCCAGCTTTAACAACAATCTGTAAGAAGTCAAAATTATAAGTGAAATTTAGATGTCACTGTATGTCAAATCCATGCCTTTCTTCAGAATGTTTACCAAAAGTCCACTACATAATGACGGAGAACACAAAAGACAAAATTGTGTTTAATCTAGGCTTTCTAGTGAAATATTTCAGAGATGCAAAAACAGAAAGAAAATTTCCTAGCCTCTAATGCAGGATTTTAGTGTGGCAAGTAGTTCCAGTCAAAGGAAAATTGAATTCCATTCAAGAAATTCCTCATGGAACTATGCATCCATAGGCCATTGCACTAGCAAGGTCTTGCTTGTTATGTTCAGAAAGCTTATGTTAAACTGACCATAATGAGTTTCTGACAAAAAGAAAACTTAGACTTTTTAGCTTGTTCAAAGTTTAAATGAGGGATAAACTGCTTTTTTGTTATAGAAAAATGGTTCAAAATTGAAGTTCAGGTAAATATCTTAACCTATGTAGCTTAAATGTGTCCTAAGTGTAAAGGGACCTAAAATATCTATAATTCAAGAGTTCTATTTATGTCATTTTGTACATTTTAGGTAATCATTCATAAGCAAAAGTTCAATTTACTTGCAAAAAGACTAATGTTTCTTCGTTCTTTAGTGTTTTTGAAAAAGTAATAGGGCATCAGAATTTCCATGGGTGCTAGATAAAAACATAGATTCTTAAGCATAACCTAAACCTAAGGAATTAGACCCTCTAAGGAGGAGTCCTATGAATCTGCATTTAAAATGAGCTTTCTGGGTGTTGCACACTAAAGCTTGAGAACGACTGCTCTTCGCCTATTGATAACAGAGACCATCTGTTTATCAGCACTGAAAAGGCAACCTGGACTGTCACCAAACACCTGTCCTCAGGATTGCCAGGTATCTTGCCCTTCCAGCCTGGCTGGGTATCTTCCTGTTGGCTACAATGAGTCCAGCCCGCATGTGCCTGCTCAGGTCTAATGGATATTCCTCTTTTACAGGTTTGGCTATTAATTATTCATACTTAATCCCACTTCTCCAACTAAATTTTGGGCTTTCCTCTCTCAGCAGATCTTACTGATCTTACTGTATCTTAAAGGAGTATCTTTCTGAAGAAAGGCATGGATTTGACATACAGTGACATCTAAATTTCACTTATAATTTTGACTTCTTACAGATTGTTGTTAAAGCTGGAGATCATCTTAAAGTAATTTAATCAAATCTTACTACTTTATTTTTTCTGATATCAGACTGAAAGACTGTTTTGGATTCCAACATCTTTATCTGTATTTCTACTTCTATCCTTACAGTTTATTTGATCAAAAAGCCCCTTTTCTTATATAACACAATCAGATTTGCAATTTGATCACATTACCTGGCTTTTCTTTTATTCATTTGGCATGTTTGCTAGGCTTCATATCTACTGAAGCTATCAGATTTTCAGATCTATTTTTTAAATTGAAGCAAGGTCATACACTGAAAAGATATTGTGAATAATGGTTAGACACATAATTTTCAGCAGAAACTTTGAAATGTTCATGTTTCCCCTTAATTTAATTAATATAATGTATTTCTAATTCATTCATTTAACCAAATTTTATTGAGCAACTACTATGTGCTAGTAATTGTGTTGAATCAGAGAGGAAAAAAGTGAAAAAAAAACAAGACTTGGAATTCACCCTTTAGGAGTTTGGAGTATAATCTGTATAGAAATTGCTTTTAGAAGTAGTTGTTTTATTAACAATTTCTTCACAAATTTTCATATATTCTCTTTCAAAATCATATTGACTTATAACAAACACTTGGACATCAACTTACATAGGATATGAGGAAGAGCTAAAATCTACAGAGACTCAGATAGTCACAGTTGTTTAAATTATTGAATTGGGATGAATTTACAAGAAAAAATTAAATTGAGCCACTCACCTCTGTCTGTCAAGGGACAGATGAGTGAGGGGAGAGATTCTTAAAGAATATAACCATATTTATTAAAAATAAAAAGTGAAGTATATTTTGCTTTGTTCATATCAATATAATTCAGTAGATTTGTAACCCTGCTAAAGACAAAACAATCTGGAGAAAGCACTGTTTTTCCTATAAATGTTTCTGTTTTCAGTGGCATTTTAAATAATTCATTCATTCATCCAATATTCATTCAGTGCCTCTTTTGAATCCTCCTTGATTTATCCTAAAATGTTAAGGATAAAACAGTTGGTAAAAATCAACATTTCCTATCCTTAGTGAATTCCATTTTTGTGAGAAAGACTGATGTTAATCAAATAATAACATAAATATTGTACTTGTAAAAGGAAAACTTTCACTATGTAAATTCTTGGTGTGATAAGAGCGTAAAATATGAATTTAAATGATCGAAGAGAGCTTGGAAGGCTTCTTTGAGGAAGGGATGAACATGTTCATGACTGAAGACTGGGAGGATGGGAGGGCATGCATGCCCAAAGGTTCTGTCTGCTCTTGCAGAGAAGATAGTACATTTGGAAAACTAAATGTGAGCATGATTTCATTTATAAAACATTTTTAAAATAAAAAGCTTAAGTTGAAAGCTAAATAAATCTATTTCCTAATAAAAAGAGTTTTTAAAAAGAGAGTATTTCATGAACAATAAAAAAAATAAGTTGAATGGACTGACTTCGAATAGCATAACTACAAATAATAAGGCAAAACTGTTTATTTTCAATACTCCTGCTTTTGAAGAAATCAATGATTGCTTATGTTAAGCTGTAATCAGCCCCTTTTTGGAATTTTCTACTTCCCAACTAGTCTGGACATTGAGCCTCTAAAAAAAATGTTTCTTCTATCAGTTGCAGGCCATGGAATAAATTTTGGCCACTCAAGCTATAAATTCTTAAGTGATTTCAAATTATAGGTCCTCTCTCATTCACAGTTAGCATTAACAGTGGTGTAATTCACCAAAACAGATATCAGAATAAAATTACTAAGAGAGTGTTAGGTTGTTATTATCATAGCATTCCTATTTGAGCCTGAATTGAAAAAGACTGTTTAGGGTAGAAACACTTACGGAATAAGAATCAAGTTTATCCTTTTATTCTAACTAATTTTAGGTCCCAGATCAAATTAATTAACTTCCCTGGGGCTGACCTATAAAATAACAGGAAGAAGTTACAACTGAAAGTAATTCTGAAATATACGACAAGGTAAAACAATCATGATACCAAAGCCTGTTTTAAAATTTCAAACTGAATTCATTTTTGGTTTTCTTTGTCTTTCAAGATTCCAAAAATCATGACTAAACAATTCAATCATTCACTTTCCTATTACTAAAAATGGAAAATTGGCCTTGATTATAGCATAGACTGAACCTATTACCTTTCAAGAGGGCAAATTTACTAAGCAATAAAAATCAATTGTAGCAGAAAGATGAACCAGAGATAAGAATGGGAAACTGTGCTTTCCTGGTTTTATTAAAACAGGTGATTCATTTGTAAATGTGAAAATCCCTCCCATTTTATAAGTCATCACCTGTAACTGGTGCACAGAAAGTGCCTATTTACAGCGCATTTAAATATTAAATACTGTGCTCTAGTGAGCCAGAAACAAAAAGCAGTCTTCTCAACAAACTGAAAGGAAAAGACAGCACTCTTCGTACTCAAGTTTAAGAACCAACAGCACATTATCATGAATAATGAAAATAGCAAGGTAATTGCTGAGGTGTTTCCTATAAATAGATACACAACAAAAGGCAGTCTTTTTATTAGGAAAAATTCTTTAATTTGCACTGTATTTGTCTACTATAACTATGCACAATCAAGCCTAATTAAAGCAGTGGGTCTCAGCCATATACAGTAGTCACCTTTTATCTGGGGTGCAGTTTGAGATGTGACTGCAAAACTGGCACTAATTTATTTTTTCTTCTTCATGATCTAATAGAAGATTCATTCTTACAGTAGATCTTAGCAACCTTGACATATGAATGTTTTTTCCTCCTTATGAGCCAAGAACCTTCACCTTTTCATCTGAAGCACTTTACAAAGCCAGCATCACTACTCTTGCACTTTGGGACCATTATTAAGTCAAATAACAGTGATCTGAATACAAGCACTGTGGTAAGGAGACAGCTGATCTGATAACCAAGACAGCTGCTAAGTGGCTAGGGCAGGTAGCAGAGAC
The DNA here is from genome assembly GCF_028878055.3 of Symphalangus syndactylus. Classification (NCBI taxonomy): domain Eukaryota; kingdom Metazoa; phylum Chordata; class Mammalia; order Primates; family Hylobatidae; genus Symphalangus; species Symphalangus syndactylus. The sequence goes on from NC_072432.2 coordinate 46,827,634, forward strand.
AGCATGAATAACCTGGACAAAAAGGGATGATTCACATCTCAGGCTAGACAAAACAGGACAGCTCAGGATTTCATCGCACTACTCTGAATGTAGTGCAATTTAAAACTCAGGATTGGTTTGTTTCTGGAATTTTCCATTTAATATTTTGGATTGTGGGTGACCACAAGTAAGTGCAACAGTGGATAGTGAAATGCGGATGAGGGGGAACTACTGTATTGCTGGCTGTTCAATTCTGCTGTGCCTTGTGAGAGGGACTTTAAGAGCATAAGAAAAGCAGCTGACAGGTGATAAACAAATGGTGCTTCTGCCTCCCAGTGCTATAGAAACCTGAGGGACACACAGGGAAATCCGAAGACTAAGTGGAGAAGGGAGAATCACAGCCTGGGTTTTATATTAGGTAGGTCAATATTTTTAATATGTCAAAAACCGCAATTCTGCACCAACTATTGCTTCTTTGTGACACTTATTCTTTACTTCTTTCACAGGATAGCAATTTATTTTTCATATATTTTAGCCAATTTCTTATCCATAACAATGTTCCATGAGGGAATGCCAAAGTCATTTTGTCAAATTCTATAGGGCTGGCTAGACCTTCACACATAATGAACATTGCCTTTTGTTTGGAAACAATAGCACATGTGGATTGGTGAGAGACCTGGTGAACAAAGATTTCCTTTCATAAATTTATCATCAAATCTGGGAAGCCAATAGTATATCCTGCTACTAGAAGATTGGCACTTCATTCTCTGGGGAGCATGGTCAAATCACGTCTTATTTAAGAATAATGATACATTTTGAGACTAATTTATTTTGCTTTTTAACTTATTCTGCTTCCAAGGTGATACTCTATTCTTTTTATCATTCTTCATGTAAACTTATGCATCATCTAATTTTATTTTTTCCCTTTAGAAAAAATTATCCAGAAGCTGATACCGTCTGTCTTAATTACCATCTGTTAATCTCCTTACCAAGTTCTGGAGATTAAAAATGGACACTGGAGGAACCTCAAGTTATCTTCCTGATTGTCAGGAAACATCTCAAAATCATCTTCTACCTGTGTGTCATACTACCTCTGGTCAAGACCATGCATGACAGAACCTCATTTTTTTTTCTCTCCATGAAATTTTAAAAAAAAAACCTAATGAGGCAATATGCACAATCAGAAGGTTTAAAAGGCAGCTGTGTATTCCAAATCTAGAGTAGAGCCTAAAACATAGTAAAGTCCCAGTAACTTAGTAAATGATGTAAGAAAACCAATAACTTTAATACTCACTGTATTTGGACATTTGGACAGAAACAACATATAAAAAGTTATGGCATAGAGAAGAATAAAGATAATCTCACTTTTTCTATTCTTTAAAGTAGCATTTACAATTTTAAGAAAGAAAATTAGCTACTGAGCTTCCATAAGATACTGAAGTTTTCACATAAGTCCTGATTTGATCCTTACAATAATATTTGGTTAATATAATCCTTGTTTTGCTCATGGAGACAATTGAGTCTATAAAAAACTTTCTTTCTCCCAGGTCGTACTATTGGTAACTGGCAGAATCATAACGTAAACCCAGGAATTTCACTCAAACTCAGTTCTTTCCAATCTTATTATCTATTCAGGCCCAGTAGGTAGGTAATAGGAAAAGTTATGTTGTGATGATGCTCTGAATAATTGTTAATGGAAAAACTGATTGGAAAACAATGAAACTTTACAGACTTATAAAAATTATTTACTTTATACTGCAATTAGAATATAAAATACAAATATCAGTGACTGCCTAAAATTCTCAGCCAGTTTGATTGCAAAATAATTCCCTATTGAAGTATCAGGAGTCCCTTGTTTACTGAATATATTGCAGCTAAGGTTGTGCCCCTCACATCCATACAGAGGACTCCATAAATCCCTCCCCACCCAGAGCACAGGCCATGTACAATGACCAGCAAGAGTGTATTTTGAAGGCACCAATAGGACAAATGTATGTTTCACTTTCTGTCTACAAAAAAACCTGCCTCTCCAAAACCACTACAACCCATCTCCTATGAAATGAGGACCATGTCATTAAGTTCAAAACATCCCTCTTCAATCCAAATGGAGCAAAGCACAGTGGGTGTACTGGATGCTCTCACCCAGGGTTTCATTAGCAGCTTTCACTCTACCTTTGTATATATTATAATTTTCAGTAAGCCCCCAATTGTTCTGCTTGCCTGACTGAAACCTTCTCAATCTTGTTACTCATCAGTGCTATTCTGGGAAAGCGTCATGTCAAGTGGGCAGTTCAAGATTGCCAGGTATCAAGGTCAACATGTTCTCAAGTCTCTCCTAAGTTTCTTTCCATTATAAAGTTCACTTCAGTTATGAGCTTCAGTAAGACCTTAGATTATGCATGCACCCACACCCCTCCCCCCGCCACACACACATACTTATATACTTTTTTTCTAAATGTTTGTTGAGTCTTAGAAGATGTGTTTCAGGTACTTTTCTGGGCAAAGCTGACAAACTTCAGTAAAGAAAACAGAGAGCCCTACCCTTCTATAATATATGAAGAGTGGGGCAAGGTCAAAGAGAATGGGGAGGGTGTAGCTCATAATTTTAAATAGGGTAATTGCCTCACTGAGAAGGTGACATCTGAATAAAGGTTTCAAAGATGTGAGAAAATTAGCCCTGGGGATATCTGGAGGAAAAGTTCAGAGGCCCTAGTATAGGGATGTGTTAGAATAATAGCAAATAGGCCAGTCTGGCTAATGTATTGCTGAGAGACTGGTAGGAAGAGATTTCAGAGGATAAGCCTGGTTGGGCTACACATTCCTTACCTTTTTTTAATTTAATTTTTGTTTGTCAAATAATATGTATTTATGGAGTATAATGTAATGTGATACATGTATAAATTATGAATGATTAAATCAATCTAATTAACATATTACCACACATTTATCATTTCTCTGTGTTGGGAACATTTAAAATCTACTCTTTTAGCAATTTTGAAATTTACAATACATTATTATTAACTGTAGTCACCATGCTGTGTAAGATAGAATGATAATTTATGCCTCTTGCCCAACTGAAACATTTTACCCTTTGAGTGACATCTCCTTTTATTCCCGTTCACCTCCATCTCCCACCACAAGCCTGTGGTAATCACCATTCCACTCTTTACTTCTATGAGCTTGAATTTTTAAAATATTTCACACTGAAGGAGATAGGAAGTCTTTGAAATGCTTTGAGCAGAAGTTTTCCATGATATGACTTACACTTTAAAAGATCACACTGTGTAAAGGACAGACTACAGGAGACAGGAGTAGAAGAATATTTTACTAATTGAAGAAATGATGGTGGCTTTTTCCCAGCAAGTAGCAATAGAATTAGAACCAAGGGATTTCCTGACAGGTTGGGTGTTAGAGAAATGGAGGGGTCAAGAATAATTTCAAGATGTCCAAGAGGACGTACCTATTTAGTGTCATTGAATAAACATTGTATATCCTAATTTACAATCAATTACAGTCCATTGTAAGTAATGAATGAATTCTATCAGAGAAATTTTACAGATGAAACACACATTTCAAACACAATTCTTGCTTATTATTGGATATACAGTTCTACAGTCTTCAAGTCTTTGTAAATGAATTAATTCTCCTCTAAGAAAGACTGATAGTAATCATATTTATTGAGTGCTCATGATGTACCAGGCATTGTTCCATGTTCTTTGAATTTACTAATATAAATGACCCTCATAAACCCATAATATAAAAACTATTATTGTGTTATTTCATTCTCATGCTGCTAATAAAGGCATACCCAAGACTGGGTAATTTATAAAGAAAAAGAGAATTAATGCACTCACACTTTCATATGGCTGGGGAGGCCTCACAATTATGGCAGAAAGCAAAGCAGAAACAAAGTTATGTCCTACATGGCGGCAGGCAAGAAGGCATGGGCAGTGAAACCGCCCTATATCAAACCATCAGATCCCATGAGACTTATTCGTTGTCACGAGAACAGCATGGGAAAAAACCCACCTTTATGATTAAATTACCTCCCACCAGGTCCTTCCCGTGACATGTGGTGATTATGGGAGGTACAGTTCAAGATGAGATGTGGGTGGGACACAGCCAAACCATATCAATTATGATACTAATTTCACAAACAGAGAACTCAGATAACTTGCCGAAGGTCACATGGCTTATAAGCTGCGGAACTAGCAACTGAACCAAGACAGTCTGGTACAAAGCCTACTGGTTTCACTGCTATGCTCTACTATTCATTGTAAATAATTGAAATTGCCTAGAAATATAGAGTATTAGAGGAATTTTTTATCCGTATGCTTTACAAATTATTACTGATCAAGTGGATTGGTTCACTGGTGTGTCTTTTTCTCAGATTTCCACTAGCATAAATACTTCATTTATTTTGCTCCACTTCAGTTCAATGAATTAATGCCAGTAAAGAACATAGAACAGTGCCTGGCCTATAGAAAATACTCAGTAAATGCTAGTGTTAAGCTACTATGATATCAGTGATTTTTCATTTTATAACTTATTCATTCAACAATTGTATTTATGGTCCCAATGTATGGCCAGGCGCTGGGTTTGACAGTGGAAATATAATGAAAAATACAGCACTGTCTCTGCCTAAAAGAAGTTCATAACATATTACAAGGAGGTGTACTGCTTTCTATTAATACCATGCCCTTATCTCTGTGACCATATCATTTGAATGTATGGGGCTGGCTTCCATTTGCATCCTTTTTCCTGAGGGCCAATTCAGAAGCCATAAAAGATTACTCTTTGTCTGCCTCCTGATAGGCCAAAAGAATAATTACACACACACACACACACACACACAAACACGCACGCGCACAGTTCTATCTAGGAGTAGCCCTCATCTAATGGCTGAAGTGGGTAAATAAATACTACAGTTTCCTCATCCCTTAGTAGAGAGAATCCTGAGGCTTATATTCTACTATTGTTCAGAGTTTGCCTGCAGGACTAAACTCTAGTTGCCCACAGTAGTATCTGGCTTTACACATTTTGCTGACTTTCTCACTCTCTCACTTTCCCACTCCTCTACAATAGTATCCTTAGCTTACCAACAAAATTACTTACTTGTATTTGAATCATTATCTTTAGGGAGCCCTGCTTCTGAGGGAATCTTTACTACAACAGAGGGAAATAGGCATGTACATAAATAAATCAGACATAGCTATTGCTCCTACAATAGATATCCATATTTGGTATGATGGAGATTTTAAAAAGATAACAACCCAGAAACGTCAATTATCATGAGAATCTTAGAAGGCAGTGAAGAAGGGAGGGAGCACTCTTGGAAAAGCGGGGAGCTTGAGTATATACAGAGGAGAAAGCCTTTGTTAGTATGTTAGTAATTTCAGTATGGCAGCAACATAATAAGCAGTAGAGGGAGGAAGCCAGAGAGCTAGTCTGGGATACATCAGAGAGAGTCTTCCTTGTCTTGATGAAGAGGTTACACTTAATTTTGTAGACAATAGTGAGTTATTAAGTTAAACTTAATTAGTTTTTTAATCAACTGAGTAAAATTATGACATATAGTTTGCATTTTAGGAAAGTTAAATTTGCAGGAATAGAAAAGAAGGATTATATGCTTCCCTAGATACATCAAGACAGGCCATCAGAAGAACAGCGCAAAGCATGAGGAAGATATGGGGAAAGCAGCAACCAAGTCAAAGCAAAAATGGAGGTAAGAATAGTGATTACAAATATGTTACTGAGGGACAGTCACTGACTATAGACACTTGGCAAGAAGATACAGTAAGGGAGAAGAAAACAACCTGGGTAACTTATTTATTGCCTGTTTTCATAACTGAGTATGTAGACGTGCCATTCTCAAATGTGGCAGAAACTGCAGATGAAATACACATTGATTTATGGAATAGGAAAGAGAAGCTAAACATAAGGAATTCTGTTTTGAAGATGTTGACATTGAAGTATCTCTAGGACATCAGGGAATTGTTCAGTAGTAATGTGGTAAAAAGAGATAGAGATCTGGAGGTTTTCTAATGTAAGTATATATCAATCATCTGTTACTACACAACCACTTTAAACTTAGTGGTTTAACACAGCAAAGATTTTCCAATTCTATAAAGTGTCTAGGAAGTTATTTCCCTTGTTTACTTGGACTCATCTACGTAGCTTTATCCAGCCTGGCAGAACTGGGAAGTATAAAATGGCCTCAATCATAGGTCGGGGGCTTGGACTGGTTTATCTTTTCTATGTGGCCTTGCATCTTCCAGACTAGCTTCCTCATATGGTGAACTCGGACTCAAGGTAGAATCCCAAGAAGCAAAAGCAGAAGCCACTGTGTCTCTTCAGGCCAAGGCTCAGGACCATGTGCAATGCCACAACTGCCATGTTTTAATGGTTTAAGCAAGTCAGAAGGCCAGACAAGAGTCAAGGGGCTGATGGCGCAACATTACATTTTAAAAGGGCATCAACCGAGAAAGATGTGACTTAGTCAATGCCATGATTATAACAGACAACTCCAAAAGAGTTTTGAAATCTTGAGAATTTCAGCTTTGTAAGTAGGAACCGAATCAAATTTAGCGGTGGATCAGGAGCCAAATAAGACCTTCAGAAATAAGTGATAGAAAGAATGCAAACCAAGAGAAGGGCCAAGGAAGCCAAAGGTGAAAAGCCTTTCAAAAAGAAAAGAATATTTAACACATCAAAAATCTTAGAAAGAGCTAGTTATAAGACTAAAAAATAAATAATTAGAATGTTATAACTAATTATATAAAAATATTAATTGAATTGATAAGTTACCATAGAAAATATGTTTAAGTACTTAATGTCTTATGAATGTGAGAAGACAGATTTTAAAATGTTCATACATACATATTTGTGGTATGATAATTATAAAAATGTGTTATGTATAGACTTGGATGAAAATTTTTGAATGTCATGGAACAAATATCAGTTCAAAGAGTAAAAAGGAAAGGTATACATTTTTCAAATGTTAAAAAAGAGCAGGCTTATTTTTTAATGTTGGAAAGGGGTATCAAATAATTATGATTTTCAGAATGCTATAACATTTTTACTAGACAGGAGTTACCACATGCTAGAATCAGTAGCCTTTGCAACTCTATAAAATTTTTTTAGTTATTTATCTCCTTCTAAAAATTGTGCATACATTTATAGGGTACAAGTGCAATTTTTTATATGCACAGATTGCATAGTGGTAAAATTAGGTAATTTACAGTATCCATCACCTGAATAATGTACATTGGACCCATTAAGAAATTTCAACTTACAATGAAAAATTTAGATGAAAAGTTAAACATGGGTGAAAAGGTATATAATTTTCTAAACTCTTTTAGTGAGTATGGAATCCAAGTTTAAAGTCCGCTGCTCTGTATTGCATGCTCTATGCCTTTTTTCTTGAGAGCACTTTTTAAGTTTGTACTCTTGAGTTCATTTTTATGTTATTTTAAAAACACTGTTTTCCACTAGTTTGTATGTTTCATGAAAGCAGGGATAAGGCTAAATTTTGTTCACCAGTATATTCCTAGCAACTTGTGCAATGTCTAGCCTATCACAGATATATAGTATATGTCTATAGCTTAAATTGTTTACTCAGCTTAATTCCAGGCAAAATTAATGCATGTCTCATCACTCTTACCACCACACTGAAATCTTTGCCTCTTTCTCCTTTATATTCTTTTATACCTATAAGTCCTGCTGAATAAAACAGTGCTGTCTGTCGAAATTCATATTATCTTATATATTATGACTCTTGTAATCTAGTCATTCTTTTAGTAATACTAAATGATTAGCCCTATATTACTATTATTATTTTTAGAGATGACTTACTGTGCAACTAGAATATGCTCTACAATATAAATGTGTATACTTGTAATAAACTGAACCTACTACTTATAGCCAGAGTTCCTTCCATCTTGGAAGTTTTCACATGTTTGATGTTTTTTAGTTTTTCTATATTTTAAAAATCAGAATAATTTCCTCCTCACTTTCATTCCTACAAAGCTTAATCATTAGTCCTGTTAGACAGGAGTTACTAATCAGAATTATAACAGTCAACAATGGAAGACAAAGTGAATAGTGGTTTTGAGTAACAACCCATGCTTTCATTAAATAAATGTGTTTTCTGCATTATTGTCAAAAGGAAAATTTATTGAAAAGATGTCCATGTGCATTCCTGGATTAATTGTAATGAAACAGTACTAGTATTTCTACCTATATGGTATTGCAAATATGTAAGCTAAATTCAACACATGAGCATGTGGCACTGGCTTTAAGACCTATAGACAAGTCTCACTGTTTTGATGTCAGTTTATGATTTATAGATTATATTTTTTTAAGAATTACTAGAAATACAGACAGCTACTAAGCGTAAAAGAACTGAAAGGTAAATACATTAAGGTTACATTTACTTCCACCATAGAATTCTAATAACATTTGCACAAAGATAAAGCCATGTTCAATGAAACAATGAAATAAGTAAATTTGTTGTTGTCGTTGCTGCTGTTGTGAAATATATTGTCTCTATTAGCATCGACTGTTAGGAAAAAAATCTATGTCAAAGTGTCTTCATTTAGCAACAAAAACAAAAAGTCTCTAGTACTTTTCTGGCAGGAGAAAAACATTGTAATTCTAATAGCTCTTGCCAATAGCAGTAGGAATAACTAAATGCAGATAACTTAAAGTTTGATATCTAAGTTTGCAGACCACTTTATTAAATAAAGTAGACATATGCACAGCTTTTTAGCAGGTACTTAAAAGTCCTGAAAGCTAGTGGTTAAAGAATTTTTAGCCAGAGATACATATTGCCACATGTTTAAGATTTTAACATATGTCAGATGAACCCTATCTTCTTCTGTAAATATATCATTTCAAAAGAATCATGTAATAGTTAAATGAAAGCAGTAGTATTATTAAAGAAAGTAATAGTTATATTAAATAGTTTAATCAATCAGAAGTAGTTGTACATAAGCAGGTCTATTTTAAAAGTTATTTCTTCTAGATGATAATGGATTAGACCAGGGGAATCCAATCTTTTGGTTTCCCTAGGCCACATTGGAAGAATTGTTGTGGGCCACACATAAAATACACTAACACTAGCAATACCTGATGAGCTAAAAAAAAAATCACAAAAAAAGTCTCAGAATGTTTTAAGAAAGTTTATGAATTTGTATTGGGCCACATTCAAAGCTGTCCTGGCCCATAGGCCACAGGATGGACAAGCTCGGATTAGATTTTTATTTCAAGGCAATACTATCACCTCCTGACAGCCTTCTGATGGAAAAAAGGGTTCATGGGTCCATTAAGTCAAAAGAACATGTACCCTTAGCAAATTTGTTTCCATTTTGGTAGAGAACAAAAAAGCAGTGTTAATTCTAATACCAGAATTAGAGCTTGGAATTCAGAGGGAAGTGAGATAGACCAGAGCTAGAAATGAGAGAATCTGAAATGGTCATGCTCATCGGGAAGACCACGTTCATCAAGGAGAAGATATCCTTGTCTTCTTCTTGACAAAGACAATTTTGAATGTGGCCCAACAAAAATTCATAAACTTTCTTAAAACACTATGAGATTTATTTTTTTTTTTTTGCATTGGTTTTATCTCATCAGCTATCGTTAGTGTTAGTGTATTTTATGTTTGGCCCAAGACAATTCTTCTTCCAATCTGGCCCAGGGAAGACATTGTCATTATGCAAGAAAGCACAGCAGGGCAGGGAAGCACAATGGTCAAGGCACAATAATAAAATGGCAGCCAATCCAGCCAATGTTGCAATTAAAAGGACTCAAGCCACAATCGTGGAATGCAGAACATAGGATGTGGCATAGGGATGTCTAAAACTAGCTAAGCTTCACACTCTAAGCTGTAGCAGGTGGGCTCCAATATGACTGGTGTTTTTATTAAAAAGGTAAATTTGGAGAGAGACAACCACATAAGGAGATTGTGAGGATTGGAATTGCTGCCACATGCCAAAGTAACTACGAGACGTTAAGAGAGAGGCCTGGAATATATCATTCCCTAGAGCCTTCAGAGGCAACAAGGCCCTACCAACACCTTGATCTTGGACCTCTAGCCTTCAGAAATCTGAGACAATAAATTGCTGTTGGTTAAGCCACCCAGTTTGTGGCCCTCTGTTACGGCAGCCCTGGGAAACTAATACACTAACGTATCGTTCTTCCAAATCCAGATTCACATTGGCAAGATATTCCTCATAAACCTAAGGAAAAAAATTAAATTCTTACATATTCCTACATATACATGAAAAGAGTGAAAAAGACATGTTGGCTTTGGTTTTACATTCCATTGCTGTCTATGAGTGTCTTGGTTGTTTCTTGTAGAGAACAAGAGCTGCAAGCCTTTTATGTAGTATTGCTCTATAACATGCAACACTGTGTCTTAAGCAAACATTCATTTGTGGCAAGTCAATATCACAAATGAAATATTGTCTGAAGAAAAAGGAAAATCGATATCTACCTTTAGGGTCATTAAATTTTGATAAGGGTTTTCTGCAAACATCAATATACTAGCAAACGGATTGTATGTTTCTCTCTTTCCTTCTGTACAATGAAATCTGTCTAGGAACCCACTTGAGCTCATTCATGTGAGCATGTGCACGCACATGCACACACACACATACATTTTTACAGAATCTTCAGTGGCCTCCTTGAAGAATTTGTTGTCGGTGGTTTTATTTTAAATAGTTGTATTAACAAATATCAGCCTTGCCATTAGAAGGAAAAGAATAGTAAGCCAATGAGGTATCTGCATGTGCTCCAATGTCTGGACAGGTAGTTGCAGAATTAGAATAGAGTAATCATCTAAAAAGGATGGACAAGATTTAAAATATTCACTTTTTGTATTTGAAAATATGTTGCTCTTTTTAAAAAAGAGGAGGAGAAAATACTTTAGAATAATATGCAAGGGACAGAACTCAGCATGAAAATGAGAACAACTAAATAAAGTGTCCTAAAAAAAGGTAGGCAGCTCACTTTCCCATAGGGTTTAGGCCACTAGCCTAAAAAGTTACCACTTTTCGACCATATTCAAATAATTTCAATTGTTTTCCATTTTATTAAGAAGTAAACTTAATGAATTTCTAGTCATAAAAAAATTACAAATTATGTTTTATACATTTATTTGGTTGCTTCTATGTTAAAAAAATCTAAGGCTCCCAAATATTTCCCTTATATTTTTGGTGTCATTAACTTGGCAATACATTACTGTTGACTACATTCCACTAAATGGTTGATTAACATTCTTTGAAAGAATAGGCTAATGATGATTTGAATGTCCTGGACCAGTAATTCCCAAACTTTTTGTTTATGTACACTTCCAAATATGTGCATTCTAGTGCAACAGTAAGGATACATTTTTCAGAATTGAGAATGAACTGAGCAAATAAGTTGTTAAAGGATAGCCTCTATGAAAATATGTGGCATAACAGGCATTGTAGTTTAGCAAAGATTCTTCTACTTTCTGTATCCTGAGTTCCTAGTAGGCCCAGACAACACCGCTTGCTGATAATGTCCTTAAAAATGTTTGTAAATCTCTCCTACCTAGTGTTTTGTTTATGAGGTCCATTATAACACCAAACGCTTCCACTTATGGAACTTCCTTCAAAGTACATCCAGGTACCTAAACATTTTAATGTCTAGCATAATACTCTTTTTCTTTGTACTTTTAAGGAGGAGTCAGCACTGTCACTTGTAAATATTTAATCAATAGTTATGAGATTAAACACTCACCAAAATATAAATGAAGAGGCCACAGCTCAGTAAACATCAAGCCATACAGGACATGCACAGTGCAGTGGTATAAAATCTCTTTGTGTTCATCTACACTTTCAAATGTGTGCATAACCCATCCAAAGAAGATGACTTTTTGGAAATAAGAATAAAACAAACTTACATTTGGGGAAGGATGATTATTTTCCAAAATTTTAGCAGTGAAGGGAACTAATATCTACAAGTAGAGTGTTTAACACCCAGATGCATAAGATATCCTTGGCTAAAAGCATTTCCTAGCTCTCAGATCATGAGGAAAATGTAAGATTACTGTGTACTCTAATGGGCCATTTAAAGACAGAGAGCATTGCAGCATGTCATTGCTTCATGGACTCATTAAAAGGGGTATAAATGACCAATATTTTTAATAGCACTCTTCACAAATTTAAAGTTCAAAACAATACTAAAGTCAGCAACAATTACAATTCAAATGATACTATACCAAAAGAACTTCTTATAGTTTCTATTTAAGCAGCCATACTGTTTTCTTTGTTGCCCTTCAACAAGGAACTGTTCTTTTCTATTCTCTCTAGGAAAAGGTCTTTCAGATTCCAGTAGACACAAGATTGTTTCACCTTCTTCTTACTCATTGTAAGTTGTTCCATTTTTTTACCACATTATATAACCTGCTTGGCAAAATGTTTCATTTGAAAAAACATCAGCCATGGTGTAAGTATACCAAGTTGCAGGGAAAATAAACTTGCTTACAATTTGCTTACAGTTGTAAAAATTGGCTTACAGTTGTAACAGTTTGCTTAAAATTTAATAGTACAATAATATTGGGCTAAAAAACTCAGCTAATGAGTTAGAAAATAACTCTCTAGGGACTAAAGAAAAAAAACGCATCATGGAAAAAGTTCTTGAAAGGAAATAGCAAGATAAGACTAGACAGGATTACAAAGACAGTTATATATTAGATCTGTTCAGAATACTTTTTTTATTGTTTCATAACTTTTCTTCATGAAAAATTCTACACAGAGAGGTTATATTGGGATATATTCTATGAAAACACTGAAATATTTTATTGAGTTAATACATAATGGATATAACCACAACTCTCAAAAATCATTGAGTACCTAATATCATGTTCATTTGAAAAATCACAGATTGTTGTGATACTTAAGAATGAAATTTTGATCTTATAAAACATCATACCCTAAAGAAAAATCTTTAGCCCTAAAGTATTTCAACCAAGAATAATTGTAGTCTCTTCTAATTACTGTTACAAATTATCTGAATGTTCTTTAGATGACATCAGTATCTCAGTCATTATGTGCCTTTAATAAAAAGTCAGACACTTTTCTCAGAGTGCAGCAGAAAAAAAAAAAAGTAATAAAATGACTTACCTAACTAAAGTTTTGTAAAAATTGATTTCACAGTTAACCTCAAGTAATAGCTGTGGTCATTTTGTATCTCTGTTACTTGGAAAATGGCACACTTACACTTCATTGTGAGAACAGAGGAACATTAAAATATTTCTAAAACATTGAAATATAGTAAAATGTTGACAAATATTTTAGAATTGGACAATCATCTTAATTTTTTTCTTTCCAGCTTTGAATGAACCAAGTTTCAGACTTCCTTAAAGAATATACTCATGAATAAAGAATTAACGCGTTTAGGTGTTAAGATGAGGAGCTTCTGCTTACAGATGACACTTTTATTATTGGTATCTGCTAGTAAAAGGGAAGCTTACAAGTATAGAGGTTTAAAAAGAATCACTGAGGAAAACATTTGCTATTTACTTTCTTATGCTTTCAAAAAGCAAACACTTAAAAACAAGCAGAATATACTAATTCTTTATATTTTTTTCAGAAGAAGAATCTGTTTTAGAGAAAGCCAAAGCAAACCAAAACAAAAAGCTAAAGCAATTTAACTCTTCAAATATGATCCAAGCAGTTGAAACAAATAAACATATGAGGATTTTTTTCTCCTCATGCCTTCACCTTTTCCTACTACTCTGGAAGGAAGTATTAATGTAGCTGATAACTCTCAAATTTGACTTCTCTATGAAACAAAAAAAAGAAAAGAAAAAGTAATCATATATGAAAGGTTGGCAATGATGTTCATGAAAAAAATTTCTGTTATGGATTTTTTCGTATACACACGCACACACACACACAAACACATTGATATGGTTTGGTTGTGTCCCCACCCAAACAAATCTCATGTTGAATTGTAGCTCTCATAATTCCCATGTGTCATGAGAGGGACCTGGTCGGAGATAACTGAATCATGGGGGCATGTTCTCCCACGCTGTTCTCGTGATAGTGAGGGGAGTCTCACAAGATCTGATGGTTTTATAAATGGCAGTTCCCCTGCACACACTCTCTTGCCTGCTGCCATGTAAGATGCGCCTTGCTCCTCCTTCCTCTTCTGCCCCAGTTATGTGGAACTATGAGTTCATTGAACCTCTTTTTCTTTGTAAATTACCCAGTCTTGGGTAGGTATTTATTAGCAGCATGAGAATAGACTAATACACACATGCACGCACACACACATACATATACACTGACAAAAACAGAAAATAATTCAATTGGTCTACTTTCAAATAATTTATGAGCAGAAGACCAAAAAATATATGAAATGTATGAATCAATCATGAATTACAGTGTGGAAGTATCTTACACAATGTCCAAAATACTGATTACAGCTTATAGCCTTTCCTATGTAATGTTGTCTCAAGTTATTTGTATTTTCATGCTTTACAATTAATTCCAAGTTGAGACATGCAAAGATATATATTTTATAAAAAAAATTTCTGCATCTTACAATTGCAAATAATGGCTTTTGAACTTTTCTACAAGTATTTTGCATACCAAATGGATTCCATTTACTGTTATAGTCATTTTATTTTGGTTACAGAAATATTTAGGGGCTTCAATTGTAAAATTCTTTTTTTTGCATTTTATAAAATGAATGAAATGTTAAATTGTGATAGTCTTGTTTTACAAGTAAAAACCAACTTTTGGATGATTCTATAAACAATCTAATAACTTGAAAAGAAGTAATTTGATCATGAAAAATAAGGCACACACTGAGATAGAAATCATATGAGCTGTCTGTTAATTTTTTCTTATGGAGAATGAAAAGATTCAAATTATTCCTGTGTGTTTGAGGTTTCAGGTGTTTTATATAGCAGTAAAGGTAAATCAAGCATGATGCCTTGCTGTGACAAAGAAAAGTAATCTAGTTTAAAAGGAAGAGGGTGACAAAATTTTGCCCTGCTTTCTACAGAAATAAGAAAAACATATGATTCACCATATAATGAATTTTCTACTTTAGTATTAGTTCTAGAAGATATTTAAGTAACATTCTTTTAATATCTCCCTAATAACTTAGAAGGCATACATACTTTTATAAATGAAAACAATAAAATAATAAATACATATGTTTCCATTAACATTCTGGGATTGTATTGTGATTCATTCATAGTGCTAACAGTGTGTCTAAGTAAGCATCTGAAACAATACATGCTACTAATTAAAGGACAGTATATCCTGTGGTGTGAACTCTGTGATCTAATTAAATTCTGGCTGCCCTCCATTATAAAAAAGGAAAATATGTGATGTGTGAAAATGTGCAAATTAAAGTAGATTACTAAGTCCTGGAACTAATATTGGGTTGCTAAGGTAAGATATTTTTTATTATCTCGGTGTATAAAATGATGAGTCGAGGGATAAACCTCACAGACTATAGACACGCATATTATGACAGATAATTTAAATTAGCCTGACAAAGTTAACTGATGTATCAAAAAATAACTCAATAGAAAGGAAAATTTAAGACAATTGCCTTGCATTCTTATTAAACCAAATATTTACCAAATTAAACCTTTCCTTTAAATGTAAGTAAACAAAATACTAAAATTATAGATTTTTTTTGTGGTTATGTTATCTTTTAAACAGTCCTATTTAATCAACTAGCTTTCAATAAAATTTTGAATTTCATTTTAATTCACTATTTCCAGAGAGTTACTGTCAATAAAAGTTTTTTAGAACATTAAGGATTTTGAAGTATGCAATTTAGTTGGCAAGATCATTAGTAAATTTTTCTTTCAATTAAAACAGCAAAAGATGGTTTAATATACAACGTAATTGACTCAGGAAGGGTGCTACCACAATATTTATAAGGGAACATTTTTTCTTTCCCTTAAGGCTTTTCTCAACAAATGTGTGAGTAATATATATTATTTAATTAACAGACTATAATTTCAGATCTGTATTAGACTCTATATACCCCCCCACCCTGCTCCACAGTTTCCCTTATTAACTGTTTATATTTACATGATACAATTTTTATTTTATCCTGGGTAGTTTTTGTTTTGTTGTTTTTTTTGTTGTTGTTTGTTTGTTTTTGGAGACAGGATCTTAGTCTGTTGCCCAGGTTGGAGCGCAGTGGCATGATCACGGCTCACTGCAACCTTCACCTCCCAGACTCAGGTAATCCTCCCACCTCAGCATCTCCAGTAGCCTGGATTACAGGCATGTACCACTGCATCTAGCTAATTATTATTATTTTTTTTTTGTAGAGATGGGGTCTTGCTATGTTGCCAAGGCTGGTCTTGAACTCCTGGACTCAAGTGATCCTCCCACTTCAGCCTCCCAAAGCGCTGGGATTATAAGTGTGAGCAACTGTGCCTGGCCTATATGGTACAATTTTTAGAAGTAAGGAACCAACATTGATTCATTACTAGTAACTAAAGTTCATAATTTATTTAGATTTCCTTACTTTTTACCTGTGTTCCAGCATTCCATCCAAAATACTACATTACATTTACTTGTCAACTTTCCTTAGGCTCTTTGTGGCTGTGACATGGATTTTTTAGAATATTCTTTAATATAAGATTGGCTTGACACCCATCATCATGTATCCCTGAGGCAGTAGCAATGACTGAACTTATCAATTTAACTCCATAAGACTGCTTTCAGGTAGGCATTTTGAAAGTCTCTAATAAATGACTTGTAACTTGTCATGCATCAGGTGACTGGGCATCATTCTTAACATGAACTAGATTATTGGGATCATTTTATGTCCTCCCACAACATCTGGCATGACTGACAGTACTTACTTTAAACTTTTTTATTGATAAATTTATGGCTATTTATTCAAGTGGCCATTATTGAGTGATTGCTATGTGCTAGACACTCTTGTGGCATTGAATATATGGTGATGAGTAAACTAGAAAAAGTCCTTGTTGTCATTGAGTTTATACCCTAGTTAGGGCAAAAAGTAAAAAATTAGATAATTTAATAACGTAATTTCAGATATTGATAAATGCTGTGAAAAAATAAACTATAAAATTTGCACCAATATACAAATGACAAAAAAAAGATCTAGGGGAAAAAACATTACAGGCATAGAGAATAGCAGATATATAGTTTTAATGGATAAGAAAGTTTAGGAATCAGTCTAGTGTGGAAGGATGTGATGGCAGAGGAAAGGGAAAGTGGTTGGAAGTCAGAGAAGTAATAAAGGCCACACGAGAATAATAAGGCCTTTTAAGCCATAGTGAGAAGTTTGGATTTACATCACAATAAACAAGCCATAGGAGAATTTCAAATAGAGTTTATGTAGAGGGCTTATCTGATCTGATTTATGCTTTAAAAATATAATGCCCCTGTCCTGTGAAGATTAGATCTGAAGGAAAACAAGAGTCAAAAACAGATGATCAGTCAAGAAGTGATTATAGAAAAAAAATGGTTTTGGCTTGGATTAAGGTGGATGCAGCAGAAATAAACATAAGTGGAAGGACTGAGAATGTCTTTTGAAAGTAGAGCTAACAAGATTTGCTGCTTAAATAAACGCTGCAGTGAAGAGAAAAAGAGGAACCAGAGAGTTTTCCTAGATCTTTTGGCGTGAAAACAGGTACCTATTTACCAAGGTGAACTATGCAGAGGAATATATTCAAAGGTCAGAAGTGAGGATTTTATTTTGACCACTATGCATTTTAGATGATTGCATCTATATGCAAATGAAGATATCAGTTTGGCAGTTCAATATATGCCTAGAGTTTGGGAAGAGGTCAGTACTGGTGATTCAAATTTGATTTTCACAGGGACATTATTGTCCTTTGTTGGAACTGAGTTATTATTAAGCAATATGTGTCAGAGCACCATTTAAGAAAGAAAGAAGGGAAAAAGGAAATGGAAGGAAGGAAGGAAGGAAGCAAGGAAGGAAAGAAGAAAGGAAGGAAGGACATAGAGTAATTGAGTAATTGAATCCAGCTCCAAGAAACAAGCAAAAGAGAAAAATCAATGGGAAGAAAGTGGTCCATTTTGACCTCATTGATTTTCACCATTCACACAGCCCTGTTTGCCTCATCATTGTTGGTGGCTTAATTTACTTTCTATTTCTTTTTGTTGTGGTGGTGGATGTGCTACGATCTAAGCCTTGGTGCTTTGTTTTAAAATGATTCTTATCCATTGGTGAATGTGACTTTCTCTAAAAAGTAGCAACCTGAAAAGTGAAGATAACTGCCAGTAAAGGACACAGGTTTGCATAGAGAAAACCATATCAATTCTTAAACCACAAGTAAGCACAAAGTGCTAACTTAATATATCCCTCTGTTCTATTTTGTACACATATATATATATTCTATATTTTATATATATATGGAGAGAGGCAAATAATGACTCCACCTAAACACACCTATAATGAGAAACAATTTTTTTTGTATAAACTCAGCATCAAAATGCTTATTAGGTGAGCACATTTTTTTCAACTTGGAATATATGACAGTCACGTTATAGTAGATAATCCATGTATTAATACTCTTTTTTAATATTGCATTTTTTTTAAAGCCGAGTTATGATTATCAATTCAAAGTAAAGGTAGATTTTCTATTATTTCAGTAGACAATGTATTAATTAAAATACACATATTGTTTATATAAAAGGAGAATATCTATAAAGAACCCATGCCACTGTGTGGTAATCAGACAATTATGACCTTCTCCCATACTCTGCATAACTTTTACTTTTTATTTCATTATCTAGTAATAGTATATTTATCAATACCCATCTGTAAATTGTGTATATTATGTATGCATAATGTACAAACGCCATGCAAAACCATCTTGCCCTAGTATTTCTGAGAATATAATGTAAAAGTATTTTCTCTCAGCTAAATTTAATCTTCCTTTCCTTTTAGGATAAAGTGAGTAGCAACTGTATATTTTTAAAAACCTCCCTAATGACTCACCCTTTAAAAACTACCTTTACAATCAAAGGTAAAAGTAAACTTCTGGAATGTATCTGAAACACTGGTTGGAACACAGTTTGAATCAAACAGGCTTAATGCTAACCTAGTTATCAAATATATTGTATATCATTCATTTTATGTAATTTTGAAAATTCTCTTTGGTGATAAACATTGCTCATAACAATCAACCTTACTTCTTAACACCGATTATAACTTCTCTTTTTTTTTTCAGTTGCCAGTAGTACTTAGTTAAAATCTTTCAGAAGTGTCCTAAAAATATCACCTTTCTTGGTGATATATGAAATAAAATGTATTTTTAAATAGTACCCCTCCAAATATGGACTGGTGGAAATCATTTTTAAAATATTGGAGTAATTTATTTGTTGTGTTTGAATAATTGACTATATTTTAAGGAAGAACATTAAATTAGTATCTACCTGAGGCATATGTCTCAGCCTCTGAAAGCAATTAACTCTTTTATATATTTCCCTAACAGTACTGATAGTGGCTTCATTTTCACTGCCATGAACACACATTACTTTTATTCCCTTGGTACTAAAAAATGGTGCCTTCGAGTCTTATTCAGAGTTGTAATTCATCTAAAATAATGAGTAGACACCAAAACTAGATATTTTAATAAACCATTTTTATAAAATTCCCATTATCAAAAAGCTGTTCCCACAGCAGTTAACAGAAACATAAAATTGCAAATACTTATAGTACATATAGGTGATCATATAAATATTGCTTGTAATAACTTTACAATAGGCCTCCCTGATATCCCTGAAATTGGTTACACTGAAAGACTCATTAATTCTCTCTTTCAAAAGGATTACTGACTTCCTGAGTCTTAAAAGTACTCCAAGGTCAAGGCAACAAAATGGCCCATTACTTCCAAAGAGGTGGAAGCCACACTGAGGTAAAACATAATTCCGAGCTGCTAACTTGGCAATGTTTTGTTTTGTTTTTTTTGTGTTTATCTTTTACTTCTCACACTGTGTCTTCCACTAGAAATTAGATATCAGAGTAGCATGTCGTTCATTTAAAGCAAAAATTATTTATGGCAGTATGATTTTAAAGCCAATTTTAACTTAGTAACAGCATTTAACAACATTATGAGGACTACAGTATATATGTATTTAAAAAAAAAAACTTCCAGGTAGAAAAAGTCCCTGTTAAAATTTTTTATTGTGATTTTTATAGAAAGGTACCATTTGTCAATTTAGTACATGCATATAAAAAATCAGTTTTTATTTGTTAAAAAGATGCATAGAGTATGAAAATATCCTTGTAGTACTATTTTTTTATTTACGCTGTATGGCTGGTACCAAATAAAAGACTGGAGTCAAACTAGTTAGCTTTGAAATCTCAGTTGTCACTACCTCTACCTTTTCATCTGCAAAAAAAGGGGATGATAATAATACTGACAACTATCCCATAGGTTAGCACTAAATAAATTAGTGTAATTATGATGCACAGATAAGTCCTTGACATATTGCAAGTACAATATGAATGGCAGCTGTTATTATTTTGACTACCAAAAAGGTATAGTTGGGCCTTTAGTAAATGAAGTCAAACAATAATTTCTCAAGTGAGATAATGTTTGCATTTTTTTAAAAGACAGTTTAACCTAAAAATCCATAGATATACCATCTGTACATAACAAATGTAGCATATTTAATTCAGTGTAATCTCATCAAATTTTTGTCTGCCTCACTCTTAAAAGGGCATTATAGAGCTTAAATTTTACCATAATATGTAATATTTTAATATAGGCCTATAACCACTGTTCTTTTATTTAAAACAGTGGTTCACAAACTCTAGCATGTATCAGAATTACCTAGAGAGCCTGTTAAACATAGAATGACGGACCCCACCCACAACATTTTTTATTTAGTAGGTCTGGGTAGAGGTCCAAAGTATTCGCCTTTCTAACCAGTTCACAGATGCTGCTGCTGGTGCTGCTGCTCATCTAGACACCATACTTAGAGAACCACTGTGCTAAAACACATGTTTGGTTTTCTCCCTTTTGGGTTTTGGGAACTATATAGTCAGCTATTACACAGCACTTGTGGAGGATTTTGTAAAAGCTGGCAATATGTGAGAGCGTTAAGTTTGTCTGTGATCTCTCTGTTTATTTGGTTCTGTGTATTAGGACTACACATCACAGTCTTACAGGCCAGGATGCTTCCATGCTCAACAAAAGAACTTGCCAAAGTTTAACTTAAAACTGTAAAGTAGGCTTTTTTCCTATGATGTTTTTACTCTTATTTTCATAAATGTTTTGCCCTTCTTAGTTAGTCTCCATTCCCACGCTCTTGTCTGTTCTAAGTGCTTTTTTGAACTGGCCTGAATCCTGGGAACCACATTTACCATTTTCCCTTGCCATCAGAGTACAGGATATGTTTTAGACTCTGCCAAGGATGAAATAGAATTTTGAAGGTAAAAGGAAGGCAAAAGGCCAAGGGCAGGCCTCCTTTAGCAGGAATGGTGGCTGACACATAGGCTCCCACATACAGCCTCATATTCTGCTATGTGGTCATTTGAGCTCTGGGCAGCTGTGATGTTCACAGTGGTTTTCTGCAGCTTCCAGCAACTGCATCTTGCCTGTGGTGGCATGAATGAACAATGACAGGTGAGCCCTGATTTCCAATTCAGCAGCACTTCCAACAATTTTGTAATTTCCAATTTAAGTAGTATCTAATACTTGCACGGAAATCTGACTGATCCACTTTTCTAATACTTGTTTCTACTTGATACCCCCTTTACTGTATCTCATAATCACAGTTAATACTAAAACTCTTTATTATTTGTCATCCCTGCCATTTTCATTCAACATCAAATTCATCAGTTCCCTACTTATGCTTCTCCATGTAGGATTTTTTCCTTCTTAACACTACCTATTATTATGCTTTGTGAATTCCTTTAGTTTCCTAATTATGTGAACAAATTTTTATCTATTTTATCCACCTCCATGCAATTCTCATGCACCTTTTCAAGGTCAGGCTCTAGATTTAACATCATCGTGGCTACAAACTGCTTATTCAAGAAATACTGTTTTTACCACTTTTCCTCAAGTACCCCAATTCTCCTTTAAAATGGTTTTTCCTTTATACATGGCATTTTCCTTTGTTCATTTGTTGATTGGCTGTCTGCTTACATACTGTCCTTATTTCTATTGAGAATTTCACCACATGATCAAAAGTTTTCCATCCTTTGGCAACTCCTGCTGTCATCTAGGTGATTTTACCTCCTATTTTCCAGTCTAACCTTGAACTTTTCCCTTGTGTGACTTTTGGCCCTATTTCAGTCAGTTTTCCATGCCCATGGGTGCAACCTGAATCTTGTCATTATCTGAAATTGCTTATTCTACAAAATATTAAACCAGAAATCTAAATCTTTTACTTCGTATACAATTATCTCACCTACTCTCATTATCATACTAGAAGATTTTTTCTCCCTCCTTATCCACATCTTTCTCCCTAACACACACACACACACACAAAAAAAAAAAAAAAAAAAAAAAAAAAAAAAACCATCCATTCTCCTCAGGTGAGCAGAACATTCTTGGCTTTTTACTTTTTTCTTTGGGGAAACTGTTTGCTGCTATCCTGCTCTTGCTGTTTCTGCAGCCTGTTTTTAAAATGTATCTGTCTTTTTTACATACATAAGTTTATTAAGAGAGAGGAGAAGAAAAAGGTAAAATGAAATGCTAAGAATTTTCTCAGGATACACACCCTTTAGCCAAGACTCTTCACTGCCTAACCAAAACTTACCTTCCAAGCCTCATTTAACCCTGAACATTCCTTTACATTCTTTGCTTAATTTTGTCTTCTGCCTGGGATACACTCATCTCTATAGCAACCACTGGTCCTCTTTAAGGATTGCTGGCAATATCTTGTCCTGTTTTTTTTTAACCCAAAATCTTCACAACATTTTGATGTATTTTTTAAAAAATATAAATATAATATTCATTATAATTTGAAAAAGAAACCAGATAAAAATTCCTTTTTAAAAACTGTGCTAAGCAAAAAAGATGGGTGCAGTAAATAAACTTGCATACTGTGTCATTATTTGTGGTTTTTGGTAGACTTTAAAAAATCCCAGTCTGGTAATAAATTCCCTCTAACCTTGTCAGTGATTTACAATGTATAGAATACATTGAACTGAAATTGTCTGGGATAGTATTTGAAGTTCTTAAAACAAAAGAGATGATACTATCTGGGAAGAAGTATATATATGTATTTATCATATATATTTATATATACACACAACTATATATACTTATATATTCAACTATTATACACGTAACTATATGTTAACTATATATTAATATATAAAGCATCTATAGTTATAGTTATTTATATATCTAATATCTATAGTTGTACAGATAACTGTATGTTTAATTAAATATATAAAACATACATATATATAAAATGTTAGACATTTCTGTTTACACCAGAAAAATATGAAGACTTTACTATGCTCTTGTACACTGTAAGTCTCTAGGAGGGAAAAGTTAGAGTATATGGGATTCTCCAAAGTGATTTGATTCTAACCTCTTCTCCCTGCCTTTAAGGTAGTGTTTCTAAGGGAGTTGTGTTCTATGGAAAAACTTAGAAAGCTTTTTCTAATAAAATGAGCTTTCTCTTTTTTTGGCTGCCAGAAACTTAAGCCACATTCTTTGTTAATCTTAGTTACCCAAAACCATTTGTACTTTGTATACACTTCACTTATGACTACTTTGTTTTAGAAAGGCATTATACACTCAGATTTGAGACAAACTACCTGAAAATTTGGGTGACTTCAAATCTGATTTCAAATTAAGATTTTGAGGGATGACTTCAATATTTCATTTCAAAAAGCCACATTATCATGCAAATACTTTGATAGACTGCTATACTTATAGAAGGCATACATCTTTATTTAGTTACTATAAAGTCTCCAGGTTAAAGTTTTTTTGTTTTAATTTTTATTTTTTTCTGCATAAAATATCCTAATACAAAATATACTCAAATGGCTTTTAAAACAGCTATTTATATCAAATTACTGAGATATACAGAAAAACACAGGAGGCTGATTCATGGTATGATGCTTAACGCCAAAGAGCAAATAGGAAAACTGTGATGTGCTATCATCATCAGCCACTCTTCTCTAGAATAATGAAAAAAAGAGCAACAACCGGAACAAACAAACCTAGAGGTTTCTCTTTGTATGCATTACGCAATATCACATATGCATGAATATAAATACATCTTTACAACTCTCAGATTTCTATGTTTTCTAAAATAATTGTTCATGATCTTTGTAAAATAATAAAATTGATATTTTAATTTTTCAAAATCTTTAGTTTCCCAGATTTCAGTAATTAAATATTAACATTTCTTCAGAAAAAAATATATAACCATTTAGATAACAGACTTACTTTCTAATAAGTTTTGTACTCAAAATCTTTATGGTATTTTTGGAGACTAACCATAGTAAAAATTTTGCCTCTTTAAAAACAATACTGTATTTCTTTAAAAATTAATTTCTTGCATATTTTGTCTATCTCACTTTCTGATACAACAAGAAATTTGTAATTCTATTTATATCCTATAAAAACTAAGATCCACTGCACTTACTTGAATTATTTCATTTTGCCATTTTCAAAATTATAAATAATACAGAAAAATCTAACCAAAAAGGTAGTATTGGTCATATATTAGATAGCTTAAATCGTATTTTCTCTCTGTCATTATATTGAGATAACATTGCTAGCTTTTTGGAAATTAAAGGGTTTGCCATATTCCATTAGTGTGCACCTAAGGCAAGAACTGTGTTTAGTCATCTTGTTAAGAGTATCATCTTCTACCTAATATGATACCTGAACCATATTTGTTGTTATCGAGTTGGAGTAGAACAATGAAAATAATTTGTACTATAAAGTCAGGAAAAAAATTTGAATTCTGACTCTGGCATTGTACTCTGTAGCATGCTGAATACACACTCCCAAAATATATGTACAACTTGGAGCCCTTGATACCTTAGTTGAACTCATTTGAAAATAGGATCTACACAATGTAATTAGGCTAAGGATGTTTAGATTAGATGAAATTATCTTGGATGAATCCTAAATCCAATGAGTTTATGAAATTAAAAACAAGGGAAGATGGAGGTATACACAGGAAAAGTTATGTGGAAACGGGGAGAGACTAGTGTCCACAAGCCAAGAGACATCAGGAACCCCTGACAGCCTCTAGAGCTAACAGGCTTAAAACAGATTCTCCTTTGAACCTCCAGAAGGAACAAACTCTGTTGTCATCCTGATTTTGCATTTCAGGCCTCCAGAATTGTGAGAGAATGTATTTGTGTTGTTTTAAGCCACTGAGTTTGTGGTAACTTGTTAGGCAGGCCTGGGAAACCAAGACAAGCAGATAGTCAGTAAGAGAGTTCGATATATTTTTTTAAAATGGGACTAAGTTTCACTTTTCAGATCTATCAGAAGATTAAATAAATAACGTATTAAGTCTCCACTGGAATTTCCCAAATGATCTTTCCCAAAACATGCTTCTGTTAGTAAGGTATACACATATAATTTGTACAAGTTTGCACAAACTATAACCCATTAAAAGGAAATTTTCACATATATTTCTATATTGCTGATGATTTAGAAATGAGTATAATAAAAATTCAACTAAATGCAGTGAATATTAAGGAACTATACAGTTTAAGAAATTTAAATTACTTGTAATATCAAGAAGTCAGACAGACAATTTTCATTTTCTTCCCTGAATGCTTGACTTCTTGACCATTCCATTACAGCTACCCACAATAAATGAGTGACCTCAACATGAAATGTAGAATGAAGGAATTAAAAAAAAGAGGGGTAGGGAGGAGGAAAAGGAAGACTCTAAGCTCTTAACTCCTGAAAGGCCAGAGGAAAGCTTTCAGAGTGCATAACTTGAAAAGCAATTATAGCCTTAAATTTTTGCAGATCAAACAAATATAATGTAATTTTTAAAGGCTTTTAAACTTGACAACCTGACTACCTATTATCTTTTGCTATTCTTCTTAATGTTTTGCCTCTTTTGGCTATTCCTTGACATGAGAACAAAGAAACTCACTCTCTGGTTTATAATAAATAAAAGTTAAAAAAAAATCACCATATATCTCACTTTCTAACTTAAATAACATCTTGCAGAAAACAAAATTTTAAAAAGACATACAGAATAAAATGTAGAACTACTTCAAAATGCGCATTGAATGCATTCTCGCCAAGTTTTTATAGAATAACCTCAATGTTCAATGCGTATTTATTTATAAGGGATGATTTATTTTCCTTTCCCATGTCAATTGAAACAAAAGCAGTGGTAAACAAATAACATGTTATTCACTTGGTGTACTAATTTACATTTTATGGATAAAAATAATACGTTAGAAAAAGACTCTTGACTTAATAGAAGGACTTACCTTAATCTGTTCAAGTTAAATTTTACTACATTGATAATAACAAAAGTCCCTCAATCAAGTGGTTGCTGTACATCTATATATACCGAGTTTCCAAATGCTATAAATACCCAAACAACATACATTAAGAAAATAAAAGATCTATTTATATATGTACATGTGATTCTACATGACAGTTGGCCAGTACAACAAGGGTTGTAGTGGATGGCGCTGAGTGGGAAAGGACCTCTGAGGAATATTTCTGTGAGGGTCTCCCATGAAATCTTGTCTTAGTGCATTTTTTTTTGTCTCTAGATTTTACATTTATTCTTTTCAAATTTAAAAACAGGCAAATTATTTTTTATAGACAGTCTTATCTAAACAAGTTCATGTGAAAGATGTCTAAAATTCAATGTTAATTTATCAGTTTCTAATTTGAATTGTCACTGCTGAAGGAACCAGATACTAAGGGTCCCATGTCCCAGCCTTATATTCTCTCTGTAGATGTCATATGGGAGAGGAGATAATAGATCATAATGAGAGGGGTGCATATGGAGCATGGAATAGTATAGACAAGCGGATACTCAAGCATTGAGCTCAGTTAACCAATACCTTCATTTCCGCAATAAATAAAAATGATTCACCTCCTGACTTTTTAAAAATTTATTTTTGCTCTGTTTTAATGATTCTTAAATGCTTCACTTCTGATGGATGCCTTCTTTCTTTACATATCGTAATACATTGAGGCCTAATACAGCTACAGTTTAAGGGCTTGCCATTCATATCAGACTTTTGCAATGAGCTGAAGTCCCTGATCTGTTTGTTCTTTAAGAAGCAAAGCAAAACAAAAATTATCTATATTTATTTCCAATTATATCTAATTATTTGATATAAAGATTAGATCATAAATAATATTTACCTCATTTCACAAACAAATTGAAGAATGGACTTAAAATAGCTTTTTTTGGGTTGTCTAAGTAATCTAGCATAAGCATAATTAAGTTCAAATTGTTTGAACATAATTTTGGACAACTTAAACAGAACCCTGAATTTTAATAAAAATTCAGTGTCTTTTGCCTTAAAATGATACAAAACTTATTCAAACAAAAGAAATAATAGCAATACTCGTGAATTTTGTTTGATTTATAACAGAGACACTGTCTTTTTCACACACTGCAAAGGAATCTTTCAGTTGTACAAACACCCAGTTCTCTAGCTCTGTGGACCATGTACAACTCCTCAAACAAGCTGTGTTCTAGGTTCTGCCAGGCCTTCCACATGCTCCTGAACTTGCCCTTGTTCACATTCAACAACTAACTTCTATTCGCCTTTCAGGAGTTACTTGGGCATCGCTTCCTAGTTTGACAGAAAGAGGAAAACTTTCCAAATTTAGGGGGAAAAGGATATGATGCTTTAAAAGAAATATTAAAGAAAACAACCTTGGAAGAAAAAAATGGGACAAATGAGTTAGAAGTCTGCATTTATCACAAAGTCTTGGATGTTGGGTAAACCAATTAATCTTTCAAGAATTTGTCTGTGATGTGGATGGATTGGAATCAAGAATCTCTAGGAACATTTACAATTATGTATTGTCAGCTCATGGCAATTTCTCATGCTTTACTCAGAGCCTCACATGGTTTGAATCTGTGTCCCCGCCAAATCCCACGTCAAATTGTAATCCTCACCTGTTGGAGGTGGGGCCTGGTGCGAGGTCACTGAATCATAGGGGCACTTTCTAGTGAATGGTTTAGCACCATCCCCTTGGTGCTGTTCTCGTGATAGCAAGCGAGTTCTTCATGAGATCTGGCTGTTTAAAGCTGTCTGGCACCTCCCTTCCCTCTCTTGCTCCTGCTCCAGCCATGTGATGTGTGTGCAC
The DNA here is from genome assembly GCF_028878055.3 of Symphalangus syndactylus. Lineage (NCBI taxonomy): Eukaryota > Metazoa > Chordata > Mammalia > Primates > Hylobatidae > Symphalangus > Symphalangus syndactylus. The sequence goes on from NC_072432.2 coordinate 46,855,925, forward strand.
CCCCTTTGCCTTCTGTCGTGACTGTAAGTTTCCTGAGGAATCCCCAAAAGCCGAGCAGATGCTAGCATCATGCTTCCTGTACAGTCTGTACAACCATGAGCCAGTTAAACCTCTTTTCTTTATAAATTCCCCAGTCTCGGGTATTTCTTCATAGCAGTGTGAGAACAAATAAATACAGAGCCTTTGAAACATTTTACACATTCTAGAAAAGTAATAACAGATCAAATTAAATTTACCCTCAAAATCCATGATATCAATGGGCCCTAACTGCTAAATCTAAATGATATTTACTAATATATTTCTTCAATATGTTGCCTTAATCTTGACTTTAATTTATGTTATTAGTGATCTTATTACCTATCTGCAAGCTTTAATAAGGAAGGATCCAACACTTTAATAAAGCCAGCATCCTCTTGAGTGCTTAAAGACATTTATTAATACTGTGGAAGATAAAATAATTATAAAATAATATATATATAAGAAAAAATCGATTTTAATAAGAGGTGCTAATTTAATAATCAAAAAAAGTCAAAGTTCTAAGAGTATCCTGATTATTCCTAATTATTAAAAATGGCAACTTAATTTACTAGTTAGCTCATTAATTATTTAAAAGGAAAATATAAAATCAAGACATTCTTTTATTTTGTTTTAGCATTAGCCCACAACATGTCTTATCTATTAAATTTATTTATTCAATTTTCAATCTTTAAATATTATCATTCTGTTTTAAAATAATTTCATAATAGGCAAATGTTCTTTGAGTAATGAAAAGTTCAGTTAGCACATATGACAATGTAAAATTAATGTAAAGTTTCAAACAGTTCAAACATTTGAATATGTTTTCTATAGAAAAAGAATATGCTAATTTTGGTAAGACAAAACTGTAACAACATGAAATACATACTATAATCACTGAGGTATAGAAGTATGGGATAGTAAAAGAAGTACTAGATCATTCATATTTTAATAGTTCAGTATTGATTCCTGTGTCTCCTCTGTACCATACTGGGTACATATTTTCTGATTCATCATTAACTTTTAATATATTACAAAACTGTATTGACAGATAAATGTACACATATACACAAATAAAAAGAAATGTCTGCAAGACAGCTAGTATAGAGGTAAGAGGCATAAACTACAAAAACCCTGGGAATATAATCATTTTGGTAATATCTTAGCAGCAAATATAATTTAAATAAGGTCACATTAAATCACAACATGTCATAAATTATATATAAATATAGCACAGATATTTATGTATATGATATTTTTAAAGCAAAGTTTTCATTTCATTCATTCCATTCCCAGTGTTAATTTCTTCCCTTAACATTTCTCATAGTGCAGGTTTGCTGGCAATACATTTCTCGGTATTTATTTGTCTGAGAAAAACTTCAATTTCTCCTTCATTTTTGGATGATATAGTCACTGACTATAGAATGTTTTGTAGCTAGCTTGTTAGTTTGTCCCTCTCAAAACTTTAAAGATGCCACTTCACAGCTTACAGAGTACCTGATGAGAAGTCTACTATAATCCTGTCTTTGTTTCTTTGTAGATAGCATTTATTTTTCCCTCTTCTGATTGCCTTCAGACTTTTTCTTGTCTGATTTTCTGCATTTTGAATATAATATGCCTGATTGTGTTTTTGTTGTTGTTATTGTACTTCTTTATCTGTTTGTTCTTTAAGCTTCTTCCATCTATAATTTGGTATGTGCCATTATTTTAGAAAATTTGTGGCCATTTTTCTCAAACATTTCTTCTTTATTGTTTTCTCTCTTCTTCCATTGGGATTTCAATTACAAATAAATTAGACGACTTGATATTTTCCGCAGCTCCTTAATGTTCTGCCCCCATCCCACAATCCCACCACTTTTTTTTTTTCCTTTTGTGTTTCAGTTGGGCAATTTCTATTGACCTCTCTCCAAGTTCATAATTCTATCCTTGGCTGTGTTGAGTTTACAGATGAGACTATCACAGGCATTCCTCATCTCTATTACTGAGCTTTTAATGAATTGAATTTCCATTCAATTCATTCTTACAGCTCTAACTCAGTAATTAGACATCTGTTCTTTCATGCTGTCAAACTCTTCCATTAAAATATTTAACACAATAATTGTAATTATTTTAATTCCCCTTGTTAATAGTTCCAATATCTTCATAATATCTGAGTCTGATTCTGTTGATTCTTTTATCACTAGGCAGTGTTTTGCTTTCTCTTGCTTCTCTGAATGCCCCAGAAATTCTGTGGAAAGCAGACATCTTATGTAGGACATCATAGACTTTAGTAAATCAGTTGTATGCCCAGAAATGAGCATGCTGTTCCTTCTATGAAGCCTTTAGTCTGGGAGTCTAGGTCAATAAAGGCAGGTGTTGAACTGGGTTTGTTATTGTTGCTATGGTTACCCCCAAGCTTAAATCTTCTCTAACAGTACCTTGCATTTAGAATAGTGACTGGTTTGTCATAGGTTTTTTCTTGATGTATGTCCCTCCTTTGGCTTTAGGTCTCTCCTTTGCACTGTGTTTCTGAGAAAATCTTTTTCCACACTCCTGTGACTTTCCTAGTCATATCTCATTGTTATTTATGACTCAATCATTAGTAGTCTATAAAACAAGAAGGGAGGCATTCTCTCTTTCTCTGATCAACTCTAAGTCTTAAAGCAGGCACTATGTTCCTGGCTCTCACTGATTTGGCCTTCTCAGCACTACACCCTCTCCTCCACCTGTAGTTCTAGGCCCATCATGTATTTTTGTATCTGTCCCAAGAATAAAGGATCTTTTTCTGCTCCCTTTCCCTAGCTGCAATGAATTTTCACCAGGGTCCTAAGAGTGACTGTGGTGTTGCTCTTTCCCCTGCATTTTAGGCTTTCGTTTTGTATGGATAATGGAGAGAAGCAACAGAATAGAGTTTTGTGCCTTTCTTGCAGTAGCTGTTGTTCCCTTCTTCAAGGCTTTAGCACAAGGGACAGCTTCTCAGGAATTTTGCTATTATTTTTATGTGAGCATTCAGTGAGGTCTATAAAGAGCCTGTAAGCAGGTGCAAATGCTCACCATACTTATATTTCCTTCCTATCTCACACTTGACTCATCGATTCATTAACCTTTTTGTTGTTGTTTTTGCAAAATTCTATGTTCTGGCTGTGTCTACTACAACTGGTCTTACCTTGTCAGTATCTATCTTTACTTATGTACAGGTTAGTTGGTTGCCCTGTGACTTTAACTCTCTGATGGTTAAAGAAAAATTGTGAATTTGAATTTTCTCCAGATTTTGTGTTGTTATTATAAGGGTATGAACAATGTTCTTTCCAGCTTTCTATGTCCTATGCTAAAACCAGAAGGTGTGTGTGTATATATGTGTATGTATATGTGTGTGTGTATATATATATATATATATCCTAAACTCAATAGCCTAAAATAGTAATTACTGTTGTCTATATATCAAAGAAAATGCCATTTATTTTTTTTCTTTTACCAAAACAGAGCATAACTTTTACTCTTTAGTAGCTCAAAAATGGTCAGCTCAATTACATGTAAAATCATTACTGTGGTCTCAAAAGAAAGACAATATTCAGAATTTGCCTTCCACAGGATTATAACACATATTGCATTTTTCCTTTGTGCCTTTCCTTCTTTCTAGCTATCTATTGTATTAGCTTAGTCTCTTCCTGTGGTATGTGGATGATTTTATCATGCCACTTGAAACTTTTCCCTGCTATTCTCTTTCTGACTGAAGCCTACCTTCTGAAGATTAGAGCTTCTTTAATCCTAAATACATATGTGCACTTAATGCACTTGCTTTTGTTCCCTAAGAATGCAGAGTCGAGTAGGCATTGGTTTACTCAGGTTTGAAGCAACCTTACCAGACAGACTATCTAAAGATATATTTCAAACATAGTTACAGGAAAAGTTATGTTAGTCCTCACTACTGTGGAAGCTTGGTCCTATTCTGTTTATAAGCCTGGCAAAGAATGAAGAAAACAAATAAAATCGAAGCTACATCTAAAATAGAATGATAAATAACGCAAATACATTGTGTGGAACAGTAGATACAGAAAAAAGGGAAATGACAGGAAATAAACTGATTAATTGAGAAGAAAAGGGAATAAATCAGAAGGCACAGTGCAAAAACTAGTCAGAAACATCTGTCCTTAGAGACACTTATTAGAACTATTTTTTCTGACTTTGAGATTAGTATTATTTTCAGTAAATACATTGTTTTCCTGACATTTTTTCTTGAATTTTTGTGTTCATGAATTCTGAATTTAAAAATTGCTCTTTAGTAGGAAAAAAAACTTGACTGGAAATTAGGTAGGTATTTTTTAAGGTACCCCACTTTAAATATATAATTTCAGTCCCATTTGTGCTATAAAATAACTGCTATCTGATTTTGAATAGCAAGGCAGTATTATTTTCATGTATATTCAGTTCAGTTGGGTTAACATTGAACTATCTGATGAATGACTCAGCTAAACTAGATAACTACTCCTGAATAGACAACTTACAAACATTTGGTGCTCCTTTCATTCATATACTGAGAAATAAAGAAGACATGTTATAGAATATGAAAGCATGTGACCTACATTTAATTTTTTTAACCAAATTGGTTTTGAATTGTTGAATGCATTATGAAACTCGATGCTTACTATTTTTTTCTAGAGAACACATATTTATGGTTTATTAAATTTTAGAGTTACATGCTTCTGTAATTTGGAACTCTTAGAGTAGTAATTATGGTGACACAATGGAAAACAATAACCAAATTGAAATCAGTTCTTGTATTTTGAATGTTGAGGCAGTAATCTATGGGTCACATCTTTGCCAAATTTCATCCAAATGTTAAAGATCTCCATTCATATCACATGTAGATAAGATTATACCAACACATGATAGAGTTTCATGTAACAGTATTGATTACAATTTTAAAACATAAACCCATAGGAAATTGAGAAGAGAACTGTATCTGAATAAATGATGCATCATTTTGGTATTTAAATAAAAATGTACTATTAGCATTCAAATAACTTTCCAAGACTCCACATTATCCAATTTAGTTAACCTTCATCAAGCATTTTCTCGGAAAGTGGAAGATACTAACCAAAACTATATTATTTCCAATTTAACGTTGATAAATTATTAGCAACAAATAAATGCATATTTATGTGGGCCTGTTAATTAAGAGCTATACAGTGCCTTCCAAGATAGAGAGTGAATCCTATCATTGTAGATTCACAGCCTTTCTAATCATATCATCATCTAAGCAATCCCTCCCTGTTGCTAAGTTCCATTTCAAATTATTGTTAAAGAAAATTTCTTGACTGAATATATTTTTGAAATAGTTAAAATGGCAACCATAAAACAAAGTCCTTAAAACTGAATAAAAAAAAAAAAAACTAAAACTTTAATTGTAACTTCAAGAAAGTATTCATCACACCTTGTGATGTAGGTAGAAATGTAAACAAACAAACAAACAAACTGGAATCAAGAACCAACTATAAAATTTCTAGATAGGTATTCACAGGAAGTAGGGTAGAAACAAAAATGTTTACTATTAATATTGTAACATTTGTGTGTAGAAAAAAAGCATTCATTCCTTCTACATAACAACTTTGATAAGCACCACAATTACAAATGCTCAAGGAGATTCTTCTAATGTGTAATGCAGAAATCCTAAAATTTGCATTTGACTAAAAGAAAATGTGATAATAAGCATTCCAAATTCATGAATCTTACATGCTTATCTTTGCCAAGTCCGCACATTTAGGAGGGTAATATCCATTTTATTGTGGTACGTATTGGTAAATACTGCAACTTAAGACCCTCAGACTTACAGAAATCGTACATCTTTTTGTTTTTCTTTCTATTTTTAGTAGGATTAACTCATTTAACTGGAACCAGTGATCTAAAATCTCTAATATCCAGTATTTTTATTTATATATAAATACATTTTGATTTGGTGAAAGCAAAAGGTAAGTTTAATTCAAATTAAGGATAATAATTCCATATCCTTTATATTTCCGCTTATGGTTTCATAGCACATATAATAAATTCACAGTTCCCCAAATCTCTAGTAAACGTATCTTCTCTATCTGCATAACAGCATTCTTCTATATTCAATGAAATATAACATATAGCACAAGGACTTTTTTCTTTAAAAAGAGACACATCTTAAAAAAAAAAACCATTGAAGTTTTTGCTATAGTTTTCAATTTTCATTAATCAATACTGCAGTAATGCCTATATTTAAGAAGCCATATCTTTAGTGTACATTAGAAATGTAGATGATAGAGAGACCTATGAAAAGAAATAACAGCAAAGGACAATTTGAGATGTTTGGGAGATTATTTAACTTTAGGTGGATTTTTAATATATCTAAACCCCATCTTCTATTCACATTAGCAGTTCTGTCTGCTGCAACTATATTCATAAGAATCCAAACTTTCAAAATTCTTTCATTAGAAAGGAGATAGTAAAGTACATTTTTTTTGTTTGTTGTTTGGGCAGCTTTATCATGGTGCAAAGTGCTGCATTTTTTGCTGAAGTGATTCACGGATCCTTCTCAGTGAATGTCATCAACTCATATGTTTTTTTCTGCCAATAGTGAAGAAAGCATTATGCAAACAGGACTGTACCTTTGAATCACCTTTAACATCGTATTAAGATGAATCTACTTGGCATTTATTGCTAGGCATTACAATTAGAGTTACATGGGTCTCTTGCTGTAGCAGTCTACAATGGAGGTTAACAACCATGATTATCTGATGGATGCTGGTGTGGGAAAAGAGGAAAGACATGGATGGAATGGGCAATGAAAATAGCTCTTTCTCAAAGTCTGATGGCACTTTGGAGGGTTTACATATTCAATTTACATATACATTTCTTGTTGACAAAAAGTACATGTTAAAGCAGACAAGCTGTCACAGAAATCTCCTGAACTGAAATGCAGGTATCTGACTCTGCCGAGGTGCATGTACTTATAATACAGTTGAGCAAGGTTGTAAAATCTGGGCTTTCTATCTAAAAATTTATAGATTAATTTCAATTTTCTAAATGTGATGACTTTGGGGAAAAACAACTAATGTTGTTACAATGTCAAGTTTGCTTTAAATTCACCAGAAGAAGTATTTCTTTTAATGGATTTCCTTTTCTAGGAAAGGTCTCATTAGGTGTGGCAAAAACACAACTGTGTGTGATATAAGAAGTCTTTGAACCAATAAGTAAAAGGAGTTAGAACTTAAGAAACCTTACTGAGTTGAGAGAGAGAGAGTGCTAACATTGTTGCTAAATGAAAATAAACTTAAGTAAGAGTCACTTCTTTCTTTGCCCCAGACTTTGAGCCATTAGTCTCAATGCAGTTGGCCACATTGCAATGCAGTTTTCTTACATGGGCTGGATAATGACAAACAGATAAGGAAGAGGCAAAGGGAACCATTTACTACAAACACATTATAGGTAATATACAACACTGGGGATTGCATATTGACCTTTGGGCATTTGGTCTCAATCAGCATGCCATGCTACAGCACAGGAACACAGTCATGTTTACAACACAGAGCTGAATTTAAGAGACTCACATAATTGCCTGCGAGAAGGTACAGGAGCACTTCCATAAGCTGTGCCCTGTAAATAAAACACATTTTTTTTTTTTTTTTTTGGAGCAAATGATGTCAGCATTAGTAACAGTAGAAAATGGTGGAGAAATGAATAGAAATCAAAATAAATAAAGGTGGCTTAAGAGGCTGCTTTTATCAAATAAGTCCTATGAGTTCCTATTTTTGGCAGACAAATATATATCAATGTTTGTAGGAAATTAAGTAAAAAATATATATAACACACCAAAACAAGAAAGTAAAATAAAAATTACAGCAAAAGATGGGAACATTTAAATTTGACAGGAAGTTTTGTGAAAAGTAGAACACACATGATATTTATGAAGTGGCCTCCTTAAAAAGTAGGTTCCCTTGCACCAATTCCTTAGCTGATGCAAACATTTTCTCAAAATCTTTTAAACTAAGCAGTGCATTAGTAGTTGCTCTTTTCTTTTTCTACCTCAAATACTATAAAAAGGAAAGATAAAGACTTCAATAAAATGGCCCTAATCTATGCATCAACAAAAGCATAGAAAAAGCAGCATTATTTAATAAAGGAAAAATAGTTATTACATGAAAATATTAATTGTGTATGAAGGGCACGAAAGTTAGAATGAACACACCTAAATAGTTTCTACATCCCTCCAGTTAAAAGAGAGCTGTACAAACCCATATTGCAATTTAAATTATATATTTTTATTCCTAGCAATGACCTCTGTCACAGTATTATATTATAATATACTCAAGGACATGTTTTAAAACATTAAGTAAATAAAAATCTCAGTGAATCAATAATTCATTATAAATATAATAACTTAGAAATGACAAGAATATCTTTAAAAGATTAAATAGTATGTATTGAACATTACTCTGTAAAGCTCTTATGCTTAGCACACGAAAAGTATGATCTCATTTAGTTCCCACAACAGTCCCTGAGGTAGTTACCAGTTTTTATTTTCTTTTATTATTATTTCCATTTTTGCTGACAGAAAAATTCTTTTTAGGATTAAGTAATTTTAGATTTGGTTCAGAATCAGTTAAGGAACTATTAAGTTTTTAAGGATAGCTAAAGAGTTAAAGTGGGGGATCCACAAAATGATCCCTGTTGCCAAATTTTAATGAACTTTACTTCTAATAAAGAATAGCAAATCCTAATATTAAGGCCTTGGACCTATAAAGATATACTAAAGAGGGAGCTTATCTTGTCAAATACTTGCACGATTGCATTAAAGGATGATAAATAAGACATGCAAATCCCCTGCTTAAATTTTCTTTGTCTAAGAATGTGTTTCTGTGCCTAATCTATTTAGGGAGAGGTTATGGTCTATTGGAATTTGCCTGGGGTAGGTTTAAATACATTTTGCTCTGAAGAGCGACTTGTGAGTAAATTTGATGAAATGATTACAACCTCCATGTAAAAGAAAGCACAATAATCTATAAAATTGCTGTACAGACCCGAGTATAGGTTGTTAGCACCAACCCCATCAGTCATTCACCCCTAACAAGCATTGAATGACATAAGACAGAATCTTGAATAGACTAATGCTCACTACTTTGAGTCTAAGGGCAGAAATCGTGGCAGGTTATCTCAGCACTGTTTCAGCATTGCATTTGAGATGGAATAAAGTCACACTTGTATAATTCATGATTTAGAAGTCAAGAAAGATCTAGATGAGAAAGGAGATCTGCCTAAATCTGGAAGATTCTAAACTGGGATATGCACACATAGGTTTATTTGAATTTACAGCACAATATTCACTATACAAGGCTGATTTTTTAAAAAGTTATCATTATTTAAGGCAAAGACTTACCATTATATGTGACAAAAACATTCAAGAGTTTAACTTTGTAATGGGTTACATCAAGTCTAAGTAATAAAAAGCTAAAAATAACAAAAACTAATATTTTTAAAAGCTCTATTATTAAATACAAACTAAAAACACGTTTTCTATTTATTTGAAAAATATTTCTGAAGCCTGTAATATGTTAGGACTGATCTTCATTAGAGATTTAACTAGGGAAAGAGGAATACTACAATGCGTTCCTATAATAAACAAGGAACAACCTTACTTGCAAAGAAAAATGTGAACTATGAGAAAGTAATATATTTATAATACACTGACTGGAGAAGCTAGTCTCCTAATATCAAAAACTTCAAGCTTCAAGTTGTTGAGATAAAGCACAGGAAAGTCACAATTAGGTAAGTCCAGAATAGCTAAACAAAATTCTGCTGAAGAAGACCTTGGCTTTACATTTTTATCTAACTGGTTCCAAGGCATTTACTACATGATACTTCTTTCATTCTAATGAAAAACCTGATGTCATATGGTCGACATCCTCTGAGTTGTCTCCGCAGATCACAGTTCTCCCCTACAGTTACCTACTTCTGTATCAATTAAGTTTCCTTTTGATTGCACTTTGTACATGTGGCTGCCTTGTATTTGTATTTTTTCATTACACTGTCAGAGTCATTTAATTTAGTTATATGTTTATGCTCAACGAAATCTTTTACAGTGAAAAATTCCATCAGGGAGGGGCTTCAAGATAGCTGACAAGAGGCATGTGATACTTGATCCCTCCACAAATAAGAACCAAAATAGTGAATAGATAATCACATTTTGAATAGATCCCCTAAGAAAGAAAATGCTGAAATGCAAAGAAAAATGACAGTAAATGCCTAAGACATGGAAGGAAAGGAATGTGAGGCAGCCAGCTCAACTGGGAACAGGTGGGAGCCTGGAGAGATTTCCCCAAAGCAAGGGAAGGGTAAGTTAGTGACCACCAGTGGTCTACATTTCCATGGTAGATTTCTGCAATTCTAGCCACAGAAGAGCCCCTCAACTCACACAAGCCCTAAGACTAACATACGGAGCTTTTCGGAGACCACCCAATGACATTGCTTCATAGAGGGAGCTCACACTGGGGCCACACATGCCCTGAGTCCTAAGCAGGTATAGCACCACAACATTTTGAGAGCCTAAGCCCCACCAACTGCATCCTTCCCTGGGAAACAACAGTCCCTGCATCTCCACATCTCTGGAGCACCACTGACATTCCCTTCCTACAACCAGGTATTGCTGCTGGCTGCTGTCAGAGCCCAAGTGTGAGCCACTGGCAGCAACCTAGTCTCCTTCAGTAGCAGGGTCTCTGTTCATTTAAAAATGCCCTGAGGAAATATTATACCCCACTTATAGACACCACCTGTGGCCGATGCACTCACTCCTAAACCACTTGTTTGTGTCTGCTGCCAAGGAAAACAACGCCACCCTCCACAGCAGCAGAGTCACAGTGCAATCACTGCTGCCCCCACCCAAGCATTCCACCAGAGTTCTGGGGATCACCCTGTCCTATCCACCTCTCTCAGCACCTGTGCACTTATTCCAGAGGCCTGAGGATGGGCAAACACAACCTGATAACTACCATCACAGCTGGCACCCACCTGTATGTGCCACTTGAGAGCACTGGAACTAATCCATCCAGTCCACCGCAGTTACCACTAACAGCAGAGTGGACTTCTTGGGGGCCAGACGATTGTCTCACCACTACTACTGCTATCACCCATGCAATACCAACTTGGGTGGTCTCCAGAGGTCCAAGAACTTTCCCACCTACCTGGCCCATTGTTGTCACTACCAGCACTCAAGCAAGCTGACTGGAGGCCCAAGAATCACTCTCCCTAAACCCACTAACACTGGTGCCAGCATTACTGCATTGGGGCTCAAGGACAGGCATGCTTGGCCTGCCATTCCTGTACTGTGGCCAAATGACTTGCCTGTTTAATGTCTTCATCTCCAGTAAAACTTTACCACAGTCTCCACAAACAAACACACCCTCAGCTGGTATGGAAATCATAGACACTACTGACACTGTTTACAGCCAATAAATCATATAGAGACTATACTATGGCACATGCCCAGAATTAAAGCCAAAGCACCTTATCCAACAAATGCCACAGATACATCTTCAGGAAAAAAGTCCTTTCTTATTAAAAAAAATTCAAAAAATAGAAACAAGTGACTAGTACACCAGGTGTGCAAATATCAATATAAGAGCACAAGAAACATGAAAAAGCAAGGAAGTAAGACACCCCCCAAAAAACACAATCATTCTCAAGCAATTATTCCAATGAAGAAATTTGTGAAATTCCAGAAAAACAATTCAAAGTAGTGATATTTAAGAAGCTCACTTAGAAACAAGATAATTCAGAAAAACAATAGAAATCAGAAAAGCAATTCAGGATATGAATGAGCAATTTACCAAAGAGAGAGATATCACAAAAAAGAACCAAACAGAAACTGTTAAACTGATGAATTCGTTGAATGAAATACAAAATGCTCAAAGCTTTGACAAAGGACTAGATCAAGCAGAAGAAAAAGTTTCAGAACTTGAAGACAGGTCTTTTGAAATAACTCAGTCAGACAAAGATAAAGGAAAAAAATAAAAATAAATGAACAAAGTCTATGAGACATATAGGATACCATAAGTCCACCAAATATTCTAATTTTGGGGGCCTCTCAAAGGTGGAGAGAAAATAAAAGGAATACAAGACAGTTATTGAAATAATAACTGAAAACTTTCCAACTCTAGCAAGAGCTTGAGACACCCAGATACAGGAAGCTCAGAGATTTCCAAAGAGAAGAAATTCAAAAAGGCCTTCCCAAGACATTATAGTCAAACTGTCAAAAGTCAAAGACAAAGGGATTTTTAAAAACAGCAACAGAAAAGCATTGTCTCACTTCTAAGGCAATCCCATCAGACTAACAGCAGATTTCTTAACAGAAACCTCACAGGCCAGGAGAGAATGGAGTGATATATTCAGTGCTGAAAGAAAAAAAAAATAAACCTGGCAGCCAAGGACATGCTATACAGCAAATTTATGCTTCATAAATGAAGAAGAAATAGTCTTTCCCAGGTCAGCAAAAGCTGAGGGAATTCATGACCACTAGACTGGTCACACAAGAAATGCTTATGGGAGTTCTACACGTGGGAATGAAAATATAATATCTACCATCAGGCAAACACACAAAAATATAAAAGTCAGTGGTACAGTACACACACAAATGAGAAAAACAAAGGACTCAAATGTTACCACCACAGAAAACCACCCAACACGAATGGTAAACAATAAGTAGGAGAAATAAATAAGGATAGAGAAATGAGAAACTAATTAATAAAATGACAAGAAAAAAACCTCACATATCAACATTAACCTTGAAGGTAAATGGATTAAACTTTCCACTTAAAAGATATAGACTGGCTGAAGGCAAAAAACAAAACAAAACACAAACAGGACCCAACTATACAATGCCTGTAAGAAACTCACTGCATCTACAAAGACACATATAGACAGAAAATAAAGAGATGGAAAAAGATATTCCATGCAAACAGAAACCAAAATGAGCAGGAGTAGCTATACTTACTTCAGGCAAAACAGACTTTTTAGTCAAGACAAAAAAGCTCATTATATAATGATTAAAGGATCAATTCAGTGAGAGGGCATTACATTTCTAAACATATATGCACCTGATAGAGGAGCACCAGATATATAAAGCAAACATTACCAGATGTAAAGGGAAGAACAGATTCCAATACAATAATAGTAATAGTTAGGGACTTCAATGCCCTACTGTCAGCATTAAACCAATCATCTACACAGAAAATCAACAAAGAAACATTGGATTTAAACCGCATTTTAGACCAAATGGACCTAGCAGACATTTATGGATTATTTCATCTGAGAACAGCAGAATAAACATTCTTCTCCTTAGCATACGGAACATTCTCCAGGCCATACGTTAGGACACAAAACAAGCCCCAACAAATTTTAAAAAATTGAAATATATCAAGTATCCTCTCAGGCCTCCATAGAAAAAAACTAGAAATCAATAACAATAGGAACTTTAGAAGCTGTACAAATAAATGGAAATTAAACAAGATGCTCCTGAATAACCATTGGGTCAAGGAAGCAATTAAGAAAGAAATAAAATAATTTATTGAAAAGATGAAAATTGAGACACAACATATCAAAACCTATGGAATACAGCAAAAACAATGTTAAAATGCAGGTTTATAACAAAACCTTAGATCAAAAAAATAGAAACATTTCTAAGAAACCATGCAATGACACACCTCAAGAAATTAGAAAAGCAAGAATAAACCAAACCCAAAATTAGTAGAAAAAAATGAAATAATAAAAGTCATAGCAGAACTAAACAAAATTGAGACTCAAAAAATATATATAAAGGATCAATGAAACAAAAAGTTGATTTTTAAAAAAGATAAGTAAATAGATAAACCACTAGCTAGACTAACCAAAAGAGGAAAAAAACAAATAAAATCAGAAGCCAAAAGAAAAAAAAAAAAAGGACAAAATGGATACCACAATAACAAAAAAGATAATCAGAGACTATTATGGACAAATATATACTAACAAACCGGAAAACTTAAACAAAATGGATAAATACCAGGACACATACAACCTACCAAGACTGAAACAGGAAGAAATAGAAAATCTGAACAGATCAGTAACACATAATAAGATTGAATCCGTAATAAAAAGTCTCCCCCAACCCCCGCCAAAAGAAGTCCAGAATTGAATACATCAGTCTCATGAAGTCAGGATTGAATAGCTTCACTGGTGAAATGTACGAAACCTTCTAAGAACTTATGCCAATTCTTCTGAAACTATTCAAAAATATTTAAAAGAAGGAAATTCTTTCTAACTCATTCTATGAGGTCAGTATTACCCTGATAACAAAGGCAGAAAAAAGTGCAACAAGAAAACTACAGTCCAATATCCCTGATAAACATAGAGGCAAAAATCCTCAACAAAATACTAGCAAATCAAATCTAAGAGTATATCAAAAATACACCATGATCAAGTGACATTTATCCCAGAGGTGCAAGACTAGTTCAACCTATGCAAATCAATAAATGTCATTGTATCACATCAACAGTATGAAGAATAGAAACCATATGATCATCTCAATAGTTGTAAAAAAGCATTTGAAAAAATTCAACATTCCTTATAGGCATAAAAGGAACATACCTCAAGATAATAAATGCCATATATGATAAACCTACAGCTAACCTTGGACACAATGGGAAAAACTGGAAAATCTTTCCTCTAAGAACTGGAACAAAACAAGGATATCCACTTGTATCTCTCCTACTCAACACAGTACCAGCAGACATAGCCAGAACAATCAGGTAAGAGAAAGAAAGAAAAGGCATTCCAAATTGAAAAAATGGAAGTAAAATTATCCCTGTTTGGAGATGACATGATATTATTTCTATTACAGAAATACCTAAAGACTCCACCAAAAACTTTTAGATTTGATAAATAAATTCAGTAAAGTTGAAGGATACAAAAACCAACATACAAAAATCAGTAGTGTTATATACTAAACTAGTTGAAAAATAAATGAGGAAGGTAATCTCATTTTTCAATAGCTACAAAAAATACCTAGAAATAAATGTATTCAAGGAGATGAGAGACCTACTCAAGGAAAACTACAAAATTCTGATGAAAGAAGTTGAGGACAAAAAAAAAAAAAAAAAAAAGGAAAGACATCCCAGCAGAATTAACATCATTAATGTAACTATACTACCCAAAGAAATCTACAAATTCAGTGCAATCCTTAATAAAATACCGATGTCATTTTTCACAGAAATAGAAAAAAGAAATCCTAAAATGTGTATGGAACCAAAAAAGAGCTGGAATAGACAAGGCAATTCTGAACCAAAAGAATGAAACCAGAGGCAACATACTAACTGATTTCAAAATTTATTACAAGCCTAGAGTAATAACAATAGAATGGTATTGGTACAACAACAAGACACATAGACCAATGGAATAGAATAGAGAACCCCAGATAAATCCATGTTTTTATAGTTAACTAATTTTGACAAAAACACCAAAAAAATAAATTGGAGTAAAGAAGTCCCTTCAATAAATGGTGCTGGGTAAATTGGATATCTATATGCAACAGAATGAAACTGAACCCTCCTATCTCTCACCATCTACAAAAATCAACTCAACATGGTTTAAAGACTTAAATATAAAAGCTGAAACTATAAAACTGCTAAAAGAAAACATGGAAGAAACAATTCGGGACATTGCTCTAGGCAAAGATTTTATGGCTAAGACCTCAAAAACACAAGTAGGCAAATGAGATTCTATTACACTAAAAAGCTTCTGCACAGCAAAAGAAACATTCAACAGACTGAAGGGACAACCTATACAATGAGAGAAAATATTTGCAAACTATTCATCAAACAAGAAACTAATATGCAGAGTATACAAAGAACCTAAACAATTTAATGGAAAAGAAAAGCTAAATAAACCCATTAAAAATTGGACAAATTATCTTAATATATATTTGTCAGAAGAAGACATAAAAATGGCCAACAGGTAGTTGAAAAAATGCTCAACATCACAAATCATCAGGGAGGTGCAAATCAAAACCAAATTGAAATATCATTTTAACCCAGTTAGAACAGCTATTAAAAAGACAAAAAAAATACATGCACTATGGAAAACAGTATGAATATTTCTTGAAAAACGATAAATAGAACTACCACATGATGCAGCAATCCCCTATTGGACACTTATGCAGAGGAAAATAAATTAGTATTTCAAAAAGATACTTGCACCCATATGTTTATTGCAGCATTATTCACAATAGCAAAAATATGGAATGAACCTAAGTGTCCCTTAACGGTCAAACAAATGAAGAAAATGTGGTATATATACACAAGAGAATACTATTTGGCCATAAAAAAGAATAACTCATGTCATTTGCAGCAACATGGATGAACAGGAGGTCATTATTTCAGATGAAATAAGCCAGGCACAGAAAAACAAATAGTGCATATTCTCATTCATGTGGGAGCTAAAAACATTAATCTCATGGAGGTAGAGAGTAGAAGGATAAATACTAGGGCTTGGGAAGAATGGGCGGGCAGGTGGTGTGATGAAGAGAGGGTGGCTAATGGCTACAAGCATACAGTTAGAAAGAAGAAATAAGCTCTGATGTTCAATAGCAGAGTAGGGTGACTACAGTTAACAACAGTGTTTTGTATATTTTAAAATAGCTGAAAGAAAGCACTTGAAATGTCCTGACACAAGGAAAGGATAAATACTTAAGGCAAGGATACCTTAAACACTCTGGCTTGATCATTACACATTCTATGCATGTAATAAAATATCACATGTACCCCATGCATATGTAAAAATAGTATGTATCAATAAAAATTAAAAAATTTAAAAAGTCATCACGTCAGCATAAAGACAAAATAATAGCCAAATTTATTTTTTAATAAAATGCCAAATCTAAGATAGTGTATTACCAAAGTGCTTGTTTATTGAACCCAGACTTTATAAACTTTGAGACTTTCTTATTTGTATAATATGTATATCAGTTAAAAATAAAGGAGAGTTAACCTAACTATTTTTTTCCAAGTAATACTTGTGTTGGAGTGACAAATAATCAGATATTACCATAAGAAACCTAATTATTGCTTTTAAAAGTACTGTGCTTTGGTGATACACCACAGAAACAGAATCAAAAACAAAAATCACATGATCATCTCAATAGATGCAGACAAGGCATTCAACAAAATCTAGCATCCCTTTATGATTAAAACTCTCAGCAAAATTGGCATACAGGGACATACCTCAATGTAATAAAAGCCATCTATGACAAACCCACAGCCAACATAATACTGAATAGAGAAAAGTTGCAAGAATTCCATCTGAGAGCTGACAAGACAAGGATGCCCGCTCTCACCACTCCTCTTCAATACAGTACTGGAAGTCCTAGCCAGAGCAATCAGACAAGAAAACAAAATAAAGGGCATTCAAATCAGTAAAGAGGAAGTCAAACTGTCACTGTCTGCGGATGATATGATTGTTTGCCTAGAAAACCCTAAAGACTCCTCCAGAAAACTCCTAGAACTGATAAAAGAATTCAGCAAAGTTTCCGGATACAAAATTAATGCACACAAATAAGTAGCTCTTCTATACACCAACAGCAACCAAGCAGAGAATCAAATCAAGAACTCAACCCCTTTTACAATAGCAGAAAAAACAAACAAACAAACAAACACTTAGGATTACACCTAACCAAGGAGTCAAAAGACCTCTACAAGGAAAACTACAAAACACTGCTGAAAGAAATCACAGATGACCCAAACAAATGGAAACCCATCCTATGCTCACGGATGGGTAGAATCAATATTGCGAAAATGACTATACTGTCAAAAGCAATCTACAAATTTAATACAATTCCTATAAAAATACCACAATCATTCTTCACAGAATTAGAAAAATAATCCTAAAATTCATATAGAACCAAAAAAAGAGCCAGCATAGCCAAAGCAAGACTAAGCAAAAAGAACATATCTGGAAGCATCACATTACCTGATTTCAAACTATACTATAAGGCCATAGTCACCAAAACAGCATGGTACTGATATAAAAATAGGCACATAGATGGAAGGAACAGAATAGAGAACCCAGAAATAAAACCAAATACTTACAGCCAACCAATCTTTGACAAAGCAAACAAGAATATAAAGTGGGCAAAACACATACTGTTCAAAAAATGGTGTTGAGATAATTGGCAAGCCACACGTAGGAGAATGAAACTGGATCCTCATCTTTCACCTTATTCAAAAATAAACTGAAGATGAATCAAGGACTTAAATCTAAGACCTGAAACTATAAAAATTCTAGAAGATAACATTGGAAAAACTCTTCTAGGCATTGGCTTAGGCAAAGAGTTCATGACCAAGACACAAAACCAAATGCAATAAAAACAAAGATAAATAGCTGGGACTTAATTAAACTAAAGAGGTTTTGCACAGCAAAAGGAACTGCCAGCAGAGTAAACAGACAACCCACAGAGTGGGAGAAAATCTTCACAATCTATGTATCTGACAAAGGACAAATATCCAGAATCTACAACAAACTCAAACATATTAGCAAGAAAAAAAAAACAATTCCATCAAAAAGTGAGCTAAGATCATGAATAGACAATTCTCAAAAGAAGATACACAAATGGCTAATAAATACATGAAAAAATGCTCATCACTGATGACCAGTGAAATGAAAATCAGAATCACAATGGGACACCACCTTATCCTGCAAGAATGGCCATAATCAAAAAATCAAAACATAATAGATATTGGTGTGAATGCGGTGAACAGGGAACATTTTTACACTGCTGGTGGGAATGTAAACTAGTACAACCACCATGGAAAACAGTGTGGAGAATCCTTAAAGAACTAAAAGTAGAACTATCATTTGATCCCAGTATTGGCTATCTACCCAGAGAAAAATAAGTCATTATATGAAAAAGATACTTGTATACACGTTTATAGCAGCACAATTCACAATTGCAAAAATGTGGAACCAACCTAACTGCCAATCAATCAATGGGTGGATAAAGAAACTGTGGTATCAGGAGTTTGAGACCAGCTTGGCCAACATGGTGAAACCCTGTCTTTACTAAACATACAAAATTAGCCAGGAGTGGTGGTGTGTGCCTGTAATCCTGGCTACTTGGGAGGATGAGGCAGGAGAATCACTTGAACCCAGGAGTCAGAGGTTGCAGTTAGCTGAGTTGGCGCCATTGCACTGAAGCCTGGGCAACAAGAGCGAAACTCCGTCTCAAAAACAAACAAGTAAAATAAAAATTTGACCTTGGTCCCATCATGGTATATACATGTGGAAATGTAGGATTTAGTTAATATAATCACTGTAAATGTTGTAGAATGATAAAATTTTAAATAATGACATGATATTTCTGATAAACTTATCAGCATTCTCATATTCTTTAATGCAGTTTGGTGGAATTTCTATTTAAGCTTATATTCGTGAGTAATGCTTCAAGCTTTTATGTAACACCCAGAACTATCTTCAAGGGTTAATTAGAAGACATGGGTTAACAGTTCAGGAAACATGTAGTCTGCAAAATGCTTGGCAATTCCCTGAAATTTGAAAGTATTCAGATGTGTGCATTTTAGGTACTTAAATTATACAAGAAATGAATACTAGTTTTGTGCTTATTTAGATTTTTGCTTTGATATTTATTTTAACCCTTAATTAAAGCATCCAAATTAAACACATTAAAGTATTAGCTCTCTTAAAATCCCTTTTGGAGCATAGACCTGCCCAAGGCATGCCTTCAATCTGTTGCTTTGGTTGACATACAGTGATAAAGTCACTTGCTCATTAATCAAACCAGACAGTGTACAGAATTTGCAAGGCCAAAGTGCCTTTAAATAGACTATGCTTTTTTATCCAGTTTGTTATCTTTGCATGACCAAAAATAGTGATAATCAGGCTGAATTTTATTGTTAGCATTTCAGACCTCATTTCAAGAATAATTTGTCAGGCCTCTGAGCCCAAGCCTGCACGTATACATCCAGATGGCCTGAAGCAAGTGAAGAATCACAAAAGAAGTGAAAAGGGCTGGTTCCTGCCTTAACTGATGACATTCCACCATTGTGATCTGTTCCTGCCCCACCTTAACTGATTGATTAACCTTGTGAAATTCCTTCTCCTGGCTCAGAACCTCCCCTGCTGAGCACCTTGTGACCCCGCCCCTGCCTGTAAGAGAAAAACCCCCTTTGACTGTAATTTTCCACTACCCACCCAAATCCTATAAAACAGCCCCACCCCTATCTCCCTTTGATGACTCTACGGACTCAGCCAGCCTGCAACCAGGTGAAATAAACAGCCTCGTGGCTCACACAAAGCCTGTTTGGTGGTGTCTTCACTCGGACGCGGGTGACATAATTCTTCAGCCATGTTTTGAATTTGAAGGTAGTGCAGTGAAAACTGAGACCATAAAGTGATGAAAATTTGGTGTTAGATCTCTTCACTACCAGAAAAGGGAAAATGCATGAAATGAATAAAGAAATAAATAACAGATTTGTGAGATAATTTCCTTTATATTCTCAACAGCCTGGTAGAAACTCAGAAGTGAAAACCTATAAGGGTAATAATAAATCACATCCTCACATCCCCCCAGTAATGCTGCCAGATCTAAACATTTCTATGTCTATTAAGGAAATAACCACTGTGAACATGCACTGATAAAATTAAATGTATGCCCTTCTTTTTTATTTACCTCTAATGTTATTTGCCATAGTTATACACAGAGTAGAAATTTACCATGCATATTTTAACAAACATTCTCAGTACAAATTCTGATATGATTAATTTCAAAATGTTTCTAGTTTAATGAGAGACATTTAATTGAGGTATGTGAAAACATATATGTCTTCTGAGATAAACTTAGCTTTACGTTCTTTTCATTTTCTTAAATTGATCCTCTTGAAAGTTATTCTTTGGCAATTTTCAATAATACATCTCCTGCTAGTACTTCAGTAAGAACACAGAGGTAGATATGAACTCTGATGGTATGCTGAGAATATGAAATACAGTATCACCCATAAGAAAAACACAAATTCCTCTGCATGCTTTATATCATTTTAACTTATAATAGTAATCACAACTTACTGTGTTTCCTGGGGATTTCCCAAGGCACAGCCAAAGGCAATCAGTTCCTCTCAGCTAGTCATAAATGTCCTGTGTTTCTTTCATTGCTTAAATATTGCCCCAAGCCCTTTTCTTTTATTATATTCCTTTGAAGTGGAGTAAACCATTTCCCAAAAGACACTTATCTAAAAGAAGGTTGACATTTGCAACAATAAGAAGCAGCATGCACTGTGTATTAATATGAGGGCCTGAAAGACTTGACATGCATCCCTCTAATTATTTTAGAGTTCTCTTCTCTGGCTGTGCATTCATTTATTATCAATAGAAATTAAAGTCTTTTAAATGTCAGTATGCCACACTACAGAAGCAGGGAAAATAAGTTAATACTAAGCAATGTCTATTGAGGTTTCTTTTTTCTGTAGAAGCAGAGAGAAATATTTTCCTTAAAGTTATTTTTTTCCTATTTGATATAGATATGCCAATTATGATAAATTATGATTATGATATACTTTTCAGAGAAAAAGGACAGAGAAAAGAACCCCCCCAAAAAACCAATAAAAAACAAAGAACTAAGAGATGAATTTAATCATTCTAAAACACACACCTGACATATACAAATATCCATTAGTAATTCCCCAAAAATGGCAGAATTCAAGATTTGCTGGATCCACAGGTATGCTACAAGTCTGCCTTTACCTACTTTTTAACTTTACTTACCACTTTTCCAATTAACATTCAGACTGGTTGTTAAATAGAAAATGGAAAAATAGGTAGAATGTGGGACACGGGAAGGAAGGAGATAAATCTGCAAAGTTTGTCTTGACCAGTTAAATCTCAACTATATTTGAGTAAGTTTTATATTGAAGGTGCAGCAATTTTCCAATTATCTGGAATCAGGCATGCAAAATATTTAGGAGCAGGAAAAAATTGTGAACCTGAAAGTTAAATGGTTCAAAAGTAGTAAGAATGATAACACCAAATATTCCATAGTCAAAGAATATAGCCTTTCTTAGGCCAGATAGATAATAAAATACATTCAATCAGTGTCCACTTATCTGGTAAGATAAGGATCAGCCAGCTGCTAGAGAAAGTATGTAAAACCAGAAATAATTTTTAATAATATATTTCCATATGTTAAGCATTTCATTTTAACTTAAAATAAGTGGAAACCCATTCAGTCATCCATATTTTAACATGAAACCAAGCCCTTTTCTTTGAGTTAGTGTCTTTTGCCTCTCTCCTTCCTCTTTCTTGCATAGTCACACAGTAAAGTGTCTTCCTCAAATTCCAGCTTAAGGCTGGGTGCTGTGGCTCACGCCTGTAATTCCAGCACTTTGGGAGGCCAAGGTGCGCAGATCACAACATCAGGAGATCAAGACCATCCTGGCTAACATGGTGAAACCCCATCTCTACTAAAAATACAAAAAATTAGCAGGGCATGGTGGCGGGCACCTGCAGTCCCAGCTACTCGGAGGCTGAGGCAGGAGAATGGCATGAACCTGGGAGGCAGAGCTTGCAGTGAGCCGAGATCGCGCCACTGCACTCCAGCCTGGGCCAACAGAGTGAGACTCTGTCTCAAATTAGCCGGGCGCAGTGGTGGGGGCCTGTAGTCCCAGCTACTCAGGAGGCTGAGGCAGGAGAATGGCGTGAACCTGGGAGGCAGAGCTTGCAGGGAGCCGAGATCGAGCCACTGCACTCCAGCCTGGGTGAAAGAGCGAGACTCCGTCTCAAAAAAAATAAAAAAATAAAAAAATAAAAAAAAAATAAAAAAAACAAAACAAAACAAAAGAATTCCAGCTTAAGTTAAAGTGGTCTTAGAGCTTAAAATTCCTTGCAAAACAATCTTACATGGTTTTGCTCTGTGTCCCCACCCAAATCTCATCTTGCATTGTAGTTTCCATAATTTCCACATGTTGTAGTAGGGACCCAGTGGGAGATAATGGAATCATAAGGGCAGTTTCCCCCATACTGTTCTCATGGTAGTGAATAAATCTCACAAGATCTCATGGTTTTACAAGGGGCTTCCGCTTTCTCTTCTTTCTCTTTCTGTCTTGCTGCTGCCATGTAAGAAGTGCCTTTGGCCTTCCGTCATGATTGTAAGGCCTCCCCAGCCATGTGAAACTATGAGTCCATTAAACCTACTTTTCTTCCTAGTCTTGGGTATGTCTTTATCAGTAGTGTGAAAATGGACTGAAACACTTTTTGTATTTACTCATTTTCCCAAAATTTTTCAGTGTTTACAATACTTCCTGAAGTATTCAACATAGTTTTGCTCATTCTTTCCAATTGCTTATTTTATCTCTTTACCTAATATTGAACTAGTTCACTTAATACAATTTAAAATAACCATTACAACTACAATAAAAAAAGTATTAAGGAAACAGTTAGTGGAACAGAAGTGAACAAATCAATGGAAGTAGTACCTATCATCTTCAGCATCATGGGTCTACAGAATACAACTGGCATTTGAATTAATCGAGTGAGGTTAATTGGAGTTTTCCTATAATCTGGAATAATCAAATGAATGTTACACTTTGTTCAGAGCTTATTTTTTTTTAATATAGGCCTAAGGTTTGACAGGAACATATGTTCAAAAATTATTTTCATATATTTACATGATAATCTTCAGTTATCCAGAAAATTAACCTAATTCACTACAGCTCACACCCTTATGTTGGTAACTTAATGGGGTTTTGTATTAATATATAATAGTTTATGATTATATAAATCATACTTTATTCAGGAGCTTAATTTTTAATTAAATTGTTTACTGAAACAGTTCTAAATTAATCACAGTTCCAAAGAATTATTTCAAATACTGATATCAAATTTTAGTATTTGGTAAGGGACATTAGTCTATAATTTCTCTCATAGGCTAAAAGTTGAAGTCATTGGCTATTGAAAATTCTAGTGAGAGAACTAGAAATACCATTTGACTCAGCCATCCCATTACTGGGTATATACCCAAAGGACTATAAATCATGCTGCTATAAAGACACATGCACATGTATGTTTATTGCGGCACTATTCACAATAGCAAAGACTTGGAACCAACCCAAATGTCCAACAACGATAGACTGGATTAAGAAACTGTGACACATATACACCATGGAATACTATGCAGCCATAAAAAATGATGAGTTCATGTCCTTTGTAGGGACATGGATGAAACTGGAAATCATCATTCTCAGTAAACTATCGCAAGGACAAAAAACCAAACACCGCATGTTCTCACTCATAGGTGGGAATTGAACAATGAGACCACATGGACACAGGAAGGGGAACATCACACTCTGGGGACTGTTGTGGGGTGGGGGAGGGGGGGAGGGATAGCATTAGGAGATACACCTAACGCTAAATGACAAGTTAATGGGTGCAGCACACCAACATGGCACATGGATACATATGTAACAAACCTGCACACTGTGCACATGTACCCTAAAACTTAAAGTACGATAAAAAAAAAAAAGAAAATTCTAGTGAGATATCTAAGGAAATGTAATTACTTCAGATATTTCTTCGTATGGTTTATAAAATCAATATAAAAAATTATTTACACACAATGAAAGCTAATCGTGCCTTAAGTCATTTTAGCCAAATAACAGAAAGAAAAACAAATGTACACAAATAATATTGAAATCTATTGATTAGTCATATATATAATCAGATAAATATTTTAATATCTTTATAATATTTTAATAAAATTCTTTCTTAATCAGGGATTTACCCTCCTACTTATAATCAGATTTTTCTTTCATGAACCACAATCATGAGGTCAGAGATAAAACTAGTTGAGAAATCTTTTTAGTCTATAGCCATACTACCCTGAATGCACCTGATCTCTATCTCAGAAGCTAAGCAGGGTCAGACTTGGTTAGTACTTGGATGGAATGCCTTAAACTTAAGAACTGTTTTCAGTGTTCTCCACACATAACGGTGGTAATGTAAAATTTAAAAAATTCATTATGTTTTATAAAATACAGGTCTCACAATTGTAGTGTGAGAGTTTTTCATGGGAAAAATATCCAGGATTGTGCTTTTGAAAAGAAAACATAAAGGAAGATTTAAGCATCAGAGAAGAGTTGGATAATTCTTTTCCAAAAATTCTCTGTTTATTAAAGAACAAGCTAATTTGGAATGACTTTAGGGAAACAACAATACAAAGCCATTTATTATAGAGAAAATGCCCTATATCTAAAATATTAGAAACGAGAAAGATTATGAAGTACCTACCTAATACTAACTATAACCATGATTTTTTTTATTGTGCAAGCAACTATTTATTTTCCCATTATCCATAAAAGTGATAAAATTGTGGAAAACATTTAAACTCAAGCAAAGATGGCAGCACTTCTTTACAGTTCTTTGTTGATAAAAATTAATTTGTGCTCTCCTGAGGAAGACAGTCATTCACACAATATAAAAGTGCTTTAGAAAAATTACAACAGTCTCTTCCTCATTCATCATAAATTTTTCATCCTGGTTTGTTAAAAGTCGGCAGAACACATATCTATGGTTCGGGTACATGGTAGTGTAATTATTTCTCTCTTTCCTTCTGTTGTCAACATTTAAAATATAAAAATATAATCTTATTGTGAATAAGCAATATTCTTGTGAAATGGGTAGTTTCGGAAGAAACTTCAAGTTGTCTTTTTATTTTGACAAACCACATAATTTTTAAATATTGATTACGTATCTTATACATATTATGGCAAAGAAAAAAAGTAGCTTACATCTTTAGAAACTCTTAATATCAAAGTAGGAGAATTTTTCCAGCATCCATTTATTTAAAAAAGATTTTCCAATTTTAATTATTTTTCCATAAAATGTTGCTCTTCAGACCACACTATCCCCGGTTTTTTACTTTCTCCTTATGGATACTGGCTTTGGAATCTCCTAATGCCCAATATTTAAAATAATTTCAATATATATCAAATGTCATCATCTTGGCATATAAAGCAGAAAATTGGAAGCAAATTTTGCCTTAGATATCTAAAGGACTCTGTCAGAGATGTGTGCTAGGGTAATAGCTAGTAAAATGTGGGTCAGTTATTTTATAGAACTCAGCATCCTCTGAATTTGAGGTCTGTGTGCTCATTTTGTAATGTAACTTTCAAGTGATATATATTTAGGAAAATCAATAATTTGAGATCTTTCTGTAGACAGATAAAGAAAAATGAATAAACTTGAATTTTAAAATTTGGCAGTAGGCTACAAAAATTTAAGTGCAGAATGTCGTGATTAAAATTAACCTCTTCAGACCCATATCAAGTAGAAAATGTAAGCACTTTATTCGCATACTTGTTACATTTCTAGCAAAATAAGCATTTAAAATAGTCACTGCTAGATGATTAGTCAAGTTTACTGAGGCAAATCTCTGAACAACAGGCATAGCTATTTTGGTTGCTTTTTTCTAGGATATGCTTGAGCAAGCAGCAAATTTAACTATACACACATAAACAGTTGTCATATATATGCATGTTTCAGTATATTTTTAAAATATCCAATTTTATTTGCCTCTTACAAAATTCCCATGGGCTAGGTAATATTACTCCTATTTTACAGATGATGATATTAAGGCCCAGAATGGTTACATAACTTGGAGAAGACCTAAGTGTTAATTACTAGAGCAAGTGAATCTAAAGGTAAAGTGAGTCAGGCTGTGCTAACCTGAGTTAAGCTGAGCAATTAAGTGTTTTAGAATATGTTTGTTTTTTGTCATACGATAAGAGCCTCATGTTTAAATCACAGAGATTGAAATGTAATTATACTCTTGTATAATGTTGAGTTAGATTATACATATTTTTGAAAATTTTCTCCTTCAGTATTGTCCTATTCAAGTATTGTAAAAATGTCACTGAGTGGCTAGAAACTCATAAAAAATAACTAAAGAGCTTTATGATCTTTTAAAAATTCTAAATTTAATTGGAATTTAGGTCCTTTGGTAAGAATGTAATAGAAATGTGTTTTTACTATGAATCTAAACCTATATTGAGGAAAGTTATAAAGCTATAATACCCTTCTATACTTTGTAATCAGACTATACTTATTCATTTATTTGTTAATTTAGTATATATTCATTGGGTATCTATGAGTATTTTCAGGCACTATTCTATATTTCAGTAACATATTCAGCTATGGGCAACTCAATTAAAAAGAAAAGAAAATTATACCACATACCTTGAGTGCCTATGAGGTACCAGACATTTTCGTGTCCAATAAAAATTATTATTTCAATAATGATAGTTACTAACATGTATTAAGAGTTTATTTTGTCCTAAATGTATAAAGAACATTAATTATTGTAAACTCACAAGAAACTTAAGAGGTAGATTTATTTTTATCCTCATCTTCCAAGAAGGTTTCAGAGCCCAGGGTTTCAGAGCCACAACCTGTAAGCTAAGATTTGAACCCAAATAGTTTGGTAGCAGACCCTTGTTCTTCACCACACACTGTATCTACTTTTTTATAACTTATAAGTACTTTTTACACATTATTTATTATCATTTTTACTTTAATCATCTGGGGCAAATATTACCTTCATTTTACAATTCAGGAAATTGAAGCTTATGAAAGAGATTAAAAATTTGTCTCAAGTTATACATTTCTGTCTGACTCTCAAATCTACTATGCACATTTATATTCAGGCTGTTTAGTACTAGACTACTCAGGAGCAGATTAAGCATATATTTTGGACAGTAGCCAAAAAAGTACAAAAAATGCACATATGTACTTCAAAAATAGTATACTTGCTGCTTAACTAATTTTAAAAATCAACATAGTGAAAACAAAAACTATAACATAATTGTATTCCTTTGTTTCTTTTATCTGGTTCACTGTTGTTTTCATTTGAATTACATATGGAGGTGTGAAGTGGCAGTGATAAGACACTACAGTTTTCCGTGCTCAGAGCTTCTAAAAGTCTTACTCCTATTCTGTATATCTCATTTAATATTCGCAAAAATTACAAGAGGTAGCATTATTTGTGGAAGGAGGGAAACTGAGAATATTGAATAGTTTGCTCAAGTTCACAAGATTATTATGTACATAGCAGATATGAAGTGTAAATAAAAGGTATTATGACTCCAAAATCCAGATTCTTTCCAAGATACCATATTGACAACTAGTCTAGTTAGAAAAAGCCTACTGGGATAATGAGGAGATTTAAAATCACGTCATAAGAGAAGCAATAAAAGAAATAAAGAGATTATTCCGAAGAGAAAAGTGACAGATTTGAAATTGACCTAAGAACTTGATCGACAGTCAAATGCTAGGTGTGTATGGGTAGAGACTGAGTCACTACTTGGGGATGATGGAAAGACTGTACAAGCACTAATGGTAAGGAGCAAGGCATTTAGAAGACTGGCTGTCAACCATGGCTATATTTGGATATCATCTGAAAAATTAGAAAAATATTGCCACGTGTTGGTACCACTTCCATCTATTCTGACTTAATTGGTATAAGGTGCAGCCAAGGCAAGAGGATATTTTAAAACTTCCTAGGTAAGTGGTTCTAACGTCTAAAAAATTTGACAACTAGACACTGAGTCCCATAGAGTGTATATCACTCTTGAGAGTCTTTTGCCACAAGAAGATTCAAACTTCATAGAACCATGAACAATAGCAGTTTTGGAAATTGGTGTTTAACAGAAGACCATCTTCTATCACACAGTAGTTTACATATTTGGGATCAAACAGAATGTAATTCTGTGTCTGCCAACTAATCTCTCTAAGGTTTGGTTGCTTCATCTATACAGTGGGATACTAACATTCCTCCCCTTATGGGCTAGTTAAGAGGATTAATAAAAGATCAGGCACAACACCTATGAAACTGTAGTTATTACTTGTATGATTAATTCCAGTGAGGTAGAAAGTACTATAGAGCACCTTTTCCCCTATCTCCAAGCCCATGCATGGGTGTGTATGTGTATACTGGGGAAGTGATGTGTGGGAAGAACAGTGTGTTATGCTGTTGGATAATTACTGACTTCTTTTTCTCCTTAGCTTTCTATTGCTTAATCAGTGTGCTATTATTTTTAAGGTGAAGTGTAAGCTCACCAAGGTAATTAAAATAATAGTATAGAGAATCCGAGGTTATAAGCACCCAGCTATATATCCACAGCAACCCCGAATGTTAATACTGCTGTAAATTGAATTAATTTTGACTTTTGTCCCTCTGTGAATCCAACAGGCAATAATAACAGGAAAGTATAAACATATTCAAACATTCAGCTATCATTGTTCTTTGTTTTTAACCTTATTGCAACAGATTCCTTTCCCAAATTGAACAAACTTTCTTTTGTAAGAATACCAAGGTCTTACATGCACATGTATGTTTCTTGCAGCACTATTCACAATAGCAAAGACTTGGAACCAACCCAAATGCCCATCAATGAGAGATGGATAAAGAAAATGTGGCACATATACACCATGGAATGCTATGCGGCCATAAAAAAGGATGAGTTAATGTCCTCTGCAGGGATGTGGATGAAGCTGGAAACCTTCATTCTCAGCAAGCTAATGCAGGGACAGAAAAATCAAATACTGCATGTCCTCACTCATAAGTGGGAGTTGAACAATAAGAACACATGGACACAGGGAGGGGAACATCACACACTGGGGTCTGTTGGAGTGTGGGGTCTAGGCGAGGGAGAGCATTAGGAGAAATACTTAATGTAGATGGCAGGTTGATGGGTGCAGCAAACCACCATGGCACGTGTATACATATGTAACAAACCTGCATGTTCTGCACATGTACCCCAGAACTTAAAGTATATAAATATTAAAAAAAAGAGACTACCAAGGTCTTGTTCATGTTTGTATGAGTTGATATCCTTTCATGATTATTTCAGCTTCTTTTAGAACTATAAGGAAAATGAATATCAGAAAACAAGTTCACACTAATGCTTTGAGAACAAATATGCATCCCATTTCATACAAAATATTTTGTTAAAACAATTCATGAAACCAATGTTTTTGTTTTTAAAGAATGGAATGAAGCGATAAATCTGCTAAGTCCCTTGAATATGCATCTTTAAGGCAACTTTCATATGGAGCATTTCACTTCCGTTAAGACGCTTTCAAATCTTGCTTCTATCTAGACTCTTTTTCAATAATGTCATTTTATTTTTCAATTATCCTCATGTTTTATTTATTTAAAAGTTTTTCCTTATTTTTCCAAATCTCTTTCCTACAATGTACAATTGTTTTTGTGGCAAGCTGAATTTAGATTTCATTTTCATACTATTATCAGAATTTAAAGTCATTTTTGAGCAATTGCTCTCAGGTTCCTACTTCATAGATGTATGAAAAGGAAGAAACATAGTACTGTAATTAAGTACTATTGTTCTGGCCCCACCTTCAGTACATTGGTAACCATGGACAAGTTACTTAAATTCTCTGCTTCATTTTTCACCTGCAAATTGATTAAATGAATAATATTTATAAAGCATTTCGATTATTGTCTGGTATTTAGTAAGTCTACAAAAATAAGCATAATGGATTTATTTTTGCATATTAGCATAGGACTTGACATCTAATAAGTAGGAAATGAATAAATCTGAAATCATTCAGTTATATTCACAACTAATTGTTTGTACAAACTCAATCACAATATCTTTAAGCTTTCATAACTTAGCCTTAAACACAAAGATAATAATAGTTTGTGTCACAGAATTGCAGTGACAGTCAACTGATGTTTAAA
The DNA here is from genome assembly GCF_028878055.3 of Symphalangus syndactylus. Lineage (NCBI taxonomy): Eukaryota > Metazoa > Chordata > Mammalia > Primates > Hylobatidae > Symphalangus > Symphalangus syndactylus. The sequence continues at coordinate 46,886,721 of NC_072432.2, forward strand.
GTGCTTTACTAATGCAGGTTATGAAATATTGATACTAACTCAACTTATCTGATAATGTATTTTTTATGTGTCAAGCAGAAAAGAGTTTGCTTAATGCAGGAAGCATAGCTTTGGGAAAGATAAGAGCTCTTCCCAGGAAGAGGGTGTTCTGTACCAAGGAAATTTCTGAAAATATTGCTGATAATTTGAAAAATTGCATCCTATTGTATCTTATTGCACACAAAATATTAGCCATCCAGTTTTTAAAAGGGTTGCTTTAAGTAATTTTTAGTGCATTAAAATTTTGTGTGTAGTCTGCCTTTGATTCTCACATTGTGAAAAAAATACATTTCTACTCAGCTGACTCAAAATGACCACAAATTCTGAATTAGTGAAATCTAAAGTTGTAAAACTAATTAAACAACCACAGCATTTGTTCAGCATAAAATAAATAGATTATTGACATTTATATATTTAAAATATTGGGTATGAAGTCTCACTTCCCACTGAAAATTTCACCTATTTCTTTGCTTTTTCTCTTACTTTTGGAGAATGATGTCTTACTAAAGTGAAATCGTTAATCATTAACAGCCACCAGTAAAATGCTTAAGTATTAAAATAAATCTTTTCTTCCCACAAATATCTCTGAGTAAAGTTATAGCTCAATAAGGAAGACATATTTCCTTCTTAAAGTTAACATTAAATATTTAGCTTGTGGTCTCTTGGCACATTTGTAGCCCATGTAGAAGAAACATCTGTATATCCTTTTCCACAGAGGGCATTTAGTACTAAGGTGAACCATTCTAATTCAGAACATGCTGAATGTTTTCTTCACAAATACCTAAATTTAAGTTCATTGAGTGGTTACAAGAAAAAACAAGTTTATTTTCATTATGTGCCCTTAGTATTTTTCATTCTTAATAAGATACTTTTCAACAAAATTTTTGTTCTTTTGTTTAATTTTAAGAAGCCATTTAAACACTTTGGAATAAATATAGTTCGTTGCCCATTTTACATTAGGATATGGTTCTGGATATGCAGAAATGGGTGTGTGTGTGTGTGTAGGTATGTATTCCAACTTTACTGAATATACATAATTTAAACAGAGTACGCAAGTCAAACAATGAATATTAAAATGTATTTTTTCATGTTGAGTTTAGCTTGATATTTAAAAAAATTAGGATTAATTACTGTCTGAACTTTCTTTTTGAAAAATAAAACAAATATTTCATTGTATCTTGTGAACTTTACTTCGTTAGTGGACTACTTTGGGACATGATATAACTTATTAGAATAAAATAAAAGCCAATGAGAAATTACTTGTTTTCTAATGTAACATTATCTAAATTATGCTAATACATTTTCTTATTCTATGTTTTTACTAGCAATGTCACTCCTCATTTCATCTAAGGTAAATTATGTTACTATTTGGGGGCGACAGTGATGCTTTCCATCCACACATGAATTTAGAAAGAGTGAAACAAGATTTATCTCTTAAAATGTATAAACAGACAAATAATGACAAGTCTTCATAAAGTGACAGAATAATTTCTAGGCTTTTAGGAGTATGTTATGAATGACTATACTATTAGCATACCTAAAGAAAGAATATGTCAGCCAGAAGGGAGCTTGTTCAGCCCAAGAAGCATAACATGAGGAAAGATATGATTTCTTCCCAAGAAGAAGAGGTTCTGTTTCAAGAATATTGCCTTGTAGGTTTATTTTTAATATAATGTTACTTAACATCAAAATGAAACAACTGATTATTTCACTAATTAACATGCTTGCTATGCCAATTTTATTATAATGTGCCTTTTTTGGTGCCATGCACATGCCGAAAAAGTTGAATAATTTAACTGCTTCTCTGGTATCAGGGAACCAGCCCCCAATATTTCAACGTAGGTTCTTTTCTATTTTCCCTAAGTGTCGGCTGGTCTGAGAAATAAAGAGAAAGAGTAAAAAAGAGAGAAATTTTAAAGCCTGGGGAGACATCACATGTCGGCAGGTTCTGTGATGCCCCCTGAGCTGCAAAACCAGCAAGTTTTTATTAGCGATTTTCAAAGGGGAGAGAGTGTATGAATAGGGTGTGGGTCACAGAGATCACATGCTTCAAGGGCAATAAAATATCACAAGGCAAATGGGTAGGGCAAGGTCACTAGGCCAGGGCGAAACTAGAATTGCTGATGAAGTTTCATGTCCCACTGTGCAGGCATTGTCATTGATAAACATCTTAACAGGGTTCGAGAGCAGAGAACTGGTCTGACTAATATTCGCCAGGCTGGAATTTCCTCATCCTAGCAACCCTCAGGGTGCTGCAGGAGACCAGGGCGTGTTTCATCCCTATCTACAACTGCATAAGGCAGACACTCCAAGAGTGGCCATTTTAGAGCCCCCCCCCCCCCCACCAGGAATGCATTCTTTTCCCAAGGCTGTTAATTATTAATATTCCTTACTGGGGAAAGAATTGAGCAATATTTCTCTTACTCATTTTTGGTAATAAGAGAAATATGACTCTGTCCTGCCCGGCTCCAGGCAGTCAGACCTAATGATTATCTCCCTTGTTCCCTGAACATTGCTGTTATCCTGTTCTTTTATCAAGGTTCCCAGATCTCATATTGTTCAAACACACATGCTTTACGAACAATTTGTGCAGTTAACACAATCATCACAGGGTCCTGAGGCAACATACATCCTCCGCTTACGAAGATAATGGGATTAAGAGATTAAAGACAGGCATAGGAAATTATCAGAGTATTGATTGGGGAAGTGATAAATATCCATGAAATCTTCACAATTTATGTTCAGAGATTGCAGTAAAGACAGGTGTGAGAAATTATAAAAGTATTAATTTGGAGAACTAACAAATGTCCATGAAATCTTCACAATTTATGTTCTTCTGTCACAGCTTCAGCAGGTCCCTCCTTTCGGTGTCCCTGACTTCCCACAACACTCTGGTGTAGTATTGTTCTAATAACTTGAATAAATCAGAATCCTGAATTTATACCTCAGTCTCATGAACTCAGTTTTTGTGAGTCTGCCCACAAGGGTGATGGATTTGCTCTTAAAATGCTAAAAGTAGTTTATCATTCTGTAATGCTAATGGTTAGACACTGCACTTTTGAAAACTCACTATCAACTGTGACATGCCCTCAATAATAATAGCAATAAGGTTATTAGACACTTATGTAGATCTAACATGTGAGACATTATTGTAAGCACTTTTAATACACTCTATGGTTATAAGAGATCTGTGAGTTAAATATTTTTATTACATTCTTTTTTCAGGTGAAGAAATTGACTCAGAAAAATAAATGGTAAAGGCTGTTATCAAGCCTAGGTATTCTGTCCCAGAAACTATGCCCTTGACCTCTGTGTGCCAGAGTACTTACAGAGAACTTATAAATATCATTAATATTCTACAATGCTTATTAATATCAACATTAATATTACAGACTATTTTATCTTTCTGCCTGACAGTGTTTGCTTTAAAACAAGGCAGATATGAATAGGCTGGTCACTAAATGACAAATACTGTATAATTCTACTTATATGAGGTAATCAGAGTAGTAAAAATCATAGAGATAATAGAATGGTGGTTGCCAGAGACTGAGGGAAAGAAGGAAAGTATTATTTTTACATTACTTAGTAACGTACCTGTGTTCTAGGGATGCTATAATATGCTAATTCCAGTCAAATATTGAAATTACTAGAAAATAGAAATGACTTTTAAATTATTCTTGGAATAATTACCTATAAAATTTTAAAATGCAGAAGGCTCAAAAAGTTAACTATGTTTTCCCCCAAAATTAAAATAAGTACTGTTAAGGTACACATGATATAAAATTTAGCATCTTGACCACTTTTCAGTATGCAGTTTAGTGATATTAAATACATTCATAATGTTGTACAACTATCGCCCCCATCCAGCTCCATAATGAATCTTATAAAACTGAAGATTTATAGCCATTGAAGAATAACTCCCTCTTTTCCCTTTTCATTCAGTCTTTTACAACCACCATTCTATTTCCAGCCTTTATAATTTTACTCCACATATGTAATATAAGTAGAATCATATAGTATTTGTCATTTTGTGATTGGCTTATTTCACATAGCAAGATGTTCTCAAGATTGATCCATGCTGAAGCACGTCAGAATTTCTCTATAAATCTGAATAATATTCCATCATATACGTATATACACCATATTTTGACTTAATTTTTATTCAAAGGATAGATTTGTAGTCTATCTTGGAAAATATCCCATGTGCAATTGAGAAGAATGTGTTTGCTGTTGTCGAGTAAAGTCTTCTGTATATACGTCTGTTAGATCTATTTGGTTTATTGTGTTAATACTAACATTTCCTTGCTTATCTTCTGTTTGATTGTTCTATCCATGATTGAGAGAGGAGTACTGAAGTATTTATTTCTCCCTTAAATTCTGTGTTTTTGATTCATATATTTTGATAGTCTGTTACTGATATGGTTTCAATCTGTGTCCCTGACCAAATCTCATGTTGAATTGTAATCCCCAATGTTGGAGGTGGGGCCTGGTGGGAGGTGATTAGATCATGGGGGCAGTTTCTCATAAATGGTTTGGCACTGTCCCCCTTAATACTGTCCTCCTGATAGTGAGTTCTCATGAGATCTGGTTATTTTAAAGTGTGTAGCACCTCCCCCCACTCTTCTCTTGCTCCTTCTTCCACCATGTGAGACATCTCACTCCTGCTTTGCCTTCTGCCATGACTGGAGGTTTCCTGAGGCCTCCCCAGAAGCAGAAGCTGCTATGCTTCCTATAAGCCTGCAGAACCATGAGGCGTATTTCTTTATAGCAATGAAACGATGAACTAATACAGTTACTATGTGCATAAATGCTTATAATTGTTATATCTTATTGTTTAAATTTTTATATCTTATTGTTAAGTCTATTTTGTCTAATATTAGTATAGTAGCCACCCCTGCTCCCTTTTGGTTACTAAATCCTTAGAATATATTTTTAATCCTTTGACTTTCATAAGTGTCTATTTGTGTCTTTGGTTCTAAAGTGATTCCTTTATAGATAGCATATACATTTTAGCCATGAACAGTGCAGGGTATAGGGGTGCTGAACCCCACAGTTGAATATCTGCATATAAATCTTGACTCCCCACACACTTAACTAATAGCTTACTTTTGGCTGAAAGTATAGCACACATAATTGATTAACACATATTTTGTATATTATATAAATTATATACTGTATTCTTAAAGTAAGCCAGAGAAAAGAAAATGTTACTCAGAAAATCATAAAGAAGAGAAAACATTTACTACTCTTTGAGTGGCAGTAGATCATCATATAGGTCTTTATCCTCATTGTCTTCACCTTGAGTAGGCTGAGCAGGAGGAGAAAGAGGAAGAGTTGGTCTTGCTGTCTCAGAAGTAGCAGAGGTAGAAGAAAATCTGCATGTAAGTGAACCCATGCAGTTCAAGCCCGTGCTGTTCAAGGGTCAACTGTAGCTCGATTACCTTTTTTTTTTTTTTTTTTTTGGTCCATTCTGCCAATCTCTCTTTTGATTCAGGTGTTTAATTCATTTACACTTAACATAGTTACTAATAAGGAGGTATTTAGTTATGTCATTTTACTATTTGCATCTTTTGATATGCCTTATGCTTACTTGTCCCTCATTTCCTGCATTACTATCTTCCTTTGTGTTCAGTTGGGTTTTGGTAGTGAAACATTTTTTTAAAAATGAGAAATTTCTTTCTCATTTCTTTTTTTGTATACATTTAATGTCCTAAAGTTATATCATTCTAATTTGAATTTATTCTAGCTAAACTTCAATAACACACACAAACCCTGCTTCTTTTCAGCTACATTCACATCCATTTTGGTTGGCGAAGTCACAGAATTGTGTCTTTATGCATTACGTGACCGACATATTAAAAAATAATTCTTTTAAGTGCATTAGTCATTGAAATTATGTAGAAATAAAATGTGGAGTTGCAAACCAAAGTTACAATAATGTTAGTTTTCAGATTGGTATTTCTGAATCTATGTAGTCTCTGAAATCATGTGGCAAATAAAAGTGGAGTTACAAACCATTGTTACAATAATACTATTTTTTATGATTGTCCATGTACTTATCTTTATTTAAATCTTTATTTTTTCACACATCTTATTTTTAAGTTATCATTTTGTTTCCTTCTATTTAACTCTGCAGGACTTCACTGAGTATTTCTCACAGAGTAAGTAGGTATACTGATAAGAAACTCCCTCAGTTTTTGTTTATCTGGGAATGTCTAAATTTCCTGCCTCACTTTTGAAGGATAGTTTTGCCAGATACAGAATTATTGGTTGACAATAGTTTTTTTTTCCTTTCAGCACTCTGAATATATTGGCCCACTGTCCTCTGTCTCCCAAAGATTCTGATGAGAAATCTGTTGATAATTTTATTGAGGATCCCACATATGTAATAAATTGCTTTTCTCTTGATGCTTTCAAGATTTTCTCTGTCTTTGAATTCAAAGTTTGATTATAATGTGTATGTGTCTTTGAGTTCTTCTTACTTGTAGTTTATTGAGATTCTTGGATGGTTATATTCATGTCTTTCATCAAATTTGAGAAATTTCCACCCATTCTTTCCTCAAATATTCTCTCTACCCTAACCATACTTCTTCTGTTACTCACACAGATTTGATGGCAACTGCTGAGTGACAACACCAAGTATATTAAAAACTCTCATTAATTACAACTGAAAATAGGACCATTATGCTTAACATATTATGTGGCATATATGTGCATATGGCCCTATTCTATATACATATGTAATATTCCATAATTTTAATTCATTTAAATGAACAAATGTAATTGAGAAACTTTTATGTATAAATATGCTTGCATAAATTAGATAATTGGACGTAACCTCTAATTTCAAATATTACTAAACAGTTATGTGAGAACCCACAAATGTGTAGGCACAGGACATGCAGATTATTATATATATATATATGTATATATATATATATATACACGTGTATATATATATGTATATATATATATATATACACGTGTATATATATATGTATATATATATATATATATATACACACATATATATATATGCCAGATAACTACATGATTAACTTTATCTCTTGAGGAAGTATAGCACTTCCAGGATTGAATTCTGCCCTCATTATCTGCTATGTGACTACTATGGACTGAATACTTGTGTCCCCTCCCCACAAATTTAAATATTAAGTCCTTTATCCCTAGTGTTTTGGTATTTGGAGGTGGAGACTTTGGGAGGTAATTAGGTCATGAGGGAGACCCTTCATGAATAGAATTAGTGCCTGTATAATAAGGGAAATGATCTTTCTCTCCATCACGTGAAGATACAGCAAGAAAGTTGCAATCAACAAGCCAGGAGCAAGGCCCTCACTAGAACCCAACCATGCTGGCACCCTGATCTTGGACTTCTAGCCTCCAAAACTGTATAAAATAAATTTCTGGGTTTTAGGCTACCTAGTCTATGGTATTTGTTATAACAGCCTGAGCAACGACGGTGACCTTTGACAGATTCTCATTGTTTCAGTGTTCTTCCTCTCCACAGTGAGGACAATGGGTATACCTACTTCAGAGGTTTGTTGGGAAAGTATAAGGAGCAAATCTATGTGTAAAATGCTCAGCATTATGCACAACACAGTTCATTCTCTATGTCACTATTGTCGTAACTTTTAATGAGATATTATATATTTTTATTTAGATTTTCTGAGTTATAAATGCAATTTTGGAGTATCCTGCTGGTGGTTTACTTGATACTTCCTTCTCTTTTTTTAAAACCACAATAGTTTAGAATTGCTAGAGATTTGGGAAGAAAAGCAATATTAATAATTTCCGATACCACTCACCAACATAGGTTTGCATTGCGTTTTTTAAAAAAAATCTTCAAGTTCAATTTTATCACTTTGGAAGATGCTCTGAGAACAGAACTACCAAAAAAAAGGCATCATTTAAATATCTAGGATGTGAGTAATGCCTAGTTTGCCATCTATTGAAAGAAACTTTACAAAGCCACACTATACAATACAAATATATATATATTTTTAAATTTGCATGCATGCCTAAAACACAATTCTAATTTAGGGGAATCCAAATGAATGAAATATACCTATTTGCCTAGTCATTTCTCTACCTCTCACAATTATAATATCTGTAAAATTAAACAGGAAATGTTAGGAAAATCATATCTTAACTACATTTTAATTTTATTTAATGTTCTTTTTTAGCTCTGCTAAGTAAAGCAATAAACATACATATACACACACATACTTGCATAAATAAGTGCTCCATATAATCAAACACAGAGTAGTATCTGTTGTAAACTGCCTTTAAGAAACAAAAATCCAATCCATTTAAAACAAAAAGAAATTTCCATTTTTTTTTTCAAGCCATCTGGACAGATGATAGAAATAATCTGAATTCTTGATCAGTTCACAGATGTGTGAAAGGTGTGGGCAACCACTTATTCTATCACATAAGTCAAATTCATCTGAAGGTCCTTCAGGAGCCAGCGAAGGACATTTCTAAGCAGAAAGAGTTTAAGGGAAATCATAGTCCTAAAGAAAATTATGTGTTATGAAATCATGGAAATGAATAAATCCCTGAACGACCTTTTAGTTTTGAACATCTTGCATTCTGAGAAAGCTGTTTTATTATTATTATTATTCAGGACAATCTTTTCTTTCCCCCAGAACACTTACTATGTGTCAAGAATTTGCCAAGTTCTTGGAGTTAAGATTAATAGGAAATTATCTCTGCCCTCAAGGAGCTGACAGTTCCAGCTGAGAAACCATGAATAGGTGCCCAGCATATTGAGTATCCAATACTCAGGAGAAACTTAATAGATATTTTCTTACTTAATGAATGTTTGTTATATGGAAACTACCAAGACAGTAGAAAGTATTATAAACAAATTTTGGACTCAGAAAAGACTTTCTGGAAAAGATGAAAACTGATTTTTAAAGAAAGGAAGAGATTTCTAGACTCAAGCAGTAACTTAAGTAAAGGCCTAGAACAGAAAACCTATAGTAAGCTGATTGGTCTGCTAACAGTGATAAGTGTGAGGTAGAATAAAGCCATTATCCCTTTAGAGACAGAAAGTGAGGCAATATTGAAAGGCAGGTAATCCAAAAAAGTGAACCTTCTAGGAATGGTCATCGAAAGTGAAGCCTAGAGCTCTAGGGTTCCTCAAACTTTTGTACTTGAAACTTTCTAAGATTAAACTGAAAATGTATTTTCTTTTGTAGTCACATCTCTCATAGCCCTTCTTAGTAAGTAAACTTAAACTATTGGGAAAAGAAAAAGGACTTTTTCCGCCCCCTTGGTTAAAATAATAGTACCGTCACAGTCTTTGAAAACATGTGACAACTAAAAACGTAGAAATGGCTTAAAATGTCAACCAAATCAAGCCTTCAAATTTTAGAAAAAATATAAAACTACACCCTGAATTTTCAGATGTTTTATTTTAGAATTGTTTCCGATTCACAGAAAAATTTCAGTAATAATTTCTACTTGATTTATGTGATTTATACAGTGATTAAACTCAACCCAGCTTTTAAAATTCTATAGAGTAGACAGAAGCAAGAGCAAAAGAGAAAATTGATATCATAAAGAGCTCTACGGCAAAGTGCATCCCCACCTGTATGGAGAATGTCAGGGAACCTTTTAATTTTCGTTAAGTACTTAATTTTTTCTAATAATTTTTATTTTAGAATAGAGTTACCAAAAACATGCAAAGGTAGTATAGAATCCCCATGCATACCAGTTCCAGTATCCACAATAATATCTTATATTTGTATAGTGCATTTTTAATAATTAATAATATTGATACATTATTAACTAAAGTCGATATCTTTTTTCATATTTTTCTTAGTTTTTACCTAATATCCTTTTTCTGTTTCAGAAACCCATCCAAGATACTACATTACATTTAACCATCATGTCTCCTAAGGTCCTCTTAAGCTGTGACAGTTTCTCAGACAATCCTTGTTTTTGAATGACTTTGATAGTTTTGAGGGGTACTGTTCAGGTATTTTGCATATTGCAGCTTACTTGGGATTTATATGATGCTTTTATACAATTAGATTCTGAAGTTATGAGTTTTTCTGAGAAAAACCATCGAGGCGAAGTGCCAATTTTATCCAAGGATTCACACTATCAACATGACTCAACATTGTTTATGTTGACCTTGCTCACCTGACTGAGGTAGTGGTTTTCCAGTTTCTCTACTGTAAAGTTAGTTTTTCTCCTCTTGCCACACTCTAGGAGAAAATCCCTGTGTGCAGCTTATACTTAAACCTAAGGTGTAGGGATTATGTTGTACCTCCTTGAGGGATAAATACCTAAATAAATTAGTTGGAATTTTATGCTGAGATTTGCCTCATTTATTTGTTTATTCCTTTATATATGAGTGCACATGTGGGTATTTATCTTATACTTTGGATGATAATCCAATACTATTTCGTTTATCTTGTTGGTTAAATTGTTCTAGCATTGAACACTGGAGCTCTTTCAGTTGCCTTTTTGACTTACTACAATATGTGTGTTGTTTTGTTTTCTTTTCTTTTTTCTTGCTGTTGTTTCTCAGAACATGCCCTTAGTTTCTGGCACTATAACACATAACGCTCCAAGATTATCTTGTATACTTCCTGCCTAAGTCTTAGAATCAGACATTTATCCAAGGAGTCCCGATTCGTGCTTTATTTTTGTTTTTGTTTTTTTTGAGATAGAGTCTCACTCTGTCGCCCAGGCTGGAGCACAGTGGTGTGATCTCAACTCACTGCAACCTCCAACTGCCAGGTTTGAGTGATTCTCCTGTCTCAGCTCCCAAGTACTACAGACCTGCACCATCACATCTGGCTAATTTTTTGTATTTTCAGTAGAGACAGCATTTCGCCATGTTGGCCATGCTAATCTCGAACTCCTGGCCTCAAGTGATCACTGGCCTCAACCTCCCAAAATGCTGGGATTACAGGCACGAGCCACCATGCCCGGCCCTGGTTCCTTTTATTAGAGAATAATATTAAAAACCAAGACCTGAGCTCTAATGTGCTTGTTAGTGTGTCATTGCCTTTAGGACCTCTCAGTTGAGAGACCAAGGAAATACATGTGTGTCTAATAACCCACTTAGCTAAACATAAATTCATAGTGCTGTCCTAACTCTAAATCTGTAACTATCTGGATTGTTCCAGGATTATCCCTGGCCTATCATTTCAATCCTGGCTTCCATCATTAACCAACCATCTACTTAGTTCTTTAATTCCAGGGTTTTTTTTTGGAGGTGGGGGGGGCGGGGTTTTTTGTTTTGAGACGGAGTCTTGCTCTGTCGCCCAGGCTGGAGTGCAGTGGCGCAATCTCCGCGCACTGCAAGCTCCGCCTCCTGTGTTCACGCCATTCTCCTGCCTCAGCCTCCTGAGTACCTGGGACTACAGGCGCCCACCACCAGGCCCGGCTAATATTTTTGTATTTTTAGTAGAGACAGGGTTTCACTTGTTAGCCAGGATAGTCTCGATTTCCTGACCTCGTGATCCGCCTGCCTCGGCCTCTCAAAATGCTGGGATTACAGGTGTGAGCCACTGCACTGGGCCAATTCCGGTACTTTTAAACTCTATATTCCTGTCAGCTATCGTACTATCAGGTTTTGGACTTTAGCCATTCTAATAGGTGCTGAGAGATATGTAACAAACATAGGAGTGCAGATATCTGTTTGATATACTGATTTCCTTTCTTTTGGGTATATACCCAGCATTGGGATTGCTGGATCATATGGTAGCTCAATTTTTAGTTTTTTGAGGAATCTCCAGTCTTCTTGTCTGTCTTTCCTTCCTTCCTTTCTGTCTTCCTTTTAGTGAACATTATTTTCTCAGGTGATATGCTTTAATTTCTCGTTTTTTAATTTTTTGTGTATCTGTTGTACGTTTTTCAATTTGAGGCTAAAATGAGGCTTGCAAATACCTCCTTATAACCCATTATTTTAAACTAATGACAACACTGATTCTGTATACAAACAGACATGCAAAAAGAAAACTAATTGAAACTCTACACTTTAACTTTGTCACCCTGCTTTTTAACTTTCTGTTTTCTCTCTTTATATTTTAATTGTACAGTTTATGTCTTGAAATACTGTTGTGGTTATTTTTGGTTTATTATTCAATCAGTTTTTCTACTTCAGGCAAGAATAGCCTACACACCACGGGTACAGTGCTTCATTATTCTGTGCTTTTCTATGTGCTTACTACTACCAATTAGTTTTGTACCTTCAGATGATTTCTTCTTGCTCATTAATATCGTTTTCTGGCCAGGCATGGTGGCTCATGCCTATAATCCCAACATTTTGGGAGGCCGAGGCAGGTGGATCACCTGAGGTCGGGAGTTCGAGACCAGCCTGACCAACATGGAGAAACCCCATCTTTACTAAAAATACAAAACTAACCGGACGTCGTGGCACATGCCTGTAATCCCAGCTACTCAGGAGGCTGAGGCAGGAGAATTGTTTGAACCTGGGAGGTGGAGGTTACAGTGAGCTGAGATCATGGCATTGCACTCCAGCCTGGGCGACGAGAGCGAAACTCCATCTAAAACAAACAAAAAAAACATATACACACGCATATATACATATAGTTTTCTTTCAGATTGAAATACTCCCTTTAGCATTTATTGTAGGACAGGTCTCCTGTTGATGAAATCCGTAAGTTTTTTTTGTCTTGGGAAGACCTTTATTTCTCTTTCTTCTTGAGTATATTTCCATTGGTTTTATCATTCTAGGGTAACAGTATTTTCCTTCAGCAATTTTAACATGTCATATCACTCTCTCCTGGCCTGTAAGGTTTCCACTAAAAGTCTGCTATTAGATGTTTTGGAGTTTCATTGTATGTCATTTGTTTATTTTCTCTTGCTGTTTTTAGTATCATTTCTTTATCGTGGACCTTTGGGAGTTTGATTATTCATGCCTAGAGGTAGTCTTCTTTGGGTTAAACCTGCTTTGTGTTTTATAATCTTCTTGTACTTGAATGTTGACATGTTTTTCTAGGTTTCAAAAGTTCTCTGTTATTATCCCTTTGAATAAGCTTTCTACCACTATCTCTTTCTCTACCTCCTCTTTAAGACCAATTACTCTTAGATTTGCCTGTTTGAGGCTATTTTCCAGATCTTGCAGGTGTGCTTCATTGTTTTCTATTCTTTTTTCTTTTGCCTCCTCTGACTGTGTATTTCCAAATGGCCTGTGGTCAAAGCTCACTAATTCTTTCTTCTGCTTGATCATTTCTGCTATTAAGAGACTCTAATGCATTCTTCAGTATGCCAATTGCATTTTTCAACTCCAAAATTTATGCTTGATTCTTTTTAATTATTTCAATCTCCTTGTTAAATTTATCTGATAGGATACTGAAATTTTCTGTGTTATCTTGAATTTCCTTGAGTTTCCTCAAAACAGCCATTTTGAATTATCTGTCTTAAAAGTCATTTATCTCTGTTTCTCCAGTATTGGTCCTTGGTGCCTTATTTAATTCTTTTTGTGAGGCCATATTTTCCTGGATGATGCTGATACTTGTAGATGTTCATTGGTATCTGGACACTGAAGAGTTAGATATTTATTATTGTCTTCACATTCTGGGCTTGCCCTCCTTGGGAAGGCTTTCCAGGAGTTGAAGGGACTTGGGTACCAAGCCCAATAATGCTGTGAATTTTGCAGACTTGTAGAGGTACCACCTTGGTGGACATGGATAAGATCCAGAATAATTCTCCGGATTACCAGGCAGAGACTTTAGTTCTTCTCCCTGACTTTCTCCCAAATAAGCAGAGACTTTCTCTCTCTGCACTTAGACACCTGGACTTGGGGATGTGGTGATGCAAGCACCCCTGTGACCACCACTACTGGGACTGTGCTGGGTCAGACCTGAAGCCAACACAGCACTGGGTGTTGCCTAAGGCCCTTCCCTTCAAGGTAGTAAGTTCCCCCAGGCTTGGAGCATGTCCAGATATGCTGTCTGTGAACCAGGGCTTAGAGTCAGTAACCTTAACAGTTTACCTGATGTTCTAGACTACAGTGGCTAAGCTGGCACTCACACCACAATATGAAGTCCTTCCCACTTTTCCTTCCCCTTTCCACAGGCATAGGAACTTCTCCTTGTGGTCATCACCAAAACCACTCCATGGGGGTTCTGCCAGGCCACCACAAATGTTCATTTAAAACTCAAGGGCTCTTCCATCAGTTTGCAGTGAATGCAGCCATGTCTGGGACTCACCCTTCAGGGCAGTGGACTCTCCTGTAGCCCAGGGAAGGTCGGGAAATGCTTTCTAAGAGCCTAGGCCTGGACTTAGGGACCCCAAGAGCTTGCTTATTGCTCTACCCTACTATAGCCAAGCTGGTACCTAAGGTTCAAGACAAAGTCCTCTTTACTTTTCCCTCTGTTTTTATTTATTTTTATTTTTTTTATTGTTATTATACTTTAAGTTTTAGGGTACATGTGCACAATGTGCAGGTTTGTTACATATGTATCCATGTGCCATGTTGGTGTGCTGCACCCATTAACTCGTCATTTAACATTAGTTATATCTCCTAATGCTGTCCCTCCCCCCTCTCCCCACCCCACAACAGTCCCTGGAGTGTGATGTTCCCCTTCCTGTGTCCATGTGTTCTCATTGTTCAATTCCCACCTATGAGTGAGAACATGCGGTGTTTGGTTTTTTGTCCTTGTGATAGTTTACTGAGAATGATGGTTTCCAGTTTCATCCATGTCCCTACAAAGGACATGAACTCATCATTTTTCATGGCTGCATAGTATTCCATGGTGTATATGTGCCACATTTTCTTAATCCAGTCTATTATTGTTGGACATTTGGGTTGGTTCCAAGTCTTTGCTATTGTGAATAGTGCCGCAATAAACATACGTGTGCATGTGTCTTTATAGCAGCATGATTTATAGTCCTTTGGGTATATACCCAGTAATGGGATGGCTGGGTCAAATGGTATTTCTAGTTCTAGATCCCTGAGGAATCGCCACACTGACTTCCACAATGGTTGAACTAGTTTACAGTCCCACCAACAGTGTAAACGTGTTCCTATTTCTCCACATCCTCTCCAGAACCTGTTGTTTCCTGACTTTTTAATGATTGTCATTCCAACTGGTGTGAGATGGTATCTCATTGTGGTTTTGATTTGCATTTCTCTGATGGCAGTGATGGAGTCTTTCACCATAGTGCCCACAGGTGGGAACGTGCTAGGTCACCCTTGAAGCCAGCATGTCTCAGAGGCAAAGGCTCACCACATACTCCATGGGTATTACTGCTGGTTATTCAGGGACCAAGGGCTCTTTAGTCAGCATATGATGAATCCTGGCGAGAATGGGTTCTTCCCTTCAAAGTAGAGGTTGCTTTTGGCCCAGGGAATATCTAGAAATGTCATCTGGGAGATAGGGTTTGGAATGGGGGCCTCCCAATTCTACCCAGTGCCCCATCCTACTATGGCTGAGCTGGTATCTAACACATAAGACAAAGTCCAAAGTCCTCTTTACTCTTTGACCTCCTCTCCTTAATCAGAAGGAATGATCACTTTCATTGCTGTGAGCTGGACTGCCTGGAGTTGATGGATGGATGGCACAAGCACTCCCTTAGCTGTGCCAGCAGCTGGTGTCTCCCTAGGTCAGTGCTACCCCAGTCCACTGGCTCTAATCCCAGACTAGCACTACGAGTTGCCTAGAAATTGCAGTTCTTGTGTACTAGACTGCCTTTCAAGTTAACCTAGGAACACAGAGCACTTCAGCCCAAAGCGGTGAGGCTTGCCAACAAACTCAAGTTCTGAATGCTGGAGTGGGAAACTCCCCCCTTGTTAGGGCTGGTTGAAATGCTCCCTCCAGGTGCGGGCACTGGCTAAGCCCAGCTTGGCTTTATTTTCCGCTGTGACAGGGCAGCACTGAGTTCAATGTAAAGTCCTCTGGTCACCACCGTCTCCCTCTCCAAAGTGCACAGATTCTCCCTCCATGCTACATGGCTACCACTGGGAGAGGGGAGAGGCATTGGGAATTCAAGACTGTCTCTCTGACCCTCTTCACTGCCTCTTTTAGCCATATGAATTAAAATCAGGTACTGTGATTGGCTTTCTGATTTTTTGTTCTTGTGGTAGAGCTTCTCTGTGTGCAGAGAATTGATAAAATTTGGTGTTCCAGTGGCAGGGACAAACAACGTAGGCTTCTATTCCGCCATCTTGTTCTGACCCTCAACCTTTAGATCTTTTGTCCATTTTTCAACTGGGTTGTTAATTCTTGAGTTTTAAGAGTTCTTTTATATAGTTTGGATATAAGTGCTTTTCAAGTATGTATTTTATGAATACTTTATCCCAGTCCATGGCTAATATTTTTATTATTTAACTTTATTTTGCAGAGTAGATATTTTTAATTTCAATGAAGTCCAATTTGTCAAGATTTTTCTTTCACGAATCAGGCTTTTGGTGTTGTATCTAAAACTCATCAACAAATTTAAGGTCATGAATATTTTCTCATATGTTTTCTTGTAGAATTTTTAAAGTTCTGCATTTTACATTTATACCTATAATCCATTTCGAGATAATTTTTATGAAAGATGTAAGGTCTGTGCAGAACACTATAACACAATTATAGAAGTAAACTCAGATGAAGGTAATTATTAGATAGAAGAGAAACTTGAAGTCATTTTAGTGTTTGTTTTTCTACAATACTGAAAATAAAGCCTCTAAAACCTGTACTACGACAGGTAGAGCGCATTCTCCATGAATGGGATTTCCTACCTCTCCATATCTGTTTCCTAGTATTCTCTGCCTTGCTCATTACTCCCTTCCAATCACACTGTCCACTTTACTAGGCTCCAAGAGTTTCCCACCTCAGAATCTTGGCACATTCCATATCTTCTTTCTCAAACACATTTCCTTTTTTTTTTCAAATATCTGGTTTCATGTTAAATTTTTACCTCTGCTAAAAAATCTCTCCTAACCTTCTACCCTTTAGTTTAAAGAGGTTTTCCTCTTACTTTCTTTCATCAACTTTGTTGTTTTTCTTTTGTCATTTACCAAAATGTAAAATTGCATACATATATATGCACATAAATATATATATATATATATATACACAGTTGTGTAATATATGCAGAAACAAGAATATATAGAGATATTAGGGTTTTTAAGTTAAAATATTCATGATGTTATGGATTAAGCACTTTTATTACAATATATCCCCTCCTTAGTACAATATCTAACACATGCTAGAGCTGCAATTCATTTTGGTATAATACTTTAGTTAATTTGCCTCTCATTTTACAGAATGTAAATGGAATGTTCATGTGTAAATTAAATTTTAAAAGTAAAATGTGGTGACAGATTATGGATATTAAATGGATATGAAAACACATGTATAGTTATGATAATAATTATACCAAAATATATAAAAAGTATTTTATGGCTGGCCGGGCACGGTGCCTCATGTCTGTAATCCCAGCACTTTGGGAGGCTGAGGTGGGCGGATCAAGAGGTCAGGAGATCAAGACCATCCTGGCTAACACAGTGAAACCCCATCTCTATTAAAAAATACAGAAAAATTAGCCGGGCATGGTGGCAGGCATATGTAGTCCCAGCTACTCGGGAGGCTGAGGCAGGAGAATGGCATGAACCTGGGAGGTGGAGCTTGCAGTGAGCTGAGATCGCGCCACTGCACTCCAGCCTGGGCGACAGAGCAACATTCTGTCTCAAAAAAAAAAAGAAAAAAAATGTATTTTATGAGTAGAGATTTCAGTGTTCTAAAACAGGTGCACTGCATTAACCATTAGCCAAGAGAGACAAAATGAGTACCTGCCAAATATTTTCTAAGTCAGTAATGAGGCCACACAGCTTTATTTATAATCAAATTGATATGTTATCATGAAGATAGTATTAATAAAATTATTCTCTGTATGTGTCCTGACTTTCTTTACAAATTGAATTTTTTCTTATGTGAATTATTTTACAGTCAGTGAAATGCACAGAAAAGCATGGGAGCAAGACAGATAAAAATATCTCATAATGACAGATTAGAAAGTTCTAAAATAGGAACTACCATGAATCACATATGTATTAACATTAGATTTTACTTATGACAAAAATTCCAAATATTGAAAATCTTGTAAAAAGCCAATCCAGCTGAATGTTTAATATATTTCTTCTTGTTGATTGAAATTTTAGATGTTGGTCATTCATAATTTAAGGATTTGCAATTTTTTTAGTCATCTATAACATAAACATACATTTTCAAAAACACTGATTTTTCACCTGGATCTCTAAAATTTTGCTGAGAGCTGTCAGAGCTTCTCAGACTTGTTAATCATTGTGAGATTTATGAAGTATTTCTTAAGTAGCAAGAAAATCTCCGACATTGCGACCTCTGCAACTTATCAGAAAACTAAGGAAGTTATGACTTCACAATATGACATGTGCAAATGTGGCTGGGACCTTCACAGGTAATAGTCGTCAAGGGTATGTCAGAAGAGGCAGTATGTAGTTAAATTCGCACACGCTAAAATGAGACTGCCTAGATATTCGAACCCTAGTTTTGTTGCTTACTAGCTGTGTGATCTTAGGGAAATTATTTAACTTCCTTATGCTTGAGTTATCCCAACCATAAGATGAAGTTGATTATAATGGTTGTGATGATTAGATGAATTAATGCATTACAAATGCTTAAAATAGGCCGGGTGCGGTGGCTCATGCTTGTAATACCAGCACTTTGGGAGGCTGAGGCGGGGGGGATCACGTGGTCAGGAGATCGAGACCAGCCTGGCTAACGTGGTGAAAACCTGCCTCTACTAAAAATACAAAAAAATTAGCCAGGTGTGGTGGTGGGCGCTTGTAGTCCCAGCTACTCAGGAGGCTGAGGCAGGAGAATTGCTTGAACTCTGGAGGCAGAGGTTGCAGTGAGCTGAGGTTGTGCCCCTGCACTCTAGCCTGGGTGCCCATGCGAGACTCCATCTCAGAAAAAAAAAAAAAATGCTTAAAATAGTATCTAACACCTAGTAATACTGAGTAAATGCAAACTGTTTTCATGAATTATCTGGTCTACCTAACTACAGGTCACCAGTTTTTGAAATGGCATGGCTACAGGGGTCTATTAATGGGTACTCAATACTGGATAATTACTGGCCAACCAATTGGATTATCTTCATTGATGACCTTAAATTAAAATAATAATAAGAGTAACAACACAGATAAACAAAGACACGAAGAGAAGGCAGTGGACTCCTTGTGTTAGATTTTTATTTCTGTGAACAAACTACCACCATTTTAGTGGCTTATAAAACAAAAAAGTTATTATCTCACAGTTTCCATAGATCAAGAGTCTGGCTATAGTATATTGGGTTCTCTGCTAAGGTTTTCACACAGCTGAAATCAAAATATCAGCCAAGTGCATTTGCATCCTCATGTCTTTGGGAAAATTCATTTTTTTTTTTTGCAGCGACATGACTGAGGTCCCCATTTGTTCTCTATCTGTTGTCCCAGAACTGCTCTTAGCTCTGACATGCCACTCTCAGGCACTTACTATGTGGTTCCTCCATGGACCTTGTTATGCTTTGAATCTCTTTTAGGAAGTGCTTCATCTCTTTTAAGCGTTCTTCTGATTGGGTAAGACCCACCCAGAATTATGTCTCTTTTGATAACGTCAAAGTCAACTGATTAGTAACCCAATCAAGGGAGTGAAATCCTGTCGACACTAAAGAAGAGCGGAACGATATAAAGAATGGGTCACTGGGGGTCATGTTTAAACTCTGCCTACCCCACTATGCAAAAGAGCACACTGCTCATTTTAATGGACTCTCTATCCCCAGAGGCTTCCTGACACATAATATAAATTCAAAAGAGAATTTTTGATCATATTAAAATCCACTCAAATGTTAGTTTGTCCCTTTTGGAATACCTTTAGTGCTCTCAAATAAATTCACTCACAGACAAGCACTGCTCAGCAAACTCAAATTTACTAAAGATTCTAGGGAGAGAAGAAAGAGACCATTTTTATTTCATACTTTACAGTGAACCACTTAAAATTTCTTTCTACATTTCCCTTAGCACTTGTGCTCTCTTTCTCTCTCCTGTCAGTCTCTGTCTCTCTCTCTCTCCCCATCCCAGAGTTTCCCCTGAACCTTCAAATACCTTTATTGACAAATAAATTTGTTCTACCTTAGTCTCTACCTTCAAAAGCCCAAATAAGAATAGAGACGAATGAGTTAAGTGAAATAAAGTACATATCAGTGAGATATTACATGCCACATATTTTTAGAGGTTGAAATAATTTTGACAGAAAAAGAAGTTAAAAAATTAGGCTCTTTTTGCTTGATTTTGACAAAATTTCTGACTGCAGGACAGGACTTGCATGGGGGTGAGTAAACCAAGTTTATATATATGACAATATATATTAAGGCAAATTTTATCTTTGGTAACGCATTCTCAAGTTTTTATTTTTGGAGATAAATAAGTAATAAATCAGTAACCCTTCTTTCACTGATTATAACAGATGTCTAAGTACCTTTCTTAAACTCTAAAAAAATTATAATTTATGTTGAAATATAAATAAATTAGTTCATGCACAAGAATTGACAGGTATAAAAATAGTCAGGAAAGAAAGAATGGACATATAATATTCATTGATTTTATTGCAATGAAAAAAGATGATTGATTGTATAAATATAATAGGCTTATAACCTACAAAGAAAGTAAAAACCTTGAATTTAAAACAGATTCAGTGATAACTTTACAAGATTGAATAGTATGTTTAGGTCCAAATAAAAATATTCCAGAATAAAGTTAAAAATCTTTAACCCCACATTCAAAAATCCTACAAAATTGGGCCTAATATGTCTGGTCTTGCTCATGTCAGTGACACTGAAAAAGTACAGCTGATTACCTGGAGTATCCACTCCTTTATTTAAATACAGCCCTGGATTTCAATCTAGCTTCTATCCACTGCTTTCACAAAACCTTCCCAATGTCTACTGAGTTAGAAGCCTTCTCCTATTCTTTGAACTTCTATATCAGTTTTTATCTTGCCTCTGAAATAAGAACCATATATAAGCTTTTTAAATTTAAGTATTTGTCTATGCTTTGTTTCTTGGAAACTAGAAAATTAGAGAGTATGTCTTAATATTTTATTTATGCATTAATCATACAAATATATATTAAGGAGCCACCATTAATTAGAGCATATATCTTAATATTTTATTTATGCATTGATCATACAAATATATATTAAGGAGCCACCATTTATTAGGTAGGAAATAAAATTTTAAATACAGTATTCCATTTCCTTGGCCTCAAAATCCAGCTTATCTATTCCCAATGCATGTAGTGTAATATTTTGTGAACGCTGAATATTTTTGATTAATTGATTTGATAAATAACAATGATAAATAAGTAATATGTAGATAAATTATCTTGTTTAATTTCTCCAATGGTTTTAGATAGGATTGCAGTAAATATTCTTACAAAACTCAAATAACTCTATCTAACACATAACAACTTTTTAGTGTCTGTAAGTCATTTTACCATTTATTTGTCTCTGTCAATTTTTCTGTCTTTAGTGAATTAAATTATAACTGTTTTTATGGATAAGTTTCTAAAAATTGGACTTAAAAATACATTTCTAAGATAATTTCTTTTTTTTTTTTCCTCATGCTTAACAGTTTTATTTATTTATTTATTTATTTTAATTATACTTTAGGGTTTTAGGGTACATGTGCACAATGTGCAGGTTTGTTACATATGTATCCATGTGCCATGTTGATTTCCTGCACCCATTAACTCGTCATTTAGCATTAGGTGTATCTCCTAATGCTGTTCCTCCCCCCTCCCCCCACCCCACAACAGTCCCCGGAGTGTGATGTTCCCCCTTCTGTGTCCATGAGTTCTCATTGTTCAATTCCCACCTATGAGTGAGAACATGCGGTGTTTGGTTTTTTGTCCTTGCGATAGTTTACTGAGAATGATGTTTTCCAGTTTCATCCATGTCCCTACAAAGGACACGAACTCATCATTTTTTATGGCTGCATAGTATTCCATAGTGTATATGTGCCACATTTTCTTAATCCAGTCTATCGTTGTTGGACATTTGGGTTGGTTCCAACTCTTTGCTATTGTGAATAGTGCCGCAATAAACATACGTGTGCATGTGTCTTTATAGCAGCATGATTTATAGTCCTTTGGGTATATACCCAGTAATGGGATGGCTGGGTCAAATGGTATTTCTAGTTCTAGATCCCTGAGGAATCACCACACTGACTTCCACAATGGTTGAACTAGTTTACAGTCCCACCAACAGTGTAAAAGTGTTCCTATTTCTCCACATCCTCTCCAGCACCTGTTGTTTCCTGATTTTTTAATGATGGCCATTCTAACTGGTGTGAGATGGTATCTCACTGTGGTTTTGATTTGCATTTCTCTGATGGCCAGTGATGATGAGCATTTCTTCATGTGTTTTTTGGCTGCATAAATGTCTTCTTTTGAGAAGTGTCTGTTCATGTCCTCTGCCCACTTTTTGATGGGGTTGTTTGTTTTTTTCTTGTAAACTTGTTTGAGTTCATTGTAGATTCTGGATATTAGCCCTTTGTCAGATGAGTAGGTTGCAAAAATTTTCTCCCATTCTGTAGGTTGCCTGTTCACTCTGATGATAGTTTCTTTTGCTGTGCAGAAGCTCTTTAGTTTAATGAGATCCCATTTGTCGATTTTGGCTTTTGTTGCCATTGTTTTTGGTGTTTTAGACATGAAGTCCTTGCCCACGCCTATGTCCTGAATGGTATTGCCTAGGTTTTCTTGTAGGATTTTAATGGTTTTAGGTCTAACATATAAGTCTTTAATCCATCTTGAATTAATTTTTGTATAAGGTGTAAGGAAGGGATCCAGTTTCAGCTTTCTACATATGGCTAGCCAGTTTTCCCAGCACCATTTATTAAATAGGGAATCCTTTCCCCATTTCTTGTTTTTGTCAGGTTTGTCAAAGATCAGATAGTTGTAGCTATGCGGCATCATTTCTGAGGGCTCTGTTCTGTTCCATTGATCTATGTCTCTGTTGTGGTACCAGTACCATGCTGTTTTGGCTACTGTAGCCTTGTAGTATAGTTTGAAGTCAGGTAGCGTGATGCCTCCAGCTTTGTTCTTTTGGCTTAGGATTGACTTGGCGATGCGGGCTCTTTTTTGGTTCCATATGAACTTTAAAGTAGTTTTTTCCAATTCTGTGAAGAAAGTCATTGGTAGCTTGATGGGGATGGCATTGAATCTATAAATTACCTTGGGCAGTATGGCCATTTTCACGATATTGATTCTTCCAACCCATGAGCATGGAATGTTCTTCCATTTGTTTGTATCCTCTTTTATTTCATTGAGCAGTGGTTTGTAGTTCTCCTTGAAGAGGTCCTTCACATCCCTTGTAAGTTGGATTCCTAGGTATTTTATTCTCTTTGAAGCAATTGTGAATGGGAGTTCACTCATGATTTGGCTCTCTGTCTGTTATTGGTGTACAAGAATGCTTGTGATTTTTGTACATTAATTTTGTATCCTGAGACTTTGTTGAAGTTGCTAATCAGCTTAAGGAGATTTTGGGCTGAGACAATGGGGTTTTCTAGATATACAATCATATCATCTGCAAACAGGGACAATTTGACTTCCTCTTTTCCTAATTGAATACCCTTTATTTCCTTCTCCTGCCTGATTGCTCTGGATAATTTCTTATCTTAGAAAAGATCAATACAAAAACTGTGATAATGTATCAGTTTACAACTACTTGAAAATAGTTTGACAATTTTTAATATTTTTCCCTGTAGAAAATATGTATTATATTTTTCCTTCATGTGCCATATTTGAGAAATAACTGGACTGAACATTGAGATTTGGATTAAAACTTACGATAACTCTGTTATTATGGGCAAATCACTTGGTTCCCTCTCCTGCAAGAGGTACATTTAGACTCAATGGTTTATAAAGTCAGTCCCAAATTGCAAAACTGATTTAATTATCTTAACACAATTCCAGGATGAGAACTGAATACCAGCCTGTGTTCATAGTAGGAGAACAGTTGTTTGATTGACTTGGGCTTTTCACTTGTCTAGGGAAAAAACTAATCACATAACATATTTAGACTTCGAAGTTACAGCTTCATTGAGGTCATTCTTATCCATGAGTAACTGTCATGTAACAATTTTTTTTTTTTTTTACTATACCAAAATAGCCTTCAGAGGAATGCTGACAAATTTCCTTAAGACTGTAAAATTACATATTTTGGATGAGATTTCTTATCTACAGAATTTCTTAGGGCAGAATTTCTCAGAATATTTATCTCCGGCCCCTTATTAGAACAAATGAATCTGGAATAAGACACTTGGTGAATCTAATTTGAGTTTGAGAAGCATGGCTTCAGAAGAAAATTTTGCCTCTTAATGGCAGAAAGGGTGACTTACTATATTAATCTCATCAAAATCCAACACAGGTAAAATAAAAATAATTTAATCAATTGCATTACTATATCTGCAACTTGTTTTCCGTCATTGACTGGAACCTAGAAGAGGGAAATCATGAGAGGATACTGTTGACAGGGGAGGGCTTGAAGGGTAGTTGACAAGGGATTCTAGTTTATTTTGCAATTATACACTGTAGTGGAAATGGAATCATGAAGTTTTCACACCTTAATATATTAACGTTCATGTTCACCTAATTTTTACCCAATTATCTTTCCCTCTGGTAACTTGACTATCTCGAAATACAGTTAGACTTCTGCAGAGATAAATGTGCTAACACTGCATGTGAATACTCTGGTCTTCTTAGTAACAATGTATCTCCTAGTCAGTTAGTAAGTTATATCTCTGATTTAGAATCACTTGTGAGTTTGGTTATCATAAAGTAATCACCAAAAAATTATATGAGAATTCTTCCAAACTGGCAGATTTGAAGTGGGACATATTGGCAATTCCCTGAACTCAGGCTTTGTTCTTGTCTTGTAATTTTAGTTCCTGACTAAATATACCTGTTTTAGTGTCACATATCCCTCCGTATCCAGAACTAGCCAATGTCTCCAATTATTATAGAAGAACTTCCCTACAGTCTCTCTTACCCTTGCCCTGAGTAAGGATAAAAGCACAGTTGTCAGCACTGTTACTCTACTCTGCAAAAACATTTTATTATTTATTTCCATATATATGCAGGGCTGGAAATGAGCAC
Source organism: Symphalangus syndactylus (assembly GCF_028878055.3). Classification (NCBI taxonomy): domain Eukaryota; kingdom Metazoa; phylum Chordata; class Mammalia; order Primates; family Hylobatidae; genus Symphalangus; species Symphalangus syndactylus. Next base: position 46,911,922 of record NC_072432.2, read on the forward strand.
ACCTTGTCTTAGTAAAGTTTGCAAGAAACACAAACCTTCTGGAAAATAACTGTATGTTGCCAGGTTCACTTCTGTATTCTAATTGCTGGATTTACAACAGTTACCTGACTGTGGATTCTGGATTTTATTTTATGTGGCCTTTAAACACTTGATTTTAGGCCATTATTTTGGTATGGTATATTAGTAGTAGATTTGCTTTTAATTTCAGATAAGTAGAACCCTCAGTACTTCTTGAGCAATGTTCACTTACCTTTAGCTTACAACCCCTTCCCTAAACTTCATTTTCAAATGAAAGTATCTTCAGACTAAACCAATATGCCTTATCAAAGAATTCCATGAAAGCACCATATCCCTTTATCTTTTGGTAAGAGCTTACAGTCTTAATTACAAATATTTTAGATTCTTTATCGGTTCATCATTCATTGTTGATGCATCTCATCTCCTAAAAGGCACATTCTTATATGGTATATACTGCCTGACTATTCAGGGAAAGGCACATCATACATATGGCTGAAGAAACATCCAGGCTTAAAACTAGGAAATGCCTTAAGAAATTTAATTAATGAAAATGTTTGGGGTTTCAGCAAACTCATTAAGTGGAGTATGCTCTTCAGAGGCTTTCTATTGTGTGTCAAGCTTATTATTAATGATGAAGTATTTATGTAATACTAAGGATGAAAACTTGAATCTTTTGACCCCCATCGTATAGAAATAGTTCAGCACTTTCTGTGTGCAAACAGATTTAAGTGTCAATGAACTATCAAAAGCAATTTGCAGAACTACAGTTACCTCAGTTTTCAACTTTCTGACTCAACTTCTGGATTTTCCTAGTCAATAAAGACCCAAGAGTATAAAGAATTGGAGAAGCACTGCCATAATGCCCACAAGCCCTGCTCTAGCACAGTCAATTCCACATTCCCCTAGTTGTCATTCTATGTGACAGCCAGGGCTGTCAGGGCCAGGGCAGGGCTTGGTTTCCTTAGATCACACTGACAGTTCCACTTTGGACAATTACTTCACTGTAGCTTTTCCATGGAGAATAATCCACATCTCTATGCCACAGTCTACTTCAAGATTTTAACGAAGGAAAAAGAGTAGATTTGTATTCATGTACAAAATAAATTTCCTGAGGTAGAATTGACTAAACAGGGTATTATCAATAGGAGAGGAATAAAAGATAATAGTAAGAAAGCGGTGATGGTAAAAGACAGACAGAAAGAGAAATTATAGAACACTGCATAGGCTAACATTTACCCACAAAGTTACCAAGTTTTTTTTTGTTTGTTTTTGTTTCTGAGATGGAGTCTTGCTCTGTCGCCCAGGCTGGAGTGCAGTGGTGCAATCTCGGCTCACCTCAACCTCCGACTCCCGGGTTCAAGCGATTCTCTTGCCTCAGCCTCCCGAGTAGCTGAGACTACAAGTGGCCACCACACCTAGCTAATTTTTGTATTTTTAGTAGAGACGGGGTTTCACCATGTTGGCCAGGATGGTCTCGATCTCTTGACCTCGTAATCCACCCGCCTCAGCCTCCCAAAGTGCTGGGATTACAGGCGTGAGCCACTGCGCCCGGTTGAAAGTATTTTTTTATATGTACAATGAGGCTGGGATAGATGAAAGCCATTTGGACAAAGTAGAAATTAGTATGAAATGTGCTAATTCTAAGTGATATTTGTAAGAGACGTGTGCATTACTTGAAGAGTACTTGCATCAATTCTCAACACCTCTAAATATGATTTTTGAAAAATAAAAAATTTAACCCATTTTGATTGTTTTGATCCTTGGTTTAATAATGCCAATCAAAATGTGAATAACTCAGTTGAAGGTGATAATTGCTGTCATGGCAACACAAGTAATCATCCTATTAATAGTAATTATGATTCACTCACCATATAATTCAGTTATTTTTTAATCCAGCAGCACCTGAAACAATCTCTTTTCTAATATTTCTGATCATTCTATACTTAGGGAAAACATAATTATATTTATTTTCTATAGTTAAATATTACCTAGTCACCAAATGAACACACATTCACACAGAATTCAAAAGAATGCCTCCTAATTGGCCTGATTACTTCTAATTGACCTTATGTAGCTCCTACACAAGACCTGTCTCCTATTTAAAAAAAAATGAGGCTGCCCTATTTTGGATAAGTACAGAACATAAAACTTGATTTTAAACTATAAAAAGATACGTTGATTTTTGTCCCAATTTAAATCTAATATATCATGAAGATAGAATGGTGCTAGACAAATAAGAACAAACAAAATAAAATTTACTTTGTCTACAATTTTATAAAAATTCAAAAATGCATAATTATCAAATTTAGGCCAGAGTAAAAATGCCTCAGCACTCTAAGTGAATATAAATTGAAGGTTTTCTATTTCTTCTGAGTGCATTAAAAAATATAACTTTAGTGTATTTTCAACAACTCCTGTACACAGCTGAAGAAAGGATACTTGGTTTGCCAGTAACTTACATAAAACTATACTAACAATTTTACCTTCCTTATTACAAGTGTCTCATTAATCCATATGAATTTGCTATGTATACATCTCTTCCAATAGGGCGAAACAAGTAACATTATGTTAACCTAGATTTTAGGAATACAATATCTCAGATAAAAGAGGAAAATAAGAATTTACATTCTGCTTTCTCTGTACTATATATTGTTCTAAGTGCTTGACTTATGTTGAATCACAAGGGTGTTCTTTTTTTTTTTCATTTTGCACATTAATAAGGCACAGCTAGATAGGATGGAACCAAGATTCAAAGCCTGATTGGAGAGTTGGCACTCTTAACCTCTAGGCTATATTGCCTCTCAAAGGAATAGACTGCTCTGATGAAACTAATCACACCACAAATGATTGTTGAATTCCATGTTCCATAATTTAACAAGAGACAATGATAACGTGAGTTTCTAAAGATGTGTGCTAAAAAGTCTAGAAACCATGACAACTGCATAGTCAAAGAAATGGGAACATGCAGATTTATAAAGGAAGAACCCCAGGGAGAAATTATTTAAAGCTTTCACAAATTTGAAGAAAGAATAGTAGAAGATTAGATTTACTCAAAGTGAAATATCACTACAATAAATATTTTCATTTTCTTGCTATAAATTCTCAAATTTCCATCTGGACTATAAATGGCAAAAAGTGCAAGTTATGCCTACAAAACGGTATAGTCTCATAGCCCACATATTATTTTATGGTATTCAAATTTAGTTTATGCTTTCCAACAAGATAAATTCTATCCTGCATTCTGCAAAATATAAATATTTCTGGCTTTTAGGTCATTCTACAATCTTTCCTCTGGGGTTAAAATTGTTAGGTTTTGTTAGTTAACCTCTAATTGAGCTATCTGCTCAGACCCCAGGATTTATTTTAATTGAAACATCTATTAGAGCCATGGTGGAATAAGAAGGGGAAAAAAAGCAAATTGATGAGTATCTTCAAAGAATTACATTAGAATCAGAGTAAATGTTGAATGGCAAGATTGAATTTTAAAGGTTTACAATGCTTGTTTATCAAAGCTAATGGAAGAAGAAAGATGAGGCTGAAGCGAACAAGGAGACCTGACTGGAAAACTAATGCAAAGTTGAAACTCTGCAGGCGTTTCTGACAAATGGATTTTACGCAATCGAAAATTCAAGGCGTTTTCCATTTTTGTTTGGATTTTCATTCTATTATCTTCTTATCTAATGCTTCTAATCTTAATACTTTTTGTCTACTGTTGGGAAATACTTTTTTAGTAACATAAATGAGAAAACATACTATATTTGCATTTCTAGAAGAGTTCACTGAATGCCTGACAGAAGAAAATTATAAACTCAAAATGTGGGTAATTGTCATGGTTTATTTAGAATACATTAGTAATTGCTTTACTAAATTATACACTGTTGTTGAAGACTTATATTTTTTATTCATTTGTAGTTGCCAAATGTCACATCTATAAAGGAAGGTTAAAAAAATCCTTAACATGTACTTTAAATGATGCATGCTGGTCATTAAACTGAATTTATATACTAAATAGACCATCTGTTGTGAGCAGAGATATATTTTCTAAGTTTTCCTTTGTTTAGTTTGTAGGATAGATTTTTATTTTACTACTTGAATAAAAAGCTGAAGTTCAAATTATCAACCGTTCTGTAAGACAATATTGTTGGATGTTTCAAATTAGTAAAAGGGAAAGTAAGCAAACAGAAAAACCTTAGTAGCAATTTAATGGTTTATCTTGGTAATGACCTAATCAGCATTTTACAGAAATTTATCTTTTAAATTAGGCATTAGGTTTTGTGCTTGAGAGACTTGAGGAGTGTGTTCTATTCAATAACTTAAATAAAATTCACGCTCAGTGACTTTTCTTGAATTCCAAGAGATGTCCTGTAGTGAAGGTACGTATCTGCAAATTATTATCTCATTAGGTCTTTCACTTTCACTTCACCTTCCAAAGATGTTATCTCTATGGCAAAGTTTTATTAAAATAAAATGATTTTTTTCTTTAACAAAGACTACTGAGAGAGCTTAATCAATAAGTGAGTACAAATTAATCTCTTTCAGAACTCTAATTGCTTGGAGAAGAGTGCTTTCTCATTGTTTTGGAGAAGGATAATTTATTGCCCCTTCCTCCCTTCCTCCCTTCTTCTCTTTCCCTCTTTCTCTTTCATAAAATAAGAAAGGCCCATTTTTTAAAACTCCAAACAGAGAAGCATATAAAGTAACCAATAAATGCATCCCTCCAATCCCCTCAATCCCAAGTAGCTAAGAGTTCCACTCCCCAGAGATTGCCATTGTTAATACTTCTTGAGTACCCTTCTTGAAGCTTTTATACATATCTACCCATGTATATGTCTACATTTTCACACAGCACAAAACCCTGCCTTCCCTTCTGCATCTTAATTTTTTCCCCATATCAGTAATAGAGTTCTACCTCAATTTTCTAACACCAAATAAAATTCCACTTTAAAAGCAATCCTTTCTCAAAAGGACTAGTGATCAGATATATCCAAATATTGGAATACACACAGAGATACATTTTAACATTAAAATTTTGTCTTTATACAAGTATTTTATTTGGGTTCTAAGTAATTCAATATAAATATAGATTATATAATTTATACATTGTATATATGTGATATAAAATTCAACAGTTATAAATTTACATACCATGAAAAATACATTTCTTTCCTATTCCTGTTCTCTAGCCACAAAAGTTCCATATTCTGAACAACTAGTTATAGGAATATTTGTATTTCCATTTGTTTACTTTCTATCCAACTGATAGTATATTATATACGCTATGCTGTATCTTTTCCCCTTAATATATATTATGGATAGTTTCACAGTAATATATATGATTCATCTGATTTGTTCCAACAACTCAGGGAATTCTACTGTATAGATATAAACACAATTTATTGAAAAAGTCCCCTGTCAGTGGATATTGAGATTGTTTTTAAGCTTTCACTATTGCAGATAAACACAACACTGAATATTCTTATATATACATTATTTCACAGGTGTGAAACAATTCCTGAAGTATAAAGTCCTAGAAATGTAATTGCTGAATTGAATGGCAGGGGCATTTTTAATTTTGAAAAATATCATTTACTTGCCCTCTATATAAGTTGTAGCAATTTAAGCTTTTATAGTGTGTTCTATATCCTTGCCAAAACCGTAAATTATAAAACTTTTTAGTCTTTGCTAACCTGAACTAAAGTGTTATTTCTCTCCATATTTATTGTCATTTGTTTTTAATTGCATGTGAAGTTGGCAATTTCTGACACATTTAAGATCTATTTGTAAAGTCCCAAATGTTTTTGCTCTAAATTCAACAGTACCTCAACTTAGGATGCATTTATTTACATTTATGAATATTGATTTGGATTTTACCTGCATAAAGTCCAGTTCAGTACCATCATAGCCTCCTATTGAAGTATATTGAACTAGAAGTCCTGCCTTCTTTTTCGTTTATATCTGCTTGGTATGACTTTGATACTGGATATTATTGTGATTTTAATGTTAAATACAGATACATATGTCTTTTACATGAATTCATAAATATATGTAACTTTATATATATAACTATCCATATATAACTTTACATGAATTCATAAATGATATTGTATCATGCAAAATGTCTTTGAAAGGGGAGTCTTTATCTTTTTTCTTTTTAATTGAATATCCTGTCACCTATCTTTTCCTCATAATAAATTTCATCTACAACACCTTCTGTACTCTTAAGTCACCCGTGTGAACAACCTATATGTATAATGTATTTTCTTCCATATTACTCAAACATATTAATTCCCCCCACCACACCTCTCAGTGTTTCATATGTATATGAAAAAACATATGCGTATGTGTGTGTAGGTGTTTCATTTTTGACCACTGTTTTACAAATGGAATCATTCTATACTCACATTTTTTATCTTTTAATTTGCCCACAAAATATCTCATGACCTTGAGTCAATGGACATATCTATGAATTAATTTTTAAAATACTGTTAATAATATTCCATTGTGGAGCTAAGCCATCTTTTATTCAACTCTATCCCTTTCAGTGACCATTCACTTTGTTTCCCCTTATTTTATGTATGCCATTATGATTAATGCCACAATAAATACCCTTGTATGTATATCCTTATGAATATGTGTTTTTAATTTTAGTAGGGATTCTCATTAATACAATAGCTAAATCAAATCTTTATTTTATAAGATATTGCCAGAATTTTTCCAAAAAGACTAAAACACTTTATATTCTTACTAGGTATATGTGAGTGTTTTATTTTCTTTGTACCCTAACAGACATATTAATATTATATTATTAACATTATTCTAAAATTCTTTTGAATTTCTGCCAATCTGATGGATTTGTGGTAAAATTTCATTGTTTGTGTGTTTTATTTGAAAACTAATGACTTTAAGTATAATTTTTGGTCATTTGATCATTATTTTGTATATTTTAAAGAGTTTACAATTGTGTTTTAACTTGTGATTCATTGTCTTCTGATTAAGGATTTTATTCATTTAATATTTGAAATGTGATCTTAAATCTATATGACATTTTTAATTTTGAATAATTTAAAAAATATTGTATTATCTTTTACCTCATGGGCTGTGCTTGCTTTGCTTTGTTTTGTGTTTTTTTCTCCACATCTATGACACAGAAATAGATAGGCAAAAATCATGTATATATTATGATTAATTTTCTATTTCTTAAAAAGTAATTTTAAAAATTTCTACAATGAGCAATTAAAATATCTCTAATTAGTGTTCATTTATTTCCAACTATCCTATCCTGTTCTACCTCATCATCCACTTGTTTTTAGTTGAGCATATAGTTTTGTTAGTGTCAACCTTATATCTGTAAGCAAACTCAACCCTTACATTTTATCTGTGCAGTTATTTATTTTGATTGTAAAGGAAGGAGCTGCCTCCAACTTTCCTCATCCCTTTCTTTCCAAACTCTTGCAAGTGGTATAATTTTTTCACTGAAATATCTGTATATTTTTGGGTATTTTATAATTACACATTTGTTGAAATCCTTACTCTACAGTTAAATGGATTCAATCTTCGTGCCATTTATTCGGTTATGTGGTATAGTTTTTCTATATATAGAAAAGTTTATGGCTAAAGTTTATTTTGGAGGACTTTTGTTTCATCTCACAGCAAATAATTCCTTGAATTTTTAATGTTCAAAAATTCTTATTTGTTGCTTTAGTACTTGAATGAATATTTGGTGGGGTACAAAAGAAATTATTTTTTTTAACTTTAAGTTCTGGGATTCATGTGCAGAATGGGCAAATTTGTTACATAGGTATACATGTGCCATGGTGATTTGCTATGCCTATCAACCAATCATCTAGGCTTTGAGCCCTGTGTACATTAGGTATTTTGTCTAATGCTCTCCCTCCCTTTTTCCCCCAACCCCCGACAAGCCCCAGTGTGTGATGTTCCCCTCCCTGTGTTCATGTATTCTCATTGTTTAACTCCCACTAATGAGTGAGAATATGCGGTGTTTGGTTTCCTGTTCCTATGTTAGTTTGCTGAGAATGACGGCTTCCAGCTTCATCCATGTCCCTGCACAGGACATGAACTCATTCTTTTTTATGGGTGCATAGTATTCCATGCTGTATATGTGCCACATTTTCTTTATCAAGTCTATCATTGATGGGCATTTGGGTTGGTTCCAAGTCTTTGCTATTGTGAATAGTGCTGCAATAAACATACATGTGCATGTGTCTTTACAGTAGAATGAGAAATCAAATTTTTTAAACTTCGCAAGAATAAATCCTCTGAGTTCTAGAATTTAATATCATTGGGAGAAGTTTAAGACCAACATAATTTTTTATCCCTTAGATGACTGGAGAATTTTCCCCAAATTCCCAAAAGAGTACTCTGTTTTTTTTTTTAATTCAAAACATATCTAGAAATAATATACTTATGTTTCTTCACTTGAGTACCTTTTTTGTCTTGCAGGTTTTTGTTTTGTGGGTTTTTTTTTGATAGAGGTCTCAGATTAGAGTCATATTGCCCATTAGCAGTCCATCTTCCTAATTTATTTTGAAGTTGCACATAACACAAGGTTTTGTGTGCGAATGTGTTCTTTTAACCTTTACCTTTCCTCATTCATCACAAATTGGCAGCTGCATGCTGCTCATACTGCAGACTCCTTGCATTGGCCACACAAATGATGATTCAATGTGATTTATCATTGGCCCTCTCTACAGTTTCCTGTTGCCAAACTGGTTATAGAATGCTCCCAAAGCTATCTTGCTCAGATTACTGATGTTGCAAATAAAGGATTGTTGTCTTTCCATTACAAGATACGTAACATATATTAAATAACAGTGCTCTGGTAGTTCTATCTGTGATCAGTATCCTGGGGCCAGCTGACTGCTATCCCCAGAACCCTGTGTAACTATCAAGGCATTTCTCAGCCTTCCTTATATGTTCTGGTTCATTGACACACACAGACTATATTTTATACATATTTGTAAATATTTTTTCTTGTTATTTTTTTTTTTGCTATGAAGTGAAGGTGGCAGATTCCATTTATGCCATCTGTAATCAGAAATCAAACAATACAAAAGTGTTTATAGTCCAGGCTTCAATTTCATGAAATAGATTAAGATCAAAATACTTCTTTAAATTTAAATTTCAAAATGATCTTATTTTTTCTTCTGTTTAATGGATTATATATGTGTTTTATGCTGGAAATATAACACTAATAGAATATATTTAAAATAAGAGTATATTTCTTTAAAACTTTTTTATTTTTAGATTGATATATGTAACTAATCTCATTCTGCGTTTCTGTAAAATTTACTGTTGGTATAACTTATACAAGAAATTGAAAATTATATTTAAATTTTTTAGTATTTATGTGTATGTGTTTCCTTGTAAACAATCTTGAAAATATGTTTTCTTCACCAAAGAAACAGGTGTTTGCTTCCAAAAACTAGATATGTATTTCTTTAGAAAAATGTGTTTGTTAGTTTTCAAGAACACTGAATAATTATTATATTCAAAATTGTACTTTAAGAAACCGAGTAGCAGGATACATATGATTACTCAAATCATGACAATTGTCGGTCTTCTCAAAATATTTTCTGTTCCTTTCCTCACTCAATCTAGGATTTCTTTAATAATGGGAGAAGAAGCAGAAAAGTTCCCTTGGTAGGTGAGTAAATGTGGTCAAGTGCAAGAGCGGTTAAAAAAATGAAATAAAATAAAGTCACAGAACTGCATACTGAGAGGAGAATGCTGACTGGCTCGATATCTACATGCAAAACATAAAAACCAAATAGATGATGAATCTACAAATTCTCTTTTCATTTCTTTTTCTTCACTTACAAACACAGCCTGCACTTTTTGACACAGAGACAACTGAGGTATTTTTTCTCAAAAGTGACAAAATTTCAACTTAAAGAACCAAACACAAAATTTCATGGACCCTATTGATAATTCATAATTTAAACGTTATGAAATGCCTTTACTGTTCTCACATATAAATGAGACCTAAATGCGTACATATGGACATGAAGATGGAAACAATGGACACCGTGGACTCCAAAAGGGGAAGGGAGGGAGGGGAAAAGTATTGGAAAACTATCTATTGTATACTATGTTCAATATTTGGGCGATGGTTTCACTACATACCCAAAGCCCAGCATTACGCAATATACCCGGGTAAAAAAAAAAAAAAAAAACAGTACACGTACCCCATGAATCTAAAAAAAACTTAAAATAAATACTGTTTCTTTGCTAAATATCATTGCAAAATAGTTTTGTCTTCATACGCATACACACACACACACACATTATAATGTTATTAAAATTAGAATGCTCTTGAGGGCTTCCGTGAGTCAATGTGTAGATTCCAGCCAAGAGAAACCACTGAGTGTCATTTTTGTACTCTATTTTATGCTTGCTGATCTCCTTTATTTGCTTTTTTGTTGTTGTTGTTGTTGTTGTTTTTTTTTACTAAATATTGTCTGTTGTTTTAAGTTGTAGCTATTTTTCAACTCCTTTATGGTATAAGAATATTTATGAACTATTATATAAAACTAGCATTAATGTATTATATGTTTTAGATAACTAACTAAAATTAAATTGTAGGAAACAGTTCATTAATAACTCAGGGTTTCTTATGCAATGACGTAGGTAACTAATAATACAAAGATAAACTATTGGGTAACTAGCTATATATTATGTAATAATGATAGAGAACAGCTTTTGAGTGTGCAGATATGTCAGGCACTGTGCTAATAGATGTGGATCAATTCATGTAATCCTCATCATCCTTTAACTCTAAATATTATGATAATTATGGCCATTTTACAGATGATGCAACTGAGACTGTGATATATTTAGTTAAACTCACATAGCTAGTAACTACTGAAGTGATATTCAAACTGAAATAATCTCAACTGAAAGTATATAATGCTCTAAACCATTGGACCACACAATGATTTCCTGTATTTAAAGAGCAAGCTCCATTGTGCAAATGAAATGTACAAGTTTATCCAACAACCCCACTCTAAGAAAAAGAGAAACAAATGCATAGAATTTTACTCGAAGTTTCATAATACGTAAGTGCTGAAATAATATTTAGGCATCTTACTTCAAAGTACACCCACGTCTTTAATCACTACAAAATTATTTAGCATATACGATTCCGTTAAAGAGACACTTTCCAGAGTCCAATCCAAATGTCTTTAGATTTATCCATTCACCTCACATGCCCCCATAAAGATATATTAAACGCTATAAAATTCTGCCCTATTTGTATTTAAGAAGATAACCTTTCATTTAAGTCATTAGCATAAAACTTTGTTACTCATTTTCAGATTTTCAAAACTTATTTTTCTTGCAAATTCCAACGATTTATCATAGCTGTGTTGCACAAATAACTATATTAGAAATTCAAATGTAATAAACACCAATAAATATATTCTTCCAAATTAACTGATCTACCTTTCTATATGTTTTATGAAATCTCTTTCTGAATCACCATCATTTGCTGCCTTGCATTTTTCTTTGACCACTTCTTTAATATATCTTTCATTGTCTTCTTCTTTTAGTCCTTTTCTCTCAAGTCATTAATTTTAGGAATTTAATTCTGCTTAGGAGATATACCTAATGTTAAATGATGAGTTAATGGGTGCAGCAAACTAACATGGCACATGTAAACATATGTAACTAACCTGCATGTTGTGCACATGTACCTTAAAACTTAAAGTATAATAAAAAAAAAAAGGAATTTAATTCTGCTAATGTTTTTGTCTGTCAACTTACAAATTATTTCTACTTCCCTTATTCAGACCATATGTTACCTCCCTTTTGTGGCATGCTTGCAATAGCAGTCTGAGCTCAGGTTTAGTTATTCAGATTCTGCCATAAGAATCACCTCTGCTCCTAAGCCATTCTAACCCCTTTTAAAGGTTTTCTCTGAGTATGCAATGTAAGACAATTTACGCAATGTCGCACAGATTGAAACTATCAGAATTAGGATTTAAACCAAACTCTGAGGATAAAGCTCATGCATGAATACACGAGAGATTGAAAATTAAGGTTATGGCAACAAAACATGCAGCAGGTCAATGGCATAGAGAAACAGAATGCACAAATTCTGCCTTCCCTTGTGGGTTCTTAACAATATTTAGTTAAAAGGTTTTAATCTACAACAAAAATATTTTTAAAATTGAATAATTTGTTTACTCTTTTTACATCCAGGAATATATTACCTGTGCTTTCATCTATATGGAAAAAATATGTAGGTATCTATCCATCATAATTACACCTGAATTTATAATTTGCAGTCTTAAATTTAAAAAATACTGTATATTTTCCTCTATATGTATATTAAATATATACACATATATACACACACACACACACACACATATATATCATATTTCTTGTTTCCAGGTAAAACTCTATCACAGTAACATTTTATTTCAAGAATTCTACCTTACTGTGATAAGAAATTCTAAAACATTGCTATTTTTATAAATAAAATTAAGAAATTTTATATATGTTTAAAATATTGATTTGATATAAAAAGTATTTTCAGGGGCGGCATCTTATTAAATTGGAATTCAATGGAAAAATTTGCAGATATTTAATACTGCCTCTTCTAACATTTACCTAATACACATTTTTCATTCTTAATCCCTGTGAGTCAACATCAAATCTATTGTTAAATTTGTTTTCTCACTGTAGTCTCTCGCAAGGAATTTATTCATGGTTAAAAAAATAGTGACAATGAGAAGAAATGATAGGAATTTGAAAAGGAAATATTCTCATGTTTAATGCCCAAATTATTTTAGCATAGGCTGGACACATTTATAAAGGGAGATGTTAGTGTATATTTGGAATGTAATGTTCAAAACTTATACTTGACCCTTTAGATTTCCTAATTATTGATATTTTTGTCCTATGTGATATGAATTAGCTGCCCATATAGATAAGATTAAATAACCTGCCTCATTAAATTTAATTCAAACAATAAAATTAAAATTTCAGTTAGTCACAGTAGTCATATTTCAAGTGCTCAGTAATCATATATGACTAATAGCACATATGAACAGTGCAGATATAAAATATTTCCACTGTCACACAAAGACATTGGACAAATCTAAGAATATGGAAAAATGTTTTGGTTTTTGCCTTTAGTCACAGACTTAAAGAATGAACACTAAACAAGGACCTCATCTCTTTGCCTCCCACAGGTTGCTTACAATTTTGTTTTCTTTGTTCTTGTTTAAGTGCTGCATACTTTTGTATAAATTGCCATTTCATTAAATATATGTAAGCAGCACAGTAGAAAAAGGTAGACCAATGCGAGTGGATTTGCAGCAATGCTAACTCGCATGCTTTAGCAAATCTGCTCTCTAAGCCAGGTAAGGTTTTGGTTTGCTTTTCCTCTCACACTGAGCACAGGAGTTATTAATATTTTCAAGAACAGCTCAGTCACAGCACTATTTCTGCCAAAAAATAAAGCCACTTTGAGCAACTTCTGAAGTGCCTGAATTTAAGCCTTCCTTCCAAATATGAATATTGTTTGGAAATAATCTTTTAGTTATAAAAAGGTAGATTACTATTAATTTTTTATACTCAATAAATATTTTATTTTTGAAAGGATGAACTTCATTGCACAGACAAAGTGCGTTCCAGAAAATGATAGACTGAATTAGCCCATACATCTCTGGTTGCTCATTTAACAGATGCAGACATGATTGGTGTCTATATTATGAGTTTCTTAAGGATTTTCTCTACAACTCCATCAGATTTATCCTATTTTATTAATAATGAAATCCAAACTCTTTGGTCATCCTCAATAAATCCATTATGTGTCTCCAATCTTCCTTCTCAAATCTTCCCACCATTTGCCCCTGTATAGACCTATATACCTTCTCACTACCCATCCTCAGCTATGTTTTCCCTCCTAAAAACTATTTCTTCACCTTGCAAATTATCTAGGACCTACCTAAATTTCAGTTATGCATTCTGAGGCCATCTGTGCCAGAGTGATTTTTCCCCCTTTGGAATTATTACAGCGGTTACTCATTGTTTAAGCACTTACTGATTTCTTCCTATCATATGCTAAAATTATGAATTCTTTATTATACTTATGTACTTTTTAAACCAACTTCTAGCGATCAAAAAGACTGCCTACATATTTTTTTTCTGTAGATACATTGGCTCAAAGTGTCTACATGTTTATGTGTTGTATTTGACAATGATAGTGTATTGTCTACAATACACGTTTCAGACATGTCTTCAAAATTTATTTGATTTCTAAACAAACAATATTTCTCTAAGGAAACAATAGGAACTCACTATCTATTGCCTGCTCTTTGATATATTTTTACGTTTTCTTTCTTGTTTGCTTGCTTTATCTTTCATTTTGTTTTGTTTAGCAAAACTTATAAGATTTGAGACTGAAGGCATAATTTGAATTTTTTTAAGTTTTCCATTTTTTGAGTATTCAATAAAGTAAAAAAAATACATTATTTTAAAGATTCAGTTAGTCATGTCAGCTAAAATCTTATAAATCAGGAAAATATCCAGTGCCCATAAGAAAATAAGAGATAAGTTGTGATTTTTTACACCAACATAACATTGATAATATCTCCATTTTACATAGGTACACTCTAAGGCTATGCTCTCTGATATAGTAGCCACCAGCCACATGTGGCTATTTATTTTATATACATTAAAATTAATTAACATTAAAAGTCAGTTTCCCAGTTATACTGACTACATTTCGAGTGCCCAATAGTCACTGATGTCTAATGGCTATCATACTGGACAGCACAGAATATTTTCATTATCACATAAAATTTTATTGGACAGCAGTGCTCAACGAATGGTTCTGCAATTCAAGGCAGTTCCCCCTATCCCCTGTAAGTTCAGCCATCTTAGATACTAAAAAAACCCAGTAATTTGGCTTTAAAGTTGAATATAGAAAGGGAGGCCTTACCTGGGAAAGCATAAATAGTATAACGGGAAGCTTATTTGAGATCGTTAAGCAAGCTCTTCTGCACACTATTCTCAGGCATCAAAAGGTATATAGTATGAGGAATAGATAAGTTCCTATAGAATACTAATTTCTAATCTTGTATTTACTGAAAGTTTTTACCTCTCTTAAGGCTCTTTTGGCTACAAATTATAGAAAATAAATTGAGCTAAGTAAAAGGGGGGCATTTTAAGATTCAAAGAGGTTTTATAGAACTCAGCAGTAGCGATTATGGCTGTTGGATGCATACTACACTCTCAGACTTTATTTCAGTCTGGAATACACCTCTCTCGGCTGTGCTCACCTTCCTGCATATGCTGCCTCCTCCTTCTTGTCTTGCAGAGCATAATCTGTGCTTCTTCACTCACAAGCCCTGAAAACCAGTTCACAGTAGCAGCCACACTTTCCCTCCCCCACATTTTCTCTCCCTCTCTTTATATATGTGTATGTGTGATGGAGATAACACAGAATTAATGTATTTTTCCTCCTTTTCTTTGTAACAAGATTATTGTGCATATTTTCTTCATAGAACATGCATTAGAAAATATATTTAATAGATTCAGAATATTCAGTTACAGTAAAACACAATTATTTATTGTAATTTATTTATTTAACAACTTCCCTTTTGGACAATATGTTTTTACCATAAATTTGCTCTTATAAGTAATTATCCATAGTATACCCCATTTCTCTGAGCTTAACCTTATCACACTGGACTCTAGCTGTTTATTAATGGACTGTTTCCAGCATTAGAGCATATATATGAGTGCCGGGACTGTGTACAACTTGCTCATCTCTATACCCACAATGCTTGGCAGTGAACCTGAACATCTTTTAACCTCAATTGTAAACTTATGACTGAAATACCTGTTAAAAGGGAGTAATTACTTTAAAGATCAGTTCGAACTACATGTGTTTGACCTGATGAAATTATAATTTTATTAACAGATAAGCATATTTTTATTTTCCAATCCATGCCTATGGGTTATTCATTCCATTGAAAATACACAAATATTAATTTTTCTCAGAAAATGTGCATAACCTTTTAAAGCTCTTAATATTATAACATTCTTTAATAAATGTGTATTTTGATCAATACCATCTATGTACTATAATAATAGAAATACAGGAAAATCTGAGTTACTAACTATGCACAGCCAAACAGAGGATTAGGCTGTTTTCAATAAGGAGATTCATGATAACTTATTTAAAGAAATCATATTTCTAGTAAAATAGCATTCCCTTATTTCTTACACATAATCAAATAAATTGACTGCATTTTATGGATAGTGAGATGTTAGAGGAAAACAACTATGTTATGATAGAAAAAATACAAGACAAATATAAATAAGAACTACTGGTAAGGTAATTACTAAAGACTGACATGAGTTTGACAGGTTATATACGATGCTGTGTAAAATAACATGAGGCCATCCTTCCAAAATGTTATATATTTTTATCTCACAGAATTTTAGGATTCTAAGTTATCATAAAGGTAGCTTAATCCCTAGAGATGTTAGTTTACTTAACTAAATTAATATATCTGTATTGAATATGCCAGTTAATTTTTCAACTACATCATTTATCCTACATTTTCTGTACATATGACTTTTTCACATTTTGTTTTTTAAATTCTATGTATTTAAGGTGTAAAACACGATATTTTGATATATATGTATATATAGTGAAGTGCTTACTCCAGTCAAGCAAATTAACGTATGTATCATCTCATGTAGTTATCTTTTTAAATTTTCTTCCTTTTCTTTCCATTTTTTCGGTAAGTGTACCTAAAACCTACTCTTTTGGCAAATCTATTTTCAGCACATCCCTCAGCACAACTGCTTGCGAGGTTATGTGAAGTAGGCCAAAAATAAAAAAGAGAAAGACACTGCTACAGTTGTTGAACTAGTAAATTGCTCACTGAACAGTAAACTACTTATACAAAGAAAATTCCATATACCAATTCCCTTTAACCTGTATCATTTATTTCAGCTGTTTCTGAATTGTCACTCTTTTTGACACAGAAGACAGCTATTCCAAACCTTCATTGTATTCTAGCTCTTAGCGAACAGTGTATTTAAAGGAATTATACTTGTTAATCACATAATCATAAAAAATCAATTTTTAACTGTTCCATTAACTATATGATTGTTCAGGCAAAATAAATTCCTTGTCCCATCTGTCAGGTCATTGCCACCTTTTCAACGAGCACAGCAGCATGCAAGAAACTAGCATACATTTCCAGGGGCAATTCTTACTAGAATAACAAAACAAAAACTTCTTCTCAATTTATGGCATTTAAAAAGACAGTATTTACCAAGCAATGTGACGGGGATAAAAATACACTACCTGTGTACAATAATAATCTATCTGTCACTTTTTACCTTTGGCCTACATTTTAACATGCCCAGTATAGTTCAACAGTTTCATTAAACCCTATGCTGTTCCCAAAAGTGACTCGGGAGGCAAGTGGTCAAAAGGGATAAACGGTGAATCTCCTATTCTCACTTGAACTAGAAGAACTCTAGGCTTAACTGATTTATATATGATGTTTTGAGTAAATTTACATTTTAAGAGAGGTTCTAAAAACACTGGTCAAACAAAAGTATGGGAAATATTCTACATAGAAATTTCTATCTATATAAATTTGTTTCTTTGAGACAGATATGAGTGACAGATACTAATCCTAACAATTATAGGCTTGGGATTAAAATTAATGGATTTAGGTTGGTAAAAATATATATTCTCCATAATTTTTATAAATATATTGTACTATTTTAGAAGCAGTAATCCTGATAAAAATATCATGTTACCGACAGGAATCTTTTGCCCTAAGTTAATGTAGCTCAGAGAAAGTTCTTGTGAATCTCTTCCTAACTTCCTTCTACAAAAGCTTAAATACATAAATATTACAATTTAAATTCAAACTGGGCTGGGCATGGTGGCTCACGCCTGTAATCCCAGAACTTGGGGAGGCTGAGGTGGTCAGATCACTTGAGGTCAGGAGTTCGAGACCAGCCTGGCCAATATGGTAAAACCCCATCTCTATAAAAATACAAAAATTAGCCAGGTGTGGTGGCAGGCAACGGCAGACCCAGCTATTTGGGAGGCTGAGGCAGGAGAATCATTTGATCCCAGGAGGCAGAAGTTGCAGTGAGCCAAGATCACACCACTGCACTCCAGCTGGGGTGACAGAGTAAGACTGTCTTAAAAAAAAAAAAAAAAAAAAGCCAAACTGTAAATATTTACTATTCACTTTTATTTGCCCAAAGAAAATTGGCCAGTGTAAAAATCATCTGTGAGATTGGACACATACTGGCTTTTATAACAATTATATTTGAAAATGAATTTTGAGATGTTTTTGAGCAATGATTAGAATAAATTTAAGAAACTTTGTATTATAGCCCATCAATTCAAATTGGCTTAAACCAAAAATATTTATACTACTGAAAAGTTCAGGAATATTTAGGCTTGCCTGCATCTATATGTGGGGAGGAGTTGGAACTCTTTCTCCTTCCATATTCTGTCTTTTGTTTTTCTCTGTATATGTTTAATACTTAATCAGGTGTTCTCTTTGTGGTAGCAAAATGGCCACAGCAGCTTTAGGTTTGTATCATATTTAGTGTTGACATTATGTCAATTACCAAGAATAGGATTCTAATCACCCTGGTTGGTATACCTGTCAGTTCTGAATCAATCACAGTTTCCAGCAGTAGGTGATAAACAAATGGGCCAGTGTTAGTCACTTATGGTAATATAAGCGAGGCAATATTATCAATATTCTTACTGGGGGTGAAGGATCGATGCAAAGTATAGTGTCCCAAAGCAAGAGAAGGGCTCTGTCTTCAGAACAAAGATGAAAGTGCTAAGTATACAAGAACAACAGTTGTGCCCAACAATTCAATGAAATTTCCTCAAAGTACACTAGTGTTATGTATCATTAAGTTCTAAATAGTAAGCTTCTGTAAAAATCAGTTTCATCAACTTTTAGTCATACCTCCTAAATCCTGGCTTAATCAATTTCCTTCTACTTCCCTTTCTCATATCAATATTGTTTGTGTTCCAAACAATAGCAAGAAGATAATAAGATGAAATCCAAGCGTATCAGTTTTGTTTGTTTGCCCCCTTCATTCATTGGTAAAATGGACAAGTGGGTAAATTAACATGTAAAGATTTAGTTACGAAGTATAAAAAGTACTATGAAAATATAACAGGGTAAAATAATATAGGAAAGTATGTATCCTATGTGTAAGAAAGACTGCTAAGGGAAAGTCTCTTAAACATAGAAAAATAACAATAAGATGCTATAGGCCGGGCACGGTGGCTCATGCCTGTAATCCCAGCACTTTGGGAGGCCGAGACGGGTGGATCATGAAGTCAGGAGATGGAGACCATCCTGGCTAACACGATGAAACCCCATCTCTACTAAAATTACAAAAAAATTATCCGGGCGTGGTGGCACACGCCTGTAGTCCCAGCTACTCGGGAGGCTGAGGCAGGAGAATGGCGTGAACCCAGGAGGCAGAGCTTGCAGTGAGCAGAGATCATGCCACTGCACTCCAGACTGTGTGACAGAGCGAGACTCCGTCTCAAAAAAAAAAAAAAAAAGCTATAAAGTCAGTGTTTCCCTACTTAATGCATCATGTTACTCATAGAAAGTGATAACATTTTATGTGCACTGTGATAAACTGACAAGAGAGCCAGCTCCCAGAGGCAGGCCTGGAGGAGGCAGGTATGGGAGGTTCTTCTTGACCAGCTTGCAGGTCTGACAAATTACATCAGTTGGGAAGCTCAGTGTTGACAACTTGTTTGAAATATTCAAGCAGAAAATCTGGGAATGAGTTGAGATGTCAAATAAAGGTTGGTAACCCAATAAGCAAAATTTTTGAGAAGGACAGAGTGTATGAGATTCAGAACACAGACTGCTTTTGTTACAAGAGGGAGAGGATCAAAACAGATGAACTCATATTTGAAATTCTGATGGTGAGAAAATTAAGCAGTTTTCAAGTCCTCAGGGAGTTTGGCCACTTTGCAGATCCTCAAGGCACACACACAAAAATCCTGTTTTTTTACTTATCATCGGATTTTAATAATAGCATAGATCATTTTTGGGTTCTTCAGAATTAATGTATTTAATGTGATGGTTGATATTGAATGTCAATTTGATTGGATTGAAGGATGCAAAGTATTGTTCCTGGGTGTGCCTTTGAGGATGCTGCCAAAGGAGATTAACATTTGAGTCGGTGGACTGTGAAAGGCAGACCCACCCTCAATCTGGGTGGCACCATCTAATCAGCTGCCAGCACAGCTAGAATAAAGCAGGCAGTAGAACATGGAAAGATTAGACTGGTTTAGTCTTCTGGCCTCCATCTGTCTCCTGTGCTGGTTGCTTCCTACCCTCGAACATGGGACTCCAAGTTCTTCAGCTATGAGACTCAGACTGGCTTTCTTGCTCTTTAGCTTGCAGACAGACTATTGTGGGACCTCACCTTGTGATCGTGTGAGTCAATGCTCCTTAATAAACTCCCCTTTATATATACATCTATCCTATTAGTTCTGTCCCTCTAAAGAACCCTGACTAATACATTAATAAATATATATAGTATCTTTTTTAAAGGCATATGTACTTTGTCAATACCATTGGACTTTTTCAAGGAAAAATCCAAATACAAACACTATTTATCAGCTATCATTATTTCTTTCAAAGTAGTCTTATTCTTAAGTGTTTGAATAACAATAACTTTAGAAAATCGGTAATGTTTATCAAGGCTCACCATGTATAGGTACAAAGGTATATTTTATCATAATACATGGCATCTACTAATTAGTTAAATATTCTAATTAAAGGACACTGGATACCCTTTATATATAAATGGGTTGTTGATAATTAAAGCAAAAACAATAGATTCCTTAACTTCTAAAACTTTATTAAATCAAAGTTCATTTTCTGCAGACAAGAAGATATTTCAGTCTTGTAATTTCTCAATATTTCCACTGTGAATTTAAATTTCCATCATATTCTACATATGGAGTTCCAGTTAACTGAATATCTCAATTCATGAAATTTCAAGTAAAAGGATTTAATTGACATGACAACTGAAATTTAATTAACAATTTAAAAAACAATTATTTTTGATATATAGTCTTTCCAATAAGCCCTTCTTATAGCAAGTGGTAGGTGAAGAACTTTCTCATTTTCTTTTAAAAATGATTACTTCTAGAACAGATAATCTTGTTCCATTTATGGAGACTGACTTTTTTACTCATTCAGAATAGTAAATATGCTATTTTCCAAGCTCTGTTTTAACCAGAGTTGTTTCAACATGAACAAGAAACACAGAGTCTGCTCACAAGTAGTTTCTAGTCTAGTGAAAGTAGAGAAGGAAATATGAACTATGAATAGGTAGAGAAATAAAAGAATTTTAAGTAGCATTCGGGAATATCAAGATAATATAACAGACTAATATGTTAGCAAATAATAAAGTAGGGAAGGAATCACAATAATTGGTTGATGGTCTCTTTATGGGCAAAAGGTACTGAAATTAAGTGGTCACATATAGGGTGTTTATCTAGGGTTTTTAAAATTATATCTCAAAAAGTAACCTATTACAAAAACAAATTGTGAGTTCATTAAATACCTACATATTTATGTGGGCACTTTAATCTCTGTGGAATAAAGATTATGGAACTGGATATAACTATTGTTTCATACATTGGTTAGGCAGATAGAATAATTTGAATAAGAAGAAATTCAAGTGTGGTTTCTCACTGACTCTTGCCTTGTTACCTGCTCTTCTTTAATACCTCTGGCAATCTTTTTGGTGACAGGAGGGAGGCAAAAGGCACAGGAGTGAAATTTATGTTCTCTTTTCTAATTCCAGAGAAAAGACCCCTATTCAACCCACATATAAGGTCTAGTTCTCTAAGTAGAGGAAAGGTTTTATTTATAACCCAAACAGACAAATCTTGTCTGGCATTTCCATAAATATAGGAATGTTGTAGTATGAGACCACATAACAAGCACAGTAATGACAGTTAGGGCTTTTCCATGGAAGAATCCACAACAATGTCGTGGTCCCAGAGGGTGGAGAAAACATGATACACCAACCCACCAGTGATACAGGGAACGGGGGTGAAGCTCAACATCAGGTTTAGAAACTTGAGTTTCTTGACTTTATTAAAGGATCCCGTGTGTATTGCTACAATGACTTTATTGTCAAATTAATTTTGTAAATCCAAGTTGTAAATTCATTCTACCATTTTTATACTACTTTGATTTTGCAGTTGAAAGTTGATCCTTAAATCAAATTTGTCCATTCTCCTCCCCACAAAAGCCTTGTGGGCTTCTAGAAGCCTGCCACTTAAATGCAATGCCTATTTTACAGAGGACAAACATACTTCATTATTTAGCCAGAGGACAAGGATGCTTCATTATTTAGCAAGGAGTTCATTTGGAATGTTAACATGAATGGATGTTACTGTTAACTTTTTTTACTATATCACCATAAAACAACTTTGTAGCCTTGAAGCTGGGAGACCTATTTTGGTAAAACTGTATGCTCCAAAGCAGACGCTAGGTTCTGTGAAAGCAGCACTACATCTCTGTTTTTCCCAGTACCCAGACAAGTCCCTAGAACAAAACAAAGTTAGATATTCACAAATAGTGAATAAATAAATGTACAAACATCCATATCAAAAGTTGAGACATTACATTAAAAAAAAATTCACTTGACATAATGATCTCCAGTTCCATTCAAAGACATAGAATCAACCAAGGTGCCCATAAACAGTGGATTAGATAAAAAAAAAAAAAAAGTGGTACATATATGCCATGGAATACTATGTAGCCGTAAAAAAAGAATGAAATCATCATCTGCAATAACATGGATGCAACTGGAGGCCATTATAGTAAGAAAATTAACAAAACAGAAAACAAACTACCACGTGTTCTCACGTATAAGTGGGAGCTAAATATTGAATACACATGGACATAAAGATAGCAACAATAAACACCGGCGGCTATAAGAGTAGGGAGAGAGGGAGGTGGGCAAGGGCTGAAAAACTACCTATTGGGTACTATGCTTACTACCTGTGTTATGGGATCATTCACATCCCCAAACCTCAGCATCATTCAATATACCCATGTAACAAACCTGCACATGTACCTCCTGCATCTAAAATAGAAGTTTAAATTATTTAAAAAAGGAATAAAGAATTCATAAAAAATACTTGTTTCTTTGTGGGTTAATTTAAAAGCTCATGTAACATTCACTTTTTCTTTTACCCTCACAGTTTCTCCAAAATTAAATATTAGAAGTTAGAACTGGAATGCTTCTTTCCATTTAATTCTACATTTTTCCCTCTTGCTCCATTAAAATACACTGTCCTGTTGGTTTTGAATTCTCAGACACAGGTGGCATTCCTGCTGACATATCAGTAGTGAGAACAATGCATCAGTCACTAGAAAATTATATCAGACATACGCTAGAACCACTTAGCAGCTGAAACACTGAGGGATGGCATTAGAGAGGAAAGATGAAAAGGACTGGCAGGGGGAGAATGTGGATGCATCTCCACATTCCCGACCACCAAGGATCTCAAAAGCAGCTCGGCAGGAGCTTAATGGAGCGCAGCTCAATTTTACAATTAAGAACAACTGTTTTCAAACGAGCCCTAGCATAATGATTAGGCATACTAAACAGGGAATATAAAGCTGGATTAGGAAGGAAGGCATTGAAAAAGTATGTTCTGTTCTAAGCAACAAGAACACTCACCTCTCTGGGGTGAATAATGTACCAAATGCTGTTATCTAAAATTTTAGAAACATTGTCATAATTTAAGGCAATTTTCCCAGACCAAGGAGGTATTAAAAATTTTTACTGTTTTTTTCATGTTTTGAATGCAAGCAAACTATGTGAAATGTGCATAACTTATGAAATTTGAAAAACCTGTTAGCCACTGCCACAAATTTCAATGGTAATCCTTGGTAGCATTTTATATATTTCTTCCATTTCTCTTCCACAAATTTTTTTAAACTAATAATTTCTTTAAGAGTTTGTTAGAGGTCGGCCGGGCACGGTGGCTCACGCCTGTAATCCCAGCACTTTGGGAGGCCAAGGCGGGCGGATCATGAGGTCAGGAGATGGAGACCATCCTGGCTAACACGGTGAAACCCCGTCTCTACTAAAAATACAAAAAAAAATTAGCCGGGCGTGGTGGCGGGCGTCTGTATTCCCAGCTACTCGGGAGGCTGAGGCAGGAGAACGGCGTGAACCTGGGAGGCGGAGTTTACAGTGAGCCGAGATCGCGCCACTGCACTCCAGCCTGGGCGACAGAGCAAGACTCCGTCTCAAAAAAAAAAAAAAAAAAAAAGGGTTTGTTAGAGGTCTTTGGAGGTATCACACAATGCTTTTTCTATCACTACTTACTAATGATAATAGTGACTACAATATTTAGCTCAGTGCTAATCACTTTGTTTTAAATTAATCCTTTCACAATTCTATGAAGTAGATATTATTATTATCCCTCATTTTACATGAGGATATTGAGAAAGTAACTTGTCCAAAATTATCATTGCCCAAGCTAAAGCTAAAGTCATTTCTGTCTCATACCATAGTACTTACTCCAACCACTATGCTATGTTGCTTCCCATGTGCGTATTGACAGAATGTAAACTGTAATAAAATTGCCAAGGTTTTCATAAAAGACAATCCTATAACTCATGAATAGTTTATTTCTCAATAATTTAGATTATTTTCAAAACACTTTTGCAGTATTATCATGCCATTAAGATGAAAGCAGTAATACCAGAAGAGGAAAATGTACAAGTTAAAGACAACTATATTAATCAATGCCTCTAGGTCTAAGAACCTTTGTCAAACTTGAAAGTCATCCCAAACCAAACACTTTGTCTTTCCTACATACTCGACATCCGGCAAGTATTGTGGGTTATCATTTCAAAATATAACTCAACTCCAACAGATTTTCCGTTATATCCCTAGTTATATCTCCACTTGCTCCGTTATATCCCTAGTTCAAGCCACCATCATCTTCCTCGGAATTATTGCTATGGCATCTTAATTTGTCTCTTGGTTTTTTACCTTTGCCCATTCTCTATCTTCACTCCAAGCACCTTGTCTACACATCAGCCACTGTGTTTGTTTGCAAACATAAGGGAGATCATGTAATCACTTGAGCAAAATCATGAGTCGTTTCCCAATATAATTCGTTTTTTATTCATTTTGAAACAAACTTAAACTTACATAAAATGTTCAAGTGCAATACTAAGAATAATATTTTTCCTAAACCGTTTTAGAATAAGTTGTTAACCTGATACCCGATCACACCTGAATACCTAGTGTGTATTTCTAATGCAGAAAAAAGACATTATCCTATGTAACTACAATAAAATCATGAATATTAACAACTTATTATGTGACATCGGCATTACTATCACCTAATCCTCAGACCTCTTCAAGTTATACCGACTAATGTTCTTTATAGCAAATGGATTCAGCTGAGGAAATTGTAGTGCATATAATTGTCATGTGTCTTTTATCTTCTTTGATCTACAGTAGATCCTCAGTTTTTACTTGAATTTTATATCCTTAACATTTTTGAAGATTTTGAAATTATTTTGTAGAATGTCCCTTTGTTTGGGTTTGAATGTTTTATTGTATTCATATTATGCTTATTTGGAAGGAGTATTATTAAAAAAAAAAAAAATGACAGTGTACTGTCACCTGCGTCCAATCAGGTAATTTTGATTTGTCTCACTTCCAATTGTGCCAGTTTGATAATTTAATTAACTTCTTCATAGTACTGTAACTCTTTTTTTATTAATTGTCCTTCCAATTAATAAGCATTTTATTGGGAGATACTTTAAAGCTATGTAAATATGACATCCCCCATCAAACTTTTAATTTATTCCTTTATTTACTGATAGCAGCATAGATTCATGGTTTCCCATATCTTCAATGGGTTATAATGTTATATATATAAATAATGTTATATATAATATAATAACAGGGCTTTATATATAACATTATAACCCATTGAAGATATATAATTTATAATGTTATAAATGGGTTATAAATAGCATTTTTTTAGGTGCATAAATGTATTCCATATTTGGCAAGTGGGAATCTTTTCAAGCAGGTTTTTGGGTCACCTAATATGTCTTCATCATCCTTTGAGCACATCTTCACTTGATGACATAATAAGATATTCCAGATTCATCTCGTACTTTCCCTACCCTAGCCCTAGAGTAGCCCATTTCCTCAGTAAGCCCTTGTTTATTTTAGCAGAGAATAGAAATTAGACGCTAAGATCTGGGTGGTAGGTATGCTCATTGCACTGAGGCACGCTGTTTCTAATCATTCTCAGTAGGCAGAATATAGAGTATATGTATGTAGGTATGTGTATTTGTACATATATACATCTATATAAATATTTTGCTTGGAAGCATACATCCTCCATAGACTGAATTGGGAAAAAAAAAATGAATCCATGAACAGACCAATAATGAGCTCTGAAATTGACTCCTCCCCAATTCATTCTACAAGGCCAGCATCATCCTGATACCAAATTATGGCAGAGACACAAGAAAGAAAGAAAACTTCGGGCTAATATTCTTGATTAACATAGATGTGAAAATCCTTAACAAAGTTTCAGAAAACCAAGTCCAGCTGCACATCAAAAAGCTAATCCACCATGATCAAGTAGGCTTTATCCCTGGGATGCAAGGTGGGTTCAATATATGCAAATCAATAAATGTGATTCATCGCATAAACAGAATTAAAGACAAAAACCACATAATTATCTCAATAAATGCAGGAAAGGCTTTCAATAAAATTCAACATACCTTCATGTTAAAAGTCTTCAATAAACTAGGCACTGAAGGAATATACCTCAAAATAATAAGAGCCATCTATGAAAAACCCACAGCCAACATCATACTGAATGGAAAAAGGCTGAAAGAATCCCCTTGAAAACTGGCACAAGACAAGGATGCCCACTCTCACCACTCCTAATCAATGTAATATTGGAAGTCCTGGCCAGAGCAATCAGGCAAACGAAAGAAATAAAAGGCACCCAAAGAGAAATAAAGGAAGTCAAACTGTCCCTGTTTGCAGATGACATGATTCTATGTCTAGAAAACCCCATAGTCTCTGCCAAAAAGATCCGTGAGCTGATAAACAACTTCAACAAGATTTTGGGTTGCAAAATTAATGTACAAAAATTAGTAGCATTCCTATACACTAACGGCACCCAAGGCAAGAGCCAAATGAGAAATGCAACTTCATTAGAATTGCCACAAAAAGAATAAAATACCTAGGAATACAGCAAACTAGGAAGGTGAAAAATATCTACAATGACAATTACAAGACACTGCTCAAAGAAATCAGAGATGACACAAACAAATGGAAAAACATTCCATGCTCATTGATAGGAAGAACCAATATCATTAAAATGGTCATACTGCCCAAAGCAATTTATATATTTAATGCTATGCCTATCAAACTACCATTCTTCACAGAACTAGAAGAAATCCATTCTAAAATTCGTATAGAACAAAAAAGAGCCTGAATAGCTAAGGAAATCCTTAGCAAAAAGAACAAAGCTGGAGGAATCACATTACCTGACTTCAACTATACTACAGTAACCGAAACAGCATGGTACTAGTACAAAAACAGGCACACAGATGAATGGAACAAAAATAGCCCAGAAATAAAGCCACACACCTACAACCACCTGATGTTTGACAAAACTGGCAAAAACAAGCAATAGGGAAAAGACTCCCTATTCGATAAGTGGTGCTCAGAAAACTGGCTATCATATGTAGAAGAATAAAACAGGACCCCTTCCTTACACCGAATACAAAAATCAACTCAGGATAGATTAAAAACCTAAATGTAAAACTTAGAAGCATAAAAACTCTGGAAGATAATCTAGGAAATACCATTATGGACATAGGAACTGGCAAATATTTCATGACAAAAACCACCAAAAGCAATCGTCAACAAAAGCAAAATTGACAAAATGGGCCTAATTAAACTAAAGTGCTTCTGCACAGCGAAAGAAACTATTAACAGAGTAAACAGGCAACCTACAGAATTGGAGAAAATATTTGTGAACTCTGTATCTGACAAAGGTCTAATATCCAGAATCTACAAGAAACTTAAACAAACGTACAAGCAAAAAACACACAACCCCATTGAATAGTGAACAGAGGACATGAACAGACACTTTTAAAAAGAAGACATACATGTGGTCAACAAGCATATGGAAATACAAACAACATCACTGATCATTAGAAAAATGCAAATCAAAACCACAATGACATACCATCTCACACCAGTCAGAACGGCTGTTATTAAAAAGTCAAAAATATCAGATGTTAGCAAGCTTCAGAGAAAAAGGAACACTTATGCACTGCTAGTGGGAGTGGAAATTAGTTCAACCATTGGGGAAAGCAGTGTGGCAATTCTTCAAAGAATTAAAAGCAGCACTACCATTCGACCCAGCAACACCACTACTGGGTATACACTCAAAGAATAGAAATTGTTCTCCCATGAAGCCACATGCACGTGTATGTTCACTGCAGCACTATACACAATAGCAAAGAGATGTCATCAACCTAAATGCCCATCATTAGTAGACTGGATAAAGAAAATGTGGTACATATACACCATTGAATACTCTGAAGCCATAAAACAGATTGAGATCATGTCATTTACAAGAACACGTATGGAATTGGAGGCCATTATCCTTAGCAAAGTAACGCAGGAAAACGAAATACCACGTGTTCTCACTTAAAAGTGGGAGCTAAATAATGAAAACACATGGACAGAAAGAGGGGAACAACAGACACTGGGGCCTACTTCAGAGAAGAAGTTAGGAGGATGGAGATGTTCAAAAAAAAAAGAAAAGAAAAGCAACTGTTGGGTACTATGCTTAATTATGCTTAATGCCTGGGTGATGAAATAATTCGTACACCAAATCCACGAGTCACAAGTTTACAAACCTGCACATGTACACCTGAACATAAAAGTTAAAATATTTTAAAAGAAACTCTTAATTGTTCCTTCTCTCATAATTAATAGAGTCAATGCTGTCTCACCTTCTTCTATCCAACGATATATCAAACTATTTACATTCCTAATACTCATTATGCCACCATGCTTCACATAACGTTGTTTCCTTTATTTAGAGCATCCTTTCCATGGTCCATCTTATATCTTTCAAGTAAGCATCCATGCACTTATCTAATTTTCCTTTCTGGACAGAGACAGCTGAATGACCAGAATTTCTTGCAAGCAATTAATTGTTTCGAACTTAAAGGTGAGTACTACAATGTCTAAGATAGGATATAAACGATGCCCAAATAGTTGATTCCAGAGATTCGTGTACAAAACGTATACCAAATCAAAAATAATTCAGCAATCTCTCACGGTATATGCAGAGTAAAATAGAGGTTCTTCTCGTATCTCTTGTGAAACAGGACAGAGTCTGGCTGTCTACTATGGCCTTTGTTACCAATATTTCTTGCTTCATGGGGTATCACTGTGACCAGATAGTATACCTGTGCAGGTGGCTTCCTGAAACAGGAGCTAGAGTCTTTCAGAGTGCCTTTCAATCTGCCAAAGTTACCTCTGTTAATCTCCAGCCCTTCTGGCTCCTTACACTGTTTTACTATTAGAATTTCAGTTCCAAGAGGGCAAGGCCTTCTCTATATTGTTGTAATTGTATTCAATACATATTTTTTGAAAAATAAACAAATATCTCTATACTGGCCAAGGCTTTGAGAGTGAGACTTGGCCTTAACCTGCTGTGCCTTTTTACCTACAAAAATCCCATCTTCAAAGAACATTTTCCTCGCTTTTCAGCACCTTGAAGGCAGAGGAGGCTAATTGCATTTCAGAAACACAAAGACCAAGTTATTCATTAGAGGTCAGGATGTTGTTAAGCATACAAGAATGCCTACTGAATCCCTTGGGTGGATGTGGTTATAAACTTGTGAGTCTTTTCTTCTCTCAATGGAGCAAACACAAAAATATACCATTTAATCTTCAAGGAGTGTTAAAAAGCAACAGAAAAATTATCTTGTTTATTCAATGGACAATGCTCTCTCTTCATTCCATGCTTTCATATACGTTGTTCACTTCCCTAAACATTGTTGATTCATCTATTTTTTCATGTTTCAGTTTAAACATAACTTCCACAAGGTACTTTACTTGGATGTCTATATTAGCTTACGCATCTTTGCTTTATTTTCCCTTAGCTGTCTGCACTTCTAATATTGTAAGATGTTACTTTACTTTTATTCTTTATTTAAAGACTGTCTTTATTGCTAGGGCTCCTGTTGATCTTGTTTCTTGCTCTATTCTCAGTACTTTTCACAGCATCTTGTACAGAGCTGTGCTCAATAAATATTTGTTATTTATTCAATATTGAATGAGTAAAATGTCTAATTATCTTCTAAAAAAATATTTATTTTTATATGTCCAGATCCTCAAAATGACAATAAACAGAGAATGTAAGATGAATCAGTATAAAGGGAGGCCAGGTGGGAGTGAGGAAGGGAGGGAGGAAAGAAAATGAAGGGAGGGTGGGAGGCAGGGAGGGAGGAAAGCAAGGAAAATAGGGAAGAAGGGAGGGAAGGAGGAAGGAAAAGAAAGCAGTCGAGGTATAGATTTTGGTAAAGGAAAAGTGTTAGTGAGAATTTAAGAAGAAAACTGAGACTCTTCAATATCCCATCAATTTACATGGTAATGATGAGGGTTCTTGTCACTAGCTGTTTTAAACATCACTCATGTAAAATGAACTTAAATTTTACTGACTCCAGGTTAAAGAGACATGAATTGTCTGTAATTAAAGATAATATTTATAAGTATTTCTAGTGGTACTTGAAATATATCAAAGAAACTGATATTTATTAACAATAATTGAGGTCACCTATTTTGTCCTGAAACAATGTGTGTGTTCATTAGACAGTACACAGCTTAAATACTTTTTAATGACCAAAAATGTGAGCTAAAGATTTTAATTTGATATTAATTTAATATTGAAGGAAAAATTTAATTACTAACTCATGTCAAGTATATTCAGAATATCTCAATAATCTAAGAGTTTTCAAATTTCATTATTAATAAATATTTGCATATTGGATTTCAAAGTAAATGATCTTATAAATCACAGTTAATTTTAAAACATGTTTATGTATAATAATAAATATTGTTTTAATTTATCTGTGTGGAAAATTTAATGAGTTAATAATGCTAGAGTAAGCAATATAAAGAAACATTAATCCATATATAACTTTTTAAGTGCTGCATTTTATTGTTACTTAAAGATCATAAAAATGTTTAATTTCATTCACAAAAGTAAGTTGTTTCCAAAGAAAATATTAATATCATGTAATTTCAATATTTTTCTTTAGTTATGATTTATACTAAGACAACTCATGCTAACCTTTTTCATTAAGAAAATATTTCTGGCAACTAATAATAAGAAATATTTTAGAAGAAGGCATATTGTTAATGATGTTCAGTTGAAGAAAAGGTAAATTCTACAAACAGCATAATGCCTTAATTTTAAGGGAACGTGTTAATGATTAAAATAGTGATTTTTTTTCAGTTTATTTACTTGCACAAAATCTTAGTATAAAGCGAAACATTTATATCTTGCAAGATAGTTTTAAAGGATTAAGAGGAAATTAGCCAAAGTAGATGTTTGAGATACTAACTGAAATTGTTATATTTGGTTTCAAGCATGAAAACAGCAAAGGCAGTTGAAAAGACAATAACAAATATATACATATTTTGGGGGGTGGAATTTCCCCAAAGTAGCACATCAAGATGAAACTCCAGAACATATAGCAAAGCATGCTGAAGTTAAGGGCTTTATGTTCTTTCATGGCTTAATCAATTTCATTCACCATTATGCAAGCTCCTTGATGAGGTCAAAGTCAACCAAAAGGTCTCTGATCACCTCTCCCAGACAGAATTACATTCCTCTACATTGTGTCTACATTGGGCACTGTACAGCCTTCTACGGTTATTGCAGCAATGCTTTACTGCACTTATTTTTTAAGTCACCCCGTTGAGGACAGAGACCATTCCTAAGCTTTATAAAAACAATAAATGACTAAATTGTCTTATGTTGTAGAGAGTGGTAATAATAAACCTGTCTTGGCAACCATGTTATTTCTGGTTCAAATATTTAGTTATCTAACAATAGTTATAAAAATTATATCTCAGGAAACATTTAATGTCCTGAGTCACTAACTATATATTAAAATATTATAAAATGCCCAGAAGGCTTTCTATGCAGTTTAAAGTTATCAAACACTATTACTCCATAAACATATATTCTATGATTAGACACTAATCTTTTACTACTAATCACTATTAAAATCTCAGATCTAATGAACTGTAGATTCAACAGACAGTAATCAGTGTGGTCAAAACACTGTAGACTATAGAAACTAGTATTGATTCTTCAGAATCTCACCAAATATGCCACTTGATTCAAAATATCTACATTTTCATCAGGTTTCTTCTCAGATATCACTTTATCACAAAAAGTTTCTTTACTTTTCCACCCAGCAACTCGGTTCTCCTTTTACCCTGCTTTTTTTTTTTTTTTTTAACATAGTATATATGCTTTCATGCTTTAGCAGAGCATTCCTGTGTGTATACATGTGTGTTTATGCATGTATATACAGATCTATTTTACTAATCTATGTTTTACGTATACACATATAGACACATGTATGTGTGTGAGTGTGTTTATTATCTATCTAATTCCTCTAGAATATAACCTCCATGAGGACATTTTTTTTCTTGCTATAGTACAATACCCGGAACAGAAGAGTAGTATTAGGCAATTAATACACATTTGTTAAATAAATACTGGTTACAATAAAATTTTAAATTTGTTTCAAACAGTAATATTTCCTAGCCACATTTATTTTTAAAACTCTTTACAAAAAAATCTTTCCTTATTTGATAAAAGATAGTAGTCTGCCACATGAAAAAATGCTCAGCATCACTGGCCATCAGAGAAATACAAATCAAAACCACATTGAGATACCATCTCACACCAGTTAGAATGGGTATCATTAAAAAGTTAGGAAATAACAGATGCTGGAGAGGATGTGGAGAAATAGGAACACTTTTACACTGTTGGTGGGACTGTAAACTAGTTCAACTATTGTGGAAGACAGTGTGGCGATTCCTCAAGGATCTAGAACTAGAAATACCATATGACCCAGCCATCCCATTACTGGGTATATACCCAAACGATTATAAATCACGCTACTATAAAGACACTTGTATACATATGTTTATTGTGGCACTATTCACAATAGCAAAGACCTGGAACCAACCCAAATGTCCATCAATGATAGACTGGATTAAGAAAATGTGGCACATATACACCATGGAATACTATGCAGCCATAAAAAAGGGTGAGTTCATGTCCTTTGTAGGGACATGGTTGAAGCTAGAAACCACCATTCTGAGCAAACTGTCACAAGGACAGAAAACCAAACACTGCATGTTCTCACTCATAGGTGGGAATTGAACAATGAGAACACATGGACGCAGGATGCGGAACATCACACACCGGAGCCTGTTATGGGGTGGGGGGAGGGGGGAGGGATAGCATAGGAGAAATACCTAATGTAAATGACAAGTTAATGGGTGCAGCACACCAACATGGCACATGTATACACATGTAACAAACCTGCATGTTGTGCACATGTACCCTAGAACTTAAAGTATAATAAAAAATAAAATAAAATAAAAAAAAAAAGTCAGCAACTCAACAACAACAACAACAAAGTAGTCTGCAGTAACAGCAGTAGTGTAGCAAACAGAAAGATAAGCATAAGTGTGTATACTGCTTAAGCTATACATATTTGAGAGTCACTGCCAAGACCAAGTACTAAAATTAATTTACATCAAAACTAATCAATGTATTTGGTAGGCACTCACTAATATTGAAATGGTTAATCCAAAATAAAAATGTTAAGGATTTAGTCTCAAGTAATTACATGGGCTTTTTTTTTATCAACTCATTAAATCTAGTAACATGAAATTCTTAAAATATGATTTTTAACAAGGATGTATTGATATTATTTTATGGATCTAGTACCCAGATGGATTACATCATCCTAAAGAATGTAGATTTTTACATGCTAAGAGCAAGTTTACATTGTTTATGATTTCAATAAAGATTACCAAAAATAGCATTATTGCTATTGTGAGCTGGATATTCTTAGTTGAGGGGAGCTGTTGTGGGCATTGTAGGATGTTTGGCAGCATCCTTGGGTTCTTTACCAACTAGATGCCTATAACATCCTTCTGTCAGTTGTGGCAACCAAAAATGTCTTCAGATATTGCCAAATGTTTCTAGGGGAGCCAAATTGTCCCTGGTTGAGAACCACTGAATACTAAAAATAATCTTTCATATAAAGGCTGAATCAAGGACCTTTAAGTCTCAAAAAATCCATGATTATACAAAAAGCTCTATGAATTTGCCTCACGTTCTTATGTATTTTATAAAGTTCTCATGAAAATATTAGAGCCTACTATTAGTGTCCCAACACCAAGGAACAAACCATTTTTCTTGTTCACTGTTCCCCCAGTAAAATGTTTTCTCTCCATAAGTAAATTGAGACTATGGAGTACAACATATATATACATGAAATACAATGGGGCAATAATGCTATTTTGATAAATATATACATATATTTATCATTTATTTATAGTATGTGGATACTTAATGCTCTCAAGTGACTTGGGAGAGGGGAAAACAAAAAAAAATAGGCCCTTCACTTTTGGTTAAATAGGATAACTCCATTGTCAATATTTAGGTTTCTTTCAACAGATTAATAAGATGAAAAAGAGATCATAAATCCTGAAAAACAATGTTGGATGTTTCATCACAAGTGCTAATTGCCAATGAAAACAGAATTTATAATGAATAAACAGACAGTGTGTATATATATACACACACACACATATATATGCACATATATATATGAGTGTGTGCATGTGTACATGCATATATGTGTGTGTGTGTGTTTGTATGTATTATTTTACATACTCGCAATTTCTTTGATTCCTTGGTCTACGGACAGTGACTACATTTTTATGAAGGTCAACATCAAATTCAAGGTCCATTGCCCTTTCTGGAAATAATGCTTTGAGATTTTAAGATATTCTTTAACAACAACATAAAATCTTTAAATACTATCCTGCCTCTTTCGGCAATCAATAAAAATCCTTGACATTGTGACAAAGGCTACTAGTTGCTTCCCGTTAGCCATAATGTCCTGTCTTAGAGTCATGGAATATATACTTTTTCATAGAGGTTCCTAGAGGTACAGAGTAAAGACTACATTTCCTAGCTTCCATTGCAGCAAGGAGTGGCCATGATTCTAAGATGTGGACTTAAAGAGGGAAGTGGAAAGGGTGTGTTTAACTTCCCTTTTGTGTGAGTGTGTTACAATGCCATCTTGCACCATGCAGATGGGGGCAATCCCTCAGCCCAGCAGAGCAGCAAGATAAGAAACATGAAGCTTGATTACTTTATAGGGCAGATTCTCCCCAACACTTTGGTTTTTTTTTTTTTTTTTTGACAGTTATTTTAGATGACTGTCAGAACAGCCAAACAAATAACCTAACTAATGTAAGTAGGCACCTATAAAGATTAATATCTACATTAGGCATATTTCTATTGATTGCATTTATGATACAAAAAAGTGCTAAAAGTGATATTGGAATAGCATTGGAACTCTGTCCTGATGAACCAAATGAAGTATAACTTGTGAAGAGCAACTTCAGCAACTTTATCAGAGTGTAACGTATCATTAAAAATTATAAATTCATGATTTGATAAACCATAATGGCCTATTGTTAATAATCATATCATATTTGGCTCCTTATTGTTTTTATATTTGAGTCATTATGACAACTATGCTGGAATTTCATTATCCTAAAGAAAGTGCTTATTCTACTGATGTCATTTTGAAAAGAAATACTTATTTGCATCATAGCACTTATACCACAGTCAACAATACCATTCCCCTTACATACATATGCCACCAACCAATACACTAAGAATATCAGAAATTCAGAGGTAATCACATCTGTAATCCCACGATATTGCCTTTCCGAGGTTTACAACAATAGTCCAACTAATAGTAAACACTGGACATATTTTTGCAGTGTAAAATACAATTCTAGTATTTATTGTACTCCAAGATTTGACACCCTAGTGCAATCTGTAAATTTAAACCTGAATTTAAGACCTGTATAAATGTTCATTTAATTCATTTAATTCATCTTCTTCATTTACATCTGAAATAGTTGTAGGTTGTGTGACCCAGCCTTCAATCCCATATACTTCAGCATGTTAACATCAATCTTTCATTCATTTATT
Organism: Symphalangus syndactylus; assembly: GCF_028878055.3. Classification (NCBI taxonomy): domain Eukaryota; kingdom Metazoa; phylum Chordata; class Mammalia; order Primates; family Hylobatidae; genus Symphalangus; species Symphalangus syndactylus. The sequence continues at coordinate 46,948,400 of NC_072432.2, forward strand.
CATAGGAGTTGAGCTTATAGGCTTCTTTCATTCATTTATTCATAGAAACTGAGCTTATAGGTTATTTCTACATACAAAGTGGAAGATCTATTCTCACTCAGTTGTGATCAAGATGCAGGCCCAAGCCAGCCAGCTCCAGTACTATTAAATAGTAACTTGCTTAGCATTTCCCTAGAAGTACAAATAAGTTGAATTCTTGCAATGTGTGTCATGTCCAAATAGAAATAGTTATCTCAGGAGCACCATTATATATGAGGATGCTGGAGAACAGCCACATCAGGAAATTGTGATAAAGATTCAATGAGACTGGTTTAACACAGTCAGATGCATAGTAAACTGTCAGAAAATGTTGGTTGTAAATTGTTCTTGATACTACTTTTCCTCTCCATTTAGCCAACCAGATATTTTTAAATACCTGAGAGATTTTTCAACTAGATTTTGTAAAAGACTACAATAATAGATTAATAAACAACATAACTTTATGAAATATGCATCATTTATTACACAATTAAACACAATCAAATACATTACAGATATGAGTAAAATTAATGTATCTACATAACCACAATATGAATCTGGTATTAAAGAGAATTTAAAATCTATATAGAGGCTTTTTTTTTTTTTTTTTTTTTTTGAGATGGAGTCTCGCTCTGTCGCCCAGGCTGGAGTGCAGTGGCGCAATCTCGGCTCACTGCAAGCTCCGCCTCCCGGGTTCACGCCATTCTCCTGCCTCAGCCTCTCCGAGTAGCTGGGACTACAGGCGCCCGCCACCACGCCCTGCTAATTTTTTTTTGTATTTTTTAGTAGAGACGGGGTTTCACCGTGGTCTCTATCTCCTGACCTCGTGATCCGCCCGCCTCGGCCTCCCAAAGTGCTGGGATTACAAGCGTGAGCCACCGCGCCCGGCCCTATATAGAGGCTTTTTATTTGGCATTGGATTCTATTAAATGCTTATTCCTTGCCTCTGTTCCAAACGCGTACAAATCATCCACTCTACTTGTTTCATATCAGGCTAGTAAAATTACTTATCATAGATTATTTACTGATTGCAAAAAATAAACTTTAATTGGTCAATTTTAATACATTCAAGTGCCAAGTTTTCAGTAACAATTTTTAATTAAAACTGTAGCTTTGAAGGCTTCTATGTATTGAGTTACAAATCCACGTGAATGCTGAAGACTTCTAAGATGTGGCCCCCCCCACTACAAGTCAGCTATTGGTTTTTCCAAAATTCATTCTTTTCTGCCACCTAGGTCTGGGCAAAGTTGAAAGGTGAATACCACTTTGAATGGAAAGGGAATGGCTTCTGAATTGTTTCTGTAGAAATGTGTTTTATTCACTTCACAAAGATATGTTGTCCAAATGATCCATCCAAAAAAAATTTGCAGAAACAGTCAATTTAAATAATAATGTACAACTTTATTTGTTAAATATAAAATAATTTGAAAACAATCTTTCTTTTGAAAATTTAAGATTGACAAAAAAAATCATCTAAAAAGAATAGTGGCTGAAATTGAATAAAATAGCAAGAACTTCAATGATATATTTGTCAAAACATTTTGAAACAATGCTCTCCATAGACACATTCATCCACTGTTTGCTGGAACATAAATTCCTCACTTAATATTATTGAGTCAATTTAGAATGACATCATTAAATATAGTTTTTTAAATGTTTTAATTAGTACTAAAAAAAGACAATTCTCTGAATCTGAAATATTTCTTTTTTCAAACCCTACCTTATTATGTAGTAGCTTTTTAAAATTTTAGGCTGACTTGAATAGCATGGTAAATTATCTTAAAACTGGGGAAAACTTTTCATATTCAGATTTTTAAAAAAAACCTATAATCACTGACATGTCCAATTTCTGATTTTTCAAATAAGATAGATTTCTTGTCTGCAACAATAAACATTTTAAGTAAAGCTAATCTTTAGAATTAAATGCATTTATTTTTAAATGAACCATGATTAGTTTTCTATAATCCATATTAATGATTCTCAAACTCTTTCTATAGAAGCACCCTTAAAAACAGCAGAGTAAAACATTTTTCTTGAGGACATGAGCTTAATCTCATTAGCTCAAGACAAGCTCCAAATGGCTTGAAAATTTTGAGTTTTACTTTATATATTAGTTTTAATTTTACCTTTAATGTCAATCATATAACCCTACAGTTTTGTCAGAAATATAAGGTCAAAAATGCATTTGTGCTACCTGCTTATTCTAAGAATTAACACATTCTTGAAATTAGAACTAAGAAATATAGTCATATACATTAGATTCACTTTTCAAGATAAAATACAGTCAAATATATTTACATCTTTATACTTAAATTTTGCTCCCTGTTTGCAACGGACATTTCTTTTTAACTGGCCACCTTCTAATTACCATCCTTCCAGTAACAGCTTCAATTATTTTTTCAGGAGAAGGGAGTATCTATGCGACTTTCATTTTCAGTTTCTGTGCTTTGGGTGACAAGCCATCATTTCCTGCAAGTGTGGAACATGTGATATAGGCTAGAGCTAATAAACACTTGTTATTCCTCTGGCCTCGGTGATTGGTTGAGGGTTTGGCTTACAACCAAATGGGTCTAATTAGAGTGAATTTCAGAATTTCATGAATTCTTTCTCAACTTAAACTTTGTAGGCTGTGAGACTGGAGATGCTGCAGCTGTCTTGCTCTTAGGAGGGAAGAGTGTATTTGAAGATGGAGCCAATGGAAAACAGAATAGAAAGAGAAAGGGAAAGAGAAACTTTTGATAAGATCATTAGCACACTTAAATACACGTTCACAACTGAAATCAGCATTATCTCTGGGCATTTTCATTATTATGTCAGCAAATAAAAACCCTTTTGCTTAAACTCAGGCTAGAGTTCTTGTAAACTAAAAGTCTTCATTGGCATCTCATTTTAAGTGGATTTATTTTATATCTGGGGCTAATTTTCCACCACGACCTCAAAACTTTGAAAAATAAATTGATACATCTTTTGGTACCATATGTATCCCCTGACTTCTGACATCCCTACTTTCTTTTTTCATCCCTATGGATCATGCAGCTCTATGATTATGTGATGTATATATCATAGATTCTATCCCCCTGTTACTACTCTTTCTTAAGTTTCTAAGAAATAGCCTCTTCCCTCATTTTCATTAAAGCATGAAAACTCTGAAATACTATATTCTACAGAACTTCCTCATTTAAAGCAACTTTCCATTTGAATAAATCATTTTTTAATCTTTATGTTTTGCAACACTGATGAAATAACTACTTTAATCTCATCTGTTCTAAAATTAACACCATACTTTTTTTTATTGAAACAGAAAATTTTATTTTAAACTCACTGAGACCCAGTATGTGGCAGTGAGTTATGTCACATTGTTGCACCTATGTGGAAATCTATTTTTAAAATTATATTTCTGGTGTGTCATCTCTAATAAAAAATCCCAAGAAGCTCTTTTTCTTTTCCCTGTCTCTACTTAAGAAAGTAATGCAAAATGAAATAACGTATAAAGTAAAAATATGTTCAATTATCTGTTACTTGTAAATTAAGGAACTAAGAAAATTAATGGTAAAAATAACTTATTTAAAAGTAATAGCTTGAATTGATCTTTTAAGACAAAATTGTAAAGACAGTTTAGCCTAAGCTTTATGGAATATTAGCTCTTTTACTTAACATCCATTTTTAAGAGTTATTCACTCATTTATTTAGTATAATTTTATTGCCTACAATATGTGAGCATTGTGCTATGGAAAACAATGGTGACAAAAAAAAGATATAGCGTTTCCATTCATTAACTTTACAAGCTAGGAGAAAAGTCGAATACAGAAGCAATTATAACCAAAAAGTTGAATGTCAAGACTAAGAAAAGATGAGATACCATGGGGACACATATAGTGAGGCCTAGCCCAATCTAGGGGTTAGAGTGCTGCTGTCCAATAGAAATAGAATATATATTTGTAGTTTTTAAATTTCTAGTAGCCAAATTTTAAAAAGTAAAATGTAAATACACACTAGGACTAAGCAGTAACATCTTATACAATGCAACAGCTGAAATGAAATATAGTCTTCCAAGGCAGTACAGTTGTAGTTAACAAAAATTTTTACACTACTTCAGCTTTTAAATTTAAACAAACTAAAACTAAATAAAGTAAGAAATTCAGTTTCTCAGGCATACGAGCTACATTTAAGTGCTCAACAGTCACATGTGGCTCCAAACTACTACTATATACGGCAGGTTCAGGGGATTCTTTGAATTAAATATCTTAAATCCCTTCCAGAATGCCTTTCTGTAAAACAGAGGTGAAAAAGCTTAAAATTCTATTTCCATGTCTCCCAAGATGCTGGGATGGGTCCTACCAATTAGATATATTCACATAAGGCTTCAACTGAGAAAAGCCTTATATGGGGAGAAAGCAAGGGCATCTGGCAGATGTTTAACTGTCATGGATCATGGGAGAGGTTGTGTGGTTCTGGGGCCAGCAGCTTTGGTGGTGTTTCCTGATAATACAGATTTTCGATATTGCTGAATAACACTGCCCCCTTGGCAATGTAGTTCTTTCATGTGTTTCTGGGAGGCATCCTCAAAAGGTCAGTCTAGAGTCAGCAACTTCAGCAAATCCCACATTTTAAAGGGTTATCACTACTTTAATAAATCTGTTTCTGTGTAAAATTGTAGGAGTAGATTTCTCTTTTGAGCTAGATCCCTGACCAATATAGGCACTAAAGAAGTCTTCTCAGATAACTAACTTTAAGCCTATATCTAAAGAGTAACAGTTGTCTGTAGCATAGTGATAGGAAGTAGATTTTAGATAACAGGAAATATTTAGGTATGCTGCTAAGTAAGAGTGAATGCTGGTTACAGGAGCCAAAAGAGTTATGTATGGTTAGAATACGAAGGAAATGGTGAGATCAACCTGAATTCGATGGCTCTAGCTCAATGCATTGAAAGCCACCTCACAAAATGAGCAATTCACTGAAAGGAACAAATCACCAAATGATCAATTTATCAAATTTATATACTTACCAACATCTGTTCCTTGTAGTAATTTATAAAGCTTACAGTAATGCCTAATATGTGGATTAACAGAGTATGGGCAGGGGGGTTGTCATGACCCTTCAGATTTTTCTTTACAGAATTTAATTATCTTTTTCCTGCTTTCCTTTCTTTTTACAAAGAACCTATTCATAAAAAGAACATGCTGTTTTTAAAGAAACAAATTCAATTTCTGACTCTTGTGGTGTTCTGTTTTGTTTAACAAATTGAGCATTTTTTTTACTCTTCCTTATTGAATATATCAACTATAATCAAGAAGAATATCTCTAAGTTTTGAGTAAATTGGCAAATTTGGTGAATTTAGAAAATTGGAACATTCATTCTGAAGCTGCATTGACCTTCTTGGGCTAGAAGCAAAATGCAGTCTTTGAGGATCCATTTAAAGAAATGGGGCTTTGTCTTTTTTTTTTTTCCTTGAGAAGGAGTCTCGCTCTTTTGTCCAGGCGGGACTGCAGTGGCAGGATCTCATCTCACTGCAAGCTCTGCCTCCCGGGTTCATGCCATTCTCCTGCCTCAGCCTCCCGAGTAGCTGGGACTACAGGTGCCCACCACCGCACCTGGCTAATTTTTTTGTTTTTAGTAGAGACGGAGTTTCACCGTGTCACGCCTGTAATCCCAGCACTTTGGGAGGCCGAGGCGGGCAGATCACGAGGTCAGGAGATCGAGACCATCCTGGCTAACACGGGGCTTTGTCTTAACGGCAAGGTGGAGTCATGAAGAATTTTAAGAAAGGGAATGGTGTGAATCACTGCAGAGTAAGAAAAAAGGCATCTGATGACTGCATGATCGTATGGCCCTCAGTAATCCACGCAGAATGATGTGAGAGATAGATATGAGAAAGACAACCTTTAAATATTTTTCTTATATTATGAAGATTAAAAGTAGTTTTGTTTTTTTTAAACTAATAAGAATAAAATTGAAGCAGTATGAAAATCTTGAGTAGCAGGGCACATGGTAAGTAAAAGCAGTTACAAGAAAGTTAAGCATCTTCTGATTTCAGAATATAGCGTCCATGAAACCAATTCCTTCCATCAGTTAATTGCGAATTATATTGGTATTATTCAAGTAGACCCCGAGGAAGGTTCTGTAACGTCATAACACTATTCCACAAAATTTCCCATTAAGTTAGCAAAGTTTGCTTACCTCCCTTCTCCTAACAGGTCTCTTAATCCAGCATTGTGGTTTCTAAATTACCAATACTTTATAAATTAGACTTATACACAAATTAGAATTTACCAACAGGAGCTCTCAAATGTTTTTAAAACATTTTAATGTTGACTACAAGTTTCGGCAGAGCACATCTAATGATAGCTGCCTCCCCATGCACACATTTTGTAAAAATTTGAACTCCATATTTACTAATTGGCATTTCAATGTTTTGAATCACTTAAACATTTGTATCAAAGAAAAGTGTTACTAGCTCTCAGCATGGACAACCTATTTCTATTCATGAAAATCATTATTGCTATTGGCCATTTACTGATGCTCAAAAACACAGACTTCAACAGCTAACAATTTATTTTAAAATAGTTCAAGTTTTATAATAAAGAAAATAAATATAGCTTCTTCAGGATCACTTTCTTCCTTCATATAATGATACTCAAGTGTTGTAAGTTCTCAGATAACCCAATTACTTTTTGTAAATAGGGCATGTGAGCTATTTTTTAAGGCAACAAAAACACTTAAAGATTTTCCTCTGGTAAAGACTCCAATTAATTACATAAATAGAAGTAAGCTATGCTTTTTACAGAATGTGGATTGCACATTTGACCTTATCCTGACAAATATGATGAAACCTCATGATATGATGCATCACAAATTACTTTTCACTATGAAACTGTAGTCCATTTGCAAACAACCTCTCTCTCTCTTTCTGCGTGTGTGTGTGTGTGTGTGTGTGTGTGTGTTCTCTACCATGTGCATTTGGTATAATGAAACAAAGGAAACTCGGAATGTCGGTGAAATTTATTTCTGTTTCACATTTATGTGACATGATTGACTGTGGAGCAATGCTATGACAATCAATAATTTTTTTTCTCAATTTTCCCATCCCAAATGCCACCTCTTTCATATGAAAACATTTATGAATGTTATTATTAACTCAGATTTGAAAGTCTTCTATTCTGAACCATTATTGTATCTATATTTACTTCTTATTGGCATCTACTAAATTCTCCTTTGAACTAGAATTATATTTTGGCTTATCCTTCATTTTATAAAGACTGTCATCTACAGTGCCTAGAATAAAACCTTTCATGATATTAATTTTAATATGTACTGTATAAATTGATTTAGAGTCAACATTACTTTAAAATAAGAATAGGGTCCAGGTGCAGTGGCTCACGCATGTAATCCCAGCACTCTAGGAGGCCAAGGCAGGCAGATCACCTGAGGTCGGAAGTTCTAGACCAGCCTGAGCCATGTGGTGAAATTCTGTCTCTACTAAAAATACAAAAATTAGCTCGGTGTGGTGGTGCATGCCTGTAATCCCAGCTACTCGGGAGGCTGAGGCAGGAGAATCTCTTGGATTCGGGACGCAGGGTTTGCAGTGAGCTGAGATCATGCCACTGTACTCCAGCCTGGGAGACAGAGTGAGACTGCATCTCAAAAACAATAAATATAAATAAATAAATAAATAAGAATAGGAATCATATATGTGGGTTCTTGTTGAGTCAAGGAAATATTGTCTCAAACTAAAACACAATTTTAAAACCCCTCTTACCCAAAACATAGCAATCGTAAGGGACATCAGGCCATAGCATTTGAAAAAAAAATCAATAAAACAAACAGGAAGAAGATTTGAAGTAGAAGTGAAGACATATAAGCAATGGGCATCCATTGTGTCCATATAAGAGTCAGGACATGAAAAGAATGACATAGAGTTTAAAATAGGGACTTAGAAGAATCTTTACGAGCTTTGACTGGTGGCAATGACAAGATTGAACAATAATAACAACCACAGTAAGTGTTGTATTTTATATTCATGTAATATTTGTATAGCTTTCATAGTGCTTTTGCTTTTAGTATTTTTGTACTTTACAGTAATTCTGATAAATGTGCCCCCATTATTATTATAAATATATTTAGCATGAGGAGATTAAGTAATTTATCTAAGATTATAACTGAGTGCACAGCTAGGACTAATCCAGGGTTCTCTCAATACTGGGAGGTGGAACTCTTCATTTTCCCTTTTCATCCAGCCTTTATGATGTTCACAATATTATGAACAGGAAGAAAGTTAATTTTAATTTCCTGTGAATAAATGATATACAATATAGGTTCTACTTCTAACGTTTTAAGGAAAATTTAGTTACCATGGAACCAGATCGTTGTGGGAAACTTTTGCTGTGGATTATAACTTTTTGCAAAGATAGGGCAGCAAGGAAAAGAGGCATATGCCTCTCTGGACAGAAACTTACTTAGATTCAAATAACCAAGCAACCCTGAGGTAAAAGACTCTGTTTTAGGCATTATAGATGAGCTAGGGATAAAATGCAGTACAGTTGAAAAAAAGACACAAATATTCATTACAAAATCCATGTGAGTATAGGGAAAGAAAATGGGAGTTTTGCACATATAATTTGAGGAAGGATCATAGACAAAGGAGGAAGTTAGCTAAGCTTTTAGAAATGTAAAGGCTCTGGGAGGTTGACATGAGGGAAATGACATTTCAGTCAGGAAAAAACAGCTTGATCAAAAGATGAGGGCTAGATAGCAACATCATTTTTAGGACATAAATTTTATCAATATAGCAGAGACACTGAGTCTATTGTAGACAATACAAAAATTAAGGTTAGAAATTAAAAAATAAATAATCTGGATTTTATTTTGTAAAAACCAAAATTTTGACTAGGAAAAAAAATCAACACAGCTTTGCTTTAGAAAGATAATTAATGGATTCAAAGAAGACAGAATCAACGTCAACAGAAGCAATCCAAATATAATGAGGGCTAAATCAAGGTTCTTCCAAGGAGAGGGGCAAAGAGGAAATGATATAGGAGATTTCAGAGACAGAAACAAGTTTTGTTACTAATGAGATGTGTGGGCAAAAAAGGAAAGAGAGCATTTGACAACTCTCAGTAAATGAGAACATAACATCAAGTAAAACAGATAATTTCCTAGGTGGAGCAGGTAGGGTGGACAAGCTCAATTTAGGACATACTAAGTCTGAAGGGCACATTCAATCGACAGAGTTATCCTGCAAGGACTTTGAAATCTGAACATGATATCAAACTTAAAAAATAAACAAACATGGCTTGAGATTTGAAGTTCAAAATCTGAAGAAATTAAATATGTGGAAGTAGGGGAATTTTCTTAAGGAATATTGTAAGATTATAGTGAGAAAATAGCCAAAGGAAGAATCAAGGAAGACAACCACAATTAAAAGGCAAGTCCATGGGGGGAAAAAGGGGGGCATAAAACTGGAAGGCAGTAGTCAGAGGTAGGAAAAGATTCCGGAGAGAAAGATAATGTCTCACAGGAAAGAATGACCAATGTCCTGTGTCACAAAGGGTCTCAGCAGGATTAGCAGTGAGCTTTTTTATTTGGTATAGCTAGGTCAATTTACTGTAGAAGAAAACAGCTTCAAGTGCAGAAGAAACCTAGATGGCATCGAGTTAAAGCAGAACAGAAGGAGAGGAGATGAAGCAGTGAAAATAGGCTACTTTTTCTTATTTCAGCCAAGGTTCTAGGCTGCAAGCAATGGAAAGCAACTCTGGCTGATCGAAGCAGAAAAGGAATTTACCAAAAGAAGACTGAGTAGTTATCAGAATTGAAAAGACTGGGTAACCAATTCAGGGCCATGCACACCATGGTAAGGATGCAACAAGGACACACTGCCATCACATCTCAGCACCAGATAATAAAGTTTGCACTTTCAAGCCAGCCAGCTCTGAACAAAGGATAGCACTGTTATTACTATTGTCACAGCTGCCCCAAGCCCTCAATTTCCCTGAAACTGTGGAACCTGCCTTGGAACCGACTGTGTCTCTGGAAAATGTACATTAGATTGATGGAGACTGGGTCACGTGTCCCCACCCTAGTAATAAAGGAGGCTAGGAAAGTGAGTATCTGGCATTTTCAGCTTATCTAGTGAAAATGGGAGATGCTCTAATAGAGTATCACTTATCAAGATTCATAAAGTAAGGTAATTCTGAAAAGTTAATAAGCAGGTTCGAAGGTTGGGCAGTTATAAGTATACACATGTTCAATATTCATCCAACAGTTTGGCCCCAGAAAGAAGAAAGCTTGATGCAGAAATCAACAATTTCTTTAGAACAGGGAAGGTTGAAATATAAGAACAGTCAGTGGAAAGGGAGAAATTGAAGATACAACAGAAATAGCAGATATTTAATGACACTGGGCCTATGTATAATCAGGAAATTATGCTACTCAGAGTACAGGTAAGGCAGTTAGCTTTGAAAAGAAAGGAAAGCAAGAGAAGGGTAATTAACTTTTGTACAGAACTTTCTAAATGAACTATGATGCTTGGCATTTACCTATATTTTTACATTTATTCATCAAACAATACTATTAAGTATTAGACATTACATACTATCCGAATTAAAATGTTAATAGCATATGTTATAAAGCATCCATTATGTTTCAGACATTATTCTGATTAACTCATTTAATCCTGATAACAATCAGGTGGGCAGTGTTATTGACATTTTACAGATGAGAAAACCGAGGTAGTAAAGTCTTCCTACATATCCATGAAGTTATGTTCAAACCAAGTTTTATCTAATTCCAAGATTCCTTTTAAGGATAAAATAATAAGTAAATTAACAGACACTTAGAGGAAATGGAAGCCATGAAAATAAGCTACTAATAGACAATTCAGGGGAATAATATTTTGAAACCATAAGACAATGTACTTTTTACTCTCTGTAAATCATATTGACCTACACTTTCTCACCTTTTAACACAATGGCATTTATTTCTGTAGGAAAGGCATATGCATACAGTCTCAGAGAGGTCATTCCTTAGCTTTGAATCTGAATTCTTCCTCCAAATTTGATTCTTTTTTAAAGTCCTTAAAATACATCACCCTGAAAGTCAGGCTTTGTGGAAAAAAAAATTCTTAAGTTCAAAAAATTTCCTTTACATATCAAGAGCAAGGCTTAGATGTCTGCATTTGCAGTTTTGTTATAAGACACAGTATAGAAAGGATAGAGGATATGATATATAAGAAGATAAGTAAGTTTTTGCCACATGGGAAGAGGAAAAGCCACTTTGGTGTTTGAAGGAACTTGCTGAGAATTGGAAGCTATTAGAGCAGGGATAAGATGCTGCTAGATTCTCTGGGGTAACTAAAACTCTAAAAAAGAAACCTGATAATTGGAGATAAAACCAAATAACATGTATCTGGTTTTGTATCTAACTAAGAAAGTTTCCCTGAGATTGTATCACTTGTCCATCCTAGTCATCTAAGAGATCCTGGTGAGGGAAACATGTTCCACATGAACCAATGGGCAGGAAGAGGATTTGGATTAGGATAAGGAAATTATGGAGTGCAGGCATCTAGTAAATTAGGGCTATAGCCAGGGCCACAGATTTCAACAGTGGTGCCAAAGAGAAATCCACAAGACTAGACAGGTAATGCAACATGCGCTGACTGCATTAGCAACTCAGTGACTTGCTCATAGTCACAGAAGAGTAAAATCCTTGCAGCAGACTCTTCTGCTGCTATAAGGAATACTCGTTGTTTTAATAATCAAAATAATTTAAATTTATAAACTCAAATCTCTCAATTAGATGTAAATGTTAAATTATTATTCAAAAATTAAAATTCAAATAAATGTTCAATTTGTTTTCCATACATTAAAAAAAATCCATATATCTATAAATGGTAAGTTTATATATGTAATATATATGCCTGTATATACAATATATATATAATCCTTTGGGAAGAAACAAATTATAAGTTGAAAAAAGAAAAACAAAACAGTACTAGCCAGATTGTATTTCTCCATGGTTCTCAGATATTTCATTTGGTTTCACAGAAATATTGGGCCAAGGACACCAGGATATTCAGAAAATTTTCAGATGAATTTAAACACTTCCTACACCAACAACTATAATTCAAATGAGGTCATACAGAATAACTTTCTCAACTATTCCCAAATTCAGGTTAGACAATGACTCCAGGCCACTGGAGACCAGATGCTACAGGAGGAGAATTATTAGCTTTATCACTAAGTAAATTTTCAGCATCTCCTGTCCTAATTAAGAATGAATACACCAGCATCAAAATAAGTACATTCATGTACTCTAAAAACCTGATTTTTAGATCCAGGGCACAATACCTCTTAGAATACTTGGATTCTACCTAAATCAAATAAAGAAAAGGTAACAGTTATAACCATAAACATTTTTTGATGATGAAGACAAATTGTAATGAATGACCTGATATTGAGCTAAGGCTATGGTAAGTTTTAGGAACCACCTTTTACCTGCAAATTACCAAAATGTTTACTTTCTTAAAAAAAAATCCATTAACATTTAGGCTCTCTAGAAACCCTACCTATAAATCTAAAATCATTATATACACAGTTTGGGAGGTTTGCAGAGACCTAGAAAATTGAAATTCTAACATATTAGAATTCTAGCAGATTAGAATTAATTCTATTTATAACTCTTTTATTCTATTACTCTGGTAATTCCTAGACTCTTTTTGTCATGATTAAGTAACAGATCTTTCTTTCTGGAGGACATATAAATAGGTATGCTAGCACTAACTATCACAATCTTAATAATTATGGGTATATTATGATTTTTCTGATAGGCATGTAACCCAGTTAACATTTTGCTATGTCTACATTTTCTCAGTATTAGTATAATGCTTGAATCACAAAAGTATCAAGCATACAAGTAGTGAGATCATTCATTTGGTTAAGCAATATTTATAGAGTATTTCCAGAATACCTATTCAACATCAGCTAATGACCTAGGACATACCAGCGAGCATGACTGAGACCTGCTGCTATTCTACTTTAAGTTCCAGGGTACACTAAATGGCATTAAAAAATATTTATCACTAATTATGAAAAGCACAATAATAATTTACTGAGAAGTAGCTATTCCTGAAAATGTGTAATAATTGTAAGAGGTCAACTTTATCATATTTGCCCTCAGTGCTTCCAAACAAGATCTTACAGCTTTGAAAAATTTGGCAAAATAAAATAATAACAGTAATAACAGTAGCAGAACTTTTGAATAACTCAGTTTAAAATAAATTTAGGATACAATTGCCCAAGAAAATTAAAACACCATAATATCAACACTGAAAAATGACTGCTACTATGAACCTGATATAGTATTGTTATAGACAATGTTTCCTGAAAACTGAGAAGAGAATAAACATTGGTAAGTGCTATAATTGAAGTATTAAAACAGAACATTTTCAAGTTTTACAAAGCACTTGAAATAGGAGACAAGTGATAAGTTTTATGCAGTTTACCCTAGCTGGTAGCTACAGATAAAGGAATCATGGTAGATATTTTTAATAAATTTTTATAAATATTATTTATAATTGTTCCTTTTTAAAGCTTAGCTAAACAATTTTCTTTTAATCTTGGACTCTTTGGAACTGCTGTAAATATACTAAGAAAATTCTGCATTGGGAAATCATAAGGTTACTATCATAGCAACATTTAACAACAACAACAAAAAAACTTCTCATGATTCAAAACATCTATTACATAAAATTTTCCTTCCTTTGCCTACTTGGATAAATTTCATTTTAATTTTATAAAAATAACCAAATTTCAGCTGGGCGCAGTGGCTCATGCCTATAATCCCAGCACCTCGGGAAGCCAAGGCAGGTGCATCATCTGAGGTCAGGAGTTTGAGACCAGCCTGGCCAGTGTGGGGAAACCACAGCTCTACTAAAAACACAAAAATTAGCCGGTCATGGTGGCAGCATGCTTGTAATACCAGCTACTCATGAGGCTGGGGAAGGAGAATCTCTTGAACCCAGGAGGCAGAGGTTGCAGTGAGTTGAGATTGCACCATTGCACTCCAGCATGGGCGACAAGAGTGAAACTCCGCCTCAAAAATAAAAAATTAAAAAAAACAAATTTATTGATTTCTACATTCATAATTTAGTTTTATTTCACAGAGTTTGTATTACCAAACAACCCTCTGGGGAAACAAGTTATTTCATACTTTGTTTTTATTTACTTACTTATGTTTATTTAAAAAATGAGAAATTTTATTTGGATGGCATTTTTGAAAATCCCTTCCAGACTTAAAATCCTATGATTAATACTACTCAGGTAAAAAGAAACAGACAGAGATGCATTCAATAAGAAAACTAGCAGAGAGAGGTGCCAAGATGGCCAAATAGGAACAGCTCCAGTCTGAGCGATGCAGAAGATGTGTGATTTCTGCATTTCCAACTGAGGTACAGGGTTCATCTCACTGGGGCTTGTCAGACAGTGGCTGCAGCCCACAGAGTGTGAGCCAAAGCAGGGTGGGGCATCACCTCACCCAGGAAGCACAAGGGGTCGGGGAATTCCCTTTCCTAGCCAAGGGAAGCTGTGATAGATGGTACCTGGAAAATCGGGACACTCCTGTTGGGAGCAGGCCCCCCAAAATCTGGCCATAAACTGGCCCCAAAACTAGCCATAAACAAAATCTCTGCAGCACCGTAACATGTTCATAATGGCCCTAACGCCCATGCTGGAAGATTGTGGGTTTACAGGAATGAGGGCAAGGGACACCTGGCCAGCCCAGGGCAGAAAACTGCTTAAAGGCATTCTTAAGCCACAAATAATAGCATGAGCGATCTGTGCCATAAAGACATGCTCCTGCTGCAGTTAATTAGCCCAACCTATTCCTTTAATTCAGCCCATCCCTTCATTTCCCATAAGGGATACTTTTAGTTAATTTAATATCTATAGAAACCATGCTAATGACTGGTTTGCTGTTAATAAATATGTGGGTAAATCTCTGTTAGGGGCTCTCAGCTATGAAGGCTGTGAGACCCCTGATTTCCCACTTCACACCTCTATATTTCTGTGTATGTGTCTTTAATTCCTCTAGCACCATTGAGTTAGGGTCTCCCTGACTGAGCTGGTATCAGCAAGTCGTGTCCATCATGGGGACTTGAATCCGGGCCGAAGGATAGCCAGAGCGACGGTTGGAATGGAAAACTAAGCTGGAGGACACCCAAGTGCTCTTAAAGCAATCCCTGTGGTGAGTAAGAAGGGGAGCTCGGAAGCGTCAGGTTAATTATGGGACAAGTATGGGGTCTGGTTCATTCTACCTTGGAACTTTTTCACACTGATGAGGAGGAGGAAGGAGAGTATAGCGAAATAACAGAAGAGGTTACAGAGCATGTTTATTTACCAGCTAAAGTGGCAAAGGAAGGAGAGGTTCATCCCTACCCTTCTGCAACCCCTCCTTATTATTTTGAAGAAAAAGACCCTCCAGATATTTCTTTTCTGGAGGACACTGGGTGAAAAGTAGTTGCCCTAGTGACTGTTCAAGCAGTGCCTCGAGCGACTGCTCTTAGTTCTATTCAGGCAGGAACTCAGCAAGCTAGAGGAGAGGGTGATTTAGAGGCTTGGCAGTTCCCTGTTAGAAGACACCCCCCAGATCAACAGGAAAATATTATGGCTACATTTGAGCCTATTCCTTTTAAATTCGGGAAAGCACATTTAGTTGATTATATCAAGGCCTGTGATGGTATCGGAGGTAATCTGCATAAAGCTGCTGGGCTAGTACAGGTAACGGCAGGACTGAGAGTGGATAAAGGAAATACTCCATTTCCTGGAGCTTGTTTTAACTGTGGGAAGCATGGTCATACTAAAAAAGAATGTAGAAAAAGTCAGCGAGTCAGGCCGCCAGATAGGGGAAAAAAGAAAACTGCTGATCCTGAAATATGTCCAAAATGTAAAAAAGGAAAACATTGGGCTAATCAGTGTCACTCTAAGTTTGATAAAGAAGGGAACCCAATTTCAGGAAATGCCAGGAGGGGCCTGTCCTGGGCCCCATTCTAAACCCGGGCATTTCCAGCTCAGGCCATTCCCTCACTCCTGTACAATATCTGTCTCCTGCCACAGCCGGTAGCGCCGCAGTAGATTTATGCTGCACAAAAGCTGTGAGCCTTCTGCCTGGGGAACCCCCACAAAAGGTCCCAACAGGAGTCTGTGGAGGACCCTTGCCAGCAGGGACAATAGGAGTACTTTTAGGAAGGTCTAGTTTAAGTTTAAAAAGTGTACAATATATACAGGATTCATTGATTCAGATTATAATGGGAAAATTCAAATTGTTATATCTACTTCTGTTCCCTGGAAAGCAGAGCCAGGAGAGCACATAGCACAGCTCCTAATTGTGCCATATGTGGAAATAGGAAAAAGTGAA
This sequence comes from Symphalangus syndactylus, assembly GCF_028878055.3. Taxonomy (NCBI): domain Eukaryota; kingdom Metazoa; phylum Chordata; class Mammalia; order Primates; family Hylobatidae; genus Symphalangus; species Symphalangus syndactylus. The sequence continues at coordinate 46,964,823 of NC_072432.2, forward strand.
ATTAAACAAACAGGAGGATTTGGAAGCACAAATAAACAAGGCAAAGCAGCTTATTGGGTAAATCAAATTACTGATAAACACCCTACCTGTGCAATAACTATTCACGGAAAGAAATTTAGAGGTTTGGTAGATACAGGAGTGGACATTTCAATCATTTCTCTACAGCACTGGCTGTCTACATGGACAATTCAACCTGCTCAATTTAACATAGTTGGAGTTGGTAAAGCCCCTGAAGTATATCAAAGTAGTTATATTTTGCATTGTGAAGGGCCCGATGGACAACCTGGGACTATTCGACCAATTATAACTTCTGTACCTATAAATTTATGGGGAAGAGATTTATTACAACAATGAGGAGCACAAGTTCTAATTCCAGAACAATTATATAGCCCTAAAAATCAACATATAATGCATGAAATGAGGTATGTCCCTGGTATGGGACTAGAAAAAAATTTGCAAGATTGGAAAAAACCGATTCAAGTGGAAAAACAAAGTTCCTGCCAAAGATTAGGAAATAATTTTTGAGGGCGGCCATTGTTAAGCCTCCAGAACCTATACCTTTAAAATGGTTAACAGATAAGCCAATTTGGATAGAACAATGGCCGCTAAGTAAAGAGAAACTGAAGGCTTTAGAGAAATTAGTTACTGAACAATTAGAAAATGGGCACACAGCTCCAACATTTTCCCTTGGAATTCTCCAGTTTTACTAACTAAGAAAAATCGAGTAAATGGAGAATGTTAACTCACTTAAGAGCTATCAATTCAGTTATACAACCTGTGGGAGCATTACAGCAAGGATTGCCTTCTCCCGCTATAATTCCAAAAAATTGGCCTTTAATAGTCATAGATTTAAAAGACTGTTTCTTTACTATCCCTTTAGCTGAGCAAGACTGTGAACGGTTTGCATTTATAATTCCTGCAGTAACAACCTGCAGCCTGCTAAGGGTTATCATTAGAAAGTGTTGCCACAGGGGATGTTAAACAGTCCCACAATTTGCCAGTCCTATGTGGGCCACGCAATTGAACCTACTCCTAAAAAATTTTCACAGTGTTACATTATTCACTAAATGGATGATATATTTTGTGCTGCCCTCACTTGAGAAATATTACTCCAATGTTATGATCACTTGCAAAATTCGATTTCTTACGCTGGTTTAATTATAGCTCCTGACAAAATTCAGACTGCTTCACTCCTAACTCCTACTTGGGGACCTCAGTAAATGACACTACTATTGTGCCACAGAAAGTAACCATACGTAGGGATCAATTAAAAAACATTAAATGACTTTCAAAACTTAGTAGGGGACATTAATTGGATATGACCTGCTCTAGGCATTCCTACCTATGCCATGAGTAATCTGCTTTCTATCCTTAGAGGAAATCCTAGCCTTACTAGCCCTCAGCAATTAACAAAGGAGGCTGAGGTCAAGTTACAGCTGATTGAAAAGCAAGTCCATAAGCCTCAAATAAATAGAATAGATCCAGAGCAGACTCCAGATTTGCTAATTTTTTCAACTCAGCATTCACCTGCTGGTGTTATTGTCCAAGAATAGTACTTAGTAGAGTGGCTTTTTCTTCCACATACTAATTCACGGACTCTAACTCCTTATTTATATCAAATCACTACTATGATAGGGATTGGGACAACTCAGATTGTTAAATTACATGGATATGATCCTGGAAAAATTATTGTCCCTCTCATGAAGGCATAAATACAGCAAGCTTTTATAAATAGTCTTACTTGGCAAACCCATTTAGCTAACTTTGTGGGTATTCTCGATAATCATTTTCCTAAAATGAAGCTGTTTCAGTTTTTGAAATTAACTAATTGTATTCTCCCTAAAATAACTAAATTTAAACCAATTGAAGGTGCTGAAAATGTTTTTACAAATAGGTCTAGTAATGGTAAAGCTTCTTATTCTGGCTCAAAAAGTAAAGTTTTCCAGATGTCCTATCCTTCAGCTCAAAAAATGGAGCTTGTAGCTGTAATTGAGTTATTGACTTCTTTTGGTAGGCCTATTAATGTGATTTCTGATTCTTCATATGTGGTTCATTCCACACAGTTAATTGAAAATGCTCAGTTACTATTTCATACAGATGAACAACTGATGACTTTATTTACCGAACTGCAAACAGCAGTTAGAAGTAGAATGCACCCGTTTTACATCACTCACATTAGGGATCATACACCTCTTCCAGGACCTTTGACTAAAGGGATTCAAAAGGCTGACCGCCTAGTTGCTAATGCAATATCTAATGCTAGACACTTTCACAATTTAACCCATGGTAATGCCTCTGGTTTCAAACGCAGATACAGCATTACCTGGAAAGAAGCTAAAGCTATTATACAGCGATGCCCAACTTGCCAAACGGTACACTCCTCATCTTTTACAGGAGTTAATCCTCGAGGACTGGAACCTAACACACTTGGGCAAATGGATGTCACACATGTTCCCTCGTTTGGGAGACTAGCTTATGTGCATGTATGTGTGGACACCTTTTCTCACTTTGTCTGGGCTACACGTCAAATAGGAGAGTCTTCTGCCTGTGTTAAATATCATCTTTTGCAGTGTTTTGTGGTGATGGGCATTCCAGCTTCTATTAAAACAGATAATGTCCCAGGCTATACGAGTCAAGCTCTAGCTATATTTTTCTCTATGTGGAATATTAAACACATTACTGGTATCCCATACAATTCTCAAGGACAAGCCATAGAGGAAAGAATGAATCTCTCTCTAAAACAGCAGATGCAAAAGCAGAAATGGGGAGATAGAAGCCCAAAGGCCAGATGTTATCAGCAGCTGTACAGCATCTACAGAAACCAGCTGCAAAGACAGAAGCAGAACAACTGATTTGGTGGAGAGATCCATTAACAAAAAGTTGGGAAATAGGTAAAATAATAACTTGGGGTAGAGATTATGATTGTATTTCTCCAGGCCAAAATCAACAGCTGATTTGGATACCATCAAGACACCTGAAAACTTATCATGAGCCAGATGCTGAGGAAGAGATTCCAGGAGGATCCCAAGGACCCTTCGGTTGCAGCATGTCGAGACTGACGCTGAGGAGGACCCCAACTGTCATGAGCAACACCCATCGAACACAGCCACCCACCTGGGGACAGATCAAGAAGTTGTCACAGATGGTGAAAGACAACATAAGGAAAGTGGGACAACCAGTCACAATGAATAATTCAATAGTAGCTATGATAGCGGTTATCACCACTGCCATGAGTATTCCTTCAATAAGGGTTGACACAGAGAAGAATTATACTTATTGGGCATACTGATCAATCTTGGCTGGCAATAATGCCTGGATGCAATCACTCTATGACACAGTTACACATGCTTTCTGATCTCAGTATTTACCATAATAAATCTGCTCCTATAATTGAGGCATACCACCCTCAAAAACCTATTTGTAAACAGGCTTGGAACCAGTTAGAAAAAATGAACCAACTTGTTTAGGAAGATCACACTGCAGAACAGGCAGAGGTGCTGCACAAGGATTCCTATGAAATCATTATTAATGGGTCCCCTAAGGGGATGTTTAGCTTGACTTGCACCTCTCAGTCTGTGTGCCACGGCCACACTATGTTCAGATGATCTGAACAAAATGGTCAGATGGTAGAAATGATAAGAAGTATGGCAAAAGTTCCTATTATCTGGAACCATCGCGGTATAGTGGCACCTCAACCTCAAATGATATGGCCTACTCTAGGAGCTTAACATAAGGATTTAAAATTAAAAGAACAAATATTTAAAGCATCCGAGGCATACCTGACCTTAATGCCAGGAATTGGAGCGCTTGAAGGAGTTACAAATTGGCAGCTAGTAACCCATTAAAATGGATAAAAACACGTGGAAGCTCTGTGATTTCAATGATGATTGTGCTTTTAATCTGTGTTGTTTGTCTTTGTATAGTCAGCAGATGTGGATCCTGACTCCTGCCAGAAGAAGCTCACTGTGACAGACTGCCTTTGCATTTATTGATTTGCAAATCAAAGAAGGGGGACATGGTGGGAACAGGCCCCCCAAAATCTGGCCATAAACTGGCCCCAAAACTGGCCATAAACAAAATCGCTGCAGCACTGTAACATGTTCATAATGGCCCTAATGCCCACGCTGGAAGATTGTGGGTTTACAGGAATAAGGGCAAGGAACACCTGGCCCGCCCAGGGCAGAAAGCCATTTAAAGGCATTCTTAAGCCACAAACAATTGCATGAGCGATCTGTGCCTTAAGGACATGCTTCTACTGCAGTTAACTAGCCCAACCTATTGCTTTAGTTCAGCCCACCTCTTGTTTCCCATAAGGGATACTTTTAGTTTATTTAATATCTATAGAAACAATGCTAATGACTGGTTTGCTGTTAATAAATACGTGGGTAAATCTCTGTTAGGGGCTCTCAGCTCTGAACGCTGTGAGACCCCTGATTTCCCATTTCACACCTCTATATTTCTGTGTGTGTGTCTTTAATTCCTCTAGTGCCGCTGAGTTGGGTCTCCCCGACTGAGCTGGTCTCCAAGCACTAACACCCTAATACTGCACTTTTCCAATGGTCTTAGCAAACGGCACACCAGGAGATTAAATCCCATGCCTGGCTGAGAGGGTCCCAAGCCCACAGAGCCTCACTCACTGCTAGCACAGCAGTCTGAGGTCAAACTGCAAGGCAGCACCCAGGCTGGGGAAGGAGCATCCGCCATTGCTGAGGCTTGAGTAGGTAAACAAAGTGGCCAGGAAGCTAGAACTGGGTGGAGCCCACCACAGCTCAAGAAGGCCTGCCTGCCTCTGTAGACTCCACCTCTGGGGGCAGGGCATAGCTGCAGAAAAGACAGCAGAAACTTCTGCAGACTTCAACATCCCAACCTGACAGATTTGAAGAAAGTAGTGGTTCTCCTAGCACAGAGTTTGAGATCTGAGAAGGGACAGACTGCCTCCTCAAGTGGGTCCCTGACCTCTGAGTAGCCTAACTGGGAGACAACTCCTAGTAGCGGCTGACTGACACCTCATACAGCCAGGTGCCCCTCTGAGATGAAGCTTTCAGAGGAAGGATGAGGCAACAACATCTGCTGTTCTGCAATATTTGCTGTTCTGCAGGCTCCACTGATGATACTCAGGCAAAGAGGGTCTAGAGTGGACCTCCAGCAAACTCCAACAGACCAGCAGCTGGGGATCCTGACTGTTAGAAGGAAAACTAACAAACAGAAAGGACATCCACACCAAAACCCCATCTGTACATCACCATCATCAAACACCAAAGGTAGATAAAACCAAAAAGATGGGGAGAAACCACAGCAGAAAAGCTGAAAATTCTAAAAATCAGTGTGCCTCTTCTCCTCCAAAGGAACGTAGCTCCTCGCCAGCAATGGAACAAGGCTAGACAGAGAATGACTTTGACAAGTTGAGAGAAGAAGGCTTCAGATAATCAGTAATAACAAACTTCTCTGTGCTAAAGGAGGATGTTCGAACTCATCACAAAGAAGCTAAAACCTTGAAAAAAGATTAGATGAATGGCTAACTAGAATAAAAAGCATAGAGAAGACATTAAATGACCTCATGGAGCTGAAAACCATGGCATGAGAATTACCTGATGCATGCACAAGCTTCAGTAGCTGATTCAATCAAGTGGAAGAAATGGTATCAATGATTGAAGATCAAATGAATGAAATGAAGCAAGAACAGAAGTTAAGAGAAAAAACAGTAAAAAGAAATGAACAAATCCTCCAAAGAAATATGGGACTATGTGAAAAGACCAAACCTACGTCTGACTGGTGTACCTGAAAGTGACAGGGAGAATGGAACCAAGTTGGAAAACACTCTTCAGGATATTATCCATGAGAACTTCCCCAACCTAGCAAGGCAGGCCAACATTCAAATTCAGGAAATGCAGAGAATGCCACAAAGATACTCCTCGAGAAGAGTAACCCCAAGACACATAATTGTGAGATTCACCAAAGATGAAATGAAGGAAAAAATGTTAAGGGCAGCCAGAGAGAAAGGTCAGATTACCCTCAAAGGGAAGCCCATCAGACTAACAGTGGATGTCTTGGCAGAAACTCTATAAAGCGAGAAGAGAGTGGGGGCCAATATTCAACATTCTTAAAGAAAAGAATTTTCAGCCCAGAATTTCATACCCAGCCAAACTAAGCTTCATAAGTGAAGGAGAAATAAAATTCTTTACAGACAAGCAAATGCTAAGAGATTTTGTCACCACCAGGCCTGCCTTATGAGAGCTCCTTAAGGAAGCACTAAACATGGAAAGGAAAAACTGGTACCAGCCACTGCAAAAACATGACAAATTGTAAAAACCATCAATGCAAGGAAGAAACTGCATCAAATAACGAGCAAAATAACCAGCTAACATCATAATGACAGGATCAAATTCACACATAACAATATTAACCTTAAATGGGCTAAATGCCCGGATTAAAAGACACAGACTGGCAAATTGGATAAAGAGTCAAGAACCATCAGTGCGCTGTGCTCAGGAGACCCATCTCACATGCAGAGACACACATAGGCTCAAAATAAAGGGATGGAGGAAGATCTACCAAGCAAATGGAAAACAAAAAAAAGCAGAGGTTGCAATCCTAGTCTCTGATAAAACAGACTTTAAACCAACAAAGATCAAAAGAGACAAGGAAGGCCATTACATAATGGTAAAGAGATCAATTCAACAAGAAGAGCTAACTATCCTAAATATATATGCACCCAATACAGGAGCACCCAGATTCATAAAGCAAGTCCTTAGAGACCTACAAAGAGACTTAGACTCCCACACAATAATAATGGGAGACTTTAACACCCCACAGTCAACATTAGACAGATACACAAGACAGAAAGTTAACAAGGATATCTAGGAATTGAACTCAGCTCTGCACCAAGTGGACTTAATAGACATCTACAGAACTCTCCACCCCAAATCAACAGAATATACATTCTTCTCAGCACTACACCGCACCTATTCCAAAATTGACCACATAGTTGGAGGTAAAGCACTCCACAGCAAATGTAAAAGAACAGAAATTACAACAAATTGTCTCTGAGACTACAGTGCAATCAAACTAGAACTCAAGATTAAGAAACTCACTCAAAACCGCTCAACTACATGGAAACTGAACAACCTGCTCCTGAATGACTACTGGGTACATAACAAAAGGAAGGCAGAAATAAAGATGTTCTTTGAAACCAATGAGAACAAAGACACAACATACCAGAATCTCCGGGACACATTTAAAGCAGTGTGTAGAGGGAAATTTATAGCACTAAATGCCCACAAGAGGAAAGCAGGAAAGATCTAAAACTGACACCCTAACATCACAATTAAAAGAACTAGAGAAGCAAGAGCAAACACATTCAAAAGCTAGCAGAAGGCAAGAAATAACTAAGATCAGAGCAGAACTGAAGGAAATAGAGACAAAAGAAACCCTTCAAAAAATCAATGAATCCAGGAGATTGTTTTTTGAAAAGATCAACAAAATCAATAGACTGCTAAGACCAATAAAGAACAAAAGAGAGAAGAATCAAATAGATGCAATAAAAAATGATAAAGGGAAAATCACCACTGACTCCACAGAAATACAAACTACTATCAGAGAATACTAGAAACACCTCTAAGTAAATAAACTAGAAAATCTAGAAGAAATGGAAAAATTCCTGGACACATACACCCTCCCAAGACTAAACCAGGAAGAAGTTGAATCCCTGAATAGACCACTAACAGGCTCTGAAATTGAGGCAATACTTAATAGCCTACCAACCAAAAAAAGTCCAGGACCAGATGGATTCACAGCCAAATTCTACCAGAGGTAAAAAGAGGAGCTGGTGCCATTCCTTCTGAAACTATTACAACCAATAGAAAAAGAGGGAATCCTCCATTACTCATTTTATGAGGCCAGCATCATACTGATACCAAAGCCTGGCAGAGACACAGCAGAAAAGGAGAATTTTAGACCAATATCCCTGATGAACATTGATGCAAAAATCTCAACAAAATACTGGCAAACTGAATCCAGCAGCACATCAAAAAGCTTATCCATTATGATCAAGTTGACTTCATCCCTGGGATGCAAAGCTGGTTCAACATATGCAAATCAATAAACGTAATCCAGCGTATAAACAGAACCAAAGACAAAAACCACATGATTATCTCAATAGATGCAGAAAAGGCCTTTGACAAAATTCAACAGCCCTTCATGCTAAAAACTCTCAATGAACTAGTATTGATGGGACTTATCTCAAAATAATAAGAGCTATTTAAGACAAACCCACAGCCAATATCATACTAAATAGGCAAAAACTGGAAGGATTCCCTTTGAAAACTGGCACAAGACCAGGATGCCCTATCTCACCACTCCTATTCAACATAGTGTTGGAAGTTCTGGCCAGGGCAATCAGGCAGGAGAAAGAAATAAAGGGTATTCAATTAGGAAAAGTAGAAGTCAAATTGTCCCTGTTTGCAGATGACATGATTGTATATTTAGAAAACCCCATCGTCTCAGCCCAAAATCTCCTTAAGCTGATATGCAACTTCAGCAAAGTCTCAGGGTACAAAATCAATGTACAAAAATCACAAGCATTCTTACACCAATAACAGACAGAGAGCCAAATCATGAGTGAACTCCCTTTCACAATTGCTACAAAGAGAATAAAATACCTAGGAATCCAACTTACAAGGGATGTTAAGGACTTCTTCAAGGAGAATTACAAACCACTGCTCAATGAAATTAAAGAGGACATAAACAAATGGAAGAATATTACATGCTTATGGATAGGAAGAATCAATATCATGAAAATGGCCATACTGCCCAAGGTAATTTACAGATTCAATGCCGTCCCCATCAAGCTACCAATGACTTTCTTCACAGAATTGGAAAAAAATACTTCAAAGTACATATGGAACCAAAAAAGAGCCCGCATTGCCAAGACAATCCTAAGCCAAAAGAACAAAGCTTGAGGCATCACACTACCTGACTTCAAACTGTACTACAAGACTACAGTAACCAAAACAGCATGGTACTTGTACCAAAACAGAGATATAGACCAATGGAACAGAACAGAGCCCTCAGAAATAGTTCCACACATCGACAACCATCTGATCTTTGACAAACCTGACAAAAATCAGAAATGGGGAAAGGATTCCATATTTAAACAAATGGTGCTGGGAAAACTGGCTAGCCACATGTAGAAAGCTGAAACTGGATCCCTTCCTTACACCTTATACAAAAATTAATTTAAGATGGATTAAAGACTTCAATGTTAGACCTAAACCATAAAAACCCTAGAAGAAAACCTAGGCAATACCATTCAGGACATAGGCATGGGCAAGAACTTCATGACTAAAACACCAAAAGCAATGGCAACAAAAGCCAAAATAGACAAATGGGATCTAACTAAACTAAAGAGCCTCTGCACAGCAAAAGAAACCACCATCAGAGTGAACAGGCAACCTACAGAATGGGAAAAAACTTTTACAATCTACCCATCTGACAAAGGGCTAATATCCAGAATCTACAAAGAATTTAAGCAAATTTACAAGAAAAAAATCAAACAACGCCATCAAAAAGCAGGCGAAGGACATGAACAGACACTTCTCAAAAGAAGACATTTATGCAGCCAACAGACACATGAAAAAATGCTCATCATCACTGGCCATCAGAGAAATGCAAATCAAAACCACAATGAGATACCATCTCACACCAGTTAGAATGGCGATCATTAAAAAGTCAGGAAACAACAGGTGCTGGAGACGGTGTGGAGAAATAGGAACACGTTTACACTGTTGGTGGGACTGTAAACTAGTTCAACCATTGTGGAAGTCAGTGTGGTGATTCCTCAGGGATCTAGAACTAGAAATACCATTTGACCCAGCCATCCCATTACTGGGTATATACCCAAAGGACTATAAATCATACTGCTATAAAGACACATGCACACGTATGTTTATTGTGGCACTATTCACAATAGCAAAGACTTGGAACCAACCCAAATGTCCATCAGTGATAGACTGGATTAAGAAAATGTGGCATATATACACCATGGAACACTATACAGCCATAAAAAAGGATGAGTTCATGTCCTTTGTAGGGACATGGATGAAGCTGGAAACCATCATTCTCAGCAAACTATCACAAGGACAGAAAACCAAACACTGCATGTTCTCACTCATAGTGGGAGTTGACCAATGAGAACACTTGGACACAGGATGGGGACCATCACACACCGGGGCCTGTTGTGGGGTGGGGGGAGCAGGGAGGGATAGCATTAGGAGATATACCTAATGTAAATGACTAGTTAATGTGTACAGCACACCAACATGGCACATGTATACATATGTAACAAATCTGCATGTTGTGCACATGTACCCTAGAACATAAAGTATAATAAAAAAATAAAAAAGAAAAACAAAGAAACCTAGCATGGGGCCTAGGAGGAGCTTAATAAATAATTTGAAATGAATACTTACTTGAAGAATCATCATAGAAATTAACTCCGATGATCTGATTTTTATCAATGGTATAACACATTAAACATTAGATAGTAGGATAATCTTTTTAAAACATTTAATTTTAGTAGCACAAATTGTGCAAATTTTAAAGTATAGTAGCTTGGTAAAAATGTTTGTCCAAATACCTAATGCATGTGGGGCTTAAAACCTAGATAATGGGTTGATGGGTGCAGCAAACCACCATGGCACATGTATACCTATGTAACAAACCTGCACGTCCTGCACATGCTTCCCAGAACTTAAAGTAAAATAAAAATTAAAATTTATATTAAAAAATGTTTGTCCATCAAAATCTCTGTCATGTTTTTTGGAAATTCGTTATAATTATACTCTTCCATCAAGAAATCTATATCATAAATCAGGAATAGCATACTAAGCTCTCAAAAATGTACAGTATATTAATATAATAATAATACAAAATAAATGTCTTAAAATATGAAGAGCATAGCCTTCAAACTATGTTTAAAAAATAAGAAGGAAAGAAAAGACTGCCATCCAAAATAGAATGTTTATTTAAGTTGTCAGTTGATTTAACTCTTTAGTTTTTCAAAGTGATGTGATGTTAATGTTGTTCAGAATTCTCAATAGTACCCTTTTCAAATTCTTAAGCTTCAGGATCCCTTCAGTTAATGGGAAATATATTTGTCATTAGAGATAGTTTTGTCTTGTTTATTCTTCTAATTTATCTTCAATAGATATGTGTAGTTAATGTAAAGTTTCTTCAAATATCTATATAAAAACTACAATTTTTTAAGACTATTGAAAAATTGACAAAATCCAGTGTACATTTAACTATTCTCGTTTTGCTAATTGGCTCTAATTCATTAAAGGTCTGTTGGAGAACAGTTAATATAACATAGGTCTATTGGGTTATTTTCTCCCATTTGTTTTTCTCTTTTCATCCTTTTTTAGAGAAGAAACAAAATAAAAAGTCAAAGTAGAGGTAGCCTCTCATACACTCAGGAAGTAGAGCATTAAAGTGGCTAATTCTAGGCTTCCTGGAGAGAGTAGTGACATGTCTACTCCAGTCTTTTCCTGGAATGAAGCAAAATCTCTGAATGCCTCTGAGAGACTCTTATCACTTTTTTTTTTTTTTTGAGACAGAGTCTCGCTCTGTCACCCAGGCTGGAGTGCAGTGGCACGATCTAGGATCACTTCAACCTCCACCTCCTGGGTTCAAGCAATTCTCCTGCCTCAGCCTCCTGAGTAGCTGGGACTATAGGCACATGCCACCAAGCCCAGCTAATTTTTGGTATTTTCAGTAGAGACGGGGTTTCACTGTGTTAGCCAAGATGGTCTCGATCTCCTCACCTTGTGATCCGGACACCTGGGTCTCCCAAAGTGCTGGGATTACAGGCGTGAGCCACCGCGCCTGGCCCCTCTTACGACTTTTCTTAGTGTCTTTCTGAATTTTTCCTTTACTAATTTCTATGATCTCCAAGACTGAAATCATTTGGGCAAACATTTACTCTATTGCTTTAAAGACATTCTGAATAAATTTATCAAAATCTTCATCTTAACCTCACATGTAATTACTTAGCATAGCTATTAAACATAGTCAAAAGTCAATAAGTATATGTTGATTCCATAAACATTTCATCTTGATGATCAACAGGGCCAAAAGATAGATGTAAATCAGATGTTCTTTTGATTTAGTCACTATGGTTTTTCAATAGTCTAAATGTAATACTAGAATTAGGCAAATTATAAATCAAATGTGCTATTAATGACATGCAAATTGCATTCTGGAGATTTAAAGATAAAACAACTTTTTTTCCACTTTTGTATTTTAAATATACTTTTAGATATCAGTATGTTTAATATGTTTTTTCTATGAGTTTAGATTAGCAATATTTGTATTTTTTTAATTAACACAGTTTATTTATTATGATAGATTGCATTAAGCCCAAACCAATCAAAGATTTGTCACATAAAGATTTTATTTTCTTCATCCCCCACTACTCTTCTAGGAGGAAAACCCCTGGATGAAAATAAAGTAGCCTGAAAGTGTAGAAATATTGCTTCTGCCTCATGTGTTATGTGTCTGTTGATATCAGAAGAGTCTGACTAGGGTGGTGTGATGACAAAATGAGGCATCATGTATATAGCACTCAGCAAAGCATCTGGCATGTGAGATGATGTAGAATGAATATTAATCATTGCTTCCAAAGTCCTTGGAGAGGCAGCCAGAGCCTTCCTTCATAGCCTCATGTCTTGATCCTTTCACCTACCTAGCCTCTAGACAAGCCACATGGACTAAGCAACATTTCCCAGAGCTTTCAGGCTTCTGGGCCTTCCCTCATGTTGTTGCCTTTTCCTAGAATGCCTTTCCATCAATGCATCCACATGAAAAATTCCATGAAGACACAGTTTTATTATTAAGCTCTCCTTTTTTCTCTCCGTAACACTCTGGTTGAACAAAATTTCTTTTAACAATATGTATACCCCTACTCTTGCAGTTTATTTTGACACTTTAAGAGATTACATAATGAAATAAGATGATAGAATCTAGAGTTCTGATTTCTAAACTCCCATTTATTAGTAATATGTGATATGATGCTGCAAGGGTCATAGGTTATCTTATATCATCATTTCATATCAGATTTTATATTAATATCCATTTATGTCAATGGGCTTTTATAAAAGGTAAAACAATGCAAGGTGCTTTGCAATGTATAATGTTATTGAGTCATAGGAATTTTTATTTTATTGAATATAAAGAAGATCAGAATATCTTCGGGGAAAAATAAACCAAAAAGCTAAAGTTAGACCCTGAATATTTAAAAGAGAACATCATAAAAGTTTAAATAGATTGAAATAATAAGAAACAATATTAACATGCATTAAACCTGTCCTATTCAAAATTGTTATTTTTCATGGTGACAGTTTTATGAATCATGGGTTAACAAAATAATTATGTATACTAGATTACTTTATTACATCCAATTGTCAGGTGAATATCACATTCAAATTTTGCCTAGATATTCCACTCTTTTATATGAGATATACAATTTAGGTAAAAAATAGTATAGAGAAGTGTCATATTCCTAGGAATGAAAAATTGAGCTCAATGGAATCAAATTATGTGAGGCCTGGGGTACTATAATAGTTTAGACAAAACTATGGAAACGGAAATTGCGGGATACTTTGTATATTTATATGTTGAGTAGGTAAAAGATAAGTTATGCTGATAATTAAAGTCCATTTCAGAAACATTTCTGTGACTTTTAATATTTCTGTGACTTCTGACTCAATCAGTGTTCATTTTGCTTACTTTTTGACTCAGCCAAGTTTCAGCATTAATTTAGGAAGCTAGACTACTCAAGAGAAACCTCTCTACAATTAAGCAAACAGATGTGTGCTGATATCATTTGCTAAGTAATTATTTATACCAAACAATTAGTTGAACTTGTGTAAACAATAACTTAGACTTTTAGATTTCTAGGCATAATTTTATAGCTGAAATATGCAGCTCTATTTTCCTGTCAGAGGAAAAGAGGAACTACTTAGGGATGAAAAATATTTAATATATGTCCATATTTAGAGTTTCTTTCTAGCTTTAGAGCCCTGTTTTGAATGTGATAATGTTATTATACTGATTACTTTGCAAATATGTTTCTATTCTATTTTGGAAAACAAAAAGTTTGCCCTAGACACAGATAGATTTGATATCCACTCTTGCAAAGACTACAACATGTGCATGTTTATGGAGTAGTACTCAGAAATCATTTATGAATCAGGAGAGGCCATGTGGCCAGCAGCTTCTCATTTTGCTCAGGCATGACATCCAAGGGTGCTGAGGCTGGGTTGTGCGTAGGAAGATAGTTAAAGATCACATAACTTTACCATGTACAATAAGCTGTATAGTATCAGCAGCTGCCTTAGAAAATGGCTAATCATTTCCCAGATAATAATATGGTGGGTTCCTTGCTGGTTGGTAGGTTCCAGGCATATGTTGTAAAATCAGGGGACAATTAAGTGGTATGAATTTCTTCAACTCACTAATAAAGGTCATTTATGTATTGTGGGTGTGTAATCTTTACAATGAGTTTCTACTAAAAATGATTTTTGAGTTTCTTCTTTTAAGGAGAAAACATGAATAATAAACTTCAAAATACCAATTTACATAAACTGTCAAAAGTGGTTCAAGCCTAGAGCTGCCTTGAATCAGCTCTATCACCCTCAAGAAAATTTCACACCCAGTCACACTTGTCTCCCTTTCTATGAGAGGTTATTCATGATGTTTCTCATTTCAGTAATAAATAACACAGTCACGTGTTTTCAGAAGAAGTACAAGTTCTTCTGCGTTTCTTTTTCTCTGTAATTTTTTCTTCATTGGCATATGCTTTTCCTGCTCCTTTTTATTAAATTTGTATACAGTGCATGATTTACCATGAATCTGTAATAAGTATGAGTAGCTGCATATTTAAGGATTAATTTAAGGATTGGGTTTGTCTTGATGTAACAAAATATTCAAATGACAGGATATCACACATAACAGAGGTATTCTTTTCTCTTACATAACCTTACATCAGGAAGTAGGCATTTAGGTCTAAGGTAATGACTTAAGATGTCAGGATCTTTTAGCTCCTCCCAGCTTTTATACGTTTTAAGACAGCTCCTGCAGCTTTAGACATTATGTCTACAGTTCCTACAGAAGCAGATGGATATGTGAAAGTCAAAAAGGACACAGGTCAGTCAGTGAAATGTGCCTTCTTTTTAAAAGAGGTTTCAACTTGTATTTGACCCATAGTAACTACAACACTGGGACAAATCCAACACTAATTGAAAGTAGGCCTAGATATGGAATTTTTAATTGAGCATATTGACTTTATCAATACAACTGAATTCGATCATGCAAACAAATGGGATAGGCAACTAGCAGTTTCTGCCACAGGACCAACTATGAACAGGTAAGTTTACAAGAAGAGCAGCCATAATTTGTTTGTAAAAGCATATTATTTCTTAGGTTATATTATGTTATTAAACACATAATGATAAACATGGCAAGGTAGAAATAGATTCAAATTTTAACCTAGGCTCCACTGTAAATCAGCTGTGTAATGTTAGGTAAATCATACATATTCCCTGAGCCACAGTTTCCTCAGTTCTGGAAGTCACCCCTTCTACCTATAAACATTAAGCAAACAGTTGCATAATTGAAAACGCACTCAAGCTGCCCAAAAAAATGCATGTGTAATCACAATTCAATTTACATATTTACATAAAGTAAGTTTTATATTACAGATTGCTTTGTGTTTAATAACACAAAAATAAGATATTGCACTTAAGTTTAAGTATTGCAATTCTTGGCCGGGTGCAGTGGCTCATGCCTGTAATCCCAGCGCTTTGGGAGGCTGAGGGGAGTGGATCACTAGGTCAGGAGTTCAAGACCAGCCTGGCCAAGATGGGGAAACCCCATCTCTACTGAAAATACAAAAATTAGCTGGGCATGGTGGTGGGCACTTGTAATCCCAGCTACTCGGGAGGCTGAGGCAGGGAATTGCTTGAACCCAGGAGGTGGAGGTTACAGTGAGCCAAGATTGTGCCACTGCACTCTAGCCTGGGTGACAGAGCAAGATGCCATCTCAAAAAAAAAAAAAAAGTATTGCAATTCTTGTCATGTATTTAATTTTTATACTTATTCAAATCTGATAAACAATAAACAGAATATTAGTAAATAAAAAGTAATGGCAAAAATACATTTGCTTAGGGGACAATATGTATTTTATAGATATTTGTCTTTGTATTTTAGGGAGCAAAAGCTATCTTAAGATACCATACAAGTATTCTTAACACTATTTTATTATCTGTCATTTTTTATTTGCACAATTTAATATCTATAATTTCCTCTGCCTTAACATTTTAGCTTATCTTTGTAAATTCTATCAGAAAACTATTCAAAACAGAGTTTTCCAGGTTTAAAAAAAATTATTTCTGCCCAGTAGAATGAAGTGAGAACAGAAATGAAAAATTAAAGCAAATAAATGAAAGCATTAATTGTTTACATGTAAATCTTTCAAAGTTCTCTTTACTTGGAGCTAGTTTTGTGGTTAAAAAACAACAACTACATTTTCACTAAAAATATTTTCTCATCTAACTTTATACTACTAACAACTTGCCATAAAATAGAGAAAAAGGTTAAAATATCTAAGCACAGCAGTCTGAGATTGACTTGCAAGGCAGCAGCCTGGCAGGGGGAGGGGCGTCTGCCATTGCTGAGGCTTGAGTAGGTAAACAAAGCAGCCAGGGAAGCTCAAACTCGGTGGAGCCCTCTAGAGCTCTGCAAGGCCTGTTGCCTCTGTAGACCCCACCTCTGGGGGCAGGGCATAGCTGAACGAAAGGCAGCAGAAACTTCCACAGACTTAAATGCCCCTGTCTGACAGTTTTGAAGAGAGCAGTAGTTCCCCCAGCATGGTGTTTGAGCTCCAAGAAGGACAGACTGACTCCTCAAATGGGTCCCTGACACTTCCCAGTAGGGGCCAACTGATACCTCATACAGGCAGGTACCCCTCTGGGACAAAGCTTCCAGAGGAAGGATCAGGCAACAATATTTGCTGTTCTGAAATATTTGCTGTTCTGCAACCTCTGCTGGTCATACCCAGGCAAACAGGGTCTGGAGTGGACCTCCAGCAAACTGCAACAGACCTGCAGCTGAGGGACCTGATTCTTAGAAGGAAAACTAACAAACAGAAAGGAATAGCATCAACATCAACAAAAAGGACATCCAAACCAAAACCACATCTGTAGGACACCAGCATCAAAGACCAAAGGTAGATAAAACCACAAAGATGGGGAGAAACCAGAGCAGAAAAGCTGAAAATTCTAAAAATCAGAGTGCCTCTTCTCTTTCAAAGGATCACAGCTCCTCGCCATCAATGGAACAAAGCTGGACAGACAATGACTTTGATGAGCTGACAGAAGTAGACTTCAGAAGGTCGGTAATAACAAACTTCTCCGAGCTAAAGGTGGATGTTTGAACCCATCGCAAAGAAGCTAAAAACATTGAAAATAGATTGGACGAATGGCTAACTAGAATGAACAGTGTAGAGCAGACCTTAAATGACCTGATGGAGCTGAAAATCATGGCGTGAGAACTACATGATGCATGCACAACTTTCAATAGCCAATTCGAACAAGTGGAAGAAAGGGGTATAAGTGATTGAAGATCAAATGAATGAAATGAAGTGAGAAGAGAAGTTTAGAGAAAAAAGAATAAAAAGAAATTAACAAAGTCTCCAAGAAATATGGGACTATGTGAAAAGACCAAGTCTATGTTTGACTGGTATACTTGAAAGTGACAGGGAGAATGGAACCAAGTTGAAAAACACTCTCCAGGATATTATCCAGGAGAACTTCCCCAATCTAGCAAGGCAGGCCAATGTTCAAATTCAGGAAATACAGAGAACACCATAAAGATACTCCTCAAGAAGAGCAACCCCAAGACACACTTGTCAGATTCACCAAGGTTGAAATGAAGGAAAAAAATGTTAAGGGCAAAAAGAGAGAAAGGTCGGGTTACCCACAAAGGGAAGCCCATCAGACTAATAGTGGATCCCTCGGCAGAAACCCTGCAAGCCAGAAAAGAGTGGGGGTCAATATTCAACATTCTTAAAGAAAAGAATTTCCAACCCAGATTTTCATATCCAGCCAAACTAAGCTTCATAAGTGGAGGAGAAATAAAATCCTTTACAGACAAGCAAATGCTGAGAGATTTTGTCACCACCAGGCCTGCCTTCCAAGATCTCCTGAAGGAAGCATTAAATATGGAAAGAAACAACCAGTACCAGCCACTGCAAAAACATGCCAAAAGGTAAAGGCCATCAATGCTTGGAAGAAACTGCATCAACTAATGAGCAAAATAACCAGCTAACATCATAATGACGGGATCAAATTCACACAGAACAATATTAACCTTAAATGTATATGGGCTAAATGCCCTTATTAAAAGACACAGACTGGCAAATTGGATAAAGAGTCAAGACCCATCAGTGTGCTGTATTCAGGAGACCCATCTCACTTGCAGAGACACACATAGGCTCAAAATAAAGGGATAAAGGAAGATCTACCAAGCAAATGCAAAGCAAAAAAAAGAGCAGGGGTTGCAATCCTAGTCTCTGATAAAACAGACTTTAAAAGAACAAAGATCAAAAGAGACAAGGAAGGCCATTATATAATGGTAAAGGGATCAATTCAACAAGAAGAGCTAACTATCCTAAATATATATGCACCCAACATAGAAGCACCTAGATTCATAAGGCAAGTCCTTAGAGACCTACAAAGAGACTTAGACTCCCAAACAATAAAAATGGGAGACTTTAACACCTCACTGTCACTATTAGGCAGATCAACAAGAAAGAAGGTTAACAAGGATATCCAGGATGTGAATTCAGCTCTGCACCAAGCAGACCTAATAGACATCTACAGAACTGTCCACCCCAAATCAACAGAATATACATTCTTCTCAGCACCACATCGCACTTATTCCAAAATTGACCACATAGGTGGAAGTAAAGCACTCCTCAGCAAATGTAAAAGAACAGACATCACAACAAACTGTCTCTCAGACCACAGTGTACTCAAACTAGAACTCAGGATTAAGAAACTCATTCAAAACCACTCAACTACATGGAAATTGAACAACCTGCTCCTGAATGACTATTGGGTAAATAACAAAATGAAGGCAGAAATAAAGATGTTCTTTGAAACCAATGAGAACAAAGACACAACATACCAGAATCTCTGGAACATATTCAAAGCAGTGTGTAAAGGGAAACTTATAGCACTAAATGCCCACAAGAGAAAGCAGGAAATATCTAAAATCGACAGCCTAACATCACAATTAAAAGAACTAGAGAAGCAAGAGCAAATACATTCAAAAGCGAGCAGAAGGCAAGAAGTAACTAACATCAGAGCAGAACTGAAGGAGATAGAGATACAAAAAACTCTTCAAAAAATCAATGAATCCAGGAGCTGGTTTTTTGAAAAGATCAACAAAATTGATAGACCACTAGCAAGAATAATAAAGAAGAAAAAAAGAGAAGAATGAAATAACACAATAAAAAATGATAAACGGGATATCACCACCAATCCCACAGAGGTAGAAACTACCATCAGAGGATACTATAAACACCTCTATGCAAATAAACTACAAAATCTAGAAGAAATGGATAAATTCCTGGACACATACACCCTCCCAAGACTAAACCAGGAAGAAGTTGAATCCCTGAGTAGACCACTAACAGGCTCTGAAATTGAGGTAATAATTAAGAGCCTACCAATCAAAAAAAGCCCAGGACCAGATGGATTCACAGCTGAATTCTACCATAGGAACAAAGAGGAGCTGGTACCATTCTTTCTGAAACTATTCCAATCAACAGAAGAAGAGGGGCTCCTCCCTAACTCATTTTATGAGGTCAGCACCATCCTGATACCAAAGCCTGGCAGAGACACACAAAAAAAGAGAATTTTAGACCAATATCCCTGATGAACATCAACGCAAAATTCCTCAATAAAATACTGGCAAACCGAATCCAGCAGCACATCAAAAAGCTTATCCACCAGGCTCAAGTGGGCTTCATCCCTGGGATGCAAGGCTGGTTCAACATATGCAAATCAATAAATATAATCCATCACATAAACAGAACCAAGACAAAAACCACATGATTATCTCAATAGATGCAGGAAAGGCCTTTGACAAAATTCAACAGCGCTTCATGCTAAAAACTCTCAATAAATTAGGTATTGATCGAATGTATCTCAAAATAATAAGAGATATTTATGACAAACCCACAGCCAATATCATACTGAATGGGCAAAAACTGGAAGCATTCCCTTTGAAATCTGGCACAAGACAAGGATGTCTCTCTCACCACTCCTATTCAACATAGTGTTGGAAGTTCTGACCAGAGCAATCAGGAAGAGAAAAAAATACAGGGTATTCGATTAGTAAAAGAGGAAGTCAAATTGTCACTGTTTGTAGACGACATGATTGTGTATTTAGAAAACCCCATCATCTCAGCCCCAAATCTCCTTAAGCTGATAAGCAACTTCATGTTGCTTATGTCTTATTTCTTCATGTTGCTTATTATGTCTCAGGATACAAAATCAATGTGCAAAAATCACACACATTCCTATACATCAACAACAGACAAACAGAGAGCCAAATCATGAGTGAACTCCCTTCTGCAATTGCTACAAAGAGAATAAAATACCTAGGAATCCAACTTACAAGGGAAGTGAAGGACCTCTTCAAGGAGAACTACAAACCACTGCTCAACGAAATAAAAAAGGACACAAACAAATGGAAGAACATTCCATGCTCATGGATAGGAAGAATCAATATTGTGAAAATGGCCATACTGCCTAAGGTAATTTATAGATTCAATGCCATCCCCACCAAGCTACCAATGACTTTCCTCACAGAATTGGAAAAAACTACTTTAAAGTTCATATGGAACCAAAAAAGAGCCCACATTGCCAAGACAATCCTAAGCAAAAAGAACAAAGCTGGAAGCATCATGCTACCTGACTTCAAACTATACTGCAAGGCTACAGTAATCAAAAAAGCATGGTACTGGTACCAAAACAGAGATATAGACAAATGGAACAGAGCAGAGGCCTTGGAAATAACACCACACATCTAGTGCCATCTGATTTTTGACAAATCTGACAAAAAGAAGAAATGCGGAAAGGATTCCCTATTTAATAAACGATGCTGGGAAAACTGGTTAGCCATATGTGGAAAGCTGAAATTGGATCTCTTCCTTACACAAAAATTAATTCAAGATGGACTAAAGAGTTAAATGTTAAACCTAAAATCATAAAAACCCCAGAAGAAAACCTAGGCAATACTATTTAGGACATAGGCATAGGCAAGAACTTCATGACTAAAACACCAAAAGCAATGGCAACAGAAGCCAAAATAGATAAATAGGATCTAATTAAACTAAAGAGCTTCTGAACAGCAAAAGAAACTACTACCAGAGTGAACAGGCAAGCTACAGAATTGGAAAATATTTTTGCAATCTACCCATCTGACAAAGGGCTAATATCCAGAATCTACAAAGAACTTAAAAAAATTTACAAAAAAACAAAAACATCAAAAAGTGGGCAAAGGATATGAACAGACACTTCTCAAAAGAAGGCATTTATGCAGCCAACAGACACATGAAAAAATGCTCATCATCACTGGTCACCAGAGAAATGCAAATCAAAACCACAATGAGATACTATCTCACAACAGTTAGAATGGAGATCATTAAAAAGTCAGGACAAACAGTTGCTGGAGAGGATGTGGAGAAATAGGAACACTTTTACACTGTTGGTGGGACTGTAAACTAGTTCAACCATTGTGGAAGACAGTGTGGCAATTCCTCAAGGATCTAGAACTAGAAATACCATTTGACCCAGCCATCTCATTGCTGGGTATATACCCAAAGGATTATAAATCATGCTGCTATAAAGACACATGTACAAGTATGTTTACTGCGGCACTACTCACAATAGCAAAAACTTGGAACCAACTCAAATGTCCATCAATTATAGACTGGATTAAGAAAATGTAGCACATATACACCATGGAATACTATGCAGCCATAAAAAATGATGAGTTCATGTCCTTTGTAGGGACATGGATGAAGCTGGAAACCATCATTCTGAGCAAACCATCACAATGACAGAAAACCAAACACCGCATGTTCTCACTCATAGCTGGGAATTGAACAATGAGAACACTTGGACACAGGGCAGGGAACATCACACATGGGGGCCTGCCATGGGGTGGGGGGCAGGGAGAGGGATAGCATTAGGAGAAATACCTAATATAAATGATGAGTTAATGGGTGCAGCCAACAAACATGGCACATGTATACCTAGGTAACAAACCTGCACACTGTGCACTTGTACCCTAGAACTTAAAGTATAATAAAAAAAAAAGTTAGCTTTAGTTATTGCCTAAAAATCATGATTTCATAATATATTTATTCATGGTATTAAAATTCTCTTAGAATTTGATTAGGTATCTTCAAAAATTTTCCCGGTTACATTTAAAATTATGCTTTTGTTCATCAAAAATTTTCTCAGTTGCATCTGAAATTCTGTTTTCATACACAACAGGAAATTTCTGAATGTATTCACTGATTCTAATTCTTAAAAATAATTATCTGCTGCACATTCTTTCTGACAAACTACTAAAGAATGTAAGGAAAATATTTATTCCCAATTAGAAAATAATATTAATGGGAAGAATCCTTCCACTCTTAAAGGACAAAAATGCTTCTCAACTGTGATCCAATAATACCTTATGTATATTAATAATTAATATTTATGTTTCCAAATTTATCTTAAAAGGACATGTATACTACTAACAGACATAATACCATCTTGTTTTTAATACTGGCATTTATCTAATTTTTGGAGATATTTTTATGGAAAAACACGATGACAAGAATATAGGAGAGTAAGGCAAGTGTCAATATGGAACACAGAATGAAATAATTAATATGGTTTCCAATCCACTGGGGCCAAAAGTTTTCAGCATGGCATTGATTTAATATAGGCATTAACAATTGTTGAGATTTTGACAGGCGGAGTTATAAAAGGGCTCATTCTAATCAGAAGAAATAGTATTATCCAAAGTATGAAAAGTATAAGTTGCTGAAGCCTGGAGAGCATGTGGGAAAAAGACAAAATTAAAGGTAGTCAGGGGCATGTTAGTAACATCTCAAATGTTAAAATTCAGGTAAGTCCTTAATTTAATGAGCAATGGGAAATCACTGATAATCTTAAGGAGGGGAGAAATATGATCCGAGCTATACTATAGAAAGCTTAAATTGCAGGAAGACCTAGAGTGAGAGAGTGAGGAGGCAATAAGAAAAGTTAAAAGCTGTACTTTTGGTAAGACGTTTAAAGGCAGTGATGTTTTTGAGACAGCAAGCCAATATGGATTCACTTCTGGTAATGCCTACGTCCTAATTGTCTTCTGACTCTCTAATTCATTGTTTCAATGGTATTTGTTATTTCGAGTGATTCGCCTGATTGAGCCAGAAATAAGGAAGTCACTGTTCCACTTTGAGGTGCAAATTAGACTTACTGAGACCCTTAGTGAACAAAACTAAAGTCTTAAAAAGCCGTGTGTGTGTGTGTGCATGCATGTGCGTTTGCCTGCATGTGTGTGTGTCCATCCCAGTGAGAGAGACATACACACACATACACACACACACACAAAGAGAGGGAGAGAGAAATGTTTTAAATTTCCCAATTTTCCCATTGAATATCATAGAAAAGTTTTTGTAAACTGACCACAAAATTATACTATGCGCCTTACAGTAGACAGGATATAGTATATGATTTTATGATAGTAGAGCAAAATTTCCTTTAATGACAAAAGAGGGAAAACATTTTTGGAATAGGGATAAAGTGAATAAATTTGAAGACATTAGTTGCTGATTTTTCTGAGAAGGATTCCAGTGCTATAATCCTTTTCCCTTAAGCCTCAAAAGGATGCTGCCTTGCAGGGTACTCCATGCCAACAAGAATAACCCTCACGAAGTAAAAACATTTATATGATTAGGCAAAAAGAAAGCATAAAATAGTGCTATTGGTATATTTTAACT
The DNA here is from genome assembly GCF_028878055.3 of Symphalangus syndactylus. Taxonomy (NCBI): domain Eukaryota; kingdom Metazoa; phylum Chordata; class Mammalia; order Primates; family Hylobatidae; genus Symphalangus; species Symphalangus syndactylus. Next base: position 46,988,947 of record NC_072432.2, read on the forward strand.
TTCAAATAGCATATTTAATACTAACAGAGATATTCAAGTGATCTGAAAGTGCAAAATACTGTTCTTTTCCTGCTTTGAGTGAGAAGCATTCAATACTGATGCCATGAAACCTAACAGTGAAACTTCAGCTGATGTAGTACAAATCCTTTCATATCACAAAGACAGTAGGCTCATTAGATATAAATATCAGAATCAACATTCTGTTTTACCAAATTTGGCTTTCTGAGAAGTAGAATATATTGCTTTCAACCCCTACTCTATAATTTAGTACAAATCCATGTAGAAATGAAGAATAAGACCCTCTTATTGCCTGAAGAAATGATTTTATAACTTTAGGAAATCTCCTTTGCCTATTCTCTACTAAATATAAGAAGACTTTGAAAAAGGAGCATGGACAATCAAAAAGATGTTTGGCCATTTATTATGCTACCTGTAAAAGAGAACATGAATATGCCAGGGAGATAGGGTTCCCAGATTGGGTGCTGTACTTAGGGCATCAGGTTTGACATTTCATTTGCAATAAAAGTTACAAATGCTGGAAAGACAAGATCCAGCCAAGTGGGAGCAGGTACTCTAAGTGCTGTCCCTGGCATTACCATATAGATGGAGATATAAATATACATGAAGCATACTATCACCTGTTGAATCACATTGTATTTGATGTTCAGACAGTTTAAGATTTCCGCATATTGAATATCAAAGTACAAAAAGAAAGTATCATTATGTATCAGATAACACGTTTAAATCCTAAGAGAAAATGAAAGAAAGATACTGTTGGAAAAATTGTGACTCTAATAACAAAATAGTTAAAGAGAAATGCCTTATAATATAAGGCTGTCTTACTCATCTGAAAAGAAGAAGAAAACCATTTTCCTCTTCTTGTTACTTTTCCTCTTATGTTGTTCCTTCTTAATTTCAACTTACAATATTAAACACTTTCTCAAAATTTTGTTAAAATGACTACTAGTACTTAAGTTCTGGTAAATAAGTCTGACTTTGAATAACAACAACGTTAAGTTTTGGCTGCTGAAGGACATCAACACAAACAGATGAATTTAGGATCATTCTATGTAGAGTAGTTTATCTTTCTAGAGGGCAAATTATACAATAATTATAGTGAGGTCTGAGCTAATGTTAGGTTAACTGCACAAGACTCTAGCACAGATTAAATGTCCTTGAAAGAATCCACTATAATAAACAATTGAAACTGAAGCCAGATCAACGTGATTGAAGAGTTAATTGACCATCAGTAAGGAAGTACATGGAAGAAAATATAGAGATGGAAGGATTTCTTTTTTTATAAGCATCACTGCTATAAGAGTATGTCCCAATGAGAAGAAATTATTAGCAGGAATTAGGTGAAAATGCAGGAAAAGGAATGATAACCCAAACTACATCCCAGAAAAGGTGGCAGCAAATGAAATCTAGGGCATAAGTGAAGAAACTTGTGACAAGAGAAGGAAAGTGTCTGGCATTTAAAAGAAGGGAAGACAGAAAACATGCAAATGAAGAGAGATTTACAGATTTGATTTCAGAAAGATGAAGAAGTTCCTGTTTTATAGCTTTTATTTATGGTTAGTCATCTCAGTTGGACCCTCACCATTGCTCAAAATTTTTGAATATTTTAAAGCTTTTCTTAAATTAAAATACATTCTTTTGATGACTCTAAAAATTATTTGAAAAACAAGGAGAATAAATATGAGAAATTCTGGGGAGATAACATTTATGACAACATAAAAAGTAAATTTCTAAGCATCAGAACAGTTGTAAAATTTTTTTAAAAGTAGGGAGTTTTTCATTATTAAAGTGAAGGACAGAGCAAATGATGGTGTAATAGTGATTTTGTGGAGTAGAAATAAGCATCTAACAGTTGACCAGACTAGGTAAAGTCCAAGGATTATTTCATTTATTATTTGTTAGTGTTTTATCTGTAATATACTCTAATTATTATAATGGGAAAGTTCAAGTACATACAATAGCAGATATAATGAACTCCTATTTGACCATCACCTCCCTTCAACAATTATCAATATCATATATTATCAACATAAACAATATTATATACGTATGTCCCCAAGTATCTACTCCCTCTATTTTGAAGCAAGTCTTAGATATTACATTCACTCATCCATGAATATCTCAGCATTATTTCTAAAACATAGAGTCTTAATAACACTCTTCTTACCACGGTTAAAATAATATTAATGTAAATTATATTAAAATACTTAGTATTTCTTAATATCAGTGTTCAGTTTTTAAGGATGTGATAAAACACAAGTTTCTATGATTCTAACCAAATATGGTCTTGTTCTTGAATTCCCTTTAATGGAAAACTGTCACCCATTCTAAACTGTATATATCAATGTTACATTAATTTTTACTGTTTCTCCATCCCCTTCAATATCCTGTTATCTTTTCTATCTTACAATTTTTTTGATAGTTTCAGCAAGAGATTAATAGAATAAAGAGAGATATAATTAACCATGTATTTTCAAATATGTGAAGATATAGCAAGTAAAAGAGAGAAGTAATTCATTCTATATCATTCATAAGACAAAATTAGAATCATTAGATGAAAATGATCAGGAAAGTTGACCCTCTCTACTTGTTCATGACTCCCAAATTGTATTTTATATCTGACATCTCAATAGAGCTACAGGCTCCTATTTCCAAAGTTCTTGATATCTTGTATTAGTCCGTTCTCATGCTGCTAATAAAGACATACTCAACACTGGGTAATTTATAAAGGAAAGAGGTTTTATGGACTCACAGTTCCACATGGCTGGGGAGGGCTCACAGTCATGGAGGAAGATGAAGAAAGAGCAAAAATCCATCTTACATGGCAGCAGGGAAGAGGGCATGTGCGGGGGAACTCCCCCTTATAAAACCATTCAGTATCACAAGAACAGCATGGGGAAAATCTACCCCCGTAATTCAATTACCTCCTAGCAGTTCCCTCCCATGGACACATGGGGATTATTACAATTCAAGGTGAGATTTGGATGGAGACACAGAGCCAAACCATATCACATTTCCAAATGGATATCTAATAGGCATCTCAAAATCATTATGACATGCCCTCAGAATTATGGGATACTCTTTTAAGCCTCTAGGTTTTAGGATTTTTTTTTTTAAGGCCAGAAAAGCATGTGTTACTTTAATAATAAACATGGGCCTTGGAAGAAAAGTGCTTGAGATTGAATTCTGCCTTTTCTACTTAATAGCTATGTCATTTTAGAAAGGTGACATCCTTCTCTGTGCCCCTACTTCCTCATCTGTAAATGGGAGATTGCCTTAATATAGTACTTGCAGCAGTTTAAAAGATTAAATGAGCACTTCAAACCGTGCCTGACATAGAGTAACATAAAATCAGGCATCAATATTTTTATATGACCCAATTATAATTTTCTGTAAAGCACTTATCATTATCCAGTATTCACCTCATATGCATAGTTATTTGTTTACTTCTATCATTTTAAAAAGAATGCTTTGGAAAAAGGTTCCAAGATGGCCAAATAAGAACAGCTCCAGTCTGCAGCTCCCAGCATGAGTGACACAGAAGACAGGTGATTCCTGCACTTCCAACTGAGGTACCAGGTTCACCTCACTAGGGCTTGTTGGACAGTGGGTGCAGGACAGTGGGTGCTGCCCACGGACTGTGAGCTGAAGCAGGGCAAGGCATTGCCTCACCGGGGAAGCACAAGGGGTCATGGAATTCCCTTTCCTAACCAAGGGAAGCCATAACAGACGGCACCTGGAAAATTGGGTCACTCCCACCCCAATAGTGTGCTTTTCCCATGGTCTTAGCAAATGGCACACCAGGAGATTATATCCCATGCCTGGCTCGGAGGGTCCCATGCCCATGGAGCTACACTCACTGCTAGCACAGCAGTCTGAGATCGAACAGCAAGGCGGCAGCGAGGCTGGGGAAGGGGCGTCCACCATAGCTGAGGCTTGAGTAGGTAAACAAAGCAGCCAGGGAAGCTTGAACTGGGTGGAGCCTACCACAGCTCAAGGAGGCCTGCCTGCCTCTGTAGACTCCACCCCTGGAGGCAGGGCATTGCTGAACAAAAGGCAGCAGAAACTTCTGCAGACTTAAATGTCCCTGTCTGACAGCTTTGAAGAGAGTAGTGGTTCTCCCAGCACAGAGTTTCAGATCTGAGAACGGACAGACTGCCTCCTCAAGTGGGTAACTGACCTGAGGGTAGCCTAACTGGGAGGCACCTCCCAGTAGGGGCCGACTGACACCTCATACAGCCGGGTGCCCCTCTGAGACAAAGCTTCCAGAGGAACGATCAGGCAGCAACATTTGCTGTGCTGCAATATTTGCACTACTGCAGCCTCCACTGGTGAGGGTCTGGAGTGGACCTCCAGCAAACTCCAGCAGACCTGCAACTGAGGGTCCTGACTGCTAGAAGGAAAACTAACGAACAGAAGGGACATCCACACCAAAACCCCATCAGTATGTCACAAACATCAAAGACAAAAGGTAGATAAAACCACAAAGATGGAGAGAAACCAGAGCAGAAAAACTGAAAACTAAAAAAATCAGAGCACCTCTTCTCTTCCAAAGGAACGCAGCTCCTCACCAGCAACAGAAAAAAGCTGGATGGAGAATGACTTTGACGAGTTGAGAGAAGAAGGCTTCAGAAGATCAGTAATAAGAAACTTCTCTGAGCTAAAGGAGGATGTTTGAACCCATTGAGAAGAAGCTAAAAGCCTTGAAAAAAGATTAGACGAATGGCTAACTAGAATAAACAGCATAGAGAAGACATTACATGACCTGATGGAGCTGAAAACCGTGGCACCAGAACTGTGTGATGCATACACAAGCTTCAATAGCTTATTTGATCAAGTGGAAGAAAGGGTACCAGTGATTGAAGATCAAATGAATGAAATGAAGGGAGAAGAGAGGTTTAGAGAAAAAAGAATAAAAAGAAATAAAAAAAGCCTCCAAGAAATATGGGACTATGTGAAAAGACCAAATCTAGGTCTGATTGGTGTACCTGAAAGTGATGGGGAGAATGGAACCAAGTTGGAAAACACTCTGCAGGATATTATTCAGGAGAACTTCCCCAATCTAGCAAGGCAGGCCAACATTCAAATTCAGGAAATACAGAGAATGCCACAAAAATACTTCTCGAGAAGAGCAACTCCAAGACATATAATTGTCACATTCATCAAAGTTGAAATGAAAGAAAAAATGTTGAGGGCAGCCAGAGAGAAAGGTTGGGTTACCCACAAAGAGAAGGCCATCAGACTAACAGCAGATCTCTCAACAGAAACTCTGCAAGCCAGAAGAGAGTGGGGGCCAGTATTCAACATTCTTAAAGAAAAGAATTTTCAGCCTACAATTTCATATCCAGCCAAACTAAGCTTCATAAGTGAAGGAGAAACAAAATCCTTTACAGACAAGCAAATGCTGAGAGACTTTGTCACCATCAGGCCTGCCTTACAAGAGCTCCTAAAGGAAGCAATAAACATGGAAAGGAAAAACCAGTACCAGCCACTGCAAAAACATGCCAAATTGTAAAGAACATTGATGCTAGGAAGAAACTGCATCAAATAACGAGAAAAATGACCAGCTGAGATCGTAATGACAGGATCAAATTTACACATAACAATATGAACCTTAAATGTAAATGGGCTAAATGCTCCAATTAAAAGATATATACTGGCAAACCGGATAAAGAATCAAGACCCATCAGTGTGCAGTATTCAGGAGATCCATCGCACATGCAGAGACACACATAGGCTCAAAATAAAGGGATGGAGGAAGATCTACCAAGCAAATGGAAAACAAAAAAAGGCAGGGGTTGCAATCCTAGTCTCTGATAAAACAGACTTTAAACCAACAAAGATCAAAAGAGACAAGGAAGGCCATTACATAATGGTAAAGGGATCAATTCAACAAGAAGAGCTAACTATCCTAAATATATATGCACCCAATACAGGAGCATCCAGATTCATAAAGCAAGTCCTTAGAGACCTACAAAGAGACTTAGATTTCCAAACAATAATAATGAGAGACTTTAATGCCTCACTGTCAACATTAGACAGATCCACAAGACAGAAAGTTAACAAGGATATCCAGGAATTGAACTCAGCTCTGCACCAAGCGGACCTAACAGACATCTACAGAACTTTCCACCCCAAATCAACAGAATATACATTCTTCTCAGCATCACATCAAACTTACTCCAAAATTGACCACATAGGTGGAAGTAAAGTACTCCTCAGCAAATGTAAAAGAACAGAAATTATAACAAACTGCTTCTCCGACCACAGTGCAATCAAATTAGAACTCAGAATTAAGAAACTCACTCAAAACCACTCAACCATATGGGAACTGAATAACCTGCTCCTGAATGACTACTGGGTACATAAAGAAATTAAGGCAGAAAGAAAGATCTTCTTTGAAGCCAATGAGAACAAAGACACAACATACAAGAATCTCTGGGACACATTTAAAGCAGTGTGTAAAGGGAAATTTATAGTATTAAATGCCCACAAGAGAAAGCAGGAAAGACCTAAAATTGACACCCTAACATCACAATTAAAAGAACTAGAGAAGCAAGAGCAAATACATTCAAAAGCGAGCAGAAGGCAAGAAATAACTAAGATCAGAGCAGAACTGAAGGAGATAGAGACAAAAGAAACCCTTCAAAAAATCAATGAATCCAGGAGCTGGTTTTTTGAAAAGATCAACAAAATTGATAGACCACTAGCAAGAATAATAAAGAAGAAAAAAGAGAAGAATGAAATAACACAATAAAAAATGGTAAAGGGGATATCACCACCAATCCCACAGAGGTAGAAACTACCATCAGAGGATACTATAAACACCTCTGCAAATAAACTACAAAATCTAGAAGAAATGGATAAATTCCTGGACACATACACCCTCCCAAGACTAAACCAGGAAGAAGTTGAATCCCTGAGTAGACCACTAACAGGCTCTGAAATTGAGGTAATAATTAAGAGCCTACCAATCAAAAAAAGCCCAGGACCAGATGGATTCACAGCTGAATTCTACCATAGGAACAAAGAGGAGCTGGTACCATCCCTTCTGAAACTATTCCAATCAATAGAAGAAGAGGGAATCCTCCCTAACTCATTTTATGAGGCCAGCACCATCCTGATACCAAAGCCTGGCAAAGACACACAAAAAAAGAGAATTTTAGACCAATATCCCTGATGAACATCAATGCAAAATTCCTCAAAAAAATACTGGCAAACCGAATCCAGCAGCACATCAAAAAGCTTATCCACCATGCTCAAGTGGGCTTCATCCCTGGGATGCAAGGCTGGTTCAACATATGCAAATCAATAATCATAATCCATCATATAAACAGAACCAAAGACAAAAAACCACATGATGCAGAAAAGGCCTTCGACAAAATTCAACAGCTCTTCATGCTAAAAACTCAATAACTGAGGTATTGATGGGCCATATCTCAAAATAATAAGAGCTATTTATGACAAACCCACAACCAATATCATCCTGAATGGGCAAAAACTGGAAGCATTCCCTTTGAAAACTGGCACACAAGACAGAGATGCCCTCTCTCACCACTCCTATTCAACATAGTGTTGGATGTTCTGGCCAGGGCAATCAGGCAGGAGAAAGAAATAAAGGGTATTCAGTTAGGAAAAGAGGGAGTCAAATTGTCCCTGTTTGCAGATGACATGATTGTATATTTAGAAAACCCCATCATCTCAGCTCAAAATCTCCTTAAGCTGATAAGCAAATTCAGCAAAGTCTCAGGATAGAAAATCAATGTGCAAAAATCACAAGCATTCTTATACAGCAATAATAGACAAACAGAGAGGCAAATCATGAGTGAACTCCCATTCACAATTGCTTCATAGAGAATAAAATACCTAGGAATCCAACTTACAAGGGATGTGAAAGACCTCTTCAAGGAGAATTACAAAACACTGCTCAACGAAATAAAAGAGGATACAAACAAATGGAAGAACATTCCATGCTCATGGATAGGAAGGATCAATATCACGAAAATGGTCATACTGCCCAAGGTAATTTATAGATTCAATGCCATCCCCACCAAGCTACCAATGACTTTCTTCACAGAATTGGAAAAAACTACTTTAAAGTTCATCTGGAACCAAAAAACAGCCCGCATTGCCAAGACAATCCTAAGCCAAAAGAACAAAGCTGGAAGCATCACGCTACCTGACTTCAAACTATACTACAAGTCTATAGTAACCAAGTACCAAAACAGAGATATAGACCAATGGAACAGAACAGAGCCCTTAGAAATAATCCCACACATCTAGTACCATCTGATCTTCGACAAATCTGACAAAAACAGGAAATGGGGGAAGGATTCCCTATTTTAAAAATGCTGATGGGAAAACTGGCTAGCCATATGTAGAAAGCTGAAACTGGATACCTTCCTTACACCTTATACAAAAATTAATTCAAGATGGATTAAAGACTTAAATGTCAGATCTAAAATGATAAAAACCCTAGCAGAAAACCTAGGCAATACCATTCAGGACATAGGCGTGGGCAAGGACTTCATGTCTAAAACACCGAAAGCAATGACAACAAAAGCCAAAATAGACAAATGGGATCTAATTAAACTAAAGAGCTTCTGCACAGCAAAAGAAACTACCATCAGAATGAACAGGCAACCAACATAATGGGAGAAAATTTTTGCAATCTACCCATCTGACATAGGGCTAATATCCAGAATCTACAAAGAACTTAAACAAATTTATGAGAAAAAACCGAACAACCCCATCAAAAAGTGGGCAAAGTATATGAACAGACACTTCTCAAAAGAAGATACTTATGCAGCCAACAGACACATGAACAAATGCTCATCATCACTGGCCATCAGAGAAATGCAAATCAAAACCACAATGAGATACCATCTCACACCAGTTAGAATGGCCATCATTAAAAAGTCAGGAAACAACAGGTGCTGGAGAGGATGTGGAGAAATAGGAACACTTTTACACTGTTGGTGGGACTGTAAACTAGTTCAACCATTGTGGAAGACAGTGTGGCAATTCCTCAAGGATCTAGAACTGGAAATATCATTTGACCCAGCCATCCCATTGCTGGGTATATACCCAAAGGATTATAAATCATGCTGCTATAAAGACACATGCACACGTATGTTTATTGCGGCACTATTTGCAATAGCAGAGATTTGGAACCAACCCCGATGTCCATCAATGATAGACTGGATTAAGAAAATGTGGGACATATACACCACGGAATGCTATGCAGCCATAAAAAAGGATGAGTTCATGTCCTTTGCAGGGACATGGATGAAGCTGGAAACCATCATTCTGAGCAAACTATCATAAGGATAGAAAACCAAACACCGCATGTTCTCACTCATAGGTGGGAATTTAACAATGAGAACACTTGGACACAGGGTGGGGAACATCACACATGGGGGCCTGTCGGGGGCTGGGGGGATGGAGGAGGGATAGCATTAGGAGATATACCTAATGTAAATGATGAGTTAATGGGTGCAGCACACCAACATGGCATATGTACACATATGTAACAAACCTGCACATTGTGCACATGTACCCCAGAACTTAAAGTACAATAATAAAAATAAATAAATAAAAAAAGAATGGCACTTAGTAAGCTTTCAAGAAATACTAATTAAAGGAAGGAAGGAATTTATTTTTTTTAATCTACTCCCACAAGAATCAAGTCTGTTTGTCTAATTAACAGAGTTCCAGCTTCGAAAACTGTGCCTGGTATATCTTAAAAGCTCAATGAACTTTTGTTCAGTGAATAAATGAGTCTCAATTGAAGAGAGTAATTTAGAGCAATTAGTGGTATATAAAAATGGATTAGACTGCATTGTAAGATACAATGTCCCATCACTAATGTAAGAATTGTCTTTAAGCGTTGCTATGATAAAGGTTTTGCACTACATATATTGCACTATCATAAATTTTCTTAAATTATGGAAGACATTATAGGAGCCGTTTTGATTCTCTATTCCATGTTACTACTCTAGTTAACCTATCTATGGTAAAATCAAGCAAATAAAATAATCTTGAATTCTAGGTAGATATATTTTTGTTTATATCCTTAAATAAAACCTATATGTACTAAATAAATATATAGAGCATATTAAAAACATTATATCTTAAGAAATGAAGAAGTTGTATGTGAGAATTTCCTGCCTAGGCAGTTACTGTAGCTGTAAAATCTTAAAATATTCCTTCAATTAATGTTTTTAATGTTTTAAGTGTATCATTTTTTCTCTCCTAACAGACAGTACATTTTTATCATGAATATATTTAACTATTTTATGATACATTACCTAATTTTCATTTGAATTTTTGGTGAAAGATTAAAATAGAACTTGTCAAGGGGCACTAAGATAGACTAGACATAGCCAAGAAGCTCCTCTCTCACCAAAAGGTACCAAAATATCCAGTAAGCCACCAAACTTTGAATAGACCTTTTGAGAGAAAACACCAAACGTCAATAGAGAGGTGATACAGACACCATGGTTGAAGTGGGAGGAAGCCAGGAGGCCTGTATGGAGTTGCTGAGTTCCAGGACCAGCTCCCTGTCCTGAAATGATCTTAACTAATGGGTGAGTGAAGGAACTCTATGTCACCACTCTCCCACTGTGGACCTCTAGGATCCTAGCTACAGGAGACCCCATGGCTATCGTAGACACTTGAATTGGCACGGGGGAACTGCCTGGAGATCAGGCAGAGGCAGAGCTCAAACCTTCAGGGAGTCCAGAAGGTTTTGCTCATGGTGCAGTTGCAGCAAAACACGATTAGAGATGCCCAACTCACAAGACTCTCCATCTTGCTCTGAGGGACTACAGCTTCTGCTGTCTGCTTGGCTGGAAAGAGCAGGGCTACCTTTCCTGTGGGATGGAAATAGATCTGATCCATGCCCCCTTTGTCTGCTGGCCCCTCCCAAGATTGCCTGCCTGGCCACTCCTGCAGGAGGACACCCACAGCGCAGCCTTCACTGCCCCGCCGGAGGGTTTTGCTGGCTGCCTGGGAGCAGGAGAGAGCCCACCCCCACCACTCCCAGCACAGCTGGTGCTCCACCCTAAGGGGCCAGACAATAAAACTGTAGACCTGGTTCCAACCCCCAGGGAAATTCTAGCACACCGCCTGAGAGTATTGAGCTGATCACTACTGGAGGAGGAGCCCCCACCATCAGAACACTGAGAAGAATGTGGAGTGGGTTCATGTGCTGGCATGGGAGCCAAGAATCTCTCCCTCTGAAAGACTGGTGCAGGAGGGTATGTTTGTTAGCCAGCAACAGCTTTTTCCCCAGAGAGCCCCATGGTTCTGAACACCTGGAAGAGCACAGCCATCTGGGAAGAGAAGTCTGGGGAAAAACCTAGCTGGCTGGGCCTGCTCCTGGTGCAGGTGCTGGAGAGACTCACTGGATTGGGGGAGCATGAGCTGGGCAAGCCCCACAGCTGTCAACTGGGCTAAAAATACCAGGCTGTTAGTGCCACACCAGTTGCACACCCATGGAACCACCGCCCTGCCTGGCGTTCCCTCACTCTTGACCTACTGCATCACCAGACCAACTGCAGACATATCCCAAAACTCACTGACTCTGCCAAGCTCAAAAGACCAGTGGAACCCTGGGGAATTGTGGGTCTCCTGGTTACCTGACTTTCATCTTGAACTGTTCTTAATGGAGAGAAAAGCACAGCCCGCCAAAGCCTGCCTTGAGGCTCAGGAAACACAAGCACAGTGCCAGTAATTGAAAGGGATTCCACCAACGCCCAGGAACAGACTTGGTGAAGGAGTCATCTCCTGCCCTCTGTCTCTCTTTCCCAGAGCATTGTTGTGTACACACTGAAATGCAAAAGAGGCACGCAGCTAAGAGCCTACCCTTACTCTTAAGTGCCATCTATAAGTCACAGTCTAAACTACACCACCAAACAAAAATAAATTCCTTCACATACAACATCTGTGAAAGCCCATGAAGGAAAGTATCAATGTAAAAAACCCATACAGAGCCTTGGCCCTCTGAAAGCACCAAGAAATAATGCCAATCAACTATACACAACATACACCACAATGAAAATCTTAAGGGGAAAAAAAGAATATAAAAACAAAAGCCCTATACAAACAACAACAACTTCAAAAAAAAAAAAAAGAAGAAGAAGAAGAAAAAGAAAGAAACAAAGAAACACTGGCACCCTCAGATGAGAAAGAATCAGCACAAAAATGCCAACAGTTCAAAATCCTGAGTGATTCTTTACCTGCAAAAATTGCATTAGCTCCCCAGTGAATCCTAACCAGATTGAAATGTCTGAAATGACGGACATAAAATTCAGAATCAGGTTGACAAAGAAGCTCAACAAGATTCAAGAAAATGTTGAAATCCAAATGCTGAAATCCAAATGCTGAAATCCAAAGAAAGCCAAAAAATGAATCCAGACTGGAAAGCCAATATCACCATATTAAGAAAGAACCCACTGAAATTCTGGAATTGAAAAATTCACTGCCGAAATTTCAAAATATAGTTGGAAGTCTTAATAACAGAATAGACCAAGCTGAGGAAAGAATTTTAGAACTCAAAGACCAGTTCTTTGAATCAGTCCAGTTAAACATAAAAATAATAATTTAAAAAAATGAACAAAGCCTCCAAGAAATACGTGATTGTACAGAGAGACCAAATCTATGATTCATTGGCATTCCTGAGAGTGAAGAGGAGAGAGTAGTAGGCCACTTGGACAACATATTTTCTAGAGAGGATAGCATGCAAATTCAAGAAATTCAGAGAATATTTGCAAAATATTATATAAGACAAACATCCCCAAGACACATAGTTATCAGACTTTTGAAGGTCAATGTGCAAGAAAAAATGTTAATGGCAGCTAAAGAAAAGGGTCATATCACTTACAAAGGGAAACATATTAGCCTAACAGTTGACACCTTGGCCTGAACCTTAAAAGCCAGAAGAGATTAGGAGTCCATTTCCAGTATCCTTAAAGAAAAAAAATCCCAACCAACAATTTCATATCCTGCCAAACTAAGCTGCGTTAAGTAAAGGAGAAATAAAATATTTTCCAGGCATGCAAGCAATAAGAGAGTTTGTTACCACTATACAAGCCTTACAGTGATGCTGAAGAGAGATTTAAAGATAGAAATGAAAGAAAAATACTCACTACCACAGAAACACACTTAAGTATATAGCCCACAGACCCTAAAATGTAACTACACTACCAAGACTTCAAAGCAACCAGCTAACAGCACCACAGCAGGATCAAAACCCCACATATCAATATTAAGCTTAAATGTAATTGGTCTAAACACCCTATTTAAAAGGCAGAATGGCAAGTGGGAAAGAAAACAAGACCTAATCTTTTTTTGCCTTCAAGAGAACATCTCACATGTTATGACACCAACAGGCTCAAAGTAAAGGGACAGAGAAGAACTATTATGCAAATGGATAACAAAAAAAGAGTAGGGAACGCTATTCATGCATTAGATAAAACATACTTTAAACCAGTGGCAATAACAAAAGACAATGAAGAGCATTACATAATGATATTAGTTTCAATTGAACAAGAAGACTGAACTATTTTAAACATATATGTACCCAGTTTTGGAGGACCCAGATTCATAAACAAGTATTTCCAGACCTACAAAAAGACTTAGACAGACATAGAATAATAGGGGATACTTTAACACCCCACTAACAGTGTTAGACAGATCATCAAGGCAGAAAACTAACAGAAATACTGAACTTAAATTCAAAACTTGACCAATTAGACCTAATAGACATCAACAGAGTATTCCACCTGAAATCAAACAATATATGTTCTCATCTGCACACAGTACATGCTTTAAGATTGACAACATTCTGGGCCATAAAGCAAGTCTCAACCAATTTTTTAAAAATCAAAATCCTATCAAGCATATTCTAGAACTACAGTAGAATAAAAACTAGAAATCAATACGAACAGCATCTGAAAAACCATGCAATTACACAGAAACTAAATAACTTGTTTCTGAATGCCCTTTGTACGAACAATGAAATTAAGGCAGAAATCCAAAACTTGTGGGAAATAAAAGAAAACAAAGACACAACATACCAAAATCTCCAGAATGCATTAAAAAAAAAGTGTTAAGAGGACAGGTTATAGTGCTAAATGCTTACATCAAGAAGATAGAAAGATGTCAAATTAAGAATATAACATCAACCTGGAAACTAGAAAAAATGACAACAAACTAACGCCGAAGGTACCATAAGAAAATAAATAACTAAAATCCAAACAGAACTAAATGAAATTGAGACCCAAAAATTCATACAAAAGATCAACAAAAATAAAAATTGGTTCTTTGAAAGAATAAACGTTATCTAGACTCACAGAGAAAAAATGACAGGATCCAAATATGCAAATCAGAAACAACAAAAATGACATTATAACCAATCCCAAAAAAATCCAAAGATCCTCAGAGACCATTATGAACACCTATATGCCCATAAACTAGAAAATCTAGGAAAAAAAAAGAATTCCTGGAAACACATGACCAACAAATATTGAATCAAGAAGAAATTAAAACCCTGAATAGACCAATAATGAGTTCTAAAATTGAGTCAGTGATTTAAAATACCTACCAAAACATAAAAACCCTTTGTATATTCTGACAGATAAACAAAGAAGAGCTGGTACAAAAGCTGCTGAGACTATTCCAAAAAAATCAAAAAGGAGGGACTTATCTCTAACACATTGTACAAAGTTAACATTGTCTTGATACCAAAATCTGACAGACACAATAAAAAATGGAAACTATATGCTAATATCCCTGATGAACACAGATACAAAAAGCCTCAATAAAATACTGCCAAACCAAACCCAGCAGCACATAAAACAGTTAATTCAACACAATCAAGTAGGCTTTATTCCTGGGATGCAATGTGGGTTCAACATACACAAATCAATAAGTATGATTTACCACATAAACAGAATTGAAAACAAAAACCATATGATAATCTCAGCAGATGAAGAAAAAGCTTTCAATAAAATACAACACAACTTCATGATAAAAAAAAATACTAAAGAAACTAGGCATTGAAGTAACATACTTCAAAATAATAAGAGCCATCTATGACAAACCCTTAGCTAACATTATACTGAATGGGCAAAAGCTACAGGCATTCACCCTAAGACCTGGGAAAAGACAAGGATGCCCACTCACACCACTCCTATTCAGCATAGTACTGGAAGTCCTAATTAGAGCAATCAGGCAAGATAAATAAATAAAAAGCATACAAATAGAAAAAGAAGTCAAATTATCTCTCTTCACTGATGACATAATCTTATACCTAGAAAACACTACATAATCTGCCAAAAGGTACCCAGAGCTGATAAACAACTTCAGTAAAGTTTCAGGATACAAAGTAAATATACAAAAATCTTTAACATTTCTATACACCAATAATGTTCAAGTTGAGAGCCAAATTAAAAAAAATCAAATTCACAATAGCCACACATACACAAAAATACCTAGAAACACATCTAACCAAGGAGGTGAAAGATCTCTACAAGGAAAACTACAAAAAAACTGCTGAAAGAGATCAAACAAATGAAAAAAATATTCTGTGTTCATGGATTGGAAGAATCAATATCCTTAAAATGGCCCTACTGCCCAAAGCAATCTACAGATTCAACACTGCTCCTATAAAATTAGCGACATAATTTTTCACAGTATTAAGAAAAACTATTCTAAAATTCAGATGGAACCAAAAAAAAGTTCAAATAGCCAAATTAACCCTAAGCAAAAAGAACAAAGCAGGAGGGATTACATTACCCAAATTCAAACTACCCTACAAAGTTACAGTAACCAAAATAGCATGGTGCTGGTACAAAAACAGACACACAGTCCAAAGGAAGAGAATAGAGAATGCAGAAAAAAGCCACACATGTACAGCTACCTAATCTCTTACAAAGTCTACAAAAATATACTATAAGGAAAGGACTCTCTATTCAATAAATGACGTTGCAATAACTGGCTAACTATATGCAGAAGAAAGAAACTAGACTCCTATTTTTCAATTCTTGTATACTTGTACATATACAAGAATTAACTCTAGGTGGATTAAAGATTTAAAAGTAAGACCTTGAACTATGAAAATCCTATAAGAAAACCGAGGAAACACCATGTTGGACATCAGCCTTGGCAAATAATTGATGATTAAGTCCTCAAAAGCAATCACAAAAACAAAAATTACCAAGTGGATCTAATTAAACTATAGAGCTTTTGAACAGCAAAGAAAACTAACAGAGTATGTTAGTTTGTTCTCATGTTGCTAATAAAGACATACCCAACACTGGGTAATTTATAAAGGAAAGAGGTTTAATGGATTCACAGTTCCACATGGCTAGGGAGACCTCACAATCATGGCAGAAAGCAAGAGAGAGTCAAAGGCACATCTTACATGGTGGCAGGCAAGAGAGAGCTTGTTCAGGGGAACTCTCCTTTATAAAACCATGAGATCTTGTGACACTTACTCACTACCACAAGAACAGTATGGGGGGAGACTGCCCCCATGATTCAATTATTTCCACCTGTCCCCCACCCTTGACACATGGGGAGTATTACAATTCAAGGTGAGATATGGGTGGGGACACAACAAAACCATATCAGAGGGTAAGCAGACAATCTGCAGAATCGGAGAAAATATTCACAAATTTTGAATCTGACAAAGGTCTAATATCCAGAATCTATAAGGAACTTAAATCAACAAATAAAAAACAACATCATTAAAAGACATGAACAGACACTTCTCAAAAGAAGACATGCAAACAGCTAACAAACATAAAAAATGCTCAAAATCTCTAATCATCAAATAAATGCAAATCAAAACATCAATGAAATACCATCTCTTATGAGTCAGAATGGCTTTTATTAAAAGGGCAAAAAGCAACTGTTGGCGAGGCTGCAGAGAAACGGGAATGCTTATACACTGTTGGTTGGGACGTAACTTAATTCAGCCACTGTAGAAAGCAGTTTAGAGATTTCTGAAAGAACTAAAAATAGAACTACCACTCAACCCAGCAGTCACATTACTGGGTATTTACCCAAAGGAAAAAAAAATTGTTCTACCAAAAAGACACATGCACTCATATGTCCATTGCAGCACTATTCACAATAGCAAAGACACGGAATCAACCTAGGTGCTCATCAATAGTGGATTGGATAAAGAAAATGTGTTATATATACACCATGGGACACTACACCATCATAAAAAGGAATGAAATTGGGCCAGGCACGGTGGTTCATGCCTATGATCCCAGCACTTTGGGAAGCCAAGGTGGGCAGACCACCCTGGCCAACATGGTGAAAACCAGTCTCTATTAAAAATACAAAAATTAGTCAGGTGGTGGCAGGTGCCTGTAATCCCAACTACTCAGGAGGCTGAGGCAGGAGAATCACTTGAACTCAAAAGGTAGAGGTTGCAGTGAGCTGAGATTGTGCCACTTCATTCCAGCCTGGGTGACAGAGGGAGACTGTCTCAAAAAAAAAAAAAAAAACAATGAAATCATATCCTTTGCAGCAACATGGATGGAGCTGGAGGCCATTATCTTAAGTAAATTAACGTAGAAATAGAAAACCAAATACCACATGTTTTCACTTTTAAGTGGGAGCTAAACATCGGACATACATGACCATAAACATGGCAACAGTAGACACTGGGTACTATAAAAACTGGGAGGCAAGGAGGGGTGCCAGGGTTGAAAAACTACCTATTGGATGCTATGCTCACTACTTGGGTGACAGTTTCAATCATATCACAAACCTCAGCATCGTGCAATATATGCCTGTATCAAAACTGGACATGTACCCCCTAAAGCTAAAATAAAGTCGAAATTTAAAAAGTAATAAAACAAAAGAAAAGAAAACTTAATCAGATGTCTTCCTTAATACCAGGCTATATTCGAATACCATGTGGGCATGGAATTTAGGCATCAAAAGCAATCAGTGAGAAAACATGATCTCCAACTACCAATTTTTATTGCAAAAATGGTGTCACTCCAGCTGAGTAATTAATTTTTATTAGGAGAAATGTACAGGTTGTATGGAAAAAATTTCCTCTTTAATAAAACGTGATGAATTAATACTTTCTTGAATTCCAAATGGTAAAGATTGTGTTTTATACTTTTTATAGACTCAGAAGAATGTAAATATATTCTAATAGCCAAAATATTAAGTATTTTTTAAGATAAAGCTCTTAAAAGTTATTTTAAATCTGAAAGACCAAGAGCTTAGAAAACAGTTTTATAATTGGAGTTCTAAAGGACTATTATTAAGCAATATTACCAATAAATTGAGATCTTAAAAGTAAAATATATTTAATATTTTAATATAATTTATACAGCTATAATAATCACACCAAAATGAATTAAAGTCCTTTTATTTTCTGCTTTTCTATTATCCGTTTCTCATCATTATACTATATTACCAAATATAAATGGTGTGCTTCAAGGAAGGGAACAATTTTTCTAATATATATTAGGAGCCTGAAGTTTAAATCTAAAAATAATTTCATACACTCTACCTTTATTCTAATAATTATCTAACCAGTCATTAGGAATAAAGCACAATGTCAATGAGATCATTTTTCATTATTTCTGTGAATCTATAAAACAATTATTTAATAAGAATCATCTAAGAAAATTAAACAAGAAATATTTTACTTACTCCCAAGGTACATGTAATTTCTCCTCAGTTAACTTTTCCTCATGAACAAGTACTTTCTTTGTACTTTTTCAAAATAAGAAGCTATAAAGCAAACTAGTCTCAATGGACTGGCTGAAAAAGAGTATCTGGCATATCTATACAAAAGGGTTTCAGAGAAGCAATTGGTATTGCTCTTATTTTTAATCACCGTTCTTTTTGTTGATTACAAATGTATATTAGACACTAGACAAATGTTTAATATAATTTCCAAAATTTAATTTTCTAGATTTCACATGCCAGCTCTACTCTTAAATGTTACCACAAATATTTATGATATTTTATATGCATTTTGCTATGGGTCTTGAAAGATAGCTTTTATTAATCAGGACACTTCAGGACTCCAACACTCTACTCCTGCAAAGTTCCGAACTACAATGACTACGTTTGTCCCCTTCTCTGCATCACACTACCTCTTCTATCTTTTTTCTTTTTGTTCAATATCTGCTAAGAGAAAAATGCAAATCGCAGCACATTTAGAAATAATAAAGTCTCTTATTCTAATTTGATTCTTTCATAAATTGAGAAAAATCAGTCCTCAAATTGTTGTTCTGAGGAAGGATGTAGCACAATGCTCAGCACAAAATAGACGGTAAGTGGTATTTAAATAGTAAAGATAGGGAATCAATCTAGTTTCCCATCAACGGTGGACTGGGTAAAAAAAATGTGGTACATACACACCTTGGAATACTATGCAGCCATAAAAAAGAATGAAAGCATCATATACCTTACAGCAACATGGATTCAGCAGGAATTCATTTTTCTAAATAAATTAACCCAAGAGCAGAAAACCGAATACCACATGTTTTTACTTGTAAGCAGGAGCTAAACACTGAGTACTCAGGGACATAAAGATGGCAACAACAGACACTAGGGACTACTTGAGCAAAGAGGAAGGGAGAGGGACAAGATTTGAAAAGCTACCTATGGTGTACTATGCTCACCACCTGGGTGACAGATCATTCATAGCCCAAACTTCAGCATCATGCCATATGCCCATATAACAAACCTGCAATGTAACCCCAGAATCTAAAATAAAGGTAGAACTTACTTTTTAAAAAAGAATTTTTATCAACATTTGTATAATCACTATTTAAAGTGAATTTTTGAATTCCTTATTAAGTTAGGGTTTTTAGTTTTAGGGAAAGCTACTAAGTTTAAATTTTTAAATTATAAAATCAAATTATTTCAGTACAAATGTGTGTGTCATAGCCAGTAAAAATGAAGAGGGAACCTCAGTTTCTCTCATATTGTATAAGCTGACACAGTTACAAAAAAATAAGAACCGTTGATTCACAAGTAGTTTTGTAAAAATAAAATAACTCAAAACTCAAAATGAATAAATAGATTTTGATAAAACTTACCTTTATCAATTATCAGTGATATTTCATATTGGGTAAAGTTTGAATAAATTCATACTTTTCATTTTTTCTACATACAGCTTATAATACTATCTCACAGTTTAAATATAAGATATCCATTATATTCAGAAAACACAAAGAATTCTCCTTATGCTGGGGAGCTTACTTTTTATATTACTTATAAATTAAATAGTATTGAAAAGAAAGATTTTAGGGTATCCATTGTAGGTCAAGATGGGAGATGGAAAAGATTAGAGTAGAATTCTGGGTAAAAGAATTTAAAGATGCTCACAGGTTGATGATAACACAACAAAGTAAACAGGCAATTAAAACAGAAGACTGTAATTACTAACAGAGGTAAACACAGAATATTAACTGTCAGTGCACACATCTTTGAAGGAAACAGCTCCAATAAAGAGGGTAGGATGAGGATGAGGAAGGAGAGGACATTGTAGATAAAGGAAAAAACACTGGCAAATGTATGAGGTGTGAAGAGTAGTGTTTTAATTGATGAACTGCAAGATGTTCAGTGTAGCTGCTGCGAGAAGTTCTTGTGAGATAGAGGTAGGTGACGACTGGAAGGTTCAGGGACATCAGATGAGAAATTTTGGATGATAAAACATTTGGATTTGATATGCAAGAAAATAAGGATTTGGAAACTAAAATTTTTTACTGTGACCAGTATAACACCACATACTTTTGTATGTCAATAAATATAGGTGATAAGAATAAAATTTTAATGTCTAGCAACATAATGTATGTATGTCATTACCCCAGCAGTTAAGTCATTCAATTATTTGCATATATGATTCAGGTTTATGCAAATATACTCATGATTCACAGGACCATCAAATATAGATTAGTTAGAAGATATTTTTTAAAAATAAACTTATAGCAAAGTTGTGAAAATAATATAACCAACTCCCTTCATGCTGCACCCAGGTTCCCTACTTGTGAATATCTTAGCCATATATGTTTAACACTTTTCCTTTCCTTCCCTCTCTCACCCAACTTTTCTTCTTCTGTCTCTCTGCTTTTTCTTTTGTGTATATGTGTTCATGTGTATGCATGTGTAGGTGTCTGTGCATCTAATATTTCTTAATGAATCAGTTGAATGTAAGTTATAGAGAAGTTTGTACCACCCCTAAAAATTTGTGTGAATTTCCTAAAAGGATACTCTACCATACTGCAATAAATCATCTAAATCAGCAAATGACCATCAAAAACAATTCCACCATCTAGAATACCATTTATCACAGTGACTCCATTCAAATTTTAACAATTATTCCAATAATTCCCTTTGTGGACGGTTTTTTCTTCTGGCCTAGGATCCATTTTTTGGTCATGTCTTTTCAGCCTTTTTCAACTGTAAGCAGTTCCTAAATCTTACCTTTCCTTTGTGACTGTTAATACTTTTTTAAGAGCATGGCCAGTTGGTTTATAGAATGCCCTTCAGTTTAAATTTATCTAATATTTCTTTACAATTAGTTTTAGATTCCGTACTGTCATCACAGATATTAAAAATATGTTGACTTGTCCCATTACTAGTGATATTTCATTAAGATTATGGCTTCAACCATCACCGCAAAGTTACTGTTTTTTCTCTTGTATTCATTAAGTGGGGGGAAAATTAAGTAAGAAGAGCTTTTTTTTTCTTTCTTTCTTTGAGACAGAGTCTCTCTCTGTTGCCAGGCTGGAGTGGAGTGGTGCGGTGCAATCTCGGCTCAGTGCAACCTCTGCCTCCCGGGTTCATGCGATTCTCCTGCCTCAGCCTCCCAAGCAGCTGGGACTACAAGCATGTGTCACCACATCCAGCTAATTTTTGTATTTTTAGTAGATACGGGGTTTCACCATGTTGGCCAGGATGGTCTCAATCTCTTGACCTTGTGATCTGTCCGCCTCTGCCTCTCAAAGTGCTGGGATTACAGGTGTGAGCCACCATGCCTGGCCAGGAGTATTTTAAGACTGAAAATCTTCCTTTCTCAACAAACTTTCAGTGTCTAATTTTAACATCCATTGAAGATTGTTGTCTGAATCAATTATTGTTGTGATGACTGCTAAATGGTAATTTTCTTGTTTCTACATTTATTAGTTGAAATTTTACTATAAGGAATAATTTTCCAATCTCCCCATTTATTTGCTTAATATTTGTCACTTTGTATCAGTAGGAACTCAAGAATTCCTATTTTATTCAGTATGTTAGAATCTGTTTAATTTGTTATTACCAGTATTTAATTTGATGCTCAAATTATCCCAGATTATCTGAAGATTCTTTTGTTTTTTTTTTTTTTTTTTTAGAGACAGGGTCTTGCTGTGTTGCCCAGACTGGAGTGAAACGTTGCAGGAGTGCAGTGGCGTGAGTGGCATGATCATGGTTCACTGTAACCTAGAATCCTGGGCTCAAGTGATCCTTTCACCTCAGCCTCCCAAGTAGCTAGGACTACAGGCATGGGCCACTACACCCCAATAATCTTTTTAAATTTCTTTTGTAGAGACAGCATCCGGCTATGTTACCCAGGCTGTTCTCTAACTCCTGGCCTCAAGGGATCCTCCTAACTCCCGGTGAAGATTCTGAAAGCTGGATTCCATGATTAATTTTTTGAGCACTACACTTTTTTTGAGACAGAATCTTGCTCTGTCGCCTAGGCTGGAGTGCAGTGGCATGATCTCGGCTCACTGCAAACTCTGCCTCCCGGGTTCAAGCGATTCTTCTACCCAGCCTCCCTAGTAGCTGGGATTATAGTCATGAGCCACCTCGCCTGGCTAATTTTTGTATTTTTAGTAGAGACGGGGTTTCACCATGTTGGTCAGGCTGGTCTGGAACTTCTGACCTCGTGATCCGCCTGCCTCGGCCTCCCAAAGGGCTGGGATTATAGGAGTGAGCCATCGTGCCCGGCAAGCACTACTTTATAAAACAAAATACTTCAGGCTCATCTTAAACTTTCATTGCCCCATCCCTGTAACCAGAAATTATTCTAAGAGCCCTGTTGTTTTTTAGTAAATAATGGTCTTTAAAATTTGGGTGCTTGGTGGAATCACTGTTTCTGGGATGATATTGCTTCTTGTCCCTCTCAAAAGACATGGTTAGGAAATATATGTTATGAGCACCGACACATACACATTATCTCATCTATCTATCATCAAAAGTTCATACCAATGCCTCTAAGTCCAATTCAATACTAGAGGCGTCAATCTACCTTCACTACTTCCGTATTTTAAAATTTCTTTTCTAACAGGGAGTAATCAGATGCCCATTATGGTAAATATATTTACTCATTCGCTGACTTCCTATGTGATCAATATCTGACTTCATGAACTGCTTCCTCACCTGAATGACTCCTCTGTCCCACAGACAATCTTAGCACCTTCTGACACCTGAATTCTTTCTGTTCCTGCCTTGCCAGACCCTACTTCAAAGGAATGAAAGAAAAAGGAAAGAAAACAGAAGAAAAAGCAAAAGAAAGTAAAGGAAAGGGAAGAGGAGTGGGTAGGAAGAGAAGGGAAGGGAAGAAAAGAGAAGGGAAACAATGAATATTATTTAAAGAAGAGAAGGTGAGAATAAAAGGAAAAGAACACACTAAAACAAAAGTTTTTAGTTGGAAAACAACATTCAGGACTCTTCAGTCTTTTAAATACTATGCAAAAATGTGTCATTTAGCTTCCCTATGCTAATGAATTTGTTTCGAACATAAATAAAGCCCTGACAAAATCAAGTAGCAAGGATTATATCCCCAAGAAGTCAGATCTACAGTCTGTTAGGAAGAAAAATTATTGTGGTAAATATTTCATATTGCTTGTTGACGTTATGAAAATGCAGAATAAGGAATCATAAGTCTCTAAGAGGTCATATATTTTAAGATCATGGATAGGTTTTTTATTCCCGTCTTACATTTGAAATTGTTTCTTCTAAACTGAAAGTTATGTTTCAGCTTAAATGTTACAACTTTTATAAAACTTTTCTAATACTTCATAAATGTTTAGATGCTGTTTTAAAATAAGCATCCAAATCTAGTAGTTAACCCAAGGGAAGACAGACTGTAATTGCTTATATATGTCTGCTTCGCTTGACTGTGAACTCCTTGAAGGGAGGGATGTTCATCTCATTCATTTTTGTATTGCAACCAGCAGAGGGCTTGGAAAGTAAAACATGCTTGATAATTGTATCTGCAGAATTAATGAATACATTCTTTAGATCTCATTTTAATTGCAGGGCAATTGTGAAATAAATCTGGAGTCCAGAGAGAGTTTTCCAATGCTATGATATTAGCACTTGTATATCCCAGTGTCAATTTCCTAATTTAGATGCAGCCCTGCATTTTCTCATGTGTTTACATTAATGCCCTCTGTGACCTTTTGTACACCTTCACAGTCCTTATTCATCTTATATTTGTATGGGTTTTTATTGATTTCCTACATTAATTAACTCTGCACCAGTCACCCTTGAACTCTATCTTATTTATAGTCACCAAGGTCATTTGAACCATGAAAAATTCATTTCTTTAATAGAACAACAAGCCAATTTAAACTTGTCATTTTCAAAAATTATGAATATATTCTTTATTCACTTTCCATGTCTATGTGTAAGATATCAGAGTGCACTGGGCCTTCAATCTGAGAGGAATCTGGAGTTGTTTTTTTATTCTAAATCTAGCTATGCTGTCTGAAAAGCTCAGGTAACTTTTATCTTTTTTAATCTTTAAAACAATATATAATCTAGATATTATCATCTTCATTTTGAAGTTAAGGTGTATAAGCTCAGAGATTTTCAGTGATTCATCCAAAATCTTACAGCCAGCAAGCAGTAGAATGGCTACTCTACCTCTGTGTATCAACTCTGTATCACGTGCCTTTCACTATTTCACCCCATTGTTCTCCCCAGCTTTTTACTTTGAAATAGATCAGAAAAGTTGAAAGACTAGTCCAATGAGTATTGACAGATTCTTC
This sequence comes from Symphalangus syndactylus, assembly GCF_028878055.3. Lineage (NCBI taxonomy): Eukaryota > Metazoa > Chordata > Mammalia > Primates > Hylobatidae > Symphalangus > Symphalangus syndactylus. Next base: position 47,013,999 of record NC_072432.2, read on the forward strand.
ATCTAGATTCACCAGTTGATACTGTTTGCTTTATCTGTTCCTCTGCATCTGTTTCTTTTTATAATGCAACATCTATCTATCTATCTATCTATCTATCTATCTATCTATCTAGATCAACAGATTGTTGAATAGATTAATATATATAAATATGTATACACATAGATTTTTTCTTTTAATGATCTGAAATTAGTTTTACACATTTGACACTTCACAATTAAATAACGCAGCATGTGTCTCCTGATCACAAAGGTATTATATACTGCTTGTACACACATCACCTATGTAGCAGTCTTGCTACAAATGTTTAGCCTGATTGAAGCAATGAGGAAACTATCAGACACAACCAGGTTGATGTGTGTTCTATACAACAACAGTGTGGAATCTTCCAAAATATTAACATCATAGAATCAAAAAAAAAAGAGGGGAGAACTGTTCTAGATTAAAGGAGACAAAATTACCTGAAAACTAACAACAGTACATCATCCTTAATTTGATCCTATATTGAAGGAATAAAATAAAATAAAACCATCTATGAATGACATTGTCAGAACAGTTGGGAAAAACGTAAATATGGGTAGCATATTAGATATCAGTCGTCTATTATTTACACCATTGTTTTTAGAACCAAAATAATAAGTGTCTCTGGAACACTGTTTTCTCTAAAATCTGTGTATACATATTGAGATCCACAGAATTATATTTTTAAGTTTTCTCTAATATACATGCATACATATACAGATCCACATGAATTACATGTTTTTATTCTTTTTATAAATATAGTATGTGAACTCCTATAGCTGTTTTCACTAGGTATCAAAGTTTTAGATGTAGTAATGGGAAAAATACATATACAAATATTTTAACCTAAATGATATGTTTACTTAAAAGTAAGTGAAAGTAATTCAAAATTTGTCTTATGTACAGATCTTGAACTCGTTATTATTAACATTGCATTTTATGTAAGAGAATTGGTTATTCCCTTCCTGATAATGGAACAGTTGGTAATTACTTCTCTCACTATATGCAACACTTTTTAAAAATAATGATATACTTAGTCATAAACCACACAAGCCCTTAAAAGCAGCTGAGACGTATGAGTTAATTGAGATCATCAAATATATTAAATACATTTTGTGGCTACTATGCCATATATGTAACTTTTCATTACATAAAATATTTTGCTATATAAAGAAGAAAGGCTATATAAGAGAGGAAAAGATGACCATGAGGATGAAGAAGGAGAGAAACTACAAAGAACAGTGGTGAATAAAACAGATCATTATCACATATACTTAGAGCTGAGAAGGACCTGGTCAAGTAAAAAACAATTTCCTTCATTATCCAGAAACAGTAGAGAATACAATGACATTTAGGTGCAAGTTGGAGTGTTTATAAATTCAAATTGAAAGATAATGTAAATGTTGGTTATTGGACTTAAAAACAGTCAATTGAAATAAGCTATACTTTGCTCCTGCAACATTTATATTTTTAAAATAATATATAAAAATAAGTTATTTAGAGTTTACTTTTTTAAATATTTTTTCTCCAAATCTGCTGACATAGGGTCTGATAATTATTTTAATTGATTGAAATTGAATTTAAATATAATGGACACAGCTACAATACCCCTTACTGCAGACATTCTCTTTATATTAGAGTTTGTTTTTCTTACATAATACATATTTAAAATTGTGTATTAAAATATATATCTAAGAAGAGACAGAGCTCTATTTATATGATCCATAGCCTTTAATACAATAATTCATAAAACATTTCTTCAACCAATTTGGAGACATTGAAAAAAAGACAACATATACAGCAGAAATTCACTTCTTAGAGAAAACTTTATGTCCAGAACTTGAAAATTCCTAATCAATACAGGGCCTGGGTACATTTTGCCATCTAGAATGTCTCTATAGACATTCTTATTTTGGTCCCATGGCTTAGTTTAAGTTTCCATTATATCTTACATATTATTACATTAAATTTTTCTTATCTCTTTGCTCCCAGTCTCTATCTTACGCCAAATTCTATTTCCATAGTTAAATGTCTAAATTTCAGATCTTACCTTGCTACTTTCTGTCAGAATTAGCTATCTAACTCTTTCCTCAACTTCTTTCTAACACAACCCTGATTTTGTTCAGGTATCAGATTGGTAGCCTCATGTTGGGGGGATTCTAGGAATCATGATTCATCTAAGAACTGGTAATTCAATTTCCATATCAGGAATCATTTTCTGAGTGGGTTTATGGAAGGATTTTGGTCATTGAAACATAAGTTTTCTTATTTATTTACTTAGTATTTTTAAGTTTTGGACACATGTGCCAGTATCCTCAGCAAACTAACACAGACAGAAGTTTTTTACTGGGTAAAATTTCTAGGCAAAACTCTTAATAAAAAAACATGGGAAAAAAGCTTTGATCCTTCCTTTGGGTACTGTTTGAAAATGTGATGCGTGAAATTCGGCCATCTAGAAATTAAAAGGAGAAACAAATACAGAGAAATAGAGTTGAAGCCATGCTTTCACTGAGTGACTGAATTCACCATCCCTGAATCCACCTTATCGCTATACCTTCTTGTTATGTGAGATAATGGATGTCCTAATTTTTCTTTCAGTTAGGTCTTCTGTCAGTTGATGCATAAATAAATTATACTATTCAGAATTCCTGATGTTGTCCCTAGTTACCCACCTGAGAAAATTCACAATATTTGGTGTAGAATGCAAGTCATCTTGAATGATCAGTCTTGCTCTAGTCTAACTGTATTTTCACGTGACCACTTCCCCCTTAGCCTGCTGTCACAGAGAACATTCAGAAGCTCAGAGTCATAGGCCCTTTCACTTCTCTGTGTCTTCTGTATTGTAACCTGAGTGAACCATGCCTGCCAACTCACTTTCCTCACTCCGAGCTCTTTGGCCAACCCATATTCTCTGATTTTGCCTTTAGGATTAGGAACAATCATAATTTCCTGATTTTGTTTTGCTTTGTATTAATTTCCAAAACAAACTATGTATGTATAATCTTAGCAATTACATCATGCATACACCTGTTATGTTCTCCAATTAGACCACTAGATTACAAATTCTTTTTGTTTAATGGGGGTAGTTTTAGTTGAGAGGGAAGAAAATTCAAGAAGTGACTGATAAAATGATGGGGTTTACACCCATCTGTCTTTGAAAACTGTGCAAATTATTTCCTTTTAAAGTTGAAGAAGAGAATGAAATTTAATGTAATAGCCACTTGGAATGAAGGAACCTGTAATGATTATAAAAGGAGGGTGTAATGGGTTTAGTTTGTTTTGTCTTTGCTGACACTGCAGAGAGAGGAGTTAGAGGCAGAAACTGAAGGAAAAGATTAGAAAAAAACATGTGGGCCTGGGTAGAAGTAGATTTCAGTGGAAGGTAACAATGAGAGTGTGAAATTCCTGCAGCAGACTCCTGCTAACAGACATGGCATGGCTGACATCCACAGTGGCATGTGGGGGAGCAGCAGCAGGACTAACAGGATAAGATTCATGGTTGAACACTTTAGACTCCCCTGGGTATGCCAGAAATACGTTATAGGGGACTTTTGAAAAGGACTGAGCATCTGGGAGTGTCCCAGTACAATGGAAATTTGAGCATGTATGCTAATGTGACCTTATTTGTCCCCAGAAGCAATAGCATTTTTGCCATTTGAGATGCATCCATATTCCAACTCATCTATAACAGTGCCTTACACCCAGTAGGCATGCAATAACTATTTGCTAGATTGAACCAAATAAATGTGCCTAATTCTTTGATTAGTCATGACCAGTCAGTACATTCTTGGTTATCCTTCCAGGAGGTAGAAACATTCTGAGTTGGAAAATATTGTATTAACTATAAAGCAATTTTGTAAAATAAATACAATTGTATAATACTTAATAAAGGAATTGAGGACATTTCTCTTTTATTTTTTCTTTTTTCAGGTGCAACAAGCATAAAAGGTAGTAAAAATAGTGAGGGCACTCAAAATCTCCAATTCATAGAGTTTTTTAAAAATTACCATACTGCAAATGCAAATTTATGCCTGCAACACTTTGCTGTCAAAATAAATTGATCTCTGTGAATGATAATACTTAAGCTTTTGGCCTTTCTGAGGAAATGCACCTGCAGCAGAATGACAAACGAGGGGAGGTGATTATTTGGCACATGGTCTCTACAGTTACAGGAACCTGTTTTGAAGTAGAAGTACAATCTCCTGAATAGTAGAACTGATTATATTTTTCAGGATCGCTCAATTTTTTTCACATATTTCCTGGACTTATTTTATCCATATAGTGCCCTTGGTAATTTCTGAATCATAGGCATTCAGAATTCCACCACTATCACAGGGATTTGTGGAGTATTTACAGATTCAAATTCTAAAGCACAGAGCTCTTTGGCCAACCATATTTCTGACTGTACTTAGTATGCGATGATACATAGTTCTGTCTGTTGCTGTCCAAGGATGATGACAGAAACAGGGACCGAGTGAAATACAAAGAGCTGTTTCCCAACAGAGAATAAATTGTCTTTGTCATAAGGCATTTTCTCAGACATTGTTGCTTTTGTGGTTCTCCTTGCCTCCTGGGTGGAAAAAAAAAATTCTGAAAAACCAATCCTGTCCACTTCAAGTTTCTGTATCCAGGCCCTGTATCTTCAATCCCAGGTTTATTTTTTTCTTTATTTTAATATACATTTTTGTTGAGTACTTGCTGTTAAGTACATAGTGTTACATAGTAAACAAATGTAGCATATCTGATCATCCCAAACTTGCGACAGAATAGTTGCTCTTATCTCAAATGACTAAGCTTTTCTTCAATAAAATTCACATGAAAATGTCTATTCTCATCTGTTCTCTCCTTTAACAGAATATGTAAAACATCTTTAAATAATTTATATGCTGCCATTCTAAACTATTACTATCTTGTAACAAATCAAATGACATGAATTATATCTTATTTATAGACCACACAACTTCATGCAACATTCTCTGACTTTTATGATTATTTATTTTATGATAAATAAGCTGCAGAAATATTTTTTCTAATTTAATGTGAACACTGACACATATTTGGAAATTCTTGTCATTAAAAGAGAATCATAAAAATGTATATATTATGAGCCTATATTACACACATACATAGACAAATGAAGAGACAGAAGAAAGCATAACAGTTTATGAAAGACAAACAGTCATTAAGTTTGTCTTGTTTGTTGAGGTTATGGTGGTGTTTCCTCTTCTAAATTTTCTAATTTTCTTGTGTAAGTAAAATAGAAAATTGAAAAGTAGCCTTCAACTCATCAGGGAGTTAACAGAGGCATCTTTAGTTGTTAAATCTTACGCATTTCCTAAACTTATGAACAATAAATTTACATTACTTTTATTATTAGAAAATGACAGCCTTAAAACTTTATATATGAAAAATTTATCTTAGATAGAAATATATGCATAAGTCTCATACTAATTTATCTGTACTTTTTTCCCCCTGTGAGTAATAACAATGAATGTAAATCAAGTGTCCATATATTGGAATATACATTCAGTATATTTGCTACATAAAATTTCCATGTAAGCAAATTTTTTTAAATGGAGATGTATATTTAATATATTCTTGGATTAAATCCAGTCTTTCACTAGGCTTGTAGTGATTTATTAAACCTGTGAAATTGAAATAAGTTTTTTAAAAAGCTAATTCTTGTGCCTGTGTTAAGTACACTTTTTTGGTTTATGTTGGTAGTTTTAAAATTTTACAATTATGTACAATAATTCTCACTTTTTTTCTCTGTTAAAGTTGAAAATGTATACCCTTTTTCTACTTCATATCTATTTTCAAGAAATAAAATAGGCCTATTTTGGATGAATCTCCTGGGCTATGTTAAATCATGCATCTTTGTGATACAACAGATGAATATCTGAAATTTTTGTGTGTGGTATTTAAAACAAAATCTATGTGTTTTGTAAAGGCATTAGGGAATTTAGACAGGTAGGAAATATCTTCTAAAGCACAAAATATCCTCTTGTAAAGCAAACACATTTTAATTAATCTGCCTTATAAACATGAATGTTCATATACTGCCAATTTTTAATGCAGACTAGATATGGATCTCTAATGAGGGATAAATTTTACTATTCACTGTGGGAATTCTTGATATGTAATGTTTATAAAAGTCTTCCATACTACTAAAAATAAAATTACCATGCAATGTTTTTAGTAGCAATTATATTAGATTTTACTGTTAAGTGAGCTTCTCTATATAAATAAGTTTTAATGAGAATTTATTCCCCATATATACATTATCACACAACATATGTCATGTTAATTGTATACAAGTAGTAATTATTTCATAAATCCTGATGCAATTCATTTTTTAAAATATACCTAAATATATATACAAATTTGATATACTGATTGAAGTAGAAGCAAGTTTTAATCCCATGTAATAAAGTATAAAAGAAAAAAATTATAAATTTATTTCTATGTATATTTTCAATCCTTATAGGACTTACATCCAAGAAGTTAAAAGGTATATTAATCTTGCTTTCACTTAAACAAGTAACATGTAGGAGAAGAAAGTTCAAAAGAAGCTGCTCTCTTGTTTAAGAGAAGTCAGTGAAAAAAATTAAAGTAGATCAAGCTTCAATAGCATAAAATTTAAATTCATCTAGGAAAAAGACTTTGATTCTCTCAGCTCATGATGCGAACACTTCCAAACTCTGATTACTAAGACTTAATAAAACAACCATAAATATCTTTGTTGATTTATTCATTCATCCTTTCACACACATTTAACGAGTGTCTGCTTCTATAGCAAACATTGTTCTATGCACTGGAATATAAAAATGAATAAGACATGGTTCCGTATTCAAAGAGTTTATCAAATTATGAAAAGATAATAAACTAAAACAGGTACATTCATATATCGTCCTAGGTACCACAATTGAGACGAGAATATAGAGGAGTTGGGAACACAGAGAAGCAGCTGCTAAGTCAGTCTGAATGGGATGAGGGAGATGGGGAAGCTTGAATCAAGTTGGAAACTGTTCATGAGGATAAATGCACTACACTTTGAGAAAAAATAATATGTAAAGGCATTGGGTATGAGAAATTATATATTCAGGTCTGTAGAGAGTCTCAACCAAAGATGTGCATTGGTTTTTCAAATCAGATGTAGTTTTTAATATAATGCAGAATTTCTCGTTTTATTTACACTATGTTTGGTTGCACAGATGTAACTCTCTTCTAAAGAGAACTAATGACAATATCTGACATTTTTATGACAGTAATATTCTTGTATAGTTTACCAATATTTAGAAAAGAAAAAATAATTAACAATTAGAATATAGGTTACGCATCAGGGAAAAATACATTAATTTTATTTTAATACAAGTTTTATACTTTAGTCACATAGTCCAGTAATAAAATCCACAGGAGTCATAAAAAAGATACAATCATATAAGACAATTCTATCACTGAATTTAATTTGTGCTAGTGTGTCCTTCTCACAGTGGATATGAGCTCTTAATAATGACATATAATTAGATAAACAAAAGAACGGATGGCAGAAAATACTGATGGAATGCCAGCAGACTAGTACTGGGTTTAATTAAATTAGGATGACACTATATCATTGTTAGCTCCAAAACACCAAGTTCAGTTTCATAAATATATAAATCTGTCTCAGTTACATACAGAGACAGATTAAAGTATTCTTTTTTTGTAAATTGTTATAGTGACAAAATTAAATACTGAACTTAAACTCCCTTCAACTAATGCAAAACCAAGTGTAAAGAATTAGAATTATGGGTATCACATAGTTGTTCTAAAAGAAAGTCTCTATTCACACAAATGCGGTAAGTGATAAGAAATCACCGTCACTGAGAGGTTAAGCAATTTGCCCAGAATCAAAGTCAGAATTTACAAAATGGAGAAATATTTAGTCATGTTTTGTAATTCCAGACTTTTGAGTTAAGACCCAGGTTTCCTGACCCCACGCTTTAGCAGCTATAACATGGAGCCTTTAAGTATGTTAATCAATTAAATACAAAGATGACTATCTTTTTTAATATTAAATAATTTCCTATATTAGAAACCACTACACTAATTTTCTCATTCCCTGAAAAGCACTTAGAATGGAAAAAAAGTAGACTATTTGGGTAAATATTTTACTGATTCTTTTGTATTTCTTATCATAAGCTTTTCTTTGAATGAAACATGTTTCTAAGTTACAGTGCTAAAATGAATCTGACTAATCAAACTGCAAATAATGAGACAAAATGAGAAAGGTTTAATGAAAACTATGCTATTTGAAAGAAAATCAATTTGTTAATAAACTTCATGGGTATGTTCCTTGGAACAGATATAATAAAATAGCTGAAATGAAATACACTTTCTTTAAAAAAGGTGTCATTGAACAAGCATGATTGCAGCATAATAAAGGCCCAACTCTATTTTTATCCCACTGTTCCCCTAATATTTATTCAATGAAATACTGTTCTGTCCTATATGAAAATTTGGTTAGGTCTCTTGAATTTTCTGCTCACATTTAAATAAAATCATTTGAAGTAATGCAATAGAATTGATTCAGAAAGTAAAATTATATATTGTAAGATGTTAATTAACACCACTGTCTTCCTTCAGGATGAAATTTGTTTTTTCACGTGTCCAGTCTTGTATTTGATGGTTGTATGCCTTCAGGAGAGGTAGGCATTGTGATCAGCTCCTCATCCCTTTTGTATAGGCTCATTTTCCTAACACGCTAAGTCAAGGGCAGGCATAAGAAAAAGTATTCTTTGTTTTTGACCTTCTTGATAGTGAGTTAAATATGCTAATATATCTTTGGAATGATACAGCAAAATCACTTCCAAAGGAATATGATCTATATTCATAGTGATGAGTTGGGGTTATTGTTTGCCTTGGATCAGTATTTAATAGGTTTTTCCTTTTTCCAGTTTTGGTTGTTTGCATCATTTTAAAAATAGGATTTTGCGGAGGAATCATGTTGAAGAGAAAACATGTTTGATACTTGCATATTGTTTTTCAGGTTGCATATTACTGAGGCAACAAAATATGTGGAAGGGTCAGAAAAAAATGTCAAGTTGCTGAAACATGTTATACATGAGTAATGAATGATATACTTTCAAAGAATTATTGGCCATTAAGCTCAACAAATGACTATCAATAGTAAATTATCTTAGGTTTGACCAAGAGTTATTTCTGTATCTATGAGTCTACAAAGTTAATAGATAGTAGGCTAAGAATAATTGATAGTATCAAGGAACCATCACTATTTACTATTGATTTTTTAATGCAAATCTTGACCAATCAGGGATCACTTGTTAAAATAACTTTTAAAGACAAGCATCTTTTCCTGAATCAAGCTTAGTCCCTTAGAATCCATATTCCATGTCAGGCGCCAAAACTGAATATTTCAAAAACGTCACCAAATAACTTCAAAATTATTTTTGGAGGAGAAACAAACCACAAAAGTAATTTCTTCTTCGTTCATTCTGAAATAAGTCAGAGTCTTTTGCCCAATATGATTTTTTATATGTTAAAATGGAGTGACACATAATTTCTGCTTAATTTCTTTTGACATCCATAGATAATTTATCAATATCTATATTTCTATAGAAATTATGGATGTCAAAAGAAATTAAGTAGAAATTATTTTAGGTGGGGTAGACACTATAACCAAAAGTTTCTCAATAAATAAATGATAACTATATTGCTAGCATACATTAACTATTTTAAAATAAAGTACTTTCTTTTTAAAGGAAAGTATTATATTTTTAAAAATTATTTCTTGGTATAGATTTATCTAAAAGTAAAAAATAAATAATATTTTGGCCCAAAATACATATTTATTATTAGATACTAAGTTAATAGTGCATATTTGAAAAATCTGGAAGAGATATTTTATTCAATTAACAACATAGCACATAACTGAAGTAAAATTTTTCACTTTATTTACATTGGGCATTACCTCAACGTAATTTATCTTTAAAATGATATCACTAATTAATGGCCATACACTTCTACTATAAAAGACAGAAAATAGGAACAGTTTCCTCTTAGACAACTTATTTTCCTTACACAGTAGATAGATTCTTAATGGTAAACTGCAGAAAGTGTCAGAACTTTGACAAATCTCTTGAAGTATACTAACAGTATTATTAATATTCAAAACTGTGAATCAGGGACAAAAATAAATCATTTTTCATTATTATTTTGCCATTATGAAACTAATCATTAAATTGGTAAGAGAAGGAAAAGGTTACAAGAAATACTTTATATGACTGAGTTCAACGACAATATAAATCTCCAACGGGGAGCAGGGGAGGGATAAATATTTAAAATCCCCACATGAGAAAAAAAAAAGATGTCAGCAAACAGTTTATGCAACATATATAAAGAATTTAGTCAAGAAAGCCTAAATTTTCCAGTTGAAACTGTCAAAATGTTTTTTATTAAACATCCATTTCTATATGACCCTTTTCCAAATCAGAATAGAAAGCAGGAGGGAGAGAGAAGAGAGGTGTTTATCTAGAATATGAAAAAGAGCAGGTGTTTTTGAATTACTCATTCATTCCTTTGTAAGACAACTTAACAGCCCCTCTTTCCTGAAACACATCCCGATTTTCCTGGTTTTATTTTGTTAGTTTCTGGATATTATTTTTCTACCTCCATCTCAGATTCCTCTTCTTGATCACCTTGGACTTATAAACATAGCCCAGGCCCCATCCAAAGTGATCTGGTCCATTTTCTCCATACCTTGAAGATAATTTTCCCTCCTGGATTCAACTACCCTCTGTCTGTAGATGACTTCCCAGAATGATCCCCCAAATTTTTATGCCTCATGACATAGATTCCTCTCATGAATTAAGTAGGAAGAATTTTCACAAGAACTCAACCTGTAATCTTTCAAAAAAAGTTTAATGCTAAATTATCATCCCATGTTTTAGCTTTCCTCTGAGATTCCTTATTCTTTTACAGTTAGCCCTTCCACTCAGACTTAAAACCTTGCAATAATCTTTGTTTTTTCTTTCAAGTAATATTGAAGTAATCTCTAAGAGGTGGCAAATCATCCTTTATATTAACTCTGACCTCATTGTCTTTCAGTATCCATCATCATGATGTTGATATAAGACCACATAATTATATAGCAGAACCTCTGTTTGTCTCATGCAATTACTTCCATAAACCACAGCCACACTTTGCTCCAACTATGCTTTGTTCTAGTTAAGTATTATGTTTCGAAGTTTATTTAACTCTTTTAGAGTTCTTTTCAAGAACTTAATATTGAATTAATGAATGGGAACTGGTATAATCATTGACTCTTGAATGTGATATACGAATCACTATTATGCAAATTATTATTAAATAATCCAAGTATCCTAATCTCCATACCCCACTCTCTATGGCTTAATAGCTCTATATTAAAATCAAACAAACTATTTTAGTCATCATCTATAACTCAATTTTACAAGTCAGTTTTATTATCTTTAAAACTATGGAGGTAGAACTAGATAATTTATAAAACCACATAGGGTTGTAAACCCTCCACTTTTCCAAACTGTCCCAACCCATGGCAAATCTTCCTAACTGCTTTTTAAAATCCTATACTAAATAAGAATTCTCTTTTAAAAAATATACTTTACACACATATTTATACATATAAAATGCACACTATACAATATACTCTATGTATAATTTTTTTAATTATCTATTCATCTATCTACATACTTGTCATATGCCTACTTATTAATATACTAATCTCTATTCATTTTGAAGACAGTTCTATTAATTCCGTATATACTTATATATATAGTAAATATCCCTATATTTCAATTTTTTTATTTATACACAGCTAATCAGTACAAATGACTTCTCAGACTACATCTAGAGTTACCTTCAGTTTGAAAACATTGACTCAACTGTGTTTTGATTATAAAAGCATATTTTGAATCTGTTAACTATTAATTTATTTTCTAACATCTCAAATACACAGTATATAGAAGTTATGAGAATCTAAAAATATGAGTGAAGTTAAATGTTAAAAATGTGGTCTAAGAATGTTCTCAGGGGTTTGTCTGTATCAAATCCCTGAGATCATTCCTAGATATATATATATATATAATTTTGCATATCTGAAAACACATTACAATGGTAGTTCATTTTAGGCTTAATAGTATGAATTAAACACAGTTTGTAAAAGAAGAGAGGCTAACAAAAGGTTGAAAGAATAATACTCTATTCTAAATGACTAATCTTTTTTCTCCTTTGCTCACCAGTGGAGTTTAATCAATGTTTTCCTGAAATCTCTGCCATGACATAGCAGTAAGCATATGCATCTCTGAATACAGCGCAAATGTATTATGGGAATGATTTACCAGAAAAGAACATCTGCCCCTTTTTATACATGAATATCAAAACTGCATATTGCAACTTCAATAACTCATTCCTTCACACCTCTTTTAAGGAAGGAAATTTAAGTCGTGTTTTAAACACTAACTTGCACATTTACCAAGACTCCCAAAGCAGATTTTCTTTACCTAGGCTGCCTGTGGAGGAAATGAGGCTATATTATCAAGGTTTCTAAATTTGAACAATTTACCCAAATTTCACCACAGAAACATCTTCTACAAAAACTACTGGTAAGAGTTGATCATAATACTCGTTTTCAAAATGACACAGTCTAACACTTATGTCATTGAGAAAGCTGCAAGTTAGACATTATGCAAAAAAGAGCACTGAAGTATAATTATGAATGAAGCTTTTGTTCATATAAACAGAAGGCATTCTTTTGGGATGTATAAAATAGGTGTTAATTCATAAAAGTTTATTTTCTCTTCAGTGTTTTAATTTCCTATGAAGTTATCCAATCTAAATGAGACTTTATGACTAGGCTTAGCCAGGCACAGTGGCTCATTCTTGTAATCCTAGCACGTTAGGAGGCCAGGGCAGGAGGAATGCTTGAGCCCAGGAGTTAGAGACCAACCAGAGCAACATAGTGAGCCCCCATCTCTACAGAAAATTTAAAAATTAGCCAAGTGCAGTGGTGTGTACCTGTAGTCCCAGGTGCTCAGGAGGCTGAGTTGTTAAGATTGCTTGAGCCCAGGACCTTGAGGCTGTAGTGAGCCATTACGCTCTAGCCTGAGCAACAGAAGGAGACCTCGTCTCAAAAAAAAAAAAAAAAAGTCTCCATAACTAAGTTGTTGCTTCTTCCAGAAACAGAGTATCACAAAGAACATGAAAAAGAGTTAGATTATTATTTAATATTTTCTCAAAGTTGTACTTCTGTTTTTAGGGCACTCATTTTACATAAAATTGCATGCATGTTTCCTTAACATAGTATCAACGATTAGAAGAAAATATTGAATGTGGGATAATAAAAACAAGAAAATAAAATATTTAACAGACATACATAATGTTAGCGTTTTGCTGTCTAATACATAATAAAACTTAGAACTATTTAATACAAAACAATTTACAACAGATTTTGGGCCTATATTTTAAAATATCAAAGATGGCAAACTTATTCACTTGGGTAATGGAAAAGAAGACAGTGAATTTGCTAGAAAGTAAAAATGGATGATTAAAGTAAGAGATAATATTTTCCAGTGCTTACAAATGAATGACAATAAGAAAATAGGTTTAAATAATATAAGTAATATATAAACATAAGAATGTGTCTATGGTCATGTAACTGTTGAGTAGCAAAGCCAGGGTTTTTAAAGTGTGGTTGACACCACAAAACTGATGCTCTTAATCATTTTTTTTTCTGCCTATGGCATTGGCTTTTGGGACTACATAAAGTCACACCTTACAATGCAAAGGTACAAAACTGAGGTACCTTTTGAAGCCTTGACTTTGAAACATGCAGTAAATCACTAATATATTTTTAAAAGATGGTTTTGGTCTCTTCTTGCGAACTTCATTGAATTGAAGTACATAAAGTAATTCTATTCATCCACTTAATAAGCATTTACATAGTACTTATTCTACGTCAGGTACTATTCTAAGAATGTTATAAATATAAGCTATTTAATCTACAATAACCCTGACATAGGTCCCAGACAAGGAATGTGAGGCATGAAGTTAAATAGCTTGCTTAAGGTCAACTCAACAGCTAATAAGAGGTAAAGTCTAGATTTGAACCCTGGCAGACTGGGTTCTGGTATTAACACTATGATGTCTGAGGAAGGTCTTCACATTCAATGATCATATTTATAATCTGCAATTGTTTTCTAGTCCTGTTAAGCCTCAAGGCTCATTTACATGGAACCAAGGTTTACATATATAAATGGATGTTGCTGTAATGAATGCTATCTTTTGATTTCCATTTGCAAGCTTAACATTACAGGCTGATTGTTTGTGTTTAGCTTTGTGCTAGCAATTAAAACATTCTGCCATTAGGTGGTGCCTTCTTAATGGCTCATGACCTGAATGGAGGTTTCTTTAGGTATGATTCATTGAGGGGCTCAAAAGCAGGCTTCACATGCAAATTTATTTCTAGCAAACAAATATAAAAATTTGACTAGTAGCCTACTAAATATGATGAACATTTAAAAAATCACCAGTCTCATTTAAGTAATTTTTAAACTCATTTTTCCCTCTTAGAATTATGAAAGAAAAAATATATAATTCCCAAACTTCCCACTCAGTAAAACTAATTCTTCATGCAGGGTGAAGTAAAAAAAATGATCCCTGTTTTTTGTTTATCACTTGGGGACCAAGCAAGGCAGCCTATTAGAGTTTATTCCTATCCTCCCTAAACTGCAATTTTCTTTAACAACAAAAACAGCAGTAGCACCAGCAGCAGCAGCAACAACAACCAGCATCTCCAAAGCATTTACAAAATGTTATGTATGTTCTAATGGCTTTCCATATTTTGGCCCGTTTAGTTATCAGAATAACGCTGTGAAGTAGATACCACAACTATCTCCCATTTTAAGGAGGAAAAAACTGAGGCTCATTACTGTTTCTAATTCTTTGCTGTTGTTATTACAAGAGCTAGTAAATTACCTAGCAGGGATTTGTTCCCGGGCATTCTGGTTCCAAAGAGCATACCCTCTCATCACTGGGCTGTCCTGTTACTCTTTTACTAAATCAGAGTTTGAAAGCTGCACACTGTGAGTACCTGGATTTTCCATGGTGGTTTCTCAGTAGAAAAAGCCAGGGATTTCCAGCTTCATCCATGTCCCTACAAAGGACATGAACTCATCCTTTTTTATGGCTGCATAGTATTCCATGGTGTATATGTGCCACATTTTCTTAATCCAGTCTATCATTGTTGGACATTTGGTTCCAAGTCTTTGCTATTGTGAATCATTCTCAGCAAACTATCACAAGGACAAAAAAACCAAACACCGCATGTTCTCACTCATAGGTGGGAATTGAACAATGAGAACACTTGGACACGGGAAGGAGAACATCACATACCGTGGCCTGTTGTGGGGTGGGGGCAGGAGGGAGGGATAGCATTAGGAGATATACCTAATGTAAGTGACAAGTTAATGGGTGCAGCACACCAACGTGGCACATGTATACATATGTAACAAACTTGCACGTTGTGCACATGTACCCTAGAACTTAAAGTATAATAAAAAAATAAAAAATAAAAAGAATGGAAATTTAGAAAAAAAAAAAAAAAAGAAAGAAAAAGCCAGGGATAGGCAGGGAGCAAGAGGAGGAAGCCACTGAGTGATCACCAAATCTTTCTCCAACTTTCGTTATATATCCAACTCATTTATTCATGCATTCAACATTCCAATGAAATTTTTTTTAGTATGTACCCTGAGCCAGGCAAAAGTAGAAAGCAAAAGATGGAAGGCGTACATAACAGAGAACATTTCTCTAGTCTTTATCAGTATAAAAAAACAGTTGACCAAGGCGGGCAGATCATGAGGTCAGGAGTTTGAGACCAGCCTGGCCAACATAGTGAAACTCCATCTCCACAAAAAATACAAAAATTAGCCAGGAGTGGTGGCGCACACCTGTAGTCCCAACTACTTGGGAGTCTGAGGCAGGAGGATTGCTTGAACCCGGGAGGCAGAGGTTGTGGTGAGCCAAGATCAGGCCACTGCACTCCAGCCTGGGCAACAGAGCAAGATTCTGTCTCAAAAAGAAAAAAAAAAAAAAGAAAAAAAAAGATTTGATGTTCTCTTCTGATAAGAAAGGTGTACAAACAGGGTACATTGTATTTGAGAAATGTATTGCTAATGATCTCACTTAGTTGAAAACTCTCATAATTCAATGCAAATATTGACAAAGTTGGTAAGTATTTTCACTTTCTAAAAAGACATCCTTTTGTAGAAATAACATATTTATTATTCAATTGGCCCTTCAACTTTGACATTATGCTATTATTTATACATTTTTAATATTAGAAGTTAAAACTATTTCTAATTTTTGAAATAAATTGGAAATGTATTATTCTTTTATTTTGCTAACTTTCCAATTTATATAATTTAATTTCCCATAAAATAAAAACTCACTGCATGTATAAAATATTAAGAGAGGGAGATAAACTGTTTCCATGACTACATTAATTTCTTAAATTTTAAAATCTGTGGAGAAAATTATCATGTTGTATATAAATGTACAATTTTAAATTAGTTAATGAGATTTAACTCCTTTTAATAATTAACAATAACAGAAGCAAAAATACTAACAACCACTGAGCTTGGCAGAAAGGTTAGTCTGATGAGATATTGAAATTAACTAAATTGAAGAGAAGCTGTAAAATATAAGGAGAAGCGGGAGCCATCTCTCTCTCTCTCATCTTTCTTTCATTTGTATAATTGCTAACTGCTTTTGTGCCATCAAGTGCAAAGAGTGGGAAGCAGGATGAGGTCCATTCAAATGCACACATTCAGGTCTAAGCACCCTCTCATCATTCTTTCTTACAGTATTTTCTTCTGATTGGAAAGGGTTTCTATAGTGATACCTCTCCTCAAGTTCTGGGTCTTTACTGGGACTCTCCAAAAGCAGAGTTAGGTCTAAAAATATGATGACATCTTGACTGAGCAGGCGGGAAAATAGTGGGCCTTTTGCATACTTAGGAATGTGCTTCTAAGTGTTTAAGATCCAAGTGTTGATAATGGAAGTCACATTATCAACATAATTGGTATCTATAGATGCTCTTTGGATTCCAAAGTCTCAGAGTAAATACACCCTACAGTAAGAGTATTATGTTTCTTGACTTTGAATCAAGGAGACATCATAAGCTTATAAGCTGCTTGGAGGTAGTGTCTGTATTTCATGTATATGTTCATCACTAATTAACAACTCTATCTTAAAAATAGTAGACATCAAATGCTAAATTGCAAAAAACAAATAACAGAATAAAATAGAAATCTATCTGCTCCTTTTCAAAATCTATATTTATATGTTTAATTTAAAAGATTTCTACGAATGATAAATTGCTTTATATTTAGTTAAAGCTTACAGAAACAAAGTCACTGACTTAACTCAAAGGGTATTTGTGAGTGCCTAGATAGCTCAATAATAGCTTATTTTGTCAATAAAGATTTAATCCGTTGGAAAAGGTAGCATATGCTATTTATCATTTGGAGGCCAGAGGCTCAGTTGTCACAAAAGAAACAGAATGTAGCTTGGATTGTGGGAAAACCATGGGCTTGGTGGCAGAAATTTAAATCCCACCTCTACATCATACTAGCTGTATGATCTATTAATCACTCAAAACATAAGTCTCCAGGGTGGATTCGTGATGATAATATTTGCTTTGCAGAATTATTTAAAAAGTCTTGGCACACAGTAGGTCCTCAGTAAAGGTTAGTTGTTCTTGATTGAGAAGTTGCTATCAGAAATGTGCTAGTGACATCTAGTGGTAATTCCTGCAAATCTCAAGAAGGTCTCCCTTGAAACTCAGAGCCTCCCAACACAATGTCATCATGCATTTGTTGTATCAACAAATGTTTAATAAACAATTCCTGTACTTCAGTCTGTTAAATCAAGTTGTGAAGATTGTAAATATATAAAAGACACAATCCCTACCCTAGAAGATCTCTGGATTTAGTAAAACAGACACATGTAAGGCAATTAATGTTTAAAAATGTAATAATTTCTACAGCAGCAGCTATAACAAGTGCAAATATGCCATAGAATAGGTAACTTCTTCTGCTGAATGAGATGCCATTTGTACTGGGTCTTAAAGAAAAACTATAATTCCCTCATTATGTCTTAGCTGAAGAAGAGATGAGAAAATTTGGATATTTCTAAAATGGTAAGTTAAGGCCTCTTTGCTAAAGTCTCAGTTGATGAAATTTGGCCCTTATCTTTGTGTGACGGGAAGGTAGTAATATTCTTCCATGAAAATATCTTGTAATTATATTCCAATAACAATATAGAAGAGAGGCTGAAGATGGGAGAGGACAGAGGATGGAGAAACAATTAAGAAGTTATGATCATAATTTCCTTGAGAGATGATGAAGACACAAACTCACTCAACATGAATTGGGATAAACAGGAAAAAATAAAACTGAGATTGAAGTAGAGACTACATAATGACCTTGAGAACAGGGAGTATAAGAGAGAAAGAAGTAAGGTTGATTCAGTGCTTTCTGCAATGAGTGACCCTTAAGTAGTAACACATTAAATGAAATAGAAAACTAAGCAGAAAGAACTTGTGTATGAAGGAGGAAAGAACAAAGATAATAAAGATTATCAATTCACTGTCTCTGTACATATTTTTAAAACTTACAGAATACTTAGGTCAAAATATCCAACAAGTAAATAAATACATAGGTCTGGAGATAAAGCTGTATTAGATAAGAACTTAAGAACCGCCAGAACACAGTCAAACTTTATAATCACTTAAGGTATGAGATTACTCAGAAAAAGAAAAAAAAGTGTCAAAAAAGGAAGGCCTACAAGATAAAGATCTTTAGGAAACGTCATTATTCAACGAGGAAAAATAAAAACTGGATTTGCGCTCAATTTTTCAGGACGGTCCCTTAGTAAGTTACAGATACATGCTTAGACCACAAACGTGGCTTTGGAAATAGCTTTGTGATAGGAATATCTCAGCAATACCAGAATATAACTTTTAAAAACACGTTAAAGCTGACTTTAAGGTTTAAAGGCAGAGCTATAAAGTGCTTTCCCCACAGTTACATGAAATAAGGCATATTTGAATTTCCTTTCATAACCTAAAACTGGTTTATGCTTTAAGAGTAGCCCTTCCAAGGTTAGAGAGAAAATTTTATTTGACTGCATATAAAATGGACAGCTTTTCCACTTATCCTATTAAATTTGACCATCTAGTTTTCTTTCCTTTTTTTTTTTCATTTTATTGTCTTCTTTTTTCTCTCTTTTTCTCTTTTCCTCTCTCCTGATACAGTATCTCTTACTTCAGTGATTCCTGGAAAAAGAGCCCAGTTGGTTTAATGTTTTATTATTACAGACTACCTCATGAATTTAGATTATTAACTCTACATTGGTAGAGTTTTCAGGATGGAAAAGAAGAGTTATTCATGCTACTTAATACTTACAAATTTATGACCTCCTAAAATATATACAATCTTTATTTTATTTTTAAAATTCAAATTACTCCCTTTTATTTCACCTCCTATGTTAACAGAAATTATGAAAAATATTTATTCTATCAATTAATTGTATTGTCCAATGACTAATATTTTCTACACGCCAATGCACAGTTTCTTGGTCCTCATATTCATGTATCACTTTTGTGTCATTTTAAAGAGTGTCCTTCCTTAATTATTACACATTAGTTTAAATACCATTTAACAATGTCATTTTAAAATCCATGTACCAAATCCACATGCATTACATAACTTTAGGCAATCAGTTAATCTTCTTTCCACCTGAATCAGCCTTATTTATTCAAAAGGGAATTACAGTTCAAGGTGGTCACATTAGATAAAAGTGATGAGTGTCTGCAGACCTTGTGTAATTTAATTCTGACAAAGGATAATGGATAATTTAACTAGATGAGTTTGCCCCATCATGCAACAGCATAAACATGCTTTAAAATTCACTTGGATCACCAGCTTTAAAATTATGAAACTTGTCAAATTAAAAAAGAATTCAACCACATTTAAAAATGTTTCCCATAAAATCAGGCTATATACTTATTTTTCTCACTATATCAAATTTTAATAACTCAAATGCACCTAAGAAGTGCCAACTATTATCATCATCTATATATTTAAGTAGGATATTATGGGAAGAAGTTAAATTAAATATACTTACCAACTTTAACTGCTCTATTTATTTCTAAATGACCCCAATATATAATTAAATATATGACAGGCAAAAGGAAAAAAAATGAAGAATGAATGATCTATGTATGCAGAAAGAAACCAGTATCATTTGCTGTAAACGCAACTCTTAATGATCTTAAAGAAGAAACAACATTCAACTCAACAAACATTTATTGGGTGCTTACTACATATTAGAAGCCGTACAAGATTTTATGAATATAAGTTGAATAAAACATTGTTCTCTTGGAACTCATAGTCTATTTGACAGACTGACAGAGAGAGAAACAAAAAGAGTCACAGTACAATGTGATAAGCACAATATTATAGAAATAAGTGTCAAGTACTATTTTTGCAACTAGTAATTCCTGAGAAGTTTCTCCTTGAATAGGCCACTATTCAGTGTGGGATGTGGTGTTGAGTAAGTGGCTTTACACTTAGTGAGTAGAATGTCTACTGTCTTATTCATTCGAAGTGAAGTAACAGAAACAACAGTATTTAAAACTTTCCTAGTGTGTATTTTTATTTGTGCCAGATATTGAGATCATCACTTTTATAGGCAATTTTATCTGTTCATAACAATCCTGTAAGATAAGGGGCAACCACTAAGTTTATTTTTTTTTCTAGTGAAGAAACAACTGACATATGAAAAGATAGGCAACTTGTTCAACGTCACATTGCTCACTGACTCCATGTGTCTCAACAAATGTGTTAATTTTTCTTAAATTCCATTTTTCTAGAATATAAGGTAAATCTACATTTCAATTAGTTTCTACATAACCAAGCAGAGGACAACACTGATGATATGGTTTGGCAATGGTGTCAGATAACAGGTAGATGAGTTAAAATTGCTAAATTTCCTCAATTTGCTTAGTTTTAATCTAAGCAAAGGGCAGAACTTGTGTTAAGAAGCTCCAAAATACATGCTATATAAAAAGCTTAATATGCTATCCTGCCTTCTATTATATAATTATTCTTTGGTTTAGAGATAATTTAATGAATTTTTGTGTCATAGATGTCTTTGTCTGCAAAATATATACAACATATACAAAATTCTAATAAATTATCTTATGACCCTTTGTGAAACCATGGGCTCCATTAATGCCTAAATCATTTGCAGTTTTCTTTGACCAGAGTTCTACATTAAAACATTTATGAATTACTCTGAAATGAATATTGAAGTTACTATATTCTCCAGTTAGCATCTAGTTCTTTTAAATTCCTTTATTTGCCATATTCTTAAATATACTTTTCACATTCATTTTCTTGTTGCCAACTCTTGAACTATTATTTTCAACATGACTATCACCTCTTTTATTACATCAAAAGTCACTCATTAAAAAGTCATATTCTTTTCAAGGCAAAATTGGAAGATAATTTGCTTTACTTAATGCTTTTGATCTCTCTACACTTTTGACACTTTTTTTTTTTAACTTAGGACTACCTACCCTCAATAATCTTTGGGACCTTTGCTTCCAGAAAATATACTAGGGCTAATAAGTTACTGTATTAGTTAGGTTTCTCTGGAGAGATAGAACATTTAGGAGACAGGTTAGATAAGGTCGTGGGTAGGTAGATAAGTAGGTAGGTAGATAGATGATAGATCAATACATCGATCAATAGATAGATAGATGAGAGGGGATATATTAGGGGAACTAGCTGAAGAAATCATCGTGCTTGAGAAGTCCCTTGCTAGTTTGTCTGTGACCTGGAGAATAAGGGAAGCCAGTAGTATGGCTCAGTCCTAGTCCAAAGGCCTCAGGACTAGGGAAATGGATGCTGTAACTCTCAGTCCAAGGCTGAATGCCTAAGAATGGGGTGGGGTTGTTGCTACAAGTCAGAGTCCAAGGGCCAGAGAACCTGGAGTTCTGATGTCCAAGGCAAGAGAAGAAGGGTGCCCCAGCTCCGGAACAGAGAAAGCAAATCTGCCTTTCTTCTGCCTTTTCATTCTATCTGAGTCCTCAGCTGATTTGATGGTGCCCACCCACATTGGGTGAGGGCAGATATTCCTTATTCAGTCTACTGATTCAAATGCCAATCTTCTCTAGAAACACCCTCGCAGACATACCCAAAAATAATACTTTACCAGCTATCTTCGTATTTCTTGATCTAGTCAAGTTGACACCTAAAATTAACCATCACAGTTACTAAATATAACTTGTCAGAGGAGAAAGCAACAGTTTTGATAGGCCACCATTGGAAGCAAGAAATGAATAAAGAAACACTTGTCTATTTTTGATTAAAAAAAGAGGCTAACAGGTTGTATACAGTATGCACAGAACCTTAAAATTGACTCCATGTGTTTCAACAAATATGTTAAATTTTTTAAGTACTATACGTCAGAGTATAAAGTAAATCTGCATTTCAATTTATTTTTATCTAAAGCATAGGAGAACACTTATGATTTGGTTTGACAATGGTATCAGTTAATAGGCAGATGAGTTAAAATTGCTGTATTTCATTAACTTGCTCATTTTTAATCTAACATTCTGAGTAATTACAAATAAAAATACAAATTCGAATAAGTCATATATTTTCTCTCAACCATTTTAGAGGATACACTTCAAAGTTCTATTTGTGACTATCTACCCCAATGCCATATAGAAATGGACAAGCAAATATATCATGAATTTTCATTTGCAGAATATTATCTGATCCCTTTCTCTATAGCTTACAAAAGAGATTTACAGGCCAGTCAGGAATCACATACTGGCAATGATTTGATTTAAGAAATACAATGGATTAGATATACATTGGATCAGTAATATATAGACAACTGTTTTAATTTACTATATTGTTAACATTTGTCTCTCTTCATAGGGTTAGTTGCTTTTAATCAATGAAAGATAAGACTTTCACCTCACTTCCACTGAAATAGACTTGGATGTCTACTTGGATAACTGAGAAGCTAACTTTTCAACGATGATCAGGACATAGCTATGGCAGAAATCAAGAGAAAATCAAAAGGAAAAGCTGGTAGAGTCTACAAACTGCTTGTTTCACGCAAATTTCTTATCTTTCTCACTCAATCCCTATTGATCAAAAAATAACAAAAGAAAACGGAAATGATAGCCCAGCACTGCCCAACCTTAATTCTAGAAGGGCTATTAATGACATAGCTTCCCTAACCACAGTGCCTTAATGTCTTTCCCACACACAATATTTCCAGATCATGAGAATCTTCTATTATATTACTGGTGGTAAATGTAAAAGATAGGCTAAATGGTGCTTTTATCATTCGAATTTTTTCTTCTTTTCAAACATCAAAAAAAAGAGAGAAAAAGAAAATGCCTTTTTCTTAAACAAATTCCTGTTACTAAAGCATAATTACAGTCATGCATTGCTTAACCATGGGGATACATTCTAAGAAATGCATTGACGCCTGTAATCCCAGCACTTTGGGAGGCCAAGGCGGGCAGATCACGAGGTCAGGAGATTCAGACCATCCTGACTGACATGGTGAAACCCCATCTCTACTAAAAATACAAAAAAGTTAGCCAGGCGTGGTAGCATGTGCCTGCAGTCCCAGATACTCAGGAGGCTGAGGCAGGAGAATCACTTGAACCTGGGAGGCGGAGGTTGCAGTGAGCCAAGATCACACCAATGCACTCCAGCCTGGGTGACAGAGCGGGACTCTGTCTCAAATGAAAAAAGAAATGCACTGTCAGGTGATTTTATTATTGTGTGAACATCACAGATTTGACTTACACAAACCTAGATGGCATAGGCTACTATACACCTAGGCTATGCGGTATAGCCTATTGTTCTCAGGCTACAAACATGTACAGCACGTTATTAGACTCAATACTGTAGACAACTATAATGCAGTGTTAAATATTTGTGTATCTAAGCATATCTAAACAGAGAAAAGCTACAGCAAAAATATTTTATCAAAGATAAAAAAAAACACCAGTATAGGGTAGCTCCATTACAGTCTTATGAAACCACTGTCATCTATGCAGTCTATCCTTGGGCAAAATGTCACTCTGTGGCACACAGCTATATTTGATTGAATCATGTAGGTGACCCTGGGAAAATTATACCACATTGTCAAAAATTAGAAGTTATAATTCATCTATAGAGTAGATAGCTGATACCATCATTTGGAGGTTATCATGGAAGACAAAGTACAAGCAAAAAAAGTAAAGAGGCTATCTAGCTTGCACAGAGTACAATGGTGTGGAATTTGAGAAAAGAAATAGAATAACTGTCCATTTTCCAAAAGACAGAGACCAAGACCAAATGGATGCACCTGACACGTAAGTTTCTATTCTTTGTAATCCAACAATTCCAAAGCACATCAAAATAGTAGTTATAGTCATCTCTTGGATGAGATAACACCTATAGGCAACGAATAGGTAGGCAAGAAGATAGACCAGGGGAAAGAGTAGAAAAAGAGGGAGAGAGAATAGAAATGTTTAGTTAAATGGAGATTAGCTAATGCTCTCAAGGAATGCCATTAGTCCAAAATTATTCAGTTGTGGTATGTCTATTCATTTCTCTCCTTATAAGTCATAGTGTATTGTTTAAGTTTTACACTGGAGACGTATTTTCTAGCTTTGAATTCTGGCCTCATGGGCTTACTAACTATAAGACTTCAGGAAAGTTATTCAAACACTTTCTGATTTCATTTCTTCTGCATTAAAATGAGAATAATTGTGACTCTTTCTAAAGTTTACTGGAGAATTAAATGATTGAATATGTGTAAAGTGCTTACAACACCACCTGGCCCATGATAAGCACTTAGTAAATGCTAACTCATTTTTTATGGCGAAGAGACAGGACCCTGTTTTTCTAGTGTTCAGAGTGAAATGTATCTTACCACAGTCCTACAATTCCTTATCTAATATTCTGAAGATCAAATGTATCTGGTAATTCAGAATTACTTTGATTATCAAATAATAATACAGAGCATTTACCACATTTTAAAAATATCCCCACTAAGGTTTGGAGCAGCAGGCTGTACAAACACTTTGATGTTTCTGCAGCAAAACATATAAATGTTCATGTGAAGTGAAAAAAAAAAAAAACAACTAAGTAGCTCTTTTAGTTTAGGACAGGTTTTTACCATCAAACTAGCTTGAGCCTCCCTTTGAGGAAAAAATAAACCAGTTTTCAGAGCACTTGGGATATCAAAATTGCAGATAGGGAACTGTTTACAAGTGTTATTCTATTTTTATTTATTTATTTTTATTTATTTTTTGAGATGGATTCTGCCACCCAGGCTGGAGTGTAGTGCTGTGATCTCAGCTCACTGCAACCTCCTCCTCCCAGGTTCAAGCAATTCTCCTGCCTCCACCTCCTGAGTAGCTGGGACTATAGGCACCCACCACCACACCTGGCTAATGTTTGTATTTTCAGTAGAGATGGGGTTTCACCATATTGGCTAGGCTGGTCTCAAAGTCCTGACCTTGTGATCTGCCCACCTCTGCCTCCCAAAGTTCTGGGATTACAGGCATGAGCCACTGTGACAGGCCTATTATTTTTTTGTTTACTGTTAGTGGTTGGAATTTGAATGTGATCAAGTTTCAAAGTTATTGAAGAGAACAAGAAGCTCTTGGGTAAATAGTAGAGGGCAAAGAGGAAGCCCTTTTTTTGAGGGAAACAGGTGATGTAGTCATATTACTTGTAGTGTGTGTTATGTCTTCCCCTAATTTATACGGTAAAGCCCTATCCCCCAGGACCCCTTAATGTGGTTATATTTGGGGATAAGGCTTTTAAAGGATAATTATCTGACACAGAAAGGGAATACTTCATGTTCTATTATATAGGTGGGAGCTAAACTCTATATGAAGGTAAAGAGTGAAATGATAGGCAATGGAGATTCAGAAGGGTAAGAGGGTAGGAGGGGGGTGGATGATGAGAAATTACTTAATGGGTGCAATGTATATTATTCAGGTGAAGGATACCCTAAAAGCCATGACTTCACCACCACACAATCTATGCATGTAACAAAATTACACCTGTACCACGTGAATTTATACCAAAAAGAAAAATAAAATGAGGCTGTTAGGCTGGGCTCTAATCCTATCTGACTATTGCCCTCATTAGAAAATTTAGACACACAAAGGGACACCAGGGATAAGCAGAGTAAAGAGCATGTGAGAACACAGCAAGAAGGTGGTCATCGGCAAGCCAAGAAGGGAGCCTTGAGGAGAAACTAAACCTGCTGATTTTGAGCTGGCATCAAAGATTTCTAGCCTCCAGAACTGTGAAAAATTAAAATGATGCTGTTAAAGTCACCTACTTGTTGGTAATTTGTTATAGCAGCTTGAGCAGACAAATGTAGTATATAGTAGCAATTCTACATAAAGCTATTATTTTGAACACAACTATTACTTGTATAAGACTGAAAGTCTCTTATTGGGGGAACCCACCCCCCCAATATTTCAACATAGGTTCTTTCTATTTTCCATAAGTGTTGGTCAGCTGGGAAATAAAGAGAGATAATACAAAGAGAGGAATTTTACAGCTGGGCTGCCAGGGATGACATCACATATCGGTAGGACCGTGATGCCCGCCTGAGCCTTAAAACCAGCAAGTTTTTATTAAGGGTTTGAAAAGGGGAGGCAGTGTAAGCACAGGAAGTAGGTACAACGATCACATGCTTCAAAGGGCAGAAAGCAGAACTACTGATAAGGGTCCAACAAAAATCACAAAGCAAAGGGCAAAGCAGAACTACTGATAAGGGTCTATGTTCAGTGGTGCACATAATGTCTTGATAAACATCTTAAACAACAGAAAACAGGGTTCAAGAGCAGAGAACTGGTCTGACCACAAATTTACCAGGGCAGAGTTTCCCAACCCTAGTAAGCCTAAGGGTACTGCAGGAGACCAGGGCTTATCTCAGTCTTTATCTCAACTGCATAAGACAGACATTCCCAGAGCGGCCGTTTACAGACCTCCCCCCAGGAATGCATTCCTTTCTCAGGGTATTAATATTAATATTCCTTGCTAGGAAAAGAATTTAGTGATACCTCTCCTACTTGCACATCCATTTATAGGCTCTCTGCAACAAGAAAAATATGGCTGTTTTTGCCTGACCCCGCAGGCAGTCACACCTTATGGTTGTCTTTCCTTGTTCCCTAAAAATCGCTGTTACTCTCTTCTTTTTCAAGGTTCACTGATTTCATATTGTTCAAACACACATTTTACAATCAATTTGTACAGTTAACATAATTATCACAGTGGTCCTGAGGTGACGTACATCCTCAGCTTATGAAGATAACAGGATTAAGAGATTAAAGACAGGCATAAGAAATTATAAAAGTATTATTTGGGAACTGATAAATGTCCATGAAAACATCATGATTTATGTTCCTCTGCCGCAGTTCCAGCCAGTCCCTCCATTCAGGGTCCCTGACTTCCTGCAACAGTCTCTAATTCTTGGATTTTTAATCTAATTGAGACAATTGTTTATATAATAGTTTGACAACACAATGTTTCTTAGGAGCTAAAAAATTAGAAATGCATTTTTTTCCACTATTGGGTAATCTTATTTAAAAGTTTTAGATGATATATAGTTGAGGATGTGGTGATCACTGGGAAGGAACTGAGGGGCCCCTTTGGTATGATTAAAGGACAATGGTAAAAACTCATCAGAAGTGCTCATCTTTCATGAGGCTGAGTGACCACCAATGGCTGGAGATTGTTTCAAAGTGCTTGGAGGACAGGATGTGAACAGAGAATGGACCTAATGTCAAATACTTGACCTCAAAGGAGAGATGACTAAGGTGTGGGAAGAAATTTGGAGATCTATTTCCAAGCTGAGAGAAGGGCAGCAAAGTTCTCCAGAGAAGAGCAGTGTTTTTCCATTGTGTGTTTACAGGAACTAAATACGTTACACAGCAATGCCAAAAATTAAAAAAATTATATAGTTTACACAAGGATTATTTGTTCAATATGAAAATATAAACCAAAACAGAAAAAAAAATCTTACTATGATAAGTATCAAAATAATGAAAATTTTTGTTTTCTTCTCTATATTTTTGAGGTGGCAATTAGCTTCTATTTGTAATTAAGAAGGGAATCATAGGAGTTCAACCTCATTTGGATATGAATAAATACTTTTTCTGATAAAAGCAGCCTGAATCAGTTCAACCATCTGGAGTAGTATTTTCTTTTATATTAATTGACATAGTTAAAGAGCAAGAAGTAATACATGATCAGTTGCACACACAAAAACACTGTAAGATTGTTTAAGAATATACTTTCAAATAAATATGTAATGGAGCAAAATAAATATCATCATTTGTTCTTTGCCTTTTCAAATAAAAATATCTTCAAGGTTTAACTGATTCTAAAAATAACTTATGTTCCTTATAAAAATGACCTAAATGTATATTGATTCAAAAGTCAAAATCCTTCTACTGTAATCCTTCTTGGTCCTTGTCTCTTTGTAAAATCCCCTGTAAAGCTGCAAAACCTCACTTATATCCAGATGAAAAAGAAAAGACATAAACAAGAAAAATATGTTTCATTTCAGAACCCTGAAATCACAATCTCTAACATTGCTGTAAGAAGCTACAATGTCATAAAATCTGCCTAATCCCTGCCTATTCTCAACATTGCAAAACCTCTCTTTAACCCAGCCTGGATTTTAACATCTTGTAAAATATCTTCCCTTAATTTTCCCATTTAGAGACTTAACAGAAACTTTGTTAATGTAGTGTTCTTTTTTTATTGCATGGGATCCAACATACCTAGCTTTGTTCAATCAACAGATTTTTTTTATTGTGGCCTTTTGTGGCATCAACAGTGAAAAAATTGTAGAGATATAACACAGGGTGAATTGAAACCCATCTGCATGAGCTCCTCTGAAACAAGTTTCTCTGAGGCCTCACAAGTCTCTCATTCAGGGGTCTGTCTGACTGCAAAAGTGAGGAAAATCCTGCTTTGGGTCTAAACTTAATTTATTTTTGTAAGTCTCTCAAATATAAAGTTTCTGCCTCCTAGGAATGAGAATGCTTTTTAAGTAATCCTTTGATTATTTAATCAACTTCAAAACCACTTATCCGTGATGAGAAACCTGCTCTGTTACTTAGGACACTACTGTTTGTTTTTGTCACTCTCTGAGTCACTAAGAGGTATAGTTCTAAAGACTCAGAAGTTCAGAAGTTCTTGATGTCCTTTAGACAAATTACTTTGATTACCTTTTCAAAACCTTCCTCAATCTTGTCTTCATTTGTTCCATTTAGTTTCATTTTGCTTGGAGGTAGAGGGTTTGTCAGGCCCCCAACCTGGTCTTTTTTTTTTTTTTTTTTTGAGAGGGAGTCTTGCTCTGTCCCCAGGCTGGAGTGCAGTGGCAGGATCTCAGCTCACTGTAACCTCGATCTCCCAGGTTCAAGCAATTCCCCTGCC
This sequence comes from Symphalangus syndactylus, assembly GCF_028878055.3. NCBI lineage: Eukaryota > Metazoa > Chordata > Mammalia > Primates > Hylobatidae > Symphalangus > Symphalangus syndactylus. The sequence goes on from NC_072432.2 coordinate 47,043,608, forward strand.
TCAGCCTCCCAAGTAGCTGTGATTACAGGCACATGCCACCACGCCCAGCTAATTTTTGTATTTTAGGAGAGACAGGGTTTTACCATGATCAATCTGGTCTTAAGCCAGGTTCTTAAGAGGTTGCCCCAGCAAAATTTTTGTGTGCTCTTACCAGTTCTTTTGACCTTTCAGGTCAAATTCCTGCTTACTTTTTAGTTTAACTCATGTATATATGTCTCTAACTGGCATAATCCTACGAGGTACAATCTAAATTAGCGTCCCTTTTCGTGAACTCTATCTTGGGAACATGATGGTTGAACTGTTTCTTCATGTAATTGATTAGTGCTCAAACTACTGCTTAATCTTGTTGTAAGTATTATTTTGTGTGGCTTTCTGTGCATGTGTGTGTCTATGTGTGTAATGGATTTCTTATATTTAAGGCTGTTTTATCATCCCACAGTGACTTTGTATCTGTCAGAAGCTGTCTCCCCCTCACTTGTTCCCCTTCCTTTCTCTCCTTTTTTCCTGCTTGTCTTGGAAAGTATTTTTCTGTCACTATGCGCCTACTCTAGGCATATATCTGATCCAGATACCAGTCAAACACTTCCAAAGAAGGAGAAAAAAGTTAAACTGAGTGCACTTTTAGTTATTTTTTTCCCCATTTGAGACACTACTGTGATCTTTCTTACTGAAGTAGATCTACCAAGCTTAGTTTTGCTTGATCAACAGGTTTCTTTGGGGTCATTTCTTGGAAGGTCAGTGATCTACAAACATAGAGATCTTCAAAATCCAATCTGAACATGACCCAGAACACATATAGGATGTGAAAAACAGCTTATAAAACCTATAGTCCTTAAGCACTGCCTTCAATAAACAATGCCATAAGTAGAAAAGGTAAATATTTTTTTCCCTCATCTGTAATATAACATGTGGAAATAGAATATTTGAGGTTAAATAAAGATTCCAAAGTAGAATTTATTGCCATATTTGGGATTTGCTACCTCAGAACCAATTTGGAATGTAAAATCCTTTAAAAATCAGACTTGGCATAGATATCATTGATTGTCATGGTGTGGACTAGTCAATGCAGACAGTAAAATCTCCGAATAGCATGACACTCAAACCATCTCTGACAGAAGAAAATATGAAGACCTGATTATATAAATAATAATAATAAAAATAGTTACTGTTGCCATGTATTGGGTGCTTCCTATGTGCCAGACACTACTTAAAGAACTTTATGCATATTAACTCATTTTCTCAACAAATTTTTGAAACAGGAACAATTATTATGGTCTTGTAATGTGTAGTTCTTTTAATTAAATGTTGATTTATAATGAGGACTAAACTGATTTTTATTTTTTTTTCATCTTGCCCAAATTCCTATATACAGGGTCTGGGGAGTCATGCCCTACAAATCATAAATTCTCATCAGATGGGTTTTATTTAACTCTATATATTGTGACTTACTTTCCAACCTGACTCTGGCATAACATTACAAGACAAGGAAGAAAATCAAAATATTTTACCCCAAAACATATTTCTTTGCCATATCTTGAAATGGCCCTGCAAAGCTGTCCTTTGTGGAGGAAAATTAGCATCTGTAAAGAATCTCTATTAACATAGCTAGTTTTTTTTTCTTCCTGGCCCTCCCAAGCCTAAAGAGATTAACTAAGTCTAGCACCTTTTAAAGATCTGAATAGGAAACCCTTGTCATCTATTGTCTCTAACAGCAGCCACTATAAGACCTCAAAAGAACCTTGGTCTCCACAGTCTTTTATCTTACCCTGAACATTTCCTTTCTGTCATCCCAGGTCTTTAGATAAACTCAACCAATTGTCAAACAGAAAATGTTTAAATTTACTCATAGCCTGGAAGCAGTCCCCACCCCACTGCCTGCTTTGAGTTGTCCCACCTTTCTGAACCAAACCAATGTATTTCTTAAATGTATTTGATTGATGTCTCAAGCCTCTCTAAAATGTAGAAAACCAAGCTGTGCCCTGACTACCTTGGGCACGTGTTCTCAGGGCCTCCTGAGGGCTATGTCATGGACCATGGTCACTCATGTGGCTCAGAATAAATCTCTTCAAATATTTTACAGAGTTTGACCCTTTTCATCAACAATAAGTATAAAGATCATTTACTCTCCTTATTGCCTGTCAATTCTGAGTTTTGAGATATTTTTTACTGAGTCCTTAAATGGTCTCTTGATCTCAAATTCACACTGTTCATCAGATACATCTTAGTGGCAGGCTATAGGAACCAAACCACTGAAAAATTCTATATTTCCTAAAAAATTGTCATCACTGATATTATAAAAGATTTTCTTATTCTACTAAACTATACAGAAACTAAGAATGGGATCTCTAAAGTTGAACTGAAGTAGAAAAATTCAAGATACTGTATTCTGCATATTAGACAATAAAGAAAACATACAAGTAGAAGCAAGTTTTGCACAAAAATTATCAAAGAAAACTTGTAATCATCATCGATTTCTTATGGAAGATTCTTTTTATTCAATGCACAAGGCTATAAAACAAGTATAGTTATCTCCTATAATTTCCAAATTATACAAAATACTAGACCTTAAGAGAACAATATTGCTTAATGATTTTTGCTAACTCTTATTTCCAAGAATAGTACATTTTCTTCAATTTTAGTTCTGGTCTTAGAAGTTGCATATATTTCTTCTTTTATCCCTTTAAAAAAACAATTCTCAGCTGGGCGCGGTGGCTCACGCCTGTAATCCCAGCACTTTGGGAGGCCGAGTCAGGCGGATCACGATGTCAGCAGATCCAGACCATCCTGGCTAACATGGTGAAACCCCGTCTCTACTAAAAATACAAAAAATTAGCTGGGCGTGGTGGTGCATGCCTGTAGTCCCAGCTACTCAGAAGGCCGAGGCAGGAGAACAGCGTGAACCTGGGAGGTGGAGCTTGCAGTGAGCAGAGATCACACCACTGCTCTCCAGTCTGGGCGACAGAGCAAGACTCCATCTCAAAAAAAAAAAAAAAATTCTCTCCAGTGATCTTTTGGGCAAGAGAAAAGAGTGACTTTGCTTAACTCAAGCAATAACCTAGTCCTAAAGTAGTCTGATTCATAATTCTAATTAAGTTATAAATGGAAAGAGAAATCATTGGTAATTTTTATTTTGTTCCAGTTGAAATCATTCTTGTGCTAATGTTCCAGGTTGACAAGTTACTTTGAAATTCAGAATATAATTTATCTGATTCTCAGAATTTTCTCTTTTGGAGAGAATTAAAATGATATTCAATTTCAAATAGAAATATTTAATTCCTCAAAAGATAAATAATGCAAAGTCTATCCAAGTTTATTAGCAAAGGCATAAAGTCCACTATCAGAATAAAATAATTCCTTTCTTTAGGATGTTATATATTCAAATGATACTTTACATCAATAAAGAATCTTGAAGTATTATTTTCAATGATTAATGAATGTAAATATAAAACAGGGCTGGGAAAAGAGTACTTAACTAAACACTGATTTTCAATCTGCCTTTTTCAATTGTCTCTAATTATGTTTAAGTCTCTGAGGTTTGTATCATCAGTAATTTCCTATTTATGGTTTTCAGCAAAGAAAATAGAGAATCGGCACACTGTAATCCAGCACAGAAAGTTAGTGAAGTATTCTGGACTCCAAAACAGATAACAGGTTATAAGATATACTCATTATTTTCTTGAGAATGATACATTCATAAATCAGGTATTTTAGTAATTTAAAATGTACACTTTTTTCGTTAAGTGTCTATAAGAATCTATCTGTACTTGCAATCCCACAAACGAAAGTGGGATTTTTAAATATCAATGGCATGATCATACAAATATCATCAACTAAAAAATTTCCAAAACACAAGTGGGAATTTTTGCAGTAATGGAATGAGTATGTCTATAAAGTTATTGATCATATTTCTAAATATTTCTAGAAATTATCTAAAGTGTTAATTCTCTTTCTGATGTTTAAGCAGCATTTTTATAATCAGTTTTATAAGAGTATAAACTAAAATATTCAAGTGTACCAATATTAACCTTTTTTCAGAATTTCAGATTAATAAGATCAACATTATCTCTGCCAAGATTGTTCATCACTTTAAGAGACCTGAGTCATGCAAATAATATAAAAGTGATCCTTGATCACTACATATTTGTACTTCATTTGCATAGCCTCTATGGTTCCTGAGTTTCTGTAACTTCCAATAACAGCCTTAATCCAAAAGTTCCAATAGCCAGTGTCTTTCATATTAGCTTATCACATTCAATAGAATTTCAGAAGCTAAATATTTATTCCTGATTTAGATATTCAACCATAATTATTAGTTCTCTTCATCATGATATAAAGTCACATATCATGTGATTTTAGACCTGTGATACAGAACATTCAGAATACCGATGGTTGGGCATTTTTGTAGGGTAAAAATAAAGACAATCTGCTATTAAAAAACTGTGCACATAGGCACCGGCTGAACACTGGGAAGGACTTAGCACTTGGAGTCTGGACATCTGAAACTTGGTAAGACATATCTTTGAAACTTGCCCACTCCATTTGAGTGGAAGCGTGGCCTGATCACCCATGGCGTGCCTTTATCAGCACTTTAGTTCTGGTTTTCACTTGACTTGAATTGCTTGATACTTTGGTTTTGGTTTTGACTTGGCTTGAATTTCTTGGTACTCTGATTTTGGTTTGGTATAAACAATAAAGGTGTGTGTGTGCCCTCTTTACCTGTTCTTTGTTTTGTGGTGAGTGTGTGGCATGAGCGTGATATTTCGTCTTCAGAAAACATGGGCCAGGTGCAATGTAAGCTCACTCCACTGGGAACTATGTTAAAGAATTTCAAGAAAGGATTCAAAGGAGACTATGGAGTCACTATGACTCCAGGACAACTAAGAACTTTGTGTGAAATAGATTGGCCAGAAAAAGAGGTAAGTTAGCCATCAGAAGGAAGCCTGGACAGGTCTCTTGTTTCAAAGGTATGGCACAAAGTAACTGGCAAGCCAGGACACCCAGATCAGTTCTCATATATAGATTCCTGGTTACAGCCAGTTTTAGATTCCCCATAGTGGTTAAGGGGACAGGCAGCAGCAGTACTAGTAGCAAAGGGACAGTTAGTTAAGGAAGGTTCTTGCTCCACCCACCGAGGGAAGCCAGCCCCTAAAGTTCTGTCTGATTTGGAGCCTGAAGACTCGTGGCAGGAGGTGGCACCAACAGAGCCCCACATTTACCAAGTGGAAAGGCCCCCTACTCCTGAGCCCACAGCCCCTAGACCACCCAGAGTAGACAAGAAAGGAAGCAAAGCTGCAGGAGAAACTCCTCCCTTGGCGGCCCGTTTATGGCCTAATACTGGAATCCAAATGCCCCTGAAAGAGCAGCAATATACTGGGATAGATGAGGATGGACATACGGTGGAAAGGTGTGCCTTTGTATATTACCCTTTCACCTCTGCTGACCTCTTCAATTGGAAAAATAATATTCCATCTTACATTGAAAAGCCTGAAGCTCTAACTGACTTGATCCAAACTATTATACAGACTCATAATCCTACTTGGGCAGATCACCACCAGCTACTCATGTACCTCTTTAACACAGATGAAAGGTGAAGGATGCTCCAGGTGGCAACTAAATGGCTAGAGGAGCATGTCCCAGCTGATTACCAAAATCCTCAGGAATACATAAGAATTGTTCTGCCAGGAACGGACCCTCAATGGGATCCAAATGAAGGACCAGATATGGAGAGGTTAAAACAATACCGGGAGGCATTAATTGAAGGGCTGAAAAAAGGGGCTTAAAAGGCCACCAATGTAAATGAAGTTTCTGAAGTCATCCAAGGAAAGGAGGAAAGCCCAGCCCAATTCTGTGAAAGACTGTGTGAGGCCGATCGTATGTACACTCCTTTTGATCTGGATAATCCTGAAAATCAGCATATGATTAACATGGCCTTAGTTAGCCAAAGCAAGGAAGATATCCGAAGGAAATTGCAAAAACAGGCTGGTTTTGCAGAGATGAATACCTCGCAGTTACAGGAAATAGCTAATAAAGTATTTGTAAATAGGGATCTAACAAGCTGCTGAGAAAGCCGTAAAGAGGGTGAATGCCAGGCCAGGCAGAACACTGATTTGCTGGCTGCGGCAATTAGAGGGATCCCCCCCAAAGGGCAGGGAAAGGGGGGTTCCAGGAGGAATGCCCAGTCCAATCGCTCACATCTGCAGTGTAACCAATGTGCCTACTGTAAAGAAATAGGACATTGGAAAGATAAGTGTCTGCAACTAAAGGAGAAGCAAGGTGATGCAGAGCAAAAGATCACAGATAAAGACGAAGGGACTTTGTTCAATCTGGCCCAAGGGCTACTAGACTGAAGGGGACTGGGCTCAAATGCCCCCAAGGAGCCCATGGTCAGGATGACAATAGGGGGCAAGGACATTAAGTTTTTGGTTGATACTGGTTCCAGACACTCAGTAGTAACCACCCCAGTGGCCCTCTCATCAAAAAAACCATTGATGTAATTGGAGCAACGGGAGTCTCCGCCAAGCAGGTTTTCTGCCTACCATGGACCTGCTCAGTGGGAGGACATAAAGTGACTCATCAATTTCTGTATATACCTGACTGCCCCTTGCCTTTGTTAGGGAGAGACTTGCTTAGTAAGCTGAGAGCCATCATTTCCTCTACAAAACAGGGCTCTTTACAACTGAAGTTACCAGGAACAGGAGTTATCATGGCCCTTACAGTCCCCTGAGAAGAAGAATGGAGACTTTTTCTAACCGAGCCAGGTCAGGCAATAAAACCGGCTCTAGCTAAGCGATGGCCCTGAGTATGGGCGGAGGACAATCCTCCAGGGCTGGCGATCGATCAAGCCATAGTACTCATAGAAGTTAAGCCTGGGGCCCAGCCAATTAGACAAAAGTAGTATCCGGTTCCCAGAGAAGCTCTTGAAGGAATACAGGTTCATCTTAAATGCTTGAAAGCTTTTGGAATTATAGTTCCTTGCCAGACTCCATGGAACACCCCCCTCCTACCTGTCCCCAAGCCAGGGACCAAGGACTATCGACGCATACAGGACTTACGCTTGGTTAACCAAGCTACAGTGACTCTGCAACCAACAGTTACTAACCCTTACACACTGTTAAGATTGCTGCCAGCTGAGGACAGCTGGTTCACTTGTCTGGACTTGAAGGATGTCTTCTTTATCATCAGACTAGCTCCTGGGAGCCAAAAGCTGTTTGCCTTTCAGTGGGAAGATCCGGGGTCAGGTGTTACTACTCAGTACACTTGGACTCAGCTTTCCCAGGGGTTTAAAAATTACCCCACCATCTTCGGGGAGGCATTGGCTCGAGACCTCCAGAAGTTTCCTGCTAAAGACCTAGGCTGTGTCTTGCTCCAGTACGTGGACAATCTTCTGCTAGGTCACTCTATGGCAGATGGTTGTGCAAAAGGGATGGATGCTCTGCTTTGACACCTGGAGGACTGTGAGTATAAGGTGTCCAAGAAGAAAGCTCAGATCTGCAGACAGCAGGTACGCTACCTGGGATTCACTACTCGGAAAGAGGAGCGCAGCCTGGGGTCAGAAAGAAAGCAGGTCATCTGCAGCTTACCGGAACCTAAAACCAGAAGGCAAGTAAGGGAATTTCTAGGAGCTGTGGGATTTTGCAGATTATGGATTCCAAACTTTGCGGTGCTAGCCAAACCGTTGTATGGGGTTACAAAGGGGGGTGACTGGGAGCCTTTTGAATGAGGACCTCTGCACCAGCAAGCCTTTTGCAAGTTAAAGGAAAAACTTATGTCAGCCCCAGCCTTAGGACTACCAGATTTGACAAAGCCCTTTACACTCTATGTGTCAGAAAGAAAAAAAATGGCAGTTGGAGTTTTAACCCAAACTGTGGGGCCCTGGCCAAGACCAGTGGCCTACCTCTCAAAACAGCTAGATGGAGTTTCAAAAGGCTGGCCTCCATGTCTGAGAGCCCTGTCAGCTACAGCCCTGTTAGCACAAGAAGCAGACAAGCTAACCCTTGGGCAAAACTTAAGTATAAAGGTCCCCCATGCGGTGGTGACTTTAAAAAATACCAAAGGACACCATTGACTAACAAATGCTGGATTAACCAAGTACCAAAGCTTGTTATGTGAAAACCCCCGCATAACCATTGAGGTCTGTAACACTCTGAATCCTGCCACCTTACTCCCAGTATCAGACAGCCCTGTCGAACATAACTGTGTGGAAGTGTTGGACTCAGTCTATTCTAGCAGACTTGATCTTCGAGACCAGCCATGGGCATCAGTGGACTGGGAGTTATACGTGGATGGGAGCAGCTTCATCAATCTACGAGGAGAAAGATGCACAGCATATGCGGTGGTAACCTTGGATGATGTTATTAAAGCCAAACCATTGCCTCAGGGCACTTCAGCCCAGAAGGCAGAACTCATTGCTTTAACTCAGGTTCTAGAACTCAGTAAAGGTAAGACTATAAACATTTATAGACTCTCGACATGCCTTTCTAACCCTTCGAGTATATGGAGCATTATATAAAGAAAATTCTGGGGGAAAGGACATAAAATATCAACAAGAAATTCTGCAATTATTAGAGGCAGTATGGAAACCCCAAAACGTGGCACTCATGCATTGCAGGGGACACCAGCGAGCTTCCACCTCGGTGAGCCAAGGACCGAAAATAAGTACACCTGTCATGAATTAGGATTGTGTGGAAAAAAATGTGGGTACTGGTCATGTGTCATTTGGGCTATTTGAGAAAAGGATGAAAAAGATCCTGTTTGGCTCCAAAAAGGGAAAGGAAGCCCCTCTTGCATGAGTGGAAGCTGCAACCTTTAAGAATTAGTAATCACAAACCCCTCGGACCCAAAATGGAAAAAAGGAGAATACATATCTCTAGGCTTTGATGGAAAAGGACTGGACCCTAAGGTAAATATTTTAATAAAAGGAGAGATTCGAAAACGCTCTCCAGAGCCAGTATTTCAGACTTTCTATGATGAACTAAATGTGCCAGTACCTGAAATTCCAGGAAAAACTAGAAATTTGTTTTTGCAATTAGCCGAGCATGTAGCTCAGTCTCTAAAAGTCACTTCATGTTATGTTTGTGGAGGAACTGTAACAAGATATCAATGGCCATAGGAAGCCCAAGAATTAGTTCCTACAGACCCAGTTCCTGATGAATTCCCAGCCCAAAAGAACCACCCTGACAATTTCTGGGTTCTAAAAGCCTCAATTATTGGACAATGTTGCATAGCTAGAGAAGGAAAAGAATTCACTCATCCTGTAGGATGGCTTAGTTGCCATGGACAAAAGCTGGATAATGGTACCACAAAAACAGTTACATGGTGGAGTTCCAATTACACAGAAAGAAATCCAGTAAATTTCCAAAACTGCAGACTGTTTGGGCCCACCCAGAATTCCACTGGGACTGGACTGCCCCCACCAGGTTATACTGGGTATGTGGACATAAGGCCTATGCTAAGCCACCTGATCACTGGACAGGTAGCTGTGTAATCAGCACTATTAAACCATCTTTCTTCCTACTGCCCATAAAAACAGACAAACTCCTAGGATTCCCTGTCTATGCTTCCTGTGAAAAACGAAGCACAGCCATAGGTAACTGGAAAGATGCTGAATGGCCCCCTGAAAGAATTATACAATACTGTGGGCCCACCACTTGGGCACAAGATGGCTCATGGGGATATCGGACCCCCATCTTCATGCTCAACTGAATCATACCGTTGTAAGCTGTTTTAGAAATTATTACTAATAAAACCTGTCAAGCCTTGACTGTTCTTGCCTGGCAAGAGACTCAGATAAGGAATACTATCTACCAAAATAGACTAGTTCTCGACTACTTGTTAGCAGCTGAAGGAGGAGTTTGTGGAAAATTTAACCTTACTAATTGCTGTTTCCACATAGGTGATCAAGGGCAAGTAGTTGAAGACATATTTAAAGATATACCAAAACTGGCACATGTACCCATGCAAGTGTGGCACGGATTTGATCCTGGGGCCATGTTTGGAAATTGGTTCCCAGCAATAGGAGGATTTGAAACTCTTATCATAGGAGTTATAATAGTAATAGGAACCTGCTTACTACTCTCTTGTTTGCTACCTGTACTTCTTCAAATGATGAAAAGCTTCATCCCTACCTTAGTTCACTAGAATGCTTCAGCACAAGTATATTATATGAATCACTATCAATCTATTGCACAAGAAGACATAAGTAGTGAAAATGAAAGTGAGAACTCCCACTAATAAAATGAGTGAGAGTCTCAAAGGGGGGAAATGAGAGAAGAGAGAAAGAGATCCCCCTATATTGTTCTATATTGTTTTATACTCAGTACCTGCTTTAAGAAGAAACAAGGAAGCAAAACCAAAGGCAGGCAGCCCAGAGCCAGCCACCAGACCCAAAGCCAGGCCTGGGCCTGCCTGACCTTAGTCTGATAGTTAAAATTCAACTCATGACCTAGGAACTGATGTTATCCACAGATTCCAGACATTGTATGGAAGGATACTGTGAAACTTCTCATTCTGTTCTGTTTCACTCTGATTACTGGTGCTTGCAGCCCCTATCACATACTGCCTAGATTGTTCAATCAATCACGGCCCTTTCATGTAAAATCTTTAGTGTTGTGAGCCCTCAAAGGGGACAGAAATTGTGCACTCAACAAGCTCAGATTTTAAGATGCTAGTCTGCCAATGCTTCCAGCTGATTAAAAGCTACTTCCTTCACTATATCGGTGTCTGTGAGGTTTTGTCCATGCCTCGTCCTGCTACAGGCACACACAGAAGCTTTAATACTTACACAAAAACTGGCCTTTGGAAAATAAAAAAAACTACCTAAAATAACAAAGGTATTTTAAAGTCTTTTAAGAAAAATTACAGTAACTTAGTATTATCCACACTTAATGAAAAAAAAATGACTTATCTATATGTCTTACCCAGTGAATTTCACTGAGGTTTTTCTATGAGTTGGAAAATCCCACTGGATGCAAGAATATTGTTTATAATCAGTTAGAAATATCTGTTAAACAATCACATTTTGTATAGCATTCTACTAATCTCCGTTTTTAAACAAGTTTTTTATTATCTATTATAATCAGCCCCCTCAAATTGTATACACAATATGCATGTATAAAAATGCAAAAATACCAATGTAACTGGAGTTATTTTATACAGCTAATAACTATTTTCATATATTTCACAATTTAGCAATTTAGGTGTTACCTATCTCTATTTCCTTCAGAAAAGTAATTTACATTTTAATCACTTCTCCTTCCTTAATTTATATTTTTATACAGCATACAGTTTCAAATCTAGCCTTCCTGTCTGGCAATTCATTTTTTAATCGTATTTACCACCTAGCTAAATAGCATATTACTGTCTACTTCATTTTATATGAATACTCTGTTTTCATTACTTCAATAAGTAAATATAACATTTTAAATGACACTTCTTAAATCTTCTTATAAATATTTGGTAATAAGCCCTTGATATTGCATCCATCAACACCTATTGGGAATAGCTGTCATTTGAACTAAAAAATTAATTCATCATAATAAGTAATTATTGTCATTTATCAATCATAATAGCATTACAATGAGAAATTCTAAGAAATCATTTGGAGTAAGAGTTTTCTAAACCCTCACATTTCAATTTAACATAATCAGAATTACATTGTACATCTTGTTATGCACACACATCCTAGAACACAACAAACGGAAATTAGATACATACATGTCCCATTTCTTAAGCAAGTGAGATCACAAGGTCCTTAACATAGTAATTGTACTCTTTGCTTACAGGTCATCTACCACTGAGACTTGAAAAGAACAGTTTTTACAACATACTTCACCTAATTGTCTTATACCTCCCTAAAGTTTTTTATCTTAGAACATACTAGGCTTCTTAGTCACAGGGAAAGCTAAGGTAAGTAGTTATATTGAATAGAAATATGCCTAAGCAACCCAGTGCTGCCCCAAGTGGAAGTTAAGTAGTTGTTTTGAATTTTAATAGTTGACGTTTACTTTCTGGTCACGAATTAGAGATGTCAAGTGGAGAAGACATTACTGGATTATGGTTAATTTGATGATCTTAGCTTTTTACAATTATTCCACTACCCTGAGGGAGAAGGCCAAAATCAATGTTGTCCCTTCTATGGAGATGTATACATTAAATTGTAAATTATTACAATTTTGACCTTCACAGAAATCACAAAATAGTTTTGAGAACAATATAGTTCTAAAATTAATTTAAACACATTTTCGCCATGTTCCTTACTTATAAGTACACTTATAATAAAAATAAAATCAAAGGACATTAGAACAATAAGCAATATGATTTAAGAGCCACTCTCAATAAAACCCAATCATTATGCATTTAAAAATAATATTAAAAACTATAAAAATATTAGTAAAACAAATGCAGAATTTTGCCACCATTTAGCAATGCCATTGTATGGATATATGGATTTCAGTTTTCCTTCTTTTGACACATAGTTGCTATTAGACTAGGAAGCAGCAAGGAGAAGCCAAGTAACTCCATTTGTATGTCCCTAAAGGCACTAAATCAGCAGAGATAAATTGTAGCAGTACTGCTCGGATGAAAACTTTCACATTAGGAGGTGATCAGTTTAGTTCTTTCTATAAGTAGATCCATTTTGGTCACGTCTGAATGAAAGCAGTCACTCTCACAAAGCTGTAAAAGGTTCTGAGATCTTCCTTATGAAGTGTATTTTTTCCCCAGTCATACTGATGACCATATTCTTATCATGTTGCTCTCCTACAACATGAAAAATATCTAAAGATTTATCTATGTTTCACCTCATCTAGCTCTTCCATCAATGTGAACAAACTTTATGTGTTCCTAAATAAAAATAGATTTTTCTGGATGGAAAATAGCTGAGAAAATGGAAAGAGACCTTAAATGACAAATTCACTAGGAACTAAAATGTCAAATACTAAAATCATGCAACTGGAATTAAAACATAAAGGAAAGCTGGCAAACACCACTATAGGGAAGAAATCTGTTTATACAGAAAGGAAGCTACAAATGGAGAGGACAGTATGATTTATTTCCTCATCTGAGGACAAAATACCTTCACTTTTGTACAAAAATTGCAATATAAGTATCACCAAAACTGATTTTTTTTTGTGCAGTGAGAATGTTTTGATTTACTGAATTAAATATTCCACCCTTCCCACACCTCCCAGCAACCTGAATAACAAAGTACAGCATTTATACATTTAGCAGGGAAAAAAATTTAAGTGATGTTAAGTCTTCACATTCAGTTAGAATCAGAAAATAATTTGCACAGTATAAATTATGTGGTATTATGTTTGGTACTGTTAAAAGTTTCTCCTCATTATAAAGCATCTGGGGTAGGCAATAATTAAAGAAGTTTTAAAATTACTAGCTTTACCAGAGCAACTTCACACTCTCTAATGATGCATCCCAACCTAGTAGCATACGCCAAAAGCCTTTGACAGGAAAATGAAGAATCCCAAATATCATAAAATATTTGCATTGTTAGAATTTTGCTAATTTCTCAGTAAGTCACAGTTTTAAAAATTGCATTGTAATGTTTCTGCCCCCTGTGAAAGGATCTGCTGCTACAGAAATCCATTATAACAGAAACAACGCTTGCCTAATCAGAGAAACAACATTTTCTTTAGCTTCAGAGGAACAAGCACAAATAACCTATTTACATAAACATGTAAAATATGCTTTGGCAGAATGAACGGAGCCATATGCATACAATATTCTCTTCAATGCATCTCCATTTCCATTATCAACGTAATTATCATCAATCACCATCACCACATCACTGCAACACCATAGCCATGTTTCCTCTTTTTCCCATCCCTCTTCTTTAAACATTCTTACCTCTCTCCCTCCTTGTACTGTCTCTAGTCTTTTCAAGTTTAAACCCTGAAAAAGAAAAGCAAAATATATTATTATTCGCAAAGAAGAAGTAAATAATAATTCATACTAGTGCAAGAATTTTGAAATAAAGGAAATAATTCACTTATTCGTAACAAAGAAGATCTGAATACAGATGACTATCTCATGTGTGTGTATGTGTCTATGTGTATGTAGCTAAGTAAGTCTTCAAATGTAGTCCCAATGCATTTCCTGCTGATCCCTACATCATAAGTAAAAATAAAATGTTAATACGTCTATTTTAAGCAATGATCGCCTACCCTTTGTTGAAACCAAAGATGTTGTTTAGACTTGAACTAGTATGTACAGTATATTCTATGGTGGTAAGCTCCTACTCTAGTTCATCTACCGGCAGATCTCAGCGCCCAAACATACAGTCAGATTGATAAAAGACAGCAGAAGCCCTTGCAGTACTGCTGATTATCTATAAAATATTCAGGATTTTATTTCCTATCAAAGGGCTTTCTCTGTCTTCTATTAGCATACCTGCTCTCCACAATATAAAAGAAGGATCCACTTTAAGTTCCTAATAAGCACTATACTTAATTAAAAGAAGAAAGTTATTCTTTTTCTTAGCAAGTCAATTTTGTCATTAAAAATAATGGCAAAACCTGCAATTACTTTTGTTCTAATCTGATAAATTATTTAACAATGCTTTGAAAAACACAAATTTAAAAATGTTCACACTACCATTAAGAATTTTGATTAAATTCAAAGTATTTCTCTATTTTTGATGAAAATTTAAATAGCACATAATAATTATATATTTGCATTACCAACGCATTTATCGTATACATTGCACTATCAATGTATAAGGTAAAAAAAAAAAAGTGTCCTGTAATAAAGATGCACTAGACCTATTATGTTTCTAGCTTTATATTTAGGAATTTGAATTTAAGAAGATATATTACAGTTGTTGTTACATTAAGTAGCAACAATAATAATGCTGGGAGTGCAATACTGTAGTTAAGTATTTCATAGTTACAAGATAACTTTTTTTTTCATTTGTCTACAGCATTTATGTTTAAAAATTTTTCAGGGTTTTTTCAAAAATGTTCTCTCTTCATCATCATTTCTTGATTGTTTAGATAAAAACACATGAACATACATATTAACTAAACAATTTTATTTTAAACAGTAGCTTTACTACTCTCTTGACCCTAGAAAATATTCTAGGATCAACATGGCAAAACATTTTTGTATATAGGTGGTAGCCTGTTTTCTGATTATAGAAAATTATCTAAATTTATAGAACACAGTTTGAAGAGGCTAAATTATATGTGACAAAGAATATAAAACAAAAAATTAGAACATTTCTTAAATGCAAAGTTTATGCTAAAAGTAAATTCTGAAGTAGTATTCATGTTTATAGATTTTTGCATCTGTGAGATAGTATAATGGGATGCTTTTGAATTCAGACTGACATAATTTTAAATCTCTGGTTTGTCACTTTCCTTTCTATGCCCTTTAACAAATTACAAAACATCTCTCAATTTCATCTTTTGTGATTGAAAAATGAAAATAAATATAGTAGCTATCAAATGTATTTGCTAGGAAAATTAAATGAGATATTATATGTAACAGCATTTAGCAAAGGACCAGGCACAGCATATTCCAAAATACTACTTACTGTCTTCTCTTCTGCCTCCTCTCATTTTAATCATTATTACACATATATAATTAGTTAAATATAAGATCAATTTGAGATTGGGTATGGTGGCTCATGCCTGTAATCTCAACACTTTGGGAGGCAGAGGCAGGTGCATCACTTGAGGTCATGACTTCGAGACCAGCCTGATCAAATAGGGAAACCCTGTCTCTACTAAAAATACAAAAAAAATTAGCTGGGTGTGCTGGGGGGCACCCGTAATCCCAGCTACTTGGGAGGCTGAGACAGGAGAACAGCTTGAACCCAGAAGGCAGAGGTTGCAGTGAGCTGAGATCATAGGAGTATTGTTTTCATAAAGCATGTGGGGAAAACATTGGCCTTACATCTTTAAACAGTTTTCTGACCCTCAATTTTCCTACCATCTAATTCTGGAACTCAAATTATACATTAAATGACTTGTTACTGTGACCAAAATCACTGACACTGTTTACTTTTGTAAAACCTCCTTTTCTCTTGGTATTTTGGATGTTTTCTATTATTACACCTTCAAGTTCATTGATCTTTTCTTCTGCAGTGTCTTATCTGCTTATTCAGTGAAATTTTTATTTCAGCTATCTTAGTTTTCATTTCTAGAAGTTTAATTTTGATATTATTTTACTATTTCTCTCATTATACTTCTCATTAAATCCTTGACATTTTTATTTGTAATAGTTTTTTTTATTTCATTTTACTTTATTTTACATTAAGTTCTAGGGTACATGTGCACAACATGCAGATTTGTTACATATGTATACATGTGACATGTTGGTGTGCTGCACCCATTAACTGGTCATTTACATTAGGTATATCTCCTAATGCTATCCCTCCCCCCCAACCCCCCAGCAGGCCCCTGTGTGTGATGTTCCCCACCCTGTGTCTGTGTTCTTATTGTTCAATTCCCACCTATGAGTGAGAACATGCAGTGTTTGGTTTTCTGTCCTTGTGATAGTTTGCTGAGAATGATGGTTTCCAGCTTCATCCATGTCCCTACAAAGGACATGAACTCATCCTTTTTTATGGCTGTATAGTATTCCATGGTATATATGTGCAATATTTTCTTAATCCAGTCTATCATTGATGGACATGTGGGTTAGTTCCAAGTCTTTGCTATTGTGAATAGTGCCACAATAAACATACGTGTGCATGTGTCTTTATAGCAGCCTGATTTATAATATTTTGAGTATATGCCCAGTAATGGGATGGCTGGGTCAAATGCCATTCCTAGTTCTAGATCCTTGAGGAATCGCCACACTGTCTTCCACAATGGTTGAACTAGTTTACAGTGCCACCAACAGTGTAGAAGTGTTCCTATCTCTCCGCATCCTCTCCAGCATCTGTAGTTTCCTGACTTTTTAATGATTGTCATTCTAACTGGTGCAAGATGGTATCTCATTGTGGTTTTGATTTGCATTTCTCTGATGGCCAGTGATGATGAGCATTTTTTCGTGTGTCTGTTGGCTGCATAAATGTCTTCTTTTGAGAAGTGTCTGTTCATATCCTTTGCCCACTTTTTGATGGGGTTGATCTTTTCTTGTAAATTTGTTTACATTCTTTGTAGATTCTGGATAATAGCCCTTTGTCAGATGGGTAGATTGTAAAAATTTTCTCCCAATCTGTAGGTTGCCTATTCACTCTGATGGTAGTTTCTTTTGCTGTGCAGAAGCTCTTCAGTTTAATTAGATCCCATTTGTCAATTTTGGCTTCTGTTGCCATTGCTTTTGGTGTTTTAGTCATGAAGTCTTTGCCCATGCCTATGGCCTGAATGGTATTGCCTAGGTTTTCTTCTAGGGTTTTAATGGTTTTAGGTCTGACATTTAAGTCTTTAATCCATCTTGAATTAATTTTTGTATAAGATGTAAGGAAGGGATCCAGTTTCAGCTTTCTCCATATGGCTAGCCAGTTTTCCCAGCACCATTTATTAAATAGGGAATCCTTTCCCCATTGTCAGGTTTGTCAAAGATCAGATGGTTGTAGATGTGTGGTATTATTTCCAAGGGCTCTATTCTGTTTCAGTGGTCTATATATCTGTTTTGGTACCAGTACCATGCTGTTTTGGTTATTGTAGCCTTATAGTATAGTTTGAAGTCAGGTAGTGTGATGCCTCCAACTTTGTTCTTTTGGCTTAGGATTGACTTGGCAATGTGGGCTCTTTTTTGGTTCCATATGAACTTTAGTTTTTTTCCAATTCTGTGAAGTAAGTCATTGGTAGCTTGATGGGGATGGCATTGAATCTATAAATTACCTTGGGCAGTATGGCCATTTTCACAATATTGATTCTTCCTATCCATGAGCATGGAATGTTCTTCCATTTGTTTATGTCCTGTTTTATTTTGCTGAGCAGTAGTTTGTAGTTCTCCTTGAAGATGTCATTCACATCCCTTGTAAGTTGGATTCCTAGGTATTTTATCCTCTTTGTAGCAATTGTGAATGGGAGTTTACTCATGATTTGGCTCTCTGTTTGTCTCTTATTGGTGTAGAGGAATGCTTGTGATTTTTGCACATTGATTTTGTATCCTGGAACTTTGTTGAAATTCCTTATCATCTTAAGGAGGTTTTGGGCTCAGACAATGGGGTTTTCTAAATATACAATCATGTCATCTGCAAACAGGGACAATTTGACTTCCTCTTTTCCTAATTGAATACACTTTCTTTCTCTTGCCTGATTGCCCTTGCCAGAACTTCCAACACTATGTTGAATAGGACTGGTGAGAGAGGGCATCCCTGTCTTGTGTGCCAGTTTTCAAAGGGAGTGCTTCCAGTTTTTGCCCATTCAGTATGATATTGGCTGTGGGCATGTCATAAACAGCTCTTATTATTTTGAGATACCTCCCATCAATACTAGTTTATTGAGAGTTTTTAGCATAAAAGGCTGTTGAATTTTATTGAAGGCCTTTTCTGCATCTATTGAGATAATCATGTGGTTTTTGTCTTTGGTTCTGTTTATATGATGGATTACATTTATCGATTTGCATATGTTGAACCAGCCTTGCATCCCAGTGATGAAGCCAACTTAATTGTGGTGGATATTCTTTTTGATTTGCTGCCTAATTCAGTTTTCCAGTATTTTATTGAGGATTTTTGCATTGATGTTCATCAGGGTTATTGGTCTAAAATTCCCTTTTTTTGTTGTCTCTGCCAGGCTTTGGTATCAGGATGTTGGCCTCATAAAATGAATTAGGGAGGATTTCCTCTTTTTCTATTGATTGGAATAATTTCAGAAGGAATGGAACCAGCTCCTCTTTGTACCTCTGGTAGAATTTGGCTGTGAATCCTTCTGCTCCTGGACTTTTTTTCGTTGGCAGGCTATTAATTATTGCCTCAATTTCAGAACCTGTTATTGGTCTATTCAGGGATTCAACTTCTTCCTGCTTTAGTCTTGGGAGGGTGTATATGTACAAAATTTATCCATTTCTTCTAGATTTTCTGGTTTATTTGCATAGTGGTGTTTATAGTATTCTCTGATTGTAGTTTGTACTTCTGTGGGATCGGTGATGATATCCTCTTTATCATTTTTTATTGCATTTATTTGATTCTTCTTTTTTCTTCCTCATCAGTCTTGCTAGTGGTCTATCAATTTTGCTGATCTTTTCAAAAAACCAGCTCCAGCATTCATTGATTTTTTGAAGAGTTTTTTGTGTCTCTATCTCCTTCAGTTCTGCTCTGATCTTAGTTATTTCTTGCCTTCTGCTAGCTTTTGAATGCGTTTGCTCTTGCTTTCTAGTTCTTTTAATTGTGATGTTATGGTGTCAATTTTAGATCTCTCCTGCTTTCTCTTATGGGCATTTTGTGCTATAAATTTCCCTCTACACACTGCTTTAAATGTGTCCCAGAGATTCTCATATATTGTGTCTTTGTTCTCATTGGTTTCAAAGAGCATCTTTATTTCTGCCTTCATTTCGTTATGTACCTGGTAGTCATACAGGAGCAGGTTCTTCAGTTTCCATGTGGTTGAGTGGTTTTGAGTGAGTTTCTTAATCCTGAGTTCTAGTTTGATTGCCTTGTGGTCTGAGAGACAGTTTGTCATAATTTCTGTTATTTTACATTTACTGAGGAATGCTTTAATTCTGACTATGTGGTCAATTTTGGAATAAGTGTGATGTGGTGCTTAGAAGAATGTATGTTCTGTTGTTTTGGGGCAGAGTTCTGTAGATGTCTATGAGGTCTGCTTGGTGCAGATATCCTTATCAACTTTCTGTCTTGTTCATCTGTCTAATGTTGACAGGGGGGTGTTAAAGTCTCCCATTATTATTGTGTGGGAGTCTAAGTCTCTTTTTAGGTCTCTCAAGACTTGCTTTATGAATCTGGGTGCCTATAAATTTAGGATAGTTAGCTCTTCTTGTTGAATTGATCCCTTTACCATTATGTAATGGCCTTCTTTGTCTCTTTTGATCTTTGTTGGTTTAAAGTCTGTTTTATCAGAGACTATGATTGCAACCCCTGCTTTGTTTTGTTTTCCATTTGCTTAGTGGATCTTCCTGCATCCCTTTATTTTGAGCCTATATATGTCTGTGCATGTGAGATGGGTCTCCTGAATAGAGCACACTGATGGGTCTTGACCCTATCCAATTTGCCAGTCTGTGTCTTTTAATTGGAGCATTTAGCCCATTTACATTTAAGGTTCATATTGTTATGTGTGAATTTGATCCTGTCATTATGGTGTTAGCTGGTTATTTTGCTCATTAGTTGATGCAATTTCTTCCTAGTATTGATGGTCTTATTTGGCATGTTTTTGCAGTGGCTGGTACCAGATGTTCCTTTCCATGTTTAGTGCTTCCTTCAGGTGCTCTTGTAAGGCAGGCCTGGTGGTGACAAAATCTCTCAGCATTTGCTTGTCTGTAAAAGATTTTATTTCTCCTTCCCTTATGAAGCTTAGTTTGGCTGAATATGAAAGTCTTGGTTGAAAATTCTTTTGTTTTTCTTTTCAATATTGAATATTGAAAATTCAATATTCAATTTTCTTTATTGAATATTGGCCCCCACTCTCTTCTGGTGTGTAGAGCTTTTGCTGAGAGCTCCGCTGTTATTCTGATGGGCTTCCCTTTGTGGGTAACCTGACCTTTCTCTCTGGCTGCCCTTAACATTTTTTGTTTTGTTTCAACTTTGGTGAATCTGACAATTACGTGTCTTGGATTTGCTCTTCTTGAGGAGTATCTTTGTGGCATTCTCTGTATTTCCTGAATTTGAATGTTGGCCTGCCTTGCTACGTTGGGGAGGTTCTCCTGGATGACATCCTGAAGAGTGTTTTCCAACTTGGTTCCATTCTCCCCATCACTTTCAGATGCACCAATCAGATGTAGATTTGGTCTTTTCACATAGTCCCATATTTGTTGGAGGCTTTGTTCATTTTTTTAATTCTTTTTTCTCTAAACTTCTCACTTCATTTCATTCATTTGATCTTCAATCACTGATACCCTTTCTTCCATTTGATCAAATCTGCTATTGAAGCTTGTGCATTCGTCACGTAGTTCTCATGCCATGGTTTTCAGCTCCATCAGGTCATTTAAGCACTTCTCTACACTGTTTTTTCTAGTTTGCCATTTGTTTACTCTTTTTTCAAGGTTTTTAGCTTCTTACTATGGGTTCGTACATCCTCCTTTAGCTCGGAGAAGTTTGTTATTACCAATCTTCTGAAACCTTCTTCTCTTGACTTGTCAAAGACATTCTCTGTCCAGCTTTGTTCCATTGCTGGCGAGGAGCTGCATTCCTTTGGAGGAAAAGAGGCTCTCAATTTTTAGAATTTTCAGCTTTTCTGCTCTGGTTTCTCCACATCTTTGTGGTTTTATCTACCTTTGGTCTTTGATGATGGTGACGTACAGATGGGGTTTTTGTGTGGATGTCCTGTTTGTTACTTTTCCTTCTAATAGTCAGGACCTTCAGCTGCAGGTCTGTTGGAGTTTGCTGGAGGTCCACTCCAGACTCTGTTTGCCTGGGTATCATCACTGGAGGCTGTAGAACAGCAAATGTTGCTGCCTAATCCTTCCTCTGGAAGCTTCATCTCAGAGGGGCACCCAGCCTTATGAGGTGTCAGTCGGCCCCTACTGGGAGGTGTCTCCTATTTAGGCTACTCGGGGTTCAAGGACCCACTTGAGGAGGCAGTCTGTCTGTTCTCAGATCCCAAACTCCATGCTGGGAGAACCAATACTCTCTTCAAAGCTGTCAGACAGGGACATTTAAGTCTGCAGAAGTTTCTGCTGCTTTTTGTTTGGCTATGCCCTGCCCCTAGAGGTGGAGTCTACAGAGGCAGGCAGACCTCCTTGAGCTGCAGTGGGCTCTACCCAGTTTGAGCTTCTGGGCTGCTTTGTTTACCTATTCAAGCCTCAGCAATGGCAGACGCCCCTCCCCCAGCCTCGCTGCCACCTTGCAGTTTGATGTCAGACTGCTGTGCTAGCAATTAGCGAGGCTCCGTGGCCATGGGGCCCTCTGAGCCAGGCACGGGATATAATCTCCTTGTGTGCTATTTGCTAAAACCATTGGAAAAGTGCAGTATTAGGGTGGGAGTGTCCCGATTTTCCAGGTGCCCTCTGTCAGGGCTTCCCTTTGCTAGGAAAGGTAATTCCCTGACCTCTTCTGCTTCCCAGGTGAGGTGATGCCCCGCCCTGCTCTGTGGGCTGCACCCACTTGTCTGGCAAGCCCCAGGGAGATGAACCTGGTACCTCAGTTGGAAATGCAGAAATCACCCGTCTTCTGCATCATTCACACTGTATAATAGTGTTTTAAACTTTTTCTGTTAACTTCATTATCTGTCATTTCCAGGTCTGTTTCTATTGACTGAATTTTCTCCTGATCTGAGTCACATTTTACTATTTTTTCTCATGTGCAGTAATTTTTTATTGGTTGCCAGATATTATAAATTTTATTTTGTTTAGTGTTACATTTAGGTGTATTGATTTAGAAGTAGAATTGCTCCTGGCAGACAGTTAAGTTACCTGTGACTCATACTGATTCCTCTGAGGCTTGCATTAAACATTTTTCAGGGTGAGTCTGAAGTAGTCTTTAGTGTTAATTTATCCCTGTTCATAAGGCTTGGTTCTTCTGTGCTCTCTACTGAATACCCTCTGTATTTAATGGGGGTTCCTTATTCTGGCTGATGGGAAATCAAAAGATTCCCAGACCTGTGAGACCCCTGGGAATTCTACTTACAGTTCACTCTAATTATTGTTTTCTAGCAGTTGTTCTTTGCCTGGTCATGTGGAATTTCACATTATGTATGTGTAGATTGCTATTCAAACAAATATTCTGGGGAGGACCTATGCAGATTTCTAGAGCTCTTTGTGTATTTCCCTCCTTTCTGGTAATCTGCCCCATAAATTCTAGCTCCTTTGTTCTCTCTAAACTCAGATCTTATCTCCTCAACTAAAAAACTTGAGTGCCATGAAGCCCTCTTAGGCTGTTCCTCCATGTACCATGTACCATGGTCTAAAAATTGCCTCCAGTCAGAAATTCCAGTGTTGGAATGATCTCTTCATTTGTTTCCCTTCTCTTGAAGATCATAGCTTTTCTATATATTTAGTCCAGTTTTCTGGCAATGAAAGCTGGAAGAGAAGTCTTATAGATGTAACTCCTTCATGAATAGAAACAGAAGTCAAGGTAAATATTATTTTAGCTTATTTATTCAAAGGAGGAAATTAAGGCTTACAAAATTTAAATTATGTGACTAAGTTCCAGATCTAGTAAGTATAAAATAAAACTTAAACCAATATTTTAAGAGCCTCAATACCAAGTTCATCCTTTCATCCTTAGTCAAATTGCTTTAAACTTCCATCAGTCAAAATGTTTAATGTATTACATACTTTTCAATACAAATTTATTGTAACATGAAACTCATGTATGAGTCACCATCATTCTTCAAAGCAACACAGTGATTTAAAAGGAGCTGGGAATAAGCATTTAGTGGAAAAAAAAAAACTGCATGGTTGGAATATGGACTGAAAGGCAAGCTTGCCAGAGTAGATAAGATGTACTGTATAAACAATGTAAAAATCTTGGTAGTAATTTAGGCACTAGATTATTGACAGACCAAGATTCAGGTTGAAAACCTGAAGTAGTGTATCTGATGACAAGAATTTGAGAGCCGTGTGGGCAAAGAATAATGGCTTAAGAGGATCTTCCATATGATACTAGGGCTTTAGACAAGATTGTGTTTCAAAGGAGAAGTAAGGTATAGTGAGATTCATTAATTCTATGATCTGGGAGATGTCAAGCCTTAACTGATAGCAGAAATTACTCTGAGTACTAGAGCAAGACTGTCTTCAAGTTGGAAGTTCAGGTGGCTTGAATGTGGAAAACTGTTAGGGAAGTATCAACTGTGACTTACAACCTCTGCTAGGAAACATGCACAATCTTGATTTTTACTGATTACTGACAGTAATTTGATTTGCTTTAAAAAAATCATACTGTAATATCACCCCAACTAACCAAGAAATAACATTTAGCACAAGGGATACTTTCAAAATAAGTATTAATCTAAAATAACCCAAACACCTTTATTTGTATTCACTTAAATATATCACACAATAAAAACACCTTTGCATTTTTATACTTTTATATAATTTCACCTAAAACATATATTAAAATAATTCAGAAAGAATATGTTTTAATTCTACTCACTGAGACAACTTGTCTGACTCTTCAAAAGACTCCATGTACACACGAACAGTCAAATTATTCATATATATGTATGCATATGGGTTGATTCTTAATATAAGACTCACAGAATTTTAATTGATTTAAAATCCACTTTGTTATTCTTCAACCATATAAATGTAATATTTACCTAGCATGTCTTGAACAAAGCAGATTTAAAAATACTCTGGGGGATGTGGTTGGAAAAAATTCATTTCCCTCAGTATACATATTTCTCACTATAGAATACGAAATCTCTGCATTGATCAAAATTAATCACATGAGACCAAACCAAAATGTTATAAATTGTGGGTAGGAAAAAAATTACCCGAAAGCAAATGTTCTGCAGTGTGCTAAATTAAGATGGTTTAGTACGGCAGTAAGGGAGAAAGGCTATTCACTGGAAAAAAACAAAAAAAAAATAGAACTTCCTACCAAAATTTCTCTTGCATTCCAGTATCTGCATGAACACCCCTGGTAACTGCACTGGCATATAGACCCACCTTGTCTAAGGTACACAGGGAGGTGAGAGAAGAGATTTACCCCTTCATAATGATTAGAAACCCTTCTAAAACTTCTATCATGTCATAAGGATTTCCCCTGCTTCCCTGTAAACAAAAAGGCAGAAATCACTACCTAATATCCCTAGATTTGGTTTTTTTTTTTGATTGAAAAAGTATGGATTGGACAGATGGAATAAATATTTTATTTCTAGAACTGCAGAGATTTCATTGTGATAGTTTTTCTTAAAATGTAGAAAGTAGCCATGATTTAACTGGATAAAATAATAATTAATTTTTAAAAGGCTTCAAGTAACTCCGTGACTTTTTAACATTTAGCTTTAGCTGTGAAGGCACAGGAAAGAGCTAGAAGGAACTTTAAATAACTGTAGCTCAACCTCTTCATTTTATAGATGAGGAGGTTTGCAGCCAGGGAACTTAATTTATAAGTGGCAGTTTGGGGACTCGAACTCTGGCCACTGGGTCCCTAATCCAGAATTATCTTTGTTTAAACAAATTGTTTCAGCAGTTCTATCATAAATCGTAGTCTTAAAAACCGTATAACTTCACAGCATTCCTTAACCATTTCATGGGCCAGGTTCCACAGCTATAAAATTGAAATAATTTATAGTACAAATGAAAGAATCTTTATAAAACACAGCACAGTGCCTACTCCATCGTTAACCGCAACATGCACTGATGTTAGTGGTATAAGATGTTGCTGCCCTTATTGGCATTATCTAAATAAAAGACTCATTACTATTACAGTTATAAAAATAACTATATTTGTTGAGTGTTCTCTATGTACCAAGCACCATTCCAAGTGTTTTACCTGGATTAATTTAATTCTGACCATAGCATTATTACATGTTATATTGCAAAATAGTTCTCCCCACATTGGGCTGAAATGAAAATGATCTACCAGTTATTCTGTTTTGTTTTTTGAACTGATCTCTTTAGACAAAATAAAATGCAACTCCTTATTAGTTCTTTCTATTGTTAGTTTCACGTTGCAGTTACAGCATGTAGCCCAAAGAACGACACGAGTTTGTGTAAAACACTTCTGGCCTGCTTGCTTTTCACTGCCACATTTCTTATTATATGGCAGCATCATATTAGTGACAGAAACACATTGTTGGAGGATAAGGATATTGTTTAAGTCTCTGGGTCTTTACTTGCCTGGTAAAAAAATTGATGATTATCAGGAGGAGGATATGGAGAGCTGTAATGGATGATCTCTGCAGAGTGGTAAAATCTAGTATCTGTATTATGGTTTAATTTTAAGACAGGTATATTGGTCCTTTTACAGGTTCTTATTCTGTGTCGTTCTATCTTGTATGGCCTCTCAGTGAAACTAATTAAACAACTGAACAAGTTAAAAAGATTCCAAAATCTTTGAACACAGCTTACACACCTATTGTCAGCCTTATTTAAGGTTCCCTAATTTCTGATTTTTTTAACTTACATATCTGTATTTTACTCTATCAGTTTGTTGTGTAAATTTTTAATTCAGTTTCAAATTCCAATTATATTGTTGATAAAAATATTTTGTTGCATATATGGACTTCTAATGTTAGTCTTACTTAGGATTTGTTTTGTAAGTGATAATACTGAGGAGTGTCATAGGTTACAGAATTGACTTAGAAACACAGAACGTTGCCTAAGGCAACTTAACCTACTTAAAAACTGCACTAATTCATTCTTACACATAAATCCAGTCTTCCTTTTAAGTTACTAAACATAGTTTAAATATTTGTAATTCCTTTATCTCTTTTTTAGCCATTTGTTGAAAAAATATACTCCCCCTAGGCTATGTTGAAATTTAAGTCACAGAGGGATTTCTAAAGCACATGTTTGAACATTTTATGGAGTTTATCATGATTTTGGCTAAAATCTATTGAAATATAAAGAACAGCCAAATGTCAAAATTAATCAAACTATATTTTTTCTTCCCTCCTTTCTAAATTAGTACTATTCATCTTTGAAAGTCTATACTGTAATAATCCATTCACTGGAAGCTTTGAATTGTTGTTCATATCCCATTTAAAAAAAGAATATAGAAAAAGAGGGAATCCTCCCTAACACATTTTATGAAGCCAGCATCATCCTGATACCAAAGCCTGGCAGAGACATAACCAAAAAAGAGAATTTCAGACCAATATCCTTGATGAACATTGATGCAAAAATCCTCAATAAAATACTGGCAAACCGAATCCAGCAGCACATCAAAAACCTTATCCACCATAATCAAGTGGGCTTCAACCCTGGGATGCAAGGCTGGTTCAACATACGCAAATCAATAAATGTAATCCAGCATATAAACAGAACCAAAGACAAAAACCACATGATTATCTCAATAGATGCAGAAAAGGCCTTTGACAAAATTCAACAACCCTTCATGCTAAAAACTCTCAATAAATTAGGTATTGATGGGACGTATCTCAAAATAATAAGAGCTATCTATGACAAACCCACAGCCAATATCATACTGAATGGGCAAAAACTGGAAGTATTCCCTCCGAAAACTGGCACAAGACAGGGATGCCCTCTCTCACCACTCCTATTCAACATAGTGCTGGAAGTTCGGGCCAGGGCAATCAGGCAGGAGAAGGAAATAAAGGGTATTCAATTAGGAAAAGAGGAAGTCAAATTGTCCCTGTTTGCAGATGACATGATTGTATATCTAGAAAACCCCATTGTCTCACCCCAAAATCTCCTTAAGCTGATTAGCAACTTCAGCAAAGTCTCAGGATACAAAATTAATGTACAAAAATCACAAGCATTCTTGTACACCAATCACAGACAAACAGAGAGCCAAATCATGAGTGAACTCCCATTCACAATTGCTTCAAAGAGAAAAAAATACCTAGGAATCCAACTTACAAGGGATGTGAAGGACCTTTTCAAGGAGAACTACAAATCACTGCTCAATGAAATAAAAGAGGATACAAACAAATGGAAGAACATTCCATGCTCATGGGTTGGAAGAATCAATATCGTGAAAATGGCCATACTGCCCAAGGTAATTTATAGATTCAATGCCATCCCCAACAAGCTACCAATGACTTTCTTCACAGAATTGGAAAAAACTACTTTAAAGTTCATATGGAACCAAAAAAGAGCCCGCATGGCCAAGTCAATCCTAAGCCAAAAGAACAAAGCTGGAGGCATCACACTACCTGACTTCAAACTATACTACAAGGCTACAGTAACCAAAACAGCATGGTACTGGTACCACAACAGAGACATAGATCAATGGAACAGAACAGAGACCTCAGAAATGATGCCACATATCTACAACTATCTGATCTTTGACAAACCTGACAAAAACAAGCAATGGGGAAAGGATTCCCTATTTAATAAATGGTGCTGGGAAAACTGGCTAGCCATATGTAGAAAGCTGAAACTGGATCCCTTCCTTACACCTTATACAAAAATTAATTCAAGATGGATTAAAGACTTAAATGTTAGACCAAAAACCATTAAAATCCTACAAGAAAACCTAGGCAATACCATTCAGGACATAGGCGTGGGCAAGGACTTCATGTCTAAAACACCAAAAGCAATGGCAACCAAAGCCAAAATTGACAAATGGAATCTAATTAAACTAAAGAGCTTCTGCACAGAAAAAGAAACTACCATCAGAGTGAACAGGCAACCTACAGAATGGGAGAAAATTTTTGCAACCTACTCATCTGACAAAGGGCTAATATCCAGAATCTACAATGAACTCAAACAAATTTACAAGAAAAAAAAAAAACGACCCCATCAAAAAGTGGGCAAAGGACATGAACAGACACTTCTCAAAAGAAGACATTTATGCAGCCAAAAAACACATGAACAAATGCTCATCATCACTGGCCATCAGAGAAATGCAAATCAAAACCACAGTGAGATACCATCTCACACCTGTTAGAATGGCCATCATTAAAAAATCAGGAAACAACAGGTGCTGGAGAGGATGTGGAGAAATAGGAACACTTTTACACTGTTGGTGGGACTGTAAACTAGTTCAACCATTGTGGAAGTCAGTGTGGCGACTCCTCAGGGATCTAGAACTAGAAATACCATTTGACCCAGCCATCCCATTACTGGGTATATACCCAAAGGACTATAAATCAGGCTGCTATAAAGACACATGCACACGTATGTTTATTGCGGCACTATTCACAATAGCAAAGACTTGGAACCAACCCAGATGTCCAACAATGATAGACTGGATTAAGAAAATGTGGCACATATACACCATGGAATACTATGCAGCCATAAAAAATGATGAGTTAATGTCCTTTGTAGGGACATGGATGAAACTGGAAACCATCATTCTCAGTAAACTATCACAAGGACAAAAAACCAAACGCTGCATGTTCTCAGTCATAGGTGGGAATTGAACAATGAGAACTCATGGACACAGGGAGGGGAACATCACACTCCAGGGACTGTTGTGGGGTTGGGGGAGGGGGGAGGGACAGCATTAGGAGATATACCTAATGCTAAATGACGAGTTAATGGGTGCAGGAAATCAACATGGCACATGGATACATATGTAACAAACCTGCACATTGTGCACATGTACCCTAAAACCTAAAGTATAATAATAAAAAAAAAAGGAAAAAAAAAAAAGAATATATGTCATTATTTTCAGGTACTTAACCATTCTTCACTTTTAAGGTTCTGTCTTTGTAAAAATGGAAAATTGTCACTTACTATCTTAAATATTGTAACAATACCACAGGATACTTCTAAAAATACACATATGTATGTAACAGAAATATTTACATTTTGAGTCTGACTAGGTGCCAGGCATTAAGCAGTACATGTTACATGGATTATTTTTATATCATTTTATATACTTTTTTTATACCTCACAATTACAATATGTTACCATTATTAATCCCATTTTGCCATAGAAAAATTGAGGGAAGGAGAGGTTAATTAACTTTCCTAAGGATATACAGATCAAAGAAAGTAGAGTTGAATACTGAGCCCAGAGTATCTCATTACAGAGCTACTTTTGGAACTATTACACATACTACCTCTAAAAGTAACTAATACTTTATTTTTATGTGTGTTGAGATAACTAACTGACATGAATTGGATACGTGTTTAGCAAATCAGTGATTGAGTAACCTATTAAATGAGTAAGCCTAATTCCAGAACTATATTAATGTTCAAGAGATCAATCTAAACCATGTCATTTTTACCAACTGAAGAAGTAAATGCAAAATAATAAATGATTGGTTTTGAATTCATTTAGATTTGAAAATAACTGTGGGAAAAAAAGTTAAGTAAATGACATTGAATTCCAGAAGCCCTGATTCCTTGGGAAAAAATGTGAAATTCAATTGAAATATTTCCTGAGGCAGACAAAGATTAAAAGAAAATTAATGCTACTCTATGGGCACAAATAACGTTTCATAGAGTGTGTCTGTGATTATTGTTGCTTTAGGCTAACTAAAATATTAAACTAGATTAGCGCTTCCATGCCCCCAGTTTTCTAGCAGTTCTCATCTTGGTATATTGCATAAGTTAAATTCCTTCTGCTCCAGGGACTTGGGTCATCATGTTTTGTGAGGTTTCATACAGTAGAGTTTATCCCGAAACTAGATTACTTATAGCATGTCTGATGCTCATACCTGAGTGGTTGTTTGTGATGGTGTTTTCCAGTTCAGATATGAGACTAATCACCAATATAGACTTTCTACTAATACTTCATGGGGTATTATTTCTAACAATTTCTGATTGGTAATCTAATTCTTAAATAGGAAGTCAAAGACACCCTTTCAGAACCCAAGTAACTCTAGATATTGTCAATGAAAGGCATGTTGATTTAGCTTGCAATCATGGTGGTAAACAGTCTAACCGTGAATTTAAATATGTAAGAACTGGACTAGCACTTAATGTGTGACATGTCACATCATAAGGCAATTATTTTGCTATTTGAAAAACTTATTCGATGAGATACTAAGCTTATTGAATCAATCTATCTAGTAAGCTATGTTTCATATTCGTACCGTAGATCATAAAAAGACAGAATGCACTCAAATAGGTAAAAAGAGAGTATTAATAGCTAGATTATGATTATTTGCATATGAATCTATTACATCTGTCCCCATCTCTCTATACACCAAACCCATCAATCCATTGCAACATTATGACTCTCGTGATAATTCTTAACATGCCAAGCATTCTTCCACCATAGGCCTTTGGACTAGATGTTCATCTTGCCTGGAACTCTCTTCACCTAGATATCTGCAAAGCCAACTCCCATGGCTTCTCAAGTCTTTGTTTGTATCTCACCTTCTCAGCGAGCACTACTTTTACCACTCTATTTAATATTACAGTCTTCTGCCCACTTCACTTCTGGCACCCTTAAAACATTTTAACATAGTGTATAAATTTATTATTATTGTGTGTTATCATCTTTCCATGTTAGAATAAAAGTACCTCAAAGACAAGGATCTTTGTTTTTATGTTTCTAAATTACACCAGTTGCTCAAACAGTTCTTGGTGCATGATGCTAGGTTCTAAATAGTACTTAAATATTTGCAAAATGAATGGAATATTTACTTTTCTAATCATCCATGTATCTAAAATAGTTTTACAAAATTTGTACTATATTAATTTAGATCCATAAGTAATATAAGTAGTGTTCGCTTTGGAGATCATATAAATTTATTCTTAATAAAGTTAAGCCAACAAAAATCTAATATTTCTTCTATAATTTTAAGAGAGTCAGCATTTTCTTATCGCACTATAACACCGCAGAAAGTGTGCCATCATGTTTTTCTATTAAATGCTAAACAATAATCAGTGACAAGGACTTTATTTTTTTAAATTGTTAATACCAGACTGTCTTGTAGAGTGGAGGTCCCCAACTTTTTTAGCACCTGGAACCGGTTTTGTGGAAGGCATTTTTTCCACTGCTGGGGGTGAGGATGGTTTTGGGATGAAATTTTTCAACCTCAGATCATCAGGCATTAGATTCTCATAAGGAGTGCTGAACCAAGATCCCTTGCATGCACAGTTCACAACAGGGTTTGTGCTCCTATAAGAATCTAATGCAGCCACTGATCTGACAGGAGGCAGATATCAGGCGGTAATGCTCATTTGCCTACTGGTCATCTCCAGCTGGGCAGCCTGGTTCTTAACAGGCCATGGACAAGTATGGTCCATGGCCTGGGGGTTAGGGACCTCTGCCAAAGAGCACAATTCTTGACAGGACAGTGTCCCCATCCTATCAAGATAATGGTTATTTCAGGATGAAAACTAAACTAACTTGCAATGTTTAGAAATATAAACTGAGTTCAACTAAAATAAAGAGGATGGATTAGAAGTAGCACAATACCAAGAGTAATGATTTAGTTTTAATATAATTTTTTAAAATTAAAGAAGGTGCTGGGCACTCATGCCTGTAATCCCAGCACTTCGGCAGGCCAAGGTGGGCAGATCACAAGGTTAAGAGTTCTAAACAGTCTGGTCAACATGGTGAAACCCCATCTCTACTAAAAATACAAAAAATTTAGCCAGGTGTGGTGGCAGGCACCTGTAATCCCAGCTACTTGGGAGGCTGAGGCAGGAGAATGGTGTGAACCCAGGAGGCAGAGCTTGTAGTGAGCTGAGATCGTGCCACTGTACTCCAGCCTGGATGACAGAGCAAGACTATTTCTTGGAAAAAAAAAAAATTAAAAAACGTTTACTTAAGAAAGCCTGACTCTATATTATAAATTGAGAACAACACATTTAAAATGGTAAAATTATATATGATTATATATAATAAATTGTAAATGGCATTCAATGGGTTTCTGAATCTTTTCTACTCAAGAGATTCTGTACCAGCTGTTCCCTTCTTTTAATGATCTCTCCCCACAACCTTCCCAAGGTGATAGGGTTATCCCTTTGCCCTTCAAATCTCAGTTTAAATTTCCTGTGTCAAAGGACTTTCATGAGCATTGACTCTAAAATAGACATCAAGTTGCTTATTGTCACATCACTCAATTTTAATTTTCTGCTCAGGATTTAACACTGGAAAATATTTTTCATATTAATGTATTTATTATTTTGTGTACTGACTATTCTTCTCACCAGAATATAAAGTCCATGACAATATGTCTGTCTGGTAAAACTTTATATCCCAGTACTTAGAATAGTGTCTAGCACTTAGTAGACACTAAGCAAATATTAATTAAATGAACTGAATGAATAAATCTCTATAATTACAATAAAATATTATTTACCCTTTTTAACATAAACATGCCATTAATGTATTGAGTATAATATTAACCATTCAAATTCATTCAGAAAAAAAAAAGGGAAATGAATAAATTGGTTCTTTTCTCTCACTAACCTTGGGCAAATCACCAAAAACTCTGAAACTACATTTCTTTTTCAGGAAAATAAACTGAACTAGGTAATCTTGAATATCTCTACTGGCTATAAAATTCTAGGATTTTGTTGTCTTTTAGAAAATCAAAATTTTTATTTTTTATTTCTTTTGTATTTTTTTTTTTTTGAGATGATGTCTCGCTCTATCTCCTAGGCTGGAGTGCAGTGGCGTGATCTCAGCTCACTGCAACCTCTGCCTCCTGGTTTCAAGCAATTCTCCTGCCTCAGCCTCCCTAGTAGCTGGGGTTACAGGTGCATGCCACCACACGCAGCTAATCTTTCTATTTTTTGTAAAGACAGGATTTTGCCAGGCTGGTCTCAAACTCCTGACCTCAGGTGATCCACCTGCTTCAACCTCCCAAAGTGCTGGGATCACAGGCATAAGCCACCATGCCTGGCCGAAAATCAAAATTTTTAAAATGTCTCCATTTAAATATTTGAGCATTGTTACCTAAACAATTTCAACTAAATAAATGTATCAATGTATAAAGGTTGTGGCCTTTACCAATATCAAACTGGAGTCTCAATGCTTTTCTTTTAAAATTTCCCTCAATTCTTTTAAGAATACCCCAAAATATTAAACAAGTAACCAGTGCTAGTCTACAGTGCATTATTTCACCTGTGCTGTAGATACTTTATATTTTTACTAATTATCTTGTAAACTAGCATCGCTTTCAGTATATCCATATTAAGTTCCCACTTTTAAATGCAGTACTCATAATGTAAAACTACATACTATCTGAGAAACTCTATTGAAGACTCAATATTAAACAAATAAATCAGATTGTGTTAAAATCCACTGCTGGAAATCTTACTTTATTAAATGTGCTTATTTCTGTCATTATTAATTTCTAGGAACAGCAAAACATAACAGAAAAATAAATGTGCAGTCTCAGACTGCAAGTCAGAAAATGCACCATGGCTTACATTTTTATCTCACAGATCAATGTTTCATAATTTTGACAGATCAGTGTCTCATACTGTAACTTAACATCCTCTCAAACCCAAAGAACTAACTGAAAATAAAACGACCATTTTTATTTCTCTATAATATCTACTTCAATTTAACTGTATTTGCATCATGAATTTCTGAGAATTGGATCCCACTAGGAAATCCATGAACATTGAGAAGAGAATGTTATAACTAATTGAGTATATTTTAATTCTCCCTATCTGGTAATAACATAACATCTTTCAAAAGTCAGGTGATGCTTTAAATACATAATTGGCTCTCATTAGATTTTCATTCAAACTAGCACATTTATTTGTTATAGTAAGGATAAACTAATTAAATAAATTCCATGGCTATGTCTAACAATTTAGCCGGGATGTACCAGTCGAGAAGATAGATTTTGAAATTAAATCTGTGTATTAACTTAAATGATATTATTCGGATTCATTCAACATGGAAAAGCTAGTCACTGTTTCTCATGAAATAGCAATCTGCTTAGAGGACTAGAGTTACTCTCTATAGCAGATAACTCATTACAAAAGGTATTCTCTAATATTCATAACTTCAAACCACTTTTTAGCTTTTCCAATCAGGAGCACAGAAACCTGTGAGAAACACTGAGGCTCCTGAGGGACTTCGTTTTTACCTACCTGCTCCACCATCACAAAGGGTGTAATTTACCTTAAAGAAGAAGGATAGGGTGGGTGCAGTGGCTCATACCTGTAATCCCAGCACTGTGGGAGACTGAGGTGAAAGGATCAGTTGAGCCCAGGAGTTTGAGACCAACCTAGACAACACAGTGAGACTCAGCCTCTGAAAAAAATAAAAAATTACCCAGGAGTGGTAGGGCAGGCCTGTAGTCCTAGCTACTCAAGAGGCTGAGGAGGGAGGACTGTTTGAACCTAGGAGTTTCAAGCTTGCAGTAAGCTATGATGGCACCACTGCACTCCAACTTGGGCAACAAAGTGAGAGCCTGTCTCAGCAAAAAAAAAAAAAAAAAAAAAAAAAAAAAAAAAGGATGAGACAAACGTCTTACTGTATCAATGTTTGTGTCAGCATATACAGTCTTTCCAGTAAAAGTCATTTTACCAATCCACCAGCCTTTATTTTCTGGCTTACTTACTCACTCAACAAGTGTTGTTGTGAGTGCTGACTATGGGATAGGGTCTATTCTTTTTTTGTTTGTTTGTTTTTGAGATGTTGTCTGGCTCTGTCACCCAGGCTGTAGTGCAGTGGCTCGATCTCTGCACACTGCAAGCTCCGCCTCCCGGGTTCACGCCATTCTCCTGCTTCAGCCTCCCAAACAGCTGGGACTACAGGTACCTGCCACCATGGCCGGCTAATTTTTTGTATTTTTAGTAGAGACGGGGTTTCACCGTGTTAGCCAGGATGGTTTTGATCTGACCTCGTGATCTGCCTGCCTCGGCCTTTCAAAGTACTGGGATTACAGGTGTGAGCCACCACGCCCAGTGGGACAGGGCCTATTCTATGTGCTGGGTCAAAACAGATAAGGTCTTTCTCCTGCTGCTTACACTCAACTGTTCTACAAATAGATCCTTTTATATAAAGACATAGAATGTTAGCATGGAAAAACAGCCTCAGAAATCATTTAGTCCACTTTATTTTATTGGTGAAAAACTGAAACCTAGAGATAGAGAATATGATTTCTAAAGACTTCCCAGCTAGTTGGTAAAGGTCCCTATCATATATGATGTATTTGTTCTACTTCTCCAGTTACACAGAAGAATAATTATCTATTCACACCTGCTTTGTAAAATGTTACTTTCTCCTTATTTTTTCACTATGCTCTGGTTATTCTTTTACTGTGGTATGGATGATCTGATTTAGAGTTACACTTTTCAGTTTGCCCTTTACTGAGTCACCTTCCATTTCAAATTTTTTAATTGTTGTCTAACACCATAGGAAAAATCTTGGCTGCTAAGGAGGCCAGGTGAATCCCCAAGGTTTACTGCTCTGTGCTTCATTTCTCTTCTGTTGCTAACTGTGCGACCATTTGGCAACAGTTG
This sequence comes from Symphalangus syndactylus, assembly GCF_028878055.3. Classification (NCBI taxonomy): domain Eukaryota; kingdom Metazoa; phylum Chordata; class Mammalia; order Primates; family Hylobatidae; genus Symphalangus; species Symphalangus syndactylus. The sequence goes on from NC_072432.2 coordinate 47,079,659, forward strand.
ACTCACAGCCTTAAGATAATTAGCTTTTTCTGAGAATGGCTTGGATTTTAACAAGGAAAGTATGCAACCTTTGTTTCAAAACTTAATTCTATTATTTACAGAATGTGACCCATTTTGGTGACTGTTTGATATTTTTGAAAATAGTTTACCTAAATAATGTCCTGGAAAAAGCAATCTCCCTGTGTCTGACTTCTTAATTATTCCTAATACCATCCCAAGCATATCTCATTCCAATTGAAAGGAATTAGAAAAACTTGATGGGAAAATACAAAATATTAAAAGTTAGGTATAAAACACAAAGAAAATTTTAATTAAATGGATGAATGTTTGATACAGTAATCGTACACTTCATATAATTTCATTTTTATAGATATAAGTACACTTAGCACTTGGCATTTAGAATAAATTAGTACATATTGAATCTATCAGTGTTTTCCTAACATTTTAATTCAGTCATATTAATGTAAGAAGCCATATTCAAATATGATTTCTAAAACAATGACTATAAATTTTTCAGTACGATTCGGTGAAAATTTATAATTTCTATACCTGTATGTGTATCAGCTAATAGCTAAGTCCACTGAAGTTGAAAAGTTTTTATTAGTAAATGAAATACAAATCCCCAAAGAATTCGTTTAAACATACCAGAACAACCAGATAAAGTCTTGGTAACTTTTTTATTGTCCTTTATTCTACAGACAATAACACAAAAATTAAATCCATATGGAACATTAAAAAATAAACAAGTGTTACCACATTATTTTCCAACATTGTATAAATAATTTGCTGCTTAATATCCGATGGGATGATTCCTTTTTTGATAGAAAATAGGTGAACAAATCCCTTTGGTATGAATTTTCCAATTCTAACCTCGTATATAATGAATATCAAAAATAATTAATTGTAATAGTATGATATGAATATAACTTACCATTATATTATATAATAATGTACATCACTGTTTTATACAATATTACACCAAATTATGCAATATTTCCTAATATTTTCTATATTCATAGCTCCCTGTATTTGTTCCCAATAACAAGAATGTCATTGTACCGCCTTTGTCATTGAAATCTTTAAGGATGAAGGACCTCAAATGCCACTTCTTCCTGGAGCTTTCTTAAATCTTCTTAAAAAGAACTCACATTCTCTTTCCTTATACTTCCTTAATCCTTTGGACGTGTATTAAAGCATTTAACATGGTCTAAGGCCACTGTGGCTTTAGGTTTACAAAGCACTTTTTTTTTTTGGTAGTATACTGACAGAACTGTCAAACCTGCCTTAATATGTGTGTTCTTAAGTTGTATTTCACCATCTTGATTTTTTACTGTACTTACAATATAAGCAAAATCCTGAAAAAAAGAATTGAAAACCCAGGCTTAGAATATCAGGATTATTCTACTGATAACAGAAGATATTTGGTGCTCTTTCTTTTATTGTGATTGTATATCCTGCTTCAAAATTCTGCTGTGTTCCTCTGTCCCCTAAGTATTGTCCCTGGAAAATAGAGCAGTTACCATAGGAGGTCTAAAACTACTCTTGAGAAGGGCCTGCTTGCAGGGCTGTTACTTGGCTAGTTTCCAGCAATGTGGGTTTTGAAGTTCCCTACACAGATAAAGCTGTTTTGTTTGCCTGAGGCACTGAATTAGCTGTATCAGCCTGATTTATAGTAAACAGCTGCTTTCCTTCTGGGAGTCTGGAATTTCTATGATTGTGGCTGATCACATAGGCAGAGAGTGCCTGCATGACCAATCCCCAAGAAAAATCTTGAACTCAGTCAACAGCAGACTCTCCTGGGCAGAAACACTGCATAAGTGTTGCTGTATTTAACTGCTGGAAGAAAGAACACATTCTGTGTGGCCCCTCCTGAAAGAAAGGGTTTTCTGAATGCTGTGCATGAATTCCTCCAGACTTTGCTGGATGTGTCTTTTCTCTTGCTAAGCTTGTTGTGTAGCCTTTCACTGTAATAAGCCATGGCTGACAGTACAATGCCTCTGAGTTATCAGAGGCCCTCTCCACCAGGTTTTTTGCAAACATGTGGGTATTCTTGGGACTCATGATATGGGAGAAAACTACTTAGATTGTCTTATTACTTCTTTTGGCAATCTTCTTCCAGTCATTGGGAAACTATTATCACAAAAGCCGAATAACCCCATGTTACACAGAAAAAATTAATGTTTCCCTGTATCTTCTAACATTTCATTCTTCTATCAGCAATTCCTACTTGTTCACAGCAATGGCATAGTTTAAACAAGGTTTTTTGCCTAGTTAAAAGAAGGCAGAGTGAAAGAAAAGATAAGAAAACTATTTTTAAAAAGATTAAGTTGTGTTTCAAAAGATAATGTGAGGTAATGTAGTAGAAAGAAAATATTACAGGATTTTATGATCAACTTACTATCCTGACATTTCCCAGACATGAGACCTTAGGGAAGTCATTTAATGTCATTGAGAACCAATTCGGAGTATGTAAAATGGAATAAAACTTTTCCACCACTCTTGTAAGGATGCTGAGATCAAGTAAATTCAATTGTGTGAAATATAGCTGAACATTATTATATTTACTTAGGATTTATTTACATTCTAATTGTAGATTTTAGGCTTAAGCCTAAAGAAACCCAAAGGAAGAATCAGGAAGTGTAGTTCTATTAAATTCCTATATCTCCATGCAAGATTAGAAGTATACCAACCTTCACCCTCACTTTGGGGAACATAAGGAAAATCAAATAAGAAAATGAGTCAAGATAAATAGCAACTGCCTAAGAGTAAGAAAATAAATCATAAACATATTTTTAATACACCAGTAAGCCTCTTTAGGGAGCATCTACTTCAACTTAAAACGTTTGATTATTACCATGCAAGAATCTCTTTATTTTTCATTTCCAAATTTATATGTTAAAGAATGATGATGACAATAGTAATTGCAATAATCTCTATTAAGTGTATGTCATGAGCCAGGCACTAAGCTGCTAATTACATCACATGCCTTATCTCATTTACTCCTATGTGTCAAGTTAGAGATTAGATATTATTATTATCCCATATTTATAGATAAGGCAATGAAACTTTGCAAAGTTGCAACTGGTCTCTATCTAAGCAAGGATTAAGCAAAGTAGAGGGGCACCGCTTTAGCAAAATTTTTCTTGACTAATACTACAGCATTTTCTTCTTCTTGTCTTCAGTTGGGAACATAAAACTTCAAGCTTTTCTATTTTACTTGAATGTAACTTTTCATGACATAGATACCTGTTTTTCATTTTAAAATAGTGTATTTTTCATAATATGAATGTGAATATTATTTGATCTCTCAATATAGTCTAATAGAGTATATTGTTATAGCTTCAGGGAAATTTGAATTTAATCTTAAGTTAGACAGAAAAAAATAAAATAAAATAAAATAAAATAAAAACAACACCTTTCTCCTAGCTGGATATTTCTTCAAAGAACTCTAAAGCCAGTATCTCCTGTAGTTATTTCCTTCCTAGCCTAATGACTAGACAAAAAACCTGGTGGAAAGGGCCGAGAAAAATCCTAGGGAAGTGGACCCAAAGCTGGAGCCACTGGATTGTCTTGAAGCTTGCCTCCTCTTTCATGTTAACTAATGCATTGCTTTATTATTTATGTAAGTTTCAGTTCTTTTTAATTTGCATTTGAAAGTATCTGAACGGATACAGTATTACATAAGTCATTTAACGTCACAATATGTTTTTTTCATTTACTGTATGATCCCTAAGGATATTAGAAGCTTATTATCGATATCTAATGAGATGTTTGTCATTGCATAGCAACCTATAAATTGCAATACATTTTAAAGTCATTATTTAGGAGTGTGAGCATAAAAATAGTATTAAGATTAAGTTCATTTTCACTAACAATCATGGCTGTGCAAACTAAAATGGTAAAAAGATATGTAGGTATTTTTTGTGTAGAAGGATTCAGAAATTAAAAATTACCAATTTTACATACATATATCAAAAACCAACAATATAACTAAACCTTTTATGAAAATTGGACATTTCAAAACATTTTCACAATGACTTGGCCAGTGAAAAACAAAGTCCCTGAGAGAATATGTGAAAAACTATGGTCAATAAAGTTGAACATTTTCCTGTTAAAATGAACCAGATGTCAGCATTTATAAATATTTACACCATTATCAACCCCACTTAAAATGTTGAACTAGGAAATACATTAAGTATCTGGATGAAGACACAGGGCCTAGCATTCAGATTTGGGTACAGAAAACCAAACTTTAGAGAATATAGCAACTAACTACCCCTGAAGAAGAACAGCAATATAAAAGACAAGAATAAATGAAGAAGAACAGCTAGGTAGTGGAAAAAGCTGGAGAGGTTAAAAACTTATTCAATGACATTTTGAAAGAACTTGCTTCAGAGAATTTCCCAGTGGACACATAATTCTCATGTCAAGATTGCATTTTTATCCTCATAGTTTTGCAAATGCATTCTTCTACTTTTAAGGGGCATCTTATTTATATTGCTCATTAAATTGCCCCAGTTTTGCTCTGGGTAAAGAATATAATTATGTTTTCAAAAATGACTATGACTTCAGAAATGACTAGCCAATTCTTCTGTTTATTAAAGCTAAAACTTATCAGTGTCTCCTAATAAATATGTTTTATTTCTTATTTACTTAGCTACACTTGATAATGTCCAGTGCTTTTCAACCAAATTACACAAAAAGCTATCAGTTTTAACATCATAATAACAGCTAGTTGAATACTTTTATTAACATTTCAACAGTTCACGAGGAATTTTAAAGATACTGAATAAAAGGAGAAATTTTTCAGAGCTAAACAAATGTTAGCAGATTCTCCTGAATCAGATATTGATGCCAACAGGGAGAAAAGGAGTTTGTTAAAGGACCATGACTAAAAGACTGATTGAATGATTGCCCAGCAGCCTGAACTATGACAAGAGTACTTATCATAGAGAAAAAAATTACTATTTTTGTTGGCATTTCAGCAGCGATAGAGAGGTTTGTGTGAAACTGTCACTACTCAGACTAATGAGATTTTTAGAGTCCGGAAATAGAGGACTTTTTGAAAATCATTGCCCCAAAGCATACAAACATGTTGCAGTATAGTACTGCTCATATCTTGCATAAATGTTTTTGGAAAAAATGTGCCAAATACAGACTCATGCTAGGTGGAATTAGTTTTTCTAAAAACTAGAAAGTGGTCACAAAAAATGGAAATATGACTGATGGGCTTACAGATTGCTTTAATTACAGATCGCTAGGGTGTTTTGTGTGTGTGTGCATTTTAGTTATTGACTTCTAAGTTTACTCGTCTATCTTGCTTAGATTTTTGTTATACTGGTTTGATTTAAAAACAAAGACTACCATGACAGAAAGAAATTTAGTATTCAAAATCAGGATTGGTATTTTGGAGACATATATTTTTATATATATATATATATATATATATATATATATATATATATATATATATGTTACCTTAATAAAGCATACAAATAAAATCTTTTATTAATAAAACAAAAAAACACAAAATAACCAACACAGGTGCACGTGCAGGCACACACACATACACACATATGTGTATATAGACACACATATATACACATATATATACATATATACATATATATACTATATGTGTATATATACATATATACACATATATATGTGTATATATACATATATACACATATATATGTGTATATATACATATATACACATATATATGTGTATATATACATATATACACATATATATGTGTATATATACATATATACACATATATATGTGTATATATACATATATATGTGTATATATACATATATATGTGTATATATACATATATATGTATGTATATACACACACTTCAGCTTAAACGATGTGGTTCAGAAAAAAACCTTTATTATATACAAGCAAGTCAAGAACTAATGAGATTTTGGGATCTGCTATGAGTAATATAGACACAATATAAACCAAATTAGAATGTGACACAAAATAAAAATATGTTATCAAGGGTAGTTGTTTAGCAGTCTGAAAATAATACTAAAGTGACATAATATTCTTTCAAATGTCATGTTTTTTTCCTAAAAACTGCATATTACTTTTTACTAGTAGTACAACATTTCTTATTTTTGCATGGGAAATAGATTTGGTATCTTGTGCTTTGGGGAGAAAAAGACTAAGAATTATAGAGTAGGATGCAAATTATGATTGATCAGCCTTCTAAAGTCTTCACTGCAAATGATGCTTGTGGGATTGGGAAAGACAATAATTCATAATGGTTAAATATAGAACTGAGCTCATTTCTCAGATCTTCCATAAGAGCTATGTAACCCTGAGCAAGTTACTTAAACTTTATAAATTTCAGTTTTCTTATCTATTACATAAAAGAATCAAACTTTAAAGTTTTTCATAAAATAATATAAGTTTAGGGATTCTAAGGCCTGGAATCAAGGAGGGTTCCAGAAAGGATACATAAAAATGTGCTTTCTATGGTTAGAAGACCAGAGAATGAGTAATAGTAGGAGGATAAGACTCCTGAGGATAAAGATGACAAAGTTATTTTTGAGTAAATAATAATGAGAATACAAGATTGGGAATCTGGCCAAAAACAAATGCCATTATGATTACTATTTTTTAAATTAAGAACTTGTTTAGAAATAAGAGATACTTGTCTCAGTGCCAGACCATGGTAGCTATTTAGTAGAAAACATTACAAGAGGGAACATGTTGATCTATTGAGAAGGAAAATTTTAAGAAGCTGGGTTTTAGTTTGCTAAGGATATGGCCTTCAGCTCTACCCATGTCCCTGTAAAGAACATGATCTTGTTGTTTTTTATGGCTGCATAGTATTCCATGGTGTATATGTACCACATTCTCTTTAGGGAGCCAAATGATGACAACACATGGACACATAGAGGCAAAAAACACACACTGGAGCTTCTCAGAGGGTGAAGGGTGGAAGAACGGAGAGGATCAGGAAAAATAACTAACAGGTACTAGGCTTAACACCTGGGTGATGAAATAATCTGTAAAACCCCCATGACACAAGTTTACCTATGTAACAAGCCTGCACTTGTACCTCTGAACTAAAAATATAAGTTAAATAAAAGGAATCTGGGTTTTGACATAAAGCAGAAAAGAGGGTGCAGATATTATCATAAGACAGATTTGTCATAAGTGTTACCTTGGCCATTTATTTAATGAGTAATGATGATAACCTTATATAAGTTTTATGACACTCAATTTACTTGCTAAATTATGCACACAGAACTGTTTGAAGAGTTGAAGGAGAAATACACAAATTCACACACATGTATGGTAAAAAAAAGTAGTCATTCTAATTGCATAAAATGATAATCATTTTATAACCACTCTCATACTGATATTGGCTCTCAACCTGAATCTACCTAAGTTTAAATTTGGAATAGCTCTATGAAATGACAATCCAGAGAGTGGGTAAGCTTGTTCTTAGAGCAAAACTCAACAATTGTCTAGAAAAACATTAATGAAAGAGTAGCCTTGAGCAAAGAGGAGCTTTTCAAACTCCGTTTATCTTTCAATGAAGACTAGAAACAGCCACTTATGATTTCTTTGGTTATAACATTATAACTTCCAAATTATCGTCCAATTATTTTAGCCTCCTTACTGTTTCTCTCATGCTTCTAGCAATAAAAACTGTCAATTTAAAAATAGCAGGGAAGAGAGGATTCTGGAACAACAAATGGGTGGGAAACACCAGGAATCTTTCAGCCCACCTAGACAACAATTACACTGAGAGAATCTGTCTGATGTAGCTATTTTGGAACTCTGGAGTGTATTGAAGGTTTTTACTTCAAGAGGAAAGCTTGAACAGTGAATTTTCATCAATTTCAGCTCTTAACTAGTCAATAGCTACCCACTACCCACCCTCCATTCTTGAGACAGGCAGCCATGCATGTGTTCCCGGAGCAGCTTGCACACAGCTTACAGGAGCCAGGGTGGGCAATAAGGACCTTGTCCTCCAAATATCAGGGATCTTTGCTCTAATTGCTGATTGCTGCTTCTTATCACGGAGGTGCAGACACAGAGGTGAACAGCCATTGTTGTTTTACCTCTCCCTCATAGTTGCAATCCTTTCCTCCTCTGGCTCAAAGGAATTCTTGGTGATTTAAAGGGCTGGCCCATTTTTTCCACCCTTCATTTTTGTCTTTCTCCTTTTGAGAACCATACATTAAAGACAAACAAATTCAAAATCAACTACATATGTGGAAGAAAATACAAAGTCACACAAATGCCCAAAGAAAGACACAGGCTTGGAAGAAACCTAAAAATGTTTTACTTTACACCTCAGCCTGATCCTTAGCACAAAGACAGCCTAAAACAATAAAACAACACAAAATATCAAACCCCAGGGAAGGAGACTAATCTGATTTCCAGAGCTACCACATTACTAGATTTAGATGCACAGTTTTCACAAAAAATTCAACAGGCTTATACTATGGTCTGAATGTCTCCACTCAAATTCATGTGTGTAAAACTTAATACCAAAGACAAAAGTGTTGGGAATTAGGGCCTTCTAGGAGGTGTTTAGGTCATACAGACAGAGCATGAATAGATTGATGCTGTTATAAAAGGTCTTGCCAGGGGGAATTTGGTTTCTTTTGTCCCTTCCCTCTTTGGACAGGGCAAAGAAAGAAATTGGGTTCCTCCATTCTGGAAGACACAGTGTTCAAGGTGCCATCTTGGAAACAGAGAGCAGCCCTAACCAGATGTCAGCTATTTGTTCTTTGACTTCTTAGCCTCCAGAACTATGAAAAATTATCTTCTGTTTTTTTGTAAATTACCCAGTCTCAGGTATTCTGTCACAGAATCACAAAATGGACTAAGATAGCATATAACAAATGGTAAAAGTATGGCCTGTCAAAGGAAAAAACAAACCAACAAAAATGGTCCCTGAGAGGAAGCTGATGACAGATCTACTAAACAACTGCTTTAAAACAATTACCTTAAAGATGCTCAAAGAACTAAAGAAGACATGAAGAATGTCAGGAAAATGATGTGTGAATGAAATGGAAATATCAATAAGGAGATGAAAAACTTAAAAAGTAACCAAAGAGAAAATCTGGAGCTGAAAAGTACAATTGCAAAAATGAAAAACTCGATAGGAACAGCTCTGGTCTACAGCTCCAAGAATGAGCGACACAGAAGACGAGTGATTTCTGCATTTCCATTGGAGGTACTGGGTTCATCTCACTAGGGAGTGCCAAACAGTGGGTGCAGGATAGTTGGTGCAGCACACTGTGTGCAAGCCGAAGCAGGGCGAGGCATTGCCTCACTCGGGAAGGGCAAGGGGTCAGGGAGTTCCCTTTCCTAGTCAAAGAAAGTGGTAACAGACGGCACCTGGAAAATCGGGTCAGTCCCACCCTAATACTGGGCTTTTCCAACGGGCTTGGAAAATGGCACACCAGGAGATTGTGTCCCGCACCTGGCTTGGAGGGTCCTATGCCCACACAGTCTCACTGATTGCTAGCACAGCAGTCTGAGATCAAACTGCAAGGTGGCAGCGAGGCTGGGGGAGGGGCACCCGCCATTGCCCAGGCTTGCTTAGGTAAACAAAGCAGCCAGGAAGCTCGAACTGGGTGGAGCCCACCACAGCTCAAGGAGGCCTGCCTGCCCCTGTAGGCTCCACCTCTGGGGACAGGGCACGGACAAACAAAGTAAGCAGGAACCTCTGCAGACTTAAATGTCCCTGTCTGACAGCTTTGAAGAGAGTAGCGGTTCTCCCAGCAGGAGCTGGAGTTCTGAGAACGGACAGACTGCCTCTAAAGTGGGTCCCTGACTCCCGAGCAGCCTAACTGGGAGGCGCCCCCCAGTAGGGACACACTGACACCTCACTCGGCCAGGTACTCCTCTGAGACAACACTTCCAGAGGAACTATCAGACAGCTGAATTTGTGGTCTCACGAAAATCCGCTCTTCTGCAGCCATCGCTGCTGACACCCAGCCAAACAGGGTCTGGAGTGGACCTCTAGCAAACTCCAACAGACCTGCAGCTGAGGATCCTGTCTGGTAGAAGGAAAACTAACAAACAGAAAGGACACCCACACCAAAAACCCATCTGTACATCACCATCATCAAAGACCAAAAATAGATAAAATCACAAAGATGGGGAAAACACAGAGCAGAAAAACTGGAAACTCTAAAAAGCAGAGCACCTCTCCTCCTCCAAAGGAATGCCGTTCCTCACCAGCAACAGAACAAACCTGGACAGAGAATGACTTTGATGAGTTGATAGAAGAAGGCTTCAGATGATCAGACTACTCTGAGCTACAGGAGGAAATTCAAAACAATAGCAAATAAGTTAAAAACTTTGAAAAAAAAAATTAGATGAATGGATAACTAGAATAACCAATGAAGAGAAGGGCTTAAAGGAGCTGATGGAGCTGAAAGCCAAGTTTCGAGAACTACGTGAAGATTGCAGAAGCTTCGGTAGCCGATGTGATCAACTGGAAGACAGTGTATCAGAGATGGAAGATGAAATGAATGAAATGAAGCGAGAAGGGAAGTTTAGAGAAAAAAGAATAAAAAGAAACAAATAAAGCCTCCAAGAAATTTGGGACTATGTGAAAAGACCAAACCTACGTCTGATTGGTGTACCAGAAAATGACGGGGAGAATGGAACCAAGTTGGAAAACACTCTGCAAGATATCATCCAGGAGAACTTCCCCAATCTAGCAAGGCAAGCCAACATTCAGATTCAGGAAATACAGAGAATGCCACAAAGATAGAGAAGGGAAGAGCAACCCCAAGATACATAATTGTCAGATTCACCAAAGTTGAAATGAAGGAAAAAATGTTAAGGGCAGCCAGAGAGAAACATCAGGTTACCCACAAAGGGAAGCCCATCAGACTAACAGCTGGTCTCTCGGCAGAAACTCCACAAACCAGAAGAGAGTGGGGGCCGATATTCAACATTCTTAAAGAAAAGAATTTTCAACCCAGAATTTCATATCCAGCCAAACTAAGCTTCATCAGTGAAGGACAAATAAAATACTTTATAGACAAGCAAATGCTGAGTGATTTTGTCACCACCGGGCCTGCCCTAAAAGAGCTCCTGAAGGAAGCACTAAACATGGAAAGGAACAACCAGTACCAGCCACTGCAAAAACATGCCAAATTATAAAGACCATTGAGGCTAGGAAGAAACTGCATCAACTAACAAGCAAAATAACCAACTAACAGCATAATGACAGGATCAAATTCACAAATAACTATATTAACTTTAAATGTAAATGGGCTAAATGCTCCAATTAAAAGACACAGACTGGCAAACTGGATAAGGAGTCAAGACCCATCAGTGTGCTGTATTCAGGAAACCCATCTCACGTGCAGAGACACACATAGACTCAAAATAAAGAGATGGAGGAAGATCTATCAAGCAAATGGAAAACAAAAAAAGGCAGGGGTTGCAATCCTAGTCTCTGATAAAATAGACTTTAAACCAACAAAGATCAAAAGAGACAAAGAAAGCCATTACATAATGGTAAAGGGATCAATTCAACAAGAAGAGCTAACTGTCCTAAATATATATGCACCCAACACAGGAGCACTCAGATTCACAAAGCAAGTCCTGAGTGACCTACAAAGGGACTTAAACTCCCACACAATAATGGGAGATTTTAACACCTGACTGTCAACATTAGACAGATCAACGAGACAGAAAGTTAACAAGGATATCCAGGAATTGAACTCAGCTCTGCACAAAGTGGACCTAATAGACATCTACAGAACTCTCCACCCCAAATCAACAGAATATACATTTTTTTCGGCACCACACCACACCTATTCCAAAATTGACCACATAGTTGGAAGTAAAGCTCTCCTCAGCAAATGGAAAAGAACAGAAATTATAACAAACTGTCTCTCAGACCACAGTGCAATCAAACTAGAACTCAGGATTAAGAAACTCACTCAAAACCACTCAACTACATGGAAACTGAACAACGTGCTCCTGAATGACTACTGGGGATATAATGAAATGAAGGCGGAAATAAAGATGTTCTTTGAAACCAATGAGAACAAAGACACAACATACCAGGATCTCTGGGACACATTCAAAGCAGTGTGTAGAGGGAAATTTATAGCACTAAATGCCCACAAGAGAAAGCAGGAAAGATCCAAAACTGACAGCCTAACATCACAATTAAAAGAACTAGAAAAGCAAGAGCAAACACATTCAAAAGCTAGCAGAAGGCTAGAAATAACTAAAATCAGAGCAGAAGTGAAGGAAATAGAGACACAAAAAACCGTTCAAAAAATTAATGAATCCAGGAGCTGGTTTTTTGAAAAGATCAACAAAATTGATAGACCGCTAGCAAGACTAATAAAGAAGAAAAGAGAGAAGAATCAAATAGATACAATAAAAAATGGAAAAGGGGATATCACCACCGATCCCACAGAAATGCAATCTACCATCAGAGAATACCATAAACACCTCTATGCAAATAAACTAGAAAATCTAGAAGAAATGGATAAATTCCTGAACAAATACACCCTCCCAAGACTAAACCAGGAAGAAGTTGAATCTCTGAATAGACCAATAACAGGCTCTGAAATTGTGGCAATAATCAATAGCTTACCAACCAAAAAGAGTCCAAGACCTGATGGATTCACAGCCGAATTCTGCCAGAGGTACAAGGAGGAACTGGTACCATTCCTTCTGAAACCATTCCAATCAACAGAAAAAGAGGGAATCCTCCCTAACACATTTTATGAGGCTAGCATCGTCCTGATACCAAAGCCTGGCAGAGACATAAGTAAAAAAGAGAATTTCAGACCAATATCCTTGATGAACATTGATGCAAAAATCTTCAATAAAATACTGGCAAACCGAATCCAGCAGCACATCAAAAAGCTTATACACCATGATCAAGTGGGCTTCATCCCTGGGATGCAAGGCTGATTCAACATATGCAAATCAATAAATGTAATCCAGCATATAAACAGAAACAAAGAAAAAAAACACATGATTATCTCAATAGATGCAGAAAAGGCCTTTGACAAAATTCAACAACTCTTCATGCTAAACACTCTCAATAAATTAGGTATTGATGGGACATATCTCAAAATAATAAGAGCTACGACAAACCCACAGCCAATATCATACTGAATGGGCAAAAACTGGAAGCATTCCCTTTGAAAACTGGCACAAGACAGGGATGCCCTCTCTCACCACTCCTATTCAACATAGTGCTGGAAGTTCTGGCCAGAGCAATCAGGCAGGAGAAGGAAATAAAGGGTATTCAATTAGGAAAAGAGGAAGTCAAATTGTCCCTGTTTGCAGATGACATGATTGTATATCTAGAAAACCCCATTGTCTCACCCCAAAATCTCCTTAAGCTGATTAGCAACTTCAGCAAAGTCTCAGGATACAAAATCAATGTGCAAAAATCACAAGCATTCTTGTACACCAATCACAGACAAACAGAGAGCCAAATCATGAGTGAACTCCCATTCACAATTGCTTCAAAGAGAATAAAATACCTAGGAATCCAACTTACAAGGGACGTGAAGGACTTCTTCAAGGAGAACTACAAACCACTGCTCAATGAAATAAAAGAGGATACAAACAAATGGAAGAACATTCCATGCTCATGGATAGGAAGAATCAATATCATGAAAATGGCCATACTGCCCAAGGTAATTTATAGATTCAATGCCATCCCCATCAAGCTACCAATGACTTTCTTCACAGAATTGGAAAAAACTACTTTAATGTTCATATGGAACCAAAAAAGAGCCCGCATCGCCAAGTCAATCCTAAGCCAAAAGAACAAAGCTGAAGGCATCAGGCTACCTGACTTCAAACTATACTACAAGGCTACAGTAACCAAAACAGCATGGTACTGGTACCACAACAGAGACATAGATCAATGGAACAGAACAGAGCCCTCAGAAATGATGCCGCATATCTACAACTATCTGATCTTTGACAAACCTGACAAAAACAAGCAATGGGGAAAGGATTCCCTATTTAATAAATGGTGCTGGGAAAACTGGCTAGCCATATGGAGAAAGTTGAAACTGGATCCCTTCCTTATACCTTATACAAAAATTAATTCAAGATGGATTAAAGACTTAAGTGTTAGACCTAAAACCATGATAACCCTAGAAGAAAACCTAGGCAATACCATTCAGGACATAGGCATGGGCAAGGACTTCATGTCTAAAACACCAAAAGCAATGGCAACCAAAGCCAAAATTGACAAATGGGATCTAATTAAACTAAAGAGCTTCTGCACAGAAAAAGAAACCACCATCAGAGTGAACAGGCAACCTACAGAATGGGAGAAAATTTTTGCAACCTACTCATCTGACAAAGGGCTAATATCCAGAATCTACAATGAACTGAAACAAATTTACAAGAAAAAACAAACAACCCCATCAAAAAGTGGGCAAAGGACATGAACAGACACTTCTCAAAAGAAGACATTTATGCAGCCAAAAAACACATGAACAAATGCTCATCATCACTGGCCATCAGAGAAATGCAAATCAAAACCACAATGAGATACCATCTCACACCAGTTAGAATGGTCATCATTAAAATGTCAGGAAAGAACAGGTACTGGAGAGGATGTGGAGAAATAGAAACACTTTTACACTGTTGGTGGGACTCTAAACTAGTTCAACCATTGTGGAAGTCAGTGTGGCGATTCCTCAGGGATCTAGAACTAGAAATACCATTTGACCCAGTCATCCCATTACTGGGTATATACCCAAAGGACTATAAATCATGCAGCTATAAAGACACATGAACACGTATGTTTATTGTGGCACTATTCACAATAGCAAAGACTTGGAACCAACCCAAATGTCCAACAACGATAGACTGGATTAAGAAAATGTGGCACAGATACACCATGGAATACTATGCAGCCATAAAAAATGATGAGTTCATGTCCTTTGTAGGGACATGGATGATATTGGAAAACATCATTCTCAGTAAACTATCGTAAGGACAAAAAACCAAACACTGCATGTTCTCACTCATAGGTGGGAATTGAACAATGAGAACTCATGGACACAGGAAGGGGAACATCACACTCCGGGGACTGTTGTGGGGTGGGGGAGGTGGGAGGGACAGCATTAGGAGATATACCTAATGATAAATGACGAGTTAATGGGTGCAGCAAACCAACATGGCACATGGATACATATGTAACAAACCTGCACATTGTGCACATGTACCCTAAAACCTAAAGTATAATAATAAAAAAAAGAATCCCATAGAGAACTCTTTCAAAAACTATTATTTTTAAATTAAAAAAATGAAAAACTCATAAGAGGTATTCAAAGATATGAGTAGCAAAAAGAAAGGATGCATGAATGTGAAGACAGGACCATTGAAATTATCGGGTATGAGGAACAGAAGGAAAAGTATTGAAGAAAAGTGATCAGAGCACAAGGGACCTGTGGGATACTTTCATGCTGACCCACATATGCACTGAGGAGTTCCAAAAGGAAGAAAGGGAGGGAGGGAGAGAGGTATAGAGGGAAAGGGGGAGAGGGGGAGAGGGGCAGAGGGGAAGGGAAAAGAGAATATTCAAAGAAATAAAGGCCAGAAATTTCCCAAATAAGATGAAAGACATGAATATAAACATTAAGAAGCTCAATGGACTCCAAGTAAGATGCACTCAAAGAAGCACACATTGAGACACATTATAATCAAAATATCAAAAACAAACAGGGAATTTGGCAAGCATAACAGAGACACAATTTGGCACATCTGAGAGATACTCAATAAGCTTGTTTGGAGATCGCTCATCAGAAACTTTGGAGGCCAATGCAGCAGTGGGATGATATAGCTAAAATACTGAAAGAAAAACAAGACCTGTAAGCCAAGAATCCTATGTCTGGAAAAATTATCCTACATAATTTAAGAGACTAATGCATTAAAAATAAACAACAATTAGTTCATGTTTCAGATACACATGTATTAAAATGTTATTTTGTGATATCAACAATTAAAAAGGATCAAGATATAGATATAAAGGAGTAGAGTTGTTTATGATTGTGATTAAAATGGCGTAATTTTAAATTAGAGTTTTATAAGTTTAAAATACTGAGTGTAATCTCCATGGTACCCATAAAGCAAATAACTATATAATTTCGCTTTAGAAATATACACAAAAGGGATGAGAAAGTAATAAAAACATCATAAAAAATCAACTAAACACAAAGAAGAGAGTAATCTAGGGAAGGAAGGACACAAAAGCTATAAGGAATATAGAAAACAAATCACAATATGACAGAAGTAAGTTCTTTTTTATCAGTAATGTCTTTAAATGTAAATAGATTAAACTCCAAGATAGAATGACAGAGATTGGCAAAATGGGTTAAAAAACAGAATCCAGCTATAGGTTAAGTATCTCAAATTTGAAAATTCTAAATCTGACATGCTCCAAAATCTGAAACTCTTTGAGCACCAACATGCTGTTCAAAGGGAATGCTAATTGGAGCATTCGAATTTTAGATTTCAAAATTTCAGATTAGGGATTGGTAAATACAATGCAAACACTTCAAAATCCACCCCCACCTACCCCATCCCCCCCAAAAAAATCTCAAATCTGAGATGCTCTTGTCCCAAGCATTTTGGATATGGAATATCCAACCTACAAATGCCATCCAAAAGAGACTCACTTCAGATCCCAAAACACAAATAGATTGAAAGTGAAAGAATGGAAAAGATATTCCATGCAAATAGTAACCAAAAGAGAGCAAGGGTGCCTATATTAATAGCTGGACAAACAGACTTTAAATCAAAAAAAGATTACAAAAGACAAAGAAGGACAGTTTATATTAATAAAAGGCTCAATAAACCAAGATGATATAACAAAAAATAAAAGATTCCATCTAAATGAAAACTAGGTAAATAATAGAAGGAAGTGCTAAGCTGAAAAGATGTTGATTTAACAAAGAGTACCTGAGCCTTCAAGATGAATTTGCGTGATTTGATTTCTCTGCCCAATGTCTGAGATTAAATTGGTGCCTGGCCTGAGTCTAGGGTGCTCCCTTACCTCACCCACGTTATGTGAAGCTGTGATTGCGGACAGCTCCAGAGGTAGTGGCAGAGTATAGTTGGCAAGTATATGATGTGGCCAAAAACCAGGATCCTCATCCTACAAGTCTGAGGGCAACCTCTCATCTATCTCAGAATCAAACCTACAAGCCCTATAACCCAGTGATACCACTTGTAGCAATTTATTCAAGGTACACTCATACACATGCAAGAGGATGAATGTACACAGATGTTTATTGCAACACTATGTTATAATGGCAAAGGATTGATCCACATGTCCCTCCATAGAGGACTGGCTTAATACGTGGTAGCACATTCATGCTGTAAGAAACTACACCTCCAGCTAAAATGAGCAAGACATTACAGTATGAACAGAAAAAGAACAAGATAGTACAAGATGTGTAAATCTGTAAAAATTTACAAGATACACTATTAAGTGAACAAAGACGCACAGTAATGCTAAAATTGCATAAAAAGAAGGAAGATATATTTACATTTAGGCTCACTTATCCATAAGACAGCTCGGGATGTTTCCCAGGAATCTGGACAGTGATTGCATCTGGGGGTGGAAACTGGGTGCTTTTTGAATTTTGTAAAATGTAAATAAATTAATTAATTCCCAAGCACGAATGGAAGTTTAAAATACTCTATCCTCTAGAGGTCTGTGAATGTAGGATTGAAAAGTAGTTGGTGGCAGCCACGAATAGAAAGCTAAATGAACCAAATCTGTGGGACTTAGGAGAAAAACTAACAAAAGTTAAGTCAGCCTAGGACCAGCCAGGAATACTTAGGTTTAAGGAATATCTGTATTTGTGATACCATGTTCCATCACAGCGTGACAAAACTTGTACAGTCATTGCATGGAATTCTCATTTCAAAATGGGAAGGCAAGGTTTGAGAAGTGTTTCCCACTCATTTTGATATGTCTAGTTCAAAGAAATCCAAGCTGGAAAGAGTTGTCCTGTTGTTGCTCATAGTGACAGCAGGTGTATATAGAAATTTTGTTCATTATGATCTATGGGACTTCATAAATCTTAGTCAAATTTACAATTAGGAAAAATTCTTATGAGAGATTATGGTTTTTTCAAGGACACTGTTCCCTAAATTTATTCTCAAACTAATTTTGGTCCAAACTCATTGCAGAAATTGAAAACTATTTTGTTTAGTCATCCTGATCCCACTTCAGCTTGGTGTATTTTCCATCATTTTAGTGGTTTATATATGCTAAACAACCTTGCCAGAGGAGAACACCTACATAGCTCAACCACCAATTTCCTATACTTTAAATACTTTAAGCTATGTAAACAGGCTATTTTTATCTTCTTACGCTTCATAGATTTCTTAATTCATACCCTACATAAAGATGTAATCTCAGGTTTTTAGAGGAGCTTGAAGACTTACCTATCAAAATAATGTTTTTAAATACTGTTTAGAATAGAGTAAATCCATTACATCAAAATATGGTATATGTTCATATGGAAAGGAAGAAATATTAATAGATATTTTCACAGTATGATATTAGTTATTGATCTCTATCTCTATCCATAGACAGACAGATAGCGATACAGGTTTATGTGAAATAGTACAAAAGTTCCTTTCCTTTAAATATTATCTCTAGAAGACTCCTGCATCTTTTGCTATCAAAGCGTCTAAGAAACAGATTTTAGGTCCTCAAGTGATCCACAACAGGATGCAAAGTGTTCAGTTGAAACCACCTTGTTTCAACTTTCAGATCACAGATGGGATCAAATAAAGCTTTATGTCCAAATATAAGTATAATATATACAATAGGTTATATATTTTTAAAAAGCTTAATGTAAGTTACTATTAAAGAGTAAGTATAGGTTATCAAATAATGATCATGAACCTAATAAGTTTTTCAATTTTATCATATAGTAATTTTCCTTCAGTATAAAATTTCTGTCTGGATATCTGAGGCACTCAGGCTGTAGACATATCCAATAACTTGAGTAGAGAATGGAAAAAGTATTTTAATCAATTCTGCCATGTTAATCTTTCTAGACACCGATTATATAACAATAGCAAATAAATTATTAAAATTAAGGAGTACATTCCTGTTCTATTCAATATATGCAGAAAAAGGCATTTTTTTCCCACAAAAAACAAGTGTTCCATAACAATTATATCAAAAAATTATTTCAAATAATTATCTTGTATTTTTCATATAAATTTTAAAAAATATTTTAGATAAAGCATGAAGAAAATACAATTGCATGTCTTTTCCTTTGAGCTTACTGCCCTTACTGTGGTAGATTTTTAAATATGATTATCCAACTATAATATTAATGCAGAAGATGAATGGTAAAATATTACTGCTAGTAACAGTTGTTTTGCCATGTCTTACATTTGTAAAAACTAGCCTTTGAATATTTGTACACAATGAGCAACATTTGCGATATTATACACAAATTATTCACTCTATAGTAATGATACAGAATGAATCAAGCAATATTACTTTGCGAATGCATAGGAATCTCTCTGAAAAATGTCCATTCCTCAGAAAACAAACTGCCTGTGTGCCTGCTTCCTTCTTTTCTAGGGTGCATTTTATCCTATGCACAATTTATCCAGCTATTACAATATTAATGGACCATCAATCCATTTTTAGTATTTTGCCCCTTTAAACAATGCTGAAAATAAATAACTGTACATAAATCTTTAAGCATTGGTTGTTTTATATCTGCATGATGGATTTTTAGGAACAGTTTGCAAGGTCAAAGACTGTATTTATCTTAATTTTAGTGATATTTACAATGTTTTTAAAAATTTTGTGAAAACTCACATTTCTAACAGCAATATATGAATTTTTCAAGCATCCCCAATAGCAATTGATGTTACTGATTTTAAAATTATTCTGTTAAATTTAATGGCTATAAAATAATTAATTGTAAATATAAGTTACATTCTGACAACTAGTGAATCTGATACCTTTTCATATCCATTTTCCACTTCAATGTGTTTGCTTTTTTGATATAATTTGCATTGGGCTCATTGTCTCCTTGATATTTGGTAATAGTTATTTGAATTTTATATGTGTTAACCCTCTGTCCTCTGTACTTCAAATACATTTGTCCAAGAACCTCCATTCTCAGAACAGAAATACATGAAATAACACCTCTAAATCTTGAAGTTTTCCTATTTATGAATGTTGCCCTCTATATATACCCAACATGAAATACTCCTATATGGCATGAAATTCCAAAAAAGCATGGAGCTAGAGAATATCAATAGTCAAGGAAAATCCCCATGCTTTTTCCTGTTTGAAAATATTATAAGAAAGGAATAAAATGGAAATAATACAGAGGGTATTCCAAATTTCTTGTCTGTTTTCAACGAGATAGCTATTCAAAATTAGGCAAAGAAACTTGAAAGAAGAGAGTAACAGTCACCTGTGCTATGAAACCAAAAGTGAATTAGTAGAGAGTGGGAAGATAAATCACAAGATACAGTGTTATCTGGACTGGCCTCTGATGCTTTGTCTTCTATTCTAACATTCTATGATAGTTCTTCAGGCTTCCTTCCAAAGGAAGCAACTGCTCAACCAGTTGAAACAAGACAAAGCTAATTACACTGGCAGAGTGACTTTGCTAAGCAGGGTCTTTGTTCCTTTGTTATCTTAATTTGCATAAATACAAAATTTATGTTACCAATACAATGGGTTTGTGACACGGAAAGGCATTATTTCAGTGTAACTACTATTTTTAATAGAGTTAAACAATTTACACAAGAAAGGTTATTAAATGGTTTAGTCTACGCATTTTTTCTGAGACGGAGTCTCGCTCTATCGCCCAGACAGGAGTGCAGTGGCGTGATCTCTGCTCACTGCAACCTGTGCCTCTCAGGTTCAAGAGATTCTCCTGCCCCAGCCTACCAAGTAGCTGGGATTACAGGCGTCCACCACCATGCCCAGTTAATTTTTGTATTTTTAGTAGAGACAGGGTTTCAGCATATTGGCCAGGCTGGCTTTGAACTCCTGACCTCAGGTGATCCGCCCACCTCAGCCTCCCAAAGTGCTAGGACTACAGGCTTGAGCCACCGCACCTGGCCTAGTGTATGCATTTTTAATTTTCAATTATATACATATTATATACATACATTCCTAAATATGTATATTTATTCACAAATGCACACAAATGTGTATGTATAAAATGCTTTGATTGTGGAAACAACCCCATGAAGTAGGGAAAGCAGAAGTTAAAAGCCTAATTTCACAATGGAAGGCAGATATTGAAGTTCAGAGAAGTAACTATTCTGACTAGGGTCAAGGAACAAATAAGTAGTAGCCTGGCAAGTGCCCAAGACTTCTGATAACTGATTCTGTGTTCTACCCATCAAAGATGATCAAGTTTTGATAGAAATGTAAAATTGGAAAATCTTTCTAAAATTACAAATGAAGTAATGCTGTCTCTTTAAAAGAAGTATTTCATAAAATTGCATAAAACTGATACTTGTTAATCATCTACTCAGAGTAGGCATTTCTCATTGCAATGATTCAGTGCCAGTTCCTGAGTTCTTTGGGTCATTTGTGCAGAGATGTGATTACATTTAGTTTTTCCCACAAAGAAGGATAAAATTTGATTACTGTTCTCTCACCAGTTTATGTATCTGACTCAGTTTTGAGACTACTTTTATTTTGTTTAGCTCTTCACTCAGTTAAAAACAACATAAACAAGAAATAAGAATGACCATCAAACAAGAATGTGTTTTTGAAAATGGAAAAATCATAGTGTTTTTGAAAATGGAAAAATATTCCTTTTTATATTTGTTGCCCTGTTTCTCCACTAGCTTCAACTAAATTGAGGCTCTGGACTTGAATGGCCATGGCTGAATTCCTGATATCACCATTTGTTGTGTGACATTCAGTAAATTACTCTAATTTTTGGCTTCATCGTTGGCAAAACTTCACAAGCATATGACATGTAAAGGATTCAAATGGGGCATTGAACTGACATAACTAGTTGCATTATTATTCCCAGATCCAATTTCTGTACTACCTCTATTATTATCATTGTAAAAATTCATGGTGCTTTCATCTTGGTTAAACTGTGAACACTAATACCCTAGAACAAACGAAACATATCTTCATTGCTTATTTTGTTGACCTTCTCATTTAAAAGTTTATTAAATGGATAAATATTAATTACAGTCACCCCTCGTTAATATTAAGAAAAACAATTATGGTGTTCATGTCTTTACTGTTGTGTGCCCCTGAGGTCAATTGTTAGTCTTTTAAAATTATCCTTTAAGTATGTTAAAAGCCTTAAGTATCCCAGACTTTAGTTTAATATTAGAGTCTTATCATTAATAGCTTTTACCTAATCCCTTATTATGCCAATAATGGATCATTAAGCATGGGATGAACTCACAGAGAATCATAAGGAAGCCCATCATTTGATCTTTCAATGACTGTAATGCAGTGTGTACTTGAGATTCATTCAGAGCATTTGGAATGGATAACTATGAAGATTTGCTTCTCTACCAATGTAAGCTTATTTCACAGTACATGTTTCTTGCTAAAAGTATGATTTAGATTAATTGAAAAGAAAAAATAATACATTACTTTAAGATACTTTAAGATTCTTGAGGACTTGAACTTATTTTCTAGAGAATATTTATGTATGGCTTAAGAAGAATTTGGTTACTTCCTCAAAATATGCCTAAATACCTCTTTCACTGGACACGTGCTACATCTGAAAATGGCCTCTGAGAATAAGAACTAGTGACTTTCCATCAAAAACTGAAATCTCACCCATAATGTCAGTAGTGAATCAAATTCAAGTTCATAGAGGTAATCTGAAATCTAAATGACAATACTAATTATGAAGAAGCAGCAGCAGAATCACATACAAAAACCAGAGCCAAGAATTAGGAGTACTCAGAAATGGAATCCAATTGGTAGAAAGTCAGAAGTAAGTGGGAGGGAAAACAGGTAATTTGTCATAAATTTTGCTTTAACCTTGGTGTGGTGATCAAGGTGAGTCAAAATATATGGCTTGTTTATTGTGGTTAAGAGTTGGAGAGACGGAAGCATTATTTTTCAGGGTTTCACATTATTTCTTTTTACATATATATCTAAATAAATAGGTATTGAAAATAGTGAGCTAGAAGCTAGGTGGAAATCATTCTGAGGTGAATATATATGTATGTGTTATACATATGCCTTTGATAAGTATATGTGTGTGTGTGTGTATATATATGTATACATATGTGCTTTGGATATCAAACTGTGAGAAATATAAAACTGAAAGGTAAGTCAGCTCACTGCAACTCTCACTTCTTAATGGTCCCTAAGATTGTTAAAGCCTCTGCTTTTCCCCATTTCCCAGCATTCTTTGCACTTTGTTGCAAGGGGGTTGGAGGGAATGTGACTGAGTTTTAGTCAGTGGAATTAGGATGTAAGTGATATAAACAACTCTTAGCCTTGACACTTAAAAGCATATCACCCTGTAATCCCAGCACTTTGGGAGGCTAAGGTGGACGGATCATGTGATCAGGAGATCAAGACCATCTTGGCCAACATGCTGAAACCCCATCTCTACTAAAATACAAAAACTTAGATGGGCACGATTGTTCACATCTGTAGTCCCAGCTACTCAGGAGGCTGAGGCAGTGGAATTGCTTGAACCTGGGAGGTGGAGGTTGCAGTGAGCCAAGATTGTGCCACTGCAATCCAGCCTGGGGACAAAGCAAGACTCCATCTAAAATAAAAGCCCCAAAATAAAACAACGATGACAACAACAACAAAAACATATTACCATCTCCCTCTTGTATCATACAACTTTAGAAGCTATATATCCATTGTCATAGCTACAATATGGAAGAGATCTGGTTCTTCCATAGTGTGAATGAGAAAGAAACCTTTCTTGTGTGAGTTCAGGAACACAATACTTAGATTTGAATCTTATCATCTAAGTAAAGAAACAATAAAAAAGAAAGTAAATGTTGTTTCAAGAAACTCCAAAAAAGAAAGTAGTTCAATTTGAATAATTAAAACTTAAAATTTTTCAATTTAATTTCTGATAATTACTAAAAATAAAAGAAAGCTGTATTATGAAGCCACAGAAAGTGTAACAATTTTGTAAAAATGAGAAACTATACATACATAGAACAATTAATTGTTACATTTAGAAGACCTCCATCTTAATTATAGACTACAGTAGCTGAATATTAAAGGATGACAACATTAGGTTTGAATTGTAACTAAACATAATCAAAGAGTAATTGAAAAAACTTTAGCTAGACTTCTCATCTATTCGCAAGTGTTGGTTTTTATTATTGTCAGGCCTCTGAGCCCAAGCCTGCACATATACATCCAGATGGCCTGAAGCAAGTGAAGAATCACAAAAAAAGTGAAAATGGCCAGTTCTTGCCTTAACCAATGACATTACCTTGTGAAATTCCTTCTCCTGGCTCAGAAGCTCCCCCACTGAGCACCTTGTGACCCCCACATCCACCCACCAAAGAACACCCCCCTTTGACTGTAATTTTCCATTACCTACCCAAATCCTGTAAAACAGCCCCACCCCTATCTCCTTTCACTGACTCTCTTTTTGGACTCAGCCTGCCTGCACCCAGGGGATTAAAAAGCTTTATTGCTCACACAAAGCCTATTTGGTGGTCTCTTCACACAGATGCATGTGAAATTTGGTGCTGTGACTCGGATTGGGGGACTTCCCTTGGGAAATCAATCCCCTGTCCTCCTGCTCTTTGCTCTGTGAGAAAGATCCACCTATGACCTCAGGTCCTCAGACCAACCAGCCCAAGGAAAATCTCACCAATTTTAAATCAGGTAAGCGGCCTCTTTTTACTCTCTCACTATCCCTCAACATCTTTCAATCTCTCCCTTCTCTTAATTTCAGTTCTTTTCCTTTTCTGGTAGAGACAGAGGAGACATGTTTTATCTGTGAACCCAAAACTCCAGCACCGGTCACGGACTCGGGAAGACAGTCTTCCCTTGGTGTTTAATCACTGCAGGGATGCCTGCTTAACCAAGTTTCACCCTTAAACAAGTTTCAGAGGTGTCTGATCACCACGGGGATGCCTGCCTTGATCCTTCACCCTTAGTGGCAAGCACTTTTTGGGTGGCAAGCACCCCCCACCCCTTCTCTCCGTGTCTCTACCCTCTCTTTTCTCTCCACTTTCCTGGGGGGTAAGCACCCCCCACCCCTACTCTGTGCCTCTACCCTCTCTTTTCTCTCCACTTTCCTGGGGGGCAAGCACCTCCC
Source organism: Symphalangus syndactylus (assembly GCF_028878055.3). NCBI lineage: Eukaryota > Metazoa > Chordata > Mammalia > Primates > Hylobatidae > Symphalangus > Symphalangus syndactylus. The sequence continues at coordinate 47,104,966 of NC_072432.2, forward strand.
ACCCCTTCTCTCTCTGTCTCTACCCTCTCTTTTCTCTGGGATTGCCTCCTTCACTATAGGCAAACTTCCACCCTCCATTCTTCCTTCTCCCTTAGCCTGTGTTCTCAAGAACTTAAAACCTCTTCAACTCACACCTGACTTAAAACCTAAACACCTTATTCTCTTCTGCAATGCTGCTTAACCTCAATACAAACTTGACAATGGTTCCAAATAGCCAGAAAATGGCACTTTTGATTTTTCCATCCTACAAGATCTAGATAATTCTTGTTGTAAAATGGGCAAATGGTCTAAGGTGCCTGATGTCCAGGCATTCTTTTACACATTGGTCCCTCCCTAGTCTCTGTTCCCAATACAACTTGTCCCAAATCTTCCTTCTTTCCCTTCTGCCTGTCCCCTCAGTCCCAACCCCAAGTGTTGCTGAGTCTTTCCAATCTTCCTTTTTTATGGACCCATCTGACCTCTCCCCTCCTCCTCAGGCTGCTCCTTGCCACGCCAAGCCAGGTCCCAATTCTTCCTCAGCCTCCACTTCCCCACCCTATAATCCTTTTATCACCTCCCTCCTCCCACCTGGTCTGGCTTTCAGTTTCATTCTGCAACTAGCCCTCCCCCACCTGCCCAGCAATTTCCTCTTTAAAAGGTGGCTGGAGCTAAAGGCATAGTCAAGGTTACTGCTCCTTTTTCTTTATCTGACCTCTCCCAAATCAATTAGCATTTAGGCTCTTTTTCATCAAATATAAAAACCCAGCCCAGTTCATGGCTCATTTGGCAGCAACCCTGAGACACTTTACAGCCCTAGACCCTAAAAGGTCAAAAGGTCATCTTATTCTCAATATACATTTTATTACCCAATCTACTCCCAACATTAAATAAAACTCCAAAAATTAAATTCCCTTCTTCAAACCCCACAATAGGACTTAATTAACCTCACCTTCAAGGTGTACAATAATAGAGTAGAGGCAGCCAAGTAGCAATGTATTTCTGAGTTGCAATTCCTTGCCTTCACTGTGAGAGAAACCCCAGCCACATCTCCAGCACACAATAATTTCAAAACGCCTGAACCGCAGCTGCCAGGCATTCCCTTCATACCTCCTCCCCCAGGATCTTGCTTCAAGAGCCGGAAATCTGGCCACTGGGCCAAAGAATGCCTGTAGCCCAGGATTCCTCCTAAGCTGTGTCCCAGCTGTGTGGGACCCCACTGGAAATTGGACTGTCCAGCTGGCCCAAGGCTCTGACTGACTTTTTCCCAGATCTTCTCAGCTTAGCAGCTGAAGACTGGCACTGCCTGATCACCTCAGAAGCCTCCTGGACCATCATAGATGCTTTGGGTAACTCTTACAGTAGAGGGTAAGTCTGTCCCCTTCTTAATCAATATGGAGGCGACCCATTCCACATTACCTTCTTTTCAAGGGCCTGTTTCCCTTGCCTCCAAAACTGTTGTGGGTATTGATGGCCAGGCTTCTAAACCTCTTAAAACTCCCCAACTCTGGTGCCATCTTGGACAATATTCTTTTATGCACTCCTTTTTATTTATCCCCACCTGCCCAGTTCCCTTATTAGGCCAAGATATTTTAACTAAATTATCTCCTTCCCTGATCATTCCTAGGCTACAGCCACACCTCATCGCCACCCTTTTCCCCAGTTCAAAGCCTCCTTCACATCCTCCCCTTGTATCTCTCCACCTTAATCCACAAGTATAGGACACCTCTACTCCATCCTTGGCGACTAATCATACACCCCTTACCATCCCATTAAAACCTAATCACCCTTATCCCACTCAACACCAATATCCCATCCCACAGCAGGCTTTAAAGGAGTAAAGCCTGTTATCACTAGCCTGCTACAGCATGGCCTTTTAAAGCCTATAAACTCTCCTTACATTCCCCCATTTTACCTGTCTAAAAACCAGACAAGTCTTACAGGTTAGTTCAGGATCTGCACCTTATCAACCAAATTGTCTTGCCTATCCACCTTGTGATGCCAAACCCATATACTCTCCTATCCTCAATACCTCCCTTGACAACCCCTCCACAACCCATTATTCTGTTCTGGATCTCAAACATGCTTTCTTTACTATTCCTTTGCACTCTTCATCCCAGCTTCTCTTCACTTTCACTTGGACTGACCTTGACATCCATCAGCCTCAGCAAATTACTTGGGCTGTACTGACACAAGGCTTCACAGACAGCCCCCATTACTTCAGTTGAGCCCAAATTTCTTCCTTATCCATTACCTATCTTGGCATAATTCTTCATGAAAACACACGTGCTCTCCCTCTTGATCGTGTCCGACAAATATCTCAAACCCCAACTCCTTCTACAAAACAACAGCTCCTTTCCTTCCTAGGCATGGTTAGGTACTTCCGCCTTTGGATACCTAGTTTTATCATCCTAACAAAACCATTATATAAACTCACAAAAGGAAACCTAGCTGACCCCATAGATCCTAAATCCTTTCCCACTCCTCTTTCTGTTCCTTGAAGAGAGTTTTAGAGACTACTCCCACACTAGCTCTCCCTGACTCATCCCAACCCTTTTCATTACACACAGCCAAAGTGCAGGGCTGTGCAGTCAGAATTCTTACACAAGGACCAAGACTGCGCCCTGTAGCCTTTTTGTCCAAACAAATTGACCTTACTGTTTTAGGCAGGCCATCATGTATCTGTGCAGCGGCTGCCACCACCCTAATACTTTTAGAGGCCCTCAAACTCACAAACTATGCTCAACTCACTCTCTACAGCTCTCATAACTTACAAAATTTATTTTCTTCCTCACATCTGACACATATACTTTCTGCTCCCTGGCTCCTTCAGCTATACTCACTCTTTGTTGAGTCTCCCACAGTTATCATTGTTCCTGGCCCGGACTTCAATCTGGCCCCCACATTATTCCAGATACCACACCTGACCCCCATGACTGTATCTCCCTGATCCACCTGACATTTGCCCCATTTCCCCATATTTCCTTCTTTCCTGTTGCTCCCCCCGATCACATTTGGTTTACTGATGGCAGTTCCACCAGGCCTAATCACCACTCACCAGCAAAGGCAGGCTATGCTATAGTATCTTTCACATCTATAATTGAGGCTACTGCTCTGCCCCCCTCCCCTCCCTCTCAGCAAGCTGAACTCATTGCCTTAACTCAGGACCTCACTCTTGCAAAGGGACTATGCATCAATATTTATACTGACTCTAAATATGCCTTCCATATCCTACACCACCATGCTGTTACATGGGCAGAAAGAAGTTTCCTCACTACACAAAAGGTCCTCCATCATCAATGCCTCTTTAATAAAAACTCTTCTCAAGGCCTCTTTACTTCCAAAGGAAGCTGGAGTCATTCACTGCAAGGGCCATCAAAAGGCGTCAGATCCCATTGCTCTAGGCAGTGCTTATGCTGATAAGGTAGCTAAAGAAGCAGCTAACATTCCCACTTCTGTTCCTCATGGCCAGTTTTTCTTCTTCTCATCGTTCATTCTCACCTACTCCCCAACTGAAACTTCCACCTATCAATCTCTTCCCATACAAGGCAAATGGTTCTTGGACCAAGGAAAATACCTCCTTCCAGCCTCACAGGCCCATTGCATTGTGTCGTCATTTCATAACCTCTTCCATGTAAGTTGTAAGCCACTAGCCCATCTCTTAGCACCTCTCATTTCCTTTCCATTGTGGAAATCTATCCTTAAGGAAATCACTTCTCAGTATTCCATCTGCTATTCTACTACTCCTCAGGAATTTCTCAGGCCCCCTCCCTTCCCTACACATCAAGCTTGGGGTTTTGCCCCCAACCAGGACTGGCAAGTTGACTTTACTCACATGCCCTGAGTCAGGAAACTAAAATACCTCTTGGTCTGGATAGACACTTTCACTGGATGGGTAGAGGCCTTTCCCACAGAGTCTGAGAAGGCCACTGCGATCATTTCTTCCCTTCTGTCAGACATAATTCCTCAATTTGGCCTTCCCACCTCTATACAGTCTAATAATGGACCGGCCTTTGCTAGTCAAATCACCCAAGCAGTTTCTCAGGCTCTTAGTATTTGGTGAAACCTTCATACCCCTTACTGTCCACAATCTTCAAAAAAGGTAGAACAGACTAATGGTCTTTTAAAAACACACCTCACCAAGCTCAGCCACCAACTTAAAAAGGACTGGACAATACTTTCACCACTTTCCCTTCTCAGAATTCGGGCCTGTCCTTGGAATGCTACAGGGTACAGACCATTTGAGTTCCTGTATGGATGCTCCTTTTTATTAGGCCCCAGTCTCACTCCAGACACCAGCCCAACTTGGACGGTGCCCCAAAAAACTTGTCATCCCTACTATCTTCTGTCTAGTCATACTCCCATTCACCATTCTCGATTACTCATAAATGCCCTGCTCTTGTTTACACTGCTGGTTTACACTGTTTCTCCAAGCCATCACAGCTGATATCGCCTGGTGCTATCCCCAAACCGCCACTCTTAATGCCCTCTTAAAGTAAATCATCTTTGTTGGCAGGGCTATGCTGAACCTCCTCGGGCACTCTCTAATTGGATGTCCTGGGTCCTCCCAATACTTAGTCCTTTAATACCTGTTTTTCTCCTTCTGTTATTCGGACCTTGTGTCTTCCATTTAGTTTTTCAATTCATATAAAACTGCATCCAGGCCATCACCAATCATCCTACACAACAAGTGTTTCTTCTAACAACCCCACAATATCAACCCTTACCACAAAATCTTCCTTCAGCTTAATCTCTCCCACTCTAGGTTCCCATGCCACCCCTAATCCCGCTCAAACCAGCCCTGAGAAACATCGCCCATTATCTCTCCATACTGCCCCCAACACTTCAACGCTAATTTTTCTTATTAATATAAGAAGACAGGAATGTCAGGCCTCTGAGCCCAAGCCTGCACATATACATCCACATGGCCTGAAGCAAGTGAAGAATCACAAAAGAAGTGAAAATGGCTGGTTCCTGCCTTAACTGATGACATTACCTTGTGAAATTCCTTCTCTTGGCTCAGAAGCTTCCCCACTGAGCACCTTGTGACCCCTGCCCCTGCCCGCCAGAGAACAACCCCCTTTGACTGTAATTTTCCATTACCTACCCCAGTCCTGTAAAACAGCCCCACCCCTATCTCCCTTCCCTGACTCTCTTTTCTGACTCAGCCCACCTGCACCCAGGTGACTAAAAAGCTTTATTGCTCACACAAAGCCTGTTTGGTGGTCTCTTCACACGGACGCATGTGAAAATTATACCCCAAGATTTTGCATTATTTTTATCTTGTCTAACTATATAATGAAAACAAATTGAAAAGACCCAATATATTAAAAGCTACTTTATAGGAGTTTTAAAAAGAATTATATCAAAGAATCTCATTATAGTAGATACTATGGAGGATTATAGAGATACACCAAATATTGCCATAATAATAATGTTGTATCTGTTTTTATTTTTGTGTCATACAGATTTTTTTTCTAGGTGCTCCATGTCTGCAGAATAATGAAGTTTTAATTTGATATTTTATATGAATAAACACTAGTTATTGTTAAGGGATAATGAAAAATTGTGTATGCAGGCAATATCTTTATTGTAAAAACAGAAACCTAATTGTGAAAATGCATAAAATCTACAAAAATTTGCCAAATCTTTTCTAAGACACTTGAGATTACATAAAACACAAAGCAATTTTTATTTCATAAAGTATATAACTAAATCAAGAGCACATTTTCACGTATTAATAAGTCTATTTTAACAACTAAATTTTTAAAGTGTATTCAAAGATTTCACTTGACAGACTTAGAAGTTAAAAAGGATCTGGCTCAGTGACTGCCGCATTTACAAGTGGTAAAATAATTTCAAGATAAGTGTGAATGCCCACATAGGTATTTAACCAAAAACTAGAGCTGGTTATTTTCTAGCTATAGGGCACTGTTCTAGGTTTATATACATAAGATACAACCCTCTGTCTCCCCTGCCAACAACCTAGGCATGTCCAATAAAGAGTAATATAATACCTGCTACAGATCAAGAGGTAGGGCCAATAAGTTCTTTTCTGAGCAAGACACTAAAGATTACAAAACAGACATGTCACATAAGCAAGTTTATAAATTAAATGTTGAACTCTTTAATAAAGAAATATTAAGCATTTCAGACAGGGAGAATTATACGCAAGAAAAATAGCACTTATTCACATGATGAACGAAGACTTCTTGATTACTTATGTCTCAGGTGCTCTGATGAGAGGTACAGGTGGATCTAATCTGGTGAAGTAAAGTAGGGCAGGCTTATCTGAAAAATCTGACGGGGATTGGGAGTAGGTTGGGAGATGAGGTAAAGTAATTCTAGGCAAATAGAAAAGCTTGTGTAAAAGGCCCTGAGATGGAGGAGATGAGAAATTGATGTGGATGAAATGGATGTGTATGAGAAATTGACAGACCAACCTGAATTAAAATGTATTGGGATAGTGGAGCAGTCTGCACAAAATGAGGCTGGGATAAATGGAAGGCTAGAAACTGCAGGATCATGTAGGTCAAGATAATTCATAATTAAGTCTTTATTGATTTGTCTATACATGAATTATAAAAGTTGGATAAGTGTACTTATGAACATTTTGTGTGCTGCAAAGCCAAATATCTATAGGATTATATTTCCTCCTCTGTAGGCACTGTCATGACTACTATGCTATTCAAAGAATAATATTTCTAAAGTAGATTTCAAATGCTTTCACCTATTTTCTCTGTATATCTTTGAATTGTAGCAATTCTATCATTCATGTTTCTTTCCCAGAGTCCTCTTTTCCAGAAGTCTCTGCCTCCATTATGAATTAGATGGTTTTTAAGGCAACTGCTGGGATTTTACCTTAGAAAGAATTGCACAACCAAACAGTTTCATTTTTGCCCAGACCCCACACACTTTTTCCTTGTTTTATCCTTCATTTCACTAGTGGTTTCTTTAGTTAACATGTGTTGGAGGTAAACACCTGGGCCTTTGTATGTATAAAGTCTTTATTTGACTCTCACATTGATAGTTTACATGGGCATAGAATTCTAGATTAGTTATAATATTTCCCCAGAACTTTAACCATCTTGTCCACTGTCTTCTTGAATCTAGCTTTTCGATAAGAAGTCTGAGCCAGGCGTGGTTGCTCACGACTGTAATCCCAGCACTTTGGGAAGCTGAGGAGGGCAGATCACCTGAGGTCAAGGGTTTGAGACTAACCTGGCCAACATGGCAAAACCCCGTCTCTACTAAAAATTTAAAAAATTAGCTGGGCATGGTGGCACATGCCTGTGATCCCAGCTACTTGGGAGGCTGAGGCAGCAGAATTGCATGAACCCGAGAAGCGGAGGTTGCAGTGAGCTGAGATCACACCACTGAACTCCAGACTCCAGAAACACAGCGAGACTCCGTCTCAAAAAACAAAAAAAAAAAAGAAGGCTGATGCTAGTTAGCATTATCCTTGTTCTTTTTCAGGTGAATAATTTTTCCCTCTTATGGACGCTCTGTATGTTTTACTTTCTGCAAATTTAAAATTATATATTTGTATGTGGACTGCGCATTTGGTTGGGCCTATCAATCTGAACACTGTAAATTCTAGGGATAAGAAATGGACCCTGCTGGATTATATTCTGCTTAATTTGTATTATCTCTAATTGCTTCTTTCTCTTTTGTTTTTTCTAGGAGGAGAGTTTTTCACTTTCAACCTTCTAAAGAATAATTTGGGGAGTTTTATTATTGATTTTTAAGATTTTTTTATTTTTCTATGATTATTTTCATAATAACTTATTTCTTTTTTAGTGAATGCCTTATCATCAGGATTGTAATTAGATAGATACTAACTAAAAGTTGTTTTTAAGTTATTATTTTTATTTTCTTTGTTTTTTTCTCTTTGTTTGTTTTGGTGTTTTTTAAGTTATTTCTTTGGGCCCTTGTTTTCATGTTGCTTTCTGATCTCAAACAGTGGATGATACTCCGAAACACATTTAATGATTATGCCACAGAAAGCTGCTTGAGAGCTCTGTATACTATTATGGGGGTGGCTGAATGTAGGCAAGATTATTTTGCTTTTTGGTGATTGGGCAAAACCAGATGGTTTGGTTTTCATTTTGTTTTTGAGGATCCCTAAAATGCCAGAATGTAGAGATCTTTGTTTTCAACAATACTTTGCTAGCCGCCACAGATTTTTCAAGATCATTTGTTGTTAATTTCCCCCTACCATTTTTCACGTACTTTTTTTCCCCTGTAGTGTGTTAGATTCCTGACTGCTGGAAATTCATTCTTCTATTGATGATAAAAATTTTAAAAAGTTGTATTATCAACAAAAAATTCCTGAGAATCCTGCTTCTTGTCGAACAACTGGTTAGAAAATGGGCATATTTACTAATGTAGCAACACAGAAGAAAAGCAGATTTGAGATGGAAGATTATGTACTGAATATTAGTGAAAGACCAGAATTACCTGTATACCTTCACTAATGTATGCACAGACCTGCTTTGATAAACTAAATAAGGAGACGGCTAATTAATTTTACCCTTAAAAAATACTTTGTAAAAGCAAACTATGTTAGTCTGTTTTCATACTGCTATAAAGAACTGCCTGAGACTGGGTAATTTATTAAGGAAAGAGGTTTAATTGACTCACAGTTCAACTTCGAATGGCTGGGGAGGCCTCAGGAAACGTACAATCCCGGTAGAAGGCCAAGGGGAATGAAGGCACCTTTCTCACACGCAGCAGGAAGGAGAATGAATGCAGGATGAACTACCAAACACTTATAAAGCCAACAGATCTCGTGAGAACTCACTTGCTATAACAAGAACATCATGGGGAAAACCACACCAATGATTCAATTACCTCCACCTGGTCTCTCCCTTGGCACATGGGGTTTTTGGGGATTACAATTCAAGATGAGATTTTGGGTGAGGATACAGCCAAACCATATCACAAACAAAAACCACCATAAAAATGAGACAATATCTTGTTCATTCTTCCAGGTTAGATTTTGTAACTGAATGACTAAAAAGGTTAATGAACACATCGAAAGGAAGGCCATGGATAGTTTCAAAAGCTTAGTTTCTGATAAACTAAGAACTAAAAAGTGAACCTCAGATGTGACATTTCGATCAGTCAAACAATGTCTGCTCATCCTCAGGAGCTTGGCAAAAATCCACAATGCTTTTCAAGTACCCGAAGCGCATGTGAGTTATTTCCGAGGACAGAGATTTGGCAGCATTATAATTCATGTGTACTGAAACAGGTTGTTGTGCCTTAGTTAAAGGAGCTGGAATTGACTTTGTTGAAATGTAAGCCACGTATTTTATGCTCGCAGAATCTGTTCTGCTTCATTTGTGAAGGTGCTTACCTTTTTTTTTTTTCTTTTACTTTGAAAGCCGGTAAGCCTGTAACACCTGGTAGCTGTCATGTCAAATTCAAATACTGCAAGCAATGGCATTGTCCATACCTGGGGATCTGTTGTACAAAGTCGTGGGGATTCTTTGCTTCTAATTATCTCCAAGTGATGCATGTCTTTTCCATAGTTAAAACAAAGTATCGGAAATGAAGAAAATGTTTTTCAGAGTTTCTTTCTCTAGTGTAACCCACAAAGCAATGCTAGCTCATAGAGGAAAAACAAAAAGCAATCTAGCACACAGGAGATTTTCTTACATAATTTGCCATTTCTAAGACGGCTGAACTGTCACTGACCAAAATGGATAATATGTGGGAGAACAGTACAGACAAAGCATCAATCAGCTCTTTAAATAAAATTCAAATGATAAGTGTAAAAACCTTCTAAGTCAGGGATGAGAACCTGGGACTTACGGCGTGACTGATGGTGCCACACAAAAGAAAAATTGTGTAAAAAAGCCCATTGCTTTCCTGATCGCTCCCACTCATCTCCCCTAGTCCACTTGATACTTAATTTTTAGTTTTTTAAAATTAAGAATTTTAAGTTCCAATATAGATTTCCATGAATTTCCAATTTAGTTCAATAAAATACAACTTTTTTTATTTCCTACCATGTAAAAGATGCTAAAAATAATAATAAAGATTTGTAACAAACACAGTCAATTTTTCCATTTGCTAAGTTTCATCATCTCTTATACATTTGAACTTCATCGATAACACTTTATTCCCCACCAAATAAAGCTTTTTAAAAATATGTCTCTCATCTCTTTAAATACCTTTAGGACCTCCCAGGCAGAAAGTGCAAAACTATCAGTGAAAACTCTCAGGAATGTAGCTCCATCCTGAGTTCCTTGTTTTATATCCTTCTGTGAATTATCTGTTTCTCCCAGGACAGTAAATCAGTTTCTCCTGAATATGTTTGGTTTCCTGTTTGAAAATCTTGGGTTATTTTATTCTACTGCACTGGCCTATCAGTTATCTGCTCTAAACATCCCGCTGATGAGCCCCAACACAGCCTGGCTTGCACATCTTTTGTGCAAATGTCTCAAACATTATCTGTGACACTCCCTTCTACATAAGACGCCTTTTCCTTCTTTAGATTCTAGACTCTGCCAATATTTTCAATATGATTTAGGATAATATCCTTTCCCACAGTATACACTCAGTATAGAGTGTTTGGTACAAAACTATTAGCTCTTTCTGGTGAGTCAAATCATCAGTTATCTTTGTCTCCTTTAAGGAATATTATTATTTGGCTATCACTTTATTATTCATGTCTCAAAAATCATCAATTCCAAAAAGAAAGTTTCTTTTATGAATTATTTCACATTTTTAAATTAAAGGGCTAGGATAAATGAACAACCAAAATATCTAGAACATAGATATTTCATGGAAAATATTAAGGCTATTATTTTTTAAAAATATGTCATTTGTGCTTAAGATATTCTCAGACACAGCATTTATACTACCTTAATAGGTATCTGGAGACTCATGACCATGAGAAAGTAGTATTTAGCTATTTAAGCCTTGATTTTCTCACTGTAAATCTGTATTACTCCCTTATTCCTTTGTCTCCAATAAATTCAACCTGCTTCAAAGAATCAAACATATAAATTGGAGTCATTAAATATTAGAATAGAGTTTTTTGTTTATTTCTTTGAATTTTGAGAGTAAAGCAGGCCTTTCTGCGCGTGACAACAAACAGAGATGACTGACTAAATTGAATAGGTAAATATTTTCCAAATTTTGAAGTATGCATACTCTTCAGCATAGTAGTTCCACCTTTAATAATTGTCCTTATAGATACAATTGCTCAAATATGTTATGTGTATGTGTGTATGTGTATATATATTACATATGTGGATATTATATATACATATGTAATTCTACATTTAAGAATTTTTTACAGAAAGATACTCATGTATATATACACATTTTAGATCTATACATACATATGCTCATTATAAATATATATGTGTATGTATGTACATAAACACACATACTTTTTTCAGCATTTAAAATATGGTAGCCAAATGGCAACAACCTAAATTCTCAAAATTAAGGGACCAAATACAATTTTACCATTTCCATTCAATTACCTATTACACAGCTATTAGAAAGAACAAGGTAGGCTTGATTTACTGATATTGGAGAGATAGCCATAATTTACTGATATTGGAGAGACAGCCAGAACACATAATAAGAAAAAAAACGCAGTGTTGTATACTGGTATAACTTTTTCATAGAACATGATCCCATGTTGGGCTTAAAGAATATGGAAATAAGCTGGGTGCAGTGGCTCATGACTCTTAATCTCAGCACTTTGGGAGGCAGAGGTGGGAGGATCACTTGAGCACAAGAGTTTGAGAGTTTGAGACCAGCCTGGGCAACATAGTGAGACCCTGTCTCTACAAAAAAAAAAGAAAGAAAGAAAAAGTTGGACATGGTGGCACATGCCTTAGTCCCAGATACTCAGGAGGCTTAGGTGGGAGGATCGCTTGAGCCAAGTGGTTGAGGCTGCAGTGTGCTATGATTGTGCCACTGCACTCCAGCTTGGGTGCAGAGTGAGACCCTGTTTTAAAAAATAAAAAATTCAAAAAAGGAGTATGTAAATGATTCTCAAAAGAAACTATGAATCATAATTTTTTAGCCTGCAAACATTCTTAAAATTAGCCTGTTTAGGGTTCACTGATCAACCTAACATTTCTTCAGGGTTGCCTTTTGGCCAGTTCTACTTGTAGTTTTACTGTGTCCTCTTTCTGGTCATTGCAAGATATTTAAACTCTATCTTTCCCTTCACTCCCTTAATAAAATATGACTCCTATGTCATCTACATTTTTATTTCAGATCATTATTTGAGTGAAGAGAAATAACATAGAATTTATACAATAAACTTTGAATAAAAAGGGGGGAAATATGCAAGAATGAATCTGTCTTACTTTGTGTGAGGTAATCCAACAATGTTTTAACCAAATCAAGTGCTAATCCAAGATTAAAAGAAATACTTAGTTTGGAATATCAAGTCCAGGATCCATGATCATCTTCATGTCAATTAAAATTAATTGTTGTTTACAATATTTTGTTCTTTATTCATCCAACTTAATGGGGACAATAAATTACTTCAACCACCTCTGAAATCAAGGGTATATTTTTAAGAATTTTACGGTTTTCACATGAGATCTTTTTATTTCCTTGTACTTTTAAAATCTTTTGCTAATTGTTTATTTGTAGCCTTGGTTAAAGAACATTAGCTAGGGTTTTGAACCCCTCACTTAATTATATATATTTTTGAAGCACTTTAGGAAACAGTGTGTCATCTTTCATTTATAGAGGATTCAAATGAGCCATGTTTCATACTTGACTAATATTTCTTTACTATAAATGAAATGTAATGAAAATTTATTACACCAGCAATAAGCTTCAGATATTTAACAAGGACAGTCAGTACTTACTGCTCATGCACACAGAGGCAATTAATTCCTTTATTATGTCAGTGCTAGCATTTGGGTCTCTGCCTGGCTGGTAAAGAACCTCTTGTGGACAGGGTACCTTTCAATTGACGTTATCTCTATGATATAGTTGTCAGGCCCACAAATTAAGAGCTGAAGTATTGGAATATATTCATTTGGTCTCTTAATTACAAAAGCAATGTATATTCATTGTAAAGATGATATGTATACAGAATAGTTTAAGAAAAAAAATTTTCATATTTTTACTATCCAGAGATATGTCTGTTGTATATGCATATATATTTCAGAAAAATTGATTCATTATAAAAGTATTATTCTAAAACTTCCACTTTCCTACTAAATATAGATATTCTGTAGTTATTTATTAAATAAATTATAATTATTTCCATCAAATATTTTTTAAAAATAAAGGAATAGATTAAAAGATATATAGATACATATTTAAATATGCACACAAATCTTTCTCTGTGGAGTTATCGTTCTTTCATTTTTATGGCAAATACAAAAAACATCACAGAAATGTTGAAACAGGTTAAAATAAGAGGGGAATTACAAAGCAGAAAGGAGAGAGAAGAAGGAAAAGTAGAAATATCTATAACAAGGTGCTCGATAAGAAAAGATTAGTGCTAAAACACAGGTTAAAGTGGAACACAATTAAAAATAAATACAATCTATCAGAAAATAGATTGCTTTGGCCTCCAATCCCAAAAGTTGAATTTGCTCCAGCTACATCTGAGATTTCTTAGAGAAGGAGGACAGGGGAAAGGCTTTGCTGAGTGACTCCTGCTCACCAGAGACAACCTTGTGTCTGCTACTTTTCCTCAGGGTCACAGATCCCAGGTGGGGCCAGAAGCCTGACTCTGAGCTAAGGAGCATCTGTGTGTGTGTGTGTGTGTGTGTGTGTGTGTGTGTGACAGAGACAGAAAGAAACAGAGATTGTGTGTTGGGGGACGGAAGGGAAGAGCAGTATGAAAAGACAATGCAGAGACACCACCACTTGCCTGGCTATTCTAGTAGTTCAGGCATCAGTTTATTTTGCAACTATTTATTTATTTATTTATTTATTTATTTATTTATTTATTTTTGAGACAGAGTCTCTGTTGCCCAGGCTGGGGTGCAGCGACACGATCTCCAGTCACTACAAACTCCCCTTCCTGGGTTCAAGTGATTCTCCCACCTGAGCCTCCTGAGTAGCTGAGATTAGAGGCGTTCACCACCACCCCTGGCTAATTTTTGTATTTTTAGTAGACATGGGTTTCACCATGTTGGCCAGACTGGTCTCGAACTCCTGACCTCAACTGATCCACCTGCCTGGGTTTCTCAAAGTGTTGGAATTACAGGCGTGAGCCATTGCACCTGGCCTACGTTCCCACTATAGTTCACCCTCCATTTCTTTAAATTTTGATCTCCATTTATCTAACTTGTTATTTTTTATTTCCATTCTAAGACATTTTTCTGTTCCTTTAAAGGAAAAATGTATCTATTTTTAATATTGCTGGTTTCATGTTTATATTATACCCTCACTTCAGGTTTTTACCTTTCACAGTTTGGGAAATAAAATGAGACTAATATATTTTGAAGGTGGAATGACACAAATTAAGGATCGTGGTTTCTGTCTTGAACAAATGAATGGCTGGTAGTTCCATTTACCAAAATGTACAATATTCTGATTTGGGGAAGTAGCAGTTTGGCAGGGAGTAGAAATCTGGAGTTCTATTTAGGATACACTGACTTTAATATATCTTTAAGATATTGAGCAGAATATCAAAAAGAAAGATGAACATTAGAATTTATAGATTTAAAGAAAACTACTAATTTTGAAATAACCACAAAATTAATCATTAAATTAATTTTGAAACAATCTTATTTACATTCCTATATAAATAAGAATGTTACAAAATACTGTTTCATGTCAAGTAAGTTTGTTATGAACAATGTTTTTCAATGAGGGAAGGTTGGTATTTTAAGCAGTTGGATCTTTTGTTTCTTGAAATTGTCTCATATACCGTAGCACTTTTAGCATCTCTGTCCTCAGCTCACTAAATATCAATGATTATTGAATCTTTGACAATGAAATATCTGCTTCACACAAAGATATTTTCAGATACCCCTTAGAAGGGGCAACCTGCCCACATCCAACTCCTATGAGTTAAACTCCCAAATGACTTTTTACCACCACAGTTTACAGGTGCCAGAACTACTAGAATAGCCAGCCAAGTGGTGATGTCTCTGCAATGAGAATTACCAAGAAGACATACAAAGGTTGCATTTCTGAAATGTTTTTATTATTAAGTCCTTATTTCGTGGCGTTTTAGGAGTGAGTTGTAATCAACAGTTTGGGAACCAGTGATCTATACCTGAAAATATGAAACCCACAATTAAACATTGAGTTGGATAGCTTCTTGGCCTTTTGGCTAAGATCAAGTATAAACATTGAGTTGGCTGTTTAGAAAACCCAAAATTACCTACTACTTTGCTTTTTTGTTTTGATTTGATGTGGGGTGCTAGCTTTTTTTTTAAAAAAATAGAAGCCATGTTTTATATTGCAAATTTTTTTTAAAATATGAAATCTGTAAATAAAAAGAGAAATACCCTGTAGCCCCTCCATCCCAACAATCCCACACCACAGAGATTTCAGTGATAATAATCCCTGGTGGCATAAGCTTTCAGTGCGGTGCTTTGGCACAGTGCCCTTCAGTTTTATGGAGGAAAATATTCAACTACACTGTGCATTTACTCTAAGAATGTCACTGTTCACCACATTAAGATACATCATTTACTTAAAGAGACCAAAGGATGATTTTTTTTCTCTAGACTCAGTTCCAGAAATATTTGTGTTTCTCTTGACCAATTCATCTTTTCTTCCTTGTATGTGACTCTCATAATATTTTGGGGGATCCTAGATCTGAAATAAAGCTTTATTTCAGTTCCATGAATGTTTAATACTAATCTTTTGGTCAAATTCTAGCAAATGATGACATTCTTATGACATATTTGAAGTATATTAATTGAAATTCTTATTTTATCTCACTTCTATTTCTTATTTTATCTTTGACCACAGTGTCCCATCACTTCAGTCTTATGTTAGTACACCTTGATATTTCTTATACACTTCTAAAAAACATTTAAAAAACCCTTTTTGAAACAAGCCTCACATACATAAATGCATGCGCATACATGTGTTTTGCCCAGGCTTTGTCATCATGAAGAAAATGTCAAGCTATTTCTCCCCTCTCTCTTTTTCATGCAATTAGGAGAAATAAGGATTTTTAATCCCAGTATAGATTTCTATGGACTTCCAATTTAGTTCAATATAATACAAACTTTTTGATTTCCTACCATGTAAAAGACACAAAAAATAATAAGGAATTGTAACTAACATTTTTAGCCTGCTTTTCAACTTGCTTTCCTCATCCTTTATACATTTGAACATCAACATCTTGATGTAAGTTAGATACTAATCATTTTACAGATGAAACTAGAGTGATATAAATGATTCTAAATTAAGTAACTTACAGACACACACAGCTATTCTGATATTCCATGGCCAAGGCTCATACAAATATTTCTCCATAATTCGCTCCAATAAATAATAAAAAGTGCTTCAAATGGGGGGGGTATGAAATTTTTAGTTATTTTTAACTATAATTAAGGATGTGTAAAGTGGTTTAAAAGTAACAATTTGTGCTCTGGATATTCAAGCTTCTCATTGGAAGAATCAAGCTAGGATTTGTGAAAAGATTAGTATTTGAGATGAAGCTTTACATATTTTAACAAACAATTTAAAAAGGTAGTCTCAATGAAACAAATTACATGAACAAAAATGCAGTGTGAAGTAAACAAGTGGCATTTTGGGTGAAAAGTGATTTATTTAGTTTGCCTGAACTGATGGTGAATACTGAAAAGTCATAGGACTTAAGGCTAGGAAGACATTTGGGATCCTCCTATCATCCTGAATGTAAGACATCATTCACCGCTATTGCCAGGCAATGAATACAGCCTCTGCTCTTGCTTCAGAAATTCTGCAGAGACTACAGGTAGAGATC
The DNA here is from genome assembly GCF_028878055.3 of Symphalangus syndactylus. Taxonomy (NCBI): domain Eukaryota; kingdom Metazoa; phylum Chordata; class Mammalia; order Primates; family Hylobatidae; genus Symphalangus; species Symphalangus syndactylus. The sequence continues at coordinate 47,121,863 of NC_072432.2, forward strand.
CTAAAATGATTGAGACAGTAAAGGCAATCTCATGTTTGTGACTGAGATTTATGAAATAGTGCTGGTATTTACAGCACTGAACTACCTACAGGTATTTAAAACCAATTCTAAAGGGTGCTTCCTCTTTGATGGTGGGACAACTGAGCTCTTATTGCCTTGCTGGCATTTATACAATAACATCACCAGGGCCTTAAAGGCAACTCGAAAAAAGCAAATTGTCTCTGTGCAGCTTGAATTGGTCAATCATTATATTCCTTCTATTTAGAGCAAACATCTGGCTTTTAATGGCACTTTTGAGTTATAAGTACTTCTCCTTACGGTGCTGCTGCAGCAGAAATATTTGAAGTTTTTTGACCTACTGATGAAGAAGCTTTAAAGACACTTCTGAGTCCGTAGTAAGTAAGCTATTAGAATAGATTGCTCATCTCATCTCTGTGCTGCTAGATGCTTAGCCTGTTGCTATTCCTGTGGCACAGAGTAGAAATGACAGGTCATGATAGCTTGAGTAGAAAACTGGGAGCAGGGCTTAAAATGAACAAGATAAAAAGTAGAATGTGGTCCATCCTTTACAGTCTTCATCCTTCCAAGAAGTTATCTGTGCCCCCAGACATTGACCACACTGCTGGCTGTCTCACCCACATATACACTGACTTCAGGCTGGTTTCAGACAGAAAGAGGCAACAGCAGGAGACTGGAGTGCAAGGGAAGAGAGAAGTGGAATATTTCCTTCTACCCTTTTTCCCTGCTGCGATACTTCTCTGAAAGTCACTGCATCCCTCTAAGAAAATTCCAACTCCTTTTCACTGGTCAGCCTCTCCATGAATCCAGCTCCACATGGGCTCTGATTACACTGTTTGCGCTGGGTGTCACTGGCTTCCAGTTGCCCCAACTCTGCCCATATTTCTGTAACAATGTCTTCATGAAAATATCTTTATTTAAACCATCTGTGTGTATTCTATTTCCTGCCAGGACCCTGACCGATACAGGTAGAATAGTATTACTTATAGTTTCCAGTATTCCCTTAAATTGTCTCATTTACTTAATTAAAGGTTTAATTTTGTTTATTTGTATGTATTTTCTCCTATGTTCGTCTCTCACAGAGTATTTCAAAATACAAGTTAACTACTAAAAAATGAAAGCTGAATATTATTTGACACCCTTCCCAGGGAGGTGGAAGGAACTACCAAAGAAGTTTTGCTCTAGATCAGTAGTTCACCAAGTGTGGTTCCAAGCTACCTGCACTGGCATCATCTGGAAACCAGTTAGAAAAGCAAATTCTCAGGCCCCATTCAAGACTTACTGAATCAGAAACTCTGGGGTTGGGCCCAAGTAACGTATATTTTAAAATGCCTTCCAGGCAATTCTGCTGCATATTAAAGTCTTAGAAACTATAACTCTTAATAACAATTAAGAAATATAATCCCTATTCCCCGTAAATTAAAAATCTTCAGTATCTCCCTATTTCCTGCAATCAAATCCAGTTATTACTTTAAACATTCAGCAGTTGACTCTACTTACCTTCTTGGTCAGTGTTCCTTCCTATCTATCAAAATCCCATTTGTTAACTGAAGTCTGACAGGAATGCCACTTGTCCTTAAATTATTTCTTGCTTTTCAAAGTCAGGATAAATCTGTCCTTTTTCTGCAATCGTACACGTTGCTAGTGCTGCATTGTAACATTGTGAGTACATCGTTTCCTTTTTCTCCTTTTTTATAGTTTTCACTTAGTTTTCCTAGACTACTAGAATGCTATTGAGAGTACAAATGATGCTTCAATTTCCCTTGAATTATTTATTCTAGCATGATAAAATGTAGATGGATTAGACATTATTCTAGGATTATCTGATCCATCAAAAATGCTGTTGATACTAAAAAATGCATGTTAACATATTCACTCCCACAGTAAAATTATTTGAAGAAATTTATAACATATAAGTAGCATAAATAAAGGCAAGAGAATTAATGAAAGTATAGTATTAAAACAATATGCAGAGTTATGCAAAAAAGCATCCTTTTTTTTCTTTCTAGACAATTGTTCTTTAACAAATACTGTTCTAGATTATAACACATTAAGGTGGGAGTATGATGTCAGAGCTGGTTGAAGTGACAAAATAGCTTTTAAAAATTTATGACTCAGAAGTAATCACTGTTACTTAGAATGCAACATTAATCAAGATTTAAAAAATTAGGAAATACTAGGAAAAAATGTCTATATGACACATGAATGAATTTGTAGTGAAAGATAAATTTTTACAGCAAAGACATATGTTTTAATGATTCATTTATTTGATATTATACACTACCAAAATATCTCTATATTATAATGTAATCATTTATAAAATACTGCTATAAACAATCTGTGGTATTGTAAATCCTTACAGAATTTATGTAACTCTAAAAGAAAATTTAATTCTCAGAAAACCACGTAATTCTAAAGAAAAAAATAGTGCTGAAATTATCCATAAGAGAGAAGTGGCCTAAAAGACTTCCAGCCTGGGTGACAGAGCGAGACTCTGTCTCAAAAAAAAAAAAAAAAAAAAAAAAAGACTTCAATGGATCTAAATTTTTAAACGCCCCACAGAAAAATATAGTCAAACCAAAGTGAAACTTAGACCATTTTTATATGAAAGGTTTGCTATTTACTATGCTTATGTCAAGCATTATGTCTAAGTTTTAGGGAGCTTTTATTGAAAAAGCATTTGTAAATCCTCGTTATATATCAGTCACCAGAGGGAATAAACGCCTTGAAAATAAAATCCATTCATTAACTAAATGTTTATTGTCAAACATGTGTTTCCTTGCGCTACAGTAGACCCAGATCATAAAGTACTGTTTAAGAGTAAAGCACTCATCCATGTAGGACAAAGGGAGTATTCCAGGCATTGTATCAGAAGAAGACTTTATCCCAAGATAACCTCATAAATTTGTGAGCTTAAGGCTATAAACAATTATGTGAAAAATTAATTACAGTTTTTATATCAAAATCAAGCTGACCTAGGCAGTGACATCTGTAAGAGTCCAACTTATTTTGTATACTGCCTATACATGAACATTATATAATGAGCCACAGTGAAAAATATCCGCAACTTCACTTTCCCCAAAACAAATACACTTTCACATAGAAATATGCTTTTGCTTCTCATTTTTCCTGTAAGCAATGGGAAATATTTATAAGATGTTTGGCTAGCTAACAGTCTGAAACTAAATGAACTTTCTGAAGACAGAAGGTGTGACCATGAAGGTATTAGACCATTGCCGTAAAAACTGTGATTAACCAGATACCAAAAGAGGTCTAACAGAATAATGTGTGATCATAAACCCTAAAGTAGACTTTCAGAATGGAATATTAATTTAAATTTAATTTATACAGCTTTTCATACAGCTTTTGGATTTACAGATGAAAAAAAGAGATGAGTTAATTTGCTCCATTTGGTTCTTTTTTTTTTTTAGTCAGAGAAGCTAGAAGTTGAGGTTTCTATATACATTTTTGCATTGTACAATGGAGCCAATATGGCCCAAAACCAATTTGTTTGACGCCTCTGCAAATTCTTCTTAGTTTTAGTTTACCAAACTCCTGTTCCCTTTTTCATCATAGATTGAAAAGGTCACTTATTTTCCACAGAAATGAATGACCAAAGACCCTCTCTCATGAGTTCTGCCTCCATGCCTCTCTCATCCTCCAGACTGGCATCAGCTCTCTTTTACTGTCTGTCCAGAGCTGTGCTGTCCAATAGCCACAGGTAGTTAGTTAGATTTAAATTAAAACACAATAAGACACAAAATGCAATCCCTTAGTCACAATATTCACATTTCAAGTGCTCAATAGCTATGTGTGCTTGTAGTTTTTATATTGAATACAGTAAATATGGAATATTTCCATCATTGCCAGTGTTCATTTGGACAATGTTGGCATCTCGATTAACTTCTTCAACCAATGTACATTTTTCATCTTTGGTTTTCCCTAGTATATTGATAATGTGGTTTTCTGGCTTTTTAAAAAAAATTTCATAAACTGTAATTCCCAATTCTGCAATTTTCTACGTGTTCTCTGGTGAGTTGCTTACAACAATTAATGGCTTACATTTTATGTGAAAAAACAGGTAGCAGTAATAATGATTGCACCATAATAACAATTATTATACTCTTTATGACTTGTTTTTATTATTTTTAGTTAATGATATTAATAGATAAGAAATATCAAATTCAGAAATACTGTAAATATTGCAGAAGGCAATGAATCAATCAATATAAAGCTACAATATTTTAGTGGTACATTTTGTACATTGTTAGCAGTGTGAATTTAATGCCCATGTTTTTGCAGTGTGGTAAAACAAACATGGATCTAGAGACTTATCCATTTAAATAGAACTTACAGTACTGTTCTAAATGCTTTATATATATATATATATATATATATATATATATATATGTTGATTTAATTACCAGAACAGCCCATTGATGTAGACATAATTATTATTTTTACTTTACAGAATGAAAAACTGAGGCAAATATAGATTAGGTAACCTACTTAAGACTGTGCAACTATTAAGGAGCAGGCTGGGATGTTCTAACTCTGACCTTTATAATTATTAGTTCTTCTATTGACTTTGAAAAACAGGTCATGTAATCCCAAATCGTGACAAGACTTAGGCAGGTCATGGACACACCCGTTTTTAAAATGAGGATAATTTTCATGATTGTTATAAGGCCCTTAGAACACACTACCAGCATAGAGTAAGCATGTAGTAAATTCACTGAATGGAGGAGATCCCATTCCCCCTGCTTTTCAAAAAGTATTTGGTAGATTATTTCTAGTATCTAGCATTTAACATGTGCTTACTTGTTTTGAAATGATTCTGTTATAGCATAGTTTTGTCTCTAATATATAATTTCATCAACAAAGTATCTTTTACACGTTCATGTATTTTTATGTAAAAAAAAAAACCCCTGTACGATAAGTACTGCATTATAATTACTATTATGTATCAAATAGATTCCAAGGAAATAATTACTTTTGAGAGCAGAAATATGAATCTATTTAATGTTAAAAAAAACTCAGATAACTATGACTAGCAGATTCAGTCATTTCATTTGCTTGCTATGAAGAGGATCACTCTATACTCTTTTTCCTGAACTTCTTTTGAATTTATTCAATGCATTTACATATAATTTTATTCTAGTTTTAGTTCATATACTAAAATCAATGGTGGAATTACTGTATGACTGTGACTGTCTTTAGTGGAGATTTTAGTTCAAAGTAACTTCATTCTTCTCCTGTATCTTTACTTTTTGTTTGATGAAGCTTATAATTGTCTTGAATATAGTATTAATATTTATTAAAGCTTCTAAATTATGTTTCTGCTACATTGTAACGTGGATGCAAAAGCATTCCCTCTGGTTATGGCTGCATCTGTCTCAAACCAACAGTTTAATTTTTTCAGATCCATGGGGAATCATGCTTATTATATTCACCAGGTTTAGGGCTTTGACCATTAATTTTTTTTTTTCTGGACACATGAATAATCAAGGAACTGTTAACAAGCACTAAAGAAACAAGTAGATTACTTTTCTTCATTAGTGGAGCATTATTTGACTCAATAAAAATTGTATTGCTAATATTCGTATGTCATGCTCTATTTCATTCAAAACATTATTTATTGGCATGCCTGGTAAGTATTACATATCAATGTCCACAGGTAATAAAATTACTCTCTCTTTTGTTAGCAAATAATAACTGGTCTAATGGCAGTAAGATGTGTCCTTTGAGTTATTTTGCACCAGTAGTAAAACATGCTAATTCAGCAATATTCCCCGCTTAAACTTGATCATTTCAAAGGTTAATAAACACATTAACCTACGATTTGATCTCATCAGCTCCAAACTCTAGCCAACTTAGAATGCCAACATATAAGGGCAGTATATTTTATTTCTAAATAATGGATGAGAAGAGCATTCCATTCTGATAAATATATGAAATGTTAATTTTTTAAATATAAGATTATTATTGTAGATATACATTGTATATCTTAACATAAATATGTATCTATATTTTTATATGTACATAAAACATATCTACATATAAATTTTGGGTATACAGGTACAGAAGTTGAAGGTTTTAGCTATGACAAATACAAGTATGTTCAATTATAAAGTTTACTCCAATAAATCATTAGTGTGTTGCTGCTGAATTTATACATATTGTAGTTTCTCTTACCCACCCTTCTTTTTTTCTTTTCCATGTCCTAACTATAATGGATGCAATTACAATGATTAGAATATATTCAGCAGAATGACATTGCAACAGAGTTACAAAGGACAGAATGTATTCAAGCTATTTCTGACAATACAGTTGTTTCTGCCTCTCCACAGTTTTGGTTTGTATGTGGTTTGACATGTATATTGACTCTTTCCAGGACTAAACACAGGTCCAATCACTAAAGAAAATAGGTCCTGGTTCCTTCCAATACAATAGCAAACTCCTAAGGCAATATGCCTCACTAAAATTAGAGGTAAACCCTGATCCACCAGCTGTGGCTAAATGAGAATGCTGTGTTTGGAGTGGGAAGGAGAGTTATAAATGCCATAACATCGCTACCGAAGCTTATCTCACCTTCAGGGTAAAAATAGGGGCTGTGAGAATGACAGGTACCCCAAATTATATATACTGTGCCCCAAAAAGACATTTCACTTCATCAGTATAGATATAAAAGTAGTCTTTTAAAACATATATACTGTCTTTATTGATAGAAAAACTAGAGCACAAAGACATTTAACATGCATTTTATTCTGCATATGCACGACCTGTTATATCTTGAAAATAATTGCAATTTTCTTAATGAAAATAGTAAAAAAAAAAAATTAACTAAGTTAATTAACAAGGTTCATTAGTCATTACTTCTGTGATTATCTCCCTTATTCCTAGTTTTAGCATTATGGGTCTAGTAAATAAAAATGGAAGACGTGGTGACTAAATTAGAATTGTAGATAACCAATGGATATTTTCAGTATAACTATCTTCTATGGGACATAGTTTTATTAAAATATTATTTGTTTATCTGAAATTAAAACTTAACTTGGAGCATCCTCCATTTTAACTGGCAGCCCTCTTTGATCTTGCCCAGTTCTACATGGGTAGTTACTAATAACACTTGTTTAAACACTACCCTTCTAGCAATAACATGAAGAGAAAATAATCTGCTCTTGTTCATAATTTTGTTTTAAAAATTATTTTTAAAATAATAGAAAATTTTACATTGAATTTAAAACTGTAATTTGTCTATAGGCTTCATGCCAAGCCCAGAGCTTTACCATTTATGTAAATGCATCCAGTTTTTATCCTCACTGCCTAATAAGCCATACCTTTTATTAATACCTTTCAGCTAATGGGGTGCAGAAACATGGTTTCTTCCTTTAAACAAAACTGTTTAAATCTGCTTAATAGCCTTTTACACTTACACTAAGCTATTAACTCAAAAGTACTTAAAGAATAAGTGCTAAAATGGTACCTAATGAAGTTTAATTGAAGAATAATCAGATCAGTTCAACTTGCTATCCCGTGTATAGAAAACCAAAGATTTTATTTTCTTACCTCCAAGAAAAAAGTCCTCACGGATTTGGAACATCTCATGATTTAAAATGTGTTTCTAGTCACATATTTCAAAGTAGTTTGGTATAATGATGGAATCATAAGACCATGAATATTACTAGACAACAAGAGAATAGAGTTTCATGAAATGTTGAAAATTCACTGACACTTAAAAAAACAGTAAAGGTAACTTCAAGAAATGATTTAAAACACGATTTTTTCAATTCCAGCTCCTTTAACACTTCAATTTATTAAGGCCAAATACATCTGATTACTTTATTATTCTTCAATGAGGAGAAACCGTTAATAGGAGGCCTAAACAATGGACATAGGAGGAAAAGGACAACTACGGAGAAACAGGAGAGAAAAGGAACAATGGCAAAGTTTATTATCATCTATAATTTATATGTCTGCAGTGTAAAGCACAAAAACAAGTTTTAGGTGTCATGCATGTTCCTTTTAGCAAATGATATTCCAATAAATGCTTGCATGTGTAAAAATTTCATCTTGTACCTAATGTGTGAACACCCTAAGGTGCAGAATGTGTTTGGCCTTCCATGGTCAATTTACAGGATACTAACAAGTAAACCACTGGAAAGTCAAAGCACAAGCACAGTGCACTGAAACTGCCCCAGCAAAACGCTCTCTGTGTTTGTTATTCAGATTGTTCATCCCTCTTCATCTAGCCCAATCCTCAGTGAGCTCAGGCTGTGTTCCCAGGAAGATGAAAGCTTGTGAATTAAAAATAAACAAGCAGACAAAATCAAAACCAAACACAGACACACACACACACACACACACCCCTATACAGAGTAAAATTAAAAACAATAAGATTATTTAATACACATGATTACCTACCAGGAACAGAAAACACAATTTGTGTTCCACTGCAACAGTGTGGCACAGAGAAAGGATTTCTCCCTTCTTAGTTCAGTGCAGTGGGTATTTCTCTCTGCAAAACATCTTGCTGTCCTTGGCACAGTGTGCTAGTTCTTACTGATTAGAGAAGTTTCAGGGGGTTCAGCTTTGTCACAAAATGACTTCAGGTAGTATCAACAGGATTTGCTACTGTTATCAGTTATAGTAGTGGCAATAAGAGTGAAACAAAAATACACCTTCACAGGCATTTCTGAATTCCCAGGGTTCCTGAAGCCCCAGCATATAACATCATCTAAAAGTGCCAGGGCAGAAACTGGAGAAAGAATGAATGAAGTGAAAACGAAAAATTCAATATGTATTTCTAAGAATATATAAGATAGTCCCTGAAGATTTTTTGAAATAAGAAAGTGTGACTTTAAAGAATTGAAGGTATGTGAGTTGATTAGAGACAGCTGGAAGAATATTTACTGCTTTTAAAACTGTTATCCTATCTTTCTATTTTTTAAACTCCCAGGCTGGACACCATAAAAAATAGAAATTACAAGAGACAAACATATTCTGAAAAATATTTGAGTCTATTGGATAAATCTTTACAGTCTTCAGAATGCACATGCTCCTACAAAGACTTTGTATAAAGCTGTAACAGCTGGATAGCACATTTCACCTTAAACAAAATTATTCACTCTTAAACACATTGAACAGGACAGACTCCTTTGTAAACACTGCACAGACAAATAAAAATACAATAGTGCTCTTTTAACATGAGCTTTTTTATATGATTGTGAGGTCATTTAAATAAAAGAGAATTACTAATATATATGTAATATGCTAATAGTTGAAGAAGCTATATTCTTCTATCTGTCTCTCATCAACTCACATAACCTTCAATTTTTTAAAGTCATACCTGCTTATTTCTGAAAGTCTTCATGGACTATCTCATATATATTAAAATGTCTACAAGTTTGCATCATTCCTATAAATATAAATAGAAATAAGAGATAAAACTCTTATTAAACAAAATTTGAATGTATTAACCTTATTTTGAATTAGAGAACTGAAATAAATCAGTGCCTTATTTTCTTTTTGCTGCTGATTAAGATTGATTATCTCAATCCACTGAACAATACTTAAGAATTAGAAACTCCTTTGGAAAAATGTTGACACCAGTTAATGAAGGATTTTAGTATTCACAGATTTTACAGAGTTCCACTAATAAAGGGCAAAACCTCCTTTAATTTCTCACTAGAATTCATATTTAAAACTTTTTAAAGACTCCGTTTTTCTCACAATTAGAAAAATAAATTTATTACAAACCAATTTTTTTGGTAAGCACAATACAAATAAATTCTACAAATAAAATTCAAAAACAAAAACACAGAATAGAAGTTTTCTGTTTTTACTATTAGCTTCAACAGACATAAAAGGATTCTATTAAATTTTTGAAAAATTTGTAAACACCTTACTTTCAGTTTCTATACTTGCTATGGTTTGAATGTCCCCTTGAAAACTCATGTTGAAACTTAATCTCCAATGTAGCAGTATTGAGATGTAGGGGATATAAGAGCTGACTGGATCATAAAGGCTCTGCCCTCATGAATGGATTAATGGGTTATCATGGGAAGGGAACTCCTGGCTTTATAAGAGGAAGAGAGACCTGAGCTAGCATGTAGGCACTGTCAGTCTCCTTGCCATGGGATACACTGTGCTGCTTCAGCTCTCACCAGATGCACCCTCTTGACCTTGGACTTCCCAGACTCCAGAAATATAATAAATAAATTTTGTCTCTTATAAATTACCCAGTTTCAGCTGTTCTGTTTTAAAAAGAAAATAGCTAAGAAAATATATCATTTTCTATCAGGAACATTTTGTGGGTCACACTCTGAGAAACATGGCATTAAATGTTTCAATATATTTGTCAATTTTGGCTTTTGTTGCCATTGCTTTTGGTGTTTTAGACATGAAGTCCTTGCCCATGCCTATGTCCTGAATGGTATTGCCGAGGTTTTCTTCTAGGGTTTTTATGGTTTTAGGTCTAACATTTAAGACTTTTAATCCAACTTGAATTAATTTTTGTATAAAGTGTAAGGAAGGGATCCAGTTTCAGCTTTCTACATATGGCTAGCCAGTTTTCCCAGCACCACTTATTAAATAGGGAATCCTTTCCCCATTTCTTGTTTTTATCAGGTTTGTCAAAGATCAGATGGTTGTAGATATGCAGCATTATTTCTGAGGGCTCTGTTCTGTTCCATTGGTCTATATCTCTGTTTTGGTACCAGTACCATGCTGTTTTGGTTACTGTAGCCTTGTAGTATAGTTTGAAGTCAGGTAGTGTGATGCCTCCAGCTTTGTTCTTTTGGCTTAGGATTGACTTGGCCATGCGGGCTCTTTTTTGGTTCCATATGAACTTTAAAGTAGTTTTTTCCAATTCTGTGAAGAAAGTCATTGGTAGTTTGATGGGGATGGCATTGAATCTATAAATTACCTTGGGCAGTATGGTCATTTTCACGATATTGATTCTTCCTCCCCATGAGCATGGAATGCTCTTCCATTTGTTTGTATCCTCTTTTATTTCATTGAGCAGTGGTTTGTAGTTCTCCTTGAAGAGGTCCTTCACATCCCTTGTAAGTTGGATTCCTAGGTATTTTATTCTCTTTGAACCAAAAGCAATGGCAACAAAAGCCACAATTGACAAATGGGATCTAATTAAACTAAAGAGCTTCTGCACAGCAAAAGAAACTACCATAAGAGTTAACAGGCAACCTACAGAATGGGAGAAAATTTTTGCACTCTACTCATCTGACAAATGGCTAATATACAGAATCTACAATGAACTCAAACAAATTTACAAGAAAAAAACAAACAACCCCATCAAAAAGTGGGCAAAGGATATGAACACTTCTCAAAAGAAGACATTTATGCAGCCAAAAGACACGTGAAAAAATGCTCATCATCACTGGCCATCAGAGAAATGCAAATCAAAACCACAATGAGATACCATCTCACACCAGTTAGAATGGCCATCATTAAAAAGTCAGGAAACAACAGGTGCTGGAGAGGATGTGGAGAAATAGGAACACTTTTACACTGTTGGTGGGACTGTAAACTAGTTCAACCATTGTGGAAGACAGTGTGGTGATTCCTCGGGGATCTAGAACTAGAAATACCATTTGACCCAGCCATCCCATTACTGGGTATATACCCAAAGGATTGTAAATCATGCTGCTATAAAGACACATGCACACGTATATTTATTGTGGCACTATTCACAATAGCAAAGACTTGGAACCAACCCAAATGTCCAACAAGGATAGACTGGATTAAGAAAATGTGGCACATATACACCATGGAATACTATGCAGCCATAAAAAATGATGAGTTCATGTCCTTTGTAGGGACATGGATGAAGTTAGAAACCATCATTCTCAGCAAAATATTGCAAGGACAAAAAACCAAACACCGCATGTACTTTCTCATAGGTGGGAATTGAAAAATGAGAACACTTGGACACACGAAGTGGAACATCACACTCCGGGGACTGTTGTGGGGTGGGGGGAGGTGGGGGGGACAGCATTAGGAGATATAATTAATGTTAAATGACGAGTTAATGGGTGCAGCACACCAACATGGCACATGTATACATATGTAACTAACTTGCACGTTGTGCACATGTACCCTAAAACATAAAGTATAATTAAAAAAAAGTTTCAATATAAACTGATTTTGAGAATACTCACAATTACAAGGTTTAGAAAAATTTAATCATTTGAAATATACCATACCTATATATGTTGTATTTTGGTCTATATATTCATTTATGCATATAGATATGTACACATATTAACTGAAACTGAATTAATAATTCATCTTAATTTTTTAAAAAAAGGGTGCTTTCAAGTTTCCCTTTTAGAATGTTGTCACTGCTCCTGCCAGTCGTGATGTTGTATGATTAATCTGTGGGTACTGGTTTACAGGAAATTTACTGTACATCATTTGTTCCTATGTCTTTTACAGTTTCTGAGACATAGTAGATGGTCAATACATAAGTGTTGAGTAACTGAATAGTTCAGCCTAAGTTAATGGAAAATCATAAAATATTTCTATTGAAAAAGACACAAAACAATGTGTTTTTGAATAAAAATTGAAAAATAATTATACTTTGACTCATCTTCTGTTTTATAAAAACATACGCTCTGAAGATTAGATTGCAAATTTACACTTTGTCATTGCAAATTAATAAACTATTTTTAAATCAAAGTTGATATCTAAATATCAGTTTGAAATATTTATGGTTTAAATAAATCACCTAAAGTCAGTGTCTGTATTTTTTACAAAGTCTGTCATTTCTAAATTTTTTTGTATAAAAACAATCTGCAGCAATAGTTCTTGTTTTTTATCATATATATTATCTCATGGAACGTATCATTTCAGGCTCTTGGCACAGTATTTCCCTTTCCTTCTAATACTGACTTACAAGTCATTGAAGAAGAAAGGAAGGGAGAAAGAGACTAAAAGAAAATAGTCAAACAGATTTACGTAAATAAACCATGAGAAATTTTAAAATTTCTTTATGATATTAAAATCCAACCTTGCCAATGTTTCCTCGTATCTATATAGGGATTTAATTTCAAAAATAAGTTGGCATAATCTCAATGGAAAGGAGTTACCTGTAAAAAACCTTTCTTTAAGACACTAACTTTGAAGTATCTTGTTTTCTTAACGATTTAAAGGAATGCAGCTAGTACTTTGGGTTATTTATCATCACAAATGTTTTAACCTTTCCATTAGATATAGTGTATAGTAAGTAGATCGCCTTTAAATAAGGCTCAAGGTCTTTGAGTATTAGTTTCCAAGTAGAAGAAACAAGACAAAACAAAACAAATAAAACAGAAGTACCTTGGATACTTATTTCTAATGCCAAGTTGGGAAATAAGCATGATATAAAATGAAGTATATTTTGGATATATACACAAACTACAGATTTTCTAGTATTTTCTTGCTCTTATTTCTTGTTCTTATAAGTTGTCAAGGTATGTACTTCTCTTTTTTGAGACGAAGTCTCGCTCTGTCACCCAGGCTGGAGTGCAGTGGCGCCATCTCGGCTCACTCTAAGTCCCGCCTTCCGGGTTCACGCCATTCTCCTGCCTCAGCCTCCCGAGTAGTTGGGACTACAGGTGCCCGCCACCACACCCAGCTATTTTTTTGTATTTTTAGTAGAGATGGGGTTTCACCATGTTAGCCAGGATGGTTTCAATCTCCTGACCTTGTGATCCGCCCGCCTCGCCCTCCCAAAGTGCTGGGATGACAGGCGTGAGCCACCGCACCCGACCAAGGTATGTACCTTTAAAGACTGGCACAATGTTTATTAAAGTCACATGTCAATAATTAGAGAATACTTATCAAAGGGCAACATATCATTCAAGAAATAAGTGTACATATCTTTGCAAGGGATGTGGGTCTGTAGCAACATCTATGACATTGAGGTTATATCACTTCAGTTTTACATGAACATTTAAATTTGAACTCTAAGTACAGAAAAAAAGTCCATCTTAAGTACATATTTATTTTCAAAGTGAAGCTTTTCTATTAATTTTTTGTCTTGGCTTTTTTTATTCATTCTTTTCCCCCAAGAAATTTTAGGTATATTATAATCCTTACTCTCAATAAATGGGAGCTCTGATTAACTCTCATTTAATTAAAATTCATGACAATTTCTATTTTTGACACATATCATCAGTTTGAAAGTATGTATGTTCTTTCTTCTTTAATGGCTATTAAATTAATATAGCATATTTGTACACAGTTGCCCATAACTGGAGAGCAAGTCTAAAAAAAATAGCAATGTGTGATGACAAAGATTTACTTATTTACTTATGGGCAAAATCATTATGCTGTCTAAAGCCAGTGTGGCATATATTGTGCTCTAAGGATCCCATTCATCAATGACTCCTGTGTCATTTCAGGGGGGATTTTCATGTAATTCGCTTCTAAAGTCCATGTAATATGCCTCTTCTGAGTGAGTTACATACATTATTATTCATCATTATTGATTACTGTCTCCAGCAGTAAGCAAAAGATACAAATCTCCTTATGAAAGAGAAGAAAAGCTGTGAGTGTGCATTATTAAACATAACTGGAAGCACAGGTTTTACCTTATTTGTCTTATAAATCATCATATGGATTTTGAAAAACAAGCACAAAGCTGATAATGACTTGTTTACTATGCTCTCAATATCAAACAAAATTCCAAATTTATTATTAAATTAATAAAAAACTCATGCAGTAAGCTAAAATAATTTGTGTTTTTAGAATCAATAAGTCATGATGATGTCTTTTGTAATGAAAAATTAACAAAAGTAAATTCTAAATAGCTTTACATAGAACCCATGGATATAAGATTTGAAATTTGAAAGTAGCCCAGTGTGGAATATTTTAAATGAGAGAGACAGTCCAAAATTGATTTTATAAATTAATTTATAAATATATTTGTTTATAGAGGCATAAGAAAATAACTTGTTCTAAAAATGAGAATATTAAAAGGAACTATCTTGAAACAGCACACTGAGAAAAAATTGAAATCTGAAATAGTAAAAATAAAAATATCTATTATCTTATTATATGTGAATTTACAGCATTCTAGACATTCATTTAATGACCACTTATTGAGAGACATTGTCAGGCATAGCAATAAATGATAGAGATGAAGGTGATATACTTGATCTGTCCTCTCATACACAGCAGTATAGGAGAAGAAATAGTCAATTAAATAGGACATTATCACAATAATATTTAATTAGCAAAGTCATAGGGGAAGTACAGTACTCTATAAGAATGCAAAGTGGGACATCCAACAACGTCAGCAGTCAAGACCTTCTGATGGAAGTAACATTTGAATTTACAACACTTAAATTTATCGAAAAAGTAAGGGTTGGTCCAGGTGGAAAATAAAGATTAGGAAGTAATATATCAAGCAGAGGGGGCTCAGCATGAGAAAGGACTCAGGTGTCTGAAACATTGGTATTGAATTTACACATCAGTAGAGCAAGAGCTTAGCATACTAGAAGTATCATAAGAAATAAAACCAAAGGATAAGCAGATGCCACATTATGAAGGGCTTGATAACCATGTTAAGAAGGGTTATGTTATCCTAAGGGTTGTGGAAAGCAATTAAGGACTATAAACTAGGGAATAATATGGCCACATATACATTTTAGCTAAGATGACTCTGCCTACTAAGGAACTTGGATTATGGTAACTTGATGTCATAATCCAGATTGCAGATAAAGAGATAATTCAGGAAGCTTAGTAGTACAAATGAGAGATGAAGAAAACCTACATATTTGGAGATAAATTCAATCCGATTTGATAGTTGATTCAAAGCAAGGTAAGAAAAGACGGAGGGCAATGGCTTTCTAGCTTCAGTGGTACCATTTATTAAGAACGGAAATACTAGAGAAAGTGTAGTTTTGTTTTGGAAAGATGTGCTTTGAGTGAGAAAAGCAAGTCTGAAGCTTGTGGTAGAGTACTGAGCTAAAGAAATAGATGAAAGAATTGTGAGAAGTATTAATTTGAAACAAAAAACATGCTCATGAGAGATTTCCCAGAGAAAAACCACAATTATTTGATAGTTCTATATGTTTAATATACTGGAGACTTTCTAAATAAGATGAATTAATTTATCTCCTTTCCATCCACGTTCAGAATCAAATAACCATAATAATCATTCTTCAAATGTTCCTAGAAAAGATTATTAAATACCACTCCGGAAGCTGAGGCAAGAGGATTGCCTGAATGCAGGAGTTCAAGACTACAGTGAGCTATGATTGTTATTCAGCCTAGGGTGACAGAGTGACAGTCTTAAAAAAATTTACACACACACACGCACACACACACACACACACAATTTAAAAACCACAACGTTAATACCAAGACAGTACTGGCCTTAAGACACAGCAAATGTCAGATTCCAGAATATGTGACAAACTTAGACAAATTTCTAAGTTATTTCATTGAAGCCCTCAAAATGTACTTTACTGAATTTCCTGCACCTTCCTTTACTTTTTCCACTTCTCATACATCCTGGAAATAAGAAATATCATTTAGCCCTCTAGGTAAGGCAACCTGGATACTATAAACTCTGACGTATCCAAATGACAGGTTAAGAATACATTTCCTGATAACTAATGGGGACTAGACTGAACACCTAGGTGACAAAATACTCTGCACCACAAACCCCCATTACACAAGTTTACCTATATAACAAACCTGCACATGTACCCCTGAACTTAAAATAAAAGTTAAAAAAGAATACTTTTCCTGCATAAATTCAATCTTCAATTAACAGGAATACAATGGAAGATCAAGGTTTAATGTACAATGTCTTTAGTGAAGTTTCTAATCCTTTTACATCCACCAATTCTATTCTCTTTCCCATCCCTCCCCATTGGTGTTGTTACAAAACTTGCTCATTTTCCTCGGGCCTCCACTTCTCCCTCATCAGGAGAAGGAGGGGAAGAGTTAGGAGGTATCCAGAGCTGATCTTACTTCGTTTTCACTAAGAAAATAAAGACCATGACATGGAAACGTCATCAATTTTTTGCCCTTGTATACTGATTATGCTCTCCATCAATTATCTTATCATTTTATTAACTTATTCCTATTACTCCAATATTAAGTCTCCTTGGGAGGCAGGTACTTTTCAGACTTAGATCAGTTTCTCTTCTATGAACTTTATTCCTTCCTGTATTCTACAGCATTTTTCCTTGTCATTTTCTCCTCTCCTGTATTCAGACTCTCCTCTCCTTATTCCCATTTTAATACATGAAAATGCTTAACTCACACTTTAAATAAAAATCTAACTACTTAACTAAAGAAAATCAAAGGGCAACAACTACAAAGCTTTCTAACACCATATCTTCCCTGCTAGAAATTAAGCAGGGAAGTGGCTGAAGTTAGGGACATGTAATTTATATGTGCATATAAAGAACCTAGGACAGTACATTTTATGTATTCGAGCAGAAATTTCCTTTTGTATTTTTAAAGAGTATGTACATACACTATTAACAATGCATATATATGTGTATATATAAAGAACATCAACATCATAACAGCTATTAGCAATGATACATAATTGTATTAGGAAGAAATTAATGTTTTTGTTATATGGCCTAAAATGTGCAATAGCTACTACCATAGTCATAATTGTGGTAAGGCGATAGAAAAAATGATGATAATAATAAGGAAGTTAATTTTGACTATGATAATACTGATGATTATTTAAAATATATGTCTGAAGTCTGTAGCATATTTAAAATGTGCAAGGACTAATTATTCTGTTGCTTTCTTAAGTCAATGAAAATAATCATATATAATTGCATTTATTCTGCCAATAAATTCAGAATGAATTCCAGGAGCCTTTAAATAAATAAAATAGTATAAAACTTTATAAATCATTTCACTGAGATTAAATTTATTTTGTTAATATTAATTTTGAAAAGATAAAAAGTACATGTTTATAAAACTTAGAGCTATTCAACATCATCCAGTCAACTTCAAATAAAAATGCAGTGACATTAAAACTATAATTATTTTTGTTAGTTTTTTATAAACATTTCCTAGTGTTCAAAGCCAACAGCTTGTGTAAATTGCACAAATGTAGACAGAGAACTCGTGATCCAAGAAATCTGTTCAGTAATAAGTATTCAGAGGAATGAACATGAGCTGTTTTAAATGAAATCTTAATAAATTAAGTACCAAGCCTACATAATTTTTCACATTTACACAAAATGCTATTAAACTTAATCCTTAACGTTTTATATTTAATAGTTCTAAGGTTCCTATAAATATAAAATTCAAAATATTTCAATAGCTGGAAAACAACAATTTACAGGAACTGAATATGAATCTTTTCAGGCACTGAAATTGAATGTTTTCCTCTAGTTATTATTGAATTGCTTTTAATACATTTGATCTAAAAATTAAGGATTAATATTTTTTTCTGAGTAAAAGAAATATTTTATATAGCAAATTGCTAATATGTTTATAGATTTTATAATAGGTACCCGTTTATAAATATTTAAATATTGTATTTTTTCAAACATAAAAATTAATTTACATAATAATAAAGCAACTATAAAAAAGTGAATGTGAGAAAAATCAACCCACACAAATAAAAATATAACTTACACTAAAGGATTAATAAAACTTTTATAATTTCATACCTAAAGGCATCTGGTTTATGGATTATTCAGCTCCTTTGTCAAAATTAATTTCCTTCCTTTCTTCCTTCTGTTTATTTAAATAATTAGGACTCTAATTCCTTGTGATGAGCAGAAATAGCAGCTTATCACGGTGGCCTATTAGTTAAAGCAAATTGATTAAAAAACGAATATTTGAAAAGCAGTAGATCCAATTAAAATTTTTCATTATGTATTACTTTTTTGATATAACCTTACTTGTACTAATATAATAAAGCACATAGAACTTTCCTTGTATGTAATCCACTTCAGTTGAAGATAACCACATATTTTTAATGAAAACATCTTTTCTGCAATGTTATTATACTCATATTACATAATGGTAAGATGAAGTATTTCACAGACTAACATCAGTTAATAAATATGGGATCGATTCAAGTATAGCTTGTTAATTTTCCTCAGCAAGTGCTTTATTTTGGGCCAGTGAACTATACAGTAAGTTTGTATTTATATTGTATTTTTTCCTTAAAAAAAAATTTTGAAGATTAATTTATCTGCACAATTTCCACTGTAATAAACTATGGGCTTGATTCTCTCCAAACTTGAACTTTTCTGTTTCTCTGTTTCAAATATGTCACCTTTCAGTCCTATGTGGACAGAATCTAATTATCTTTGTATGGCAACTCAAATTTTGCAGAACAGAAAAAAAAATTACAGTATGCCTTTACACTATTTGTTATTTTTAGCAAAATTCAAGTGAAATATTTGATTCTTAATAATCTCTCATTTAAGCTTATGTGTGAGGTAGATTTCTATTAATATTCTTGAATGTATGTTTACACTTGCTTAGATTTTGTTAAAAAATAAGAATCTGGCTTTGTTAAAAAGCAGCAAGAAAATGTTTGCATCATGCAATTAGTATAATTGCTTCAGATAAGGGTATTATAAAAGGATTAGTTGGTTAGTTCTTAGAAGAATTCATTAGGTAATAAAACAATGTTTCCAGAGTAGAACTACTATAGAATATAATATTTAAAGAATGTAGGCCGGGCGCGGTGGCTCACGCCTGTAATCCCAGCACTTTGGGAGGCCAAGGCGGGTGGATCACGAGGTCAGGAGATTGAGACCATCCTGGCTAACACAGTGAAACCCCGTCTCTACTAAAAATACAACAAAATAGCTGGGTGTGGTGGCAGGTGCCTGTAGTCCCAGCTACCCAGCTACTCGGGAGCCTGAGGCAGGAGAATGGCATGAACCCAGGAGGCGGAGCTTGCAATGAGCAGAAATCACGCCACGGCGCTCCAGCCTGGTTGACAGAGCCAGGCTTTGTCTCAAAAAAAAAAAAAAAAGGAAAAAAAAAGAAAAAGAAATCTTAAAACTCATCAGGAACCATGATGGAAACAGCCAGACTAGCAAAAAAGAAAAAAAAGAAAAAAAAAAAAAACCTCGAGAAAGAACAAAAAAGTTGGAGGCTTTACAATTCCTGGGTTCAAATCATATTACAATGTTAAAGTAATCTAATCAATGTGGTACTGGCATAAAGACAGACATATAGAACAATGGATCAGAATAAGGAGCCTTGAAATAGACTTATGCATATACAGTCAAATCATCTTCAACAAGAGTGCCGAGACTATACAAAGGGGGAAAAACAATGTCTTCAACAGAGTGTCAGGAAAACTAAATATTTACATACAAAAGAATAAAATTGGACCCTTATCTTAACACGATACATGAAAATCAAGTCAAAATGAATTAAAGACTTAAACATAAGATCTGAAATCAAAAAACTCCTGGAAAAGAGAGAGTGACATTAGCAAAATGGTTGATTAGAAGCCCATATCGTTTGTCCCCTTGACAAAGACAGTCAAAACTATGAATAAACAGCTATGTTTTAATAAAAATAACGAAAGAAGAGCACTGGAATACATCAAAGGAGTATCAGAAACCCTGGAGAGAAAGGAAAGCCATATAGAAAATAAAATAAAACACTTGGCCTCCACCACTCCATCCCCCTGGCAGGGTCAGTTTGGAACCAGAAGGAACTTCTTCTTGTGGGGAAATGGTAAGCAAGAGGACACCGTCAGCCCACATTAACACCTTGGACACCTACAGTCCTAACCATTGGGGAGCCCTGCAGTCCTTTCAGGCACTAAGGAGAGCTGAGAGCCCTTCCTAGTGTTCAAATAGCTATCCTCCCCCAGAGAATAAGCCAACACCGTCCCCATGGTCCCTGTAGCCCATGTGGCTACCATCCTACATTATCTTGGAGTTGGAAGCACTGTGGGAGTGTGTTCCATTGTAGCAGTGTATGGCCTTTATACCCTTCTACCCCTGAGGCTTAGCTACTGCTGAACTACCCTGGCCCAGTGGCCTGACATCCCCCAGCCAAACCTCCAGCTCCTACTACGCCCTATCCATGGAGTCAAGCAGCCTTAGAGGTACTTCGCCCACCCTCCCCACCCGGATACAGCTTTGTCCTGCTCCCTCAGGACTGTGTTGAAATTGCACACTTCCTCCTGCAAAAATGATTCCTTTGTGGAGCCCCTCTTTATGCCCTTCCCAGTCACTGCTGTGCCCTGGCCCTTAGGACCAGAGCTAAAGCTGCACAGTGCTGCCTGGGGAAACAGTGCCTTGGCAGAGCTGCTCCATGTACCCCTCCCAGTCACTGCTATGCCCTGTCCCCTTTGCTAGAGCTGAAGTGGTACTCTGAATCCTGGGGAAACAATGCTTTGGCTGCAAAGAGCATTCACACTGCCCTGTGCCTGAGTAAAGCTGTACTGTACCTCTGGGGCAAATACATTGGCTACCTGAGAAGTCACAGCCCCTGAGCCTGGGCTGAAGTGGCACATAGCCTCTCAGAAAATTGGTGCCTTGGCCAACTGAAGCAGTCACACATCCCAAGGCTGAGCTAATGGGGGAGCCTATTTCCCAGGAAAAGAGCAGTGGCTGAGCTGAGACACCTTACCCAAAAGGTCAAACAATTCTAGTACTCAGCTTCCCTGGAGATGTATTATCTCCCTAGAGTCTAAGCTGCAGAAACACCCACCTCCCGAGAGGGAGTGAAGTCATTATTGCGCTGCTCCCTACCCCCAGGGCCCAAGCTACAGTTGTGTTCCACAATTCTATGCCTTGGCTGTTCCTGTACCTGGCTTCTTACAGTCTGGGATAATGCTCAGACCCAGCATTCTAGGGTCCAGAGTCACCACTACACACTGCCTCATTCCCTGAGACCTGAGTTGCCACTGAGCCCTATTGGCTCTGGTACACAAATTGCAGCTACACCGTGCTCCCTAGGCCCAAATCTCCCTTTCCTCCCCAGAGCTGAGCCAAAGTTGTTGCCCTGTTCCTCAGGGTTCAGTGTCATAGATACAACCTGGTCCTCTGAGCCCAAGCTGCTAGGGGGTGCCTTAGAGCCAGAGACTTTGGCTCTGTGAAGAATCTACATTCAACTCTGCATCAGAAAGGGAATATACAGCCCAAGACTCAGGTGCCACAATAGGTTCTTGATATCCTGAGTCTAGGACCTTGGCTCCACAGCTGTTCTGAGCACCTGCATTCTGGAATCCAGCACTGCTACAGATTATAGGCCATGTCACAGCTTGCAGGCCATGTCAGACCCAACACCAAGAGAGGTCCCCTAAGCTAAGTATCCCTATTTTGAAGAAAATGAGAATAGTGAGGACCCCAAAAGCCCTTGCCACGAAGGAGCTTAATAACCTATGCTACCACTGCCACCACAAACTGCTACAACCTAGGCCACAGAGGCACCCACAGTCATCACTGATGTGAACTGCACCTGAAGAAGCTGCACTGGAGGCTGTACCATTGCATTTACTCAGAACCAGAGTCACCACACTCTTCCCAAACAGCACAGTTAGACTCATCTGCAGGTGAAAGTCTTTCCCTTCAAAAGCCACTCAGCAAAATTTGGAAGAAGTCATTTCTAGACCCGATTCAGACATCAACACGGAGACACAAAAAACATTAGAAACAAAGAAAATATGACACCCCAAAGGAACACAGTAACTGTCCAACAACAGACCCCAAGGAAAAATAAATCTACAACTTTCCAGGAAGGGAATTCAGAATCATGATCTTAAGGAAACTCAGTGAGATACAAGAGAGTACAGATAAACAATTTAATGAAATCAAGAAAACAATTCATTATCTGAATGATAAATTTAGCAGAGATGGATATAAAAAAGAAACAATCAGAAATATTAAGAGGTGAAGAATTCAACAAGTGAAATGAAAAAATACAATATAGAGCTTCAACAGCAGACTAGGTGAATCAGAAGAAAGAATATCTGAACTTGAAGATACATCATGTAAAATTACCCAGTCAGAGGACAAAAATGAAATAAGAATGAAAAAGAATTAAGACAGCCTATGGGACTTATGGAAGACCATTAAGTGAACAAACAAATTATGGGATTTCCAGAAAGGGAAGCATCAAAAATGGGGCAATAAGCTTAGTTAATGCTATAATTGCTAGAAACTTCCCAAGTCTTCAAAGAGATACAGGTTTCCAGATACGTGAAACTCAAAAGTTGCCAAACAGATTCAACCAAAAATTGTCCTCACCAAGGCATTTGTAATTAAACTGTCAAAAGGTAAAGACAAACAGGGAATTTTAAAAGAAGCAAGAGAAACACATCAAGTCGGATGCATAAGATAATCTCCATCAGACTATCAGTGGATTTTTCAGCAGAAACTCTGCAGGCCAGTAGAGAATGAGATTATATATTCATTGTTCTGGAAAAAAAAAAACAAAAAACCTGCCACTCAGGAACACTACATCCAGCAAAGCTATCCTTAAGAAATGAAGGAGAAATAGTCTTTCTCCAAGACAAGCAAAGATCAAATAATTCATCACCACTAGATTTTCCCTAGAAGAAATTCTTAAGGAAGTTCTTCAAGTAGATACAAAAGAACACTAGGTCTAACATAACAATTTTAGAAAGTAAAAAATTATCAGGTAAAGGTAAATATACGGTCAAATTCAGAATCCCCAAGACTGTTATAGTGCTCTATAAATAGTATATATATCTTTAGTATAAATGTTAAAAGTCAAAAGATTCAAAAATAATGATAGCTACAACAAGTTTTTAAAATTCCGTTAATATAAAAAGATGTAAATTGTGACATCAAAAGTATAAATTGTGGGAAGGAGGATAAAAATCTAAAGGTTTTATATGCAAATTAAGTTGCTGTTACCAGTGTAAAATAGTCTAACAACAGAATATTTTATGTAAGCCTCGTAACAACCACAAAGCCAAAAACTATAGCAGATACAAAAGTGATAAATATGAAAGAATCAAAGCTTAGCACTACATAAAATCAGGGCATCACAAAGATAAATAACAAGAGAGTAAGAAAGAGGGGAAAGAGCAACAAACTAAACAGAAAACAAATTACAAAATGTCACTGAGAGACAGGACTAGCTGGATTTCCTAGGCTGACTAAGAATCCCTAAGCCTACCTGGGAAGGTGACCGCATCCACCTTTAAACATGGGGCTTGCAACTTAGCTCACACTCAACCAATCAGGTAGTAAAGAGAGCTCATTAAAATGCTAATTAGGCAAAAACAGGAGGTAAAGAAATAGCCAATCATCTATCGCCTGAAAGCACAAGGAGAGGGACAATGATCAGGATATAAACCCAGGCATTCAAGCCAGCCACGGCTACCCTTTTTGGGTCCCCTCCCTTTCTATGGGAGCTCTGTTTTCACTCTATTAAATCTTGCAACTGCACTCTCTTCTGGTCTGCGTTTGTTACAGCTCGAGCTGAGCTTTCACTTTGCTGTCCACCACTGCTGTTTGCTGACGTCTCAGATCCGCCACTGACTTCCTTCCCTCCAGATCCAGCAGGTTGTCCCAGGGTGTCCACTGTGCTCCTGATCCAGCAAGGTGCCCATTGCTGCTCCCCATCAGGCTAAAGGCTTACCATTGTTCCTGCAGAGCTAAGTGCCTGGGTTCATCCTAATCGAGCTGAACACTAGTCACTGGGTTCCCCGGCTCTCTTCCATGACCCACAGCTTCTAATAGAGCTATAACACTCACCACATGGCCCAAGATTCCGTTCCTTGGAATCCATGAGGCCAAGAACCCCAGGTCAGAGAACACGAGGCTTGCCACCAACTTGGAAGCAGCCTGCTGCCATTTTGGAATCAGCCTGCCACCATCTTGGGAGCTCTGGGAGCAAGGACCACCTGGTAACATCAGTAACAACTTTTTACATATCAATAATTTGAATATAAATGGATTAAATTCTCCAATCAAAAGACACAGAAAAGCAGAATGGATTAAAAAAACAAGATCAAACTATATAATGCCCCCAAAAGACCCATTTTAGCCTCAAGGACAAACATTTGCTGAAAGTAAAAGGATGGAAGAAGATAACCCATGCAAATGGTAATCAAAAGAGAGTAGGGGTGGCTATATTGAAGTCAGATAAAACAGACTACAAGTTAAAAACTGTCACAAGAGACAAAAAGAATATTATTTAATGATAAAGGGAATAATTAAGAAGACATAACACTTTTAAATACATATGCTCTCAACATTGAAGCACCTAAATATATAAAGCAAACATCAATAGATATAAAGAAAGAAGTAGATAACTACACAGTAATAGTAGAAAATTTCAGTATTCCACTGTCAACCAGACAGAAAATTAATTTTAAAATACTGGAAATAAACTGCACTCTAGAGAAAATGAACCTAATAGAATTCCAAAAGTAGCAGAGAGGAATATATCAGAATATTCCTCTCATATGCATGGAACATTATCCAGAATAGACCATATGACAGGCTACTAAACAAGTCTTAATGAATTTTTAAAAATTAAAAGTATATTAAGTATTGTTTCCAATCATAGTGTATGAAACTAGAATCAGTAAAAGCAGGAAACTATACAAACACATGGAAATTAAACCTCACACTCATGAGCAACCAGTGGGTCAACTAAGAAATTAAAAGCAAAATTTAAAAATTTTAGAGACAAATTAAAATGAAAATACAACATATCAAAACAGCAAAAGCAGTACTTAAAGAGAAGTATATGGCAACAAGCATCAATGTGAAAAAATCCAGAAAGAGCTTAAACAACCAACTTAACATTACACCTCAAGAAACTAGTAAAACAAGAACAAACTAAACGAAAAATTACTAAAAGGAAAGAAATAGTAAATATCAAAGCAAGAGTAAAAGAAATAAAGATGACAAAAACAATACAAAAGATCAACAAAAGAGTTTTTTTTTTTTTTGAGAAGATAAAATTGACAAATGTTTAGCCAGAGTAACTAGGAAAAAAGAGAAGACAAATAAATAGAACCAGAGATAAAAAAGGAGACATTACCGTTGATGCAACGAAATACAAAGGATCGTAAGAGACAAGAAATGGATAAATTCCTGGACACATAAAAGCTACCAGGATTTAATCACGAAGAAGTAGAATTTTGGAACACACTAATAACAAGTAACAAGATTGAATCAATAATTAATTCATACAGCAATGAAAAGCCCAGAATCTGATACCTCCACTGCTGTATTCTACCAAACCATTAAAGAACTAATACCAATTCTTCCCAAACTATTTCAGATAATTGAAGGGATGAAATTCTTCCAAAATCATTCTATGAGGCTTGAATTACTTTGATTCCAAAATCAGACAAGGACATAACAAAGCAAGAAAATTATAGGTCATTATTTCTGATGAACACAGAAGCAAAAATCCACAACAAAATACTAACAAACTGAATTAAATAGCACAGTAAAAAAATCACTCACCATTATCAAGTGGGACTTACACAGGGATACAATAATGGTTCTACATATGCAAATCAACAAGTGTGACTCATCACATTAACAGAATAAAGGACAAAAAACATATAATTATTTCAAAAATGCAGAAAAGCATTTGAGAATATTCAATGTTTTCTCATGATAAAAACTCTCAACAAATTAGGGATAGCGAGTATGTACCTCAACCCAATAAAAACCATATATTATAAACCCACAGCTGACGTAATACAGAACAGGAAAAAGTTGAAAGATCTGGAATAAGACAAGGATGCCTACTTTCACCACTTTTATTCATCTTAGTACTAGAAGTCATAGCTAGAGCTATTTGACAAGATAAAGAAATAAAAGGCTGCCTATAATCCCAGCACTTTGGGAGGCCAAGGTGGGTGGATCACAAGGTCAGGAGATCGAGGCCATCCTGGCTAACACGGTGAAACCCCGTCTCTACTAAAAATACAAAAAAAATTAGCCAGGCGTGGTGGTGGGTGCCTGTAGTCCCAGCTACTCGGGAGGCTGAGGCAGGAGAATGGCATGAACCTGGGAGGCAGAGCTTGCAATGAGCCAAGATCGTGCCACTGCACTCCAGCCTGGGTGACAGAGTGACTCCATCTAAAAAAAAAAAAAAAAAAAAAAAGAGAAATAAAAGGCATCCAAATAGAAAAGGTGAGAGCCAAATTATCTTATTTTTTGCAGATGACATCATTTTATATATAGAAATCACTAAATAATGCATCCAAAATAACTGTTAGAACTAGTGAATTCAGTAAAATTGCAGAATACAAAATTAACCTACAGAAATTAGTAGTGTATCTATATGCTGATAGGACACAAAAAAATCTCATTTACAATAGTTACAAAACAATGTTGCTAGGAATAAATTTAACCAAGAAGGTGAATGATCTCTACACTGAAAACTATAAAACACTGGTGAAAAAAAAATGGAATAGAAGACAAATAAGCAGAAAGTTATCTTGTGTTTATGGAGTGGAAGAATTAACATTTTTAAAATGCCTATACTACCCAAAGCAATCTTCAAATTCAATGCAACTTTTATCAGAATACTAATGACGTTCTTCACAGAAATAGAAAAAAGAATCTTAAAAGTCATATGGAACCATGAAAGATCTCAAATAGTCAAAGCAATCATGAGCAAACAGAAAAATGTTAGAGGTATCATGCTATCTGATTTCAAAATATACTTATAAAGCTGTAGTAACCAAAACAACATGGTACTGGCATAAAAACAGACATATAGACCAGTGGAAGAGAATAGAGAGCCCAGAAATAAATCCATACATCTACAGCCAATTGATTTTCAACAAGGGGGCTAAGAACACACATTGGAAAATAACTATCATTTCAATAAGTGTTGCTGGGAAAATTGGATATCCACATTCATAAGAATGAAACTAGAACCCTATCATATACAAAAATCAATACAAAGTTATTAAGCTCTATTACCATTGCACACCAATTTCCTGTTTCTCCTTCATCCAAGCAATGGCTATAGAGTTTCAGTTAGGCAAGATGAAATCTAGAAATCTGCTGTACAACAATATGCATATAGATAACCATACCATACTGTATACTTACTTAGACATTTTTTAATAAGGTGGTTTTCATATTATGTGATTATTACAAAAAATTTAAAAAGATGATTCCAGGTTACAGGCAGGCATAGGACTGCTTTTAGTGTTTAACAATCTGAAGATTGATTCCCTTCTCATGAAATTGTAAAAAATTCTATTTTGATTGTGTGTCTGTGTGTGTGTGTGTGTGTGTGTAAAATTACTTCATGATATATAAAACAATAAGATTGGAAGTGGTCTAAATATGCTTTGTAAAACCATAGTTTTTATTGAAGGCTAAATCACCACAAATTTACACTGTAACATTACCAGTATTTTATTGTCTCATCTGACAGAAGGACTTGTCCTTAGTGTCAGATAAACAGTTTGGTGGAAAAAGACTCTTGTGTTAACTCTTGTCACAAGTCAAGGAAGAGTGGCTTTCAGGGCTATTGGTTTGAAAGGTAGATAACAGTGGACAAGAAATGTTATTTCCTAGGGTGATGCCAGAGTTTAAGCATACCAAGATGTCAGATGTGGGATGCTCAGACTGAATTTGGAAAGAGATGTCCAGGACAATTCTGTCCCTATTCATTTTATACTTCTCTCTCAAAGTCCTACTTATAGTTGCTAAGCTCCCACTCCCACTTGTGCTAATCAGAACAGAGCCCAAGGTCTTAGAGGCAAGACCTGAAATAAAGTCTCTACGACTGTATTTCATCAACCTGAATACAGCTGTACAGAACTTAGAAATCACACTTATCACCAGATAAATAAATTACCCAGAAATACATAAAATGTTAATATCAAAGACAAAATATTTTTATTTATGAGCAAATAAGGTAGTGCTTAAACATTGAATTGAGAAATATTAGAGAAGCTTTCATAAGCAGAGGTTTTGAGTGTTTAAAAACACCTATCAAAATTTTTTCGTTAAGATTATATTTGTCTGATACCTGTGGGCCTTGCAGTGCAGTGTTAAACACAAAATCACATACTCAGGCACCTTTTGGAAGGTTCTTAAGTTTCGTACAACATTATTTTTCATTTGCCATGCACATAGAACTCAAGAAAGTAATTACACCGATCAAATGAATTTTGTGAATGCACACTTGATTTCATTATGGAAAAGATGAAATTATTTCATGATCATTTATTAACTTTTACCATTTTACTAAAAAGTCTATTTTTAAACACTAAACACTAGTTCAGCATCAGAGTTGCAATGATCTCATGTTAAAACTGTAAACTGAGGGCCCAGTGGGGAGACAACGACTCCCTGGGCACTGAAAGGCTTAGCAGGTGGCAGGCTGGCCCCTCATCTGTCCATTAAGATGAGACTTGGGAAAAGGGGAACATTAGGGTGGACTGGAGGCAAGACTAGATTGCAGCTCACTCGCAGACAGAGAAGTGTGTAGAGACTCACATTGTGAAGTTTTGCTCCAGAACCACTGTAGGAATAAACCAGGAAAGCCAAGATAACCCACAGACTCTCCGAAGGAAGTGGATTGCTCCTGTAGGACCCGGGAGACATCCCAAATAATGTGGGTGCCCAAACTGTGGAAGTAGAAAGGGGAATTGTCTGCCCCTGAACACACACCCTCACTGGGGAACCTGAAGGTCTAGATCATGGGAGAAGATTCTGACCTTCCCTAGAGCTGAGACAAATTAGAGAACCAAGTGAAATGCAGAAGTAGAGGAAGAAGCAGGAAAACACCTGTGGGCTTGCTGGGTCCCCTAGCAGGCCATTTCTTCCCTGCCTCTCAGGGGCCCTTGGAGAGGGCAGCCAGAGGCACTGGGCAAAGGCCACAGAGGGAAGGAAATTTCCAGCCGAACTTTGTTAACAATTTCAACCCATTGAGAAATCTCCTGGCCACAGCTTGGGGGAGTGTGCAAATCCAGTGTGCTGACTCCACAGGCCGGGGAAGAACAAAAGCCCTAATTGCTCTCATAGCTGGCAGGCAGGTAGTCTGGGACAAGTTCTCAGCCCTGTTCTCCCAGTGTTTGGAAACAGACTCGGTTCTGTTGGAGGGGGCACGGTGGGAGTGAGACTTTTGGGTTGCATGGGTGCTGGGTGAGGCCTGTGACTGCTGGCTTTCCCTGACTTCCATGACAATCTTCATGACACAGTAGAGGCAGGCATAATCCTCCTAGGAACATAACTGCGTTGACCTGGGAACCTCACTGCCATCCCCACAGCAGCCTCAATAAGACCCACCCAAGGAGAGGCTGAGCTCAGACATGCCTAGCTCTGCCCCCACGTAATGGTCCCTCCCTACCAACCCTGGTAACTGAAAACAAAGGGCATATACTCTTGAGAGTTCTAGGGCCTTGCCTACCACCTGCTCCTCTCCATACTACTACAGCTCCTGGCAGGAGGCCAACTCATACAAAAATAGTACGTTAAGCAACCAAAGCCAAGGACCCTCACAGAGTCCATTTTACCCCCCTGCCACCTCCACCAGAGCAGGTGTTGATAGCCATGGCTATGAGACCTGCAGATGGTTCACATAACAGGACTCTGTGCAGACAACCCCCAGTACCAGCCTGGAGCCTAGTAGACCTGCTGGGTGGCTAGATCCAGAGAGAGATAACAATCACCACAGCTTGGATCGCAGGAAGCCACATCCCTAGGAAGAAAGAGAGAGTACTACATCAAGGGAACATGCCGTAGGACAAAAGAATCTGAACAGCAGCCTTCAGCCCCAGATCTTGCCTCTGACATAGCCACCCATATGAGAAGGAACCAGAAAAAACAATTCTGGTAATATGACAAAACATGGTTCTTTAACATCCCCCAAATACCATACTAGCTCACCAGCAATGGATTCAAAACAAGAAGAAATCCCTGATTTACCTGAAAAAGAATTCAGAAGATCAGTTACTAAGTTAATCAGGAAGGCACCAGAGAAAGGCAAAGCCCAATCTAAGAAAATTTAAAAAAAGATACAAGAAGTGAAGGGAAAAATATTCAATGAAAGAGATAGCATAAATTAAAAAAAATTAAAACTTCAGGAAAGAATGGATGAACTTATAGAAATGCAAAATGCTCTGGAAATTCTCAGCAACAGACTGGAGCAAGGAAGAAAGAACTTCTGAGCTTCAAGACAAGGTCTTCAAATTAACCCAATCTGACAAAGAAAAAAGAATAAGAAAATTGAACAAAGCCTCCAAGAAGTTTGGGACTATGTTAAACAACCAAACCTAAGAATAACTGGTGTTCCTGAGGAAGAAGGGAAATGTAAAAGTTTGGAAAACATATCTGGGGGAATAATAAAGGAAAACTTCCCTGGCCTTGCTAGAAGCCTAGACATCCAAATACAAGAAGCTCAAAGAACACCTGGGAAATTCATCACAAAAAGATCATTGCCTCGGCACTTTGTCTTCAGGTTATCTAAAGTTAAGATGAAGGAAAGAATATTGAGAGCTGAGGCAAAAGCACCAGGTAACCTAAAAGGAAAATCTATCAGATTAACAGCAGATTTCTCAGCAGAAGCTCTACAAGCTAGAAGGGATTGGAACCCTATCTTCAGCCTCTTTAATCAGAACAACTATCAGGCATGAATTTTGGATCCAGCAAAAGTAAGCCTCATAAATGAAAAAAAGATATAATCGTTTTCAGACAAATGCTGTGAGAATCTGCCACTACCAAGCCAGAACTATGAGAACTGCTAAAAGGAGCTCTAAATCTTGAAACAAATCCTGGAGACGCATCAAAACAGAACCTCTTTAAACCATAATTCTCACAATACCTATAAAACAAAAATACAATTAAAGAAAAAAAGGTATACAGGCAACAAATAGCATGATGAATGGAATAGTACCTCACATGTCAATACTAACAATGAATGTAAATGGCCTAAATGCTCCACTTAAAAGATGCAGAATTGCAGAATGGATAAAAATTCACCAACCAACTATCTGTTGCCCTCAAGAGACTCACCTAACACATAGGGACTCACATAAATTTAAGGTAAAGGGGTGGAAAAAGACATCCCATGCAAATGGACACCAAAAGTAAGCAGGAGTAGCTATTCTTATATCAGACAAAACAAATATGAGGTGCAGAAGACAAGTGAGAAATTGTCAGAAAAAAAGAAGAGGAAAAGATGAGAATATTCTCTATGAAACTATCTCAAAAATTTTAGTAGTGAGGACTCCTCCTCAACTCATTCTATGAAGCTAGCATCACCCTGATACCAAACCTGCCAAAGACACAATGATAAAAGAAAACTGTAGGTCAATATCCCCATTGAACACAGATGCAAAAATCCTCAAAGAAATATTAGGAAACTGAATTCCACAGTATATCAAAAAGTTAATTTATCATGATCAAGTAGGCTTCATTCCTGGGATGCAAGGTTGGTTCAATATATGCAAATCAATAAATTGATTCACCACATAAACAAAATTAAAAACAGAAACCATATGATCATCTCAGTAGATGGAGAAAAAGCTTTTGATAAAATCCAACATCCCTTCATGTTAAAGTCCCTCAATAAACTAGACATCAAAAGAATATACCTCATAATAATAAGAGCTATCTATGTTAAATACACAGCCAAGTGAAAGGGCAAAAACTGAAAGCATTCTCCTGGAACAAAACAAGGATGCCCTCCCTCAGCACCCCTATTAAACATAGTACTGGAAGTGCTAGCCAGAGCAATCAGGGAATATAAAGATATAAAAGGCATCCAAATAGGAAAGGAAGAATTCAACTTATCTTTGTGGATGATATGACTCTATACCTAGAAAACTCAAAAGACTCTGCCAAAAAACTCCTGGAACTGATAAACAACTTCAGCAGAGTTTCAGGATACAAAATCAATGCACACAAATCAGTAACATTTCTATAAACTGATAACATTCTAGCTGAGGGCCGAATCAAGAACATAATCCCATTTACAAATGCTACAAAAAAAAATAAAATGGCTAGGAATACATCTAATCAAGGAAGTGAAAGCTCTCTACAAGGAGAACTACAAAACACTGCTAAAAAATAAAATCATAGATGACACAGGCAAATGGAAAAATATCCCATACTCATGAAATTCAAGAATCTATATTGTTAAAATGGCCATACTGCTCAAAGCAATCAACAGATCAATGCTATTCCTATCAAACCACCAATGTCATTTTTCATAGAATTGGAAAACATTATACTAAAATTCATATGGAACAAAGAAAGAGCCAAGAATAGCCAAAGCAATCCTAAGTAAAAAGAGCAAAGCTGGAGGCATCACATTACCCAGTTTCAACCTATACTACAAGGCTACAAATTAGCTTATATTATAATGTAGTATGTAACCTAAACTATACATACTATACTATACTATACTATACTATACTATACTATACTATACTATGCATTAGCCTATACAACCTATACTATAAGGCACTGGTACAAAAACAGACACATAGACCAATGGAACAGAATAGATAACTCAGTAATAGAGCCACACACCTGCAGTCATCTAATCTGAAACAAAGTAATCAAAAATAAACAATGGGGAAAGAACTCCATATTCAATAAATGGTGCTGGGATAGTTGTCTAGCCATATGCAGAAGAATGAAACTGGACCCTTTCCTTTCACCATACACAAACACTAACTCAAGGTGTATTAAAGATTTAAATATAAGACCTCAAACTTTAAGAATCCTAGGGGAAAAAAAAACCCTCAGAAACACCATTCTGGACATGGGCCTTGAGAAAAAATTTATGATTAGGTTCTCAAAAACAAAAACACAAACAAATAACAACAAAAAAACAATTGCAATGAAAACAAAAATTGGCAAGTGGGACCTAATTAAACTACGGAGCTTCTGCACAGCAAAAGAAACTATCAACAGAAGAAGCAGACAACCTAGAGAATTGGAGAAAATATTTGCAAACAATGCATCAAACAAAGGTCTAATATCCAGAATCTGTAAGAAACTTAAACAACTTAACAAGCATAAAACAACCCCATTAAAAAGCAGGCAGAAGACATAAATAGACACTTCCCAAAAGAAGACATACAGTAGCCAACAAATGTATAAAAGAATGTTCATCATCACTATTCATTAGAGAATGCAAATTGAAACCACATTGAGATATCACCTCACACAAGTAAGAATGGCTATTATTAAAAAGCCAAAAAACAACATATGTTGATGAGGCTGTGGAGAAAAGAGAATGCTTATACACCGTTAGTGGGAATGTAAATTAATTCAGCCACTTTGGAAAACAATTTGGAGATTTCTCAAAGAACTTAAAATAGGACTACCATTCAACCCAACACTACCATTACTGGATATATATCCAAAAGTAAACAAATAGTTCTACCATAAAGGGACAGCACTTACATGTTCATTGCAGCACTATTCACAATAGCAAAGATCTGGAATCAACTCAGATGCCCAACAACGATGGCCTGGATAAAGAAAATATGATACATATACACCATGGAATACTATGGAGGCATGAAAAATGAAATCATGTCCTTTGTGACAACATGGATTCAGCTGGAAAACATTATTCTAAATAAATTAATACAAGAACATAAAACTAAATATTGCATGTCCTCACTTATAAGTGGGAGCTAAACACTGGGTACTCGTGGACATAAAGATAGCAACAACAGACACTGGGGACTACTAGAGCGTGGAGGGAGGGAGGGAGGCAAGAGTGGGAAAACTTAACTGTTGGGTACTATTCTCCATATCTGGGTGATGGGATCATTCACACCCCAAACCTCAGCATCATGCGATATAACCCAGGTACCAAACTTGCATACGTACCCTCATAATCTAATGTAAAAGTAAAAAAAAAACAAAAAAAACTGCATAATGCTAAATTAGATTTATGGATGCAAATTTATGACAAGTTGACTTAAGCTTTTAAAATATAATGCCCAAATCACATTGCTTATAAATATTAAGGTTTATTTTCAGAGCAATTAAGAATAAATTTTATGTATTTCATATAATCATTTTTATCTTTGCAGATTGATGTAAAATAAAGCATGCATCCCCATAGAAAAGTATAGAATATTAAAAAGGAAATATAATTTCATATGTTTTGCTGATGATTTAAAGAAAATATGGGGAAAAAGTTGTGTAAAATTTTTTTTTGTTGAGAGGGGAAAATCCATGGAAAATAAATAACTGATTATTTTAAAAATTAGGCTGGGCGCAGTGGCTCAGCCTAATCCCGGCTCTTTGGGAGGCCGAGGAGGGCAGATCACCTGAGGTTGGGAGTTTGAGACCAGCCTGACCAACATGGAGGAACCCCATCTTTACTAAAAATACAAAATTAGCTGGGCGTGGTGGCGCATGCCTGTAATCTCAGCTACTTGGGAGGCTGAGGCAGGAGAATTGCTTGAACTCGGGTGGCAGAGGTTGCAGTGAGCCAAGATCATGCCATTGCACTAAAGCCTGGGCAACAAGAGAGAAACTCTATCTCAAAAAAATAAATAAAT
The DNA here is from genome assembly GCF_028878055.3 of Symphalangus syndactylus. NCBI lineage: Eukaryota > Metazoa > Chordata > Mammalia > Primates > Hylobatidae > Symphalangus > Symphalangus syndactylus. The sequence continues at coordinate 47,157,357 of NC_072432.2, forward strand.
AAAATTAAAAAAGGAGTGAGTTTTCAATGGAAAATTAAAGCAAATTTCATTATTAAGCAAATATTTAATTGGGAAATTCTAGTGAGCATATTTTACTATTTTCAGCAGGATACCAAGATCACATTAGCAGAAATGCCTTTACAGAGCTGGACTTCAATATTATGCTCTCAGCTTTCATCAGGTCACTGTAAGAAACTGACAAATGAAAAATCATGTATGTGTTCATTATAAAACTCTAGGTTATTTTCTCTCAGTGTAGCCTTTGTAAAGTTTCCAAGGGAGAAATTTCCTTAGCAATTTAGTAAGAGGAAATCTTTACTTCTCTTCAGGGATGGGAACACTTCCTTCATTTGAATATTAATAATAAGAACTATGCAACTTATATGTACATTCTCCATATACATTTGTGTATGAGTATGCATGTATGTGTGTGATGAATTCCAGGAAGCTGACAGTCATAAATTCTCACAAAACTAAATGTGCACCTACTATATGTAGTAAGCAGAATAATGCCACCCTTCTCTGCTCCTATCCCCCAAATAAAGATGTCTACGCCCTAATCTCCAGAAGCTGTAAATATGTTACTTTACTTACAAAAAGGACTCTACGTAGGTGATCAAATTAAGGACCCTAAGATAGGAATATTAATCTGGGTTGTCCACGTGGATCCAAAGTGTTCACAAGAGTACTTATAACGGAACAGAGAGGCAGGACAGTCAGAGTCAGAGGAGATGTGACAACAGAAGCAGAGGTGAGAGAGAGAAGCGAGAGAGGGAAGGATGTGAAGATGCTGCGCCGCTGCCTTTGAAGATGAAGGACAGTGCCATGATCAAGAAATGTGGACACATTTTAGAAGCTGGAAAAAACTAGGAAGCCGACTCTCCCCTAAAACCTCCAGAAGGAACACAAACCTGCCCACACCTTGATTTTAGGCCACTGAGATTTCTAACTCCCACAACTGTAAGATAACAAAATTTGTATTATTCAAATCACTGTGGTTCTTTGTTACAGTGGCAACAGGAAGTGAATACACCATAGAGTCCAGCAATTGTATTCTTGGGTATTTACTTCAGAGAAATGAAACCTGCTCACACAAAAACTTGTATACAAATTTCACAGTGGCTTTACTCATAATACTTAACAACCAGAAGCAACCCAAATGTCCTTCAAGGGGTGAATGGTTAAACAAACCATGGTATAAACATACCATGTTTCTCAGTAATAGAAAGCAGCACACTATTTATACAATCAACTTAGATTATTCTTAATGGATTATACTGAGTTAATAAAAGCCAGTTTTAGTAGATCATATAATATATGATTTCATTTCTATAACATTTTTGAAATGAAAAAAATTTAGAATGGAGAACAAAATAATGTTTTCTAGGTTTGGGGATGGTAAAGGAGGTGAAAGTTGGTGTGAAATTTTGGTGGTGAGAACTTTGGTAAATGATTAAAAGGAATTCTATTGGTAGAATGATTTAAAGTTTTAGTCCAACTGATGAAAGTTATATAATTCTCCCTCAGCTAATCAATTAGAATACAAAATGATCATACTGCCAGTTGTACTATTTCAATCTGTTTTTATTTTCTTCTTCATGATAGGTCCACTAATACTTGCAAATAGGTGGAAAGCCTTCAGAAATAATAAATAAATGGAAGTACCATCTACTTACCTATTGATGGTACAGTTGTCTTAGGAAGTCAATCTATAAAATGTATAGCCCAGCAAATTTATTAAGATATCATAAAATGGTCCCAACAAATTCTCAATAGAAGCTTGTGAAACAAAAAGTTAAAGATTGCCTTATTAAAAATATCATTAATTATAGAGATTTATATCTAATGCCTACCTTTCTACAACACACATCTACAACACAGATTTGGCATGTAGTAACAGAAAATTTTATATTAGTGCATGTGCTCATCAGTGATTCAAATGGTATATACAGATGAAAATAAAGTCCTATTTAACCTTGTATATTTATTGCTTTTATTATTTATAGCATTGTTGGACTACAATAATATTATTTCCATCAAAATTATTTTGAGCATAAGCCATGCATCTAAATTTAAATATAGATTCGACAAAATCTCAAAATCTGAACAAATTGAAAATTATACACAGAGGTGATGCTTATACATATATAGTTATATATCTGTATAGTTAAATCAAATTATCATTTAAAAAATAAGAATAACAAAAGAATCAGAAAGATGTATCATGTTGTTTAAGGACCAGATGTGAGTCCACAAATCAACTATGGATCTTTTATGGTTCTAAATATCTACCAATTGGTGGAATGAAAAGCATATAGTTTTAATTTGGATCTTTACATGGCAACACACAGAACTAATACAGTCTTTCTTAATCATGTTATTATGCTATGCACTTTGGTTTGAGTTCATATTCATAAAGAGTAATATAACTTTAAACAATTTTGTAATAATGTTTTAAATGTTGGCTGTGAGTAGAAAGTAATCTCAGTTTAATTAGCTGCTTACTTCTATATGCTAAATTAGAGCTACATTACTAAATAAAAACCTTTAAATTATATAGTGAAAAAAATATCCAAACATAATTACCAGAATCTCTACAGGAAGATGTAATTACTATGGGCTAAATTCTTTCTTCAGTTTCATTTTTGCATCTCCCACAGAAGCCAACAGACACAAACTGCATACATATCTAAGGGCTGAATATTAATTTACTGTGAATTCTTCTGGGCAATGTCCAAAAACTAATGGAAAATATATCATGAAAGCTTAAAATAAACATTTTCAACTATGTATAGTGAAATCAACTTAACACACCATTCATTCCTTTTAGAAGCGGGCATCCAGAATGTTCAATGCTAACCTTGATTTTCCAAACAACTTACTCTCTGCCCTTGAAGAACTTATTTAATTAGTCTACATCTAACTTTATGCATCTGTAAAGTGGATATAATAAATATTCATTTACCTCATGGGAATGTTTGGAGAATGCATGTTTGTAAAATTGCAAAAAGATTTGTGGATGAAAGTTATGGATCAGGGTGCAGAATGGAAAGCATGTCAGATGCTATGCTCTGCTCTGTGTCTAGCACATTGTTGGCAAGTGGTAAGCATTACTTGATAATAACTGCGTTTAGAATAACCACCAGAAGCAGAAACCTGAATATATATGGTCATGAACAACATGAAAAGATAACTATATTCTGGTGGAGCTACATGATCTGACTTTTAATCCTACCACAGTGGATTAATAAATCAGCAAAGAAATAGGCTTTTCCAAAAAAGAAACAACACACTAAATGGTATAACAACTAAGGCAATAAATACACGTAGGTGGAAAGCGTATGTTTAGCATATTGGTCAGAACCATGAGTTTTTATGTTAGGCAGACCTGGTTTCAATCACAGCTTTACTTTATATGTGACCTCAGATAAATTGCTTTACTACATTTACCTAATCAGTTTTTTAAAAAATAGAATTGTAAATAGACTCATAAGTTTTGTGAGGATTAATAAAATAATGTATACAGATGGTCTCCAATTTATGATGGTTCAACTTATGATTTTTTTTTTTTACTTTACCATGTGAAGCATGTGTGAAAACATCACGCATTCAGTAGACACCATACTTTGAGTACCCATATAACCATACTGCTTTTCACTTTTGGTACAGTATTCAATAAACTATATAAGACATCCAATACTTTATTATAAAATAGGCTTTGTGTTAGATGATTTTGTCCAACTGTAGGCTAATATAAGGGTTCTGAGCACATTTGTAGTTAGGCTAGACTAAGCTATGATGTTTGATAGCTTAGGTATATTGAATGCATTTTCTTTTTTCTTTGTTTTTTTTTTTTTTTGTAGAGATAGGGTTTCCCTATGTTGCTTAGGCTGGAGTGCAGTGGTTATTCATGTGATGGTAACACACTACAGCCTCGAACTCCTGAGTTCAAGCAATGCTTCCACCTCAGCCTCTCAAATAGCTGGTATTACGTGAGCATGCCAGTGCACCCAGCTAAATAAATTTTTAACTTATAGTATTTTCAACCTATGACGGGTTTGTCAGGATGAGTGTAACCATATCATAAGTCAAGTAACATCTGTATAGAGCACCTATCCATAATGCTGACATATAATAAGTAGTATTTATCAATTACTCAAGTTATTAAATACCTACTATATGCCAAATAGTGTAATGTACATTAGTGACTGTTTATGTTTTCTCAAAATTCACATGTTGAAGACCTAAACCTCAATATGGTAGTATTTGGAAGGGGTACTTCTAGGAAGTAATTAAATAATGAGGGTGTGGTTCTCATAACAGAATTAGCACCCTTATAAGGAGACTCAAGATAGATGATTTCTCAGCCACAAGGCAGCTATCTGCAAACCAGAAAGAAGGGCCTCATCAGGAAACAAATTTGCTGATACCTTATCTTAGACTTCCTAGTCTCCAGAACCATGAGAATTAAATGTTTGTTGTTTAAGCCATCCAGTCTATGTATCTGTTATAGCAGACCTAACCATCTAAGACAGTAACATATTGATGAAGAAGCTTTCAAGAAGCTTACATTCTAGAAGAGAGACAGAAAAAAAAAATAAGGAAAAAGCATAATAATATCAAGCAGACAAAAGAGTAATGTTATAGATCATTAGTTATCCATTATAGCTGCAAATTAAATCATCTGGAAAGCTTTTTAAAAACTGTGATGACTGAGTTCCACCCCGGAATATTTAAATCACAATCTCAGGTTTGTGTCCCATGCACACTGGATATAGGACGCGTCATTATTAACAATGGTAAAAAAGAGAGAGGAGCAATCTGAAGAGAAAGGAATTGTGTTCAGATTGATGTCCACATAAAAATGACTACATTTACATCAAAATATCAAAAGAAAGTTGACTATTTGGATTAACATTTTAGGACTGATAGAGAGGCTGGACATAGATTTTGGAAGCAACAGTACATAACTGGCAGTTGAAGTCACATATGAAGATGCAACTACCTAAGCAGTATATTTACAGTGAGGAGACTTAGGGTTGTGGACAGAAGAGACTTAAAGTGGCCCCAGTGATGCCCACCTCCAGTTGTTCATGCCTGTGTGTGAGCCCCATTCCTTGGGCGTGGGAAGGATCTGTGACTTGCTTCTAAAAATAGATAGAATGGATATGATTTGGGTATATGATTAGATGGTTACATAAGATTGTAGCACCTATCTTCTGTGGTCTCCCTGTCTTACTTTGGGTAAGCAAAGTAAGTCATACTTTGGGAAAGCAAAGAGTCATACTAGGGAACCCCATGTAGTAAGAATTGCAAGGGGCCTCTAGGAGCTGAGGGTGGCCTCCAGTGAACAGCCAGCAAGTAACTGAATACCTAATGGCCCTACAACCCAAAGAATTGAATTCTGCCAACCACATGAATGAGCTTATAATAATCATAATATCTTATAATAACCCTTTTCCAACTGAACTTCGGATAAGACCACAGTTTTGATGATTACCTTGATTCAGTCTTGTGATACCCTAAGCGGAAGACCTAGCTAAGCCATATTTTAATTCGTGACCCAAAACAAACTGTGAGATAATAAATGTATATTGCTTAATCCACTCAAATTGTTATAATATCATTACTTGGCAATAGGCTTTCTAGATGTGACAAGAAATCAAGATGAGAGTTACATTATAATGATATCTATAATTTAATTTTAAATACTTTTGTATGAGCAGTGTGATATCATGCATGAGGTTATGCAAAATAATAGAATTCTCACACTTGATGTATCTGCTTTTAGTAAACCTTAAATTCAAAGTGTGATTGAAACATTTAAATGACAAAGAACAGTAAGATCCCCTAGTTAATGGCACAATGGCTCAAGTTTTGTGCTAGTGTAATTAAAATGATCTGCAAGTTTGGCAGAATTTTATCAGAGATTGCTTTTGTAATAATTTACTTTCACAGCTATAGCAATTTACCAAAGTAAAACTAAAAGTTGTACTTAACCAGGTTGACTTAGGACAGTTCAAATAAGAAGAGATTTAAGATGAGAAAATTCAATACTCTGGAGTACAATAAAAGTAACAAGTAAGGCAAGAACTAACAAGCATTCTTTAGATTTTTCAATTAACTTCATTGGTTACTCCAGAACTGTCAGTGGTAGTAATGTCCAAAGCCAGATTGCAGTAAGTAGGTGGTAAATAAGTGATAACAATGAGTATAAACTATTTGTTTCAGAATCTTAGCTGAAAAAAGGAGAGAGATGGGGAAGTAGTTAGACTGGAACATACAGTTTTGTTGTGGATTGAATTGTGTTCCCTAAAAAGATATGTTGAAGTCCTAAGTCCTAATCATAGCTATGGACGTGATCTTATTTGGAAACAGGGCTTGCAGATGTAATTAATTTAAAATGAGGTCATACTTGATGAGAGCGAGACCTAGTTCAATATGACCGGGATCCTTAGAAGAGGAAAATGTAAACGTAGGGAGGAGAATGCCATGTGAAGACACAGACATACTGACATAGGAGACAGCCTTGTAAAGACTGAGGCAGAAATTGGAATCATGGTGCTGCAAGCCAAGGGATGCGTGGAAGTACCAGAAGCTGCAAGACACAAAGAAGGATTTCTCTTTAAAGGCTTCAGAGACAGCATGGCCTGATGATACCAACAGAACTTTCAGGATTCTAGCTTCCAAAACTGCAAGTCAATAAATTTCTGTTGTTTTAAGCCACCTAGTCTGTGGGTAATTTGTTATGTCATCTCTAGAAAATTAATACAAATTGATAAGAAAATAATCTTAGGATATGAGCGGCTTAAGTCTGCTCAAACTAAGGAGAAGAACCCAAAGAAATAGAGAAGATGAGGAGGCAATAATAAAAAAAAAGAGACCGAAGGGAAGAACATCTTGGAAGAGACAAAAGAACAGGATCAAGAGACTTCAACCTGTGGATCATTTCCTCACAATACTACCTGGCTGCATGTTAAAAGGGCAATTCCTGGGCCCCAACACCTGCCTAAAAATTGCAGTCTTTGAAAGTGTAAGCTTGGATTCTATCAGCTTCTTGCGATCTGATCACACTAAAGTTTAAGAAACACTGAATTAGAGGATAGGTAGTTAAATCATGAAAATATAGAATTAGAAATTTTAAAATTCTGCTACCACTTCCTAGTCTCAGACTCAACCCCAGGTCTGTTTTTGACTAATATTCTTGTTGTTCCCATAAATGCCCAATTCATCACAAATCTACATATTTATAGGTGGTAATAGCCCCTTTCATTTTTCTCAGATAAATAGAAGACCTGTTCTCAACTTTAGGGTATTTTAGAAAGACCCAGGGAATGTGTTATACTTACAGATTTGTGGGCCCTACTGTCAGAAATTCTGATTCAGCACATCTGGGCCCAAGAATCTAGACTTGCAGGAAGCACTCCATCTGATTCTGAAAGAAGGGCAACCTAGACCTGCTTTCCAGAAGCACTTCCTGACAAATATTCACTGCAAGCTCAAAGCAATTGCAGAGTCTGATAAGCAGAGTCTGATAAAGCAGCCAGAGTGCTGATGAAACTTTGGCAGCATTAAGAGCCGTCAGCATTAAGAAGTATAATATCCAGATCAAGGAAGATAAGTGTCTATTCTCTGCAATGGCAAAATTGAGCACAAAATACTGTTTGGTTATGTACGTCGTATTTTAAGAAGAACATGGCTTTACTATATGGTACATTTTGCCCCAGTGAGTAGAATTCACATCGAGGCCTAAGGGGATACAGAGTTCAGGCCTCTGACAGGGTACATTCGTGTATCTTGTAGCTGAAACAGTCTCCCAGAAACTTGGGAGATATTATGCTCTACTCTCCACTTGAAAGCACTCTTTGAACTATATTGTTGAGAGTTGCTTAATTTAAACAAATAAATAATTGAAGCATTTAACACGCAATAGGCATTATGTGACAAATAAGGACCCACTTCATAATGTCACACAATCTCTTAAAGTTCATTTACATTTCAAGAGCTCATCTGGTTGTAAAAATCTCATGGACCAGACATCTTCTGGGTACCCTTGGTCACTAAGAGTCCAGAAGAAACAATAACCAAGTGCTAGAACCATATAATTTCTAAAATTAATGCTCTATATATTTCCAGATCATCCCTGCTCCCATCTCCCTTCCTCTCTTCCTTTCTTTCTTTCTCTATCTCTAACTCTATCTCCCTGTTTTCTGTCAAATATAAGATTTGCTTTTCCAGTTTAGTGGTTTTCGACACTGCTACAGATTAGAGTCACTCAGGGAGCTTTTGCAATACTATCTGAAACTCTAACCCAAAGATCAAAAATAAGTTTCAGAATGGGAAACATCTCCATTTTTAGTCTTATGCATCTGACATTTCTAGGCATTCTTCCTTCCACCTTTCAAAAGGAAGATCACTCATCTTCCTGTAGACATTATTTCTTCATGTTAGTCTTTTCTTTACCCTTACAGTAGAAATCCCTTCAGGCATTCTCCCATTTAAAATGAAACCATTATTCTCAGAAGCTATCTCAGATAGCTCACTTTCCCTATTTTTTCTAATGCTCTGGGTGGAGATGAACAGAATGTATTTTAAGTGAGGATAAGCAGATCTTTTTCATTTTCCTTCAAAACGTTATACCCCAGATGTGTTTCATTAACTCAGATAAAGGGCATAGAAATGGTAAACAATGATACACAAATATCTGCACTGATTATATTTCCCAGCAACTCAAGCTGTTCCATAACAGCAAGTCTTAGGTTTATTTTTGCTGTAATGTTTAAGAGGAGACTGAAAGGCCCAAACATGCAGGCTCCATGATTCTTCTCTGTTACAAGGTGTAAAATCTCTCCTGAAGCCAAAAGAAAATGTCTCTTGGCTGTAAATATGGTTCAATATCCTCAGAATTTCAGGATCTGCCTCAAAATATTCAACATAAAATTTATCAAAGCCTTAGCAAACTGTATGAAACTTTTATGTTCCCATGTCATGGATTGCTAAATGGAATTCTTGGTGAATGTATAGAATATACATTCTATAGCTTATCCCAGTGTTCAATACTTCATTTTCCAACTTGGAGATGCTGTGTCTAGCCAAGTCTGTTGATTAGTTTACTTTCAAGAAGGGAAAGTAAAATAAAAACAATGACTTAAAATAAAAAAAAAAACCCACAAAACAGACCACTTATGTGTGCCAAATCTTGCTGGAGAATCTCATTGTTTACTTATTGTAATGGCTTCTAATTTTCCATGTATTGTCAAAGCTTAAAATAAGTAGTGAAAATATCAGTAACAAATACAAATATGTGAGAGTTTCAATAATGAAAATGAAACAAATCAGCCATCAAGTCTATTATGTCATTATAAATATTTATAGTTTCATTTCTAAAAGGCAAAAATTAAATATAAATATTACTGGAACCCCTCCCATAACACAGACACATAAATTTTAGAAACATCACTTTGTTATTTTATCTTATCAGAAAAAAACATGATGATTAGCACCAGCAATAATTGGCTTGATTTAATGGAATCAAAATTTCCTGCTGACATTTTACAAAGATATGACTATTGAGCAAGTTAAATTGGTAGGATAAGAACAAAAAAAATCAACATTATGTTATATGAACCAATAAAATGTCAAGACCAGGACATTTAAGCTTGTTATTTTTTTTTTTGAGAGAAGGTATCACTCTGTCTCCCAGGCTAGAGTGTAGTGCTGCAATCATGGTTAACTACAGTCTTGACCTTCCTGGCTCAAGGGATCCTCCTGCCTCAGTCTCCCAAGTAATTGGGACTACAACATACACCACTATACCTGAATACGTTTTAATTTTTTTATTTTCATTTTTATTTTTTGTAGAGATGGTGTCTCATTATGTTACCCAGGCTGGTCTCAAAATCCTAGGCCCAAGTGACTCTCCTGCTTCAGCCTCCCAAAGTGTTGAGATTACAGGCATGAGCCACCATGCCTGGCAGTTTATCATTCTTTATTCCAACTTATAATATTATGGATTTTAGTTCTGATTTTATGCAGCATATCCTCTTTCTCATAATTTCTAATAAAATATTGGCTAGATCTGTGAAAATTATAAAACCTGAATATTTCAAACATTAGGGGATATTAAACCTTATAGGGTTTATGTCAATAAATTTTACTCTATTTAATAATATGATTTTGTTACAGGAGTACTTATTAAGCTTTTCCTCTGGGTACAATGAACAGTAGAGGTGAATGAGTTTGCATTCTCAGAGATCTATGGGACAAGTCCAAAGCAAGCTGCTATGACCTGTGTACAACACATTTTTAAGTCTAGTGCTAAAGATAAAAACAAAAATCATGGTAATTTTATACAAGAAAAAATACAAGTTGAATTAAAAAGTAATAAAAATTCATTTTTTTCTCTCCTAAATTATCTAGCAATTTAGTAGTCCTGAATACGAATGAGTGCCTTGGTACAAGTAGCATATATTTAAGAAACTGGGCAACATTTGAAAATCTCAAAACACTGAGGGAAGTTATATTCCAGAAGGATTTGTTCTGAACAGAGAGAAAGGATGCTTGGAAATAAGATCTACAGGAAAAGGCAAGTCTAGAACAGGACAAAACAGTCACTAGGCAAATGTCATAAACAACATAATATTTTAGTTTTCTTTTTTGGTGAATTGTAAAATAGTCACATGAAACTACAAGACCCAGTCAAAATGCTATGAAAGGGCTATGGGTGAAGAGTAAATAGAAAAGGGAAGACACTGTTCTGAATACTAGATACGAAATGAAACACGAACCAGAAATTCTACTTGACTTGAAAAACAGATGAACTGTAAAGACCACATCCTGCCAGACAAACTAAGCTTAAATTCTTTTAGAACCAGTTCGTTCACATATATATTTTTCTAGATAAAATCACAAGCTGATTTAGCAGTTAAATTCATTGATTGCATGGGCTCATGGACAGTTCTGGCAACTGACCTAATTTACAAATTCTGATCAATCCCTGCCTAGACTTCACTTATGACCACCTGCCTTGTACAACCATGTGTCTAACCCGAGGTCCATAAACCCTACATGACTCTTCCCTCATTCTCTCTCTCTTAAGTAGGTGCTCTCCCTTATTTAGCAAGTTTACTAAATCTACCTTTGCATGATACACAGGGTCTCCGAAGGCGTTGTAATGGGGACTTTAGCAAATATTTTGTAATAATATCAAAATTGTAAATATAATCATGCCAATGATTTATGGTTTTTCCATTGCAACTTAAATTTAACTACCTTCTCATGTCAAAAAGTTGCTAGTGTTTCTACAGCCAGTTTTTTACCCAAGAAACCAACTCAAACTTGATGATTGACACAGTTCCTCAGATTTTATTCTGATGGATATTGCATGTGGTTTGGTGTCTAACTAGCCTCTACTCTCTAATTCTGATGATCTCAGTATTTTCCTCTCCAATTCACTTGGCTTGGCCAGCTTCTTTGATTTAGAGATATCTCTAACTGATCCAGGCATATCAAATATTTAAATATAGGTTCATATACACACTCTATTTTATCTTTAGCACTTTTGTTTCAGAAACAGTCAGGTGTTTTAAATTCATTTATAAAATTGAGGACATTCAAACTTTCAGACTACCTCATATGAATCTTCACTTCTACTCAAATAGAAATATTCACAAATATTAGTGTGTATTAAAAACATCAAGGTTAAAACTAGTCAAGCTAGCTTTGAATATGAAACATCAGTGAAACAGTCTTCTTCCAGTATAAGTTAAGAGAAAAAGACAGAAAGGAGGACTCCAAAAAGTTACCAAAAATTAATTCAAAATTTCTTCTTGGAACAGTGGTGCACATACTTTGATTTACCAAATTAAGATATACTTAACATGCCGAAAATCAAACTGATGAAGTTTTATGACTTCCTTCGCATGTTTAATCAATTCATCTTATATGTTCACCTAAACTCCCAGTAAACTGTTTTTCATTTATGGGTTCTCAGAATGCAAAAATAATATTCACCCAAAATGGACTAACTGATTTACTTAGTGTTATTAACTAGCATTATGTCTAATCACAAAAGTTATTGAATAAAAAACAAATCCTACACTAAATGTATTAGTTAACTGGTCTAATATTTTTGCTGTAAAAAATATGGCTCCTAACAATATTTTGTCACTTACTAATTGAAAAAGTCATTCTGCTTCTTTTCTTTTTTTCTTCAATTAACACATTCCTAAAATACAAGTGGGTGGTCATTAGTTGCAGGGTGAAAATTAGCCAGCAAATTAAAATTTTATCAGTTAAATAGAAATGAATGGCAGCAAAGAGACATGCCATTCAGATGAAATATAATAAAAATAAAATGTATGATTACTAATACTGAGAGTACACAGGAATATCTTTCATTGCCAAAAAAAAAAATTAGAAGCACCTTTTGTATGGCAGATAACAGAGCTGAGGACAATGAACAAATATTTAAGGGAGGCATTATTATATTGGTGTTGAAGACAGACTTAATTTGGAATTTCACTTTTGCCAATATTAACTGTGTGATTTTAAGAAAGTAACATTAGCCCTTTACAGCTTTGTTTTCTTATCTTAAAAAGTTAGCCAAATATTTTATTAAATATTTAAGAGTAACCACTAAAGAAGAAAAAAAAATCTGATGGCTTTCTAAACAGTAAAGGTAAAAATAAGGAATAAAAGCCTATCACTTCAACAGAGGTAAGAAAGAAGAATAAAAAGAGGCAGAGAAAAGAGGAAAGAGACAACACAAAATAAGATGTAGATCTGTCCATATATAATTAATTACAATTACAAAAAATACAAACAAAAACTCACATATTAACAGATAATTTATGAAATTATATTTAAAACAATTTTTTGGTGTTATATTACTCACCAGATATACACCTAAAATAAAATGACAGAGAGAGGTTGAAAGTTACCTCCTCCACTCCCTCCCCAGTTCCTTTCCAATCCAAAACCTGTCAGGCAATTTTCTGCCTTCGCCTTTCCTGCTGGCCAGAGCCTTCAGCTTCACTTAGCCAAGGGAGATGGAAGTTGGGGGGCAGTGTATGGAAATAAGTCAGACAGTGGAATTTGAGACAAAACACATCAATAGGGATATTTTGGTAAACGACATAATGAAATAAAGAATAATTCACTAAGATACTAAGTCTGACTGTGTACAGACTAAGATACTAGGTCTGACTGTAGAGTGTCAATGTTTATCTTTAAAAGAGATGCAATGGATATAATAGTTTTATTTTACTTTTGCATTCTAGTGCACATTTCCACACTCTTTAATAACTAGTGCTGCTTAGTATTTCTTTCAATTTTTTTCCCCCTCTTAGTGCTAATTTGACACCACTCCATTAAAAGAGATCCTGATTAGCTTAAGTCAATAAGTTAGTGATTGATCCAGGCATGGGGGGCTAACTCACCTAAAGAGACATTTGTTTAGACTCTCCCAAACTAACTCCCCTGCATTTCCCATGCTTTCAAGGTGTGAAGTTGTCTTCTTTGTAGTTATAGCCATCTTGCAACCAAGAGGGGAGACACTAAAGCTACTGGCAGCCATTACCAGGATCCTGCTTGGCTAATGTACAGCCGAGACACAGATCCTTGCCTACTTGCAACTAGAATCAAGTTATACCATTTGTTGTTTAAGCCAATTCAAGTTCTCTATTACTTGAAAAGGAAGTAATTATGACTCTGTTTTTCTTTAAGGTTATTGCGAGGATAAAGTTAGATTATATAAGTTCTTAACACAGTACTCGGTACATTGCACTTTCTCAACAATGCACATTTAAGGACAAATGGTGTGTGAACAGCTCAGACAACAATAATTGTTTCAGTGGTTGCTACCAACAGTCATTCTTGTCCAGTATGCATTTCATCTTACTTCAATTCAGCAAGTACTTATTCATTTGAGCATTAACCCAACCAATACTGGAATTTATTATGAAGAAGGCATTGTGCCCAGTACTGTCACTTATACTGAGAAGTATAATAATGGTTACTTCAATACTGTTGCTGATGCAAAAAGAAACAGTACTTTAGTGAATTGAATTACTTGTAATCTCTCAAGCAGACAAGCATTTAGAGAATTGTATAAACAGTGTGTGATTATGTGCCAAACTGCATGGCATACAGGCAAATGAGTGTAATAGATATTCCACTAAAGGAAAAGAATAGTGCACAGAAAGATGAAATATTCTTGCTAGAAAAATGCCTGAGTGTTAAATTTTATTAGGTAACATATTACAGACTAGGTGTGTGAGAAAAGGATGTCTAATAGCCCAAATGCATAGTTTCTACTCCCTTCCCTTTGATGCTTTTTGTTTTGGTTTTTGATATTTGTAAGTTATTTCTTTCCTTAATTTGGATTGTTAGTCTTGCTTGAAAACACCAAAATCTTGCTTTATGAGGTCCTTTAAGGCTCTATATTATTAATAAACACTGTTAAAACAGGACTGTCAGGTATTTCTAGTAATACAAACATCTGGAGAGAGGCAACAAAAGATTTAGGGAGAGGATCACAGATTTGCAGTGATTGAAGATGCCCTGGAGGCCACATATCCAGTTCTCTACCCAAAGTATTTACAGTAAATTTGACAAAATAACAGTTGCTGATTTCAAAAATGTTTAGTACATAAAGAGAAAAAAATTAAATTAGACTGGGAATTTGAGGTAGTAGAAATATTTTTTAGGCAAGCAAAGAATTATGTGTAAATAAATAATCATTAAAAACAACATGAGATGTCTATTCTCTACAAAAATCTGACAACTTAATTATTGATTACACTTATCCAAGGACAAAAAAGTGGGATTCAAATGGAACTGCTTTTATTTTAATATACTCCAAACTGTTAAAAGGTTGTGATAGTGATTCATGAAAGAATGTGTTTGAGTCTCTGTGCTGGAGGCAGGGTAGAATGAATATGCATAGCGTAAGTCATGCTGCTGACTGGTAAATGAGAAGGTCTAAGGAGAGGGAGATTGACTGAGGTCATGGAAACCTGAGGAAATGCACTTAGATGCACTGCTATAACTATCAATTGTGTTCTTGGCCTGAAGGTGCAAGTGAGTATGGGTTCACTGGTCTGCTTCTAAGGACTCTATTTTTTTTTTTTTTTTGCTTTGTTTTGTTTTGACTTTAGGCTGTCAAGCCTCAGGAACCTATTATAGAAGTCTTATTAAAGATCTTTTCTCACTCTTTTCAGCCACCTAGGTTCAAAGGAATGACCTTATTTTCTCTGTGGGAACACCTGTTAGTTGAATTTTACTTTCTTTCATGATAGGAGTTTGTTTATTTTAGGCACTTTTATATTAGTGTGTTGTAATTTATGACATTTTGCAGGATTTTTTTTTTTGTTTAGATGCTATCATTTACTTGTTAAAATATAGAAGAGCAAATGGCAGCCTTTCCTTTGCCCTCACCCTTTTGGATCTCGTCTAGCA
Organism: Symphalangus syndactylus; assembly: GCF_028878055.3. Classification (NCBI taxonomy): domain Eukaryota; kingdom Metazoa; phylum Chordata; class Mammalia; order Primates; family Hylobatidae; genus Symphalangus; species Symphalangus syndactylus. Next base: position 47,172,816 of record NC_072432.2, read on the forward strand.
TTCTATAATATCTTTCCCATTCTGGTCCTAGATTAAGCCTTGGTTAAAATCGTAAATTACAAGTGAGAAGTAAGTTTGAAAAAATGCTGCTAATTTATGCACATTCCTATGGACTGAGTGTTTGTGTTCCCTCCATTCAAATTCATATGTAGAAACCCTACACCCCAATGTAACAATATTTAGAGGTGGGGCCTTTGGGAAGTAATGAGGTTTAGGTGAAGTCATGAGGGTGGAGCCTCCATGATGAAATTGCTGCCATTCAAAGAAAAGGAAGATGTCAGAGCTCACGCTTTCTGTTATGCGATGACACAGCAAGAAGGTAGCCATCTACAAACCAGGAAAAGAGCCCTCACCAGATACCAGTCTGCCAGCATCTTGATCTTGAATGTCTCAGATTTTAAAATTGTAAGAAATGTTTGTTAAGCCACCCAGTTTATGATATTTTAATATAGCAGCCTGAACTGACTATGGCATTCATTTTATTTAAAAAGTCTCTGTTTTAAGAAATATTTGGACTTACATCCATTCTCCAAAATCTAACTGCCTAACTTAGGCCAGTCAGCAAGAAGAATTCAAGATTATGCAAGGGTGCAGGAAGACGGAGACAAGCCTGAGCTCAAATGTAGCCACTCTCCTGCATCAGTTTTGGGACTAAGAATAAAGCGCTTTACTTCCCTTAGCCTTAGGTAATGCGTCTATAAAAATGTTTATAGCATCCACACCATTGAGGAGACCTCATATATGCTATCCTAATTGCTATTACTGCTTCACTTGATGGCTCTCCTTTGCTTGAAAGTTCGTGTCTCCTTCAGAGCTCACGTAGTTATCCTCTTGAACTTGGGTTCTCCATCAAAAACATTCTTCCAAGATGGATGTGAACTATTTTTAGTTTAAGTATTCTTTGAAATACTCTTTGAGTGCCTGTATGTGACAGGGACTCCTCCTGGTCTTTGGAGTTCGTGAGTAAATCAAACAGATCCTTTCCCTTGTGATGTTTCAAACTTATATTTAAACAGCTACTTCATTTTCAAGAAGCTCCCACCTACAAACATCATATGATTGCTTTGGGGATTAAACATAATCGTCTTTGCAATATCATATCTATGAACCATCAACAGATTTTGATTCACTTTCAGAATGGAAAACCTTTGGTTTTGCTTTAGATAATATTCAACTTCAATAAATTTTCATCCATGTATAAACTTTCTTTATTTGGGTTTCCTTAGAAGCAGATCCTGAGAAACAGATTTGAGTACAAATAATTTAGTTAGGAGCTGATATTAGGAAATATCTAAACTTTTTCCTAGTGGAAAGGGGATGAAAAGAAATAAAGTTTGCATTGTCAAGTATGTTAGCAATCTGGACAATTGAAGCCTAACCCCACTAGGAAACTCTAAGTGTCATTGCAGAACTCACAACTTAGGGTCTGCCCAAGGGGCTAGGGAGATGAGTATTTATCCACCAACTTCTGTAATTGTTTGAGGGCTTCCCCTAGAGAGAGTTAATGCTCTTCTACTTCACGTCTACCGGTAGAGCCCTCCTGGCAAAGGTGATAGCTGACTGCAATTTGCACCCACAAGCATAGAAACAATAATTAATCAAGGCGTATGGGCAGGGCACCAATAGCATGCACTACTGGAAATTCTAGATAACATTCATTATAATGAAAGAGTAACTGTGGTAGTTCGAGTATTCACCTCTTAATATAGCCTGGGGGCAAAATCTGCTCTGGAATTCAAAATGGGATCTGACTTCTCATTCTGTGTGGTCCAGGCCTTCATCGTGGCATTTCTTCCTTCGAGTACGTCTTTCCATGCCTTCTCTCTAATCTATCCCTACTTTCCCTCTCTCTCCTCTTCTCTGGTCCCTGCCACACTCCCTTCATTTCACAATTACAAAATGAGAGCAAATCCTGTTAGCTCAGTCTACACTTAGTATCATCGCTAACACAACAACCCAATACTGCAATATCATCCTAACTAGTCTGCCTGTTTCTACTCTTTACCTTCTAGAGTTTATTGTTCATCAAGAATTCAAAGTGATTATTAAAAATCATAAGTCAAATCACATTATGCCTGTGTTCAAAACTTCTTTCTTCTCTAACTTACTTTCATGAAGGTCTATGAGTCATCACTTGTTCTGTGCACTCACACAACCTTAGATGACTTATCTCCTACAGGTCTCCCCCTGCTCAGTCCATTGCAGACACATTGGGCTCTGTGCTGTTCACAGGGTGCACTCTCTTGCCTCAGAGCTATCATATTTCCCCATCATTTCTCCAGATTATTTGCAGGAGCTCCTAACAGGTGAGCTCAGGACTACATAGTTTGCATTTTTGGAACCTGTGTGCCAGGCCTTTTGCAACACTGTTGCTAATGCAGCTCCTAAGGGTCTTGCCCTTTAAGTAAGGTCTCTGATGAAGTATCACCTTTCCAGAAATTACTCTCCTGAGCATTCTATCTAAAACAGCATCCACCCTGATTATTTAGCTCCTTACTAAACTTTATAGCATTTAATGCTATTCATCATCATATGCTATATAAGTTTATTATTTTTTTTTAGTTATAGTTTCATCACTTGAACATAAATTCCATGTGGGCAGGTACTTTATCTGCTTTACTTAAAATTATATCCTCAGCACCTACAATGGTGCTATATCACTAAGCATATGCTAGGTTATGCCTCATTAACAAAATAACTCTGATGTTTTATGGCTTAACACAGGGAGAGTATCTTACATCTCAGTCTACACAGCCAATGTAAATGTGAAATGGAGCTCTATTCATCACGGTCAATTATCACCAGACGAATATAGGCTCCAATGGCCATGACTTCCACAGTCACTTTGATATTTAAATCTATTCAGAAGTGACACAAGTTAAGACTCCCACTCACATGTCATTGGCTAAAGAAAGTAGTCATATGGCAGCGGATGGAGAAGTGTAATTCTCTCAAGTGCCCTTGGGAACAGCCTTAATAACTACCAGAAGTCCTTAGCTCATATTAGATCATCAGTACGTACTTGCATAATGAAAAAATAAATGGACAGGTTGAATAAGCCACACATCATATAAACAAATTTAAGGACATTTTTCATAACATCTATCCAGAAATACAGGTAAATATATAACATTTAAAATATAAAATATTTTATTAAATAAGTTCCATGAGTATAGTAACTTATCTCTTATATTCAGATCCCTAAAGCTTAGAATTCTCAATACATGATACGCCCATAATATCAAAGATATTCATCATAACTTTGATGAATGACTGAATGAATGAATAAATAAATATTAAGGTAATGTGATGACTGTATTAGTATCTAATTGGCTCTGCTTTCAAAAAATATTTAAAATGTTTTGTATACATACATATATACACACCTTAAATATAATTAAAAATATATAAATATATATGTTTATATACATATATTAAAATAAAGCAGTGCATAATTACTCATTTCACATCAGAAAGTATAACTTAGAACTATGAAAGGAATTGCTGTTTTGTTTTAGGATGCTTGGAAGTAGTTATTTGCCTTTTTCCCTCTTCTAGAATAAATTTATAATTCTATTCAATATTTATTTTACTTAGGGAGACACTTAACCTTGTTTTTAGTTTTCATAATATTTAAATACATATTTTGTGACAGTAAAAGATTACCTTCAAAATAGGAAACTGGTATTCAAAGGACTGTTTTTGAAGTGAAATTTTATAGGAGCTGAACTTCATCACACAAGCTTTCTAAAGACTATCACATAAACAATTACCATCAATGACTTCTTCACAAACCATGAATACAAAATACATAAACTTCACATTTTCCAAGGGAACATCATCTAACCTAACTGAAGCAAAGAGAAAGATTGAATTACAGTCTAGAGATCCCTCATCACAAAGCTAATTTTGAGATTGCAATTTCAATCTCACTCTGATTCATTCTTATTCAGTCTACAGAATTATTTATTATTTTCATATTGAGAAGCTATGTGAGGACATTCAACACATTCCCTGAATCTAAATTAGATTATTGTAACATAAATACATTAATTAACTGCAGATTTAATGAAGCAATGAAGAAGAAAAGAAAATAATAGACATTTTGGAAAGACAGACTCTTGAGAGGTATTTTTAAGGTGGCAGATTAGGATCCAATTATGCATTCTGACTGCAAACCATTGTTTATAGAAAGTATTATTGAGAGCTTTCCATACATTCAACATTGTTCTAAGAGCTTTGTGTACATTAATTCTTTGAATTATCACAAAACCCAATAAAAATATTATTATCCTCTTTTTAGCATTGAAGAACACAAAATATAAATGATTAAGTAACTTGTTTGAATATATCAAGGTGGTAACTTGGTCTGTCTCCACACAGTTTGGTTGCAGAATCTGTGTGCTAGGTCATTTGCTGTTAGTTCAGTCCCTGAAAAAGCATTCTATGAAAATATTTGAAAATATCCGCTCATATTTTGAGTCTAGACTGTAGATCAACGAACATCTGGCCAAATGTTTCATGTATTAGATGTAATTTGCAGAATATCAGAAACTCCTAATATATATGTATTGCAACTGTTATCAGTTAATTAATGACATCATTGAATGCCTGTTGCATACATCATAGCACATAGGGCATTGAAATGGAATTGAGAATATTATAGAATTAAACAGATACCATCAAAATGAAAACAATATCTAAGTGAATCATTACAATGTTTGCTTATGAGCTAATCTATCATCATTTTTAAATGCGTAAATGATGATGGAGTCAACATCCCAGCCCAACAAGAACTGACAATGAAAAAGAGTGGGAGTGGGAAGGCAGATATATAAACAAATGATTACAATATAAGATTATGTATGTTATATTAGAGGTTCATTCAAATTATAAGAAAGCAAAATGAAGATGCTTCACAGAGAAAGTTCCTTTGAGCTAAATCTGGAAGAATGAATAGGAAATTATCTGTCTGGTGTACTCCTATTCATTCATATATATGATGTCTATGTATATATACATATATAATTGCAAATATACATGTTCAATTTATAATGCCAGTATATGCAATTTGAAATTATGTAGAAAATTACAACCCCACCAATTCAAGTACATATAATTACAATATATACATTTATATATGTAATAGAAAGACATATGTGTGTATATATAAATATATATGTATATGTCAAAGATTGCTTCTAGCCACAAGTATCAGAATGCATAATTAGTCAATGGCTTAAACAAGTTAGGAATTCAGTTTTGTTTCTTAAGAAGTCTGGAGGTAGGTGGCCCAGGGCTGGAACAATCTCCAAAGTGATATCAAGAATCTTGGTGCCCTCTGTCTTTCTGCAAAGTCTTGCTTAGCATGAGGCTTTAGTTTATATTGTGTTCTCATTGTCACAAGTTGATTGTTTTACCTCCAGCATTGTATTTTTATTCCAAATATGAAGACGGGGAGGCAGAGAACAAAAGGTTGGTACCAACAAAAACTAAACCATTTTAAAGAAATTTTTTGGAAGCTTCACTCAATTTTTTCTATTTATATTTTTATTAAGCACAGCTGTGTCTCATGTCACCTTTACTTTCAAAGGCTGCTGAATGAATGCTGAGAATAATGCTTGTCTAAAAAGAAGTTCAAAATTTTGCTAGTAGAGGAGAAATGGCAAACGGTTTCGGATGGGAAATTTTCTGTGTGTACCACAGTAAGGAACAGTCATAGAAAATTGGAAAACTTTGTAAAATATTATGGATAAAATAATTATCCATATTTTGGTCACCTACACTTGCGGATAATGTAGTAGTCTGAAGTCTCCAGAAATATTTTCTTTGGCAACATTTCCTTAATTTTTATTTATTTACAGTATAACTACAACATATTTTATTTAAATACTCATTTATTGTTGATCCTGTGGATTAGTTTTAGACTTTCAATATTATAAATAATGTTACAATTATTTTAATCTTAAAATATTTACACAATCTTGGTTTATATTTTAAGGTGGATTTCTGAAAATAGGATTACTGGGTTGAAGGCTGTGACTATTTTTTTAATCTTATTTCTTACTGCCAAACTGCTTGACCTAAAATTATTGCTACTTACTTTATAACAGCAAAATATGTCATTTGATCTATAACTAAATTAGATATAATTTTAAAGCTTTTTAAATTTTATATATAAAAAATGAAATCTTATTTTATTTGCATTTTGGTAAGTGAACATTTTTCCACTTTCCCTGTTTCTTCATGAGTTGTATTTTGGTTTTCTTTTTTGTAAATTATACAATCATTCCATTTTCTTATTAGTTAATTTGATTCATAATACTTAATAATGTGTCTAGCCTTTTAATGTAAATTAAAATCTTAATTCTGCCTATCAAAATCTGTGGCAAATATTTTTCTTAGGTTAATTGGCTTTTCTATACTAATTATGCTTGTAATAGAAAAAATAAAAATTAGAGCAAACTGAACCGATTTCAGAGATAAACCTCTGACTTTTTCAAATGAAGTCACCAGTACAAAGGGAGTTAAATGAGAGGTTAAGTTCAAACAATTAATAAAAGGCAAAATTAGATTTAGACATGTTACCTACTCTAAATTCCCAGTAAAGGTGTCTTTTCATCATTCAACATTCTAGAGCTTTGGGAATATAATAACAATAAATAACATCATTCTAATTTATCATAATTAATATAATGAGTATTTTGTATTAGAAAAAAATGGGTTACTTTCAAATATTGTTACAAATATACATAGGATATCTCTTTGTTTTAAACAAACACATTGCTAATAAGGTAAAAACACATTAGTAATAATGTGATGTTGCAATATCCTTACATAGTAACTGGATTTTCATCTGGTTAGCAAAAAAATAACAATGACAATGATAACCATACTACTATTAATAATATAATGGCCTGGCAGAGAGAAGTTGCAGTAACTAGTGAGCAAATTACTTAGAGACTCTGTTTCCGTGTTTGATAGTTTCATTACTCATTAGGTGTCTGTTTCTTTTATAACAGCTTTATTGAGATATAAATCACATACTATAAAATTCACTCTTTTAGTTCTCTCATTCTTTTATTATTTAAAAAAAAATTATTGTATATATTTAAGGTGTACAATATGAAGTTTTTATGTACAATAGATAGTAAAATAGTTAGTATAGGCAAGCAAATTAACATATTAATACATCTCAATTTCAAATTATACAATTCTGTGCTTCCTTAGTATATTTGCAGAATTGTTCAACATACACCACTATCTAAGAAATTTTCCTCATCTGAAAAATAAACCCAATACCCATTAGCACTCATTTCCTATTCTCCCTTCTCTTAACCCCTGATAAACGCAAATATACTTTCTGTCTCTATAAATTTGCCTATTCTGAACATTTCATATAAATTGAATCATATAATATGTGATCTTTTGTGATGAGCTTCTTTTACTAAACATATTTTCCAAGGTAGATCTATATTGTAAAATAGATCAGTATTTCACTACATGTTAAGGCTGAATAATATTCCATCATGTGGATATAACACTGTGCTTTATAGATTCATCAGTTCATGCATATTTGGATTATTTCCACATTTGGCTACTAATAATGCTGCTATGTACATTTGAATACAAGTTTTTGTGTGAACATGTTTTTATATATTGGGTATACCCTGAAGAGTGGAACTGGTAGGTCATTTGGTAATTCTATGTTTAGTAGATTAAGAAAGCATCTTACTGTTTTCTAAAGTGACTATACCATTATACAATCACATTAATGAAGTAGGAGGGATTTCTCCACACACCTGCCAACAGTTGTACTTGCCTATCTTTTATTATTATTATTATTATTTTAACTATCCTATGGTTATGAAGTATTTCACTGTGGTTCTGACTTGCATACCCCTAATAGCTAAAGGTGCTTAGACTCTTGTCATGCATTTATCGGCAATTTGTAGATCTTATTTAGAGAAAAATATGTTTTATGTATTTTGAATATGAGTCTTTTATCAAACACGTGATTTACAAATATGTTCTTCCATTCTGGAGGCTGTATTTTCACTTTCTTGAAAGTCTTTTTCATTTTTTTCAAGCACAATTCTCCCAGATTTATTGAGTTGTAATTGAAAAAATAAAAATTGCACAATTTAAGTAGAGAGTGTAATGTTTTGAGATATGTATACAATGTAATGTTTTGATATATGTATTGTGAAATTGCTACTACAATCAAGATAATTAACATATACATCACCCACACACTTTTTTGTAGATATTAGGAACACTTAAAATCTACTGTTAGCAAATATCAAGTATACAATACAGTATTGTTAAATCTTGTCACATTGCTGCAAATTACATCTCTAGAACTGATTTATCCTGCATAACTAAAGCTTTCTACCATTTATTCAAATGCCTCATCATTTCCTACGTATCCCAGCCCCTGAAAACCACCATTCTACTTTCTGTTTTTATGAGATCATGATTTTTAGATTTTCCATATGAGTGAGATCATGCAGTATTTATCTTTCTGTGTCTGGCTTACTTCACTTAGCATGAATGGACTGGGAACACATTCTCGTTCATTCATGTTGTTACAATGACAGGATTTTCTTCTTTTTTATGGGTGAATGATATTCCACTGGAGTGTGTGTGTGTGTGTGTGTGTGTGTGTTTTTGTGTGTGTGTATGTGTTTGTCTATTTCTGTATCTCACAGTTTCTTTATCCATTCATCCATGGGCAGATATTTACATTGTTTCCATGCTTTGGTTATTGCTAATAATCCTGCAATGAATATGGAAATACAGATATCTCTGACATACTGATTTCCTTTTCTTTGGATATATACCCAGAAGTAAGATTGATGGATTATATGATAGTTCTAGTCTAACTTTTGGAGGAATCTCCATACTGTTTTTCATAATGGCAGTAACAACTTACATTCCCACCAACAGTGTACAGGGGTTCCTTTTTCTCTACAACCTCTTCAACACGTGTCATCTTTTGTCATTGTGACAGCAGTTACCTTAACATGTGTTAAGTGATAACTCATTGTGATTATGATTGTATTTTTCTGGTGATTAGTGATATTGAGCACCTTTTCATATAACAGTTGGCCTTTCATATGTCCCATTTAGAGAAATGACTGAGACTTTTGCCCATTTTTCAATCAGGTTATTTGTTTTCTGCTATTGAATTACTTGAGTATCATATATTTTAGATATTCACCCCTTATGGAATGGACAGCTTGCAAACATTTTCTTCTTCCCATTCCTTAGGCTGTTATTTTACTTTGTTGGTTGTTTTCTTTGCTGTACACAAACTTTCTGCTGTGATGAAATCCTACTTGTCTATTTCCGTTTTTATTGTCTGTACTTTAGGGGTCATGTCCCAAAATCATTGCCCAGCCAAATGTCAAGCAGCATTCCTCTATATTTTCTTCCAGTAGTTTTATAGTTTCAGGTATTATGTTTAAGTATTTAATCCACTTTGAGTTGCTTTTTATATATAGTGTGAGATAATGGTCCAGTTTCTTTCTTTTACATATGGATATCCAGTTCTCTCAACATTATTTATTGAAGAGACTATTCCTTCGTTCCCCCATTGTACGCTTTTGGGACTTCTGTCAAAGATCAGTTGACTATAAATGTGGAGAATTACCTCTGCACTCTCTATTCTGTTCCATTCTTTTACACATCTGTTTCTACAGTACTATACAGTTTTGATTACTTTATTTTAATAATATATTTTGAGATCAGGAGTTGTGATGCCTCCACCTTTCTTCTTACTCAAGATTGCTTTGGGTATTCTGTACCTGTTATGATTCCATATGAATTTCAGAATTTTTTTTTCTGTTTCTGCAAAAAATAAGAGATTTTGATAAAGAATGAGTTGAATTTTATCACTTTGCATACTACAGATATTTTAAGAATATTATTTTTTCCAATCCATTGACATGGGATATCTTCATTTATTTATGTCATCTTCAATTTCTTTCAACAATGTTTTATAGTTTTAAGTGCACAGATCTTTCACTTTGTTGGTTAAATTTATTCTTAAGTTTTTTTTATTTCTTATGATATTTTAAATGGCATTACTGTCTTAATTTCATTTTGAATATCTAATTGTTAATGTATAAAAATTGTATAAACTTAAAGTGTACAACAAAGTAATTTGATATTATGTATAATATTGATTTTTAATGTTGATTTTATATCCTGTTACTTTATTGAATTTATTTATTCTAATAGTTTTGGGTGGCATCTTTAGGGTTTTCTTCATATAATGTCATGTGATCTGCAAATAGAGACAATTTTTCTTCTTCCTAATTTGGTTGTCTTTATTTCTTCTTCTTGTTTAATTGCTCTGGATAGGACATACAGCACTATGTTGAATAGAAGTGGTAAGAGAAGAAACCTTTGTCTTGTTGCTGATCTTAGAGGAAAAGCATTAAGCTTTTCACTGTTTAATGTTTTCTATGGGTGTTTCACATATGGCCTTTGTTATGTTGAGGTACATTCTTTATCCAATATATCGATAGTATTTATCATGAGAAGGTGTTGAATTTCATCAATTTCTTTTTCTGCTTCTATTGAGATTATATGTTTTTATTCTTCATTCTGTTCGTGTGTTGTATGACATTATTTTTGATATGTTGAATCATCCTTACATCCCACAGTTAAATCCCACTTCACCATGGACTGTAATCTTTTCCATGTACTGTATTCTATTATTTTGGAAAGGACTTTTACATCTATGTTCATCAGGGATATTGGCCTGTGGTTGTCTTTTCTCGTAGAATACTTGAATGGTTTGATATTCAGGGTAATTTGGGCCTTGTAATATGAGTTTTGAAGCATACTATCCTTTTCAATTTTTTGGAGGAGCTTGAAAAGTATTGGCATTTATTATTTTTTAAATGTTTGTGGAATTCACTAGTAAAACCATCTGGTTGTGGGCTTTTCTTTGCTGAAAGGCTTTGGATTATTGATTCAATCTCTGATATGGTTTGCTTTTGTTTCCCCACCCAAATGTCATGTTCAATTGTAATCCCCAAGGTTGGAAGAGGGGCTTGGTGGAAGATGATTGGATCATGGGGGTGGATTTCTCCGTTGCTATTCTTGTGATAGTGAATGAGTTCTCAAGAGATCTGGTTGTTAAAAGTGTGTAGCACTTCCCCCTTTGCTCTCTCTCTCCTGCTCTGCCATGTGAAGATTGTGCATGCTTCCTCTTCACCTTCCACCATGATTCTAAGTTTCCTGAGGCCTCCCTAGCCATGCCTCCTGTACAGCCTGTGGAACCGTGAGTCAATTAAACTTCTTTTCTCCATAAATAATGCAGTCTCAAGTATATCTTTATCATAGTATGAGAACAAATACAATTTTGTTGATCTTTTCTATTTTTCTAGCCTCTACATTATTTCTGCTCTAATATTTACTATTTCCTTCCTTCTGCTAACTTTGAGCTTAGTTTGTTCTTCTTTTTCTAGTTCTTTGAGGTATATTGTTAGGTGGTTTATTTGAGGCCTTTTTCTCTTAACATGGGCATTTATTGGTATAAAATTCCTTTTAGTAATTTTTTTTCACTGTATTCATGTCCTAAATGTTGGTATGTAGTGTTACCATTTTCCTTTCTCTCAAGGTATTTCCCTTTAGATTCAACTCATTATTTAGGAGTGTGTTTAATTTCCACACATTTTAAATTTTGTGATTTTCCTTCCTGTTATTGATTGCTAGTTTAATACCATTGTGGTCAGAAATACTTCTATGATTTCAGCCTTCTTAAATTTGTTAAGACTTGTTTTATGACTAAACATACAATCTATCTTGAAAGATGTTATAGGTGTGCTTGAGAAAAACGTGCATTCTGCTGCTGTTGGATAAAATGTCTGTCAAGCCCATGTGGTCTATAATGTTATTCATGTCTGTTGTTCCCTTATTTAATTTTCTATAGAGGTGATATATTCAATGTTGACAGCACAGTATCGATCTTCTACTATTGTATTTCTGTCAATTTCTTCTTTCAGTTTTGTTAATGTTTGCTTTATATATTTGGGTGCTCTATGTTAGATGCATATATTTTTTTCACTTGCTATATCCTTTTAATGAAATGACCTTTTCTCATTATATAATGACATTCTTGGTTTTTTGTGACAATTTCTCACTTGATGTTCGTTTTGTCCAATATAATTATACTCACCCTTACTCTCTTTTGGTTACCATTTGCATGGCATATTTTTTGTATTCCTTCATTTCCTGTCTATGTCTGTTCTTAAAGCTAAAGCAAGTCTCTTGTAGAAAGCACACTGTTTGATCTTGTATTTTAATCCATTCACCCACTGTATGTATTTTTATTGGAAAGCTTAATCCATTTATATTTCCAATAATTATATAGGTAATGACTAGATTTGGAAAATTACCATCTTGTTGTTCTGAACATTTTGCAGTTTCTTTGTTTCTTTCTTCTTCTCTTGTAGTATTCCTTTGTAATTTTATGATTTTTTTTGCAGTTGTATAATTTGACTTCTTTATCTATGTGTATTTACTAGAGTTTTTTTTTAATTTCTTATGTGTATCTACTAGAGGTTCTTCTTTTTATATTGTATAACTTTCAACATATTATTTTGGTTCTAATCATTTTAAACACTTTTGTCTCTTACCTTTAGATTAGCATTAAAAGTAATTTACACACCACCACTGCTGCATTAGAGTATTATGACATTAACTATATATTTACCTTTGCCAGTGAGTTTTATGCTTTCATATATTCCTCTTACCAAACAGCATATTTTGTTTCATCTTGAAGAACTCCCTTTACCATTTTTTAAGGCATGTCTAATGTTAATAAATTCCCTCTAAATTTTTGTTAGACATTTTATAGATTGGCATTTTGTTCATCTGGGAAAGTGTTTATCTCTTCATTATTTCTTAAGGACAGTTTTTGTGGGTGTAATATCTTGGCTGGCAGTCTTTTTCTTTCAGAATTTTGAATATATTATCTCACTCTCCTAGACTGGAAGCTTTCTGCTGAGAAATCATCTAATAGCTTAATGGGGTTTCCTTGCTTATAACAAGTGGCTTTTGTCTTGCTATTTTCAAAATTCTTTCTTTGTCCTTTACTTTTCATAATATTTTTATCATGTGTCTTGGTATATTCTTTTTGAAGTTATTCTTTTTTAGAAATCTTTTAACTTCGTGAACTTGGATGTTCATATCCCTCTCAAGATTTGGCACATTTTCAGCTATTATATCTTTAAATAAGCTCTCTTTTCCTTTCGTTATCTTCATACACTTACATAATGTGTATACTGTTTCATTTAATTGTGTCCCATATATCTCACTGGCTTACTTAACTCTTTTTTGTTCTTTTTTTATATCCTCTGACTGGATGATTTCAAATGACCTGTCTTTACATTCACAGATGCTTTCTTCTGCTTGAGTCTGCTCACGAAAGACTATTTCAATTTTTATTCCATTTATTGTCTTCAGTCCTATATTAGTTTTTTAAATCATTTCTATCTCTTTGTTGAACTTTACATTTTGTTCATATATTGTTTTTCTTCTTTTTCTGTGTTTCTGTAGCATCTTGAGCTTCCTTAAAACAATTATTTTGAATTTTTGTTAGAGATTTCATAGATCTCTAATATTTCCAGGTTGGTTAGTGGAAAACTATTATGTTCTGTCGTAGTGTTATGTTTCCTTGAGTTTTTGTGTTCAATGCAGTCTTTCATTACAATCTTTTCATTTGGTGAACATGTAACTTCCTGTAGAATTTATCATCTCTGGAGAGAAATACCTTCACCAATCAGCCTGGATATGGATTCTTGGGGTCTCCCAGACCTCTTCTATGGAAGTACCTGTTCCACTCCTCCTGTTCCCTCTTGAGGAGAAGTTTAAGTATTGTATGTCTTCTCTCAATTCTACAAAGCCATGTTGGGTGCTGACAGCCCCCTGTTTATTTTCTCCCTAGGGCAGTTTGCTCTGAAGTGCTTAGGTTCTGTGCTTTCTCCCAGTCCAGCAGTCTGTCAAGGTGACTATATGTGCTACAGCACAGTCTTCAGAGGTTTGCATGTGCCACCTGTGGGGGCACACATGGAGCACCTGCTAAGGAGGGGATGAATGCTGGGGGCATATGTGGGTTAGTTGAGGAAATCTGCAAGGGATGCATATAACAAGCTTCATAAGTGAACCTTTTGGTGGAGCTCTTGGCTCTTTTTAAAAGTTCTTTTGACATACTATTTTGGTTCTTTTATTATTATTACTATTATTATTTTATGTTAATATTTTAACATATTATTTTAAGTTCTGTTCTCTGGTTTCTGTGAGCCCATCCTTCTTTTTTCTACTCTTAGATATCTGCAGGATACTTAGGCCTACTGTTCCATGTTATCTGTGAGGTTTTGAAGGAGCATGCCTCTTAGACAGCATTCCACATGATTAAGGAAGTTAGGAATTCACTATGCTTTCAGTTTTCTCCATTAGAGAAATCATGGATTAAGAGGGTCTCTCTTGGCACTGAGCTTTACTGCCTTGGAAAAGGGGTGATGCTGATAAAGTAAAACTGTTCTTACTTTTTTCAGTGTGTCTATTTTTGGATTATTTATTCCATTGGCCTGCTGGCACTTTTCCAGTGAGCTCCCAGGTTCTCGTAACAGTGCTTTTGTCCATGGGAGATTGTGAAAAAATATGTTTCTTAGGGTGGAATAAGGGCTGAAAACTTCTATTTTATCACCTTGCTGGCATGACCTTGAAGAACAAAGTCTTAATTTTGTTGAAGTCCAATTTATATTTTTATAGTTGTTTATTGTGCTTTAGGTGTTGTATCTAAGAAACCATCACTAACCATCATTGGATTTACTCATTTGTTTTTTTCTAAAAATTTTGTAGTATTAGCTATTACATTTAGGTCTATAATGCAGTTTAAGTTTTTTTTGTATATGTTGTGAGGTAGGTGTCCAACTTCATTCTTTTGCCTGTGGATATATTGTTGTCCCAGCACCATGTGTTGAAAATACTTTTTTTTTTCTTTGAGACGAAGTCTTGCTCTGTTGCCCAGGCTGGAGTTCATTACTGTGATCTCGGCTCACTGCAACCTGCACTTCTTGGGTTCAAGCGATTCTCCTGCCTCAGCCTCCCGGGCAGCTGGGACCATGGGCACACTCCACCACACCCAGCTAAGTTTTTGTAGTTTTAATGGAGATAGGGTTTCATCATTTTGGCCAGGCTGGTCTCGAATTCCTGACCTCAGCTGATCTTCCCACCTCAGCCTCCCAAAGTGCTGGGATTACAAGCATGAGCCACCACACCCAGCCCAAAAAGACCTTCCTTTTACCATTGAAATGTATTGGCACACTTGTTGAAAATCAATTGGTCATAAATATTAGGGTTTAGTTTTGGATTCTAAATTCTATTTAATTTATCAATATCTCTGACCTTATGATAGTACCACACTCCCTTCATTATTTTAGCTTCATAATACATTTTGAAATTGAAAAGTGTAGGTTATCCAACTTTGTTTTTCATTTTCAAGAATGTTTTGGATATTTTATGTACTTTGTATTTCCATGTGAAATTTAGGATCAACTTGTCAATTTCTTCAGAGAAACTAGCTGGGATTTTGATAGGAATTGTGATGAATCCGCAGATCAATCTGGATGATATTATCATCTTAACAATATTAAGCCTACTGACCCATGAACATACATCAATATAGTTTTACAACTATTGCTTTCTGCAATTGTATTTGATATCAGAGTAAGAGTTATAAATAAAAATAAATGTATAAGTTTTTCAAATTTTCCTATGTAGTTATATAGTTGCTCTTTATCCCTTCCATGGATTCAATTGGCGATTTATTGTCCTTTCCTTTCAGTCTGAAGGACTTCCTTTAAAATTTCTTATAAGGCAGGTTTCCTAGCAATGAATTCTCTTAGTTTTTGTTTATCTGAGAACATCTCAATTTCTCTTTCATTTTTGAAAGACAGTTTGGCTGGACAAGAAATATTGGCAGCTTTTTTCTTTTGTTTCGGCACTGGATATATCCTCCCACTTTCTTCTGGCCTCTCTGCTTTTGATAAGAAGTCAGCCATCTTTCTGAGGAGACTTTTGTGTCATGAGTGGCTCTTCTCTTGCTGCTTTCACATTTTTTTCGTTGCCTTTCAACAGTTCAACTACCATGTGTTGAAATATGTATCTCTTTAAATTATACTACATGGACTTTAAGTTTCTTAGGCAGATCAATGTTTTTCATAACATTTAAGAAAATTCTGACCATCATATCTTCAAATAGTCTTTCTGCCACTTTCTCTTCACTCCTTCTTAAATCTCATGTGTATGTTGATACACTTCACAGTGTTTTTACAGGTTTCTGAGTCTCTGTTCATTTTTATTCGTTCTTTTATTTTTCTCTTTATCAGATTGGATAATCTCTATGAATCTATCTTAAATTTAACTGATTATTTCTTTGCCTGCTCAAATATACTGTTGAGTCCATGAAGGCACTTTCATTTCAGTTACTATACTTTTCAACTCCAGAATTTCTATTTGCTACTTAAAAATATTTCCTATCTCTTTGCTGATTTCTTTATTCAGGAAAAAAAGCACTTTCCTTTAGCTCTTTAGACATGGCTTCCACCACTTCTTAAATATATAAAATAGGTTCTTTTGACTATTTGTTCCACCTCTTATGAGTCGCACTTTCTTGTGTCTTTTCACGTCTTTTACATTTTGTTGGCAATTGGACATTTTCATATAATGTGGAAACTAAAAATCAGATTCTTCTCTTCCACATGGCTTGTTGTTGCAGTTCATTGATTTTGGTGTCATCTTTTTTTAATGAAAAATTCTCAAAAGTCTTTATTCTTGTCATCTGTAGTTCACTGAAGTCCCTGGTGGGTTACAATAGTGATCAACTTACAATTAAACAAAGATTGTCTTGAATGTATTGGCCAATAAGTCTCCCAGCTTTTGCCAATTGGTTTTGTGTATCTATTGGGGGCATGTCTTCAATGATCTGACGGTTTGCAGTCAGACTTAGCTTTTCCCTCCTACCTATGCAGAAACTCAAGGTCAGCCAGAGGTGAGAAAACAGGGCCTTGTCAGGTCTTTCTTGGGCATACACACAGCCTTGAATATGTGCACAGCCCTGCACTTGTTGTGGCTTTCTAGGTTCCAGAGAATTTATAAGAAGCTTTTTTAAAGGCCTCTGTAGACATAACATCTCCCAGATTTTCCTTTTAAGATTTTGGTCAGACCCATTTTCCCCAACTTATATCACTGCCTCAAGCAACTGAAATATTAAACAATTGATTGTTTCTGACAAATGTCCTGTGGATAGGATAGGGCTTTTTGCACTGAGTAAGCCCTGAGTTCAAATAAAAACAAGTCTTGTAAATGGTCCTGTTCTAAGGAGCTGGTAGACAATTCAAATATTGATAAAACTCTGGGAATGAGACTTTTGGGGGTAACTCCACATAGATAAGGCCCCCTTAGTGGCTACAAAGGTGATCTTTTACACAGATGTGTTTATTGCAAGGTCACTGGATAGCAAGGCAACTGCACATGAAGGAGAGAAAGTGGGCAAGTTAAAACTCCACAATGTTTGCTGTTAGAACCGAGATTCAACCATTTACCTCTAATAAACACTCCTTGGTTATTGAAAGCCTTTGGTGGATTTCCGGAATTTAAAAAAAGTTGATGTGGACAATTTTTGCCCATATCCTTGTTGCTTTTTTTTTTTTTTGGAGACAGAGTCTCGCTCTGTCACCCAGGCCGGAATGCAGTGGCACGATCTCGGCTCACTGCAAGCTCTGCCTCCCAGGTTCACGCCATTCTCCGGGCTCAGTCTCTTGAGTAGCTGGGACAATAGGTGCCCGCCACCACGACAGGTTAAGTTTTTTATATTTTTAGTAGAGACGGGTTTCACATGTTAGCCAGGATGGTCCCGATCTCCTGACCTCGTGATCCACCAGCCTCAGCCTCCCAAAGTGTGGGATTACAGGCGTGAGCCACCACGCCAGGCCTATCCTTGTTGCTTTTATGGAAGAGTAGATTTTCAGATGCCTTTAGTGTATTATTCCAGAACTGCTGCTTTTTATTACATGTCTCTTAAAGAATTTTTATTTTCTCTATTATAACGCAGTTCCATGTTAAAAAATACATACCTGTTATTATATTTATACATACAAAAAATCACAATTTATGGGAATACCTCAATTTGGAAACAATGTTATTTTTAGTTGTTCACTTCTATGAACTATGGTGTGATCAGCACCTATTTACAGAAAACTTTGAGCAACTGCATTGTTTACTTAAAATAATTTCTAAAAGAAGAGTTCAGTAAAAATACATGAACATGTTTAAGGCCATTTTTAGGGAGGTATGTCAATTTTATATAATTTTCCTCTCCACAAATAGTGTAAAAAAAGAGTTCTTCTTGCATTAAAATAATTGGTTTCTAATAATGAACTGCTGGAAATCACACAAGTTAGTGAGAAAAAATGTTGTTTTTGTACCCCAGAAATTCTTTATCAACAAAAGCAAGAGGAGAAGGAGAAAATAAAAAGAATATTTGACAACTACTAACTTCTTGAAGCCCTATTAAATGTTCTTTATTTTTTTTTTACTTGAACCTTTCAATAGATCATAAGGCAATATGTTAGTTTGCTAGGGCTGCCGCAACAAAATACCACAGACTGGGTGGCTTAAATGCCATGTGAGAAACTGAGAAATTTATTTTCACACAATTATGGAGGCTGGGATTCTAAAATCAAGGTGTCAGCAGGTTTGGTTTCTCTTGAGGCCTCTGTCCTCTCCACTGGATGCAGATGGCTGCCTTCTCACTGTGCCCTCATATGGCCTTTTCTCGGTGCATGTTCTCCCTCTTCTTACAAGGACACCAGTCATGTTGGATTAGGGCGTACTTTCATTTAAATGACTTAATTTAATGTTAAATACTTCCCTAAAGGCCCTATCTCTAAGTATTCACATTCTAAGCTACTGTGGGTTATGACTTCAAATATGAATTTTGGAGACACAAATCAGTCCATAACAAAAAAAAGTATATATGTATTTTATAATATGTGTTTACATATATCTCCATATTTGCATCTGTATCATCTATAGATCTATCTGTCATCAATTTTCATAATTCATAGACTCTGCTGTTAAGGAACCTAGTTTTGGGATTCTGTTAGATCACATCCTCAGAGATTCAAGATGCTATTCAATAGATGTACTGATCAAATTTGCTTCAGAATTTTAAATTAAAGCTTAGTTTCCTCAAACGCCTTTAAATAGACTAATCTAGGGAACTATATAATAAGAGCTGCTCAGTACAACTATAAATATCCAATAACAAATTTTGTTAAAATACGATTTTAACTTAAAAAGAAACCTGGACAATTAGCAATGTATTGAAATCCAGTATGATTTATTTTACTAAAGAATAATGGCATTCAGATTTAAAACAGGATTTTTTTTTTTTTTTTTGCTGAACTAGAACAATATATAATTACCCAAATCCATGTTACAATTTGTTCCTTTCATGCTACTCTGGCTGCATTATCATTAATGCTGATAAATTGCCTAAAGTGACTAGTAGAATTTTTCATTATCCAAAAGTGAATAAATGAATATTAAAATAGCCCTGTATGAAAAACATGCACACTCTGGCTACAGTGTAGAAAAAAAATAATCCTGTTGTGCCTGTGATACTAGCTAGAAGGTGAAAGGTAAGAACCCAAGACATAGCTTGTCTTTTGCCATTAGTAAATATTCTGTCATCCCTAATGTACAGTACCCTACTAAATATTTCTTGCTTAAACATTACACATTTCAAATGTTTTTTACCAAGCTCTAAACTTTTCCACATGTAATATGGTTATATTCAGTTAAAAATATTACCTATGTGGGCCACTGAAGTACATTCTGAGAAGCAAGTTTATAGGGCATATAAGCATTCAGAATTTTAAATACTCTTATTTTACTGTCAAATTGAATTTAGATTAAAATATTCCTTTTTAAAAATTAAGCTAATGTAGTCAAAATAATATTCTTTCATTGCTATGCTTAAATAGTATATCAAATACAGAAGTAATAGAATATTTTTATGGTTTTGACTGTGATATTGCAAAAAGCCATCATTTCCATTTTATAACAAAGAAGAAATCAACAATCTTGCCATTTTCCATTTCTCATACCCATTTACATCTTAGTATGCTTATCTTTACTAAGAGATTTTTTTTTTACATTGGCATCATAATGTTTGAGGGGATGTGAATGGTACAGAATGTTCTGTGAGTTAGCAAGATCTGAGTCTTATTCCTGGATCCACTATTAACATGTGTTATCATAGACAAGTTACTGAACTTCTAAATCTCAGTTCTTCTCAAATAGGGATAAATATTTTCTTGGCCGGGCGCGGTGGCTCACGCTTGTAATCCCAGCACTTTGGGAGGCCGAGGCGGGTGGATCACGAGGTCAGGAGATCGAGACCACAGTGAAACCCCGTCTCTACTAAAAATACAAAAAATTAGCCGGGCGTGGTGGCGGGCACCTGTAGACCCAGCTACTCGGAGAGGCTGAGGCAGGAGAATGGCGTGAACCTGGGTGGCGGAGCTTGCAGTGAGCCGAGACTGCGCCACTGCACTCCAGCCTGGGCGACAGAGCGAGACTCTGTCTCAAAAAAAAAAAAAATATATATATATATATATATATATATATATATATATATATTTTCTCAAAGTGTTATGAGAATTAAATGGAAATTCTCATTAACATAGAAAAAGTGCTCAATGGGGGACTTTAAACAATGGTTTTTGTTTTGGTTTTTGTTTTCCTGAAATGTGATTATCTAAGCATTCTGAGTATTCAATCTTTTCTCATTTACTGTTGGTGCCATCAGGCTAAATGAGAAAAAGATCAATCAAAATTAATTAATTTCAAGAATCTATTGTCAACTTTCAGATCAGACAAATGAACTGTTTAAAACAATTCTATATTATATTGACACTGAAGCCTATTAAGAATATTATATTCTAGTCTTTAGTAATTGCAATATTTTTCTACCATGCTGAATAGTAATTAAAAGTATATATGTTTGATTTTTATATTTATGAATATAAATATATTTATTTAAAATTAAAATAATATCATTATAAACATTATATTTGTAAGCCAAATTTGTAAAATCTATCACTGATCTCTAATCCATTCTTAAGGTGTCAGTACTTTACGAATGAAACGTTATATTAACATTCAAATATTCATATGAAACAGATTTTTTTTTGCTTTCAACATATTATTCCATTTTCTCTAAGTTTCATGTATATATGTTATTCATACATCGAATATAGGTATAAACATGTACCTATGAGATCAGATTCATAAGGTTAAAAGCTAAAAGATGGATCAGGTGATCTAATGGTTGACCATTTTTGGTCCTTGAATTGAGCCACAGTTATTATCTCATGTATATTTAAGGATTTTACCTATGAATAGGAGAAAGAGGCAAGCTAGAAGGTCTATACTGGAACTGGGAAGAAACATCTGATACATGCTGGGTAGGTAAAAGAAGGGGATCTGGGTGTAACTACTGGGAAAGTGAACTCTAAATAAGGAATGAATGGTGACAGGTAAGCAATTTGAACCTGGGAGGTCTAGGAATATAACACAAAGAATAGGATAAAGTAGCATCTAAGAGCAGGTGCTAATGAGGAATCTCAGAGTTTGTCAACATTAGGGCAATTCTGGTGCTATAGTGGCTAGGAATGAAAGCACAGCTGTAAATGCAACATATAATTGGAGAGACAGGTTGCATAGCCATTACGAGCATGAACTCTGAGCCAAACTGCCTGTTACTTCACCTTTCTATCTTTATTTAACTCATATATTAAATGGGAATAAAAATAGTATCTCCCTTATAGTATTTGTGAAATACTTGTAGCAGTGTCTTAACATATATTAAGGTGCTACATAAATATTTCATAACTTCATAGAAACTTCTAGACCCAATCTAGTTTTGTAGCTAAGAATAAGAACATAATTCCAGCTAACGCAGCAAAGAGTCGAGAATCAGGATTCCACGTGCAGCGGTTCCATAAACAGAATAAGAGCTCTGAGGTGAAGGCAACTGTAGCTTTCACAATGAAAATGAAAGCCCATAGCAGTGAGGCATTTAGTTCACAGAGAAGTGACACTGGAAGAAGACACAACTAAATCTATCTGAGCTGGGGATAGGCTGAGAGGGGTGCAGATCAGATAAATCTGCTTCTCACTTCTGTCTAACTTGGCTTAGGAATTGAAGTGCAGTTGAGGTTTCAGGTAGGAAGCCTGAACCTAATGATGTAGACTGGGTAGAATAAATAGGAGCAATGAGTAAAGACTGACAGGATACTAGAACATAGGTGAGGAGTCAAATATTTCTACTGTGGGGAAAGGAGTGGTGCAAAGGTTAGAAACAAGGCATTTCATGTTTCTGTGTAGATTTTCTAGTGAGTATAATGTTCTTAATAGATGAATCCATTTCAGAATAATGTCTAATTTTTAATCTCTGTATTCTTGAACTATGCCTCATGATATTTTGCATATAAAAGCATTAAGTAAAATTTTTTTTTAAAAAAAAGAATGAATGATTAATGAAAACAATGTGAACAGATTATCCCTGTGAAAGATGATTTCAGGCATCTTTCCATTCTAACTCATGGCATTAAATGTCCAATTATTACAAAGGAAAGCTATTTCCTTATCTTTGAAAAATGGAATTTAAGTGATTCTTGCCGAACTGTCATGCTGGAGCATAATTAAGAGACAGGCATAGACAAATCTAATGTTAAAGAAAAAGGCATAATTAAAATTCTGGATTTGGGTATTAGATTGAAGCAGACACAGTAATGTGGAAATAAGCTCCAGAATATAAAGCATCTGTATTAAATGACAGACTCAGAGTCAAGAGTTCAGAGGTCACAGGCAAGAAGAGAGGTGCTGGATTAAAGGTCAAATTTACAAGAAAAAAACAAACAACCCCATCAAAAAGTGGGCAGAGGACATGAACAGACACTTCTCAAAAGAAGACATTTATGCAGCCAAAAAACACATGAAGAAATGCTCATCATCACTGGCCATCAGAGAAATGCAAATCAAAACCACAGTGAGATACCATCTCACACCAGTTAGAATGGCCATCATTAGAAAATCTGGAAACAACAGGTGCTGGAGAGGATGTGGAGAAATAGGAACACTTTTACACTGTTGGTGGGACTGTAAACTAGTTCAACCATTGTGGAAGTCAGTGTGGCGATTCCTCAGGGATCTAGAACTAGAAATACCATTTGACCCAGCCATCCCATTACTGGGTATATACCCAAAGGACTATAAATCATGCTGCTATAAAGACACATGCACACGTATATTTATTGTGGCACTATTCACAATAGCAAAGACTTGGAATCAACCCAAATGTCCAACAAGGATAGACTGGATTAAGAAAATGTGGCACATATACACCATGGAATACTATGCAGCCATAAAAAATGATGAGTTCGTGTCCTTTGTAGGGACATAGATGAAACTGGAAAACATCATTCTCAGTAAACTATCGCAAGGACAGAAAACCAAACACCGCATGTTCTCACTTATAGGTGGGAATTGAACAATGAGACCACATGGACACAGGAAGGGGAACATCACACTCCGGGGACTGTTGTGGGGTGGGGGGAGGGAGGAGGGACAGCATTAGGAGATACACCTAATGCTAAATGACGAGTTAATGGGTGCAGGAAATCAACATGGCACATGGATACATATGTAACAAACCTGCACATTGTGCACATGTACCCTAAAACCCTAAAGTATAATAAAAAAAAAAAAAAAAGTCAAGGTTGATTGAGATAGGCAAAGAAGGCAAATTGCTATCGGAGAAAACAAACGAAAAAAAAAAAAACCCGAGGCAGAACATCCACAGGAAGCAGAGGTCTCTTTCTTTATCTAATCATATATTATGAAGTCCCAGGTAATGGTGTCAAATTTGCCTTTGGCACGTTATTCAATTCTATGATGCCTAGTTTTCTCATAAATAAAGTGAGGGGACTTTATTTTTAAGTTATTTTTAGGATTAAATGATATAAGACCTATAAATCCCTTAAAGTAGTGCATGGCATATAGTAAGTTTTAAATAAAAGAAAAAGAAAACTCAGGTGTGCCACTTACTAATGGTTTGGACTTTGGAAAATGTATCTTCCCCGAGTCTCAGTTTGTTTATATAAGAATTTACTTGGCAGCTATTTTTGGCATTAGATAAAATGGATTCCAACATCTGACCAAGTGCCTGGCATAGAGTAGGTGGCCAAGAAATAGAATAATCACAATGATTAATCCCTGTACATTGATACAGAACTATAAAATAGCCTTTCTGTGTGATGTTCACCTCTGGGGAGGGGGTGCTTATATTGGCTGAGAAGCACTACATCAGAATTAACATGTTAAGAAACATATGATTAATAAAATATGTGACTGTGATACATAGAATTATTGATAATTAGTAAGTTTCCTCTTCCCACTGTGGTCAGAGTATATGTCCTGCTCCATGGATACTGGACTTTGCTATGAAACTTGCTTTGGCCAAGAGGATATTGCCAACATGATGCAATGATTGTGTAGTTTCACATGGCTCTTGCCCTTTGGTTATCTAGCACACTAAGAATATACCCTGGATAGCTTGTAGTCAAAGAAGAAAGAGGAAACATGGAGCCAGCTAGAATGCAACTCACAGCCTGGAATCAAACCAACTAAATCCCAGTTGAATCCAGCATAGCCAGAAGCAAACCACAGTCCAATGAGGAAAGAAATAAATGTTTGTTGCCATTGGGTCTTGGAACAGTTTGTTATGTAGCATTATTGTGGCAAGAAGATGAGTAAAAAATCTAATATACTGAAAAAGAGTTCAAGAAAGGGCAGACATGGTGCAGCGTATCTCTCAGAATCTCTCTTAGAGCCCCCTGTGCATCTGATTGGGGACATCAGGGTTAGCCATTTGAGTCTGAGGCATGTATTGGTTATTGTCAAGATTAGCACCCAGGATAGCTAGAAGCAAAGAACTAACTCAGGAAATACTACGGGGGAATAAGTAGTATAACAATAGCAGACAAAGAGACTTTAAAATGTCAGAGATTTGAAACAAAAACAAAAGATTAAAAATCAGAGAGTCCATTCGAAACAACTTTAGTGAGCTGTTGGAGGTCATGTATTATAGAAATATAATATAGATATTGGAAATAGGCAAAGAGAATACTGGATGTTCTTACAGTGGAGCATTGTGCTACAGCAGGATGCAATGACTTCCTTTTAATGAGGCTGTTTTATAATTCTGTAGGAGCAGATGTTCCCTTATAGAAAATTTACAGCAGAGATGCAAATTATTTACATCTGTTCAGCAGATAACTCCTATAATCTTATTCTAACATTCTCTGTTGCTTATAAATATCTAATTCCTCAAATGCAATTTGAAATGATTTTAACATGTTATTGATAACCTAATTATTTTGTTATATAAAATCTTTGACCAAGATTCATTTTAAATTTTCATGAGACTCCTGTTTTTAACTTTTTGAAAATTATACTCTAATAATCTAAAAACAAGTAGAGACAGAAGAAGGATGGAATCTGTCCTAATCTGCTCAGGCTACTAGAGCAAAATACCATAGTCTGGGTGGCTTAAACAACAAGTATTTATTTCTCACAATTTTGGAGGGTGGGAAGTCCAAGACCAGTGTCTGCTGAGGATTTGCTTCATAAATGGCTGGCTTTTCACTGGGTTCTCAGGTGGCAGTCACTCTGGACCCTTATAAGGACATGAATCCTTCCTGTTCATGAGAATTCCACCCGCATGAGCTTATCTGATCCTAATTATCTCCCAAGGGAGGGACACGAGCATACAAGACCTGTCTCTAAGGTTAGCAAGTGGGCTGCAGCCATCACACTGACCTGCATGCAGCCTTCTCCACCCAAAACACACAGCCTGCTCCAGAATGTCAGTGGAGAAAAAAAATGTTTTACCATAAACTCAAGCAAAGGCATGCTGGCTGACAGCCCTAGAGAGGAAACCTTACCCAAGAGGTAGGCAGGGAGACCACAAGGGATATAGCCAATAGCTACAGCAGTTTGAAACGTGAGAGCTATTACTTTACTGTTTTATTAGCCTCTTGCATAATTTAAAAAGAAGACAGGAAAACCAGCAGACAACTAGTTACTTATTATAAACTTTATCACAGTTGGTATAGTAGAAACTCAGTTATTTCACTACCTAGTTACATTGCCCTTGACCATTTGGATTGTATAAGATTATAGTTTTCTGAGAAAAAAAAGGATTATTTCTAATTCAGAGAAAATTCAGAGGTCTTAAACATTAAATAAAACTTGATGCATCCCATAAATAAATTTTCAAAATATCTCCAAGAGGATTCTACACACATCTAATAGAATGCTCTTAATTATGTGCTGGAGTTTGGAAGGTCCCCCAGCTAACCTAGAAGCTCTCTTAAGTAACTCCTTCAAACTGTAACACATTATTCACTATTTTTTTTCAATTTATTAAATATGCCTTTTCAAGCTTGCTGCAGGTGTAAGTTTGAAATGGGGTGTTATTTTTAAGAGCCAAGACCTAGAAGCCCTAGTCCGTTCATCATTTTATGTCAATATGTGATAATCTGTTAGGCTGAGTATTGCCTAAATATTTAACAAGACATAAACAAGCATACTTCATCAGGGGAAATTTCAGTTTAAAAACCCAAATCTTACCCTTTGTTAGGTATATATATATATGTATATACCCTGAAATTATTATATATATACACCATGAAATTATATAATTATATATATAATGTATATATAATATATAATATATAATATATTATTTATATACCATGAAATTGCTGTTTATTTTTAGAGTCACCTCAATTAGAAATATCAGGCTCGGGCTAGGCGCGGTGGCTCACGCCTGTAATCCCAGCATTTTGGGAGGCAAAGGAGTGCGGATCACAAGGTCAAGAGTTGAAGACCAGCCTGACCAAGATAGTGAAACTCCATCTCTATTTAAAAACACAAAAATTAGCTGGGCATGGTGGCGGGGGCCTGTAATCCCAGGTAGTCAGGAGGCTGAGGCAGTGAATTGCTTGAATCCGGGGGGCAGAGGTTGCAGTGAGCCGAGATTGCACCACTGCACTCCAGCCTTGGCAACAGAGCGAGACTCTGTCTCAAAAAAAAAAAAAAAAAAAAAAAAAAAGAAAGAAAGATATATCAAAATATCAGGCTGGATCTGCTGCTGATTCATGCCTGTAATCGTAGCACTTTGGTAGGCCAAGGAAGGAAGATTGCTGAAGTCAGGAGTTCAAGACCAGACTGGGCAGCACAGTGAGATCCTGTCTCTACAAAAAAAAAAAGGGGGGGGGGTGGTGGTTGTGGTGGCACACACCTGTAGTCCCAACTACTCAGCTACTCAGGGGCGGATGCAGGAGGATTGCTTGAGCTCAGGAGTTCAAAGCTGCAGTGAACTGTGATGAGGCCACTGCATTCCAGCCTGGGTGACAGAGTTAAAACACTGTCTTTTAAAGAAAAAGAAGAAGAGAAAGAAAAGCAAAGAATATCAGATGGAGTTCTGCCTTCATACTTTCTGGGAAATCCTTGTATAAACCAGTAACACAGCACTTCTTAAAGTGTCTCTTAATTGCTTATTTATATATTTCTCTCCATAAGAAACCTAATTTTGAAAATTAATACAAATTCTTTTCTCTATGTCTCATATACAGCATCTTTCCAGGAAACAGAAGTTTCCCAACTTTTATTAAATGGATTAATGGATAGGTAAATTAATTTAAAAATGAATGATTTTAGATGCCTGTCTGAATAGTGTCCCTCCGTCACTAGGGACATGTTAAAGAGATTTTCTTACCTACTCATGCCACCCACATAGTATTTCATATATAGTATTTAATTTTATTCTTAGGAAAATCCCATGCCTTAGCTATCCTGCCCTATTTTTTCTATACGAAGAAATGGAGGATTTGCAAGTTAAGTAAGTTGTCCCAGAAAATAGCTAGTAGGTCTTTCTTAAGCCAAAATCTGACCTGAAACCACTGTATAATAATGCTTCCATTGGTTTTTATTTTATTGAAATTATATAAAAATCATTTTTATCTTTTGACAAAGTTCTAAGGCACTTGGCAATATCAATACACATTTTTATTTATGGAAATTAATTTTACTCACTTTAAATATTTACTAAACACTGATGATATGTCCAGCACTGTTCTTGGTCCTACACCCATCTTGCAGTGAAGAAGTGAGAGATTCTTGCTCTCAGGCCCAGAGAGACACAGAATAAACAAATGCATTGATATATATATATATATATATATAAAAATAAATAATACACAAGAAAAACGTTAGATGTTAGTAAATCTTGTGCACAACATTATATCTGTGTGATGTTGAGAGAGTATCTATTTTAGATTGGCTTCTTTAGATTGAATGGTAAGGAATAGTCTTTCGAAGCAGGACATATTTAAGTTATGATCTGAATTGCGAATAAGCAGAATGGCGGTAAGAAGGAGAAGCCTTTCAGAGGGAGGAAACAGCTAGTACAAACACCCCAAGACAGGACTTAATCTGTTTCAGTAATAGAAATGAGGCATGTGCAGGAGGGCAAGAAGAATAAGATCATCTTTTGAAGTTGGAAAGGCAATCAGTAGTCAGATAATATAAATAGTAAATCAGACTAAGGGTTTTAGATTTTAAGTGTGATGAAATGCTTGGAGTGGAATGTCCTGGGGCAGGATCCTCTGGCCACAGCTTTGTCAGTTTACCCCAATATACTACTTAAATATTATCATTATCTATCTGTAGCACAACATGAAACGTTTGGGAAGCAGTGTGAGGGAGTGTTTACTATTGGGAGTTTGATTTAATGTGACTTGAAGTTGTAGGATATTTATACTCCTTGATCCAATTTCCTTCAGTTGATTCACCTTATTTTTGTGAGCTAATGCTTGCCTGCTGCAGCCTCTTAGGACTAATTTTCCAGCTCTTACACAAGCATTAAAACCAACACAAGTGTAGCACTCCTGAAAAGTGACATGGGCCTTGTGCATTACAAGCATCTGATATCCTTCATTCATAGGGTATTTACTGAGGGTCTTTTTGGGACCAGGTGGGTCTTCTAAGTGCAGGGGTATAGCAATGAAAAAATATAGAATAAAATTCCTGCCTTCCTTGAGTTTATATTCAAATGAGGAAACAGAATAAATACATAGACCATGAATACATTCAATGGTAACAAGTGCTAAAGAGAAATATTAACCAAGGAAGAGAAATAGATAATTTGAGATAAATATTTACAATCTTATTTAGGCCAAGAAAGACTTGAGGAGGTGAAACACTAAGCATAAAAGTATCTGGTGGAAGATAGTTCCAGGTAGAAAGATCAGAGCCCTAAAGCTAGGGCATACATGTATACAGAAGAATCAAAGCCAGTGTGGCAATAGCTAAGTGGGTTATGTATGAAGAGAGAAGTTAGAGAAGTTGTTTTAACCAAAAATCAACCATTTTATCACTTGATAATCATTATTTTTTTGGTAAATGTACTGCGTACCCTCAACACATAGAAACTAATTTCAAAGCTATCATAGTTTCTCTAGTTGAAACTTAATTCAATAGAATTTATAGAGAAATATTCACAGAGATTGATACTTCCTATGCATCATTTGTTTTTCATTCAGCACATGTTTTATTCAATCCTACACTAAGTGGAAGCTGAAAGCACTATTTAATGTGTTAGTTCGTGTGTGAACTACCATGGAATAATATTAAACTAACTTCATCTATTTTATCAGCCACTTGGGATGAGAACTATGTTAAGAATTCCTTCAGATTCTTGTGATTCACTAATATAATCATCTTTCATGAAATAAATACCTAGTGAAATATTAAGTAAACTGTAATTTAAATATAAATAAAAACTGAATTGAATTATAAAATTGGCTAATTAATTGGCAAAATTCAATACAAATAAAAATGTTAACTACTAAAATGTTCTTGTTATAATAAAATATGTTTTGGAGAGAAGGAATACATATAGAAATTGTATTATGGAATCTTTTTACTGTGAGGCATGTAAAATATATTTTCTACTTTATTCTGCAAACATAGCATACAAATTTTGTTTCGTGTAGTCACATATGAAGGAACTGATAACAAATAAAATACTATAGAATGTATTTGCTTTCCAATGCGGCCTATAAATTATTTATTTAAAGAGAAATGTTATAAAAATCATTAGTTTCTTAAATGAAAGTATTTATCAGTAAAAATCAACAACCATTTTCCAAATTGGTAAGCATTCAATCCGATAGTAGAAGCTGTATGCTACTTTTATAAGAGGCAACACGGAGTGTAATTGAAGAAAAATTTATGAACCTCTTTTGTTATGACAACTCTATTGAGCTTTGTAATTTTCTCTTATTGCTAAAAAGACTATTGGAAAAGTTATGTGGATTTATAATATGATAAGAGATTTTAAAAAATAGTTTGTTGCTTCTTATTTGAGTGTTTACAGATACAAATTACTCACCAAAACCTATACTATGGATGAAATTATTCAGTCAATTATCAAAAAATGTGAGTCAATACAAAATTCTCTATACACATCTGCACATTTACTTGTAAAAAGTATATACACATAGGTGTAAATATACACACATATCCAACGGATAAATAAGTAAAGAATATTTATATTTAACTATATTAAACATATATAGATAAAGGAATGTATAGGTATATTTATATATTGTAATGAATGCAGGTGAAATAAAGTTTGATTCTCTTCATATTTATTTAGCTTTCAATTATTTAAAAATAATTGTATATCTAAAATATTTCTACGATAAATAACTTATCTAATTGCCTTGACAATAGTAAATGTTCAATAAATATTTATTGAATTAACATTGCTATTAAGAAAAGTTCCATTGTAAAATAGAACATTTTTATTTTGCTAAATTTGTTTGTTAAAATAAAAAAAAATGAAATACTACTTTAAATGAGAATTGCTTTCCTAAAATTAAAGTTGAAAAAATTTTTTCCTTGATGTTCTAAGATGATCACCTTCATTTCTATTATAATTTTCTAATTTATATCAGAACTTTGCCACTAATATACCAATCACTTTTTGTTTTGTTTAGTAACTATAATAATAAAAGTTAACTAGATGACAAAATTGCATATGAACACAACACATGGATGTCAAAACACATATTTCACTGAAGTTGCATCTGAAAATCCTTTATACAGAAAAATAATATAAATATGCCCCCAAATATTAAAGGTAAAGATAAAAGAAGGACAATATTAAAGCAGAAATTATTTAGATAATTTTTCTAAGGTCTTTAAATTTAGAACTTGGGGGAAAAATTTATAATGTAGGATCATTATTAGATTTCTGTGTGAGTCTCAAGGGTGTTTCTAGAATACAGGAAGTAGGATCTTCTGGAGCCTAGTGGGAGTTGGCAGAAGCACCTGGAACAACAGTCTATGATTTAAATTTATTTTCCTAGATATCTTGGTCAAAACTTGTCACAGGAAAGTGAGGTACTGAAAACAGAACTATACAGAGCTAACCTTGGCAAATATGATAGGCTATCACCTTGAATAATAGAGACTCAGTCCCAGGCCAGTTGTAGGAAATCAAGTGTCTAGGACTATGACATTATGATGCTTCCTCAGGCAAAAAAGGAATTCTATGAGATAGTAAACAAGTCCCGTTTTTATTTACCTGAAAAGTGCTACAAAATATTTTTATGTTACCAATCAAGATTTCAACATTGTTAACAATGACCATCTAGAGCAGGGTTTTTGCTTGGCAATATTAATCTGGTGGGCAGGATAATTCTTGGCTGAGGTGATCTGTCTTGTGCATTGTGGGATATTAAGTAGCATACCTGACCTCTTCCCATTGCTTTTTAATAGCATCTCTGAAGTGTAGCATCCAAAACTATCTCTAGGTATTGCTCAGTGTTCACTGGGGGGCAAAAATGCCTCTGACTGAGAATTGCTGCTCTAAAGATGGTAACAAAAAGAATTAACATGTGTTACCTAAATATTATTTTTTTACCTTTCCTCTCATATAGTTTGACTTGATATTTTCTTTCTATATATTTGCTTTGCTGTCTTCTACTAAATATTTTCCTAATAAATCAACAGAAAAAGTATTTAATTGTCTCTGTTGATGTATGCATGTATGCCTCCATTAAAGGTGACTTTACTGGTGAATTTTTCTCATAATGTGATTTAAGTTTTAGTTTTTCTTAATATTCCACCCCAAATTGACAGTATTTTATCTCTATTCATGATAGTAAAAGTGAGAAAAGCAAGGTGTGTGTCTTGTGTGTGTGTGTAAAATTAACATTCAGAAAATCCCTAGAGAATTAGCCTATTATGTCTGTTAACCTAAAATATGAGTGTTCATGTGTGACAATTACCTAATCATCTCAGTATCCTCTCCTTAGAAAATACAACTTTCTACTTGCAATTATGAAAGCCAGACTTAAAGAATTTAGAAACATTCGGAATAAATCACAATTACCTATGCTCACTGAAAATCTTTAAAATGTGTCTTTAGGAAGCTGGACATCAAATTCTATTTCTCTTTGCAGTATATGCCAAGCATTAACAAAATGTAGTTTTTGATAACATCTCTTCATTAATATTTACAAATGTACTTCGTACATTTTTTATCATGTTGAACTTCTGACAAAATCTTGTGAACCTTCTACAGAATATACTGCAAATAGTAGAATTTATGGAAATGTATAAAGAAGAATATCTCAACAAGGAATAAAAGTAACCGAAAAAATTTTCCTTACTTTTTGACACATTCTCTATTGAAAAAGGGAGTGATGCCCTTCACAACATTTTCCTTCCTTTTTATATCCCAAAGATTTCTCTTCTCAATGGAATGCCTTGATGAACTATTCAGTTACTGAGTAGTTTTTTAAAGTAAATTTTATTACCTCTTCTTGGACAAGAGTACTAGAGGAAAAGCTTTGTGTTAAGGGCATGCTGTCATTTTCTGCTATACCTTGCTAAATAAGTAAACAAATCCAGAGCCTTGAGGGATGAGTCATTGGCTCATTAACCTTCGGACATGAAGTGGTGAGCCACAGGATTCATGACGTTAATGCTCCTGAGAAATCACACAGAGGGATTTATTAGTGAGATAAATTTTATTTATTCTCCTAATCTCTACCAATGCTAAGTAAAATTTCTAGGCTAATACTCCCTTTAACTTTGCTTATAAAAGTGCATATACCAGGCACCTAGTGCCCAATAAACGATTTTTCAGTGAAAATCAATGATAAAAGATATCACACTAGTTCGTGATTAGCTATGCTAAAGATATTTATGAAACTTAGAAATGTAACATATGGGTCTCTAAAAGTATAGGACAAAAGAGAGCACGGGAATAGCATGTTAGCTCTGCTCCAATTACATGTAGGATAAACAAATAGAGACACCGCAGTACAATCATATTGTTTTCAAGAATACCCTGGAGTTAGCAAAAGTGGTTATCTCTATACCCAAGATAACCAGGCTGAAACCTTGCTGTTTTTAATGGCCATGTATGCTTGTTAAAAAGGCTATCACTGTATGCCTCTTGGCTCTACAGTTATACAAAAGCCTGTACAGAAAACAGAGATGACTTCCTTTCTCTCTTTCTGAATCAGACAGCTAGAGCTGCGGGAATTCAACATATGTGTGTGTGTGTGTGTGTGTGTGTATGTGTGTACACGCGCATGTGTGTGTGTGTGTGTGTATGTTTTATTTTAAGAGTTCCTATATTTGATTAGTAGGTGATGATACTAGGCTGCAGCGCCATAATTCAGTTTTGTTCTTTGTTTATTCAGGTCTTCAACAGCAGATGTACTCAGTAATAAAAATATATCTCAGTTTCCATCATGTTTATTTAGTCTCAGGGAAAAAAAAATAAAAGACCTCAGTGTAATGGCTCAGAAATGTAGAAGCTATATGATCAAATAAAAATCAAACTCATTAATTTTTTAACAGATATCAATCTATAATATATAGCCATCAAAATGTTATCAAGGATGTCTATTGACTTTTTAATTTTACTTTCTCTTTTTGTTAACATGTTGTTTTAATTGGGATTTAGCAGGTAGTCCAGGTTAGCTAACTGTGGTTCTTCCTGCACATCTCCATCCTCATTTGCCTGGCAATGTAACAAAAGCATTCCTCCCTTTTTGCACTTTTCAGATACAGATAATCACTCCTATCACCATACCTGGTGGAGGCGTGTGGTATGATAGTAGAGGGCTTGGTCTTTGTTGTCAGACTAACATAAGGGACACATAGCACTTATTGTGACAGCAGGCAAGTTTTTTATCCTTTTTAGGCCTCTATATGTTCATCTGTACAGTAGGGATAATTCTAGAGTCCACTACTTAGAGTTGTTATCGGTATTAAATGAGATGCAAATGCTCTACATGTTCATCCGTACAGTAGGGATAATTCTAGAGTCTGATACTTAGAGTCATTATGGGTATTAAATGAGATGTAAATGCTCTGTATGTTCATCTGTACAGTAGGGATAATTCTAGAGTCTGCTACTTAGAATCATTATGGCTATTAAATGAGATGTAAATGCCATAGGGTAGGAATAATAGTTATTTTGCCTACCATGTATGCCCAGCAACAACACAAATACCTGGCACACAACA
The DNA here is from genome assembly GCF_028878055.3 of Symphalangus syndactylus. Classification (NCBI taxonomy): domain Eukaryota; kingdom Metazoa; phylum Chordata; class Mammalia; order Primates; family Hylobatidae; genus Symphalangus; species Symphalangus syndactylus. The sequence goes on from NC_072432.2 coordinate 47,207,588, forward strand.
GTTGCTCAATACATAGTTTGTCAAATGAATGAATGCATGAAGGACATGGCACTTATTTTACTTGCATTGTAATGATTAATTTTCCTAATATATCACATGAAAACAAAACCTATAACTCCAGCTAGGCATTTAGTTAACAAATGAATTCTTAGATGGTGTTGCCCCCTGACTCACTGTAGTGACAACAAAATCATTGTGACACACCGTATACACTCCTATTTACCATATTATGTTCTGATTTTTTTAGGAGTTTAATATGTTTTACCAGTCTGATATTATAATATTCTTTCAAGTTAGGTATTTATCTTTTTAAGTGTTTTTATATCATCTACTTTATGATGGTTTTATTCTTCTTAAGGATAAAGTAATTCTTCAATATTTGATGGAACTGAAAAGATTAAATTGGGTTGCTATGCAGCAGATTGCTCACATAAACAGACATCGAATGTGTCTTTTTCATATAAAAATTAATAAAAGGAAGCAGAAGAGTAAACAGAACGTATCAAAAAGCACCAATTAGGTCTGTGACTGATACTCATGAGGTACTAAATATGTTAGTATCTCTTTCTCTATACAAGATAATCCTAAAACTTAATAAGTTGAAAGGTGATCTTTTATTGTGCTAAAATACATTATGCTCATAAAATTATCACATTCCACGTCAGACATAGTCTTGTTACGCTAATTATAATAACATTAAAAAGCACTGTGATTATGCTTATGTATGCTGCTAGACTCTATTCATCTGTGGTTGGTCAGTACATGGTGTTATATGTTTTATAGCCTAAGGACCCAACACACTGTAAGTTTTTAGTAAACATTTCTTGAATAATTAAACAAAAATATCATGTGAATTCATGTGAATCATGAATTCCTAGAAAAGTCTGGCTGAGAAATAAAATTACACTGAACTTAATAGTCTGATTATTTTACCTAATTCTATTTTTTACAAAGCATAAGAATGCATATAAATATACAATTTTATGATGCATATAAATGCTTAAAATTTCAGAATTTACAAAACTTAGAAAATTCTTGCCAAACAGTAAGAATTGATATATTCTCATAATTTGTGTATTAATTTAAAAATTCTATTGACAAGATTTTAAATTGTGACAATAAAACATGGCCTCATAATACTTCTCGTATTTATAAATCTTTGTTTTCATCCTATGTGTTGTAAATATAGAAAAAGAATAAATGAAAAAAATTGAGAACAAGAAAATATGTAACTCTAAAACTCTGATTAATGTTCTCTTCCAACTTCAATAATTATTTTCTAAATCCTGAAAATGAATTGGAAAAGATTGTCTGAAAAGTGAAGACACTAATTTCATATATATATTTATTTATATTTACATTTATATTTGGATTAAAGTTAAAGTAAAACAATAGATTTTGGGTAATGCTAACCACCATCTTGATATCATGAATGTTTACCTAACTATTGTTGTACAGTGAAAATCATTTGAATCAATTACTATAGTAGGAATTTGCAAATTAATTACAGACTGGGAGAAAAAAATAGTACCAAGGATTTCACTTTACACTCAACACTGAAAAAAGGGCAGAAAGATGCAGCTTACTTTGTTTATGAACTAAAATTACAGTAGACAATTTTCTAATTAAGTACAAATGTAAATTGGGTAATGTGGGAATTAAAGGTGGTCATATATTTATATCTTAAAGGCTGAAAACACAACACATAAGATTTAGGAGATGCTATGGGAAGGTTTACCATTAAGTTAGCAGGGAGGAAAAATTACATGATACCTATTTTTTCAGTTGATGCAAATTATCTATTTCTGGATCAAGCAAAGCATATTGTTTGGGAACAGGAAAGTCATTTTTGTTCACACATTTAAGATATTATACTTGTCACTTACAGTCTCTAGAGATACTTGCAAAGGAAAAAATGTGCTTCATGATAGGTTGTAAGGAGATAAATGACTAAAAAGTGTTGTTGAAATAACACTGTCACCGTGAATTAATTCTGACAAGTATAATAATGCTTAGATTATATATCATCAACTATGCCTGTTTTAATAGTTAAAATAAGCTGGAATAGGACTGTGGTAACATCAACAAATTCTAGGCAATTCAGTAGATAATGCATTGATTGCAAGTAGAAATATTTTTTAAAATGTTGAGATATTTGAAAAATCTAGTTGAGCTGCTGAAACATAGCTGGAGAATATGATGTAAATAATGTTTATGTCATATGTTAAAAATTGAGATAGCTTTATTTACATGTGATATATTAAGTAGAAATATTCGATTACAGGTTAAAAAATTTAATTACATTTTTCTGAAAAATATGATGGAATCCAAGATATTTCGTGTCAGTAACATAGCATATTTACCAAATGAGACTTTCCATATTTTCATTAAGACCAGATTAATCCATGGCAAAACAGATAAAATAGTAGGCACTGGTGCTGTTTGCTGGTTAAACTTCGTTTCCCCACTTGTAGGCATATGTTGATTTGCTCCTCCTTGCTCCCTGGAGTGAGTTACCTGTGATCATGTGACTTGCTATGTTTTGATCAATGAAATATGAGTAGAAGTATTATATGTCACTTCTGGGTTGAAATTTAAGACCTGTTGCACAATCTAAGACATTCTCTCTTTCCTGCTGAGACTGCAACATAACAGAGGAGGATTGTTCCACCAGCCTGAGTCTTGGAGTGAGGGAGCATGGAGAGGCGTGGCTTGCTGAACAGCAATAGATATATAGCATAAGCAAGAAATCGATATTTGATGTTATGAGTCACTTCTAATATTTGGGAATTGTTGTTTCTCCAGTGCCATCTAGCTTACTCTGATTGATAATGGATATAGTTCATTCTGTGCTATGGGTGAGGTTTGGATACAGTATAGTGGTAAAGGGTGTTAAAATCTGAAGTCAAGATGGCTTATATTTACATTCCAGTTATGTCACTGGTTTGACATGAACAGCCTTAAGAATTTCATGTCACCTTTCTAGGTCATAATTTACTCCTCTATAATCTTTTTTTTTTTTTTTTTTCTTTGAGATGGAGTCTTGCCTCCAGGCTGGAGTACAGTGGCATGATCTAGGCTCACTGTAACCTCAGCCTCCCAGGTTCAATAGATTCTCCTACCTCAGCCTCCAGAATAGTTGGGATTAGAGGCACCTGGCACCATGCCTGGCTAATTTTTGTATTTTTAGTAGTGACAAATTTTCACCATGTTGGCCAGGCTGGTCTCGAACTCCTAATCTCGAGTGATCCACCCACCTCAGCCTCCCAAAGTGCTGGGATTACAGGCATGAGCCACCGCACACAGCCTCCTCTATAAATTGAGAATAACATTACAATCTCTCTTGAGTTTGCTGTTGTTTTTAAGGTTACATAAGTCAATATACCTAATAAAGCACTTAGAACATTGTTTGTCACAGCAGCACCTAATAAATATTAGTCATTATTCTCTTTGAGGAATTAAAATTAAAGTATCTTGTATTTGTTCATGCTTATGATATTAGCATTATATCACTCATAATTATTAGTATCACTCTTAATTGTAATTATAAAAATCAAAGGCAAAAAGTTATCTTAATAAAATTTTAGTTTATCTATTTTTTGAAAAGTGGCATACCAAGGTGATGTATGTGTGATATTTCCCTATTGAGCAGAACACTTGATTGCTAATAATACTAGTCATGTAATTGTGAGCAAGTTACTTAACTCCTCTATATTTCAGTTTTCTTTCTTGTGAAAGGAAATCATATAGAGTAATTACTTTACAGCTTTCGTGAGGATCAAAATATTTAAAATATGTAAAACTTTTAGAACAACCCCTGACATAGATTTAAAAAAAAATGTTAGCCATTATTGAACTGTAGAGTGATTTAGAGAAGATGGAGCTCAATGATGCCTGGAGAAGTTATGAAATATATTGGGGTAGGGAGAGGCATATGGAACTTGGTTTTCTTTTCATACAAACAAGCTAAGCAAGAAGAAATAGCATTAGTGGTTCCAGCACTAAAGATGCTGAGACTTGAGGGTAGAAATAACACAGTCTGTTTGTGGAAAAGCAGGAGAACAGAGAAATCAGGCTGCAAATATTGTATTCAGGTTTTCTTATGTGTTTTCTCTTATGGGAATTATGTATTTCTGATACACACCAAGTAGAAAATGAAATATAAAACAATACAGATTTTTTAACTCATTAAATAAAACAACATCTGAAATATTTTGAGAAAGGCAATTATATCCAATAAAATATGTAATGAAGTCTATAGTATAACTGAAAGAAAGACATAATGAAGAAGGAGCATGATCCATTCCAATTAGCTGAATGTGTTATTATTCTAGCAGGGGTAATTCTGCATAAATAGCAAATGAAAAAATAATTTTAAAAAATACCTCTAATTTAAAATATGATATATAAATTTAAATTATTGGCTCTTCTCTTTCTGTAGTATATTATGACACACATCCAGAAAAAAATTGAATATTAGTTTTTTTCCTAGTTAAATCACTAAATTCTGTCCTTCAAAATTTCCGAGTTTGCTGAAAGTGAAAAATGAAGGGAAACATAAAGATCATCATCAAGAAAAGCAATCTCTCCTATCTCTCACTTCAACTGTGCTTTAAAACATTCAAAACACGGAAGAGAAACCAAAATAACTGTGGTCTCGATCAGATAAACATTTTCTATAAAGCATTTTCTTCACAACAATAGAGACATGAAAAATCCAAGACATGATTTACCATTCATGTCAATGGCATATATCATGCTCAGAGTGAATGGTGGAGACAGAGCAGGTGGGGAAGAAGGAGTTATAGCAACCTATTTGTCTTCACGAGAAAGAAAAGAGGTAACTTCTAATCTCTGTCAACAAGAAAATTAGTCCTGCAGGTCAATAGACTAATAGTATTTGGTAGAAGGAGGGTCCTTACATATGGATATGTTAACAGCATGTCCCAGGTTAAGGACTTACCTGACTAAATGAACCCAGAATCTACGGATTTATGAGCATAGCACCCTGGAAAATGCCACAATGTTGGGATATAAAATAATATTTCATGAATGAAACACTCTCTCTGCTGTGTGAGGTAATTCCAAAAAACTTCTCCTAAAGATCTGAGCTATGACTGTGGATCTGAAAGTGGATGTTCAATGTAGAATGAAAGACCTTGGAGAGCTGCCTTACACACCCTAGACCTGTTCCTGCTTCATCTGAGTTCCTTAAGTGCCATGAATAATATGTTCCTTAAGTGAAATGAATAATAAGCTTTGATATTGGGGTAAGATATCTAATTGGTATGAGTCTAATTTGACAATGCAGTCTTTTGTTTTAGCTCACCATAGATTTTTTTCATTAATAACCAACAATAAATTTCCAATGGATACATAGCATTCTACTAGGTATTTTTCTCTTTTTTTTTTTTTTTTTTTTTTTTTTTGAGGTGGAGTCTCGCTCTGTCACCCAGGCTGGAATGCAGTGGTGTCATCTCGGCTCACTGAGACCTCCGCCTCCCGGGTTCAAGCAATTCTCTGCCTCAGCCTCCTGAGTAGCTGGGACTACAGGCTCAAGCCGCTCGCCCAGCTCATGTTTTGTATTTTAGTAGCGACGGGGTTTCACCGTATTGCCCAGGCTGGTTGCAAACTCCTAAGCTCAGGCAATCCGCCCACCTTGGCCTCCCAAAGTGCTGGGATTACAGGCGTGAGCCACAACGCCGGCCTGATATTTTTCACTTTTTAAATCAATACAGATTGGTTACTTGTTTTCTAAAGTTTACCTTCCGATAGAAAAGTAACAGGCTGGGGGCAGTGGCTCATGCCTGTAATCCCAGCACTTTGGGAGACTGAGGCAGGCGGATGTTTTGAGGCCAGTAGTTTGAAACCAGCCTAGGCAACATAGTGAGACCCCATCTCCAAAAAAAAAAAAAAAAAAAAAAAAAATTAGCCTGGCACAGTGGCTCATGTTTGTAGTCCCAGCTACTTGGGAGGCTGAGGCAGGAGGATTGCTTGAGCCCAGGAGGCTGAGGCTGCAGTGAGCCATGATCGCACCATTGCACTCCAGTATGGGTGATAGAACAAGACCCTCTTTCTCTCTCTCTCTCTTTCTGTCTCCGCCTCCTGTCTCTCTCCCTTTTAGAGTACATGTTTATTAGTATACTGCGTAAAGTTTTACTCATGTTGCATAGGCATTACTGAAATGGATCAGGTAGTTTTCAAGAGGTTAGTCATTAATTTTCAGGATCTTATTCTTAAAATTCATGTGGCTACAACGGAATGGCTGTCAGATGATCACTATCTCAAAATGGATAACTCACAAACTAACGTTCTATAAAAATTGTACTAGAAATATAAATTGAACCCTAAATCTATATGAACACAATAACTTTTTAAGGAATATATGAACCACGAGGTAAACAAAATTAAAATCTGTGTAGCACATTTCTTGCCAAAGTTACTTGTTCTTTCAAGCTTACTGTTATCTTTAGTGAAAATGTACACAGAAATTTCTTCTCAGGTCAGAAATCTTGCTAGCCTCATTACGAAGAAAGTTTTCTGAAGAGCCTGAGCATGAAGGCATGACATTCATTCACTCTCCTCAACCATTATATTCAAAATTTATTAGCACATATACCTTCCAGGCTGTTCATCAAAGTTTCAGTAACTGGTTATTCTTCCTTAAAGGGGTGAGGGGATACTTCCTTTAATATATATATATATATACACACACACACATATATATGAAAAAATAATTTAAAAATTATATTAATATACACATTTTATATATAATATATATTTAATTATATATCACATATTTAATTAAATATATATAATTTTTAAAGGTAAGTTAAAAAATCTAAACTATATCTTAGAGGGAAGAAGCAATCTTTTTACCCTTGCTGCAATAATTGCTTTTCTCCATCAGGATAAAATTAGTATTCACCTGCCATTTTTATTTCTGGGAGTCAGGAAATTTGCCCTTTCTTCCCAAAGAATATTTATGCTACCTACATATTTTCCCCCCCGTATCAAGTTTTTTTCTTTTTTTTTTTAAAGATAGCTTTTAAATGAGGAAACCCTCATTTCCTATATAAGTGTGTGTGTGCCCATATATAAAATGACCACAAGTTTACAGATTAAGGAGGCAAACAGCTTTCAGAGAGTAAGAAAGTAGCCAGAAAATATTTTATTATCATTTGAGACTCTTGTTCATCAATTTCTTGTATGTGTATGCCCATACAACAATCAAAGAGGAAAATAGAAAAATAATAAAAAAAAAAAAGGCTTCACACAAGAGAGGCAAGAGAGCACCAATACATAGATTCAAAAAGTACAACTTGGTGTAAAAGATAAAATAACATGCTTACATATCTCTTCTTCCCCCCATTTAATAGCCTATCATATTCTTCTCCATTATGAAAATTCAGATACCAACAGATGTCATTTAGAAGACAGGATATTTCCCAACTGAGCATGGTGGCTCACACCTGTAATCTCAGCACTTTGGGAGGCCGAGGTGGGTGGATCGCTTGAGCTCACAAGTTTAAGACCAGCCTGGGCAACATGGTGAAACCTCATCTCTACAAAAAATACAGAAAACTGAGCTGAGTATGATGGTGTGTGCCTCTAGTCCCAGCTACTTGGGAGGCTGAGGTCAGAGGATGGCTTGAGCCCGAGAGGCAGAGGTTGCAGGGTCAAGATTGCACCACTCGCACTGCAGCCTGGGAGAGAGAGCCAGACCTTGTCTCAAAAACAAAATAAAAAAAAAAAAATAGAAGACAGGATATTCTAACAACTCTTAATGCTTATTAACACCAAGAAAGAATAGTTTTTCTTTCCCCCAATGGGGGATATATACATCGATCTATTCACTGACATGTAAACTTGTTTCAAGTAAATATAGCAAATGAAATTGACGTGTTTGAAAATGAGTTAGTGTTACTGTTTCTTTTTCAAGGTGCCAGCATATAATATTGGTGATTACCTAAAAAATCACCAAGTAAGATAGAGATTAGTCTTAGAGAGAGTAATTATATATTAAAAATTGAAATAGTATATAACTGTATTTGGAGAGTACTATAAGGAGAAGTAAGCTCAAAATACAACATGAAAAGCATCTCCTTGTTAAATCTGAACACTTCTGCTTCTAGTTGCAAGTTAAATATGAAAAAGAAAGTGAATTTTGTTTTATAAAGAAATAAATATTTAATACGATATTAAATTTAGGTAACTAAGGAAAATGATACAATTTGGATAACTTCAGCAAGGAAGTTTTTATGTGTGTCACAATAAAATCATATGTATACCATATAGTAACATCTACATATAATAACATATTACTTTAGGGTCTTCATTAAAAAAGTCATTTAAAACATAGCTATATGTAATAAACTTAACAGATAATAAGTGCCTACATTCTAAAACTTGGTAAGTCAAATTAAATTGTCAGAATGATTTAAAACATAAATAAAATATGTTCATAGTCATTGAAGTACCTAGCAAAAGGGTCCATGGCTTTCCTTCCATGCATTTCTCTATATTTGTATAAATAATTCTCACTCTTTTAAAATAATTCCCTTAACTCATACATTTCACACCTTAGGCATAGTAGGTAGCATTCATATAGTAAATGTTTACCATTGCGATTATCCCTAGTTCACAAAGAGTACTTCAAAATTCAAGCTTAATAATATAATGTATACATAATACACAATTATATACTTGCATATGTAATCAGTGCATACATCATATTTAATTCTGCAATTCTACAACCTACCAGCATTTTGGAATCAGGAAAATAAAACAAAACCCTGACTTGTGATCTGGGGCATATGAGAACAATCTATGTCTCTGTCTTTTGTTAGAAAAGTTATATGAATTTGAGAAAGTTACTAGACTTCTTCAAATTTTAGTTTCTTTATTTGAAAGATGACAAGTTTGCTCAATCTTATATTTTGAATTAATAACTGTGAGAACATTTTGGACAAACATGCTGGCATAACAGCAGAAAATAATGTTCCTTTGATCAATAAATACTGATGTCTCTTGTCCCCCCTTTGAGAAATAATTATCAACCATAATTTTGTTACACGTTGGAATATAGCACAAAAATTACAACAGTTCTCACGCATTTTTCAAAAAACAAAAACAACATCCCCATTAATCCCTATTTTAATTTCATTTTTAATGTAATCAAATAAATATTTACAAAACACTTTAAGAGTCTAATGGACAAATTATATAATGAACACTGTGAGAAAGTTTGAAAATATTTCCCCTTGAAAATAAAATTATTGATATGTAAACATGTTTACTGATGTATATTTAGAATTGATTCAATTACAAGGAAAGAATAAAAGGAGAAAGGAGGAGAAGGGAGGGGTAAGGAAGGAAGGAAAGAAGGAAGGAAGGGAGGGAGGGAGGGAAGAAAAATAATGTTTTGCTGGTATTAAAAAGAAATCATAAAATTGTACCTATTTAGGTGACCTTTTCTTGTCTGCAGTTAAAGCTTCTGCTAAATTGCTTTTGAGGAAAAAATGTACCTTTCTTTATTGACTTACTTCAGTTGCTAATACAAATTATTTTGTCTTGGTAGCCTGGTCAAAGATCTTCAATTGAATTCTTGCTTCTTCAAGATAATACGGTATTGACCATTCACGTAGATAAAAACCTTTACCAGGGGAGTGCTTTAATTTAAGGGGATAGAGTTTTGCATTATCTACATTTAAAGGTTTCAAGTATAAAATAAGACAATAAAAAGAAAGAGATAAGAACAGGATAAAAAAGGAACTCTAGAAAACTGTTAGAAAAACAAAAAATGTTTTTGTATTTTAGATCTCAGAGGGTGTTTTAAGGGGCAAAATCAACAAGGGCAAATACACCATTTTGTGTAAATAAATATATTTATAGTTTTTATTTTAATACCATGTTTTACACCCAGCATTTACGATTCATAATATATGTTACATAACGATTGAAATAATTTAATTAATTTTATAACATATTTATAAAGGTTACCGCCATTAACCATGATTACTTCATTGTCTGTTTGCATGACAGGGAGAACTCTCAGTAAAACCTGCTTTCTTCTTCTTGGCTCTATGGCTTTTCTATTGCCCTGAACCCTGACCACAACATTGAGCCATTCTTTTGGGCTATCTCTGTCACCTATCCTTGCAGTACACTGCAGCATTCAGGAGTGCCTTGTAGCCACCTGGTCACTTGATAATTAAAGTGACCTGTTAATGCAAAGGTAACAGACAGAGACACACAGAAATCAGGAGGCAATTCAAGTCCAGGCCACAGATATCCTTTTAGGATACATTCAGGAGACTCCCTTTAATATGAGGTTAATTTCCAATAAACCATCTTCAACTATTTAGGAATCTAAACAGGTGTTATATTTTCTGTAGTTAGAATAAGACTCTTCATTATTTATTCCAATTAAAGACATACTGCTTTCATCTTTTGGTCTTGATGCAAGGGAAAAAAGACTGTAGATAATTTTGTTCTTCAGTAGGAAATGTCCTACTAAGATGGAAGACACTAAAGGCATTGTTTTCAAACTGATCTAATCTACATAGAATATGTGATGAAATTAAATTAAGACTATAACAAGGGAGACCAACGACATGGATGAGAAGAGTGAACAAAAAATACTTACTGCCAAGTGGAATGTTACATTTTAGAATATTTACATATAGAAAGAATTTTTTAAACAAAATCTATTTTTGTTTTAAAAATACAATGAGAATAAAGCAGAAATATGTTAGTTGAATCTTAATTAATCAATATTTTATATGATTTTTGCAAATGCAAAAATTATGAACTAATTGAACTGAAAATATTTCTATATTACATACTTAAAATATGAAATGATGAAAAAAATGATTTTACTCAATATTTTACATGTCACAGATTAGTGATGCATTTCTTATTGTCAGATAATGATTTAACCTAAGTTGAAATAAGTACTGGTTTAAATAAACCTTCAGTGCATGTAGGATTCCACAGGGCCTTGAAAAGAAGAAAACAAAAAGAAATGAATGAAATCAATAAAATAAAATGAAATTTTACTTAATATGAATATTTAAAATGTTTACATACTTTTAACAAACACAGACCAACGTAAAACGGTTCTATTTATGATTTTCTGAATCAAAAATTGCTCTTAACATTTATAATAAATATATTAGTAATGCTTATAGGCTCCCAACTTCCAATTAAATATGCTCTATTACCAAACATGAGATTAAAGAGGGAAGATTAATTAGCAAATATTTTCATTCCCTTGGTTTTATAATTAGAGTACAAAAACAAGTTCTAATAAACTTTTTTTCTTTATGTATTCTTCCATCTTAAAGAAAACTAGAAGAAAATTAAATAATTAAGCACTACGTAAGTCTCATGTGGCTGTCCTGGTATTTTTGTAACCTGTAGTCACCATCCAAAGTACTAAACACAAAGCTTCAACAGAATTTTGTTAATCTGCAACAATCATTATCTTATTATTATATTTTAATCTCTAAACTTTATTGCAATTTTAAGTAATAAGAAATATAAGACATTTTGAAATGTTTCACTCTTTTTAAAGATGAGACTTCATTTTGTGCTGGTAATATATACGAAAAGAAGTATAAATTGCAAGAAGCATAGAATATGATATCTGCTCCCAGGAATGTAAAAGTTTAGTTAGTGATATACATGAATATATGAAAGGATGAGCCATACTACAAAGATGGTAAGTTATAATAAATAGGACATATACATGTTAATATAGGAAACTGGCAACATTATATAGGACTGGTAACTGTAAAGGTAGGTTAAATAGAACTGATAAGTGCTGAGGGAGTTCTACAGAAAGAAAAATCACTCCTTGTTTGCGTTGTCCAATCAAGGATATGAAATTGGAGCTTGGCTTAAAATAGAGATATATTGTGGGGCAGAGGTATTACAGATGAAATGGTTAAAAAAAACCAAAATGAAACCTAAAAACTTAGAAAATGATTAACAGTTTGTAATGAATCAGTGTTGATGGAATAAAAGGTTTTAGTTTGAAAACAGTAGGTGTTCTAATTGCATAAATAGGGGAGGGTACAATTTTAGCAGCCATGGATGCTGGCTTGGGGAGTGTGGATTCTATCCCATATGCCTTATTGAGCCATTCAGAGTGTGTGTGTGTGTGTGTGTGTGCGTGTGTGTGTGTGTGTGTTTCAAATTAGAAATACAACACAACGTAAGCTGTGTGTTTGCATTTATTTTTTATTTTCGGCAAATTTATCTGTGGTGTTGTATAGATTAGAATGTGCAGAGCCTAAATGTAACATGACAAGACCAAAAGCAATATGAGGAAATCCTGAAGCATTCAGCAGTATTGAGAGTAGAATGTTTTTGGTAGTATGATTTTCCCTGTCACCACGCTTGTTCTGGTTCTGTGAACAGTGACCCATCACTCGAGTTCCAGCTCAAATGCAACATTGGCAGAACCATCTTCCCTGATGGCTCTTCTAGACAGTAGCTCCTTCCCTTCACCCGGTTTCTCTTAATGTCATCTTTTTCTGTTTATCTCCTTTATGTCCTTAATACGGTGTGAAATTCTCTTGTTTACTTCTTTGGTTTTTAGTTTACTGCCTGTCTTCATTTACTAGAATATGAGGTTTATGAAGACAAAAAACTCGTCTGGTTGTGTATGCTTGGTGTTCACTGCTACAATCTCAGTGTCTGGAATATCTCTTTCTCTTTTTTTTTCTTTTACATAACTTTATAAATGAATAGGGGTAATAAAAGGAACATCAGGACTATAACTGTATGTTATACACAGATGCAGATATGTTATCACTAACCATTTTCTTTAAAAAAGTCCACAAAATCTTTAAGACCAAGAATTAAACATTAAGAAGATGCCTGACATTCAGTATTTATTACACAAATACTAGTTGAGTGAATGTGAAAGACAGAGAGAATATATTTTTATATGTTATGTTATACATTTTAGAAATCTGGAATTCTGTTTTTCTGTGTATTTTAAGGTTCCTAACATTCATATACTTAATGAAAGTCTAACCCAGATCTGCTTTTTAATTTTAAAATAGTAAAATGAAGAGAAAAATACCATAATAGCCTGAATATGTTCAGAGACACATATGTAATGAAAATATATGATACTAACATTTCTCTTTCCATAAAAGTTTTAACACTTTAGTATTTATGATGTGAAGTGGACAAAAAGACCTTAATACATCTGTGTCATTTTAAGCAAGTAGAACATGAAGACAACTGCAAGGAAATAGTAAAATTCACCTAATGAGAATAAATGGCTTCCTGTGACTACATTGTAGTGAAAATAATAATTTGAAAGATTCTTTTTTATGATTTACCACTCTGGGGATATTATAAACTAGGAAAATCAGTTACAAAATAGATTAATCTTCTTGGGCTTTAAGGTATAAAGCACTCAATATATTGTCAAATTAGAAAGAAAAATTCTGCAATATTTAACATTTATTTTTAATAATTACATTTTAGAAACAAAATTGTCATTAAATTCTTTGTTTCCACAAAATTTTCCAAGTTATTTTATTTTGTAAGAAAGTAGGTTTGAATAGAAAGTAAATACATTGTGCAAATAATTTCATATTCATGTTAGCAGTGATGAGCTTTCTTTTTTAAATAATATATTTCTACTTTGAAAGTATATTTTATTATTATAAAAATACATATGTTCATTGCAAAAAGTGACAAAAAGAGATAAACAAAAATAAGGAAATAAAATGGTACATTCCTACAAACCAGAGATCGTCACTATACCAAGCTTTCTGGATTCATTTCCACTTTTTTTTTTTAATTAAAAAGAGAACCACATAGTACATTGTGTTTTTCACTTTGCCTTTTTCCCCAGTAGTAACCTCCGTTCATGTAAAGAAGTTTTCATTACATCTAATGGCAGTCCTTGTTCAAATTTCTTCAGATGTCCCTCAAATACATGTTACTGCTGGACTTCCCAACCCAATTTAGTCCTGGCCATACATTACATCTTACTATAATGCCATTTAAATATTTTTACGTATTTTTAAGTTGGGAAACCATTCCCTTAATTGAGAAAACTTTTAAGATACAGAAAAACAGACTTGTACTATTAACACCTGCGTAGCCTTCACCTTGTATCTTAGTCCATTTTGCATTGCTCTAACATCTGAGACTGGGTAATTTATTTATTTTAAAAAAAGGTTTATTTGGCTCAGGATTATGCAGGCTGGAAGATTGGGCATCTGGTGAAAGTCTTAACCTACTTCCACTTGTGGCAAAAATAGAAGGGGAGCCGGTATGTGCAGACAGGACACTCACTACCCGAGAGGAAGCAGGAGAGACAGCAGGGAGGTGACTGCTCTCTCAGGAACTCATAGAGTGAGAACTCACTCACCCCCAGGGTGAGCATTAATCTATTAAGGAAAGATCTCTCTCATGATCCAAACACCCCCCATTGTCCCATTAAACCCCATCTCCAATTGGGAATCAAATTTCAGCATGAGAATTGGAGGAGATGAACATTGAAATCATAGCACCCAGATTCAGTAATTAAGAGTTGCCATAGCTGCTTTTGGTCCTCTCTCCCTCTCTCTAGTTATTCACCATATATATATAATATATACACACACACACATATATACATATGTCATTATGTCTGTTTAGTTTCTTTAATCAAGACAGTCCCCTATTGTGTGTGTGTGTGTGTGTGTGTGTGTGTGATGGAGTTTCACTCTTGTTGTCCAGGTTGGAGTGCAATGGTACAATCTCGGCTCACTGCAACCTCCGCCTCCTGGGTTCATTCTCTTGCCTCAGTCTCCTGAGTTGTTGGGATTACAGGCATGTGCCACCATGTCCAGCTAATTTTGTATTATTAGTAGAGACAGGGTTTCTCCATATTGGTCAGGCTGGTCTCGAACTCCCAACCTCAGGTGATCCACCCGCCTCGGCCTCCCGAAGTGCTGGGATTACAGGCGTGAGCCACCATGCCCAGCAGATAGTCCTCCAATTTTTAATGGCATCTTCTTTTTTAAGGATACCATAAGAGTTGTCTTGTAGAATACTGCCCATTTGGATTTTGTCTGATTTTTGATTCATGGTATTGTTTAACTTATCCACCTACCTCCTCTCTTTCCTGACTACTGAAAGTTAAGCCTATAAGCTTGAAAGGTTTATACTTTTTCAGTGGGCAAAACAAGAAAATATTCTTCAATTAGCAAATAATAAGTTCATGTTGACACTTTACATTTGAATATAACATTATCAGGTTCTTTCCTTTAACTTGCATTTTCACAGTTATGTTTATTTTATCCTGAAATAACTTGGATGCTAGAAACATTAGATTTAGTTGTTAAATGTTATAACACACAAATAACGTCACAATTATTATAACAATAGTAATATAATTTTCTGATTGAAGTTTTGATTTTTTTTGCATTTCTCTTTGTCCTTATACTGTAACTCATTTGATAATGAGCCATTATCAAATAGCGCCCTATTGTTATTCATGTTGCTTTTCATCTTTAAGTGTTACAAAAAATGGTCATAAAGAAAACCTTATGAAAATATTATTTGGTACATATGAAAGTGTATGTTCAGGTTAAACTTCTAGAGGTAGCATTGCTAGGTGTAGGATAAGACCATATATAATTCTATTAGAGTTTTCAAAATTCTCTTCTAAAGGATATGTGCCATTGTTATTCTTTAGTAGGAGAAAATTTAAAACAAAATGTAAAAAATGTTTAAAATATTCACATGATTGAATGATATTCAGTCCTTTAAATTATAAATAGTAAAATGCATTCATTAACATTACAGTAAAATAATATTCATCTATTTGACATGTCAAAAACATATATGAAGACATGTATGTTTATGTACTTGTAATATATTTATAGATAATCCAGCATTTATATGATTATTTTAACATACTAAAACCAAAGTGGAGAAAAAAAAAACTTTCAAAAGTATAGAAAATAATACACTCACACCAAGTATTTTTTTACGTTTTCATGAATTACATAAATTCTTTTTAGTTTTGTATTTTATGACATAATTGTGTCATATTACTGATACCCCTGCAAAGAAAAGTTAATCTTTTCAGACTCAATTAGCATCTTTTTCATAAATTAAAAAAAAAAAAACACTTCGGCTGGGCACGGTGGCTCACGCCTGTAATCCCAGCACTTTGGGAGGCGGAGGTGGGCGGATCACGAGGTCAGGAGATTGAGACCATCCTGGCTAACATGGTGAAACCCCGTCTCTACTAAAAATACAAACAATTAGCCGAGCGTGGTGGCGGGCGCCTGTAGTCCCAGCTACTCGGGAGGCTGAGGCAGGAGACTGGCGTGAACCTGGCAGGCGGAGCTTGCAGTGAGCCGAGATCGCGCCTCCGCACTCCAGCCTCGGCGACAGAGCGAGACTCTTGTCTCAAAAAAAAAAAAATAAGATAAAACACACACACACACACACACACACACACACACACACACACACACACACTTCTAGGTAACATTTTGTTTTTTGGAGACAGAGGCTTGCTCTGTCTCCCAGCCTGGAGTGCAGTGGCACAGTCTCGGCTCACTGCAACCTCTGCCTCTGGGTTCAAGCGATTCTCCTGCCTTAGCCTCTTGAGTAGCTGGAATTACAGTTGTCTGCAACAACGCCAGGCTAATTTTTATAATTTCAGTAGAGAAGGGATTTCACCATGTTAGCCAGGCTGGTCTCCAACTCCTGACCTCGGGTGATTCGCCCGCCTGGGCCACCAAAGTGCTGCCATTAAAGGTGTGAGTCACCGTGCCCAGCTCTAAGTGTTTCTTATAACCCCCAAAACTTAAAAACATAATACTTTTCACTCTATATTAGCACTTTCTTAGGCTTATGAATAATTCATTCATATTTAGGGTATACTTTTCCAATACAACAAAATGCTAAACCTGTTTAAGTACTTTTCTCTCTGAAAGTTACTCTATATTAGATCACACTTTAAATAAATATCCTCTAATGTGATAGTTTAAATTCAAATCTATAAAGCCATTTATAAACAGAAAACTCATAAAATTTATAATAGCAAACCTGAAATAATTCTGTTACGTATAGAACTTTGATTCTTTAAGTACTCTGAAATGCAAATTACATTCTTTTTGGTATAAATTTTCTGTATAATAGATCAACTTTATAAATTTAAAATTCTAATTACCGTCTTAACAATGTGGCATCAAAAAAGAGTAAAATTTCCTGGTATTTTATAGAGCATAAGGTTAATGACACATGTGGCTCTCTTTTAGGAAGCTTTCTAATATAATATTCTGAAAATCCATGTTCTTTTGTTGGCTTGTTATTAAGCCAAACATTTATGGAATTTTTTTCCCTTTAGCTCTCTATGGCTTTTTATAAGTTAAAAATCCCTTTACAGTTTTATTTTGAAACACTATTAATGTAAACATTTCAATGACTTTTTTCCTCTCACATCAATATCAGTTATTTCACTGGCAAAAGGTAGAAGATAGCTATTCTCAAATCCCAAAGCATTAATCAAGTAGCTGAAAAACATTTTGATGGACAAAGACTACAATGAGGACTAATGCTCTTGGTACATATTATCCCTTTTTGTGCATCTAAATCAAGTACAAGTAGAGTTGTCAAAGGGAATAGCAGATCTCATGAGAAAACTGAGGGAAAAATTAAGTAACTTAATGAGATCTGATAGCCTAGCGAAACAAAAGCTCTACCATGACAAAACAGAAAAGCCATGAGCTAGTGTACTGTGAAAAACAAAATACCATCTTCTATGTTACAGAAAAAATTATCACTATTTCATTAGAAGGTATGTGGGTTTATGATTTCCGTGATTAAAAAATTAGTGTTTCTGAGAGTTAATTTGATTACCACCTTAAAAAGAAATCATCTTTATATTAATATGTACCAAGTATAATAAAATGGACAGCAAATATTCCTAGCTAATAGTTATATAAATTCAATTTAATCATATTAAAATTCAAATAACCATTTTAAACATTGTGTTAATGTAAGATATGATTCCCAGTAATTCTTATTATATACACAGAAAAATTAAAGAATGCATCTAATTCTAACTTCTATAATAGGAATAATACATCAAATAAAAGCAAACTTTTTGTACCTATGTCTTATTTGTGTGTGTGTGTATATATGTGCATGCATGTGTGTATTAATAGACAATGTTTTGGTGTGTGCATATGTACAGATATATATTTCAATGGCATATTTCAAGGAGATACATCTATTTCAAGGATATAATATATATTCCAAGAATATATATATATATTTCAAATATATGTCAAGGATATATATATATATATTTCAAGGATATTTATGTGTGTATGTCAATAGATATGTACATATATATCATGTATGTATATATGTACATATATATCATGTATGTACGTATATATGCACATATATATCATGTATGTATATATGCACATATATATCATGTATGTATGTATATATGTACCTATATATCATGTATGTATATATATGTCGTGTGTGTGTGCGTATACATATATATAAAATAAGGATAAATGTCCTTTTGCAAATTTTTCCTGATTGTAGACCACATCAAAGGAAAGCAATGTTTTTGATAGAAATAAATTAATATAAGTCCACAAAAATTTACTTTAAACAAGTACCTGAACTAAGTCATAGAACTTAGCTTCATACAGATTATAATAATTAGCTGCAATTGATTGATGCTTTGTAAATACACAATGAGAGATACTTCAAGCTTATACTTGGTGTTTCCTTCCAAACGGTGGTAAAAATTCTTTCTGTAAGGACTTTTTTTTGTTTTTTGTTTTGTTTTGTTTTGTTTTGTTTGGAGACAGAGTCTCTCTCTGTCTCCCAGGCTGGAGTGCAGTGGCGTGATCCCGGCTCACTGCAAGCTCCGCCTCCCCGGTTTTACGCCATTCTCCTTCCTCATTCTCCGAGTAGCGAGTAGCTGGGACTACAGGCGTGCACCACCTATGCCCGGCTAATTTTTTTTTAAATTTTTAGTAGAGACGGGGTTTCACCGTGTTAGCCAGGATGGCCTCGATTTCCTGACCTCGTGATCCGCCTGCCTTGGCCTCCCAAAGTACTGGGATTACAGGCGTGAGCCACCCTGCCCAGCCAGGACTTATTATATAATGCCACTTAGTACACTAGATACTCTAAACGACTCCTAAGGCAGTCTAGGAAAAATATTAGAAAAATTTGAAATTAAATTTAGATTTCCTATAAAGGTAGCAATCTATGAGTTGGAAGTAGAAGTGGACAGGGAGAAATTTTCCATTCAACAAATATGTATTTTTCTTCTCTTTTATCAACACTACCACAACATAATTTTCAGCAAATATGATATCTATTATTACTATTTTAAACTATATAAAACCTCCTGCATGTGTACTCTTTTCAATTTTTTTAAGTTAACATTATTTTTAACTGACAAATTGTATACATTTATGGCATACAATGTGATATTTTGATATTGATATATGTATACAATGTGGAATGATTAAATCAAACAAATTAACACATCAACCATCCCATTACTTATCTTTTTTTGTAGTGAGAGGTTTGAAATTTAGTTATTTTGAAATACATAATACATTATCATTAATTATAGTCACCCTGCTATACAGCAGATCTCAAAACTTATTTCTTCTGCAACTCAAGCTTTATAACCTTGGACCAGCAACAACTCATTCTCTCCACATCCTCGTGTTTCATCGTAATGAATATTTTTATAATTATAAGAACTTTCATAGATGACATCTAGCCTTGCTGTTTTCCTTGTAACGATCTCAACCACACATTCTCTTAACAAAAGGGTTGTTGGTTCACTGATACTAATTCTATGTAGTCACTGCAGAATTAAAGACCTGGTGGCAGTCCAGGGGGATCTGGCTCCTAAGCAAAGATTCAAGATTTTAAAAAGAATTATTCAGTGCAACACTATAAAAACAACTGCATGTTGGCACTTATGTTTAGACATTACTAGTTGTCTATGCTGATTTGAGTTTAATACTTCATTCTAAAAGGCATAACGCAGTAATTTTTAAATACTTGTTGGATATAAAAAAGTAATAGAGAAAAATAATATAGCATATAGCAATATCCATACCTGTATGTTTTGTGAATGAAACAAAGCATATTAATTTGTTATTAATTTTCAGAATTATAAAAAATTTAGCGGCTTTTAATTTTTTTTCACCCAGTAATCATTGAGTGCTTTCTATGTTTAGTTTCACCAGCACACCTCTGATAAATCGGATACACTGATATACAATGAAGTCTAATTATACATTTAAAGCATATAAATCCAACTCTGTCTGCTCTGGAAAAAGAATAGCATTCAGGGAAAAAAGAGGGTAGGGTGAATGCAAGCAACAAACAGAGGAGAAGCAAATGTAATTAATACAGTGTGGTTGATTTTACTCAGATTTCTTCTCAGTGCTTATGCTAGATGAATATGTTATAGAAGAGTTGAGTTGGCTGTTCCTTCAGGTAGACCGTATTCCTCTAGTGTGAGTCTCTTGATGTACTGAGCCTGAATCTAGGTTTTATAATCTAGAATATAATTTTTATACTACATGATGTTTAAATGAAGCTATTCTTATCTAGGGCTCCAGCAACGACAAAGTGCTTAGTTCTTGCTGACTGAAGGGAAATGTCAAGGAATTTTCAAGAAGCACATCACAAAGGAATTTTTGATTAAACACGATTTTCACCTCACCTTCTTTAAGTCTCAAATCTCAGACTCAGACCTCCTTAGATCACCCTATTTAAAATTTCTGATCATAGTCTTGACTCTCCCGCTATACATTTAGAATTATTCTTTCTCTGTGCTATTTTCATTTTTTACATTGCTTTCAGCACCTTCGAATGCATTATATAATTTGCTTATTTACTTAGCTTATTGATTTTTAAGTATGCCCTCACCAATTGCAAGCTCCATGCAGGAATATTTTTTGTTTGGTTAAAGGATATATTCCAAGGACCTAGAATGGAGCCTGGCTGCTAGACGGGACTTAGTCATTTTGTTGAATGAAAGCATGAATAAATTTTCAAAAGTGATGCCCTTAGAACATTACCACTGGATAAGATGTGACTCCATTACATGTTAATAAGTACCCGTGGCAGATAATCATGTTTTTAAACATGACAGATGTTTTTAAACAATGTTCTTACCTAAAAGTTATCTTTAATGTAATGGGAAAGATTATAGTCCATAAGAAAACCTGGAATATATAACTCAATTTTTAAAACTAAATATTTTTTAATTTGTAAAAATAAACAGAAATATTTGAGATAAGTAAATATAAATACATAAAGCATGTGCGGGGCAGTCACTTTTTTCTAATAAAAATGCCAGAGCACATTCATACATGATCAGGAGAAGTACTGAATTTAAGAAGAAAGAAGTAATAAATAAAAGCAAAACAGAAACTTTAATAAACTACAGTATATTAGAAGCATGATGAGAAAGCCTAATTGATAGTTATTCAATTCTTAGAACGGGGCTTAATCCATAGGCAGACATAATATATTAGCACAGCACAAAAAACACTTCTGCTCTATCTAATAAAACAATTACAGTAAAAACTAATCATTCTTATTCCTAACATGAATACAGCATGATGAACTATTTTCATATTTTTTAGGACTGTCTGCAAACTGCGCCAGGAGCACCACCAAAATTAAATCTGAGAAAAGTACCAGAGATTGTGAAATACACAGATAATTGCATTGAAAAGTTTTTCAAAGTGTACATGCATAATGCAAATAATATTATTTTCCTCATGTGTAAGTAGAAAACTGTATTTATAAAGCAGATCTCACCTTTGGAAAGTGTGTTAAAATATTTGATAAAATAAACAGTGGTATGAGCATCCATTAACAAACTCATTTATGCTTTATTCATACATGACTGAGACAAAATATGTGATGCCACAGTTCAGTACATTTTAAGTAGCCAAATTGAAACCCCTAATGATATTTAAACTAACAGTAATTAATAATAATTTAATATTTAATGAAATACCTGATAACGTCAGAAGTCTTAAAGAAAACACTGCCAAGTTCAAGACTAAAAGCGCCTTCTTATTAAATGTTAGTGTAAATCACATGCTAATGAAAGGAAGAAACTGTTTTACTTAAAACTTTAGTGCATTTGTGGCTCAGATAAATTTTTAAATCCTGTGACTATTCTGTGTCAATTTCAGGCATTATCTGAAAAGAAAACTTGAACTTAAAGTCAATCAACCAGTCACATTTTCAAAAACAATCTTCTTCAGGACATAAGCTGTCCATAAAGATGTCAAATTAATGAAAGTATCTGAATTTCTCACTGTCAGAATATAAGATCTTTAGAATATTTTGATTATTCATTCTCAAATATTGTAATCAAAATGCTATTTGCAGTAGTTCAAGCTATAAAATATTTACAGACAGCATATATACTATATTGAAACATCTGTTTATACATTTGACGTAATTAGATAAAAAACTTCCCTACCCTCAATGTAATCTTGTAATGGGCTGCAATGCTACTTAACTACATCTATTCATCTTCTATCCTGTTTTAATAACACAGTGACACCTAAGAAATTATTCTTTGATCTTTCAATAAACTAAGCCTGTGCAGAGGAACGTGGAAGAGGTTAAATTGGCATTGATTATTTAAGACACATTCATCATTTATTTAACAATCTCCCTCATCACAAAAACTATTGTTTATAGGCCTGTGCTGAGACAGTGAATTTTTTTTTTAAGTCTTGCCATGTGCATTAGAAGTCAGAGCACATTGTAAACTAACATTTGTTTCATGTCTTCTGATAAATCTGGTGCAGGATAAAAGTAGTTTATTGTACAAATCTTTAAACTTATTCATGGTAGTGAATTTTTAATAGATTTTATTATAATTAATGTTTTCTGGGGATTCTATTTCTTATCTTAAGCAAAATGTGTAGCAACAGCTATTTTCCCAAGGAAATTATATTAATGATGACATGTAGTATCATATATTCTGATACTCATACCAATAAAACATGATCCATAATAATCTGTAAAGAACAATTTGTGGCTAAGGCTGGCAGCTTTAAGAAGAAAACAAAAGAGTATAAGAAACATCCATAATGTACAAGATTTCCATGAGATGCTTCTTGTTTTTGAATAAACACAATTTGCAAGTTATAAATAGATAATGTGTGTATAGAATATTTTTGAAAGTTTAAAATAAGGTGAAACTATATTTCCTGAGAGTGAAACAGAACAAAATACTATAAATTGAAGAACAAATGATTATTATTGCATATAAAATATTAAAAAATATTTACAAATAAATATTGAAAATATATCCTGGTCATGGGAGAAATTGTACTGTTTATGAATCATATATTTCCAGTTATGTAATTCATCATACTGAAAGTGTTTTACTTATTTTTGATTTGTCTAAGTATTTCCATCCCCAGTTTTTCACATGCAAGATACCCTAAGGTTTAGTATTACAGTTACATCTAGTTACTTTCATAAGTTTTTACATGCATATTTTAGAAATTTAATTTGCTCATATGGAGGGGATTCTTTAGGGACTCATTGTCAAAAAAAGTATTATTCTTTAACCTTAATTCAATACAGTAAGATGCATTAAACTATCACTGTAACATGTGAAACAAGCTAGGAACACTGAAGATTTAATGAGGATTAACAATTACCATGGCTTCATTTTAAATTTTTATTTTCATGCTTAGAGAACTAAATGACATTGATATAAGAAATATCATAGAAATTAGAAAATTATGAGGCATGGATAGGCAAATACATAAGAGGCTGCTGGTAACTATGGTGTTAGAATAACTATCCACAGATAAGTCATTTCCCCAGAGGTGTCATTCATTCCTCAGTAACCAATTCTCACAAGCAATCACTAATAGTGTCACATAAAATTGATAGTGTTACATAAAAGTCTTACATTTTATATTTATACTGTCATTTAAAAAGTTAGAATTCTGTCTCCCATACATTGTTTCTTTAAATAAAATTGAAAATTTGAATCCAAATGTATATTTGTTTTCTCTTTTCCAAGCACATTACTTTAAATAAAAGACTAGACTCCCAACAAAGGTCATGTAGTAGTAAAAAAGTGACTTCGTTTTTCTGAAATTCAGTTAACTTATTTAAAAATTTGGGGCCTTGAAGTAAGTGGATTCTAATTTAACTTGTACTCCCTGTGTTGTATGATGTTATATTGGAATAAGATTTAATGAAAATTATGATATTATTACTCATATTGAACAAACTGTCTTGTAGATTTATAGATACAAGGGTTGTTATTTGTAAAACACATATTGGGTTTATATCCTAAGGACCAGCATATAAATATTTTCATTAACAAATTTTTAGGCAGGGGGTGGTGGCTCACGCCTGTAATCCCAGAACTTTTGGAGGCTGAGGCGCATGGATCATTTGAGGTAAGGAGTTCGAGACTAACCTGACCAACATGATGAAACCCTGTCTCTACTATAAATACAAACATTAGCCAGCAGTGGTGATGGATTCTTGCAATCCCAGTTACTTGGGATGGTGAGGCAGGAGAATCGCTTGAACCCAGGAGGCGGAGGTTGCAGTGAGCCGAGATCGCACCACTGCACTCCAGCCTGGGCAACAGAGTGAGACTCTATCTCAAATAACAAACAAACAAACAAACAAACAAACCAAGTTTTTAGACAGGAAAAAAGTCCCCCACAAAGGACCAATATTGAATTGCTTGTGGTAAATCCTCTTTAAGTACCATAAAATTATTTCTTTTTAAAAATAGATATCAACATAATTTAAGTAATATACAACACTGCTAGAAGTATTTCAGTTACAAAATTGAGATCTAGAATTTAGATATCTAGAATAAATATACCTTAAAATAAATGTAATAGAATAATTTTTAATTCATAGTTTTTAGTGGTTTTCAATTGAAAAAATAAGGTCTATAAACACTTGAAAACAATTTGTGCAGTAATTCAAAGCTTTGGTTTATTTCCTAAAAGAAAAGTAGTTTTATATTAAATAAATTAATGTAGTTTGCAGGGCAACACAAAAGTAGTATCCAACTTTGTTATTTAACATAATGAGACCATGCAGATAAACATATAATTTATCATTATTCATCATCATAAAACTTAAAATTATCTCTATTTTATTTCTACTTATCAGCAAAGTGCTAAAAATAAGAATAAATGTTTTTAAACAGAAGAGGGGGTCCTCATACATGTTAGCCACAAGATCAAATTAATTCCTTTATTTTATTCATCAAGAGGAAGTTTAAAGTCATGAACTTAGGCAAAATGCAAATTTCTTAGCTGTGTTTAAGAAAAAAATGGGTATTTATATCAATGTTTTCCCAAATCATCCAATGTTACTAGATGTAATACTGTATTAAAACATGTTTTACAATCCTATTTTGACAGTTCAACAAGTATTTAGCACTAACAGAAAAATACTTTCAATTAAATTACTTTCTGCTGCCTGCACTGAAGCCCAAGAGCTAAAACATTATTTTAAATTTTTCTTCAAAGTTGTTTTTGCTTTTAAGTGTCTGCATATAAAAATGATGTGCTTTACCTTTGGTGATTACAAACATAGTAACTTTATTAAACTGTTAATAAATAAATATTTTCTTAAAAAATAAATTGCCCTAGTCTTCTAATGCACATCTTCTACATGTCTGCAAATACACTAATTCAAAAGACTGTACCAAAATTGTTGGTGTAAAAAAATTAATAAGGCATTGGTATGCTAGTTGGTGCCTGTAATTATCTTTTTTAGTTCCAGGAGGTATTTGGGGATTGTTTAAGAGCAAAAGATGAATGGTGCACCGCTAAATCCTGTTAAATCAATGCATGGACACAGCAGCCGCAGAGGTAAATAAGCTGTGGAGGTCTGAATACCAATAACGAAGTTAAAAATGGTTTTACAGAGCTACTTACGTCATAGCCTAGTAGTTCAGTCTGGGTGGATTTATCTACTCTTGAAGCAAAAGCCTTCTGTAAATGCCGGACTTTTCCCTGCAAAATGAAAAAACGGCAACAACACATTGTTGGTGAGGTGTGTACTTCTACACTAATATTCTCCACTTATTAAAATTTGATTAGTGTATAATTCGTGTTCTTCTCTGTGCATATGCTTTGCTCTGTTAGTGCTCTTAAAATAAGCTTAAATATTTAGAGCTTTAATTTTTAGTTCACAACTGTCCCACCTTAAGCATCTTTTCTTCTACTGTAGGCGTCACTGAGTCAGAACCACAGTTCAACAGTAGAGTCATAATGTGCTTAAATCCAAGACCAAATGCCTATGCTTTGTTTCCTGTTATCTTTTTTAAATAACTTAGTTGCTACTATTTGGCTGATCCAGTTTCAGAACACTTATATTTGAAATAAAAAATATTCTTAATAAATGACCCAATGGATTCCATTCAGTTTGTTTTAATTTTGTTATGCTTCTTCTTTCCAAAAACCTCTACACATTTAGGAATGTTTACTTTAAGAGACTGACACTAATCCAACCCTGTGATAACTAGGGAAGGGAAGTAATACATGAGCGAGGTTGGAATTTCATATTTCAAATGCGAAACTACGATTTCTGAGTAAACTAATTTGACTGTGCTTCTTTCTGGGACCTTCCCTTCTCATTCCTAAATGTGTCACTTAAAATGAGATCTTGAGTTTAATTATTATGTAATGTATTTACTAACTGCCTCTCACAGCTGAGAGTGTTGTACTCACATGATCACATTTTATCTTCAAATATTTACTATAAATACCACTCATGTTAAATAAAAACAATACAGTTTAGGAAGTTAAAGTAACTTGAGACAGGTTTTCAAAGAAATTCACGGGATTCCATGAGATTGTGCTTTCCACTTTAAAGCAGAATGTCTATCATTTTCTTTTCTTTTGAATGGTTAATAAGATAGTTATATAATACCCAAATGATAAAGGACTGTGATTTAATTCTTCCTTTCCCAGGACTGACAATGGTTATCAAGAACCTCACTCTCAAGAATTCCAGTTACACAAAACTCTTCCATCCTCACCTCCCTTCCTTTCCTGTTCCTTCCCCTTCCCTCTTCTCTTTTTCCCCTCCCTCCCTCTTCCCTCACACTTTCCTTCATTGCTGTTTGGTATTTTCAAGATTATCTGAGATGTTTATCAAAGTACGTACATAATTTAGGTAAATACAATTTAGTTTAACTTACTGAAATATAGAAAAGAAATATTTTATGTTCTATTAATGTCTCATCACTTCTGACTTCCCTAATCACAAAACATCTAGTGCTGCTAGTCAGACAAAAATTAGATGCAGATTAGATTATGCAGGAAGATGTTACATGAGTGAGGTAGAAGTTTTGAAAAACTTACTTGAAAAAGATAAGTAAAAATGTGGCTGCATTTCCCAAACTAAATTTCAAACGAGAAAAAAAATGTATTTATCTAGACATATTGATTGGGATGAAGAAAAGAACAGGGAGAGGAAGTAATAGGTAAAGGAGCAATAACATTGTCCATCATTGAAAGGTTGTTTAGGAAAGTTTGATTATCTACTTTTGAGATAGATTGGAATCATAAGTATGTGAAAAGTAAATTTTGTTGCAAATCTGTAATTATATAAACTTTTTTATATGAATTAGAGTCATGCACTCATGTATAGAGCAGGGGAAAATAGCTGCCAAATGCTTCCATTATGCCACAGCTCACATTTCTATTTCAAGGGCTTTCATCCTGAGGATAGGAGTTGGAAAGTGTTGGTAACTTCTGGATTACTGGTCTGAGTTATAATATTTAGAAAATTCAAATAATGATAAATAAAATTCCAAACAACTTTATTAACCAATATACTAACCAAAACAAGAGCAAACAGAAACTTTAAATAAAGAACAGTTATCTTTGGAAATTAAATAAAACACAGACATTTCTAGGGAACGTCATTGTCACTCCCTCTTGTAGGCATTAATCACAAAAAAATAATGTATTTGAACTATTTATTATGGTATTATGTATGCACATGTATGCCATATTCAGATGTAGAGAATAAAATCTAAGTTTCCTATAGACTTGGGTACAAATAATTAAGAATTAAATATTTTTAGCATAATAGAAGGCCATAAACATATGAAAGTTTATGACAAATGTCTATCACATACAATTAGAAGATTAAAGAAAGAATACATAGCTTCCAGGAGATGATTCCTGATGGAGCTCTTGCATTTCTAAATGGTAGATGGAAATTTATAGATTGATAAATTTAATATGTATAAAAAGAGTTTTATAGATAATTGAACAGAAAATGTACTCACAAAAGTAGCTATTACTAGAGGGTAGAATTGCAGATAATTTTGATTTCTTATACAATAAATCTATATTAATTTCATAAATATATATATTTTATCAGAGATATAGAAACAAAGTATCATCATGCATTTTCAGTTTCACATTGATTTGATATAATGATCAAAGTCTTGACTAAAATTATTATCAGTTTATTTCAATATACATAAATTTCACCATGATAGGAATATATTTGTATTTTGTAACTTTTTATTAAATGCATATTACGGTTATTGCTTAGAGGGGAGGGGACACTAAGGGAAAAAAAGAAAATATATCCCTTTCTATGAAGACACTTGCAGTGTGAGTCAGAAAAATAAGACAATTAGCATTCTATAGGTAAAATATAGTTACCACGGAGAGAGCCCGAGGTGTGTGTGTATGGAAACGGTATGTTGGAGAGGGGACGTACAAAAGAGTTAAATAATTTGGAATGTAGAAGCTACTGACATCCCAGCTAAGACCAGAAGAATGAATTACTATTAGCCAATTTGAAGTGGAACTGAGTGATATGGAATCTAAGAAGGCAATAGTATTTGCAAATATTTAGAAGTCAGAGAGACCATGACAAAGATATGCATAAACAACTACTACTTCAAAATTGGCTACAGGGAGTCAATTAAAGGGACAATGTGAGGAATGAGATTACAGTGGTAACTCAAGTTTATGCCAGAAAGGATAGAATGCTATGCCAAAAGATTTGACAGTCAGCTCAATTTTCAAAATACGATTTTATAATTAGAGACCATAAAATATTTTAACTAAATGAGAATGGAACTTATTTAAATACATCCTTCACTCTATATTGTACATAAAAAGGGATATATATGTATGCATCCATACAGAAGGAAGCAATATGGAGAAGAGAAACCGTGGAAGTGTGCTGAGCTTTGACCACCAATGACTTTACACCATGTGATTTAAGGTGGCTCTCTTTCAGTATTCTCCCATGTAAGCAGACATTGCCATTCCTTCTTCTAACCTCTCTCAGAGGGATAGTGAAGAATTAAAACAACTCAATTTGTAGTAGATAAATTTTATAAATAAACCTATGCCCCTGACAAAATACCTAATTGTCTTTGAGTTTCCTTTCCAAGCTATGACAAAATACACCCCTTTTTTCACATTTACGATTAATCAAACATGTGTGCTTAGAAAAAGCAAAAAAGGCTAGCATATTATGTAAAAAAGTAAAACTAAAATGAGATGAAAGTGACGGATGTTGTGATTAACACTTATTGTTAAATTTCCATGTAATCTGAGTCCTGAATATGTGGGTTTTGAGTTATATAATATTGCTATATGAATAAAAATATGTTTTTCTTCTCTAAGTTTCTAAGTTATTTCATCTGAGATTAAAAGTAATAAATAACATTTTTATAATAAAGGTCAGCAACATAAATAAATATATATGAACCTAATAAAATATAAAAACTTATTAAGGGTACTTAACTGTACTCACATTCTCTTTCCTGCTGTAAGCATTACCACTTTAATTATTACTACTAATAATAGATGCCATTAGTAGAATGTAGGTTATATGCCAGGCACTGTATCAAGTAATATATATCTATATGAATCCTCTCCAGAACATACAAAAGCTATGTTTTTGTTCCTTTTATAAAAAACAGCAAACTGATACTTTGTTAATATCAGTTGCTAAATATCACATAAGATAGTAAGTGGAGCAGCCCAGATGAAAACCTTTTTTAATGGTCTCTAGACCCTAGTACAGTATCTCTACAAAGATACTATAACTCTTTTAGGAAAACTGTCTAGCCATATGTAGAAAGCTGAAACTGGACCCCTTCCTTACACCTTACACAGAAATTAATTCAAGATGGATTAAAGACTTACATGTTAGACCTAAAACCATAAAAACCCTAGAAGAAAACCTAGTTATTACCATTCAGGACATAGGCATGGGCAAGGACTTCATGTCTAAAACACCAAAAGCAATGGCAACAAAAGCCAAAATTGATGAATGGGATCTAATGAAACTAAAGAGCTTCCGCACAGCAAAAGAAACTACCATCAGAGTGAACAGGCAACCTACAAAATGGGAGAAAATTTTCGCAATCTACTTATCTGACAAAGGGCTAATATCCAGAATCTACAATGAACTCAAACAAATTTACAAGAAAAAAACAAACAACCCCATCAAAAAGTGGGTGAAGGACATGAACAGACACTTCTCAAAAGAAGACATTTATGCAGCCAAAAAACACGTGAAAAAATGCCCATCATCACTGGCCATCAGAGAAATGCAAATCAAAACCACAATGAGATACCATCTCACACCAGTTAGAATGGCCATCATTAAAAAGTCAGGAAACAACAGGTGCTGGAGAGGATGTGGAGAAATAGGAACACTTTTACACTGTTGGTGAGACTGTAAACTAGTTCAACCATTGTGGAAGACAGTGTGGCAATTCCTCAGGGATCTATAACTAGAAATACCATTTGACCCAGCCATCCCATTACTGGGTATACACCCAAAGGACTATAAATCATGCCGCTATAAAGACACACACACACGTATGTTTATCATGGCACTACTCACAATAGCAAAGACTTGGAACCAACCCAAATGTCCAACAGTGATAGACTGGATTAAGAAAATGTGGCACATATACACCATGGAATACTATGTCTAAGTCTCTTTGTGGGTCTCCAAGGACTTGCTTTATGAATCTGGGTGCTCCTGTATTAGGTGCATATATATTTAGGATAGTTAGCTCTTCTTGAATTGATCCCTTTACCATTATGTAATGGCCTTCTTTGTCTCTTTTGATCTTTGTTGATTTAAAGTCCATTTTATCAGAGACTAGGATTGCAACCCCTGCGTTTCTTTGTTTTCCATTTGCTTGGTAGATCTTTAGATCTTCCTCCATCCCTTTATTTTGAGCCTATGTGTGTCTCTGCACGTGAGATGGGTTTCCTGAATACAGCACACTGATAGTTCTTGACTCTTTATCCAATTTGCCATTCTGCATCATTTAATTGGAGCTTTTAGCCCATTTACATTTAAGGTTAATCTTGTTATGTGTGAATTTGATCCTGTCATTATGATGTTAGCTGGTTATTTTGCTCATTAGTTGATGCAGTTTCTTCCAGCCTCAATGATCTTTACAATTTGGCATGTTTTTGCAGTGCCTGGTACCGGTTGTTCCTTTCCATGTTTAGTGCTTCCTTCAGGGGCTCTTTTAGGGCAGGCCTGGTGGTTACAAGATGTCTCAGCATTTACTTGTCTGTAAAGGATTTTATTTCTCCTTCACTTATGAAGCTTAGTTTGGCTAGATATGAAATTCTGGGTTGAAAATTCTTTTCTTTAAGAACGTTGAATATTGGCCCCCACTCTCTTCTGGCTTGCAGAGTTTTTGCCAAGAGATCAGCTGTTAGTCTGATGGGTTTCCCGTTGTGGGTAACCCGACCTTTCTCTCTGGCTGCCCTTAATATCAACATTTTTTCCTTCATTTCAACTTGTAGTGAATCTGACAATTATGTGTCTTGGAGTTGCTTTTCTCAAGGAGTATCTCTGTGGTGTTCTCTGTATTTCCTGAATTTGAATGTTGGCCTGCCTTGCTAGATTGGGGAAATTCTCCTGGATAATATCCTGCAGAGTATTTTCCAACTTGGTTCCATTCTCCCTGTCACTTTCAGGTACACCAATCAGACGTAGATTTGGTTTTGTCACATAGTCCCATGTTTCTTGGAGGCTTTGTTTCTTTTTATTCTTTTTTCTCTAAACTTCTCTTCTCACTTCACTTCATTCATTTGATCTTCCATCACTGATACCCTTTCTTCCAGTTGATCAAATCGGCTACTAAAGCTTGTGCATTTGTCACATAGTTCTCGTGCCATGGTTTTCAGCTCCATCAGGTCCTTTAAGGACTTCTCTGCATTGGTTATTCTAGTTAGCCATTCACCTAATCTTTTTTCAAGGTTTTTAACTTCTTTGCCATGGGTTCGAACTTCCTCTTTTAGCTCCAAAAGTTTGATCTTCTGAAGCCTTCTTCTCTCAACTTGTCAAAGTCATTCTCTGTCCAGCTTTGTTCTGTTATTGGTGAGGAGCTGCATTGCTTTGGAGGAGGAGAGACGCTCTGATTTTTAGAATTTTCAGTTTTTCTGCTCTGTTTTTTCCCCATCTTTGTGGTTTTATCTACCTTTGGTCTTTGATGATGGTGACATAAAGATGGGGTTTTGATGTGGATGTCCTTTCTGTTTGTTAGTTTTCTTTCTAACAGTCAGCATCCTTAGCTGCCAGTCTGTTGGAGTTTGCTGGAGGTCCATTCCAGACCCTGTTTGCCTGGGTATCAGCAGCGGAGGCTGCAGAACAGCAAATATTGGTGAACAGCAAATGTTGCTGCCTGATTGTTCCTCTGGAAGTTTTGTCTCAGAATGGTACTGTCTGTGTGAGGTGTCAGTCTGCCCCTACTGGGCAGACACATAATTAGCCTCCCAGTTAGGCTACTTGGGGGTCAGGGACCCACCTGAGGAGGCAGTCTGTCCATTCTCAGATCTCAAGCTCCATGCTGGGAGAAACACTACTGTCTTCCAAGCTGTCAGACAGGGACATTTAAGTCTGCAGAGATTTCTGCTGCCTTTTGTTCAGCTATGCCCTGCCCCCAGAGGTGGAGTCTACAAAGGCAGGCAGGCCTCCTTGAGCTGTGGTGGGCTCCACCCAATTCCAGCTTCCAGGCTGCTTTGTTTACCTACTCAAGCCTCACCAATGGCGGGTGCCCCTCCCCCAGCCTCGCTGCCGCTTTGCAGTTTGATCTCAGACTGCTGTGCTAGCAATGAGAGAGGCTCCATGGGCATACGACCCTTGGAGCCAGGCACGGGATATAATCTCCTGGTGTGCTGTTTGCTAAGACTGTCGGAAATGCGCAGTATTAGGGTGGGAGTGACCCGATTTTCCAGGTGCCATCTGTCACCCCTTTCCTTGGCTAGGAAAGGGAATTCCCGGACCCCTTGTGCTTCCCGGGTGAGGCAATGCCTCGCCCTTCTTCAGCTTATGCTCAGTGCACTGCACCCACTGTCCTACACCCACTGTCCAACAATCCCCAGTGAGATGAACCCGGTACCTCAGTTGGAAATGCAGAAATTATCTATCTTCTGCATTGCTCATGGTGGGAGCTGTAGATTGGAGCTGTTCCTATTCGGCCATCTTGGAACTGCCCCCAAGATTATTTAAATAAAACAAAAGCAAGAGAGACAGAGAGAAAATCATAGGCATTGCTTAATGATGCCAAGGCCAAAGATGAGCTCAAGAATGAAAATGTAACATTATACAGGTCACTTTGATCATTGTCACCCACCTTTAATGGGGGCATATCACTGAAGACATCAGTAGAATTTTCAAGAAACACAGCCAAGCAAATAAAACCTCCTCTCACAGAACATAAAATTTCTGGGAGCTATGAAGGAGACATTAAACTTTATTAATATAATTTTTTTGTTGTAGAAAATTGCTAACATGAAAAAAATGGGAAACTTATAAAAAGAACTCTTATGTAATCATTACCTAGTTTTAACAATGGATATTGGAATTAAATAAGAACAAAGGCTGGCTCTCTCCACATTGCTAAGTTCCTGCAGGGAATGCTAGGAAGTCCAAAGAAATCTGGAATTGGAATGTGCTTTTTAAGTAATTATCAAAGTATACTTTCCAAGATAAGAGGTTAGAACATATTTTATTCCATGGTTTTTAAAGCTTTATTTATAACTTCAATATTTAGACTTACATTCTGTGAGCCTTCATTAATATTCTTGGCCTGGGACTCACAAGTGTTAATAGTTGGCCTGTTACTGAGATGCTTTCAGTTTTGGGGTCTCCATACCTCAGGAAAAGCAATGTGAGGTTTTAAAAAATTGCAGAAAAGGACAAAGGGATAGGAAACTTATTTTAGGTTTGTATGTTTAAAAAATGGGTCAAGACTCTAAACACAAACAGAAAAGAAAGAACGTCAGTATATCAATAATACAACATCTGGATAACATATTTATTTTTATTCAGCCTTATGCTACCTGAACTAGAAAACTGCTTGACATCCTTCACTGTGACCACTTTGAGAGTAGATTGTGGGTGATTTTTACAAGAAATAATAGGGCTTACAAAATTAAACGTATACTTTATATTTATGGAATTGAATACCTATAAGAGATTGTACAAACTAAAAATATGACTAGATTTAAGAACTTGGGTGATTTCATTTATGAATGAGATAGACTGATAAAAAATATGAATTGGAAAAGTTAGTATATTTAGAGATTGAAATCATTAGGAATATTTGTACCCAGATAACTGTGTGCCATATTCTAGATGTAAAGGATATGTAGTTTTGTTTTATTTTTTGTTTTTAATGAGTAATATGGCTTGATTCTGTGTCCCCACACAAATCCCATGTTGAATTCTAATCTCTTTGTATCAGGGGAGGGCCCTGGTGGGAGATGATTAAATCATGGAGGCAGACTTCCCTCTTGCTGTTCCCTTGATAGTGAGTTCTCACAAGATCTAGTTGTTTAAAAGGGTGGCCCTTCCCCCGTTGCTCTCTCTCTCTCTCTCTCTCTCCTGCCACCATGTGAAGAAGGTGCTTACTTCCCCTTCTTCTTTCATCACGAGCATAAGTTTCCTGAGGCCTCCCAGTCATGCTTCCTGTTAGGGCCTGCAGTACTGTGAGTCAATTAAACCTCTTTTCTTTACAAATTACCCAGTCTCGGGTAGTTCTTTATAGCAGTGTGAAAATGAACTAATACAACGAGAGTTGAATTATGATTTCTATTTCAATTCTAAAATTTCCAGTTTCTAGATTTTTTCAAAGAGTACATTGCACTATATTTAAACACTGGCAAATTTTCACTAATAATAGATTATAGAAATATATATTTGATTGCTTTAGTACTTAAGACAGGCTAATCCATTTCTTCTAGTTTAATACTCTTATCAATAAGGTAAAGCTAATTAAGAAAGGCCTAATAAAAAGGGACATAAAAGAGATGGCTTTGAGTTAGATCCTTTAGAAGCTAGGAACACAAATTTCCAGGATAAAAACAGTGGGCATTTAGTGACTGATCAGGAAAGGCATGATAGAAACTCTGATTGGAAATATCACCCAAATTCTTTTGGCTCTGCCCCTCCATATTCAAGACATCAGTTAATTACATCTCTAAAATGTATTTCACAATCACTTCTTTTTGTATCTGCTGCCTCCACCCCAGCCTACTACCTAGGGTGCAGAGGGGAGTGAAGTATAGAAGTGTGCTGGGTGTGTTCAAGCCACCACCACCTTTTATTCCAATGGCTTCTGCACTGTCTGGAACTGTGTACCTCCAAAATTCATGTCTACTTGGAGACTGTGAATGTGACTTTACTTGGAAATAGGGCCTTTGCAGATATAATCACGTTAAAAAGAGATTATACTTGATAAGGATTGGCCACAAATCAAATATGGCAAGTGTTCTTTATAAGAAGAGGGACATTTGGACACAGCTACACAGAAACACAGAAGAGAGGGTCATGTGAAGACAGAGATAGAAACTAGAAAGTGTAGATCCATCTACAAGGCAAGCAACTTCAAAAATTGCCAGCAACCACTTGAAGCTAAAAGAGGCAAGAAGACTCCTTTTCTAGAGCCCTCAGAGGAAATATGGCTCTGCCCACATCTTGATTTCAGATTTATGGTCTCAAGAAAGACTTGTGAGAAAATAAATTTCAATTGTTTTAAGTCAGCCAGTTTGTGGTACTTTGTTACCAAAGCCACAGAAAACTAATAAAGCCTCCTAACTTATTTTCCTGTCTTTATCCATACCTTCTCCATTCCATAGTTTCTGTAAATAATAGCAGAGTAACATGAAAATGTAATTTGGATCACATCAGTCTTCTGCTTGAACACATTAATAGTTTTCCATTCCAATAGAGTAGTCATGAGGCACAGGTGACAAATGAGCACCTGAAATGCAGCTACTATAAACTGAGATGTTTGTGTCAAATACACAATGGATTTTAAAAGAATTGGTACAAAAAATTTCACTCACAAAATATTTCATGAATAACTATATATTTATTGCATCTTAAAATCATATGATTTTGGATATATTAATTCAAGTATAACATAATTGGCTACTAAATTACACACATGACTACCATTTGCTTCTTGTTTTATACTGCTATTGCAGCATTCTGGTTTATATAATAAAAATTAAACTTTTTACCATGATGTACAGCTAGCCCCTGCCTTACATCACCTTATCTATTATACTACCTTCATCTCATATTAACACAACTTTTTCACTTGCAAACATGACTCTCCTCACACTCATTTTCTTTCAGTTTCTTGAATGGATCAAGATCTTTACCACTTGAGGAAGTTTTAACCTGCTGTTCCTTCATCTGGAATCTTCTGCATATTAGCTGCCACTGCCTTACAGATATTCTTTTTAAAGTAGATTCTTATCTCCAAGTGATTCTCTGTCTTAATATCTTTTTTGCTAAATGTCATTTTGACTGACAATTATTTCTTTTATTTGCGGTTTGCCTATATTTGGTCTGTCTTCTGCACTAGTATTTAATAAGTTCCTTAGAGCAGGGACCATGTTTATTTAGTACCATATTGACTCCACACTTCCTTATATACTTTTAGGCGCACTCTAGATACTCAATACTGCTTTTAATAAATGAAGAATTGGGTGGATGAGAGAATATGCATAAGGCTGGAGTGGCATCAGAGATCAGCTTTTGAACTTGACGTTCACAGATGCATTTGCTATTGGAAGTTAATACTGATGACATGACAAATCCAGCAAAATTTCTGGCATTTGTATCATATATAAATTTAAGTAGGGAAAGATTGGAAATGAAATCTGAACTAAGGGTTTGTTCCAGTAATTCTGGTCTGCAAAGATACTTTATGATAAGACAAAAGAAAGGAAGAAAAAAAAAACAGTACAAAGAGAAAAGTGAGGCTATTAAACAATGGGTAAACATCAAATATATGTCTGAGAAATTGATACTGTAACATCACGGGACAAACGTTTACTTTCATACACAGATTAGAATTTCTTTTATTAAAAGAGAACCTTATATACTCCATTTTCACTCTTGCCTGAATTTTACATGGTGAGTGAAAGATTAATGAGGCGATTCATCCAATTAATGATGAAAATTAACGAGGTGATTCATCCAATGAATGATGATTTTTTGAATCATCATCCAAAAAATGAAGAATACAGACATATCTTCTATAGGAAGTAGGTCCAGAAGAATTTTTTGACACATCAAGTCCCAAACATTCCCTCACTAGCAGCATCCTGGCCTAAACGGATACATTCTATTTGTCAGGGGCTCTCCATTCCCTTGGCTCATACTTTCATTAGGGAATTTCTGATCTACATTTCTCTCACTTTCATTCATCTATAAACTGGTAGGTGACCTTGGGATAAAGAAACATACTCTGCTTCTTATTGACATGATCTGTCTACAGGATGAAATTTCAACTTGTCTAGGCATAAGTTTGTAGACTCTTGCCCTGAGGTAAAGGTCTGCAATTTTCCCTTTATGTCAGCAACTCCAGTAGGTCACTTCAGTTCAGAGAAGAATGTACTAGAAGCTTATATGGCTGCATTCCAATACAAGTTAAGATAGCATTGCATTATAGTTCAATTTCTCTGAATTTTCTATTTTGCAATTTATTGCCCCCCTTTAAGCCTCAAGATGTGCACATGCACACATACACATACATTCACACACAGAATGAATTTGGTGTAATAGGGTTTGAATATAGGCATTGCGAAGATTTAGGAGAGTTAAAATGGCATCGACTAATACAACAACCATAAATCCTTAATTCAACCTTGAAAATTGTTCTTATTAAAAAAAAACACAAAACCCTTGCATCACTAAAAACAGAAACCTGCCAACAATATTGAGACTGAGATCTTGAATATATGACAAAGATTTCTCCAGCTTTAACTTGCTTGATATTTTTATTGAGGAAGATAAGGATATAATACCCTGCCCACTTAATCACTATGGTTTAAAAATAAGGTTCCTATTTTAAAGAAAATATTCAGTTTTTTAGGAGATTGTGAGCATTTTATTTTATGGTATTGATTTAATTTCAATGTGTATAAAAATTCTTATAGTAAACCATGAAGTGACACAAAAGTCTCCAAGACAGTCATTCATTAACAGTAATATGCTGATGACAGCATTCCAGAAACACAAGCATAAGGGAGACAAGAATAAGATCACTAGACACTTGCAGAGTCAGCATGGCATTACAGGTTGATGATCAGCTAGAAAACAATTGATGTCATGAATCAAACTTCACCAGACAAACTGTATACACAGATCAAACTTCGCTGACAAACTCAAGAAATTCTGAGTGCCATGAAATTCATTATCCTT
This sequence comes from Symphalangus syndactylus, assembly GCF_028878055.3. Taxonomy (NCBI): domain Eukaryota; kingdom Metazoa; phylum Chordata; class Mammalia; order Primates; family Hylobatidae; genus Symphalangus; species Symphalangus syndactylus. The sequence continues at coordinate 47,246,399 of NC_072432.2, forward strand.
CAAGTTTCCTTCAGCATAGTCATGAGCAAAAATTAAAAATAAAGTCAAATCTGTATATGTATTATCTGAATAGCAAAATATAATAAGACAGAAAACCTAAAGAGATTATATGTGACTAAAGGAATTACTCAGTTGCTTTAGATGTCTGTTTATTCATCTTTCAAATAGAAATGGTAGCAAAGACATTTAAAGCTGGACTTAATTGATTCCAACAAATATTTAATGAGTATCTGCAATTTATTAATTCATCCATCAGTAATAGCACATTTAATTATGCAAATTAAACTGTGCTCACTTTTTCTCTCTGTGTAATTAGAACTAAAATAAAATTGTACATTTAAACATACATTGTATTATTTTGCATATTTATATTTATAAACAAAACTATGTGGCATTTTGGCTAATTGTTCACAGTGAGCCCTTTTAGAGTCCAACTCCTGAGTAGGACACAACTCCACTATGCAGCTAGCAGAAGAGGCTCAGGCTCTGAGCAAAGGGAGTGGGATGTATAGAGAGCAGCACACAATGCTCTCATGACATAGAGAGTGGTAAGCAAACGGTCATTGTTCTCGCTGTTTCACTGCTTCTACCTCATAGGAGAGATAGAATTCCAATAAGCAAATGTTTAACCAGGTAAAAAATGACAAATTTTGGTAAGTGATATAAAGGGAAGAGTAGAAGAGAGAATAACATAAAGATGCCATTTCTATTTGACACTCAGGGTGGGCCTTAGTGAAGAAATGACATTTAAGGTTATAGGACAAGGGCACAGCCAGGCAGTAAGCCAGGGAGTGTTTCAGAGAGAAAAACTGGATAAAGTTCAGGAGGAGTGGGGGAGGAGTATATGCATTTTTTCTTAAGAAACTAATATATGTGTGTGTGTGTGTGTGTAGTGTGACTAGAACGTAGTGAGCAAGGAGAATATTGGCACAATTGTAGGCTCTACAAAATGCTCAATTTTATGTTTAGATCAGTGGGAAATCATAGAAATGTTTCTAGCACAATTCAATTGTATTTTACCAACATCATTCTGTCTGTTGTATGCAGAAGAAATTAGAGGTAGGGATGATATCGGAGAAAGGAAATTTAGAGGATAATGCAATCGTCTAGAGGAAATGTTTTTTGCAAAAGGGATAGAGTCCTATCTATTTTCCAGACTCAAAATAAGAGTTAGATTTAAAAGTGAATAATTAATTGTAATTGGTAGGTTTAGCAAAAGGGAACAGTCAAGAACAACTCCCAAGTTTCTGTTTTGAGCAAATGGGAGGCTGGTTGATGGTGATATTCCTGATATGAGAAACACTTCAGGAGAAGCAGGTTCAATTGGAGATGGGGTGAGTGGGCGAAGAAGAAGCAGGATGAACTGAAAATAAGGGCGAATGGGAGATACTGAGCATAATGAAAAGTGAGATAACTGTGAAGCATCCAAGCAGGTATGTAGTGATACACATCATATAAGAGGGTTTAGCTGATGAAAGCTATAAATACTGCTAGTATTTGGGCTAAGAACACAAGGAATCTTTACATGAATGCATTCTTTACTTCAGATGGTTGCAAACATGCTACTTTTCTGACCAGGCCCCCCCTTATTGCTCCCGTCACACATACATACTTTCCCGGGAACTTCACCTTCCTCCACTCACGACACATGGCTAATGCCAGAGCTTTCAGGCATTATAACAGGATCACACTGTCATGGTTCATTGATTTTCAGGGAGCAGATCCTCTTTCCGAGCTAGAATAGGAAACTTTTCTGGCAGTTATGGTATAAGGAATAAAAAGAAAATAAGTTAATATTTTTGTGGTGCCTAAGTCAAAAGTAAAAATGCTTGAGAGCAAGCAATGGTTAAGTTTATGCTCAAGTAGACCAGAGAAATAGCAGAGGTTTGCTTCTACAAAGAAAAAGAAAGAAAAAAGGAAGTAAAAGAAGACAAAATTAAAGAACAGCACAAATGAGTGCAGAGAGTGAAAGTATCAATTGTGCTGTTAATCACAGTTGGTATTGGCACTGGTTCTCAGTCCTGTTTGCTGAGTCACCCCCATGGTCTTTTGATAAATTTCCGTTTAGTTTAAGATAAATCAAACTGTCCTTCTGACAATTACAATCAAAAGAGAACCAGTCAAGAGAAAGATAAAACCAAGACCAAGCGTCAAAGAAACGAAACCAATTCAAAAGGAATAAACATATAAAAAGATCTCAGTAAATGGTGTTAGAATCATAAGTTGCCATCTTCATGTATAGTTTTGTTTCCTGTCAAAAAATTTATTAATTTTTCATTTAAATAAGCTATTAGGAATTTAAAAATCAATAGTAAAATTTTAAATATAAACAGTAAAAATTCATGTATGTCTATGTTTATTACTTTCAGGTTGGTTACTATGTTTACCTGTCTTACCTATTTTTTTTTTTTTTGAGACAGAGTATCACTCTGTTACCCAGGCTGGAGTGCAGTGGTGTGATCTCAGCTCACTGAAACCTCCACCCCTGGGTTCAAGTGAGTATCCTGCCTCAGTCTCCTGAGTAGCTGGGATTACAGGCACCTGCCAACGCATCTGGCTAATTTTTGTATTGAAATAGATCTGTTCCCTGAAAATCAATGAACCATGACAGTCTAATCATATTGTGGTGCCTGAAAGCTCTGGCAGTAGCCATGTGCCTTGAGTAGAGGAAGGTGTCTACTTTCCCTTTACTTGGTGGTTTTGGTATTGATTTCCAATTTTATTGCACTGTGGTCTGAGAAGTTGCTTGATATGTATATTAATCTGTTTTCATGCTGCTGATAAAGACATACCCGAGACTGGGAAGAAAAAGAGGTTCAATTGGACTTACAGTTCCAGATGGCTGAGGAGGCCTCAGAATCATGGCAGGAGGTGAAAGGCACTCCTTACATGATGGTGGCAAGAGAAAATGAAGAAGATGCAAAAGTGGAAACCCCTGAAAAACCCATCAGATCTTGTGAAACTTATTCACTACCACGAGAATAGCATGGGAAAGGCTGGTCACCATGTTTTGATGACCTCCTCCTGGGTCCCTCCAACAACACGTGGGAATTCTGGGAGATACAATTCAAGTTGAGATTTGGATGGGGACAGAGCCAAACCATATCAATATGATTTTGATTTCTTTGAATTTATTGAGACACTGTTTATAATCAAGAATGTAGTCAATTTTAAAGAATGGTCAATGTGCGGTGGTAGCTGCCAAAGGGTGTACCCGCCAACTGCAGCTGTGCTGCATCCAGGAACAAAAGGTCAAAGTCTATATGAAATGAACATGTGCCCTGTGAGAGGGGCATGATAGGGAAATGGATCATGTCCCTGCCTACTCAGGACAAGGAGCTAGTGCACCACCCCCTTGTCCCCTCCCCTGAGATCTCAATACACCCAACAGGATCTCTTCCTGCCATAGCCCACTTGGTCAGGGCAGGTGCTTCCACTCATCATCAACCTACTTGAGGGCAAGACAGCTGTTACTCATAATCACCATCTACTGGACTGGATCCTGAACTGCACAACCAAATTAAAAACCTGCTGCCAGAAGGGCTCACTGCTAGTCCATAAAATAAGCTTCCTGAGTCCTTCCTCCTCACCCTCAGCCTTGCAGGAAGCAGTGTGTCAGTTCATATGTCTAATACATCACTACAACAAGCAGCAACTGAAAAAGCCAGAAGCTAGCCCCAACCAAGAAACCCAAACAGAGCACTGGGCCCCTCAAAGCACCCAGAAATAAAGCCAAAATATCACAGAAAACATACAACACAATCACACATTCAAGCATTCAAGGGGGAAAGGAATACAAAAAAAATCTTCCATCTAAATGATAGCAAATACAAAAATAAAAAGTTAAACAACTCCCTTAGATGAGAAAGAATCAGTACAACTTGAGCAGTACAAAAAGCCAGAGTATCTAGATATCTTCCAAAGGATCATACTAGCTATCTAGCAATGGATCCTAACCAAAATTAAAAATCTAAAATGACATATGAATAATTCAAAATATGTATTTCAAGGAAATTCAATGTGATCCAAGAGAAAGTTAAAATTCAGCACAAAGAAACCAGAAAAAATGCAAGATATAAAACATGAGATAACTATACTAAAACAAAACAAAACAAAATTAAAAAAATAGAACTTATAGTATTGAAAAATTCATGAAAGGAATTTCAAAATACAGTTGAAATCTTTAACAATAGCCTAGATCAAACAGAAGAATTTTAGATATTGGAAGCCAGTTTTTGAATTAACTCAGACAAAAATAAAGCAAAAAGAACTTTAAAAAATGAAGAAAGTCTTTAAGTAATATGGGATTATGAAAAACAACCAAACCTATGACATATTGGCATTCTGAGGAAGAAGAAAAAGACAACCTGGAAAATACTGGAAGAAATAATTTAGGAAAATTTCCCTAAACTTTCTAGAGAGGTTGACATCCAAATACAAGAAAGAAAATCAGAGACCACCTGTAAGATACTACACAAGATGACCATCGCCAAAGCATATAGTCATGAGACTATCAAAGGGCAACATGAAGGGGGAGAAAAAAATATTAAGGGCACCTTGAGAAAAGGGACAAGTTATCCATAAAGAAAATCCCATTAGACTAACAGCCAACTTCTCAGCAAAAACCTTATCAGCTAGAAGAGATTGGGGGCCTATTTTTACCCTCTTAAAGAAAAAAAAATGCCAGCCAAGAATTTATATCCTTCAAAATAAAGCTTCATAATCAAATGAATAACGAAGTCTTTTGTAGACAAGCAAATGCTAAGAGATTTCTAGAATGGCCCCATAATAAATGTTCAGAGGAATTCTAAACATGGAAATGAAAGGACAATACTTGCTACCATAAAAGCACCCATAAGTACAAAATTCACAGATCCTGTAAAGCAATTATACAATAGAGACTACAAAGCAACTAGCTAACAATACTGTGACAGGAACAAAACCTCACATATCAATATTAACGTTGAAGGTAAACAGCCTAAATATTCCACTTAAAAGACAAAAATCGAAAATCAGATTAAAAAAAAAAAGAGAGACCCAACCATCTACTGCATTTAAGGGACATACCTCATGCAAAATGACAGCCCTAGGCTCAAAGTACAAAGATAAAGAAAGATGTATCATGCAAATGAAAAACAAGAAAGAGCAGGGCTTGCTATTTTAGTATCAGATAAAACAAGCTTTAAAGAAACAACAGTTTTTTTAAAAAGTCAAATTAGAGCATTATGTGATGCTAAAGGATTCAATTTAAGAAAATTTAACTATCCCAAATATACACACATATAACATCAAAGCACACAGATTTATAGAACAAATACTACTAGACCAAGAGATAGACAGTCATCCAATAGTAGTGGGGAACTGCAACACCCCACTAACAGCACTAAACCAATAATCAAAGCAGAAAACTAACAAAGAAACTCTGAACTTAAATTAGACTTGACCAAATGACCTAAAAAAATCTACAGAACACTCCACCCAACAATTGCAGAATATACATTTTTCCTATCTGCTCATGGAACGTTCTCTAAAATTGACCACATTCTTGATCATAAAGAGATTCTCAACACATTCAAAGAAATCAAAGTCATATCAAGCAACTTCTCAGACCACAGTGCAATAAAATTAGAAGTCAATACCAGAACTACATAATAAAATGAAAAAACAAAAAAAAAACAAACAAACAAAAAAAACCCAACTTGCTCCTGAATGACTTTTGTGCAAATAACTAAAGCAGAAATTTAAAAAGTTGAAACAAATGAAAATAGAGACACAACATAAGAAAACTTCTGTGACACAGAAAAAGCAGTGTTAAGAGGAAAGTTTATATTACTAAATGCCTACACCAAAAAAATAGAAATAGGTCAAATTAATAACCTAATGCCAGACATAAAGTAAACAGAGAAACGGGAACAAACCAAACCCAAAGCTAGAAGAAGAAAAAAAATAGAAATAAACAAGATTAGAGAAGAATTAAATGAGACAGATATCAAAAAAAGTATCAAATGAAATAAAATGTTGATTCTTTAAAAGGATAAACAAAATTGGTAGACCACTAGCTACATTAACCAAGAAAAATAGATTTCAGTAAGCATAGTCAGAAATGACAAAAGTGACATTACAACTGATACCACAGAAAAACAATATGTTCTCAGAGACTGCTATGAACATCTCTTGCAGACAATCTAGAAAACCCAAAGGTAACGGATAAATTCCTAGAACTACACCACCTCTAAAAATTGAACCAGGAAGAAACTGAAATTCTCAGCCTACCAATAATGAGTTCCAAAGTTGGATCAGTAATAAAAATATCTACAAAAAAAAAAAAAAAAAAAAAAAAAACTCTGGGACCAGAGGGTTTCACAGCAGAATTCTACCAGATAGGCAAAGAAGATCTGCAAGGAAGATCTGATACCAATCTTACTGAAATTATTAAAAACAAGGGGGGGAATGCTTCCTAATTCATTCTAGGAAAACGAGTATCATCTTGATACGAAAACCTGGCAAGGACACAACAGAAAAAGATAACTATAAGTCAACATCCCTGATGAACACAGATGCAAAAATCCTCAGTACAACGCTAGCAAACCAAATCAAACAGCACATCAAAAGATAATCCATCACAATCAAGTGAATTTTGTTACTAGGATGAAACAATGGTTCAACATATGCAAATCAATCATTGTGATTTATCACATGAACAGAATTAAAAAAAAAAACCCTATCATTATCTCAGTAGAGGCAGAAAAAGTTTTACATAAAATCCAACATCCTTTCATGATAAAAACCCTCAACAATCTAGGCATCAAATAAACATATCTCAAAATAATAAGATCCATATATCACAAACCCACAACCAACATCATACTGAATGGGCAAAAGTTGAAAGCATTCTTCCTAAGACCTAGAACAGGACAAGAATATCCACTCTCACCACTCTTATACAGCATAATACTGGAAGTCCTTGCCAGAGCAATCAGGCAAGCGAAACAAAGAAAAGACATGTAAATAAAAGAGAGGAAGTCAAACTATCTCTCTTTTCTGATTACATGATTTTATACATAGAAAGCCCTAAAGATTCCTCCAAAAAATGCCTAGACCTGATGAATGAATTAAATAAAGTTGCAGGACATAAATTAATGTACCCAAAATCAATTGTATTTCTATACATCAACAATATTCAAGCTGACAACCAAATAAAGAACTCACTCCCATTTACAATTGCCACAAAAAATAAAATAAAATACCTAAAAATATATTTCACTTAACCAAGAAGGTGAAGCATCTCTACAACAAGAACTACAATACACTGGTGAAAGAAATCATCAATGACACAAACAAATAGAAAAACATGATACACTCACAGATAGAACAAACCAATGTTGTTAAAATGACTACACATCCCCCAAAAATCTACAGATTCAAATAAATTCCTATCGAATGACCAATGTCATTTTATACAGAATTAGAAAAATCAATGCTAAAAATAACATGGAACCAAAAAATGCCTAAATACCCAAAGCAATCATAAGCATTAAGAACAAAGCCAGAGACAGTACATTATCCAACTTCAAACTATACAAATGGCTCTAATAACCAAGACAGTATGGTACCAGTACATAAACAGACACATAGATCAGTGGAACAGAATAGAGAACCCAGAAAAAACCCACACATCTACAATGAACATCTTCAACCAAGTCAACAAAAATAAACAATGGGGAAAGTACTCCTTATTCAATAAATGGTGCTGAGAGAACTAACTAGCTATATACGGAAGAATTAAACTGGATCCTTACCTCTCAACATACTACAAAAATTAACTCAAGACAGATTAAAGATTTAAGGCCAGGGATGGTGGCTCACACCTGTAATTCCACCACTTTGGGAGGCCAAGGCAGGGGAATCACCTGAGGTCAGGAGTTCGAGACCAGCCTGGCCAACATAGTGAAACCCCGTCTCTACTAAAAAAGAAAAAAAAAAAAATTAGCCAGTCATGGTGTCAGGCACCTGTAATCCCAGCTACTCAGGAGGCTGAGGCAGGAGAGTTGCTTGGAAACTTGGAGTTTGCAGTGAGCTGAGATCGTGCTATTACACTCCAGCCTGGGTGACAAGAGCAAGACTCTGTCAACAACAACAAAAAAAGATGGATGAAAGATTTAAAAGTAAGGCCTCAAACTGTAAGAATCCTAGAAGAAAATCTAGGAAAAACTCTTCTGGGTATTCACCTAAGTAAATAATTTATGATAAAGACCTCAAAAGCATATGGAACAAAAAGAAAAGTAGACGAATGGGACTTACTTAAACTAAAGAGCTATGCATAGCAAAAGAAACTATAAACAGAGTAAACATACATCCTACAGAATGGGAGAAAATATTTGCATACTATGATTCTGATAAAGGACTAATATCCAAAATTTATAAGGACCTTAAACAATCAACAAGAAAAAATAAATAAGTCCATCAAAAAGTGGGCAAAGGTCATCAGACACTTCTCTAAAGAAAACATACAAGTTGCCAACAAACATATGAAAAAACCTTCAACATCACTAATCATCAGAGAAATGCAAATGAGATACCATCTCAAACCAGTCAGAATGGCTTTTATTAAAAAGTTGAAAAATAACAAATGTTGGTATACATATGGAGAAAAGGGAATACTTATATACTGTTCGTGGACAATGTAAATTAGTTCAACCCCTACGGAAAATGGTAGAAGACTTCTCAAAGAACTAAAAATAGAACTACCTTTCAACCCCACTACTGGGTATTTACCTAAAGGAAGATCTTTTTATCAAAAAGACACTTGCACTCTTATGTTTACTGCAGCACTATTCACAATAGTAAAGTCATGAAACCAACCTTAGTGTTTATCAAACATGAATTGGATAAGAAAATGTGGTATCTATAAACCATGGAATTCTACAGAGCCATACAAAAGAATGAAATATGTTCTTCACAGCAACGTGGATAGAGCTGGAGGCCATTATCCTAAGTGAAATAACTCAGAAACAGAAAATCAAACACCATATGTTCTCACTTATAAGTGGGAATTAAACAATGGTTACACATGGATATAAAGATGGAAATAATAGACATTGGGGACTTCAAAAGAGGGGAGGTTATGAGAGGGAGTTGAGGGTTGATAAACCACCTACTGGATACTCTCTTCACTATTTGGGTGATGGGTTCCCTTGAAACCCAAACACTAGCATTACACGATATACCCATGTAACAAACCTGCAAAAGAACCCAAGAATCTATAATAAATAAAAATGTTATGATTTTATATGTATATATTAGAGTAAAAAAATAGTGTAATTGGTCCCTAAAAATAAACAAAATTCAATTGAAATACAATTTTCAGAGAAAAAAAGAAAAAATGTCTAAGATTCAATGTCTCATAGAAATTCTTTTAATTTCACTCTCCTTTCTTTACATGTGAATCTGTAATGGGTATGTACCATTGCATTTTTCTGTTGTTATGTTATTTGATAAATCTTGAAGATATTTAGACTAATTTTTGGACCACATTAAACATTTTTTGCATATCTCTATTTTTACTTTCAATTATTCCTTAAATTAAATTGTAAGAATAGAATTAATCAAATAGAATTTTAAGAATATCTTCATGGCTCATTCTAAATATTTGTTAAATTGTGTCCCAAAATATTGTTAACAAGCAAAAATGTCACTAGAAATAAAATGTGTGTACCAGTTTTTCACCAGTGCTCCCAGTATTGAATTTATATTTAAAAATATTGGCTAGATTAGTAAACACACTATGTTATTTCAGGTTCATATTGGCTTACTAACAAGGGAAAATGAATATTACCAACTGTATGTACACTAACTTTATCTTATCTGATTTGTCTATTATACCAATTTCCCTTCAAAACCATTAATTTTAAATAATTATTTTCAGAATATTACCAAAATATTTGTGATGCCAGTCACTTAAGAATAATTTACTTGAATTAAAACTATGAATAATAATAGAAAGCTGCAACTTGGTAAACCAAAATTATGAAAGATCACTTCTCTCCTTACACTCATTTTATTTCTAAAATCTACACAACTTCTTTTTAACAATGCCTATCCTATATGTCAGTTTGCCTACTAGGCATATCCACTTAGATATGTCATAATATCAGCATAGTATAAACAAACTTCGTCATCTTCTAATTTTTTTTTTTCCTGCAGATTCCTTGTACCAGTAAAAGGCATTGCCATCAAAGAATCTCCCATTATAGACCCTAGGAGTCATCCTGGATACTTAGCTTCTCACATTTTTCTGGTTATAAGTTCAAATAATTCTTTTTCCTAAATAACTTTTAGAGCTGTTCCTTCCTCTCTGCTTTATCTACCAGTGTTTAGCATAGCCCTTCATATTTTTTCCTCCAGAATCATTGCAGCAACCATTTAACAGTGTTCTCTCTTCCAGTTTTGTATCACTTAATATATGCTCCATACTGCAGCTAAACTCACCTTTCTAAAATAAAATCAGATCATGTTTCATTGGTCCCTTATAAATTCAACATACATTTGAAATAGTTTAGCATTATTCATTTGGTTCTTCATGGTCTGCTCACCGGCTATTTGTATGATATACCACTCTCCAGGACACTATAAGCCCCAGGGGGGAAATATATATATATATAATATACACAACTTTCTGTTCAAAGATTCTGATAAGCTCTCTAACAAATGTTTATTTTTTATTATACTTCACCCAAAGCCTCAACTATGTTTACCCTACCTTCTTCACTTGGCTAGGGATCTTGATCCTTGGTATTTAAAATGTAAATGATTTTATACATTTTACTTCATTGTGAATCTATAAAGTAAAACTAGTTTGATTCTTGCAATTACAGTACAAATGGTTTTCTGTATTTTTATTCTTTTTGAAAGAGGTGCTTAAGGCAAATCTTGCGACTTTCATTTATTCTTACAGAGAACAACCCAGTTTGAGTTGTCTAATGTTACCAATCTCTTGTAAACAATTTTAATACATAAGTTCATTATAGTGAATTTATCCTTGGAAGCCAATCATCAAATATTTTGCTGATAAAAATATATGCCTACCTAGAGGCAATTTTGCATCTGCTTATATTATTAACTAATTTTCTCCAAGAGGACCATTTTCAGGCACCCTTAAATATTATTGTTATATGATAACATCTACTGATGTTATGTGCCATATGGTTTTTGGCTGGTGTCCTAATGCAAGAGAAAGAATACAGCCAGGATATTTTAAAGAATAACAATCTTATATAATAAATTTATAAGCAATTTAATTTCATTTTAGTATTATTTCATTTTGAACTGTCTTAAATATTTACACCTGAAGCATTGTATTTTGCTCCAAGTTTAAATCAACCTAGGGACAGAGTATACATTAAGAAGCTATATATTTTATTAAAAGCGTATACACACAATTTTAGAGTTTTAAAATTTATCTTGATTAATCTAAATTAATTAGTCTATTTTAATCTAATTTTAAAACTGTCAGAGCATAATTTTAATCAAACCACATGCCAATTAAATTGAACTTCCCATTGAATTCCGAGCACTGCCAACTGTAATCACTCTTATAGTAAAAGGCTAAGCACAGTGTACAGCACGTGGAAAGTGTCTGGTGAATGATGAGTAGAACCATCATTGGCACTTGTAAGTATGAGAAATGGTACCATTACTACTTGATAATGGAGGAAGAAGAGAAGGGAAAAGAGGAGAAAATGTGAGGAAGGAGGAGGAAAGAAATGGTGAAAGAATAAGGCAAAAATGAACAGGAGAAGCAAGTTGAGAAGAAGACAAAAAAGGGGAGGCAGAGTAGAGAGAGGATAGGGAGAGATGGAGCCAGTAAGACTATAGAGTCAATGTTTCCCAGAACAAACAAGTTGTTTTGGGGAGTAAAAAGAATCAACTAAAAGAACTGAAATTTAAACAAGTATTAGTTGTCTTACAATATTTGTTGCCTCGGCATTTTCAACACAGGGCCATGCGCTCATGTTGATGCTTTCATGTAAGTAAGTATGTTCATAGTATCAAACATACATCAACTATTTCCTTTGACTGGTGTATTGTTTTAGTTTAAAAAAATGTGATAGGGTGGTTTGAGCCCTTAAAATGATGCATGGAGATTTCTTAAGCTATAAAGTAAGTAATATCTAGCAGTATTCAATTGTATTCATAACAGAATAAAATTTTGGATAAGATTTCTTGTCTCATTATGTTATTTATTTTACGTTTTAAATTGGTGCATTATTTAAAAACTGCATTTAAACAGAAATTGTCACAAAGATTTATTAGCCGATGCTTGGCATTTTCACACTTCATGAAGTGTCCTTTCAAAGGAATATTTATAAGGCCCTATTTCAGAACACCTATTTTCATTTTACATAGATAACTTTTTTTTATTGTAAGATAAACATAGATTTTCAACTCTACAACAATATTATCTAGCTATAAAGTCAGTGTATGTAAAACAAAATAACAGAAAATGAAAATATGTGAATAATTTAAAAGGGGAAATGAGTTTCAGGGCAAATTATAGACTATTAAATAGAAATTATTTCTATAAATAACACATTAAATAGAGATACAAATTCACCACACACACACACACACACACACACAATAATTCAGGTGTTCAACAAGATGTCCAACTTGCATGGGTTGCTGGTTAATATTTATAAAAATAATGCTGAGAACAAAATAAGGAGAGAAAGACAGAATCCAAGATCTAACAAGAAGAAGAAAAACAGTAAGAAGTCTATTTTAAATGTTTCTGTGTGAAGAGTGAATGGGTGGCCACAGCTTAGGGCAAAGAGAAGCCAGAGATAGCATCGGAAGGACAGTTTAAATTCTGCTTTACCACTTGCCATCCCACCCTCCCATCTACTTGTTTTTGGACAATCAATGCCTATCTTCTTTTCCTCAAACCACAGTTGTGAATATTTATATGGGCAAGGGTTTTTCTGAGTGAGGTGAAAGTATGTGGGGGCTGACATGCCAGAGACATTCAGTCATTTACTTCTGAAATCCAATTTCTAAGCTTTACAGATTACAGCTTTGTAAAACTGTCCTTTCCTTACATTCTCTTCCCAAAGGATTTACGAGTGAAATTCTGAGTAGAGTCGTTCCTTGCTTGGTCTTTGTAAAATCAAGTGGTAACTCTGGTTGGTGGTGTGCAGGACTTTCTATTAGAAAGCCCATGTCCTATGCCCTAACTCCCACATATATACACCTTGGACTACTCTAGACTGACAGTGACTATGGTCTGGCCTTTGGTCTTCCTCCAACACCAAAAAGCCAATATTGCACAGATAATATGAGCTCACAGGCCAAATGAAGTAGGTGCCTGAGAATAGTAGTACTCAGAAGTTTAGTCCAAAAGATATACAACTAACTGAACAAAATAAATGCCCTCTGTAATCACAGTATTAATAGAGCAATCTAATCATTTTATATAAATTGATATACTACAATAAATGAATAAACAAAGAAAAGAAAAATTCATAGTACTAGAAGTAATATTCCAGGTATTAGTAATGCAATGGGAGGTGAAGAGAACACAAGACGAAATAAATGTGGTATACTAATGTGTTCCTTTAGTATTACGGAAGATAAAGCCATTTACGCATTTAAGAAATAGTAGAAGTGATTATATATGTGTTTTTTAAGTTAAGAAAACAATAATAAAAGTGGCCTATATAACTGTTAAACACCACAAGAAAATTTTCTAGAATTGAATTAGAAAGTCCAGGATATGGAAAAAAAATTAGAAATTAAAATAAATGAAGATAGATTAAGCTAATCAAATACAAGACGAAGATCCTAAATTGAAGATGTGAGAACAAAATCCAACAATATGCTGTATGTATAATGTTCCACAACAATATGGAAAATAAAATAATTGACAATATATACCTAATAAATATAAATCAAGGGAAAGCTGGAGTAGTAATGCTAATTTCTGAAAAGCAGGCAAATAAGCAAAATCCTTCTTTGGATGGTTTACAGCTTTATGTGACTTTACATATTCTTTGTATAGATAGTCGTAATCTAGTCAAAGTTTTAAAAAAGGAATAATGCAAGGAGAGAGTGGCTAAAAAATAAAAGCAAGATGAGAAATGTAAAATTAAAGGTCTGCTGCCAGTAAAGATATAATGGTATGAATAACCCTTTCTTAATTATCAAAAAAACTACCCATGTGTAGCAATTCTCGTCTTCAGATTTTATGAAGCCAGTAATGAAATACACTTTAGATAAATGTATTTAAAATCTAACACTATGTTTAACAAGATAAAAAACAAATTTTTATTTTGCTTTGCTGGATGATGCACATGAATAAAATGAGTTACATGGAACAAAATGAAGAAGGTGGGGAAGAGAATTTTCTTTTGCAGTTTGCCACTATAGCAAGAATGAAGTTGGTTTAGCAGTGTAGACTACTCTCCAGTATAGATCTTGTTGATATTACATTTGTAGGTAGCATTTAAATTCTTTAAGGAACTGTCAAAATGATATATGTCGAACAGTAAAACTTTAGAGCAATATTTGAAATTATTGATCAGCAAAAGAAAAATACCTTGCAAAATAGGAGTGAACGTACTGTTAACCTTACACTTTTCTTCACACAAATGAAAACCTCACTCTTAGGTTGAATTCAAGGAAATCAGTTGGTAAAAGAGAGAAAATAAATGCCAGATATAGTGGTTGTGCTGATTTTTCTTCTTATTTCACTTGCCAGAAGGAAAAAAGTATTTTGATACATTGGCATATATCAAAGGAGTCCTCACTCTCAGAAATATTTTAGTCTTAAGGTAAATTTATATCATTCAGCTGATCTGATTAAATCCACAATTAGTATTTATCAAAGTAATTTCTTGTATTGTAAAATAACATGTACTTCCACAGGCAAGTATTTTTAAATCCTTGTAAATAATTTAAAAATTAGATACGTATATAATATATATTATGAGTACTATAAAAATAGTACATTTAAAACATGGTTTTAATTTAAAAGTAAATGAAAACACAAAATTGAGGTAATCTTTGTGTTTACTTGACACTGACATTATATAAATATATTTGATTAGCCACTTATTAATAATATCCCTTTGTATATAGAATAAACCTTACTCTTAGTATACTATATTAATTCTACATTTTAAAATTTATTCATAAGACTGCCCAATTCACTTAGTTTTTTATTTATTTTAGTTCCATTATTTATTTATTTTTATTATTTGCTTTTTCTGTTTCACTCTCAAAATAGTTTACATTTTTGGTAAGTTTCCTAAGTTTATTTGGAAATTATCTAATTTACATGAATCTATGTTAGTAGTTCACAGATGCCAAGAACCTCCATGAGGATATTATTGTTACTTTGCTATATAACGTAACTATAGTCTCTTACGGGTCTTATTTAAAATGATATTTACACTGACTTGTTTTACTCATACAGATTATAGTAGAGTAGTTTTTTACAATTTTTTCTGAAGTTATGTACCTTATCTAATGCCAGACATTAGAGTTCACACAAACCAATGTCAAACCAAAACAAAATAAATCAAAATATTATTGCTTGGAATCCTCAGAAACAGATGACTCCGAGATGAGAATTCCTGTGAAAGTGACTTATTAGGAAGTACTCTGAGGAGAACTAAGAGCAGGAGAGTGAGGAAGTCAGGAAAACAGAAGTACATCCAAAGGACTGCTTCAAGATCTGAGAGGGTGGCTTTGGCTTCATCCCACAGGAAAGCTCTGGAGAAAGGGAAATCTCACTTCAGAATTGTCCCAGTCCAGGCCAAGTTATTGGTGAAGAGAGCAAAGCTGGGCATGCCCATGTGTTTCAGGCTCTCAGTGTCTGCAGGCAATGTAGTCCTTTGTTTCCTAAAGCTAAGGACCGCTCACTGACAAAGACAGTCCAGTGCTGGCTGCTTAGAGTGAGCATTCACCTGGAGCACATGTGCACACACCCACACACAAAAAAGGTAAAATAATATAAGGGGATATGAACACAGCACCAGCAGCACCTGCTACAATCTATCCGGAAAGGAGTTTAGAGTCTAATCCTTAAAGTGTGAGATGAGGAGTCTGAAGCCCAGGGAAATAAAATACATTTCTCATAGACACATATCTAGGAAGTGACAAACCAAATACCGGAATCCAGGTCCCCCCTACTTTATGTCGTGTCACATTCAATGACAATGTTCTGTCTACAACAGTTACCCAATTTTTGTTATTTCTTATAATCACTGTTTTTGTGCTTTATTAAACACCGTATTTTTTCCTAGAGTACATGTAGGCGATTTTGACTTTTTTTTTAAATCTGGAAAGATTTTTGCTATTCAACAAAAGAAATTGTGATTCAACAGAGTTTGCTGTTGAGCATAAAAGAAAACAGGCTCTTTATGCCTGCAATGTTTACTTTTAGGCATCACTAATAAGTTTAAGCTATTTTCAAGTATTTTTTGAGCCTATCTACTTTTCATACTTTATTGTGCTACCCATACTGTCAGCTACTATTTCAAATAAAGAAGAGCTGATTTTGAGGAACTGAGTTTTTAAAGAAAACATTAAAAGATTATATTTGTGCAAATATATACACATATATCTTGTTAAAATGTATGACACTGCTAGCATAATGTCATCAAGGATCATCCATGCTATGGAAAATGGCACATCTCCTTTCTTAAGGCTGAATAATATTCCATTTTATGTATATACCACAGTTCCTTTGTCCATTTATCTGTTGACGGATATTTAAGCTCTTTCTATATCTTGGTTACTATCAATAATACTGCAACATTTATTTATAAAAAAAAATTGCTCTAGCAGTTTCCCTAATGGGCTTATCCTTCTCCATTCCTGTTTTTGTGTATAGTATTTCCCAAAGTATTGAAAACAGTTCTAGATTCACAGAAATTAATCATCTGAGTAAGGACTAACTCCTGTGAAGAAACAATAATCAGGTTTGTCTAATATTACTTAACGTGGGTGGGAGAAGGATGGGTAGGAGAGAGTGAGTCAGTAAGAGAAGCAGAATTTATCATCATTATGTGTTGTTACCATTGCATAAATTTATTACACCCAGTAGATAATTAACACTTTTTAATTCTATAACTTGGCAGGTTCCGAGATTCTCTGTATTTCAGGAGTAAAAGTAAAACAATAGCAGGACATGTCTGTGGAATTTAGTGTATACATTGAAATCATTTGTAAATGGAATTCTTATTCATAATAATATACTGATTCTTTCACACAGTTGACAGTTTTTCTCAAGTGATGTTGATACAACTTCTTTGTATATCTTGATTTCTTCCGTTCTTTTACCTTCGTAGAATATTGATCAGGTATTATTTTTAACAGTAAAATTGGACTATCTGACAAACTATGACATTGCTATGTAACACCAAATGCAATTTGACTTTTAGAAATATTTCTGATATTTCATGCATGAAATTTCTAGTCAAATGAAAATGAAAATACAAATTTTGATAGCTATCTACTGACCCTGAAAAGGAGGACTAAACAATTGCTCAATATAGAGTTAAAAAGCTTTACTAATGCTATAGTAACATCAAGTGACCCTGTACTGGATAGAAAATTGAAAACATCTGTTTTGTTTCTCTCTCTTCATGTTACTTACAACTCAAAATCATTTTTTTTCACTTGTATCTCCAGGCCCACTTTCAAAAGACTTGACTTGATTTTGAATGAAAAGACATGCAGAAATGTTAACGCATTTCCTCAAAGTTACAAGTGATTATTTTCCCATTTAGTTAGTTAAAATATTGGTATTGTTTTATTTTATTCATTTTAAATTGTTACCAGAGATTATTTTCTTGTGGCAAGCAACATAGGTTATCAAATTGTAATATATAAAAACAAAACTGTAAGTCAGGGCTAAGTCTCCATTATATTTTCAGAAAATAGAAAGGATTGTTTCTCCGAATTTATTTTATTGCCTTCTTGTTCACTACTCTTTCTACTCTTGCCCTTTCAAAGTCTATTTAAATCAAGGAAGGGCATTCGATATTAAAGCATAAAGGGTAGAATAAATCAGTAATAAAATAGCGTGATGAATTAGGAATATAAAATTGTTTTCCTCTTTAATCTACTTTTTATATATCCCCATGTGCTGTTTCTCACTGGCATTATAGCTGAAGTTTTTGAATTCAACTGTAATTAAGAAGTATTTAATGCACAGTAGCATTAAGTTATTGTCAAAACAATAAATATATAAAAATGTAGTTGTATATTTACTATCAGTATAATTATGTATTCTGAATTCTTCCAAAGTCTGTAACTATATTACCTCAATTTAATTATAACTTAGTTTGTCATTTTATTTATTTATTTATTTTTTTGAGACGGAGTCTCGCTCTGTCGCCCAGGCTGGAGTGCAGTGGCCCAATCTCTGCCCACTGCAAGCTCCACCTCCCGGGTTCACGCCATTCTCCTGCCTCAGCCTCTCCGAGTAGCTGGGACTACAGGCGCCCGCCACCACGCCCGGCTAATTTTTTTGTATTTTTAGTAGAGACGGGGTTTCACTGTGTTAGCCAGGATGGTCTCGATCTCCGGACCTCGTGATCCGCCCGCCTCGGCCTCCCAGAGTGCTGGGATTACAGGCGTGAGCCACCGTGCCCCGCCTGTCATTTTATTTTTAATTTTACATGGGCTCTTTACAACTTTTTCTCCTTTGCACCCACTACATTTTTGCTTTTCTCATAATTAAATTCCAGATGTGTTGATCTCTCTGTCATTGTTGATTTCTAATTAATGTGTTGTTGTTGGTGTTGTTGTTGTTTTGTTTTGTTTTTTTGAGATGGAGTCTTGTTCTGTCGCCAGGCTGGAGTGCAGTGGCGCGATCTCAGCTCACTGCAACCTCCACCTCCCAGATTCAAGCAATTCTCCTGCCTCAGCCTCCCAGGTAGCAGGGACTACAGGTGCGCACCACCACGCCCAACTAATTCTTGTATTTTTAGTAGAGACAGGGTTTCACCATGTTGGCCAGGATGCTCTCGAGCTCTTGACCTCGTGATCTGCCTGCCTCGGCCTCCCAAAGTGCTGGGATTACAGGCGTGAGCCAACGTGCCTGGCCAGTGTGGTTTTTTAAAAATTAGATTTAACATCTCTTCTAGATATTCTGGAAATTGGAATTTCTGAGGTTCCCAAATGTATGAATGTATAATTTCATTTAGAATGGAGGGAAATGGTGCAAGAATAGACTTGAAGCTTGTCTGATTTCTGTAACAAATTGCCCAAGAAGTTAACCTTCAATTTACCCAGTTACAAGAATGCACTGGAATCATTTTGCACAACTTCTTGCACATGGTGAGAAGGTAGGCAAGAACCAGGGTCTGTTGAAAGTCAAGTAGGGGTAAATAAAAAAGATATAGCATCTTTCTCTCTCTCTTCTCACACTCTTCTCAAAAATAGAAAAGGTGAGTTTTGTTATTTATGGAATCTTTATTCCCTACTGGTAGTATCCTCAGCCAGTATAATTCTTCGTGGTGGGCTGAATCTGGAAAATCTTAATTCTACCTTAGATTGTCTTTATTGTATTCTGTATCACATAACCAGAAACCTGATGCCTAAAAAATGGAATTAAAAAGAGGCTGAGGGTAGGTTTTATATGCTTTATCATTAAGGAAGGTTTATATCGCTGTGTATATAACTCTCTTTCCCTTTTAAATCTCCTTATTAAAATGTTTTCATTTGGTAGGTCTATTGGTCTTCTTCTAAGTAGTTTCAGTGTGTGTAGTACTTGTTGGATACTGAAAAACAGGAGAAATAATTTGGCTGAAGAATGTTTAGACATTTCTGACCCCATGAGGATTACAATGAGTTCAGTACAGACCTGACTTTCTTTTTCAATTCAGTAGACACAGAATTTTTTAAGAAATATTCTTTATAAGACTGAGGTCTCTGTAGTTCTTTGTCAGGCAACCTCAGGCAAGTTTACAAACCTCTTTGCATTTCAACTTTCTGATAAGTAAAATGAGGATAATCACATATGACATCATAGGACTGTTCCGAGGATTCAATAAGAAAATCTAGTACATTATAAATATTCTGTATGTATTTTTATTACAATTTTTACTAACAGTGATTATTACCTCTATTAGAATTTACAATTTAGAGATAAAGAACTTCTTACAAGTTAACATATACAACTGTATTATTTCAGAAATATCTTAACATCTGCCAAAGAGAAATTTTCTCCCCCAGTGGTGTTTAAAATTCACTGAAATGGTGACAGGCATTTCTGGGGGAGGTAGCTCACTTAGGCTGATAATTATTGTGTTTAAGAACAAGGAGATGATTTTTTTTCCATGATAAGAAAAGACTGAGGCTGAATCAGAAACCTGATGCCTTGAAAGATGGAATTAAAAAGAGGCTGAGGGCCAGAAAAGATGGTAGGAGGGTTAAAGGAGCCTACCTCTGCAAGTTGGGAGGTACCATGAGTTATTTTTGTCTAGTTCATAATTTTCTCAAGGAGAGCTTCAACTAAGTTACTTAAAAGGTGAGAGGCATGCCTAACCTCAGAATATGAATCCCAATCCTGTTGTACCAGCAGCCAACACCTTTGAGACTTTGATCATCTGACTAGGAAGACTTGCCCTGATATGAGACCTCAGCTAATACCAGGGAGTGGAGGTCACTGGAGAACACCAATGAGGAGGAGCTCTTGGGGGCAGGAGATGGGGACTGCAAGGTGACTGACTGACTTACTTCAGACAATGAACTGACACCAAGCTGCAGAAGTGTCAGTGACAGGATTGAGAAAAAAAAAGAGTAAAAGGATCAGGAAGAGAACATTTGGAATGAAAAGAGTAAGAAACAAGGAATTTGTAGTAATGGGATTAGTAATGATGGTAGCTGAATTCTTCCTAATTTGGCAGATTTGCTGTAACAGCTGATGATTTGATTTATGTATCTGATAAATTCAGCATTTCATTGAGACTTTCTGTCACTCAAGAGATGGTTGTAACGCCTTCTTTTAGCACTGATCATATTTTTTCACAAATGCCATCTCCTATCATTGTCATCTTTTCCTCAAGTCCATCATTGTTCCAGCACACTAAATAATGACCTTATGGCTAAAAATATATCTCAGAAAAATATCCTCTATTCTCTAACGGCCAAAAGGAGAAACATCTCCTCTTGAGCTCACAAAATTAAAAAGGTACTTCCAAATAAATTGCCCAAAATTTTAAAAGAATTTCTAACTCACAGAATCACAATAGTTGTTACTATATAGGGCAGGTCAGAAATTTTATATCATAAATTGTAAATTCTCTATTGCCATCTTGTACATTTCAATAAACTCAATTATATAATCTTTTCAACAGTCTTCAATATTCAGAAATATAAAATCATACATGGTGGGTAACATATTTTCCTTCCTTTTTCTTTCAGCAGGTATGCTCTTTCCAGCTTGTTTTGATGTTAGTAATGTATTACTGGGAATACTGCAACTGTGTGATGATGCTTTAAAATATATAAATGCACTGCAGTTTGTGAAAGAGTCTCATGGTTATTGATTTCCTCAGAGAAAAAAAATTATGTAACTTTGTCTTACTATAAGTTTTTCAATGATGTCACCTAAGAGGTACAACATTATGCCTTTAGTTCTTTATTATAATGCAGAATGAGACAAAATGCGTTTATGCTTTTAGTAGGAGAAGGCATATATTAAAATATAAAAGTTCTAACTCTATTGTAATTGAATTTAAAGGACAAAGATCATACAAATGTTCTCATTTTTTATTTCACAACAGTATTGTTGTGCAATCTTCTATTGCCTGTATTTCAAAAATCATCCTTCTTTATCAGCCCATTGCTTCAATCTATAAAATGCTGAAATGTTTCCTATCTTTTAAAAGGAAAAATCACTCCTCTTCTGGAATCCTCATTTGTTTGTTTTTCACCTTCCAGCCAAATTTTACAAATTGTAGTTTACACTAAGTCTGTTCCACATTTTGTAGGTACTCTTTAATTAAAATTATCAGAAAATATTTCAAGCTTATAGAAACGCATTTCAAAATAGATATGGACTCACTAAGCAGGTTTGTCAAATTTTAACATTTTTTTCTGCTCCTTCAGAATTTTTTTTATAAAACAGAAATAAATAGAGACATTTTTCAAGTCTTCTGTATAGAGCTATCCAATTTACCACTTTCTCTAGCTAGAATTAATAGATAATTTGATGCTTACTTTCCTGGAGATTTTAATAATTTTACTTCATATGTATATGATCACAGACAATATGTATATAAATTGATTATATATATTGATATCAACATGTGTATGTGCGTGTGTGTATATACATATATCCCTTCTCCACTGGTGCTTCCTGTTGCCCCTAAATGGGGCTACTTTTACACATTTTTTCTTAATTCATTAGAACTTGCTTTATTTAATTTTAAAATAAATACTTTTGTAGAACGTACTATATGCCAAACATTATGCATGCAAAATCTTTTTTGTTCATCTTGGCATGATTTTAGTATAACTTGTGGGTCTACAAGTCCCAAATTCATTGTAGTGACCTCTCCATTGACAGCTAGTCATCTGTGCCTATCTGCATTTGGATATAGCTATCCAGAGGTCTCTTAGGTACTTACAATTGAACATGATTAACTCATCAGTCAGCCTCCTCTACCCCTCACTGACTCTTCTTCCTAATTCATGAATATCAGAAATGGCTTCACATGTCACTCAGTTACCTTATATTAGAGGTCACCTTGCATCCCTCTCTAATTAGTCACCAATCTCTGATGATTTTAGCTCTTCAACAATTTCTAAATGCATTTCCCTCTCTCCTTCTTTCTTTCTCTCCAATTGTCCTTATAAGGTCCTTGCCAAATTTCTGTATTATTTCAATTTTGTTATGTTTAATTTCACCCTATAGCCTTCAGATATATTCCATATGAAAAAGGAAGTGGCTTCAAATAGCTTCCACAGCATGAAGCCAAAGCACCTCACGGTGACAGAATGACAGAAGGCTCTCTGCTAACTGGCACCTGCCTCTTCCTAAGCTACATCTCTGCCACTCTTCACTTTATAATTCTCTCGATTAACACTGAATTATTTTTAGTTCTTGATGTATATCTGGCTATTTTAGGACTATGTACACTTGCTGTTCATTCGACCTAAAAAAAAATCTCAGACTTTCTTCACTTGTCTTTTATTCATCCTTTAGGGATCTCTTGCTTTGAGAGTGAACAGAATTTCTTTTTTACTCCATATTGTCATTCTTTATGTGTCCCAAACACACTATTCCTGGCACACTGTAGTATATCAATATAAATATCAGTGAGAATTTAACTGAATTTAAATGTACCATTTTTAGTAAATATGCATATTTTGAAAATAAAACAAAGTTTTGTGGGCCATTTCATATAAAGTTAGTGGTTTGTCATTGATGATAACATCATCTCTACTAGGCCTATGGAAACAACCTGTAGTTGTTATCTTTAGTTTACTACTGTCATGAATTATAGTGACAGATTTATTCAAACTTTATTCTTGACTAAAGTTCAGTGAAACAGCATAATATGTTGCTATGACCATAAGTTCAGGAGTCATACTGGAGGGGTTTAAATTCTAGGTTTACCACTTACTACATGTGTGTTGATAGAAAGGTTACTTACCTCTCTAGACCTAGTTTTTCTCATCAGTCTAACTGGGATAATATTAGAAACTACTGTATAGAATTGTTCTAAACATAAAGTACTTGATAAATATTGCTCTAAACATGAACATAAATATTGTTCTAAACATGAAGCGCTTGATAAATACTGCCTACTATTTCTGTGATACTTTTTAATTCATCACTAGATTTAATTTACAAATACTTGACTGAGAAATTATGTAACCTATTCCTAAGTGAAGTTGCATATATTTGAGGGGGGAAGCCTGGCTTTGTTTTTTTTTTTCAGCGTTAAAGTTAGATTAGAATCATAGAACGAATTAGAAAAAACTATTCAGTGTTTTCTACAATATAAAAGTAAATGAGCAAAATAAGAGCTACTCATTATTCTTTAATGATTAGATAGAGCTCAGTTATAAAAGTATTGGCTCTTTTAACTATAATTAGTTAAGAACCTTTCCAATTTATTTTCAAGTTTTAAAAGCATTTTCACACGTATTAGCTCATTTGAGCCTCACAGCAGCCTTATGATATTGAGAGTTCAGGCATTATATTCACAGCATATAAATGAAAAATATAAAAGTTTCAGAAAAAAAGTTTCAGTATAAAATATTTAGTAAATACTAAGTGTGTCTTGACTCTCTATGTTCTGCTTGCAAACCAATCTTTGTATTCACAATTTTGTGCTTTGTTTAGGGTTTCTGAATGCTGTGCATATGTGTGTATTCATTTGTGAGCTAGTTTACACAGGCAGATATATCCATTCATGTCCCTTCGTAAATTTGTTTCAATGACTTTAGCTCCTTATTATGACTAGGTATATATGTGATGTATTTTCATTCACATTTTGCTTTGATGTTAGAAGAAGAATAAAGGACTGTGAAAGAGGATAACATGACTACCTGATATTATATAACAAATGCTGTCTTCATATTTTGAAGAAAAGCATTAAATATTGAAAATATCCAACTTTATTATAACACAATTGATGAAATTTCTAATTTTCTATTCTTTGAAATTACTAGATTCCAAGAGTTTAATGTAGTACTTATTTTTTCAGGCCAAGAGCAACTGTCTAGAATTTGAAAACTTTATATTGCAAAGATATCATCATAAAACATATCTGGATTGCTGCTTCTCCCGCAGTTCAGTTGCAGTGAGTTGAATTTTGAGACTGGAATAGACAGGTGAAGAGTAGGGAGATAAAGTGGGATTCATCATAGGTGTTTTTTGTGTATGTTTTTCTTTTTCTTTTTGAGACATGGTCTTACTCTGTCACCCAGCTTGGAGTGCAGTAGTATGATCTTGGCTCACTGAAACCTCTGCCTCCCAGGCTCAAGCAATCCTCCCACCTCAGCCTCCTCAGTAGCCAGGACCACAGGCGTGTGCCACCAAGCCTGGCTAATTTTTGTTGTTGTTGTTGCATTTTTGGTAGAGATGGGGTTTCACCACGTTGCCCAGGCTGGTCTCAAACTTCTGAGCTCAGACAATTCACCCGCCTTGGCCTCCTAAAGTGCTGGGATTACAGGTGAGAGCCACCACATCTGGCAGTATGTGTACATGTGTATTTCTTTAAATTGAGGATAATCATAAGGACAAAAAGGTCTTGGAGTTATCTCAGAGTAATCTGTTTGGGAGTTTTCTTTCTATTCCCCAAACTAAATGTGAATTATTGTTTTCTAGTTCACTTTTAAAATCTCTGTCTCTCTCTCTCTCTCTCTCTCTTTCTCTCTGTCTCAGTCTCTGCCTCTATCCTCTCCTGCATGTGTGTGTATGTTTATACTTTCAAAGTATTTTAAGATGAGAAAGATGGCATTGCGGAAACGAGTTTGAGGTTGATATTTAAAAGTGTAAAATTGTATAGTGAAAGTATAAACTTTAGGTTTTTAAGAAACATGATTTTTTCTTTTTCTTTTTAAAAATTTTTAAAAACTCATATAAAAAATCATACTTATATTTACTAAAAACACTTAAGCATTTTTTTTTTTTAATTTTTATGGAGGTGGCCAAGATGGTTGACTAGAAGCAGCTAGTGTGCATGGCTCTCTCGGAGAGGGGCGAAAGGGGCAGGTAAATTCAGCACCTTCAACTGAAACATCTAAGTACTTGCATTGGGACTAATAGAGGAAACAACTCAACCCATGGAGAATGGAGAAAAGCCAGGCAGGATGACGGCCCACGCAGGTGTAACAGAGAGCCAAAGTAACCTCCCCAGCCCAGCGAAGTGCCTTCAATGGTGATACCTCCAGGTACAGGAAAATCTGAGGTGACTAGAGACTGAAGTGGGCCCCCAGCATACCTCAGAAGCCCTACAGAAAAGTGGCCAGATGTACACTGGTGCCCACATTTCCTCACCAGACAGTTCCTCTGGGACTGGGCTTCCAGCCACCTCTTGCCAGAGCTACTGAGTGAGTAGAAACTTGGCAACTCCCTGGACAGAGCCTCCTAGGGCAACTGAAAGCCTCTCTGCCACTGCCTCTGCAGTGGAGCTGCTCATGCTTCCCTTGGAGTAATGAAGTAGCAAAGACCCCAAGTGCTTTACCTACACCTCCAACAAGCAGCAGTTGACCCAAAGAGAGGAGGCAGTTAGTCTCCCATGGGTCTGACTGCTCATCACCAGACAGGGAACCTCTGGCTTGGACCCACAGCATAGCCCCTCCATTCTGGGCTGACTGCACTGAGTCATTACTGACCTGTATCTCTGGTGTGGAGCCCCCAGGAAACAAGCAAAAGTTCCTTAGCCATAACTACTACTAAGGTTCCTTCCTCTGGTGTTTCCAGGTTGGGGAAGAAACATAAGGACTGAGATCACCCCAGAGATACAGTGGGCAGCCCAGGAGTGCCAAGCCACCTTCTACAGCCAGCATTCAATGGGGAGAGGAACCCACACTTTCAGAGAGTATTGAGAAAGAAAAAGTTACAACTGAGAGGAAACATAGGGGAGCCACACAGCTGGACAAGAGTCTACCAGCTGACCAATATGCCTAAATGCCACCTACTGGATCACACCCCAAAGCTTCAACACGAAAAATACCTTGCTAGCATACCTCCTTCCAAAACCAGAGACAAAAAATCAGCTTCAAATAAAAACCTTGCACAAAGCCTCAGCCTCGTGAAAACATCCAGAAAATAAGTCTATTGACTGTATCTATACTGCATCTATACTGTATCTATTGACTCAATCTATATTGCAGTTAAAGGAACACCCATACACAGAGATGAGAAAGAACCAATGCAAGAACTCCAGTAACTCAAATGTCTAGAGTGGTATATGTCCTCCAAACAATTGCACCAGTTCTCCAATAAGAGTTCTTCTTCTCCTTCTTTCTTCTTCTTCTCCTTCTTTCTTCTTCCTCTCCTTCTTCTCCTTCTTCTCCTTCTTCTTCTTCTCCTCCTCCTCCTCCTCCTCCTTCTTCTTCTTCTTCCTCTTCCTCTTCCTCTCCTTCTTCTTCTTTTATTATTATTATTATACTTTAAGTTCTAGGGTACATGTGCACAACTTAACCAGGCCAAGCTGGCTGGAATGACAGGAATAGAATTTGGAATATGGCTAGGAACAAAGATCATCAAGTTTCAAGAGGAAGGCAAAACCCAATCTAAGGAAAGTAAGAATCACAATAAAGCAATACATGAGATGAAGGACAAAATAGCCAGTATAAAAAGGAACCTAATAGGTCTGACAGAGCTGAATAACACAAAACAAGAATTTCACAATGCAATCACAAGTATTAACAGCAGAATAAACCAAGCTGATAAAAGAATCTCAGAACTTGAAGACTGGTTTACTGAATAAGAGAGTCAGACAAATATAAAGGCAGTGAAGTTATGTGATGGGACAACTCTTCAAAAACACTGAATGCTCAGACAAGAAAAGTGCTAGACAGGGAGCAAAACCTCTGGAGGTAATGCCATTGAGGATATTTGGAAGAGTACTTTTCTTAAAGCATTATTTTTGGTTATATTAAGAAGGAAATGAAATGGACATTTCTGTTCTAACAAAATGCCAATAATAGTGGAAACCTGTTTGGTAATTAGTATATGACAAGACCTATTTTAAATGTTTCACAATTATTAAGTCACTTAATTCTCACATAACTATTATGTATTATTCTAATTATCACATAGGAAATCAGAGGTACAGACATAAATATTTTATCTAAGGTCACAAAACTAGTCAGTGGCATAGTTGAGATTCAGACACAGAACATCCACTTCTAGAGTACATTTGCCTCTCCATTGAGGAAAGATTAATATCTTAAGTGAGTTTTTAATTGGTGCAGGGACACAGAGCTGAGATCAAAGTAACTATAGTGTAAAGATTTTCAGGGTAGGGGTATGAGAACATATAGCAACATGGAGCTCTTACTTTGATATTTTAGACCACGCACTTTAGACAAGCCTATCTTCCCAGATATATTACTCATTTAGCATTTCTCAACTCCCCAAGAGTAGAACATGGGAAGTGAAAAGACCTATTAATCTAAAAGTGAGATTTTCTGAATGTGCTTGCACTCTGTACCCAAATAGAGGTGCAAATGAATTAAGAATATAGATGAAAATAATAAGACTTAGCAGGAAATTTTAAAAGGCCAAAATAAGACATAGACTGAGAGAATCTGAAAGGACAGGGACTTCAAGGCATTGCGGATGGCTTTAGAAGAATTACAAGGACAGGAGCTCATGGTTATGGAGTAGGATTTTGGTGTGTAAGATAGCTAGATAGCATGGTCTATGTTATGGTAACACCTAGACTTTTGGAACGTACAGCTGTGGCTGAATAAAAGGGAAGGTCATTAAGGATAAATAGTCCATAAAAGTGAGACTTAGTTTCACAATGGATCACTGTGATTTTCTAGGATGATAGCAAAAGGAAGAATGGAAGGGAACACAAAAAGCCAGCAACTGCCTTGGCTTATTTCCCATGATAATGCACACATTACATCTGAGAAAATGGAAGCTTGTTGGTCATGCCAAAGTTCCTCCCATTAGAATGTATAATTTGGATAGTAACTGATGTTTTTTTCCACTAAAACCAAAGGGACTAATGGGACTAAGGGACTAAAATAGCTAAAGAAAGGCTACTTGAAAGAGACTAAATTGAGTAAAGCTTAGAACCAAATCTTATTGGGTTTAGTGCCACCAATGTAGTGGTATCATGCAAGAACTCCAAATCTTAGTGGGTTTGTTTTCTCCCGTTTACTTCTGTTTTTCTTTTTCTTCTATTCTCCATTCCTTAATATATCTTCAAGCAAATGCATCTGGGTATATTTAGCAGAGGAGTGGGGGAAAATATATTTGTTTTTATTCAGCAAATTATCTGTGTCAGAGTCTTTCTTAGTCGACATTTAAAAATGAACTCAATTTATTCCTTTCAATAACATTTTTGAGGTAAGTATTGTTCCCTCGACTGGCAAATAGGAATACTGAATGTAAAGTTAGGGAAGACAAGCAATACTACAGCCAGGTTCCATATTCAGCTTTCTCTACTGTAAATGCCATATTCTTTTCAATTGATTATACTTTCCTCCAGGATTATACTTTTTCCATGTATAGGCAAAGTGAGGTAAAGCAGATTACTATTGTTATTCAAATTGACTCCAAAAATACTGGTACACAAGAGAGTTAAGAAAAAACAAGATAAGGAGGTCAGGCATGTTTTCTGCTCCAGTTAAGGCTGAACTGAGCAACTGGAAACCTGAAGTAGTTCCAAACTCTGACTATATCAGTAACTTTAAGCAGATCAAGCTTTTTACCTGCACCTTATAAGGCATTTATGTATGGTAAGCAAGAAATAAGCCTTTGATCCTGGAAACAATACTAGTTTATCTTGTTCTGAAAACACACTTAAACTCTCTGAAACTTAGTTTCCTTCACTATAAAGAAAAAAAAGTGTTGGATTAGAATGATGATGTAATTTAACTCAACAGACATTAATTACCTATACAGAAGAATGAAGAGCTGAAGAAAAGATGAGTCATACATGAAACAAAGAAATTTATACTTTGCCTGTTAAAATAACTCTGAGACAAAAAGA
Source organism: Symphalangus syndactylus (assembly GCF_028878055.3). Taxonomy (NCBI): domain Eukaryota; kingdom Metazoa; phylum Chordata; class Mammalia; order Primates; family Hylobatidae; genus Symphalangus; species Symphalangus syndactylus. Next base: position 47,276,104 of record NC_072432.2, read on the forward strand.
ACTCCATAACTGAAATCCCATAATAATTACGTTTTATAGATACATCAATAAAGGAAGGGTTAATTTTGATTGAAAGTATTAGCATTACTTTAATAGGAGACAATAACTGAACTGTATTGAAAGGAGGAAGAGTATTTAAAATAGTGGCTAAAGAAAAACACACACACACAGGCAATGGCTAGATCAGAGGGTGTAATTAAGTATGGTTTTATGATATATGAATGTGATTGAATGGGGCTCCAAATGTCATATTAAGGGATTTGTGGTTTATGAACAATTAAATGTTTCTGAACTGAGAGATGATGATTAGTTAGATGTTGTGAGAGCAAACTCTCAGAGATATTTGGGTTCTCATTTTGTTTTTGAAATTTTATGTCTTTATGACAAATAAGGAAAAGCTTAGTTTCATCTTTTTAATCTTAAAATATCATGTTATTAACCTTTCACACATGACACACATGATTACTTCCATCTCTGTTGTGTTGCCAGCACATCATTTGAGGGAGTTTTATTTTCTGATCTTAACTAACAGATTATTTTAGCTTGTGAATTGCTTCAAAAATAATATTTAGGGCTAATTATTATGGGTTAGAATACCCTTGGAGTTAGAATAAAAATTGGGTTTTCATTATAACAAATAATAATCTTGGTGGAATTATTATCAGTATTCATAGCTAAAGACTTTTGGAGTGAAGAATGGAATGAGTGAAAAGACAGCTTTTCTGGTCTTATAATTGAGGGGGAAAAACTTTCCTGGAGAGAGGGGAAAAAGAGGGCAATCATTTTTTATCTTTCTTCTCATAACTGCCTTCCTTTGCAGATTTAATGAAGTTTTAAGTTTGAAAAGAAGCAGGCAAGGCTATCACAATGAAAGAAGTAAACAACATTCTCAAAGAACCCTATTCATGATTTTTAAAATGTGGTATCGTAAACACTGACATGAAATTAAGAATTTATAGGCTGCTTTTTATAAGTGAAACACCATCGCAATAGTCTGCTCTGTTTTCTTTAATTTTGTTTGGTTATATTCCATTTAACTATATTCTGCAGAATGCTTTTTAATATTCTCAAAGAAAATCTGCAAATGACTAGGCTTCATGAGCACTGACCTTCGCTCTCCTTTTGAACCGGCAGTATGGCTCATTTTAGTCAAGCTGTTGAAACATTTGTGGCATAATGCACCAAATTAAAGCAACCAGCTGTGATGTTTAATTTAAGCTAAAAGTTTATGATCTACAACTATATAATACCTTAGGGAATAATTGATATTGTATGTAACCACACTATAGTGACATGCAAGACTTGCTACAAAATGCCTATAAAATGCCACATATTTTATTGTATTAAGGCATTTGGACTTCAGGTTTTAAAAGAGCATCATTATTTATCCAAAAATGAATAACAGAGGATAAATGAATAGACTTCAACATCATTCTCTAAATATAGATGAGATGTGAAGTCATTTGTTCTCGTGTGTCAGAAGAGAGGTTCTTTGTTTTATCCCCTATTGTTTATAATAAGTTCCTCCATTATTTATGGATATTCTAAAATTTGGAAATGTCATTAACCATGAGGCTCAACTCAGTTTATCAAATTTCTCATTGTATGAAAGTGAAGGCATTTAATAGCCACCAAAACAAGATGATATTCATTTATCATCCCCCTTTGATGTGATGTGCAACACATAATTGTTCAAGTGGCCAAGCTGATAAAGGCTGCTCTATGCCATAGATCATTAGAGAACTCAAGCACTGGGGAACATACTAGAGAGAGAAATAAAGAGATGGATACAGAGAGATGATGCAGTTTTTGTTGTTCTTGCTGTTGTTGTTTTTGTTTTTGTTCTTTGAGATGGAGTCTCACTCTGTCGCCCAGGCTGGAGTGCAACGGTGCAATTTTGGCTCACTGCAACCTCCGTCTCCCAGGTTCAAGTGATTCTCCTGCTGCAGCCTCCTGAGTAGCTGGGACTATAGGAATGCATCACTATGCCCAGCTAATTTTTGTATTTTTAGTAGAGATGGGGCTTCACCATGTTGGCCAGGATGGTCTCGATCTCTTGACCTTGTGATCTGCCTGCCTCAGACTCCCAAAGTGCTGGTATTACAGGTGTGAGACACCACACCTAACCAATTTTGTTTTTTAATATAGGCATTGGGTTTTCTAAATTACTAAACAAGAGGAGCAAGGAGAAGAAAACAAGGGATTAGTATTTCCTTTAAAGAAAATTAACATATGAATACAAAAGTCATCTATAAGCATTTGTTGAATTTGTTTTCTATGAAATATTTAGACAAAGATAGAAATAGATACTTAGGAACGTTAAGTTACTTTCTCAAGGTCTTGGGAGTGGGGGGAAAAACAGCAGCTGGTGAGATGCAGACCATTTAATGACCTGGCCAAATGTCCCATCTACAAGATAGCATCAAAATAGAAACCCCATGGTGAGTTTTTTTTTTTATGGGAAAAAAAACTTCTTGTAAAGTTGAAAGACATAACAAATTTTTACAAAAATAAGAAAAAAAGAAACATTAAAAAAAATTTAGAGGTTTGCTACATGGCCACTAGCTTTATGAGCTTATTTAAAAAACTTCAAATATAAACCTTTGAATGATTTGCATTTGTTGATAAAGGGTTTATGTAATCATATCATAAGGAAATATTTTTGTAACTTTTAAGATATTACCTAAAGCTGTGCCTAGAGATAACTAGAAGTATAAGAGGAAATAAATGCTTCTACAGCAGTATTAGGTAGAAAGAAGCATTATTAAATTATTCTGAGTGGGTACCAACTAACTTTTTAAATTGAAGATGGAAGGAAAGCCAAATGTGAAAGAATCATTTACTTATCATTACATTAGCATTCTCTTTCACCTCGAAATAGATTAGGGAACAAAAGGTTCTTTAACACATTTAGTACCGTACCATATGCAACTATTTGCTTACACTTTTGAAAATAAAATTAAAGACAGTTATTAAATCATGCATTTTGATAAATCAAAAATATAAGAAAAGCTCATTGGGACTATGAATGTCATCTGTCACTATTAGGGCAAAGAGAAAAATAGAACCAGTATAAGAAGGTCAAGGCATTTTTACTTTTAGCTTAATATTAGTTGTTTGTCCCCAAATGTTAGCTTTAAAAATTGCCTTTTTCCTCTCAAAAAGGTACATACATATACATAAATCTGGCAGGTAATGTATATTTCCTTAGACACTCTTAACACTTAAGATGATCTGCGCATATTCAATAAGACTATTGTTCGAAGGTCATAACCAGTCATGTGCCTCATAAGATAAAAAATAATGACTTGAGCTTCAAAATATTATTCGTTTACAATTAGAGATCTGCAAGGAGTTTTAAGGGTCAATACCATCGTAAAGATTTTGGTTTCGTATTTACAAGAACTGGGGAGGTGGAACAAGATAGTCAAATAGAACCCTGCAATGATGGTTCCCACAACAGGAACACCAAAGCAGAAACTCTGAAGCTAAGAAATGCAACTGACACACTGAAGAACGCATCAGTCTCTCACCAACAGAACTGATTCAGAAAAAGAAAGAATTAGTAAACTTCAACACAGTCTATTTGAAAATACACAGTCAGAGGAGGCAAAAGGATAAAGAATTAAAAAGAATGAAGCAGTCTACAAGATTTAGAAAACAACTTCAAAAGAGAAAATCTAGAAGTCATTGGCCCTAAAGAAGAGGTAGAGACAGAGAGAGATTGGGGTAGAAAGTTTATTACAAAAGATAATAACAAAGAACTTTTGAAATGTAGAGAAAGATATCAATATTCAAGTACAAAAAGGTTAAAGAAAACCAAGCAGATTTAACCCACATAAGACTACCTAAGATATTTAATAATCAAACTCCCCAAATCAAGTATTTTTTTAAAAGGGGTCCTAAAAGCAGCAAGGGAAAAGAAACAACATACGAAGAAGCTCCAATATGTTTGGCAGGAGACTTAGTAGAAACCTGATATGCCAGGAGAGGGTGGCATGATATATTTAAAGAAAATATTTTTCAAACATGAAGGAGATACAAAGACTTTCCCAGACAAACAAAAGTTGAGGGATTTTTTCAACACTATACATTTTCTACAATAAATGCTAAATAGAATTCTTCAATCTGAAAGCAAAGGATGTTAACAAGCAATAAGAAATCATCTGAAGGTACAAAGCTCACTGGTAATAGTAAGTTGACAGACAAATACAGAGTATTATAACACTGTAATTCTGGGATGTAGACTACTGATAGCTTGAGTAGAAAGACTAAAAGATGAACCAATCGAAAGTAGTAACTACAACTATTCAAGACACAGGCAGTATAGTAAGATATAAATAAAAGCAACAAAAATTAAGAAAGCTGATGGAATGAAGTTACAGTATAATTTTTATTCGTTTTATATTGACTTGCTTGCTATTTTTTTGTTGTTTATGCAATCAGTGTTAAGTTTTGAACAGTTTAAAGTAATTTGTTATAAGATGTTATTTGCAAGCCTCATGGTAACCTCAAATGCAAAAAACTACAATCGGTACACCAATAATAAAAAGCAAGAAATGTAATCACCAGAGAAAGTCACTTTCACAAAAGTAAGCCAGGACGGAAGGTGGGAAAAAGGATAAAAGGAAGGAAGGAAGGAGAAGGAAGGAAAAAATACAAAATTACCGGAAAACAAGAAACAAAATGGCAGTAGTAAATCATTACTTATTAATAATATTGAATCCAAATGGACTAAACTCTCCAGTCGAAAGACATAAAGTGGCTGAATGGAGTTTTTTTTAAAGCCCCAACTATCTGCTGTCTACAAGATACAAACTTCACCCATAGAGACACACATACACTGAAAATAAAGAGATGAGAAAAGATATTCCATGAAAATGAAAAGCAGAAAATGGCAGGAGTATCTGTATGTATATCAGACAAAATAAATTTTAAGACAAAAACCGTAAAAAGAAACAGACATGGTCATTATTTAATGATAAAGGGGTCAATACAGCATGAGGATATAACAATTATACATATATATATGCACCCAACACTAGAGCACCCAGATAAACAAGCAAATATTATTTGAATTAAAGACAGATAGATTCCAATGCAGAAATAACTGGACACATCAACACCCCACTTTCAGCATTAGAGAGATCACACAGATAGAAAATCCACACAGAAACATCAGACTTAATCTGGACTATAGACCAAATGGGCCTAATAGATGTTCACAGAATGTTTCATCCAATGGCTGCAGGATACACATTATTTTCCTTGGCACATGGGTAATTCTCAATGACAGACTTCATGTTAGGCCACAAAAGGGTCTTCAAAAACAAAAACATTTGAAATAATATCAATTATCCTTTCTAACTACAATGGAATAAAACTAAAAATCAATAACAAGAGGATCTCTGAAAACTACACAAGCACATGGAAATTAAACAATATGCTCTGAATGACCAATGGGTCAATGAGAAGCTTAAGGAAATTTTAAAATTTCTTGAAACAGATGAACATGGATTAACATACCAACATCTATGGGATACAGCACAAGAAGTACTAAGAGAAAAATTTGTAGCTATATGATCCTAAATATTTTTTTTTAAAACTTGAACAAGCTAACAATACATCTTAAAGAACTACAAAAGCATGAGCAAATCACAAATGTAAAATTAGTTGAAGAAATTAATAAAGAACAGAGTAGAAATGACATTGAAATGAAAAAATACAGAATACAAAAGATAACAAAATGAAAAGTTAATTTTTTGAAAAGATACATTTGATGAACCTTTAAAAAGTCTAAGAAAAAAAGAGAGAAGACTCAAATAAATGAAATCAAAGACAAAAAAAAGAGGAGACATTACAACAGATAGTGGAGAAACTCAAAAGATCATTAGAAACGAGCAAACATACATTAAAAAAAGGAAAAAATAGAAAAAATTAATAAATTTCGAGGATATTCAACACAAAAAATTTAGCCATAAAGAAAACCAAAATCTGAATAGACCATAACAAGTAATGAGACTTAAGCCATAATAAAAAGTCTCCTGGTAAAAAAAACAAAACAAAACAAAAAAGCCCAGGACCTGTTGGCTTTACTGCTAAATTTTATCAAACATTTAAAGAGCTAACACCAATCCTTCTTAAACAACTAAGAAAAATAGAGGAGGAGGGAGTACTTCTACATGCATTCAATGAAGCCAGTATTACCCTGATACCAAAACCAGACAAAGACACATCAAAAAAGAAAACTACAGGCCAATATCTCTGAAAAACATTGATGTAAAAAACCTCAACAAAATGCTGGCAAACAGAACACAATAACACATTAAAAAGATCATTCATCATGAGCAAGTGGGTTTATCTCCAGGATGCAAAAATGGTTCATCAAATGCAAATTGATGTGATACATCATAAAAACAAAATGAAGGACAAAAAAACATGATCATTTCAACTGACATGGAAAAAGAATTTAATAAAACTCAATATCATTTCATGATTAAAAAGTCCTCAAAAAACTGGGTATGTAAGAAACGTACTTCAATACAATTTAAGCTATATATAACAGACCCACAGCTAGTTATCACAGTGAATAGAGAAATACTAAAAGGCTTTCCTTTAAGATCTGGAACACAACAAGAGTACACTTTCACCACTGTTATTCAACATAGCACTGGAAGTCCTAGCTAGAGCAATCAGACAAGAGAAAGAAATAAAGTACATCCAAATTGGAAATGAAGAAGTCAAATTATCCTTGTTTGCAGATAATATGATCTTATATTTGAAAAATCCTGAAGATTCCACTAAAAACAATCAAACTGATAAACTCAGTAAACTTCTAGGATACAAAATCAGCATACAAGAATCTGTGCATTTCTTGATGCTGAGTGAACAATCTGAAAAAGAAATCGAGAAAGTGTTCCCATTTACAACAGCTACAAATAAAGTAAAATACTAGGAATTAACAAGAGAAGTAAAATATCTCTACAATAAAAACTATGAAACATTCTTGAAAGAAATCAAAGAAGAAACAAAAAAATGAAAAGATATTCCATGTCCATGGATTAGAAGACCCAATATTGTTAAAATGTCCATACTAGCTAAAGCAATCTATAGATTCAATGTAGTCCTGAACAAAATACCAATGACCTTCCACTGAAATAGAAAAAGCAATCCTAAAATTTAGATGGAGTCACAAAAGACCCAGAATAGCCAAAGCCATCCCGAGCAAAAAGAGCGAAACTGGAGGAATCACATTACCTGACCTCAACTTATGCTACAAAGCTATAGTAACCAAAACAGCATGGTACTGGCAGAAAAAAAAAGACACATAAAGCAATGGAACAAAACAGAAAATCCATAAATAAATTCGTACATCTACCGTAAACTCATTTTCAACAGAGGTGACAAGGACATACATTAGGGAAAGGACAGTCTCTTCAATAAATGGTGCTGGGAAAACTGGGTATCTCTATGAAGAAAACTAAAACTAGACCCCTATTGCTAGCCATATGCAAAAATCAAGTCAAAGTGGAAATAAGACTTAAATCTAAGTCCTCAATCTATGAAACTACTAAAAGAAAGCATTGGGGAAACTCTCTAGGACTTTGGTCTGGGTAAAGATTTCTTGAGTAATATACCCCAAAGCACAGGCAACTAAAGCAAAAATAGACAAATGGGACCGCATCATGCTAAAAAGCTTCTGCACAGTAAACAAACAACAAAATGAACAGACAACCACAGAATGGGAGAAAATATTTGCAAACTACCTAACTGACAAGGCATTAATAACTAGAATATGTTAAGAAGTTTAAACTACTCTATAGGAACAAACTTAATAATCCAATTAAAGATGGGCAAAGGATATGAATATTCACTTCTCAAAACAAGACATACAAACGGCAAACAGGCATATGAAAAGGTGCTCAACATCACTGATCATGAGAGAAACGCAAATCAAAACTCCGGTGAGACATCCTCTCATCCTATTTAAAATGGCTTTCATTCAAAAGACGGGTAGTAACAAATGCTGGCAAGGATGTGGAGAAAAGGGAGCCCTCGTACACTATTGGTGAGAATGTAAATTAGTACACCCACTTTGAAGAACAGTTTGGAGGCTCCTCAAAAATCTAAAATTTGAGCTACCATATGATCCAGCAATCCCACTGCTGGGTATATATCCAAAAGAAAGGAAATCAGTATATTAAAGGTATATCTGCATTTTTATGTTTGTTGCAGCACTGTTCATGATAGCCAGTATTTGGAAGCAACTGAAGTGTTTATCGACAGAGGAACGGATAAAGAAAAGGTGGTACATATACACAATGAGTACTAATCAACCATGGAAAAAGAATGAGGTGGATGGAATTGGAGGTCATCATGTTAAATGAAATTAGCCAGGCATGTAAAGACAAACTTTGCATGTTCCCACCTGTTTGTGAGAGCTACAAATTAACACAATTGACCTCATTGAGATAGAGAGTAGAAAGATGGTAACCAAAGGCTGGAGAGGGTGGTAAGGTGGGAGTGGTGGGAGAAAAGGGGATGTTTAGTAAGTACAAAAAATAGTTAGAAAGAATAAGGCCAAGTGTTTGATGACATAACAGGGTGACTATAGTTACTAATAATTTGACTACACATTTAAAAATAACTTAAAGAGTATAACTGGACTGTTTGCAACACAAAAGATAAACACATGAGAAGATGGATATACTATTTAGCATGATGTGATTATTATACACTGCATGCCTATGTCAAAGTATCTCATCGACCCCATAAATAATATTCAACTACTCTGTATCCACAAGAATTAAAAATTTTTAAAAAAGGAAATAAGTGTATTGAAGAAATCTGCACTCCCATGTTTACTGCAGCACTGTTCACAATAGTCAATATTTGGAAGCAACCTAATTGTCCATGAACAGACAAATAGATTAAAAACAATGTTGTGCATATACACAACGAGTACTACTCAGCCATAGAGAAGAATGAGATCCTGTCCTTTGGAACAACATGAATGGAACTGGAGGACATTGTGTTCAGTGAAATAAGCCAGGTACAGAAAGTCAAATTTTGCATGTTCTCATTCATTTGTGGGAATCAAAAATTAAGATAATTAAGCTTATGGAGCCAAAGAGTGGAATGATGGTTACCAAAGGCTGGGAAGGCTAGTGGAGGTATTGGGGGAAGGGGGTAATGTTTAATGAGTAAAAAAATATACTTAGAATGAATACGATCTAGTATTTGACAGCACAACAGGGTGAGTGCAATCAATAATAATTTATTGTCCACTTAAAAATAACTAAAAGAGTATAATTGGAACATCTGTAACACAAAGAAATGATAAATACTTGAAGTGATGGATAACACATTTACCCTGATGTGATTATTACTCATTGTATGCCCACATCAAAATAACTTATATATCCTGTAAACATATATACCAACTACGTATCCAGAAATTTTTAAAAAAAACCCGTAAGCATGTTTCTCTATTAAATTGAATGTGGTTAAATATTTATAAATATTTGAAAGATGATTTAGCTTTAATTTGGCTTCTTTATTCCCTTCTGAGAAGCTGTGAGGAGCTGTTGTTTTAAGAGTGTACTGTGCCTGGCAGTGAGTGGATAGAAATAAGTTTACTCAGGTCTTCTGAGGCTTGGTTATGAAAAGCCTGTCAAGTCTCTCAAAATTGGCAACAGTGAGCCATCTAAAGCCTTCTCGATGGCATACAGCATACTGTATTCTACAAAGAAGGGGAGAGCTGGGGAGGGCGAGTGCGAATAGAAGTAATTCAGCTAATTAAATGCCCTAGATTAGCAATCCTCAATCCCCAGGCCACTGACCTGTACCAGTCCATGGCCTATAAGGAACTGGGCCACAAAACAGGATGTGAGCGGCTGGCAAAGGAGTATTACTGCCTGAGCTCTGCTTCCTGTCAAATCAGTGGTGGCATTAGAGTCTCATGGGGGTGTGAATCCTACTGTGAAATGGATATACAAGGGATTTAGGTTGCAGGCTCCTTATGAGAATCTAATGCCTGATGATCTGAGGTGGAACAGTTTCATCCCCACCCTGCCCCACCCCTGATACATGAAAAAACTGTCTTCCACAAAACCAGTCCCTGGTGCCAAAAAGTTTGCGAACTGCTGCTGTAGATGAGAAAAAATAGTGAAGTGGACGTGGTTTTTATTCTACGTAATCTCTGATTCGTTTTGTGTCACCTTAAGAAATTTCATATCCATAGCCTTGCTACACACAAGAACATTTCTTATGTTATGGATTCAACTTATAGCCTAAAATTTAAGTCTAAATTTAATGCGTTTTCTTAAGAAAAATAAAAGATATGTGAAACAAGTAGAAGAAGATCAATAATTAGTTTCCAAATTGTATTGAAGATTTTGGCTAATGCCTATACAAACTATCTCATTGCTCTTCTATGTTAATTTTCTTTGACTAGCAGGCATTCTCTTCTGGGAAGTGACTATAAAGACCCTTTGTAAAATAAGATTAATACTTCTTTGCCTTTGTAATTTGCTTCATTACTTCAGCTACTCACTTATTTATAACATGCTCAAATATTTCCTCAAAGCAAATTAGTCACATTAGTAATTTATTTCTAATTTTCCATATTTTACAAAATTCACAGTGCTAGCCATTGTCAAGGAGAAGAGAGAGGGCTGAGGGAGCAAGCATGGGGGAGTGATATGGTTTGCATCTGTGTCGCCACTCAAATCTCATGTTGAATTGTAATACCCAACTTCTGAGGTGGGGACTCGTGGGAGGTAATTGGATCATGAGGGTGGTTTCTCATGGTTTAAACCATCCCTCTTGGTGTTGTCCTGGCCCAAGAGTGAGTTACTGCAAAATCTGGCTTCCCTCTTCCTCCTGCTCTGACCATGTAAGACATGCCTGCTTCTCCTTCATTTTTTGGCATGATTGAAAGTATCCTGAGGCCTCCCCATAAGCCATCATGCTTCCTGTACAGCCTGTGGAACCATGAGCCAATTAAACCTCTTTTCTTTACAAATTATCCAGTCTCAGGTATTTCTATATAGCAGTGCAAGCATGGACTAATACAGGGAATAAAAAATGTGTATGGAGAGGGATAAGGAAATAAAAGAAATTGAGAAGATAAAGTTGCATTGTTGTTGTTGTAACTGTCCCCAGGTGTTAAATGATTTATAACATCCTTCATATTGAAATGATTATTTGTGTAAATGGGCAAAAAAATAGGAGGATATAATGCTAGAAGGATAAAATGAATTACTTTACTGATGTATGTACGCCTACCAGTTGCCTGAATTAGTGTATGAGATACTAAGTCTAATGTTTCCATAATCAATAGGAAACCAACAAGAATAAAGGCAAACACATATCAGAGATATGACAGCTGGAAGGTAGACATTTAAAAAAACATGACTTTCTAAATTCTAATTAGTAGGGATTAACGTTCAATTGAAGGCAAAATTGTCTTTTCATTGCTCAAAGGTCACCTCTGACTAAATAAAATTATGGCAAACTGAAATGAAATAGCTCTACAAGAAATTCTAGAGAGAATTTGTGTTATTATCTTCTTCATTCTTTATCCTTATTCATGACTATAGCAAAAACACTTGGTTTTGTGAGTGATCATCTGAAGACAATTTCTAGCCTGTTCCTGTCAATATACGTCTATATCTTTAGGCAACTGAGCAAGCCATATTACAATTACTCTGTCTATAAAATAACATCAATTTTACATGATTTTATAATTTCTTAACGCTAAAATAGTCAACTGTCAATGAAAAGAATATATTGGATTCACCAAAATGAAAAAGTGGTGCCTAGATTAATAAAGAAAACAAAAACCTAAGGGTCTTATAACATTGAAATTTTCAATGTTATAATTGTCTGAAATTTTCAGACATATGGAAAAGTCATCTCTTGATATTTAATATTTAATAGTCAAAACCTCTCGAGAACACCTACCAGCAGTCATATAAATGTTATTAATTACAAGTCACTGGAAACACAAAGAAAAGATATTGGTGATATTTTAACCTACAAGAATGCTAGACATAGCATAGATCAACAGATATCGACTTGGAGTAGACTAGTCCCAAATATTTATTGGACCAGAGATTGTGCCTAGATTGCTGGGAACATCAATAATCAAAAAAGAAATAACCACTCTTCCCATAGATTGCCAAGGGATGTTTTGCATCTATAGATCTATTTTTCACTGAGAATCAGTTTTACTCTGTTTTGTGCTGCTATAACAAAATACCACAAACTGGGTAATTTATAAGCAATGGAAGTTTACTTGGCTGAATGGTACTGAAGGCTAGGAAGTCCAAGATTGAGGGGCCACACCTTATGATGATCTTTTTGATGTGTCATCACATGGTAGGAGGTATCACATGGAGAGAGAGCTTGCCAGAGAGAGTATAAGAAACCTACTCTTGAGATAGCTAACTTACTCCTAGGGTAACAACATGAATCCATTCAGGAAAGCAGAGCCCTCATGACCTAACCACCTCTTAGAGGTCCCACCTGTCAATGCTGTTGCATTGGAGATTGTTTCCAACACATGAACTTTGGGAGACACTTTCAAACCATAGCATAACCTAAATCCAACTTCTTTCTTTTCTGACAAACACTGCAGAATAAAATAATCTGTTTATCACAGAGGCATGTAGAAAGCAAGCATAGAGCATTCAGGTTAGAAAAAGGATGTGCAGCGTCAAGCAAGCATGCTGAAGCAAACAAACAGCAGTTCATGGAAAATATGGGAGGATGCTAGCCCATGAAAACATTAGTGAGCAAGTTCACAAGAAAAGATGGAAATGAAGATCCCTGATATAAGAAAGTGATATTAGAGCACGGCTCATGGTGGTAAAATAAAATAAAATAAAATAAAATAAAATAAAATAAAATGAAAATGTGATAGGTAGAATTGAATAAAGCAGGAAAAAATCTGATCCAGATGAGATTCTCTGGTTCAACAAAGTGCTAAAGGGCTTTTGTTGGTGCTTTAATGACAAAGTATTTTTACATAGAACTACCATGCTGCCACTTAGAGTGAGCAAATATGTTGCAAGTTTTACAAAATGAAGGCTTAATAATCTTTTTTCCTTTCCTTCCTCCCTTGCTTTCTTTGTCTCCTTTCTTTCTTTGCCTTTTTGCTTTTTTCTTCCTTCTTTCTTTTTCTCTGATTGGGTAAGTGACAATCTTCAAACGTTATTTTGGATAATAACAATATTAAATATCTAACAAAAATTACAATTTTACTACATTGTTAAAGATAGCTAAATAAAGAGCTTTGTTTGCTGTAAAAAGAAAAAAGAAATGCAAAGAAAAATGAGGGATAAAGGAAATGAAAAGGGTGTATAATAGAAACATGTGATCACACTTATTTAGGAGTTAGTGAGATGTGATATGTAAGATTATCTATCATCTGATTGAAAAAGAAAATGGTTATTGAACTGGAGGCAGAGGAAAATAATGATTCCTGTGAATAATGTTTGTTTGAATATTACAGGAACTCACTACTCTATATCTCAAAAGAAAAAGATGTTAATAAAATAATTTCTGTGAAAAATAAAAGAAGGAAAAATGTTACATCAGGTAATCCCTTAAAAGACAAAAAATACTGTGCTCCTGTAGTATGCTTCTGTAATATGGGTCTTCTGAACCTAAAGTTTATTGATAAAAGAGAGAGAAGACATAATGATGGGGCAAACTGTGGCATCATTTCCAAACCAGGCCAGTCTATTGAGTGCATCATATGCTGAGTAATAGTTGTGTTTTTGTGGAGTCCAGCTACATAACACAGAATGAAGGCTCACCTCTATCCTGCAGCAACAGCTTTTGTGTCCTCTGCTACATTGTCCTATTTCCATCTTGAATTGCTGGACTAATGTAAAGCTGCCATCACAAAATCCTGAAGTGATAGAGTTCTTTCATGCCTTGAACTAGCTAAGCGTGCTGTATTGTGACATCCTGTTGTCATTAAAGGCAGGATTAGATTTACATTCACATAAGGCAAGAGAGGAAGCATAAAAAACCAGGTCCACCATTAAGTCAGTTGTCATTACTAAAAAGAAATGTTGAATGGTGATTTATTTGGAAAATGGCCAAAATGCTTTTGAAATGCTTCATTAGAGAGTAATTGACTTTCATTTGAGAAGAGGGACCATATGGTAAGTTGTTTCTAACTTACATAATTATTTACTAGTCTTGGGGACATAGTACCAGCCCAGACAATTTTTAAGTGCATATGAAAACACAATCTAATTGCTAACATATATTTTTATGCTGAGAACTTTGAGTTTTTTTAAATAAATAACTAAATCCTACTTCACAATAATCTTATAATAAATTGTGCTCAGAAATGTATCTTCTAATTGTTCTACAAAGTTTTTATGTTTTTAATTTTTTACTTGTCAGATTTTGAACTACCTATTCTTAGTCTGTGAAAAATGGACTCTAATATATTTCTTTATCAAAACATTGTTCCTCTTAGTCTTTCATCACTACCACTCCTACCACTCCAATCCCACCAATATCACTGAGCAATCAACAACTAGTCTAACAGAAAAAAAAAATATATGAGTCACTATATTAGGAGATCCGTGGTTTTCATCATGCTTTCTAAGAAATCATCCAACTATGAAATATTACATTTAATCTCACTTTCCCTATTTTCTCATCTGGAAATATAGGCAGATGGCCTATCTCACAGATTTTGTAAGGGTCAAATAAGACCTGGTATTCACAAAGTACATTAAAAGTTTAAAGTGATTATTATTGGATATTCTGAGTTAATTAAGTTGTGATAACTCTACAAGAATTTTGTATGCTTTTTCTTTGTCACTTGCTTAATTAGTTAACCTTTTGTACCTTTTTTACTTCATCAAGTGAAAGTCACTAATTTGTTAAAAGCCAAGTAATCAACAGCCTTTTCTATTACAAGGGCAAATTTTAAAAATATGCCAACTCCAAAGCTTCTTAAATGTGTACTTAGAGATTATTTATTTCTCCTAAAATGTAACCTCTCAGTTATTTAAATAAGCAAAATAAGTATAATCCCATAGCTGCATGTTTATATCACTGGGACATCAATCATTATACATAATACTGTGTTATTGCTTTTGGAATTTATTTATTAGAATCATAAGCTACAAATCTTGCAGGGACTAATTTAAATACACATTACATCTCTCAGTGCTTAGCACTGGCTTTTTGATTTAGCTCAAGTTTTGTAACTCTTATATCATTAGTAGACAATTCTGCATTCAATTGTAAATCCAGAAAACTCAGAGGTTTGCATCTTTTTCTGCTTTTGAAAAATCCAACCTAAACTACTTTCTAAAATATATCCCTGTGCATTACTATCCTTGGATCTTGTTTGTTTCCTGAATGGCACATATCCTAATTCAAAAATACTTATTTGCTGATTTTTATTATCATTTGTATAATTGTTTTATAGAATTATATCATTTGTATAATTGTTTTATCAAGTTATAATTCATATACAATAAAATTTAGCCTTTCAAAGTGTACACTTCAGTGGTTTTTAGTATAGTCAGAGTTGTTCAACCATCACCACTATGTAATTCCAGAACATTTTTCCTCACCTTAAAAAAATACTCCATACCCATTAACTATCATTCCCCATTCCCCACTCCTCCATTCCCTGACAAGCACTAATCGACTTTCTGTCTGTATAGACTTGCCTATTGTGGACATTTTATATAAATGGAATAATACCATATATGGCCTTTTCTCTCTGCCTTCTTTGACTTTGCATATTTTCAAGTTTAATTCATGTTCTAGTGTTTTATTTCTTTTCATGGATGAATAATGTTTTACTGTATGAATATACCATATTTTTAAATCCATTCATCAATTGATGAACATTTGCATTGTTTCCACATTGGGCTATTATGAATACCACTGCTATGAAAAACAGGAACAGGTTTAAGTGAACATATATTTTTACTTATCTCAGGTACAGACCGAGGAGTAGATACTGCATCACATCTAGAAGTAGAAACTATTACCATATCACAAAATGTTAACTCTATATTTAACATTTTTAAAAATTAAAATTTTTCCAAAGGAGTCACATCATTTTCATCCCCAACAGCAAAGTATGAGTGTTGTAATTTCTCCATATCCTTGCTAATATTTTTTATTTTCTGTCTTTTTGATGAAAGCCATCCTAGTGCGTGTCAAGTGGTATCTCACTGTGGTTTTGGTTTGCATTTTCCTAATGAATAATGATATTGATCACATTTTTCATGTGCTTATTGCACATTCATATATCTTATAGTGAGAAATGTCTATTCAAATGGTATGCCCATTTTAAAACTAGATTATTTTTCTTTTTATTGTTGAATTATACAAATTTTTTATGTATTCTGGATATAAGTCTCTTATCAGATACATGATTTTCAAACAGTTTCATTGTATTGGTTGTCTTCACTTTCTTGATAGTCATCTTTAATGCCAAAAAGTTTTTAATCTTGACACAAAGGCTCACATTTTCATACCTCAAATCTAGTACTTATTGTTCAAATTCAAATCTGTTTGATAAAAATTACATCAAATTTTTAAATACAACTGTCTCAGTGAAGTCTTACCTATTTGAGGACTAAGCCATACATATGAAATAAAATCTGTGTTAAAAAACAATAAATTCATTCATTTCAACAACGGCAAAGATCCAAAATTATTCACTTTGGTTCCTAATCTCATAACAGTCCTTAAATATATCTTGATTCTAGCAAAGAAACATGTGTTTAATAGCAGCATCTGCTTTTGCACACTTAACTTTATTTATTAATGTATTTTGTATTAAGTAATACTTGCACCACAAAATTGTCTTATAAAGAAAAACAATGATCTGAGAACTGTTGCAAATAAATAGCTATATTAATCATAATATCAGAGAGAAATAGAAATTTGAAGTTCAGATTTTAGGATTTAATTATTTTTTTAATTCTATCATCCTATAAACAAGTATTCCAAGGAAAACAATTAAATACATGCCCAGTAATTACATAAGCCAGAATTCCTTGAATCTTTTGTCAGTGTTTGTGGATCATAAAGCTTCGCTAGAGAAAGAGCCTTTTTCCCATAAAGAGAGCAATTACTGTAGTTGTATCATGATTTTGAAAGAGAAATTAATTAAATATGCAGTCAATATTCCTTGAAAATACATATATTGAGTGGACAATAACATTTTTTCCACAATGTGAAATTCATAAACTTTATTTATAGTAACTAAACTTATGTTTCCCCTATTATTCCTTTAGCCTGACATGACAGATGAGATTAAGGGAAAGAGAAATCAGTTAATTCCATGGTGCCAAACAACAATGTGTGTCAGAAATAAGACTAGAATGGGATCAGTTTCTGTGTGCTACATATTAATTTGTCCTGGTCACTGGTCACTTCTGTCACTTCAAACATTAGACTAGTGAATTTAGGAATTCACATTTCATTTTGATCTTTCTCTTTCAAGACATAAATGTCAATAGGTGCTAAAAACTTGTGAAAATCATAAATGCACTGCAAAATATCATTTGACCTCTAGGTCATTTTTCAAGAGCCATATGTATTTGTCTTTTACTCCCAATCTGATAAGTCACTATTTCTTACAGCTCTTCCACTTCCCTCTCTTCCTTCTTCCCTTTCTCCCTCCCTCCCTCTCTTCCTTCCTCCCTTCCTTGGCAGTAAATGATAAGCAAATATGTAGGGCAGAATCATTTTCTAAGTAAAACGCATAAATTTTTCAATTCTGTAGAGTACTTGCATATATCATATGCCATAATAAAATACTTCTAAATTATATTATAGTATCAGATTAGGCTTTGTTGCTTCTGTGACCATAGACGTGGTAAAAGTAAGAAATGCAGATTTTATTCATTATTTTCCTTTACAGACACCACTTTGAAGTGGAAAAGTCACTTCAGCACATGAATAACAATATTTATTCTCCATATTAATAATTGAAATACCACAGGCAATACTATTTCCAAATCAAATGTATTTAGATTCCTTAACATAAAGAATTTGAACTTTGTAGAAAACAAACAGAAAAGGTTTAATTAACTTTTATATATTACCACTGAGGTTGAGGGTTCTATATGTGCAATTGTCTTACTTGATCTAAAGAGCAATTAGAGTCTGTATGTCTGGGAAACTGAGAAAACCTGGTACGCTCTGTCATGTGGGACATCCATTTTTACTTAAGCCATTTTTGATGAAATTTTACTGAGGTGAATATTTCTTTCATCTTTGTTCAAATTATAATGTGGGCAACTATGTTCTTAGGAATAACTACTATTTGCAGCATTAAGAAATACCATTTTTTCCCATTTCAGGATGGAAATATAGGAAAAAGAGATAAAGTGAGTTCTCTAGAATCACAATCTAATAAGCTAGAAATGGGGCTCGATCTTAACATTCCATTTCTAGTCTAGAATTCTGTTACTGTACTTCACTGAATTTAGATGTGGGAAATGGCTATCTCTGCTCTTTTTTAAAAAATAACTTGTATTGGGTATATTTAAGGCATATAACATGATGTTATAAGATACATATATGTAGATATAGTAAAGTGGTTACAAATGTGGAACAAATTAACTTATACGTCAGCTCACATAGTTACCCATTTTCTCCCTATGGCAAGAGCAGCTGTAATCTACTCATTTAGCAAAAATCCTGACTACAATATACTATTATTAACTATAGTCCGTATGTTGTGCATTAGATCTCTCCACTTGTTAATCCTGCTTATTTACTACCTTGTATCCCTTCACCTACATTTCCCCATTTCTCCTGTTGTTCTTCATGTTAGACCCAGCATAGAAATATAAAGAAAAATATATATTCCATGGTTGGTATGACAGTTGGAGGTTTAGAAGGAGCAAGAAAAACCCATAATCTGTGTTATGTGGCTGATGTGGTAGGTAGCTACTAAAAGGGCTCCCTGGTGTTCATGCACTTTATGTAATTTTCCTTTCTCATGTATGCGATGGATTTGGTAATCTGCTTCTAATGAATAGAATACAGCCAAAGGGATGGGATAACATTTCTGAGGTTAGGTCATAAAATACTGTGACTTCTGTCCTGCTCACATTCTCTGGACTCGTCTCATGTGCTCCCTTAAAGGAAATTAGCTGCCATTTTGTCCGCTACATATGGAGAGATCAATGTGGCAAGGAGGTTAACAGCTACTGTGGAACTGTGGCCTCCATCCAATAACCAGCAAGAAACTAAATCCTGCCAAAGACCATGTGACTGAGCTTGAAAGTGGGTCATTCCCCAGTCAAGTCCCGAGATGACTGTAGGCCAGCTTGAATGCAGCTTTATGAGAGATGCTGAGCCAAAGGACTCAGCTAAGCTACTTCCAGATTCCTGATTCACAGAAATTGTGAGATAATAAATGTTGTAATTTAGGATAATCTATCACAAAGATAGAGATAACTAACAGAGTTTAAGCCCCAGAATTCCAGCCTCACTCTAACTCCCTCAAAATTAATATACGATTGAAGTAAAAGATAGCATGCCTATCATGGTAGTTTTAAGGAAAAACAAAAAAAGTTTAAGACCAAAACATCGTAGTCTTAAAAAAAAAAAAAAATCCGGCTCCGAATGAGTCCCCGCCAGAGTCTACTTCCAACCAGATTGCAACCTGTAAGCCTCCCCTACATAGAGATTTGGAGGTTGACACTGACAAAATATTATGGCATTTTATACATATCAGAATACATTTTGATACATATTTCATTTATTCTTACAATAACCCTTGGAAGCATCCAAAGATATTGTTATTTCCATTTTACAGACAGAAACTGAGGAAAATGAAATAATGCAAATTTCCTAAAGTCACAAGCTAATGAGTTATGAGTTATAAATGGGAATAGATCTTAATACTCTGTTTTTAGTCTAGAATTCTGTTATTATGCCATACTGCTTTAACCTTGGGGAAGATGGTTATTTCCATAATTCTACCATGTTATAAAACATAGCATCTGAACACAGGGGAATGGATTAATTTATCAGACCCACTTTATTCTCCACAAAACCCATCTTAATTCCCATACTTGTTTTTGAAATTTCAAAATCATTTTATATATTCTTTAAATGAAACTATCAATGAATATAAAGTCAAGATGTCAAGTTAATTTTTAAAACTAGCTTTAAAAATTTGATACATCAAATGTTACTTTCTATATATTATCTTATAAATTAGTCTTGCAAAATAATAACTGCAGCAATAACAATTTATAAGTAAATGAAGTACATTAGAAATTAGAAATCAACATCAGCTTAAACAAAACAGAACAAGGAAGCTACTCCATCTGCTGCATTGGTATATGACTCATGTGTTGAGCCCAATCAGCAAGAAGCTGTAATTTATAATTAGCATTGGAGAAAGAAGAAAGGAAGACAGAGGGAATAACCAAATTGAGTTGAATGTGTATTAAATTAATATTTTGCATAGGTTATGTAATTATTTTGAAAGTAGAAATATGAGTGCTATAAATATATTGACCATGCTTTGTCTTTTCTCTGCATTGGCTGTTGCTAACCTAGTTCATATTAATATATAAATTAGTTGCTGAAAAAGAATGTTGAATGAATGAGTGAATGTGTGAAATGAATGTCATTCACATGTAATAGATGAAGGCAATGAGGCACAAGTAGATAAATATTTAAAATGCCACTGTGAATAATGCTAAACTCTGACTACCTGATTCCAAAGACATAGCCTTTTCATTCATATGAAGTGATTTCAAATAATTATTTCTTATTATATTAAGATATAGAGTTAGTAAATAGTCATCTAATAGTGAAACCATAACATAAAGATATTAATCAATTAATAAATATCACTTATCTCCAGGAAAAAAGTATTTTCCTAACACATTTTAGAGTTAAAAGGCTGGTGAAAAAATAATTTTAAGTAAATATTATTGAAGAACTCTATGAATAATGATTGCACTACATAAAAATGCAAAATATGTTAATAGTGGAAACCAGCTAAGATTTAATATCTAAACTCCAAACATTTTTCATTTTTTCTTTAGCTTTAATTCTTGCAAGAGTAAATGATATAATAAACAAAATATTTATGTTCAATAATTCTACAGTAGTTCTATGTTTAATAGTTTCCCAAGCTATACTTATTCCAAAACTAAAAATAAAGAAATAGATTGAGCAAATAGTACTGAGGCTCCCTAACTCTGTTTTCTAAATCCCTAGTCTCCACTAATGGTAGTGTGAGCAGTGGTGGTGGTAGAAGCAAAGTGGTGGTATGAGATCTTCAGAGAATGAAAACAAATGTAGTCATCTATTTGGATTCTTATTGGTCATTCATATGGTTTGTCTCTGTGTCCCCAGCCAAATCTCATGTCGAATTGTAATTTCCAATGTTGGTGGAGGGACCTGGTGCGAGGTGACTGGACTGGATCATGGGGGCAGATTTCCTCTTGCTGTTCTCCTGAGTGAGTTCTCACGAGACCTGGTTGTTTGAAAGTGTGTAGCACTTCCCCCTTTGCTATCTCGCACACACACACACTCTCTCTCGTGCCACCATGTGAAGAAGGTGTTTGCTTCCCTTTCACCCTTCAGCCATGAAAGGCCTCCCAGCCATACTTTCTGTAGAGCCAGTGGAACTGTGAGTCAATTAAACCTCTTTTCTTTATAAATTACCCAGTCTCCAGTAGTTTTTATAGCAGTGTGAGAATGATTTATACAGTCATGTAGTAGCCTAGAGATCATAGGAGCAATCTTATAATGAAGATCAATAAATTCTAAATTAAAAAAAAGTTCTGAATGCTCTTCTTCAGGCTAGGAAAAAAAAGGTAAGGTAAGGAGGCTGTATCCACCTATACCATTAAGTAAGAAAAAGGAAATATCTCAAGTGATAGAGGACTTGGAGGATGGAAAAGTGGAGTATTCAGGCCAAATTTCAGCAATAGAGAACCCAGGGAAGTGTCTTAGCTGAAACAATTTGTAACAGACATTAAAAAATCATTTCCTGAAAGCAGTTGCACATGAGTTCCTAAAATAAAATTGCAATGCAAAAAATGACTTTAGGCATAGAGTGGATAATTGTTTATAAGACATGATCTGAGCAATAACAAAGCAACAATCATTTGAAATATATGGTTTTAGAATTTGCATGAAACAACTACTTGGAGTAAATCTATACTATTAATTCCAGCATGGATACTGTACCTTCCAGCTCACTATCCTTATCCAGGATTTGCATTCCAGCCAAACTGGTTTACCTTGTAACTAAAGACTACCCTTTCCTCAAGATCTAAATTAGATCTCAACAATATCCATGAAATATTGCATTACCATAATATTTGAAAATTCACAACTATTTCTGCAGAAACTTGGACCATATCATGTTCATTTTTGTATCTCTAGCTTCTTGAAGAGTGGTTGGAATATTTCAGGAATTCATTGTACATTTGGTAGACTGAAATAAATGATAATTCAAATTCACTGTAATCAGGAGCCATACTATATACTTCTCTGAACTTTCCTTTTGACATGCATATAGTATGTCCTAAAATATATATCACAGATGAATGGGTTTATTGGCTTTTATAATTGGGGTAAGTGGGCTGCATCCCCCTCTTCCCATGGTTTATTGTTACACCTTTACTGAATTTATTGTGTAAATATATTTTACATAACTCATCTGAATTAGTTTTACCTCCTGGACAACCATAAAAGTTGTACTAATTTGGAGATTGCTGTTTATGAAATGTGAAATAAAACACAAGAGATCAGAAACACTATGTATTATTCCTCAGAACTTTCCAAAGTGTATATAGACTTTTTCAAAGTCTTTTTGTTTAAACCAACATGTTCATTTTGAAGTTGTTTTAATTGTAATAAATAAAAAATATTGGTCTTTAAAAGTATTGGCTTACATAGTTTAAACACGTTTTTCAAATATAAAGGTTAAAACACGAGCACAGAGAAAACACAAGATGACCCCGTGAAAAGAATCAATAACATATTGATCAAAAATAACAATTAATTTGTAGCTTAAATGTTAAATTGGATTTTTAATTATGATTCTGTTTATATTTACATCTTGTCTAATTTTCTTGTACTTTTATTAATTAGTAAAACGAATTATAGAAGCAATGCTTCAATGGTTTGGTTCATTGAGTTCCTCTTTTTCCAAAGATTTTTGTTTTTATTTACAAATTCTTGAAAATGAAGAAAATACTAGAAAAAAATGAACATCTCTAAAGGGTATTGTGCCAGAAGAAAATTGCCCATACTATGTATAAACTTTCATTCTCTGCTCTGTCCATAAAAATAGCTTATCCTTACAGAGAATACGAAGCCAGTAAATTAGTAGGGTATGAACAGAGGTAGAAGAAGGACTCTACATCTTTATATGTTTGTTTTTTTTTGTGGTTGTTCTTGCTGTTGTTTTGATACTATATATATTTAAACCTTGTACTTCTTTATTCCGTACTTTATCTCTCACTCCTCCTCAAAGTCATCCCAAATCGCTGTATAAATACAGTTGTCTGATCTTGCAAGCAGCTTAAGTTCTCTCTCAAATCACTAGCCTTGAGGAAAATGAATACATCTGCCAGAACCTAAAGAGAGTTTTGAACCGTAAGTATAAATCGCTCTATAGTAAGATACCAGTTTCTTTTTAATATACAAAAACTTTTATATGTTTCTGAAAATCACATATTGCCAAATTAAAGCAAAGATACCATTAATTATTTGCTTGTAACAAGGATTTTGTGCCACTTGTCAATTAATTGTCCTACTTCATTTACCCTTCCTTTCCTCTTCTGGAAAAAAAAAAAAGGAGCTGGGAACATTAAATGTTCTTCCTCTGCCAGGTAGCATGATGTTAAGCTTTGTCAGTAAAGGGCTAGAGCCGTTGCCAGAGATGAAGGTTTTCTTTCCTAGTTCTGATGTGTTCTCTAAACAGTCTCCTGCAATGTGAGCAGCTTCTCTGGCACTAAGCACTCAGAGTGTGAGCAGCTTCTGCAGTATCTGGCTTCTGCAGCACCATGGCTTGCAGTGCATGAGCGCCTGCAGCACTCAGTGGCCAGAAGCTTCCCCTAGGAATCTGCTTAAGTAGTCTTGTAGAAGAGTGTCCCCTCCAAGATATATTGACATAAACACCCTTCCTCAACACTGTACAGTGTAGATTTCCAGCAAATACCAGAGGAGAGAATTCCAGTAAATTCTGCCAATGCACTACCACAGTGACTTCTTTGCCATTCAATGAGCCATAATTATACTCTCTTCAGCAAGATCTAGATCTCAGCTTTAGGGTGAGTGGGCTCTTCTGTAGTTGTTTTATCTCAGTCCTATGAGTAAAGTTTGTTCTTTATATCTGCTATTCTTATATTTTTTTGACTTCTCTTTATTATGTACTTGTTAATGCTGCATTATCTAAAACTACTGTTATAGTTAATAATTTTATATTAAACTTTTCCTGTTCAGATTAAGGTATAATTTCTGTTTTGACTGGACCATGATTGCTAGTCTTCCACAAAGGGTTGGAAGAAATTTACATATATGTTAAAGGTCAAAATTAAGATTTGAATATTTTGAAGAAAGAAAGTAGTGGTTAGGCAAATTTAAAAAGTGAGGAGTAATATTAACGCACAGATAACATGCCACATAGTTATGTACAATTACTAAATGGCTGTACATTTAAGCTAGTGGTCAAAACTTAAAAAGAAACATGTTCAACTTTAAGATTTACAGTGTCCAAAGTTAAAGATCAATCCAGCTATCTAGAAACATGCTGTTTAATTTCAGAACAACCTTGTGAACATTGCTAAAACAAGCCAAATAGCCCATTCTGTACACCTCTTCTTTAGAATACTTATTTGAGTGGGTAAAACACATGATGGTAAAGGTCGGATCAGAAAAAAAAAAAAAAAAAAAAAAAAAAACCTCTATAACTAGCCAATAAAATGTGGTTCAAGTGCACAGGCTCCAAGGGCTGCATTGGATCAAGGGTAAAATCTCAACCATTTAAAAACTGGACAGCCCCCTTCCCAACCCCTCCCCATGTACTTCAGGCAGCCTCTGTCATAGAATTGATGCAATGATTGGCAAAGTGTAGGAAACGTTATCATCCCTAGTAAGAACTTTGAATTTTGATTCTGTGTTCACAATTAAGGCAGATTCTCAAGGGTTAAAATATGTGCCTGTAGACTTCTTTTGTGTTTTGACTTTGTACTTATTTTGGTTTGCTCCTCTGAAATGTTTTCTGAAATTATTCATCAGACTGGGCTGTATTAGTCTGTTCTCATGATGTTATGAAGAAATACGAGACTGGGTAATTTATAAAGAAAAAAGATTTAATTTACTCACAGTTTCACATGCCTAGGGAGGCCCCAGAAAACTTACAATCATGGTGGAAGGCACCTCTTCACAGGGCAGTAGGAGAAAGAATGAATGTGCAGCGAAGGGGGAAGCCCCTTTTAAAACCATCACATCTCGTGAGAACTCACCAACCCGAGAAGAGCATGGGGGAAACTGCCTCCATGATTCAATTATCTCTACCTGGTTCCACCCTTGAAATGTGGGGAATATGACAATTCAAGGTGAGATTTGGGTGGGGATACAAAGCCAAACCATATCATTCTGCCCCAGCCCCTACCAAATATCATGTCCTCACATTTAAAGACACAATTGTGCCCTTGTAACAGTCCCCCAAAGTCTTAACTCATTCCAGCATTAACCCAAAAGTCCAAGTCCAAAGTCTCATTTGAGACAAGGCAAGTCCTTTCCCCCGTAAGCCTGTAAAATCAAAGGCAAATTAGTTACTTCCAAGATACAGTGGGGGTACAGGAATTGGGTAAATGCATCCATTCCAAATGAGAGAAATTGGCCAAAACAAAGGGGCTATAGGCCCCATGCAAGTCCAAAATCCAATAGGGCAGTCATTAAAACTTAAAGTTCCAAAATGATCTCTTTTACTGGTTTCAGAGCTTTTAATTTACTGGTTTCACAGCTGGGGTTGAGTGTTTGTAGCTTTTCCAGGTGCACAGTGCAAGCTGTTGGTGGATCTACAATTCTGGGGTCCAGAATATGGTGGCCATCTTCCCATTTGGAAGGGAAATGTGGAGTTGAAGCCCCAAATAGAGTCCCCACTGGGCCATTGCCTAGTGAGCCATGAGGGCTCCACCCCTGAAGCAGACTCTGCCTAAACATCCGGGTGTTTCCATACATCCTCTGAAATCTAGGCAGAGGTTCCCAAACCTCAATTCTTGACTCCTGTATACCCACAGGCCCAACACCATGTGAAGGCCACCAAGGTTTGGGGCTTGAACCCTCTGAAGCAATGGTCTGAGGAGTATCTTGGCCCCTTTTAGCCACGGCTAGAGCTGAGGCAGCTGGGATGCAGGGCAACATGTCCCAAGACTGCACAGACCAGGGCGTCCCTGGGCCCAGCCCACGAAACCATTTTTCCTTCCTAGGCCCAGGCTTTGGATGGGAGGGGCTATTGTGAAGGTCTCCCACATGCCCTGGAGACATTCTCCCCACTGTCTTGGTGATTAACATTCACCTCGTTATGTAAATTTCTGCATAGGGCT
Source organism: Symphalangus syndactylus (assembly GCF_028878055.3). Taxonomy (NCBI): domain Eukaryota; kingdom Metazoa; phylum Chordata; class Mammalia; order Primates; family Hylobatidae; genus Symphalangus; species Symphalangus syndactylus. The sequence continues at coordinate 47,302,713 of NC_072432.2, forward strand.
TGAATTTCTCCTCAGAAAATAGGTTTTTCTTTTTTTTTTTTTTTTTTTTTTAATGAGATGGAGTTCCGCACTGTTGCCCAGGCTGGAGTGCAGTGGCACGATCACAGCTCACTGCAAGCTCCGCCTCCTGGGTTCACGCCATTCTCCTGCCTCAGCCTCCCAAGTAGCTGGGACTACAGCACCTGCCATCATGCCCGGCTAATTTTTTGTATTTTTAGTAGAGACGGAGTTTTACCGTGTTAGCCAGGATGTTCTTGATCTCCTGACCTCGTGATCCACCCACCTCAGCCTCCCAAAGTGCTGGGATTGCAGGCGTGAGCCACCACGCCTGGCCAGGTTTTTCTTTTCTATTGCATCCTCAGCCTGCAAATTTTCCCAACATTTATGCTCTCCTTTCTCTTGAAAGCTTTACTGCTTAGAAATTTCTTCCACCAGATACCCTAAGTCATCTCTCTCAAGTTCAAAGTTCCACAGATCTCTAGGGCAGGGGCAAAATGCCACCAATCCCTTTGCACAGCAAGAGTGACCATTACTTCACTTCCCAACAAGTTCCTCATCTCCTCTGAGACCACCTCGGCCCGGACTTTGTTATCCATATCACTATCAGCATTTTGGTCACAGCCATTCAACAAGTCTCTAGGAAGTTCCAAACTTTCCCACATTTCCTTGTCTTCTTCTGAGCCCTCCAAAGGGTTCCTACCTCTGCGTGTTACCCAGTTCCAAAGTTACTTCCACATTTTCAGGTATCTTTACAGCAGCGCCCCACTTTCTGCAGTACCAATTTACTGTATTAGTCTGTTCTCATGCTGCTATAAAAAAATACCTGAGACTGGGTAATTTATAAAGAAATGAGGCTTAATTGACTCACAGTTCTGCATGGGAGGGGAAGCCCACATAATAATCATAATATTTCACAAAATAGGCTGGGCGCAGTGACTCACACCTGTAATCCCAGCACTTTGGGAGGCCGAGGCAGGTGCATCACCAGGTCAAGAGATCAAGACCATCCTGGCCAACATGGTGAAACCCCATCTCTACTAAAAATACAAAAATTAGCTGGGTGAGCTGCCGTGCCTGTAATCCCAGCTACTCGGGAGGCTGAGGCAGGAGAATTGCTTGAACCAGGGGGTCAGAGGTTGCAGTGAGCCGAGGTCGCACAACTGCACTCCACCTGGCAACAGAGTGAGATGCCATCTCAAATATATGTATTTCACAAAATGTATTTATTATTCTAATGTAAACATATCAAAATAAGATTGTTCCAAAATTATTTTTGTCAAAACAACAAACTATGATTCAATAGAATTCATAGATTAGGAACTTCTCCTTCAATATTCACCTGAGAAAAGACTTGTTGAACATCTCTTTTACTGATGTGATAGAAAATAATCAATTTCTTCTTCTCAAGTCCAAGCACAGTGAATTATTTCTGAAAAATTTGCAGTGTATTTTACATATTACTATTTCTAAAACTGAAAACCAAATCACTTTAGAAGTTCTAAAATGTACAAGTTTTGGTTGATTATTTTGGGCAGTCTCATGATGGTGACTATGTGTCAATCTATGTCTTGATTTAATTTAAATGTCCAAATTAATTTCTCTGAAGTGGAGCTCTCATATACTGTTCGTGAAAATGTAAATCAGTACAGCCATTATAGAAAAGAGTATGGAGGTTCCTCAGAAAACTAAAAATGAAACTACCACATGATCTAGCAATCCCATATATCCACACACAAAAAAAATCTGTATATCAAAGAGATTATTTGCACTTCCACGTTTATCACAGCACTATCCACAGTAGCCAAGATATAGTATCAACCTAAGCATCCATCAACAGATGAATGGATTAAAAAAAGGTGCTATAAGCCTGGAAGACACCATGTTAAGTGAAATAAGCCAGGCACAGAAAGGCAAATATTACATGTTCTCATTCATATGTGGGAGCTAAAACGTTGATCTCATGGAGCTAGAGAATAGAATGATGATTATCAGAGTCTGGGGGGAGTCACAGGAGAGATGAAGACAGGTTGGTTAACGGGTACAAAAATACAGTTAGTTAGACGGAATAAATTCTTATGTTCAATAGCACAGAAGAGTGACTACAGTTATCAGTAATTTACTGTATATTTCAAAATAAGTAGAAGAAAAGATTTAGAATATTCTCAACACAAAGTAATAATAAATGTTTGAGGCAATGAATATCCAAAATGCCTTGATTTGATCGTTATACATTATCTGCAAGTATCAAAATATCACATGCACCCTATACACATTTATAATTGTTATTTATCAATAAAAATTTAATTATTATGATGGGCAGGTGTCTATAACAATATTAAATAGATCTCTATAAAGAAAATAATGTTATTCCAATAACCGCAAACAGATTCCATGAGGATGGATGACATACCTAAACTTTTCACACCTTGCATGGTTGTACATTAATGAATTTCTTTCTTTAAGATGGACTAATTTAACTCTCACGCTGAAGGATTTCTATACATAAACCCACATATCTCTATTTATAGTGAGCAAACAATCACCTTAAAATTACTGGACAATGGAGAAATCTGAGAGTTATCTGAAACATAAGAAAGCAATAAATTTCAATTTATATATGAGATAAAGAACAAATTTTAATTTGAGGTGATTAAGTCACCTTTCAGTTTGTTATAGAATAAACCCAGTGTTCTACTATGATTAGACAGAGCTACTTTCCCTCATTTTTTTCATATTGAGCATTTATGGTTAATAACACTCATAAACAAAATCTATAAATAGACATAGCACTATGACACTAATGACTCAGCATTTGTATAGTGGCTTGGAAATTTACTGCAGAGTGAGAAAATAAGTTACAAGTCCATTGCCATCACTTCAAGCTTACAATTAACTCAAGAAAATGTTTTTTTCACAGTTGAAGTAAGAAAAACATTATAAGCTGTAGAAATCATATGCTCAAATACTGAAAATATACTTTTGTTGTTCAGGAATTAAATTTAAAAATAAGCACTAACTAACAAATATATTTCATATGAATCCTGAATTCAAGGTTTTGTTGCCCTCTGGCCTAGGACAGCCTTTCACTCCTAGTTCTGATTCTGATAACTACTCTACCACAGTTACTCTGGCATATACAAGCAGGCACTGTAGTTTTAATAGGATAGGGAACTCTTTTGACTATGATGGGCAGTAAGGCCAGTGTCAATATTTTAAATGAAAAAAAATGATTGTCAATTTGGAGTGGGAGAAGGGGCAAATTTATTAGTAATTTATGCTCACATCCTAAATATGCCAGGTTTCAATAAATCTATTTCATTCACTCAACAAATATATATATATATATATTTTTTAGACGGAGTCTCACTCTGTTGCCAGGCTGGAGTACAGTGGCACCATCTAGGTTCACTGCAACCTCCGCCTCCCGGGTTCTAGCGATTCTCCTGTCTCAGCCTCCCGAGTAGCTGGGATTACAGGCATGTGTCACCACACCCGGCTAATTTTTTGTATTTTTAGTAGAGACGGGGTTTCACCATGTTGGCCAGGATGGTCTCAATCTCCTGACCTCATAATCCATCTGCCTCGGCCTCCCAAAGTTTTGGGATTACAGGCATGAGCCACCACACCTGGCCTAACAAATACTCTTTAAGAGCTTCTATGTGCCAGATATTGTCTCAAAAGTCCACAAGTCAAATCCAGCTTATAGTTAGTTTTCATAAATAATGTTTTACTGAAATACCTCCACACCAATTCATTTACATATTGTCTATACCAGCTTTCAGGCCACAATGCCAAAGTTTAATTGAGACAGAGACTATATGGCTTATAAATCCTAAAATACTTACTATCTGGCTCTTTGCTAACCCCTTGTCTAGCAACTACAAATGTGTTGCGGAGCAATGCAAACCTCTGTCTTCTGTCACTTACATATTGGCTAGGGTGGACAGATATTAACCATAGGCATATAAATAATTAGATAGTATCATGTATTAGAAGGTATAAAAATGCAGAGAAAAAAAAGCAGGATAATAGGAATGAAACAAGTGGTGTGGGGGACAGGTTGCAACTTTAAATAGGGTAGAGTAGTGAAGTTGAGGAAGGTAACATTTGGGCAAATTTTTGAAAGAAGGGGGTTAGTAACCATACGTAAAATTAATTGGGGGAAGAATGTTCTAGTCTAAGAAATGAGCTAAGGCAAAATACCCTAAGGAAGAAGCACGCTCTGTGTGTTCAAGGAACAATAAGAAGGCCAATATCGCTGGAGTAGAATGAGTGAGGGAAAAGTAGTCCTTATGAGGAATGTCTTCATTCTTTAGTGGTACCAGTATTTGCTACTGCCAATAACTGCTGTAAAAATGTGAATCAATGCCTTAGGCTTAGATATTATTTTTTAACATGCACAGTAAAGTTAGTATAATTTAAGAACTCTGAAGTTTAGTAATACCCAGTTGCTACATATCTGTCTTCCTCTCTTTCTCTCTCTCTCTTCTCTCTCTCTCTATATATATATATTCTCAATTTATATCTATATATTCTCAATCTATATCTATATATATATATTCTGTCTATATATATGCACACACACACTGGAAGACATATATATATACATATATATCACTCTATGAGCTCATATATTATTACATATATATCACTCTATGACCTCATATATTATTACACACTATATATTCTCCAATATATTATTATAAATTATACCACCATTCAAATATCCTTCCAGTGTGTGCATGTGTGTGTGTGTGTGTATATATATATATATATATGTATATGCTTGACAAATTCATATATATATATATACACACACACACACACTGGAAGGAGATTTGAATGGTGATATAATTTATATAACACGTAATTTATAATAATATATTGGAGAATGTATAGTGTGTAATAATATATGAGGTCATAGAGTGCTTGACAAATTCACAAAATCTTCAATGATTTGGCTGAGTCTCAAGAGTACTGAAAATATAAAAAATATATATTTTATATTGTTACCTTTAAACTTCTAGTGACTAAGTAATGTTTCAGGTAAAGTTTCTTAAAGGACTGCAGTAATAATTACAGAACAAAGAAATTGACAACAACACATAGATTTTATGCCCAAGGGGGGAATATAACTGGCACTCTCTTGGAATGGATTAACATGACCAAGAAATATAAAAGATTTGTTTTTAAAAAATGTTTGTACCAAATGGCTTGACCAGATATACAATAATGGGCATATGGAAAATCCAGCAAAAGTTGAAGGAAGGGACGAATAGGTATGAGAGAATGATTCTGTTTATGTTGTGTGTTGTAAAATCAGAAAAGTTCCACAATGCACCAAAAATATAATCCTCTAGAAAATACTTTGATGTTGAGACAGGAAAAAAATTAATCTTAAGAATGAGTCAAATCTTAAAAATTTTAAATCATTTTCTAAAGCATTAAGAGCAAAATGATACCAAAAACTCATAAATTAATGCAGGCTAATAATATTTTGCATTTGAAAAGTGCTTTAAACTATTTGAGGCCTAACTCTTAGTTTATTACCAGTTTCTCCTGTAACCACACTTTAATCCAGATCAAAGAGCCACCTGAAAATCCATAGGAATTACATTTACTGGATGCAGAAAGGAACCACTTTAGCAGTAAATAGCCACAATGTCACACACACTTTTTTTTCACTGACTCATTTAAGCCTTACCACATTACATGAAGTAGCTACTATTATTACCTTTGCACTGCAGATGAGAAAACTGAAGAAATGAGAGGTTACGTAACTTGTAACTTACCCAAGGTCATGCAAATAATCGGTGGTGAAAAGTTGGGCCTTAAACGATCCAGTGCAGCTCTTAAAGGCCTGCACTTAATTATTAACCTGTGCTGACTCTTTTCTTTTTTCTTTTTTTTCTTTTTTTTTTTTTTTTTTTTTTTGAGACAGAGTCTCGCTCTGTCACCCAGGCTGGAGTGCAGTGGCGCAATCTCGGCTCACTGCAAGCTCTGCCTCCCGGGTTCACGCCATTCTCCTGCCTCAGCCTCTCCAAGTAGCTGGGACTACAGGCGCCTGCCACCACGCCCGGCTAATTTTTTTGTATTTTTAGTAGAGACGGGGTTTCACCGTGGTCTCGATCTCCTGACCTCGTGATCCGCCCGCCTCAGCCTCCCAAAGTGCGGGGATTACAAGCGTGAGCCACCGCGCCCAGCCACTTTTTTCAAGAGATGTCATCCCCTTCAAACTAAGTCTAGAAATGGTCTTCATATGCTCTGCCAACCTAAAAGCAATTTCATAGTTCTAATAAGCAAAAGCTTCCTCACACATGTTTTTTGAGTATTGACTACAAACATGATAAAAACTGTAAATTTTTGGGAGAAAGGGAACCATTAATAATGATGCAAGAATGCCTTTGTGAACTGGCATTGTCTTGGACAAACCAGAATACAGTTACTCTAACCATGAGGGTTCTTTGAATGACCCACTCCCTTTGCATTAGTTCCCTGAGAATCCCTGCCTATACCCTACCAGTGAACTGCATCCTTCTTATCCATCTCTTTCCTGAGGGAGCTATTTTTCCTGACATTGAGCCCATTTCTTACTATTTCCTGCTTCATTTTCTGATGGTTCTCTTTGATGATCAGACATGTCAGGTCAATTACTACAGTCTCTTTTCTGCACAACCAAACCCATGCCCTATTTAACATTCCCAAATTTCCTCCTCCTTCCCTTTCTGACTCCAGTGCTGACTAAATTAGACCGGTTTCCTGTATAATCCAGATGTTGCTTCATCCCTGGACTAATCATTTCTGTACCCATTTTTGCATCTACATTCCCGCTACTTTCCTATTTACTCTGTCCCTGAGAAGTTCTATCAAATTTCAACAGCAAGAGATAGCCGTAGAACTCACCCAATCAAGAAATTAAAATTTGAGCATACAAAAACCACTTTCTGTCTAACTTGTTCTTGACAAAGAAAAAATAACAAGAATTTTAATGAGATTATTAATGTAATAAACAATTGTCATTTTAAAAGACAGAAGAAAATAAATGTTTTTGCTTTCAAAATAATTTTGCTTTGTTTAAAGATGTTTTGAATAAGAAACTGGTGAGAATAAGCTATGTTGACTAACAAATTAGTCCAGTTAAGGCTAATGAGGTGGAGTAATTAACATTTACTGAGCATAAAATAATGCCAAGCTTTGTTTTTTAATGGGAAAAAAAAAAAAAACAGAGAAATCACTAAATAGGTCAATATGCAGGAAAAGGGAAATATGAAAGAGACAGACAGCAGAATGTAGATTAAACACAAGAAGTTCCTATTTGTGAGTCATGCCCAAATTCTCATTCATTGGGCAACTTATAAGAATTAACTGAGAAGAGAAACCATATTTATTTACTTTGGAGTTTGGCTTGTTGTTAGAAATAATGAATGAGAGTCAGACACACTTCCAGAGTACCAGGACAACACTCAGAAGAGGAATAATACAGCTTCACCTTGATTTATAATGTGAAAAGATTCAACCTAGCTTTTGAAAGTCTATAGAATAGAGAGAAGCACAGGCAAAGAAGAAAATTGCCCTAATAAACAGTTCTAATATAAAATGTTTCCTGACCCAGACTATGTCAGGGAAAACATGCAAAATATTTTCTTCTTCTTCCTCATTTTTTTTTTTTTTTTTTTGAGACAGAGTCTTGCTCTGTCGTCCAGGCTGCAGTGCAGTGGTGCAATCTCAGCTCACTGCAAGCTCCGCCTCCAGGGTTCACGCCATTCTCTTGCCTCAGCCTCCTGAGTAGCTGGGACAGGCACCCGCCACCACGCCCGGCTAATTTTTTGTATTTTTAGTAGAGACGGGGTTTCACTGTGTTAGCCAGGAGGGTCTGGATCTCCTCACCTCGTGATCCACCCGCCTCGGCCTCCCAAAATGCTGGGATGACAGGTGTGAGCCACTGTGCCTGGCCAAATATTTTCTTCTTTATTAAGCATTGTCTTCTATGTTTGTTTCTACCCTTGCTGCCACATGCCTGCTTTCTTAAGAATGAGTTATCTAAGTCACAAACTAATATTTTAGTAAACTTTGTTTTTCAGAAGACATGCCATTCTCAAGCTTCTACATTGGCTACTAAGGTTTTCAGATACTGATCTTATCTGCCAAAGTGCAGGAAAAGCACACTTTAGTGACAACTTACTCTAGCTGCTGACTCAGTATCTCTAGAATACAGGTAAAAATCTCAATTGGGACATGTCAGGGCATGGTGTTTCAGAGCTGTAGGGAATCTTAGGTAATCTGCTTTATGTAACTATTATGCAATACATGATACTGTCTACTTGCAATTTTTAGAAGTTGTTTTAAGAGGTTGAAAATATTTTTCTGCCTTCTTATTCAGATGCCATTTTACCAGCCTGAAAAAGAATTTACTCTCTGATGAGAAATGCCACAATTGCCAGCAAAATTCACAGTGACTTGCATACAGGGTTATAACTATTAAAAAAAAAAGAGTAAGGAGCTTTATAGCTTTCATGGATGAGGGTGCTTCTTGCTGCAATATAGTGTTTTCCCTCTGTTGATATGCTTTAAGCTATACGCATAGGCACTGTAGTGAGGACATAAAATATATGAACTATGAAACATTTTGAATATTGACATTTTCAATTATTATTTTTTTTTTTTTTTTTTTTTTTTTTTTTTTTTTGAGACGGAGTCTCGCTCTGTCGCCCAGGCTAGAGTGCAGTGGCGCAATCTCGGCTCACTGCAAGCTCCGCCTCCCGGGTTCACGCCATTCTCCTGCCTCAGCCTCTCTGAGTAGCTGGGACTACAGGCGCCCGCCACCGCGCCCGGCTAATTTTTTGTATTTTTAGTAGAGACGGGGTTTCACCGTGGTCTCGATCTCCTGACCTCGTGATCCGCCCGCCTCGGCCTCCCAAAGTGCTGGGATTACAAGCGTGAGCCACCGCGCCCGGCCCAATTATTTTTTAATACTCATAAAACCTTACTCCTGAATTTGCTGAAATTCAGGGTGGTCTACTTCAGTTCATTAGATACCTAGTGGGAAGATGTAATCACAAAGCTAGAAAAATGTGAAACACTCCAGGCTAGACATCTTAGGCTAATCATAATGTAGGAAAGTTCTTCAAGGATTTGAGCACACAGCACTTCATAAATAGTACTGCTACCAATTAATTTCTCTAAAATGAAGATTACAGATTTCCCATGGTGAAATTAATGTCATAGAGTTAACGTCTTTTGTAATAGAAAATGGTTATTTTGTCGCCTTTCTAATTCTGAATTAAGATACAACCTTTCTCCTCATTCTTCTCCACCCACACACATTTAATATTAGATATTGGTAGAACTATTTAAAATTTTTCTCTCTACTAAAATAAAGGATTCTCTTATCTACGAAAATAAATAGTTGATGTTCATTTTAACAGCAGATGTAATAAAACAATAAATTGCAAGTTACTAAAGTAGCAGATATCAAAAGAATGCTATAAAATAAATGGTACATTATATGGATTATATAACGTATATTGTATTATATTTACTTGATTATATTTGTATAATTACACAATCACATTATTATATTAATTTATTACAATTAACTTCAATCCCATCTACTAACTTAGAGACCAGAATATTGACTAATGACTAAAAGATGAGAGAATAAAGATACAATTCATGTATCAATCCTTTATACTTCCCTTCAGGGGAACCATTTTCTTTCTCTTCTAGTGTCCCCATCTTAAAGTATGAACTTCTACCCTTTTAGAAGAATGGGAGAAGAATTTTTAGACTTTGTTCTATCTTCTGCACCTTTACTTCTACAACAGAAGAGAAGTGTCTTAACTACTTGGTAAGATTGGGCAAAAGATGAAATATGAAAGCTCAGCCTTTCCAATAGTCTCTCTTTTAGGGTAATTTGATCTGTAGATGTGGGCTTTCTCTTCTTGCTCCTCCTTCCATATAAACACACTTAAAGCAGGGCTTAGGACCTGCTTTCTAGAAACAAGTCACCTGTCTTTGTAGTTCCACTGTTGGTTCTTGATGGGTATGATGCAACAATGAAGCTGTAGCAAGTTCAGTTGGCATATGCTCTCTAGATGTAACACATGGGGAGGGCACAGTTCCATGCCCTATCCCATATTTAGTTTTCACTTGTTTCATAACCTGTAGTTGAATCTGAAACTTTATAAAAAGCTCACTCACATTTGTTTACTGAAACATGCTCTGCTTAATTAAATTATGTTCTTACCCATGTTTGATAAACTGATCTAAGTGTGTGATAGAATTAACTGAGACATTTATTAGATGATACTAATTGCTTACCTTTGTATTTGTTTAGATTCTCAATCTAGATAATAGGCTCCTTGGACAAAGATCATAATAATATTTCTCAAAGAAGTTAGCAATATAGAAGAAATGCAAACATTATTAAAAATATTATGAAATATTTATATTTAAATACATATTAATAAATTATTAAAAATAATCGAGCAGATCATATAAATTGAATTCAAATATGTACATAATAGTAGAAAACAGTTCATTCAATTTATGTATTTACACAATTTATTTTAATTATTAGACAACTGAATTAAATTGTACAACTGAAATGTTTTAAAATAAATACAATAAGAAAGCTTCCAGGGTCACTTCCATTCTAATAATAAAAAAAACCATGAAGATCCCATTCACTAAAAAAAAGTACTCATATTCTTATATTTTAAAAGTATCTTAGTTTATAGGATTTATTTTCTTATATAGATTTATATGGGATATACAACATTACTGTATTAATGTTTAGAAGTCTTCTTTTAAATTTTGATAGACTAAAAAGATTGGGTTTTTTCTTTTTTATACTGAATTGCTTAAATTAATAAGAATAAACAATAAAGTGTACAGAATAGCTACTATGTGCTAGAAATTATGCAGGGCATTTTAGTATGCAATTTCTATACTCCTTGATAATTCTAAAAAAACTAAGCACCAAATATCATTACTGGGATTTATCCTCAAATCTATCCTTTTATTGCTTTAAACATTATCCCATATAATATCATCCTTACTCATGGTTACAACTACTTCTGATACACTGATAATTAAACATTTATAACTCTGTAATTCTCTGCTAAGTTCCAGATCTGCAATCCAAATATTTAACAGCTATCTCAACTAAGATGTCCCATGGGCATCTCAATTTTAGTACATGCAAGTATGAACTGTTTTCCAAAACTGTTCTTTTAAACTCTTCCAATGTCTTAGAATATTACACTGCTGTCTCATGATTTTTTTATACTTATTTTACATAGTATAATCAACATAGACTTTCCTACTATTTATTACTTGTTTGTATTCAGTCATTGTACTAAGTACTTCAAAAACATTTTGTTTAACATAGTAATATGATGAAGTAGGTATTATAATCTCCATTTTACAGATAAAGAAATAGGCTAGGAAAATAATTTGCAGAGGGCTGCACAGGAAAAGACAGAAAGCCAAGATTTCCATCCTATCTAACTAAGCAAAATAAACAAAGGGATATAAAATGTATTGGGAATAATGAGAAACTAAAATTTGTAATTATGGGTAATTCAAATACTCAAAAAAAAATTTCAGTCTTTCTCTAGAGTGCCTCTTAGTGCCCATATATTTTGTTTTTTGTTAACTTTGATAGATAAATATATACTTAGAAGAAAAATAATCACAAATTATTTAAAACTGACAAATTCCAGAAATAAAAATTATAATTAGAAAAGCATATTATTTCATTTTTATGGTTAACTGAATGTGAGTCATCTATAATACTGTTTTTCCTTATTTTTGGCTTCATATGCTTTGATTGCTTCTTAATATGACAGCAATTTTTACAATATTTTTTATAAAGATAATAGAAAGATGATTCAGTGTGGCCTCTGATTTGGTTGATTAAATTTTGTTTTTATTATTAGTGGTAGAAAAAGGTATTTTCAGCTTCAACTGATCATTGCAAATGCCACACTGGTACATTTTTGCTCAGTGAAGTTACTTGTTTCTTGAGAAAAACAGGGGCCAAGTGGCCAAGCAGTTTTGTTGCAAAGTTCTAGACCAGGGAACAGAGCAACATCTGATTCAGATCATTCTCCTTGGAGTCAAAGTTAGGGGATGAACACTTGATGAAGTCCACCAGAGGAATGTTACCTCTGAGGGTTCTAAGGGACATGAAGGTAGTGCGGGCATCCAAGACTCCACCCAGTCCAGGGTTCAGATCAGGACTTCTGTGGCCCACACACTCTAGTGTGTGGCTGTGGTTGCTGCTTCATACCACAACTTCCTAGAAGAAAATCAAGTCTTGGAAGGGATGGGTATAGGTGAAGGTTCATGAACTTAAACTTCATTTATTTTCATAGTAAATCCACCTTTGCTGGTATTCTTAGCACTAGAATTTGGGAATTTGTCCATATGTCTTAATTATGTACCAGAAACTCCAAGAGTGAGTCAGTGAGGGCAGTGGGGGGAAAGGTGACTCTCAAAGCAAAGCTTGTGAGTCAAGGAAGCTCAGAAGAATATGCATCTACTCATCCATTCTAAGCTTGTTTTTTTTGTTTGTTTGTTTTTCTAATACAAAAGCTTTTGTGCAGTTTGTGACATTTGACTAATACATTCATTAGGATGCCAGACCCAAAGGTTAGTTTGATCTAAATTTCTGTTCTGTGTGCACACTGATCATGTTTTTGTCGTTATTATTAAAAAGATCAGGGAATGTGGGGCATGGATGTGGATGGACAGAAGTCCTACTTGTCAACTTTATTGTACTTAAGAATTTTTTACCCAACAGTATCACACCATTTGCACATATATCAAAAATCTCATGCCAGGTCTGAACAGAAGTCAAACTATCTAAAAATGTAGGGAATGCTACCAAAATGGGAATGTTTTCCCCAAATCCTGACATAATCTTAAGTCATATACAAGAGCATCAGATTCACAAAGCAGAGTCTCTATGCTTGTATTCTAGACTTAATTAAGTAGAGTCACTAGAAATGAGCAAACATGCACTATTATGCCCCAGACCTTGTGTTGTCCATAAGGCAAACATTTCACAATGGCATGAGAGTCTGTAGACTGCAGCAAAAGTCTCCCACAGGTCTTGCATAGAATAAAACAATCTGGTACGATTTATTTCAACTTGGCAAAATTAAAACTATATTCTAGTTGGAGATACCTCTCTGGGAAAATTCAATTTCCCTAAGCTGTCATCTTGGATGAAAATTCCAGGTGCTATTGAACAAAGCATTAGATGTTATCAATGATGTATGAAGAAAGAAAAAAAAATGTCTTGCAACCAGATTTAAATAAAATATGCTCAGGGGGCAAATCCCATGTATGAACAGCACACAGTGATTCTAAACATATAGCTGAACTGAGATTAGAGCCTTGCAGGTTGGTGTCTTGGCTCCATGGTAATAAATACTGTACACAGTAAAAAAGGCCTTAAATATGAAGTGGCAAATACGTCTAATAGCATTGCATTTAGAAGCTCAAATATGAGCTGTAAGCAACTGTATTAGTTTGGAAAAAGGTAAAATTTTATTTCATTTCATTTCATTTTTGAGATGGAGTTTCGCTCTGTCGCCTAGGCTACAGTGCAGTGGCGTCATCTCGGCTCACTTAAAGCTCCGCCTCCTGGGTTCACGCCATTATCCTGCCTCAGCCTCCTGAGTAGCTGGGACTACAGGAGCTCACCACCACGCCCGGCTAATTTTTTGTATTTTTAGTAGAGACGACGTTTCACCGTGTTAGCCAGGATGGTCTTAATCTCCTGACCTCGTGATCCACCCACCTCGGCCTCCCAAAGTGTTGGGATTACAGGTGTGAGCCACCAGGCCGGCCAGAAAAAGGTAAAATTAAAAGCCCAAGAATAAATGTTGGTAGATGCAAATGAAAAACATACTTTAAAATAAATAGAATAAATATTAGAAACATTTGAAAAGTGGCATATCAAGTTAACTACAGACAGTTTTGTTTTGTTTTTTAAGGCAACTTGAGTGGCTTTAGGTAACTTCCAATTTCTGAAAGCCTCAATAACTGTAAGTATTCTGTACGAAAAAAGAAAATAAGATCGTGCTTACAGATCTTATTCTGCCATATTATTTCCTTTGAATCCCCATTTTATTGTCGCCCTTTCCATTACATGGGATGTACACATCAGGTGTTAAAAGGTACAATACAGTCTGCAACTGAGCACCATTTTCTGTAACTGAACATTCAAAGAAATTACATTGAACACAGCATCTGGTGGTATTTTTCTGAAAACTGATTAAAATGGGTTTAAATTTATTAATACTATTAAATCATATCTAATATTTGACACTATAAGATTTAATACAGCTGTATGATGCAATTATACAAAATATAGGCACAGTTCTTAATTTGTATAGTGATAAACACCTGAAAACTGTTCACTACTACTCTTAGAATAGAACTATTATTTTTTTCTCTCTGCACTGTAAATAGCTAAGGAATTTCAATGGGAAGAGGGAGATTGTATTGAAACTATTAAATCAAGTAGCATCTTGCATCAATGTGGTGTTCATTATCAATTCTTTATTCAACTTACTGAGGTGCTAATATTTGATTTACTCTTTGAGAATGATATGTGGAATCCTAATAACTTTTAAAAAGTTTTTTAGCAAGAAATAAATGATTCACTTTGGATTTTATCCTGATTATTAAAAATCACCTTGTGAGTACTAGGAAGGAAAATAGGCTTGAGGCTTCCATGAGGGCTGATTGCTGGAATCTTACAGAGGACTGCCTTTAAACTGTTAAAATACACAAAAATTAATTTAAAGTTGCACACATCAAATTCTCTTAATCCATTTTCTGTTGCTATAACAGAATACTGCAGACTGGGTAATTCATAAGGAAGTTTATGTAGCTCATGGTTTTGGAGACTGATATGGCACTGGCATCTGGTATGCGTCACCCCATGGTGGAAGGCCAGAAAGCAGAAGCAAACAGAGTAGACAAAAAGAGGCACCAGGGTCTGGATTAGCTTTATAATAACCCACTCTCCAATTGAACAACCCATTCCCAGTAATGACATTAATCCATTCTTGAGGGTGAAGACCAACTGTTGGGAGGAGTGTAGGCCGCAGCTCCCAACAAAGTTGCATTGGGGATTAAGTTTTCAACACAACCAACTTTTGAGGGACACATTCAAGCCACAGGAAAAGGGTTTGTTTGTTTAATTGAGAGATTACAAATGTATTTTTTCTACTAAGAATAATACATTCATTTATTCATTAAGTATTTGAGTGCTAGTGGGTCATGAACCATTTTATACACTGGTTCTTAAGGGACTGGCTGGTAGTGAACAAATGAAATGTATTTATAGGTATGCACAAATATTCATCATAAGTCTTTTATTATTGCCAAAAAAAGAAACATCCAAGGAATAGGCATAATAAGATGGCCATCTGTAGGCTCCATAACTTCAGAGGCTATTTGGCACTGTCTTATTAGACAAAGGGAAGTAGCCCTGCTATGGTTTGAATGTTTGTGTCTCCTCCAAAATTTATGTTGAAACTTAATCTTCAATGCAACTCTATTAAGAGGTGAGGCATTTAGGATGTGATCAGGCCATGAAGGATCTGCCATCATGGACAAGACTAGTCACTTATAAAAGGGCTGGAGAAAATGAGGTAGGCCCCTCTTCTTTATCCGTTCTTCCATTTGAGGACACAGCACAGCAACAAGGTGTCATCTTGGGAGCATAGAAAAAGCCCTCACCAGACACTGAATCTGCCAGTTCTTTGAACCTGCCAGTTCCTTGATCTTGGACTTCCCAGCTTCCAAAACTGTGAGAATTAAATTTCTATTATTTATAAATTACCCAGTCTCAAGTCTTTTGTTATGGCCGCACAGAAAATTAGGATAAGCCCATTAGGTTATTTGAAAAGCCATGGATAACGAAAGACCGTTGTCTTTAAAGTAACACCAATTGCTTAATATCTTCCTGCTCTCTCAAAGATGACTATAAATAGGATAACATATATTGATTATCAGTAGATTTGGTTCTTCCCATTTATACATAGAAAATATATACTTTACAAAAGTAAGTTTAGTAATTTTTCTATGGAAGAACACTATAAATAATGTTGCAATTTTATTGTTCCATAATATTCTCTTTAAGAAGAACACACCGTTTAGTTCTGAAGGACAAAACTATAAAGTGTTGACAAAGACTGGCCTTGTCAGCATCCTTTGGTGTGGATTTTTAATTGTCAAATATTTCTAATTAAAATAAGAACATGGAAAATTTCTGCAGATTGTAAACTGACCAAAGAAATAATGATCATTTGCTTAATGACTGACAAAAAATGTTTCCAAAAAACACTATTTTCTTATTTTGTGGATCTCAAAGATGGTGCACTTTGGTAACCTTAGTTCAGTATACATCATAGAAGAGGAATCATCAAACATTAAAAAAAGTCAACTCAAAGCAATGAAGATGCTTAAGTTCTTCAGTTTTTTAAGAAGTAGACACTTTTTCACACACTAGAAAACAAAAGCTTCATTATGTATATAGCTTGCTCATTCACTGCAGCTCAGAAAACTATTTTCAGATATTTGCTTCTATCATCACATGTTCTATCTGTATCTATACCTATAGCTCTAGTTGAATATATACAACTGAAATGAAGAATTTTCTCTTCATTTGCAGACATTTCTACTATGGAGAGAAGACTTGAAAAATAAATCTATTAAAATTGTATTTTATTTCAAGAAGGCAATCCATTTAATATATGCTTGTTTTAATAGACAAATGACAAAAGATAACATTACTAGTAAATTGTTGCTTATAACACCGAACTAGGACAAAAAGAGTCACATAGTAATACCTGACGCTTGTAAAAAGACTGTCTTGCCCTTTACTCCACTAATCATAGTTTTGAACATTTATTTTAAGAAAGTAATTACACATATAAGATACATGTGATATACAATTATTAGAAAGCAAGATACAAAACATATAGCCATTATCATTTCAGGTATATAAAAATTGGAGTAGGGAGAGACATATGAATATATCAAAAAGGCTATATTGGGGTAGTGGAATATTAGGTAACATAATTTTTTCCTCTTCTGTTATTAGATAACTTTCATTTAAAAAGTTTTCAAAAATATAGTCTAAAGTAAATTTTACCTAATATTTAGTCAAGGGTATTATTTTGTGGAAAAAAAATGATATGCAAATAATGAACATTCTTTAAGCAGCGTTAGTTGTTGAGATAATAACAGTCATGTTCGTAAAGTTTCAAAGATGAGATGAAGTGCTATTCATCCAACTTTAAGTTCAGTTACATCAGATGGATGGCATTAAACTTGCCAAGTATCTGCCTTTTGCAACATATTATAGATAACTCAAACAAATTATGTAGCCAATCTTCAGCAGTGTAATAGGCATATTCTCATCTTCCTAGCAGGTTATCAGTGTTTGCTAAAACAAATATGCCTTTTGTGGCAAAGTTCAGAGGAGGAAAAAATATATAAATGCTCATCAATAGAAATTATATAATGATACAGTTTTCTTAAATGACAGATTTTAACAAGATAGGCTATGCAATCCAATATCTCAGTGTGCAAAATGATAGAAAACAATGAATACAGTACCTATTATTCTTCATTGAAAAGGTCAAATCCACTAAGAAATAAAAATCAATAATCAAATACCTTTTCAAATATTCAACCCTACCTTCCTTTCTCCATAATGGTATCTCTTTGCATATCACGCATAAAGAAGTCAGTCTTCAGCAAAGGTAGTGTAGGACCACACTGACGCATACCTTAGTAT
The DNA here is from genome assembly GCF_028878055.3 of Symphalangus syndactylus. Taxonomy (NCBI): domain Eukaryota; kingdom Metazoa; phylum Chordata; class Mammalia; order Primates; family Hylobatidae; genus Symphalangus; species Symphalangus syndactylus. The sequence goes on from NC_072432.2 coordinate 47,320,543, forward strand.
GCGCATACCTTCCTACTGCTTGTTAGCTAATGAGATAGTTCATTAATTGTGCTGAACCTCAGTTCCCCTGTTTGTAATATATTGAGACTGACAGTAAAACCAACATAATACCCAGAATTGTTGGGAACAGTAAGTGGAATACAGGCTGAGTGAAATGATTACAGATTAACATGAAAAAGGACAGTGGGAAGGGAGTTTATATGGATGGGATATCTGTGATATTAGTGTTAGATATGATTCACTCCTCAGCATTTATTATTAAAATACACATGTCACTTTTTAAATAGTAATTTAGTGTTACTACCAAAGTTGTTTGCTCATAGTCCAAGGACAATTAACAAAAGTTATACAATAGAGAAAAAAGGAAGGGTGTGTTTGGCAGCCGCAAATCTTTGGGGACTTTACTGATTCAAGTTCATCTTGGCTGGCAAACTGCAAAATAGAGTAGAGATTGGGAATTTAGTAAAACAGAAAAATGGGCAGTTGCGTCTGTGTCAATTAGAAGAATTTTAAGGATCTCTCATTCCAAAGCAACAAAGTTCCATGAACTTAAATAGCTCAGAAATCCCCATAACCATCAAATTGACTGGTCTCTATTTGCTTTGTTCCTCTCAGTCTCACATTCCACAAGTCTGTGTATGCTATTAACAGTGGGAAATAATTTGAGTGAAGGAACCTTACACTGAAGCACTTTTTGCTTCTCCATAGCAAACATAGTAAAATTTAATTTGCCTATGCTTAGATTCTTTAAATGACATTTTGCAGCTTTGAGAAATTTATTTAACATCTTTGAGCCTTGGTTTCCTCAATATAAAAGAAAAAAGTATGGCCAAGGGTGAGGTAAGATACACAAGTAAATGGCATAGCATAATATTGACACATAGTATGAACAATTATTTGCTTCATATACTTCTCAACATTTTATGCTGTAGTTAAGCATGAGCGTGGCAGGAGAGGTCTCTCCCCCACTCACTAGAAATGTCCGGTGATGGTTTGGCAATTATCGCATTGCCTCTCTAGAAATGATAATTTGGCTGTCAGGGAGAGAATCTCCTGATGGTCCACACAGGCTAACATTAGAAGTGTTAATTGAATGTAGGCCTCAGGGAGAAGCAGCTTCTTGGGCATGAGTGTTAACAGTCAAAATGGTGAAGTGTGATGTTTCAAGAACACATGCCACTGGAAAAAGGAAGGAAGCCTCAGATAGGCATGCATATAACTACCTAAACACGCTGAATGTGCTCAATTCCAAAAGGTAAGGAAAGCACTACACATGCAGGAAGCCCATCCTAAGGAAAGAATTACAGGAAAAGACCAGCCTATAAAGTTCTAGGATCAAGGTTAAAGATCTCTTTTTTGCTGTCATCTACTCTCTCGCAGACCTTCAGGTGTGCACTTGGGTCTCTTCCAGGCAAATTTTCCTTTCTTTCATGTTCTGAAGACTTTTTAAAGAAGCTTCCACTCCTGCTCTGAAACTTGCCTCGGTCTCTTTTTCTGCTCTATGTCCCTCAGTCAAATTCTTTCTGAGGCAGCAAGGACTGAAGTTACTATGGACCCATACAGACAGGCTGCTGGTAACTCATGGTAACTTGGATCTCTGCCACCACTAACAATACTTTCATCAATATAGGTTATGAACGTGTTTGGCATTTTAAATTTATTTTAACTCTTTCATTTGTACTTATGTTTTAGTGTAGCTGTTTTTTTCTCCAGTCTCATTAACTTCCTACCCATAGCTATTTTCTGTTATGAATTGTTCACATTATAAACCATTCTATCTAAAAAATCAGCTTTTTAAGAGAGGCTTCAAATTGTATTATTTCACTAAGATGTTTTTCTGGTGAAATAAAGAGAAACAGATGATCTTAGCACTTCCTAAATTTTTGAAAAGTTTTCATGGTTTTGTTGAACGTTGTTTCCTTAGTTTTTCTTTGTTTTCTAGAATATTTTAGATTAGAATCAATTTTAACTTTACCCTATCTTTTTACTTCTATAATTTCTCTTGACTACTTGTCTTTGGATCATTTCATAGCTCTGTCTTCCTCCACTTATTTTCTTGCTGTTATTTATGGTGATACCCATTTTGCATTTAAGTTTCCTAGGTGACATCCCCACATGCTTATTTGGCATCTAGTGGTTCCTCCAGGAAATTATATACCTAAACTCACAGTCTTTCTTTCCCCTTTCATTTCTATCTTTCATTTATATAATTTAATAATGTGACATTGTCTTGCTTTATTCTCTAAAAGTTCTCCTAACAAATGTAAGAGTAAAAAATATGATATAAATTTTATTAATTCTTTCAAATATTTACTAATTGCCTGCTTTGTTAGATGTTGAGACTATATAGGAGAACAAGGCCCCTATCATTAAGGAGCCCACCAATAAGTGAGAAAAACAAGTAATGGTAAAGCCACATTTGAAGGTAAAAAGGGGACACACAGGAAAAACACTTAAGCTCAAGCTTCTAGTGGGATTACAACGGGTGAAATCCTCCTTTTTATTCCTTACAGAAACTATAATAGTCCTAGAATAGCTCAAAGAGTTGCAAAGTGAGATGAAACTAAATTTTTAAAAACAATCTCCAGCCCATTCTTGTTTTGTTCATCCACTGAGTAAAATATTTCATCAGAAGACATGAGATACTTCTTGCTGTTTGAATTTAGTGCTTCTCCTCACTTTTGACCACTCTCTCGCTCTGTATTTGGCTGACTATGGGAGATTTATTAGTGATATAAAATAGACGTACGGATAAGTATGTAGATATTGCATTCACACATGTTATAAAAATATAAATATATATTTTAAATCACTAAAAAATTTGCTTTCTCAGCTGAAAGAGTTCAGAAAATGCAACTTCAAAATATGCCACTTTGGTATGCTAATTACTTCAAATTGAGGGCACTTGAGGTGTGTTGGACATAGGCAGACATTTTCTCAGAGTTCCCCTTATCTGGCTAAAGACAGCGCCTCTGAAAGTAATACAGCTGTTGCCAATCCTCTCCCCGAGGGCTGCATCAACCAGGGAAGATTAACTCTTATCACAGGAGAGGAAGACAAGAAGTAGGCACCACACACAGACCAACTTTGTCACAAACCACCATGTATTCTTCTGAGGGCCCATTCATTTTTCCCAAAACCACTATAAATTGCCTACATCCCCTTCCCCCTCGGCTCTATAAACAGGGTATATAAGAATGATAAATATCACTTGGTTTTAGGGTATTCACTTGTCTTTCCTGCAATGTTCTGGTGCACATGATAAATTTGTGTAACTATTCTCCTATTAATCTGCCCGTTGTTGGATTATTTAACAGACTCAATTATTAAACTCTCAGAGGGCAAAATTCTTCCCTCCCCTACACAGCTTTTAGATAAGATAGTCAAATTGTTCTCTTTTCATCTCTCTGATAATGCTGTCATGATTTTACAAGTAATAATATGTTTAACTCAAATATAAAGAGTGTCCACGAAATAGGACATGATTACTAAAATGACATTAAATGTGTCTGTGATACCCTATGCCCTTTTTAATGAAACCCACCATTCTCACTTCCAAGGCTGGAAGAAGTGGCTGTAGGTGATTCCTCTAAAATAAATTTTTCTGTTTTGTTATCATTACCCAGTGTAATGCCTGTATAGCATAGCTAAATTGCTACCCCACCTTGACTCTCCTAATTTGTAAGAACAGGATGTTTGTGGTCCGAAGTTCCCAACCTGACCAGGCCAGTTGAGACCAGTGGTATCCAGGATGGCAGCTCACTTGAGCTCTGAAGAAACTCTAACTTTATTGTAATCTAATTTCCATGCTAAATGAAAGTCCCATCAGTGCCATGACAGTTAACCATCATGACAATGACCAGAAGAAACCATAAAAGGAAGGCAGCACTCTGGTTCTGAGATTTTCTCTGCCTATTCCCAGAAAATGCATGGATATTCCTCCCCTTGCTTTTAATGCTCTACGCCTTAATTCAAGTAGCCTTCTATCTGTGACTTTCCAGCTCTCAGGAGCTGAGAAGTTGATTTGTGAGCTGTGCTCCCACTTCTCAATCCCACGGCCATCAAATAAAGCCTGAACTGCTTGATGCTCATTTTTCAGTTTCATATAATGGCTTTGTAACACTGAACAGGGAAAGACCCCCCCACTTCTGGGGGACTGGCTTTGCCAGTAACACCACAAGAGTTTCTGCCCTGACCACCCAAGTCTGACTGCTACTACCAGATGAATGGCAACCAATCTATAAATAGTAGCTATTATTTTTATTTCGGTATTGATATGTAGCAAAAGTGAACTGTTATCCTATTTTATAGCACTAATATGTTTGTAATCTCTCTGTAATTTATAAATATGTTTGACGTAATAGGGAAAATAACATGTGCATGGAGTCAGACAGATTTTCCTCTCAATATTACCTGTCATGTATTATGCAGAATTAAACAAATCACATAATCCCCCTGAATTTTAGTTTATTATGAATGAACTGCGAGTAATAATACTTATTTCTCAATTGTATTATAAAAAGTAAAGGCAATAATAAACCTAAAGCATTCACAGTACCTGTCAAAGGTTAGGAACTCAGTAGCTAGTGGCTATTGTTATTAAAATTATGTAAGCCTATCTCCCTTTGCTTGCTTGAGGACAGATACCACTCCACTCCTTCATCATGTTAACACTTGCTCCAGTCAAAGTCCCTGGCTCAGACTGACTTTCAAATTTTTAAACATACTTTATTGTGAAGTAGAACATTACATGTTTATTTATATACATACTGTTAAATAAAGGAGGAGGCCATTGTTTTGGACTGAGCTTCTGTACTAGACTCCAAAAGACGGAACCAAAATGGAGTCATTCATGTTAAGATTCCACGTCACCAAACTCAAGGTAACTTATTTTTCTGGCCTTCCAAGAAATCATGTAGAGGTGATAGCCAAATCCCAAACAAGCTAGTTTTATTGGGCATAATAAGGAAGTTTCCTCCACTTTAACTTTTACAAGGAAAGTAACATGAAGTAACCTGATGTTAAACAATCCACTTTTTGTATTAGCTTGTTTCCTTGTTCCTATTCAAAGTACCTTATAAAAAACAATTGTTGGGCTGAGCGCGGTGACTCACGCCTGTAATCCCAGCACTTTGGGAGGACGAGGCTGGTGGATCACGAGGTCAGGAGATCGAGACCATCTTGGCTAATACGGTGAAACTCCATCTCTACTAAAAACACAAAAAACTCCGGAGGCTGAGGCAGGAGAATTGTTTGAACCTGGGAGGTGGAGGTTGCAGTGATCTGAGATTGCACTACTACACTCCAGTCTGGTGACAGAGCGAGACTCCGTCTCAAAAAGAAAAAAAAAAAAAAAAATTGTTTTGCCATGCCCAGAGGAGGATCTTTTGTAAATCTTTATATGAGATGCCACCAATTCATAAATTGTTTTTTTTTTTTTTTTTTTTTTGAGACGGAGTCTCGCTCTGTCGCCCAGGCTAGAGTGCAGTGGCGCGATCTCGGCTCACTGCAAGCTCCGCCTCCCAGGTTCACGCCATTCTCCTGCCTCAGCCTCCCAAGTAGCTGGGACTACAGGCGCCCGCCACCACGCCCGGCTAATTTTTTGTATTTTTAGTAGAGACGGGGTTTCACCGTGGTCTCGATCTCCTGACCTCATGATCCGCCCGCCTCAGCCTCCCAAAGTGCTAGGATTACAAGCATGAGCCACCGCGCCCGGCCCATAAATTGTTAATAAAAGCCAATTACATCTTTAAACTAAATTTGCTATAATTTTGTTTTTGATGGCCCAGTTACACATAAAAAAACACATATTTCCCCTTCTGCACATTATTAATTTCCATGATAATTCAGGAACATGCATTATATTTTTTTTTCTAAGTCTTTGGCTATCATTACATCCCACTGACTACTTAAATTGTTGCGTTTGTTAAATTACTCTAAGTACTGGAATCTTGATTAGTATAACAAAAGAAGTATAAAATAAAGAAGATAGTTTGTAAATTATATGACATAGCTTATATAATAAATTTAAAATATCCAAAATATTCAACTATTTAACTTTATGTATAAATTAACTTCAACTACACGCCTAATTTGAACACAAGATGGTGGAATATTTTTTACTCAATTTATGCCTTAAAGGTAAAACACCTTCCTATTGGCATTTAAATCACAGAGCAATTATTTTCTTATATCCACGCTGTACTGCAATATGACAACCCTTTGTGATAAAGACTTTAACAAATATGTACTATTGCTACAGCAAGTTCCATTGAATATTAAAGATTGTATCTTTTTGGCAGCTCTTCATCAGGGTACTGGAGTGTGTAAGAAACTGGAGGCAATCCCCATTATGTATCATAGGATACTGTCACATTCACACTCTACATCTGTCTCACAGAGCTGACTAGGAGAGTAATTACTGCTGAGATAAGCCTTTTCTGGAATATATGCAATTAATTCTCCTGAAAAAAGAAGGAAAGTAGCCTGACACTTTAATAATGTTTAAGTATACCTAATCTATTACTTTTCTGTTCGTAATGTTTCCTAAATATGAAAAAGAAAGAGGATTTGAAAGTACTTACAGCTGTCCATTTCTATGTAAATCATCCATGGAGCTGTAATATTCTATTCTAAAATGACTAGCATGAAATAATACCATAAATTATAATAGGATGTAGAGCAAGTGGGGAATTACTTTTAAGATAAATTCATGATATGATTTTCATGCACAAAGAATGTTTCTCTTATCATGCAGGAATTATTCTGTTATTAAAGCATGAAGGGCATACAATTTTATTCAATTTGAATTCTGAAAGTATTTTAAAATCAAATCAAAATTACTCTTCTCTCTAGATTTCTGATAAAGTGCTAGTTAGCCATATGTATTTCTTAGTCTTTTATTTTTAGCTCCCCCTTTTTATTATGCATAGTAACCTGATTACACATAATGATACACTTTCAGTTTTTCAATTGCCTTCAATTTTTTTCAAAAATCATCATTTCTACAAGTGCCTTTATTCAGTCCCATGTTTTGCTATTCAATTGTTAACAAATGAGCCAAGAAGTTGCCTTACAATTAATAAAGTAAATGACATTTGAAAAGGCTGGAGAAACATGATTGTTTATATGCTTACTTACACTCAAGTAAGAATATAATTTTCAATATTTGCTTTGAGTGAGAACAAAGTAGGTTGAATAACACGGAAAGGGATATAAGTTTTTAAACATTTTTTAATGAGGCCTGGCCTTCTTGAGTTCATATTTACATTACAGGAGGAAAAAGTGTTCAACTCAATGATGTATCTATTATAATGGATGCCTGAAAAGCTTATTTTTAACCATCCTCTTCTAAAAGAAAAACATAGGATTAAATAATAATATGGTATTAAATTAATATTAGTAATGGCCAGAAAAGAAATTAAGCTAGTTAAAACTTTTATTTAACTTTATGTAAACTATTATGTCAAAAAGTAAAAAGTAAATTTTAGTAAATGTAATATTTGTTTAATAAAAAAAGTCTGCAAAAGATACAGTATAGGTAATTACTAAATCGTACTCTTGATGTAACATTTATTTTTTAATTGTGCTTTAATTTTAAAAGTAAAATTAACATTTTAAAATAAAAAATAAAGTTCAGTTTTAAAGATATTATTAAAATTCAGTAGAATATTTAATTATAAACTAAAATGTCCAAACATCCCCCCCAAAATAGAGAGCTCACAGTTCACACACTATTCTTTTGTTTTCAATCTTAAATACAAATAAATACTCCAAATGGTTACTATTAACTGACATAATTTAAGTATCTCAAGTTCCATGTCTTTGTCTTTACAATAACTATGCTCTCATTGCTTATTTTGAAATCTATATTTGAATACATTGATAAGTAGTACCTCAAGTTTTAGAAACACAAACAGTTTAAAGCTAGTTGGAAGGTTCTGACTTAAGATCACAAACTTAACTCTCAAAATAAAACTGTGTGGTGGAATCCTTGAGTGTTTCAGCTCCATAACTGAAAGACCTCCTAGTTACGCTTCCATTTAAAAATGCATTGTTTATTAAAGAACAGGTAATTAAAAAATGTGATAATTGAAAAAAATTTTTAAGTTTGTGGGGAAAAATGTGCGTGTGTGTGTCTATGTATATGTATGTGTGTGTGTGAAGTTTAAAACTTAATCGTGACCTACATTTAGAATTTGGACCCACAAAAAATTCTTCTTAGGAAAGAGTCTGTCATTACCGACATGTTTTAAATTTTTGCCTCTGATAATAGTCATACATTATTCCTACAGTCAATGTATTCCCTTACTGCTTAAAAAGATGTGGTGGTGAAGGTAACTGTTAAATTTCACTAGCATTGAAAAGTATAGATGTTGTAATGTTAGTAAACAGAGAAAGATTATGAAGGAAAACATAATAAGTATTTTTGTTTTGCTTTTTTGTTTAAATCATGTTATTAAGGGCTGTTATTAAAGTGTTTATTTTACAGAGGGCTAATAAACTTACTTTTTCAGAAAATCTGTTTTGTTTTTCCAGTGACCCATTTGAACTGGACTTTTAAATAGAAACTTTTTTTTTTTTTTTTTTTTTTTTGAGATGGAGTCTCACTCTGTCCCCCCAGGCTGGAGTGCAATGGCGCATTCTCAGCTCACTGCAACCTCCGCCTCCAGGGTTCAAACGATTCTCCTGCCTCAGCCTCTGGAGTAGCTGGGATTACAGGTGCCTGCCACCATGCCCAGCTAATGTTTTGTATTTTTAGTAGAGATGTGGTTTCACCATGTTGGCCATGCTGGTCTCAAACTCCTGACCTCCTGATTCCCCTGCCTCAGCCTCCCAACGTGCTGGGATTACAGTTGTGAGCCACCAGGCCCAGCCAAAACACATATGTTTTTACGGAAATAGACATAGAAAGCTGTATCTGATACATTTTACCCAGATCAGCTAGAAAACAAAAGTGTCCAACAGGAAAATTCTGAATGGTAGAAACCCTAAAAGTTCAGAATGATAAACTGCTGACAATTTACATTTGGTAGTATGATTATCCATACAAATCTGTTTAACATTTTTTAAAGTGTATATGTAAATTGTCATCCAAATCAAAACAGTAGATTCACAGCACCGTCTACTAACCTCAATTAGGGCAATTAAATTCTTCACTTCACAGTCATAGAACTAACTAAATTTATTATGTTTTCATTTGTAATTTAACTCTAACTTACTTAATATTTTGAATGAATTTATTAATAAATACCAAATATACTTTCTTCAATTTCTGATGTCCTATGGTACACACTCTTCATCCATAGTGTAAAACCATTTATAAGGTTTTTGAAACCACTGATAAGATGAATAATCATTTACAAGAACAAATCCATCCCCCCAAACACAAGACTACACTTTGCCATCAATATTTATAACAAATCTCTCCAATTTATTTTAGTCACCTGAGGATAATATTTACAATGCCCTTCAGTATCATATAAGCAATAAAATTACGTGGCATTCTTCAACATAACCTTCACTAAATAGCTGAGGGAAAGACACTGAAACTTTCTTAGAAGTGATAAAAATATTTCTGTTTTATATCATTAAGTGTAATAAATTAAACTTATGATGCAAATATTTAAAATACCTTTTATTATAATTAATTATGATTATGCATACTTTTAGCTATTATGTTTAGACTTTTGGTCTAAATCTATAGCTATGCTTTAAATATCTTAATAAATTAAATTAGTAAAATCCCTAAATCTTTCTGTTGGATAAGAGAGATGTATTTCTAATATTCAAAAAGTCCAATATATTCTACAAAATAAATAGAACCTATATTTTAAAATATATATCCAAACATTTAATTATCAAAAAAGTCCTCCTATTATTTTTGATTCTGAATGTTGGTTCTCTTCCATGCCCTCAATTAGCTAATATTCTCTCCAATCACCATGATGTGTAATAATTCTCACTGAGGTGTATGTCATAGCTTTTGTTCTCATTTCCCACCCTGTTTAATAGTTCATAGTAGTTCTTAGCAATCATCTTGTTCAGTGTTTTGGTTTGTTTGCTTGATTTTGTTCTCAGCTGTGGTTTTTCATCAAATAAAATCTTATGGAGTATAATGATATGCATTAAGTAAAAACTGCTTATTGATTGAAATGATAATGTAATAAGTAATGACATGCGAAAAACAATGAAATGAGGACTACTATCATTAAGTGGGTGGGGAATGGAAATCCACAGGATCCCTCTGCTGCCCTTATTTCCCCCAACACACACTGATCACAGAGTGAAAACCATTCAATGTGTTTAAACACTGAAATTCTTCATTTATTTTCCAAAGAAGTAGTCTGATGCTTTTCTGATTATACAAGTAATATATTTTTTATTAAAAATGATACATTACCAAATTAAAGCAGAAATTGAACAGTCTAATTTCTCAAAGATAAATACTATTAATTATTCTAGACTTTCTATACAATATATATTTTTCACATCATGTTCTAAAATCTGCTTTTTCCCTCCACTTAATAATTTTATAAGCAACATAGCTATAAAAATATATATAATATATAATACAGTTATATAAATATAAATATGCTATAATCTATCAAATTCACTATTGATAAATATGTAATATTTTTAATGTTATGGTCCTATGGTCTGAGTACGTCCCCCCAAATTCTGGCATTGAAAACTTAATCCCAAACAGTGTTGGGAAGTGCCACCTATGGAGAGATGTTTAGGTCGTGAAGACTTCCATCTCATGAATATACTAAAGCTGCCATAAAACGGGCTTGCAGGAGCAGATGCATATTCTTCTGCCTTTCTATCATGTGAGCACAAGCATTCCTTCCCTTAGCTTTCAAGGCACCATCTTGGAAGCAGAGAGATGCGCCCTAACATGCTAGCTCCTTGATCTAGAACTTACCAGCCTCTAGAACTGTGAGAAATATGTTTCTGTTTTTATAAATTACCATAAATTATCCAGTCTGTGATATTTTGTTAGAACAGCACAAAACAGACCAAAACATATGGTAATACTATTTGACAGTTGAAGAAACCAGTGCCTAAATAGAGAAAAATACCTAAATCTGGTCACACAGGCAATTAAGATTAGAGGTAGGACAAGAAACTCATATCCCAATTTTCCATGTCACCATATTGACTCACTCTTCTCCTCAAGTAAAGAAAGCTAAGGCCCCAGGAAGAAGAAGAAGAGAAGAAATTTTTCCTTTGCTCTATTTCTTATTTAATGCAGAGAAGATTTTGTTCTATTATAGAAGAGTTGGGAGTAGATGTTCCATGCTGTGAACTAGTTTCCTCTCTGTTTACCATACTACAAACTTCTGGCTACAGAATGTATTTCTCGTTTTCTCCAATTAGTTGCCTAGCACATATATAATCCCAGGACACTCTAATATTCTAACATTTAATATCCCTTTGGACATAATAAAACAATTACAAGTGATTGTTTTTATCTTGATCTGTTGAAAACAGTAAATATCACCAAGGTAAGTAATGCATAAATATTTCAGGGATAATAAGTTTTGACTTTTTAAAATTGTTCCTAAGAGTACAAACAGCTTATTGTTTTCTTTTTAGAAAGAAAAAGAAGGAATAAATTGGAAGTGAGGCTATAAAATACAAAAATACATTCACATTAGAAATGCAGTTAATAATCTGAATAGTTAACCCAAACAATATCAATATATAATCCTAAATCAAAATTATTATTTTCAGTTTCTTAGTGTATTTATGCTTTGTTAAATCTACCCACCCAGCAATAAAAAAGAATTAAGCCAATGTAATAATTTTGAAATCATATGGTAGAAAAGAATGATAATTTTTGAAATGTGCATTTAATGCCGGAAAAAAATATACAGTAGAACTCTCTAATTTTCCACAACTGAACTTGCTAATATTAAACAGTCATGAGCACAAAGAGTATGTGCTATGTACTGAATTGTTCCCCCTGCTCCACAATTCACGTATTGAAGCCCTGACTCCCAGTGTGATGATATTTGGAGACAGGACCTTTGAGAGATGATGAGAGTTTTGATGAGGCCATGAGGTGGGGCCCTTATGATGGGATTAGTGTCTTTAGAAGAAGAGACATCAGAGGGCTTGCATGATCTCTCTTTCTCTCTTTCTTCTCTCTCTCCCTATATGCATGCACCAAGGAAAGACCCTGTGAACACGTACCAAAAAGATGGCCATCTGAAAGCCACGAAGAGAGCCCTCACCACAATCCAATCACTGTGGCACTGGATCTCAGACTTCTATCCTCCGGAACTCTGACAAATAAACTTCTGTTGTTTAAGCCACCCCATCTATGGTATTTTGTTTTGGTAGCCTTAGCAGATAAATATAGTGTACAAACAGTTACATATTTAATAGCCCAAGGAAAGGTGCCTCCCTTGTTCTGGAGTTGTTTTTTTTTTTTTCCCTGGGTATCTATAAGTAGATGTTTTTTCTATAACATACCATTTCATTGGGGACTACATATTTAATCTAATATCCCTATAGCAGTGGTTCTCACCTGGAGGCAATTTTGACCCCATGGGACATTTGGCATTGTGTAGAGGTGCTACTGGCATCTAGAGGAGAGAGGCTAGGGATGCTGCTAAACATCCTACAATTCACAGCACAGACACAACAAAATGCCACTAGTACTATTGTTGAGAAACCATGCCCTAAAAAGAAATGACTAAAACACTTGCATTTAAATGACTAAAAACCTTGTTATGGCCAAGAGTAGTGGCTCACATCTGTAATCTCAGCACTTTGGGAAACCGAGGTGGGCCGATAATTTGAGATAAGGAGTTCAAGACCAGCCTAGCCAACATGGTGAAACCTTGTCTCTATTAAAAATACAAAAATTAGCCGGGCATGGTGGCTTGTGCCTGTGGTCCCAGTTTCTCGGGAGGCTGAGGCAAGAGAATCGCTTGAACCCAGGAGGTGGAGGTTGCACAGTGAGCTGAGATCATGCCACTGCACTCCAGCCTAGTGACAGAGCAAGATTCTAACAAAAAAAAAAAAAAAAAAAAAAAAAAAAAAAAAAAAAAAAAAAAAAAAAAAAAAGAAAAGCAAAAGCAAAACATTTCTTTTTTCTAGGCCCATTATAGCCCTAACTTTTTACAACTCCTCCCATATTGATGAGGCTAACTAAAAAATATAAATAATCAAAAAATTTAAAACTCTCTTAATTACTAATTGGGAATAAAGCCTTTCTTGGTACAATTACATCTAATTTCGTTCTATAGTGTACATGTAGATACAATTGCTTGTGATAATAACAGTGGTCAAGAAATCAGAAACCCATGAGAAAGAATAGAAAACTGAATCAGTTTTAAATTATTAAAGATTATGAACCTGTAGTATATAGTAGAGTATAACTCAACTGGTTTCTAACATTTTTTGAAATTTTCAATGTAAGTAAGGCATAAGTGTAAAATTTAACCTCCACCATAACAAAATGTCACAAGTTATTTATTACCAGGATCAGAAATAGTAGGACCAAAATTTTCCATGGAGGCAAGGGGTTTGTATTGGCCTATGTGATTGGCATTTCTCATCCATGCTCCAAATCCAGTTTGAATGACAATTTTTTTCCAATCATGTTTCCTCTAAGTAAAATTCTTGAATCACCAATTACATACTTCCCCCTTAGCTGCAGTCCTTTTTAATTAATCAAATAAACTATATTTTTAAAAGTTAACATTTTTCCTGTTTAAATATTCAAGATGATTATGAAAACTACAATAGCACAAAATTAAAATGCTGCTTGATTATTACCTGAGAAATTTTAGAAACTAAGTAGCCAATTTGAGTAATTCAAGTATAAAGAAAAGAAAAAAAATATATAGGACTTTTTTAGATGGAGGTGTAATAAATTTTTTAAATTATAACTACGCATACTGTCTTTGAAAGTAATCATTTTCTTTTTCATTTAATTCAGCAAATGAAGGTCCGATTTCTTGCATATGAATGTTTTCAAACTGATCATAACTAATGCTGAGAAAAAAAGAATACTCTTTTCTGAATTAATTACCCAAATTCAAAATAAGCACGCTCTGACAAAGTAATAAATACTCTGCTATGTTAAAATTGATTATTTTATCCATTATGCAATAAATATCTATATGTGATATTTAGTCAACTCAAAGATATTTTTGTATGCCACATAAAAAAGCATTATTAGATAATATGTACCAAGAAGGCTATATTTAAATAAATGTTTTCATTATGTAATATATAAAATTGACACTACAATATGTTACTTATAGGTTTATAAAAAGTTATTTCGGTAATGTAACACATGTTCCTTTTGTCTGTGATACTATTCTTATCCTAAGTACTAGTTTATAAGTCTTCTAAAGCCACAGTAACATGTTAATGGGACCAATGATCAGCATCAATCCAATCATAGAACACTGTTTAAATAAAGGTCAAGTTTCAGGGAAAACATTGTCCATTGTGAAGAGTCTATAAATTATGCTCTGAATTTCTCTAATATCTCACCAATATGTTAGGAGTCCTCAGAAGTTTGATGGTCTATAAAGTCTGTTTTGTAATTTAGCTATGTTCAATAATTACATAATACACTATTGTGAGTCTGAAATAATCATTAAAAATATGTTGAGAAGGATTTGTATCTTGATCTTGATAACGAGTCAGGGTCTCTCTTATTGCATGGTTATTTCTTTATTGTTAGTGTAAAAATTAATGATAATTAAAAATATCTCTTATTTCTTTCTATTATTGTTTTAGTGTACTATCTTTTAAAATTTACATCAAGTGCACATTTTATTGCAAAATACTGTTAATATTCATAAATAGAAAAGACATACTTAGAAAAAATAATGCCCATTGCTCTGTTATCTACCAAATGCATTTTTATATTATGAAAGTATAATTCCTTTCTTTTTATGATATTACATTAAAAACCACACTCTAAAACCTGAACTACACACACTTCATATTTTGGTATAATTTTTACATAATTTGGGAACTATATAATAAATTAACAAGAAGTCTCATTAGGTTAATACATTTTTGATGGCTTTATAAAAATAAATTGTAAAATCTGGTTTTGTTTGCTAGATCAAGTATTTTGCTTTATATTATAGATCTGTGTCTTTAGGTATAGCTTTATGGAGTTAAATCATGCGCTTTACAAAAACAATGTGGCCTAAGCCTTCAAGATTTCTGATAGATACAACTGAAATGTTTAATCCTGGTTCAGTGATATGTTTCTGGAATCATATACATTTCCACATATATTATAAAACATCCTTTCTATTCTTCAGCTTGTCAAAGATCTACAGTTTTCATGACAGAATTATAAAAACTGATCATTGGATTGAACCACTGGAAGGATTTACAAATAACTAATGCCATTGGTGTTAATAAATAAGGGTGTGGAACAAATAACCTTGAAAGGAAAGTACACTCTGTGGGCCAAGTATTGTTATCACTTACCAGCTCTTCCTGAAGTTGGGAAATGAGTTCATCCTTCTCTTTCAGCTGCAGCTTGAGCATCGAGCATTCATCTTTCATTATATCCTATAAAAACATCAAAGAGATGGCATAATAGGCTTAGCCCTTTTACTTTGCTCTTGATAAGGAAAGTCAGCTTCACACAGTGGGAGATAATTGCATCTGACTGATGAAACTCAAATTCCCTCTACAGTATGATATTTTTCATAATCTTAGTTGCAAAAAATAATGTATCCAAAAAATGCTTTTATGCTATAATCATGTAGACACACATACACACACACACACACACACACATATACACATACACATATGTTTTTGCTTAGTTTTTTGTTTTCTTTTTGGCATGCCTCTATCAATTTATTTGCCTAGGACAGAAACCAGGAAACCTTCCTAAATTATTCCCTCTCATGTTTGTGCATACATAGTAAGTAGAACAGAAATAACTCTACATTAAAAAGATAGTGATATGGCTTGGCTCAGTGTCCCCACCAAAATCTCATCTGGAATTGTAATCTCCACATGTGGAGGGAGGGACCTGGTGGGAAGTGATTGGATCATGGGGGTGGTTTTCCCCATGATATTCTCATGATAGTGAGAAAGTTCTCATGAGATCTGATGGTTTAAAAGTGGCAGTTTTCCATGAGCACTCTCTGACTCCTGCCACCTTGTGAGGACATGCTTTACTTCCCCTTAGCCTTCCACCATGATTATAAGTTTCCTGAGGCTTCCCTAGCCATGAGAAATTGTGAGTCAATTAAACCTTTTTCCTGTATAAATTATCCAGTCTTAGATCATTCTTTATCGCAATTTGAAAATGGACTAATACAGAAAATTGATGATTGGAGTGGGGCATTGCTGTAAAGATAAACTGAAAATGTGGAAGCACCTTTGAAACTGGGTAATAGGCAGAGGTTGGAACAGTTTGGAGGGCTCAGAAGACAGGAAGATGTGAGAAAGTTTGGAGCTTCCTAGAAACTAAAATGGTTTTGATTAAAATGGTGATGGTGATTTGGTCAACAAAGTCCAGGCTGAGGTAGTCTCAAATGAAGATAAGGAATTTCCTGGGAACTGGAGTAAAGGTCACTATTGCTATGCCTTAGCAAGGAGCCTGGTGGCATTTTGCCACTGCCCGAGAGATCTGTGAAACTTTAAACTAGAGAGACATGATTTAGGGTAACTGGTGGAAGAAATTTCTAAGCAGCAAAGTATTCAAGAGGTGACCTGGCTGATTCCAAATGCATTCAGTCATATGCATTCAAAAATGGATTATTGGAAACAGGCACTTTTATTTAAAAGAGAAGCGGAGCATAAAAGTTTGAAAAATTTGCAGCCTGACCATGAGGTAGAAAAGAAAAACCCATTTTCTGGGGAAAAATTCAAGATGACTGCAGAAAATTGCCTAAGTAATGAAGAGTCAAATGTTATAGCCAAGACAATGGGGAAAATGTCTCCAGGGCATTTCAGAGATCTTCACTGCAGCCTCTCCCATCACCATACAGGAGCCTCTCCCAGCAAGGACAGCAGCCTCTCCCATTACAGGCCAGGAGGCTTAGGAGAGAAAAATGGTTTTGTGGGCTGTGTCCAGGGCCCTGCTGCTCTGTGTAGCTTTGGGCCATGGCAGCCTGCATTGCAGCTGCTCTAGCTCCAGCCATGGCTAATAGGGGCCAAAGTACAGCCCAGGTCTTTGCTTCAGAGGGTACAAGCCCCAAGCATTGGTGGCTTACATGTGGTGTTGGGCCTGCGGGTGCACAGAAGACAAGAGTTGAGGTTTGGGAACCTCTGCCTAGATTTCAGAGAATGTATGGAAATGCCTGGATGTCCAGGCAGAAGTCTGCTGCAGGGGTAGAGCCCTTATGGAGAACCTCTGCTAGGGCAGTGCAGAAGGGAAATGTGGGGTTGGAGCCACCCACACAGAATCCCCACTGGGGCACTGCTTAGGGGAACTGTGAGAAAAGGGTCACTGTCCTCCAGATCCCAGAATCATAGATCCACCGACAGCTTGCACCATGTGCCTGGAAAAGCCACAGGCACTGTATTAGTCCATTTTCGTGCTGCTGATAAAGACATACCTGAGAATGGGAAGAAAAAGAGGTTTAATTGGACTTACAGTTTCACATGGCTGGGGAGGCCTCAGAATTGTGGCAGGAGGCGAAAGGTACTACTTACATGGCAGTGGCAAGTGAAAATGAGGAAGAAGCAAAAGTGGAAACCCCTGATAAACCCATCAGATCTGTGAGACTTATTCATAAGCATGAGAATAGCATAGGAAAGAACAGCCCCCATGATTCAATTACCTCCCCCTGGGTTCCTCCCACAACATGTGGGAATTCTGGGAGATACAATTCAAGTTGAGATTTGGGTGGGGACACAGCCAAACTATATCAGGCACTCAACACCAGGCTGTGAAAGGAGCCATAGGGGGTATACCCCACAGAGTCACAAGGGTGGAGCTGCCCAAGGCAATGGGAGTCCATCCCTTGTGTCAGCATTCCCTGGATGTAAGACACAGAGTCAAAGGAGATTTTGGAGCTTTAAGATTTAATGATTGCCCCACGAGGTTTCAGAATTGCATGAGGCCTGTGGCCCTTTTGTTTTGGCCAATCCCTTTCACTTGGAATAAGAACATTTACCCATTGCCTGTACCTCCATTGTAGCTTGGAAGTAAGTAACTTGCTTTTGATTTTACAGGCCCATAGGTGAGAGAGATTTGCCTTGTCTCAGAAGAGACTTTGGACTTGGGCTTTTGAGTTAATGCTGTAATGAGTTAGACTTTGGGGGACCGTTGCGAAGGCAAGATTGGTTTTCAAATATGACAAGAACATGAGATTTGGGAGGGGCCAGGGACAGAATGAAATGGTTTGTCTCTGTGATCCCACCCAAATCTCATCTTAAATTGTAATTCCCATGTGTCACAGGAGAGACCTGGTGGGAGGTGATTGGATCATGGGGGTGGTTTCCCCTATGCTGTTCTGGTGTTAGTGAGGGAGTTCTCATGAGATCTGATGGCTTAAAAGTGGCAGTTTCCCCTAAGCTCTCTCTCTCTCCTGTTGCTTTGTGAAAAAGTGCCTTGCTTCCCCTCAGCCTTCCGCCATGATTTTAAGTTTCCTTTGGCCTCCCCAGCCACACAGAATCGTGAGTCAATTGAACCTCTTTGCTTTATATATGACCCAGTCTCAGGTTGCTCTTTATAGTGGTGTGAAAATGGACTAGTACAGATACTATACCATTTGGTCCCTGGCTATAATCAAATATTAATTCTCAAACCAATATCCATGTTACAGTGCTCATCTTTAATGATGTTCCTGTAACAATTGTGCCTTTCACTCAATCTTTGGGCATTTAATCTTCTCACTCTGCATGTACACCCAACCACGACATCAATGTACACCCAACCACGACATCAATGTACACAATATATCCACATCCGTGGCCTCTACTACTCTATGCTGGTGTGATGGTTAATACTGAGTATCAAATTGATTGGATTTAAGGATACAGGCTGTTGATCCAAGGTGTGTCTGTGAGGCTGTTGCCCATGGAGATTAACATTTGAGTCGGTGAGCTGGGAAAGACAAACCCACCCTTAATCTGGGTGGGCACAATCTAATCAGCTGCCAGCATGGCTAGAATACAAGCAGGCAGAAAAATGTGAAAAGAGAGAGTGGCCTAGCCTCCCAGCCTACATATTTCTCCTGTGCTGGATGCTTCCTGCCCTTGAACGTTGGACTCCAAATTCTTCAGTTCTGGAATTTGGACTGGCTCTCCTTGCTTCTCAGCCTGCAGATGGCCTATTGTGGATCTTGTAATCATGTGAGTTAATACTTAATAAACTCACATATATATGTGTGTGTGTGTGTATATATATATACACTTATATATATGTGAGTTATGGTGTGTGTGTGTGTGTGTGTGTGTGTATATATATATATTCCATCAGTTCTGTCGCTCTAAAGAACCCTGACTAATACAGCTGGTAACTACAAGATACAACTAGCGAATCCAGAATTATCTGTATTCCAAGCTCCAGCTCTTAAGTACAACTACTCACTAAACATATACTCAATATTGTTCCATGGACACTCCAATTCAACATCCTCTTCCGCCACCTTAAGATTTCACTTTGATGATTTCCCCGTTGTCTTCCTATTTCCTAAATTAATAATCAGGAAGCCATCATATACGTTCAGCTGCTACTCACTTTGAACCAAATCTGGAACCAAATTTAATCTCTACTTCTTCACTATTTCATGGACTTACTCCTCTCTATTCCACATTGACAGTCTAAGTACTTGTTGCTTCTGACCCAAATTTCTGTAATTGTCTCTAAAGTGATTTTTCCTTTATCTCTATCACTTTCCCTATTTGCCAGAGAGATTTTTCTAAGAATGAATTAATTTTGTCACTTCCTAATTTAACTGCTAATCATCTCCTTCAGGAAGAAAATCAAAACTTTTCAGCATAGTGTATTGTACCCTTCATTATCTGTTACTTGCTTATTTCCAGAGCTGCAAAGTTTTTGACTTTCAACCTCCTCACTTTGCTCATTCCTACAGCACTGAAATGCACTGTTGTTTCACATCTCCTCACTTTACACATGCAAATTTCTGGATTTTATTGCCTTCTACCCATTGTATCCTTCTCTCCCTCATAATACCTCATGCTCCAAGACACATCTCAAGAATTACTCTTGCCAGGGGCAGTGGCTCACGCCTGTAATCCCAGCACTTTGGAAGGCCGAGGTGGGCAGATCACATCAGGAGACAGGAGATCGAGACGATCATGGCTAACACGGTGAAACCCCATCTCTAGTAAAAACACAAAAAATTAGCTGAGCGCGGTGGTGGGCACCTGTAGTCCCAGCTACTCAGGAGGCTGAGGCAGGAGAATGGCGTGAACCTGGAAGGCGGAGCTTGCAGTGAGCCGAGATCCGGCCACTGCACTCCAGCCTGGGGGACAGAGCGAGACTCCGTCTCAAAAAAAAAAAAAAAAAAAAAAAAAAAAAGAATTACTCTTCATTTCACTAGAAAGATTTTCCTTTTTGGCTGAGTGACACATCCCTTTGGGAATGCTCCATAGCATCCATACCATACATCATTTCATGCAATACTTAAAGTGTTGTTTGCTTGTTCCCCAACCTCACTGAACTAGTTTTTGTTGTTGTTGTTGTTGTTGTTGAGAAAGAGTTTTGCTCTTGTTGCCCAGGCTGGAGTGCAATGGCACAATCTCGGCTCACTGCAACCTCCGCCTCCCACGTTCAAGCAATTCTCCTGCCTCAGCCTCCCGAGTAGCTGGGATTACAGGCATGTGCCACCACACCTGGCTAATTTTTTGTATTTTTAGTAGAGAGGGGGTTTCACCGTGTTGGTTAGGCTGGTCTCAAACTCCAGACTTCAGGTGATCCACCCACCTTGGCCTCCCAAAGTGCTGGGATTACAGGCATGAGCCACCATTCCTGGCCTCACTGAACTAGTTTTATTCCCTATTTGAGCATATAGTTTCTATTTCATTACCATATTACTAGCACCAAACATAATAACTGACACATACAAGATGATCAACTTTGGCTGGCCATGGTGGCTCTTGCTTGTAATCCCAGCACTTTGGGAGGCCAAGGAAGGAGGTTCGCTTAAGCCCAGGACTTCAAGACTAGCTTGGGTAACACAGTGAAATACCATCTCTATTTGAAAAAAAGAAGATGCTCAAATTCATGTTTTTTTCCAATACAATTACCAAATAAGCAGCATAAACAGCAGTATACCCATTTTCTCTGAAATCTGGCACCCTTATCTGAGCTAACAAGGAACAACAACAACAAAAAACATCTAAAGGATTAGAGAAAACATAATACCTGTTTATTAATACCTGTTTATTCTAGTTCTCATGGTAGAATTTCTACTTCTTCCATACTGAGCTACAAAGAATGTATAGTTCTTATTTATTTATTTAGAGACAGGGTATCACTCTTTTGAGTAGTCTGGAGTGCAATGGCTCAATCAAGGCTCACTGTAACCTCAAAGTCCTGGGCTCAAGTAATCTTCCTGCCTCGGCCTCCCAAGTAGCTAGGATTACAGGCATGCACCACCACATCCAACTAACTTATTTTTTAACTTATTTTTTTAATTTTATTTTTATTGGTTTATTATTATTATTTCAATAGCTTTAGGGGTACAAGTGGTTTTTGGTTACACTGATGAATTGTATAGTGGTGAAGTCTAGGATTTTAGTGTACTTATCACCTAAATAGTGTACATTGTACCCAATAGGTAATTTTTCATCCCTCACTCCCTTCACACTTCCCTGCTTCTAAGTCTCCAGTGTCTATTATATCACTCTGGCTTTGCATACCCACAGCTTAGCTCCCACTTATAAATGAGAACATGGGGTATTTAGTTTTCCATTCCTGAATTATTTCCAAGTTGCTGCAAAATGCTTTCATTAGTTTGTTATTTTTATGGCTAAATAGTATTCCACAGTGTGTGCTGTGTGTGTGCATATGCGTGTGTGTGTGTGTGTGTGTATGACCTTGCTCTTCACCAAGGCTGGAGTACAGTAGTATGTCAGCTTACTGTAACCTCAACCTCCTATGCTTAAAGGATCCTCCTGCCTCAGCCTCTTGAGTAGCCAGGACTACAGGCATATGCTACCATGCCTGGCTAATTGTGTGTGTGTGTGTGGAAATGGGGTCTCGCTTTGTTGCTCAGACTGGTCTTAACCTCCTGGGCTCAAGTGATCCTCCTACCCCAGCATCCCAAAATGTTGGGATTACGGGCATCAGCCACCATGCCTGACTTATAATACCATGTTTTCTTTATACATTTATCAGTTATTGGGCACTTAAATCGATTCCATATCTTTGTAATTGTGAATTGTGCTGTGATAAACATATGCATGCAGTTCTTTTTGATACAATGATTTCTTTTCCTTTGGGTAGATACCCAGTAGTGAGATTGCTGAATTTAATAATAGATGTACTTTTAGTTCTTTGAGAAATCTCCATAATATTTTCCATAGAGGTTGTACTAATTTATAGTCTCATCAGCAGTGCATAAGTATTCCATTTTCACCATTTACCACATCCATGGTAACATCTATTGTCTTTTGATTTTTTAATAATGGTTATTCTGAATAAAGTGACATCTCATTGTGGTTTTAATGGACATTTCCCTGGTGGTTAGTGATGTTGAGCATTTTTTCATATGGTTTGTTGGCCATTTGTATATCTTATTTTGAGGAATGTCTGCTTATGTCATTTGCCCACTTTTTAATGGGATTATTTATTTTTTTTCTTGCTGATTTGAGTTGCTTGTAGATTCTGGATATTAGTTCTTTGTTGATGTACAGGTGGCAAATATTTTCTCTCATTCTATAAGTTGTCTGTTTACTCTGTTGATTATTTCTTTTGTTGTATAGAAGCTTTTAAGTTTAATTAGGTCTCATTTATTTATTTTCCTCTTTGTTACATTTGTTTTTGGGGTCATAGTCATAAATTCTTTGCCTAAGCCAATGTCCAGAATAGTTTCTCTTAGATTTTCTAATCTAATTTTTATGGTTTTAGGGCTTAGATTTAAGTCTTCAATCCATCTTCAGTTAATTTTTGTACATGGTGAGAATAGGGATCCAGTTTCATTCTTCTACATCTGGATATCCAATTTTTCCAGTATCATTTATTGAATAGGGTGTTCTTTGCTCAGTGTATGTTTTTGTTGGCTTTGTCAAAGATCAGCTGGCTGTTGCATTTGGTTTTATTTCTGGGTTCTCTATTCTGTTCCAATGGTCTATGTATCTACATTTATACGGGTACCATGTTATTTTGGTTACTATAGCCTTGTAGTAAAATCTGAAGTAATATGATGCCTCCAGATTTATTCTTTTTGCTTAGGATTACTTTGGCTATTAGCACTCTTTTTTGGTTCCACATAAGTTTTACAATTGTTTTTTTCCTAATTCTGCAAAAAATGATGTTGGGGTATTTTTATAGGAATTGCATTGAATCTTTGGATTGCTTTGGACAGTATGGTCATTTTCACAATTTTGATTCTAACAGTCCATGAGCTTAAGCATAGGATGTATTTCCATTTTTTATGTCATATATGATTTTTTTCATCAGTGTTTTATAGTTCTTATAGAGCTCTTTCATTTCCTTGGTTAAGTATATTTGTAAGTTTTTTTTTTGCTAATGTAAATGAGATTGAGTTCTTGATTTGATTTTCACCATGGTTATTATTTTACCCAGAAACTTTTAAAATATTTTGTTGAGATGGGGTTGCTTTATGTTGTCCATGCTGGCCTCGAACTTCCTACCTTGGCCCCTTGAAGAGGCAGGACTACAAGTGTGAGCCACCACACCTCGCTTAGTTGTAATTTATTAATATCTCTTTTCATTTGCTGACAACCAGCTTGACTAGGAGGAAGATGCTTATTAACTCTTTCTGTTCCACCTCTTTTACAGTAGTCCAATTTCTTCCCCAAATCATAAGTATTATGGACAGGGATTATACTCATTTTTAATACTTATACTTCTAGACTCTAAATATTACTGTTAATGGTAAAAGGTTTTACCTGCTCTATACTGCAAAGGAAATATTAATATTAGTCTAGTAGGATGCAGGTAAGATAATAATCATGTTTCTTACAATCAGAGAGATACAGGATCAAATCCTGGATGCTACAAGTAACTAGCCAGGTAGTTCTGTGCTAGTTACTTAACTTTTTTAGTCCCATGGAAATTTCTGTGAAGGTTGATGATGACACCAAACTATAACCACCTTATGACAAAAACTCTATTGTATTACTACTTATATTACCAAAGTCTTGCATAATATGTCACTTAAAAAAGTTAATTTTGTTCATAAAATAAAATGTCACAAGTTGGTTCCCCAGGAATCAAATGGAGTTAAGAGTACATAAAGTTTATTAAGGAAGGGAAAGGAAAGAAATGTGAAGAGAAAAAAAAAAGAAGAGGATTCAGGATTGAGTAGGGGACAGTCAAACCTTGATTCCTACTAACAAATTCTCTATCAGCCAAATGAGGGGCTCATAGCTAAGACTTCCTGTTACAGAAATCCCCATGTTGAGCGAAAGTGGGTTGGCTCTTATACCACTCCCTTGTTCAGTCATTGGTTGGGGAGTGCCTCATGAATAGCTAGATCTCAGCCTTTGCTTCAGATCACCCAGTGATGAGCTTGAACTTCATCTGGAGAGCTAAGGCTGAACCTTGAAAAAGCTAATGCTGTAGTGGGCTAGCCACACTCCTGGAAGCTGGTCAGTGAGTCCTTTATTGAGATGGGATCTGAGATTTGGCCTATATCTACTACAATTGTTTTTGTTGAACAATTAACAACAGTATTTTTGTATTAATTAACATTTTGTTGATTAAAGAGTTTGAAATAGAACATTTCCCTATATTGTGGCTACTAGGAACTGCAAAGAAACTCAGTTTTCCAAAACTATGCTCATTTTAAAAATTCTCAGATTTTATTCCCAGGAAAATTTTGAAGGAGTTCACAATCTCACCGCATTAAACCGGATAGATGTTATATCATTTACATTCATTTATGGAAAAACACATATAAAATATTTATTATATGCCATCAGAAGACAATTTATAAAAGTCTTCTCTATGAATGGCTTTGCAAATGAATTTTTGCTACCCAACATTTTGTCTTTAGTTGTATATATATACAGTGGCAACATTCACATAAATATTAGATGGGTGCGAAAGTAATTTAGGCTTTTGCCATTACTTTTATGACAAAAACCACAATTACTTCTGCACCAACCTAAAGTATCTATCTAGCAGGCAAAATGAAAGCTTTTAAACAACACTTACTCTCAGATGAGGGTTGATAGCAATAACCCATCAAAATTCTCATTGTATTTGCAAAATTCTAGAACATATTTGTAAGGATGATCTATTGAGTTAGAAATCATATTGATGTGAAGAATGAACAGGATTTTAATATTCTTGGTATTCAAAATAAAGTTATTCCATTAACCTGTAGGCTAATGTAACCAATTTGACCTTGTGCTTGTAAAAATGCATATTATTCATTGATAGGAAAAATATAATTTAATAATTACAACATTCTCTTTCTCATCCAAGTGTAATTAATTTCTGGACTAAAATTCAATTCTATTATTTCTTAATTCAATAATTATTCATAAATATGGAACTCAGTGTGGTAGATTAAAGACAGCTATAAACCCTTTGCTAGTATTCCTGTTGAAAAGTGGAGTCTAATGTTCCTGTTCTTGCATCTTGGCTAGTCTTATTGACTTGCATGATTAATAGAATATGATGACTCTGCATGGCTTTCAGGATTAGATCAGGAAAGGCCTTCCATCATGGTCAGTTATAATGCTCCTTCTGAGGTTACTTCTTTGCAGAAAGAACCCGGTAGCCATGCTGAGAAGCAGAAACCACATGGCGCTTCCACTGACAGCTTCATTGAGCTCCCAAAGGACACCCAGAATCAACTGGTGTTGAATGCTGGATGATGAACGCTGTATGAGCTACCTTGGACATCTAGGCTGGTGGAGTCTTCAGGTGACTACAGTCCCAGCTAACATCTCACTCTAACTGCCTGAGAAACACAAGGCTAGAACTGCCCAGCTGAATCATTCCCAAATTCTTGACATAGAAAATTGTGAACTAAATAAAATTATAGTTTTAAGCCACTAAATTTTGAAATAACTTGTTACAAGATCATCTAAACATAGAGACAAACCCAAAATTATTATAGTTGGGATTAGTGTAAATTATGTCACTATAGTTGTATAAAAATGCAC
The DNA here is from genome assembly GCF_028878055.3 of Symphalangus syndactylus. Classification (NCBI taxonomy): domain Eukaryota; kingdom Metazoa; phylum Chordata; class Mammalia; order Primates; family Hylobatidae; genus Symphalangus; species Symphalangus syndactylus. The sequence continues at coordinate 47,346,832 of NC_072432.2, forward strand.
ACAGTAAATTTTTAAAAATAAATAGTTTGTGATTTAATTTTTGATTTTTGTGATTTAAATTATATTTGCAATGATTTTCAAATAGCTTATTTCAAGTATATCAGCAATATTTATGTTCTTATGATATAACCTACTGAAGAATCTGAAATACAGATAAAAAATTACATACAAGTGATTTCATTCCTGTACTTTTATTTTATAAATTCGGAAAGTTAGAGCCACATACTCAGAAATTTGGGTAGTTTGTCCCAGGTTCAGTTTCCTGACTCCAGTCTTATACATTTTATAATGCATTTTGCCTGTATTTGGAATTATCCCATTGTTCAGGACTATTAACTAAATAGAAATCAAATGTCAAAAACTAAAAGCAAGTAGAATCCGTAAATCATTTTGAACAATAATATGCTGAAATGCTACAGTAACCAAAACAGCATGGTACTGGTACCAAAACAGATACATAGACCAATGGAACAGAACAGATGCCTCAGAAATAACATCACACATCTACAACCATCTGATCTTTGACAAACCTGACACAAACAAGCAATGGGGAAAATATTCCCTATTTAATAAATGTTGTTGGGAAAACTGGCTAGACGTATGCAGAAAACTGAAACTGGACCCCTTCCTTACACCTTATACAAAAATCAACTCAAGATGGATCAAAGACTTAAACGTAAGACCTAGGACCATAAAAATACTAGAAGAAAACTTGGGCAATACCATTCAGGACATAGGCATGGACAAAGACTTCTTGTCTAAACACTAAAAGCAATAGCAAAAAAAGCCAAAACTGACAAATGGGATCTAATTAAACTAAAGAGCTTCTGCACAGCAAAAGAAGCTATCATCAGAGTGAACAGGCAACCTACAGAATGGGAGAAAATTTTTTCAATCTACCCATCTGACAAAGGACTAATAACCAGAATCTACAAAGAACTTAAACAAATTTACAAGAAAAAAACAAACAACCCCATCAAAAAGTGGGCAAAGGATATGAACAGACACTTCTCAAAAGAAGACATTTATGCAGCCAACAGACATAAGAAAAAATAATCATCATTACTGGTCATTAGAGAAATGCAAATCAAAACCACAATGAGATACCATCTCATGCCAGTTAGAATGGTGATCATTAAAAAGTCAGAAAACAACAGATGCTGGAGAGGATGTGGAGAAATAGGAAAACTTTTACACTGTTGGTGGGAGTGTAAATTAGTTCAACCATTGTGGAAGACAGTGTGGTGATTCCTCAAGGATCTAGGACTAGAAATACCATTTGACCCAGCAATCCCATTACCAGATATATACCCAAAGGATTATAAATCATTCTAGTACAAAGACACATGCACACATATGTTTATTGCAGCACTATTCACAATAGCGAAGACTTGGAACCAACCCAAATGTCCATCAATAACAGACTGGGTAAAGAAAATGTGGCAGATATACACCATGGAATACTATGCAGCCATAAAAAAGGATGAGTTCATGTCCTTTGCAGGGACATAGAACAAGCTGGAAACCATCATTCTCAGCAAACTATCACAAGGACAGAAAACCAAACACTGCATGTTCTCACTAATAAGTGGGAGTTTAACAATGAGAACACATGGACATAGGGAGGGGAACATCACACTGCAGGGCCTGTCAGGGGGTCGGGGGCTAAGGGAGGGATAACATTAGAGAAATACCTAATGTACGTGACAGGTTGATGGGTGCAGCAAGCCACCATGGCATGTGTATACCTGTGTAAGAAAACTGCATGTTCTGCACATGTACCCCAGAACTTAAAGTATAATTTAAAAAAAGACAAAAACATTTAAAAAATGCAAATAAAAAACAAATAATAATTTCTAATTCTCATAAACCTCCCAATAATTCCTCCAGTAAAATTATGGACATAATTTTTGGCTTCTCAAACACATCAAGTTTGACATTGAGTCATCATGACTTTCTTTGTATTTGTAGACTGCTGGTCTTCTCTCTAGAGGGCTTTACTGTAAGATTTACAAGCTGTTTCTTTAGTCTTATAAACAAAAAGTTCAAAAGATGAAAAAACAAAGAAAACAGAAAACTTTATCAGGGCAAACAAGGACAGAATTTTATGGACAAGTGAAAAAAAAAAGAAGAAAGAAAAAAGGAATATGGCCAAGGACAGAGGTCAGAGATTAGAAAACACAACGATGTGTAATCATTGACAATATATTCTGCTCTACCTAAATAAGTGACCTCATATAATTCTTATGTTGACTTAGTTTCAAAGTAGCATGCTGTCTGCAACACCTGGGTAGCTAGCGAAATAAATCAGTGGAGGTATATACTCATCCAAATAGGTCCATGGGAGGCACTGCTTCTCAAATACTGAAAATAAGGTTAAGAAAACCACAATTTTGTTTCTTTATTAGTTAGCTCAAAGCAATTAAAAAATATTTTATATATCATTTCAGCATTAATAATTACTACTTGATGCTATAAAATTTTTTTATAAACATTAACTAAAAATTCATTGTAGATCTATATATGCTCACTTAAGAGATTAACATTCCATGATTTACAGTAATTGTACTTTTTAAATGAGTACTATTTAAATCCTGTGAAATGAATACTATTGAAATACTATTTAAAAATTTTAAAAGCATAATATTTTCATGATATCTTTACTGATTATACAACTACATTTACTAGAGGTAAAATTCACGTAGTTTGCCCACATAATTTTATATATATATTTATATATATAATATATATTATATACATTTATATATTATATATATTATATATATTTATATTTCTATATTGGTAATTAATTTTTTTTTGAGATAGAGTCTCACTCTGTCGCCCAGGCTGGCGTGGAATGGCATGATCTTGGCTCACTGCAAACGCCGCCTCCCGGGTTCAAGCAATTCTTGTGCCTCAGCCTCCTGAGTAGCTGGGACTACAAGCGCCCGACACCATGCCTGGCTAATTTTTATATTTTTAGTAGAGGCAGGGTTTCACCATATTGGCCAGGCTGGTCTTGAACTACTGATCTCGTGATCCATCCCGCTTGGCCTCCCAAAGTGCTGGGATTACAGGCGTGAGACACCGCCCCCAGCCTAGAATTATATAGTTCTTTAGAATATATATATTCTAATATATATATATTCTAAAGAACTAACAAATATATTACCAAACAATAGCATAGATTGTATATTCTAAGTCTTTTTTACAGTTTTGAAATAAAACTAAACAAATGATTCTTAGACATTATATTTACTCTGATTTACTCTGGCATTTATATGAAATGATGAAGTTTACAAATAAAACACAAATTATAATGTAATTTTAAAATATATCCATGATCAAAGTAAATGGCATTTATTAATTTAGTATTGAAATTGTTAACAATTTCTCTTTTAGGGGATGGTCAAGAGCAAACAGTTGTTCAAAGCCAGTATGTTAGAAATGTATTTTTGTAGCATATTAGTCAAATAAGGAAATAGCATTATCTCTTGATACAGTGGTATATCTCCTAAGATTTTCAAGCAATTGAGGAAGAATGTTTGGATATCAGCATAATCTTTTCAACAATGAATGGTACTCTTAGAATATCTTAAAAATTCTTACTGATATAAATCTTTCAAAAAATAATAATGCCACCTTACATTTGTATAGAGGCTTTATCATTTAAAAAACACTCCTTTGTACAAAACTATGTTTTACTATCACAATCTTTCTTAGTTTGTTATTGAAAAAATATTACACTTCTAGAATAAGTAGGGTTTCAGACATAAAAAGTTAGCAGAGAAAGTAATTGTAGCAAAGATGAAATAAAAGAAAAACATATCATAATACCAAGAAAGTGTTCATCAACCTCTCAACAAAATTCACTGAAGTCCTACATTTTTTGGAAAAGTTAAAAACATGAGCTTACAATGATAAATTTGTTAAGATGTCAAAAAAGTTCCATGAGATTATGTTCTTGTCATTTCCAATTTGTTAGTGTCCTCTGTTTCATTTTTTTGAACTAACAATAAAAACTAATGAGGTTGTACAACTTTTCTAATGTAATGTAGCCCATCTTACTGATTTTTTTCTGATTATACAGTAAGTGAACAGAGCATTTCAACCTATCTTTATAAAAACACTACTCAAGTCTTTCCTTACTTTTTTGTTTGATCCAATTCTTTCATAAAATTTAAAATTTAAAAATAAACATTGGTATTTACTTTTCTAAAGCTATCTTAAAATGACAGTATTTTGCATGTAGAAGAATGAGAACCAAATTTCTCAGGGTCGTAGAATGAGTTACTACGCAACATAAATTAGTTTTCTGATCTCCTAAAACCCATGGGTTTCATTAAAATCAATTTGGAACTATATTTAAGACGTAAGTCGCTTTACAAACTCATCAACAATGAGCTTCTTAACAGAAACAGTCAACAAGTGATAAAGCAATAACTTACACTGTCTCACTGGAATTGCTTGATAAGAAATTTTAGGAGAAAGTAATGCATTTAAGAGGTTGTGAGATTCTCTTGATTCCAGCATTTTTGTTTCCCAGAGGAGATAGCTAGGAAATGCCATATTCTACCTGTATTTCTTAAGGAAGGTAAGAAATTGTTTATATATCTTCTCCCACAATGTAAACTACACATGAAAAAAAAATAAAATAAAAAGCCAGTCACAGAGCTTATGTGTGTAATCCCAACACTTTGGGAAGACAAGGTGGAAGATTTCCTGAGCCCAAGAGTATGAGACCAGCCTGGGCAACATGGTAAGACCTCATCTCTACAAAAAATAATAATGATAAGAAGAAGAAAAAAATGGTTTAAAACATTATATTAAAAGTTCCTTTCTGTTATGAAGCATGCTTACTGGCTTTTTGTGTTTTACATAGGAATAAAGGAAATTTTATCTATTTATCTACCTAAACCTCCTAAATTAAGTAAGAAATTATGGGAAACAGCACTACCAAGGGACCAAGATGACTGGCGTGCTCCTAACAGGCCTTCAGAGGGAAGGCACCAAGAGTGGACAGAAGGAAGACACAGAAGCTGGGCTGAAGCGGGAGAAAGCTGGGAACTCTGCACAGGTCCAGCGTGCAACAGGACTTGTTCCTGGCCCCCAACGGCTCCCAGGGAATGGGTCAGCTGAACTGGCAAGAGGCAATCTGCTCTCACCATGGGCCTCTGAATCACTGGCAGGAGGAGACCCGTTGACCACTAGACACTTGTGTTGGCAGGGAGAGATGCTTAAAGAAGTGTTAAGGACAGCAAGCCAGCTGATGTGGAGTCCAGAGGTTTTTATGTGGGAGCATGTGTAACAGATTATGGCCAGGGACAGCCACCCCCTTGGCTTGACTTGCTCCCATAGGAGACTTTAGTCATGGGGAACTGCTGGAACTGAACTCTTGTCAGGCAGTTTTGCCCATCATATGGGGCCTGTGCGACCTGAGCACCCCTTAGTCTTCTGGCCTCTCCTGGGGCCCCAGACTGCCCATGACTGCTTGCAGGGCAGTCTTGGGTTACTTAGGAGCCCATAGCTTCTGCACTGGTGGACTGTGTCTGAGCTACAGAGAGCTCCAGTGGCACGACCCCTACGGCCACACACCAGCCTGCACACTGTCTCCCCATACTGCAGCTTCCCCAGGATCCCACATCACTTGGCTGGTGTGTGTCTGCCCAAATGGATTTTGCTTTGCTTACCTCACAGACTGTCTGTCCCCCACCCTCCACCAACTACCATTGCAGACAGAGCCTTGGCAGGCACAGAACCAGCCAACCTCTCCCCTGCCAGCACCCTGCCCTTGTGCTAATACTGCACAGTGAACAGCAGATCCTCCCTCGTACTGAGTTACCACTCCACCTTCTGGGACACAGAGAAGACACCCAGACCTGTGCCCACCAGTACTCCACCCCTGAGCCAACATCACCTCCAGTGTGACCATACACACAGTTGCCAACAGAGACCCCCCTCACTGCCAAGCTGTGTTGCCTTCACCACTGTGGTGAACGCCTGAAGGGAGGCAGGAACCATGGCACCTGGTGGCACTCTGCTGCAGCTGCCACTACTGTTGCTGCTAGCACGTGAGAACAGGGACTGATCCTGCTGTTACTGAACTAAAAAATGCTTTGGCTGGCACCACCCATCAGAGCGTAGTGACCTGTGGTCCGAAAGCACCTTCCGCCACCACCCACTGCCTCCCCCAACCTCAGTGCAGTGGGTTCCTAACATCAAGGAGCCAAGAGAACAAAGTCAAGGCTTAATACAAGCCCCCCGAGTGAGAGCACGTAGTCCAGGAGTTGGGGGCTGAGCACTGACCTCCTAAAATCTTCCAGAAACAAAGCCAGTCAGTTGAATCCACATAATATCACAATCAAACCCTGAAGGTCATCAAATAGGATAAAGGAATTTTTAAAAACCCATGCAAATGTCAGCAATATCAAGCATTGAATGTAGATAAGCCCACAAAGATGAAATAGAATCAGTGCAAGAACTGTGTCAACCCAAAAAGCCAGAAGGCCTTTTTTTTTCCACCAAATGATTGCATCACCTCTCCAGCAAAGGTTCTAAACTAGGGTGAGATGGCTGAAATGACAGAAATAGAATTCAGAATATGGATATGAATGAAGATCACTGAACTACAAGAGTATATTAAAATCCAGTACAAGGAAGCTAAAAATCCTGATAAATAATGCAGGTGCTGACAGACAAAATAGCCAGTATAGAAAATAATGTAACCAACATGATAGACCTGAAAAGCACACTACACGAATTTCATAACGCAATCACAAGTATCAATAGCAGAATATATCAAGAAAAGGAAAGAATCTCATAAATCGAGGGCTGGCTTTCTGAAATAAGGCAGTCAGACAAATATACAGAAAAAAGAATGAAAACGAACAAACAAAACCTCTGAGAAATACAGCATTACATAAAGAGACCAAACTTACAACTCTTTGGTGTCCCTGAAAGATATCAGGAGAATAGAGCCAACTTGGAAAACATATATCAGAGTATTATCCATGAGAACTTTACCAACCTACCTAGAGAGGCCAACATTCAAATTCATAAAATGCAGAGAACCCCAGTAACACACTTTAAAAGAAGATCATCCCCAATAGACATAATCGTCAGATTCTCCGAGGTTGAAATGAAAGAACAAAATGTTAAAGGGAGCTAGAGAGAAAGGCCAAGTCACCTACAAAGGGAAGCCCATCAGGCTAAGAGCAGACATCTCAGCAGAAACCCTATGAGCCAAAAGACACTAGGGGCCTATATTCGATATTCTTAAAGAAAAGAATTCAAACCCAGAATTTCATACCTCGTCAAACTAAGCTTCATAAGAGGAGAAATAAGATATTTTTCAGACAAGCATATGCTGAGGGAATTTGTTACCACCAGACTTGCCTTACAAGAGCTCCTGAAGGAAGCACTAAATACGGAAAGGAAAAACCATTAGCAGCTACTACAAAAACAAACTAAATTACAGATCAGTGACACTATGAAGCAACCACATAAACAAGTAGAAAAATAAACAGTTAACATCATAACAGAATCAAATCCACAAATATCCATATTAACCTTGAATGTAAATGGGCTAAATTCTCCAATTAAAAGGCACCGAGTGGCAAGCTGGATAAGGAATCAGAAGACCCATTGGTATGCTGTCTTCAAGAGACCCATCTCACATGCAATGACGTAGGTTCAAAATAAAGGGATGCAGAAAAATCTACCAAGCAAATGGAAAACAGATAAAAGTAGGGTTGCAATCCTAGTTTCAGCCAAAACAGACTTTAAACCAACAAATATAAAAATAAAAGACAAGGACAATACATAATGGTAAAGGGTTCAATACAACAATAAGATCTAACTATCCTAAATATATATGCACCCAACATAGGAGTACCCACATTCATAAATCAAGTTCTTGGAGACCTTCAAAGAGACTTCGACTCTCACATAATAATTGTGGGAGACTTTAACATCCCACTGACAATATTAGATCACCAAGACAGAAAATAAGCAAAGATCTTCAAGACACGAACTCAGAACTGGATCAAATGGATCTAATAGACATCTACAGAACTTTCCACCCCAAAAGAACAGAATATATATGCTTTTCATTGTCACATGGCACATAATCTAAAATTGATAACAAAATCAGTAGTAGTAAAACACTCCTTAGCAAATGCAAAAGAACTGAAATCATAAAAAACAATGTCTTGAACCACAGTACAATCAAATTAGTAGTCAGAACTAAGAAATTAACTCAAAACCATATAATTACATTAAAATTGAAAAACTTGCTCCTGAATGACTATTTGGTAAATAATAAAATTCAGAAGGAAATCAGGAAGTTCTTTGAAATAAATAAGAAAAAAGATACAATGTACCAGAATCCCTGGGACACAGATAAGGCAGTGTTAAGAGGGAAAATTATAGCACTAAATGCTCACATCGAAAAGTTAGAAAGATCTCAAGTTAACAACCTAACATCACAACTAAAAGAACTAGAAAATCAAGAGGAAACAAATCACAAAGCTAGCAGAAGACAAGAAATAACTAAAATCAAAGCTGAAGGAGATGGGGACAAGAAAAACCCTTCAAAAGATCCACAAATCCAGGAGTCTTTTTTTTTTTTTTTTGAAAAATTTAGTACAATAGATATACCACTAGCTAGACTAATGAAGAAAAGAGACAATATCCAAATAAACAGAAACAACAAAGAAGGTATTACCACTGACCCCACAGAAATACAAAAAAAAAAATCAGAAAATATTATTAATACCTCTATGAACATAAACTAGAAAATCTAGAAGAAATGAATAAATTCCTGGACACATACACCCTCCCAATACTGAGCATGGAAGAAATGGTATCCCTGAACAGACCAATAATAAGCTCTGAAATTGAATCAATAACAAATAGCCTTCAAAACAATAAAAGCCCAGGACCAGATAGATTCACAGCTGAATTCCACTAGATGTACCGGAAAAGCCAGTATGTTTCTTCCTGAAACTATCCCAAGTAACTGAGAAGGAGAGACTCCTCCCTAACTCATTCTATGAAGCCAGCATCATCCTGACACCAAAACCTGGCAGAGACACAACAACAAAAAACTTCAGGCCAATATTTTTTATGAACACTGATGCACAAATTCTCAACAAAATACTGGCAAAACAAATCCAGCAGCACGTCAAAATGCTTATCCACCATAATCAAGTAGGCTTTATCCATGAGATGTAAGGTTGGTTCAACATACACAAATAAATAAATGTGATTCATCACATAAACAGAACTAAAGACAAAACCCACATAATTATTTCAATAGATGCAGAAAAGGCATTCAATAAAACTCAACACCCTTTCATGTTAAAAACTCTCGATAAACTAGGTATTGAAGGAACATACCTAAAAATAATAGGAGCCATCTATGACAAACCCACAGCCAACACTACACTGAATGGGCAAAAGCTGGAAGCATTCTCCTAAAAACCAGCAAAAGACAAGGATGCCTTCTCTCACCACTCCTATTCAACATAGTATTGAAAGTCCTGGCCAGGATAATCAGGCAAGAGAAAGAAATAAAGGACATCCAAATAGGAAGATAGGATGTCAAACTATCCCTGTTTGCAGAAAACATGATCCTATATCTAGAAAACCCCATAATCTCAGCCCAAAAGCTCCTTAAGCTGACAAACAACTTCAGCAAAGTCTCAGGATGCAAAATCAATGTGCAGAAATCACTAACATTTCTTTCTTTTCTTTTTTTTTTTTTTTTTTTGAGACAGAGTTTTGCCTTTGTTGCCCATGCTGCAGTGCAGTGGCATGATCTCGGCTCACTGCAACCTCTGCTTTCTGGTTTCAAGCGATTCTTCTGCTCCAGTCTCCCGAGTAGTTGGGATTACAGGCACCCGCCACCACGCCTGGCTAATCTGTATTTTTAGTAGAGATGGGGTTTCACCATGTTGGCCAGGCTGGTCTCGAACTCCTGACCTTGTGATCAGCCCACCTTCTGCCTCCCAAAGTGCTGGGATTACAGGTGTGAGCCACCACACCCAGCCAGAAATCAGTAACGTTTCTTTACACCAGAAAAAGTCAAGCTGAGAGCCAAATCAGGAATACAATCCAATTTACAGTTGCCACACACACACAAAAATATACTTAGAAATACAGCTAACAAGGGAGGTGAAAGACCTCTACAAAGAGAACTACAAAACACTTCTCAAAGAAATCACAGATGACACGAACAAATGGGAAAACATTCCATGCTCATAGATAGGAATAATTAATATCATTAAAATAGCCATAGTGCCCAAAGCAATTTACTGATTCAATGCTATTCGTATTAATCTACCATTGACATTCTTCACAGAACCAGAAAATGCTATTTTAAAATTCAAATGGAACAACGAAAAAAAGAAAGCCTGAATATCAAAGGCAATTGTAAGCAAAGGGAACAAAGCTGCAGGCATCAAGCTACCCAACTTCAAACTATGATACAGGCTACAGTAACCAAAACAGCATGGTACTGGTACAAAACAGACACTTAGACCAATGGAACAAAACAGAGAACCCAGTAATAAGGCCACACAGCTACAACTATATGATCTTCAACAACCCTGACAAAAACAAGCAATGGTGAAAGGATTCCTTACTCAATAAATGGTGCTGGGATAACTGGATAGCTATATGCAGAAGATTGAAGCTGGACCTCTTCCTCACATCATATACAAAAATCTACTCAAGAGGGATTAAAGGCTTAAATTTAAAACTCAAAACTATAAAAGCCATGGAAGTCAACTTAGGCAATACCATTCAGGACATAGGCATGGGCAAAGATTTCATTATGAAAACACCAAAAGCAATTACAACAAAAGCAAAAATGGACAAATGGCATTTAATTAAACAAAAGAACTTCTGCATAGCAAAAGAAAGTATCAACAGAGTAAACAGACAATCTACAGAATGAAAGAATATTTTTGCAAACTATGCATCTGATAAAGGTCTAATACCCAGCATCTGTAAGGAACTAAAACAAACTTACAAGACAAAAACAACCCCATTAAAAAGTGTACAAAGGACATGAGCAGACACTTCTCAAAAAGAAGACATACATTCAGCCAACAATCATATCAAAAAAAGCTCAACATCACTGATCATTAGAGAAATGCAAATCAAAACCACAATGAGATACCATCTCACAGAATGGTATGTGTTATTAAGAAGTTAAAAAATAACAGCTTCTGGCAAAGTTGCAGAGGACACGAAATGCTTATACACTGTTGGTGGGAGTGTAAATCGGTTCAACCATTGTGGAAGACAGTGTGGTGATTCTTCAAAGACCTAAAAACAGAAATACCATTTGTCACGGCAATCCCATTCCTGGGTATATATTCAAACAAATATAAATCTATTATAAAGACACATGCACACATATGTTCATTGCAGCACTATTCACAATGGCAAAGACATGGAATCAACCTAAATGTCCATCAGTGGCAGACTGGATAGAAAAAATGTGGTATATAAACATCATGAAATATCATGCAGCAATAGAAAAGAATAAGATTACGTCCTCTGCAGTAATATGGATGGAGGCCATTATCCTCAGCAAAAAAGAAAAAGAAAACCAAATACTGCGTGTTCTCACTTATAAGTGGGAGCTAAATGATAAGAACACATGGATACATAGTGGGAAACAACACACACTGGGGCCTATTGGAGGCTGAAGGGTGGGAGGAGGGAAAGAATCAGGAAAACTAACTAATGAATACTAGGCTTCATACCTGGGTGACAAAATAATCTGTACCATAAACGCCCATGACACAAGTTTACCTACATAACAAACCTGCACATGTATCCTTGAACTTAAATGAAAGTTAAATTTAAAAAAGAAAAAAAAAGTAAGAAATTATGTTTGAACATCACTATGAACTTACTTTCTTGGTAGAAAAAAGGTATTCAAAGACATCAAACACATCTTCATTACCTTCTAGAAGTGTGTAACACAGTTTTTGTTTTGTTTTGTTTTTATTTTTTAAATGCTGTCTTGACCCAGTTTTGAGGCCTGGCCAGAGTCCAGTTATTACCCCTTCTTTATCAGCTGAAACATCTGCACTCCAAACACTTCCCTTATCAGGCCCTCACACTCCAGGTACCAGCCCTATCAGCACTCCCCTTTACTCCATCCACCAAGCCAAGTACCAGGCAACTAGGGACAGCCCCTATTCCCCAGAGCCCTTGGAAGTATCTAAATTAGTCTATCCACAGGAAATCTGTTCAACTAGGCATTCCCCACCTTGCCTGCCTAGCACAAGCTGCCACCCTCAGCTCCAGCTTGCTGCTATCCTGTCCCCACGTGCAACCTATCGCATGGTCCTGCAGGGCAGCCTTCTTTCCTTTGAGCTGTAAGTAACAAAAGAGTTCTGCCTTTTATCTGTCTGAGTGTCCATGTATTCTGTCACCCATCAAAAGAATCTTTAAATCTCATAGGACACAGTGCTGACAAGGGCTTGGCTATAGGTAGTGGGCACCCTTCTGCCATCCTTCTGGAAGAAAGAAGCTGAGCTATCTCTGGGGCCCTGTACATTTCAGACATAGGGAAAGGACAGCATGAATAACATTGGGCAGTGCTTGGGAATACACATGCAGTTTTTAGATAAAAAAGAGAATGTAAAGCCCTTCAGGTTTTATATGATAACAAAGGAGAGTAAAAACTAGAGAGAAAAGACTTTCCTAATACTGGCAGATCCTAAAATATACATAGTACCCTTTTTTATGGGGTGCTGAATAGTGACAATGAAGAAGAATACAAAAATAAGTAATGCTTCAGAAATGTTTCATGGACTTGGGCATCAACATAAAATTTTCAAGAGAAAAAAAGCAGTGATGTCAACATTGTGCTGTGCAGGGATTACAGATAATATGACTCACCTTAAATACTGGTATCAGGGATTCTGCAAAGTCAAAAAACTGAACTGCAAGAAGGCAATGAACATTAGATGAAGCTACAGATTATAGCTATACAACATAAACCAATACTATATATGGGCATACCTCTGAGATACTGTGGGACTGGTTCAAGGCAACTGCAATCAAGTAAATATCACAATAAACTGTTTTATTTTGATGAATTTTGGGGTTTCCCAGTGCATTTAAAACTTACATTTAGCCTATACTTTAGCCCTTTAGCCTATTAAGCATTCAATAGCATTACATCTTATAAATGTGTGTTTTTTTTTTTGTTTTTTTTTTTTTGTGTGTGTGTGTGTTTTGAGACAGAGTCTCACTGTGTAGCCCAGGCTGGAGTGCAGTGCCGCGATCTCGGCTCACTGCAAGCTCCACCTCCCGGGTTCAAGCCATTCTCCTGCCTCAGCCTCCCGAGCAGCTGGCTATTTTTTTGTATTTTTAGTAGAGATGGTGTTTCACTGTGTTAGCCAGGATGGTCTTGATCTCCTGACCTCGTGATCCACCTGCCTTGGCCTCCCAAAGTGCTGGGATTACACGCGTGAGCCACTGCGCCCAGCTAAAAGTGTGTATCTTTATTTAAAAATATGTTATTAAAAATAATAATCATCTGAGACTTCAAAGAGTTGTACTCTTTCTGTTGGTGGAGGGTCTTGCCTCAATGTTGATGGCTGCTGACTGATCAGGGTGATGGTTATTGAAGGCTGGGGTGGCTGTGGCAATTTCTTAAAGTAAGAGAATGAAGTTTACCACATTTGTTGACTCTTCACAAAAGATTACTCTGCAGCATGCAATGTTGTTTGATGGCATTTTACCCACTGCTGTGGTTTAGCTGTGTCCTCACCCAAATCTCATCTTGAATTGTAGTTCCCTTAATCCCCACATGCCATGGGAAGGATCCAGCGGGAGGTAATTGAATCATGGGGACAGTTTCCCCCCATGGTATCCTCATGATAGTAAGTCGTCATGAGATTTCATGGTTTTATAAGGGGCATCCCCCTTTGCTCAACACTCATTCTCTCTCCTGCTGCCCTGTGAAGAGGTGCCTTCTGCCATGCCTGTAAGTTCCATAAGCCCCCCACAGCAATGCAGAACTGTGGATCAATTAAATCTCCTTTCTTTATAAATTACTGAATCTTGAGTACTTCTTCATAGCAGCATGAGAGCAGACTAATACGGTACATTTGTACTGCAGAGAGTGGGGTGCTGCTATAAAGATACCTGAAAATGTGGAAGTGACTTTGGAAGTGGGTAACAGGCAGAGGTCAGAACAGTTTGGAGGCCTCAGAAGAAGACAGGAAAATGTGGGAAATTTTGGAATTTCCTAGAGACTTGGAGGGCTCAGAAGACAGGAGGATATGGGAAAGTTTGAGACTTCCTAGAGACTTGTTGAATGACTTTGACCAAAATGCTGATAGTGATCTGGACAATGAAGTGCAAGCTGAAATGGTCTCAGATGGAGATGAGAAACTTGTTGGGAAGTTCCAGTTTGTAGTAATTTGCCTCACAGCAAAAGAAAACAAATACATAGACCAAGGTAGTAGAGTCAGAGAAAGCATTCTGGGGGGAAAAAATGTATCCAGAATCCCAATGGTCAGAAGGAATTAGTAAAAGATAAAAGAAAGCCAAGTATTTTCTAAGCAAAGGTAGGAACATTAAAATTCCTTGAGGCAAGAGTTTGGGGAACAAGTATTTTACTATACTAGTGTGGAGAGGTATACCTTGGCAAAGAGAAACCAAAAGAAACCAAATCATAGTCTGTTATTCCATAACAATAAATTATGTTTTATTCAGAAGGCTATGGTATATCAATAATAAATTTTAATCATGGAAAATTATAATCATATTTAAATTTATGCAGTTTACTCTGGGTACAGTATAAAGTACTCCTGCAGTAGTTTGCTGAGGATAATATAAAGAAAAGGCTGCATAGGACCAAGACTAAAGACTGTTAAAAGGTTATTTTAATAATTCACACAGGAAATAATTAAGATTTAAACTAAGATGGGCTATGGAGGTGAATTTGAAAGCTACTTAGAAGATGGAGTCTACAGATATGGGTGGAGCAGAGAGAGGCAAATGAGAAGGGAGAGTCAAGAATAACTTTATGTTTTGGCATGTATACTAGTAGAATGGAAGTACTGCTCACTCCTGTTGAGAGCAAATAAAATTTCAGGTGGAATTTTAGGGTAAAAAATATAATGAGTTCAATTGAAATGTTGCTTATAAAATCCTGCCGAAGAAATATAGTAGGTGTATTAGTCCATTTTCACGCTGCTGGTAAAGACATACTCAAGACTAGGAAGTAAAAGAAGTTTAATGGGCTTACAGTTCCACATGGCGCTGGGGAGGCCTCATAATCGTGGTGCAAGGCAAGGAGGAGCAAGTCACGTCTTACATGAAAGGCAGCAGGCAAGAAGAAAGAGCTTGTGCAGGTAAACTCCCCTTTTTTAAAACTGTCAGATCTCATGAGACTTATTCACTCTCACAAGAACAGCACAGGAAAGATGTGCCCCCATGATTCAATTACCTCCCACCGAGTTCTTCCAAAGACACATGGGAATTATGGGAGTTAAAATTCAAGATAAGATTTGGGTGGGGACAGAGCCAAACCATATCAGTAGACATTGGCTATGTGAGTATGAGCTCAAAAGAGAAATATCTGATCAGAAAATGGAGATTTGAGAATCACTAGGATATTCATGTAGTAGAAAATAAATAGTTGAAAAACAAAAAAGTGATTGTGAAGAAAAATGAAAACAAACAAAAGAAAAAAATTAATCATGGTGTCACAATAGCTTTGGGAGCAAACAAATTTAAGAGGGAGAGTGAGATCAATTATGTTAGATATAACAGAGAGGAAATAAAGTAAGACTGAATAGTTTTCACCAGGCTTATTAGAAAAGTAAGTCACTGTTGACGTTATCAAAGCTGCTCTGGATGGTGTTTTGGAAGCAGAATCCAGATTTCAGAGAGTTCAGAAATAACCTGAAAGAAAAAAGTAGTGAGCGACTAACTACATAATTATCAGAAGACAAGCTTCTTTCAATAAACTTGTGAACAGAATAGTCGTTAACAAGATTGAGATAGTGTGTGTGTGTGTGTATGTGTTAGGTAGAAAAGCTTAAGCAAGTTTAAACACTGATGAAAATGATCAAATGATTTAAAAATACCTGGGAAAGAGGAATGCCTAGGGGAGGAAAATCTTTTGGGTGTTAAGAAAGAATGAGATTCAGTACATAACTAGGCAAAGAACTATCTGTAAACCAAAGAAATAAACTAATCTTTTATTGACAGTGAGTCAATGATAAAGGATCCCCTTTCTAATGAACTTTAACTACGTATTTGATTGTTAATGATTGAATTGTTTCTCCCCGGCCCCCTGTCCAACCCCTATGTTGAAGTCCTAACTCCTGGTAAGTCAGGATATATTATTTGGAAATAAGGTCTTTGCAGACATAATTAGTTAAAAAGAGAAAATACTAGAGGGAAGTGAGCCTTTTTATAATGACTAGTTTCCTTACAAAAAAGGGGAAATTTGGACACAAAGGACACCTACAGGGAACCACCATGTGAAGACTGGAGTTATGCCATCACAAACCAAGAAACTACTAGATACCATGCTTGAGGTCCAGAACAGATCCTTCCCTAGCACCTTTAAAGGGTGCTTGGTCCTACCAACACCTTCATCTCAGAATTCTAGCCTCTAGAACTGTGACAATAGATTTCCATTGTCTAAGCCACTCAGTTTGTTTGTAGTACTTTTTCTATGACAGCCTTAGGAAACTAATACATAGATACACCCATAATTTTCAATGGCTACATTTTATAGATCATATATAAGTAATTGAGTTGATATCTGATTTTTCAATAACTGATAAATGAACAAAGAAAAAGAAGAATGGATGTAAAAAAATAGAGTACATAACCCATGATCATTTTCTACCTTAGTCTTTCACCTCAAAGCTCTCCAAGTGCTTATTCTTATTTCTAACATAGGGTAATATTAGAAATTGATGGGCTTACCAGCATTTCTAATATAATAGTAATAGGTCTTTTACTTCTTTGTTATAAAAATAAAGTACCCTTATCTGTGCATATTTTATTCACAACTTGATTCATAAGCAGCTGCCTACTTAAGGCAGTGTATGTAGCAGTAGTTTAACCTTCACACTATACTCATCCAATCATTCAAATAAACTGCAAAACTTACTGCCGTGACCCTACTTCTTGTAGACAGTTGAGCAGCCACCAACCACATTTAGGAAGCGTCACCACTTTCTAGTCAAAATATCTAGACAATGCCAGTCAAAATGCCGGTTAAAATGTCTAGACAATCTCATCAAGGTCAAGTTCACTTTGACCTCTAATCAGTACATGATGAAGTTCATGGAGACATAAAATTGTTCAAATTCCTTTTCACACATAATCAAGTTGTAAGAGAAGTATCACCTCCAGACATGGGAAAAAATTTGAATAAATACCCTGCTACACATACTCCATCTCCATTCCATCTGTGCCTTATTAATTAAAAGAAAACATCTTTGAAGACTGAAAACTAGAGGCCACATGACATATACCCAGCATTGTAATGTCTAAATGTTGAAAGCAACCTAAGTAAACAACAATTAAAAAACTGTTATTCAATGATAGTAAATGTATTCACTGAAAATTATGCATTCAAAAAAATGGTCACAAAGTTGTAGTGTTACGATTGAATATATATTGGTTTTCATCCACAGTTCCTGGCTCATAACTCCGTGGCCTTTGCTACTGTCTTTTGTTATAATGGGTGCATTAGATCTCAGGGAAAGGCCTCAGGAAACAGAATCTCTCTCCTTTCTTTCTTGGGGCAGGACTCTAATCTTCCCCTGTTTTTCTAATTGTGTTAAGTCCTTCCCCTGAGAGGGTCCAACCTCACATCCTGGAAGAAGGAATGCTTCCATAAAAATCGAAGAGAACTAAGTTCGAAGAGCTTTAGGATATCTGAACAAAGGTGTAGAGTTCCTAGACGGAGGTGTGCCCAGGGTGGGCAAGGAAGGTCTGTGTCCCTTCCCCCATACCTCACCCTATGGTCACTTCATCTGAATCCTTTGGAATATTCTTTATAGTAAACTGGTAAATTAAGTTAGTGATTCCCTGAGTTCTGTGAGCCACTCCAGAAAGTTAATCCAACACAAAAAGGGGGTATAGAAACCTCAGCTTGAAGCTGGTCACTCAGATGTTCAGAGGGCCAGACTTGCACCTGATGTCTGAAGAGGACTCTTGGGGAATGAGCCCCCAACCTGTTGTATCTGACAGTATCCTCAGGAAGATAGCATCAGAATTGCACTGGAGGACACCCAGCTGGTGTCTGCTGCTCGGTGTGGGGAACCCCCCCACCATACAGACACATTTGGTCACAGATGTCTTCATTGTTGATTGCTATGGTATGAGAGTAGAGGAAAAACAGAGAGATTTTCTATACACAAAAGTCCATGTGGTAAATGGAAAATACGCTTTGTTTGTAAATGGAATTTTAAATGAAAAACCTGAAAATATGCAAAATTATGACAATTATTTTACAAGAGTTTTAGATTTATGTGTGATTTAATTTTTTTTAATTTGTAAACTTTGAGTAAAATGATTACAATATTAAAGGATCTATGTACTAGAAAAAATACATTATCTGGGAAATAAAATATTTATTAAGAGATATTTATCAATCATACAACCTATTGGAACCATGTTATAGTTTCTGAGTAATACCGTGTTCCAAAGAAAATATTCAGACCAAAAAAGAAAATTCACGGCCGGGCGCGGTGGCTCACGCTTGTAATCCCAGCACTTTGGGAGGCCGAGGTGGGCGGATCACGAGGTCAGGAGATCGAGACCACAGTGAAACCCCGTCTCTACTAAAAATACAAAAAATTAGCCGGGCGTGGTGGCGGGCACCTGTAGTCCCAGCTACTCGGAGAGGCTGAGGCAGGAGAATGGTGTGAACCCGGGAGGCGGAGCTTGCAGTGAGCCGAGATTGTGCCACTGCACTCCAGCCTGGGCGATACAGCGAGACTCCGTCTCAAAAAAAAAAAAAAGAAAAAAAAAAAAAAAAAAGAAAATTCACAACAACCAAAGATCTTCATTTGTATATCTTGAACATCATTATTGGAACATATAGCTCACCACAGTAGTTTTTAATATTGCCCTTTTCTCCTCTATCAGTTTCCCTGAATCACTTTAGTTGCTCTTCCATGTGCCCTACAGAACATTGCTTAGGAGCCATCGTCTTTCTATCTGCCCAGCTTTCCTTTTGATTCTGCATTATGAAAGCCCTTGAAAAAGTATCTAACAAAGAAGAATCCCCCTCAGCCCCATTCAGACTGTAGCTACAAAGTAAAAGAATTGAAGTCAACCAGACCAGAAATTTGTTTTAGAGAATAGGGAGAAGGTAAAGCTTGGAAACAATTTTACATAAGTACCTCTCAGCTCCACAAAATGCAAACTGTATGAGTATTTGCTACATAACAAATGTTGATGAAGAAGCTTAAATAACAAGCAATTGCAGAAAAAATGGCATTTGTTAATCTTTTGGATATTAATAACACTTTACAAGTAGAAAAGCAATACACATTTTGTTCATTAAGTTAAAAAACACAGCCACAGTTCAAAAAGATGTTACTGTAAATCTACTAAAATGTGAACATTGTAAAAAAAATTTGACAACTTATGAAAACATACAAATTAAACATATAGTTTTAAATGGCATTGGATTGAGATTTATTTAGAAACTAACATTTTATAAAGGTAAATGGTACCTTATTTCTGTCAATAATCATCAAGTTATTTTGCTCAAACATAGAAACTGTATTTTTCAGAACTTGTCACATTGAGAGATTTGCACTTTAATGGTATTATATTATCTTGAAAGTAATAGACTTTTCTATTCACTTTATCAATGTAAATATGATTCCTGTTCTTCCATTGCCACTTGAACTTTATCCAGCTGCACAACATCTAGCATCTTAAAAAGAGAGCCAGTCAAGTCACAGGATTATAACATAATAACAAGAAAACTATATACAGTTGACCCTTAATGTTCAGGTTTGGGCTGGGAGTGGTGGCTCATGCCTGTAATTTGGGAGCCTAAGGAGGGTGAATTGCTTGAGCCCAGGAGTTCCAGACCAGCCTGGACAACATGGTGAAACCCCATTTCCATTAAAAAATACAAAAATTAGCTGGGCATGGTGGTACATGCCTGCAGTCCCAGATACTTGGGAGGCTGAGATGGGAGGATCCCTTGAGCCCTGGAGGCAGAGGTTGCAGTGAGCTGAGATCATGCCACTGCACTCCAGCTTGAGTGAGAGAGTGAGACTCCATCTCAAAAATAATGATGTACAGGTTTGAACTGTGTGGATCCACTTATAAGTGAATATTCTCCTGCCTCTTCCACCCCTGAGAAAGCAAGACCAACCCTTCATCTTCCTGTTCCTCCTCAGCCCACTCAATGTGACGAGGATGAAGATAAAGATGTTTATGATAATCTACTTCCACTTAATGTATAATATATATTTTCTCTTTCTTATGATGTCCTTAAAAACATTTTCTTTTCTCTAGCTTACTTTAAGAATACAGTATATAATACATAAACAAAATACACGTTAATCAACAGTGTTTATGTTATCAGTAAGACTTCTAGTCAACAGTAGACTGTGAGTAGTTAAGGTTGAGGGGGATCAAAAGTTATACATGGATTTTCAACTGCATAGGGGTTGGTGCCTCTATCTCCGTTTTTGTTCAAGGGTCAAATGTAGTGAAATATATGGATACTGAGGTATATGCATAACAAACCAGACAGGTAGTTTTCAGTAGGGTGTGGAAGTAGACTTTTTCTAAATCATCTGGGAAGCATTTCAAGGATTTATAGTCCCCTCCCACTCCTTCTCATTCCACAGCTCCAGGCTTATCAAAACCAACTACAGATGTGAATTAGAACACATCATTTTCATCCTGGTAACCTCACTTTTGGAACACACTGTTATTGAAAATCAGTTGAATAAAGGAATGATTACCAAAATATATAAAATCAGCATATGCATTTATGATAACTAGTATGCTGTTTATTACTATAATCACAGTGTGCTATAAATTGTCTTCATATAGAGAACACTTTCCATTATCCACGATGATGGGGAAAAGACAGGTTTTTCAAAAATTATTCGGCTAGTCATGTGCATATGAAATGAGGAACTGTATGGGCAAGGTTGAGCACTTCTTCACTCAGAATGCTACTATATAAGGAAAGTCCTCTAATTTGGAGTAACTTTTAGCTTATTTATTCTCTCCTATTTATCTCAGTCTTTAAACTGGCTTAATATTTTACCTTTCAAGAAATAAATGTAATGACAACAAATAGCAACAAAAATTCTGTGATTCTGACTACTTTTCCTGACTCTCATTCTTGTATTAACGAGATTTTTTTTTCTTTTTTTTTTTTCTAAGTTGCAGCGTGTGCTTTCCAGCTCTCTCAGCTATAATTCACTTATTACACTGGAGTCCTGTTAATGTGGTGTTAAAAAGTTGGGGAGGGAAAACATTGTATAATCTTACAATTACAGCTGGTCTTAAGTGGGCCTGTATCCCTGGGCTGCGTCCTTCACAAGTCTCTCTTAGTGTATTAAATTGGCACATATTATAAAATTAACCATCACAGTTTTATTTCTTCTATGTAATGTGGACAGAAAGGTTAGAGAGGCCTGGAATTGAGTAAGAACTCTTTCTCCTTGGTGAGATAAATATTTGATTGGTAAAGTTTTTTCTCCTTGGAAGAGGCTTATGTATAGAGAATTTTCTAGGCATATTTCAGATGGTTACTTTTCCCCATCCCTGACAAAGACAAAGGGTGATTTTTCTTAGTTCCTTACCGTGAGAACCTGATGGGATCCCTAGAGGTGAGAGTCATGAAAGTATGCGGGATTCCCTAATGTTAGGTAACATAGGGTACCTTAAAATGGAGCTGTACCTTAAGATGGGGCCGGTTCCAGGTTCTTCTCCCCTCCTTGACCGGGCACTGTCTGAACCCGCCAAAGGAGGGCCAATCAGAAAGAAGCATCTCCCGCCTTCCCTTGGGCCCGCCCCTAGCCCAATCCACGTAGGCCCAAGGGATATAAAACCCAGCACACCAGCAGCCCTCTCTCTCTTCTCTTCCTTCTCTGCTCGATACCTCCAATAAAGATCTCTTGACCGCGACTGGTGTAGTTTGGTCTCCGCCCGGCCCCTTTCACCTAAGAATGTGATCCCCAGGAGTTTCTTATTCTCAAGCTAGTCCACACTCAGTGTTCAGTCAGATCTTCATCGGAATTACCATTTCAGTGTCCCTACCAGTTTATGGTTTCAGTGACTTCTGCTGCAGTTAAACAGATCTTAGCTGCTTTTCTCTACAATTGCCTGCCTTTCTAGATTTGGGAGTAACAGTTTTATGTTCTAATTTATCTGATGAGCCCAAGAAATATTGTTGACTTTCAGTTTGTTCAACTTTTTCTTATTTTAAGGAATAAATAAGCTTGGAAGGAGTAATGCTTTCCAAGCTTTTTAGCTTTTAGAGAAGAAACCAGAAATCCCCCAGCCTGGCCAATATGGTGAAACCCCATCTCTACTAAAAATAGAAAAATTAGCCAGGCATGGTGGCCTATGCCCGTAATCCTAGCTATTCGGGAGGCTGAGGCAGGAGAATTGCTTGAACCCGGGAGGCAGAGGTTACAGTGTTGCAGTGAGCCAAAATTGCACCACTGCACTCCAGCCTGCGCTGCAGAGCGAGACTCCGTCTCAAAACGCACTTCGGGAAGCCGAGGAGGGCGGATCACAAGGTCAGGAGATTGAGACCATCCTGGCTAACACGGTGAAACCCCGTCTCTACTAAAAACAGAAAAATTGGCCGGGCGTGATGGCTGGTGCCTGTAGTCCCAGCTACTCGGAAGGCTGAGGCAGGAGAATGGCGTGAACCCGGGAGATGCAGCTTGCAGTGAGCCAAGATTGCGCCACTGCACTCCAGCCTGGGCGACAGGGCAAGACTCTGACTCAAAAAAAAAAAAAAAAAAAAAAAATCCCTGTCCTTGACTTCTCACCTTCTCCCAACATCCCATATCCAGCTGACAAACAATCCCCTTTTTCACCGAAAATTATTTTAATTCATTCACTTCCTTCGATTCCTATTGCCACTGCCTTTATATCTGGTTAGAAATATTCATAACTGCTTTCCCTGCCTTTGTTTCAACACCCACTATAAAAGCCTTAATAGAGTTTTTTATATATATTTCTTCACTTCCCTATTAACGATAAGATCTGAGGATAGAAGTCATATTTTGTCATTGTACATCTCAAATCATCTAGTCCAATAACTTTGACAGAGAAGGAGTTCAATAAATATTAATTGAATGAATGAATGAATGTGTGAGTGATCTACTATCTTCTAATTAGGCTGAAATTTGAAGTTAAAATTGATTTTTATTTCCTTAGATTAGTCTACAAATTCCTTAAGGAAAAATATTTTTTGCCCACAAATATATTCCATCTATGACCTAAGAAGACGCCTCCTGGTGGTATTCTAATTAACTATTCAGTGAAGGCCGACCAGGAAATAGGCAATATAATCAAGACTCTGGATTCTTTCTTATCCCGGACAATTAATCCTTGAATACTCAAGAAAGTGTTTACCAGGAAATAATTTTACTGCCTTTCACAGTACTAAAACTATTTAGGAAAATACTTTATAATAGAAATGTTCTTCATTTTATTTTTGTTCCTATATCTGGCATTTAATACACTGCGTTCATATTCAGCAGTCTTTTCAATACGATTTTATCTTTTTTTGTAAGGTACATCACAATCATTATTACTGTCTTTCATAAATAAACTGAAATAGAAAATAAAAATAGAAAAGATAAGTGACTTGCTCAAGGCAAACATAAAAGTTATCAAAAAAGCCAAAATAAAAGATAATATTTCAGTAACAAAAGACAGGATTTCATACTTGCAAACAATGGCTATATAAAACTGGGAAAATTGCAGAAATTTTTATTGTCCCTAATATCTAAAGCCAAGATTGCTTAATACATGTAAAGGTACTTTCAAGAGAACACAGAAAAAAAGTATTAAAAACACATTATTGTTTTTAATCTTACAAGGAAAGTCACAACAATTTAACTTATTTATGTATTTCATATTTTATCAAAAAAAAGTTTTTCAAGTTTAACATCTAATCAAATAAGAGAAGATTACACACTCAGTTCCATGGGCCTTATGTCCATCATTTCATTAAATTAGATTTTAAAGAAATGCCATGAGTTAGGTTAGTATTACAGAGATTTTATGGGACAGGGGCTTAAAGCCCCAGTAACCAGGATTCCACAGATACAGTACAAAAGAGGTTTGCACATTCATATTTGATGAATCACTATTTTTTGAGCTCAGCACAGTGTCTGTTTCTGTAGAGAATAAAAGTGTCATGAGGCATACTCTTTCTATTCTAGATTCTGAGTGATAGAGTTTGGATATTTGTCTCTGCTCAAATCTCATGTCAAATTGTGATCCCCAATGCTGGAGGTGGGGCCTGGTGGGAGGTGTTTGGATCATGAAGGTGGATCCCTCATGGCTTGGTGCTGTCTTCCTGATAGTGAGTTCTTGTGAGATCTGGTAATTTAAAATTGTGTGGCACCTCCCAGCCACCTTTCCTTGTTCTTGTTCCTGTTCTCACCATGCAATGTGCCTGCTTTCCCTTCGCCTTCCGCCATGATTGGAAGCTTCCTGAGGCCTCCCCAGAAGCACATGCTATTATGCTTCCTGTAGAGTCTGCAGAACTGTGGGCCAATTATACCCCTTTTCTTATAAATCACCTAGTCTCAGGTATTTCTTTAGAGCCATGGAAGAACAGCCTAATACACTGAGAATTTATGGTGTCTAAAAGATCACACATATAAAGAAACATTGATACTTCAGTCAATTTAGTTTACCTTTACAAACCATGTTAATAAAGTAAAAAGCGAGTATTCTTGGAGCAAGGAGGCTTCCTGACCATTTTTCTTGCTTACAGAGCCTCCCTAGTTCATTATTATTTTAAGAGAATCATTTGAATGAATACAATGATATAGAAAAGCCTACTGTCCTTTGCCTATTTCTTTTTCTTTCAGACTAGAAAACTGGATGGAAAAAGTCTTTACTCTTTCCTTTCATCTTCAACTTTTGAATAAGTCATGGTGGATCATCTAGGCTTCCTGAACCCCAATCTTCAATTGATATTGGTCAGGTTTTCAGAATTCCCTGGGGTATGTGGTCTGTAAAAACACTAAAAATAAATAACAGTCCTTATACTTCTACCAACTCAGCATTTTGCTTGAATTATTTTGGGGATCATCAATGAACCTTAAGTGTTCTTAGAGATAATTTAGATGGGAAACATAAAAGGACACCGATGTTTATACTTACTTTTTTAGGATTCTGGTCTATCTCCTTTTTGGAAAATGAGAGCATACAAGTTAAAGATAAACTTGTCCACACTGAGAAGTAAATAAGCTAGGCTTCCCTACTCCAACAGATGATTACCCTAACTGCATAAGAGGAACTCAGGGAGGGTCAAGTCCTGAGGGCATCTATATCAGTGAGGGTTCTTTTGACAGTAAATAAAAAGATAACTACTTATAAGTGGCTGAAATAGAACCTATATGTATCATCCTATATAACAAGATGACTAGAGGTAGGTGGTTCCAGGCTCGGTTAATTCAGCAGCACAAGAATATCATCAAAGGCCCACATATCATATATTTTATTTTCACCCATCTGCAAAGGATTGGCGTTGGTTTTCAGATTGATTCTTCAGAGTTGTTGGAAGGCAAATACAGATCCAAAAAGCATGTTCTCAGTCAACTGTATTTAATAGGGGGAAAGACATTTTCTCCTCACAAGTATCCTTTTCATCCAGTTTTTTCCTCTGGTCCATTGGCCAGGATTGGGTCACATGTCTAAGCCATAGCTTCAAAAAAAATCAGGTATTTTTCAGCTCGTGGGCTCAGTGTCAAGGAAGAATGTCTGTGTGGGGAGGGGATCACCAAGGTGACTACTGCAGTATCTGAAATTGTAAGGATACATGCATAACCCTTGAGGAAAGTCTGGTGTGAGCTTGAACTCGTAACACCCATTACTTTAACTTTTATTCAGTAAAGCATTTAGGAATAAGTGAATGTTAAATGCTAGCCATTGGGAAAAGAAAGAGCTGAGAATGCAGCAGCACATAAAATGGTGCTAGGGACAGATTCAAATTGCACAAGACACAGATTTTTTTTTTAAAGTATGATGAGTGTTATGTAAGATAATTATTAGATTCCAGGAAAACCTAGACCAGTCTTTTTTTAAGAAGTAATGTATACCTTGAAATCAGAAGCGTGAGTAAGATTTTACCACAGAGAAAGAGGAAGAAAACACCTGAATGTGTAAAAGAGAACACAGAAATTTCTAAGAAATAAAAGATATTTAGTATAGATGAAATATCAAAGCACAATTGGATTGAATGGCACCTGAAATACTAGAAAATAAGTCATATCATTTGTGCTTCTGAGAATTTATCTTAAGAATACAGAGAATGAATGAAAGAGTAAAGGGTTTTTAACAGGGATATGACATAATATTTGCATAAATCTGAAAGGAAGATCCATTGAGGGAAATAAGACGAGCAGCTAAGGTTGGAAGAGATGAAGTGAGAATACCAACTAGGAGGCTATTACAGTATTAGAAGAAGGAGATAAAGTATATTTAACTAGGATGATAGTAGTGGCCCTGAATTATAGATTTGGTCCTAAGTACTCTGGGAAAATGCTCAAAAACTGTCTAAAGTAATTTTTACCAAGTTATCAACACATCTGGCTTTGAAATACATCATGGTAAATTAATTCATATGGTTTAATGTTAGAGTTAATAAAGAGTTTTTTTTTTTAAGTCAACCAACAATCTCCATCCCTTATCTCTAAGGAATTGGGAATCTTGAGGGATGTAGGGTGCCTTCTAGTTTAAACATGGTATCCCACATGCAGTTCATTTGCTTCACTGCAAAAAAATGTTCGCTCCGCAAGCACATGGCAAGATATAGAAAAAATGTGTAATCTCTGAAGTGTTGGTTTGCAGAATGATAGATTTTTTTAAAAAATATGTCAGTGTATGGGTTTCATTTTGTGTTTTTTTTTAAGAAATGCGTTCCCAATAATATACCGCCATTTAATGGGAAATTTATTCACAATAAATTTTGCTTCTTAGATATTTTCACAGCAAGGCTTACTTGCAGTAATCCAACAAGAGATACATCTATCCATGCACTCATGTACATTCTATTTTCAAATTAATCTTCTCCAATATATTTTTTGAATGCTTGAATTGCATTTCTTTCTACTTAGGGAGTTGTGAATTCAAGGATAGAGTTTAAATCTTCCTCCTATCATAGTCTTCCAATTGCCACTGATGTGTAAAATACAGACTCAACAAATTAGCTTTTGTTAGCCCTAAATTTTCTACTACTTGCAATCATAGCTTTAAGCAGCACAGTGTTCAAGATAATACAATTTGTGTTATTTGGTTACAGGCAAAAATAGTGGTTATGTTTTTGAGAGAACTCCAGGAAAATAGTCTCGGAAATGTATTCAGTCTTGAGTCTTTTATTTCCCCAGATATTAAACCAAATGAATAAGAAAACATTTTTTTGAAAAGGAATACTATGACAAACAAGATCAACTAATATTTATTTGGTTTTAACTGTATGCCAGGCACTCTGAACATATTATCAAATTTAGCCCTTACAATTGCCCTGAGTTAGGAACTTGTATTTTGTGATTAAGCATTGAGAAATTAATGCTTTAGATGTGTAAACATTGTACCAAATCTCCCAGAACTCTTCAGCAATAGTTGGTCTGTTTGGCTTTAATTTCTAGCTATTTCAATATGATGTTATATTGCCTCATAACACATATACAATACGCTGAGAATTCTTGGTGGTTTTAAACACACTTTAATGTGTTTAAAGTAGTTAATACAACAATCCTGATGGCTATATACAATAGATATTAGTATCTATATTGTATGGATAATAAAACTGAAACTGAGAAAGTTAAATACATTTTTCAAAGTCACGCAGTTAAGTATATAGATGGAGATAAGTGATGGCATATTCATTTGAACCTGTACATTCTGACTTGAAAGCACAGTTTTCTAGTATTCATGAAAGCACAGTTTTCAAATCATCCATGATTAGTAACAGATGATCAGAGGAAAACTAAGTCAAGGAATAGGAAGTACTAAGTGTGAGGTCTTAAAGTCCAATAAGTTATGCTTAGAGGGTTTTTTTGTTTTTTTTTTCTGAGATGGAGTCACTCTGTAGCCCAGGCTGGAGTGCAATGGCACTACCTTGGCTTACAGCAAACCTCTGTCTCCAGGGTTGAAGCAATTCTCCTGCCTCAGCCCCACGAGTAGCTGGGATTACAGGCGCCCACCACCACACCTGGCTGATTTTTGCATTTTTAGTGGAGATGGGGTTTCACCATGTTGGCTGGGCTGGTCTCAAACTCCTGACCTCAGGTGATCCACCCACCTCAGCCTCCCAAAGTGCTGGGATTACAGGCATGAGCCACCGCGCCCGGCACTTAGAGGCATTTTTAAGTTGTCTGTTTTATAGCACAGATTCATTGATTAATTAATCATTCATACAAATTTCAACAAATACCTTCTGAGTGCCTATCTTGTGCCAGATACTACGAATATAATGTTGAAAGATATAAGCTTATGGTTGAGAATGGAGAGGATGAAGTTAACTAAGGATTACTGGGGATGGTGAGATAGGAAACAATAAGAGAGAGAAATGCATAGAGTATTGGGTACTTATAGAATTTTTAAAACTTTGTCATTTACCAGCTGTTTGACCTTTCTCAAATTGCTCAAATCTCTTGGCACTTCAGTTTCCTCATTTGTAAAATGGGGAAAATATTAGTGCTTATCTAATAAGGTTGTTGTAAACATTAACCTATATGGTGAACACTAACATGTGTTAATACATATAAAGAATTTAGGAGTGCCTGACTTCCAAGCATTTAACAAACATTAGTTATTAAGCATTAAGCAAATGTTGGATATTATGATGATAAGTCATGTTTCCTATTAACATTAAAGTCTATTACCAAAGTTTATTCAATAGACAGCTAGCTTATAATAGGTGGCATTAATTAAGTCTACTAATTGGAGCAAGACTTTTTCAAATAAGGATTTGTGTTCAAAACAAGGTCGGTTTGAGCTGTGAACATTTTCTTAAGATTTTTGTGTAATTTTCGATTATCTTTGAGATAAGTTTCAAGAAACTTTCCTCTTTTAACCAAAAGACTTAAATTCAAAATTCTTCTGTTCAGCAACACATCTCCCTTGTCTCTTAGTAACTATGAGGTGATCTACTCACTTTGTCAAAACAAAAAGTAAGATTTGCCAGTGTATTACAGACTTACACACAAAACTTACCTCCTTGATTTCAGAAGAATTGAATTGGAATTTAAAAGAGGAATTGCATTACCTCATACAGTGCAATTGTTTTACTTTTGGGTATCCAAGAATTATTGAAAACATGAAATTTACTATCTGGTACTTTCCATATTTGGGGATACACTGCTGTAGCCTAACCCCCTGATTTTATAAAGAAAGATGCATTACATGCTGTGTAAGCTGCTGTCTCAACGCCATACAACTAGATGATGGAGAAGCCTTTGCCAAAGTCAGGCCCCCTAATTGTTCATAGCACAGAACCAACTCTCCACACACATGGCAACTAGACAGCTGATTCTAGATTGGGGAGACATTTTCCTCAGTGATAGGCTTAGGAAAACCTCTACCTACCAACGTGGTCAGATTTTTAAATATCTGTTTTACAAAAGAAAATCCTCTGCGCCAAATATCCAATCTCCTACTCCATAAAGAATATGAAATGTTAGCTAAAAATGTATAAATGTGGATAACAATTTTGAACATTATCATTCTATAAGTGAAAAATGTACCTTCCTATTTACGATTAACCCATTATCATTATTCTGCATTAATTGTGAAATCTACATATTTATAAGTCACTTCTAAGGAAAGAAGTCCATATATGTGGCACAGTAGTAATCAGCTTCAGAACAGAAACTGCTGCATTTAAAAAACATCAACTTACAATGAAGATAAAACAACATTCCCCTTAAAGTGATCTTTTCTTACTGTTCACATTTGTAGTTCAAAAATCGTCTCTCCATGTTTTACATTTTACAACCTTATCTCTTTTACTGTAAAACTGTTTCTAGAACAATACGTCTATATTGACAAACTATCTGTAACTGAATGGAATAATAATTTGTTACATTGTTTGATCAGGCACCTCACAAAGCTGGAGAAGAGTTAACAAAATAATAATTATTATTATGTTTTGACATTTTAAGAAGATACTCCAGCCCTCTGTGGAGAGAAAACAGGCTATGTTTTTATCACTTGATCTCAAGTACTCTATTCATGATTCTCATATGATCTATATAGAAGGATATGTGAGAGGGTTAATTCAATTGTAATCTTTGAGGTGGTGAAGAGTCATTATGTTACAAAAAATCATTTTTTTCCTTTGTTAAATCAATTATAGGAGAACTCAAATAGAAAAGGATCTTGTCAATAAATAATCTGAGCAGAGTTTAGATGCTACACATTTCATTTACAACATTGATTAGCAATTTGTAATTTTTTAACTTAAATCCTTAAGTCTGATTTCATGATAGCTGTCCATTTTTACCTACAGGTCCTATTAGTGGACTTTTTGGAATAAGAACAGATGAGATTAATGAGCTTATTATAATTCATTAGGAAGTGTTGTGTGGATGACTGCCTACTTTAATTAGTTTTATTACTGTAGGAAATTGTTTCATATGCCAGGCTCATCACCAAGCACGCCTGGAAAACATTACAGCAGTAATCAGACTTGATATTATGTACCTTTCATTAGACAGTATGGCTAACGGCACTTAATAATGAACAAGGAGGGTATTAAAAAGATGGACATGACACAATCTAGCAAAAAAGAATTTATCAGATCAATTCTAGTGAAGAAGGTGCAAAGTATAGTACTTTACAATACTGTTGTGGCATACAGGTACTAGACTCATATTTATGGCAAACAGTTTAAATATATCAGGTTTATTCAATAAATCTCAATGCAAATTTTCTATGACTCATTATATTATCATGAAAATGTTAGTAACTAACTCTTCTAATAAAGTAAGGCTTCAAATAGCATTTCTTAGCCATCACTATCCCCAAAGAATAATACACCTACAGATAATTTTGAGCAAAGAGAAAAATCAACTCACAATCCTAAGGAAGCAAATCTAAACATAAAATATATTTCAGATTAGAGGTAAATGAAGAAAGTATAAACCAATTTCACAGGAATTTACCATACTGTTTTGTTAAACTCTGATTAATACAAAAAATATTTTTAATGCTCCTAATGTTATTTTTTTAACCCGAGGTCAAAATGTAACCTTATAGTCATTTTGTAATTAAGATTCTGGCCTTAAATAAGTACTGAGAGTTCAATCTCATAGACTAACTAGAAATTAAATAAAAATGATGTGCCCTTATATCTCACTCCCAAGGCACTTACAGTATTTATAACTCACCAACTTTTATTTTATTGTATCTTATGTAGTATTTAGGCAGCACAATTCTCATTTAATTGATCACAAAATGAATGTCATTGCATTTTTATATCTATTGACAGCATGCTGAAGTTTCTGAATACCCGATCTAACCTCTACTTTTATGAGTGTTCTTTCAATACTTGAAGTTCTTCTTCTAAATATGTGAGCTATTACCTCAAGACATTCTAATTTCTCTTCTGCTATTACAGAAATAATGTTATTGTAATTTTGGTTGGGAACTACAATTTCTGGGCTCTCTCATTGTATTTTGTTTTTACTAGAAATATTCTAATTACAAAGCATTACAGTTCAATAAACTATCATTAAGCCACTAGTGCAGAAAATACCAACACCTGGTTTTCCATTCAATATAGATGTAATTTAGGGTGGATAAAGTCTAATCTTAAAAAATATTGGAGATGAGGTGGGAAGGTATTTGAAGGTAGCTTTTTATTCCTGAGTAGTCTTATTAAACAAAATAATCACAAACCTAACCATCATCACTAACAATAATAGCTAACACAAAGCACCTCGGTTCCAAACCCCATCAAGTATTTTTAGTGTCCTAAAGGAAGTTGCTTGCCTAAGGTTCCCTAGTAGTCTTCAAAGTTACATTGTAAAATTCTGATGTGTCGATTCATCTTTCAAGGCTGCCATGCAAAAAGCTTTATAAAGTCAAACAATACAGATGATGTGAATTAAGGTAAGGGCAATCAGTAGTATTACAAATGTCTGCCCATTCTATATTCATTTTTGAGACAGAGTTTCGCTCTTGTTGCCCAGGCTGGAGTGCAATGGCGTGATCTCAGCTCACTGCAACCTCCGCCTCCCGGGTTCAAGCAATTCTCCTGCCTCAGCCCCTGAGTAGCTGGGATTACAGGCATGCACCACCATGCCTGGCTAAGTTTGTATTTTTAGTAAACACGGGGTTTCTCCACGTTGGTCAGGCTGGTCTCGAACTCCCGACCTCAGGTGATCTGCCCGCCTTGGCCTCCCAAAGTGCTAGGATTACAGGTGTAAGCCACCATGCCTGGCCTCTATATTCATTTTTAAATATTACTTTTTACTCTTTTTGGAATATATTTCATTATGTGTGCAACACAGATTATTCATTAGAGTAAAATAGGATATAAAAACTTTGGAGGAAAAACAATATTTTTTCCTTCTGGGACATGAAAGGAAAGGATTGTCACAAGAAAGACACAGAATAGATAATATCATTTTTTGACACAATAAGAAAAGCCTATTTTTCTTTAAGAGGAAATCAATTTCAACAGACAAGTCAGTAATTCTGCCAGGATGTACTTCAGATTAGAGAATGATTTGAGGCTTCATTTTATCTGCTACACCAGAACTCAAATGTTGGAATTCTACAATAACTTAAGCCCATGCATGGAAACATTTCCAAGTATGAAAGGAGTCTGGTGATTGATTGATATATTATAAGAAACTTATAATTCCTTGTCAGTTTTTCAAATGATACTGAAATATTTGCATTTTGTTCCAGTAGTGACTGTAAGTTATACCTGACATTTTCTGTGAGAAATTTTATCTGTTAGGATATATGGAACAGTAATCAATAAATAATCAGTATATTTATTATGTCTTTCACTCATCACCTCTCAAAAACTAGTCTCAATTCTTATAATAGATGGTAATTAACCTGAAGTTTGTCATATATTTTCTCTCAGACTTTTATGACATGATTGTCATAATATATTGATTCAAATACAAAACTCTAATCATATTATTCCCTATCTCAGTAAAACATTATCTTTGAATAACAATATGATAGAAACTTCTCTAAGAAATAAGGGAGTGTGTTTATAATTTGATATTTTATGTATATCTTACATGCTTTCTGAAAAATCATTTCCTTTTTTATTGACTAACACAAATGTTAGCAGCTTTCTTGCCGTAGATCAAATTTTCTCAGGGTGAAAAGTCAGTATAGAACTAAAGCTGGTTATATGAGAAGAATTGTATAATTTCTTGTTTTAGTCTGACAGCACCCTGGATTTAAACAAAGATCAAAACTTGAGTATCCATACAGGCGAAATTTATACTGGCTATATGTTTTAGCTCCTACAAAGTGCTAGTGGTAATGATACCTAAGAGTTACTGCATGAAACAAATTTAAGTCAAAATATTGTAGAAATAGTAACAGGAAACCAGAGGATACACCACAAGCTGTGTTTAAGAAGGAAAACAAGTATTATCCACTGAGGTTCAAAAAGAAAGCCAATTTCCCATGCCAATATCGAGATCTACGAAATAGCTTCAAAATTGAAAATTTCCAAATTAAGCCACCTCATGCATTATGGCTCAATATAAAATATTTTAAAGTTGTTTGTAATAAAAATAGTATCTCACTTTTTACAAAAATATGCATTTTTTTCTTTTCTTTTGTTTTTTTTAGTGCCCGGCATTTTCTAAATAAAATCATTTTATTTGGTAAAAGGGTTTTAACGTTATATCTTTCTAGCTAAAAGAAAAGAAATAGTGGGATGTACAAATAGTAGATATTTATATCTACCAATTCAAGTATAAATCTATAAGGTGATACAAATGAGTCAACACATTTTAAGAACATTTATTTCTGAATTTTAAAAAGTGGTCCCTCAATAATATTGTCTAAAAAAAGATAATTATCAAATCACTAATAAGAAAAATAACACATTATATATAACAATTGATGAAAAACATTTCCTTTAAACATTTAGCTAATAAATTCAATAAATCAAATTAATCTTAGAACAATATATTTTATAAGCAAAGTATCATTAGAAATGAAAAGTAGTATTTCACATTTTATTTCAAATGAAGGGATAGTTCATTATAAAAATAAAAGCCACAGAAGGTTAATTATGATAATTTATGTAAATATTAGCAGAGTATAGGCACTTTAAAATCATAGCTATATAAAAGGTTGAATAGCCAACAATGCATTAAATTCCACAGCTATATTTACGATAGCAAAAGCAATTCCATGCAAACAGATATTCTGTACTTGGAGGATAATCATGAGTTCCCGAATGATTTTAAAAAACTACTCACCTCTAGTAATTTTTTTCTTGTGAAACAAATTAAAAATCACAACTGTTTTTTCTTCCAACTTAGGTGATAGATTTCTTTTGCATTATTGTTAAAATGAATTGTCTAATAAGACTTAGTAAACTATTGAGCAAGAAATTTTATTTAGCTCCTATAATTTTTACTATATAAGTAACTCAATGATTTTAGTTATTTGCATGTGGTTGTGCTTTTGTGTGTACATGTGTGAGACGGAAAACAAAATCTCATGAAAGACAAAGAAA
Source organism: Symphalangus syndactylus (assembly GCF_028878055.3). Classification (NCBI taxonomy): domain Eukaryota; kingdom Metazoa; phylum Chordata; class Mammalia; order Primates; family Hylobatidae; genus Symphalangus; species Symphalangus syndactylus. The sequence continues at coordinate 47,381,813 of NC_072432.2, forward strand.
TAATGAAGCATTGTAATGAGAGAGAGTGCTAGTGAAAGAGATTTGGCATTAAAAAAGTCAGTAGAGGGAAATAGAATGACAGAAAGAAAAAGGAATACAATGATGGCATAATACATGGAAACCATTGAATACACTGAAGGATAGCAAGGAAATAATAGTAATATAAGAGATGTTACTTGCTCTGGGATTTTCCCCTAACATTTGAACACAATATTAAGATATTTAAAATCTTGTTCAATAACTCATTCTTTTACATATGTTATTATTGAAATATTGACTTGGATGACTCATGTCCCAGTCTCAAAATGTTAATATTTATATGCCCTAATTTTTCTCATTTTATTTACAGCTTAACCTTCCATTCGTATATATTTGGTAGCAAACATTTACTGAGTGCTGTATTAGTTATCTATGGCTGCATAGCACATTAAATGGAACAAGTATTTATCATCTCACACAGTTTCTGTGAGTCAGGAATTTGGGTATGGCTTAGCTGGGTCTTGTAACTAAAGGTCTCTTCTGGTTGTAATCATGCTGTAGGCCAGGGCTATGGTCTTCTCAGCTACAGATCCACTGGAGCTGATGGATCATTTTCTAAATTCACTCATGAAGGTCTCACTGTTGGGTTCCTCATGACATGGAAGCATTCCCAGGACAAGGGATCCAAGTGAGAGTGAGCCAGAGCCTCAAAAATGGGCCCCACAGCCTCTTCAAAACCTAGTCTCAGCAGTAGCTTCCCACCAGTTCCATTGTATCATATTTGTTAGAAGCTAATAAACGTAGCCTTCACTCAAAAAATGGGGATTATATGAGGGCCTGAATACCAGGTGGCAGGGATAATTGAGGATCACTATACTCTGCCTATTGGCCTCTAATTAACATCCAGTTAACATTCCTTTTACATGTAAAATATACTCACCCACTTCCACCAATGCCAAAAGTTTGATACTACTGTAGTACCTACTCAAATTAAATAATCTTGTCATCTGAATCAGGTTCAGCCATGGTGTAGACACTTCAGGTCTAGTTCCATAAATACATATCCTTGAATATAATCCTCCTTCGTCTGAAAATTGGTAGATATTGGTTTCCCAAATACACAACAGATAATAATGATATAGATAGAGGGTAACTGCTTTAGACATTTTTGTTCAGAAAGGGGGAAATGGCAGGTGCAAAAAAGCCACTGGCCTATAGCAATTCTGAAGTCCAATTATGCAATTATTGGAAGTTACTTAATAAGGTCAAAAGACTTTGTATATTTCTCCATGGCTCTTGGCTTTAACTGCTGGGGTCTGGTTCTGCCCTCTGAGTCATCATTCAGTTGAGTAGCTCTCTCAGTTTACTTCCTATCAGCATAATTCTGAGAGTCCAAACGGTTTCTTCTAATTCTAAACTGTCTCTGTTCCCCCCTTTGTTCAAGCTGAAAATGTTTCTGCATCTATAACTCAAGAACTTCACAGGTCTCCTGTGAAGCTTCTTGGGGTTTACATCATTTGACAAAAGCCACATTCAAAAATCTCTTGAGATAAGCCCTTCTCTATCTTGAGCTCCTACTTCTATGGATGAGCAATAATGTCTTTAAACTTTCTAGAAGCTATAATAATGTTTCAGAGGACACAGAGGGTATGCTCTTAATCTCTTTAAGGGCTTTCTGAGTCACCAGCTTTAATCTTTCTGAGGTCTTGACAAAAGATTTTATGTATACCCTCACTTTCATTTTTGGACTACATTTTCCTGGAAGTACTCTGAATTTGATCTTTGATTGAAGCCATTTCTTAAATTTAGCATTATTTGATTTCTAGAGAGGCTGAGAATTTTCAAAGCCATCACAAGTACTGGCTCCTCTTTGTTTAACAATCCTTCCTTTAATTTATCTCCCTACTCTATAGAAGTACTGCTGGAAAAAAGGAGACAGCACCTTCAACTCTTTGCTAAGACATCTCCTTAGGCAAATCGTCCAGTTTTTTAGGCACATTTTCTATTTTCTGCCTTACTTTAATCAATGTTGTTGTTAAACTTTATGATACTATATAACAAGGATTATCTTTCCTCCAGTTTCCAATACAATTTATTTAAATCTTCTGAAAGTCCTAACCTACAGCCTTATTGAAAACTATGAGACATGTAGCAATAGCTCCGTCAAGGCACTTTCCACTTTCACTAACATTCTCCTTGAAATCTACTGACCAGATCCAAAGTTACCTTCATATTTTAGACTTATGACAGCAGCATCCTACACTCAAAATAAAAATCCGTATAGATATCTATTGTTATTTAACAAATTATCCCAAAACTCAGTAGTGTGGAATAAGTTTCAATTATTTCACAGTTTCTGTGGGTCAGAAATTTAGGCCTAGCTGACTTTGGTGCCTCCAGCTCAGTCTCTCATGATGTTGGATTCCAACTCCTAGCTAGGTGTATAATCATCCCAAAGCTTGACTCAAAGATTGCATCTACTTACTCACAATGTTGTTGGCAGGCTTCAGAAAACCTGCTTCCAAGTAGTCATGTGGACCTCTCCACAGGGTGGCCTTATGACAAAGTACTGGCTTCTCCCAAAGTGAGTGAACCAAGGGAGGGTGATCCAAGACAAAAGCCACAGTTTTTTTGTAAACTAATCATGAAAGTGACAACTTATTTATTCCATATTCTATTCATGTGGAGCAAGTCAATAGGGGAGGAATTATACAAGATCATGAATACTGAGAAAGGAGAAACACTGGGGCAATCTTAGAGCCTACCACAGACACCTATTAGAACTTCCCTGTTTGCTCAGGCATGGTGGCCCACGCCTATACTTCCAACACTTTGGGAGGCCCAGGCAGGTGGATCTCTTGAGCCCAGAAGTTCGACACCAGCCTGGGCAACATGGCAAAAAAATACAAAAATTAGCCAGGCATGGTGGCACACACCTGTAGTTCCAGCTACTTAGGAGGCTGACATGGGAGAATTTCTCGAGCCCTGGAGATGGAGTGAACTGAGATAGCACCACTGCACTCCAGCCTGGGTGACAGAACGAGAACGAGACGCTTTAAAAAAAAAAAAAAAAAAAAAAATTAACCTGTTTAAGTAACTTGTTACTTTGAAAGTACAATTAACTTTTACTAAGCCACATGAATAAAAGGCAACTTAGATATGAATGATCTAACTTCATAAAAACTATATTTTCTTAGATCTAGTTAATGATACCAGCAAATACATTCACAAAGAAGTTGCCTTTTAAGTTCACAAGGCCAGAGCAATTACCTGGTTTAGTTCAGCATGTGCAACCTGGAATTCAATTGATATCTAGTGAGAAAAAGGTCAAGGGTAATTTTCAAAGTATAGCAACTAACTGTTTAAACCGATGGCATTATTTAGATCATCAGTGAAACTGCAAATCCAAAGTGTAAGTGCAGTCACATTATGCTGCCTTTCATGAAAAAAAAAAAAAAAAAAAAAGATTTGCTCTACATTCGCACTTGCTTCTTTTAGAACTGTGCATGGTTGCACTACTGCTAAATTCTTTATTTTACCTAAAAAAAAAAGAACAAACTTAGAAACACAGACAAGCACGACAATGAATCTCTTATGTCATATCTTTTTTTTAAATGTCTTCCTATGGAATCAAGCCAGAAGGCTTTGTTGGCAAATACTGTGATTTTAAGATAATGACTATGATATAAATGTTTCCAAATTTGAATGATACACAGAGTGTATGTGAGATAGCTGGGCACTGTCCTTTCATCAGGTAAGTGACATTCAGCTTGCTCAGTAGTACAATCACATAAGACAGGCAATTCATCTTAAATTGAACTGAGCGCTAAAGTAGTTATGAATTGCTTTAGCTCTCCAAACTACAGAGTATAGATCACATCGCATATGAGCTCTAGTGCACAAATATTAAGGGTTCTTAGATGTCATATATGTTTTATATCTTTACAGTGTCTCCATTTCTGTATCAATGGAGAGAAAATACATATGAGTTATTGCCAATATGTGGGAATATAGAGAAGGAATCCAGAAAATTTTTTAAAGCTGTATTAAATTATGTGCATGAATAAAATTCAATTTCAATACCAGATAGCATCACATAATGACAAGGTAATTTTGCTTTTTTTTTTTTTTTTTTTTTACTTTTTAGAGACAGGTTCTTGCTTTGTCACCCAGCAGTGGCATGATCATAGCTCACTGCAGCCTGGAACTTCTGGGCTCTAGCAATTCTCCTGCCTCAGCCTCCTGATTAATTGAGACTATAGGTCCACATTCACCAGGCCTGACCAATGATTTGTGACATATTCTTTGTATATTCACTAAATATAAGTAATCTATTAAAATGAAATAGATTGATTGCTTTCTGGGTGAGCATTCAGATATTTTACTTCTTTACTTAGTTGCACCTGGTGTTACTTAGTAGGCGTGATCCTCAAGAATTCAGTTGTAAATAAAATTTCTGCATAAAGAACGTTATATATGAACTTGGGAAATTATGTGGACAGAACTTTCAGGAAGTTATTTTCACACACAGAAAATATTTTCGTCTGCACTAGGAAGACTCATCTGCTATGTTCAAATATAAGTAGGCTGGTTGATAGACACTGATTGCTTTGTGTAGATTTTGGCATATGACAAGTCCCCAAATTTCTAAGAATTTATGCTCTAAAATGTCTCTCTAGGTTGTTTAATTACACACACATACACACACACACACACACAAACACACACGCACTTTCCCTTTTTTTTCCTACAATGCCTTTAATGTTCCTGCTAACCTCTTTGGTGTCAACCACCAACCCTTACAGGAACCCATACAGTTGACAGTCATAAATTTCTTAAAAATTCTCAACAGGTCATGCTTACCTCCATATATCCATCTTTCTGCTCAGGATAGCCTTTCCCTATTCAGTAACACATGACTCATTCTGTAAAATTCAACTCACAATATTATCCTCTCTTGGTCTAAATTAGATGTCTGACTTTTGTATTTAGGTAAAAATCTATTATAAGCCTTATCAATGTATCAGTCTGGCCTATCGTTGTATATTTTCTTCGTTTATTTTTTTCTTTTCTGCTCCACTTTTCACTAGTCTGCAATTTCCTGAAGCAAAGAAACCATAGCTTAATTGAGTTTGCAACCCTGTCTATAGTGGAGTGACCGACAAAGAATAAGCATTTAAAAAAATTATATGACTGGAAAAATGGAAAAGAGGATCACTTTCCTTCAAATCTCTATCCCAAATACTAACAGAGAAGAGTACGATGCAATCCTAAATAGGTTTTTATGTTATTTCTTAATTGTCAAAGATCTGGAGGGAGCCTTGAGTAAAATACCTGTTTATCAAATGTTCAATAGGTCAAAGAATGCTTAAAGAAAATCCATATTAGGACGCTCGCCAAGGAGGCAGAAAAGAAATTTATCTTTCACTCTGTCTAAAATCTACATATATATGCATCGTTAATAAGTGCATTAGGATTTTATGCAGTAATTCAGAATCCTTTAAGGAGAGCAAAGCCCATTTAAGAAGCTATTTTTGTTAAAAACAGGTTTCCCAAAGGCCTTGTACAGCTTGTTAAATGCTATGCTAATTCAAGTTTGATATAGAAACTCCTCTAAGAACATAGCAGACAGTTAATTAAGTGAGTTAGCGACCTGTTTGCTAAGAATTATGTTCCTGATTGGAAGGAAACTTGGACAGAGGCATTTTACAGAGACCTGCAGACACACAAGGTTGTCATGATTTTTTTTCTCTACTTTTCATTTGGGAAAAGAAGTGAGCATAGGCTACAAAAGGAGAATGACAACAGTGAGAGACCTCATAGAATAAACAAATATTGTTTTGAATTAGTTTTTCAGGTGGTGAGAAATGTATATTGTTTAACAGTAAAATGCTATTAAAGTATTTGGAAGGGACACAGGCCAGCAATAAAAAGAGCATGAACTGCTACCAATATCTAAGTTAGATGTGACTTTTTTAGGAAATCATGGGTTGGGAGCTCTCAACTAATTCTCTAGTTGAGAAAAATAAAGTTTTTAAAACTTAGAATAAATTAAATGAAGTTTTCTTCATAGTCCTTAAAATATCCTATAGCTTATAATTGCCTAAGTTGCAAAAGCCAGTATTACAATTGATATTTTAAGATTCATATATTTACTTCAATTATTCAATTCTTACAGAGAAAACATTGTGACTGATATTCTGCTTTTCTTTCTGTTTAAATAAGGTTTCCCATTATGATCCATGCAGCCTACACTCCAAAAACCACCATCATTGGGTGACAGTTGATGGCTCTGTAGGTATAAAACACCTAAGAAAAATTAATCAGTATTATTTGTGCATTCCATAAATTCAGTCTTATTATTGAAGATGATGTTTATATTTAAAAACCAAGTATTGATTTTTCTGTATAGCAGATGAATGGCTTCATGGATTATAGTTCTACTTACACTCTATCAGTCAAAACTAATTCTGTTAAAAACAAACAAATAAAACAGATTCTGTTTGGTGGTATCATCTCCTGAAATACTTCTCATTTTTTTATTAAATAATCATGTGTTAAGTGCGAGCTTGCTCTCATTGATTTTTACAATCTATCTGGAAGGGAAGATTTGGCACAAGTTCTAGAAGTATATTAGGTGTTCTGAAAAAGAGGATGAGGTGGTAGGAGAAGCACATTACAGGAGAACACAACCTGGTGAGTCAATATAACTTAGTGAGCTGTTGAAATGTCTGTTTTTCCTGACATGTTTTCCTTCTTTCCTCTCATTTTAAGCAAGGAACTAGGTTTAATTGAAATAATCAATGTGAAATTAGAAGCTCTTTATAAAATCCTAAACATCGTAAAAGCTAATGCAGAGGACACTGGAAAGTTATAAGAAAACATTTGAGAAATGGATGGCTAGGAAATGAGGAAAAATTCCTAAAGTAGATAGGAGAAGAAGTGTATTGGTTCAATGAATGAAGGAGACCTAGTGCTTGTTCCTGACATCATCTGGGGAGAGGGCAAAGACTCAGTGAGGAAGAGCTACCTTGTTCACTCTTGACTTAATGAGCTAGATCCTAGGCAGAGGAGTTTCTAGTTCTTCCCAAAGTGCTTACGTCTCTAGCATGGCATGAAATGGGCAGAACTGTGGGACATAAATGGGCAGAGCCATGGGACTTAAATGGTTGACGTGCTCCGGGAACTGATTACCAACATCTCGATGGGACTTTCCAATGGACACATTGTTTGTAAAATACCAAGACACTGACAGAACTCTGTGGTTGAGATAACCCACAAATAACTGAAGTTATACTTCCTACCATCTCTAAAGGATGAGCACTTGGAGTTAAAATTCAATTAAAAGAACACTGAAACAATTTTAATATTGTTTTTCAGTGCATCTGTTTGCTTCATTGGCTCCTATAAATAGTGGAATCTGCAGGAAGCACCGGGGACAAATGGCTCTCCTCCCAAATCTTCCAGTCTGTGTAAGATTAGTAGTCTACTGCTTGACCTCTCTCCACCTGTAAGTCCTCCATGATTTAAGGTACTCAATAGGTGGAACTAGGCCCCTTTCTCTGGCAGTGGGTTCCCTAGCTTGTATTATGAAAATATGCAAATTCACAAGGAAAATTATGAAAATTCTCACTACAGAGAGTTGTTTTGGTTGGTAGTACAAGAAATGATTATAGAAATCAGGCTGCTGCTTTAATGTCTTCTCTTGGTGTGAGCCATCTCTTCTCACTTTGACCATTTACAGCAGTCTGTTTCTTGCCTACTCGAGGTTCTGATCGCTGCTCATATTCCTTGGCTCCTCGCTGCATCACTCCAATCTCTGCTTCCATTGTCACATCATCTCCTCTTCAGCTGCCTGTGTCAAATCTCTCTCTGTCTCCCTCTTACTTGTGGTTGCATTTAGGACCCACCCACATACACTGGGATAATCTCCCCATCTCAAGATCTTTAATTTGATCACATCTGCAAAGAATCCTTTTTTCAAGTAAGGTAACACACACAGCCTCCCAGATTAAGGCATGATAACTTGGGAGAACCATTTTCAGCTCACTACATGTATTTTTTCATATCACACAAAAAGTGGTATTCTTATTTTCATGTGAAATAACAAAAAGGATTTGGGGCTTTTATCTAAGTGCTATTATTAGAAGCCATAAACAATTTACAGAGGTTATGCATAATCAAAGTTTTATTTGTAAGTGATAACTATGGCTATGCTGTAGAGAACTGTTTTGGTTGGTAGTGCAAGAGATGATACTAAAAGGACAGGGAGAAGGCAGTCCTGGATGTGCAAAAATAGTAATTCAACTAAGGAGAACCAACAAGTAACACATATAACTTAAGTTTGTCTCTGTATTAGTCTGTCCTCATGCTGCTGATAAGACTGACTAATTTATAAAGAGGTTTAACTGACCCACAGTTCAGCAGGGCTGGGAAGCCTCAGAAAACTTATGATCATGGTGAAAGGGGAAGCAAACACGTACTTCTTCACATGGAAGCAGCAAGGAGAAGTGCCAAGTAGAAGGGAGACAAGCCCCTTATAAAACCGTCAGTCTCATGAGAACTCACTTACTATCACAAGAACAGCATAGAGGTAACCACCCCTATGATTCAATTACCTCCCGTTGGGTCCTTCCCACGACATGTGGGGATTATGGGAAGTACAATTCAAGATGAGATTTGGGTGGGGACACAGCCAAATCATACCAGTCTTCTAAAATCTTAAAGCTTTTCATATGTTGGTAGTTTCTGAAATTACTTTCTTTATATGTTTTTATATTTCCTTAACCTTTTAGAATAATCAGATGATCATAATTTGACCTTTCTTGATTATTCTCAAATTAATTTGTCAGCCTCCTTAAGAAATGGCTACAGAAATCAGCTGATGCTCTTGATGTGAGCCATCTCTTCTCACTTTGGCCATTTACAACACTCTGAAATTCACTTCATCTCTAATCTGCTCTTCTTACAGTGGTCCAGAAGGAAAAAGAGTCCATTCACCTCTTAAATTCAGTTATTTAATGAATGCCTAACCCAAAGCACTGCCTTTAGGGAAGCTTTGTGTCAGATTATTTTCCAATTCAATCCCAATTTGGGGTAATGTTTATAGATATGAACTCTTAAAAATTACGCTTACTCAGATCCAACAGACTAAATCAGTGCATTCTTGTGTTACCATTTGAAATCAATATATTGCCAACACTGGCATACGGATAGTTGAATAAATAATCAGAATTTATACATATCCATCCCATAACTCGGAGGCCAAATGACTGGGAGAAGTGGGAGCATACCTATATTTTATTTACTGAATAATACTTCATCTAGTCACAAAACTTTACTTCTGTATTAATGGTTAAAAGCTGTATTTTCTCTATTTATTCATGTATTTATTTGCTAAGGAAGACTTAAAGAACACCTGTTTAAATTCCAAGTAATATGATCTGATGAAGACACAAAGATAAATAAGATAAAATTGTTGGTCTCATTGTGTTTTTAGTACTTTTGCAGTCAGTGTGAGCGCAATTAGTCTATTGCTATCATAAATAAATAAGGTACCATACAAGTGTGAGGGTAGGAAGTCTAATAGAGAATCAAACCATAGTTAGTAACAACAGCATCATCTACCATTTATTCAGCATCTACCAGAGACTAAGGGATTTATACGTGGCATTTTAATTTAATTTTAGAGAGTCCTGTAAATTTATTTGGTATTGTCATTTCAAATATTCACATTTATCCAGCTAATTTTTATTTTTCCTTCAAGTCTCAGCTTAAATACCACTTTTCTCAGGAGGCCTTTCTGATTCTGAGAATAGATTATGTATAACTTACTCTTTATTCCTGCAGTTCTCTATTACTTCTCTATTACCACACTATGAGTATTTGTTTGCTTCTTGTATATGCCAAAAAACAGAAAGCTTCATGCATACAGAGACTTTGTTGGCCGTATTTGTTTTTATAACCTCAGCATCAAACTCACTTATAAGTGAGAGATTACATAAATTTAAAGACTTACCTATAGTCACATAACAAGAAATGGAGCATAGATTCAACTTAGATCTATTTCTAAAGCTTGTATTTTTAATCACTAGACTATTTGGTTCCTTAATGATATAGAACATTTCTATTTGTTTAAACTGAGTATTTTTCATACATTGAAAGTCTGAAATTTTTTACTAGGGTTATTATCATAAATTAATTAATAACAGCTTAGTCAAAATGATTGTTCTATGTCCTAATAAATTATAAATAGTATTATTAGATTTACTTTTTGTTATTTGTTCAAATATTAATAAGGAACTATATTTTAATTTTATAATTATGATATTAAGTGCTGTAAAAGATCTAAAATGACAATATAAAATTAATATTACTGAAGAAGACTTCAGATTTTATATGACAGAGACAAACAATTTTCTAGTTCTTCATGAGTTCTTTGCTGGAGTTGCCTTGCACTAGCTTACAAGAGCTGATTGGGCTCATCTTTTCCCAACTCCAAGTTCAGAGACATGACTTGGTAGCTTGAAATTTGCCATGGTGCAACAATAACAACAAAGAAATTTACAAATTATATGAATCATTTTGTTTGTTTGTTTCCTTTGCAAAGAGTTGACTATTAAATGTTTACCAGCACAACCCTGGTTCTGACTATTTTGCTTCTGAGTCTATTTCATCTCCTTCTTAATCCTGTTTTATTTACAAAATCAAGTCACTTTTACTGAGGTAGCATTTTGTCCTATTCCCAATATCTTTATAAAATGCAATTTTCTAGTTATCCTCTCCATTTGGTGAGATTTATTGAAAAATCAGATTCAGAGATAAAGAAAACATCATTCTTGCCTTCAGATTAATTACAGTCTATTAGAGAAACACATAAGAAATCATTCCAATGCTGTGTCATAATTGAGCTTATTTTGAGGGTTACAAAGGATTAACATAAAAGAAAGATATCTACTACTTGGGAGAAAGCGTTGATGTCAAGAAATACTGCTAAGAGAATTTAATAATGGATCTTTGAATTTAGGATGACTAAAGGTCATATGGATGGCTTAGAAGGAGGTGCAAGATGTTCCAGTAAGAAGACAAAAGGGAGGTTTAGAGAAAAGAGACTGGAAGGAGCGTATAGGGTGTTACTAAAAGAACATAACATAATGGGAAAAATTCAAATACAATAGCATGAAATATTAAATCCCTCCTCCCCTTAGACAGATTATCCCCTTTAGCCATTACCATGAGATATACAAGCTTCTCTCAGTTTGCTATTTTAACCACACTACTACACTATTTTTGTGTTATTTTTCTATTCAACATAGTATATTTCAATATCTTCAAGAACAGTAGCTATACCTTTCTCATTTTATCATCCTTTGCAGAATCACACACGATATCCTATGGTTAGAGGGACTGGGTATATATCTGTTGATCTGAACATAATTATATAACATCATTGAGTGCGTGTTGGAAAAAACACTTAAAAATAACACCTGATTTGGCATCATAGTAACACTAATTTTCTTATTTCAGAAATAATAAAATTAAGTATGAGATGAACAGTAAATTTCAAAACTGCTATCTGAATTATACTTAAGAAATTTAATCTGCTTTCCTTCTTTTCCCAAAGAAATTATCACCTATCATGTATTTATGTATTTGGATATTTATATATATTGAATCACAAACATTTTATTTTTCCCCAAATATAAAAGTCTTAAGTTTTTATTCAAAAAACTGTTTTAATTTACTGTTATTTCCCCCATTAGCATTTCAAAGATAAAAGATACACATTAATTTCATATCTCTATTATTTTTAATACAAAAATATAATTCGGTTATTTTCTTCTTAATAGGAGCACAGGGTCTGGTTCTTGATATAAGAAACAAGGACTACATGCCTGTAATCCCAGCAGTTTGGGAGGCCGAGGCAGGCAGATCACCCGAGGTCAGGGTTCAAGCCCAGCCTGACCAACATGGAGAATCTCGGTCTCTACTAAAAATACAAAATTAGCCAGGCGTGGTGGTGCATGCCTAAAATCCCAGCTACTCGGGAGGCTGAGGCAGGAGAATTGCTTGAACCTGGGAGGTGGAGGTTGCGTTGAGCCAAGATTGCGCCATTGCACTTCAGCCTGGGCAACAAGAGTGAAACTCCATCTCAAAAAAAAAAAAAAAAAAAAAAAAAAAAGAAAAGAAAAGAAAGAAAAAGAAAAAGAAAGGAAACAAGGACTATTGTACAGCTCGTTGTCTTCAGTCCCACTTTGAGCTTTGCCTACTTTACGTTTTTACATCATCCATTAAATCACACTTAAATGTAAAAGGAAATATTGAGATTTAAAAGAAAAAAACTCCGTAGTCTCTTTGATGTGCTCCTTGGCTTAGTTCCCCACTGTTAAAACTGAGTTTGAAGCACCAGCAGCTAGTCTCTTGTTTGTTCCTGGATTCTACCTCGCAGCTAGCTCCCTGATTAGGAATTTGATGTGTACTCTTCAGCCATTTCTGGCACTTGTCTGCTTCCTTGGTTCAATGGATTAAGTGCCCATGATTCTGGAGCACTACCTTGTTAAATAAACTTTATAGGAGGCCATTGCTTTGGACTAAGCTCCTGTACTAGGCCCAATAGACCAAACCAAAATGAAGTCATTCATGCTAAAGTTCCATGACACCAACCTGAAATTAAGTTGTTTATCTGACCTTATAAATCAGAAGATTGAGAGATATAATAGCGGAATCCCAAGCAAGCCAGTTTTAACCTGAATGATAAGGGAGTTCCATCCGCTTTAACCTTTACAAGGACAGTAACTTTGAAACAACCAATCTGCTTTTTGGTTTCTGTTTCTGCTTTCCCTTTGCTGTCTATACAACCAAACTCCTTTTCTCAGCTAATTGGAACACCCACTCTATTTTATAGAATGGGATTTTGCCTCATTCTAGAATCACAAACAAAAGCCAATGAAGATCTCTAAACTGAATTTGTTCTAACTTTGTCATTTGCGAATCTCCTACCCAATTCCATTTTAAAAGTGAGAAAAATAAAAAGAAACCATGATAAATGTTCTTATATAAAAGGAAATATTTTTTTTATGATGAGGGAGCAAAGAAACGTTACTTCCAAATTAATTAAAGTTCTAATCTAGGTTAAATCTCAGTTTTTCATAAATTTATTTTTAGTTTAATATATTCATATCAGTGGAATAAAGTACACATAAGCCTCCTCTGTGTTCCTTATCTCATTATTTTAACCTAACATTCTGCTATACTTTCAAGAAGTACTTCATGAGACTTAAGAAATACTTTGTTCAATAAGTACTTAATAAAAATCTAAAATATGCAAAGCACTTAGCTAGATATTTTAGAAGATACAGTAAAGTATATGTATACGGTTCTCGTCTCCTAGTAATTCACAATTTAGCATAACAAGAACTAGGAATATAATTTTTATATCTTGCCAAGTCTTCTAAAAAATTGTAAGAGAATTGATAGGTGTGTGTCACAAATATATCAAAATTAAAATTAGAGGCTATTTGGCATATGACATAAAGCTGTCAGTAATAATCAGACATATTATATATTGTCATAAAACAAAAATCTATAGTGAGCTCAGAAACTAAGACACCAAAAAAAGACTTTCTTATTGGCTAACTTCAATTTAAAAACTTAAATAGACTATTTTAATTTTTAGGAATGATTCCTCAAGAAACATTCCTAAAAATGTTGAAAAATTGTTTGTATTTTTTTTGCATTAAGAGTTGAATATGGAGAGGAAAGTTATGTTTATGAAACTTATTACAAAGTTATACAAACCATAGAGATGATATTTAGAATTTGGAAAGAGAGTAAACAATTTTCTATTAAATGTTTTCTTACATGCTTTATTTTACTTATTTATTTATTTTTTTGAGACAGAGTCTCGCTCTGTTGCCCAGGCTGGAGTGCAGTGGAGCAATCTCAGCTCACTGCAATCTCTGTCTCCCAGGTTCAAGCAATTCTCCTGCTTCAGCCTCCTGAGAAGCTGGGATTACAGGTGCCTGCCACCATGCCTGGCTAGTGTTTTATATTTTTAGTACAGAAGGGGTTTCACCATGTTCGCCAGGCTGGTCTCAAACTTCTGACTTCAAGTGATCCACCCCCCCTCGGCCTCCCAAAGTGCTGGGATTACAGGCATGAGCGACCATGGCTGGCCTTCTTATGTATTTTTAAAGCTAGGTTTTTAGGTAAAATGAAAACATGTTGTGAGTAAAACAGGAAATATACTTTAGAAGTGTAAATTCCGGGCCGGGCGCGGTGGCTCACGCTTGTAATCCCAGCACTTTGGGAGGCCGAGGCGGGTGGATCACGAGGTCAGGAGATCGAGACCACAGTGAAACCCCGTCTCTACTAAAAATACAAAAAAAATTAGCCGGGCGTGGTGGCGGGCGCCTGTAGTCCCAGCTACTCGGAGAGGCTGAGGCAGGAGAATGGCGTGAACCCGGGAGGCGGAGCTTGCAGTGAGCCGAGATCGGGCCACTGCACTCCAGCCTGGGTGATAGAGCAAGACTCCGTCTCAAAAAAAAAAAAAAAAAAAAAAAAGAAGTGTAAATTCCTCATTGCATATAATTTAGCCGAAGGAGCAAGGATCATTAGATATTTCCCTGTGCTTAACTTCATAAGGTAACTGATGTCCTTTTATTCACAAATTCCTTCAGAAGGTTCAAGTTTTTGTTTATTTAATACAAATCACAGTTTACAGTGTTTTGCATTGATAATACTTCTCTTTCAAATCCGTTGATAACTCAATTGGGTTTTCATTCAAAGTTAAGCATGCAATTTGTCCATTTATTATCTAAGAATACAGTATTAAACAGAAGATGTTCATTTTTCTTGTTTTTAAAATATCTGTAGAAGTGCAGAGGACACAAGAGACAAGGCTTCTTCAGCATTTTATCGTCTGTCAGAATAAAGTCCTAATGAAACAAGCTAATGGGTTTTAGTCATTTAAATCCAAATTTAGCAAGTATTTACTGACTATTGGTTAAAAGACACTGGTAGATGGGATGGCAGGTACAGAGAGATGAGAATAATGTGATGTATGAGAGTGGGAGCTATAATGAAAATATGGGAAAATAAACTTATGCCAATAACTGTAGCAACACTAGAATAAGTGCCAATAAAACAGATATATCTGGCAGTGATGGTTACCTGTCTATCAATATGCACCCCCTCTTGTTCCTCAGTTATACCATCCTGATGTTATTTGGGGTGGCAAAGTATCCAATTAAAACACTACATTTTCTAGGCTTCTTTGCAGTGAAGTTTGGCCAGTGTGACATAAGCAAAAGTGTTATGTGGGGTTTCCAGGGTAGCTCCTTATATGAAGCTAACTCAGCTGGAAAGTATGATTTTTTTCTCCTTCCCCATTTCCTCCCAACTACTATCTGGAACACTGATGTGATGGCAGGAACTCCAACAGCTGTATTAGATTATAATGGGGTCTTTAATTCAGAAGCTGGAGATGAGGAAAGGGCAGCAGAATGTTAATAGGACTGAGGGTCCCAGACGACTTCCAGGAGAAGCCCTATGCTCTGCAGACTGCCTACCTTCAGACCAAGTTTTATGTGTAAGATTAAATTCAATAGGGTTTAAGATACTGTTATTTTCTGTTTTTGTTTTATTAGTCTTATTTTTGCAGCTGAATGCTATTTCTACTAAAACAAAGTACTAAAAATGCTAGCAAAATGTTCAAGTCAGAAAAAAAGATTTGATGCAGTTAAGGGAAGAAATGGGTATATACGAGAGGACACTGTTTCCGAGGTGAGTGACACTGTAACCTCACCATAATGGGTTGCATTAAGATACAATTCAAGATTCTTTTTTTATGAACCAGGTTGTATCTTGAATGACACAGAATTGTCTGGCTAATTATATGCAACCTGTGTAAACTGGATGAAGACAAGGACTGGATCAGAATAAATCCATTACCAACCAAAGGATGTTTTGACCAGGTAATTGAGTATCATCACAGAATAGCATATTTTCATGATCTTTATTAATATATTCCTAATAAATCCCCACCTCTCTGCATAGATATATATGCTCACACATACACACTCAGGTAAATTAGATTATATATACATAAACATATGTGTTAAAATAAAATACAACATGAAATAATTTTTTTAGCAAGTATTTATTAAACAGGTTTTCTGTGCCAGTCATTGCTGCATGAGCTAAAGATACATTGATGGATAAGTCCCTGCCCATGCTAAGCTTCCATTTTACTGAGCAAAACTGATTTTAAACACATGCATACAATGTAATGTGAGGTCACAAGGGGTTTGTGCTATGAAAAATAATAAGTGCCATGAAGAAAAACAAAACAGAAAATGAACCTGAATATGGCAGCTATTTTAGAAGGGTAGTTAGGGAAGTCTCCTTTGATTAGCTGATATGATTGCAAATTCTTAAATACACTGATAGAATGAGCTACATGGTAATGTGGAGAAAGGATGATGTAGACGGAAGAAAACATTAGTATGAC
The DNA here is from genome assembly GCF_028878055.3 of Symphalangus syndactylus. Lineage (NCBI taxonomy): Eukaryota > Metazoa > Chordata > Mammalia > Primates > Hylobatidae > Symphalangus > Symphalangus syndactylus. The sequence continues at coordinate 47,398,302 of NC_072432.2, forward strand.
TATCCTGATGAAGGAGAGAACTTACTATGTTTGAGGAACAACATGAAGGCCAGCATTGCCAGATCCAGAAAAGACTTGCAAGATAAATTAGAGATGAGATTGGAAAAGCTGCCATGGGCTAGAACGTGTAAGGCCTTAGAAAGCAGTTTCACTTCAATCTTGCGTTTGATATGAAGGCACTGGAGTGTTTTAAGCAAGGGAATGACACAATCCAATTTATTTTTTTAAAAGATCACTCTGGCTCCCATGTGGGAAATGGAATTACAGGGGAGACAAGAGTGGGAACAAAGAAACCATTGCAGTAGTCTAGGTGAGAAATGATACTGATAATAGTGTACGTGGAAGAAACAGACAGATTTGGAATATATTTATATATTTTCAATGTAGAGCTCACAGAATTGCTCATAGAATGGGTGTGAGAAAGAGTATGAAAAATCAAGGATGAATTTCTATTCTTTTTTTTCTCTCTTATTTTTGGCTTGAGCAACTGAAGGAAACCAAAATGTCACCCCAAAATTGCCTCTTTGACATAAAATTTATTTTTACCTGAAGGACATTAAAGGAGCAGCAAATGAGGGGAAAGCTCTCCATACCTTCTGTTTTTTTCTGCCTAAAGGCAGGATATGAATTCTCCTTTACCAGAGACAATTCTGATGCTTATCAGCTTAGAGAGGCAACAGGGGAATCTACAAAGAATCCTTACACCATTAGTTTTCTCCTAAAACCAAAACCTCTTTCCTCTGTTCTGTAATTTCTCTATAAATTTACTGTTCTTTGTTGAAGATGCTATATAAGCCAGAAGTTCTAAGCCACTGCTTTGTTGAGGTTTCTCTCACATCATGTGCAGTGCACATGTTAATACGCTATGTTTCTCTTGTTAATCTGCCTTTTGTTCCAACTAAGAACTTATAATTGAGGAAAAAATTATTTTTCATTTTTACACAATGAAGTGGTAAATGAAAATATTTATTGAGATTGGAAAAGAGATTTGGAGACTTGGATAGAAATAAATTTAAAATAGCAAAGTAGGTATCATGGGATAAGAATAAAATGTTTTGAATGATTTTTATCAATTTGGAGATTCCTGGTAGCCATCCATGTGGAGATACCAAGTAGGCAATTGAATATACGAATCTGAAACTTAGAGAAACCTGAGATGGAGATAAATAATTGAAAGGCATCAGTCAACAGATGGCATGAAGTCACCCAGGAAATGAGTATATCTGGAGAAGAGGCTGTAGAGGGAAGAAGTGAGATGAAGGGCAATACAAATTTACACACTGGTTCATATCACTCCAGATCAAACTCGAACACTTTCACTTCCCAGGAAGAAAACTGCCCCCACTATTTGGAAAATGACAAACTAAAAATTAGCGCACCAAAATTTGTAATAATAAAATTGTAAATATTACCTACATAGCTGATTCAAATGTGGGTTATCACATGACTCAGGCCCAAATCACCTAAGCCCTTGGAAGTAAACTAGAAAGACTCTCCTCCTGTGAATTCAAAATAACAGTGTTTCTTAAATGCCAAGGCAAAATACGTAACGAATTATTCCACACAAACAGAAAGGTTCCCTGCAATTGTAAAAGAACTATATATATGCTATTAGAGAAGTAGCATAGCATAGTACTTACAGGCATGAGTTTTGAAATCAATTTGGTTTTGCCATTTATTGGAGGCATATCAGAGGTATTAAAGTATTTAAGTCTGTTTCTCCTCATAGAAAATGAGGTTGAAAATGCCTAGCTTAACTCATGGAGTTGCTGTAAAGTTTTCCTCAGAAAAGCATATGTAAAACACATTAAAATGTGTCTAGTGCATTGGAAGTGCTCAATAAATTAAAGCTTGTAATATAGCTACCTTTTAGATAAACCACATGTTCAAAGGCACTTTGTGGCTTGGCAGGGACAACATCCTAACAATTTTTTGAGCAAACATTTGGAACATGGTCCATTCTAAAATTATACCTAAATATACTAGAATTTTTAATAGACTTAAAAGCTTTTAAAACAAATCTTATATCCTATACTTTTTAATTTTTAAAAAGTCTGCTAGTCTAAAATATAAACACAGATGTAAAATAATGCTTTGTTGTTAAGAAAAAGGAACACATAGCTTAAAATGAATTCTATTATAATAAAAGAATAAACTTCCATTTGGAAAACAGATTTCTCAAAATGAATATGTTATGTAACAATGTCAACACCAAGCAAACAATAGAAGATAACAACATCATAAGTCAATAATCCAATAAGACAAATTCAAACGCTGTAACAAGTATTTAATATCCTATTAACTACCATTAATCTTTGTAAATATTTTTCATTGGTTTCTTAAATCACTATTTATATTGATGTTTCTGTGTACTTTTTTTCCCTCAAGGAGCTCTTGAGAAGAATGTAAACACCATATGTTACATAGTGTTAGGACAAAATTATAATTACTTACTCAAGTCAACAGGTAATTTAAATCTGAATAAGTGTAAAGATACTTTAGAGGCAGCTGTTACCACTTACACTGTTTTCACCACATAAAAATGTATTAATTTATATAGCACATAACCTAATTATTCAACATGAATACACTGAAAAGCTAAATTTTGTGTATATTAACAAATCTTATCCTGTATTTTTTGACTAAAGCTTTAAAACAAACTCATAAGACTGCAGAGTAATGTTATTAAACCATGGGGCTTATGGTAATGTCTTACTTTTTTATATGTGTAGTTTATATTTGGCTGTAAGAGAAAATTTTAGAATATGTGAATCTTTACATATCTGAGTTTATGCACCAAATTTTGCAAAACTTTACTGAACCTTTCGTTAAACCTTTTCATGAAATAAATTAAGCAGAGTTAAAAAAAGTTATTTTCAGCATAATATACTATTACTAATAAAGTTCTGATATTTTCCTAATAGACAGCGTTTTATTAAGATGTATTTCAAAGAAGAGATAATTCCACTTTATTTAATCAGATCTCTTCTTAAACACTTAATGACTAGTGTCTATGTAACAAGAAAATTAAAAAGTTAAATGAAAATTCATAATGCTAACTGCAATTTGGTCCTTTCTATGTAGGTACAGACACTATTTAACAATATTCATATAAAATTGAATGTGTACTATTTATTATGTTTTATGATCATGTGTACAGTATTCAGCTTGGTTTTGGCATAGAATTGTTCTTCAAAATTCTTTAAAAATGAACAATACTAAATATTTCTATATCAGCAGAAAGTATAAGGAGAGGAGCATTTTAAGATAAGTTCACTGTAAAATTTGTGAGCACTTTGAGAGCCGGCAGCAGCTGAAGAAAAAATGAACACATACACTGGAAAGCAAATAGTCTCAAGAAATCTGAAACCTGAGCCAGCAGTGTACCTCCTTGCCCTCAAACAACCCCACCTTTACTCTGGGACCATAGAAAAGCTGTGCACCTAAGAAAGTGGGAGTAAAGATGGGGCTGGCAACTAGAGGGTTAGCTAAAAGTACTCCATGCACCCAAGCAACTTCTCCTTCCATCCCTAGCAGACTAGGAGTTTATTCTCTACAGAAATTAGATAGCTCCAAATTGAAGAAACATCAGGCAAAACTGAGAAAGAGAATATCCTACTGAAAACAGGTAGATTAAATTAAACTCTGCATACTAAACACTGAAAATCCCATAACCCCATCCCTTCCCCCACACCTCTCTTTTTTTTTTTTTCTCTGCTCTCAGCCTAGCTCTGCAGTTTATCCCCTCCAGGCAGAAATCTTGTCTGGTATTTTGTTGCTATAGTTTGCTGACTTTCCAAGAAATTTTGATTTGCTGACCTTCAGAAATTTTGTAAGCTATCAAATATTCTATAATAAAATCCTTTCTGTTTAAGTCAAATTATTTTGCCTGAATCTATGAAAACTGACCATTATTTCAGGTAACTTTCATTCTGGAATTGCAAAGATGGCTCGAAATTATTAAGTTTGTTAATAAAAGAAAGCATAACCTTGTTAGGATGATGATCTCAATACATGCCAAACCTAATAGAGGGATGTTTTCTCATATTTTTTCTCTCTTTTCTTTTCTTTTTTTAATTTTCTGTCTCCCATCTCCTTCCTTACCCTCCTCTTCTCTCTACCTCTGCCTCTTCCTCTACTTTGATCTTTACCACTCCTCAGTTACATCAAATGGATAGTCAGAATCATGCTTAAAATAAAATAGTACAGTAGTTACAACAGCAGAGTACAGTAGTTAAAACCAATCTTCAGAATTTTAAGGACCTGAGTTGAAATGCCAGTTTGGTCATTTACCAGCATTGTAACCTGCAGTCAGGATACTTAACTATTCTAAGCTTCAAATTCCTTATCTGTAAAGTAAGACAATAGTCTGGTGTATTAAGAATGAATACTCTAAGCAAGCAGACAGTTTTCAGTACCTAAAACTTTCAGTGCTTGGTTATGGAAGATCTTGAAAAAGATAATATTTACAAACCCAAATAGGCAGTTAACAGAAATGCAGTTATCTCAGACACTGGTTATCAGATAAATACCAGCTAAGGCAGCAGCCAGGTTTTTAGAATGGAGGACAAGATCCTGACAAAGAAAAAGACAACCTGATGCTGAATTCCCTACACCAAGTTAGAGTCTCAAAATGAATTCAGACCTAGGATAGGCTGAGCTATGCTGACAGTTGTAGAGGAAAAAGAGGATAAGTTATAGAAAACTTGGTAGGCTGATATTACGTGTATAGCTTGATAGGATTTGTTGTATTAAGTTCCCAATGGCTAATTTTATTAAATGGGTATTTTATTAAATCACTACTGTAAGATAGGATAAAATATTTGAGAGGAAATGAGAGATCTTAAGTGAATTTTTTTCATCATTAATTCATTTAACAATTTACTCATTCATCTATTAACAGTATATTATGTACTGGTTCTTTTTTTTTTTTTTTTTGAGACGGAGTCTCGCTCTGTCGCCCAGGCTGGAGTGCAGTGGCGCAATCTCGGCTCACTGCAAGCTCCGCCTCCCGGGTTCATGCCATTCTCCTGCCTCAGCCTCTCCGAGTAGCTGGGACTATAGGCATCCGCCACCACGCCCGGCTAATTTTTTGTATTTTTTAGTAGAGACGGGGTTTCACCGTGGTCTCGATCTCCTGACCTCGTGATCCGCCCGCCTCGGCCTCCCAAAGTGCTGGGATTACAAGCGTGAGCCACCGCACCCGGCCTATTATGTACTGGTTCTATATTAGGAACTGAAATAGGGAATATAAAGAATATAAAATATATCTGCCTTTAAGAACATTTGCATCTATTGTGAGAGATTGTAAATAAACATAATTACAATATAATTTTATGGTTCCATATTAGAAGTTTGATTAAACTACTTTGAGGCTTCAGAGAGGAATTCTTGTAGAGGAGGTGGCATTGAATTGGGCACTAAATGGAAAGTACAAGTTTTCTAGGCATAGGAGATGGAAACATACACCAAAGATAAAAGAGGCCAGGCGTGGTGGCTCACGCCTGCAACCCCATCACTTTGGGAGGCCGAGGCGGGTGGATCACGACGTCAGGAGATCAAGACCATCCTGGCTAACATGGTGAAACCCCGTCTCTACTAAAAATAAAAAAAATAATAAAAAAATAAAAAAATAAAAAAAAATTTAGCTGGGCGTGGTGGCAGGCGCCTGTAGTCCCAGCTACTTGGGAGCCTGAGGCAGGAGAATAGTGTGAACCCGGGAGGCGGAGCTTGCAGTGAGCCGAGATCGCGCCACTGCACTCCAGTCTGGGCGACAGAGCGAGACTCCGTCTCAAAAAAAAAAAAAAAAAGATAAAAGAAATAGCTTGTGTAATTCAGCACAATGGAAATTCCTTTCTCTGTATTAATATAATAATCAATTAACCACTGAGGGAGAAAAGTGATGTGCACTGCAAATACTTACACAAGCAGCCCAATATTTATGGACAGAACAAGGGCTACTTGGTAAGAAATAAAATCCTGATCTTACTTGTGTGATATTACTGACTGTGACAGGCAGAATAACGCTTCCCGCCCCACTCAACAGATATCCATGGCAAAGGGGAATGAAAGAATCAGATGAAATTAAAGTAGCTAATCAGCCAACTTTGTAATAGAATTTTCCTGGACTATCTGGGTGGACCCAGTGAATCACAAAGTTCCTAAAATGTCAAAAATGGGAGACAGAAGATGACTCAGAATCAGAGAGACGTAGCATGAGGCAGACTTGAGATAGGCCACTGCTGGTTTTGAAGATAGAAGGGGTCTACAAAGCCCAGTAATGCAGGCAGCTTCTAGAAGTTCAAAAGGTAAGTAAACAAACTGTCCCTTACAGCCTTCAGAAAGAACTCAACCAGGCCATCATACTGATTTTCTTTCCATGAGACCCATTTCTGACTTCTGACTTCCAGAGTTGTAAGATACTAAACGTGTGCTGTTTTAAGCCACCAAGTTTGTGGACATTTGTTACAGCAGCAATATGAAACTAATAAATAAACTATAACTTTTTAAGATATAGCAGTACATATATATATTATATATATAAAATATATGAATTTTTAGTACATATTTATGATAGTCTAGTTCACTAGTCCAACCTTTTTGGCACCAGGGACTGGTTTCATGGAAGACAATTTTACCATGTACAGGGGACTTGTTTCGGGATGAAACTGTTCCACCTCAGATCACTAGGCATTAGGTTAGATTCTCATAGGATCACACAACCTAGATCCCTCGTATGTGCAGTTCACAATAGGGTTTGCACTCATATAAGAATCTAATGTCTCCACTGATCTGACTGGAGGCAGAGCTCAGGTGGTAATGCCTGCTTGCCCATCGGTCATCTCCTTCTTTGTGACTGGTTCCTATTGGTCTGTGGCCTGACGATTGTGCAATCCTGGTCTAGATCATCTGTAAAGTCTATTATTTTAATATGAATATAGGTAATTTTCATCCTAGTTAGAGTATATGCAGATATAGGTATCCAACAATAGTGTATTATATAAGAAGTATTCATTTTTAAAATAATTTTTATTTGAACAGTGCCTCTTGATATTCTAGCAATTGACAAATTTCAAATAAAGTCCAAAACTCATTCTGTGGAATTCAAGCTCAAGAAGCAGAAAATATTCTTCATTTTGCATTTTATCACTTGCTCAATTTTTGACCACTTCCTGTACCTTACTTCCTGTAAAATGGAGTCTAAGTTTTTCCTCATCATACAGGCAACACATAACCGAATATGTATAGTTTCTGTACCCTCAGGGTCTAGCACAAGGCCTTTGCTCTTTTAGCTGAGATTTCAGGACATTTGTCTCTCCCCAACTCCCAATACTTTGCACTTTTCCAGGCCATGTGCAAATACAACCAGTGTCACTATTCCCATAGCTTTCCATAGTCATAAGAAAATATTCCCAGTCCCCAGTACCTTTACATAAAATCTTACGCATAGAAGAACCTCAATCAATGCTTGTTAATTGTTCTGAATGACTTACCACATTCAAGAAAGTAACAGAAATGGTGAGAAATGAAACTTTTAAAACTAACATCACTAAGTGACCCAGGCCCGTGGGAAAGAGCAAGAAAAACGGGGAGAAAAAGGGCTAATGCTAACAAGAGAGCACACCATTGTCAGGTTTATTCCTGTGGGCATTATTACCACAAATTATGACTAATCGGTCTTTAGCATGGTGTGGTAACTGACATGGCTCCATTTTTCTACTTAGTTCTATTGTTGAAGTTTCTGTCTCTAGCAAAGACACTTAGGGGAGAAAAGTGAGCTTAATTCCTCTACCCTTAATTATGCTTTGACAATTTTGCTCAGCATTTTTAAAGCTTCAGGCTTAAAGGTGGCTGCCAAAGTCTTTCTTGTTAAGCAGGTCCTAACTAGTCTAAATAAACCTTTATTCTTAATAAGAAGCATATGCAACATAATTTTAATAAAATAAGTTTAGCCTATGTGAATCAATGTTTGTTACATATTCTGACATAAGGCTTCCCATCAGATTTACTAAAGTAAAATAAACTGTGAGAAAAAGAAGACGTGTTTATGTACAAAGGCATAAACTGACTGCTAATAATATAACTGAAGAGCATTAAAACAAACAGATAATTTCCTTAGCTGAGAATCTGACATCAACAGTTTCTCAGAATATTCAAATTATATCTATCTTCAAAATTTTTGCTGTTAGTTATAATTTAATACATTCATCTGGCAATTGTTTACCTTCTAATTTCTGTGCTATGTATCAGCCACTAACCAAAGGGACACAAGCAAGTTTCTGCTAAAACACATTGTACCTTTCCTTCTTTCTTTTGGAATGCATTTTAAAGTGGTATTCATTATATTCCTAAGCTATTAAGAATATCTTTATTGTAGGCAAGACTAAATTGAATTATCTTATTTACTCCTAATTATTATCCAAATTTTAATTTGTGCCATCAACATGCCAATTTTTCCTAAGAAAAAACTATAAATAATAGAATATCTGCCAAATTACTTATGTGTGGTATGAAAACTGCAGTGAAAAAATGATAAATTTATATCTAAAAAAATCAAAATATTTGTTTATTTTACTCGTTTTATTGCGTCTGTCAGCATGGCTACTTAATGCATCCACATAGTACAATAAAAACAATAGTTGAATTACGCATTTTACGAAACAAAAAATAACAATGTAAGCCCAATATCATTATAAAACACTTAAGTCTAATATTATTTTAGCACTTTAGACTCACCAAGGAAAACAGTCATTTCCAAAGAATTTCATGCATGGCAAAATTAATTGCACTTAATTCTTTACTACATTTTATTTGATACAACATGGTACCATTAACTGGGTGGCTTCTAAACAATTGAAACTTATTTTTTTCAGTTCTAGAGGCTGGGAAGTCCAAGATCAAGGTGTCAGCAGATTCAGGGGCCAGTGAGGGCTTTCTGATTCACAGACAGCAATCTTCCCTCTGAGTGCTCACATGTTGGAAGGGATGAGGGCATTTTCTGAGATCTCTTTTATAAGTGCACTAATAACATTCATAAGGGCTTTACACTAAGGACCTAATCATAGTAATAGGCTCGACTTCCTAATACTGTCACACTGGAGCTAAAAATTTCAAGCTGAATTTTTGGAGAACATAAATTTTTAGTCTATAGCATTCATATTGATATGACAACCTCTAAAATTCAATGGTTATTTAAGTAAATGGTATGGTTTGGCTCTGTTTCCCCACCCAAATCTCATGTTGAACTGTAATTCCCAGTGCTGGAGAAGGAGCCTGGTGGGAGAGTGATTGAATCACGGGGACAGGCTTCCACCTGCTGTTCTTGTGACAGAGTTCTCTCAAGATCTGGTTGCTCGAAAGTGTGTAGCACTTCCCCCTTTTCGCTCTCTCTCTGTCTCTTTCTGTCTCCCTCTCCTTCTGCCATTTGAAGACATGCTTGCTTCCCCTTCACTCTTCTGCCATGATTGTAAGTTTCCTGAGGCCTACCCAGGCATGCCTCCTGTATAGTCTATGGAATTATGAGTCAATTAAACCTATTTCCTTTATAAATTACTCAGTCTCAGGTAGTTCTTTAAAGCAGTGTGAGAATGGATAATACAGTAGGCAATTTCAAAATACAACAGATGGAACTATTACCAGATAAACTGAACTCATGCTGAATCCATATATGATAGCTACTCATATTCATGGTCTATCTCAAATCAGCACATTAGTAATAAATCATAGTCTTTGAATTTCACCTGAGTTACTAATTCTTATTTTAAAAAATGTGTTCACACTTATAGGTGAACTGTGAAGTAATATTTGAAATTATGTAAAAAACAATAAAAATGAGTATAATGGAGTTTATATGAAATGATAACACTAAAGTAAGAAATAAACACTGAAGTGCTATACATGAGATCAGTTGCTTAAATTATCATTGAAAATGATATTATATAAAAAATATAACAGTGTGAATTCCCAGCCAGGTTCAGTATCTGATGTATATATCACATATTTTAAAATCTTAATATTGGTGTGCACAAGAATGATGGTGTGATTGTTACCTCTGCTATTATCTCACACCGAGGTTTTTCAAATTATTGAGAGCAACACATGTTCAGGAACAGAACACCATCCAACTGAATACATGTTGGTTTCAACTGTTTTCAAATAAAACTGCCCTGACACCTTTTGAAACGACAAATGTTTCAGTGATGCCAATCTACTCTGAAGTGGATTCTCAAACCAAGATTAAGGTTATAATGACTCAGTTTCTTAAAATTCTTTTTGTTTGAAGAACGATATAAATATTTTCTTCCTTCCCTATAATTAAGCCCTTTATTGGCTGTAAAATTTTGCTAGCAGTAGTTCAACATCTATCCTTTACATACAAATTAATTAAGAACTCTTCCCATGTTCTGTACCTGAACTCTACCACAGTATTCAAGCTTATCCTACAGAATCCTCACTTTGGCCAATTAAGGAAAGCAATCCAAATGTATATATCCTTCAGATTTCCAGGGCCTTGTTTAACTCAGTGACATACAAAGTGAAACCTTAAATTCAATAGTCCAAGATAATATTTTAATAGATGCTCAGAAAATGGTGTCAACAAAATTTCTTAAATGAATCCTTTGATTAAAGTAAGCAAAACAGACTATGACCCAATATCTGAAGGCATGGTAAAATAAGCCATTTTACAAAGAAAATTTTCTATTAGTACTACTTAAAGAACCCCAAAACAGGAGAAATCCAAGACACCAACCTGGAAAAAACGAAAAACTAATTGAGATTTAAATTTAAGACAGAAAATGAATGTGTGAACTGTAGAAGGGAGAGGAGGTATGCCATTATTTTTAGTATGTATTAATGTTGACAAGTTATTTATCTTGTACCAACCTTTCTGAAATGATTTGGACAGTGTGTGAGAAGAATTTGAACAGCAATATGATGCTAATAGACAACATGAAAGTATTTGCTAATATTTTCCTCTTGAAATATTTTTCCCAGAGGTCTACTATGTCTAAGAGATATTGCCTATCTTTTAACACAAATTAAGCAAAATTCATTTTGACTTTAATTTATGTAAAAATAATTTTATTTGTCTTACCGGGATATAATTCTCATTTTTCTTACTATGTGAGCATTCATCATCCATCAGTAATGCTGTCTGCAACAGTCAAGTAACAGGTATACTATTTATTCTAAATTTATCTTGACTGAACCAAGAGAAAAAAATATTGACACCAAATAATACTATATAAACATATATATAAAGTCTTATTTGGTAGTTGATATCTCAATTTAGAATTTACTTTTAGTGTTTTTAACCAGAATTTTGTAAAATACTTTTTAAAAACATAATTCTTTGAAGTTAATTTAAATATGGTGACATTTAATGGAAATTTCCAAACTTAATGGAAATTAAAATGGCATTGAAGGATATAGTGAGGAAGGAGGAACAATATGGCTGAATAGAAGCATCCAGAAATCATTCCCCAGAACCAGGAACAACAAATTGAACAACTGTCCACACGAGAAAGCACCTTCATAGGAACCAAAACTCAGGTAAGTAATTACAGTACCTGGTTTTAACATCATATCAAGGAAAGAGGCACTGAAGAGGGTAGGAAAGACAGTTTTGAATCACCTACACCACCCCTTCCCTATTCCCCAGTAGTAGTCAGCCACCTGTCGTGGAGAGAGAATCTGTGTGCTTCAAGGAGGTACAGTGCACTGATTGTGGAACTTAGCATTGGAACACAGTGCTGCCTGGTCACAGTGGAAAGTGACTCAGGGCAGAGCTCAGTTGGTGGCCATGGAGGGAGCATTTAGATCAGCCCTAGCCAGAGGTGAATTACTCATCCCAGCAATTGGAACCTGAATTCCAGTAAGCCCCGCTACCATAGGCTAAAGAGCTCGGGGGTCCTAAATAAACGTGAAATGTAATCTAGCCCATAAGGACTGCAATTCCTGGGCAAGTCCTGGTGCTAAACTTGGAGCCCATGAAGCTAAGATGCATATGACCCAGTGAGACACAAGCTGGGGCAGCCAAGGGAGTTTCTGCGTCAACCCTCCCCCAATTCCAGGTAGCACAGCTTGCAGCTCTGGGAGAGACTTCTTCTCTCTGCTTAAGGAGAGGAGAGGGGAAAGTAAAGAGGACTTTGTCTTCCAACTTGAGTATCGAAACAGCCACAATAGAATAGGGCAACAGGCAGAGACCTGAGGCCCCCCTTTCATGTCCTAGCTCCTGGATGACAACTCCAGATACACCCTGGGCCAAAGGGAATCCACCGCCCTAAAGGGAAGGACCCAGTCCTGGCAGGATGCAAAACCTGCTGACTAAACAGCCCTTAGGCTCTAAATAATGAGCAGCAGCAGGCATCCCCGCTGGCCTTGAGTGAGACTCAGAGCTATGCTGGCTTCAGGTGTGACCCAGCACATTCACACCTGTGGTGGCTATGGGTAGAGTCTCCTGCTTAGAAAAAGAAAGGAAGGAGTAAATGGGACTTTTTATTGCAGCTTGTACCAGTTCCACCATAGTGGGGAAGAGCAACAAACAAGCTCCTGGGGTCCTGGATTCCAGGCACTGACTCTTGGATGACATTTCTGGACCTGCCCTGGGCCAGACAGGAGCCCACTTCTCTGAAAGGAGAGACTCAGGACAAGAGCATTCACCATAAGCTGATGAAAGAGCACAGGGCCTTGAGCGAACATCAACAGCAGCCAGGCATTGCTCGCCCTGGGCCTGAGGTAGTGTTGGCTACAGGGAGAGAGAAACTCAGTGCCGTGAAGGGAAGAAAACAAGCCTGGCTGGATTCGCCACGTGCTGACTGTAGAGCCTTTGGTTTTGAATGAACACAGGTGATAGCCAGGCATTGGTCATAATGGGCCTTGGGAGGTCACAGTGGGCCTTAGGAAGACACAATGCTGTGTTGGCTTTGGGTTGAACGCAGCTTGGTCCCCGTGAGGTGGCAAAAGGGGTGCTTGTATCACCCTTCCCCAGCTCTTGATAACTCAAAATAGTGGGAGAGACTATGTTTGGGGGAAAGTAAGAGAAAATAACAAGAATCTCTGTCTGGTAAAGCAAAAAAAATTTGCCTGACCCTAGCCAAGAACCAAGGCAGTATCCCTATGAGTCTGCAAGATGACAACATTACTCGGCTTGGGGTGTCCTCTAATGCAGATATGGCTGCAGTGACCAAAGACTTAGATGACAGCACCAAAGTCCCTTTGAATACCTGGAAAGCCTTCCTAAGAAGGATGGGTTCAAAAACAAGCCCAGACTGCGAAGACTACAATAAATACCTAACTCTTCAATACCCCAGACACCAGACACTGATGAATATCCACAAGCATCAATACCATCTAGGAAAACATGACCTCACCAAAGAAACTAAATATGGTTCCAGTGGCCAATGCCGAAGAGAAACAGAGATATGTGATCTTTCAAACAGAGAATTCAAAATAGTTATTTTGTGGAAACTCAATGAAATTCAAGATAACAAAGAGAAAGGAATCAGAACCTATCACATAAATTTAACAAATAGATGGAAATAATTAAAAAGAATCAAGCAGAAATTCTAGAGCTGAAAAATGCAACTGAAATACTGAAGAATAGATCAGAGTCTCAGAAGAACTGATCAAGGAGAATAAAAAAGCAGTCAGCATGAAGACAGGCTATTTGAAAATACATAGGGGAGATAAAAAGTAAAAAGAATGAAGCACACCTACAAAATCTAGAAAACAGCCTAAAGGGGGCAAATCTAAGCATTATTGGCCTTAAAGAAGACGTAGAGAGACAAATTGAGGTGTGGACAATAACATAGTACTTCCCAAACCTAGACAAAGATATAAATATTTAAGTACCTAAAATTTACAGAACACCAATCAGGTTTAACCCAAAGAAGACTATCTCAAGACACTTAATAATTAAACTAAAAAAGGACAAGGATAAAGAAAGGATCCTAAAAAGCAGCAAGAGAAAAGGAACAACATACAATGGAGCTCCTATAGGTCTGGCAGCAGGCTTTTCCGTGGAAACCTTACAGGCCAAGAAAGAATGGCATTACATATTTAAAGTGCTGAAGGAATAAAACCTTTCTCCTAGAATAGTATAGCCAGCAAAGATACCCTCAAACATGAAGGAGAAATAAAGATGCTCTCAGTCAAACAAAAGACGAGAGATTTTGTTAACACCAAACCTGTCCTACAAGAAATGCTAAAGAAAGAGAATTCTTCAATCTGAAAGAAAAGGATGTTAATGAGCAATAGGAAATCACCCGAAGTTACAAAACTCACTGGTAATAGTAAGTACACAGAAAAACACAGACTATTATAACACCATAACTATAGTATGTAAACTACTCATATCTTGGGTAGAAAAACTAAAAGATGAATGTAACAAAAATAATAACTAGAACAACTTTTCAAGACATAGTTAGTATAAGATATAAATAGAAACAGTAAAAAGTTAAAAAGTTGGAGGATGAAGTTAAAGTGTAGGGTTTTTAATAGTTTTCTCTGTACTTGTTTGTTCATGCAATCCATGTTGTCATTGCATTTTAAACCTATTGTTGAAAAAAATGGGTTATAAGTTGTTACTTGCAAATCTCATGGTAACCTCACATCAATAAAACCCACAGCAGATAAAGAAAAATAAAAAGCAAGAAATCAGAACATACCACCAGAGAAAATTACCTTCACACAAAAGAAAACAGCAAGGGAGGAAAGAAGGAAAAAACAACCAGAAAACAAAATAGGAGTAAGTAGGAGTAAGTCCTTACTTATTAATAATATCATTGAATGTAAATGAAATAAACTCTCCAGTTGTTTACAGTGGGTGTCATAGAGTGGCTGAATGGATAAAAAAATGACCCAATAATCTGTTTCCTACAAGAAACACACTTCACCTGTAAGAACAAACATAGACTGAAAATAAAGGGATGGAAAAAGATATTCCTCGCAAATGGAAACAAGAGCAGGACTAGCATATACTTATATTAGAAAAAGTAGATTTCAAGACAAAAAATATAGAAAGACACAAAGAAGGTCATTATATAATGATAAAGAGGCCAATTCAGCAAGAGGATACAATTGCAAATATATACACACCCAACACTAGAGCATCCAGATTTATAAAGTAAATATTATTAGAGCTAAAGAGAGAGATTGACTCCAATACAATAATACTTGGGGACTTCAATACCCCACATTCAGCATTGGACAGATCATCCAGACAGAAAATCAACAAAGAAACATTGGACTTAATCTGGACAACAGGCCAAATGGACCTAACAGATATTTACAGAACATTTTTCATCCAAAGGCTTCAGAAGACACATTATTCTCCTCAGCACATAAATAATTCTCAAGGATAGACCATATGTTAGGCCACAGAACAAATCTTAAAATTTTGTTTAAATGAAATTATATCAATTATATTCTTTGACCACAATACAATAGAATGAGAAATCAATAACATAAGGAATTTTGGAAACTGTACAAACTCGTGGAATTAAACAATATGCTTCTGAGTCATCAGAGGGTCGACGATTAAAATAAGAAAAAAATTTAAAAATTTCTTGAAACCAATGAACACGAAAACACAACATACCCAAACCTATGAGCTATAGTGAAAGCAGTTCTAAGAGGGAAATTTATAGTTATAAGCACCTATTTCAAAAAAGTAGAAACACTTCAAATAAACAACCTAACAATGCATTTTAAAGAACTAGAAAAGAGCACTCAAAACCAAAATTACTAAAATAAATAATACAGATCAATAAACCTTTAGCCAGACTAAGAAAACAGAGAGAAAGCCCACATCAATAAAATCAGAGATAAAAAAGGACACATTATAACTGATACTACATAAATTTAAAGTTACCATGAGCAACTATGTGCCAATTTTGAGACACATAAAATCTATCAAGATTGAACCATGAAGAAATGTAAAATGTGAACAGACCAATAATAAGTAATGAGGTTGAAGCTGTAATAAAACATCTCCAAGCAAAGAAAACCCCAGGAGCCAATGGCTTCACTGCTGAATTTTAGCAAACATTTAAAGAAATAATTTCAATCCTCCTCAAGCTATTCTGAAAAGTGGAAGAGGAAAAAATATTTCCAAAATCATTCTATGAGTTCAATATTACCCTGATACCAAAACTAAACAAAGACCCATCCAAAACAGAAAACTACAGGACAATATCCCTCATGAACATTGAAGCAAATATCCTCAACAACATACTAGCAAACTGCATTCAACAACACATTAAAAAGATCATTCATTATGACCAGGTAGAATTCATTCTACATATACAAGCCTGGTTTAATATATAAAAATCAATTAATATGACATGCCATGTCAACAGAATGAAGGGCAATAAACATATAATTATTTTAATAGATGCTGAAAAAACATTTGATAAAATTCAACACTCTTTCATGATAAAAACCCTAAAAAACTGAGTATAGAAGAAACATACCTCAAAACAATAAAAGCCATATAAGCCATATATGACAGACTCACAGCTTATACTAAATGGGGAAAATCTGAAAGTCTTTCGTCTAAGATTTGGAACAAAACAAGGATGCCCTTTCACCACTGTTATTCAATATAGTGCTGGAAGACCTAGCTAGAGCAATCAGAAAAGGGAAAGAAATAAAAGCCATCCAAATTGGAAAGGAAGAAACCACATTATACTTGTTTGCAGGTAATATGACCTCATATTTGGAAAAACCTAAAGACTCCACCAAAAAAAGTATTAGAATTGAAAAACAAATTCAGTAAAGTTGCAGGATACAGTATCAACACACAAAAATCAGTAACATTTCTATATCCGAACGGAATCTATCTGAAAATGGTGAAAATTACAAAATCAAGAAAGTAATCCAATTTACAATAGCTATAAACAAAAATAAATACCTAGGAGTTAACCAAATAAATGAAAGCTCTCTACAGTGAAAACTATAAAACACTGATAAAATAAATTGAAGAGGACACAAAAATGAAAAGATATTCAGATTCATAAATTGGAAGAATCAATATTGTTAAAATGTCCATACTATTTAAAGAAATCTACAGATTAGGGAGGCCAAGGTGGGCAGATCACGAGATCAGGAGATCGAGACTATCCTGCCTAACACGGTGAAATCCCGTCTCTACTAAAAATACAAAAAATTAGCTGGGCGTGGTGGCAGGAGCTTTTAGTCCCAGCTACTTGGGAGGCTGAGGCAGAAGAATGGCAAGAACCCGGAGAGGGAGCTTGCAGTGAGCCCAGATCACACCACTGCACTCCAGCCTGGGCGACAAAGTGAGACTCCATCTCAAAATAAATAAATACATAAATAAAATAAAATAAATAAAAATAAAAAATAAAAATAATCTACAGATTAAATTGATGTTTTTCACAAAAATATTAAAAACAATCCTAAAATTTATAAATTTGGAATCACAGAAGACCCAGAATAGCCGAAGCTATCCTGAGCAAAAAGAACAAAATTAGAGGAATTACATTACCTGATTTGAAATCATATTACAGAGCTATAGTAAACAAGACAGCAGGGTACTAGCATAAAAACAGACACATAGACCAATGGGACAGAATAGAGAACCCAGAAACAAATCGATACATATACAGAAAACTCATTTTTGACAAAAGCGCCTAGACATGCATTGGGGAAAGGAAAATCTCTTTAATAAATGATGCTGGAAAATCTAAATATCCATATGCAGAAGAATGAAACTAGATCCCTATCTCTGAACATATACAAAATAGCAAGTCAAAATGGATTAAAGACTTAAATCTAAGACCTAACTATCAAATTACTAAAAGAAAACTCTGGGGAAACTCTCTAGGACTGCGGACTAGACAAGGATTTCTTAATACCCCTAAACCACAGTCAACCGAGCCAAAATTGGATAGATGGGATCATATCAAGTTGAAAAGCTTTTGCACAACAAAGGAAACAATAAAGTGAAGAGAAACTCACAGAATGGGAGAAAATGTTTGAGAACTATCCACTGAACAAGGGATTAACATCAGAATATATAAGGAGCTCAAAAAACTCTATAGGAAAAAAAAATTAACAATGCAATTTAAAAATGGCCAAAACATCCGAATAGACATTTCTCTAAAGAGAATACATACAAATGGGAAACACATATATCAAAAGGTGCTCAGCATCACTAATCATCAGAGAAACGCAAATCAAAACTACAATGAGATATCGTCTCATCCTTGTTAAAATGATGTTTATCCAAAAGGCAGGCAAAATAACAAATGCTTGGGAGAATGTGAAGAGAAGGGAACCTTCATACAATGTTGGTGGGAATGTAAATTTGTGCAACTACTATGCAGTACAACTTGGAGGTTCCTCACAAAACTAAAAACAGACGTACCATTTGATCCAGCAATCCCACTGCTAGACATATTCCCAAAAGAAGGGAAATTAGTGTATTGAAGAGATATCTGCACTCCCATGTTTATTGTAGCACTATTCATAGCAGTCCAGACTTGCAAATAATCCAAGTGACTATCAACAGATAAATGGATTAAGAAAATGTGATACATATACACAATGAATACTATTCAGCCATAAAAAAGAATTAGATGCTATTATTTGTAACAACATGGATGGAGCTGGAAGTATTACGTTAAGTGAAATATGCCAAGGAAAGTAAGAAAATTACACGTTCTTACTTATTTACGGGAGGTAAATATTACAATAATTAAACTGATGGAGATAGAGAACAAACTAATATACAGTGCTTAGAAAGGCCCACTTGCAAGATTAACCACTGGTTGGAATCTAAGAACTTGACTGACTGGTAACCAGAGTCCTACATACATATAAAGATTTCCATAAATGATAAGATTGGCTCACTGTCCCTAAGTAGTTTGTACAAACAATATTTGTACAATATTGTTTATGTTAAATACCTGATTTCTTCTGGGAGTTTAGACTATTGATATACACTAGGTACAGGGTTCCTATATGATAAGCCCCCATTAAAATCCTTTGGTGCTGAGTTGCTAATGGCCTTTACTGGGCAGAAACATCACATACATGTCCTGCGTTCACAATGCTGGTAGAGGAGAGGGTGATCTCTGTTGAATTCTGTGTCTTCTTACAAATCTCCGAATGTAGGGGTAGTCTTAGGGACCGTCGACACACCCTGGAACTGCTAAATCAACAGAAAGATGTGGAGGTGAAGCTGTGTATTTCTGGTCTAGTCCTAATTAGACTGACATGTTTCCCTTTCTTTTCCTGTGGAACATTCACCCTAAGGGAAGCCAACTATCATATAACAAGTCTAATTATCCAAAACCAGCATGTTGTGAGAAAGCTCAAGCTAGTCCATGGAGAGGCTGAGGAGAGAAAGAGGGAGGCAGAAGTAGAATAGAGCAGTGAGAGAGAGAGAGAGAGAGAAATCCCAATAGGTACAGTGTTTCCAGCCCAGCACCAGACTTGTGAATAAAGTAATTATCCTGGGAGTCTACCTCACCTGAGCCTTCAGAGGACCCCATTCTCAACCTCAGTCTGACTGTACCCACTTTAAACCTCACACAAGAACTGCCCAGATGAGTCCAGTAGACCTACAGAATCATAAACAACAATAATAAATTATTATTTTAGACTGAGAGGTTTTGAGATGGTTTATTACTTGGAGTCACATGAGTGAAACTATCATTTTGTATTACATTAATCAAAAATAATTGCTTTAAATATACATAGTATAAATAATAGATCTCTCTTAAAATTTATTCCCATTAGAGAACCACAATGATGCCATGTTTATTTAAAATTATTTTTATAAAATACATTCATTCCTTAAATATATACCTATTGTATGGTTTTATATTCAAAATTCATCAGCTATCCCTCAAAGAATTTTATTTTTGCCTGCTTATTTCTTCCCCTATGTATTAATGAATAATATTTCTATACCATAATTATTGATTTATCAGCATCCACCCCAAATTATGTTTAGTTTTACCTATGTGCTTTCAGTTGTCTGGCAGATAAAATATATTACCAGAAATTAGTATTACTTGTAGGATTGAATATTATCCCTTGCAAAACCAACAGCATCTGCCATTTCACAATTACTGCCTCACTACTAACACAATTAAGCCAACCAAACAAATAAGATTTTACGAATCTCTGTATCATGCTATCTATTTATTTGTAATGTCAGAAAGTTACCTAAAGAGTAAAAATAGGAAAACATTAAAAAATTAGTATCAGAAACTATCTTTGACTTTGTTCTTTTAGGATATTCTACATATAATATATTAACAAATCCTGCTGACCCCACATTCAAAATTTACTCAATATTCAATCAATTCTTATCGCCTCAACTTTTACCACTCCAGTTTAAGCCATCATAATCTTTCAACTATAGGGGCCTTGACTTCCTTCTTCTACCATGTCCAGTAATGCCTGTATCTACACAGAAACCAAAGCAATAGTTTAACAATAGTCTGATTATGTCACTCTTTCTTTTCAACAAACACTCCAATGGCTTTTCATCATATGTGAAATAAGATCTTAAGTCTTTACCATGACATACTAGACCTTTTATGATAAGATTTCTCTGTGACCTAAACTCGCATTACTTGTCTCTTCATTCGTTCTACTCTAAACACAATGTCTTGCCATTCCTGATATGACCGAGTATTCTCTTGCTTTTGCAGTTGTTATTCTCAGGTTTCTTCCCATAAAAACATGAGTGGCTTTCTCCCTTTCTTCATTATGGTCTCTACTAAAATGTTCCATAATAAAAGTGGCCTTCCTTGGCCATCCTTTTTGAAACACCAACACACTCCAGTGCCACTTTCTATCCTTCATATTCCGCTTTACTTTTCATCATAACATTTATCACCCTACCTGACATTTTATATATTTATTTGCTGGTTGTCTATTTCTTCTCCCAAGAACCCAAACACCATTAATGCAGGGATTTTGTCCGTGTTGTTGACATCAATATACCAATGCCTTAGAATATTACTAAGAACATGGTAGGTATTTGACAAATTGATTCATCAACAAATCCTTAAATGCACAGATGGCTTAGTAAAAAATGACCAGAAATGCAGAAATATACCATAGTGGGCTCTTCCAGGGATATATTAAAAAAGCGATTTCTAATACTAAGAGAGACCATTACATTCAATAAATGAAAAGGAACAATAAAAACTCTCTCATACACACACAAAAATGCGTCTATGCAAGATACACAACAGATGATGTTGCGAAGGTCATGCCACAATTTGATCTCTGTCTTTTACAGTCTCCAAATGTGTTCTTTTACATAATGATATATTTAGACGAAATAAATTGAAACTACTCACTATGTTGTTGTTATAATATATAAACAAGTAAAACAGCAGCAGCGCTTTGTTCACAATAGGTGTTTCCCCAATATTCTAAAGTGGTTAAATAATATTCCTTGACTGGAAGGTATGCATTTAGGATGTTACCAGGTTACATTACTGTGGTGGTTTGGATAACAAAAGAAAAAGTTGCTATGGTGTATTCCTGATAAAAAGATACTATATGTTCTTTTGTTATTTTATTTTATTTTTATTTTTATTTATTTTTTGAGATGGAGTCTCGCTCTGTAGCCCAGGCTGGAGTGCAGTGGTGCGATCTCCACTCATTGCAAGCCCCGCCTCCTGGGTTCACGCCGTTCTACTGCCTCAGCCTCCCAAGAACCTTGGACTGCAGGAGCCTGTAACCACGCCAGGGTAATTTTTTGTATTTTTAGTAGAGACGAGATTTCACCGTGTTAGCCAGGATAGTCTCGATCCCCTGACCTCGTGATCCAACCGCCTCAGCCTCCCAAAGTGCTGGGATTACAGGCATGAGCCACTGCGCCCGGCCAATATATATATATGTTCTTATTGTTACAGAAGCTATTATATATTTTTTTCCAAGTAGTGTTTCATCATATTTACCAGTTTTCCCTCAAGACAAATTCATTATATTTACTCCTTCTCAAAATTAATAAACATTTCCATTAATCATTTTTCATAAGAGGAATCTGATATACGAACTCAACTGAATACTCAAGGGCATAAAATAAATAGCATGACTTGTAGGAATAAATGTTAAACTTGAATCTTCATCAAAGTAAATAATTTAAGTTTAAAATATATTTCTTTCATATTTGAAAATAAAGTAGTAGGAGTTCAGTAGCAAAATTTCTGCCTTACAGTATTTATAAGACTTTCTTGCATTGAACATGGAGATCTTGCATCTATAAAAATAATAATCAACACTTACATATGGGTTACTATGTGCTATTGTAGACACTTTTCATTTATTAACTTGCTTAACCTTATAATAACCTAATGAAGAAGTAGTTGCTGTTGTTCTTTTATAAATAAGATATTTGGACACAAAATAGCTGGCTCAAGGTCTCACATAGCTAGAAAGTGGCAAAACTGGGGTTTGATCCTCCCAGACAGTCTCCTAATTAGACTGCTTTGCTTCTAATGCCCCCAATTCTCTTTTCTGCCTTATTAAAAATAAACATTGTTTTAAAAATAGAAATAAGTGGTCATTATAGAAACTACAGAAAATTTTTCTTAAAATAGTATGATCCATCCCGAGAGTTGAAGATTAATAATTCTATATTTACTGCATCTTTTTTTCTACACACTTTATTTTATACAATAGGGAGCAAACTGTGTGTTACAACACATTACTAATTCCTGAATCCAGGCTCTATGGTCACGAAAAGTTAAGCATCATTTTTATTGCTTAACATGCCAGTATTTCATGGCAGAATATATGTTTTTAAATAATAGGGATGGGGTCTCCCTGTGTTGCTAAGGTTGGGCTCAAATTCCTGAGCTCAAGCGAACCTCCTGCCTCGGCTTCCCAAAGTGCTGGAATTCGAGGAGTGAGCCACTACACCCAGCCTACAAAAAAATTTTTTGAAACAATTTATTTATCTACTTCCTCCTTTCTATCCCCTGCTTAAGCAAGGTGGCTCTGTGCATATTAAAGTTAGGTTCATGTCATGGCAGAAGAATCTTCAGACACAATGCTATTCCTAAAAAGTACATCAAAGAGTTTTTTCTTGTTCTTATTCTTGCTATTGTTTTTCAGTGCCCTGGCTGATTTAAGGAGAGAAGAAACATCTCTGAGAGAAGCTTGGAGTTTCTTTAGACTAAAGAGTAATAACTAGGGTTGAGGAAAAGAAGTCAGAGAACCTTGGATTTCATAACAAGAAGAGACCTAGGAAAGAACCAAATGCCACAGTGTCAGTTCTTTGGGAATGTGGCCATACCTCGGAGAGGGTGGTGCCGTTGTGCATTCTAGGTACTGTGACACTCCCTCCAGGCATTCCAGGAATGCAAACATCCCAGGGAAGCAGTAGTCAATGGGCCAAGAAATGCAATTAATTATGTTTGTTTGTTTTAAATTTTGATCAAGGATTGGTGAATGGAGGGTATTCCTCAATGCCTTTGTGCACTTTTGAAGCACAAAAGTCTTCAGAAGTCCAAAGAACAACAGAATAGAAGTTTATTATTTCCTGCTGAATTTATCATAGGATAAATGTAATACAGTACAGTAGGACACTGTGATTTCCTAACATATCTAATCAAAAAATATTACTTAAGTAGGAAAAGAGACTGAAATGTAGCCATCATGCTTCATTGAAGTACAAATAAATTTAAAAACTGATGAACACTACTAGCAAAAAGAACACGGCTCATGATAAATTGTACTTTTATGGAGAGTCAGGAGCAATGAGCCAGCTTTAGCTTCAAGAGTGTTAGTTCCAGGAATGGATTGAGGCTGCTAATAACTGCACATGTACAAAACATTGAAAGGGTCATCCTGCTAAAGAACAGTAAAATGTAGTGGCTTGAAGCCATCTTCAGTGTGGAGCATTTTACCAAGGCTAACAAAGGGAGATGTCAGGCAGATGAGATGGGACGTGATTAGATGTTTGCAAGAAATCAGGGAGAATGCCAGAGGGAAAAGACGGAAAAGGATAGAATAAACACATTAAAATTAACAACATCAATTTTGTTCAGGTTTAGTCCTCAGAAAACTATAAAAAACTTAATGGCTAAGCAATCCACTGTTTTTTATCAGAGCAATGTTTCACTTTAATGATCTCGAACTTTTATGATTCTGTTGTTGATGTTTGATAACATTTTGTTCCTACCTACGCAAAATTGGTTATCCTTTGGCTCTTCTCTAATGATGTAGTGGCATGTGTCAGACCATATGTGTGTACAGTTGATATAATGCTGAATATTCTATTAAAAAACAACAAAAACTAGAGGTTATACATTTGCCTTTTGTTTCCAAATAGATGCCCATAACAATAGTTTATAAAGGTAAAAGAATTTGACAGTTCTTATAAAAGAAACTTTTTGAACCAAGCATCCTAAAAACTCCTCAGTATCAAGAGGCTGCCCAGGAAATCTGGAGTTTATTATGTGTAGTATATGTGGAAGACTGTGAATTATACACTGTCTTCTATGAAGGAATACAGTCAAATGCATTCATCACCGGGCATGAATATAGTAGGAATGGTGAGGACTGTGGTGACCTGGAGTTTATGTGCCCTGTCTAGATGGAGAAAGCCTTCTCATCTCTTATCAAGTAGTTCTACTTACAACAAGTTCCACAAAGTTTCCAGATTTTTCAATTGTTTAAGACAAAGTTGGATGAATTTTTGTGTGAAATGTCCTCAGTTTTGAAAGGCTAGCTACACCAAACAAACCACTCTAGCAATGGTTTTTAAATAGTAAATATGAGTTTAGCAGGAACTGAACCATAGTGTGGGGGAATAGAGAAGTGAGTATGTATGCGGGGCTTAGACTGTCTTTCAGGGCAGATCGTTTTTATTTAATTGAAAGAATGGGCTCCAATACTAACAAAGTTGAAAAATGCTGCCATATTGGAAAAAATAAACATTCAATCCCAAACAAGACTGAATTGCCATTTTAAATTCATGTATCTCTAAAGTTTAACCTACCATGGGATAGTCCCTAGGATGCCATCTTTTTTTCCATACTTAATTTAATATATCTTACTATGGTACATTCTTAACAATAGCCAATTTCTTATCTAACATTGAAGAATAAAGGCATGGGTATTAGTGGGAAAGTATTTATTTTTTATAAAAATAATTTACCATTTGTCTTTATTTCAAATGACGTGGTTGAAATCAACTTAATCTGAATGTCATTCTGAAGGTAATGCTTAAAAAAAAGCATGCACCTTGATAAACATACCAGCCAAAACAAGATATCTTCCTCCAACTGTTCTGAGTGCTTCCAAAAATGACCAAGAAAGTGGAGTAAATACCTTTCTTCTAGTAATCTAATTGCTTCCCAGAGGAAAAAGGAAAATTAAATCCCTCAGTCACCCACCAATATTAGAAGAAGCTTTGCTCTTCTAATGTTAGGGTGGATTGTGATGGGGTTGAGTGCTGAAATCACTGTATCTTAGAAAAGTAAGCCAAGAGGTTAAGAGGATTAATCTAATACGTACATGAAATATCATGTCACATTCATGGGGAATAGGTGAAAAAGACAACCTTTTATTTTCTAGTTACCTAGCTATTCAAATGTCATAATTTTAATCAAAGTTTTAGACATATGAATTATAATATTAGACTTTTTCAGAATATGGTTACAAGAAAACTTAAATGTCTTCTATGTGTTATATAATTCTCAACATATCCTTGAAATTACAATGCTTTATACTGTTAAGATTCTGTTCAAAATAGTTCTGTATATTTTGTGTTTATATAACATTAAGTATTGTATTACTCATTTACACAATGACAATTTATAAACTAAAAATGAAAGAAGCAGATAGTTTTATTTCATAATTTTGAATTTTAAGTTTAGATACTTATAAACACTCGTGGGATAATTTTATAGGTGATTAAATATTTTGAAAAGATATAAGCAATATTCCTTTCACAAAAGGAGTAAATTAAAAGTCACTATAACTATGTTGGCCATCAAAAGACAATATTATATATTATAAGCACTTGGAAGTTTTAATTTCTTATAGAACCATTTACATTTACCCCAACTATTGATCTCTCAGAACCAGTTAGAGAAACTAATTTATATTTATATTAGCTTTATGTCAGCAGATTCTGAAATATGTCTAACTTTTTTAACCTCTGTTAAAAAATACATTAATTTTCAAACACTGTAATCATTGTCAATATATTAAAAAGAAAAAATGGTTTCTGGTGAAGTTTTGAGAATTCAATTAAAATCTTGTTAAAGATATGCTTCTTCAGTAAATTTGTTCCATATACCATAAAACGGTAACATCAAACTTTGTAGCATTAGTATTATTTTCTCATTTATCTGTATAATAATAAAGAAAATATGTTTCAATAAATAATGTAATCAGAATATCATTCAGTATTTAACAATTAGCAGGTATAGAAAGGGCCTTCTAACAAATATTTGACTCTCATTAAGCAAAAAAGTATCCATAATTAGAAAACTAAATACTCTCATTTGAATTCTTAGCCTTCTATAATTATCATTTCAACAAGACAGCAATATTGAGTATATGAAAATCCATGCCAGCAACTGCACTAGGCATAAGCAATATAAAATTGAATAAAAGACAGTCCTTATATGAAAAATAAAAAATTATCATAATAATTGTATGTTAAAATATTGCAATCATAAAAGTGATAAAATGTGCACCTGTCTTTAAACCAAACTATACTGAAATCAGTGCACTTAAGTACATCATCCCAACGTTTTACGTTTTTTTCCTCAGGCTCTTAAGAATTATTTTTATTTATAATAATCCTAATAATATCTAAATACCCCAGTACAAACATAAAATAGTTGATCTACAAGCTTTGGTTTAAATGGAAACATCTAATCTTAAGTGGCAAAACAAGACTTCATATTTGTTATGTATATAGCTTCCCAAACTGAAAAAAATGCCATCAGTCATACCACATACTTATTTGCATATTTACTCGAATATTTATTAAATACAATATGTTTGGTGGAATGATCCCATATTTCAACTCTTGATTCTGACTCTTATTTTAAAAGGATTACATCATTAATTATGGGTAACCTAGCATTGTTAATGAAAATTTAACCACTAGATGAGGGCTGAATGTTTCCTTCTACCCCTATGACTTATATTAATATAATTACTATAAACAAATTATTTAAAACCTCTAATTCATGTGAATCAACGTATTACAATAAAACTCCACCATTTACATGTAAGACAAACAATTGTCCCATAAAGTATTAATTTTCATTCAAACCTTTACCTTTAGTTAGCAATAGAATGACAATGGAACACACAAAAAAATGATTTTAAGATTTGAAATCAGACCCTTGAAGATTAAAGCAGTTCACTTCACCATCTACACGTAAACTTTTTTAAACTATTTATTAACTATCCTAAAATTTTTATAAATAATGCTTTCTTGTTTGTTTTTTACCTTGAAAGGCACTGGCTCTTCGATAAGAGGACTAACAGGAAGTGACGTGGTACTGCTTGCTGGACTCATGTCTGCACTCTGCAAGGACAGTGAAATGGAATTAAATTAGGATTGTTTTGTCATTTTGACTATTCATAATTTAGAAAAATAAATAAATCATTAAAATAAATAAATAATAGGTAAAATATGAATGTAAAGAATCAGATTTAATGTAGATTTAATCATAATTATGTAATAAATCATTCCTTATATAGAAATGATTATCTGGGAAATTAGTCAAATTATCACTCTCCATGTATATTTTAAGTGCATTTTATCAAATATAATAGCCAATTTTTGTGTTAGGGTGGTATTTATTATCATCATTGCTTAATTTATATTTTACCTTTTTTTAAATTAAACTATATCTGTAATAATTCATTATGTTGCTATTTCAATGTCTTTCAGACTGATTTGCAAACATGTATTACAGTTTTTCTTCTATAAAGATTTAAATCATTGCAACCATTTTTTCATTATGTAAACCAATCTGCCATAATATACAATTACAAACTGAAAAAATATTAAATTTTTTAAATTCCTAAATTCATAGCCCCTGACATTTTACCTTTCTTTTTTCTGCTAAACAAAAATTTAAGGAAAAAAGATTTACACAAATGTAAGAGAATGTCTGGAATGTTGCTAATGGCTGTCTATCTAGTCTTTTAAAAATAAAATCAGTTAAAACGTCTTTAATGAGAGATTAGCCTAAAAAAGATATATCAGTTAGAAGTTCATCATTAATTTACTTTTCTAAAAGCAAGAAAAAGATACTAATAGTAGGTAGCAACAGAAGTCATTTTATTATATTCTTAACACAGTCTCTCAGAAGGATTCTCCCATATGCAAATAAAACAAAAGAAAATAAAACATTGAAAAGAATATATACCTACATTTTCAGCTTGGTTTCTAAATATATGTGCAAACACACAGAAATTCTGCAGTGAAGATTAAAACCAAAGAATGAATTCACCTCAAGTGAGATAAGGATGTAAGTAGACAAGTTTGACTCACTTAAGTTTCAACAAAAGAACGCATTCAAAGCATAGGTGCTATAACCGCTACTTATTCTTAGAGACTTTCTATTCAAGGATTATTTTCAATTCACTGTATTCAAATGTACAATAAACTGGATATATTTTAAATATCCATTAAGTTGGGACTACTTATGACTCCCTAGTCCAGAAACCAAGGATAAGAACTATAAACACAGGAACCAAGATATTCAGCATAATGTTAATTTAACACATACCACACCTATTTTGGAAATTGATACAAGGCAGTGCACTGAGTAAAAATGCCTAAAGAAGGAAATTAGGTAAAAATTGAGCAATAATCTACTAAAGGAAGTAGGAAAATACATGCACCAGATAATTGAGGTGAGTTAGTTATTGACTTTAATTTCAAAATTTATCCGGAGTTCTACGCCATTTATTTGATCAATCCAGGAAATATTATGAATTGCTGACTCTCGCTCTCTGATTATATGACATAATAGAGAAACAAGGCTGGTCTTGCTAACTAATTTACCGCAGGATGTTAACATAAGACATGAATGAAGCTTTATGCTGAAAAACATGGAAAAAAAGACTCTTGAGCTACATCTCTTAAAGTTGGATTTCTCACAAGAATTTAAGCAAGTGACAGAACACAGTTCGTTCATAGTTGAATTATCTGATATTTACCTGTAGTATAGACAGCTTACATAGCTTATTAAAGTATCATACCCTCAAAAATTATATATTTAGGAGACATAGGTGACATTCATTTGTAAAAATTGAAAAGCCTGGATCACAGTCTTTCCAATGAAGGTTTAATTTTCACAAGAACATGAGTGCAAAGTCAAGGTTCATGGTAAACTTCTTTAAAGGTTGAGGTCTCCCACAACTTTCCAGAAATTAATGTATAAATCAAAAGGTAGTAAAAAGCAGACTCCAAATTTTACATTATGTAACACTGATTATTTGAATGTCATTCTAAGAAAAAATTGTGTTCCAGCTATAATTTTCAAATCAACCTTAAAGTGTGACACCTTAATTCTACTGTTCTGAGGAAATCTTGAGATAAATATTTTAGAAAAACAAATCAATCTCGTATGACAACAGCTGATAAACTGTACTTAGTTACTAAGTTGAGAAATACATAAAGTATTTTCATGTTTATCCTATTGTTTTCCCATTTGCTTTTCAGTGATCTGTAATTTAGGTATCATTCCAATTTGCTTATTCTTTTAGATCAAATACTGTTGTAAACCTTTTGAAGATAAGTCTTATCCATATTTCATATTTTAATCCATTTACTCTTTCATTCAACAATAGCAATACTGATAGAATTTAATATCTAAATAAAGTACTTAAGTTACATGTGATGTTTTTAAAAGCTAATGGTTTTTGCTAATCCACAACTTTCTTCATAAAATGTTCTGCCAGAATTATGGCTTCATCTGCTTTTGATATATTTCTCAGAGATTTTACAAGTGATTGGTTCACAATAATGTGAAAGTGAATCCTATGGGAAAATAGAAGAGCTGTTTTCTAAAAGAAGCAAATATCTCAACAGAATAAATCTCCTTAATTCTCATGATTTTTTTTAATCCATTGGAGATATACTAGACATTCCTGTCATAAGAAGCCTATTCTAATGAGTGTTCTTAACCTGGTTTTTGGTTGTAAGTCCAATAGACAAACCGCTTCTTTCAAACACTAGCACAGATAAATAATATGAACCTAACATTTTACCTACCATTAAAATGTTATTTTGCACAAATTGGTCACCTCTCCCTTTCTATTTTTATTTATGTAGACTATAGCCTCTTTCATTTTTCTCCTAAGTGTCATCCTTAGGTTCAATAATAAAATCTAGACAAGAATTTACTGAGCATATTATAAATATTCTGGTTAATATCACCTTCTTTTTATGAATATTGCTCTCTAGAATTCTTTCTACTTGCCTAATTTTTAAAAAAACTCTTTCACTTCTTTGTTGCTGTTGTTTTTAGAAGACAATTTCCTTAATTGACAAGTGATTTCATTCCTCACCTCCAACCCATCCTTTTCTTTAAATCAACTTTATTGAGATATAACATACCTACAGAATAATGCAGTTTTTGAGCATACAATTAGATGAGTTTTGACAAATATATCCATATATGTAACCACCACCAATATCAGAAACAGAACATTTTCATCACCTCAAAATGTTCCCTCATGTGCCTCTGTATTGAACTATCCCCATCCCTGCTCCCAGGAAACAATGGTGTGCTTTCTTTTACTAGTTTGCTTTGGGCTGCTCTAGAATTTCATATAAATAGAAGTGTATAGCACGAACTCTTTTGGGTCTGGCTTATTTCACTCAGAAAAATGATTCTGAAATTCATTATGTCATATTGGTGCATATTTCAGTAGTCTATTATTTCAAAATGTTGTGTAGTATTTCATGGTGGACAGAAATTTGCTTATTCACTCACTTACTGATGGGATTTGTGTTGCTTCCTGTTTGGGGCTCTAATGAAAAAAACATGCTGAACATTCAAGTATATATCTTTTTTTGGACATGTGTTTTAATTTATCTTTAGTAAATACTTACCAATGATATATCTGGGTCTTCTGGCAAATTTATATTCTCCTGTATTATGTAAACTTTATAAGAAACCGACAACTATTTTCCAAAATGATTGTAATATTTTGCACTTCCACTTGTACTACGTCTTGCAAACACTGGTGTATCAGTCTTTTTTAAAAAATTAGGCATTTTATGGGTGTGCAGTGGAAGCTCATTGTGGTTTTAACTTTCTCTTCCATGGGCTACTAATGATGTTAAGCATCATTTCATGTGCCCGTTAACCATTAGTATATCTCATTTGCTAACAGTATTAAAATATTTTGCCAATTTTTATCATTGGATTATTGTATACAAATCCTTTGGCATATATGTTTATTACAAATATTTTTATCCAGTTTGTGGTTTAACTTTTTATTTTCTTAACCATATATTCAAAAGAGCCAAAGTTTTCTAAACTATTTGTTTTTTTAGCTTGATTTTGTGGTGTGTGGTTTTGGTGTTTTACCTAAGAAATATTGGCCTACCAATCACGTTCTCAAAGATTCTCTCTTACATTTTCTTCTACTAACCTTTCACTTCAATACATACGGGCAAAAGATAGCAGGATCAGAGATTTATTCTTTGAAGATGCTTTTCCAATTTCTTGATATACAATAAACATTAAATAATCCTTATACTATATGTGTTATAGCACAAGATTTTCACCGGTTAATTTGAATTTTAGCAAGTAATCTCAGATATTTTAACCAATCTATTCTCATAATATGAAAGTCTTATATTTACTCATGTCTTCACTATAATTATAATAAATAAAAATATGGATTTATTATCTGTAGATATGTCTAAGGGAGGGTAGGAAGGCTTTGCTACAGTACTGAAATGTTTAAAGTAATATTCAAGACTCTCATCAGAGTGGGTTATTATGGAACTTCCTAGGAAGATAATTAGCAGAAGGAGAGAAGTGAAATATTTAGTTGGGAAGGAGAATAGAAATACCAAGAGAAGCAATGTTTCTATTATCTCAGAGACTGTTTCTCTTACCATTGGACTCATCTTTGGCCCTGAGCAAAAAGAGGGAACAAGCAAACATAAAAAATGCTATTTTAAATAAAATCCCAAGAGACAGATGGGAAATACTACCCTCTTCTTCAAAAATTTAAAAGGAATAAACTATGATCTAAGCACACAGAGGTTCCTGCAAACACCATGCCACCTTATCATATTCAAATCTGCAATACCGTGTTGGTGAAGAGCAGATATCAACAGGCTAAATGAAAATGACACCATACTAAAGGAAAACAATGGCAGGAGGAGGACTAGAACTTCTCTTAGCTCCTATGAGATGGCTCCTTAAAACATATATGAATAGTCAGGGACAATTTATCAAGAAATTGGAAAAAGCAGATAAGTGGTCTCATTGAAATCTTCAAACTCAATATCTTTGTACCAACTTAAAGTTAATTAATAGAAGTCATTGTTGATGAGAAAAAATAAGTATACAAAGTTTATTAACAACAACCACAATAAAACCCAAGTGAAAAGTAAGACTTGCAAATCATAAGAGTTGGTCTACCCCAAAATAAATAATGAGCATGAAAGAAAATATTTTTTATTATACTAATAGCAACTTTTTTCCTCAAGTTAAATCCAGACAAAAATTTGGGGAAATAGTATATAATCTGTTACTATAAACAATGATTTAAATGTTTAGTTTGAAAATGTGATCATGCTCAATGGACACTGCTTAATTGGCATTGGGCAAAGTACATAGTTGAGAGCTTTGAAACTCAATATTCTGTCACTAAAAAAGCAGAGAAATTGAGGAATAAGAGGCACTATTAATAATCAGAAAATAAAGTTGATATTTTGAATGTTACATCTTCTCATAACTGCTACTATTATATTTATTATTGATAAATACAAACGTGTACTCATTTTAATAGCATTGGGAAACATAGTATTCTCTTCTTCATTTTGATATGAAGAAAGGAAGAACTCTCAATCGATTCACAAACTATTTGTCAGTTAGTACTATCAATGTTCTGTGTATACAATTTCCAAGTCAGCTGTGTGTATCTAACAATATAAAATTTAGGCTACCCTCTTTGGGTCCCCTCCCTTTGTATGGGAGCTCCGTTTTCACACTATTAAATCTTGGAACTGCAAAAACAAACAAAATATAAAATTTAAAATTTAAATTTATTTTTGAAATATAGTTAACTGATTCATAAATTAGGGAGTTAATTTTTAACCCAGGAAAATGAAAGAATCTTTTACAAGTATTATAAATATTTTATTGTACAAGCCTTATGTTTTTCTTCTGATTCTGTGGAAAATGTGTTAATTTTATTAAATAAAATATCCTTACTAACACCCAGTGCCTAGATATTGTTTTTTTTTGTTTTTCGTTTTTTGTTTTTTGTTTTTTCTAAAAAAGAAGCCAGGGCTCCTAGGAGAAATGGCTAATTAAAAGTCCAGGATGGGACAAGAAATTTACAAGAGGCATAAGATGATTCTGGAGCTTCCTGTGGTACCATAAAACAAGGAAGTACTCAAAAAACAAAAGAACAGGCGTATGCCAAAGAGGCAAAGAACAAAGAAGTCAACACGAAAGAGCTCCCAAATGCCAAAGCTGGAACAACTCGAACAACAACATAAATAACATACTATGGAACATAACTCAAAGTATTAAAAGAATGAGCAAATAAATTGGGAGAAGAGACACATTTTTTTCAGTAAAATTCCAAATCAGCAAATAAATACAGAGACGAGACAAATCTTTTTTCAGAAGAATTCCAAACAATTCATTTAGCTAGTTCTCTTCAAGAGATGAAACTTTACGCCCTATTCCCACCCTCAGGCTGTACTGAATGACTTTCTTCCAAAGTGAAATGTATGAAAAAAGGAAAATGTAACTTCACAGTGAAGAAACCCAGCACACACTACCTCAACAAAGTGATCAAGGGTAGCATTATGCGGACAGCATGAACATTGTATAATGTGAAGAGAGGGATCCTTCACATCTATGGTCTTCTACCCACAAACCAATGGCCACAGACTAATCATGAGAAAAATATCAGACAAATCTAAATTGAGGAACGTTCTGCAAAAATCTAATCAGTGCTTAACAAGAAAAGTGTGAGAAACTTTCACTGAGCAGGCATGGCGAACACCAATAATAAAGCAATGGTCTTCAACCTTTTTGGCATGAGGGACCGTTTTCATGGAAAACAATTTTTCCATAAAGTGGGAGGGGGATGATTTAGGGATGATTCAAGTGCATTACATTTATTGTGCACTTTATTTCTATTATTATTACATTGTAACATATAATGAAATAATTATACAACTCACCATAATGTAGAATCAGTAGGAGCCCTGATCTTGTTTTCCTGCAACTAGACGTCCCATCTTGGGAGGGATGGGAGAACGTTACCCATCATCAGGCATTAGAATCTCCTAAGGCGCATTCAAACCTCGCATGCGCAGTTCACACTAGGGTTAGCGCTCTTAAGGATCTCTAATGCCGCAGCTGATCTGAAAGGCAGGTGGAGCTCAGCTGGTAATGGCAATGATGCGGAGCAGCTGTGAGCACAGCTGAAGCTTACTTAGCTCATTCGCCCTCCGCTAACCTCCTGCAGTGCGGCTCAGTTCCAACACTGGTCTGTGGCCAGGAAGTTTGGGAGCCCCGTAATAATGTATCCTGAATGTGACTCGGGAATTAACAAAAAGGACATTAAGGAAAACTGTTAAAATCCAAATACTTTGACCAGTTGAGTTAATAGTAATGCACCAATGATGGTTTTTTAAGTTGTGAGAAATGTACTCTGCTGAGGTTGGATGATGAGAGTAGGAGAAACTCAGGAGTTTATGAGACTCGTCTGTACTGTCTCTGCATATTTTCTCTAAATATAAAACTATTCCCCAATTAAAAGTTTATTTTAAAAATTCTCCATTAGCAATATAACCAGGCTATTCATTGTTATAATACATAATAGTCATTTACTCATAGCCTCTGAGTTTTTATCAGGGCTTTTAAAACTTTCATCAAAATAAATTTTGACAGATCATTTTATTGAGATGCAAAATCTCTCCATCAGAGAATCTTTAATCTTCTATTAAGTTCTCCCAGAAAAGCTGATGTTAAATTGTTTTGCATACTTTCATGTTCCATATGGGAATGCTGAAGGAAAGCTTCAGCCATATAAAATGATCTATTTGTTTGGGTACTATTAAGGTGCTTGGTAGAGTGAGTTTGCATTATTAATATTTACTGAATGCTATAATTCCATAGTACAGATCCATTAATTATGCCTCCCCTGAAAGCATAATTAATGGATCTGTCCTATGGGATTAAAGTTTATTTATAATGATTTATTGAAGTGAAACATGATCAATTGGGCTGAAATCTTCTGAGTACACAAAAAGATTTAAGTGTAAGTGAAATATTTTAATTTTTTAAGCCATTAGGGTAAATTCTATAATGATTCTCTAGACCTAATAAAATTAAAGTTCCCCCTTTTAAATGTGTTAACTAATTTTAGGATGTATTCTCATAGTTGTAAAATTACACAGAAAATATATACACATGGTTAGTATATTGTTGCTTTAATAATCAATGGTATTATCACTGATAAAGCACATAAGATAATTTTGATTTCTATAGTATAAATGGGCTATTTTTCTTAAAAATATCTTTCTTTTTTTAGACGTGTCAATTTTCTGTGAAAATTCAGTCGTTTATTCAGCCATTCAAAAAGTATTGACTACACATTAAACTTCCCTTCTCTTAGACTTCAAGTTTTGCCATGATTGTTCTCATTAGTAAGACCTGGTTAGGCTTGCTGTTGGCCCAAGAACTTAGTAAGAAAGGGAATACAGAATATCTAATTGTGACACAGAAAAACGTCTCATATATATATATACACACATACATATTAGTGGGTAGATTTTCAGTGTCTAATGTGTGTCCTTCACTAGTTACACCTGCGAAAGGCAAGAAGCCAAGAGGCCTGGACTCCTCCAATCTAGGGTGCTGACTACTGAATTACAGGCACTCCTTTCAGAGGAACAAGGCTGATTCCACTACTTCATTCTCTAAGTGGTGCATATTCCATGCCTTAGTGTTTGTTGTTTTAGCAGTAAACCAAACAAGAGCAATAGGAAATTGGGTTTAATCTCTAAATCTCGACTAGCTCATTGTACTTTAGTCTGGTTCAACAACCTTTTCCATTCCGGTAACATCTTTTACTGGTCTTGTTTTCTCCAAGTGAAAATGCAAGCTTTTTTCTTTATAATATATTCTTACAGTTTATAGCTGCTGTTTTTGCCTTCCTAGCATCCAGTTCATTTCACTTGTTAACATTTTGGTTTTCCACTGGGGAGTGATTTCTCCTAAACTTTCAATCATTTGCTTTGAATACTGCTGGTCCAAAACCCTTAAAATAGATGTGAGCATATAATCAAGGCCTAATCAACCTTTCCTACTGGTCACAAAATGGCACAGAAGCCACATTATTAAAACAGAGCTGAAATCTGGGAATTGTGGTGGAATTTTGAAAAGGAGATGCTCTCATTCAGCTAATACACCTAAGGTCATAAGAATGTGTTTCTGTCTGAATTGACTAAAGTCACCAAGTAGATGGAACATCCTTATGAGCAAATCCAACACTGAGTCAATCTAGGAAATGGCGAGAAATACACTAAGTTCCAAGGGAATCTTTGGTATATTGATAATCCAGCTCTACGTGGACAAATAATTTTCACAAAACAGTGTGTCTAATATGTAAGCATTATGTCTCATATAGACACATGTTGCTTAATGATGAAGAGAAATTCTAAGAAATGCATCGTTAGGTGCGTTTGTCACTGTGCAAACATTATAGAGTGCACGTATACAAACCTAGATAGCTTAGTCTACTACACATCTAGGCAATATGGTTTAGTGTATTGCTCTTAGGCTACAAGTCTGTACAGCATGTCACTGAATATGTGCTGAATATTGTAGACAACTGAAACATAATGGTATTTGTGTATCCAACCATATCTAAACATAGAAAAGGTATAGTAAAAATACAATATTATAATTATACAGCACATAACTGTATGGGAATAAGCACTATGATTGAGAAGTTGCAAGTTATAAAATCTAAAATTTAGAATTGGCTGACAAAAGTAGACAGCCATGATACCACTTTATTCTAGGCTGGGAAGTTAACAATATTTATATAATAGCAAGTTAATTTATTACCTTCTACATTTTTGGAGCTTAGATTATATATTTTTGAATTGGGAACATCATAAGACTTTACCACAAAAATGCCTGGATATAAAAGTATTTACTACTTTTTAAAAATTTTTGTACATATTTTTAATTTGGATAACATATTCACATAGTCCAAAATTCAAAAAGTACAACATATTTTTCCAGAAATAATGTATTTCTTTTACCACCAGTGACCAGCCATCCAGAGGCCACCAATTTTAGCAACGTATTATATAACCTTCTACAGATGTTATATGGATAAAAATATATACAAATATTTATATATAGTTATTTATTTTTTATACATATAGGGTAATATACATATTATTCTTAAACTTGCTGTTTTACCATATAATGCGTTCCCCTACTATTTGTTATGACTGTATATCAATACTATACAGTATTACATTTTATGGGTATATTACAGTGTAGTTAACTAGTGTTATATTCTCTTTTGCATTACAAACAGAGCTGAAGTGAATAATCTTATATTTTATGCAAATTTACCTATAAAATATATTTTGAGATGTGAAATTACTGGGCTTAAAGATACATTCAAATGTAATTTTGAATAATATTACCAAATTGTCCTGCATAGAGATTCTACCAGTATACACATCCACATAAGGCTTAAGAGTGAATATTTTCCCACTGCCTCACCATGTATTCTCTACTTGAAAAGGCTTTTAGTACAGATCCAAAGGTAAACAAAAGCTCTGGTTCACCCTCCTGAAATCACAGAGAGGACAGAAAGCAGCTTTTTAAATCCTTTTTCCTCCTGGTATCAATAATCTTAGACAGTTGGGAGATACAACATCCCAAAAGATGATTGTCTCAGTGTTGACTTAGCTTTGCTCTTAGCTCTACTCTGATCTTGTGATACAATTCCAATTACTAATCTCTTGCTTTAGTGTTTAGTCACTAACTGAAAGCTAAATCAAAGCTCTGACCAAACCCTAGAATAACCCAAATTACTAGGCTATGGCAAAGCAATAACCCGGCTCATCCCTTCAGAGTGAATCTCACAGAAGAAATCAGAAATTGGTCCTTCGTTTGGAAGGTTCAGAAATTAAACTATATCAATTCACATAGGGACGAGAAGGTTTTGTGGGGATAATTCAAAATTAAATGAATAATGAACTGTAGTTTGTCAGATATTGGCCAACATATTAACTAATAATGGAAACTAAACTTGGCATAAGAATTATTGGTAATCTATTTATAAAGTTGTTCGCTTTTGGTGAACAGAATCACTCAGAAACCACACTACAGACCTAAAGGTTCTTTGTTTCATATAAAGGTAGGAAACAATAACTGGATCCTCTCAAAGGATGCTAACATCAAGTTATGGTAAATATATAACTAAATACAAATCATTTAGAATCAGGGCACTTTCTCATTTGAACAGTGTTACAGCATCACCACAATGACTACCATTCATACTAGCTCATTTATTTACAAAAAAATCTACTATTAAAAATACAATTATTTCATGCCAGATACACTGCAATGTAATTGAGAAGATAAATACCTAATTTTATTAGTAATATTTTTAAAACCAGCTTATTTTTATTGATAGAGGTATTGGTTACCGCAACAATAACTAAGCTTATTGGTTTTACCTTGCTCTTGTTTGCTTCAATTTTAGAAAACTGCAGTTTCTAACTTTATATCAAAATTCCAGGAGTTCATATATTTATTTGAACCTTTAAGTCCTTGTGGCATCCCCTCAAGGTGCTATATAGATACTTGGAGGCTGAGTCCCTATCTTAACCCACAACTTTTCCTAGGGAAAGAAATTCTGTCTCTGACCCCTTATCTATGTAGTGGGATCTGAACCAGTTGTAGCAAGGCCTCTTTATGTTTTGGTCTATGACTTGAATCTTCATATCCCTCAGTTCATTTATCTTATTAAATATTCTTGGTGTGTTCAGCAGTGTCCAACCAGTCAGAATTCTGTTCCAGTTTTATTAACGACATTTAACTGACAGTCTTGAGAACCTATAACAAACAAGATACTATAATGTGTGCTTAATAAAAAAAAATCTTTGCCTCCAATTACCTTAAGTTCATTAGGGGAGACAAGCAAGTATTAAAAGTACAAACTAGAAAAAGGAATAAATGAATAAATAGATAGAAAAAGGAACAAAACTCCAACTATTCAAAGATAATCACAAATAAAATATGTATTTTTAGATATTTAAAAGTAGATATTTAAAGATTTGAAAGGGAAAGATCCAAGATGGCCAAATAGAAGCAGCTGTGGTCCACGGCACTCACAGAGAGGAATGAGAAGGGGTGAGTGAATTCAACACTTTCAACTGAAATATCCAGGTTCTCACACTGGGACTGAAAGAGACTTAGAAGGGCTTAGAGAGAAATGTCTGATGGAGCTGAAAAACACAACACAGGAACTTCACAATTCAATCACAGGTAGCAGAATAGATCAAGCAGAGGAAAGAATTTCAGAGCTTGAATACTGTCTTTTTGAAATAAGACAGGAAGACAAGAATAAAGAAAAAAGAATGAAAATAAATGAATAAAACCCCCAAGAAATATGGGATTATGTAGAGACTGAACCTATGACTGATTGGGGCACCTGAAAAAGATGGGGAGAATGGAATGAAGATGGAAACATACTCCAGGATATCATCTAGAAGAACTTCCCCAACCAAGCAAGACAGGCCAACGTTCAAATTCAGAAAATGCAGAGAACCCCAGTAAGATACTCCACAAGAAGTTCAACCCCAAGACATATAGTCATCAGACTCTCTAAGATTGAAATAAAAAAAAATAGGTTAAGGGCAGCCAGAGAGAAAGGCCAGTTCACCTAGAAAGGGAAGTCCATCAGACTAAAAGTAGACCTCTCAGTGGAAAGCCTACAAGCCAGAAGAGAGTGGGGGCCAATATTCAGCATTCTTAAGGAAAAAAATTTCCAACATAGGATTTTATATCTGGCCAAACTAAGCTTCATAAGTGAAAGAGAAATAAGATCGTTTTCAAACAAACAAATGCTTAGGGAATTCATCACTGCCAGGCCTGCCTTGCAAGAGCTCTTGAAGGAAGCACATGATATGGAAGGGAAAAACCGTTACCAGACACTACAAAAACACACTGAAGTAAACAGACCAGTGACACTAAGAAGCTACCACATAAACAAGTCTGCAAAATAACCAACTAGCATCATTATGACAGGATCAAATTCACACATAACGGTATTAACCTTGAATGTAAATGGGCTAAACACCCCAATTAAAAGACACAGAATGGCAAGCTAGATAAAGAAAAAAGACCCATCAGTGTGCTGTCTTGAAAAGATCCATCTCATGTGCAAAGACAAACATAGGCTCAAAATAAAGGGATGGAGGAAAATTTACCAAGCAAATGGAAAAAAGAAAAAAGCAGGGGTTGCAATCCTACTATCTGACAAAACAGAATTTAAACCAACAATGATTAAAAAAAAAAAAAGACGAAGGACATTATATAATGGTAAAGAGTTCAATTCGACAAGAAGTGCTAACTATCCTAAATATATATACACTCAATACAGGAGCACCCAGATTCATAAAGCAAGTTCCTAGAGACCTACAAAAAGACTTCAACTCCCACACAATAATAGTGGGAGACTTTAAT
Source organism: Symphalangus syndactylus (assembly GCF_028878055.3). Taxonomy (NCBI): domain Eukaryota; kingdom Metazoa; phylum Chordata; class Mammalia; order Primates; family Hylobatidae; genus Symphalangus; species Symphalangus syndactylus. The sequence continues at coordinate 47,439,275 of NC_072432.2, forward strand.
GCCCCAATGACAATATCAGGCAGATCACTGAGACAGAAAATTAACAAAGATATTCAGGACCTGAACTCAGCTCTGGATTAAGTGGACCTGACGGATATCTACAGAACTCTCCACCCCAAAACAACAGAGTATACATTCTTCTCATTGTCACATGACACATACTCTAAAATTGATCACAAAATTAGAAGTAAAACACACCTCAGCAAATGCAAAAGATTTTAAATCATAAAAAAACTATTGAACCATAGCCCAAACTAGAAATCAAAACTAAGAAATTCACTCAAAACCATACAATTACATTAAAATTCAGAAACTTGCTCCTGAATGACTTTTGGGCAAATAATAAAATTAAGGAAGAAATCAAGGAGTCCTTTGAACTGAATGATAACAAGGATACAACATACCAGAATCTCTGGGACACAGCTAAAGCAGTGTTAAGAAGGAAATTTGTAACCCTAAACGTCCACATCAAAAAGTTATAAATATCTCAAGTTAAAAACCTAATATCACAAGTAAAAGAACTAGAGAACCAAGAACAAATATCAAAACTAGCGGAAGACAAGAAATAATAACCAAAATCAGAGCTGCACTGAAGCAGACTGAGACACAACAAACACTTCAAAAAATCAACAAATCCAAGAGCTATTTTTTTTGAAAAAAAATAATAGCATAGATAGACTGCTAGCTAGACTAATAAAGAAAAGAGGTAAGATTCAAATATCCACAGTCAGAAACAATGGGGATATTACCACTGACCCAACAGAAATACAAAAAAAGCCCACGACCAGACAGATTCACAGCTGAATTCTACCAGAGGTACAAAGAAAAGCTTGTACCATTTCTATTGAAACTATTCCAAGAAATTAAAAAGAAGGGACTGCTTCTCCCTAGTTCATTCTATGAGGCCAGCATCATCCCCAAACCTGGCAGAGATACAACAACAAAAAAAAAAACTTGAGGCCAGTATCCTTGATGAACATCAATGCAAAGATCCTCAATAAAATGCTGACAAAAAAAATCCGGCAGGACATCAAAACGTTTATCCACCATGATCAAGTGGCTGCATCCCTGGGATGCATGGTTGGTTCAAAATAAGCAAATCAGTAATTGTCATTTGACACATAAACAGAACAAAAGTGAAAGCTGCATGATTATCTCAATAAGTGCAGAAAAGGCCTTCAATAAAATTCAACATCTCTTCATGTTTAAAAACTCTCAATAAACTAAGTATTGAATGAACATACCTCAAAATAATAAAAGCCACATATGACAAGTCCACAGCCAATATCATACTAAATGGGCAAAAGCTGGAAGCATTCCTCTTGAAAACTGTCACAAGACAAAGATACCCTCTCTCACAGCTCCTATTCAACATAGTATTGGAAATTCTGGCCAGGACAATCAGGCAAGAGAAAGTCATAAAGCGTATTCAAGCAGGAATATAGGAAGTCAAATTATCTTTGCTTACAGATAGCATGATCCTATATCTAGAAAACTCAACCATATCAGCACTAAAGCTTCTTAAGCTAATACACAATTTCAGCAAAGTCTCAGGATACAAAATCAGTGTGCAAAAATCACTAGCATTCCTATATACTAACAACAGGCAAGCAGGGAGCCAAATCATGAATGAATTCACATTCACAATTGCTACAAAAAGAATAAAATTCCTAGGAACACAGCTAACAAGCGAAGTAAAGGATATCTTCAAAGAGAACTACAAATCACTGCTCAAAGAAATCAGAGAGGACACAAAGAAATGGATAAACCTTTCATGCTCATGGATAAGAAGAATCAGTATCATCTAAATGACCACACTTCCCAAAGTAGTTTATATATTCAATGCTATTCCCATTAAACCACTGTTGACATTCGTGGCAGAACAAAAAAAAACAGTTTATAATTCCAATGGAACCAAAAAAGAGCATAAATAGCCAAGACAATCCTAAGCAAAAAGAACAAAGCTGAAGGCATCATGCTACCAGACTTTAAATCACACTACAAGGCTTAAGTAACCAAATCAGCATGGTACAAGAACAGACACATAGACCAATGAGGCAGAAGAGAGAACTCAAAAATAAGATCACACATGTACAACTATCTGATCTTCAACAAAGCTGACAAAAACAAATAATGGGGAAAGGACTCCCTACTTAATAAATGGTGCTGGGAGAACTGGATAGCCATATGCAGAAAATTGAAACTGTACCCCTTCCTTACACCATATACAAAAATTAACTCCAGAGGAATTAAAGACTTACATATAAAACCCAAAACTATAAAAGCTCTAGAAGAAAATCTGGTCAATACCATTCAGGACATAGGCATGAGCAAAGATTTCATGACAAAAATGCCAGAAGCAATTTCAACAAAAGCAAAAATTGACAAATGAAATCTAATTAAACTAAAGAACTGCTGCACAGCAAAAAACAAACAAACAAACAAACAAACAAAAAAAAACTATCATTAGAATGAAGTGACAACCTAGAGAATGGGAGAAACTTTTTGCAATCTATCCATCTGACAAAGGGACAAAGGTCTAATATCCAGAGTCTAGAAGGAACTTAAACAAATTTACAAGAAGAAAACACACAACCCCATTAAAAAGCAGGCAAAGGACTTGGACAGACACTTCTCAAAAGAAGACATACATGCAGCCAACAAACAAACAAAAAAGCTCAACATCACTGATCACTAGAGAAATGCAAATCAAAACCACTATGAGATACCATCTCACACCAGTCAGAATGGTTATTAAAAAGTCAAAAAACAACAGATGCTGGCAAGGTTGCAGAGAAAAAGGAATGTTTTTACACTGTTGGTGGAAGTGTAAACTAGTGCTACCACTGTGGAAGACAATGTGGTAATTCCTCAAAGACCTAGAGGCAGAAATATAATTTGAACCAGCAATCCCATTACTGGGTATATACCCAAATAAATATAAACCATTCTATTATAAAGATACATGCATGCATATGTTCACTGCAGCACTATTCACAATAGCAAAGACATGGAATCAAACTAAATGCCCATCAATGATAGACTGAATAAAGAAAATGTGGTACATATACACCATAATATACTATGCAGCCATAAAAAAGAACGGGATCATGCCCTTTACAGGGACATGGATGGAGTTGAAAGCCATTATCCTCAGCAAACTAGTGCCAGGAACAGAAAACCAAATACTGTATGTTCTCACTTTTAAGTGGGAGCTAAATGATGAGAACACATGGACACAGGGGAAAACAACACACACTGGGGCCTATTGGAGGGGGTTTGGGGGGAGGAGAGTATCAGGAAGAGTAACTCATGGATCTTAGGCTTAATACCTAGGTGATGGGATGCTCTGTGCAACAAACCACTATGGCACACGTTTACCTGTAACAAACCTGCACATCCTGCACATGTATCCCTGATCTCAAAAACTTGAAGAGAAATAGATAAAAATTTTAAAACATAATATAAATTATCATTAATGCATCATTAACGTATATAATAATTTCTATCTAAACTTTGCACTTAGCTACATTCTCAGGATTTTTCTCACATCAAATATTTTTCTTAAGTTTACATTATATGGAGTAAATAAATTTCCATCATATAAAAATAACTTCATTCATCCTGCCATTAGATATTTTGTATTTCCATTTTTTCTGTATAATGTTGTGATGACATTCTTAAGACAGATATGTGAATATTTCTTTAAATACACTTATAGAGTTGTAAAGTCTCAGTTAAAGGCTATGCACACAATTGAATAGCTTCATATATATTATCAATTTCCCTCCAAAGCTAATGCCTTAATTTTTACTACCACTTGAGAAGTTTGAGGGTTCTAAATGTATCATATCTTCAACTGGCAAAGAGAAATTGATCAGGATATTTAATAGGTTGTGATTTACCAATTCGTTAACTTTTAGGGGGAAAAAATCAGATCCTTAAATTGCATTATAGTAAACTATAACTGGATTAAAATACTAAATATAAATCAGCCCACGAGAACCACTTGAAGAAAATGTAAGTAAAAATTACCTTTCAGTTACAATAGAACAGGGAGGACTTCTCTGAACATAAACATAAATAAATAATAAAAACAAAGACTGACATATGTGACTATGTTGATTTTTTTACATATTAAAGAAAACATCATAAAATTATAAACCAAAGAAAATATTTGGAAGTTCTGAGGATGGGTGGGAACTCTTCATTCCTTATTCCCGGTACCAGAAGCTCTACTAGTGTTACACTCCCAGCCTTTCTCCCTAGCAAAGAAAGATTACTTTTCTTGCTAATAAATTTGGGGTGAATGAACTCAGTGATTTTGGTTCTGCTTATTCCTCTTTTGCTAGCAGGATCACATGCAGAGAACGTGTGTTCTGCTCAGCAGTTGTACAGTTGGCTTTTTACTGCTAAGGTCTGAGCAAGAACATTAAGCCTCAGATCATAAGAAGATTTAACCTGGAAGGTTGTCTGAAGCTTACCGAGGCTTTTCCCTCAGGCATGACGCTATTTTTATATAGTCTTGTGAGACTGAAGTGGTGGCTTGTGAGATGAATGTGTCTCAGCAAAGCCTCTGGGTCCAACAACCCCAGAAAAGACAAAGACCACAGGTAGCTTTAGCTAAAACACAGAGCCTCAGGAGGTGCAAACTGCTGCTGGTTGACCTTGAACTATACAGATCCACTTTTCATTGACAGATTTGGCTTATAGAGCACTGAAATGAAAGGAAAGAGTATCTTTCCATTCTGGGGCTTTTTAAGTTTAGTAGGTAGGATAATATTGGCAGCTTGTAAACTGAAAGCTGTGTTCTGCGTCTGCTACAGAGTGCTAGGACGCTTCCAGCTTTAAATTCTGAGAGTGAGGCCTACTCGTTACAACTAGCTGTGCTGCCTGAGGTCGGTGGCTTCTAGCACGTTCACAAATGATCCCCGCCTCCTTGTATTTGCACTCTCATGTCATCCTTGAGTGTGGGCTGGATTTCACAGTGCACTTGTGATGAATAAAATATGGCAAATGTGCCGTTAAAAAGACACTGTAGAAGGGTGAGTGTGGAAGCTGAAAGACCACTCCAAAGTGATTATAATAGGTTGAGAGATAATTGATGTTTGGACAAAGTTGTTAGCAGCAGAAGTAGTAAAAACTTTTTGAATATTATATATATATATATATATATATATATTTTAAGGTAGAAATGATAGAATTTCCTCATAGTTTGGATACGGGCTATGAGAGAAAAGAGAAGGCAAGAATGATTTCCAAGGTGTTGTCTGGGTAAACAGATTCTGTAGGAATTTAATGGGATAAGGAAGATGGCAAAAGGTACACATTTGAAGTGAAAAGTCCAGTAATTCAGCTTGTTCAAGTTAAGTTTGAAATTCCAAATGGACATCATAGTAGAGGTGCACTGTGAATGAATACACTGGCTGAGATAGGATTGAGAACAAGATTATTGAAAAAAAAACAAACAGTTCAAGGAGCTAAAATCCAAGGTAAGACAAAGATAAGCTATGTGTCTAAATATGGACTATTTTAGAAGCAACACTGGAAATAATGAACATGAGTGAGGACTATAATCTTCAAAGAATAGACAAGAGTGTGCTGGGGTTGGGATGAAGACTATAATGAAGAGGGGTAGCAAGTGATATAGTCTGATGGCATGGGCTTCCTGCCAAAAATTATGAGGAGAGCAGGAAAAGACAGGGGTTAGGAAATTATAAGGAGGAATAAGATGGACACCTGCCTCTTCTCTAAGCTTCATAACATGACGGGTATGGCTTTTAAAAATCCACTACTGAGCTTATGCTACTTGGAAGTCATGACTGCATCCAACTCATTCTTTCACAAACCCTCTCAAAAAGGACAAATGGTTTAGCATATCCTGTGGCAAACATACCCAGGACAAGCTAATCAATTTACAATGAAAACAACGTAAGGGAATGAGCAGAATAAACAGAAAGGATATACTTCAACTTTACACACAATGTGCAAATTTTGTTTTGCCATATAGCATATGCTCTGATCTTTAGGGGGATAATCAACAGTTTACTTCATTTTCTGTACTTTTTCCTTGTCCAAATTCTCTCAAGCTCTCAAGAAAACCTGTAGTATTCACCAGAATCTCTCTAGTCCTAATAGTTGAATCCTAATTACTGAAGGCATCCTCTCTCCTGTTTTGCAAGAATCTCTGCTATTAAGATTATCTTTAACTTTTGTTGTGGTTTTATTTGTTTTAATCTTAATTTTAATTAATTAATTGACTTTTTAGAGCCAGGGTCTCACTCTGTCACCTAGGCTGGAGTGCAGCAGCGCAATCACAGCTCACTGCAGACTTGAGATCCTCCCCTACACCATGGAATACTATGCAGCCATAAAAATGGATGAGTTCATGTCCTTTGTAGGAACATGGATGAAGCTGGAAATCATCATTCTCAGCAAACTATCACAAGGACCAAAAACCAAACACCGCATGTTCTCACTCATAGGTGGGAACTGAACAATGAGAACACTTGGACCCAGGAAGGGGAACATCACATACCAGGGCCTGTCGTGGGGTGAGGGGAGGGGGGAGGGATAGCATTAGGAGAAATACCTAATGTAAATGACGAGTTACTGGGTGCAGCACACCAACATGGCACATGTATACATATGTAACAAACCTGCACATTGTGCACATGTACCCTAGAACTTAAAGTGTAATAAAAAAAAGATTGAGATATAAGCAGATCGCACTGGCAGATTCAATATCTGGTAAGGGCCCATTTTCTGGCTTATAAATGGTGCCTGCTAGCTATGTGCTCACATGGTGGAAGGAACTAAGCAGCTCTGTAGCGTTTATTTATAAGTGCACTAATCTCATTTATTAGGGCTCCAATCTCATAACTGAATCACCCCTCAAAGGCCCCACATCCTACCATCATCACATTGATGATTAGATTTCAATGTATGAATTTTGAAGGGATACAAACATACAGATTATGGCAGATTCATACCTCAGAAGGCAGGAGCTGCCTTGCCAGTGCTCCTTGAGTGTATTTTGTACATTTTTTCCTGAAGGGATTAACAGCCTACCAAAGTGGTACAAAAATTACTTTAAACTGAAAACTTCTGAATAGTCAGCAACCACAGAGAGACATTTTCTAAACTTAAGCAGAACCTCCCCGACAATATAGCTGCCATGGATCTTCTCTGAGAGAACTTTCTGTTTGGGGGAAGTCTAACCCTAGCACAGGGAAGTATGAATTCAATTGATTCAACTGCCCATTAACATTGCATGATCTCGGCTCACTGCAACCTTTGCCTCCCAGGTTCAAGAGATTCTCATGCCTCAGCCTTCTGAGTAGCTGGGATTACAGGCGTGCACCACCATGCTAGAGTAATGTTTTGTATTTTTTAGCAGAGACGGGGTTTTGCCATGTTCACCAGGCTGGTCTTGAACTCCTGGCCTCAAGTGACTCACCTGCCTCAACTTCCCCAAGTGCTAGGATTACAGATATGAGCCGAGGTACCCAGCAAGGACCTTCCACACTTTTGCATTGAAGTCCTAAGCTGCCCTTTGTTTCCTTCCTTCTTGGATGTTGTTATTGTTGTTGTTTTGAGACAGGGTCTCAGTCTTTCGCCCAGGCTGGAGTGCAGTGGTGGGATCATGGCTTACTGCACCCTCAACCTCTTGAGCTCAAGCTATCCTCCCACCTCAGTCTCCTGAGTAGCTGGGACTACAGGTGCACACCACCACACCTGGTTAATTTTTTTATTTGTAGAGATGGAGTCTCACTATGTTGCCCAGGCTGGTCTCAAACTCCTAGTCTCAAGCCATCCTCCCACTTCAGCCTCCCAAAGTGCTGGAATTACAGGCATGAGTCAAGGTATCCAGTCAACTCTTGTTGAGTTGGTTTACAAACCATAACCTCTAGTTCCTCACTACTGGGTAGTTTTTCATGTGTAATAAACTTTCCTCCTAATAACCTGCCTATTGTCGGTTAATTCACAAGCCTCTAACAAGTCAGAACTCAGTTAACAGAGGAAAACTTGCTGCCAACATGTCCCAAATTCAGGTTCAATACATTACATTGGTAGTTTAAAACTGACCATAGTTGGATCATTTATATCATAGAAATTGACAGTTAACAATTCACTTTCTAGAGAAAGAAATAATGACAAAATGCATGGAAAAGATCAATTTGTAAATGGGGAATGCTTTGCCAACTCTATCATTCCCAGGTTTCCATCTCTATATTGCACTACAGATTGGATTTGAAACATCAAGAGGTCCTGTAACTCAGTCTCTCTCCTCTCTAATTCTTTTCACACCTAGATGTCAGTTCTCTCTGAAACTTGGTTATTCATTTTCCTCCTTTGCTGAAGGAGTTCAATGTCACACACAGAGCATTGACTACATTCTTTACTCTGTAGGCTTGCATTCAGTGTCCTCAAAGTGAGAACAACTTCTCTTTTAATTCTTATCACCGCTACTTAAGTCCCTCTCAAGATAAAAAACTGTAATCTGTTTTCCAAAAATCCCTTTAACCACAATAACTATGAAAGCTTACTAGCTTTCATTCATAATGATCTCTCCACCTAAGCATTTGAAAATGCTCTTGTTCAGTAACCTTAATATCACAATTCCATCCATCATTTACAACCAAGTTCAAATGCCCAATCCTCCATGAAAACTTCCCTAATGATTTCAACAGTTAAGTAATAATTGCATTTCTCTGAACTCCTATGCATTATCTGCACCTCTTTGAAGCTCTTAAATGGTTTAACTTTATTACATTTTGTGTGTGGGGGCCTGTCTTATGTCCTTTCTGGATTTCAAGTTCCCTATGGATATTACACTTCTTATACATGTATTCCTGAGAGTATAGGGTGAAAAGACTTTTGCATAGTAGATACAGGAAAAAATACCTGCAAATCAATTGTTCTCCTTTCATACTCCTTTTATTAAAAAGTATCTCAGGTCACTATTTGCCAATAGGATTGAGAATCATTATGTTAAATGAATGAGGGTTGGACTTGGTCATATCTTTTGAAAGACTCACTAAAGAGGTAAAGGTTTATGCAGGTAGCAAAAAAAGTGAACTGAAATGATTGTGGGCGGGGGAAATGTAGTGTCTCAATAAGAGTAGGTAAGAATTGGTATTTTTTTATAATTTCCTTAGAGGATAAATGAAGAATCTGGACAAAGAATGGTTTATTTTTGTCTGTTAGATTGCTTATTTTACTCAGGTGCTTTTAATCTTTGTTTACATTTAGTATGTATTTTGAAATATTGTTCATTATGTTATGTGAAATAGCATAATCAGAAAGAAGACAAGTCAAAGGCATCTTCTGACACTTCTCATCTTGAACTTTACAATCTTGTGCAGGCTTCTGAAACTTTTGATGTATAGTAAATAATGTGACGTGCTCTATTAAAATTCTCATTTGGGAATTCACTGCAGAGATTCTGTCTCAGCAGGTCTATCACAGTCTAGGAATCTGTATTTTCAAAATGTATCCAAGGACTTATTTCTTCAGACAGTCTGGAGACTCACTTTGAGAAATATGGCTGAGGTAAGAAGAACCTGCTTAGTTCCTTACACGCAGCCACTGTCTCAGCTCTTTGCCCTCAGTAAGTCTCTTATCTCATCCAAGAATGCTCTGTATCTGTTCTCATCCCTCCTCTCATGCCTGCCCTGTTTCCTTCTACCACTGTGCAGCCCTTTACTAGCACATTCTTATTCATTTTTTTCCAGCTGTAATTCAGCACCATCCCTCTGTACAATTGAACACTCTGCTGTTTTGTTCTGAGTCTCAGGCTGTTTGATTTCAAATATCAGCTCCACAAGTATCTAATTACGTGACCTTAGGCAAGTTATATATCCTTTCTGTGCTGCTGTTTTCTCCTCTATGAAATGGAGAGAGTAACAGAACCCACTCTTAAAGGTTGTTGGAAGGAGTAAATTAGGAAAAACTATTAAAAACAGAGTTGGCACACAAAATGCTAAATAAGAAGTGTTAGGTTTTAATGATTATGAAGCTATATCGAAATTATTTGTTTACGTGTCTATATGCTATGATGGTAAGCCAACTTCAGAACAAGTTTATGTGCTTTTCATCTCTATCACAGAAATTACCATCATTATTCAATTAGGACATGTTATATAGTTGAATTTAGATAATTAGGTAAAATACAAAACCAAGTGTTTACCTGGGAAAGCTCTTATTTTGGTTAATTCTGCTTAACAGGGCTTAAACACCTTTATCTTCATGGCATTAAAAAAAAATTACCAGTTTCTCGTTATTTTAACTATAGTAAAATACCAGCATATTAGAATAGCCATCTTGTCATTCAAACTGATAAATATATGACAAATACAATGAAGCATTTTCATAAATAATTGATGAATATGGAACTGCATGGCAGGAGCTAATCAGTTAATGTGGGTGTAAATAAATTCAGCCACAAAACACAGGTGAAAATCTATAGACATTATTCACCTTGACTGGTGGCGCACTTTATTTTCAATTAAAAAGAAAATGAAAAACAAAATCAGCATGATGTTAATCCAGCTTTAATGTTCACTGCCTGTAAACTAAAATTGATAGTTGGATATTAGATTTATATTTTGGAAATGTAACCGATGAGTTTTTAATAAAAGTATTTATTTCAAGAACACACATAATTTTGTTCATTAAAAATTTTTATTTAAAATATTTGCATTTCAAAATGTTTTATTGTTGAATTTGTTTATTGCTTTGCTACCTAGCTCTTTGTGTCATCTCTATTTCTAAATAATTAACATTAATAAGACTCACATATAATAGTAAAAGTGCTTGCACTCATAAAGTATGATGAAAATCTTATGCAACAATGTAAAAGAATTCCTTGAAAAAATATAAATATCATTACTAGGGTATTAAAATATAAGTATTTGGCTTAATAATATCAGTAAATGAAATAAAATGTACTAATGTAAAGAGATGATTGGTTTTTCCTTTTGACATTCATAAGCTATTGAGATTCCCTTAAAGGAGCAAGTAAAAGTCCTATGTACACAGACAAAAATCACATGACCTCAGACAATCACAACTGTATTGCCTTTACATGTTCCTCCTATGTAAACAAGAGGATTAGTTCCATTCCTTACTCCTTTCTAGGTCTAACATTCTATGTTACTTCCAGTAATAATATCTACCCAAAGAGTAAAGTAATAATGAGGGCTTTTAAGATTTGTTTCAGCCTCAGTGTTTAGGACTACAACGTAACATCTCATAAATTGATAACGTGCAATAATAGTAAGTGTTATTACCTAATTTCTACAGGTCAAAGATTTAGTTTTTACATTAATTCTCCAAAAGAGTGCTTAGTATTAAATGCATTTTAAAACTTCTTTAGTCTCCCAGGTCACGAAATCTTTTATGCCAGATCTTTCATTTATATCTGATGAGCTTATCAAGTTCACATTATCTGAGGCTTTTATTCAAAGCACTGTGTCCTTGAATTTAATATTTTAATTTGTTTTTCAATTATACATCTTTTAGTTCCCCAATGGTTGCCAAAGTGTATGGAGATTAAAAATTCTAGATTGGCAAATATATATATATTTCTAATTATGGCCTTCTCCCTACATGCCTTCTGAAAGCAAAAGAAGGTAATATTAATAAAGAATGCATGATACTGGTAAATTGTAGCTCATTGGCATTCAGATTTGGTGGTATATTAAACGATTTCAAAACATCTTTTCTTCTCTGTAAAATTGAGGATCATAACCAGCTTTTTAGGAATGCAGCATTTAAATTGGTTTCATAAATTAAAACACACACACACACACACACACACACACCACACACACACATCATGCATTGAGAAAGTGCCAAATATACTGGCTTAATGGAGCTGTTTCTGCTAAAGGGAGTGTTTGGCAGAGGTTGGCACATTTAACAAGTGTTCTGATTCTTTATAAGACTGAAAAAAGATTTTGTGAGTTATACATAGCTCTGGAAATTTTCTTGAGGAAAACAACAACAACAAGTAAACATGAAACCATTTTCCATGCTCCCAAATAATATAATACTTTGAACAATTGCACAAAACATTCACTAGCACTGAAAGCTTGTATGAATAGCAAAGAAATGTACTGAAGCTTTCTTTGTTACTTTCCATTGACTTTTTCTCCCAATTAACCAGGGAAAGTTAGCATCTATTGCAGACTCAATAAATCAACTGCCTAGCCAACATTAAATAACTACTCACTCGACTTCTATCACTTTCTGAATATGAGGACTCATTAAAAAGTCCATAGCACAAGAAGAAATAAGTTGTGCTTTTCAATTAATCACTAAAACTTGAAGGCTCCAACTTTGGTATACTACAATTGAGGATTATTAAAATATATAAAGTAGTTAGTTAGCAAGGTACCTAATTCATGACAGATGCTTAATAATTATTAACATTTTCACTAAACAAGGAAGATACAACAAAATTAGGATTTGTTCCAAATTTTCCAACTCCTAGTCTAGTCTTCTTTACATACTGCAATAGCCATTACTCTCTTTCTGGTCATTTATCCTGGTTAAGACTATTAGAACAAATATAAATTTTGAAATCACCATGTCTTTTTTGTTGCCATGAAGGAATTGTTCACAAAATTTTAAACATGTGTTTGCCCTTGTTCTGACAACTAAATTATAAACTGAAGAATATGATGTTTCCTCCCCACTTCTTCTTTCCTCTCTTCCTCTCTTCCTCTTTCTTCTTTTTCTCTCTTTCTTCTTTTCCTCCTTATAGCATTGTGCAAAATATGCATTAGACACTTAAGAAAGTGATTGGCTGTGGTTTATCTTTGATAGCCTAACTTCAGGTATAACAAAAATCAGAGAATTGAAAAAAATTTACAGCCATATCTATATCTTATTTTATAGGAAACTGAGGCTTGGAGAGTTTTTCATAGGTTACACAATGAATTATTTACAGAACTGACAAGAACCAAATTATATAACCTGTGACTACCACATAATACATGACCTGATTTGTCAACTGAACAATTAATAGGACACCTTTCCAACGTCATCAAGCTTATTCCACCTTTTATCATTTGTTCACACCTTTTTCTTGTCTTAACCACCTCAATGAAATACTCACTTGACTAGTCTCACCCTGCCAATGAATTTCCTTTGCTGAATGAAATAAAATCTAGTCTTACAATCACTTTTCTCTCTTCGTAATCTAGATAATCCAACTCTAACTTATAGCTGGGAAGAGTAAAAGAAAATCTGAATTTGGGGTAAGAATTATTTTAAACCATTACTATAAACAATTTTCACATCTGTTAAATGGAAATAATAATTTTAAAGTTTTAGAGTTTCTATCTTATGAGATTTTAGTGAAGATTATGTATATATATGTAAAAGGCCTTCTTTTAGAACAATAACTGCCACTTAATAAGCATGCAATAAAATTTAGTTATCCAGAGACAGAATTTGAAGACTCCACCACTCTGAATAGAGTAAGATTTAGTGAGTCCATCCTTACCCTTAACCTCATCTGCACAAGTGACACCCTACTGAGTTTTAACCCTGACTCTGACATTGTGGAACTGTGTGTGTCTTTCTGGTATAGTAATAGTTTCTTCAGCTCTTTCCACAAATAAAGAGAAACATCTTTATAAAGAAAAAAGGACATGCATTTAAAATGAGAAGAACGTGAAGGATAATTTTGAAAGCCAAAAGCCCATCTATTACATCTGAATGATAAATGAGCAAAATAAAATACATCTTTTAAGTTTAATTTCATACTCTTTTATTTAATATGGCCCTTTGATGTTAGAGGACTAAAATAAAATAATATTGTAATTTATGGTTGACGTGTTAAAGTCTGGACGTATTTATTGAAGCACCTATTTTGATTCATTTAATGTGTTCATGGTATTGAATTATTCTAATTATATTAGCTAATTGAAATGGTTAATAAAATGGTCATTCATGAAGTAGAATTCATAAGTCAAAATTAACAAGGTACTGTATTTAACCAACATCTTATGGAATGCTAGTACTGTAGCTTGAATTATTGCCTTTCGGTCAAGTGTCCCTTAATGTTACTGCCGTCATTATGCCTATAACACAATCTCTTCTTAATTTTTCCCTTTTAATCCAAGGTATTTAAATTTAGTAGCCCATGTATAATTTTTCTAATTATAATGCAACAATGCAGCACAATTAGGAAACCATGAGGTGAAATGGGCTCTTGGATTAAAGCAGATGCCAAAAATTTATTTGGAGTTAGAAATGAGCAGCATTTTTCTTTTCATATTTAATAAAAGCATTTAATGACATGACAAAGCCATATAAAATTATAAATTAAGGCACATAACACAGACCAGCTATTGAACGAGTAGTTGGACAAACTGTCTATAAATAAGTTAAATATACTTGCTTAATATTTCAAGTAATTTATCTTTAACTTTATAATGAGATTTGTGAATGAGAAATACCTTTGTAAATAAGAGAGTTTATGATCATAAGAGCTCTATAAATGTGTCTGGCATTTATCATATTTATATATATATATATATTGAATTGTAAAAGAATATTTAATTGCAAAATTTTAAAAGATTTAATTTAGTTACTTTTTGGTGTGTTCTTCCAGAACATACATTAACATTTCACTTAATATAAGTGCTTTCATTGAGTACATATGGACACAAAGAAGGGAACAACAGACATGGGAACCTACGTGAGGGTGGAAGGTAAAACAGGGGTGAGGATCGAAAACTACCGATCGAGTACTGTGTTTATTACCTGGGTGATGAAATAATCTGCATGCTAAACCCCTGTGACATGCAATTTACCTATATAACAAACCTGCACATGTACTCCTGAACATAAAATAAAATATGTGTGTGTATATATACACATACATACACACATACATATATATGTGTGTATATACGTGTATATATACATGTGTGTATACATGTGTGTATATATACACGCGTGTATATATACATGCGTGTATATATACGTGTGTATATATACGTGTGTGTATATATACGTGTGTGTATATATATGTGTGATATATACGTATGTATACATGTGTATATATACGTGTGTATATATATGTGGTTATGGGATATACATATGTATGGGATTATGGGACACACACATACATATATATATGAGTTTTTTTAAGGTGGTTTGAGAAATACTGGTCTAAGCTGTGTTAGCTTTAGGAATAAAATAATCAAGACTATCTAAACTGTAGAATCCATATGTATCTATCAGAGACAGGTATATCTTTAAGTAAAACTTGGAGGTTTTATGTATGTTTGTATGTATAAACCCTCTGTAAATATTTAATAGTAAAATTATAAGAGTTGTGTTTCCACCTTATTAATAAACTTGAGGTAACGCCACTATATTATTATTTTTATTGTTCTTATTAATAGTTGTTGTCATCTATTAAGACCTACCATGTCTCAGACACTGCACTGAGCATTTATAACTCTCATAGCAACCATCTTACACATGAACTATGACCTATCTTTTCTAAATTGGGGAATTAAGACTTGGAGAGGTAAATAGATTGTTAAAAGTGACATTGAGTAAGCAGCAGAACTGAAATTATATGTCTCACTTCATTGTTTGAGTCAGATGTCTTGAAATAGAAAATAGAAAGGCCCAGATAAAAGCATACAACTTTGTATTCTGGGATCATGGTCTATGTGATGTAATTTTATCAGGTAGTAGAAAGTCAATCCCAAATGGTCATTATAGGGAATTAAATCACAGATATTAACTTAAAGAGAGTCATAAAAAAAAATTAAGGAGGCAATAAGGTGGCTTCTTGCTGCTGGAAGAGGATGGAATGATTATGGGAGTACCGCTTATGCATGAGGAAAGAATATGGTCTCATTGACCGGGTAGGAGAGATATACTTTGGAAGAAAAGATGAGGAAATTAGGCTAGGAGAAGCAGAAGCCAAAAGGAACTTATAAAACTGTAGAAATATTTGACATGCAGGGCAATAGGTTTCCCTAAGACAGAATTTTAATAGGTTTTACAGGACAATAATTAATTCTTTCAGTGGGACAATGTAGGACTTGAAAAGCAAACACAAGACACTGACTAAGAGAAACTTTTCTATAAGAGGTGAGTGAAATATTAATTCTTCCTTAAAGAAAAAATGATAATCAAACCAGACATACACTTTTAATACTTAGTTTATGGTAGCAAGCTGATTAGCATTTAAAATGTCTCTTCATTTTTCTACTCAAGTGTTCTTTGACCTCCCATGCTTACCACCCAGAGAGTTATCCAATCCCCTTTCTGAGTATTGTGCCTTCAATATCAATATATTATTGCATGTATCACACTCGTATTTTTAAGGCTTAGCACCCCTTCCAGAACATGAATTTCTGACAGGACTCACTTCTGGTGCCCCACACATATTCCTATGATTAACACTGCATATTCTTGTGTGGAGCACCAGCAGTGACTACTACACTTTGGCCAGCTCTGTGCATACCTGGCCCAAGTTTATTCTTGTTTGTTTTGAAAGGCTTACACCTTTAGAACTCACCCTTCAGAGGAATGCCCTGCATACTGATGTCCTCTACCCTGCAGGAGTTGCTGGACGTGCCTAGATAGCACTAACCACACATCCAAAACCTCACTGCCTCCCATCCTGGCTAACAGGAGTATAAAAGCCTTACTTCTTTGTCTAGGGTCAGGACAAACTCTGACGTGTAATTTATCCCCCAGAGCTTCCCACAGAATCAGGCTGTCTGAAACTTCCACTGAATTCTCTCCATTGGCCTGCTTCTTTGTCTTTCATTTCCTGTTTGCTCCACTCCCTTACTGCATCTTCCAGGGAGCACTTACTTAATAAGTCACTTACATCTAAATCTTAAGATCAGGGTCCACTAATTGGAGTATCCAATCTATGGCACTGCTTGAATTTGGGTAACCCTACTAATTATTTTTGAGATCACTGCACCAAAGCCTGTCCCTGGCATAGAGCAAGTGCTGCATGAATGGTAAGTGAATAATATTTAAATTAAATATTAGAAATCTTAGTTCGATTTTATCTATATCAATGAGCTGTTTTAAAATAAATATTCTATTTTTAACCACCAATTAATATATTCTAACCGGATATGTTGGGCACTATAAAGGAATGTTTTCTACACACATGGAGCTTTCAGCAATTTGACCCATCACTGTTTACTTTGAGGACTTAGACTTTGACCTACTGAATGCCCAAGAGCATCCAGAATTCCAAATAATTTGCTTAGTTATCCCCAGAGAGGATGAATCTTGCTTCTCCTCTCCAGATCCAATTCTGTGTTCCTTGCATTAATTTGAATACTAAAAGACTGACAGAGAAAATGTCTTCAAGTTTGAACTCATAAATCATCAGCATTCCAAATATTAAAATATCACAATACTTTGAAAAATGCTTAGGTAAATGTGTGATGTTACCAGAGTCCACTTAGTATGCATAAGACTGTTTTAACTCAAACACTTGTACTCAAGTTTGCTTTCTTAGCCCAGATATATGCATACCAGCTATCTTCTAAAGCAATTTTAGTGCTTTTCTAGCATGACAGTATGAAAATATTTTCAGATATGCATTTGAGTAAAAAAAAATATGTATTTATACTGAGGTGCCTCGGAATCTGAAAGCACAATTGATTTTTCAAATGGTAATATTATAACCTTTTCCTGTACAAAGTAGATATTTCATTTAAAGTATTTAAAAATTCCACAGATGCATCAGTTAAATGGGTTTATTATATTTTTTCTTTGTCTCAGTATATACATAAAATAATTTGAATGTGGGAACAGGCTCACAGGAGACACATAACCACCATCATAAAACATCATCCAGCAGGGAATTAACAAGGTTATTTACCTGAAAAATTAGTGGTCTTTTTACTACATTGAGAAGATAAAATTTACTGCAATTTTAAAATTCAGTATATATTTATTAGAGTACTGAGTTTTGATAGGGTAACAAGTATATAATATGGTGACAACAATTTAAAGAGTAGCCTAGGTAGAAAAATTATTTAAGAGAACATTTGTAACATAAGGTGGTATATATTATTAAATTCTCTGACAGAAATTTAATGTACAGTGTTTTGTGTTTTATGAATTTTGAGGAAAACACCATGCATACATGCATGCACACACACACACACACACACACTTTAAGATTCAGAAATTATTTAGCAAAGGATACAGAATGTATAAGGGTTTGAAATGGGTATTGACAGTGAGAGCAGATGCAAAAAGTCTAAGATGATTGTTCCTGGCTTCTCATTCCCTAATGAAGTATACAGATGTCCTTAACACGTGGCCTAGGTAGACTCTAGAGTTGAAAACACAAACTAATATTTGCTACTGTTTTTTGATACTTGGACTTACAACACCATCTCAGAAAAATGCACATTAACATTCTGTGTTTCTGCATTTAAAGAAATGTTTATAAATATCGAGCTTTTCTGGTTTCTGAGCAGAACTCAGGCTCAACAAAGACACCTTAACAAAGGTGAGTGGGATGAGGACAGGCTACAGAGTTAGATCAGAGTCAGCGCACAGGTATCCGAAAATTTTTTTGTCTCTTGCTTTCCAGAAAGGTATTTCCCTGCAGTGTGAAGTAATCACTTCTTGTTGGTGACCCATCATTTATGAAGTATATGTTCTAAGACATTTTATACTAGTCCTCCTTCCTTCTCTTCCTTCCTTTCAGGCTACCTAGCTGGTTTAGGGTGGCTGTTGTATGGTTTGAAATCTGTCTGAGGTTGTGGGTGGAAGGAAGGAGGGCTCCCAAGGGGGCCATTCTCCACTCTGGCAGAGAAGAAGGGCTCCAGGAATGTTTCTATTCCTAATTCAAACTCCTAGTTTGGATGAAAAGGAAGCACTTCCGAAGTGTAGTGCTTTACTTTATCTCAAGGCAGGCCTGGGAGAATATGAACCTCTCACCCCAGCTGAGGACAACTGCACCACACCATGTTTCCGAAAGAGGCTGTCACAGATGACCCAGCAATTTTCATTTCGGTGAAAAAAAAATGGTTGAAGTCCTAAAGAACAAGTGTCTATTTTTTTTCCTGTGAACAGCCATGCAACCAAACCACAGCAAGCAACATGCTATTTCTGAAGAGTCTCCTGAAAATTTTCCAGAAACAAAAGATAAGCAAATGAGATGCAGAGTAAGAAGATAAAATAGTATTTGTTCTATCTATTAAATGTAAAAAGCTTTCTCTTTGAGTTGCAATAAAAAACAAAGTAAGCTACTTGAAAAAAAGAATTTTACACAAGTGACTTTAGACATTGAGAGAATAATTCTGAAGTGCTTCTATGAAAAATATACTTGTTCTAAGATACCTGGAAATAAATTATTTCTCTTTTTCTTCTAGTCATTGTAAATATCTTAAGGAGCTGAAGGTCGAGGTATTTTGCTACCAGTCCTAGAGAAAGATGACAGGTAAGAAAATTACAGTGGGGCTGAACCTTCATATATGGCACTTGGGGACCCCACTATATTAGTTAAATGGTATAATTTCCATTGTTTTGTAAGGTGGTTTAGTTAATGTCTTCTGTTACTTGTTGACAGAAGCATCCTGATGCCAAATATGTCACCGGAAATAAGCTGCCACAAGTAACAGTCTTTAAAGTACTAAAGTGGCAGAGGAGAGGAGATAAAGCAAGGATAAAGACGATTTGCTCTATTCTTCAAAGCTTAGTGGTTAATTACCCTTTTTCGTGCGTGGTTCTGAAGCCCTTGGCTAAATGCTTGCCCGTTTGGGAAACTTGCAGAAAATTTTCAGAACATTGGTGCTTTGGCTACTTCTTGCAGCTTTCAGTTAGGTATTTCAAGAAAGAGTTATGCTTAGGCTAAAGCTGATCTATCAGAAGGCAGAGAAAGAATAAAATACAATTCTGCCTAAAGAGGTTCTTCATGTTTTTGGGCTATAATCTAAATTGCTTTAAAGTTCAATAATCTGGAAATCTGGGGGACTGGAAAAGCCAAATTTTCTACTCAAGCCATAGATAAAGCAAGCAGAGATGGGATAATGGAGACTGAGCAGAATATGTGATTAAAGTAAAAAGAAATCCTACAACCCCAGATTTCTAGCGAACACCTCCAGTTAGGCATTATTCATCTACTAAAGGAGACAATCTTGTTTTAAAAATGCAGTTAGAAGGAACACATAATATATGTGTCTTCTGACTTCAGGCTATTCTTTTGATTCCTTTCATGGCAGAGGCCACTAAGTGATAATGATGACAGGGTTGAGAGAGAGGGGTGGACAAAGCTCTGAGGCCTGTAGCTAAAACTAGACTTCCCAGAATAAATAACTTGCTGGATAAGCTCTCTGCCTAGGTTACCAGTCCGTGGAGCTGAACTCCAGTGAGCTAGAAGCCAAATAAATTCTTAAGGGAACTACAATATCAAGGTAACTGTAAGTCTCACCAAGAGTAAGATCCCGTAATTAAACCAATTAAATAATTAAACCAGCTCACCAAACCCACTCAATAGGAAGGGGCTTGTTAAAGATGTGCAATCTCAAAGTAGGGCATTTTTCCACATCCCCATTCCCTGAATTTCGATATGGGCAACATAGTTGTTACCATCTCAGCTTTCATCAGATACAACTGTCAGATTTGCAGAATAAGGAATTTAGCTGACTATCAAACCAAAAGTATTCACGTTTCCAGCAAAATAGAAAATGTGCAATAAATCAGTACCGCGGTTTGATTTTGCAGTGTTTTGAGTAAGAGTGTTCACGTAAGTAGTCTTTCCTGTTTTCCAATTACCAAAAGTTGGGCAGAGAGTGAAACACTTTTTCACCAGACAATAAACAGTTAACTGTCTAAATTGATGGAAAGGACTTCACCGAACACAGAGACCCTAAATTTGAGCTGAGGGTCTTACATAAGTCTGTGTTTTTCCATTCTGGAGAATGTTTATTTAGTGAGCATGGACATCTTTTAAATGCCTATGGATGGAAAGAATGTGTGTTTATATGCTGGGCACCTAAAAGTGTGACCTATATGGTGTCTTTGATTGGCACTCTAATAATATCCATTACACCCTTAAATTAGTAATAATTTTTGCTTTCTAGTATATTTTGTAGGAATGGGATAATTCTGAAAAATCTACCAGGGTCACAGGAAAATTTCCTTGATTCCAAGAAGAAAACAGAGTGGCAGTTCCTCTTTTTCTTTGATGTGGCTGAGTCTGGAAGTGTAGCTTGGAAACACTGCTGCCATCTTGTTCTAGCCCGAAGTTGATGTTATCACCAGCAAACAGAAGGCAGAATATTGGAAAGAGCCTGAGTTCTAGATGATATGGCTAGCCACGGATTGTTATATGCCTGAAGCTCATTCTAACTCAAGACTACCCTAGAAGTTGAGGTTTTCTGTGACTTGCAGAACAAAACAGCCTACACTATATAGTAGATTATTAGTGAGTGGAATTGTGTCCAAATTTCAAATATTTAGCCCATTTTCACACTGCTGATAAAGACATACCCAAGACTGGGTAATTTATACAGGAGAAAGGGATTAATGGACATACAGTTCCATGTGGCTGGGAAGGCCTCACAATCATGGCCGAAGGCAAGGAGGAGCAAGTCACGCCTAACACGGATGGCACCTGGCAAAGAGACAGCTTGTGTAAGAGCCCCCCCCCACCCCCCGCCACCGCTTATAATAACCATCGATCTTGTGAGACTTACTCACTGTCACGAGAACAGCATGGGAAATATCTGCCCCCATGATTCAATTATCCCCCACCAGGTCCTTCCCACAACAAGTGTGAATTCAAGGTGAGATTTGAGTGGGGACACAGCCAAACCATATCAACAACCATATGCTTATTACTCTCATACAACTAATTATATTAATGAATAACTCTAACCTTTTTATTGCTTTCTATGTTTCCATTAAAATGTTATATGCTTCTTGGCTCAGTATTTGTAGAAAAATTCTATAAATAATTCACAAGCATAATTTAAAGCACAAAGTGTAAATAAATCACAGGCATTTAAAAATTCCTTCTAAGTACTCATAAACTTAAACACAAAGCTTAAACAGTAAGGACAAAAACAACAAATAGCATGTTATTTTTTAATTGGATATAATATGGCAGACATTATACTAGTTATGCCATTTGATCCTCAGAAGATATGGACATTTATAATCTCATTTTAGAAATAAGATAATTAAATCTCAAAGAAGCTAAATAAAACTTATATTTCAAACCTAATTCTCTCCAATTCTATTGCTCATTATTATTTCCTACATACAATTTTTTTGAAGCAAATTAGTATATCCCAAAATAAAGTGAAACAAAATAGACATAATCTGTTATTGCATAAAACTGTAACTATGATAACGACTTTTCTAATTTTGACAATGTCATAAGACTGTTTCAAATTTTGAAAGATGATGTGAGGCTGTTAATTCAAAACACAGCTGAATCAACCTCAGAGCATTCTCTAGAGTACAAACGAAACAAAACATGACAGGCTTGAAGCAATGGGAAGGCATCTTTTGTATAATTGCTATTAACCTCTGAAGGCTTAGAAATATGTTAGAGGAAAAGATTGAAAAAAAAAGGTAAGAATTATTTTGTTCCATTCCTCTTTCAGTCAAGGAAATATGGCTCAACAGACAATTTTAGACTATTATCAGATGTACAATCCCTCATTAGTTTACTACTTGAGACATTATCTTTTTTTATTAAATTTAGCAAAACTAAAAATCCCCATTTTAAAGAAAAACTACCTTTTCTTGATTTAAATAGGTATGCTATTTTCTTTTTGTCCAATTAAAAATAAAATTATAATTAATCATTACAGCAGAAAATTGTTTTGAATACATATGTTTGTTGAATAAAAAGATGTTGGTTCCAAATCAATTTAATTAGAGCTTGTCTATTTTAAAGCCATTTTCATTTTACAAAGTCATTAATTTCTTTTGATCATAATTAAGTTTTTTAGCAACTGGTAAGATTTTTAAAATGTACAACTTAAAATGACTAAGATTAAGGAGAGCCAATTCACCATTTTTGCTATGTATTTAACTAAATTATGATTTATAGAGGGGTATATAAGATGTGGATTAACTTAAGAGTAATATGATTGCTGTTAGTAGCAAAATAGCTTGAGCTCTTTAAGACATGATATTTACAATGACTAGAAGAGAAAGGGGCATAATTTCTTTCTACATATCTTAGATATGAGTGTATTTTTTATAGAAGCACTTCAAGATTCTATGTCTAAAGTCAATACGGTAAGATTCTTCTTTCTCAAGCAGCTTATTTTACTTCTTATTGCAACTTAAAGGGAAAGTTTTTACATTTAATAAAATAGAATAAATAATTATTTCATCTTCATACTCTGCTTCTCAATCTCTCATCTTTTCTTCCTGGCAAATTTCCAAGAGAGTCTTCAGAAATATCAGTATGTTGCTTGCTGCGGTTTGGTTGCATGGCTGTTCATAGGAGAAAAATAGCACTTGTTCTTTAGGCTTTCAATCATGTTTTTCACCCAATGCCAGTAGGCAATGCAGTCATTTATTGCCATTTCATGTTCAAAAATAACCTGAGAAAGATTATCTTTTTCTGTCAATGTAAAAACATTAATTAAAATTCTTTTAAAATTTAAGAATCAAATTTATTTACAAATCTAGAGCTATTTAGTGGTTAATAAATCTGAGTTTGTACAGTAACACCCATGTAGTCACCAAATTCTGAGAATTTACATAAACTATTATATATGTTCAAGGACAAAAGAGCCACATGGATCTTGGTAGATATTATTAGTGCACAACAAGAAGCACTTCTTTTTTCTGTCAAGACACAGGAAAGATTGTTTTCCCATTATCCTTGGTTAGATGGAGTTACGAGACCCTGAATGACTTTACAGAACAGAGCCCTGGCTCCATAATTGATATTTTAGAAAAAAAAAATAAAAGGGAAGTAAACGTTTGTTATATGAAACCACTGAGATTTTGTGTTAATATGTTATTGACATAATCTACCCGAACCTAACTAATACAGGTCCTTTGGAGAAATAAATCTATAAAATATTAAGACATGGGGAAAAGGAAAGCATTCACCAGGCCATGATATACTATATCTGGTAAAAAGTGCCTTGTTATCATTTTATACAAATTTTTTAAAAAGATCTGAAAAGGATCTAATTAAGCCACTAATAAATTTTAAGTCTAATGAGTGGTTTTTTCTTTTTTCTTTTTCTTTTTTTTTTTTTTTTTTTTGAGACGGAGTCTTGCTCTTTCGCCCAGGCTGGAGTGCAGTGGCGCAATCTCGGCTCACTGCAATTTCCGCGTCCCGGGTTCACGCCATTCTCCTGCCTCAGCCTCTCCGAGTAGCTGGGACTACAGGCGCCCGCCACCACGCCCGGCTAATTTTTTGTATTTTTTAGTAGAGACGGGATTTCACCGTGGTCTCGATCTCCTGACCTTGTGATCCGCCCGCCTCGGCCTCCCAAAGTGCTGGGATTACAAGCGTGAGCCACCGCGCCCGGCCTCTTTTTTCTTTTTCTTTATAGGGTATGAGCACAATCATGATGAATCAATATAAGCGGAATTATTATAATTTAATGTATAAAGTGGATTTGTTTGTAAACTCATTCTAGGAAGAACTCTCCAAGATGATTTACCTACACCATGTTTGCCAAATCAAAGACATAATTTAGCACATCAAAAGTGGTAGGAGAAAGCTTGCTTCACACTTGCTCAACAAGCAGCACTGGTAGTTTAGCAAAATATAGAACCATTAAAAAAAGTTGTTTTTTTTTTTTTCTTTCAGTCTGGGACCAGAAATAGTGGACAAGTAGAGAATTATTTTTGTTTTCTTAAGGCAATACTAGAAAATCAAAAACATTAGATATTTCTTCCTTTTGCTATATTTCCCAAGATGGTAAACACCCAATATGAATGTAAAAATTTACTATTTTTCTGAATTCTGTGAAGATTATATAATTATCCATTCTTAAATCAGTCCACAAATAAACATGTGTTACCACATGGGATAAGATAAAAACACACTACTATAATAAATTAGATCATGTGTGTTAACAAAGTTTTCAAATACATCAACATCAAAATATGTCAGTAAAGGCAAAAAAAATCGGTCTACCCATAAGACATACACTAACATTAGAAATCATAAAATTGAGTTCAATATACTTAAAATAGAAAAATATACCAGTTTGATTTCAAACTAATATTTTGTGAATCCACAAAATAAACTCAGCTATAACTAGCTGTACAATACACATTTACTAGACATATAGTAATATACAACTTTTTTTCTTGCATCCTTACAAAGCACACTCTCTACATGTGATTTAAAAAAACATGCATTTTCTCTTAAAGCACATATTGTCTCTAGACTGAAATAAGCCTTGAACTGTAAGTAATTGTTCATAAATAATAGTTGATATTTGTTGACTATTTTGACAGTTCTCTCACTTTTTCTGTCTCTCTGAAAACTCCTTTTATCCTCATCACAGTCTTATGAGGTAAGCACTATTAATAATCACTATTCATCAATGAGGAAAATGAAATGAGAAAGGAAGAAGTAACTTGTTCAAGGTCACAATGATGATAGTAAATGGCCATGCTGTGATTTGAACCCTGGCAGTCTGGTTTTAAACACTGTGCATCCATATTTACTAAGCATACGCTGCATTTACTGAATAACCCACTGAAAAGTAGTCATAATAATGTGACACAATAATATTTTCATTATAAAATGCAATTGCTGTACTTTCGTCCTGGGCCAGGAGGGTCTTTGTTTCTTGGTGGCGAAATCACCAATGAACTCAACAATTTGTTCCCCTCCTGTAATACTTGTAAAAACCAGTACCACTCATGTGCAGAAAATGTGCACATTTTCTTACATGCTATAAAAAAAGGAGAGAAACCTGAAAGAGACATTGTCAAAGGGCATCAGTGAAGATCCTTAAACATAACAGGAATGTGACCTCAAACAATCTAGAGACTATCTGTGGATTGAATATATTAAACAATTTTTTAGTGAACATAAACATATATGTATATATATTTTTAAAGGTCAATTTTAATTTTTGTTTGGTAATAAAACAATGCCGTCAGGAGTCACCTAAGTGGTAGGATTGTTTCTTCCCATTAGAAAAGCCGAATGAATGCCCATTTCATCCTACTGTCTCTCCTCCCCTCTTTTACACTTCTCCATCTGCTTTTTATAAGTATTGTCCCTTCTCTCAGTGTCAGACTTGACAACTGTCCATCATGCTAGAGTCAGCATCTCTGTCTCCAACAAGATGCCTACTCTCAGATAAGGTACAATCTGCTGTGGGATTTCAAACTATATAACTGGGTTGGAAATAAGAGTAAATGATTCCTCTGGGGCCTAAAGAATTCCATCATGAGTAGTGCAAGGACAAATAAAAATTTAAAGTATGAAGCATAATTCTATCTATTGAAAAAAACAGATTTCCCTCCTCCCCATTTTCTTAGAAAGCTTGTAATACTAAGTACTTTCTCCTCCTTTAAAACATATATAAATCCTTTAGAAAGCTAAATAGGCCTTTTGTCAGTCTTATGACCTAGAAATGTCTTAAGGGCTTGTGCGTCATCTCCTTGAAATGTCAACATCAAGAGAGTTAGCATCCATATCTCCCAGCTTCTGTGGGAAGGTAGGACCTAACTCAAAAACTGCCTTCTGTCATAAGGATATAAGACGTTTGTTTATCCTCTGGATAACGCCAATTAGTTAACACAGATGGTCACCCCAATTACTGGCTAAATTTATAATGAACTATGCCTGACAAGTGGTACTAAGTCCTTTTTATTTGAGGACTAGATGGTATGTATCTTAAAAACGTATGTGTAATGGGTTGTATCTGCTTGGCTACGTAAAAGAGTGAAGTTGCTGTCTTTGCAATCTTTTAGTGAAGAGATTTGCCTATGATGCTCACCACATTCTTGTTTAATTCTTACTCAATAATACAGATGTTTTCTTTACCTGCTGCCTTTGTGGAGAGGATTTCTAGGTTGGGAGAAGATTTTGTTTTTAATTATATTTACCTAGCAGAAGGATCCATGTGCCTCACCTGGCACAGTATTTTCTGCCCTTCATTGTGACTGGCAGGAGTTATTTTATTGTTTTCAAATACTATTGATCCACATTATGTTTTCCTTATTTTAAGTTTGGGGATAAGTGGCCGCCCAACAAATGGGATGTGCTTTATATGCACAGGTATGTGAGTACACAAGGTTTATACAGCATTCCATAGAAGTAAGATATTCTATACAGGTGAATTTCCCAGAGAAGGGACGCTTAAAAGTTTAAGTTTAAACATAATTTTCAAGCTCAAATACTATACCTTAAGATATATATAAATGATGGCACAAATAGTTGAGCCTTTCTCTGTTCCATAATAGTTGAATATTGAATATTGCTTTAGTACATAACTCATTGTACATAAATACAATTGTACCTCATTTTATTTGCATCACTTTATTGTGCTTTTTACAAATTGAAGGTTTGTGGTAACCTTGTTTCCAGCAAATCTACTGGGGCCATTTTTCCAATAACTTATGCTCACCTTTGTGTTTCTATGTCACATTTTGGTAATTCTCATAATATTTCAAAGTTTTAAAATTATTATTATATCTGTTATGATGATATGTGGTCAGTGATCTTTGATGTTACTACTGTAATTTTTTTGGTGTACCACAAACCACAGCCACATAAAATGGCAAACTTAATTGATAAATATTGTGTGTGTCTGATTCCTCCACTGATCCGTCATTCTCTAGTCTCTGACCATCTCATTGGACCTCCCTATTTCCTGAAACACAACAATATTGAAATTACACCAATTAATCATGCTACAATGGCCTCTAAGTGTTCAAGTGAAAGTAAGAGTTACAATTTCTCTCACCTTAGATTAAATGCTACAAATGATTTAGCTTAGTGAGGAAGTCATCTCTAAAACTGAGACAGGCCAAAAGCTAGGTCTCTTGCACAAAATAGCCAAGTTGTAAAAGCAAAGAAAACATTCTTGAAGGAAATTAAAAGTACTACTCTAATGAAAACACAAATAATAAGAAAGTGAAAACAGCCTTATTGCTGATGCAGACAAAGTTGTAGTGATCACAATAGAAGATCAAACCAGCCATAATATTCCCTTAAACCAAGGCCTAATCCACAACAAGGCCCTTACTCTCTTCAATTCTATGAAGGCTAAGAGAAGTGAGGAAATTGCAGAAGAAAAACTGGAAGCTAGCAAAGGTTGATTCATGATGTTTAAGGAAAGAAGCCATAACATAAAAGTGAAAGGTGAAGCAGTAAGTGTTGATGAAGATGCTGCAGAAAGTTATCCAGAAGATCTAGCTAAGATAATTGATAAAGGTGGCTATGCTAAACAACAGATTTTCTGGAGAAGAAGTCAAAGGCTGGCTTCAAAACTTCCAAGGACAGGCTGACTTTCTTGGAGGCTAACACAGCTGAGGATTTTAAGTTGAAGCCAATGCTCATTTACCATTCTTAAAGTTCTAGGGTCCTTAAGAATTATGCTAAATCTACTCTGCCCATGCTCAATTAATGAAACAACAAAGCATGGATAACAACATATCTGTTTAATGACATGGTTCACTGAATATTTTTTAAGCCCACTGTTGAGACCTACTCCTTAGAAAATAAGATCCCTTTCAAAATATTACTACATGTTGAACAATGCATTTACTTATCCAAGACTCTCTGATGGAGATGTACAAGCAGATTAATGATGTTTTCATGTCTTCTAATACAACATATCTTCTGCAGCCCATGGATCAAGAAGGAATTTTGATTTTCAAGACTTATTATTTTAAAAATACATTTCCTAAGGCCATAGCTCTCATAGGTAGTGATTCCTCTGATGAATTTAGGCAAAATAAATTAAAAACCTTCTGGAAAGGATTCAGCATTTTAGATGCCACTAAGAACATTCTTAATTCATGGGAGGAAGTCAAAATATCAACATTAACAGGTGTTTGGATTCCAACCCTCATAAATGACTTTGAAAGGTTCAAGACTTCAAAGACTTCAGGAGAGGAAGTAACGGCAGATGTGATGGAAATATAACGAAAGAACGAGAATTAGATATGACTGAATTTCTGTAATCTCATGATAAAACCTGAATAGATGAGGAGCTGCTTCTTACAGACGAGCAAAAAGTGTTTCCTTGGGAGGAAATCTACTTCTGCTGAAGATGCTGTGAACGCTGTTGAAAGGACAACAAATGTTTTAGAATATGACATAAACTTAGTTGATAAAGCAGCAGCAGAGTTTGAGAGGACTGACTCTAATTTTCAAAGTTCTACTCTGGGTACCAAACAGCAACACATGCTGAGAGGTGACAGCATGCTGGCAGTCCTCACAGCCCTAGCTTGCTCTCGGTGCCTCCTCTGCCTGGGCTCCCACTTTGGTGGCACTTGAGCAGCCCTTCAGCCCACTGCTGCACTGTGGGAGCCCCTTTCTGAGTTGGCCAAGGCCACAGCCGGCTCCCTCAGCTTGCAGGGAGGTGTGGAGGGAAAGGCCAGAGCCTGAACCCGGGCTGCGCACGGTGCTTGCAGGCCAGCTGGAGTTCCAGGTGGGCGTGGGCTTGGTGGGCCCGGCACTCGGAGCAGCCAGCCGGCCCTGCTGGCCCCGGGCAATGAGGGGCTTAGTACCTGGGCCAGCGGCTGCGGAGGGTGTACTGGGTCCCCCAGCAGTGCCAGCCCACCGCGCTGCGCTCAATTTCTCACCGGGCCTTAGCTGCCTTCCTGCGGGGCAGGGCTCGGGACCTGCAGCGCACCATGCCTGAGCCTTCCACCCCCTCCATGGGCTCCTGTGCCGCCCGAACCTCCCCAATGAGTGCCACCGCCTGCTCTAGGGCACCCAGTCCCATTGACCACCCAAGGGCTGAGGAGTGTGAGCGCATGGCGCAGGACTGGCAGGCAGCTCCACCTCCAGCCCCAGTGTGGGATCCACTGGGTGAAGCCAGCTGGGCTCCTGAGTCTGGTGGAGACATGGAGAACCTTTATGTCTAGCTCAGGGATTGTAAATACACCAATCAGCACCGTGTGTCTAGCTCAGGGTTTGTGAATGCACCAACTGACATTCTGTATCTAGATACTCTGGTGGGACATGGAGAACCTTTATGTCTAGCTCAGGGATTGTAAATACCCCAATTGGCACTCTGTATCTACCTCAAGGTTTGTGAACGCACCAATTAGCACCCTGTGTCTAGCTCAGGGTTTGTGAATGCACCAATCGACACTCTGTATGTAGCTACTCTGGTGGGGCCTTGGAGAACCTTTATGTCTAGCTCAGGGATTGTAAATGCACCAATTGGCACTCTGTGTCTATCTCGGGGTTTGTGAACGCACCATCAGCACCCTGTGTCTAGCTCAGGGTTTGTGAATGCACTAATCGACACTCTCCATCTAGCTACTCTGGTGGGGCCTTGGGGAACCTTTATGTCTAGCTCAGGGATTGTAAATACCCCAATCAGCACTCTGTATCTAGCTCAAGGTTTGTAAACACACCAATCAGCACCCTGTGTCTAGCTCAGGGTTTGTGAATTCACCAGTCGACATTCTGTATCTAGCTACTCTGGTGGGATGTGGAGAACCTTTATGTCTAGCTCAGAGATCATAAATGCACCAATCGGCACTCTGTATCTAGCTCAAGGTTTGTAAACACACCAATCAGCACCCTGTGTCTAGCTCAGGGTTTGTGAATGCACCAATCAACACTCTGTATCTAGCTACTCTGGTGGGGCCTTGGAGAACCTTTGTGTTGATACTCTGTATCTAACTAATCTGGTGGGGACATGGAGAACATTTGTGTCTAGCTCTGGGATTGTAAACACACCAATCAGCGCCCTGTCAAAACAGACAACTCGGCTCTACCAATCAGCAGGATGTGGGTGGGGCCAGATAAGAGAATAAAAGCAGGCTGCCCGAGCCTGCAGTGGCAACCCGCTCGGGTCCCCTTCCACACTGTGGAATCTTTGTTCTTCGCGCTTTGCAATAAATCTTGCTACTGCTCACTCTTTGGGTCCACATTGCTTTTATGAGCTATAACACTCACTGTGAAGGTCTGCAGCTTCACTCCTGAAGCCAGCGAGCCCACGAGCCCACCGGGAGGAACAAACAACTCCAGACGCGCCGCCTTAAAAGCTGTAACACTCACCACGAAGGTCTGCAGCTTCACTTCTGAGCCAGCAAGACCATGAACCCATCAGAAGGAAGAAACTCCGAACACATCCGAACATCAGAAGGAACGAACAACTACAGACGCACCGCCTTACAAGCTGTAACACCGCGAGGGTCCGCGGCTTCATTCTTGAAGTCAGTGAGACCAAGAACCCACCAATTCTGGACACAATGCTACAGAGAAATCTTTTATGAATGGAAAGTCAATTAATGTGGCACACTTCATTATGCTATTTTAAGAAATCGCCACAGCCATCACAACCTTCAGTAGCCATCACCCTTATCAGCAGCCATCAACATCAAGGCAAGACCCTCCAACAGTAAAAAGGTTATGACTCTGTTTAGGTTCAGGTGACCATTAGAACTCTTTACCAATAAAGTATTTGTAATTAAGATACGTACATGGTTTCTTAGAGATAATGTTACAACAGACTTAATAGGCTACAGCATAGTATAAACACAATTTTTACATGCACTGGGAAACCAAACATTGTGTGTAACTCACTTTATTAAGATATTTGCTTTGTTGTGGCATTTGGAACCAAATTCTCAGTATCTCTAAGGTATGACTGTATTGGTATACTTGACTCTTGTCCCCAGAGATTTTGACTTTTTCCTAGATAAAGGAGGAGGGCATGTATTTTTTAAAAAGTATATTAATAATAGTTCACTATTACTTTTCAGTAGCTAACAGGTACTCAATGACAGTTTAATGATTGAACATTGTGAAACTAAATTAAATATGTCTATGGTCTTGATTAACCAATAATATCTACTGGACACTTTAAGTGTTCTGGCCACACCCTCTTTATTTGATCCAGCTGCTGTGAGTGTTGGCTGCTGATAGTTCATAGTTGCCCCCTTCTTTGGAGAATTTTCCTTTGTCTACCAGAAGTTCTTTCCCCTAACAGATTGCTAACCTTCTTTTCCAACGTCAATAAAGAATACATGGAGGTACAAAATGCCAGCCCCTTTGCCTCAAGGTGGGGCCAATTATATGGTAAAAGTGATGTTCCTTCTTATCCCCGTGAGATATGGCTGAATCTAGACTCCAGTGAAAACCAAATTCTTGCTTTAGTGAATTCCCTTGAACTTTCTCACTTTCCTCACTCCCTTTACCTTGAGAAAATACCATCAATAAATATGGGCAACTGAAATCCTTTCTCAAGATCTGCTTCTAGGGATCCCAACCTGAGATACAACGTATGAGTGAGAAAATTCACAAAGAACAGTAAACAATAATGTGAACATTTTCTTAAACTTGGCATCTTTACTATTCAATTCGAGACTTTAATAGATTCCATCTCATTAAAAGAACTCTACTAGCTGCATTTGCATAAACAATGAGAATCTTCTTAAATTAAGACATGATATGAAAATGTTATCTTGTGCAAGCTAGAGATCATAACTGTGGAACAGGTTCATTCATGAATGATTTTTCTCATAGCCCTATTACTGTATCATTGTATTTCTTTACATACTCTAAGATAATCCAATCTAAAAGCAGTTTAGACATTTTGGCAACTGTCCTTCAAAAAAAGCCATATTATTAATCTGCAACAATAAGCAAATAATCTCATTTAAAAAAGTGTTTGGCAAACATTTTAGAGCTCTTTTTTTCTAGCTGAACTTATATTAAAAGCATGTAAATGCATGAGTATTAATATTTAATATAACTTATACCTACAAGCATATTTCCTCTCTACATTTTTTTCTTCTAGTAAAAAGGTCGAAGAGAGAACTCAAATGAGGGTGACATGACTCATTCACACCAACCTTATGACTCCTAAAACTTATAGAAAGTTTGACTCAATCATTAGTTGCTTTTATTCTCTCCCCTAAGCGATACCTTCCTCTACCAAGTTATAACATAACGAAACTTATCAAGCATAATGTGGTATATATTCTCTAAATAATGTTTACTTTAAAATAACAAATAGATAATTCTCTTTACAGAGATTCTCTATAAACTGTGGGAGGGATTCTATAGAGTATTAAAGAAGTCCAACTATCCTTATAGACCTAATATGGTGTTTGTCTTCTTTCCTATAATCAGGTTTTAAAATTTACACTTGAACATATTCTTAGAAATTTCTTCATTTTCTTTTCTTATCTCATGGCTCCAGATTTTAGACTCATATGAGACCATATATTTTAATAACAGTTTTTATTTTAAGAGAAAAATGCAATTATTGTAGAAAATTTGAGAAATTCAAAAGAAGCAGAAGAGAAATAAGGAGATGACCACTCATTATACCTTTAGTCATTTCCTTCCAATATTTTCTATTTGTACATGTGTGTTTCTAGAATATTTATTGGAGTTCACTATATTATATATTCCATACCCTACTTTTCCACTTAATATTTCCATTGTCTATCTGCAATACAAAAAGAGAGTTTTGATTGCCAAGCTTCTGGTAATCTCTCTCTTCTTGGACTTCATTTTGCTTTGCATTTCTCTGATGGCCCTTAATATATTATAACTTGTGCAATAATTACATGTGTACATGATTCATCCTCTTACTGTATTAGCACCTGGAGGCAGAAACGAAGTCAAATATTTTTTACATTTCCTAAAATAATTTTAAAAGTTTCTTATACATATCAATTGTTTTAAATAACCAGCAGTCCCAATCAAATTATGCCAAAGTGATAGTATTAATTTTCTAGTTGTGATTAGAAAAAGTTGATCTAAAAAATTCCCAAAACAACAATTTCCAAATGATTACTTAAAAGCTGAAATAAATTCATATAGTAAAACTCTCTCAAGGAATATTTAACTATTGTAATCAAGAAGCATTTGAAAATACATTTAACCTCATATACCTGGTATATGATTTTTCATATCCTTGTCGAATCATTCTTTTTTCCTCTTATCAAAGCTCAGCATATAATACTCTGATGCATTTTGAATATTTTGTTCATAATAAATGAATTTTATGACATATTCAATTCACATAGCATAAAAATGAGCATGTAAGTGGTTTTGAATTATCAATTGTATAATTTGAACTAAATGGCAACAGGCTAATATTTTAAAAGATGGCTCTTTTTCTGAAAAAGTTTTTACTCTGCTGCAAATTGAATTGTACAAGGTTAATTCCCCATTGAAGGATGCTTGGAGGAGAGAGCTAGAAAAGACACAGATAGTTTTCCAATAACAGAAGTGACAGTATATTACTTCTGCTTCCCTACATGTGACAGTAGATATTTACTGTGACTACTATACCTAGAAAAATCATTTGACTTCTGTTTTTAGCGACAGATACATTTCTCAAGAACACTGCTTCTAGAAGATTATGGCTCTTTTTATTAAAGAAGAAGTAATCCAACAGGCAAGTTTACATTACCAAGATTGGCATCTTTAGATCTACCAAAATCACTTAAACCATAACCTATTTTCCCAACAACTATGTTGACACAGCTCCACCATAATACACAAGCAATAATACCTAACTCTAGGAGGTTAATACTGTGTTTCTTAAGTAGCATGATTGAACCAAATGACATACACAAAATTATTAAGTTTAGCATAGATTTTCAGTCTAAAAACTGTTTATTTG
This sequence comes from Symphalangus syndactylus, assembly GCF_028878055.3. Taxonomy (NCBI): domain Eukaryota; kingdom Metazoa; phylum Chordata; class Mammalia; order Primates; family Hylobatidae; genus Symphalangus; species Symphalangus syndactylus. Next base: position 47,474,089 of record NC_072432.2, read on the forward strand.
CCTTGCATGGAGTGTAATATTGAAATCTTTTGTAAGTAGGTAAAAAATCATAGCAATGACCATTAATAATAATAGCTAACACAATATTATTAATAATTCACAATAGCAAAGACTCGGAACCAACCTAAATGTCCATCAATGATAGACTGGATAAAGAAAATGTGGCACATATACACCATGGGATACTATGCAACCATGAAAGAGTATGGGTTCATGTTCTTTGCAGGGACATGGATGAAGCTGGAAACCATCATTCTCAGCAAACTAACACAGGAACAGAAAACCGAACACTGCATGCTCTCACTCGTAAGTGGGAGTTGAACAATGAGAACACATGAACACAGGGAGGGGAACATCACACACCGGGGCCTGTCACGGAGTGGGGGCTGGGGAGGGACAGCAGTAGGAGAAATGCCTAATGTAGATGACAGGTTGATGGGTGCAGCAAACCACCATGGCACAGATATACCTATGTAACAAACCTGCATGTTCTGCACATGTATCCCAGAACTTAAAGTATAATAATAATAATAATAGTAGCTAACACTTAACAATGAGCCATGTACTCATTTAATCTTCACAACTACACAATGAAATGGCCACTAATGTCATTATTTCCACTGTGCGGCTGAGGAATCTGAAGCACAAAAAGTTTAAATGAATTGTTCGAAGTCAGAAGGACAGGATTGGAGCCCATGAGCCCTTGTGCCACAGGTTGTATTCCTAACCACTGTGGTGTACTGACTCTCAGAAACAAATGGCTAACTTGGACTTTACATGCTCCAGACTTCACAGAACCTGAAGTCGATTCGGTATTAACTCTACCACTCTCTTTCAAAGACCATGCAGTTTTCAACAACTAGACTTTCTTTGCAGACCAATTGATAACTACTGAAAGAAATGTATCCATTTCCAAGAGATTATTAGAGTTATTATTTTCTTCGTAAATCCATACCCAATTCACTTTGCCTTTCACCACTCTCTGTCATCTCTGTCTGATACTCCCATGCCCATAATGTTCTTTGTGTTGTTTCTCCTGACACATTTCCCTGATTACTCCTCTCCCCCACAAAATTTTCTACTTTACTCTTGGAAAATCTTTAACAAACTTCTCAATGGTATGAACTCTTTGAGTGATTACTCAGTTCAATTTTTGACTTGGTGAAAATTGGCTGTCTCCCAAGTGCCAGGATTCCACTGAGTTCTGTCAGTTGAAGATACCTTTTTCTTCAGCACGTGATAGGGCAATCTGGTGCATTTTCCTAATTATCACTACTCCATAGCCTGCAGTATTCCCCCAATCTGTGAGGCTCATGCTGCTATCATCCTCCACTCATCCTGTGTCTACTAATTGCCAACCTTTAGGTATTGCTAGAGACATGTCATTGACTTTAGTTTATCTCTTCACCACAACCATTTTTGGCTGATTAATGCCAAAATATACAGGCTAAAAAGCAAGTTGGCCACTGGCCACTTAGTTCACTGACCTCTTCATGTGCAGTAAAATTCAACCACCATGGTAGGCAGAATTTTAGTCCCATAATTTATGCCCATGGTGTCAAGCCTGTGACTATGTAACATAACATTGGCAAAAAGGACTTAGTAATAAGATTTAAATTAGTAATTCAAATTACTAATCAGTTAACTTTAAAATAGATTATCCTGAATCCCCTGTGTAGACTTAATATAATCATATCAACTTTGAAGAGCAAAGTTTTTTTGCATCTAACATAAGAAAAGGAGAGTCAGAAGTGATGTGGCAGAGGGGGGATGTCAGGGAGATATGGTAGGTGAAAAAGACTCCATGTACAACTGCCGGTGTGAAGATTGAGGGGGGACATGTGACAAGGAATGCAGAAGACCTTAAGTACCTGAGAGAGGCTCCAGGCCTGTAAGGAAACGGGAAAGTCAGCCAATAGCAACAAGGAAATGAATTATGCCAACAACCTGAATGAGCATGGAAACAGAGTCCCTCTTCCCACATCCCCCACTGTCAGAAGGTCCACATAAGAGCCCAGACTGCCAACACCTTGAAGACTGCCCTTTGAGATTTGCACCAGAGAAACCTCCCACATCTAAACTTCAGATCTATTTAACTGTGAGATAATAAGTTTGTGTTATTTTCAGCTTATGCGTTTGTGGTAATTTGTTAACGGCAGCAATAAAAAACTAATACCCCACTGCTTTGTAAACTCTTCCTTCACTGCCTTCAGATTAGCATTTCCCTCAGCTGAAAATATACTTCCTTTACCCCTCAAATCTCAGCATATGTTTCAGTCCTTAGAACCTCTCCCTACCTCGAAATTACAGCCATATGTCACAAAGCACAGAAAATACATGACATACAACACTTCTAAGTATTTGTTTAATGTTTTTCTTCCCTGCTCTTCTGTAATAACAGGGACCCCTACTATAGCTATACTATATCCTACCACCTAATATAATCCTCAAACTTACTAGGTACTCACTAAAATTGTACTGGATAATAATGTAATAGAAAGCCAAAAGTAATGGAAAAATAAGTTCACTAAACAAGGACTTGAATTTTTCAGGATTAAATGTTTAATATCGTAATCTTCGCAAACATCTACTTTTCCACAGAACTAAAATTCAATAAATGCGCCTATGCCAAAAATTTATTTTGATTTCATTTATTTATTTTTTTATTTATTTGAGACAGGGTTTCGTTCTTATTGCCTAGGCTAGAGTGCAATGGTGCGATCTCGGCTCACCACAATCTCTGCCTCCTGGCTTCAAGCAATTCTCCTGCCTCAGTCTCCCAAGTAGCTGGGATTACAGGCATGTGCCACCATTCCAGGCTAATTTTGTGTTTTTAGTAGAGACAGGGTTTCTCCATGTTGGTCAGGCTGGTCTGGAACTCCCGACCTCAGGTGATCCACCTGCCTTGGCCTCCCAAAGTGCTGGGATTACAGGCGTGAGCTACCATGCCTGGCCAATTAGTTTCGATTTCTAAACCAGCTTTGTAGATAGATATTTGTCAATTACCCAAGTATCTAAATTTATGAAATTATTTTATAATTATTATAACTATTAATGTGAACCACAAGGTAGTATGTTAAGGTAGAAAAATACAGTGCTGATGAATTCTATTAACAAATTGCTTTAATGCTTTTGACAAACAAAAAAACCCTTTTCCATTAGTATATAGTAGGAATTTGTGCCTTGTTTATCCTGTGAGAACACATTAACAAATTAAAATTTAATCTATGATTGAAAGTTTAAAGGAGACACACAAATCACAAAATTATATCATTACATTGAGTCCCATTTTGAATTGCTTGCCATCTAGCTGGAAATGTGTAATGAAATGAGAAGTCAATGTATTAGTAAATAACGAAGCGCACAGAAAACATTTTATCCATTTTGTAATATTTCTATTATGAAATTTCTATCATACTCATACCATCAATATTTCAAACTAATCCTTTGACTCTTAAAAGCTGGTCTCATACATGAACGTGCTAAAACAGTTATTTGTATAAAATCTCTTATAAACTAGAGATGTTTTTTGTATAGAATTTCTTATTAACTAAATAGAAATTTTTTTAAAGTATCTCCAAATTGAAAAACCAATTTTTATCTTTTAAATGATAGTAGCAAACAGGTAACTTACATTCTTAGGCATTAGTTTCACTTTCAAACAACTAGAAAATAATACAATTTTTATTTGTGGAATTGAAAACACTCATCCTTGACAAGTGAACCTATAAGTAACAATAACACACAATTACTCTCTATTTTGGTCATACAGATGTAACTAATAGCTAACCATCTGTTCATCTACAATATTGCAATGACAAATAACATAACTGGCAAACATATGTTTTAGATTTGACTTATTTTTGATTAAAATATTGTAAAATACATATTTGAAAAAATTGTGAAGAATAATAAAGTATAGGCTGGGTGTGGTACTCACACCTGTAATCCAGCACTTTGGGAGGCCCACAGTATTGCTTGAATCCAGGAGTTTAAGCTTTCAGTGAACTATGATTGTGCCACTGCATTCTAGCTGGGTGACAAAGCAAGCAAGACCTTGTCTCAAGAACATAAAAAATATAGTTTAGTGGTTCTCAATTGATCTTGAACATTCAATTCATTGGCATTTTTAAGGTTCCCAGAAGTTTCTTGTGTGTAGCCAGAATATCTGGTATACTAGAAACACTCCGAGCTTTGGAACTGAGCAGGCATCCAGGTTTCATTTGTTGACTGGGTTCTTAGACAAACTAATAAACCTGATTGAATTTCAGTTTTTTCATCAAAAAAATGAAGACGTTAATATCTACTTTAATAGAAAATTGTAAGAAATAAATGTTTACAAGATATAGAAAATTTCCAAGTGTGGATTAACAGAATTTGTTATTTTCTTTTCTCTTTCCTCTAGGTTTCAAACAGTAAACCACTATTTTACTATCAAAATATTGCATATGAAAAAGCATAGGGAAGTTATTTTATCTTCCTGATAAAAATCAGAAAATCAACTCAAGGTGATTATCCTAATTTCCTCTCTCATTATAGAGAACAAAAGCGTAACAAGCAATTAGGTAATCTCACTTTATGAAATATTCCATCCTTTAAGGCATTAGAAATATGATTTTGTTGCCTCATTATTTCTAAGCAGTGATAATAATAAAACTGCCAAGGAAAGAAAATATGATTTAAGAGACATCATTGGATTATGACACAGCAGAACCTGAATCAGATATGGTGATACCACTTTAATGTATGACTTGAAATTTGTAGAGTACCAGAAACAAAAGACAAGAGCCTAATGAAAAAACTTACTAAGATCACTAGCTTACATTAACACCCTCTTTATCAAAAATAGGTTTTAATTATTTATAATTTATATTGTTTCTTAAATTACATATCCTAGCTACATGAAAATGCAAATCAAATTTAGTTAAAATATTGTGCAATTTATAAGATTTCCCCAAATGAATAAATAATCCAATCAGAATGCATGTTAAAGACTGGGAGATGCATTAAATGTGCCTTAGTATATGAGACCAAAAACATTTACTTTTCATTATTTTATTTACTCACAGAACATTATAATTTGAAAATTTTAGAGATTAGCATAGTGAGTAAAAAAAGATGCAGAAAATTAAAATGACTTATCCCATATAATATAGTATGTTATCCCATATAATACAGTATAAGTAGCAGACCCTATATCAGAACATTAATGTTTTCACACCCAGTTGAGCTACTTTTTCCCATAAAAGAGTAGTATAGGACGGCCAGGCGCGGTGGCTCACGCCTGTAATCCCAACACTTTGGGAGGCTTAGGCGGGCGGATCACAAGGTCAGGAGATTGAGACCACCATGGCTAACACGGTGAAATCCATTTCTACTAAAAATACAAAAAATTAGCTGGGCATGGTGGCGGGCGCCTGTAGTCCCAGCTACTTGGGAGGCTGAGGCAGGAGAATCAAGTGAACCCGGGAGGCAGAGGTTGTAATGAGCCAAGATTGTGCTACTGCACTCCTGCGTGGGTGACAGAGTGAGACTAAGTCTCAAAAAAAATAAAATAAAATAAAATAAAGAAAAAGAAAAAAAGAGTGGTATAGGACAAACAAGCCAGTCCTTACTGCTTGTCAACTATCACACAGCAGACCTAAAATAAATCTTTTTTTTTCTTAAGCAGAATTGAAGTAATGCCTGCCTTTTTCAATTTACTCAACAAGGTAGCACATTTTCTGATACTTCTGGAATTGTGTTCCATTATTTCTTTAATTTCATATTACTAAACACTGGGTTTTTTTAAAGAACAAAAAAAGTGTATAAAATCTCTGCATTTTTATAATTTTCAGTAAGACCAATAGCATATAATTTAAGTAGAACACTCTGATATTTTAGGAAATGTTGGAGTTATTCCATAAACTCTTTCTCTAATCTGTACCATGGTCTAATAACTATCATTCAGCAAAGGGAGGTTCTCCTTCATAGTTAGCATAAATCATCTCACACTATAGTTAAACATTTCACTGCATATTGTGCTTCAGCCTTCTATTCTTCAGGCTGAATAATCTCTATTAGTTCCACGTTTTCTAACAAGGCTTTGCATTGCTTCTTCTATTCTATTCTTCAATTACTTTTCTAGTAGCATATATATAAATACACTCATAAATTCTCCCTTGGAGTTTCAGAAAAGCAACTGCATACTCCTGAAGCACAGAAGGAAAATAAAGTCATGTGCAATCTCTGTTCAAACTGGGGTTCTTTTTTCTTTTTTTTTTTTTTTTGAGACGGAGTCTCGCTCTGTCACCCAGCCTGGAGCGCAGTGCCGCGATCTCGGCTCACTGCAAGTTCCGCCTCCCGGGTTCACGCCATTCTCCTGCCTCAGCCTCTCCGAGTAGCTGGGACTACAGGCGCCCGCCACCACGCCTGGCTAATTTTTTGTATTTTGAGTAGAGACGGGGTTTCACCATGGTCTCGATCTCCTGACCTCGTGATGATAAAGAAAAAAGGTCATAATTTACTACCTTCATGACTGCCAACTATTGTAAATACTAAAGCAGTTTTAAAAACTACAGAATAACTTAAAGGCAAAGTTAAAAACCAACCTCAATACAGGGGATTCTGTAGGTAAGTTATAATTTGGAGTTTGAGAAAGGCAGGAATAGAGGAATAAAAGTGTTTATCACACTATTTGCATAGTATGGATGAATTTCAGAGATGCAGTATTTCAGAATCCAGACAACCACGTGAATGTTGCTTCCTTTATTGCAAGCACCATGAGAAACACTGTACAGCAGTTATTTATTCCAGGAAACTACAGCAACAATAACACCTTTTACCTTTATTGAGCACTGACTATGTGCCAAGTGTTTTATAAAAATTTATATTATTTACTCTTCATCTCAAAATTGCAAGGCAATTATTGATATGCTACTTTGCAAATAAAAATTGGAAGCACTCTAAGATTGCAAAATCCATCAAATATGTAGCCATTACGCAAAAGGTGGAATTAGCTGGCAGCCCATCTGTAAAGTACAAGGTTCCTCCACCATTTCTACTTTGGTTCAAAGCTTTGTGACTCTATTTTAAAATGTATTTAATATCTATTTTAGAAAAAGGTTAGCAATAACAAACAATAATTTTTCTTATAACAAATCCTGCAAATTTAAATCAAAACGTATTAATGTTGCCCTTATTTTCCTGTTTAACAGAACCAACAAAATTGGCATATATGATTTTATGGCTTACACAGCTTTTATGAATTATATGGCTATATAAATATTAGATAAGACATAACGAAGAATATCATATATCAATTTGAAATGTTATGACACATTTTCATTAATATTCTCAAAAATTTTAACATGCAGTATTTGACTTTCTGTTACTAAGTTGTTTCATTAAGGATAATGGCTTTTAGTTCCATCCATGTTGCTGCAAAAGACATGATTTCCTTCTTTTTATGGCTATGTAGTATTCCATGATGCATATATACCATTTTCTTTACACATTCATCCATTGACGATGAACACTTAGGTTGATTTCATATCTTTACTATAGTGAATAGTGCTATGATAAACATGTGAGTGCAGGTATCTTTTTGATATAATGATTTCTTTTCCTTTGGGTAGATACCCAGTGTGAAATGGTTGGATCAAATGGTAGTTATATACTTATTGCTTTGAGAAATTGCCATACTGTTTCCTATAGAGATTGTACTAACTGAACATTTCTACCAACAGTGTATAAGTGTTCCCTTTTTTCTGTATCTTCATTAACATCTATTTAAGGTTTTTTTTTTTACTTTTGAAGACTAAGGAACTCAAAGAAGTCAACAACAACAAAAAACCCCACTAAAAAGTGTGCAAATGACACAAATAAGCATTTTTCAAAAGAAAACATACATGTGACAATCTAGCATATGAAAAAATGTTCATCATTCATCAGATAAATGCAAATTAAAGCCACAATGAGATATCTTACACCAGTCAGAATCCCAAGCAAATACTTTTTAACTCTTCAGGATAGCACAAATAAATAGTTAATATTATATATTTAACTTATAAAAACACAGGCAGCTTTTTAAAAGTTTAAATGCTATATAGAATGATAATGGAAATGCAATTACTAAGAAAAGAAGGCTATCTAGGTAATATTCATTATGCAATGTTGGTTAAAAATATAGCTAGCTATTGAAATCAGACTCATAGTCACAATGATAAAAATGTTATAATAATAACTTTTGGAGCCCACAATACATGGTTTGGAAGTATGGTGGTAGTGATGATGTTGGTGGTGGTTGTAATGATGATCATGATGATGAAAAAATAATAATACAATTTTGGGGGGGATGACTAATCTGCTCTTTACATTTATTTCTCATTAAATCCTCTAAATTTATAAAGTACAATTCTTATCCACTGAGAGGGAAAAGTCACTTGTTCTGGGTTACCAAACTGCTAGGTGCTAGAAGTATAATTCATATTCAAAGAGCCTATCCAGAACTGGAGCTCTTAACAAGACACTAGGGCAAGTATGAAAGCAACTTGTTAATTGCCTAATTATTTGTTGCCTTCGTCAGAGGGTAGCAGAATCAAGAGAATGATCTCCCAGAAATTTTTAACTTGGAATCAATTTAGAAAACTGACGTGATTCAACGAGTCCCATTGTAACATTAATTTAGGAGTAGATCTTCATTATTAAGGGCAGTTCTCAAAAAAAAGAGGCCTGTCATATCATGGGTTGTTGTGAGAATCAAATTTACAAGGATGAACTGCACACACGACTTTTGTTATTTCTAAAACTACCTAGAGAGGCAAGAAAACGGGAAGAAAATATCGTATGTGTGTGTATACAGTATATACACTGAGATCTCTTTAATATGGCTATTTCGTTTCAAGTTACTTAAACTATATAACTACAGATGTCACCACATATTCGAAGATATTTAGTTTGTGAAATGCTTTGAAAAAGCAAATTCAGTGGTCCCATACTAAATTATATTCTTCATAAAGAAAACATCCATTGTGAATATATTTAAATGTTTATTGACTCTTTAAATGCACAGCTTTAATCTGAGTTACTATATCTTTTTAAGTTATTCCTAGAGGGGAGTAATAGAGAATTACATGCATAAGTATGGTTTACTTTGAAAAATCAAAGATCTAAAAAGTCACGATTTCAGGGGGAAACCCACAAAGGCAAATGTGACATTTGGTGTCACTTTTATCCTTGGGGTCATTTGTCAAATTGACAGCAAAATCTGAGAAGTTGAGCAGAAAGCAGTGGTTGAGAATGACAGGTCTTAAGCAGGGCTATCACTGAGTTGAGAAGAAAACATTGGAATTCAGGTCTCCCAGGGAGAGGAGTTCCTGGGGAAACTCCTGGTTTTCTTTCCATTGGTAATCCCACTAGATTCCCAATGACTGACGTCCATCTTGGAATCACTTTAATTCCTGATTGGATTAAGATGTAATATTTAGAACTTAATTGCCTACAAAAGTAAATCCTTTCTGCAGACAGTTAATAATGTTAGAGCCTCAAATTACTCCTATTATTTAATTAAACATTATCAGGTGTACAAGGAGATGGAATCAAATAAATATATAAATAAAAAGGAAAAAGCCAGAAAATATAAACAGAACCAAAGGAGATCTACATAGAGAGTTTTTTGTTGTTTGTTGTTTTTATTTTTGAGACAGATTCTCACTCTATCATCCAAGCTGGAGTGCCATGGTATGACATCAGCTCATTGCAACCTCCGCCTCCTGGGTTCAAGCAATTCTCATGCCTTAGTCTCCTGACATGGCTGAGATTACAGATATGAACCACCATGCTCAGCTAACTTTTGTAATTTTAGTAGAGATGGGGTTTGCCATGTTGGCAAGGTTGGTCTTGAACTTCTGGCCTCAAGCAATCCACCCTCCTGGGCCTCCCAAAGTGCTGGGATTACAGGTGTAAGCCACCGTGCCTGGCTCCACATATGGAGTTATAACATAGTCTTAACATAATTGTAATTAATGTGTTCAAGAAATTACATGACAAGATGAAAAATTTCAGCAGAGAATTGAAAACTATGATATAAAATCAAATGGACTAGAACATATGATAATTGAAATTTAAATCTTACTAGATGGGTTTAACAGTGCATTTAATACAGATAAAGAGAAAATTAGTGAAGCATAATGAAGGTCAGATAAAAATTCTCTGATTGAAACATGGAAACAAAAAACAACAAAAATACAGGAAAAAGCTTAATGACATGGTATATGGTGTAACATCAAAATATATGCAATTAGAGTCCCAGAAATAAAAAACAGAAGAGCTATGCAGAAGCAACATTTGAAAAGATACTGGATCAGACTGTTTAAAAACTAGCCACAGATGTGAATAACATAAACAGCAAACAAATAAAATTCTATGTAAAGGTAGCTCAAACTACAAAAAGCCAAAGGAAAAGGTTAAAAGATGCCAGAGAAAAGACACACCAGCTTCCAAAAAACAAAATCTCATTTGAATAAAGCCAGAAAATGAAAGCATTGAAAATAAAAATAACTGCAAACAGATTTTTTTATTTAGTTAAAATATGTTTTAAGATGAAATTGATGTAGGTATCTTTTTAAGGAAAAAAGAATGAAAGGGAGACAGAGAGAGAGGGAATTCATCATCAGCACACCCATACTAAAATAAATATTAAGGAAGTTCTTCAGAAATTAAGACAATAATCCCAGATAGACGACTGTATGTAGAAATGTATAAAGTTCAAATAAAATGGCATATATTTAGGTAAATCTTAATAAATATTGAGGTCATGATGCATATGATCACATATCTGTTGAATTAAATACATAACTGAAGATGTAAATGAGAGATAAAGTATTTTAAGGCCCTAACATTACACAGAAAATTATATGTGTTCATTTAAATTAGGCTTTCCCCAGGTCAAAGATATACATCGATATCTCTACCATAACCACTAAAAGAATAGTTTATTTAAATTGCATAACTAACAAAGTAATAAGAGGAAATAGAATAATTAGAAAATAATTATTTCACGGAGATACAAAAAGGAACATAGAACAAGAGGGACAAATAGAAAACAAAATTAAAAACATACATTTAAATTCAAATATACCAGTAGTTGCATTAAATACAAATACGATCCAGACTCCAACTAAAAGATAAAAAGGATTTTAAATCTGAATTTTACCATAAAAGCCAACTATATGCTGTTACTAAAGACATATAAAAATGAGCAAATGCAGAAAAGCAAAAATAAAAGAATGGAAAATACATATCGCACAAATACTAACCAACAGAAACTAGCACAAGCAATACTAATATTAGACTATGTAGGATTAACACCAGTATATTTATTAAAAATAAAAAATCATAATTATAAAAGGGCTAATACATCCAATAATATATTTTCAAGATATATTAAAAAATTGACAATAAAAAAGATAAATAGAAAAATTCAGTCATAATAGATAAACAGAAAAATTCATAGTCATAGTCGAAGGTTTTAACATACCTTCCTCGGAAACTTGCAGGATACAAAGGAGAAAACATGGAAATAAAGATCTTTTATTGAGAGCATTTAGACTGTCCAATGGATTTCAAAAACATTAATTATTAACAATTTTTAAAAACTTTAAAAAAAGATTTTTAATGTCAACCTGTCAAACAACTGAATATCTTTTTCTTTCTCTGAAAGATGAAGTGAAGAGGTGATCAAAACAATGTAAGGGTAGAAGAGAATAAAATAAATTAAATTATTCTCTACTTGGAGAAGCAGCATGTTAGTAAAAGAAAAAGCCAAGAATATTATAACTATGCAAAACCTCTTAGAATATCTTGCCATATATATTCTGAGGATTTTTACTCTCCTATACCTTTGATTTTCATGAATTTAGGTCATACTATTTTAAAAATTGTTTAAGGTTGTCAGATAATATAAAATTAACAATATCTCTATTTGGACCCGAGTACTTAATCCTTTCTATTCCTCATTTCATTTAAATTCTGAGTAAATGCACACATACATGTTTACTAAAGCTGTATTTTTGCATCCCTCAAAATTTTAAGGATCCTCTCAATACTACCCAAACTAGGACAGGTGAAAACACTAAATTGAAAACTATAAGGAAAGATCTTAGTTCAGACCAGATCTGTGTCAAAAAGATGTTACTCATTCTCAGAGTTTGCACTCCAAATGTAAGAGAGAGAAAGAGAGCAACAGCCAGTGAGTAAGAGAGCCAGAAAGTGTTGCCTTCATAGATGGAAATGAAAGATAACAGGTTAGAAAATAGTGTTTTTGTTTCAATCTGAAAGAAAAGAGAATTTAAAACTTTCCAAAGTTCTCTTTTACCATGCAATAAATAACTATCAAAAGCCATGGAAACACTAGACTGTTACTGTCATCCCACAAAACACACCACAAAATGTGCTACAGAAATTTTTAATAAAAATCTATCTTTTACCTCATCAAACTAGGAGGATTATTTAAAGAGAGCAGCTGATATGAGGGATCCTATTACAAAACTTTATTATGATTATCTATAACTCAGATAAACAGAGAATCATTGTATTTTTTATTGAATCTGCTAGATTTGACATGAGAAACAAATAACTAAAATTCTTATAATTACACTGTCAAAAACCACCAGGCAAAATATCAAGTATACTTTTTTAATATAGTGATATTAATGCCATCTATAGGTACAGAACAGTATGCATGAAATGTAAGTCATTTCAAAATATAAACAATTGCTAGAATAATCTAAATTTAAATATGGAAAATAATATTTTGGTAATATTTCATTATAAATAACTGCAGTTTTATTTCTTTACTGAAATTAAAATTTCTGATGACAATAATCAATTTCAATCTTATTGAAATTTTTCTTCCTTTCTAACCCCACCTATAAAATGAAAATTTATTATATAGCCAGCATCTCTTCTATACTTCTTTTCTGGCAAAAACATCACACTCATTCTCATACTTCCTACTATTGTGGGGCAACAGGCCCCCAAAGAAGTTTAAGTTGTGTGTTATTCTTTCACTTACAGAGATATGAATAATATATCCCAAGAAACCGAGGGTTAGGCATACAGTAAAGGGCTAAATAAGTGGTTTTGAATGAATGAATAAATGAATGGGAAAACTTTGTCATGGAAGCTAGCTTCTATGAAAGAAAAGATATGAGCAGATTTTTAAAAAATCGCAATGCTATGTAACAGAAGAGAGAAATGAGCAATGTACATTTAGAATGGAAAATGTGTTAATTTAAAATGTATATTTAACATTTATTCAAAAATATGTTGCATATATAAGAAAAAATTAAAATAAAACTATAAGAATTAGAATTTAGTATGTAAAATGAAATATAAAGTATAAAAAGAAGAAAATACAAATTCAACTTTCAAGTTAAAGTAATAAGGATTCCTTTTTTTTAATACAGCTGATGAAAAATTATAAAGTATATGTTATTCCATTGGATAACAAAATCTTAATATTAGCCCTTGAAAAATAATTAGGGATTGTTAAATAAAGCATCCCAATGAATTCACATAATCGCATTTCAATTTTATACTATAACAGAAACAAAACATAAAGGATCTGATATGGTCTGGATTTATGTCTCCACCTAAATCTCACGTTGAATCGAAGGAGGGGCGTGGTGGGAGGTGACTGGATCATGGGGGCAAATTTCCCTCTTGCTGTTCCTGTGATAATGAGTGAATTCTCATGAGATCTGATGGTATAAAAGTATGTAGCACTTCCCACTTTGCTCTCTCTCTCCTGCCACCATGTAAAGAAGATTCTTGCTTCCTCTTCGCCTTCCACCATGATTGTAAGTTTCCTGAGGCCTCCCAGTCATGCTTCCTGTTAAGTCTGTGGAACTGAGTCACTTAAATGTCTTTTCTTCATAAATTACCCAGTCTCGAGTAGTTCTTTATAGCAGTGTGAAAATGGACAAATACACAATCCTACCACCTTTCAAGATTTAAATTAACTAATGCCTTTTTATAGAAGTGCATATTTTTAAATAAGTATAAAACCATATCACTCAAAAAGGAAACAATTTGTGAAAAATGAAGCATCAAGGTGCCTCAAGTTATATAAAATAGGAAATAGGTATGGTGGTGGCTGAATTTACTGGAAATATAAAAATTATGTTAAAAAATAAGATTTCAAAATGTTATTCAAACCTACGAAAGTACACCCTGTTGTATTAAAATATTATTAATATAAATACTGACTATCATGGTGTCTATAATTTTAATTAATTTATCTCATTGGTTCTTCAATACTTACGTTTCATTAAAAATTTTTTTTCCATTTGTATTTCTAGCACAAAACCAAAAGAAAAAATAACATTGGCACAGATATATGAAGGAAAGTCAACTATTTTCCTCTACTCCTCTATTCTTTCTTAGGTAATATATGATACCACTGTGCAGTGTTTCTCATATTCAAATATGCAAACATATAAAAATACACTTTTTATAAAAATGAGATTATTTTATCTTCATTACTTTGTTACTTGTTTTTCTTTTAAGAGGATATAATATCTCAAATAAAAACAAGCACACATAAAATTACACGGTTCTGACAGTTGGAAATTCAAAGCAAGTTTTTTTTTAAAATAGGAACTCTTATTACCAAATAAATCTATTTTATAAAGACAAGTAGGTTGTCTGGTAAGAAATAGATGGCAGTTAAACGACTTGAAATGCATTTGTGGGGGCCATAGGCTTGGCCCCCTAAAAGTTGTCTGAAAAATCACAGGCATGAGGCATATTGATTAATAGGAGGAAGGGCAGACAAATTTATTTAACATGCATACACAGAAGCCTTCAGAGTGAAGACCCAACCTTCCCAATGAGTTACAGAACCTTAATTTTGAGGATACAGAGAAACAATGGGGCCTTGGATTCTGGTAAGACAGGTTATGGGAAAAAGGGGAAGAGGAATTCTGTTGAAGGGCAATAAATAATTGCTAGCAAAAATGAATGGGAAATAGAGATTAACTTGTAAATAGTTTTCTTTGGAATTTAAATGGTCCTTGTCATTATGCTTATAAGTTATTATACTCATAAAAAGGTGCACTGAGGTATGATCTCATCTTGGTCTTCTTTTTTGCAATAGATAATAAGATAACAAGGAAGAGAAGAAAAAGAATATTGTTCTCCTTATTGGATCTAGATCTTTTCCTTTGGGAAAGGTAGAGACACCCTAAGGCTTCTTCAGTTCAGCATGTCAAAATGCCATATTTTGGGATATCAGTTTCTCAGCTCCAACACATGCAAACAGACCACTGATTCTCTGACTCAAAAGTAACAGCCCATTATTTTCAGATGAAAAGTGCTGAAAATCTGATAATGTAGTATTTTAGTATTATTTCTATAATCGCATACAACATTATTATAAAAGACATCACAAAAACTTGGAACTTTTGATTCCAGTAGCAACATGTGACTTCATTATTTTACTGCATGTTTAATCATCCTGAAATATGAAAATTATACTTCTAAATGTTTTTAATGTATTACATTTAAATATTTAAGAAGTAAATTTGTTTATACACCTATAATTTAAAAATTTACTTGTAAATTAAATTGCTACAGGAAAAAATTTTGCATATTAAATTTGAAAATAACTGTGAGGGATCTGATATTTTACTCAATAAATATAAATCAATTAGCATGCCCCAGTTTCATAAATGCTAGCAGAACACTTGAGACTTTCTGGGTCAAACATACAGGGAATTTATTATTCAGGACATAGCAGGTAGCATGAACTTAATCTTTCCATTGGCTCCAGTTGTCCATGCTATTTCTCATCCCCCAAGTTTAATGGACACTATATGAAGCAATCCAGGTGGAAGGGACACACACATTGTGTTTGTGTCACAGCTAAATTACCTCAAGCTTAGGAACAACAATATTTTAAATGTGTTGCTAGCAAACCTGCCAAAACTTGTCTTGGAAGGAGACATTAGCTTTCAAATTTGCTCTCTGTCCTAGAGGGGGAACGCTATCTCTGTCGTCCAAGTTATTTGCTTTACAAACTTTTTTTTTTTTAATTATACTTTAAGTTCTGGGGTACGTGCAGAGAACGTGCAGTTTTGTTACATAGGTATACACGTGCCATGGTGGTTTGCTGCACCCAACGACCTGTCACCTACATTAGGTATTTCTCCTAATGCTATCCCTCCCCTAGCCCCCACCACCTGACAGATCCCGGTGTGTGATGTTCCCATCCCTGTGTCCATGTGTTCTCATTGTTCAACTCCTACTTATGAGTGAGAATATGTGGTGTTTGGTTTTCTGTTCCTGTGTTAGTTTGCTGAGAATGATGGTTTCCAGCTTCATGCATATCCCTGCAAAGGACATGAACTTAACCTTTTTTATGGCTGCATAGTATTCCATGGTGCATATGTGCCACATTTTCTTTATCTAGTCTATCACTGATGGACATTTTGGTTGGTTCCAAGTCTTTGCTATTGTGAATAGTGCCACAATAAACATATGTGTGCATGTGTCTTTATAGTAGAATAAAGAATGAATTTGGCTTTATTTTCCATGAAATAGAAATCTGCTAAAATTTTTTGAGAAAATAACATAATGAAATAGATATGAGTGGATTAATGAAGAGAAAGGAGAAAATTTCTCTCTCTCTCTCTCTCTCTGTAGTAATTAGTCTTTCTCTTCTACTATTATTCAAGTCTCTATTCTACAAATGAAGAAACAGAATTGAAGACATTAAATAACTTCCCCAAAGGCACTTAGTATGCAAACGTCAGAGACAAGATTCTATCCCAAGTTATTTCGACTTCATAGTTTATGTTCTTAAACATTTTGCAATATTGCTTCTTAGTTATGAGACTATTACAAGATTTCACATATTTAAAGCAATTTTAGGCTAGAGCATTGGTTATAGAAATGGAGAACAAAAGATGAGGTAGGAAGAAAAGATTTTACAGAAAGAAAAGGACTTAGTGATACATTGGCTTAGCATAAAACTGTGTTAAAGTAGAGCCTGGGTTTTAATTATTGGTATTCAGTAAAATGATGGTGTAAAAAATATGTAGGTATTTAGGGAAAGGCAAAATTGATACCAAGAAGCACTATTTATAAGCATGCTGAGTGTAAAGTGGGGTAACATATTAAAGAGTAGATATTAGCTGTTGAAGAGGTTGGACCTGATGTGGTATTCCCTTTCATTCACTGATTATCTTCCTTTCTTTTATTGCACAACCAGGTTGTTTCAGAATGACTTGTTTCTATTCATCACATTCCTTTTTTCATCAAAAGTTTTATACAAAGTCTTTAGAAGTCTGGCGTCCAAACTATCCTGTCACTATCTTAACATGTTCTTTTTCTTAATTAAGAACTTCATTTGCAATTGAATCCAACAAGCTCTTTCTTTATTTTTATTATTCTTATTTTACAGAAAACATGGCAACCTCCTTCCTTTTTGCTCGAAAAGATTCTTCCTCGTTTTCACTTTCTTGACCTTCTTTTCTTTTCTTTTCTTTTCTTTTTTTGAGACGGAATCTTGCTCTGTCGCCCAGGCTGGAGTGCAGTGGCACAACCTTGGCTCACTGCAACCTCTCCCTCCCAGGTTCAAGCAATTCTCCTGCCTCAGCCTCCCAAGTAGCTGGGATTACAGGTGCGTGCCACCATGCCCGAGTAATTTTTTTGTGTTTTTAGTAGAGATGGGGTTTCACCATTTTGGCCAGGCTGGTCTCGAACTCCTGACCTTGTGATCCACCCACCTCTGCCTCCCAAAGGCTTGGGATTACAGGTGTGAGCCACCGCACCCAGCCCCTTGACCCTTTTTTTCACCAAATTATACTTTTTTTAGAAATGTATTATAGTTATTATAAATATGATTTCTAAAGCTCAGAGTGCCTTAGTTAAAATACTAGTTTCAAAGTACCCAACCACTTTGTCTTAATGTTTGGGCTGCTATAACAAAATACTATAAACTGATGGCTTGAACAACAGATAATATATTTCTCACAGTTTTGGAGGCTGGGAAATCCAAGATGAAGGGGCTGGCAGATTCAGTTCTTGGTGATGGCTCTCTTCCTGGCTTGCAAATAGCTGCCTTCTCACTGTGTCCTCACATGGTAGAGACAGAAAACTTTGGTATCTCTTCCTCTTTTTATAAGTGCACCCACCCTACTGATTCAGGGCCCCCCCATTGTGACCTCATTTAACCTTTATTACATCCTCACAAGCCCTGTCTCTAAGTATAGTTACATTGAAAGTTAGTCTTTTGGGCAGAGGCGCTCCTCACTTCCCAGACGGGGCGGCCGGGAAGAGGCGCTCCTCACTTCCCAGACAAGGCGGCCGGGCAGAGACGCTCCTCACTTCTTCCCAGACAGGGTGGCCGGGCAGAGGCCCTCCTCACTTCCCAGACGGGGCAGCCAGGCAGAGGCACTCCTCACATCCCAGACGACGGGCGGCCGGACAGAGGCGCTCCTCACTTCCCAGACGGGGCGGCTGGGCAGAGGCCGAGCGAAAGGGGAAGAGTCCCTTACTAAACCATCACATCTCCTGAGAACTCACTCACTATCACAAGAACACCATGGGAGAAATCATCAGGAAGCACTTCTCCTTTGTGCCGCCTTGTGAAGAAGGTGTCTTGCTTCCCTTTCATCTTCCACCATGACTGTAAGTTTCCTGAGGCCTCCCCAGCCATGCTGAACTATGAGTCAAGCATCTTTCTTTTTTAAATTACCCAGTCCAGGGTAGTTCTTTATAGTAGTATGAAAACAGACTAATGCAAGGTACTGGAACAAACTGCTCAGATTTGAATTTCAGCTCTCACAATTACTAGGTGCATATGATTTTGGGCAGGGTGCCTAATCTGTCTATGGAAATCTGGTCTCTTCCAAAAGTGTAATGGTGCATGTTCAAAACTACTAGATAGTTTTAAGTTTTCCCCAGAGTTTTTATTACATGATTCAATTACCTCCACATGGTCTCTCCCTTGACACCTGGGGATTAAATATATCATACCTGTATCCTGTGATCACTATGCTAGATTTCTTCTGCAGTATTAGGTAATAACATTAATATAAATAATACTTTTTAAAAGAAAAATGATACCTCAACATGGAGAGTACTCTACAAAATGAATTTTTGTTTATCATTCTTGATTAACCTAATAAAATCTATAGTGTCCTTCCAAAACTAAGACATGTCTTACTTTAAAAGCTATTTTTAAAACTCAGGACATCTATTATTAATTTTCATGTCTTTCACATTCATAGACCAATGCCATAAAGGAATTAACAAATAATTTAACAACTGAGAACTAGATGGAAATGGTTATTTCTATTCTAGGCTTTGACTATCCAAATTAACACTTAGAATAGGTTGTTTTATGTACTGAAATTCCTAAAGCCTATTACTATGCTTTTGGAATTAACTTCAAAGGATTGCTAAATCGATTGCTTATCTTTTCTTATCCTACTTACTTTTCGGCACCTCCCCAAGCTGACCTTCTTGAAGCAATATTTTCTCTTGGCTTTTTGAAAGACACTAGGCTCTTAGTGTTCTTCCTAGCTCCCTGGACACTCTTTCTCTTGATTTTCCAATCATTAAATATTGGCACATCCTACTCTGGTTTTAAATACAAATTCTCTCTTCTATAACTTTAAATAGAATCTATATGATCATGAATAATCAATCTACATTTCTAGCCATGATCTTGCTGGATGTACAGACATATTAATTCAAATTTCTGCTTGACACATACATTTGCATGTTGAAATAAGAATTTCAACCTTCACCTGAACAAAACAGAACTCTTGTTTCCTTCTGTCTTGCACAGGTTACTCCTCTTCTAGTCTTCCAAGGCTCATAAAATGGCAATAAAATCTGCCTGTGACTCGTGACAACTTTCAGAGTTGTGCTTGATTTTTCTTTCTGTCACCACTCTATTCCAGTTCACAAGCAGGTACTATTGACAAGACTTCAAAAGAACACCACACATCTCTTCCCTTCTATCTCAATTTCTATCATTCTGGTCTGTCACCCTGAATTCTCACCTGGAACAACCACAGTATATGTTGACTCTAAACAGGAAATTCAATTGACATGTTGTAGTACTTTTATGGAGTGGTGTCAGGTCAAATGTACTGCCATAATTGAGTAAGTCCAGAAAAGCATAAATGGCAATAATCCTTGTACTTTTATTTTTATATAGTATGGCTTTTATTAAAAATTATTGGTAAATTATTTTAATTTTATTAAAAATTATTGATAATTTTATTAAAAATTCATTGATATTGATTCAATGAATACAACACATTATGCTATTAAGCATTTACTGATATATATGTATATGTATATATATAAAGAATATATATATGCTTTTTTAACTGTTATATTTTTAAGTGTTTAAGAAATCTCAAATATTTCACACCTGGCTTGACATAGTCAGCAATTATCACACAAGTAAGATCACTGCAGTGGCTCATGTTCATGAGTACCTACCCTAAACTCACACTGTGATGTCCTGTACACATTTTATTGCTTAATTGTCCAAATAACCCTATGAGGTAGTTATTAATATTACATATGATGAAATAGAAACTTAAGAAAACCTTAAGCAACTTACAGTAGCTATACAATGGCTGAAGTGAGATTCACACCTGGATGTCTACTATTCAAAACAGCTGTAATCTTTACCACTGCAATATACTTCCTCCAGTGGAATTTTGTGAGTGAAATGGGGTTGGGGGTAGGAAAGACTTTTTCTCCACCTTCTCTAATCTCTCCAAGAGGACTGTTGAAAATTAGGGTTGTTTACAAAGCAAGAGTCATGGAATTATACTTTCCTCCTCTCCTCATCTATTTTCAAGACCAAGTTGTACAGCAGCATAACCAGGCCTTATTTATGTAGGCAGAATACTGTTATTAAAAAATCTATCCGTCTAAGAGATGCCCTGAAGAGAGGTTTCTTCAGGGAGTATACAATGGGATCCATATGTGTATATGAAGACTGTGTTACCTTGTAATTTTTTTAACCTATGTTATTCTAACAATGAGGGAAAATAACTTGTAATAATTTATAAGAACTGACAATATTAAGTTAGTCTGTATGATAAACGGTCATAGTTGTTTTACAGGTCTCACAAGGGAAAACTAAAAACTCCACAAATGGGAGCATTGACACTGGCACTTAACAGTTGTGTAATGACATTTCATGTGTTGCCATCCAAAATGTGTAATTTGATGAGTTTTGATAAACATGGAAACCTGTGCAACAACCACATCATTTGAGATTAAAAAAATTATTATCTTAAAATTTTATTTAATCGATGTAGAGCTGTCCTAAAAGATAAAATGTGGTGCTGCAGAGTACCTAGTTCACTCACACAGAAGGTGCCTTTTGTTTAAGGATTTAAGGTATGGCCCATCGAACTTCACAGTCAAACAATTAAAATTTCAAAAGCTTAAAGGAGTTATCCCCCACCTATTTAAAGTTAGAGTAGGGATTATCTTGAAGAGATTTGTGGATATGTATTTTGTCTAAGGAAGTGATTCCCGAATAAGGTTCACAGGCAACCCCAAAAGGAATTTAAGAGAGTTATATTCACAGAAACACTTTCCAAGTTTGGTCTTTAAGGGACAAAGAGTAAAATGAAAAGAGGCCTTTGGATACCAATGTCTACAACTACAAATAAGGATGAAGAAACTATTCTGCTGCAAAACATGTGCTACCTTTATAAGAAAGAATTGCCCAGAGGTTAGAACAAAGAACATAGAGGGCAGAACGAAAAGCAAGAATTTTTAGTAGGCCTTGAATCCTAACCAAAAAACTACTAACATGTCTATTAGTTTGCAGGTTAAAATGGAAAACTATACTTGAGTTGCTGTGTTTAAACCTCATCTACAGCTATACATGCTTTAGATTTTGAGATTCTGCACTTTGAATTGATGCTATAATTGAATGATACTTTGAATGGCCTTGGGAGGGGCTGAGTGTACTTTGCATATGAGAAGAATACACCATTGACTGGTAGTCAGCCTCCAAAATGGACCATAATGTTCCCTACCTCCTAGTATTCATACTTTTCATATTGTTCTTCCATGCTAAATCAAGTTTGATCTTTGTGACCAATAAATTTGACAAAAGTGATGGTATATTACTTCTGAGACTAGGTTACAAAAGACATTGTGCATTTTGTCTTCTCTCTCTCAGATTGTGTAGTCAGGGGGAAGCCAACTGCCATGTTGATCAGTGAAAAGGCTACATGGTAAGGAACTGAGGCCTCTGAGCACCATCAGTGAAGAACTGAGTCCTCCTGCCACAGCAAGTGAATGAACTAGGCAGTAGATCTTCAAGTTTAGCCAAGAATTCATGACTAAAGCCATGATTGACATCTTCAGTGCAACCTAATGAGACGCCCACAGCCATAACCCATAGGCAACTACTCTCAAACTCCTAACCATAGAAACTTTGAAATAACAAATATTGATTTAGTCTACTAGATTTTAGAGCTGATTTGCTACACAGCAATATATAATTTTATGACAACTTTATATCCTTCAATGCTGTTAAATTTACTGTTAATTCTGTCATTTTATTAATAACTTTTTTGTAGATTTCTTAAGGTTATCTGTATAAACAAACATATCTACTCATACATGCAGTTTTGCCTTTTCTTTCAAATATTTATGCCTGTTACACTTTTTCTTGTCTCCTTCCTAGCTAGGACCTCTAGCACATGTACAGTAAACGTGGTGAGTGGATATTCTGACCTTGCTGATAATATTAGGAGAAGTTTCAGTGTTTTACCATCAAGTATGAATATTAGCTATAGAAGTTCCCTTGTACTACCAGTAAACTGAGGTTTATATTTTTATTTGAGCCATAAATTGGTTTTCAATTTTTCAAAGGTACTTTTTTCATCTCTTAATATAATCTTGTGCTTTTCTCTTTTTAATATTTTAATATAGTAAATTGCATTGCTTGGTTTTTGGATGCTAAAAAAACTGAAATGAAACAAATAGGTCATTATTTATTTACATATTGCTACACGTATTTACTAATTTTTAAGTGACTTTTGCATCTATATTTATAAAAAAATTATGTAATTTCCTTTTTCCTATAAGGATTTTTGCCAATTTTTTTAATAGGCATATGTTGACCACATAAAACAAGATGAGAAGCATAATGTTTCTCTGTTTCCCGAAAATTTTTGCATAATATCTGTCATATGTATTTCATTTTTAAATAATAAAATACATTAATTTAGTACAAATTAGGCTATTCAGATTTGCAATTTCTTATGCCACTTTGGAAAGCTGTATTTTTCAAATAATTTGTTTTTATCATTTATGTTAATTTTTTTTGCCATAATGTTCTTTGTAACCATGCCTTATTATCATGTTGATGTCTGCAGGATTTGTAGTGATTATTCCTCCCTAGATTCATTGCTGGCACTAGTATTTATGTTTCTTAATTTTTCTATAATCTTTTTTTATCAGCCTTTTTTTGAACTTTTTCAAAGAATCAATTTGGGCTTATTATTTGTTTTTAATTTTATAGAGTTTTGTTCTTTATTATGTCTTTCTACATACTTCGTTTGGATTTAATTTGCCCTTCTTTTATTAGCTTCCTTTTTTATTGATATTTCATAGTTGCACACATTTTTGGGTGCATGTGATCTCTTAATGTGTGTATACAATATGGAGTGATTAAATCAGGGTAATTGGTATATACATCACCTCGAACATGTATCTTTTCTTTGTATTGGGAACATTACAAATCTTCTAGCTATTTTGAAATATAACAAATTATTATAAACTATAATTTCCCAACTGTTCTATTTAATACTAGAACTTCTTTTTTCTATTCAACTGTTTTTTTTTTTTATCCATTAACCAACATTTCATGGAAGAAAGATAGAGTTTATGAATTATCGCACTCTTTATTTGAATATAAACATTTACAGTCACAAATTTCCCTGTAATCATAGTTTTAACTATATCCAGAAAATTTTGATTTGTGATATTATTATCATCATCTCATTGGAAACACTTTAAAATTTCCTTTCAGCTTTCTAAATTCGTCTATGGGTTATATAGAAGTTTGTAATTTAATTTCCAAATATTTGATGCTTTTATAGTTATTTTATTATTTTCAATTCCTAGTTTCATTCCATTTTTCTCAAAAAATGTACCCCATAGATGTCTACCTTTTAAATTTAATGGGACTTATTGTGTGACCCAGTATATAGTATGTCTTGATGATGTTCCACTCGCATTTGAAAATAATGTATAATTATTTTATTAATTGTCGTATTCTATAAATGTCAGTTGGGTTGAAAATATTGATAATATTGTTCAAGTCTTCTAGAAATTTTCTGATTTTTTCATTTAGTTGCTTTATCAATTATAGAAAGAAATGTTATAAATTCTTCAACTATGATTGTTAATTTATTTCTTCACTTAGTTCTGTCAGTTTTTGCATTGTGTATTTAGAAGTTCTAGAAACAAGCCATCCACATGTTTGATTGTTGTGTCTTCGTAAAGAACTGACTTTTACCATTATGAAGTATGGCTCTCTGACTGTGGTGAAATGTCATATATTTAGATCTACTCTGATACTAGTATAATCACTCTAACTTTCTGCCATTTGATGTTTTCATGAACCTTGTTTTTCTAATTTTCCTTAAACATATTTTTGGGCCAGCAAAAATAAATAAATAAACATAAAGAAGGTAGCAAAAACTTGTAATTTTGTTATTTTCAAATGATAAGTATAAAGAGAATTCTGATTATTAGACTGCTATCTATATTTCCATGGTAATTGCTTGATTTGGATATTTCTTTACTTTATGACTCTCCATTGTGGTAGTTTCCTTCTCTAATTATCCATTGCTGAAGTTCCCCCCTATAGACTTTTCTTTCCATCTCAAGATGTGCTGATAGGAAAATGTCATTTAGTTATAAAATCCTTATTAATTCTCTTTGAATCATTTACTGAAATGTAGTAAAAATAAACCCTTTAAAAATTCCCACCAAATAGTGACGAATGATGAAGTAGAAAACACTCTAAATTTTATAATGTAATTGCAAATTATGCTGGAAAAAAAACAAAAATTTTGCATTGAAAATTATCCTTGAAAGTTTTTAATTATTATCCCTTTTAGGTAAAATGAAATTAATGTTTGAACTATTAGGTAGTAGAGAAAAGAAAAAGAAAAATAGATTCCAGCTCTTTAATCAATGGCGGGTCTTTTGCAAATGTTTCACAGCCCCAATATTTGCATCAGCTACATAAGCCTGTAAATTATATAAATTTTTGAATAAGTAGTTCCTTGATTTTTACTTATCTGGCTATTTTGTTAGACTAGATTCAGCTTATTATATCAAAATATATTTGCTTGATAAAGAGAGAATAGAGCAAACTAAAAGGAAGCATTAAAATAAAACCCATCTCTGTAGATATTAAACATTTTCTTTTATAGATTAATAAAATTTTGTAAAAGAATTAAGAAAAAGAAGAAAAAAATGATAGAGTTCTCCTCCCTTACTACAGTCATGTCTTTTCCCACTAATACTAGAGAATAAAGTGACAACAATACAATTTCTAAAGGCCCAACATTGGTCATTTTTCTAAAAATAAAGGAGTTGAAATTTGAAGTTGCTGGGAAGATGAATGTGCATTTTTTTTTTTTTTTTTGAGACGGAATCTCGCTCTGTCGCCCAAGCTGGAGTGCAGTGACACAATCTTGGTCACTGCAAGCTCCGCCTCCCTGGTTCACGCCATTCTCCTGCCTCAGCCTCTCCAAGTAGCTGGGACTACAGGCGCCCGCCACCACGCCTGGCTAATTTTTTGTATTTTTAGTAGAGACGGGGTTTCATCGTGGTCTCCATCTCCTGACCTCATGATCCGCCCGCCTCAGCCTCCCAAAGTGCTGGGATTACAAGCATGAGCCACCGCGCCTGGCCGAATGTGCATTTTAATAAAAAAAACTGATTTTTAAAAAAGGGTGACAGAATTTGGAGTGTGATATTCCATTCAGATTATTAATTCTTAGCTCACCTCAAAATTAAAATCTAGGAGGTCAACAGACCATCATTAGGAAAATGGTAAATTTAGCCAAACAAATAAGAAGTAATAATGGCTTTATACCAACAATTTTATGTTTATTAGATTTACTGATTTGTGGTTTTATAATGATTTATAGTTATCCTTTTCCTGTGAAATTGCAATGATGTTCAGTGAAAAAAATTCTCTCTGTGTGAAAAGAGTGAGTACATATGGAAATAACCAGTCTCTAAACCTCTAGGCCTTTCTTCTAATCTGAAAGATTTAGCAGGTAATTTAAAAAATACAGTTAAGGAACACCATAGCCATCTACTGCATAGAAAGATCTGAAAAAGCTTCAGGAAATTACATCTACCATTGATAGACTTGGGCATACAAATGGGTCTTGATTAAATTAAATCTAGTAATTTTTGTGATGTGTCTTTATTTCATATCTTGAGAAAAAAACATATTGTACACTTCTTTTAAAGAGGAGAAATTTGCTACATACTTATTTTGATCCTCATTCCATCAAGCACTCAAGTTTATCATTTGTTTTCTGTCAACAGTTATTTTAATGGTAGCCTGGAAACAGAATGAAATCTATTTCCTTTCATTATTTATTAATAAATCTTATTAAGCAGCAAATACCTTCCAGGTTGAGAAGATACAACAAGGTACAAGTTCACAAGATCATTTTCATGCATCTTAGAATATCACTGGGAAAAGGAAGATTAGCAATTATAATGAGGAGACATAAGTGCTCCAATGATAGAGGAAATACAGACTGTTATACAACCTGTAGAAGAACTTGTAAGGGCAATTAGGAAACATTTAAAGATTTACAGGGACTGACTTGATCACATAATCATTTTAGCCTGACAGCAATGAGTAAACTGATTTGATAGGCGGAAGACTAGAAGTAAGACCAGTTATGAAGTAACTTCAGTAAAATGGACCATCATTGATGTAGGAGCAGTTGGAAGAAGAGATAGATATAAGCAGATCTGAAAAGTATTTAGGAGCAAGAATCTCCTAAGTAGAGGAAGGTTTCAGGATGTTTAATACAAACAGTCTAAAACACAATATCCTAACCCAGTGCTTTTCCAGTATACTTGGAAGAGACACTTAGAAAGTCCTCACCATTCACATGCTTGGGCCAAAGACAGGTTTACTGAAGCAGAATATTTAGAGCAATGCCTAGCCATTACTCATCTCCATCTCTGGTTCCTACCCAAGATGATTCAGATACAAACACACCGTTAGATTCACTTTCACAGGTGTATTCACTGTCAAAATTATATTTTATTGAAAGTATATATTATATATTATAAAATAGCATAACATATATAATCCCCAAACCTGGATTAGATTAATATGATTTATGTTGTTATGGTGATGGCACAAAATGGAAGAATTACTAAGTGCCAAATGAATTACTCGATGAAAATTTTTTTTAAACCCAAAGTAGGTAGAATAATAAGTAATGCAATGACAGTTAATGACAAAATAACTTTTAAAAAATTCTGGAATGAGCTAACGGGATTTAACATTTTAATAGCAATTAAGGTCGTTTAGCCAGTAATAAAAATTGCAAAATAATATTAAACGTGATACCTCACAAAAAATTTTAGAAAGAAGTAAGTTTTATAGGTAGCTTTAAAATATTACAAGTAGATCTCAGCATTAACGCTTATATTCATTAAAATGACATAAGTAATATAGACTATATAGATAAGAGTACTTGAAAGATAGAGTGCAGGTCGAGTACCCCTTCTCTAAAAGGCTTGGGACCAGAAGTGTTTTTTGAATTTTTTCACACTTTAGAATATTTGCATATACCTTATGAGATGTCTTGGGAACGGGATTGAAGTCTAAACGTGAAAGTCATTTATGTTTCATATATACTTTATAGACATAGCCCAAAGGTAATTTTATACAATATTTTTAATAATTTTATGTCTAAAAAAAGTGGTTTAAAGTACTTATATGTGGAATTTTCCACTTGTGGTGTCACGTCAGTGCTCAAAAAGCTTTAAAGCTTGGAGCATTTTGGATTTTGGATTTTCAGATTAGGGATGCTCGACCTGTATGTTTATTTAGCCTGCTGTGTAGAACTTTCCAAGGAATTATTTTTATTACTCCACAACCCTGAATCAGTTCTAGAAACTTTAGGAAAGTCATCTATTAATAATCTGTCGAGGCATCCTTCTAGCCTCTAGTCATTAACCACAATCCTAGAGCACAGGTTAAGCCAAAAATTTTCTGTGATCTCACTATTACTATCTCTGGATATTTTCAAATGCTATTTGTAGAAGATGTCCCCTCAAAAACAACAAAGGATAACTTGATTTGCTCACAAGAAAGGTGTACCTTTATTAGCAAAAGTGTAAAAATACCATGAATGCATTGCATTTCTACTAAGTTTCAAAGAGATCAATGAGAAAAAATACACAAAAGCAATACTCATGTAACAAAACAAAAATCTCAGATAAAAGCATATTCTAATATGACATATAAAAATTAAGTAATTATTTTACCTTAAAATAAAATAGGGACCTCCTGCCATTAAAAAATAATCTGTGAACTTGGCCAGGCACAGTGGCTCATGCCTGTAATCCCAGCACTTTGGGAGGCCGAGGCAGGCAGATCACGAGGTCATGAGATCAAGACCACCCTGGCCAAAACGGTGAAACCCGATCTCTACTAAAAATACAAAAAATTAGCTGGGCGTGGTGGCAGGCACCTGTAGTCCCAGCTACTCGGGAGGCTGAGGCAGGACAATGACGTGAACCCAGGAGGCAGAGTTTGCAGTGAGCTGAGATCGCACCACTGCACTCCAGCCTGGGTGACAGAGCGAGACTCCGTCTCAAATAATAATAATAATAATCTGTGAACAAAGATTGAACGATTGTACATCATAGAAATCAGCTGAAAATAGGAATGAATTTTTTTATATTAAAATATATTGTTAATCTAAATGAATATTGATATTAAACTCCAACTTAGTAATGAAATGAGAATTGCAGTTTAAAACTTCCTGGCTTAGGGAACATTTCAAAAAATAATTTTCTTTAGAGGTATCTATTATGAATATCTTCTTAGTAGAACTGTTGTCTATGGTAATCATATAACAATATTGCTTTTCCCTGTTGATAATAAAGACCCTCTGCTCACTGAATGGGCTGCACAAACATGTATTAAGTATTGTTCACTCTACATCAGCTTTAAAAATCAATTCTCTTCAGCTTCTTCTAATACCCCTTAATAAAGAAAACCAGGTGGCAGTATAAAAACCATCTAAATATATTCTGAATATTGACTTTTTAGTGAATATCACTGAATATTTTAAAATTATAAAATTAAGTACTCTAAGAAAGCCTCTTGACACCTTCTGTCAGCTCTTTCTACTTAACTTTTGCTTGAATTGATTTGTTATTAAAATTCAGAGTAAACAGAGGTAAAAAGCTGAATAGTTGGATTAGTGTCTTTTAATATAACAGCTGTTACTAAGTTTGCCTTGTTCAAAGAGGATGAGGTTGCATGTTAAGCCAAAGGTGGAAGAAATTCAAACTTATCTATTCATTTGCAGGCAAATATTTATGTTATCAGTATAGAAATCATATAGTTATACACATAGTAATATGCTAGTAAATATTTAACAACAGGCTTGCCAAAAATAAAAGGCCCTAATTTGCAGTGTTTGCCAATTTCTGAGGCATAAATACTCCCACATGGCTGATTTCAAGCTACCAAAATGACATAAATGAATCTACGTGTTGGAAATCTGTACAGTCGGAATTATATGGTACTTCCACCATGTGATTCTAAAAGATGTAAATAATCTCAAAAGTGTAGATAATAGTAAAACAAATAGAAAATACGTTTTGAATATTGATTACCCTTTTTAAAAGTAATTGATTTTAATTAGAAGTTCATATAATTTATTTTGATGCCTTTGCTTAACCGCCAGCTCACATAATTTCTGAAATTCTAAGAGTAATCAAGTATAAGCACACCGCTCCAGCACAACACATTATAGGATCCAGAAAATCCAGAAACAAAGGCTGCCCTAGAGATACACCTGTATGGGACACAGAGAAGATATCTTCCAGTTTTTGTTTATGATATGGTTTGGCTGTGTCCCCACCCAAATCTCAGCTTTAATCATAATAATCCCCATGTATCAAGGGGGGAGGAGGCAGGTGGAGATAACTGAATCATAGGGGCAGTTCCCCACATACAGTTCTCATGGTAGTGAATAAGTCTCATGAGATCTGATGGTTTTATAAATAAGAGTTTCCCTGCACAAGCTCTCTTGCCTGCCGCCGTGTAAGATGTGACTTTGCTCCTTCATTGCCTTCCACTGTGATTGTGAGGCCTCCCCAGCCATGTGGAACTGTGAGTCAACTAAATCTCTTTCCTTTATAAATTACCTAGCCTCAGGTATGTCTTTATTAGCAGTGTAAGAACAGACTAATACAGTTTATAACAGCTGATGAGAACACATTACTGGAAGCCCCAGTAGTCTTTCGCATTCATTTCTTTTATATTGCCTTTTTTCTGCCTGATTCAATTCTAGCCTCCAGTGGTAGCTGCTAGCATTATTACCAAAGTGTTCAAAAAGCAAATATTAGCCACTTTGGGAGGCCAAGGCGGGCGGATCACGAGGTCAGGAGATCAAGACTATGGTGAAACCCTGTCTCTACTAAAAATACAAAAAAATTAGCCCGGCGTGGTGGCGGGCGCCTGTACTCCCAGCTACTCGGAGAGGCTGAGGCAGGAGAACGGCGGGAACCCGGGAGGCGGAGCTTGCAGTGAGCCGAGATTGCGCCACTGCACTCCAGCCTGGGCGACAGAGCGAGACTCCGTCTCAAAAAAAAAAAAAAAAAAAAAGCAAATATTAGCAATCATTATAACATAGATACTATTAATTCTAAATAACAATATTTTTCTGAATTCTTTGTTAATATATCTGATCAATAAAGATAAATCTACTTAAAGATAATAGGATGTAACACAAAGACACAAATTTCAGGCTGTTGCCCTGAAATTACACTTACTTGAGGAAAATAATTTTAAATTTCTAACTCTCACTTCACGTGTCTATGAAGTAATAATAATCATGTGTATACTTTTTATAGAAATCTCTCAAATAAAACAACTGTTGTAATTATAAAAATCAAACCAAAGCAAATTTCAGTCCTAAAGAATGGCTGATTTCTGGGCACAAGGGTAAAAGAATCTCATTATGCATTTTCCTGACTAGCTCACTGTTTCACTAACTAGGCCCAGGCTGTGGGGAGGGCAACTACATTCCTTTGGCAAAATCATTCAGACCTTCAGATTGAATTTTACTGTAATTCAATTTTACTAAATTCTGATTATTGTAACAAAAATGACTAAATAAACTACTTTTATGGTATCATATAAACAAAGACCCAGTATCATTGATGTGAAATACATTTAATAGATTTCTCAATAGCTTTATAATAGCATGTAACCATAACTTTATAGCTGATACTCATTTCTCCTTACCTGACAAATAGGGGGATCCTTGGGATCACTTTATTCTTTTTTAAGTATTTCATAAACTCTTATAATTTTAAGGCTAAAGAGTACCTTATAAACCAGAACTTCAAAACATTCATTTGACATATGAAAATAGCTAAGCTCCAAGAAGAAACGTGACTACTGCCCAATGTCATGTAGTTAATTACTGACAGAGCAGGGTCTAACCACGTCTGCAGACTTCATTGTCTACCAGCACTGAAGGACATTAATCTTAGAGCAAACCATTACCTCTTGAAGAACTCTCTTCATCTTTAATAATAACGTCTTGACTGCCGTGCAGTCCTGTAACATCAGTCTGAAGGGCAGAGAATCTATGCCTCCGTTTTCTTCCACACCTTGTAGGGGCCAATCCGCAGATGGACTGTTGGGCATTCGGCTGATGTGGGAACACCTGGCTTCTTGATCAACGTCCTTTGTTAATTTCAGGGAAAGATTCCTAACAAGAAAAAAAAAAGAACAAAAATTACAGTGCAGCATGCTTAGAGCAGTATTTCCCAAGTTGTTGATCAATGTTTCTAGTATCCTAGAAAGTATTTCTTGTGTCCTCATTTCATGATATCAGTTTGTTTATTTATTTATTTATTTATTTATTTATTTATTTATTTATTTTTTGAGATGGAGTCTCGCTCTGTCGCCCAGGCTGGAGTGCAGTGGCGCAATCTTGTATTCTTAGTAGAGATGGGGTTTCACCGTGTTAGCCAGGATGGTCTCGATATCCCAACCTCGTGATCCGCCTGCCTTGGCCTCCCAAAATGCTGGGATTATAGGCGTGAACCACGACCTCCGGCCTCATGATATTAGTTTTTTTTTTTAATTTTCAAACATTCCAATAGAAATTATGAAATGGGTCAAATATATATTTAGTGGTAAGATTCAATGAAAATTACTGTTATAGGATATAATCGTTCCATTAAAAAATTGTTTCCATTTTTAAAACCAAAAGACCATCAGAAAGCTTATCCACCATGATTAAGTGGGCTTCATTCCTGGGATGCAAGGCTGGTTCAACATATGCAAATGAATAAATGTAATCCACATATAAACAGAACCAAAGACAAAAACCACATAATTATCTCAATAGATGCAGAAAAGGCCTTTGACAAAATTCAACAACCCTTCATGCTAAAAACTCTCAATAAATTAGGTATTGATGGGACGTATCTCAAAATAATAAGAGCTATCTACGACAAACCCACAGCCAATATCATACTGAATGGGCAAAAACTGGAAGCATCCCCTCTGAAAACTGGCACAAGACAGGGATGCCCTCTCTCACTGCTCCTATTCAACATAGTGATGGAAGTTCTGGCCAGAGCGATCAGGCAGGAGAAGGAAATAAAGGGCATTCAATTAGGATAAGAGGAAGTCAAATTGTCCCTGTTTGCAGATGACATGATCGTATATCTAGAAAACCCCATCGTCTCAGCCCAAAATCTCCTTAAGCTGATTAGCAACTTCAGCAAAGTCTCAGGATACAAAATCAATGTACAAAAATCACAAGAATTCCTGTACACCAATAACAGACAAACAGAGAGCCAAATCATGAGTGAACTCCCATTCACAATTGCTTCAAAGAGAATAAAATACCTAGGAATCCAACTTACAAGGGATGTGAAGGACCTCTTCAAGGAGAACTACAAACCACTGCTCAATGAAATAAAAGAGGATACAAACAAATGGAAGAACATTCCATGCTCATGGATAGGAAGAATCAATATCATGAAAATGGCCATACTGCCCAAGGTAATTTATAGATTCAATGCCATCCCCAGCAAGCTACCAATGACTTTCTTCACAGAATTGGAAAAAACTACTTTCAAGTTCATATGGAACCAAAAAAGAGCCCACATCGCCAAGTCAATCCTAAGCCAAAAGAACAAAGCTTGAGGCATCACCCTACCTGACTTCAAACTATACTACAAGGCTACAGTAACCAAAACAGCATGGTACTGGTACCACAACAGAGACATAGATCAATGGAACAGAACAGAGCCCTCAGAAATGATGCCGCATATCTACAACTATCTGATCTTTGACAAACCTGACAAAAACAAGCAATGGGGAAAGGATTCCCTATTTAATAAACGGTGCTGGGAAAACTGGCTAGCCATATGTAGAAAGCTGAAATTGGATCTTCCTTACACCTTATACAAAAATTAATTCAAGATGGATTAAAGACTTAAGTGTTAGACCTAAAACCATTAAAATCCTACAAGAAAACCTAGGCAATACCATTCAGGACATAGGCGTGGGCAAGGACTTCATGTCTAAAACACCAAAAGCAATGGCAACAAAAGCCAAAATTGACAAATGGGATCTAATTAAACTAAAGAGCTTCTGCACAGCGAAAGAAACTACCATCAGAGTGAACAGGCAACCTACAGAATGGGAGAAAATTTTTGCAACCTACTCATCTGACAAAGGGCTAATATCCAGAATCTACAATGAACTCAAACATATTTACAAGAAAAAAACAAACAACCCCATCAAAAAGTGGGCAAAGGACATGAACAGACACTTCTCAAAAGAAGACATTCATGCAGCCAAAAAACACATGAAGAAATGCTCATCATCACTGGCCATCAGAGAAATGCAAATCAAAACCACAGTGAGATACCATCTCACACCAGTTAGATACCATCTCACACCAGTTAGAATGGCCATCATTAAAAAATCAGGAAACAACAGGTGCTGGAGAGGATGTGGAGAAATAGGAACACTTTTACACTGTTGGTGGGACTGTAAACTAGTTCAACCATTGTGGAAGTCAGTGTGGCGATTACTCAGGGATCTAGAACTAGAAATACCATTTGACCCAGCCCTCCCATTACTGGGTATATACCCAAAGGACTATAAATCATGCTGCTATAAAGACACATGCACACGTATGTTTATTGCGGCACTATTCACAATAGCAAAGAGTTGGAACCAACCCAAATGTCCAACAATGATAGACTGGATTAAGAAAATGTGGCACATATACACCATGGAATACTATGCAGCCATAAAAAAGGATGAGTTCATATCCTTTGTAGGGACATGGATGAAACTGGAAAACGTCATTCTCAGTAAACTATCGCAAGGACAAAAAACGAAACACCGCATGTTCTCACTCATAGGTGGGAATTGAACAATGAGAACTCATGGACACAGGAAGGGGAACATCACACTCCGGGGACTGTTGTGGGGTCGGGGGAGGGGGGAGGGACAGCATTAGGAGATATACCTAATGCTAAATGACGAGTTAATGGGTGCAGGAAATCAACGTGGCACATGGATACATATGTAACAAACCTGCACATTGTGCACATGTACCCTAAAACCTAAAGTATAATAAAAAAAAAAAAGAAATTAAAAAAAAAAAACCTATCAAATAATGATAATTAATATGGTAACATACTTCAGAATATTTATAAAAACAGTTTAGAGCTTGTGCTTAATTTCAATACCATACATATATATTTCTGAATTATATTATTTTCTTACATAATATATTTTTATATCATATATTTTTTTGAATTATGTGGCCAGATACTTTAGCAACCTAAATAGAGAAAAAACCAACAGATGCTCTGGCACTTGCCACCAAGGTCAGGCAATAATACAGATAAGAAAATATATTTTAATTAATTTTATTCATGTCTGATTATTCACAAACAGGATAACTGAATTTATAAATTACTAGATAATTAGTGAACACATTTTTGAATAATACTCAACCGTTTGCTTTTCTTTACAGATATGTTCAGTGGTTCAATTGACCTTTGAAGGGATAAGATAATAATTACTACCTCCATTTTATATTTGTAATGAAATAATGAATAAAAAATTATGGCCAACATTTTTTGAGGGTTGACTATTGGCCAAGTACTGTGCTAACCACTCCATGTGTGATAATTCATTCAAACCTTGAACAACTTCAAGAAGTAGATGTAATAAAGTACAGATAAGTAACTTTTCTTGGAGTTAGAGTTAGTAAGAAATGGATGTAAAATGAACTAACCTAGGATTTTCCCCCCTACTAACTACATAATGTGCATGCATATAATAATAGCTAATATTTATATAGTTCTTATTGAACCTCAGACAGTCATGTAATGACCTTATAGGTGTTAAATCATTTAATTCTCACAACATTTCTTTTAGGTTAGTAGTATTATAATCTCCATTTTCCAGTGGGGTGATTTGAGTCAAGAGAGGTTAAGTCACTTGCTGAGGTCACACAGCTAACAAGGGACACTGCTGAGGTTTGAATGCTGGCAATACATCCTTAGCTCTAAACCACCACAGTGCTGCATTTTGTGTGGAAAACAAGCATGCAAATGGACAAAACAGTATACTTACAGTTATACTAAGAATCATTATCATTTTCACTTTAAAGTATGTATTTTATCTGATAAGATTGATTCAATTTAATTATATTATGTCTAACTTGCAATGAACTATACAGTCATTCTTAAAGGCTTCTGTTTAGTGTTAATGCTTTCTATGGTTATTTTCTCTAAGACCAATAAGGATAAAATCAAGTATAAAAATTAGAAGTCACAGTAGGTATATATTAAATTAGAGTAGTACTTTAGTTATAATCGAATTTTTGAAGATGTATCATTTTTAATTTGTGAACTTGCCTGGTATTTGGCATATATTAGGCTGACTCAGTAAATAGTTGTATAACTGAAATTAAATAGATAAATACAATAATGGGTGAATAAATAAAACACAATTTATTGTAATCATCGACGCATACAACTGTCATACAGAAAAATTTTTCTGTAGCGTGAATTGTTATGAATTGCAGGGCTCCTGTCCATGGCTCTAAGTTTCCTGCCACAATTACAATAAAATTTAAATTATATTTCTATAATTCCTGTTAGTTAGCTTGCTGGCTCTTTAAAATTATTTGGTCAGTCATGGATCTAAACATCCATGAGGACTGACACAAGTTTCATGAATCATATTCGTGTGAAGTTCTAACACTGTATTTCAGGGAATTTACTGAGGCTCTGGAGATTATAATTTAACATTTACAAATTTAAATATCTTTGCCATTTTCAAATAGCTAAGATGAGCCATGTACAGAAATGCATTTTGAAGATAAAATTAGTCATTTTTCATACTTCAATAATTTGAATATATTTTAATCCCAAAAGGAAAAGATGATGGCATTTGTTTCCAAAATTATTGAAAACATCGACATTGTGTCCAGCAGAGCAGTGATGGCTGAAGTTGCAGAGATTAATAGGATTCTGTTACTGACTTTAAGAGATTCACCACAATTATTAACTTTTTAGTAGTTGATACCAAAAAAAAACTAATATTCTTTCACATATGAGAAACAAATCAATTTATCTCAAAACATTCTATCTCTACATGAAAAAATAGATCTGCTACAAGGCTATGGTAATCAAAACCATTCTTAATTAGGTTGAAACAGTTAGTGAAAGATCTGTTAAATGGGATTGCCACTCAGCTGCAAAGGCCGGCACAGCCATCCTGTTTTATGTTGATTGCCATTGTCTTTCTGATTGGTTGGTGCTCATGGTTTACAGTTGTTCAATATATTGAATATTAATGTTTTGATCAATAGCCATTATTGGGCAGAAAAATACCCAAGTGTCTCTGGGTAAATTCACCTAAAATTATCCTTGTGGTTGACAAGAAAATGAAGAGAAATCTCTAATACGAAGCCATATTTTCCTCTAGCACAGACAACATATTAAGGCTGGTGAGGGCAGAACAAGATTCAGGTGCTCTTCTGTTCTTGCATTTAGCAGGGTTCACTGAATAATACAATTCGTTCACTTGGGGATATATAACTCTGTCTGCCAACTCTGAATTATCATAGTTTCAAGAAACTGAACAAATGTGCTTTATATCACCAAAGATAGTCCTTTAACTTGGCAAAAAAAAAAAAAAAAGAGTATGATACTGAAGCTGGATACAGTGGTTCATTAATCACTATAACTACTCCAAACAAAAAACAATGTAATCTCCGCTGAACACATTTATATACAGTTCATCCTCTCTGTGTCAACTTCATGAATCTTCAGTAAAATTGTTGGTAATATTTATACATGCCTCGTTGCTTATGAGTGCTAACCAAGTTTTTATAATTTAAGATTTAGTAACATTTAAAGTTTGAGACATATAGACTTTTCTAAGTCCATAAGTACCAAAATAACATAGGTTTTGGATAAGATTAATAGCAAATCTCATAAATATTATATTAAGTGGATTCTTGAATGAGTAGAGGATTTGAGGCTTTTAACTGATATTTAACACGTAAGTTAAACTACGACGGTGAACTGGCTTTGCACTTTTCTCCCTGGGATCCTTTGTGTGAAAGCAATTTCTTATCAAACTAGTTCAAAAGTTCTGCTGTAATTCTCTTTTCAGTATGGCAGACAAGTTTAATGGGAAAATATATATCTTGACACAAACTACAGGGGAACTGAAAGGTTTTCCTTACCTGAGAGAGAAAGTAAGAGTATTTTTATAATTTTTTTTCTCACTTAGCTATAACTAAGTAGTATCATTGGGTAGTCAGAATTTCCTCTGCCCACTAGTGCTCTTCAAATCATCTGAAAACTTCTTAATATAATGGCCCAAATGACTATCAAAATACAAGATCATGTCAGTTGCATAGCATTGATCCCATTATCTGTCATAGGAACCTTTCCTTATTTAGTGCAATGACATCTTTCATTATAGGGAATGTCTATGGCCAAAAAGCATCTCAATGACCTACGCTTTATAACATAACTGTGATTGCTGAACCAAATTTCCAAAGAACAGAAAAGTAAGTAACCCCTGTTTACCCAGCATAATAAATAAGCATATGCACACAACTGCCTTCCAAAGCTTCATTAAGTAGAGCTGCAGAAAATAATAATTTTTAAAAACCTTAACTTAGGAAACTTATTGTTGTTTCAACTTCATTTTAAAAAGGTTCAGGTTATTTATGGTGAGTTTAATCCTAGCTTGAATAATTCTAAGACCAGCACAATGACATAAATCTATATTAATGAATTAGCATTCCCAGAACCTAACAGAAACTATCTGTTAAAGGACCTACCTACAAAAAGGCTGTTGATTATGAATAACTTATATTTTTCATTTTTCCTTTCCAAATATATTGTCTGAGAGTGTCATTTTAGGAAAAGACTTGTATCTCAAATTATTCTGTAACTGGATGTTTCTTCATATTTGTAGAAGAGATGAAATCAACATTTCCCTCTATAGTAAGCGTAGTGGTTATAAGAACTTAACACTACATTTAGATAAAACACTATATTTAGATAAAACTTTACATGTGACAAGTTATTTTGCCACTACCTGTGATATGGGGAAAAGCAAAATAGAATTCAAATATCTTAACATAGCCAACAAGGTTGTTTCATGATCTAGAAACTGTCTCTCTCACAAAACCTCATCTCTTAACAGCCGCCTCTTTGCTCTTTGAGTTCCAAACACATTGGCCATCATTCAAGCGCTGAAATGTGCCAAGTTCCATCCTGCCTCAGGGTCTTTGCATATGTTGTTCTATCTCCATAAAAAAAATCCTTTGCCCATCTTCAGATCTTCCCTTAAAAAACGTCAGTGAGATACCATCTCACAACAGTTAGAATGGTGATCATTCAGTCAGGAAACAACAGGTGCTGGAGAGGATGTGGAGAAATAGGGACACTTTTACACTGTTGGTGGGACTGTAAACTAGTTCAACCATTGTGGAAGTCAGTGTGGCAATTCCTCAAGGATCTAGAACTAGAAATATCATTTGACCCAGCCATCTCATTACTGGGTACATGCCCAAAGGATTATAAAGCATGCTGTATAAAGACACATGCACACATACGTTTATTGCAGCACTGTTCACAATAGCAAAGACTTGGAACCAAGCCAAATGTCCAACAAGGATAGACTGGATTAAGAAAATGTGGCACATATACACCATGGAATACTATGCAGCCATAAAAAATGATGAGTTCATGTCCTTTGTAGGGACATGGATGAAGCTGGAAACCATCCTTCTCAGCAAACTATTGCAAGGACAAAAAACCAAACACCACAAGCTCTCACTCATAGGTGGGAATTGAACAATGAGAACACTGGGACACAGGAAGGGGAACATCACACACTGGGGCCTGTCGAGGGGTTGGGGGAGGCAGGAGGGATAGCATTAGGAGATATACCTAATGTAAATGACAAGTTAATGGGTGCAGCACACCAACATGGCACATGTATACATATGTAACAAACCTGCACGTTGTGCACATGTACCCTAGAATTTAAAGTATAATTTAAAAAAAAAAACAAACATCAGGTCGCCAGAGAAACCTCTGCAGCTAGTACCCCACTCTTAAAAAATACACAGGTACCTCTTTTAAGTTAAACTACGATGGTGAACTGGCTTTGCACTTTTCTCCCTGGGATCCTTTGTGTGAAAGCAATTTCTTATCAAACTAGTTCAAAAGTTCTGCTGTAATTCTCTTTTCAGTATGGCAGACAAGTTTAATGGGAAAACATATATCTTGACACAAACTACAGGGGAACTGAAAGATTTTCCTTACCTGAGAGAGAAAGTAAGAGTATTTTTATAATTTTTTTTCTCACTTAGCTATAACTAAGTAGTATCATTGGGTAGTCAGAATTCATTTTTAATGCTTATCACAGATGGATTTTAAAAAACTAATTTGAGGGGACCTCTAAGAACACATTTGAATGAGCTGATCTACACCCCACCTCATGTTCCAAATGCAAAGAAATGCTAAATAACTTATAACCACATTTATTTTAGAACATATTACAGTACAAAAGGAAAAGCCAGATGAACTTCCAGGTGCCATATGAAAGAAAACAAAACAGAAATAATTATACAAATTGCCACTGTGGTAGTGTCAGGGTATTGAACTTGCATGAAGTTTCTAAAAACAGAGGCTGCAGCAATTTTTATGCCTATGCAGATAAAGGGGAAGATCTGCCACAGACAAAGGAGACTCATAGTGCTGATAGACATAAGAGTTCCAAACTTTAAAAAGGCTCAAAAATTCACTTGACCTACTAGTAAATTAACTGCCTGCTGGAATAACTCTATTCTTTCTCTAAAGGAAGACAATAAAATACAGACTCGGAAAAACATGTCATCCATTCATGTGTGGCAAATATTCAAATAAGTAGGCATGCAAAGAGGCAGAAAAACAATTTACAGACAGACACTAACAATGAGATGACCCATATATTGAAATTAACTGACAAGAATTTTAATCAGCATTATAAATATGTTCAAGGTCTATTAAAAATGGTAATAACAAAAAACGAATGCCAAGTCTCAGCAGAGAAAAGGACATTATAAAAATGAAAAAAAAAAAAAAAAGACCCAGAAACTCGAAAACCAATTGATAACATTTCCAAAAGGAAAAAAATATTATGGGCAGACATTGTTGGCTGCCTACCCGCTATTCATTTTATACCTCCTTCCTGCTTCTTTCAAAAACAAAACTTCTTAATTTGTTTAAAGGCTGGTTCTCCTATGACTCAGAGAAATAAGAGAAAGAGTGGGGTAGGAGGGCTTCAGGAAAACATTTCCTCCCTGGCAAAAAAGAAAAAAAACACAGAAAAATTATAGCTATTTTCCTTTGGATGTTGTTTTGTCTTGATATATTGCCTGGAATGGTTTTGGTGTATCCCACAAAAGAGACGAGAGTCAGCTGTAAAAAACACTGGTGGCCAGGGAGGGTGGCTCACACCTGTAATCTCAGCAGTTTCTGAGGCCGAGGTGGGCGGATCACTTGAGGTCAGACGTTCAAGACCAGCCTGGACAACATGGTGAAACCCCCTTCCTACTAAAAATAAAAATACAAAATTAGCCAGCAGTGTTGACACACGACCATAATCTCAGATACTCAGGAGGCTGAGGCAGGAGAATGGCTTGAACCCAGGAGGTGGAGGTTGCAATGAGCTGAGATCGATCCACTGCACTCCAGCCTGGGCAACAGAGTGAGTGAGACTCCGTTTAAAAAAAAGAAAGAAAAGAAAAGAAGTCATTGTTTCTTGTAACTAACCAAGTTGGGGATTCCCTACCTCTAGATTTCTCGTTAGACAAGATTCTGTTTTTGGGTTTTTTGTTTTTACTGTTTAATAATCTTTGTGTTAGGTTTGTCTTTTACTTGAAGGTGAAGGCATTCTAACTGGGATAACGGCTAAAGGATATATTCCAGTAAGAAAGACATTAAATCTAGAAGTAAGGGTGAAATGTCATAATTAACTGTATAACTATTTATTTCTATATTTGAAACTAGGATGATTCAAGGAGGTAATAGGGACAGTACCTGTATTTCTTGTTCATCAATGTATCCATAAAACCTTGCACAATTCTATGTAATACTCATATAAATAGAATAATCAAATTTAGTATAGAAAAAGCATAATAGTCCATCATGCATAATATCTCCATTTAATATACAGGAAAGCTCAAGCCTAAATTAATTTTCTAACTGTCACACAGAGACTGTGAAATTCTGGTTTCCTGACTTCTAGTCCAGGGTTCTTTTACCATATTGTATCATCTCTTAATAGGGTTAAATTTTTAAATACACTTGTATTTATCTATTCTATTTTCACTGAAGCTAGAATAGTGAAATATTATTAAGTCACAGTCTTAGGGAATTAGATTAAATAGTAACGACTCCCACTATTCACTAAAATTAGTTTCCTTGTCCAAAATTTTATTATTTTTATTTGTACACCTATTTTGGTGCTTATTTTTTACTTTGTCCAAAATTTTAGAGAAAGTATCCTATGAGTGTAAAACTGATCATACAAACTCTGCAAGTTCTGGCCTAGTCTTAAAAAGAGAAGATTGACATGATTGTGTATGTTCAGTACCTTTTCTCAATGCCATTAATGCCATGAGTATTTTTCTCTCCCATTGTCTACTTTCATATTCACATGTGATTTGAGATCCAGGTTAAAGAGCATTTCACTTATGAAAAGAGTCAGAATTAATGAATGTAGAAATGAAAGTACAATCAGGTTGAACCAGAAAATCCAAATTATTGTTTAAAAATTCTATACACATAAAGATACACACCAAATCTGTTTATGCACACATACATATTTTTCTCTTTCTAATTATTTAATTGTAGGTATGATATGCCTGTAATTATGCTATGATTGAAGTAATAATACATTGGGTTTCTTTCCCAGAGCACTAAAACTGACAAAGTTGAGAGCACAAAATCATCAAAGACATTTCATATGGATGGAAATAAATTAAACTCTTATTTACTGCCCCCTAATATTTATAGAAGTTATTCGTAACTTACAAAATATCACAGGCTGGCGGGTCTTCCTATGTCTAAGAGGTATCAAACAAATTTTTTTCAATCTAAAATTATTTCTCTTTAGCCTTTCATGCAACTCATCATATAAACAATATAAATCATCTGCTGTGTTGGGACACTTTTATTTTATACATTTTCCAAACTGCGCATTTTTCTCCTGTGGGGATCAGGAATATTTTCCCATCCTCTCATTCACCACTATATGGAAGAGTAATTTTATTTGGGAAATTTTAAATTACAGAAGAAGAGTAATGAGTTTAACAAAATCTCATCTGAGGAATACTTATTTCACGATGATACTGAAGAGCTTTCAAAATTTGCTAGAAGTTCAGTTCCATTGTAGTTTTTACTACATTTACTGTCAAATACATTTATAAAGATGAAAAACCTCTAAAAAAGGAAAGAATTTTTACTATATTAAATATTCTATTTAGTATTTGGTTGAAAATAGCATTTTATAAATATATTACAAACAATGAGTATTTTTATTTTATAGTTACCTATAATGTAGATCTTACACTTACGGGTTAAGTATTTTTGGCTTTTTAACATATATTATAATTCATTTGAAATATGTTAGT
Source organism: Symphalangus syndactylus (assembly GCF_028878055.3). Lineage (NCBI taxonomy): Eukaryota > Metazoa > Chordata > Mammalia > Primates > Hylobatidae > Symphalangus > Symphalangus syndactylus. Next base: position 47,517,639 of record NC_072432.2, read on the forward strand.
GGAAGAAATATATAATTCATTATTCATTTTATTTTTGCTTTTTGAAATATAAGCTTTTTTTTTAAGTCACAAACTCCAGGTCTAAAGTGATTTACCTATTATGAACTGCTTATCAACAATAAGCATTTTATACTTGCAGTGCAACCGAATCAATAAGATGAGAATCATCATTTATTATGAAAATAAATTTATTTTAAATGCCACTTGTTACCTACCTTCTTACCTTCAATATCAGAATAATGAGCCACAAAAATACCAGTGCCTTGCTTACTTCACATCCATATTATGTAAGAAATTTGATTAATCTTACAGGACCAAACTACTAAAATAAAATCCAGCCTACTTCATTACCACATAAAATAGTTAGAACCTAATGTTATTGTTTTAAGAGCTAGTATGTAAAATTTTTATAGCCATTTAAAGAATGCACAAAATTGGAGTTTAGATATGATTTATGAAAAACATTATTAAAAATATTACTGTATGTATATTTGCTTCTGATAATTTGTGTTATAATATTCAAGATGTGGCAATCTAAGAGCTATAAGTGTTAGCCAACAAATTATAGTCTAGAAAATAATGTTTCTAAAAGAAAACTATTGTCCTGTAATTTGGCATAAAGGTAATACCTAAAAGTATTGGCATAATCCATAGTGGCTAGGAAACTAAAGCTTCCAATACTTTTCAAAGGTAAAGACTTGGCACTTATGACTTTGAGATTACAACTTTGAGTAAATCTTTAGGGTGACAGAACTTTATCAATTTGAGAAAGATTAATAAAACCTACATTAATCTTCCCAATCAAATTTCATACATTCCTTTCTAAAAGTAGCAAAGGGATTTGTGATAGTTTGTATTCAATTTCAACTAGAAAAAGATTTTCCATATTACATCAAGTCAAGGATTCCAAAATGCCTTGACATACCCACTCACAGCCACACACAAAAAAATCATCTAGATTACTTTCAAATAAGAAATGAAAAACATAATATGGTTTATACATAATTATATATAATAGAACTGTCAAAGTATGAACATCTGTTGCAAGGAACAAACAAAAAATTCTTGAGGTTAGTAAGAAAATCTCAGGCTAGACCTTGGAAGGGATAACATGAAGACAGAATGTCATCCTGAACTAATTTAAATGATTCAGTTTAAAGTAGGTGAATTACTTTCCATTATTCATCAGTATAGCACCAACATTGACAAATACTACAATCATATGTATAAACATGATACATGGCTATAAATCATAAGGTTAGATAAGTTAGAAGCTGCAAAATGTTTTAGGTTTCTGTTGATAAATCTTTTCCTAACTCCTTTCTCAAAGACATAGACACTAGGATGGTTGGACTCTGTCTTTGTGCTCCAATACATTTTTCTTTGACTGTTATCTCAGTTTCTTTCTTTCTATGCTGAAGTGTACTTGACATTTAAAACCAGATAACATTGGTTGCTGGTGGCATAGGATGGTTTTTCTTTTACACAAGCAGCAGAAACACAGATTGGTATCAACATTGAATTGTCTTTGAAACAGAGATGAGAATAAAAACTCAGCCCTCTTCTTAATGCAACCAAAGAAGAGGTGAGAGAATAAAAGCTCCATTTTGCTCTTTCCTCTTCAGTGATAACTGCCCATTTAGAAAGGATAACGGAAAAAAAAATAATTCCCCCCCAAAAAATCAAGTTCCATTCCTAAGACATACCTTCACAAATAATCATATTAGGTTGTTTTATATGTATTGTTTCATACATATGAAACATATGTCTGAAAAGAATAAATTGTTCTGAAAAGAATAAATTGTTTACTTTAGGTGTAATAATTATATTTTAAATTATGTCACCTTTAGAGATATTTTAATAATCAATTCTTATATTAATATTTTCCTAGGTGTAGAGACTGAACAGGATACAAACAGCAAAACAGAACTTTAATCCCAGAGTCTGGCTCCAGAGTGTGAGTCCTAACATTTCCACTCCCTTCAGAGACAGCCACTTCGCAAAATCCTCAATAAGCTTCTTAAGCCAAACTCTAAAAGCCATGAATACATACTGATTAGATGATATAAGCTAGTTTCACCTCAAAGTAATTCCTATAAGCTCTTTTATTTGTATTTAACCTAACACATTCTTTTTCTCTCTTTTTTTTTTAATTTTTTTTTTGTGTGTGTGTGACGGAGCCACACTCTGTGGCCCAGGCTGGAGTGCAGTGGCCTGATCTCTGCTCACTGCAACCTCTGCCTCCCAGGTTCAAGCAATTCCCCTGACTCAGCCTCCCAAGTATCTGGGATTAGAGGAGCGTGCCACCACACCCGACTAATTTTTTATATTTTTGGTAAAGATGGAGTTTCACTCTGTTGGCCAGGCTGGTCTTGAACTCCCCTGATATCAAGTGATCCTCCCACCTTGGCCTTTCAAAGTGCTAGGATTACAGGTGTGAGCCACCACACCCAGTCTAAAACATTTTTTCTCTTATTCTTCAACAGTTTGTTAGAACAGTGTAACATACTGGAAATTTTAACCAAAAACTACTTTATTAAAAAAAAGTTTCCTAGAATCATTGAAATTAATAATTTTCGTATACAGGCATACCTCAGAGATATCATGGGTTAGGTTCCATGCCACTGCAATAAAGCAAATATTTCAATAAAGGAAGTCACACATTTTTTTTGCTTCCCTAGCACATATAAAAGTTTGTGTATACTACACTATATTCTATTAAGCGTGCAATAGCATTATGTCTAAAAAACAATGTACACTCCTTAATTTAAAAATAATTTATTGCTAAAAAATGCTAACAATCACCTGAGCCTTCAATGAGTCCTAATCTTTTGCTAGTGAGAGGTCTTACCTCCATATTTATGACTGCTGACTGACCAGGGTGGTGGTTGCTGAAGGGTGGAGTGGCTGTGGCAATTTTTTAAAATAGGACGACAATGAAGTTTGCTGCATCTAGTCATTCCCTTTCACAAAAGATTCCTCTGTAGCATGCAATTCCATTTGGTAGCATTTTACCCAGAGTCAAGCTTCTTTCAAACTTCATATCAATCCTCTCAAACCCTGCCCCAGCTTTATCCACTAAGTTTAGGTAATATTCTAAATTCTTTGTTGTAATTTCAACAATGTTCACAGCATATTCACCAACAGTAGAATCTATCTCAAAAAAAAAAAAAAAAAACACACACTTTCTGTGCTCATCTATAAGAAGCAACCATTATGGGATTACAGCAATTCAGTTACATATTCAGGGTCCACTTCTAATTCTAGTTCTCTTGGTGTTTCCACCACATGTAGTCTTGAACCCCTTGAAGTCATCCATGAGGGCTGGAATCAACTTCTTCCAAATTTGTGTTGATGTTGATATTTTGTCCTCCTCCCATGAATTACAAATGTTCTTAATGGTATCTAGAATGGTTCTTTCCAGAAGATTTTTAATATATTTTGCCCAGATCAAACAGAGGAATCACTCTCTATGGCAACTCTAGGTTTACAAAATGTATTTCTTAAATACGAAGACTTGAATGTCGAAATTCCTCCATGATCCATGAGCTACAGAACGGATGTTCTGTTAGACAGCATGAAAAACAGCTTTAATCTCCTCGTAACTCTCCATCAGAATGCTTGGTTGACCAGGTGCATTGTCAATGAGCAGTAATATTTTTAAAGAAATCTCTTTTTTCTGAGCAGTAGGTTTCAACAGTGGGCTTAAAATATTCAGTGTTCCATGTTGTAATCAGATGTGTTGTCATCTATGCTTCGGTGCTTCATTAATTGAGCACAGACATAATTCTTAAGGGCCCTACAATTTTCAGAACAGGAAATAAAAATTGGCTTCAACTTAAAAGTCACAAGCTGCTTTAGTCCCTATCAAGAGAGTCAGCCTGTCCTTGTAAGATTTGAAGTCAGGCATTGACTTCTCTCTAACTATGAAAGTCCCAGATGGCATCTTCTGTCTGTTTTGTCTACCTTGAAAATCTGTTTGCCAGTGTAGCCACCTTCATCAATGGTCTCAGTCAGATTTTCTGGATAACTTTTTGTGCTTCTACATCAGTGCTTGCTGCTTTACCTTACACTTTTATTTTATGGAGATAGCTTCTCTCCTTAAATCTCATGAACTAACCCCCTGCTAGTTTCCATCTTTTCTTCAGCAGCTTTTTCGCCTCTCTCAGCCTTCATAAAATCAAAGACAGTTAGGGCTTTTCTCTGGATTAGGCTTTGGCATAAGGGACTGTAATGACTGATTTGATTTATCCAGACCACTAAAACTTTCTCCAAATAAGCAACAAGGCTGTTTTATTTTCTTATAATTCCTGTGCTCACTGAAGTAGCACTTTTAATATCTTTCAAGAAATTTTCCTTTGCATCCACGACGTGGCTGTTTGTCAAAAGATGCCTAGCTTTTGACCTACCTCAGCTTTTGACATGCTTTGCCCACTAAGCTTAATCATTTATAGCTTTCCATGTAAATTTAGAGAAATGTGACTCTTCACTTGAACATCTACAGGGCATTGTAGAATTGATCTAATTTCAATATTGTTGTGTCTTAGGGAATAGGGAGGCCTGAGGAGAGGGAGAGATATAGGGGAATAGCCAGTCAGAACACACACATTTATCCACTGAGTTTGCTTTCTATATGGGCACAGTCCATGGCACCTCAAAACAATTACAATAGTAACATCAAATATTGCTGATCATAGATAACCATAACTAATATAATAATGAAAAAGTTTGAAATCTTGTGTGAATACCAAATTGTGGCACAGAGCCACGGTGAGCACAGGTTGTTGGAAAACTAGCACCCATGGACTTGCTTGACACAGGATTACCAAAAATCTTCAATTTGTAAAAAATGTAGTATGTGGGAAGCACTGTCTAAAGCAAGGTGCAATAAAATGAGATGTGCCAGTATTTAAACCTGAGTATCTGCGATCCAATGGAGATGTTACAGGAGCACTGTTAAATAAACTATAATAATGTTCTTAGAGCCAGCTTCTTAGAAGCTGGTCATAGCAGTGTAAGAAAAGATTTTCATTTTTTTATTTCCATGTGAACGTCTGTTTGTTTTTCCTGCACAGGAAGAAAATACGTCCTTTGTTAACAGTTCCTTTATGTTCCTTTGAGAAACTCCTGACTCTTCTCCATGATTGCATGCAGTCTTGCTAAACAGGGTTCCATGCTATCTTCCCCTGTGGCTATAGCTGTCATAGATAGTGATTCTTCTGATGAATTTAGGCAAAGTAAATTGAAAACCTTCTGGAAAGAATTCACCATTCTAAATCCCTAGACTATGGTTCCCAGAAGTGTGAATCTTTAGTAGCAACAAAGGACAAGGACAGAAAACCATAGTAGTAGCTGATTTATACTATTGGAGAGCTTATCCATCAATTCCTGCCACCCACGGTCAGATTCACGGACTTGTGAAATGCCCAGCTCTTGAAAGGATACTACATTTGGTATTTTATTCTTCTGTCACCATCTTGAAATTTTCAGTGATTTCTGAACAAGGAGTATCACATTTTCATTTTGCACTGGACCCTTCAATTATGAGGCTGGCCCTGCTTCTATCTCAGTTCTCTAAGATTCCCATCTTTTGCCTGACTTGAGTGCTATTTGGCTTTTCATTTCTGTGTGCCTCTTCATATCCTTCCAATAACCAGTTTTTTTCCTTTTTTTCATGAAGTGAGCAAAAGTAGGTTTCTGGGACTTGTATCAAAGAACTGTATGTTATACTTTTGGGCACATCTAAGACTAAAGTGTAAAATGTAGTACAAGGTTCTTCCAGTGCCCTCGTAGCATTGGGTGTCTTCCTGTCATTCCCCTTTGTGATCTCTGAGTTTGCTTTAGAGTATTATTATTCCCTGGATACTCAGAATTCATTATTGGGTTGCTGTATTTCATTTAATTCTAAGTCAGAGGCCAGTGACTTTTTGTAATTTCTCTGTCAAAACACACCAATGCTATGCCCTGGCCCTCACCACTCTGACCCCTCTTAGGTAATTAATCCAGCTAATATGCTTGTGCCTGATAAGAGACTGGTATAACATTCTATTTTAACAGAGTACTTATTATCCAAAAGGAATAACTCCACACACAAACATTAAGGGGATTATGTCTGCAAAAGACAGCCCTTTTGTGGTATTTGGTTTCTCAAATACTACTATATAGGGAGCCATATATTCTGTCTACAAGTTTCTCTTGCATTTGGAAGCAAAAATACATAAGCTATTCTAAGACTGACCTTTTTACACCAGGGAGAATAAAGTGGCTCCGAGGTAAGCAATAGAAAATTATAAGAGTTTTGTTTTAATGTGGAATTTCTTTGCTTTAAAAATGGAGTTGCATATGTCATAAATCTAGTAAGTTTATCTTATACTGCCTAAGTTTCTTTTCATTGGTAGCTCCAACACATTAATGTTTACTCATTTTCTGTCTTTGTTCATGAGAAAGGCTAAAACTGATGGCTGCTTTCTGTGATTATCTTGTCTTTTAAGTGATGGACTATACCCTATTCTCGAAATACACTGTCCTACTGAATTATCAACAAGAAATTTAGGTTATGCTTTCCACCATTAAAAAATAATAATGATCTTTTTAGTATTCCACCAATGTTCCCAATAGTTTCTCTCAGAAAATTTTCTATAAACTAAAATTTTACCTTGAGATAAACAAAAATTTCATGTGGGTCTAGTTTATTTTTTAATAATGTTTTAAGTTTTAAAGTATTTTATTTGTAAATAAACTCAGCAATTTTAAATTTCATTTTATTGAACAAGCAATTAAAATATTTGTTATTGGCATGTCTATCGCTATCATTTAAAAGAAAATCAAAGAGAAAATAAGGTAAATAAAAGAGATAAGAAAGTGTGAAAAGTCAGGAAAAATTTGAGTATTTGATATCTGTGAGAAAGTTTCTATAATAAATGCACTAATTATATTTAAGAGGCCAAGTATATCTCCCTTTAAGATATTAACGACTCCTTTTCATGCCATGTGAGTGGTTTCATTTTGAGGATAACAGAAATAAGCTGTATGTATAGTTTTAAATACATAATATATATGAAGCCTATTTCTACATATATTATTTTTAAGTATTATTTTAAATATATAATATATAAACAATTATATTTTATATCCTGTTCATCCATAGATGTACTTAGTGAATGAACAGGAAATAATAATTTTCTTCATATGAAATGGTATTATAGAAATATCCTTAAGGGGTCTGGTTTATTAATGAATACACACAAAAATAAAATATACCAATCATGTAAGAACTGAACTCACATTTTAGAAAAAAAAAATGTGTTTCAGTTTTTAAATGCCAGGCAGCCTAGACATTAGCAAATGGATATCTTCTACCCCTGGGATCATTTTGTTCTCTCAATGCAACCAATTGAGATTTGAATAAATCCAACTGATCTTATAAGGATATCAAGGCATCAAAGGACTAAAGCACTGTTCCTTCAACCTCTGGTTCACATACTGAAAAGATTTACTGAATTTACATGTTAGCAGTCCTATATGACAAGAAAGAGAGTAGAATAAAATGTTTGCAACCAAATAGCCCAATCATTAAATAAAGGCAACAGAGCTTCATTTTTTTCAGTAATTTTGTCATTTGGCAGCTTTTTTCATTTGCTTGTTAAGAATATGAACTGGTCTGGGCGCGGTGGCTCACGCCTGCAATTCCAGCAATTTGGGAGGCTGAGGCAGGTGGATCACCTGAGGTCAGGAGTTCGAGACCAGCCTGATCAACATGGTAAAACTCTGTCTCTACAAAAAAAAAAAAGAAAGAAAAAGAAAAAGAAAATTAGCCTGGCATGGTGGCGGGCACCTGTAAACCCAGCTACTCAAGAGGCTGAGGCAGGAGAATCGCTTGAACCTGGAGCGGGAGGTTGCAGTAAGCCAAAATCATGCTATTGCACTCCAGCCTGGGCAACAAGAGCAAAACTTGGTCTCAAAGAAACAACAACAAAAAAAGAATATCAACTGATGGCAATCTTCTGAGATTCAAATTTTTCTTATCTCATTAATGTAATGAGGTAAAGGTCGATCTGCCTTCTGTACATACACTCTATCTCTATTGTTCAATGCATATTAATAAATTTGATAATATTTGCCTTCATTATTATGTGTAGCTTTTTACATAAAAATATTATGTTCATCATAATACTAACAGATGAAGTTTATTGTTGTATTGCTTAAATATTGATTTGACTTCTATGTATTCTCATAGTTTTAAAAGCAAATCACTCAAGTGGTACACTAAGTAGCCTAAAATTTTTCTTTTCTAGCAACTGAAGATCAATGGCCTCACTGTCAGATGTCAGCCTTAGAAAGCAAAAATAGCTAAAATATTTATATCATATTATATGTATCTATTTATATATATATGAATATGTTTGAGCAATCACCATGAAGAAGTAGTTGACAGTTGTTCACAAATATTCTTCTCACATGTTTAAGACAAAAATATTGGGCATGACTCGAGAAGGGCAGTAAAATTTTTGACTCAGACAGAATGGCAGATTCCTTGTGATCTTTTGTAATTACAGCTTACTGGAATCACATTTTATTTATTTATTTATTTATTTACTTACTTTTTTGTGTGTGTGTGTGACGGAGTCTCACTCTGTCGCCCAGGCTGGAGTGCAGTGGCACAATCTCAGCTCACTGCAAGCTCTGCCTCCTGGGTTCACGCCTTTCTCTTGCCTCAGTCTCCCGAGTAGCGGGGACTACAGGTGCCCGCCACCACGCCTGGCTAATTTTTTTGTATTTTTAGTGGAGACAGGGTTTCACCATGTTAGTTAGGATGGTCTCGATCTCCTGACCTCATGATCCGCCCGCCTTGGCCTCCCAAAGTGCTGGGATTACAGGTGTGAGCCACCACGCCCGGCCTCACATTTTAAAACTGATATTCTATACGAATAAATAGCACTTTTTCTTCTGTAATCCAAATTACAGTAATCAATGTGAATCCTATGTCACTCAAGTAAGAAGTAAAATAATTTAAAACATGAGTTCAGTATTTTAAGGTTAATGACTCTAATATGCCACTGATTACTAAAGTACACATCCAACTGGGCTGCATTTATCTAAATTCAGTAGCCGAATCTACTTTTATTCATAAATGTTTTCTGAGTGTCCATCCATATGAAACATCTCTATGATAGCTACATTTAGAGACAGGTATCCAGTCCCTAATGAATATCTCAATTGGGCAACATTTGTGTGCTATAAGGCATCAGATACCACATACTGATACAATGCTCTATAGTTTTTCTTCTAAAATAGTTGTGTCATGTATTCCCACTGAAGTTTGAAGGTTGGGATAATGTCTTTAGATTGAATATTTTATTTATTCTTTAAGAAGGAGTTTTCTTCTATCAAAAGGAAAACCATATAGACTTTTTTTGTGTATTATTGATATAGTAGTACTGGTATAGTCTTTTTCGGACAGGCTAGAAAATTTCACACCATATTTAAATATTAATACCACTGACATATTATTCCTTTTAACTTGTCCTAATTATATGAGTTAACTCATAAAACAAATATATAACCAATCAATATCCACTACAGTAAAGAGAAAAGTGGAACAATTTAACTCTTATTAAGCCTGAAGAAAATGACATGATCGCACTATATCTGATTTCTATTCTCAACATTCTTATTATCTAGTAAGGGATGCAATCATAACAAATGTCTAAGTATAAATATATAAAAATATGAATAAAATTCATCATACTTCTATTATGGTCAAGTGCAGTAAACATACTAAAATACAGTTATTATAGATAACTACAGGAATCCAGGATTCTATCTTGGAGGCAGTAGTATTTGATGAAAGAATTGCATTTTAATATGATGCTATCAGAACAAATGAGTTGAAATGGGGAGAGAATCCCAGAGAGATAAAAAATGAACAAAATCATGTGGTGAAGATTTATGTATACAGAAATAAGCCTAAAAAGCAAGCTATTTTCTTTATTATAAAACAGATTAAAAATTCTAAACAATAGACTACATAGAATGGCAACATTTGAAACCTTTCTACAGAAGCAGGACAATCAGGAATCAAATGAAATAAAATAAGAAGAAAAAAATTGGAAAGGCATAATAAGAAGTCAGAACATATTATTTTCTAGATCAGATTATACATATTAGGAGTTTAATGGAAACAATATTTGTGTAATTTTACATTATGCATGAATCATTTTTATTAATAGTATATATTAGTTATGTACCTTTTAATGATAATGTATGTATTTGTTATATAAGAGGCAGAATTCTAAGAGGGCCTCTAAGATTCCACTCCCTGGTGTGTATGCCTTGTATATTCTCCTCCCTTTGAACTGTGGACAGAAACTGTGAATTTAATGGGATATCATGTGCTTAGCTTGATAACTGGTTGTCTTTGAGTTAATAACAATCTTTTAGAAATAACTTGTTCTGACCCAGTCCCCAATCAGAGGACCCTTTAGGAGAAGGTAAAGCATCAGAAAGGTATGGTCCTTTTGAGCTTGAAGTTGAAGCCTCCATGAGTTCTGCAGATACAAGGAAATGAATTCTGTCAATGATCATGAGTTTGGGTGACGAGCCTCAGATAACACGGTGGCCTGGCCAACACCACTACTGTAGCCTTGTGGGACCCTAACAGAGGACCCAACTAATCCCTGCTCAAACTCCTTATCCACAGAAAGTGTAAACCTTAATCTAAATACCTTAAATTTCTTTGAATTAATCTAGTCTTGTCCTTATTTATTTCTGTTTCTTAAGATCCCTAAATAACATATCAGCTTTCAGAAAGCAATGTAAAAATAAATATTTTGTACAGTTTTAAAAGAACTTAGGAAATGTGAGGAGTCAACATTACTAAAAATAGTTGCGGAGTACACACAGGATATAGAATACACACTTTTACTTCAGTATGCTTATGTGTTATTTCTGCCTTAAAATTTAAAAATGGTTAAGTGGAGTCTTTCTTTCAAATTCAGGTTTTGAAATAAAATTTAGTTGAGAGGAAGGGAAAAGGCAAATTGAATTTCAAGATCCATGTTTAAGAAGGTAGTTATAAGTATCCATTACCCTCTGTATGGGTTGAATTGTGTCTCCCCAAAATTTGTATGTTGAAGTCCTAGCTCCTAAAACTTCAGAATGTGACCTTATTTGGCAAAAAGTCATTGCAGATGTAATTAGTTAAGATAAGACAACGATGGGCCCCTATTCCAACATAACTGGTATTATAGAAAGGGAAAATTTGGATAAACACAAAACACAGGGAGAACACCATGTGAAAATTAAGGCAGAAATCAGGGTGATGCTTCTATAAGCCAAGGAAAGCCAAAGATTGCCAGAAAACCACCAGAACTAGGTGAGAGGCAGCCCTCAGAAGGAACCAGCTCTGTCAGTATCTTGATATGAGACTTCCAGCCTCTAAAACTGTGAGACAATAAATTTCTATTGGTTTAAGCCACCCAGTTTGTGATAATTTGGTATGGCAGCCTTAGCAAACTAATAAATGCTCCTTCCTTAAAGTTTTTTTATATTTGGTGTGTTCAGGAATGAGAACATTTTAACAGCTAGATAAGATTTATTCTATTAAATATTGACATATATAACAAAATATACGCAAATGTCTAAAAACAGCCAACAGTTTTCACTGCCTTTCAAATATTGAGGTACTAATGTATTATATTCTGATGCTTTTGGTTAAAATGCAATACATTTTCAGAACATCAGAGTCATCCATAACTAAATACATAACTAAAACCATATGTAAAATATTTCTTCCCCACAAAATTGGAATTAATCTTACTGTGTTCTCCTCCATTAGCAATGATTATTATGATTTACTGGAATCCTTAATTTCATCAACAACACATAAATAGGGAACTTATGAAAATATCTTCAGGCCAAAATGTATCTGTAATGTTATGTTTTTAAAAGAGCATCAGCAACATTTATTGTGAAGAAGAGCGAAAGAATAAACTTCTCACAGCGTCAAAGGTGACCTCATTTGGTTGCTGCTGCTGGCTCGGGCAGCCTGCTTTTATTCCCGTATCTGACCCCATCCACATCCTGCTGATTGGTCCATTTTACAGAGAGCTGATTGGCCCACTTTACAGAGAGCTGATTGGCCCATTTTGACAAGGTGCTGATTGGTGCATTTACAAACCTTGAGCTAGACAGAGTGCTGATTGGTGCATTTACAATCCTCTAGCTAGACATAAAAGTTCTCCAAGACCCCACCTGACTCGGGAGCCCAGCTGGCTTTGCCTAGTGGATCCAGACAGCGGAGCAGCTCGCCTGCCAGTCCCAGGCCATGTGCTTGCACTCCTCAGCCCTTGGGTGGTCAGATGGGACTCAGCGTGGCAGAGCAGGGGGTGGTGCCCATCAAGGTGGCTCCCGCAGGACGAGAGCCCACAGTGGGGGGCGGTGCTCAGGCATGGCGGGCTACAGGTCCTGAGCCCTGCCCTGCGGGGAGGCGGCTGAGGCTGGTTGAGAATTTGAGGGCAGTGCAGGCGGGCTGGCAGTGCTGGGGCACCCAGCGCACCCTCCACAGCTGGTGGCCCTGGTGCTAAGCCCCTCACTGCCAGGCGCCGGCCAGTCACTCTGAGTGCGGGGCCAGCCAAGCCCGTGCCTACCCAGAACTCGCGCTGGCACGCATGCACCGTGTGGAGCCTCCGTTCCTGCCTGCACCTCTCCCTCCACACCTCCCAGCAAGCAGAGGGAGCCGGCTCCGGCCTCGGCCAGCCCAGAGAGGGGCTCCTACAGCGCAGCGGGGGGCTGAAGGGCTCCTCATCTGGCCAAGGAGGTTCCGAGAGCGAGCGAGGGCTGCCACCACTCTGTCCCTCTCACTGATATCTAACTTCATGACCCTCTTGCCCTATGATAACAAGTATGCATAATTAATGCTGTAACAATATGCTAAGCACATTGCATATATTATCTCTAATGCTCACAACAAACTTGCCAAGCATTTTTCATTATAGCAGTTTTATAGATGTTGAGACTAAATTTAAAGAGCTTAATTGAATTGCTCAAAAGTAACACAGATAATAAATGGTGAACATGGGACTCAACCTTTAATTCAAATTCAAGTCTTTACGTCTCCAGAGTCTGTATTCTCTCCAGTACACATGGGCAGCCTTGAAGACAGTAAACTAGTCATAAAAGAATAATAGGAGGCTCGAGGATGTTTACCAGGAAGAGAAGAAGATTTCTGTGAGATATAGAAAAAAAATACGGATTTTGTAATTTTTCCCAGCTGGTTTTGAATCTTATCCCTACCATTTGGTAAATGCATGATCTCTAACAAGTTACTTGGCATCTAACCCTCAATAGTTCACCAGGAAAAGATGGGGAGAGTAATACATTTCATAGACTTACATTGACAATTAAATTGGAAAATCCATGTACAAGCTGCTGGCATAAGGCCTGAGAGAAGACATTCAATCCTGTATTTCTTCTTTCCTTCTCGATGGTTCAAAGATTGATGCTAGATATTAGGTCTTATAATAAGGTATCGTGAGGTCATTGCACTTTCTTCTTCCCTCCCATCGCCTCAGAGAGTCACCACCCAAAAACACTGAGTCACTGTCCATGAAGGAGACTTGAGTACTAACTTGTGCTTCTAAATCATCTACAAACAGGGTTTTTCTTCCTCCCTTCTCCTACAGTTACTCCCTGGAAAGCAACTGCTTTTGGAGAGTAATTTGGTATCATCTATGAAAATGTACGATAGGCACGCACTGTGAGCCATTACGTTTCTAGGCATCTATCCAGTGGAAATCCTCCCACATGTGCCAAAAGGGAGATGTACAAGGTTATTTACTAAAGTATTGTTGGTAAGAGAAAAGATGTTAGAAATTACGTTAATAAAGACTTCCACAGATTGTTTGCAATTTCAACATCACCCACCTTCATCTATATACTTTCCTAAAATACAAGGGAAGAGCTTGAGCGGTATCCCACCCAAATTCCAGAATGCCACTAGATTGTGCCAATAAATATCACTTGAATGAGATTTGGGATGTGGAAGAGTAAGAAAAGCCATTATTCTCTGGCAGGGCTGAGGACAGGCACAAGGGCATTGGCAGACAGCAGGCTGAAGACCTGGAGTTTTGTCAATAGCTTTCAGGCATCCTCCTGATAATTAAACACTTTTATGCCACCAGCAGTACAGATCTGCAGCATCAGCTTACCTGGCTCTGTCTGCACATCCAGATAACCTGATAGCAAATAACAGGCCTAACATTTGCTAGCCCTACTCCTCCAGCCACTGCATACGCTTCTATCTTCTTCTATTAAACTTTTCCGTAAAATACTGAGTAGCTTCATTTTTTCTGAAAGAAGTAACTGATACTTCTAAATATGTCGGGAGAAAATTCCCTGTGAGTCTGACATTTCTAAATAACCTCTGAAGAAAGGGCATTCACAGCTTTGTCAAAGCTTCTCCAGGTCAAGGAACAGATCTGCTTACTTTCCAGGGTTCTAAGGCTAAAGTCTCTCTCCTCCCTAGAAGCACTTCAGAATAACAAAGGTAGTGTCTGCCTCTAGGAGAGAGGACGGATTTGTTTCCCGATCAGGGTAATAAAGGAGAAATTCCCCTGTGTAGCAAAGGTTGGGGAGGTTTGTTATCAGCCTCCTTATAAGGTTACACTTGTTCCTTCTCTGTGATAAAGAATCCTATGTGCATAGTATTCACCTGCACTCTTCTACGTTGTCCCCATGAGACTTGCGGAGGGTAAGCAGAGGAAGAAATGTGAACATGAAGATCATATTGTTTGCTTTGTCATGGGTAATAAACTGTCTAAATCCACTTGGGCTTATTCTTTATTGGTCAAATCCATGAAAATGTGGAAATCTAGCCTGGCAGTTGCTTGTTGCTTAGAAACTACTTGGCCAATTGGTAATATAACATAATACCATGCACACATTAAAATTAATAATATAAATGTACTAAGATGGATATTGGGTGAATGAGTCAGCCCATCTTGAAGGCAGAATATCTCATTCGTCAAATTTGATCAAGCCGAAAGACGTAACTACATATTGCCTATAAAGAAATGCAAATATAAAGTCATAGATAAAAAATAAAATAATGAAAGGTGATATATAATACAAACATTAACTACATAAAAAGAAGAGTTTATATTAATAATAGCCAAAATATATTCAAAGAATATTACCAGGTATAAAGAAATTTATTCCATATTGAAAAGGGGGGTTGTTAGTTCAAGGGAACAGAAAAATCTTAAATGTGTTGTGCAGCTAATAACAGAACTTCAAAATATATGAAGCAAAACTGATAGAATGAAAATGCCCCATTATAGTCAGAGCTTCCAAAACTACCTCACAATGCTGGCTGAACAAGTAGACATAAATTCTGTAAGAATGTAGAAGACTAGAACAACACCTACCAGAAGTTTATAGACCACTCCATCCAAAAACAGTTCAATACATTCCTCTAAAGTTCACAGAGACCATTTACTGAGAGATCATATTCAGGACCAAAAGCAAGTCTTAATACATTTAAAAGAATTCAAGTCATACAAAGTAGGTTCTCTGACCAAATAAAATTAAAATAAAGATTAGTGATAGAAAAATCCCTGAATAATCTCCAACTGCTGGGAAAAAATAAGATATTATAAAATAATTCAAGGGTCAAATAAAAATAAAAGTAGAATATATAAAGTATTTTATACCAAATTAAAATAATATACAGCATATACAATTTGTTGGATGCTGTGAAAGCAATACTTAGGGAGAAAGTTGGAGCACTAAACACCTATATTAGAGATAAATAAAAAACAAGGTCTCAAAAAAAACCCATCCAGCTTTCAGCTGAAAAACCTGTAAACAAAAAGAGCAAATGAAACCTAATGTGAGAAATAGCATAGATGAGAATGGAATTAAATAAAATAGCATACAAGTAAAGAAAGTAAATGTAACTTTTGGTTTCATTTGGTTGCCTCTCAGAGAGGATTAATCAAATTGATAAACTTTTAGCTGGGAAAGAGGCAGGGAGGGGAGGGAGAGAAAAGTGCAGAAAATGTACTTGCCTTTTTTTCCAATATTCATTCCTGATAAAAACTTTCAACACAATAGAAACAGAAAGGAAATTTACAACCTGACAAAGGATATCTAAATATATATTAAACACACACACACACACACACACACACACACACACACACACACACAGAGAGAGAGCTAACAGCATACTTAAGAGTGAAAGACTAAATGCTTCACCCGAAGATTAAAGAAAAAAACAGGATGTCTGCTCTTTCCACTGCTGCTCAACATTGTACTGAAGACTTTAGCCTATGAAATAAGGCAAGAATAAAACATAAAAATAATCTAGTTCAGAAAGAAAGAGATAAAACTATCTATTTGCAAATGACATGATTGTGTTAGAAAATCCGAAATTACTAGAACTAATAAGTTATTTAACAAGTTTGTACAAGATCAATATTCAAAACTCCATTGTATTCAGTACATTAGCAATGAAAAAAATAGATTGGAAATAATATCACTAACAATAAAATAAAAAAATATAAAATACATAGAAAGAAATCTGACAGAAATGTGAAAGAAAACTAAAAAATATTGCGTATATAAAGACCAAAACAGATATATTATGTTCATGGACACTAAGTCTAAATATTGCCAAGATAAAAATTTTTCTCAAATTCATCTATAATTACATGTATTTCAGTCAAAATCCTAGCAGGATTTTTGACAGACATTGATCAATTGATTCTAAAATTAAAAAAAATATATAAAGGACATAAAGTAGCTAGATGTCTTTGAAAAAAAATCATAGATTTGTAGGACTAGTGCCACTTAATTTCGAGACACCATTCAGAGAATAAAATGATTAGCCAGAGTCTGGAAGAAAATCTTTCACAGCATATATCTGATAATTGACATGTATCCAAAATATATAGAGTTCTAAAATCTCAATTAATACATATTTTTCAAATAGGAAAAAGACATGAACAGACACTTCATTAAAGAATATATACAGATAGCAAATAAGCTCAGGAAAAGATGCTCAACAGTAGGGAAATGCAAATTAAAATCACAAAGAAAAATGACTACACACAAATTTAAAAGGCTAAAACTAAAAAGTCTGACTGTACCAAGTGTTGAGCAGGAAATCTCATATGCTCCTGGTAGAAATGTGGAATACTACAATCTGTCTGAAAACCATTTGGAAGTCTCCTAAATATTTAAACCTGTCCTGACCATATCATTTCAGTCCTAAGTATTTACTCAAGAGAAATAAATACCTATGTCCATATTTACACTCACGTTCATAGAAGCCTTATTTTCAGTAACCTCAAACTGTAAACAATCCAAATATCCATTAGCAGGTCAATGGATACAGTGTGTTTTATCTATACAATAGAATACTACTCCACAATTATAATAAATAGGCTACTGATACACATTGCAGTACATAAGAACATCAAAATAATTATATTAAGTGAAAAGTGCCAGACAACAAAAACTACATATGTTTCCATTTATATAAAATTCTAGGAAATGCAAATTAGTGTTTAGTGATAGAAAACTAAGCAGTGGTTGTGTGGAGCCACAACAGGAGGGATGAAAGAAGATTTACAAAAGGCACAAGAAAATTCTGAGAAAGAAATCAGCAAGATGGCTGACTAGAGGTGCCTAACACTTAGCACTCTCCAACCATCAGGAACCAACCTAATGAATAAGCAGCTGCACTTTGACCTGAGTCACTAAAGAGGAGTGCCAGAGTGCAGCAAAGGAGTGAGGTAAACCCTGTGGAGCACAGAAACTCAGAATGGTCACATAAGAAGAGAAGAAAACATATTGCCTCTGCCATCCCATCCCCAAGTCTGGATCACCTTGGAATCATGAGGAGCTTCTCCAGATAGAGAAAGGCAAGTAAGAGACCCTCAGTGGCCCACATCACCACTGTGTTAGTCCATTTTAACACTGCTATGAAGATACTACCTAAGACTGGGTAATTTATAAAGAAAAGAGTTTTTATTGAGTCACAGTTACACGTGGCTAGAGAGGCCTCAGGAAACTTACAATCATAGCAGAAGGTGAAGGGGAAGCAAGGCACGTCTTACATGGCGAGAGGAGAGAGAAAAAGAATGGAAAGGGGATTGCCAAACACTTTTAAAACCATCAGCTCTTGTGAGAACTCCCTCACTATCAACAAAACAGAATGGGAAAAACCACCCCATGACCCAGTCACCTCCCACAAGGTCTATCCCTCAACATGTGGAGATCACCACTTGAGATGAGATTTGGGTGGGGACACACAGTCAAACCATATCAACCACCATGGATACCTGCAATTTTTGCTACTGGAGGATCCCGCAGTCCTTACAGTTCCTGAGCCCAGCTTAGGGAACTGCCTGGGGTTCACATGGCTGCACTACTCTAGAGAAGGAGCCCAGATTGTGCCCTGAACCCCATGACCCAAGCTGCTACTGCACTATCACGTTCTGAAACCAGAGCCACTGCTAGAGTGCATTATGTTCTAATGGCCAGTAGCCACTGCATTCCTTCATCCCTGAGGTTTTGCCATCATTGCACCATGCTGTCACACATGATACTGCAACATTCCCTAGCCAAGCTATAGCTCCCTACTCTGGGAACAAGGTGCCTCAGAGGCTCATCTCCCACTTCTAATGGCTACCCTGTCCCCTGACTACTTGAACCTAGGCCCAGTGAGGTAGGCACCTGAGCCAACCCAGTGTCCCACCGCACTACCCCTCTATGTTCCACTCCCCCCTAATCCCCTGAATTGGAGTGTCTCTTAAAATTCAACAGCAGAAAAATTTCAAAATTCCAGTTAAAAAATGGACAAAGGACCTGAATACACATTTCTCTGAAAAAGACATAAAAATGGCCAACAAATATATAATAAAGTGCTCTACATCAGTAATCATCAGGCAACTACAAATTAAAACCACTGTGAAGCATTACCTCACACATGTTAGGATGGCTATTATCAAAAAGATAAGCGATAACAAATATTGTTGAAGGTGTGGAGAAAAGGAAACTATAGTATGCTGTTGGTGGGAATTTAAATTGGTGCAGCATGAGGAGATATACCTAATGTTGAATGACAAGTTAATGGGTGCAGCACACCAACATGGCACATGTATACATATGTAACAAACCTGCACGTTGTGCACATGTACCCTAAAACTTAAAAGTATATTTAAAAAATAAAAAATAAATAAAAAAAATAAATTGGTACAGCCATTAGGAAAAACAGAACAAAGGTCCTATGTAAATTAAAAATAGAACTATCATATGATTCAGCAATCTTTCCTCTAGGAATAGACTCAAAAGATACGAAATCACCACTCCCTAAAGATAGCTACACTGTCATGTTTATTGCAGTGTCATTCACAATTGTCAAGATATGGAAACAACCTAAGTGTCAATCAACAGACAAATGGAGAAAGAAAATGTGATATATATACAACAGAATATTACTCAGCGTTTAAAAAAAATCAGATCCTGTCATTTGACACAACATGGATGGACTGGAAAGATATTATGTTAAGTGAAATAAACCAGACACAAAAATAATAATATTGCATTTATATGTGGAATCTAAAAAGTGAAGGTCAACCCTATAGAGATAGAGAATTAAAAAGTCGCTACCATGGCAGGTGGGGCAGGGAGAAAATGAGGAGATTTAGGTCAAAAGATATAAAATGAACAAGCCTAGATATCTAATGTACAACATGAGGGCTACAGTTGATAACATTGTTTTGTGTTAGGAATTTTTGTTAAATAAGATTTTAACTGCTCTTGTCACAAAAACGTAAGTATACCAAATGACAGATACTGTAATTTGATTCACTATTGTAACCATTTTACTATCTATATGTATCTCATAACATGTTGTAAACCTCAAATATACACAGTTAAATGTATTTTTTAAAAAAATTAAAGAAAGTTATGGGAGGTGTTATGATCACTATCTCAATCTTGGTAATGGTTTCATGGGTCTATATGTCAAAACTTAAATAGTATATTTTAAAAACATGCAGTTTATTGTATGCCAATCACATCTTAATAAAGCTATGTAAATAAAATCAATATGTAACCTGTAATAAGACAAAATACATACTGAATGCAGTTATATAATAACGCATATTCAGTTGGGAACTCATAATACCAATTAGTTAAGTTTAAAATGATCGGAGGCATGAATTAAGCAGAATAAGCATTTGATTCATTCATCTTTGATTTTCCTACTGCAGGTTACTGTATTTTTCCAGCTTATTCAGAGTGATGTAAATCTTGATTTCAATTTTACAAAGTCCGTGGGCTTGATAAGCAAACCATCAGAAGATAGAATTTACATTTCTGTAGAAATATACATTACATTTTATAAAATGCCTTTTTGAAATTGTAACTTAATAGATTCAGTTAGCACTAACTAATCATGACTGAGAATAATTTTTAAAAAGCCATAAAAACACTGAAAACTCTTTAACTGTAAATTTTTAAATGTCCATAAGAAATTACTTATTTTTTATTGTCTTTTCTTGATAATATCCAAGCTCCATGATTCACTATTTCAGTCTGTCATTCATCATAGATGGTATTATTACAGTACACTTGACATTTTTTAAAATCATGGTCTTTTCTGAAATTGTTATTTCCTTTGGAATGAACTTATGACTGATTTTAATCATTTAAACTACATGTAAATTATTACTTGGGCTTTTAAGTTTGTCTTTTTTTGGTAAAAAAAATATCTGGTTTAGCAATTACTTTTATAGAGATATTCTTGAACTTATCAGTAACAAGAGAATTGAATCCTTCTTTTATTTCCTCATATTGATTGTACCTGACTGTCACTTTGAACTTCCAAAGCAGTAAACTATGTACCTAAGCTAGTTTATTGAACTGATGCTTTAAATTGTCCTAGAAAAAAATCAACTGACTCATGACAGGGATGTGTTTTATAGCTATATATAGTCAATATAGAAATAAGCTTAAATGCCAAATTTAAAAAATTGTATCATTGTTGGTACTTGTCCTATACTTTAAATCAGTATATTTAACACCTATATCCTTTATTTTTACTTCACCATAATGAAAATCAGATATGAACAGACCATGAAAAAGCATTTAATAACTTTAATTGAAATGAGAATATTTCCTGTTATATAATTAACATAAATGATCATAAATAATTTGACATGATTTTAATTTTTCATTTAAATTTTTTAAAATTTGTTTTTAGTTTAACATATGTTTTTAATGTGCATTCTTTTAATTCTTGTTGTTTAATTTTTAAAGGAGGAAATAGTTTTGTTTCCAAAGTAGTTCTACCTAAGCGATATTCAAAATGTGCTCCACAGACCATTAGCATCAGCATCATCTGAGAACATAATAGAAATGCAAGCACTCAGGCACCACTTACTGAATCAGGACCTCTGGAAGTGGAATCCAAGAATCAATTAGTACTTTATCAAACTCTCCAGGTTATTTGTATGAACACTGAAATTTGCAAAGCACTTGTCTTTATATAAGAGGTTTTTCTCTCTTTCCCTATTAAATAAATTACAACATACTGTTCTATAAAAGATATGTTCTGCCCAACAAGTCTAATCAAAATATAATGTCAAGTTCTTGACTATTCTTTATTATTTTATTTTATTTTTTGCAAAAATGAATGTTTCGGTTTAAGGAGAAAACACCTAGGTCTGGTTGAGGAGTACAAAGAAAGGTTTCAAGTGCATTATTGATACTAAAAACTAAAGCATATAAGTCTCTCACTACGTAATATTTTAATCTATGAATTAAGACCAGAACCACCCAAGGATCTAATAATTTCACAATGTTATTCACATTTTGAAAGCCAACACATGTTCATACTTTCTATATTCTTTGTTGAAATTAATTATTTCAATCGTGTCTCAGAGCCCAAACTAGGAATACAAGCTTTCTAAGCCCAATTAATTTCCAACATATCATATTTCAAATATATTATGAAGGTTAATCCAGAATTCCTTCCATATGTTTAGAATAAATTTTTTATAAATATGTTCAATTTTGCCTGAGTGATCTAACTATTAACATATAAATATTTCAAGTGCCTACCATAATTTTCAAACACTAAATATTCTTATTAATTTATTTCAATATAAAAATCTCAGCTGTTAAAATAACTGTTTGAGGCAACAATATTTCTTTGCTTTTCCTTATAGACCACTATGAGTTTTAACTTCATGTGATGCCTGACAAATTTAAATGAAGATATTCTACACGTTTCTGACTAAATTACATTGTATTCAAAATTGCATGATAAGTACTGGATGAAATCATGTTTAAGAATTTATAACAGTAAAATAGATGTTTAATGTATGTGTTTTATGATGAATTCTCTGATAAGTAACTCAAAACCCTTGTTCATAGATAGATGAAATCAAATAATTAGTCACTTAAGGTATAAAAATATATTACTTATGATACTAAAATAAAAAGAACATATAATAAGCACTTTATCAATAACACTGAATTCATCTAAATCCTCAATGCTTCCCTGAGGAAAGAGTTTTTGTTGCTTTCCAAGCATCTAATACTAGATGTTGTGGTTGGTTAGCTAGTACCTATCTAAGACCAAGTTTTAACTCTGACATGGTCACTTGTCTCATGTATTTTCAACATTTAGGCCTAAAAAGCACCTCAATTCTTTGATATATTTCTTAAATGAAACAGTTCACAATTTACTATTCTGCTGGTAGAACTCTACATGTTGTTTACAAGGATGGTCTAAATGAAACGTTTAGTAGAGACTTTTCTATTTTTGCCACATAAAGGCAAACCTAAAGAGACACAATATAGTGAAGAAATGCTTTTTACCTGTTTCTCATGCCTTCCATCCAAAATAACTGCTTCGCTAATCTATTGAGTTCTGTGAGACTGTTTACTATAGTGGTAGAAAGGTATCTAAGCATATTAACCCTGTCCATACTTATGCTGGGTACAGCAATTGGTCAAGATATGGGCACTAGAATCACACAGGGCTAGTTAAATCCTTCCCTATATATTTATATACATATCATGGTAGAGAAAGCCAATGTTTCTTACTAAATTATGAGTGGCAAGAAGCAAAGTTTGGTCTTAAGGCAAGACACAGTGCTAAGTAAAGAACGCCTACTTGAGAACCTGAGAGAACACGTGGGGAGATGGGAGTCTGAGCCATGATTACTTCATTTAAACCATATAGTATCCTTTATTTATCAGCTAAAAGAGAAAATAAAACATCTTTTTCTTAAGTTGGTTTGAGCTTGTTGTTTTTTTTCCTTTCCTAGGGAAAAAAAATGGAATCCTAGGTGAATTTGCCTAGTGAATGCCAATAGCCACATCCCCATAGCATAACTTTCAAAGGTTAAATTTAAATTTGGATTGTAAAGATTTTCCTCCTTCTAAAATAAAAGCACTTTACAATGCGCCTGCATATATATTTAATTATGCTATACATCTGCAGTTATATAATTGACAAATATTTACTGAGATCCTACTATGAGGTGAACATAATTAGTCATTTTGAATATATTAGTGTACAAGGTAGACATGGTCCCTTCACTCACAGAGCTCTTAGTCTTGTAGAATAAAAAGTTAAGGAAAGTACAAGAAGAAGAAATTATAATATGCAACATAATAGGAATTACCTGTCTCGTTTTAAGAGCACAGAGGAGAAGTGTCCAAGCAGAGTTCAGGTGTAAAGGAAGGCAATATGAATATAACACCCAGGGAAAATATACAACAATATATACAGTGCAAAAGGGCTAATGATTTTGGTGAATTTAAAGAGCCTCTATCAAGGCAGGAGAATAGAATCTGGAGGCAGGAAACCGAAGGACTTCCTAGAACTAAATCAAATGGAAACACTTCAGTTATGACAGGAAATATCCTCTTCATTTACATAGGGCATACACCAAGTTACCAATGGAAACCTCTAGAGGGTATTTAAACCCCCAAAAATTCTGTAACAGGGCTCTTGAGTCTCTATCCTCGGGCCTGCTCCCACACTGTGGAGTGTACTTTCATTTTCAATTAGTCTCTGCTTTTGTTGCTTCATTCTTTCCTTGCTTTGTGCGTTTTCGTCTAATTCTTTGTTCAAGATGTCAAGAACCTGTACCCCCTCCACCAGTAACACTATGATTTAACTGGTGGCATTAGAATCACAGGATTTTTGTTTGTTTGTTTCTTTGCTTTTTCTATTTCCTTTTAAAGTTAAATTGGAACAACTAAATGAGTTACAATCTATCTAGTTTTCCTATGATGTGATAAAAAAATGAATAAATCCAAAGTAAGTTACATTGAAATAGTAACATTTTGCAAGCATTAATAATAGCTGTCTATATTTTTTAAGTTATTATACTCTTTAGTATGATCATTTTATCTAATGAAGAATTCTACAATATGTATTATAGCTATCTGGAATTTATACAATTATTTTGTACAAATGGTTCTCACTTGATTCTCGTAGACTGCTACTGATCTTACCACACCAGGCTGATGTTATAGAAGAGTTTAACAAGAGTGAGATTTCCTCAAGTGTACTGAGTTAACACATAGAGCCAGTATTTGAATCCAAACACTCTGAACTTCAAACCTCATGCTTTTCCAAATGTATCACATAGCCCAGTATGGAGACAGTGCTGTATTAGGGACTTCAGAGGACACAAAGAACCGTAACATATTGTCTGGGAACTTTAAATTCCCCTACTCTAATTCAATAGATGAAAAAAAGGAAAACTAAAATAACAGAAAATAATAAGCAGCATATGGGGCAAGTAATTAGGCAATTAATCACCATCAGTTACAGAGAAAGAAGTAGGCTGTGTGTAAGAGATAATTCGAAATATTAAGATTAAAATAATATACAAGTTTATATATCCTAAGAATATATACTTTATTCATAGCAAGGCAGGTGAAGTCCCAAAATTGAGCACAATTGCTATGGAGTATTTCACATGCTCATCCAATCCTCACACATGAACATATAGCTGTTTTACTATGTATCCTTATAAACATTTTTAAAGCTGCTAATTTAACACAAAAATACACACACAAAAAATGAATGAATAATTTTGATTCAAAGTCTAATGCCGTCTTACAGGTCTGTAATATAATCCAACTTTCAAGCATTATGACAATGGTAAATTATTGTAATGCCTGCAATTAGGGGGACATAATCTGTCAGTTAAAAATCAGTGTTTTCTTTTTCTTTTTTAATTTATATATATAGTTTTATTTTACTTTAAATACTGGGATACATGTGCAGAACGTGCAGGGTTTTTTTTGTTTGTTTTGTTTTTTTTTTTTTGAGACAGTCTCGCTGTCGCCCAGGCTGGAGTGCAGTGGCGCGATCTCGGCTCACTGCAGGCTCCACCCCCCGGGGTTCACGCCATTCTCCTGCCTCAGCCTCACGAGTAGCTGGGACTACAGGCGCCCGCAACCGCGCCCGCAACCACGCCCGGCTAATTTTTTGTATTTTTAGTAGAGATGGGGTTTCACTGTGTTAGCCAGGATGGTCTCGATCTCCTGACTTCGTGATCCGCCTGCCTCAGCCTCCCAAAGTGCTAGGATTACAGGCGTGAGCCACCGCGCCCGGCCAGAATGTGCAGGTTTTTTATGCAGCCATACATGGGCCATGGTGGTTTCCTGCACCTATCAACAGGTCATCTAGGTTTTAACCCCTGCGTGCGTTAGGTATTTGTCCTAATGCTCTCTCTGTCCCCTTGCTCCCATCCTGTGACAGGCCCCCGTGTGTAATGTTTCCCTCCCTGTGTCCATGTGTTCTCATTGTTCAACTCCCACTTATGAGTGAGAACATGCGGTGTTTGGTTTCCTCTTCCTGTGTAATGTGCTGAGGATGATGGTGTCCAGTTTCATCCATGTCCATGCAAAGGACATGAACTCATTCTTTTTTATGGCAGCATGGCATTCCATGGTGCATAGGTGCCACATTTTCTTTATCCAGTCTATCACTGAAGGGATTTGGGTTGGTTCCAAGTCTTTGCTATTGTTAATAGTGTTCCAATAAACATGCACGTTCATGTGTCTTTATAGTAGAATGATTTATAACCCTTTGGGTATACACCCAGTCATAGGATTGTGGAGTCAAATGGTATTTCTGATTCTAGATCCTTGAGGAAATGTCACACTGTCTTCCGCAATGGTTGAACTAATTTAGACTCCCATCAATAGAGTAAAAGTATTTCTCTTTCTCCACAACCTCACCAGCATCTGTTGTTTCTTGACTTTTAATGATTGCCATTCTAACTGGCATGAGATGGTATCTCATTGTTGTTTTGATATGCATTTATCTAATGACCAGTGATGATGAGCTTTTTTTCACATGTTTGCTGGCCACATAAATGTCTTCTTTTGAGAAGTGTCTGTTCATATTCCCCTTGAAAGCCAGCACAAAACAAGGATGCCCTCTGTCACCACCCCTATTCAACATAGTATTAGAAGTTCTGGCCAAGGCAATCAGGCAAACGAAAGAAATTGTATTCAAATAGGAAGAGAGGAAGTCAAATTTTCTCTGTTTGCAGATGACATGATTGGATATTTAGAAAACTCCATTGTCTCAGCCCAAATACTCCTTAAGCTTCAGCAAAGTTTCAGGCTACAACATCAATGTGCAAAAATCACAAGCATTCCTATACACCAATATTAGACAAGCAGAGAGCCAAATCATGAGTGAACTCCCATTCACAGTTGCTACAAAGAGAATAAAATACCTAGGAATACAACTTACAAGGGACGTGAAGGACCTCTTCAAGGAGAAATACAAACCACTGTTCAAGGAAATAAGAGAGGACACAAACAAATGGAAAATAATTCCATGCTGATGGATAGGAAGAACAAGTATCATGAAAATGGCCATAATGCCCAAAGTAATTTATAGACTCAATGCTATTCCCAGCAAGCTACCACTGACTTTCTTCACAGAACTAGAAAAAACTACTTTAAATTTCATTTGGAACCAAAATGGAGCCCATATTGCCAAGACAATTCTAAGCCAAAAGAACAAAGCTGGAGGCATCATGCTACCTGACTTCAAACTATACTACAAGGCTACAGTAACCAAACAGCATGGTACTGTTACCAAAACAGACATATAGGCTTATGGGACAGAATAGAGGCCTCAGAAATAACACCACACATCTATAGCCATCTGATCTTTTTTTTTTTTTTGAGACCAAGTTTCACTCTTTTTGCCCAGGCTGGCGTGCAATAGCGTGATCTCGGCTCATTGCAACCTCTGCCTCCCAAGCTCAAGCGATTCTCCTGCCTCAGCCTCCCGAGTAGCTGCGATTACAGGTGCACGCCACCACACCCAGCTAATTTTTGTACTTTTAGTAACAATGGGGTTTCACCATGTTGGTGAGGCTGGTCTTGAACTCCTGACCTCAGGTGATCTGCCCACCTTGGCCTCCCAAAGTGCTGGGATTACAGGCATGAGACACCGTACCTGGCCAATCTTCTTTATTTTTGAGACAGAGTCTCACTCTGTCACACAGGCTCCCAGACTGGAGTGCAGCGGTGTGATCTTGGCCCAGTGCAACCTCTTTCTCCTGGTTTCAAGTGATTCTCTTGCCTCAGCCTCTCCAATAGCTGGGACTACAGGCATGTGCCACAATGCCTGGTTAATTTTTATAATTTTGGTAGAGACAGGGTTTCTCCAGGTCAGCCAGGCTTGTCTGGAACTCCTGACCTAAGGTGATCCACCGACCTCAGCCTCCCAAAATATTGGGATTACAGGCATGAGCCATTGTGTCCAGCCTAAAATTAAGTGTTTTCACCACAGGGTAATGAGATTACAGACCATACAATCTGGACACTTTGTAATGTAGATATTCCAGTGATCTAAAGTTTTTCAAAATAAGGAAAATAGTAACTAACAAAATACATAAAAAGAAATATCCTTTGTTAACTACATTTCACTTATTTTAATAGAAAGTTTCTAGTTTAAATAGAATGTGATGTTTTTTTTAGAATTATCTGAAAGAGGCTGCACCTTCTGCAAAAGTAAACAACTTGAGTGATTATTTCTCCTTGCAGGTAGTCATTATTAGATATTAGATGAAGAATGAGAGGAACATGTCGGGGCTTCATATAATGAACTCATAGCAACATTTTATCATAATAAATGTAAGAATAGATCTTTGTCATATTACAAAATAGTAATATGTAAGTCTTCATCATAATATAATGATGTATTTGAATATTTGGGGAATTTAAATATATGTTCATTTACTGTTATATTTGCCCTGTTTTTTCTCCAGATTTTTGTAAATCATAAAAATCCAAGTTTTCAAATAAAATATTTATCATATTTTAAACAATGCCTATTTTCAATAACCCATCTCTGGTACATGAAACCCTTTTTTAATCAAATAAATCTATAAATTAAAAAACAAAAAATTATAAACCCATATGCACCTTCTGAAGACAGCAATGCATTAAAATTTTCAACGTGTGATAGAAAATAGAGTAAAGAAACCATTACCAAAAAAATCCTTCGGACTTGACTCTCACCCTGACACCCTCTCTAATTTTAATAAATGCTTTCCTCCTTTACCTAATTGAATAATTTCTCCCTTTGACTCATTTATTTGTATAAATTCATTCATCTGTAGCATACTTTCCCTGTATTTTACTTACTAGTATATTTGCCTTACTGCACAAATCCATATTAGATTGTAATCAATTTTATGGATAGGGACTCCATTTTAATAATAGTTCAACTACACTGGAATACTATGATGTAGAGTCTGCCTATTTGCATACCAGTTTTATGAGTCCATTTTCATGCTGCCGATGAAGACATACCTGAGAGTAGGTAACTTATAAAGAAAAAGAGGTTGAATGGACTCACAGTTCCATGTGGCTTGGGAGAGCTCACCATCATGGTGGAAGCTAAAAGGCATGTCTTACATAGTGGCAGGCAAGAGAGAAATGAGAGCCAAGCAAAAGGGGAAACCTCTTATAAAACCATCAGATCTTGAGATTTATTCACTACTATGAGAACAGTATGGGGGAAACCGACCCCATGATTCCATTATCTCCCACTGGGTCCCTCCCACAACATATGGGAATTATGGGAGCTACAATTCAAGATGAGATTCTGTGAAGGATGAAAGAGGTCAGGAAGCTGCAGAAGGAAGGTGAGGAGCTTTGAAAACTTCAACACTTAAGGGGAGCAAATAACTGCAGGTGTTGTAGAAACATTAAGAGGGCTAGAATTAGAAGTGGAGCCTAAAGAAGTAACTGAATTGCTGCAATCTCATAACAAAATTTGAATGCTTGAGAAGTTGCTTCTTATAAATGAACAAGGAAAATGTTTTCTTGAGATTAAATCTACTCCATGTAAAGATGCAGTGAACATTGTTGAAATGACAACAAAGAATTTAGAATATTGCCTAAACAATTGATAAAGCAGGAATAGGGTTTAAGAGGACTGACTCCAATTTTGAAAGAAGTTCGAGTGTCAGTTAAATGCTATCAAATGATAACATAACACAGAAAAATCTCTTGTGAGTCAATCAGGGTGGAAACTTGATGCTTGTGTTAAGAAACTGGTACAGCTACCCAAGCTTCAGCAGCCACCACGCTGATCAGTCAGTGGCCAGCGACATCGAGATCAGGCCCTCCACTAGCCAAAAGATTATGATTTGGATGACTCTTAGCATTTTTAAGCAATAAGATATATTTAATTAAAGTATGGACTCTTTTTAGACATAATGTTATCGCACATTTAATAGACTATGGTATAGTATAAGCATAACTTTTATAAGAACTGGGAAACCCAAACAATTTGCATGACATTTATTTTTACTGTGATATTCACTTGATTATGGTGGTCTGGAACTGAACCTGCAATATCTTTAATGTATGCCTGAAATTGAGTTTTTTCCAGTTTATTAAAACTAAATAATAAACACTATCAACTATAAATCATTTCCTTATAAGAATGAATGTGGAGAATCTAGGCAAAATAATCTAAGGAAATAATTTAAAGGATATTATTTTTGACTACACAAGAAATAAAGCAACTTAGGTGGTAAAAGTGCAGGTTGTAGGGACAAGCACAAAGGCTTAATCTAGGATCCAGTTTATTAACTATATGTCCTAAAGAAGTTACATTTATTCAACCCTAAATAATTCATCCAGTCAACAAATTATTAATAATCATGTACTGTATCAACCTCCACCTCCCAGGTTCAAGTGATTCTCCTGCTTCAGCCTCCCAAGTAGCTGGGACTACAGGCACGTGCCACCACGCCTTGCTAATTTTTGTATTTTTAGTAGAGATGGGGTTTCACCAGGTTGGCCTGATTGGTCTCGATCTCTTGACCTCGTGATCTGTCTGCGTCGGCCTCCCAAAGTGCAGGAATTACAGGCATGATCACTGCATCCGGCCAGGCATTTTTATTAATTTCCTATGGTTGCTATAATAGATTTCTACAAATTTAGTGGTTTAAAATAACATATATATATTACCTTATAGTTCTGTAGAGCAGAAGTCTGACAGAGGTCTCACTGGTCTAAAATCAAGGTGCCAGCAAGGCTATGTTTCTTTCTGAGATTATCCATTTCTTTGCCTTTTTGAACTTCTGGACGCTCCGCACATTTCTTGGCTCATGACCTTGATCCATTTGCAAAGCCAGTATAATGGTGATTGAGTCCTTATCACATTACAGCACTCTGGCCTTAACTTTTCTTCTGCCTCCCCATTTCACTTTTAAGGACCCCTCTGATTATAGTAGGCTCACGAAGGTAATCTGGGATAATCGCCCTATCTGAAGATCTTTAAATTAATCGCATCTGTAAAATCTCTTTTGCCATGGATGGTAACATACTCACAGTTAGAGAAGAGACATCTTTGAAAGGCCATTATTCTACCTACTACAGCATCATATTAGCATTGCTGATAAGGTTTCTGGAAAACTTCCTTATTCTATAAAATTTACACATAAACAACTTGTGAAATTAACTTGCACTTATAATAATGCAATAGATTCTTTTATAAAAGCAATGAAAATGATTATTTAAAGCAATCTAAAGAAATGTTGTCCAGTGTAGATATGATTTATTTCTAGCTGCTAGAGGCAACAATCTCAAATGTTATAGTTCATAGCCCTGTAGGATATTAAGCAATTATGCATCTATTAGTAAATTATTCTCAATGTTCCCTGACTGACTATATTAATCTCAGTACTTTTAATAATCCTTTGAACCAGTTTTGGCATCTTCTGATTCTCACATTAATTAATTAGTTGAATAAAATCACTGACTTGGTTTATTTATATTTATGAGGGTCATGTTTTCAACTCTTTGACGGTTGTATTTTAGCAAATTATAATAGATCTGTGTTAAACTTACTTTTTAGCAACACTTATCTTCTAAATCCGCAGTCCCCAATCTTTTGGCACCAGGGGTCAGTTTTGTGAAGACAATTTTTCCATGGACAAATTGGAAAAAAACTGGAGTGGGGGTGTATAATGGAGTCTCACAAGGAGCATGCAACCTACGTCCCTCGTATGTGCAGTTCACAGTAGAATTCGTGCTCTCATGAATCTAATGCCAGGGCTAATCTGACAGGAGGTGGAGCTCAGGCAGTAATGCTGGCTCACCCACCACTCACCTCCTGCTGTGCAGCCTGGTTCCTAACAGGCCACAGACTGATATCAGGGATTGGGGACCCCTGTTCTAGATAATTACACTTCAGATACTTGTGGGACATCTAAGTAGACATCATTATTAAGGAATTTCACCTATTTTTCAGTTGTAAATTAGCATAATAGAAAATAAACTTCTTGATGTTACTATGAGATACAAATGAGATAATGTCACACAGCATAGTGTCTGATACATAACAGACCATACATAGAGGATAATTATTTTTATCAGTAGTATCAATAATCAGAATTTCAGTGGGAATTAATATGCTACTGGGATGGACATAAGTATAGAAATATCAGGGCTGAGAAATCAGTACTTTGTCATTAACATTTTTAGTCAAACACCCTTATGTTACTTTTTTGGAACATGTTTATGCTTCATTAGCCAGCATTAAATGAAAGAAAAGTCATTCAACCTAGTAACAAAATTCTATATTAATAATGTATATTTAAAGATAATTTTACAAATTCTAGTTATAGGCAAAGTAAAGGTAATTCTTCATATAATATTAATTAGCTAGGTTTGTAAGAATAAGAAAGCATTTTAGAATATGCTGAATCATTTGTTTTCATGCAAGCAATTAAAGAAACAAACAGATCTTAAAAGCCTTTCCTGTTATTGTCACTTTCATTATTATTTTTTACACCAATGCAGGTTATAGTTTAATCAAGATTTAACTATAATGTTGAATGAATCATGGGAGTTTTACTGTACATAAAGGATTTTGTCAAAAATATATAAATTTTGAGGAACGCCAATGGTTTTCCAAGTTGTTGGTATCATTTTACATTTTCACCAGCCAAGAAACCTGTTTCACATTCTCACCAGCACTTAACTATCACCAATTTTTTCAACATTAACTATTTTAATGGCTTCATAGTAATATTTCATTGTGGCTTTAATTTTTATATCCTTGATGACAAATGTTGTAAAGTATCTTTCATGTGCTTATTGGTCAATCAGATATCATTTTTGGTTAAGGGTCTGCTCAACTCCTTTGTTCATTCTCAACTGAATGGCTTGATTTCTTATTAAATTATAAGCATTCTTTGAGCACTCTCAGGATAGAAGCCCATTGCAAGATAAATGTATTGTGAATATCTTCTTTCATTATGTGGCTTTCATTTTAGTTTTCTTAATGGTGTCTTTCAAAGGCCAAAAGTTTTTAATATCAAAAAATTCTATTAAATCATTGTGTTTTTTTAAAAAAGAAGATTTTGTCAAATCTGTTTATAATCTGCTCGAGAGTTTAAATTTAAAAATTGAACTAAAGTATGGTTAAATATGTACTTCATAGTCTCATATATTATTTGAGCTATACTTCCAATTAATTGGATTATATTTAGCTTCTATATTAAAAATGTGCTATTAAGTACTGTGTTACATGGCATATTTTCCTGGATAAACTTATAGGAAGTGTATTAGTCTTCTATCACTGCAAAACAAATTATCATAAGTTAGTACCTTAAAACAATACCCAAATTTTTAGCTAACAATTTTGTAATCAGAAGTCTGGCATACAGTGGTTGGGCTCTCTACTCAAAGTATCACAAGGCCCAAATCAAAGAGTCTGGGTGGGCTTCTCTTCTGGAGTTTCTGAAGAAAAAATTCACCCCCAAGCTTTTTCTGCTGCTGGTAGAGTTAAACTTCCTTGAAGTTCGTGTAACTGAGGCTCTCTTTAACTTGCTGGCTCTTAGCAACTAGAAGCCACCTTCATTCTTTGCTGTGTGGTTTCTCTTCTTCAAGCTAGCAAAGCCACCTCAAATCTTCATGCTTGGAATCTCTGACTTTATCTTTGTCTGACCTCTAGGCCCAGACTTAAAGGCTTTTACGAGTAGATCAAGCAAAACTAGATAATCTCCTTAGGTTGAGATCAATGATTTGAGATATTAATTAAACATGCATAATCCCTGTAGCTTTATAACATAACCCAGCTGCAGAGAGTGAAAGCCATCCTATTTCACAGTCCTAGGGAATTACATAGGGTATGTACACCAGGGAATGGAGATCTTGGTGTTCAGCTTAGAATTCTGCATACCACCATGACATTTGAATTAATTTGCACAATTATAACCTTGATACAACTTTTTTCTCTTAAATTGTACATTTTATATTATTAGACATTAATAAGAAAAATAATATATTCCAATTAAAATTAAATTGCTGCATATTTCAAAGATAACATGAATTACATTTATCTCTAAAATAATTGTATTTGACATTTACAAGACTCTCCTTTCATATTTGAAAAAAAATCAGTTTTTTTTCCTTGAATATTTTCATCCATGGTTGATTTTTAACCTCATGTTTTTAGCTGAAACTAAAAATAGATGTGTTGAAACACCACATAAAAAGGTATTCTCGTTTGAAAATTGTGACCTTTGAGATAGAGACAAGCTTGGCTGAAAATCAATACTAAGGATACTTCCCTGCAAAAAAAATTAAAGTTTCAGTCATCACTAAGATATAGGTTAACATTTTAGCACATTTGGCAGAAAGCGTATTTTTCCTTTTTTTAATATCTATAAAAATGTATTTCTGAAGTGAATTCTTATACAGAATTCACAGAAGTATACCTCAATTTAAAAAACATATCCAGCCAGGCACGGTGGCTCATGCCTGTAACCCCAGCACTTTGGGAGGCTGAAGCGGGTGGATCACCTGAGGTCAGGAGTTCGAGGCCAACCTGACCAACACGATGAAATCCCATCTCTACTAAAAATACAAAAATTAGCCAGGTGTAGTGGCAGGCACCCTAATCCCAGCTACTGAGGAGGCTGAGACATGAGAATAGCTTGAACCAGGGAGGCGGAGTTTGCAGTGAGCTTAGATAGTGACACTGCACTCCAGCCTGGGCAACAGAGCAAGACTCCGTCTTAAAAAACAAAAAACATATCCACAAATTTTTAAAATGTGAAATAATGTAATATAATTAATGGACTCACAAAACCATTGAGTAGAAGGTGGTGTAGTAGGTGTGGCTAATTTGAGGTAAAATAAAAGAAAACAAGACATATTAACCCCAATGAAAAATAAATTCAACACAGACATAACAAATTGAATGTATTTAAGAACTGAAAAACGCTATTAGTAATGATTGTTCTTCAGATTACAGATCAGTGTATCAATACAAGTAATTTGGTGAGTTAAAAGTGGTGTGTTTATAATATTAGTCAATTTTTCATAGACCAAACAAAAAACTATATTTTTTCTCAAGCATGAATTAGTCAGGTAATTGGATCAATTTTCTACTTCACTCTCGATGTTTTAAAGTGTGAAGGTAATCATCAACATAGGGATACCTGAAAAGGGTTACTTTAAATATCCATGTCTCCTACAGATTATTGCATTTGAATAACTTATTTGATCAAGCGGTCCATAGCTAAGAGAACAGAATGAGAGAAAACCCTGTCAAAGGAGTTCACATCACACATGATAAAAAAGTTCTTCTTGAGAACCTGTGTTTGATTGTATATTGGTGTTAACTGATTGATAAACAATGATTATTTTAACATGTATTTAGCATTTAAGGGTTTATAAAGTGCTTTTACAGTCATTATTTAATTTGATTTATACAATCATGTGGAGTAGCAATACTACGTCACCCATGTTTTAACACTAAAGTGTTATTAATATAATAGTAGTTAAAGAAATTTAAAGAGTTCCTAACAAATATCTATGCCTTTGTTCTTGACTATTTTGAGATATAATTTGCAACATAAAGGTTCATTCAACAGACCTGAGTTACTCAAACCCTGCACATTCCCAGGAAAAGCCTGTCTTCAGAACTGGCCCTTCGCCAGCTACTGGGAAATTAGCTCTGAATCCTCAGAATATCCTGCCTTCAGCCACAATACAAGTTTGATCAGATAGTTTACGCTAACAATATGATTTACAGAGAGTGATTATTTTTGCTCTTGGGGGTGGGAGAGCTGAAAGCAACAGCTGAGGTCAGTAGTAATAATATTCACATGTAACCCATGTTTTATCAATTCTTGTCCCACCAAGAAATGCAGAAATGGGACTCCTATACACTAAAACAATAAGAAAAAAATCACTCAGCTAAGGAAATTCATCAATTGGTCCTCCTTTGATAATATCTATCCTGCTTGGTCCTATCAAAGTAATCTACACATGGTACGTTGCTACCACTCTTGTGAAAAAAATCACACAAAAAAAATTCCTTTCCTCTAAAAATCAAGGCTCTGTACTGATAGGAAGCTTTTTTTTGTCTAAATCCATCTTCATTTACAACAAGTTCTCTCTCAAGGAACCAAGTAGTCCCCATGCAAAAACTCAACTCAAATTACAGATGAGTAAACTGAGGGTACAAAATCTTTTGTCAAATGGAGGTAAATACTTTGATCAGAGTCACACAGAGAGCAGGTGGCAGACATAGGACCCATATTTTTTGTTTTCAAAACCTAAGTTATTTCCATTAAAGGGATTTCCCCAAAAATAATTCTTGACAATTTAGGTGCTAATTAAATAATTAATAAGAACTGTGCAATATATATATTTCACACAGATACACACGCAAACACACACACACACCCCTTAACTATGTATAAACTTGCATTAAGTAGAACGTAATCAAACAGATCTTAACCAAGTCTTTCTTTCTTTCTGCCTCACAGCGATCATTTCATCATTCTATCTTCCTACTGAATGTCCTGAAGAAAAATAAATTATTGAACTGGTCTACTAAAAGTCTTTTTTTCCACATGTGCTCATAGCTAAATTGTTTAAAGGGATTTCTTCAATCACTGTTTTTGGATGTTAGTGCTGATTCATTCACGTATAGTATTGTAATAATTGCTAATGGGGTAATTTTGAGATACCACAATCTATAATTTAGTATTATAGATTAAAATATTTATCCTACTATATATTTATTAACCCACCTTTGTTTCTTATTTGTTGCCATTTGCATTAAAATTTCTGGATGAAAAATATTATTCAATTTATTGCATTAGAAATTCAAGCAGAGTTTTTCAG
Source organism: Symphalangus syndactylus (assembly GCF_028878055.3). NCBI lineage: Eukaryota > Metazoa > Chordata > Mammalia > Primates > Hylobatidae > Symphalangus > Symphalangus syndactylus. Next base: position 47,554,377 of record NC_072432.2, read on the forward strand.
GTAAGAAAATAACAAATATTTTGGAATTATTTTCAATGAGGAAGTATAAGTAAAAAGGTCTTTCTAGTTAACCCTTTTAAAATAAAATACACAATTAATCAAAACTCAATTTCCCCATGGATTCTGTTAAGCAAAGTTTCCTGTTTTAAATCTTAACTCTTAATTTAAATGAAATGCTTTTTCAAATTAAAGAAATACTCTTCGGCTCCTTTCACTGACAGAGGCTGCAATAGTGTTATCATAGAAGAACAAGAAATGTAAAGAGTTTGTAACAAATATCTATGCTTTTGTTCTTGACTATTTTGAGATATAATTTGCAACATAAAGGTTAACTCAACAGACCAAAGTTGCTCAAATCCTGCATATTCCCAGGAAAAGGCTGTCTTCAGCACTGGCCCTGGGCCAGCTCCTAGGAAATGAGCTCTGAGCCCTTGGAATATTCTGCCTGGTAAGAGTATTTCAATAGGCCTGAGGCCTTAAGCCACAATACTGGTTTGATCAGATAATTTACACTAACAATATGATTTACAATGAATGGTTATTTTTGCTCTTGAGGGTAGGGGAGCTTAAAGCAGCAGAGTAGCTGAGGTCAGTCACACAGGTGCTGCATACTTAAGTACATGACCCCCCATAAAAACCCTGAACGCTAAGAGTGAGGTAAGTTTCTCTGGTTGCCAACACTTTGCATTTTATACGTGAGGAAATCAAGGTACAGAAAGGCAAAATGACTTTCCTGAGGTCACATAATTAGTAAGGAGGAGAACCTGGAATTGACCTGTGGTATTTCAGCTTTGGAAATAATTTGTTAATTCCACAGATAATATCATTTACAATATTCACTGGCATAATTATATATGTGTGTATATTTATATATATTCCTATGCATATATTTTGAAAAGTAATATAACTCAGCCTCTCCTGTTTGTCATTCATCAGGAAATCTGGGTAAGGCAAAGTAAAGTTGATTTCCTTTGCTAAATAACAATAATTACTTTTTCTAAGAACTGCTAAGATGTGGCCTTTTTCTTTTTTCTCCTTTTTTATTTTCACTTACTATTAAGTATGGATTTTGCTCTAGACTGCCAAAAAAGATAAGAGAATATCTATATAATAATTCAGTTTATAGAACTGTAAATGACTTTAGTCATCTTTAAAAAAAAAATCCTTCTCAGCTATGAATGAAATTACTCTCCAGTCTCCACAAGAAGTCTTGATCTGTCAAACTGCAAAAAAGGCCAACCATGGAATTAACTGAGTTGGAAAATGAATTACCCCAATACTATTCCTCAATTTCTGAGTTTCAAAGATTTATAAAATGATTTGTCTGTAATTTTTCATTTCTGAAGTCCAGTAATTGCCCCCAGGTACTTTATGTTAGTGTTTTACACCATCTAGTGATTATATTGCTTTTGAAAATAGCTACAGGCCATGAGTGCAAGGAGGTATGGAAAATCTTTCTGAAAAATTATATATGAGCAGATGGATACTACAGGAAGTGGATTAATATGTTAATTGTCTAAATGGAAAAGCTTGTCACGCAATTCCAGGCCATTAATGAGATCAAGAATCCCAACTCTGAAATAAAGCAGTGATTTTATGTCATTGGTAGCTAGATTTTTGCCCTTGCTGCTTTGTCATTTTGTTGAATAATTGCTCCCACAGGGAAAATAAAGTTAGATTAGAGAACACTTAGTAAAGTCGTCACCTCAAATTGTTCAAAATGACTGTGTTGATTGCAAGAATCCTAGTAGAGCTGCTAGACCTGCATTATACACAATCAAACAAAACCCTTGAAAATATTAGTTGGAGTATGTCAGATTCTGTATAAAAAAAGATGATTTGAACAATGACACATCTCTAATATAGCATGCGAAAAAAATTCTTCTGTGTGACCTGATATTAAAAATAAGTATTACCCTTTTTTTCTTAGTTTTATAATTTAAAAATATAAATCATTTTAAGTAGCTAGGATATTATTTATTTTATTGATTAAAAAAGCTTGACTCAATTATCTTTCCTTTTAGTAAAGAAGCAATCATAGACAACATAATATTTATATACTTTATAAGCACTAAAAATATGTAGAGAAGATTATGATTTGCATTCTTGTATCATTAGTACCAATGCTTTAAAATAGATGAAATAGATGGAAAGCTAGAGTAGTACCTGTCATGTCTACCTCAAGGTTCCTCTGAAGTAGATACAATCTATAAAATTAATTACTTAATAAATAATTTATTGAATGAATAGCAAGTGTCCATTTATTGATAGTCTATATCAGGATTTTCCTAGATACTTTTATAGGCAGAACAATGGCCCCCCCCAAATGTGGCCACGTCCTAATACTTGGAACTTGTAAATATGCTGCCACATAGCAAAAGGGAATTAAGATTGCAGATACAATTAACGTTGACAATCAGCTGAATTTGAGATGGGAGAATATTCTGGATATTGGAGAGGTCCAATGTAATCACATGAGTCCTTAAATATATCACTTTGATCCTATGTTTTGCCTATTCTCCAAGAGAATTATAACTCTTAAAAATATTCTTTATGATAACTCTGAAAAAATTCTCTTAGAGAATAGGCAAAAGGTAGGGTCAGAGTGCCATGATATGACAAAAACTCAGCCTGGCTTTGCTGGCTTTTGAGATGGCAGAAAGGGGCCATGAGTCAAAGAATACAGGTGGCCTCTACAAGCTCAAAAAGGTAAGGAATAAGTTGTCCCCTAAAGCTTGCAGAAAGAAAAGTGGTCTTGCTGACTCCTTGATTTTGGCCCGGTTTAAACCCATGTTAAAATTCTGACCTATAAAAGAAAAAGAAAATAAATTTGCATTGTTTTAACCCACTAAGTCAGTGGTAATTTATTACAGAAGAAGTATAAAGCTAATATAATAATCTACACATACTAACTTCTACTTCTTACAAATCCTCAAAGTAATCATTTTATTTTATTCACAAGTTGTATGAAAGGGTATTTAGTCTTAGATATTGTCATCTGTAAATAGCAGCACGAGTCTAATCCATGTTTGACGTACTCTAAATCAGTTCAGTTTCTACTGTATCACAGTACTTCCCAGTCGGATTAAATATTAAAATGTTTTGAAAATATGAAGCTTCAAAGGCAATAAATATTAATATCATTAGTTATTGAAAGTAATAACATTAAATAGAGCAACTGGTAGATCATTATATGCCATAAACATTATGAAATCTCAGCTGCACCAGCATGAAATAAAATAAAAATTATTTGTCAAAATAAATAATTATTCCCTACAGAAATACTGTTAACTCAGACAATGATCTCCATCTATTAGCATTTAGGGGTTCAAAGGAACTCTTAAAAATATGATACAAAAATTTTAAAAAATAAATAATATTGGAACTTTTGGATTCCAGGCCAAGCATGTAAAAAGTTTGGAAGTCATCACTTCATCCTACCAACAATTTAAAAGCTGAACAAACTAAAAAAATAAACAACTCTTTTTAGAACTATGAGAGAAGTTAGGTCAAAGGGCAAACCAATGCCCTAAAAAGTGGAGAGATAGACATACAAAATTAGGGAATAACAACTTATTGAAGGAGAAATCCACCAGCAGAAACCTCTGTGGGAACTACTACTGTGGCAAAAAGCAAAACAAAAAATCCCTCAACTATAACTGACAAATTCTTAGATAATCAGTGTGGACAATTATGAGAGTTAAAAAATCCAGGGACACTCACTCACAGGAGATTCTTCACATTTTTATGAGTTTTACCTTAGGAACTCTACCAAGTTCTCAGAGTAAACACTGGAAAAAAGTCACCTCCTACTTCTAGCAGAAGAGAAGTAACCGCATTTTAAACCTAATGTAAAACTGGGAAAAAGACCTAAACAGATACGTCAACAAAAAGATATACAGATAAGAAATAAGCATATAAAAAGATGCTCAACACCATATGTCATTAAGAAACTGCAAATTAAAATGAGATACCACTATGTACTTACTAAAATAGCCAAAATGCAGAACATTAATAACACAACATGCTGGTTAGGATATGGAACAATAGGAATTCCCATTCATTGCTAGTGGGAATGCAAAATGGTACAACCATTTTGGAAGATAGTTTGTCAATTTCTTACTAAACTAAATCTACTCTTACTTACTATATGATCTAGCAGTTGCACTACTTAGCATTTACCACCCCAAAGTTGAAAACCTAGGCTCATGCAAAAACCTTCACACAGGCATTTATAGAAACGTTATTTATAATTGCCAAACTTGGAGGCAACAAAGCAACCTAATTCTCGTAGGTGAATTGACAAATCAACTGTAGTATATCTAGACAATAAAATTGTATTCAGTGCTAAGTAGAAATGAGCTACCAAAGAATGTAAATACACGGAGGAGACTTAAATACATATTATGAAGTGAAAGAGGCAAACTGAAAAGGCTACATACTGTAGAATGCCAACTATGTGATATTCTGGAAAAAGCAAAACTACGGAAAAGAAAAAGCATCAGTGGTTGTTAGGGGGTGAGTGGAGGGAGGGATAAATATGTAGAACAAAGAAGATTCATAGTTGCAGTGAAAATACTCTGTGTGTTAGTACAATGGTAGATATACGTATTATGCATTTATCAAAACCCATAGAATGAACATGAATGAACTGTAATGTAAACTATGTACTTTGGGTGACAATGATGTGTCAACGTAGGTTTATCAGTTTAAAAATGAGCCATTCTGGTGCCAGATGTTGGTAGTGGGAGAGTCTGTGTTAGGTAGGAACAGAAGGGCGTATGGGAAATTTTTCTACCATTTTTCAATTTTGCTGTGAACCTAAATCTAATATAAAAAATAAAATCTGTTTTTAAAAAGCCATTAGTAAATATTGAAAAGTCAATCAAATCTCTTAGAGAGTAGAAAAAAAGCAAATAAATGAAATATAAGCATGAAGAAAACAAACTATCAATCTATTAAGCAAAACGTAGACCACCCCAAGAACTAGAAACCAAGAAGAGGGAAAACAGAGAGGGAACATATCTGAGAAACAATACAACAAAATTTCAGAGATACGAAAACTGCATCTCCAGAGTAAAAGGGCTTACCCTAATGTCCAATACACTGAAAAAAAAATCCAGATATGCTTAAAGCAAATATACTCACAGCAGAGCCTGCAGAGAATGAGAGTGAAGACAGAAGTGTATAAACAAAGGAAAGGGAATCAGAATGTTATCAGGCTTCTTGACAGTAACAAAGATTTCAAAATTCTCAAGAAAAATATTTTCTGCCAAAACATTTATTAAATATGAAAGCAAAATGAAGGCATTTACAAACACACAAGAATAGGATTAAGAGTAAAAACAGAAATAGAAAAAAAAACATTTGAGGAAAGTAAATATTTGTTTTATTCTATAAAGCAAAAGAGAGAAAAATGACGATACATAGAGGCTTGTGTAACATTGAGGGTACATTTAAAGTTTGGATCAGGTACTTATTACAGTGATGTAATTCCACATGCTAACAGCATGACTGGTGCTATGGTTTAAATGTGTACTCTCAAGTTCCTGTGTTGGAAATTTAATCCCCAATGCAACAGTGTTGTGAAGTGGGACCTTTAAGAAGTGATGAGGTCAGGAGGGTTCTGTCCTCATTTTGAGGAAGGGAATGGGTTTGTTATCTCAAGAGTAGCATCCTCATGAAGCATGAGTTTAGCCTCCCTTCCTTTCTCTCTATCTCTTACTCTCGCCCTCACACTCTTATGCCTTTCCACCTTCCACTATAGAATGACAGAATCGAAGCTCTTACCAGGTCCCTGTGACATGCTCTTGGACTTCACAGCCTCCAGAAATTTAAGCCAAATAAATTTCTGTTCATTATAAATTACTCAGTCTGCAGAATTTTGTTATAGCAACATAAAATTTACTAGTCATCTAGGACATCACTGACAACAGATGACTAAATTGAATCGTGGACGAAATTTAAAAAGGGAGTGAACAAAAGTGAAAGGAATAAGGAGAAAGTGATGAACCAGGGAGTGGTGTATAAATAGACAAAGACTTAAAGGCAGGAGACAGATAACAATTTGAGAGAAAATAGTGGAAAACAAGAACTTGAAATTCAAAATGAGCAAATTTCTCACAAGTCTCTGTTAAATACTTTCAGCTCCTCCCTGTAGATTCCTGCGTGATAAGGGAGAAAAACATTCATCAGACATTAAAAGTTTGTGATGTTTGGAGAGAGAAGTTATTATATTAAAGTTTTATTTATGTAGCTGTAGTTTGCTGGAAATGATTTGGTTAATATACTACAAAAAAAACACACCAAAATGTCATTATGATATTCTATTTTATTTAAATTATTATTGTTATTTATAATTCGAAGATATTTACTGAGTGCCTTTTATGCACTGAGAATTGTGCTGAGTTCTGGTACATAGTAGGGAAGAAGGCAGATGTTATTCCGGTCCTCATAATGCTGATAACACTCTACAAATTTAGTTTAAAAATTAATGTGTTTCTACAAGCTATATGGCACTACATTAAATAATATTTATAATGCCAATGTAAACAAGCTAAATAACTGCAAGGTTCATTTAAAAAAAAAGAAATACTATTTCATAACAAAAACTAACCAGTTTGTTCTAAAATATATCAGTGCTCATGCAAAGAGAGAAACCATCAAATTCTATAAGATTTTGCTCAGGTAAAATGTATTTTTTTAATTAAAAAAATATTCTTCATTCACTCCATAGTATAACATACTATGTCGTACACAGAAGGTCAGCAAAAAAGAAGATAGTTATAAAGAACGATTTTTAATTAGGTAATTTCTAAGAAATTTGGGAAGCAAGCAAAAATGACATGAAATTTAGTGTTTTATAAACTATGAATTGATGGATCTAAAATATTTTTGGTGCTCACATAGAAGCAGGTGCTTTATCAATTGGCTACTGTAAATAAATGAACAACATGGACTTTAAAAAATACAAGTAATAGCAAAATACATATGAAGGAATATCTTTTAAAATTAAAAATGTGAGGGGGAGGGGTAAAGTAGGACCCTCTAGCAACTTTCTCTCTGCAGAAATACCAATTTGAGTAACTATACACCCAGAAAAACCACATTCACAAGAGCAACAGAAACCAACTTAGAGATCAAAGTATGTGCTTGTAGGAAAATAATAAGAAAACACTCATTGAAGAAATTAGTAAAGACTGCTTTACGGCCGGGTGTGGTGGCTCACGCTTGTAATCCCAGCACTTTGGGAGGCCGAGGCGGGCGGATCACGAGGTCAGGAGATCGAGACCATGGTGAAACCCCATCTCTACTAAAAATATAAAAAAATTAGCCGGGTGTGGTGGCGGGCGCCTGTAGTCCCAGCTACTTGGAGAGGCTGAGGCAGGAGAATGGCGTGAATCCGGGAGGCGGAGCTTGAAGTGATCCTAGATCATGCCACTGCACTCCAGCCTGGGCGACAGAGTGAGACTCCGTCTCAAAAAAAAAAAAAAAAAAAAGACTGCTTTACATCATCCATGTTACCCATTCCCCAATACAAGACAGTACAGCATAGAGAGAGATAATATCCAATTTGTGGAAATGAAGGGAAGCAAGCACAAGATTTTGCCGTGGACTCTTACACTGGGCCTACCACAATAAAACCCAGTACTAGAGATATCCCTATAGTCCCATATTCCAGGACAGTATCCATGAACTGAGTCATCAGACCTGACCCAGCTGCAACTGACCCAAGCTTCTGCTCTGCCCCAGAAAGATGCCTGCTGTAACAGGCCATGGCTTCTGGCAGCATTGCACTGGATGCAGCTGCACTGTGCTTCTGGCACACCCCAGCACTGTGCCTGCTGTAGCAAGCCCCAGTCACCTGCATGTGCCATATTGGTCACAGCTTCCCTGAGCATCTGGCAATGTCATGCCCACTACAGGAGCAATGAGTTTGCAGTGCACCCCAGGAGCCACACCTGCTCTTGCAGTCCCCAGGGTTCTGGCAGTGCTGTGCTGACCACAATTGTCCCACGTTTCTAATGCATCCTAGTGCCACATATACTTGAGGGCTTTCCCAGACAAAGCCAGACCATGAGGACTGGAATAGGTCTTACTTCTTCAAATGAGCAGACATCAATGCACAATCACAAGGATGAAGAATAATTAGAAAAACAAGACATTACCAAACAGACAAAATATGGTATCAATGGCTAAACCTAAATAAATGAGGACGTATAAACTGCCTGACAAAGATTCAAACTGTTTTAAGAAAGCTCAGAGGACTTCAAGAGAATCCAGAGAAACAATCCAGTAAAATAAGAAAAACATGTAAACGGAATGAGAAATTTAATGAAGATATGCTTTTAAAAAACCAAACAGAAATCCCAGAGAAGAAAACTACAATAAATGAAAAAAATGCAGTAGAAAGCATCAAGAGCAGAATTGATCCAACAAGATAATAATAATAATAATAATAATAATAATAATTTGCGCTCAAAGATATGTTATTTAAACAAATGCAGTCAGTGGAGAAAAAAATGAAAAGAAATGAAAAAAACGAGATTTAAAGAAGAATATCTAAACAAACTTTCATGTCATATGTGTTAAATAAAAAGAAGAGAAAGATAATAGGATAGAAAATTTATTTGACAAGATAGTAGCAAGTAACTTTCCGAACCTGAATAAAGATGTAAAGATCCAGGTACAAGAAGTTAAATGTTCTCCAAGCAGATTTAGCCAAAATAAGACTGCTCAAATTGTCAAATATCAAAGACAAAGAGAGTATTCTGAAAGCAGAAAGATAAAAGAGACAACATATAAGGGAGTTCCAATACTGCAAGCAGCATACTTCTTAGCAGAAACCTTACAAGCCAAGAAAGACTGAGATGATATATTCAAAGCCTAGAAGGAAAAAATACCCTGGATACCAAGAATGCTGTACTATGCAAGTCTGTACTTCAGAAATGAAGTACAAACAAAAGCTGAGTGACTTCATCACCACGAGACCTGTCTTACAAAAACTGCTAAAGGTAATTATTCAAGATGAAAGAAAATGCCAATGAGTGATACAAAAGTATCAGAAAGTATAAAATACTGGTACAAGTAAGTACACAAATTCAGATTAACTAATACTCTAATAGTGCTGCATAAGTTACTTATATCTTAAGTATAAGATATAAAACACAAAACCATTAAAAATAATAGCTACAATAATTTAAGAGATATGCAATATAAAATATGCAAATGGTAACATCAACATTCAAAATATGATGAGACTAGTAGAAGAAAACTGCATTTTTTGTGTTATTTATTTTAATTTTAAATTCGGGTGATACATGTACTAGTTTGTTATAAGGGTATATTACATGACACCAAGGATCAGGCTTCTATTGATCCTGTCACCAAGACAGTGAAAATAGGACCCAAAAGTTAGTTTTTCAGCACTTGCCCCCGTTCCTCCCTCCCTCATTTTGGAGTCTCTGGTGTCTATTGTCCCATCTTTATGTCCATGTGTTCCTAAGGTTTAGGTCCCGCTTTTACATAAGAATATGTGGTATTTGGTTTTCTGTTTCTGCATTAATCTTCTTAGGAGAATGACCTCCAGCTACATCCATGTTGTTACATGGAACATGATTGACGTGATATCATTCTTTTTTATGGCTGCACAGCTTTCCATGGTGTATCTGTGCCACATGTTCTTTATCAAATCCACCACTGATGGGCGTCTAGGTTGTTTCCATCCCTTTCCTATTGTGAATAGTGTTGCAATAAACATATGAGTGCAGGTGTCTTTTCAGTAGAACAATTTATTTATTTTCCTTCGGGTATATACCCAGTAATGAGATAGCTGGGTTGAATGGTTGTTCTATTTTTAGTTTTTTGAGAAATCTCCAAACTGTTTTCCACGGGGACTGGACTAATTTACATCCCCACCAACAGTTATAAGCATTCCCTTTTCTCTGAAGATTGGCCAACTTCTGTTATTTTTTACTTTTTAATAATAGCCATTCTGACTGGTGTGAGATGGTATCTCATTGTGGTTTTGATTTGCATTTCTCTGATTAGTGATGTTGAGCATTTTTTCATATGTTTGTTAGCTGCTTGTATGTTTTTTTTTTTTCAGAGGGCCAAGACTCTGTAAGGGTTCCTTTGCTGTAGACAGGTTCCTGTTGTGGGTTTTATAGCCCTTGGGCGTAAACATAATGTATTTTTGTTTGGTAGTGTAATTCAAGTGTCAGTCCAGTAGATGGCATTTAAGGGTATGGGTCAGTAGGCTCTTACTCTGCCATGCTCACACCTTTAGTATTTCAGAGGGTCTGCAGCAGTGCTCCAGTGTGGAGACGGGAGGCAAAAGATGACTCCCTTTCCATGTCCATTCCTAGACCTTGGTGTTGTCCCCTTTAACTGCTGATGCTGCACCCATTTTCTTTGTCCTAAAGGAGGATTTTAGTAGGCTGCATTCACCTCCTCTCTTAGGGATAGTGCCCTGTGCTTGCTGGAGTCAAAGCAGATTGCATGGTATGTCTGCAGGTGGTATGGTGATGCAGTGGGTTCGGGCAGAGCATCCTTAGGCAGGGTAGTGGCATCATGGGTTTGTAACTAGTGTAGTGCCTGCAGCCCAGGGTTTTCAGCCCAGCCGATGCAGTGAGGCCAGTTCAACTTGCAGTCCCCCACCCCAGTAGATCTCCCTCCAATCTCTGCCATGGGAGCAGGCCTGACCAACTAGGCTTCTTCCAAGCCTAGATCGCAGAGTCATTCCAGACATTCTAGACCACAGGACTCCCAGGGAAGAAGACATTTATCATGACATCTCCTTCCTGGGCTGGTCTTATGAAGGGAGGGATGCCCAGCTCCCATACTGGCACACAAACCCATGCCACAGTACTCTGTATTCTTAGAGGGGAGGTCATCATCCCTGTTCATGCTCAGGCCATAGATCTCATTCTATATCCCTCAGAAGTGTTTTCCAGTCCTCAGGTACTGGGACCACACCCATGGGTTCGTCCACTGGCCCCTCAGTTATTGCACTGGCTATTCTGAGGGGCAAACTACCTCCAAGCCAACAGCAAAGCACTCAGATGGGGGCGGTGGAATCTATGCTGTAGGCACTCTCCTGTGGGAGCAGCCAGGCAGGTGGTCTTGGAAGAGGTCAACAGGCAAGGAGGTGGATGGATCAGATGCACCTCAGTCCTGCAGCAGTGGTGGCCCTGCTCTCTCCTGGACCAGCAGACAGCAGGAGCTGTAGCCACTCAGCACAAGACGGAGAGCCTTGAGAGATGGACATCTATGGTCATGTTTTGCTGAAACAACACAATGTGGCAAACCCTTCCGGCTCCACATAGGTACAAATTGTGCCTCTGTCTGTTCTTTGGGCAGCTCCTCCTGCCAGTTTAAAGGTCTATGGAGGTCATAAGAACTCCTGCAGCTAGGATCTCAGAGGTCCACAGTGGGCATGTGGTGCCCAAGTTTCCTTCGCTCATCACTTCCTTATGTCTGTTTTGAGTCCAGGGGCCAGTCCTGTTGCCCTACTACTTTGAGCAGATATGCAAGCTTCCTCTCTTTTCGATCACAGTGTCTGTATCACCTCTCTATCAATTTCTAGTGTTTTCGATCAAAGGTTCTCTTCCAGTATTGTCAGCTTTAAAATTTTTGCCAATCAGTCCAGAGCTTCAGGCCACAAATGTGGAGCTGGACTCCCTTCTCTCTTGCACCAGTCTGTTCTGGGTTCTGCTCATCTATGAGCAACCAGAGTTATGTTTTTTTTTTCTTATTTTGTATTGCTTTTGAAATAAAGTTATATTGTTATCAGCTTTATATAACCAGTTATAATATGTTTTTGTGAGCCTCATGTTAACTACAAAGCAAAATCCTACAGTAGATACACAAAAAATAAAAAGCAAAAAAGTAAAACATACAACTACATAAAATCAGCCACAAAAAAGAAAGCAAGAGGCCAGGCATGGTCACTCATGCCTGTAATCCCAGCACTTTGGGAGGCCAAGGCAGGTGGATCACCTGAGGTCAGTAGTTCAAGACCAGCCTGACCAACATGGTGAAACCCTGTCTCTACTACAAATATAAAAATTAGCTGAGCATGGTTGTGGGCGCCTGTAATCCCAGCTACTTGGGAGGCTGAGGCAGGAGAACTGCTTGATCCCAGGAGACAGAGGTTGCAGTGAGCCCACACGGCACAGTGCCACTGCATTGCAGCCTAGGCAACAGAGTGAGACTCTGTCTCAAAAAGAAAAAAAAAAAAAAAAGCAAGAGAGGAAGTAAAAAAGCAAAAGATCTATGAAACAACTAAAAAAACCTAACAAAATGGACAAAATGGTAGTAGTTTGTACTTACCTATCAATAATTATCTAGAATGTAAATGAATTAAATGTTCTAATCAAAAGACAGAGTGGCTGAATGGATTAAAGTACAAGAGCCATCTATATGCTGCCTAAAGAGACTCACTTTACTTGTAGGGACACACATGGGCTTTAAGTGAATGAGTGAAAAAATATATTCCTGCAATGGAAACCAAAAGAGAGTAGAAATAACCAAACTTAAATCAGATAAAATACACAATGTGTCAAAAACTGTAAAAAGAGACAAAGAAAGTCATTATATCATGATAAAGGGGTCAATTCAGCAAGAGAATGTAAGAATTATATATATGCACCCAACATCATAGCAATTAAACATATAAAGCGAATGTTAACAGATTTGAAGGGAGAGATGGACTACAATACAGAAATAGTAATAGACTTCAACAGCCCACTTTCAGCAATAAACAGATCATCCAAACAGAAAATTAATAAGGAAACATCCGACTTAAAATACAATCTAGATCAAATAAATCTAATTGACATTTATAGAACCTTCCATCTAACAGCTGAAGAATACATATTATTCTCAACTGCACCTGGAACATTCTCCAGGACAGATTGTGTTAGGCCACAAAGCAAATTTTAACAACTTTAATAAGATTGAAATTGTATCAAATATATTTTCTGATGACATGGTATAAAATTAGAAATAACGGAAGAAACTTCAAAAAATTCACAAATATATGGAAATTAAACAACATGCTCATGAACAACCAATGGATCAATGAAGAAATGAAAAGTAAAATTAAAAATTTCCTCAGGTTGAGGGGAATAGTGGCTCATGCCTATGATTCCAGCACTTTGAGAGGCTGAAGCGGGCAGATCACTTGAGCCCAGGAGTTCAAGACAAGCTTAGGCAGCATACTAAAACTCTGTCTCTACACAAAATACAAAAATTAGCTACACATGGTGGTGTGTGCCTGCAGTCCCAGCTCTTTGGGAGGCTGAGGTGGGAGCATCACCTATGCCCATGAAGGCTGAGGCTGCAGTGAGCTGTGATCATACCACTGCCCTATAGCCTGGGTGACAGAGTAAGACCTTGTCAAAAAAAAAAAAAAAATCATTAAAAAAAAAATTTCTGGCTGGGTGCAATGGCTCATGCCTGTAATCCCAGCACTTTGGGAGGCCAAGGCAGGCAGATCACCTGAGGTCGGGAGTTTGAGACCAGCCTGACCAACATGGAGAAACCCCGTCTCTACTAAGAATACAAAATTAGGAAAGCATAGTGGTGCATGCCTGTAAACCCAGCTACTCAGGAAGCTGAGGCAGGAGAATCGCTTGAACCTGGAAGGCGGAGGTTGCAGTGAGCTGAGATAGCACCACTGCACTCCAGCCTGGGCTCCGTCAAAAAAAAAAAAAAAAAAAAAAATCCAGAGACAAAAGAAAATGGAAACATAACATACCAAAACCTATGGGAAATAGCAACAGCAGTTCAAAAGGGGAAGTTTATAGAAGAAATACCTACATCAAAAAATGAGAAAGATCACAAAATGTTGAAAATCAGGATACTAGAAAAACAAGAAAAGACTAAGCCCAAAGTTAGTAGAAGGAAAATAACAAATATCTAAGCAGAAACAAATGAAATGGAAAGTAGAAAGCCAATAGAAAAAATTAAAGGAAACCAAGAGTTTTTGTTTTGTTTTTTTAAGTAAGCAAAACCAACAATCCTTTAGCTAAGCTAACAGAAAAGACAGAAGACTCAAATAAATGAAAGGAGATGTTACAATTGATACAAGTAAAATACAAAGAATAAAAGGTGGCCGGGCAGGATGGCTCATGCTTGTAACCCCAGCACTTTGGGAGGCCGAGATGGGCGCATCACCAGGTCAGGAGATTCAGAACATCCTGGCTAACACGGTGAAACCCCATCTCTACTAAAAATACAAAAAATTAGCCGGGCATGGTGGCGGGCGCCTGTAGTCCCAGCTACTCGGAAGGCTGAGGCAGGAGAATGGCGTGAACCCTGGAGGCGGACCTTGCAATGAGCCGAGATTGCACCACTGCACTCCAGCCTGGGTGACAGAGTGAGACTCCGTCTTAAAAAAAAAAAAAGGTAATTGTGAACAATTCTACACCAACAAAATGAATAACCTGGAAGAAATGAATAAAGCCCTTGATGCATACAGTAAGTAGTAAGGAGATCAAATCAGTGATGAAAACTATCCCATCACAGAAAAGCCCAGGAACTGATGGCTTAACTACTTTTTTTTTGATTTACAGAAGACATCAAGTTACTAACTGCTTAATTATATTAAACATTTAAAGAATAATAAATACCAGTTCTTCTTAAACTCATCCAAAAAACAGAAGAGGAAAGAATATCTCCAAACCTACAATAAAAAGCCAGTCTCACTCTAATACCAAAGCCAGGCAAAGACACTATTAATAAAACTACAGACCAATATCTCTGATGGACAGAGATGCAAAAATCCTAAAGAAAATACTAGCAAACTAAATTTAACAGCACATTAAAAAGATCATTTGTGGCTTGGTTTGGTGGCTGATGCCTGTAATCCCAGCACTTTGGGAGGCCGAGGCAGGTGGATCATTTGAGGTCAGGAGTTTGAGATCAACTTGATTAACATGATGAAAACCCATCTCCACTAAAAAAAAAAAATACAAAAATTAGCTGGCTGTGGTGCCATGTGCCTATAGTCTCAGCTACTAGGGATGAGGCAGGAGAATCACTTGAACCCGGGAGGCAGAGGCTGCAGTGAGCCAAGATTGAGCCTCTGCACTCCACCCTGGGTGATAGAGCAAGACTGTCTCGGAAAAAAAAAAAAAAAATCAAGAGGGATTCATCCTAGCGATGAAAGGATAGTTCGACATATGTAAATAAATAAGTATGACACATCATATTAACAGACTGACAGAGAAAAACCACACAATCATTTCAAAGAGTGCAGAAAAAGCATTTGATAAAATTCAAAATATTTTCACCATAAAAACTCTCAACAAGTTAGGTACGGAAGGAACGTACTTCAACAGAATAAAGATAATATTTGACAAACACACAGCTAACATAATTAACAGGGAACAGCTAAAGACTTTCCCACTGACATTAGAACAAGGCAGGATGTCTGCTGCGCTACTTCCATTCAATATAGTAACTGAAAATTCTAGCCAGATCAAGTAAGCAAGAGAAAGAAATAAAAATCATCTAAATTGGAAAGAAAGAAGTTAAGTTCTCTCTGTGTGCAGAAAACATAATTATATATGCAGAAAACTCTAAAGACATTACTCAATATGGTTAGAACTATTAATAATAAAAAAGTTCATTAAGTTTCAGGATACAAAATCAACATACAAAAATCAGTACTATTTTTATGCACTAACAGCAAAATATCTAAAAATAAATCAAGAAAACAATCTCATTTACAATATCTACAAAAAAATACTCAGGAGTAAAATTAACCAAAGAGGTAAAATATCTGTACACTTAAAATTTAAAATATTAATGAAAAAAATTGAAGACATAAATGAAAAGATCTCACATGTTCATGAATTGAAAGCATTAATATTAATATTATTAAAGCATCCACACTACCCAAAGTAACCTACAGATTTAACACAATACCTATCAAAATACCAATGACAATCTTCACAGGAAAAAAAAAAATCTGAACTTTGTATAGGAGCATAGAAAACCCCAAATCACCAAAGCAATCTTGAGCAAAAAGAATGAGGTTAGAGACATTATACTACCTGGCTTCAAAACATGCTAAAAAGCTATAGTAAGTTACAAAAGAGTGTGGCATTGGCATTAAGAGACACATAGTCCAATGGAACAGAATAGAGAGCCCCAAAACACATCCACACATTTAGAGCAAACTGATTTTCAACAAAGGAGCCAGAATACTCAAGAGGGAAAGAACAGTCTCTTCAAGGAGTATTTTTGGGAAAATTGGGTATCCACGTGAAGAAGAATGAATTAGACTCTTATCTCACACCATATTAAAAAAACACTCAAATGAATTAAATACTTAAATGTAAGACCTGAAGCCATAAAACTACTAGAAGAAAAAATAAAGGGAAATCTCCAAGACGTTAGAATGGGCAATGGCTCTTTGGATATGACCTCAAAAAGCACAGGCAATTAAAGCAAAAATAGACAAATGGAATTAATCAAATGACAAACCTTCTGCCCAGTAAAGGAAACAATCAAAAGAGCAAAGAGACAGGATACAGAATGGAAGAAAATAGTTGTAAACTATATATCTGATAAATGGTTAATATCCAGAATATATGCAAAACTCAAACAACTCAATAATAAGACAAATAACTCAATTTTAAACAATGGACTGGGTGTGGTGGCTCATGCCTGCAACCCTAGCACTTTAGGAGGACAAGGCGGAGGATCACTTGAGGCCCAGAGTTCAAGACCGGCCTGAGCAACATAGTGAGACCCCCGTATCTCTATGAAATCACAATGAGCTGTGATTACACAACTGCACTCCAGCCTGGACAACAGAGCAAGATCTTGTCTTAAATAAATAAATGAGGCCGGGCGCGGTGGCTCACGCTTGTAATCCCAGCACTTTGGGAGGCCGAGGCGGGTGGATCAAGAGGTCAGGAGATCGAGACCACGGTGAAACCCCGTCTCTACTAAAACTACAAAAAATTAGCCGGGCGTGGTGGCGGGCGCCTGTAGTCCCAGCTACTCGGAGAGGCTGAGACGGAAGAATGGCGTGAACCCGGGAGGCGGAGCTTGCAGTGAGCCGAGACTGCGCCACTGCACTCCAGCCTGGGCGACAGAGCGAGACTCCGTCTCAAAAAAAAAAATAAATAAATAAATAAATAAATAAATAAATAAATAAATGAATATAAATAATTAATAAAAAATAAATTAAAAAAGAAAAACATGGGGAAAATACATGAGTAGACATTTCTCAAAAGAGGACATACAAATGATCAACAGGTATGTGAGAAAATGCTCAACATCATTAATCATCAGGCAAAGGCAAATCAAAACCACAATGAGATATCCCTCATTCTTGTCAGAATGGCTGTTATCAAAATGGCAAAAGCTAAAAAGGGTTGGTAAAGATGTAGAGAAAAGGCAACCCTAGCACACTGTTGGTAGGAATGTAACTTAGTATAGCCATTATAGAAAACAGTATGGAATCTCCTCAAAAAATTAAAAATGAAACTAGCACACGATCCGGTAATTTCTCTACTGGGTATAATTCCAAAGAAAATGAAAACAATATGTTGAATAGACATTTGCATCACATGTTTACTGTAGCAGTAATCAAAACAGCCAGACACGGAATCAATCTAAGTGTCCATCAATATGTGAATGAATAAAGAAAATGTAGTATATATACACAATAAAATAGTAACTACCCTCAAAAAAGAATGAAATCCTGTCATGTAGGACAGCGTAGGTGAACCTGGAAGACATTAAGTTAAATGAAATGAGTCAGGCACAGAAAGATAAATACCACATAATCTCACTGATAGAAAAAAATTGCTCTCATAAAAGTAGAAAGGGAAATGGTGGTTATCAAGGGCAGGAGTGGTTGGAGGGATGGGGGAGAAGATGTTGGTCAAAAGATACAAAATTTGGGGCAGGGCGCAATGGTGCACAACTGTAATCCCAGCACTTTGGGAGACTGAGGCAAACAAATCACAAGGTCAAGAGATCGAGACCATCCTAGCTAACATGGTGAAACCCTGTCTCTACTAAAAATACAAAAATTAGCTGGGCATGGTGGCGGGCACCTGTAATCCCAGCTCCCTGGGAGGCTGGGGCAGGAAAATTGCTTCAACCCGGGAGGCAGAGGTTGCAGTGAGCCGACATCGCGCCACTGCACTCCAGCCTGGCTACAGAGCAAGACTTCGTCTCAAAAAAATAAATAAAAATTTTAAAAATGAAATTAAAAATAAAATAAAATAATGAAATAAAATTATAAAATGCCAAGGGTTGTGAATAATTTTTATAAATGGTACATTTTCACAGAAATTTAGAAGGGCATGAAATTCAATATTAGTTTTATAATACTAAGCTAAATACAAGTATACTTTAAATATTATAAGAAATTATCTTTGCCTCAGATTTGGAGTAAATTTATCAATATCCCTTCAAACTTTAAAAGATATCTTTAGGTCTTGTTTTTTTTTTTTTTGAAAAAAGGGAGGCTGGGCATGATGGCTCATGCCTATAATCCTAGCAATTTGGGAAGCCAAGGCAGGAGGATTGCTTGAGTCCAAGAGTTTGACACGAGCCTGGGGAACATGGTGAAACCTTATCTCTACTAAAAATACAAAAATTAGCTGGGTGTGGTAGCACACACCTGTAGTCCCAGTTACTTGGGAGGCTGGGGCAGGAGAATCGTTTGATTCTGGGAAGTCAAGGCTGCCGTGAGCTGAGACTGCCCCACTGCACTCCAGCCTGGGTGACAGAGTGAGACTCCGTCTCAAAAAATAAATAAATAAAAAAAAAATAAAATGTATCTGTGTCTTATTTCAATTTTACTCATTTTTTTGCAAGTAGGTGAAGCATATAATGCATTTTAATGGAGTTAAGAACATTAAAACATGATTCACTATGTGTTTTCCCTTTGATTTTTAATCTGCTCTACATATGGAATATTCAGAATCAGACGTTTATTGGAAAGAGTGGATATTAAAGTAACCTGATGAGTGACAAATATAGAACGTGTCAGAGTCTACTAATGACTAACATGCTGAAGAACAGCTTTTGCAGAAACACTGGAGAGTATACAGTATGCTACATGTGAAACACAGTGTGACTTTGAATTTATCTTTTTTTTTTTTTTTTTTGAGACCGAGTTTCACTCTTATTGCCCAGGCTGGAGTGCAATGGCATGATCTGGGCTCACTGCAACTTCCGCCTCCCGAGTTCAAGTGATTCTCCTGTCTCAGCCTCCTGAGTAACTGGTATTACAGGCACCCGCCACTATGCCCGGCTAATTTTTGGTATATTTAGTAGAGACGGGGTTTCACCATGTTGGCCAGGCTGGTCTCGAACTCCTGACCTCAGGTGATCCTTCCCGCCTCAGCCTCCCAAAGTGCTGGGATTATAGGTGTGAGCTACCACTCCCGGCCTAAATTTATCTTTACAGTCAAATCCCTTCCTACGTATGGTGATTATTATTAGTTATATCATTTTCCAATTGTGGAATAATGAAGTAAAAATAAAGTTATGTAATGAGCTGGATAAATAGGAAAATATTACATGTAGAGACAGACATATACTTACTACTGTCCTGCTGCTATTTGTGATGGCAAGAGGTTACTTACTGACCTTATTTTAATGGTTACACTATTGCATGTAACAGGGAAGCCCAGAGGAAGTCTGGATATCCAAGGCAATCTCTGTACAACTAGGGTTTGGCCACAAATAAGCCACATGGGAGAAAAAAATCAATTGCTCCTTAACATTGTGTGATCTTAAAATGTAGATTCAAAAATAAATTACTGAGCATAACTTATGATTGATACCTATTGGAACAGCATGCTTTAATGCCAATTTTATATGTTCAGCCAAGAGGGAGCTATTTGACTATATGAGATTTTACACATCTTTCAGCTAAATTAAAGATACAAACATTAAAGTTAACACTTGGGACATCATGAAGATTTGTGGTGTTCTCCAGGCACCTTGGATCCATAAACCAATGAATGGATCCATAAATAAGCTATTTCATTCTTGGACAGAGTCTTGGTTAGAATCTCTTAAATTAATAATTTTGGAAGGCCACAGAGTTGTGTGATAGAAATATCTGGTGGTGTTGAGGCAGGAGATAGAAAAGGATCAATAGAAAATGAGAGGTGCTTTCTGTTTCTGGACAGATCTATGAAGGTGAAGCATAACAGATTAACTGTATATTATCTTATGAACGTCCATGGCAGTGGCTTTTGGAACAGATCTTCCGCTATTTTTATATCAGTGTGATAAGGTAGTAAATTAGAACAAATACCCTGTGAGAATATATTAGCAATAACTTAATTAATGTATTATGATTAAATGATATTGAAAACTGACCAATTCCTGGTTACTTGTAAAGTCACCTGCCAGATGATTTGAGGGAAGCTTTGTTTTATTTTTCATAAAGCTTTTTAAACAACGAGAAATAATTTCAAACATCCAGAATTAAACCAGATTAGCAACATTTTCAGTCTTTATCTAAACAAGCTATTTTTAAAAAACTACTCATGAAAAGAATATCAGGTATTTTGAAAAAGTAGCTAGCAATTTAGAATATTATTATTAATGTTGCTCAAAGTAAAGGTGTTAAACAACTTAACATTATATGAGAAAGGCACTTAATATAATAAGGAGTATGAATAATAGATGAGTAATTTTTAATTATTAATTAAATTAATAGATTAAAATCCCAACTAAGTGCTATTAAGGGCCCCTGAACATGACACTGATGAAGATCAACCACATTGTCTTTATAATGGGTAGTAAAACATGAATAAAAGTCCCTGTAAAACAATGTAAAAGCATTAATACATTTTGCAGCAAGCCCATCAAGGTTTATCCCTTTCTGGACTGGGCATTTGGGAGCCAACTGGTAAAATTATACAGTCCAGACTGAGTATTGACAGGACAATTCTTAGTCCTGTGTCTGCCTGGCACTTTCAATAGAGTGGCTACAGTTCCAGAAATTTCTGATTTTTGGCTCTACATTTCCTTAACCTGATCTAGGATGTTTAGAGCTTTGGAGTTAGAGAATATTTGGATATTCTCTAAAAGTGCACCAAGGGATACCCCCTTGGCCGCTTGGTTTTCCGAAAGAGGATAGCCTATTATTTCCCCTCTGATTTCCTCTCCTCTGTCCCGCAGAAGATATAAAGTATAACTAGCCTCTGTTTGAGAATGGAGGTCAAGAAAATCACCAATTATATGATATGCAAATTCTTGTTATGCCAGGGTAAGTTATTGCAGGCTATTATCATAACTGTGAAAGAGAGTGCTGCTGCTAGAAAAGCTTCAGCTGTCGGTCCTTTTGTTGTTGTTGTAGTTTTCCTTTTTTTTTTTTTGAGAAAGATTCTTGCTCTTTCACCCAGGCTGGGGGATCTCCCTGGACTAAAGTAATTCTCCCACCTTAGCCTCCTAAGTAGCTAGGACTACAGGTATGCACTACTACGCCCGGCTATTTTTTTTTTTTTTTTTTTTTTTTTTTTTTTTGAGACGGTGTCTCGCTCTGTCTCCCAGGCTGGAGTGCAGTGGCGGGGTCTCGGCTCACTGCAAGCTCCGCCTCTGGGTTCACCCGCCATTCTCCTGCCTCAGTCTCCCGAGTAGCTGGGACTACAATGGCCGGGTTTTTTTTGTATTTTATGTAGAAACAGGGTTTTGCCATATTGCCCAGGCTGGCCTCAAACTCCTGGGCTAAAGCAATCCTCCCACCTTGCCCTCCCAAAGTGCTGGGACTTCAGGTGTGAGCCACTATGCCCTGCCTCTCAGCCCTTTTCAGAATCAGCCGAAGGGGCTTCCTCTCCTCAAGGCAGCCAGATTTCATCAAATCTCAATGCAAGTTTATAAAGGCCAAGCCCCCCACCTTACCTTGGGTTGTCCTAGAGCTCCCCATGGGGTCTGCTGAAGGCCTTTGTTGGATGTGCTTTGCAGCTCAACTTCTCCCTCTGCTTAATCCTGCCTTTTCCCCTCCTACACCACAGATGGTGATCCCCAAATTACTCCTAATAAATTTCCTATGTGCCATTTACTATCTCAGGAATTAGAACCTATGAAAAAAGTAGGGAGCAATTAATAAAAGGGGGGCAGCTAAATTTGGACAACACTCAATTTAATTTCATGATTTTGTCTCAAAACGTTCAACTGCCTAGAAATAGAATATACAAATCAGATAGTGGCATTTATACAGGCCTGTAGCTCACAAAGCAGTGTGGATTAGAGGAAAAGGAGTGCAG
Organism: Symphalangus syndactylus; assembly: GCF_028878055.3. Classification (NCBI taxonomy): domain Eukaryota; kingdom Metazoa; phylum Chordata; class Mammalia; order Primates; family Hylobatidae; genus Symphalangus; species Symphalangus syndactylus. Next base: position 47,576,639 of record NC_072432.2, read on the forward strand.
TGGACCCTGGCAGATCTGGGCTGGGATCCTACTTTATCACTTAGTGCCTATGTGACACCAAGTAGCCTATAAAATTGCTTACAGCAGACCTTGTCTACATTTGTTTTTGCTTCACCCACCATGTAGTTAGAAAGATAATTCAATTGGCCATCTCAACTCTAAGGCTGTTTCACATCATAATTCACAGATTCAGATTCTCTTGAAAACCTGAAATCTGTTCATGATTAGCTCACTTAAAAACAATCAATGTACCTAAAAGGCAGGTGTCCCCCTTCCCTAAAAAATATACTCATTCTCACATTTCTTGTCTTACAGCTATTTTCCTCATTTATTTTATTTAGCCAATTCTTCTGCAATTTAAGTTATACAAGGGTAATGCTACCTACCTTTCAGACAAAGATACTGATTATCTTTGAAACACCTATCACAGTTCCAGGTATGCAGTAGGTACTCAGTTACCAGAAGCTCCTACAATATTTATGATGATAGCCCTGCTGTCATTAGCTAGAGGGAAAGATGACAGAAGTCTACTGACTTATCTATAGTCTAGAATACAAAAACAAGTATCACTGAAAGGACGAATGAACCAATATATGTTAGGTAGCAAGCAGATGAGACCAAAAGTGAGGTGACTTACTGGAATTTTTGAAGAATCAAAGAGTAAACTCATATTTAAAAGAGAAAACATTTTTACAATGATTTTGAAACATAAAATATTTTTACAATTATTTCTATAATATGTTAATTTTATTTAGTTTATAATGTGTCCACTGAAATTCAAGTTTCATGAATAATAATTGTTTTTATAAAGAATATTTCCAAATGTCTGTTTTCTTTTTAATTGCAACCCAGCTATGCTAGAGAAAGAAACACACTGCTACCATCTAGTAGCAACTACTCTGAATTGCTGGCAAATTTTTTCCTGAAATCATCAGTAGTCTCAGACGCTTTTCATTAATTCAAGCACATACTAGTGATAGAAATAAAACAGAAGTTACAAACATTCTTAGATGCATATTTTATTTGTTACCTAACAGCAATTTTATTTGTTACCTAGCAGCAAATAAATCCTATATTACCATTGTAATACGGAAGAGGATCACAATTGGAATTATTCTTGAAAAGAAATACTTACCAAACTAAAAGTATTTCAACATCTACTTTTTAAAAACTAAGTATATCCGAATCAAAATACAACTTGTTTATGCAATAAAAACACATTAAGGCTATGGTACTAAATACATTTAAAATGTCCACATGTAATATGAGAAACTTTGCCAAGTGATACCATGTTAACAACCTTGCCACATTCGTAGAAGTCCTTACTGAGAAACACCTTCAGAGTTTGCTAGACTGTACTTCCAAGAAGGGAAATAATGATAAACATTTTGTATTAAATGAAATTCTATTGTTCAATTTGAGGTACAACGTCTTAAGAAAATGTCTACAAAGTCAATAGTGGTATTTATTGCAAAGTAGTTGCTTCTGATGATATATACACCTACAGTATTTACTAAAATAAATATTTATTTAGAAAGATGGAAGACAGCCTTTTGCTAGTTAGTACTAGTAAAGACAAAAGTATAGTCACCAGTTTAATGCTCCTAAACAGCTAACAAAAATAAAGGTGAATGAGGCCAATTTATTCTACTAGTAATACAATTATTAGTAGGAACATAATCATCTGTTAATATGACTTATTTGGAATCTTCAAATTTCCTAGCTCTCCATTCTCCAAAGACTGCTGATATTTACAAAAATCTTTGCTGTATCGATAAATTATTCTGGTTCCAAGATAATGATTAATAAGCAATTATGTGCAAATAATGATATTCTAAATTGAATACAGGTATTATCCGCTGAGCAATTTTAGTTTACTTTTGAAAATTACAGATGGTAACCCCAGAATAACCTCATAAAACTTTTAGTATATCTCTATGAAACACTGGAAGTTATAAATCTAGATTATTTCAAGGGGGTGGGAAGGGATACAATTAATATAGTGAGAGAATAAAAAAAAAAACAGAGCATATATTGCATACTTTTCAATAAGTAGATATAAATAAAGTATATATCTAAAAAACAATTTGTTATTGAATGTTGGTACCTGTATCTATTTTTATTTATGTTTGCTAATAAAGAAGGGAGTCTATTCTGATTAATTCACTGAAATTCTTAAATGTATATACATTTATATATCCATATATATATATACACATATAGATATACAGTTGTTCCTTGAACAGCATGAGTTTGAATTGAGCAAGTCCACTTATGTCTCTGCCACCCCTGAGACAGCACGACCAAACCCTCCTCTTCTTCCTCTTCCTCAGCCTATTCAACCTGACAACCACAAGAAAACCTTTATGATGATCCACTTCCACATAATGAATAATAAATATATTTCTCTTCCTTATTATTTTCTTAATAGTTTCTTTTCTCTAGCTTACTTTATTGTGAAAATACAGTATACAGTATATAATATATATAACATACAAAATTTGTGTTAATCAATTGTTTATGTTATCAGTAAGCCTTCCAGTCAACTATAGGCTGTAAGTAGTTAAAGTTTTTGTGGAGCCAAAAGTTATCTGTGGATTTTTGACTGCAAAAGCGTTCAGCCACTCCACACTGTCCAAGGGTCAACTGTCAGATTTTTTTTGACTGAATAAGCCTAGGTATTTTAGTACGTATATCCTAAGACCTGATGTCCACAATTCATATTTGCATTGGTCTTGTTCTCCTTGTTTAATACTTTATTCTTCATATATGAGCCTAGGAAGTTTAAGTGAAATTATAGATAATCATCTGCTTTCTATATTTCTTTAAAATTAAAGTTTTCTTTCTATCAGTTTAATTAGCTTCTTAAACTGTTTTCCCAGTATGAGTTTTTGGCTACATTCAGATGAGTAATTCAATGGTGATCCATGGGCCTAATGGATAAGCCTAATTTTCCAGATGAGTAGCTCAAAGTGTAGCAGAACACTTTTTTTTTTCTCCGTAAGAAAGGTTTAACATCCTGACATAGTAGATGGAGATTTTTGTTGTTTATGCCTTATTTATGTTTAACTGCATGTGTACATTTAATAACAACTTGAACTGTCTACATTATGGATGCCAATTGGTAAAATATTAGGAAATAAACTTGAATATTTAAATTTTAGCATAACAAAATAACTTCCTGTGTCAAGTAAAATGCTGTGTTACTGGTGGTTTTTATTATAAAATCTATGATGTATGATGTTCATGACCTTGAATATAAATCATTTCCTTCTTAATTATGTGTATTGATATGTATTGAATGTAATGTCTTTCTTATGCTAGTGATTATTATCAAATGAAGTGTAAATAGGACTCCAATTTGTGAATTCAAAGACTACTAATTTTCTTTAAACAATAGTTACTATTGAGTATTTAACAATAATAAAGACACATCATTTACACATAGTTATTCTGTGTGTCCCTTACATTTTCTCTTATATTCAAATCATTCTGACATTTGCAAAGGTGTAAAATTAAAATTGAAGAGTAATTTGAGAAGAGCACAATCTCATATCAAGCAAGTTCTTATAGGAATTTAATCACAAATAGCAAAAACTGCTGGTCAAAAAAATGAACTTTACATTCTCATTTGCAAATGAAGAAAGCGGATCTTTTTATTATATTTAGATATTCTCAAAATATTAAATACCAACAAAAGCAACTGAATATTTTTTAACAGAATATAAAAGAGAAGTAAGTTACTCTTTGCCAAAACATGTGTCTTTGGATAATTTTATTCTGCTACTGGGTTTTCTAACTTGAAAACCTTCAGGAAAAATTTTTTGCCAGGCTTGTTCCTGGGTCCTATATCTGTATTTTATCAAGAAACGTTCCTATGTAAATGCTACTACGTAGTTTTCTTTTCAAAGCTTTATATATTATTTCCCTTTTTTGAAAATGAAGACCCAAAAGAAAAAAAATGAATTTTAACATATTTTTGAGCAAAAAATGCATTACAGCAAACTTCCCACTGAGAACATGGTAATTAGTTAAGTTGGCAGCTCACATCTGGCATAATAAAGAAGGGAATATAAAAGTCCTTGATGTAACCGAAGTGTTTATCAGTTTTTAGATCCTTCCTGTTACTGCCAGATTCAAGAAAATATTTCATTAAGAGTTGGCTCTCTTCTCATCTTCACTAACTTGAAGGTGCTGCCCTCCTTACTCTCCTGGGTGCTAAAAAGATCAGTAGCATAAACAGCATTACATTTTACTTCTCAGATATCTCCCTTAATAACGAGGTATGATGAGAAGTCAAATCTGTTAGCTACTGGGCTAAGAAAAGTAAAACTGCATTCACTTACAGAAAGATAAGCTCCCTTACACACTGGCATGCATTTAAAGACTTCCTTAAAATTTGGATATTCTCCGTTTTATTTTAGCTCCTGTCCTTGGGGGATTGCATTTAGCTGGCTGGTATGTAGCAATATAACAGCAATATAATCTCATATATGAGCTGTCCTTCATGCACAAAACCTGAGGAACAATGTAGGCATCCAGATGTACCCGTATATAATTGATACTCCCCAATTGTTACGATAGTATTTTTAATTTCATGAAATATTTTCAGTGTTTAAAGGTAAATTGAATCACATATTATCACATATTTTGGGTGTAACATCATTTATTTGAACATTTCTTCTTTTTTTTTTTTTCTTTTGAGACAGGGCTTTGCCATGTTGCCCAGGCTGGACAGCAGTGCAGTGGTAAAACCATGGCTCCCTGAGGATTCGACCTCCTAGGCTCAAGCTATCTTCCCACTTCAGCTGTCCAAGTAGCTAGGACAACAGGCATACACCACCATGCCCAGCAAATTTATTTGTATTTTTTTGTAGAGACAGGGTCTTTCTATGTTGCCCAGGCTGGTCTCAAACTCCTGGGCTCAAGAATCCTCCCACTTCTGCCTACCAAAGTGCTGGGATTATAGGTGTGAGCCACAGCACCCAGTTCCTTTATTATTTATATGGTGTTCTCTCCAATTTACTGCTTTTACCCCTAATTCTGTGTTGAACATTGTGATATGTAGAAAAGAAATACAAATTTTGGTAATAATACCTAGTATGCCTAGAGTTCTTTGGTTTTAGAATGCTTTAAATTATGTTATTCTATTTGATAAGTTGGTGAGTAAACAGTATCTCCTTGAGAGTCTTTTTTCATTGTGCTTTGAAATCATTTTACACATGAGAAAATGCATTTCAGACGGTTTAAATGAATTAATAAGCAGTTGAATTCCCGTCTGTAAATCCAACTCTGCACTGTACAATAACTTTCTCTTCAATAGAGTATTCAATTAATAAATGTGCAGAGTAAGCATCAAGTAAAGATATTGAAATAACAAAGTAAAATAAGATTATTTTTAACCAATTAAAATGAATGAGTTAACTATTTCCCACATTTGTAGTTAACCTGGTAAAGTTAGTAAATATTATTGAGCACTTGTGGGCAGTGCATGACTAGCAAGACACAGGCATCATCACCTTGAGATACCTGGTTAATAGTTCTAATGCATTAAAGCCATAATATGTATCTAATTATTAAAAACAAGAACCAGAAAATGCATGTAGCAGGAAATAATATTAAGTAATTTATCAACTTTTTCTGCTTTTACATCTTTCTTCTTAAAGTTACTATGAGTTTCAGAAGAACCTTTGAAGTTTACAAATATTTTGTGATGAGGAGCACAATTCAATTAACACTTTATTAAAGACCATTAGCACACCACCAATATTTAATTAAAGTTATATTTGAAAAAAAGTGTTGGCCAGGCGCAATGGCTTACGCCTGTAATCCCAGCACTTTGTGAGGTCAAGGCAGGTAGATCACAAGGTTAGATCGAGACCATCCTGGCCAACAGGGTGAAACCCCGTCTCTACTAAAAATTTGAAAAAAATTAGCTGGGCGTGGTGGTGTGCGCCTGTAGTCCCAGCTACTGGGAGGCTGAGGTAGAAGAATCTCTTGAACCCAGGAGGCGGAGGTTGCAGTGAGCCGAGATTGTACCACTGCATTCCAGCCTGATGACAGAACGAGACTCCATCTCAAAAAAAAAGAAAAAATTGTTAATTTAGTGACCATTTATGAATTGTTAAGAGCTAACACTCTGGTTCAGAGATTACTCTTTAAGTTAAATACAAACTTAAGAGCATAGGTCATTATCTCAATATTAAGAATAAAGAATTAACCTTATAATACACCTTGATATTATCAATAAATCAGAGCTGTTAAATAATTTCTACAAGACTAGCATGCAAAAAGCTTTGAAAAGGCTAATTGTGGGCTGTGTGCAGTGGCTCATGCCTATAATCCCAGCACTTTGGGAAGCTGAATTGGGTGGATTGTTTGAGCTCAGGAGTTCAAGATCAGCCTGGGCAACATGGCAAAACCCCATTTCTATCAAAAATACAAAAAATTAGCCAGGTGTAGTGTTATGTTTATGGTCCCAGCTACATGGGAGGCTGAGGTGGGAGAATCGCTTGAGCCCGGGAAGTGGAGGTTGCAGTGAGCTGAAATTGCGCCTCTGCACTCCAGCCTGGGTAAAAAAAATAAAAATAAAAACTAAAAAGGCTAAGTGTGTAGCACAGTATAAAGCATGGTTCTTGTTGAAAATTTGTTCTAAAAATGTTATTCAAATTTATATCATATTTCTACAATCTAATATTTTTATATTTTAATCTTTATGAATGTTTGTGTTGGAATATGGGTCTAGTATATACCACATTAGTTTAACCATAAAAAAGAAAATCATCAATTAATTCATTCAACAATCATCAACTAACATGTACCTCCACTATGCTTAAATGCTCAGGATACAATGGTGCTATGAGTTCAATGTGTCCCCTACAAAATTCAGGTGTTGAAACTTAATGGCCAATGTGATAGTATTAATATTAAGTCGTGGGGCCTTTAAGGAGCAATTAAGCCATGAGCTCTCCTCCCTTGTGAATGGGGCTAAGGTCTTTATAAAAGAGCTTTCATGCTGAGTTCAGCTCCCTTTCCCTTCTGCCTTTCTCCATGTGAGGACACAGATTTCCTTCCCTCCAGAGGATGCAACATCAAGGTGCCACTTTGAAAACAGAGAATAGCCCTCAGCAGACAACCAAACCTGCCAGCATTTTGGTCCTGCACTTCCAGCCTCTGGAGCTATGAGAAAATCAATGTCTGCTCTTTAAAAGTTACTCAGTCTTCAAATATTTTGTCATAGCAGCATGAAGAGACTAAGACAAAGGGAAAATAAGGTAGACAAAGACTGTCCTTACAAGACTTAGGTCTAATGGGGATAAGAGATAAGAATATAGGTAATTATATTATATATATTATATATATTATATATAGCATTATATTTTTTTAATGAAGTGTTCTGTATATTTTCATGGGAAATGAAAATAGAAGCACAAAATTCTTTGGATATAGAGTTGAAGTCCACCCAATGTATTTGGGGCTATTCATAAGCCTTTCCAGAGAAAGTGAAACCTAAAGGATGCACAAGGGACCAATTGAGACATGAAAAATGCTTAGGTGCCAAGCAAAAGATGGGAAGGGGAAGGCTGGGCATAGAAGAAAGTACTGTGGCTGAAAGAAAAGTGAGCTCTGAGGCCTGCAAACAAGAACCAGAGTCATTTTCAGGGAACAAACTAAAATTTAGTAAAGCTGGAGGGCAAAATATGAAATATGAGGGAGAAAAACTATGCATGAGTAAAAAGCAGGTACCAATTCTTATTGGCTTTTATAACACATGTGAAGAGATTTGGACTTTACCCTAAGAGCCATGGGGAATGAAATGGATAACTATCATGCATTCTATCACACATCTTTATCAGAAACATCATTCCCAGAAATAGAAAACCATGGCAAGCTCTTATAAACTAAGCTTTTAAACTATATAAATTTATGACATAAAATTTCACTTAATTGTAACCAAAGTAATGTAAAATATGCTGAAACACAACATGCACTTCCTAGAAGAAAAATAGTGCTAGGTAGAATAGAGGGGAGATGGTCACAATTATGATGATGATCATGAAAACAATATTAATGTCTTAATAAAATAAACTCAAGAATAGAAGTATTCAGAATGATGGTAGCATGAATTTCATATTCAGATAATATTTGCAACTAGAACGATGTTAACAATCATTTATGAAGGTCTCTCAACTACTACAATGGCCACCATCACATAATCTACTTTTCCCCCCTAACTTACTGCTAATTAATTCCACCCACCCCCAGCATTATTAAAGTATACTTGACAAATAAAAGTTGTATATATTTTTGCTGTGTAAAAACTTACTTCATTCAAGTGGTTTGGACGTTAGTTTTCTCTCTTCCTTCTTTTTAAATTATGATATACCTATACTTGTAAGGTTACATTGAAGAACAATTACACTTTTATGTCAATGACATTCTTCATCCTTTTCGATTTCAATTTATTTCACAAAAACTTGTTTGCCTGAATAATATATTTTTCTATATTAATTTGTGATAGTTTAAATGAATTAGAAAATAAAATTTTGAAAGAAATGCAAATAAATGAAAAGTTCTTCTGCCAAAAAGTTGCCTTCAAATATTTGGCTAAATGAGACAATACTATAGAATCTCAAACAAAATAGGAACTAATAGGATTACTAAGTAAATAAAGAAAATAAATTTTATGAAAGTCAAGTAGCTAAGTTATTTATTTTCCTCTTATAGAATTTCCATCCTTAATAAATGTAAATATCAATAAATAACGTGCTTCAAGGGTAAACATTACTTTGAGTATCCTGTAAACACACACACACCCACCCTTGAAAAAGAAAGTTTAGCACACCCTGTGATACAGGAAGACATATCAAGAATCTCTTTATAAATACCCCTTGCTCTCCTCAACTCTCCACTGGCTACTGTTCCCCTGGGACCCCCTTCCCTGCTTTCCAAATTCTAAGATGGGAGGAAGATTAATTTAAATATTTACAAAGGATCTAATGCAGGGTTTTGATAATAATAAAAGAATTTTTATTTTTGTTCTTGTCACCACAATAATCTTAGTTGCCCAGCTCCGAAATTCTGGGCATTGTTTTTTGACACTTTCCTTTCCCCCAAGTCCAGTAGTTACCAAGACTTATTGAATATAATTGTTTAAATTTTCCTTACATTATTTTCCTTTTATTATGTACTTAAATTCAAGACTTATCTAGTCTCTGTGGTCTCCTATAGAACAGTTTCCTCCACTTCAACTCATCACAAACTTACCTGGAACATCTTCATGATATACTGCCCTGGAACCCCAACCCTTACTGGCATTTCCTCATCTACGCAGTAAGGCCTCTAGTCCTTATTTATTTATTTGGCATTCAAAAGGTTCTCTTACCAAGCTCCAAATTTACCTTATTGCTATTCACTTATCCCATGTGATATCCAAATGTGTTCTATATACACATATGGTACACAGTTCTCTGTGCATACCCTAAACCTTCCCTTCATCTGCCATTGCTTCTCTCCTTGCCCTGAGTTTCATAGCCTGACTCATATTTAAACAGTGCCATGAATGATCTCCTGAAATACTCTATTTTCATGACTACCCTAAGCTTAAAGCAATCCCCTTCTGGGAAAAACTTTTATCTTGACTTCTCTTATGGCACTTCTTACTTTCTTCATTTTCTTGTGAGTGTTTCTAGATGTGACAATTTTCCTGATAAACAAAGTTTGTTGAAAGAGGAGTTTCACTGTAAATCTTTCTGTATTATAGACATTTAGCAAACATTAAGTGAATGAAATGTTCTCATATTATGATACAGGTTATTAATGGGTAGACATCACGTCTTGCTAAATCATGGCCAACTAACATTTGTTAAATGAAGCATTACAGAAAGAATGTAGTGAAGTAAACAGCAGTGGATGATTAGTGAAAAATGCTCACACTATTGTGGTTGGGCATCACATATTATATACTGCAAAATAAATGTTGATAGGTACAATTACAGTGGGGTCATGCTTTGTAAAGTGTGTTCCAAAGACTGTTGTTATTCGATCCAGCATGGATGTTTATTTGGCTAGCAAATTCTTGGTTTCCAGAACAAACCAATTCAATCTTGATTCAGAGTCTAAGAACAAGGCTCAGAAAACTGCATATTAAAACCTCTTACCCTCACTCTTCCAAATGATTCTTTTGAAGTTTGATGTTCTGAAGTTTGAAAATAGTACAGAGTAAACACTTATTGATAAAGAATATGCTAGTATGTGTGTGTATGTGTGGGTATATGTGTGTGTGTGTGTATATATATAGATATATATATCTTTAAATGATAAACCTTGTTTATAGGATGTTATTGTAACTAACTTTTCTAAGTCAATTCTGCTTAGCATGACACAAATACCAACAGGAGTTTCCCAGGTCCTACCACTCACTAGGAGATAAGTCACACTAGGCTGAAGCCCTACAATCCAAGGACCTAGAGTCTTAGAGTTTCTAGGCACCTTTACGATGTTTGGCATATCTGTTCTCTAGCCACTCTTAGAGTCATAAGTCCCAGAGGCTCTACCCAGGTGCCAAGTTCCCCTTTCCTTGCGTCCTTTGAAATTGTCAGTGAAGATAACATTACTTGTGCCAGCTGGGAGATGTGTGTGTATGCTCATGTGCAACAGACAGGTAGGCACTAAAGATTGAATGTAGGGCTGAAGGATGAATGGTGAACAGATAAGGGGCACTTTAAAGGGCTGATTGGGATGGACTGTTGAAGCCTGAACCTGGAGTGGAGCAAGTGACTGCTAATAAATTAATCCACTTTACTTTTCCTTTAGCTGCATAAGAGTCCTACACACTACCAGAGTTTTGTTTTCTAACAAATCTAGACTTGGCCCTCTTAAAAGTCATTATAAATTTTTTTCTGGTCTATAATGCAAATAGCATCCCAGAATGATTGCCCTTGTCCATTCCTCACTTTCAGAGATGTAAGAATACACAGTCAATACCAATGTGAGGCTTAGCCTTGCTCTTTACCTCATTTGAGTAATATTTTAGCTAAAACATCAATTATACGTTTTCTAAAAGATGGCCTTATTTATTTGGAGGTTTGTTTAGCAAATAATAACTTAGCAAATATATCTTTTTATTCACATACCAGTTAGGCATATTTTGCCACTGTTATATAATTCAAATGGCATAAAGTAGACTTTTCACAAATCATTTTCCTCTGAATTGAAGTCAATTTGTAAAGGGGCAAAAAAATTAGAGCCAAATTATCTTACGTCTAGCAAGTCATCCTTAATTTGAAATCATTTTCAAAGTTAAGATCAGTGAAAATATATCCGATAATATTTAGCAGAGGTGCATTTTAGGGAAAGAACTAAGATATTTTCCTTAGAATGTTATTTTCTGAATGCTTTCTCGAATTCAGAATTCCAACTTTTAAAGTTTTTGAAAGGATAAGACACAGAGTATGTTTTCATTTTTGCTCCTTTCTCAGAAATGATACCTGTTTGAGTTTACCTAGTCCATAAGACAGTTCAGGTAGAAAAAAAAAATTAGACTGCAAGACTAAAAATAAAATGTCAGTATAAAAATGAAAGTGAAAATGTATTAATATGTTTCTCTCTGGCACTGGCATATTAATAGAAATGATGTTTTCCTGGATACAAATTGTGAAGGAATAGACAGTTTATTTAAAAACGCGGCATCAGGCATTTCTAATAGAAACAGTTTCAAAAGAGTACATCAACCATTAAAAAAACTTTATAAAATGCACAACTATCCTTCACTTTTTTTAATAAAATTGTGTTACATTGTATTGGCATTACTTAACAATAGGCATCAACAAACTATCACTCCAAAAAGTCATAAATACCATGAAATTAATTTCTCTAAAACTTATCTCGTATAAATTTATCCACTAATGTATGTTTTATCTTTCTGACCTTTCCAGTATGAAATGTAGGTCTTCAAATGTTTTAATAATTATTCCAGCAAATCTATTAAAGCTTATGCTCAATCAAAACATGACAGCCTTAAGTATGCAATATTCACATAGAGAACACTGGACTTATTCATTAGGCTTTGGAAAGCCTTTAAATCTAGTGTTCTGCTTCTGATAAAGAGTAAAAAGCAGCTTTGATAATGAATAAAAAATAAGGTAAACCTGAAAAAGAATGACTATTGTAGTATGACGTATTGTAGTATATTTATATATACACACTTTGTGTCTTCTCAGGAATTTCAAGTTCCTTAAGTAGATGATTTTCATATTTAGGGGATGCTAAGCTCTCAAAGAAAGAACACAATGTTGAAAAATATTGTTTCCAGTAAAAAGAAAATCAGTATCTTTTATAGGAATTTTTTTTAATTAAAAGTCACTCATTTTCTAAGTTAAAATGTGACTTAAATTTTGTCGTAAATAAGGAATTGAAATTATTTTCTACTAAATTGCCTCACTTTGACTTTAGTTGTTCTATACATACACCATTAGCATACTAAGGCATATTTGAACATACTAAGTCATATCTAGGAAAAAAACAATTAATTCAGCCATTATTCAGGGCAGAGCATTTCTCTGATCCCTGGGATATGCAGAAGCTATACCTAAGAAATATCAACTGCACACAATGAAATATAACACTGTTGGCTCCACTACTTCCTGTCTGCTCTAGTTACAACATTTTATCTAAGCATTATGAAGTCATTGTCTTACACTGAATTTGGCAGCCCTTTGTGGTCATAGAGTGAAGCCATAGCCTGAGGATTTACTCTTCCCAAGTAGATTTAGTCATACCGGTATCCACAGAGAAAAGGAAAAACTTACAAGAAAAGTATTAGGTAAGCAGAAGAGGAAATAACCTCTTTCTATGAGCTTCACCTTCTTAGGTCTAGACCTTAAGCTGTCTAACTATTTCAGCCAGTGCTTCTGGGTGTGAAGGCTAAGAAACGACTCTTTCACATAAAAGGCAGCCCTTGAAACTCACATCTGATGCCATAGGGGACAAACCATATCTTATAAGAAACTGTGTTGGTTGCATGCTGTACTCTGTATTTATTTTACCTATTGTTGTTCCTCTGTCTAAATTTTGCTGCAGGATTTTGTTACAGCCTTTTGTGCATAATGTGTATTTTGAATTTCCCTAGAGGAAAATATTGTTTACAACACTTTCCAAATGTATTTGACAGTGAAATTCTTGTTTTAAACGAAGTTATGTTTCAGGGAAAATAGTCTGAAAAAGTTATCCTAGCTTTTACAAAAATCTTTTTAAATGTTCCAATCTTTACTATGAGATATCAAGGAAAGATATCAATGCTTGAAACAAATGGATAAAAAGAAGCATCGCTTTTCCTTTTGGATCCGTGAAAGTATCTAAAGGGAAAGTGAATTTGGGAGGGGTGGGGTGAGGAATAGTCATGACTAAAAATGTAAGTGTATTAATAGGAATGAGGAGTAATGATTGAAGGCAGGAGGATTAGAAAGCAGAGTACCTGTCCTCTCCTTTCCAACTATTAGGGTTTCGAGGCAGAGAGGAGACTGTCACTCTCAGCAATGGAATATCATTTTAAGAAACACATGAAATTATATATTTAAATTATAAATCATGGTTAGGTTTTGTTAACCTTATAGTCATTGAAGAAAATCACCTTGTTTTTAGGAGGGAAAAAATTGAAATAAATTTCAATGGTGCCATCTCATGAAATTGCTTGCTTCCACGTAATCTGTGATTTCTGTTCCATTCAAAAACCTTCTAAATTTGGTCAAGTCACGTATATGTATGCAAGAGGGAAGTAAAAAACTTTCCCAATGTCGAAAGATTTCCTCTGTTACCAACATAAAAGCTACTAAAAGTAGGGTGATCACTTTCCCTAGGTTTAATAAATACAGCTTGAAAAGAAGTGCTCTTTAGTCCACCCGAAGAGCCAGAAATTTGAAAGAGGGAATCTCAAAAGATGAGTTTTATCAAATGCAAAGCACTAGCTAGTTGTTGGCAGACTTTTCTCCATGAATCTACACTCTAGACATTAACAGCCAATTTGCTCCAGGACTATTTTTTTTTAGAAATATTTGTATAAGCAGAAAGCTCTGGAAAGACAGAGACGATAAAAATAAACACATCTTGTTCCCCTCCCCAGAGAGATCTGCTTACATTCCAAGAATTGTAATAAATAATTTAACATCGCCCAAATTCGTGTCTTGTCTTTTTCCTTGACTTTTGCTAGGTCTCTAAGCCTTTGGAATTTCATAAACGGCACTTACAGGAGTGCCTTCGTTTGCCTGAGGGACTTGGATCACACCAGATACTCTAACAATAGGAATTAGGGTAGAAAATGTCACACCAGATGTCATTTGGGGTGGAGTTCTTGAGTTACAGTTTCAGCTCACCCACTGGAGGGGCTGTAGACTAAGACTAGCCATACGGGCAGTAGACCATGCTTACATAACAGAGCCTCCATAGAAACTCTGGACACCAAAGCTTTGATGAGCTTCTGGGGTTTGTCAGTAATCCATCCATATTATCATGCAGGGTTGCAGAGAAAATCAGTGTTGTCAGTAACTCCACTGGGAGAGGAGAATAAGAAGTTTCACACTAGGAACTTTCCTAGACTCTGCCACATGCATCTCTTCCTTTGGCTGATTTTAATCTGTATTCTTTTGACATAATAAGTCATAACCACGCATATAACAGCTTTCGGTAACTTCTATTCATCCAGGCAGTGAATTATAAATACTTAAGGTGTTTTGGGGGACACCCGGACTTACAACTGAGGTCAAATGTGAGGGTGATCTTCTGGACTGTTTCCTAATTTTGCACCGGGTAATAAAGATAATGTTTTTCTCCAGGACAAAGGATTCCAACAGCTTCTATAAAAAACCGTCTTCTAATCTCACGGTTCTTCTGTAGTATAGCCTCCTCACAGGTGCAGGCATCACCTGGCCCTCATCCGGTAGTCCCCTGGGAACTGGGGCTCAGGGAACAGCATTACAATGTTACTTCCACTGCTGCTTTTGCTGGAAGAAACTCTTGTCTCTGACACAGAAGCCTCATATCTTTCTGTCAATATCTGTAAAACTGTGACAGGCTCACTCATTAGCTGAGATGCATGGTGAAATCTCAGACCCTTTCATCACAATTTCAGACCCGAGGGTTTAATACTAATCCTAACTATATCTGACCGATTATTCACCACATGTCTTCAAAAAGATTTATTAATTAGAAAACTCATTCTAAGAGTGAGCAAATGGCGGTTTGAAAATGACTTCAAGTTACATAAGATACTATCTTTAAATTGCAGTGAACAGGCTTACAGGTGCAGTTAAAGAAGCATAATATCAGACATTCTTGTGAGACACAGAAACATTTCACTCTATGCCTGATAAGCAAACTCATTTTGTGATATGAAGGTCCTCAGCTCTGCTGCAATGGACTCTGTCATGGGGTGCCTGGTAATGAAAGATGACAGCATCTATTTACTGTGTGACATCCTGTGCACTCTCTTCAGACTTAATTAAAAACAAACAAAAAACAATCAGCCACAAGGTTTTGAAATGCTTATTTTCATTGGTTGCTAAATTTCCAAATCTAATTCCAATCTAGAAACATTTATGACTACAAGCTAGCACAGTATGACTGCTCTACAAATGCAGGATTTAGGGCCCACCTGCATATTTACAATGTCTTCTTATGTAGGAAAGATTCATTCTCAAATTGCACCTGGCAGTGAAAAGTGAAAATTTAGATACACATGGCTAAGATTTTTATAGTAACTCAGTGTGTTTTTAGGTTAATATATATTCTTTTGGCTCCATGTAAGGTGGCTATATATGGGTATTATAATTTATATTCCACAACCACTAAAGGAAATGTGAACAAATGACACAACAGTATGACACATGGGCAATTGCATGTGAACTCCTAGTTCAAAATCTATTAAGTTTCTAATACTTTAGCTTG
Source organism: Symphalangus syndactylus (assembly GCF_028878055.3). NCBI lineage: Eukaryota > Metazoa > Chordata > Mammalia > Primates > Hylobatidae > Symphalangus > Symphalangus syndactylus. Next base: position 47,592,578 of record NC_072432.2, read on the forward strand.
ACAGACATGTATTACCAGCAAATGTCAGTCAGGTAAATATATGGGCCCTAAATGCCAATGTTTCTATGAATAAAATTTTAAAAAATAAGGATTTTGAATTAAACGTGAATATGTATAATACATAAGCATAACTTTTTAAAGAGCAAACAATTTTAGTAAATTCCTTTTCCTCATTCTCCAGGCCAACCACAATTCCAAAACGAAGGGGAAAAAGAGCTATGATCAGAGGTTTGTTTATATATGCTAGAAAAACATACTATCCCAACTATAACATAGGCTTACCTGTCTCATAATATTGTTTTAATAAAAACTCCATTAGGATTTCTGGGATAATAAAAATAGACTTTTAAAAATTATCAACAAAAACATTTATACTTTAATTTTGCAGTAAATATTGTAAAGGTCTTTATAGTTATTCAAAATAATCCTTAAGCCTACTAAAAGATAAAAGCTTTTCCCCTTTTCTATCTAGCAAATACACTTGCAATCCAGCTCTGATTTGATTTATAGTTTGTTAGCACAGTTTGTCATAACTGAGAACCCTAACTGACTGAACCTTATTTGCACCAAAACAACTTGATTGTGGTGCATGAAGCTTAGTTGGATCGCTTTCCTATTATTGATGCAATGTTATCCCATAGCAACAACAGAAAAAGAATAGCATCTCTGAGCCTGACTAGAATAAGTGTACTTCTCACTTTCCTCCTGCTGAGCGAAAACTCCATTTTCATCTCATCTGCAGAATATTATCCACAAACCTAACGGGATCTGACAGTCCATCTTAAATAGTGTCATTAGGTAACAAAGAGAAATCTGAGGCTACATTACCCTTGGTCATTTTGATGACTGTTTCTTTTTCTCTCAATCTGGACAAGTAAGTGGTACTCCCCATCAAAAGGCTTTTAAATTTTTTTGCTTTTTAATCTGAATTTATCTCTGAAAAGTTCTTTTATCACAATTCAAAGTTTCAAACAAATTGTTATAAAATCTGATTGAAATATTGAGTCATATGACTATTACTAAGCAAATTATATAATAATTTATAAATGTTACAATTTGATGAAATCATACAAAACTAAAAAGTAAATTGAGAAGTATCTGATTCTCAAATTTTTAAGAAATAAATAATATGGAATGAAGAAATTAAGTGACAAGTTTCATTAGATATATAATGCTGTTAAATATATTTTAAACCATTTTCAGGAAAAGAATTTGTGGCAGTAGGACGGCACAGAAACATTTATTTGTATCCACAAAATAAAAGTGCCAGTTTTGAAAACAGTTTCAAACTACTTTCAAACATAACATCGTAACATTTATAAATAACATAACATCATAACATTTATAAATCAAATATATATGCATACACATATACAGATATTAGCTGCTATATACATATATTGAGAGAGAGTGAGACAGAACAGGAGAGAACACTACATATATTTATACATAGCAGCTAACATACGAAGAAGACTTCCTGTGTGTGGTATAGTGGTATAGTTTGCTATGTGTCATTCCTGGATTTAATTCCTTTGCTAACTTTCACCATGTTACAGATTGGTAAACTCACATTCATAGTTGTTAAGTAACTTGCTCCAGATCAGTCACTTTATAGAGTTTGGGATAAGATTTGAAGGCCAACAGCTAAATTGGGGCTCTCCACATTTTCTCAGTATCTTGTAGCAAAGGCAGAGAAAAGCTGACTTTGAAGGCAAAAAATTTAACTTATCAACACTGTTATTATTATAATCTTAATACGTAGTAGTGAATGGTAGAGAGAGTATTCATCCTCTCTTATATTTGGCTTTTTTCTCAGACTTTCTTCAATGTCTTTATTTTACTCATGTCGTTCTCTGTCTTCTTGCTGTGATACTCAGCAATTTCTACACCCTTTTCTTCCAGTTACTTTGTTTCTACCCTCTTCATTTTCTTCTTTACTTGCCTAGCCACAGCGTCAGGCCAGGATGAAAGAAGTAAAGCCAGTATCTACAACTGTCCAATGGTTACAGTGGCAAAGAAATTTTCTTATCTAATGAATCAATAAATGGTGGAATTTCAAATAATGAACTTAGTGAAAATTTTAAATGTAGGATTTAAGAAAATAAAGAGAAGAGTATTTCATAGTTTGGACCTCTATCATGCATGATCGTAATATTTTAATCACAAAACAATTTTATTGATTGCTTACTAAACAACCACTGTGCTATGCACTATGCATCATGTCATGTGATTCCCATTTTTGTTGTTTTTGCTTTACATATATGGAAACTAAAGCTCTTAATAGTTATGCAACTTGCTTAAGACTCAAGAGCTGGGAAGCAACCAAGTAGGTGTTGAAACCCAGGTCTGGCTGAAAGTCCATGATTTCCTAAGCTCTCTGCCATGTTACTCTGTAACCTCACACATAGATTTAAATCTAGAAATTAATACAAATATATCAATTAAGTGGAAGTGGCTTTCTTTGGTCTCTTCTCCATGGGCATTTTCTCTCATGTCATCAAAATATTAACTACATAAAAATAAAATAATTTGCAAGCAAAGGTTCTGCTGTTGTCTATTACAGTTTTGAAATATGTAATGCTATTGAACAGGCATGCTGACGTTCCTTTGGAGATAAATTGAGTATTAATCCCATTATCTACACATGACATAAGTAAAAATGCAGATCTTACCTCTTAGAGGTAAAATTTTTATAATAGGCCTTATCTAGTTTTATTTCTCTGTATCTACACAAAATTTATCTATGGTGTTTTTAATAAACACAAAATATGTTATTGAATTTAAGAACTCTTATTAATCTGAAATATGTGTTTTATACTTATTTTATTAGAAAAATCTATTTCACGGTATTATTTTTTCTATGTTAAGTTGAATCTCCCCAATAGTTTGCATTGAATATTTAACTTTTCAAAAACTGTCAACAGGGTAGCATTAGCTACCAAAGAAGCTTAGTCCAAAACCTTGCCTTAGCACCCAGGTTTATACGGAAATTACTCAAAATCTAACTGCACAAACTAATCTGTTCCATTCCTTATAGATAACTTATGGTCAGTGTCTGAAATTGCCCTGTTTCTTGCCATTTCCATACTTTTGCTTTTATTCCCCTTTCTTAGAATACAAGGGTCTCTATAAATGTGTTAGAAATCCAACCTCTCCTTCTACATTCAAGTAAATTACTACTACTTACATAAACCACACACTGACCTCTACACAAAAAGTGATCACTTAATACCTTCAATTCCCATAACAATGTGTTTGTACATTCTTGTAAGTTTTATTTATTCATTTAGCCAGTCGGTTGGATGATTGTTTGCTGGGGTACTACCTTTTGCTACAATATTTTACAGTTCTCACAGTCCCTACAAAACTTTGAGACAGAAAGTAAATCTTACTTATTTTGTGTCTCAATATAATTTATAGTTCATTCAACAAGCATTTATTTGCCAGACTCTGTGTGGGGCTCAGAAAATGTATGCAAAAGTGATAAGATCCCTACCCAATTAGAGTCTGATTCCAGTGGCTCACAATCAAATTATAATAACAATGAATGTAAACGTGTAATTGCCACAAGAGCTAAAAATGAGCAGTATTTGGTCTTATGAGAGCTTATAACAGGGTATTTTATCACATAAAAAAGTCACGAAAGATTTGCTATAAAAGTCTGAGTTTAACTTAGAATATATGCACTGAGAGCCTCCTACATTCCAGAGAATGTTTCAGGCACTTAGGCTGCATCAGTGAACCCCTGTCTTCCTTAGGACTATATTCTAGGGAAGGGGTTCTTAAACATTTTCATGACCTACACTCATTTGTTAGTTTTGTAAAACCTGTGGACCCATTCTTAGAATTATGTGTTTGCATGCATAAAATAAAATACCTAGGATTAGAAAAGAAAGCCACTATATTGTAAAACAGTATCTAAAATATAAAAGCAAAATTGTGATATAATAAGTTTACATATGTTTATAATTTTCTGAAATTATTTAGATATGAAAAGTTGATTGAAAAAAGCTATGATAGAAATTATACTGCATCTTCAGTTCTTTCATGGATTTTGTCACTTGCAGAAACATCCATACAAAGAAATTTGTCAGCAACTTTATGCAAGATAATTTTTTTATTTTATTAATATTTACAAAAATATCAGATGCCAAAGTAATTGACATAATGCGAAAACTGGAAAAATAACTTAAAATATTTTATACTTGAATGATTCAGTCCACAAAGTCCTCACCATTATATTTCTCATTATAATTATGATAGCATTTCATTATTTCTGAAGAAAAATTAACTCTCGTGGAGACAATCTAGAGACTTCATAAGGTAAATATTTCAAATATTTCAATTACAGAACAAGCAAATAATCCATCAATGGATTAATTTTGTTGTATAAGCATGCTAAAATATTATCTTAAATGAGCTAGCTGTTAAGGCTGTTATAAAATACAGTATATCATGCTACAAAATAATACACAGTGCACTCAGTCTAAAGTTTATGAGAGAAACAAATCTGAGAAAAGGTAAATCAAAGTTGTCAAGCAGTAAAACAACAGAATCCAAGTTTTTCAAGTAAAAACTTTTTAAAAATACTTTCAGGATAGCTGAGGGCAATGGCAACAATATAACTATTTATCTCCCATAATATCCCCTGCAAATAAGAAAAAAGAGAAAGAAAATCAAATTCTACATTTAAGAAAAAACTAGGAAAATTAACTACCATGTAAATTAAATTAAAAGTTAAATTCTATGTAAATTATTCAAGCATATCTTATATAGAGAATATCAAAACTGCATAACTGTGAGTGAAAAGAGGAAAATCAGGAAATCCCAGAGCATCATGTCTCCTGCTGCGACCCCCAGCCCCATCCCTACTCATAGGCAAACAATGAGGAAAAGAAAAGAAGGAGTGACTTACAACAATCACCAGAAAAATAAAATCCACCTTATATCTGAAAAAAATGAAAAATATATCTGTGCAGATCAGAGCAGGGACTACGGGGAAGAAATTTCTAAGTAAGCACAATTTAAAAGGTCCCGTCTCTTTTAAAGAGACAAACATAATTTTCAAGGCAGACGTGATTTAAAGAGATACAGTAGATGCAACTGAAAGATGAACTCTTAGAAAAAAGAGAAAAAATGGTGAGAGAAGTACAGGCTACTGGATGATAAAGAAGAGACGATAAGAAAATAAAATTTAGGGTCTTGAAAGATAAAATGCAAATCATAAAATTGGAGGATTAACAATCCTTTCCCCACAACCATAACAAAGATCCTCTAGAGTACCTAGATTTGCTATATTGAAAGAAGAAGAAACAACTAAACTAGCACTGTTGTATAAAACCCCAGTAGATAAAGGTGAAGAAAAGTCCTTACGGAGCTGTTGCAGAAAAGTAGGAAGCTAAATTCTACACATACCAACTGATAATTCCTTCATACAAAGCAACCACAAAGCAGAAGAAAATTAAGTTAAAACGCAATGCAGGATTAAATATACGCAAATAAGACACATGATATTTTAAAAAACTATGGAATCAGAAATTCAAAATTTACAAACAAAAGTGGAAAAAACGGATAAATGGAAAAGAGCTGATTGACTTCAGGAAAGAAATAGAAGAAGAAGACAAAATTATCACTGAAATGAAGAATACATTATAAAATGCCCAAAGGAGGAAAAACTCAAATGAAAATTCACAAAGCCTCATTGAAGAAAGGCAAGAAAGTAGCCCCTAAAGACGAAAAAGATATAAAAAAGTAAAAGGGTCAGAGAGAAAGTAATGGAAATGGAAGACAGGCAAAAAGAACTAGTAGTTAAATTATATAATATTAACTTAATGTAAGAAAAATAAAACAATGCAACAAAGCTAGTGTTTACAAGTGTAAAGCAAGAAAGACTTTCAGAGAAAAAGACCACAATTTAAATTTAAAAAGTTTCACTTGAGGAAAATTAACTCAGAAAACTACTCTGAAACATATCCTATTAAAACAATTAGATATCAAAGATAAAGATAAAATCATCAAGGCCTCCCAGCAAAAGTGGCAAATAATTTACAAAGATGAGATAATCAGATTAGCAGCAGGCTTTTCAAAACCATATACAAAGCAAGAGAACAAATGAGAAAATTCAATAAATATCAAGGAAAAAGAAAAGCGTTTTCAACACCTAGGGACTTTGGAAGTTCTGTTTTCATCAGTCTTCCTAAAAGAATATACCTCAAATGAGTTTCATTCAAATTTAATAACAATAACCATGTAAGGTAGCTAGAATTTTCCTCATTCCATCAAAAAAGAAACAATGGTGAAAAAGATTAAGTGAAAAGATTAAATTCAATGCAGCATCAGTAACAGAACTGGGATTTAAGCCAGATCTTCAACTATCAGGGTAATTAGACCCAGGTCTTTAATTTTCAGGCCAATGTACTTGCCATTAAGTCATAGCTTTCTCCTCATTTAGTGTAATCAAGGTCAAGGTACAGACTGACTCCAAACACACATAGAAAGCCACAGTTGCCACACACTTGAATACCTGGTTGCCTCTAGAGTACAATAATCAGAGAGAAGATGATGGAAACAAGGGCAAGCCATTAACATGGATGAGCCATGAGTATGTTTTTCTCAATTACAGTATATACACTTAATCCTCCCTGCTATCTTGCAAATAGGCTAATTATCGCAACTCTCACTAAAGGGAGAAGATCTAAAGTATTTATAAAAATGGAATATTAGGCTGGGCACGGTGGCTCACGCCTGTAATCCCAACACTTTGGGAGGCCGAGGTGGGCGCATCACCTGAGGTCAGGAGTTCGTGACCAGCCTGGCTAAAGTGGCAAAATCCCGTCTCTACTAAAAATACAAAAAATTAGCCCAGTGTGGTGGCAGGCACCTATAATCCCAGCTACTCTGGAGGCTGAGGCAGGAGAATTGCTTGAACCCAGGAGGCAAAGGTTGCAGTGAGCTGAGATCTCACCACTGCACTCCAGCCTGGGCGACAAAGCAAGACTTCGTCTCAAAAAAAAAAAAAAAAAAAAGAAAGGAAGAAAAAGAAATATTAGTGTCAGCACATTCTAGTTTGTATGTTGTGTTACAATCAAGGCATATTATAGTCAAGACATATGATACTCAAGTCATTTAACTGCAGTCTCCATCTCCTCATCTGTGAAACTGTAATTAATGTGATTAATAGGATTTGCTCAAGTAAAAGCAAAGCATCTGAGTTTTAAAAATATAAGTTATGCAAAGTATCATTCCCATTGATTTATTTTTTTAATGTGTGCTGTCTTCCTGTATCATTTTACGATGTTATCTTTGACTCTTCACATACAAAGAAAAAAAAAGTTTCAGTGATATTTATTGAACTACTATTTGCCTGGCAGTATTCTATCATTAATGTATATGGAGAAAAGAGATCCCTGTACTTACAGTGCTTACATTCTAGCTATGAGCCAGTGTAGGTGTAGATGTGACAAAGCTGCCCATAGTCCTCTCCTTGAGCACTGCACAACCTTATTTAGTGGCTGTCTGTGCTAAGTGTAAACAATATAGTTCTTTAAAAAATTCTCTTTAAATCAAATGAGCTTTGCTACCATTAAAGTAATACAAAATGATTCCTTTTTCTTTGTTGTTTTTTGTATTAATGGGGTTCCACTATGTTGTCCGGTCTGGTCTTAAATTCCTGGGCTCAAATGATCCTCCCACTTTGACCTCCCCAAGAGCTCGGATTACAGGCGTGAACCACTGTGCTCAGCCCAAATGATGTCTAATGCCTATACTAACAAAGCTCTACCAAAACATTGAGCTAGGTGGAAATATTGCATATAATTTTTAAAATGCTAAATAAAAAATTCACACAAATATTCAAGTATTAATAGGTTATAGATATCTATTTTTAAAATATCTTAATAATGTATTTAGAATTTGGTAGTTAATTATTCTCGGTGTAGCTAAATAAAAAAAAAGAATTTGATAGTTAATATTATTTATTTTCTTCCTATTCCTGCCGAATCTAAGCACTGACACATTAGAACAATGTTCCTCAATATTTCTGATGCATAAGATAACCTGGGGATTTTGTTAAATACAGATTCCGATTCAGTAGATCCAAGATTCTCCATTTCTAGGTCTCAAGTGATTTGGATGCTGCTGGTCCATTGACCACATTTTGAGTAGCATGGCATTAGAGCACCCTTAAATGCAGATGTTATGTTGATGAGAAGAAATCTAAGTGTGTTTATAATAAATGATTAACTTCAGTAGCAATTACATCTAATCCAAAAATACTCTATAGTAATAACAATACAATGCTCAACTGGTAGAACAGTTAATATTTCTTCCTTGCAGTGCAACCTGAATTGATTTCCTATCCTAAATTGTTTAAAAGTAAAGATTAATGTTAAGCCTTCAATAGCATGATCTCACCTATTTTTTTATGTATCTCTCTGTGAGCATGTGAAATATTTAATATTTACTTTAGCCTTTCAATATCTGCTTTAATTCCTGCCAAAGGTAATAGTGCGGCTCGTCCATAGTAAAGTTTTTAATATAGAGAATAGGTAAACATCACACACACACACAAACACACACACACACAAAAGGCTGGCACAGGCCGGGCTCGGTGGCTCACGCCTGTAATCCCAACACTTTGGGAGGCCGAGGCAGGTGGATCACGAGGTCAGGAGATCAAGACCATCCTGGCTAACATGGTGAAACTCCGTCTCTACTAAAAATACACAAAATTAGCCAGGCGTGGTGGCGGGCACTTGTAGTCCCAGCTACTCGGGAGGCTGAGGCAGAAGAATGGCGTGAACCTTGGAGGCGGACCTTGCAGTGAGCCGAGATTGCGCCACTGCACTCCAGCCTGGGTGACAGAGCGAGACTGCATCTCAAAAACAAAACAAAAAACAAAAAAGGCTGGCACATATTTCTGTTCCAAGTGCCTAGCTTAGTGACCAATTGTAAACATCAAACAACCGCTTAAGCAACATATTTCATTCAATTGTACAATAAACTCAAAGACCTGGTACTGAAGCTGTCTGTAAACTTTGGCAACATAATTACTTTCAGGAAACTGTATTATTCTGAAGGGTAAATGGGATATTCTTTGTTAAAGCACCTGACATGATATCTGGAACATTCTGTTTCTGAATCACATTTTGTCAAGTACGTTTAATGTAATAGATACTCAATAAATGAATGTCATTTTTGAATGAATAAAAGAATCAATCAGTGTATGAATGGCTAAATCAATAAATAAAAATACAATGATATAGAATACTAGGGCATTTACATTCTCTACCTTAAAAAATAAATATACTGGGTAACTTCTATGACAGGATTATTGGAAAATGCAGAAATGGAATAGTTTTGAGTCTTCCCAAATATTCCTATAAAAACAGGATAGCCAAACCAAAAGATCTCTAGGCTTCTACAAGTATCAGTTATAAACTCCAAATCGTTATGAGCTCTAAAAAACCAGTGAGTGAATAAAAATCACTGATAGCTACAAAATCTGGAAGGTACCCGCAATTATGCAAAGACAGCAGAAGGCATTCAGGCTTCTGATGGCCCTTAGAGTCCATCTGATCAGAGAATTATGGGAAGCACAGTGAGACAATCTGAGAAGAGGCAGATAAAACAGAGAGAGGCCGGGAGCAGTGGCTCACGCCTGTAATCCTACCACTTTGGGAGGCCAAGGCGGGCGGGTTACGAGGTCAGGAGATGGAGACCATCCTGGCTAACACGGTGAAACCCCGTCTCTACTAAAAATACAAAAAAAAAGTTGCCAGGCGTGGTGGCAGGCGCCTGTAGTCCCAGCTACTCAGGAGGGTGAGGCAGGAGAATGGCATGAACCCAGGAGGCGGAGCTTGCAGTGAGCCGAGATCGCGCCACTGCACTCCAGTCTGGGCGACAAAGCGAGACTCCCTCTCAAAAAAAAAAAAAAAAAAAAAAAAAACACGCACACACACAGAAATTTTGCAGATTCAAATTTGTGGGTAAATGCAAAGTGACCATAGTAAAGTCAGAAAATAGGAGACCCTCAACCCTGTAAAATCTCAAAACTAAAAAACTTAAGCTCTCTTTTTAGCCGAAGTCCCACACTAGAAAGTAACTCCTGGGAGGGAGTACAATCTAAAGTGACCTGAACATAAACAGTAAGAACAGAATACAAAAAAGCCAAGATAGATACTTGGGAGGAGTAGAGGAGGAAGCTACTCAAAGTACAAGTCAATCTATTTGCACATAGTGGGAAGGTCTAGAGGTATATAGCTACAAAAACATCCTAGGAAAATGTAAAACTCTTTAAACATAAGAAATAGAAAAGGATTTCGGTAGAATTCCATACAAAATTATTTTAATATAAAGAAAATGAGAAGCAGAATAACATATCTAGAAACCTCAGCTACGTATTTACCTATTGTGTATGGCTTCTTTCATGCTACAGCAGCAAACGTGCACCAGGCACCACGTGCTATCCAAAGCTTTAAGATAATTACTATTTGTCCCTTTACCAAAAGTTTTGCCTTCTCAGACTTAGAACACAACCGTAAAAAGCTCCAACTTTTAACTCTGGGCAGACAAGGCTAGATGGGTAGAAAGTGGGTATAAAAGCAGATTGAGAAAAATCGTCAGAACAAGCAGAAGAGAGAGGAAAATATGGAATCACAGAAGCCAAAGAAAAAGAAGTGTTTAAGGTGGCAAATGTGAGTGTTTCCAGTTTTGCTAGGTCCATGTAAAAGGCAGACTAAAATGTGCCTGCTGGATTTAGAGATATGGAAATCACTTGCCTGGGAAGTAAATGGTGAGAAAATGGAAAGTGTGCACTCTCTCAAGGAGTTTAGCTTTAGAGTATTTCAGAGAGATGGGGCAATAGCTGGAGTAGGCTATGTGGTCATACAAGATAAATAATCATACTTTTGATTTATAAAGATACTATACAGCTTTCTCTTGCTGCACTATTACTTACTATTAATTATAAAATTTGCTAAGACAAATCTTACAAACATATTTTCTTTATTCTCATTATATATATATAGATACTCTTTTAAAATCAAATTCTAAGAATTTAGCTTTATATTACCTTATTGTAAACAGCTTTCCAATCTAACCAAGACTCTAACGTAATGTGAATCATATGATACAAACTGTTGGAAGTATGTTGTTATACAAGTCATGCTGACATTTCTTATTTGGTGCCATTTGAGCAAAATTTAATATGAAAACTAGGTAGCTGAGTCTTGTGAAAAGGCTCAACTGGCAAAATATGTGTATGTATGCATGCGTGTATGTATGTCAGACCAGTTTTTCATAGAATTTTCAGTGATGCTATTTAACAATATTTTACATTTGGGTAAAAAATAATTCTCTATTTTGAAGTAACTAATTCTCAGTTCCAAATCAGCAAGTGTGTCCTGACTATCCTGACTCCGAATATGATTCAAGCTTGTAATTACCCTTTAAACATTTGACATTCAAAGTTGCAATGGAAGTATTGCCCCTCTTCTTACAGATTTAAAAAGCTTAATAGTTTGCTAAATGGACTTGTAAAATAAATATTCAGGCTCAGAATCACACAAACTAATAAAAATACACCTGGTGAGTAACAGCTTGTAATTTCAAAAGCAGAAAAGTTTAAAAAAAAAAAAAAAGAAACCTGCAGTGTATGAATCTCACTAAGGATTTTATTAAACTCAATGAAGAAATCTCCAGGGAAGTAAATACTCATTTTTGAGATTTTTAAGGTCTTTATAAGTCAAAGCAATTTAAAAACTAACAATCAATGTGTTTATACAGGGAGAAAAGAGTATTTAGAAAATGCCATTTCCTTTACAGATCTATGTTTTTCATTTTCTACTGTGGCTCCTTGGAGGGTTAAAAGAAAAAAAAAAGGCCAAACCAGAAAAAGCCTACATTATTTCTTTTCTGAAAAGATTTCAATTCATATAAAACTAATTCACAGATGTCACATGGCTTATAAACAAACATGAACTAAATTCGTACTAACTGTCAGCCAATTACTAATTAAGTTATACTCAACAAATCTGTTTTTAAGGACAATCATTTTACTGATTTAAGTAAAATATTTGCTTCTGACAGTATTTTAATTTTTCTCCTGATAAGGAGCAGGTTTATGGGGACAGTTTTGAGGCAGGAGTAGCACAAGGTGGTTGCAAGAGAATAGAAAATTCCAGGTAGCAGTTTCATGTGACTAGCAAAAGGAAACTGCCGAAATAGCTGCAGAAGCCAGGAGCAGATAAGACCCTGAAAACCAGGGCATGGACCAAGCTGGCTAAGATCTGGTGGACTCAACATAGCACTGTATCTGTCCTGGGTTTTACCTAGGATCTTACTATATGCTCATTAATATAGTCAATAACATACCTACAAGCGCCATGACAGTTCCAGGAGCACTCATATTTGATGTAAAAATGGGTGGCACCACAGTTCTGAGAAATCGCCAGCTTTTTCTAGGAATCTTCATGAATATTCCATCCCTTGGCTAAAGAAACCCATAAAGGTAGCAGCCCCAAAGTCCCTTGCATGTGACTCTCTCTCTTGAGTATGCCCACACTCCCTTTTATTGAGTGTGTACTTTTTCCCTTGCAACAATCTCTGTACTTTTACTATTTTCTGACTTGTCCTTGAATTCCTTCTTGTGACTGTGTCAAGAGCCTGGACACCAGCTGGGGTAGGGGTCCCACTGGCCTCCCCTTGCCCACCAATATCTGTTTCATTGACACCAATAATCTATGAAAACTATAAGAGTGTTAATCTTTTAAGTAGAATAACAGAAAAGACTGTGATTACTGACTTGATTAAATTGTGTTCTATATTTCTCCACTGTACCTTCAGCTTCATACTTTAAGGGACCATACCCCCATTCATCTTGGCATCTCCAGTTTCTTGTCCAGTTGTCTGTCACCTAGTAGGTGTTCAATGAATGTCTATTTGTTTTTCTGAAGTTTACTTACACAATGTAGTTCATTTGTGCTTTTAATCCTAATGCATAGAATATATCCCCATGCATATTAAAGAGCAGGGAAATGTTCATAAGAACAGATCAGATATTCTCTACCATTACAGAAAAAAAATATATATATATATATTCTATTTAATATGCTGCTGAAGGATCTATGAGGTTGTATACTCCTAAGTGATTTGAGGGATAACACCATTTCCCTTTACTTAATAGAGCAATGTTCCCTAAAAGAAAGATGGGCCCTCATGTAGTAGTTTGTAATATTTTGCCTAGCATCACAGCAGAACTCTTAATAGAGGAGCTGAAAAGTAATGAAAATTTATGTTAGTATTTTAAAAAATTGAACATCCACATTTTGTTAAATGTTGATAAACGGCTAATGACAAAAAAAGCAGCATATTCATACTCATCTCTAAAAACAACTAGTTTCTGTATACCGTTCTTAAGTGATTAAATTATTAGAGATAAAACAGGGCACCATTAGTCGTTTTTAGGAAATATCAATAGTAGGTCATTAAATGATAGTGATTACAAGCCAGGCATGGTGGCTCACGCCTGTAATCCCAGTACGTTGGGAGGCCAAGGCAGGCGGATCACTTAAGGCCAGGAGTTCAAGACCAGCTTGGCCAACATGGTGAAACTTCACCTCCACTAAACATACAAAAATTAGCCAGGCAGAGTGAAATGCGCCTGTAGTCGCAGCTACTCGAGAGGCTGAGGCACGAGAGGTTGCGGAATGAGAATTATTTGATCCTGAGAGTCGGAGGTTGCAGTGAGCCAAGATCTCCCTACTGCACTCCAGCCCCGGTGACAGAGCAAGACTCAGTTGCAAAAAAATAAAAAATAAAATAAATAAAAAATAGTGATTACAAAGTCAAATTGGCCTAGAAACACAAAGTGTATATACATGTACTACAACATAAAATCTGGAAGAAAGAGGATTATAGGTATTATTTCTGTTTTCTCATCAAGTCTGAGAGTGACTTATACAAAATACTAAATATAAATTTAATCAGCAAGAATAGTTTATCATAAGTTTTAGAAAAAAAAGCAGACATCTGTCTATGATGTTTAGCTGTCCAGTATACAAATTATTATATGGACAACAAAAGTCCAAGGCAAAAAGACTCTAAAAATCCTTTCTCAACTATTAACCAGTGAGATAAGGCATGATTCAATCAACAATGGAAATTGGTTGAAAATGATGATAATATATAATAAAATTTAAAAACAGACAAGGTGACCTAGTATTACCTTTAAAACTTATCTATAACCCATTGCGAATGAGTAAGTTGCATTTAACAACATTTAGATGCACAGATAAAATTTTAATCAAATTTACTTTCTCCAGTGACTAGAGAAAAAAAATCATTGGTTAATGGAACATGTGTGTTTTATAGACAAAGAACTAAACAGCATTTCTTTAGGTAAACTTATGGTTCACAAATGAAGTAATATTATGAAGTCTTTAAAATTTGGTTGGAGTAAATCAAATTTCTAAAATTGCATTGCTAAAGACAAAGTCCTAAATCAAACTGAGTCCACCAAAGCACTGCAACACAAAGTCCAGAATTCTCTATTAGTTGTGTTTCTGGATCATATTTATTTGTGTTTTATTTAGACTTTAGGTAGTGTGGCTGTTTCTGGTAGGAGATGGGGCAGCAAAGAAAAACTGGTTGGTGCCAATTACTGAATATGAAAAGGTTAAATGATAATTCAATAAGTCAATACTGAAAATCACAAACCACCATTTAAGTAAGTGAGGCAAAAAGAAAAAAATCTGCAAAACATGCCACACGACTATTTTCTCATCTGCATTTCCATAATCGCTGTACTCTCAAAATGTATATTTTCATATTGCAATAGCCAACTTTAAAGGTCACTCCTTGGACAGGGGAAGTCTGTTCTACCACCTAGGATAAATGCATAAATCAAATATGAAGCAATTGCCACTTTCAAGTTAAATTTTGTTATAAATAACTGTTTGTATGTTATCATCGTTTTCCTTCTCTGTCAAATACTGATAAAGATTCACTCTTTAAATCATTATAATTTCCCCTATGCTGTCAGCAAAAAGATTTAATACAATGATAAATAAATAAATGGGGAATAGTATGTATTCCTTCCAAGACTTGTATATTTTAGGTAAAGCTTTAAAAACTATTATATATTTTCTTCATTTCTACTTAAACAATACCATCAACTTACTAAAATATAATAGCTACAAAATTTAAAATTCATAAAAGGCAGGATATATAAGATGTAACAAATATATAAATAAGATATGACTTTAAGAAAAATCAGTCTTTTATGTTAGCAATTTAAAGTATGTACTTTCTGGAAACTATATTCACCAGTCTAGCTATAATTTTATTTTAGCTAATATAAATTCCATTATAGCAAAAGTCTAATGAGCCTTGATTTCTTCAGGGGAAAAAACTGTGCTGGTAAAACACTGTCCCAACTTATGTTAAAATTGGCAAGTATTGTAATTAATAACATCATCTAACATGTAATAAGAATTATTATATCAGAGGTGCACTGGGATGATATTTTTGTGTTATTTCTCCCACTTATCTCTCATAAAAAAGCCTTTTGATCGCTATTCTAACTGGCATGAGATGGTATCTCATTGTGGTTTTAATTTGCATTTCCTTAATGACCAGTGATCATGAGCTTTTTCTCATATGTTTGTTGGCCACATAAATATCTTCTTTTAAGAAGCACCTGTTCATATCCTTTGCCCATTTTTTGATGGGGTTGTTTTTTTCTCGTTAATTTGTTAAAGCTCCTTGTAGATTCTGGATATTAGCCCTTTGTCAGATGGATAGATTGCAAAAATTTTCTCCCATTCTGTAGGTTGCCTGCTCACTCTGATGATAGTTTCTTTTGCTGTGCAGAAGCTTTTTAGTTTAATTAGATCCCGTTTGTCAATTTTGGCTTTTGTCGCCATTGCTTTTGGTGTGATCATTAAAAAGTCAGGAAACAATAGATGCTGGACAGGATGTGGAGAAATAGGAATGCTTTACACTGTTGGTGGGAGTGTAAATTAGTTCAACCATTGTGGAAGACAGTGTGGAGATTCCTCAAGGATCTAGAACAAGAAATACCATTTGACCCAGCAATCCCATTACTGGGTATATACCCAAAGGACTATAAATTATGCTGCTATAAAGACACATGCACACGTATGTTTACTGCAGCACTATTCATAATAGCGAAGACTTGGAACTAACCCAAATGCCCATCAGTGATAGACTGGATAAAGAAAATGTGGCACATATACACCATGGAACACTATGCAGCCATAAAAAATGATGAGTTCATGTCCTTTGAAGGGACATGGATGAAATTGGAAACCATCATTCTCAGCGAACTAACACAGGAACCGAAAACCAAACACCGCATGTTCTCACTTATAAGTGGGAATTGAACAATGAGAACACATAGACACAGGGAGAGGAACATCAGACACTGGGGCCTGTGGGGGATGGTGGGCTAGGGGTGGGTTAGCAGTAGAAAAAATACCTAATGTAGATGACAGGTTGATGGGTTCAGCAAACCACCATGGCACGTGTATACCTATGTAACAAACCTGCAGGTTCTGCACATGTATCCCAGAAATTAAAGTGTAAGGAAAAAAAAGCCTTCTGATGTTACCTACAATTGAGAAAACTGAGGCTCATGGCAGTTAAATCGTTGAGCTGTTAAGTGAGAGAGCTTGATTCAAACTCTGGAGTTATGACTCCAAAACTTGGTTTTGTTTTATTGAAATACAGCAAAATTGGTTTAGGTGGTCAATATTTTTGACAAACCACATACAGGACAGTAAGAACAGAGTGTAAGTTACAAGTAGAGAGAATCTGAGAAGGTTCAAAGCAGCATTTTAGCCTCTTTGGGTTAATGGAAATTATATTACATATACCTTCTCAATTTTTAAAGGAAGTGTATTTATATCAAAGGCATATATTAAATAATTTTAAAGAATTAGGAAACTATAGCTATTATGAGAAAAACTAACAAAATATTTTTTAACTAAGTTGATATTTTAACTAAAACACATTGCTATGTAATAATATAGATGCCACAAACAAGAAAACTAAATATTGGCTAGGTGCAGTGGCTCATGTCTGTAATCCAGAAGTTATGAAGGCTGAGGCGGGAGGATCACTTGTAGCTTGTAGTTCAAGACCAGCCAGGGCAACATAGTGAGACTCCATCTCTACAAAAAATAAAATATATTATCTGGGAACAGTGGAACATGCCTGTGATCCCAACTACTGTAGAAGGATCGCTTCAGCCCAGTTACCGACTGCTGTGAGCAGTGATCCTGCCACTGCACTCTAGCCTTTGATGATGATTTAATCATTAAAAGACAGAGGGAACAAAAAAAGTCTGAAAATAATAGTAGGAAGGCAAATTTAGAAATGAAGATTCAAAATAAGGGTTATTGAGAGAAGAAAGTACAATAATAATCAAATTATTATTTGAGCAATAATAATATTATTAGGTAATAATACTTTAACTTACACTTTGTTAACTATTTTCCTTTTGAGTTTTTATAATGAACCTGGAGCATTACTATTAATAGTATACAGAATTGTTAAAATCAACTCTTCTCATCTAAGAACTTTGGAGACTTTAAACAATCTAAATTTACAAAGACTAACTTTTTATAAAGATAGAAATTATAAAAGAAAATATTCTCCAAGGCATTTGGCTATCATTTATATTAAAGAAAAACATTTTCAGAAATTAGTCATTATTTCATTAAAACACCTGGGAAAGATAAAAGAAAGTTGTTTTGAACAATTAGAAAACAGCAAACAACTTACAATGAACTGATTTTAAGCACTCTTTTTATTTGAATATGAAACCATTGATTTTTGCCTCTGATATTTGCTTATTTAAAAAAAAAGATTTATTCTATCTTGTATTAGCTTCATATAAAAGAATGAATCCAAATCTTAAAACAGTATTTTAATATAAACTTCCTAGCTTTTCTGATAGAAATGTTCTTATTGTAAGATTGTTCAGTCATTTGCATGATTTTAAATGAGGAGATTAAGTTTCATATATCTTTTCCTGCTTTCACTCCTTTCTGTCATGACAACTAGATACTTAATACCGGCAATTATAATTTGATTGATTGAAAAAAAGGACATAATTAGACAACTGAAGGAATTTGGGAACAACAAGAGCATGTGAGGACAAATGAGGAATTTCATTTGTCTGATTTTTGTAATATTAAAAACATTTGGCCAGGCACAGTGGCTCACGTCTGTAATCCCAGCACCTTGGGAGGCCGAGGCAGATGGATCATGAGGTCAACAGAGACGATCCTGGCCAACATGGTGAAACCCTGTCTCTACTAAAAATACAAAAATTAGCTGGGCGTAGTGGCACGCGCCTGTAGTCCCAGCTACTCGGGAGGTTGAGGCAGGAGAATCACTTGTACCTGGGAGGCTGAGGTTGCAGTGAGCCAAGATCACGCAACTGCACTCCAGCCTGGTGACAGAGTCAGACTCCATCTCAAAAACAAACAAATAAACAACAACAACAACAACAAAACACTTAATCTTCATGCTGAAGAATGCAAGAATTAGACACAAGGTACTTGTGGTTTGGAAACTACATCCCACTGTTTTTCTGCTAGCTCTGCTCCAGCTGTTTGCCCCTTGGCTTAACCACTGAATGCTAAAACGGCAGCTTGCTGTGGTGATATTTAAGTCTTATCTCCCTGCAAAAAAGGCCTGAAGTTTTCCTTATCAGTGTAAGAATATGTTGTTTCCCACAACTAAGCCTGATTTTAATAAGCTCCTAAAGTATCTTTATAAAGTAAGAAAACAGTCCCATCTTTAAGGAATTCAGACAAAAAGATTAAAACAGTTCTAACGCATTCTCAGAATTTCTCCCCAATTTGGTCCCAGCCTGGAATGTTCTTCCCCTAGTCTCATAAATATATGTGTTTTTTTTCACTTGGCTATGTTGAGCTCTTATGACTTTGAACAGTACAAATAATGTTTAGAATTGTTAGTCATATATGGAAAGAGATGGAAATATGTTCCATCTCTTCACCTAGGTTTTCAACTTCATGTACACAGGATATGCTATTCAAATAGTGACATCTTTAGCTTAATACTATATACAGAGTTAATTTCATGATTATATGCCTATAATTATTATTACTGGAATTTTATAGTAATTTTTTTCAGATATGCCTTTCTTCTCAATTCTTCCACAAACTTTTGGGAAATCTTCGTACTTTTCAGGTCTACTATCATTTAGAGTTTGGAGTATCATGAAAATCATCTTTCCAGATGATGAAACTGACCTGCTCAAGGTTAAATGGCTAATATGAGTAGAATCAACTGTGGAACTTCAAGTTCTTAAATCACAGAACTTTGATATTCTATTTTACTTCTAAATACTACTAAAAATGATAACAAAAACTGTATTCTCAAATCCCATGCTATTTGTGATTATATTAATGTCGTATAAATAAACACTGTACATTTGTGCTTATGTAGTACAGTAAGAGAAGCTGTGAAAATATCATCCCTTATTTGCCAAGTAATCAGTTCTAATTATATGAGGATGACCTTGAAATGGAAGAAAGGCTGGTACCAGAGAGGAAAGCAAGAGCCCAGTTAATTCAATTATGTGTGAAGTCACAATAGAAATAGAAACAAATTTAAATTGGTGATGAATTGTCTATTATACTGAGATCTTTGGCACTGGACTGATATGTGTCTGGTTTCCAGCTATGTCCATCATCACCATATAAACTTGAACCATTTACTCAATTTCTCCTTTTCTTAATTAGTAAAACAAATATATTGATTATTTCTGTTGTAAGAATTATTGAGTAAATTCTTAATGCATTTAATACTGAACCTGGCTTAAAATAACAGTCAATAATAATTTGATTCTGCCATTCTTAACCTCAAACCAATATATTCCTACCTGAAGATTCTTTTAATGTCCCTAATCTAATGACAGGATGACCATAGAGGTAGGAGCAGGGGTAAAGAGGGGGGTAAATGATTATGGGATTTAAGATCAGAGTACATTAAAATGAGCAGCCAATGGTATCATAGAGGTTGTAGAAAAACCACTCTAAGAGACTTAATTTAAGTCAATAGAAGAAAATCATTCAATTCATATTTAATCAATGACAACTTTGAAACATGTACTATGTTCTGCATAGGGAATTTAAGTCATAATTTCAACAAAAAATATTTTCTTATTAAGGAATATTTATAAACAAAAATTATAATATGCCTATTAAGTTCTGTAATGGAGCATGAAAGAAAGGAGTGTAAGGAAAGTCTTCATGGAAGTCACAGTCTTATGAGACCATGAAGTCACAGAAAGTCTTCACAGACAAATTATTCACAGAAGTGGTGATTTTTATGCTGGGTCTTAGAGTTTACTGGTCATGTAGAATAGAAAGCGTTTCCTAAAGAGGGAAAAACTTGAAGTTGAGGCGATGGTCAGTGGAGCCATGTGGAGATAGCTTAGCAGAAGAATAACAGAGCCAAACCAGATTTCAGTAGATAACTGATACCAGTATAGATCATGGACTCCTAAAGGTTAAGAGAAATGCCAGACAGCTCAGTTAGAAGATTGTTCAACAATATGGGAGGAAAATGATAAATATGTGACCTAAAGCTGTGGCACATAACAGCTCTGATTAGAAGAGAAATATTCTACAACAGAACCTACAAAATTTAGTGACTTAAAGGCTGAGGTGTGGGAATAAGAAAAGAGTGCTATATTACATTGAAATTTTTAGCTTGAGAGATTCATTAGATGATGATATTATTAACCACAAATGAGAATACAGGAGGAAACAGAAATGTATGGAATTCAGTCTAAAATCAGTTTAGGTTTGTCCATGCAGGACATCAGATATAAGGTTCTGAAACTAAATGATAGAAATCAGACCAGATTTTGGAGTTTTCACTAGAGAGCATTTAAATTAAAATAACCAGGTAATCCAGGCAGAGTGGTTAGAGAGTAGACAAATGTGACTTCTGTTACAAACAACCAACATTTACAGAGTGAAATGAGAAAACAGATCAATGAAGAAAACTGAACAGGAGTGACCAGTTTGGCCTGGCATTCTGAACAGGAGAAAATTTCAAGAAACAGGAGTGGTTTCTATTTCAAATGGCTATCTTGACCAGTATTCTCTTAGGCTTACATTAATGTCTCCTGTTTCAGAAAGGCCGGGAACTCATATGTGAAAAGAAAAATCCTACTTGCAGGAGAAAACATAAAGAAAATAAGTCAGAGGTTTTATTTATGATATTCTGGGGCAAAAAGAAAGAGAGAAAAGAATGCTCAGTCTAAAAAAAAAAAATCCTGCAGTGTTTCTATCTCTAACCTGAAGACAGGAATCAGTTTCCATCTATTTGCTTTTCATGACAATTTAATTTTATAGTTATCATTTTCTTTTTCTTGCTATGAGCCATTCATACATTGCGCTCTCCAGCGGACAGTTGTATTTCAAAGGGCTTATTCTCTTATTCAGGGTAAAAAGCTTGTGGGTGGTCAATGACAAGGGTGAAAATGCAGGTAATTGTGTATTCTTTCATCACATGAATTGTGCCAAATTCCCTTTTATATTATATTTGTTCTGTAAACTCTTAAATCTCAATGCTTACTCTACCTACCCTTTCCGACAAACAAATACATTGTCATAACCACATTCATCACAATTGGTCCTTTTGTCCTTCTTTTCTTTTTCCTTACTAACTGGTTAGGTTAAGGGTTTTTTCACTAAAGCATATTTTTAAGTCTGTTATTGGCATATGCATCCATTTGATATATGTTAGGCATTGACAGTAATAGATTGGGAACTTAAGAGAAGCACAAGAATTATATTCTGCTTAAACAAAGAGAATCAGAAAGCAAATTGAGTGTTTATTTTTTAACCTCAATTTAATACAAAAAGAATCAACTCCTAGAATGCATATTAGATTTTTTAAAATGAAAGTGTCAAGGATTACAAGTAATTATGCTAAATCTAGCTTGGATGTTTCATATTCCTCTTCCCACTGCAAGGTATTATAAAAACTTAGTCACACATTTTACTCACTTATCTATTATTTATTTACTACAAGATGAGGGTCTCACTCTGTTGTCCAGGCCGACCTCAAATTCCTGTGCTCAAGCCATCCTCCTGCCATCCTCCTGAGTCCCTGGGACACGCCACTGCTCCAGGTTTCACATATCTATTTTAACAAACATTGCCTAAATTTGCATCACATATTTCTTCCTTCCTTTGAGCACAATTGTTTTTTTAAGACATAGTATACAAGTACCTTTCATAAAAGAACTTTGCACATTTGATCCACCATTAAGTAGTAAGGTTTTTTTAATGTTAAAACAATGCTGACGAATATCTGATTAATTCATTCATAAGTAGAAAAAAGTCTACTAAACATTGTGAATTCCACCATAAACAAGACATAGTCCTGAAGGAACTTGGAATTTAGTGAAGAAAGCCAACAAGAAACACAAACTACATGCTTAAACACAATGTTAGTAAAAGCAACAAAGAATCAGTCAACTGACGTACTGATGACATTAACATCCACAAACTATTTTTAGGTGACAGCAGATTCCATGCTCCCTATATAATATGATTTAAAACTAATTTATGGATACAAATTCCATTATGAAAAATAATATTTATTTTCTTAGTATTTTTCAAATAATAATTAAAATTACAACATGATTATAATTATGATATATACACAGGTTATATACAATTATAAATTTCATATTATATATAATTACAGTAGAATAATAATTATGATACAAACACTAAAAACAACTACAGAAATAAAAGCTGCCATTTATTAAAAGCTTATTTTTTGTCCAGCACTGTTATCATAGGTTACCTCATATGATATCACTTTAATCTATAAGTATTATTAAATATATCCATCTTACATATTAGGTAAATGGAGCTTTGGGACGCTTAAACTGTTAACGTGTGTTGGCACACAAATTTATATCCAAGAGAGTATAATTTCAAAGTTCATGTTGTAACCACTGTACTACACATTTTTAAACCTATCAATGTAGTTTTCACTTCCAAGAAAACCGTGTTTTTGAATAGTTTATACTATTTAAGCTTTTTCTGAATCTGGTAGTCATTGGTAGAACAGAGATGTTCTGAGATAATTAAATGTTAATGAAATGTAAATGATCTTTAGCTTCCAAAGCATTAGTCCAAGAGTTACAACTCCTCACTATCTGGTAGAATTTAATAAAAGTGCTATCAATCAATATTTTAAATCTATTCTGGCAAAACCACAAGTAAGTAAGAAGCATCATAATTACTATTAGTGGAGTTACACTATTTTGCTCACTGCTATTTAATAAAATCAGCCTCTCTTCCCTTTCCTAGTCAAAGAAAGGGGTGACAGACGGCACCTGGAAAATCGGGTCACTCCCATCCTAATACTGCACTTTTCCGACAGACCTAAAAAACGGCACACCAGGAGATTATATCCCACATCTGGCTTGGAGGGTCCTATGCCCACGGAGTCTCGCTGATTGCTAGCACAGCAGTCTGAGATTACACTGCAAGGTGGCAGCAAGGCTGGGGGAGGGGTGCCCGCCATTGCCCAGCCTTGATTAGGTAAACAAAGCAGCCAGGAAGCTCGAACTGGGTGGAGCCCACCACAGCTCAAGGAGGCCTGCCTGCCTCTGTAGGCTCCATCTCTAGGGGCAGGGTACAGACAAACAAAAAGACAGCAGTAACCTCTGCAGACTTAAATGTCCCTGTCTGACAGCTTTGAAGAAAGTAGTGGTTCTCCCAGCACGCAGCTGGAGATCTGAGAACAGGCAGACTGCCTCCTCAAGTGGGTCCCTGACCCCCGAGCAGCCTAACTGGGAGGCACCCTCCAGTAGCGGCAGGCTGACATCTCACACAGCCGGGTACTCCTCTGAGACAAAACTTCCAGATGAACGATCAGGCAGCAGCATTCGTGGTTCACAAAAATCCGCTGTTCTGCAGCCACCGCTGCTGACACCCAGCCAAACAGGGTCTGGAGTGGACCTCTAGCAAACTCCAACAGACCTGCAGCTGAGGGTACTGTCTGGTAGAAGGAAAACTAACAAACAGAAAGGACATTCACACCAAAAACCCATCTGTACATCACCATCATCAAAGAGCAAAAGTAGATAAAACCACAAAGATGGGGAAAAAACAGAACAGAAAACCTGGAAACTCTAAAAAGCAGAGAGCCTCTCCTCCTCCAAAGGAACGCAGGTCCTCACCAGGAACGGAACAAAGCTTGATGGAGAATGACTTTGAAGAGTTGAGCGAAGAAGGCTTCAGACAATCAAACTACTCCGAGCTAAAGGAGGAAATTCAAGCCAAAGGCAAAGAAGTTAAAAATTTTGAAAAACAATTAGGCGAATGTATAACTAGAATAACCAATACAGAGAAGTGCTTAAAGGAGCTGATGGAGCTGAAAGCCAAGACTAGAGATCTACGTGAAGAGTGCAGAAGCCTCAAGAGCTGATGCGATCAACTGGAAGAAAGGGTATCAGTGATGGAAGATGAAATAAATGAAATGAAGCAAGAAGGGAAGTCTAGAGAAAAAAGAATAAAAAGAAACGAACAAAGCCTCCAAGAAATATGGGACTATGTGAAAAGACCAAATCTAAGTCTAATTGGTGTACCTGAAAGTGACAGGGAGAATGGAACCAAGTCGGAAAGCACTCTGCAGGATATTATCCAGGAGAACTTCCCCAATCTAGCAAGGGAGGCCAACATTCAGATTCAGGAAATACAGAGAACACCACAAAGATACTCCTCAAGAAGAGTAACTCCAAGACACATAATTGTCAGATTCACCAAAGTTGAAATGAAGGAAAAAATGTTAAGGGCAGCCAGAGAGAAAGGTTGGGTTACCCACAAAGGGAAGCCCATCAGAATAACAGCTGATCTGTCAGCAGAAACTCTAAAAGCCAGAAGAGAGTGGGGGCCAATATTCAACATTTTTAAAGAAAATAATTTTCAAACCAGAATTTCACATCCAGCCAAACTAAGCTTCATAAGTGAAGGAGAAATAAAATACTTTACAGACAAGCAAACCCTGAGAGATATTGTTACCACCAGGCCTGCCCTAAAAGAGCTCCTGAAGGAAGCACTAAACATGGAAAGGAACAACCAGTACCAGCCACTGCAAAATCATGCCAAATTGTAAAGACCATAGAGGTTAGGAAGAAACTGCCCCAACTAACGAGCAAAATAACCAGTTAACATCATAATGACAGGATCAAATTCACACAAAACAATATTAACTTTAAATGTAAATGGAATAAATGCTCCAATTAAAAGACACAGACTGGCAAATTGGATAAAGAGTCAAGACCCATCAGTGTGCTGTATTCAGGAAACCCATCTCATGTGCAGAGACACACATAGGCTCAAAATAAAACAATGGAGGAAGATCTACGAAGCAAATGGAAAACAACAAAAGGCAGGGGTTGCAATCTTAGTCTCTGATAAAACAGACTTTAAACCAAAAAAGATCAAAAGAGACAAAGAAGGCCATTACATAATGGTAAAGGGATCAATTCAACAAGAAGAACTAACCATCGTAAATACATATGCACCCAATACAGGAGCACCCAGATTCATAAAGCAAGTCCTTAGTGACCTACAAAGAGACTTAGACTCCCACACAATAATAATGGGAGACTTTAACACATCATTGTCAACATTAGACAGATCAATGAGAGAGAAAGTTAACAAGGATACCCAGGAATTGAACTCAGCTCTGCACCAAGCAGACCTAATAGACATCTACAGAACTCTCCACCCCAAATCAACAGAATATACATTCTTTCCAGCACCACACCACACCTATTCCAAAATTGACCACATAGTTCGAAGTAAAGCTCTCCTCAACAAATGTAAAAGAACAGAAATTGTAACAAACTATCTCTCAGACCACAGTGCAATCAAACTAGAACTCAGGATTAAGAAACTCACTCAAAATGCTCAACTACATGAAAACTCAACAATCTGCTCCTGAATGACTACTGGGTACATAACGAAATGAAGGCAGAAATAAAGATGTTCTTTGAAACCAACGACAACAAAGACACAACATACCAGCATCTCTGGGACACATCCAAAGCAGTGTGTTGAGGGAAATTTATAGCACTAAATGCCCACAAGAGAAAGCAGGAAAGATCCAAAATTGACACCCTAACATCACAATTAAAAGAACTAGAAAAGCAAGAGCAAACACATTCAAAAGCTAGCAGAAGGCAAGAAATAACTAAAATCAGAGCAGAACTGAAGGAAATAGAGACGCATAAAACCCTTCAAAAAATTAATGAATCCAGATGCTGGTTTTTTGAAAAGATCAACAAAATTGATAGACCGCTAGCAAGACTAATGAAGAAAACAGAGAAGAATCAAATAGATGCAATAAAAAATGACAAAGGGGATATCACCACTGATCCCACAGAAATACAAACTACCATAAGAGAATACTACAAACACCTCTATGCAAATAAACTAGAAAACCTAGAAGAAATGGATAAATTTCTCAACACATACACCCTCCCAAGACTAAACCAGGAAGAAGTTGAATCTCTGAATAGACCAATAACAGGCTCTGAAATTGTGGCAATAATCAATAGCTTACCAACCAAAAAGAGTTCAGGACTAGATGGTTTCACAGCCGAATTCTACCAGAGGTACAAGGAGGAACTGGTACCATTCCTTCTGAAACAATTCCAATCAATAGAAAAAGAGGGAATCCTCCCTAACTCATTTTATGAGGCCAGCATCAACCTGATACCAAAGCCTGGCAGAGACACAACAACAACAAAGAGAATTTTAGACCAATATCCTTGATGAACACTGATGCAAAAATCCTCAATAAAATACTGGCAAACCGAATCCAGAAGCACATCAAAAAGCTTATCCACCATGATCAAGTGGGCTTCATCCCTGGGATGCAAGGCTGGTTCAACATACGAAAATCAATAAATGTAATCCAGCTTATAAACAGAACCAGAGACAAAAACCACATGATTATCTCAATAGATGCAGAAAAGGCCTTTGACAAAATTCAACAACCCTTCATGCTAAAAACTCTCAATAAATTAGGTATTGATGGGACGTATCTCAAAATATTAAGAGCTATGACAAACCCACAGCCAATATCATACTGAATGGGCAAAAACTGAAAGCATTCCCTTTGGAAGCTGGCACAAGACAGGGATGCCCTCTCTCACCACTCCTATTCAACATAGTGTTGGAAGTTCTGGCCAGGACAATTAGGCAGGAGAAGGAAATAAAGGGCATTCAATTAGGAAAAGAGGAAGTCAAATTGTCCCTGTTTGCAGATGACATGATTGTATATCTAGAAAACCCCATCGTCTCAGCCCAAGATCTCCTTAAGCTGATAAGCAACTTCAGCAAAGTCTCAGGATACAAAATCAATGTGCAAAAATCACAAGCTTCTTATGCACCAATCACAGACAAACAGAGAGCCAAATCATGAGTGAACTCCCATTCACAATTGTTTCAAAGAGAATAAAATACCTAAGAATCAAACTTACAAAGGACGTGAAGGACCTCTTCAAGGAGAACTACAAACCACTGCTCAATGAAATAAAAGAGGATACAAACAAATGGAAGAACATTCCATGCTCATGGGTTGGAAGAATCAATATCATGAAAATGGCCATACTGCCCAAGGTAATTTATAGATTCAATGCCATCCCCATCAAGCTACCAACGACTTTCTTCACAGAATTGGAAAAAAATACTTTGAAGTTCATATGGAACCAAAAAAGAGCCTGCATCGCCAAGTCAATCCTAACCCAAAAGAACAAAGCTTGAGGCATCACACTACCTGACTTCAAACTATACTACAAGGCTACAGTAACCAGAACAGCATGGTACTGGTAACAAAACAGAGATATAGACCAATGGAACAGAACAGAGCCCTCAGAAATAACGCCGCATATCTACAACTATCTGATCTTTGACAAACCTGACAAAAACAAGCAATGGGGAAAAGATTCTCTATTTAATAAACGTTGCTGGGAAAACTGGCTAGCCATATGTAGAAAGCTGAAACTGGATCCCTTCCTTACACCTTATACAAAAATTAACTCAAGATGGATTAAAGACTTACATGTTAGACCTAAAACCATAAAAGCCCTAGAAGAAAACCCAGGCATTACCATTCAGGACATAGGCATGGGCAAGGACTTCATGTCTAAAACATCAAAAGCAATGGCAACAAAAGCCAAAATTGACAAATGGGATCTAATTAAACTCAAGAGCTTCTGCACAGCAAAAGAAACCACCATCAGAGTGAACAGGCATCCTACAAAATGGGAGAAAATTTTCGCAACCTACTCATCTGACAAAGGGCTAATATCCAGAGTCTACAATGAACTCAAACAAATTTACAAGAAAAAAACAAACATTCCCATCAAAAAGTGGGCAAAGGACATGAACAGACACTTCTCAAAAGAAGGCATTTATACAGCCAAAAAACACATGCAAAAATGCTCATCATCACTGGCCATCAGAGAAATGCAAATCAAAACCACAATGAGATACCATCTCACACCAGTTAGAATGGTGATCATTAAAAAGTCAGGAAACAACAGGTGCTGGAGAGGATGTGGAGAAATAGGAACACTTTTACACTGTTGGTGGGACTGTAAAGTGGTTCAACCATTGTGGAAGTCAGTGTGGCAATTCCTCAGGGATCTAGAACTAGAAATACCATTTGACCCAGCCATCCCATTACTGGGTATATACCCAAAGGACTATAAATTATGCTGCTATAAAGACACATGCACACATATGTTTATTGCAGCACTATTCACAATAGCAAAGACTTGGAACCAACCCAAATGTCCAACAAGGATAGCCTGGATTAAGAAAATGTGGCACATATACTCCATGGAATACTATGCAGCCATAAAAAATGATGAGTTCATGTCCTTTGTAGGGACATGGATGAAACTGGAAATCATCATTCTCAGTAAACTATCACAAGGACAAAAAACCAAACACCGCATATTCTCACTCATAGGTGGGAATTGAACAATGAGGACACATGGACACAGGAAGGGGAACATCACACTCTGGGGACTGTTGTGGGGTGGGGGGAGAGGGGAGGGATAGCATTAGGAGATACACCTAATGCTAAATGATGAGTTAATGGGTGCAGCACACCAACATGGCACATGGATACATATGTAGCAAACCTGCACATTGTGCACATGTACCCTAAAACTTAAAGTACAATAAAAAAAAAATAAGATCCCTTAATAGGGGCATGATTAATAAATCAATATATTGGCAAATGAAAAAAATAAATAAATAAAATAAAATAAAATAAAACCAGCCTCTCTTTTAGAAATAAAAAAATTGTAATAAGCAATTCATACTATAATGTATTAATGTAATTCAAAAATATTTAATTAATAAACTGACACTACTTTGGAAACATCTCATTGTTTTTATTCTTCCCTATGTAACACTTGTTTTGGGGATGCAGCTTATATACCTAACAAATGCCAAGTTTCAACTGTATCAGCTAGATGAAATTTTAAGAAGTTTTAATTATTAGAATAATATAAATTGTCAATCAACTGTATCATTTCATTTTTTCTGGGAAAACATTTATAATAGGAACATTAAAATTTATTTACTTATATTATTTCTCATTCTTCATTACTGTAAGCTTCATGAGAGAGGAGGCTTTTGCTGTTTTTTAATAAAAAACGATATGATCCAGAGGTAGAAGAATATCTGGCACATAGAAGGCAGAATGAATGAATGAATGAATGAATGAATGAATGGAGATTTCAGAAGTTATGGTGAAAGTTAAACTTCAATCCAAAAAAATTAATGCTAAATTTAGAAATGAATATATAAAAATCTTTCAATACAAATTTAAAGTACAAATTCTGTCCATACTCCAAGCAAATATTTCATGTAATAATTCTACTTATCATCCTATGTTAAGTGGAAAGATATAGTATTTATTGGAAACAAATTTGCTCATTTCAGTCCAAATACTGTCTGCTACACAAACATGCTGGAAGTCTAATATCATGAAACGTGTAGATAGAAACAGTCCTATCTATGTATCTTTATATGGATGTCTATAGGATAACTATCCTATCTATATATCCTTATATAAAGATATATATTTAGACTTTATAAGATTAAAATATAAATAACATATTAATAATGCATAGATGATTTTCACATGGCAAATTATAATGTCTAGAAATGCAACCGACTTTGAAAAGTTTGAGATGATATTTTCTATCCTAATACCTCAAATCAGGACAAAGCCACAGATTCATTAATATTTCCTGCTCAGAACTTATTATAGTCACTGTATTATTACCAACTGAAAGGTGCTTCACCCTCCTAAGTATATGCACACTTAAGTGGAAGCACTCACTGATCATTATGGACACTTATTTGAGTTCATGACAGTTAGCTTGTAGCTAATGGACTGGTTATGAAACTGCTATTACGAAAGATGTTTAAAGCTCTATTGTTAATATCCTAGTAGAAAATAATGGATTTCATATTTTTATGTGATGAAGTTTAAATGTCAAGACTTGTTTTCAACTGTACATTTCAAACACCTACTCTCTAGTCTCTATCAATAAATTACCCACTCAGTTCTTAGGAACAAGCTGTTGGAAGTAAGTACCAAAGCTCTTCATAAATCCAGATCAGGGATGAAATTAAGCTTTTATCCATTAGGAGGTAAAACCAAATTGGTGGCACCTCTGTGGAAAAATATATTTTAAAATTTGTTTTAGTTACATGAGTTAGCCTATTTAAAAGATTTAAAACCATATCATTCCAACTAACTGTGGAAAACAAGGTTAGTTAATTATAATTTAATTTATACACCACAGAAGTAATTTATAAATTAAGCGGTGTTTAAAACTACTTCCCTTATTCATATTATTTGTTTTTAATGCTTGCTTTCTATCACTATTCTAGGAAGACGTTGACTTCAACAAGTATTTATAATTTGTAACGGACAATCTGGTGTCATGAAAAATGCATGGTTTTGGAGTGAGGCAAAAATCAAAGCCAGGATGATTAATCTGATTCTCAGATCCTGATTCAAAATATTATAATACCCACCTCACAAAATTATTATAACTTAAGTGGGATAACACAAGTGCTAGCTTAGTCCTAACATTGGATTCCTTTGCTGACTTCTTCTCTAACTAGCCTTCTCTGAATGTCTAAGTTGTACAAGGTTTAGTCGTTTCTCCTTTCTAGTCCCTCAATGCACTCTTAGGTTAAATGATATCATGATTACATAACTTTAAATCTAGTTGCAGAGGGCTCCCAAATGTATGCCTCTGGATCACACCAGTTTAAATCTGTATATTCAACCTGTTGACACTTCCACTTGAATATTTCATGTCTAAAACTAAATTATTGGTCAACATCCTTAACTCATTCTGTTCATAGAAATTTTTTTCTATGTCAGTTTGTGCCACCAACACCTATCTACCTATGTGAGTCAGATACAGGAGAGTCACTGTGACCTTTCAATCCAAGCTATTCATAAAATCTATAATCAAGTCCTGTTATTTATACCTTTAAAACAGATTTGCAACCACACCACAGATGGTCCCCGACTTATGATGGTTTGACTTAAGATTTTTCTATATAATATAAAGCAAAAACAATACACACTCAGTAGAACTCGTACTTCAAGTACCTATACAACATTCTGTTTTTCAATTTCAGTTCAGTATTCAATAAATTACATGAGATACTCAAACTTTATTATAAAATAGGCTTCGTGTTAGATGATTTTGCTAACTGTAAACTAATATAAGTGAGCACATTTAAGGGAGGCTAGGCTAAGCTATGATGTTTGGCAGGTTAGGTGGATTAAATGCATTTTCAAATTAGGATATTTTCAACTTATGGTGGGTTTATGGGATGTAACCCCATCATAAGTTGAGAAGCATCTGTAATCAAAGTCACCATATAAACTACTAAATAACTTTGTATCTCCCCACTCCATTTGTGCAATTGCCTCACTACAATGTGTGCCATTTTCAAAGCAAAATCCACCTCATAAAAGTATTATAATCTCCCCGTTCCAAAAGCACACCACTTCAAAGATTCCCCATTTTGCCTAAAATAAAAGATTCTATAACATGAACCAAAGGCATAGCATGATCTTTCAGCCGCCAAAAATTCTAATGGATATCCAAAACCTCTTTGACCGTGCGTCCTGGGAGGCTGAACTGAATGGGTTAATCAGTGGGCTCTCATGCCCTTTCCCTTTGTGTTTGGGCAATAGATGATCAGCCTCATTACGAGATGAAAGGGCAGAAGGTAAAGCAGGGTCAGGCACCTATTTTCCTGTTTCCCTTTCTTTGGATTTGCTCTAGCTGAGTGTGACCCTCAACTGAAGAGACTCATAAGGCTCTAATAAGGAAGTCTGCCCTCTATGACCCTCTCTCCTTCTCAGCTCCAAAAACCTGCTTCTCCTTCAGGCGTTGGGGTAGTACATACTAGCTCTTCTAATGCTCACCCCAAGTTTCTACACCATCCCTTAAGTAATGCCTGTATCCAGCTTTCTTTATAAATGAATCCCCATAAAATATTTTACTTTTTGGTATGTCATCTGTTTCCTGTTTGGATCCAAGTGAAAGACAAAATAAGGGCACTCTTTCTATAAGCTCCAGAAATCCTGGTCATCTTATATACTATTTCTTCTGCTAGGAACTCTTCTCTTATTCATGACCTGGCTGCCTCCTTCTCATCATTATTCAAGTCTTAAATACCAATTCCTCAAAAAGGGCCTACCCACACAGTCCAAAGAAGGGCCTGTTATAATACCTCATTCTTTTTGTTCTTAGTACTTACAATTTTGCAATTGTATGTGCAAATTATATTTCCGTTTCTCTCACTTGATTCCAGGCTTCATGAAGCCATTTCTGTTTTATTAAATGTAAAACAGCATTTGACACTGTAGGTGCTTGCTAAATATTTATTAAGAGAAAAGATCAATCCAATAAGAGTCCTTTCTTTTACCACCATTTACTACAAAATATTTACCAGCTATCTACCCTATAGAGACAGTATAGTTAAAGGTATAGTCTCTGCAGTGTGACCCTAGGGTTTGAATCCTAGTTCTGACATATAACAATTTGTGACCTTAACCAAGTTACTCAATCTATGTATCAGTTTTCTCCTCTATTTATATAAGGGTGGTGGTGGGGGGTAATAATAGAACCTATCACATGTACTTGATATGTGACTTGAACAAGTTAACATCTGTATAGTGCTTAGATTTACAGGCCTAGAATAAGTGCTATGTAAGTATTATCATTATTACTATCATGTCGTGTGAACAATACAGAAGACAATGAAGACACAATCAAAACTAAATTTAAGAAGATTTCCCAGTGTAGTGAGAGAATAAAGGTTTAAATAAAAATAATTTCAATATCACTAGGGCACCACTAAACCAGTAACCTGCTCTTTCTGATAATACATAAAAATAAAAGTTATGCAAAATCTTCAAAAGTTGCCCACTGTACTAAGAAAATATCAATGATTCATTATATGGGGCATGCAAAACTTGTGAACCATCACATGCTAGGCAAGACAGTATTTATGAAGTGGAAACTGACTGCACTAAGACCAAATACTATAATCAACAAGAATTTTAAATGTCATTGCATAGAACAGACATTTTAAAAATTTTATACTTGTATTTGCCTCTTTTCTAGTGTGGATATAGAAATAACTATTAATTGTATACATAGAAATTAACCATGTGGCCGGATGCGGTGGCTCACGCCTGTAATCCCAGCACTTTGGGAGGCCATGGCAGGCAGATCACGAGGTCAGGAGTTCGAGACCAGCCTGACCAACATGGTGAAACCCCATCTCTACTAAAAATACAAAAATCAGCCAGGCATGATGACGCATGCCTGTAGTCTCAGCTACTCAGGAGGCTGAAGTAGGAAAATCGCTTGAACCTGAGAGGCAGAGGTTGCAGTGAACCAAGATCATGCCACTGCACTCCAGGAACAAGACTCCATCTCAAAAAAAAAAAAAAAAAGGAAAGAAATTAACTATGTAATATAGTTAATTTCTATGAATTATATATTCATACACCTATATGTAATCATATATATTATTATAAAGGTTTAAAATATTTTCTTTTTTTTTTTATTTTTGCAACGGAGTCTCCTCTGTCACCCAGGTTGGAGTACAGTGGCAGGATCCCAGCTCACTGTAACCTCCGCCTCCTGTGTTCAAGTGATTCTCCTGCCTCAGCCTCCCAAACAGCTGAGATTACTGGCACCTGCCACTATGCCCAGCTAATTTTTGTATTTTTAGTAGAGATGGGGTTTCACTCTGTTGGCCAGGCTGGTCTCAAACTCCTAACCTCAGGTGATCCACTCGCCTTGGCCTCCCAAAGTGCTGAGATTTACAGATGTGAGCCACTGTGTCCGGCCTAAAATGTTTTCTAAACTATATGTTCATATCATTCTATAGCTATAATCCATTAAAATTGTCCTGTGAACTATATCATTTTATATCTATAGTCTATAATTATTTAAAGAAATACACCACAGAAAATAATGTATGATTAATTCTATCTAAAATAAATATCAAAGGCAATGCACTGACAAAATTTATCTTTAATCACTGAAAATGATTATAAAATTGTATTAGAAAATATATAGGTCATTTTAGTCATCATTCATCCAACAGCTTAATCTCACCAAATTCAAGACAGTTATGACAGAGTTCATTATCTAAGAATCCCCAATTTCCTGCTGAATTTCTAAAACCATTTCATTCTCTCCTCTGAAATTTCAGATCAGTTATCTGCAATATCTCAACTTCTCCTTTCTAAATGTTCTTCTCCATGAGCTCTAGCTGAAATCTGGCTCCTGCTTGAAGTCACAGCTTCTCCCACAACTCTCTCAAATGGCAGCTGTTTTCTCTCCCATCCCCCTATTTTCCTTGCACTTGTAGGCAGCATAGATTTTCTTCAGGCTGCTTCTTTATTTTTCAGATTATTCTGCCTCCTATCTCTGTAATCCACCCACAGCTTTGAAGCTCGTAACATCAGATCACACCAACCGCTCCTCATCTTTGTAGTTGTCCATCATGTCCCTCACACCTTCTCAATTTTTAAAAATTTTGTTTCCTGATTTATTCAAATTCTCTCTCATACCTCTTCCGTTCTTAAGCCCAGTCTCCTAGAATTATAAACTCTTCATCTACCCAATTTCAGCCATTCTTTCCCATAGTCATACACTCTTCATTCATCTTTCAACAAAGATTTCAGCAAAGATCCATTGTGCAGCTTCTCTGAATCAATCAAGCACTGAGAATGCAGCAGATGGGGAGGAGGGACAAAAATCCCCACCCTAACATATTCTGCATTCTAATCTAGAGAAAAAGAGAAAATACTATGAAATCAGTAAAATTTGGTTCTTGTTTTCATAACTGCAACTCATGCAAATACTGCAATTTCAGACATTCCAGTATTGACATGCTCATTATCAGAGAGTCCAGATTGCAATAACTTTTCTACCTTGAAGAGAGCTACAATTCATTGATGAAATCAGTTGTTTCAGTGGTTCTTACCTATTACCTGTCTTCCTTCCCTCTTTGCACAGCATAAATTCCATGGTACATCATCATACCACTTTATTCATACATCCTCAATTCCTTTGGCCTAACCATCCTGTTAAAATGCAGTACTATTTATACTCCATGTGTGTACCTACACAACTGAACATGATGGAGGAAAAACATAAAACCATGCTAAGTAGACTTCCCTTACATTCATGCCCTTTAACCTCAAGTGAGTCTTACGTTTTGCTGGGCAAGTTTACTTCATGTCCCTAGTCCACACATTCTGCCACTCTCCTCTACCAGTTACCCACAAGCTGCTTTGCTTGCGAATCTTCTAAAATAATTATAAAAAATTCTATAACTTCAACATTTGTTAATATGAAATCAAAGAATTTTACCATAAATTCAGTAATTATAAGTGATTTAATTTCTGATAAATAAATGTGTTATTTGTCCAGAAGAAGACATGTTTTACTTACACAAATTATTTTTGTGACCATTAAGCTTTAAGTATTGTTTCCTACTATAATGACTTATTGCAATTATTAGCAGTTTACAGTTAATCAAAATAGATAAACATATTCTAAATATGATTAGATCAGTAATTATTCTAAATGTGATTGGATTAGTAATTATCAAGTACAAACGTATCATTTTATTGGAATATATCACAGTGTAAGATACAAACACATTTTCAGTTATTTTTCTGATTCACATTTGAATTATTGCTAAAATTAATGTAGGTTCAGTGCCATTTCTATCCTCATTATCCTTCTTACAGACATAAGAATAAGAAAGTAGATGAGAATGGAAGGACTCTTGTTATAGGCATGTCTGTCAGTCTGTTGAACTACTAAGAATGCCAAAAATCACATAACAATAAATCATCAAATGTAATACCTAGTTATCTAACACATGTTATATTGATTAAGCCCTTCCTCAGCGTTAATAAAATCAAAGAATTTATAAGCCATTTGATTTTCAAAAGGGTTTGTTCCTGATTTTTTTTTTTTTTTTTGCTTGGAGTTCAAGAAATT
Source organism: Symphalangus syndactylus (assembly GCF_028878055.3). NCBI lineage: Eukaryota > Metazoa > Chordata > Mammalia > Primates > Hylobatidae > Symphalangus > Symphalangus syndactylus. The sequence continues at coordinate 47,629,275 of NC_072432.2, forward strand.
TTACCAACCAGAGACAAGGCACCCTAGCAGAACCCAGAAAAGGAATGGGGTATGGTGTAGAGACAATGAAAGGAAAGGTGGGAAAGAAAAGCCTATATTGCATCTCCATTCTGGGGCAGATCAGTTTTAGGGACGACATCATGAAGAAGAGGATTTTGAAAGTGAACTTTAAAAAATGATCTGTGACCACGTATCTACGGAAAAATATGTTTGTTGCCCAGTTTGCTGACCTTGTCCTGGACCACTAGGTATTCATTTCTTCTCTCTTCTCAAACCTCCAGTACCTCTTATCTCATCCTCCCTCTCAGCTGATGACCTTGCTTTCTGTTTCACAGAAAATAGAACAAACAAAACTTTCTCAAACCCACCACCATATATTCATACCTACAAGGATGTTATCATATATTTGCTTACCTCTTTGTCTGGGCTCTTTGTGGTTAAGCCAACCCCTCTAAAGGTTAACTAGATTCCCTCCCCTTATACCTATTCAAGAAATTCCTCTCTCATCAATTATTTTCTTTCTGTCTCCCATACCATCATTTTGTTCTCTTTACATGTTATTACTTGAAGCACATACTCTGGTTTCTCCTCAGATTGTATAAATCTTTCACCTTTTATTATCTGCAGAGCATCCAAACAGGAGCTCTATATCACCTATCTTTAGAAAAATTCCTGAACCTGAATTCTCTCTCAAGATACTGCCTCATTTATCTATTCCACTTTGCAACAAAACTGGTTGAGGGTTTCCTATATGCACCAACTCTAACTTCTTTTAGTCTATTGTCTCTGAACTCACTCGAATAGCACTTCGATGTTCATCAACGTAAAGCTGTGTTGAAGTTACCAAGGATTTTTATCTTCTTTCTTTTTTTTTTCTTTTTTTGAGATGGAGTCTTGCTCTGTCACCAGGTTGGAGTGCAGTGGTGCAATCTGGGCTCACTGCAACCTCCACCTCCCGGGTTCAAACAATTCTCCTGCCTCAGCCTCCCGAGTAGCTGGGACTACAGGTGTGTGCCACCACGCCTGGCTAATTTTTGTATTTTTAGTAGAGATGGGGTTTCACCATGTTGGCCAGGATGGTCTCTATCTCTTGACCTCATGATCTGCTTGCCGTGGCCTCCCAAAGTGGTGAGATTACAGGCATGAGCCACTGTGCCCAGCCTGATTTCTATCTTCATCTTACTCTATTTCTCAGTAACATTTGAGTTGGTTGATTATTCCCTCGTGGTAGAAACACTTTCCTGCTAACACTTTCCACTTCCATCTCATTCAACTTCCTCCCAGTCTCCTTGCTGGTTTTTCCTCATCTCCCTAATCTTTTCATATTAGAATGAGTCAGGATGTGCTCATTGGGCCACAATGGCTCAGACTGCTTCCTCTGCATCAACTTCCCTTGTCCATGTGGTCATCGGAGGTCTGGGCCAGGACCCTGCTACTGTGACTCATCGTCAACTCTTGCTCAGCACCATGAAGGCCCAGAGTCTTTTCCTACTGCTGGGCCTATCCTTTCCTCTATGACCTCTCTGGAGATATCACTACAACTTCAATTATAACACTAGCTATGAGATGTCATCAGTGAGCAGGTGTTTATGGCTGCTTATCGCAGCAGCACACAGCTCAAGCTCTTAATCTTCTATATTTCCCCAAATCTTCTTCTCCTCATTGTTGCAATAGGAATGTTCCAAAGCGTGAAAGAAAGATAACATTTGATTGCAATAGGAAGAGTGTCATGGAAAAGCTGGAAAAGACAACGTTGAAGTCCAGGACTTGCCTAGTTATAACTTCTCATTTCTTTGTCTCATATGTGATTAAACCAGTTGAATGTATGTTCCAAGGGCTTATTTTTAAGATAAGACATACAAAAAATTAATGTTATAGTTTCTACTTCAATTCTCACTTGTTTTTGTAATGGTAACTTGAAAGACAATGCCAATTATTACATTTCAAAAATTCACTAAAGAATTCACCTTAGAAAACAAAAATACTTTCATATTTTGGCTATTTAGAAACCATTTAATACCTTTATTGATCTCAGTATCATTTCAGCGAAGGTTAAAAAGCAATAAGTACCTAAAAGAATAGAGTTTTAAAATGCATGGCGTTATTGGTAATGGAATATTTTTCTTTATATTCTAGGATATATTTATTCCATTTCATTTATTTTTGCCTGCATTTGTCCTTTAAGAACTCTTTCAATATCATATCTTATGTACCAATGTCAATGAGCACATCTAAGGAGAAATGTTAAAGTTCTAGCACACTGTGAGATTAATAAACCATGAAAATCTACATTACTACAGATATAGGGCATTAATTGCTTTTAGACACAGATTTAATCTCTATGTCCCATAAAAATTTAGTTATGATTTTTGAGATAGCAAAACAATTGATAAGATAAAATTGTTTCTATATTCATTGAATATGTTAATATTCATAACCCAAATATTTAGTTCTATAAAGCACACGTTTTAAATATTCAAGTATACTAATCAATGTGCTAGCCCACCAAGCTATGAGCAGTGAAGGTGACATGAGTAAACCCAATATATATCTAATCATCATTCTGCTGTAATTCAGGATGCAACTGGAACTAATAAATGAGGGGAAAAAATCAGGAAATAATTGTGATAATAATGTTAAGGCACAATGATCCAGAAATCAGCAGACAGGAAGAAGGCAGAATGAAAAGGTTAACCTCTAAAATTGTTCTAAGTCAAGGGTTTACGCTTTCAGGTTAAAGACGGTATTTGGCTTGAGGAAATTGCATTTCACATAGTTATAAAAAAATGATTGCAATTGTAGTGGTAGGAAAATATGACTCAATTCCTTGTTTTAATCAGTATAACTGTCTTATTGTTACATGTAGATGGCAAACGACTTAGCAAATTTCAGAAAGTTATTTTATAGGATATGGAACAATGCATCACTCTTATTATTCTTTGTTTTTTATTACATTTCCCAGGTGCTGTAGACAAAGTCTCGTGGAATATTATTCTTTAACAGAAGAATCCCTGCACTTCATATGTCTAAACCTTCTAAAAAGGAAGTGTGAAGTAAAACTTGGCCTTCTGCTTAGATATTAAATGAAACAATTACCTACTTTATGCTATAAAAAAACACTTTTTGCACACAAACACATCCACACACTCATTGACACACATACGTGAAAATACACAATAGCAAAAACGTATTAATTCCCAAACTCTTCTATGATTGCAATTTCCACCTGAGACTTAATCTTTTCATTTATTAAATGGTTATGTGTGATTTATTTATTTACACACACACATAAGCATAACAAAATATTTTAAAATTCAAAGTTTCCTAAAAAAGAAATATATTAAAACAATATATGCTAATCCTATTTTAGTAAGGTTGTTTAGCAAATGTCAAGAAATCAGATACCCCAAATTTAGTCATAGTATTTGAGATAAGACAATCAACTGTTAAGATAAAGTTATTTCCATTGTCAATGAGCTTAAGTGCTTAATTATGTTAAAATCAGCATTATGTTTTAAATAAAAAAGATATTAATTATATTATAATTAAGTTAGATCACCCAGTTACCAGTAATGAAACTTCAACAGTCTACATTACATCTGATACTGTAGTGGAACTAATTCATGAAGGAGGCAATAAAAAAATACTTGACAGCAATACCCAAATGTTCCCTAAATGTCTCATCACTATACTAAAGCTCGGAATTAATGATTTTCAATAGGAGGACATAAGGAATCACTTAGAGTTTGCTCCTTTCTTGAGGGAGGTTAGGCCCAAATGCTATAACACTGAGAAAGATTGGAGGATTCCTATGTAGAGAAAAATTTAAATGATTCCAAATGTAGGGGGGAAGAAACCTCATGTGAGCAAGATAACAAGTTTGTTTCATCTAGAAACAAACTGAACAAGTCTGTGAGGTCTAAATAAAAAAAAAATCCAGAAAAAAGACAACTTTAATTTTAATAAACAAGATTGTTGAAGGACATTCAAGATGAGATAAATGAATGTATAGATAAATAAACCAAATTAACCAAATTTTATTCCTCCTTTATTAGATTTTATGAACAACTTCATTCTTATATTCAAACAACTTCATTCTTATATTCATTGTATACCCAATATAACTGCTTTTCTGAGAGGCAATTTTCAGTACATTTTTTCCAAAATCCTAAAAATTCTTGTGCATCCATTACTTTCCCAGTCATCCAACCAAAGGATAAACAATTAAATATATTTAACCTAAAACTACACAATGAAACCAGATTCACACATGAATTAACATTTCAGCCCTAAGGTATTTCTATATAAGCATACTACATTGTCAGTTACATGTATTAAAATTCTTTATTTTCAGAGTTCTTTTATGTTTATGCTTACTAATATTATATCCATATAAAATATAAAATATCCATATAAAATAAAATTGAATCTTCTCACTGAGTTGTCAAATGTTTGTTAGAAAATGGAAATCATCTTTTAAAAGCAGATTTTCTGTAGAAATGAAAGCTAGCACAACTAAAAAGAATTTGAAGTAATCATCGAAATTAGCCTTTACATTCGCTCCTGGCATTCACAATTTAGAGGCCCTGAAGAGAAGTGGCCAGATGAGGAACAGTCCTACCTTGATTAAAAAAGAATGGTAATGGATATACATAAAATCATATCTTTATCTCTTTCTCTCCAATATTCCATACTGAGTAACTGCTGTATAGCTTAAATTGACCATTATAGACTATAAAATGTATGAAATGATTGTATTTTTGTCTTTTTCTACCTCTATATAAGATACATATATATATTTCTATCTCTATCTCAATTTCTCTTGTCCAGAAAGAATGTAGCAATTTTTCATGTAAGAAAAATAAACTATAAAAATCACAGAGATTAACTGTCACAGTTTGAAATTTAATAGTTGTATGTTTTTTTCAAATGTTTAGACAGTATAAAGTCCTCTATCATTCTTTATTATTTTCTCCTTTCTCTCTTAAAAGCCTCTTACTGTTTTTTTCCATTTTTAAGGGACAAAGGAAGGGCCGTAAGGAATAATGGCACAACTTTCAACATGTCTATTTTTTTTAAGCTTTGTTCTGAGCCATTATGACTTTATTGCTCTGGAGTGCAGGAAAGAAGTAATCACTGCTGTTTTAGCAAATAGCAATCAGAGTTAAGAACAAAACTAGAGTGTTCTTTCATTTTTGGATTTTATTTCTGAGTAAAAAACCACATTCCTTTATGCTTCATTTAATTCTTCAGTTTTCCTTGTTAGTTGTCAAAATTTTGAATAAAAGATAGAAAACGTATGCAATAACTAGTTAAAGATTTTATTTGAGACAAGAGAACTGAAATGAGAGTGTGTCAACCAAATCTATTCATTTATTTGTTAGGAACAGAACCAAATTATTGGCATACAAGCTTAAAAAGAATACCTGATGTCCAAAATGAAAAGCAATGTGAGTGAAATATAGAATGTAGCATAGAACCTATTATTTAGTTTAACAATGTTTAACAATGCTTGTTATTTTTTAAAGTTAATTTTTTTTTTTTTTTTTTGGAGACGGAGTCACGCTCTGTCACCCAGGCTGGAGTGCAATAGCACAATCTTGGCTCAATGTGATCTCCGCCTCCCAGGTTCAAGCCATTCTCCTCACTCAGCCTCCTGAATAGCTGGGACTACAGGCACACACCACCATGCCTGGCTAATTTTTTGTATTTTTTAGTAGAGATGGGGTTTCATCATGTTGCCTAGGCTGGTCTCAAACTCCTGAGCTCAGGCAATCCACCTGCCTTGGCCTCTCAAAGCACTAGGATTACATGTGTGAGCCACCGGGCCCAGCCTAAAGTTAATATTTAAATGCTGAAAAACATTTATTTGGATAAATTAAAAAATGTGAGTTGAAATACAAGCCAACCACAAGAGTTCTTTAGTTTCAAAAACACAAACAAGAAAAATATGCATATTTCATATATTACTTCTGGTTCTTTACTAGAATTTTGCTCATGACGTGAAAAAATATTTTCTGAACTACATTTTTTTTCTGATTATAAGAAAATTAACTAGAAGAAAATTCTGAAAAAAAATTTTAATAATCGTTGGCTTTACTCAATGTTATCCCTTTGGGAAAAATTTCCTTCAATATACAGATAACCTACATAGAGGACTAGAATATTTAAAACTCTGCTTCTTGTGCTTATACACTAATTCAACATTCTCTGAGCAACAACATGTGCTAGGTCTGAGGAAGGTACAGAGGGTAGAAGTTGAATAAAACATCCCTTTGTCCCTAAACAGACATGCAAATAGAATCGCAAGACAAAGTTATAAGTGCTATTATAGAGATAAGATCAAAGTACTGTGGAAGGAGAGAGGGGGAGAAATGTTACCCAAACAGTTAAATAAGACTAAGGGACTTAAATGGGAGTGAATTAGGAATTCAGCAGGATTGTTTTACAAGACCATAGTGATAAAACAGGATGTGATAAAGAAGTTGGCGAAAATCTGCCAAAACCAAAATGGCAAAAAAAGCAACCTCTGGTCATCCTCACTGCTCATTATATGCAAATTATAATATACTACCATACTAAAGGAAACTCCCATCAGTGCCAAGGCAGTTTACAAATACCATGGCAACATCCAGAAGTTACTCTGTATGGTCTGAAAGAAAGATGAACTCTCAGTTTCAAAAATGCCCTGTCCGTTTCCAAAACTCATGAATAATTCACTCCTTGTTTAGCACATGATCAAAAAACCATAAAAGTAGCCAATCAGCAGCAGCCCTCAGGGCTCACTCTGTGACGTATTTTCTGATGACTGATGAAGTGACAATGGAGACATCCCCCAAGACCCCAAATTAAGATCAATCAGCATCACTTAGACCTGATTGGTGGGTGGGTCTCCCATTGTCTAGATTCAACTTACTATCTTTTTCCTGCCCCGCTTTGATTTTGGTTCCTCTGTCCTTTCCTACATTCTTTATTTTGGACAGATGGGGAAGTGGCCGTAAGGCTTCTGGCTTTGAAGCCCAGTTGCAGTCTGCCATTGTCTGGGTGCCCCAGATGGGAGCACGTCTGGCCAGCCAAGTCCTTTGTAGCCCATCTGTTGCCCCCTCTCTCAGACCTTTTCTCCTTCATTTCTAATAACTGGCAATTTTACTTTTCTGTTCTTGGTGCCAAAATGCATGCTTATGTTTATTTCATTATCATGTTTGTAGACTTTGCTTTACCTATTTGGGCAATGGTTTAAGGCAGGACACTTGGTTGTGAGATGTCTCCTGTTGTGTTGACCCTGCAATGCCAAAGTCATGTTGTTCTGTGGCCCCAGTTGTTTTAGGCCTAGTGTCTTTGGGGTTCACTATTGGCCAACCCCAGGATGTTTCAGTGTTTTTGGAATTTGGTGCAGGGACCCTTGTTAGTTGATATTTGGATACTCTGGGTTTTTTGGCATTTGATACCACTGGCTGGCCCTGGATGCTCTGCAATGTTTGGCATTGGCATTCTCTCTAGGATTGTGAGTTAGAGTCCACCCTAAGGACATCATGGTTTTCCCTTTTCTTGTTTTCTACCCTAAAGTCATCATTTTCTGTAATAGCATTTCTACAAATTTACACATTTTTACCAAATTTCTTGTCACTTTATTTTACACTTTGCTATAGGAGGTGAGAATTTGAGAGGAAAATAACTGAACTCTTGCTAGACTTGGAAAAACTTTTGTCTAATAGATCCTTATTAGACATGGAGATAATGGCCATTCCTGAAGAACTGGTCACTAGGCTGTCTTTCAGGCAATCAGAAAAATTCAAATTAGAAATCAAGCTTAGCCATGTGGAAAAGTCCCAATTTTTTAGAGAGATAATTTGGATCCAGCTATCATTTATAAAACAGTGAGTCTGTGTTATTATTTCATGGCTAGAGGCCTAAGATAAAAGCTATTGGATCTTTGTTTATGTGTGTGTATACATGTCTACATATGTTTATGTGTATGTACATTCATTATGCTATATATTGTGTCTACAGAGTGCCAACCAAACTTATAAATAAAAGACCATTTATAAGTTAAGTCCAAGCATTTTTCAAGTTCATGTGATAAGTTCATGGAAATTTAGGATTATTAAAAATTTGTATATAATTCTGTATATGAAATATGCCAAAGAAGATATGATCTTATTGAAAAAAAATTGGCCAATTGGACATTACTTAAAAGTGGGTCTTAAAATATAGATTTAAGAAGAAACCAGAAACAAGTGAAAAAGAAAAAAATCAGTAGGAAAGAAAAATGCAAAGGTTATGAATACAATTATGTACTTTTGGTAATAAAAGTAAAAGGAAATAAACGTTATATGAGAAAGAATCATGTGTGGTAAATTCTTGTCCTAAAGTAGAATGACTTTTTAGGAAAGAAAAAACTATAGGATAAGTCAAAAAGTCTAAGCATATCATAGATGATCTATGTAAGTCATTATAAGGTTTATAAAAGGGAGCTTATTTTAAAAATTATATATAATTAAATTAGCCGTAACTGAAATAAAATTTATTTATAATACACCATGGAATACTATGCAGTCATAAAAGATGATGAGTTCATGTCCTTTGTAGGCACATGGATGAAGCTAGAAACCATCCTTCTCAGCAAACTATTGCAAGGAGAAAAACCCAAAAACCGCATGTTCTAACTCATAGGTGGGAATTGAACAATGAGAACACATGGACACAGGAAGGGGAACATCACACACTGGGGCCTGTTGTGGGGTTGGGGGATGGGGAAGGGATAGCATTAGGAGATATACCTAATATTAAATGACGAGTTGATGGGTGCAGCACACCAACATGGCACATGTATACACATGTAACTAACCTGCACGCTGTGCACATGCACCCTAAAACTTAAAGTATAATAAAAAAAAGAAAAAATAATAATCTTTCTAAATTTTGGTCCCCTGTGTTAAAACAAGTTTTCTTATTTAAGTATTGGTTTGCTTATAGTAAGACCACAAGAAATACTGAGTTTTAATTCTAAAATCTGTTTTAAGACTTCTCAGCTTTACATCAGTTTCTTTTCCCTTGTAAAGGTGTACCCTTTGCAAGCTCAAAAATGACTGTTCTAGCCTTCTTCTGGGAAAAAACAATATAACACTCATCTCATACTGCAGCTCAGTAGCTAAAGATTTGTTCTTTCATAATGATGACTAGGGTTCAATTCCTGGTTTAGGGACTGAGTTTTTTCTGGTTTGACACTTGTGGGACTTTTGCATTTATTTATTCTTTTTCCCTCCATGTACAGTTTCCGATTTTCTGACATGAATTTTCTTTTCTCTGAGCTACCTTAGCGGTGATTCTAGATGCTTGGCATTTCTCTGGAGACATCTTGTGCATCTGTGGTTAAGTCATAAAACCTTAGTGAGGCTTATTGGTTTCACTTGAGAAAACACCTTTGAGGAAAGAAAAAAAAATGGCTTAAAAGCCAGAAGTTTAAGCTATTTGTTCTGGCTATAGTCTGTCTGGTATAAAGAGATTTAAAAGGATTATTTTTAAAAGAGCTCTGTGTTTAAAAGTCAGCTTAATTAAAAATAAATATCCAAGATATATACACAGATGTACATTTTTTCTTAAATGCTTTTATGCATTTTCTCTTCTTGGATCTTGTTTTTTTTTTTCTTGAGAAAAAGTGGTTTTTTTTCCCAGTGAAGTAATTTATTTCTATAGTCTGTCATCTTGCCACCCTCAACATCCACCTGAGACATTGTCCACCACTTCTGACAATAGTAGCAGAATATTTGCTTAGTTCCTCTTATGTACAATTTGCTGTGCTACTTACAGAACACAAATTTTTAGTGATATAGTTTGGCTCTGTGCACCCACCCAAATCTCATGTTGGTTGAAATCCCCAATGTTAAGGGAAGGACCCGGTGGGAGGTGATTGGATCATGGGGACAGATTTCCTCCTTGTTATTCTCCTCACAGTTAGTGAATTCTCAAGAGATCTGATTGTTTAAAAGTGTGTAGCACTTCCCCTTGTGCTCTCTCTCTCTCTCCTGCTGCCACATGAAGACCTGCTTGCTTCCCCTTCACACTTCCTCCATGCTGGTAAGTTTCCTGAGGTCTCCCAGCCACGATTCCTATACAGCCTATGAAACTGTGAGTCAACTAAACCTCTTTTCTTTATAAATTACCCAGTCTCAGGTAGTTCTTTATAGCAGTGTGAGAATTGATGTATTCAGAAAATCTAAAATTACTAATGTTCAGCTTTTAAAATGTCATATTTTGCTTTATAATTTTATATGTTGTAAAATATTTGATTGGTATATATGGTAGAGTTTTGTGTCTGGATTGTTCAAACAAACCTATAGAATTCTTTAAGATAAAAGTGTAATTATTTCATTAGTCCTATCAGCAATTATGACAGCTAACTGTTGATAAAAGATGATAAATTTATTTCTATAAAGCAATTTAACGTCAAGTTTAAAAAATAATTTTGAATGATTAACAAGGTATATAATACATAAAAATATAACTGCAGTCTACATATAAAGGGCCAAAGTATATTTAGGAAAAGGTCATCTTAATTGTGTTTCCTTCATCTGGTAGGCAATTTTAAAAAATAAATTTCCAATGTTTTCCACGACAACATAGTATAGCTTAGAAACACATCACAAGTGGGCATATAGATTATATTTTCAAAATGTTTGCATCTTACAAAAATCATATTTATACTAATATTTTTCCATTGACATTTTCCCACTGTGAGCATAGAGAGTAACAGTTCAACTGTCATAGATAAAATTAAAATGCTTCTAGAGGACAAACCTGGTTGTTGTGGACAGTCGAAGCAAAAAGAGTGGAGACAAACGAGAAGCAATTATTATTAAGTCAAAGGACACAATTTACTTGCTAAAACATAATCCTCCAAAAATGACAGTGTTTATCACCCTTAGATCAACACAGTCTCATTTTATGTCGACACATATTAATATCGTTAATTGCAAGATCTAGAATTTTTGTCACTTTAAAGACCGGAAATTTAAGTATGCAATAATTAGCTACTTAGCCAACATTCTATTACTACTATGAAATATTTTATCATGTTCAAGTGAAATTCCTGTGAATATCAAATATATTTATTATCATCAATAACAAAATGATTTAAAAATGAATCTGTAACGAAGGTCAGTAAAGGTACAAAGGGATAAATTCCTCATCGATATGTCATTTTATTATCTTTCTATACTACTTTCTAGAAGAAATTTTTTCCAATTAAAATGACAAGTGAAAACACTTCATTAAGTTAGACTATACTTGTTTGCTCTATATATTCTTTACATATGTTTGCCATATTCTCCTTCAGAAACAATCTTATTTTTTCTTTGTTTTTAGTCAGAATTTTATTTTATTTTCCTTTGTTTCCCAATTATTATCATCATATATATTTTACTTAGAAAAATAATAAAACCTGAAGCAATGCAGGGCTACTTTTAATTTCCTATATTGGGCGTAATTTTGAAATCACATAGCACATTGCCACCAGAATAGGTCTTCACACTTTATAATAAAAATATTAATTTATTTGTTTGTTTTCTTGCTTGTTTGTTTTGTTGGCTGCTTTTCTTCCAAGTCTATGCTGTAATGCTATTTCCAGGTAAAATTATATAAATGTGATTTAAACAAAAGATGTGGGCTGGGAGCAGTGGTTCTTGCCTGTAATCCTAGCACTTTAGGAGGAGCTGGCAGGTAGATCACTTGAAGCCAGGAGTTCAAGACGAGCCTGGCCAACATGGTGAGATCCAAACTCTGTTAAAATAGAAAAATCAGCTGGGTGTGGTGGTGCACGTGTATAATCCCAGCTACTCAGGAGGCTGAGGCACCAGAATCACTTGATCCTGGGAGGTGGAAGTTGCAGTGAGCTGTGATTGTACCACTACACTCCAGTGTGGGTGATAGGGCAAAACTGTCTAAAAATAAAAAAGGTGGATCAAGTACGAAGACCTTTTCTCACTCTTTTTCCTGATTATAAAAATCACATATAGATGCCCATTTTAGAACACTGTGGGTAATTCAAAATACAGATCAACTATCTGGGGCTTCAAAATAATATTAAAGAGCAGCTGTTGAGAATTAATAGAGTACATGATGAATTCATAGAGATAATGTTTCTAGCATGAAAAAAGGGAAAAAGAATAATGTGCCCTTCAAATGCCAGGGTCTTTATTGATTACAAACTCTGAAGAAAGTCAAAATGGTGACTGGAACAGAAAACACCATTAATAAGAAAGGAACATTAGATGCAGTACTTTTAAATTTCTCTTCTTTGATTTTATGTAGTGTATAAAATTGCAATTTTAAAATCTAATTGTTCCCATAAATGACTAATTTGGTCCCTCCAGGTTTGTGTTTTTCCATGAAATAAACTTATTCCTAGCTGATTTCTGAATTAACCTCAAAGGAGAAACAACTGATGGCTTGGTCATAGCAAAACAGTCCAAATAGTTCTTTTAGAGGGTGCCCTAAAAGCTCAAGCTACGATGGAACATGAAAAATCATGTATCCTTTTCCTTGATTATAATTGTCATTAAGATCTGACAAAAATTCTTCTTCTCCTGGATTTATGATACCATTTTGGTTAGATTGTTATGAACCAGGGTTGAACAATAGGTTTGGTCATGACTGGTTATGAAGACATACAAGCTCAGGTAAATAGATGGTGTGAAAAAAATAAAAACAAAACCATTGAATAATTCACATATATCGATATTAATCACAAGGCATGTCCAGAAACCAAGAGAAGCTTATAAAGAAAAATGAAGAGTTTAATTCAAGCACCATTAACTAGTGTCTCAAATTTCATTACACATGCACAGATTTTGCTACGAAATCAAAGAAATTTAAATAGGCAGAAAATGGGAGACATTTCAGCACTGGTAAGAGCAGCATTTCATATTTAGAGACATGAAATAGATCTGGTAGTTCCTGAGTAAGAGGCAGGTGATTTTTAACAAGGGAATTTGGAAGACATACATTTGGTACATGTACCTTGCATATAGTAGACACTTAAAAGACAGTATCAAATTAACAATTTGAAATCAGGGCATCGATTCAGCCATATGGTAATAAAGCCTTAAAACGTCACACACAAATACACACAAACACACACATGTGCACACACACACACATATACACACACATATATATTTCATAACTAACTTTATCTTACAAATTTGGGCTTATTTATTAAGATTTCCAAATAATTAATTAGGGCTTCAATATTTATTACATAATCAACTCATCAATTGCAGAGAGATTTTTTAAAACTTATAATTGGAGTTTTAGAAAGTCTGTTCACGTTTTATGAGAAAATGATGCCTAATTTTAATCTTTGTCTTCATTTCTGCCTCTATTTAAATTGTTAAGTGGCACTTCTCTATAATACCTGTAACCTCTAAAACAATATAAGACTTGTGAGTATTTAAAACACATATAAAGAATTTCTTTTCTACTTAATTCTTTTTGTGATGTGAATATGAAGACTTAAAGAATATGAAGCATGGAAAACATTAATCCCTTGATTCATTTCAGGGAAAACACAGACAAGACTTAGAATTTTTATCATCTAAAATGTATGGCACCTGTCTTCACTGAAATAATATTAAACCAAACAATTGTTGATGGAATAATCATGTCATTATAATTTACAATGAGGAAGTTAAGACTTTGTAACTTTTACTTCAAACCTATTGTATGTATCACATTTCATGAGGACATTCTCAACTTAAACTTTATCAAAATGTTAATATTCTGAATATAATAAGAACTATGTAAATGTCAGTGTTTCAGTTTATTTTTAATGTCATTATACAGTAGTCTACACTTATCTTTTGTTTTGCTTTCTGCAGTTTCAGTTCTGCGCAGTCAATCAGTTTCAGACTGCACAGTCAATCAGGGTCTGAAAATATTACAAACAAGATATTTTGAAAGAGAGGGAGAGACTATATTCACATAACTTTTATTACAGTAAATTGTTATTATTGTTCTATTTAATTACTCATTATTGTTGTCAATCTCCAACTGTGCATAATTTACACATTACATTTTACATATGTATCTAAGTATGTATGTATGTATGTATAGGAAAAAACATAGCATACATAGGATTTGATATGAACAATGGTTTCAGGCATCCACTGGGGATCTTGGAATTTATCCCCCATGGATAAGTGGGGATTACTAGAACCAAAATAAACATTAAGACTCAATTATAGCAAGTATATCAAAACTTATGGATGGTAGATATGTTGGAAAGTATCTGTTGTTCACTTTTCCTTCCCTCCCCTCCCTTGCCATAGCTTCCCGATGGTTACAGTATATTTTCTTTCATTGAGTTTGGGCTTATGCAAGAGACATGCTGTGTAACCAGTGGAATGTGGACACATGCGCCAGAGCTAGTTTTTAATGCCGACTTTAATAGACAGTTCATGGCCGGGCGTGGCGGCTCACACCTGTAATCCCAGCACTTTGGGAGGCCAAGGCAGGCAGTTCACGAGGTCGAGTTCGAGACCAGCCTGGCCAACATGGTGAAACCCCATCTCTACTTAAAAAAAAAAACAAAAATTGGCCGGGCATGGTGACACACGCCTGTTATCTCAGCTACTCAGGAGGCTGAAGCAGGAGAATTGCTTGAACTCAGGAGGCGGAGGTTGCGGTGAGCTCAGGTCGTGCCATTGCACTCCAGGCTGGGCAAAAAGAGCGAAACTCCGTCTCAAAAAAAAAAAAAAAAAGAAACAGTTAATGATTCTATCTCACCCGCTTGTCCTCCTGCACTCCCTCATGAGAAAAGCCTTCCCTGAATAGCTGCTGATGCCGGATTTAGGAGACAGGTATACCAGACCTGAATCCCACCTTTAGACAAAGCCAAGTTACGTCTCTTTAGCTTAATCCAGACAAGCAAAACAGAACCACAGTTATTCCAAAGACCAGTGACCACTGAGATGTGTAGCTGTTTGTTATGCAACGTTAGTGAAGCATAACAAATACAGTAATTAGTGTACTTCTTTGGCTTCATATTGATATTCTTTATTCAATTTCTAGGTTATTATCATATTACATATGTTTGCATTAAGCTATTTCTACTCCTTTGTGGAATCTGGCAAGGTTAAAAACAACAAGTTTAAATAGTTTGTAAAAGTAAATTGTTTAAGATGTATTATAAAAAATTCTGTGGCTAAAGTATATGGTAAACATGTTTTTATTCTTAATTATAAGGAGGATGTAATAACAAAAAAAGAACAAAATACTCTGCATACACCCCATATATATTAATACTGATGAATGGTTCTGGCTTGCTTTGTCTTCATAGTATAATATAGGAATTATCTAACAGGGAAATAGAAACAGGCTTCTTTTTGTATAGTACCTTGTTAACTGAAACTCATATGTATCAGAACTATGTCCTCATTTTGCATAGTTCTGGGTAACTAAAATTAAATCAAAGCAAGGACATGATTCCAATATGCCTGGGTTTCAGTTTACAAGGTACTATGCAAAATGTGGATGACTAGTACTGTTGTTAAAAGTTTGTTGTTTAGTAAAATATAAATTTGTAATGTTACTTAGATTATTAGCATTTCAATATTGTTACCTTAGAAATCATAACAAATAAATAATGATTTATCTTGGTCTCTCTTTCCTTCTATGTATTTGATGACTTTTATTTCCTTTATTTCTTTCTCCTTCTTTTCTTTTTTTTTTTTTTTTTTTGGAGTCTTGCTCTATCACCAGGCTGGAGTGCAGTGGCACAATCTCGGTTCACTGCAACCTCTGCCTCCTGGGTTCAAGCGATTCTCCTGCCTCAGCCTCCTGAGTAGGTGAAACAACAGGCACGAGCCACCATGCCCAGATAATTTTTTTTTTTTTTTTTGAGACGGAGTCTTGCTCTGTCGCCCAGGCTGGAGTGCAGTGGCACAATCTCGGCTCACTGCAAGCTCCGCGTCCTGGGTTCACGCCATTCTCCTGCCTCAGCCTCTCCGAGTAGCTGGGACTACAGGCGCCTGCCACCACGCCCGGCTAATTTTTTGTATTTTTTAGTAGAGACGGGGTTTCACCGTGGTCTCGATCTCCTGACCTTGTGATCCGCCCACCTCGGCCTCCCAAAGTGCTGGGATTACAAGCGTGAGCCACCGCGCCCGGCCCCAGATAATTTTTGTATTTTTAGTAGAGTCTGGGTTTCACCATGTTGGCCAGGATGGTATTGATCTCTTGACCTCATGATCCTCCCACCTTGGCCTCCCAAAGTGCTGGAATTACAGGCATGAGCCACTGTGCTCGGCCGATGACTTTTATTTTCTTTAAGGTTTCTTTAGTTACCTTCAATCTATTTAAAGGAAATTATTGATTGAATGAATCATAGTTGATTAAACTGAGAGGTGTTTGACTAAAATAAACAATACATTCATTCAAGGTTAACCTGAGGACTCCATAAATATTTGAAAAAATTGAAATCACACCTAGTTTATGAGGACAAATCAATTCTAAGACAATAAAACCTACTTGTCTTTTATAAATAGTGAAATGTAGGAAATCTGGTGATAAACTTTTTGGTTTTAATTCCATGTGAATCTCTGAGGCAAATCTCCATTATAAATGTATTTATATTAAATTCTAACTCTTAAATACAGATGTTATTGACTGAAATAAGTTTAATTTTTTCTATTTTCTATTTTTAAACAATCTGTCACAGATCATTTTCTGAAAAGAACACAATATTTTATGTGTTTCATGCTATCCTTGAATAGTTCTGTAACTGTCACCATAGAAACTGAGGCCATTCTGTTAAGCTGCTTTAATTATTGTGACTTCAAGTGGCATCCATAGTGGTTTTGCTGAATCACTCAGAACCAATGTTATCTATTAATAAATTATGTTCCCCAGTACTGGTAAAGTTACACTATTAAATAAGTAATGTTTGTTCTTTGAGAGGTTTCTGTTTATTTTTAAACTCTGAGCAAATAACCATAATAATAAGATTTTGCAAAAGTCATTTAAATGAATACTTTTCCTGAGCTAAATAAAAACATGAATTGACTTTAATTCATTTTAATGTCTGACAGTCTTTCTGCGGTAAAAGCAAAGTGGTTTGATTATTCCTCCTCCTCCTCCCTTTCATTCTATTGCATTGCTGCAGGGGCCTGATATTTATAGAAATATCTATTTATAATCTCGAACCCCAAACTGTATAAATGTGGGCCTCTTATTTAATGTATTGGATGCTTAATATCTCCTTATGTAAGATGATGATCTCTGCTATAATTCACAGAACTGTCACTAAAAATAAATGACATTATGATATAATCTATAAATCATTGTTCATTTCTATTATAATTACTTGCTATTTCATTAAGTATCCATATAAAAATTAATGGGCACGAATGTAATTAGTTCTATTACATTTTAGTGTACTGTTTATTTGAGAGAAGTTATTTATATATTTGCCTTTTCAAGCACTCAGTCATCTATAAGAATGAAGGAAAGCAGCTGTCAATGCAGCTAAGCTGTAATTGTCTAGCAGATGGCTAGACATCCATTTCTAAAGTAAGTAAGCAAAAGTCTAAATAAATTAACCAACCTGGGAGATAAGCACCAAGCTGTCCATTAACAATGGTCATGTTAATGCACGTCAAATTCATAGCAACACTAATCCTTATAGATTTTAAAGCACTATTTTCTAGTCATAACATGCTTGACAAAGTTATTAACCATTTCAACAAAAGGTTGGTTTTGAGGACTCAAAAATTTAAGTGACTTTCCAATATAGAATCCAATTCTCTAAAATTGAAAGGGAGGGTTGAACACCACATTAGTGTTCATACAAACTGTTAGAGGGGAAACATAGACTATAACTGTGAAAATAGGGAAGAATCAAGTCATTTTAAAACGTAGTAAATTTGCAAGCAGGGCAATGTTGAAGCTAGATTAAGATTAGGAACTAGAAATTATAAGAGCATCTGAAATGAATGGGAATGAACAGAAGCTACAGAAATCAGGTGCCCAGGCAAGGAGATCCAGGGTCAGTAACCAAAACAAGGGATATAGGCATCAACAAAGCTGTACCAGGAGCTGAAAAAGACTAGTATTTTGAAGGTAAAAAAAAAAAAAAAAGAAACTATCTACCCCAGGGTATCCATTTCCTGTCTATGGCGTGAACTGTTGTAAAAGTGTACATGTTGGACTTAGGACCATAGGTGTTAGGGTATATAGGGAGTTGATTTAGTAACAGAATTTTATTTTAACTTTTATTTGCAAAAAATAGGTAGTCTTCGATAAAATTTCTAGCTACCATTTATTGAGCACCAACTATACTCGATACTTTGCAGTCATTTGTTTTTATCCCTCTAATGAAGTCTACAAACTGGGCATAAATTTCCTGAGATTCAAATAAATCCCTGAGATTCAAATAAATTTTGTAGTTTGTTCAAATTTGAAAGGTGACCAAACTCTCATGAGATAGAACAAGAATTTAGGAGTGCTTTACTTCCAAATATGCGGTCAGTTTTGGAATAAGTGTGATGTGGTGCTGAGAAGAATGTATGTTCTGTTGATTTGGGGTGGAGAGTTCTGTAGATGTCTATTAGGTCTGCTTGGTGCAGAGCTGACTTCAATTCCTGGATATCCTTGTTAACTTTCTGTCTCGTTGATCTGTCTAATGTTGACAGTGGGGTGTTAAAGTCTCCCATTATTGTTGTGTGGGAGTCTAAGTCACTTTGTAGGTCACTAAGGACTTGCTTTATGAATCTTGGTGCTCCTGTATTGGGTGCATATATATTTAGGATAGTTAGTTCTTCTTGTTGAATTGATCCCTTTACCATTATGTAATGGCCTTCTTTGTCTCTTTTGATCTTTTTTGGTTTAAAGTCTGTTTTATCCAAGACTAGGATTGCAACCCCTGCCTTTGTTTGTTTTCCATTTGCTTGGTAGATCTTCCTCCATCCCTTTATTTTGAGCCTATGTGTGTCTCTGCACGTGAGATGGGTTTCCTGAATACAGCACACTGATGGGTCTTGACTCTTTATCCAATTTGCCAGTCTGTGTCTTTTAATTGGAGCATTTAGCCCATTTACATTTAAGGTTAATTTATTGCTCTGTGTGAATTTGATCCTCTCCTTACGATGTTAGCTGGTTATTTTGCTCATTAGTTGAGGCAGTTTCTTCCTAGCATCGATGGTCTTTACAATTTGGCATGTTTTTGCAGTGGCTGGTACCAGTCGTTCCTTTCCATGTTTAGTGCTTGCTTCAGGAGCTGTTTTAGGGCAGGCCTGGTGGTGATAAAATCTCTCAGCATTTGCTTGTCTGTAAAGGATTTTATTTCTCCTTCACTTATGAAGCTTAGTTTGGCTGGATATAAAATTCTGGGTTAAAAATTCTTTTTTTTTTTTTTTTTCAATTTTTTTTTTTTTTTTGAGAAGGAGTCTCACTCTGTCACCCAGGCTGGAGTGCAGTGGTGCGATCTCGGCTCACTGCAAGCGCCGCCTCCCGGGTTCACGCCATTCTCTTGCCTCACCCTCTCCGAGTAGCTGGGACTACAGGCGCCCACCACCACGCCCGGCTAATTTTTAGTAGAGATGGGGTTTCACCATGGTCTGGATCTCCTGACCTGGTGATTCGCCCACCTCGGCCTCCCAAAGTGCTGGGATTACAAGCATGAGCCATCACGCCCGGCCGAAAATTCTTTTCTTTAATAATGTTGAATATTGGTTCCCACTCTCTTCTGGCTTGTAGAGTTTCTACCGAGAGATCAGCTGTTGTCTGATGGGCTTCACTTTGTGGGTAACCCGATCTTTCTCTCTAGCTGCCCTTAACATTTTTTCCTTCATTTCAACTTTGGTGAATCTGACAATTACGTGTCTTGGAGTTGCTCTTCTCGAGGAGTATCTTAGTGGCATCTCTGTATTTCCTGAATTTGAATGTTGGCCTGCCTTGCTAGGTTGGGGAAGTTTTCCTGGACAATATCCTGCAGAGTGTTTTCCAACTTGGTTCCATTCTCCCCATCACTTTCAGGTTCAACAATCAGATGTAGATTTGGTCTTTTCACATAGTCCCATATTTCTTGGAGGCTTTGTTGATTTCTTTTTACTCTTTTTTCTCTAAACTTTTCTTCTCGCTTCATTTCATTCATTTGACCTTCAATCACTGATACCATTTCTTCCAGTTGATGGACTCGGCTACTGAAGCTTGTGCATTCATCACATAGTTCTCGTGCCATGTTTTTCAGCTCCATCAGGTTACTTAAGGACTTCTCTACATTGGTTATTCCAGTTAGCCATTCATCTAATCTTTTTTCAAGGTTTTTGTCTTCTTTGCGAAGGGTTCGAACTTCCTCTTTTAGCTCGGAGAAGTTTGATCTTCTGAAGCCTAGTTGGAAGTAAAGCACTCCTCAGCAAATGTAAAAGAACAGAAACTTTAACAAACTGTCTCTCAGACCACAGTGCAATCAAACTAGAACTCAGGATTAAGAAACTCACTCAAAACCGCTCAACTACAGGGAAACTGAACAACCTGCTCCTGAATGACTACTGGGTACATAACAAAATGAAGGCAGAAATACAGATGTTCTTTGAAACCAATGAGAACAAAGACTCAACATACCAGAATCTCTGGGACACATTTAAAGCAGTGTGTAGAGGGAAATTTATAGCACTAAATGCCCAAAAGAGAAAGCAGGAAAGATCTAAAATTGACACCATAACATCACAATTAAAAGAACTAGAGAAGCAAGAGTAAACACATTCAAAAGCTGGCAGAAGGCAAGAAATAACTAAGATCAGAGCAGAACTGAAGGAGATAGAGACACAAAAAGCCGTTCAAAAAAATCAATGAATCCAGGAGCTGCTTTTTGAAACGATCAACAAAATTGATAGTCCACTAGCCAGACTAATAAAGAAGAAAAGAGAGAAGAATAAAATAGACACAATAAAAAACGATAAAGAGGATATCACCACCGATCTCACAGAAATACAAACTACTATAAGAGAATACTATAAACACCTCCACACAAATAAACTAGAAAATCTAGAAGAAATGGATAAATTCCTGGACACATACACTCTCCCAAGATTAAACCAGGAAGAAGTTGAATCTCTGAATAGACCAATAACAGGCTCTGAAATTGAGCCTACCAACCAAAAAAAGTCCAGGACCAGACAGATTCACACACAAATTCTACCAGAGGTACAAGGAGGAGCTGGTACCATTCCGTCTGAAACTATTCCAATCACTAGAAAAAGGGGGAATCCTCTCTAACTCATTTTATGAGGCCAGCATCATCCTGATACCAAAGCCTGGCAGAGACACAACCAAAAAAAGAGAATTTTAGACCAATATCCCTAATGAACATCGCTGCAAAAATCCTCAATAAAATACTGGCAAACTGAATCCAGCAGCACATCAAAAAGCTTATCCACCATGATCAAGTGGGCTTCATCCCCGGGATGCAAGGCTGGTTCAACATACGAAAATCAATAAATGTAATTCAGCATATAAACAGAACCAAAGACAAAAACCACATGATTATCTCAATAGATGCAGAAAAGGCCTTTGACAAAATTCAACAACACTTCATGCTAAAATCTCTCAGTAAATCAGGTATTGATGGGACGTATCTCAAAATAATAAGAGCTATCTATGACAAACCCACAGCCAATATCATACTGAATGGACAAAAACTGAAAGCATTCCCTTTGAAAACTGGCACAAGACAGGGATGCCCTCTCTCACCACTCCTATTCAACATAGTGTTGGAAGTTCTGGTCAGGGCAATCAGGCAGGAGAAGGAAATAGAGGGCATTCAATTAGGAAAAGAGGAAGTCAAATTGTCCCTGTTTGCAGATGACATGATTGTATATCTAGAAAACCCCATCGTCTCAGCCCAAAATCTCCTTAAGCTGATAAGCAACTTCAGCAAAGTCTCAGGATACAAAATCAATGTACAAAAATCACAAGCATTCTTATACACCAATAACAGACAAACAGAGAGCCAAATCATGAGTGAACTCCCATTCACAATTGCTTCAAAGAGAATAAAATACCTAGGAATCCAACTTACAAGAGATGTGAAGGACCTCTTCAAGGAGAACTTCAATCCACTGCTCAACGAAATAAAAGAGGACACAAACAAATGGAAGAACATTCCATGTTCATGGATAGGAAGAATCAATATCACGAAAATGGCCATACTGCCCAAGGTAATTTATAGATTCAATGCCATCCCCCTGAAGCTACCAATGACTTTCTTCACAGAATTGGAAAAAACTACTTTAAAGTTCATATGGAACAAAAAAGGGCTGGCATTGCCAAGACAATCCTAAGCCAAAAGAACAAAGCTGAAAGCATTATGCTACCTGACTTCAAACTATACTACAAGGCTATAGTAACCAAAACAGCATGGTACTGGTACCAAAACAGAGATATAGATCAATGGAACAGAACAGAGGCCTCAGAAGTAATACCACACATCTGCAACCATCTGATCTTTGACAAACCTGACAAAAACAAGCAATGGGGAAATGATTCTCTATTTAAAAAACGGTGCTGGGAAAACTGGCTAGCCTATGTAGAAAGCTGAAACTGGATCCCTTCCTTAAACCTTATACAAAAATTAATTCAAGGTGGATTAAAGACTTAAATGTTAGACCTAAAACCATAAAAACCCTAGAAGAAAACCTAGGCAATATCATTCAGGACATAAGCATGGGCAAGGACTTCATGTCTAAAACACCAAAAGCAATGGCAACAAAAGCCAAAATTGGCAAATGGGATCCAATGAAACTAAAGAGCTTCTGCACAGCAAAAGAAACTACCATCAGAATGAACAGGCAACCTGCAGAATGGGAGAAAATTTTTGCAATCTACTCATCTCATAAAGGGCTAATATCCAGAATCTACAATGAACACAAACAAATTTACAAGAAAAAAACAACCCCATCAAAAAGTGGGTGAAGGATATGAACAGACACTTCTCAAAAGAAGACATTTATGCAGCCAAAAGACACATGAAAAAATGCTCATCATCACTGGCCATCAGAGAAATGCAAATCAAAACCACAATGAGATACCATCTCACACCAGTTAGAATGGCCATCATTAAAAAGTCAGGAAACAACAGGTGCTGGAGAGGATGTGGAGAAATAGGAACACTTTTACACGTTGGTGGGACTGGAAACTAGTTCAACCATTATGGAAGACAGTGTGGCGATTCCTCAGGGATATAGAACTAGAAATACCATTTGACCCAGCAATCCCATTACTGGGTATATGCCCAAAATATTATAAATCAGGCTGCTATAAAGACACATGCACATGTATGTTTATTGTGGCACTATTCACAATAGCAAAGACTTGGAACCAACCCAAATGTCCAACAATGATAGACTGGATTAAGAAAATGTGGCAAATATACACCATGGAATACTATGCAGCCATAAAAATGGATGAGTTCATGTCGTTTGTAGGGACATGGATGAAGCTGGAAACCATCATTCTCAGCAAACTATCGCAAGGATAAAAAAACAAACACTGCATGTTCTCACTCATAGGTGGGAATTAAACAATGAGAACACTTAGACACAGGGAGGGGAACATCACACACCGGGGCCTGTCATGGGGTTGGGTGGAGGGAGGAGGGACATTGTTAGGAGATATACCTAATGTAAATGATGAGTTAATGGGTGCAGCACACCAACATGGTGCATGTATACATATGTAACAAACCTGCACATTGTGCACATGTACCCTAGAACTTAAAGTATGATAAATAGAAATTAAAAAAAGAATTTAGAAGTGAAGTACTACCTATTAATAATTTCCCTCTTTGCCCAAGATTAACAAACTCCACTGATATAAGAATGCTGACTCCCAAGACTCTTCTTTACCCCTGTCCTATATACTCCCTAAAACTGTCTTAAAGGAGTATATCTTAAAATAGCACACTAGTTCTCTCTTGCAGATTAAAAAGACGATTTTCACTTATAAGATTGATATCTAAGATACTAGAATTCATTTTTAATACTTGAGGTCATATACCATTTCTCTATGCAGAAATATTTTCTCTTCATCTTCCTCTGGTACACTGGTGTTAATGACCCTGTATGACATACCGAAACATTAATCAAATGTATGTTTCTTAAAAGAAAGAAAAGTTGAAAAATGGCTTTTGTTATCAGAGAAAACTTAATCATGAATTTGGAAAACTATCTACCCATAATATTAATTATTAATCCCAAACTCAATAAAGTACAAGGCAGTCTCATTATTCTGGTATGTATTATCCAAGTCATTATATTTATGATTCTGTGTAGAGAAGTAAAATTTTCCATACAATAAAATATTCACTAGTAAACTGACTACCTACAAAATTAATCCCTCCTCAAACCTCTCCTGACATGCCTATCCCTCTCCTCTGCACAAGGCGCTTAAAAATGTAATTGTTACACTAATTGATGATTCTAAAAGACTTCAGGGAAAATCAATAATATCCTTGTATAGTCTTATGAAAATGACCCTCTTTAACATCATTATATACAATTGAAGTGACATATGTCATATGTTTAGAGCGAGCATTCTATTTTGTACCTTTCAAACATTGCAATTATACCGTAAGTTTTGTACAACGTAAGGTTAAACAAATTATTTTCATGTTGTCTCATTTTCCACCATTTAAACCTTTTCTCATTATTTCTTATGCAATTTTGGGCTCCACATTTTGGGCTCCACAAGATTCATACTTAGAGGGCTTTTATTAATACATATTATCTTTAGATATATGAGGCTTTCTTGATTGAAATATATTAAAATAGAGAAGATATTGCCTGGTGCAGTGGCTCACCCTTGTAATCTCAGCACTTTGGAAGGCCAAGTGGGGCCAGGAGTTTGAAACCAGCCTGGTCAATGTGACGAAACCCCGTCTCTACTAAAAATACAAAAATTAGCTGGACGTGGTGGTGGGTACCTGTAATCCCAGCTACTCGGGAGGCTGAGGCAGGAGAATGGTGTGAGCCATGGAGGCCGAGGTGGAGCTTGCAGTGTGCTGAGATCCCGCCACTGTACTCCAGCCTGGGCAACAGAGCGAGACTCCGTCTCAAAATAAGTAAAATATAAATAAAATATAAAATAAAATAATAAAATAAAATAAAATAAAAATAGAGAGGACTTAAACAATCATGTAGTCCAGACACTCATTTTAAATTTCCTCACAATTGATGGTTCAGGAACAGGGAACATGCTATCTCTGAAGGCCTAATTTTCCCCATTTCCTCTGGGTTATGAACTATTCTGAACATTCAAGACTGTTCAAATGGCAATCCTTATAAGAAGCCAATCTACTAAGTGTTGACTTCTCCACTGCAACTCATTAAAACACTAGATTAAGCCAGGTGCTGTGGCTCACGCCTGTAATCACAGCCCTTTGGGAGGCCAAGGCGGGCAGATCACTAGGTCAAGAGATGGAGACCAGCCTGGCCAACATGGTGAAACCCTATCTCTACTAAAAATACAAAAATTAGCCGGGCATAGTGGCTTGTGCCTGTAGTTTCAGCTACTCCAGAGGCTGAGGCAGAATCACTTAAACCCGGAGGCGCAGGTTGCAGTGAGCCGAGATTGTGCCACTGCACTCCAGCCTAGTGACAGAACAAGACTTCGTGTCAAAAAAACAACCAAACAAACAAAAAAACACTAGATTAAATATTCATTCTTTCAGCTGTTTATTCCATACATGCTTATTGAGGCCCTTTTAGAATCTGGTGCTATGCAAAGCCCTGCAAACGCAACCATGAATAAGAGGAACAATCCCTGCTTTCATCAAATTTAAAAACCTATATGATAAATACTGAACAAACAAGTATATGATAGAAAGGAATATTATGTACAGAGAGATAAAATGACTACTGTACATTAAAATTGTCAGAGAAGTGCACTTATGATTTTCTCAAACTGACTTATTCTGTTGCTTAATGAGATGACCTGTGCATGATCTAAGTCAGACAACTAAAAACAAAAGTTAAGTTGCTCTGTTCAAGAAAATAAGCAGGAATTCTGGCTGTGTTGATTACTATGTAACAGAATATCCTGTAAAGAGGTATTAAAAAATAGAGGCGGCCAGGCCCAGTGGCTCGCTCCTGTAATCCCAGCACTTTTGGAGGCCAAGGCAAGTGGATCACCTGAGGTCAGGAGTTTCAGACCAGCCTGGCCAACACGGTGAAACCCCGTCTCTACTAAAAATACAAAAATTAGCCGGGCATGGTGGCAGGCGCCTGTAATCCCAGCTACTCAGAAGGCTGAGGCAGGAGAATTGCTTGAACCTGGGAGACAGGGGTTGCAGTGAGCCGAGATCGTGCCTTTGCACTCCAGCCTGGGCAACAGAGCAAGATTTTGTCTCAAAATATATATATAGAGAGACAGACATTTATTGTTATTTAACTGGCATAAAGTCTAGTAGCTAAAAGTTGGACTGGCTTTCTTTTCAGCTTATTGTTTACTTCAATACATGTAGTCTTCCAATCTCGAGATTGGTGCTCTAGGTCCAATTATACTGTCTTCATAGACAAAACCCAAATCATAAGGGAGAGAATGAAGCAAAAAAAGCAGTTTTTATCTATGTATCGAGAGGAAAATATTTCTTGGAAGCCCTTGGCTGACTTCCTATTATGTCTCTTTGTCCATAACTGACTCAGATACCCATCTGAAGACAAAAACCTAGAAAGTAGAAATGAGGTTTTCATGACTAGTGAAGTTTTAGACCAGACATGATTCATCAACTGTGGCAAGTGCATTGCTGATCTCAAAACAGGAAGCATTTATTTCCAGGAAGCTGAAAACTGTGTAGAAACCACTACTACTTGCCACAATGTGTTTTCAAGTAGCAACTTTGAAGTGAATGTGAGGTATTCAAGGAGTGAATGTAGAAAAGTGAAGAAAGGTCCTAATAGAAAGAAGACTGAGGAAAATTATAGCCAGAGAGAAGCAGTCCATGTCAGGACTTTAATGGAACTTAAGGACACTAATGTAAGGGAACCTATACATAAGAGGTTAAAAAATAGTCCAGATAGATCAATAATTTAAGCAAAAGAGAATATTGGGAAAAGATGGAACCAGGAAGAAAAGAATTGATTATGATTTTCTTAGATTTAGGGGTGGGAGTGGGGACCACTGTACTTAACACAGTTCTTGGAATCAAAGCCCATGAATATTTTATTTGACTATCAAGGAAAAGTGAAACAATAAAGGACCTCTGATTTGTGAACGTCTACAATTGTTGATTAGGTTCCATATTTGTTTCTGTGGTAAATAAGGTAAAAGAAATTTGCAGAATGTAGACCACATAACAGAGTCCTCTGAGTTGAAGAAGTGATTTTTCAAAACAAAAGATGAGTAGAAGTCAGCCAGTATATATATGTAGGCATTAAAAAAAAAACAAAATAAAAAATAACAACATCATGTCTTTTGAAGGAATGTGTATGGAGCTGGAGATAATTATCCTTAGCAAACTAACAGAGGATCAGAAAACCACATACTGCATGTTCCTCTTACACGTGGGAGCTAAATGATAAGAACATATGGATACATAGAGGAGAACAACACACACTGGGGCTTATCAGAGCGTGGAGGATGGCAGAAAGGAGAGGATCAGGAAAAATCACTAATGAGTATTAGGCTTAATACCTGGGTGATGAAATAACCTGTATCACAAACCCCCATGACACTTAGGTATATGGTATATGTTTACCTACATAACAAACCTGCACATGTACCCCTAAACGTTAAATAAAAGTTAAATTGGGGATGGTGGAGCCAAGATGGCCGAACAGGAACAGCTCCAGTCTGCAGCTCCCAGCGTGAGAGACGCAGAAGATGGGTGACTTCTGCATTTCCAACTGAGGTACTGGGTTCATCTCATGGGGGAGTGCTAGACAGTCAGTGCAGGACAGTGGGTGCAGCACACCATGCGTGAGCCGAAGCTGGGCAAGGCATTGCCTCAACTGGAAGCACAAGGGTTCAGGGAATTCGCTTTCCTAGTCAAAGAAAGGGGTGACAGACGGCACCTGGAAAATCGGGTCATTCCCACCCTAATACTGCGCTTCTGCAACGGGCTTAACAAAGGGCACACCAGGAGATTATATCCTGCACCTGGTTCGGAGGGTCCTATGCTCACAGAGCCTTGCTCATTGCTAGCACAGCAGTCTGAGATTAAAATACAAGGCGGCAGCGAGGCTGGGGGAGGGGCGCCCACCATTGCTTAGGCTAGAGCAGGTAAACAAAGTGGCTGGAAAGCTCGAACTGGGTAGAGCCCACCACAGCTCAAGAAGGCCTGCCTGCCTCTGTAAGCTCCACCTCTAGAGGTAGGGCACAAACAAAAAATAGCAATAATCTCTGCAGACTTAAATGTTGCTGTCTGACAGCTTTGAAGAGAGTAGTGGTTCTCCCAGCATGCAGCTTGACATCTGAGAACGGGCAGACTGCCTCCTCAAGGGGGTCCCTAACCCCCAAGTAGCCTAACTGAGAGGAACTCCCCAGTAGGGGCGGACTGACACCTCACAGGGCTGGCCAGGTACTCCTCTGAGACAAAACTTCCACAGGAACGATCTGGGAGTAGCAATTGCGGTTCACCAATATCCGCTGTTCTGCAGCCACCGCTGCTGATACCCAGGCAAACAGCGGCTGGAGTGGGCCTCCAGTAAACTCCAACAGACCTGCAGCTAAGGGTCCTGACTGTTAGAAGGAAAACTAACAAACAGAAAGGAAATCGACACCAAAAACCCATCTGTACATCACCATCATCAAAGACCAAAGGTAGATAAAACCACAAAGATGGGGAAAAAACAGAAACTCTAAAAATCAGAGCGCCTCTCCTCCTCCAAAGGAACGCAGCTCCTCACCAGCAATGGAACAAAGCTGGACAGAGAATGACTTTGATGAGTTGAGAGAAGAAGGCTTCAGAAGATCAAACTAATCCGACCTAAAGGAGGAAGTTCGAACCAATGGCAAAGAAGTTAAAAACTTTGAAAAAAAAATTAGATGAATGGACAACTAGAATAACCAATGCACAGAAGTCCTTAAAGGACCTCAGGGAGCTGCAAACCATGGCACGAGAACTACGTGACGAATGCACAAGCCTCAGTAACCGATGTGATCAACTGGAAGAAACGGTATCAGCGATGGAAGATGGAATGAATGAAATGAAGCATGAAGAGAAGTTTAGAGAAAACAGAATAAAAAGAAATGAACAAAGCATCCAAGAAATATGGGACTATGCGAAAAGACCAAATCTACATCTAATTGGTGTACCTGAAAGTGACGAGGAGAATGGAACCAAGTTGGAAAACACTCTGCAGCATATTATCCAGGAGAACTTCCCCAATCTAGCAAGGCAGGCCAACATTCACATTCAGGAAATACAGAGAACGCCACAGAGATACTCCTCGAGAAGAGCAACTCCAAGACACATAATTGTCAGATTCACCAAAGTTGAAATGAAGGAAAAAAATGTTAAGGGCAGCCAGAGAGAAAGGTCGGGTTACCCACAAAGGGAAGCCCATCAGAATAACAGCTTCTCAGCAGAAACTCTACAAGCCAGAAGAGAGTGGGGGCCAATATTCGACATTCTTAAAGAAAAGAATTTTCAACCCAGGATTTCATATCCACACAAACTAAGCTTCATAAGTGAAGGAGAAATAACATCCTTTACAGACAAGCAAATGCTGAGAGATTTTGTCACCACCAGGCCTGCCCTAAAACAGCTCCTGAAGGAAACACTAAATATGGAAAGGAACAACCGGTACCAGCCACTGCAAAAACATGCCAAATTGTAAAGACAATCAAGGCTAGGAAGAAACTGCCTCAACCAACGAGCAAAATAATCAGCTAACATCATAATGACAGGATCAAATTCACACATAAAAATACTAACCTTAAATGTAAATGGGCTAAATGCTCCAATTAAAAGGCACAGACTGGCAAATTGGATAAAGAGTCGAGACCCATCAGTGTGCTGTATTCAGGAAACCCATCTCACGTGCAGAGACACACATAGGCTCAAAATAAAGGGATGGAGGAAGATCTACCAAGCAAATGGAAAACAAACAAAGGCAGGGGTTGCAATCCTAGTCTTGGATAAAACAGACTTTAAACCAAAAAAGATCAAAAGAGACAAAGAAGGCCATTACATAATGGTAAAGGGATCAATTCAACAAGAAGAACTAACTATCCCAAATATATATGCACCCAATACAGGAGCACCCAGATTCATAAAGCAAGTCCTTAGTGATCTACAAAGTGACTTAGACTCCCACACAACAATAATGGGAGACTTTAACACCCCACTGTCAACATTAGACAGATCAATGAGACAGAAAGTTAACAAGGATATCCAGGAATTGAAGTCAGCTCTGCACCAAGCGGATCTAATAGACATCTACAGAATTCTCCACCCCAAATCAACAGAATATACATTCTTTTCAGCACCACACCACACCTATTCCAAAATTGACCACATAGTTGGAAGTAAAGCACTCCTCAGCAAATGTAAAAGACCAGAAACTTTAACAAACTGTTACTCAGACCACAGTGAAATCAAACTAGAACTCAGGATTAAGAAACTCACTCAAAACCGCTCAACTACATGGAAACTCAACAACCTGCTCCTGAATGACTACTGGGTACATAACGAAATGAAGGCAGAAATAAAGATGTTCTTTGGAACCAATGAGAACAAAGACACAACATACCAGAATCTCTGGGACACATTCAAAGCAGTGTATAGAGGGAAATTTATAGCACTAAATGCCCACAAGAGAAAGCAGGAAAGATCTAAAACTGACACCCTAACATTACAATTAAAAGAACTAGAGAAGCAAGAGCAAACACATTCAAAAGCCAGCAGAAGGCAAGAAATAACTAAGATCAGAGCAGAACTGAAGGAAATGGAGACACAAAAAACCCTTCAAAAAATCAATGAATCCAGGAGCTGGTTTTTTGAAAGGATCAACAGAATTGATAGACCGCTAGCAAGACTAATGAAGAAGAAAAGAGAGAAGAATCAAATAGACACAATAAAAAATGACAAAGGGGATATCACCACCAATCCCACAGAAATACAAACTACCATCACAGAATACTATAAACACCTCTATGCAAATAAACTAGAAAATCTAGAAGAAATTGATAAATTCCTGGACACATACACCCTCCCAAGACTAAACCAGGAAGAAGTTGAATCTCGGAATAGACCAATAACAGGCTCTGAAATTGAGGCAATAATTAACAGCTTACCAACCAAAAAAGTCCAGGACCAGATGGATTCTCAGCCGAATTCTACCAGAGGTACAAGGAGGAGCTGGTACCATTCCTTCTGAAAATATTCCAATCACTAGAAAAAGCGGGAATCCTCCCTAACTCATTTTATGAGGCCAGCATCATCCTGATACCAAAGCCTGGCAGAGACCCAATGAAAAAAGATAATTTAGACCAATATCCTTGATGAACATTGATGCAAAAATCCTCAATAAAATACTGGCAAACCGAATCCAGCAACACATCAAAAAGCTTATCCACCATGATCAAGTGGGCTTCATCCCTGGGATGCATGGCTGGTTCAACATACGAAAAACAATTAAGGTAATCCAGCATATAAACAGAACCAAAGACAAAAACCACATGATTATCTCAATAGATGCAGAAAAGGCCTTTGACAAAATTCAACAACACTTCATGCTAAAATCTCTCAGTAAATCAGGTATTGATGGGACGTATCTCAAAATAATAAGAGCTATCTATGACAAACCCACAGCCAATATCATACTGAATGGACAAAAACTGAAAGCATTCCCTTTGAAAACTGGCACAAGACAGGGATGCCCTCTCTCACCACTCCTATTCAACATAGTGTTGGAAGTTCTGGTCAGGGCAATCAGGCAGGAGAAGGAAATAGAGGGCATTCAATTAGGAAAAGAGGAAGTCAAATTGTCCCTGTTTGCAGATGACATGATTGTATATCTAGAAAACCCCATCGTCTCAGCCCAAAATCTCCTTAAGCTGATAAGCAACTTCAGCAAAGTCTCAGGATACAAAATCAATGTACAAAAATCACAAGCATTCTTATACACCAATAACAGACAAACAGAGAGCCAAATCATGAGTGAACTCCCATTCACAATTGCTTCAAAGAGAATAAAATACCTAGGAATCCAACTTACAAGGGATGTGAAGGACCTCTTCAAGGAGAACTTCAATCCACTGCTCAACGAAATAAAAGAGGACACAAACAAATGGAAGAACATTCCATGCTCATGGATAGGAAGAATCAATATCATGAAAATGGCCATACTGCCCAAGGTAATTTATAGATTCAATGCCATCCCCATCAAACTACCAATGACTTTCTTCACAGAGTTGGAAAAAACTACTTTATTGTTGTTGCTTTTGTTTTTTTTGAGACGGAGTGTCACTCTGTCGCCCAGGCTGGAGTGCAGTGGCACGATCTCCGCTCATTGCAAGCTCCACCTCCCGGGTTCACGCCATTCTCCTACCTCAGCCTCCCGAGTAGCTGGGACTACAGGCGCCCACCACCATGCCCGGCTAATTATTTATACTGTTAGTAGAGACGGGTTTCACCATGTTAGCCAGGATCGTCTCGATCTCCTGACCTTGTAATCCGACTGCCTTGGCCTCCCAGAGTGCTGGGATTACAGGAGTGAGCCACCGCACCCGGCCAAAAAAACTACTTTAAAGTTCATAGGGAACCAAAAAAGATCTCACATTGCCAAGTCAATCCTAAGCCAAAAGAACAAAGCTGGAGGCATCATGCTACCTGACTTCAAACTATACTACAAGGCTACAGTAACCAAAACAGCATGGTATTGGTACCAAAACAGGGATATAGACCAATGGAATAGAACAGAGCCCTCAGAAATAATGCCGCATATCTACAGCTATCTGATCTTTGACAAACCTGACAAAAACAAGCAATGGGGAAAGGATTCCCTATTTAATAAATGGTTCTGGGAAAACTGCCTCACCATATGGAGAAAGCTAAAACTGGATCTCTTTCTTACACCTTATACAAAAATTAATTCAAGATGGATTAAAGACTTAAGTGTTAGACCTAAAACCATAAAAACCCTAGAAGAAAACCTAGGCAATACCATTCAGGACATAGGCATGGGCAAGGGCTTCATGTCTAAAACACCAAAAGCAATGGCAACAAAAGCCAATATTGACAAATGGGATCTAATTAAACTAAAGAGTTTCTGCACAGCAAAAGAAACCACCATCAGAGTGAACAGGCAACCTACAGAACGGGAGAAAATTTTTGCAACCTACTTATCCGACAAAGGGCTAATATCCAGAATCTACAATGAACTCAAACAAATTTACAAGAAAAAAACAAACAACCCCATCAAAAAGTGGGCAAACAATATGAACAGACACTTCTCAAAAGAAGACATTTATACAGCCAAAAAACACATGAAAAAATGCTCATCATCACTGGCCATCAGAGAAATGCAAATCAAAACCACAATGATATGCCATCTCCCACCAGTTAGAATGGTGATCATTAAAAAGTCAGGAAACAACAGGTGCTGGAGAGGATATGCAGAAATAGGAATACTTTTACACTGTTGGTGGGACTGTAAACTAGATCAACCATTGTGGAAGTTGGTGTGGCGATTTCTCAGGGATCTAGAACTAGAAATACCATTTGGCCCAGCCATCCCATTACTGGGTATATACCCAAAGGATTATAAATCATGCTGCTATAAAGACACATGCACATGTATGTTTATTGCGGCACTATTCTCAATAGCAAAGACTTGGAACCAACCCAAATGTCCAACAAGGATAGCCTGGATTAAGAAAATGTGGCACATATACACCATGGAATACTATGCAGCCATAAAAAATGATGAGTTCATGTCCTTTGTAGGGACATGGATGAAGCTGAAAACTATCATTCTCAGCAAACTATCACAAGGACAAAAAAACAAACACCACATGTTCTCACTCATAGGTGGGAATTGAACAATGAGAACACATGGACACAGGAAGGGGAACATCACACACCGGGGACTGTTGTGGGGTGCTGGGAGGGGAGAGGGATAGCATTAGGAGATATACCTAATGTTAAATGACGAGTTAATGGGTGCAGCACACCAACATGGCACATGTATATATGTAACAAACCTGCACATTGTGCACATGTACCCTAAAACTTAAAGTATAAAAAAACAAAAAAAAAGAAATAGCTAGTAAAATGAATAATGACACTAGTGACACTAAGTAGAACAGAAACATGAAAAAAAGGTTTCCCGCTGGCTCATTTGAGAGAAAAACATACACATAAATGAAGAGGTACTGATTGTGATAATCATCAGTGAAGAATTTTGTTACTTATATTCTTTTATATTATGTTGATTTATAAATGCTAATCATCTTAATCATTATTGGCTTATAATGACATTCATATTTTTTAGATTATAAAAGACTACAAAAAGAACTGCATATGACAAAAAAGAATGATTTCACAGTGTGTCAGATTCTAAATTTAGTACTTAAAGTAATTTAAAAGAAAGTACAGGCCCGGCGTGGTGGCTCATGCCTGTAATCCCAGCACTTTGGGAGGCTGAGGCAGGCAGATCACGAGGTCAGAAGTTCAAGACCAGCCTGAGTAACATGGTGAAACCTCGTGTATACTAAAAATACAAAAATTAGCCAAGTGTGGTGGCACGTGCCTATCCTCCCAGCTACTCAGTAGGCTGAGGCAGGAGAATTGCTTGAACCTGGGAGGTGGAGGTTGCAGTGAGCCGAGATTGCGCCACTGCACTCCAGCCTAGGCGACACAGCAAGACTCCATCTCCAAAAAAAAATTTAAAAAGAGAAAGAAAGAAAGTACAATTTATTCTTTTTTTAAATTGTCATCTTAGACAAGTTAATCTCCATGTGCCTTTGTTGTCTGACCTGTAGCTTGCAGATAATAACAACATATAATCTTGTTGGGAAGATTAAAGGAATACATGTTTGCAAAGCTTAGATTACAGCATGGCGCCTAATATTAACTACATTTAAGTGTTACTGAATAAACAAATCTATTATTTTAAAGAATAGATTTAAACCATAGTTTACAACTCTAGTTTATAAATTCAACACGTAATTATGCTTACAATGTGAAATTTCATCCTACACACACAATATTTCAAAAAGAAAATGATAGAAACACCTGCCCTCAAAAAATACCTGTCTTTAATATCTAGTGAGAGAGAGTGAAGAATATAGGCAATTGTAATTCTGTCTAATAAGTACTCTAATAGAGGTGTTCAAATATTATAGAAACACACAGGAATCAATCTGTCTACAAGTACTTTGATTTTTCCATCAATCAGGGGAACCCTTTAACTCAAAAAATTAAAAACATTAATGAAAGTTTATTTTAGATACCCCTATAAAACAAAGAAGTAAGGTATGCTACTTCACATTTTACAACAGGCATTCCCAGACTTTTGCTCATTAGAATTTCACTGTGTTGCTAATGTTTGTTTCACAGTTAAGAGAATTAGCATGCAGCAACACATAGCACTTTTCCCGGGCTGGCAATCAGGTTTCTAGACTTCAGGTTTTCAGATCTTTCTTTTCAATACTGATGACAAAATTGCTGTTTCAATTCCCTGTGATATTTTCAATATTAATTATTCAAATATTAAATACATTAATATTAAAATATTAACAGTAAATATCCTCTATTCAAATCTAATTTTTAAAAATTCGATAATGTTGGACAACTATCATGGTTGGTTCTACCTTCTAAATAAAAGAAAACGTGTTTTACCTCAAAAGTAAATAAAAATTAACCAATTCTCAGGTATTCTTTGAGTACCTACTAGTTATTGCTATTCTAAATAAAATAGAAGATAAAAAAACAAACCAGGAAACATTTGTTGTAAAAGGGCTTAATCTACCAGAGGAAAATGATAATACTTTTTTTAAAAAATGGGCAAATAATCACATATTGTGAGTAGGCAAATTTGAGGAAATATCTAAAAGCATAAATGCCATAGAACATTATGTATTCTGAGATCCAATCCTTTATTCTTATGCCCAACTTCCTCATTCAAGAGATATTAAATCTGGTAATTTTTATTGTGTTCCTTCTTGGTGCCCAGCATGATTCTACCTGCTTTACTTTGAAAATTGAATACTTCCACAATGACCTTACAAAACAGGTGCTATTGTCTTTATTATATATTTAAGAATACTTGACTTCAATAACAGTAGTACCCGCTCCTTGCTGCATGTCATCTAACTGCCAAATAGAGATGAGATGTTTCAGATTTCAAAGTTTTTGCTTTTTCTGCTAGTCAGTCTCCCCTGGAAGGGGAAAAGTAGAAAATCAATATAAGGCTTATACTAAAACCTAAATTATAGAATACATTCAAATAAAATATCTTATATATTTGCAAATCGATTTTTTCATGGGATGAGGTTAGCAGGGGGAATTGAAAGTTGGCACCATGCCTTTTCTGCGTACATAAGAGCTACTTTCACAACAATGGTGATGTACCTGCAATCTTTTTCAGTGATCTGACAAATCTGTATTTATAGTACTCTATAAAAGTACAATGATAACTGTACTGCACTGGTGAGCTGAAACACTTCAGTCATATTATCAGGTTGTCCCAACTTATCTGAAAAATAGCATTTGTGTGCTCAGTGTACAAAGAAAGGTTGTCAAACTAGATGCAAACGTTACAATGGGATTTCTTGCCTTGACAGGGTAACTGCACAAGGGACCAAATATTATGACTCACTAAGGAGCAATAAACAGCACAGAGATAAAATAACAACACTGTCAATCAAGGGCAGCAGTTTCTCTGGGAATTTTTAAACATTCTTATTTTTCACATTAAAATCTACTGATTCTTGACATTTGAAAACCTTCTTTAGTTTTTTTTTTAATATATATAAACCAGCAACTAATGAGCTCATATCTTTCCAAAAGTTGAATAGAGATGATAAAAAAAATACAGAAGGTTGATGGCAATCAGTCCTTTCACAAGGTACCAGTGATACAGCATAGTTGACAAAACATCTAGCCAGCTGCCTTTCCACCAAGGCCTGGCAGTCAGAAAGAAAGGCAAATGCCCCCACTGACCCTCTAAGCTCTGTCCACCACTACCAGTGATTGACTGTTCCTCCACAGCCCATGGGTTGTGCATTATGTGGTCCTCCAGAGGGGAGGACCTAGGGCCATTTGAGCAGCGATTTCTGGACAGAGTGAGTGGTGAAGGCATAGTCTCCTAGTGGTGGGAGCCCTTGGCTTTCCAGAAATGCATCTTATGTAAGGGGGAGCAGCTGGAGAAGGGATGTGACACAGTTCTCTCACATGCAGGGCCTAAGGCAAGAATCCTGAGGGCCCAGATCTAAAGGCAATGGTACAAAGGGATAAATCCAGGTTATGTGAGCCCTGAAGTTTATGAAATCTGGAGGGATCTCAAAACACACACACACACACACACACACACACACACACACGAGAAAAGAAGGAAAAATTTCCAGGATCGCTTCTAGGGCTTTATGTGGGGCCCACTGTAAAGCTGACCCCTGAAGATTAAACTTTCTCAGTGGTACAGCTAATGTATTCCTCCTACTAGGGTGAAAGGTAGGGGTAGTGGTACTCGGTCAGAGGAGCTTTAAGGAGATTTAATTGGCTTTAGGGACTAGCAAATTGGCCCACAAGTGATCTTTTCAAAGGTCTCCTTCTGGGCCAGTATTCTGTAGTTCCCTAGTCATGGGTGCATGAGAGTCCTTTGCCCCTCTTTATGGGGGTATCCTCATCCTCCAGATAATTCACAAAAACACTACAGCCTCCCTGACTAGATGGTGCTGCTTTCACAGCTGGCCAGCCATTTTTCACCCTCTAGGTTTTCTGGGCAGTCTGCTTAAGTTTCTCAGGCATGAATCCACATCTGTCCCTTGTGCTTCCAAATGCAGAGAACACACTTGAAGCACTGAATGATTCTTCTGAAAATCCACTATAGACTTGAGGTTAGAAAGTTTCTCCTCCCATCCCTAACTTCCTCCAAAAGCTGTGGAAGAGACCTATATTTAGGCAAAAGCTTTCACCATGGAAATCTTACCTCCTCACTGATCTCCTCAGGTGCTGTTTCCACCCTTGAATTGACCAAAATCATGAAACACTAGCCGTTTCTTTTGAATGCCTGCATGAGGAAGAAGTCTGTTTCCTAATCATAGTATTATCCTGATATTTATCCTAGCCATGCCTCAGTACTGAATTTTTTAAATGGAAGAATTTGAAGGCACCAAGTGATGGAGGGTAAATGAAGGAAAATTGTTAGTGAAGAATCATAAAAATTTACATAAGAACCTAAGTGGAATTTACTTATATTGTGGACATTTTCAGTGAGAACCAATGACAATGATTCAGACAGGAATTTTATGCAAAGTGCATTTATGTGTGTGTGTGTGTGTGTGCACGTTACACTTATAGTTCAATTGATATAATACTCAACATAAATTAAAAGAATATTATGACTCGCCATTCATTAAACTATTACTAATTCAAGATAACATGTTAGGATTTTCACAATATTATATATTTAACATAATTACAATTAGTAATAAAGATAATTTCTCATTTTCATCCTTATTGCAAATACTTAGTAATGTATTGTAAGTTATTAGTTTAATAACTACATTTAACTTGCCAAGGTTCATAAATAGATATTGACACAGTTCTCTTTTCACATTTCTCCATCCCCAATGCCAGCACCCTAGTCCAAGCTACTATCAGCAATCACCTAAATGTTCTCACTGTAGCCACTCAATCTGTCCTCCATTTACTAATGTGCTGATAAATATTTAACTAGCTCTCCAGGGGAGGAGGAAAGTCCTCATTTGTAGAATTTCCCAATGCTATGATGTAAATACACCCACCATGGCTGATTTCAAACTTTCCGTGTGAAATCACTGAATCTAGAGCTGGGGAGAACTGCTATCAAATTGGCTCTCCCAAGTCGGCTCCATTTCACCATTACCCCAACCACACCTAACTCGTTCTCTATAACAAACAAAGAGAAAGTTTTCAAAAGGCAAATCTGACCATGTTGCTTGGCCCTGCTAACATGATTTGGCTTCCTTTTCCTCCCACAAGCCTTCCTTCAATTTCTCCACACTCCTACCCATCACAGAACACTTTAAGAAGCCATTTTGTTTTTTCAGTTAGTTAATTAATATCCTGTGGATTTTAGCTGAAGAGTCACTTCCTCAGGGACGTTTTACCTGACCTCCTTGGCTATGTTACAACCTCTTACTACAGCCCTTATAATGAGATACACCTCTACATTATAGCCACAGCTACACTTTTGCATTTTTTTTTTTTCTTGAGACGGAATCTTGCTCTGTCACCAGGCTGGAGTGCAGTGGCGCAATCTCGGCTCACTGCAACCTCCACCTCCCGGGTTCAAGTGATTCTTCTGCCTCAGCCTCTCGAGTAGCTGGAACTATAGGCGTGCACCACCATGCCCAGCTAATTTTTGTATTTTTAGTACAGAAGAGATTTCACCTGCTTTTCAACACAAAATCCCTAGCACTATGCAGAGTGCCAAAAACAAAGCAGACATGAAGAGTTACCTATTTTTGATAAATTAACAAATAAATATCTGCCTAAAAGCATAAATAAATATGTTCCCCTGAAGATTGTTAAGGAAAATTGGAGATCAGCTAGTAATATTATTCTTTGATGTCTCTCCAACATAACTACAGAGTTTGTGTAACAACTTTAGAGAGACTAAAGAGGTGACCTTAGAGACAGTACTTAACTGTTCCAAATCTAACATATACTATTCATTCAGATAAATAAACAAAAAGAGCTGACAGAACTTTAAGCCTGTGTGTTAAGTACCCTCTAAGAATAAAATAGGTTAGTGTTAGCAATTCTTTAAAAATAAGACTTTTGTACTGTACTAAATGATAACATCTGTTACCTTTCAGAAGGAGCTTACAGAACCTACTTCATGACAAGAAACTGAAGCATTACAAAGAGGTATTGAAACTTGGAGTGAATGAAAATTTGTTTAAGTAATGCTTCATCTGTGCAAGAGTAAACAATCAAATCTATTCCTAAGGTTAGATTT
This sequence comes from Symphalangus syndactylus, assembly GCF_028878055.3. Classification (NCBI taxonomy): domain Eukaryota; kingdom Metazoa; phylum Chordata; class Mammalia; order Primates; family Hylobatidae; genus Symphalangus; species Symphalangus syndactylus. The sequence goes on from NC_072432.2 coordinate 47,669,438, forward strand.
ATTTATATAAAATAATATAAAAATGTGGAAATGGACAAAGATGTAATAGAATAATTTTTCTTTTACCTCTGCATTTCTAACTTTACAATGGCCATAAAAATCCCTTTATTCAGACATTGAGCTATGGTATGTACAGAATATTTGCATTTCAACAAGCATATTTCTAACAAAGTATTAATACAAAATATAATCCAAAGCCAATCATGGTTATTCTTTCATTCTCTTCAGAGTTTGAGTTCTATGTACATTTCATGAAATGCTCATTTACATAGAACTGACTTGAGAAATGTAGAGTTTTGAGGAACATGCTGAGTGTAGCTGGATATTTGGGTATACTTTTAACAGTAGGATTTTTATAAATTTATAATTGCCCTCTATATGTCCATGTGTGCCCATTATTTAGCTCCCAATTATTAAGCATGGATATGTGGTATTTGATTTTCTGAGTTATTTCACTTAGGATAATGACCTCCAGCTCCATCCATGTTGCTGAAAACACATGATTTCACTCTTTTTTATGGTGTATATATACCACATTTTCTTTATCCAACCATCTGTTGAGGGGCACTTAGGTTGATTTCATGATTCGACTACTGTGAACAGTCACTCTCAAAGCTTTGACCCCAACATTCTATGCTTATGATTAAATATTTGAAAATTGTACACTTTTTTTGATTACATAGATTATTCTATTTTTTAGGAAGTTTATCCTTTCCATGGTATTCTGAGTTACATATCAAACTAAACTCAGAAGTGAAGTAAAAGGCCGGGTGCAGTGGCTCACGCTTGTAATCCCAGCACTTTGGGAGGCCGAGGCGGGTGGATCACGAGGTCAGGAGATCGAGACCACGGTGAAACCCCGTCTCTACTAAAAATACAAAAAATTAGCCGGGCGCGGTGGCGGGCGCCTGTAGTCCCAGCTACTCTGGAGGCTGAGGCAGAAGAATGGCGTGAACCCGGGAGCCGAGATTGCGCCACTGTACTCCAGCCTGGGCGACAGAGCGAGACTCCGTCTCAAAAAAAAAAAAAAAAAAAAAAAAAAGCAGTGAAGTAAAATCTCCACCTTTGTTTTCTGAACTAAGATGAATTTTAGATATTGCAGGAAGTGGAAAGCTCTGGTCCTCCCCCACTGTAATGAGCAATGTAGCTTTCCTTCTTAATGATTTGATAGTTTCTCCCTATCACTTGCTATGCTGAAAAATTTATACTTCATTCCTAGTAGGAGTTCCTAATTCTTGTTTCTCTTTATCAAATGTCTAAAAACTAATAAATACACGAGAATATTTAATAACAAATTGTCAAAATATTTATCATCAGAATATAACTAAACATTGGTTAGATAATACAAATATCTCAGTCATAAAATGTTTCTTACCTTCTAAAGTGATGTAATTATATATTACATATTCTTTCTTATGTACAATCTTACATATTCTGCGATGACTATTTCAGTTATTCTTAGCAATAAATTTACTGGGTTCCAAATCAGATGACTCTATGAATCCTATATTTCAAAGACTCGATGATTTATGAATTTATATGTGAAGACTGTAAAATTCAAGGGGAAAATTTACTTAAAGAAGTAATTCCATCCTAAATTAAAAAGAAATATTTGTTATCCAAAGACAATGTCTCAACTTTCAGCATTAGTATTATATTGGTGGGTGATTATTTTATGTCTACTATTTTTTTTTTTTTTGAGATGGCCTTTTGCTCTTGTCACCCAGACTGGAGTGCAGTGACACAATCTCAGCTCACTGCAACCTCTGCCTCCCAGGTTCAAGTGGTTCTCCTGCCTCAGCCTCGCAAGTAGCTGGGATTACAGGTGCCTGCCACCATACCTGGCTAAATTTTTGTATTTTTAGTAGAGACAGGATTTCACCATGTTAGCCAGGCTGGTCTCAAACTCCTGACCTCAAGTGATCCGCCCGCCTCGGCCTCCCAAAGTGTGGGATTACAGGTGTGAGTCACCACGCCCGGCCCTACCTAGTGTTTTTTTTCTTATGAGAAATCCAAAATACACAAAACTGGTATCATAAGGGCTTTAGTAACACCATTTATAAACAGTTGATGTGGCTATTTAACAAATATATTTGTTGCAAAAAACTTACAAAATTTATATGTTCTTTCCTCTCTATTATGTTTTAGGCATTGCATTATGAGGTAAAGTATCTCCCATATTAAAAAGAAACAAATAAACTAAGGTTAAGAAGGCTTATTTATTATTTCTTTTAGAGACAGAGTCTTGCTTTGTCACCCAAGCTGAAGTAAGGCAGTGGCATGGTCCTAGCTCTCTGCAGCCTCAAAATCCTGGGTTCAAATGATCCCTTCCCCTCAGCCTGGTGAGTATCTGGGACTATAGGTGCAAGCCACAGTGCCCAGGGGTTAAGAAAATTGGTGCGGGTGGGGGGAAAGAATCTGCCCAATGCCTGGATTCCTAACCACTGAGTTATACTGCCTCTCAATAGCACACCCAGAACAAATAACATAAAATAAAATTAAGTAGGTAAAAAATCATTTAAAATAAGAAATAAAGATAGATGCATTATATTTTAGTATTTCAATGTTTATGATTTAAATATAATAAAGAATTCTGACTTTTAAAATTAATGGTGATAATAATATTATTACCAATATGGAACATTCATTATTTTGACACCTCATCTATCTCTGCCTTCTTTTATCAATATCACCAACATGTCAATTGTGGAATCACCTTTCCCCTCTAAATTTCATTCTGTGTTCCAGGGCTTGTCATGCAACATCAATAAATTATCTAGTCAATCACCACCAAATACTTTTGGATATAGCGATTGTATCAGAATTGCCATGTCAAACAAGCCAAGCTAGTCAAAGCCAATCCAAAGACACTCAAATCTGGGTTTTTTTTTTTTTTTTGCTTTGATTAAAAAAATGAGAAATTATCTCCTTCCACTGGATTTGTGGAGAAAATGAAAATCAATCCCAGTTGCTGCTGAAGGCAGCAATATCACCACTAGAGGAACCTCCCAGAAAAGGAAAAGCCCAGACAGAAAAGTCAAGCAAAAAAGATGTAGATAGAGAGAATGACCCTTGATGACATCATTTGAGAACCAAAACTGTACTTGAAGAAATTGCTACCTTTGTACTTTATAAATTATACAAGCCAATAACCACCAGCACTCTTGATTCTTTTTTCTGAAAGCAGTTAGCATTTGGCTTCTGTCACTGGCAAACAAGAGTTTTGAATTAATCGCTGTCTTTGCATTTATACTGTGTTCTTGCCATATGTTCACACCTTTTAATTCTCAAAATAATAGTGAGGTATGTAGGACATAAACAATTTCCATTTGATAGATGGCATCATTAAGATCACAACTGAAGATATACTTTAGAAAATATTTAAAATATGGGATATATATACCTTCCAGGTCTGCTGAAATAAGAAAATATAATGGAGACATTAATCAAGTAATTGATAAGTGATTCAATATGAGACGTGAGGAAGAAAACATACCAAGATTTTAAGAAAAGAAAAATGATGGTAGCTTTACTTAAATATGGAACAACTTGAGAATTTAAGGAGAACTTAGAGGAGATTATTAATTTGTTTTCAGGCATATTTACAACAGACTGAAGATCCCAAACCTGAAAATCCAAATGTTCTAAAATCTGAAACTTCTTGAGTGTTAACTTGACAATCAAAGAAAATGCTCCTGTTCCATTTCAAATTTCATATTTTTGGATTTGGGATGCTCAACTAATATAATACAAATATTGCAAAATCTGAAAAAATCTGAAATCTGAAACACTAAACACTTCTGCTCCCAAGCATTTTGAATAAGGGACATTTAACCTGCATGACACTTCGGTAGGATGCCTAGTTAGACAAGTCTGATGAACAACTATAAGTATTAGATTTGCATTCAGAAGAGCCATCATGAAAAGAATATATAACCATAAGTCACCCATAATGTTGACAGCTGAAGCTATGGAATGGGCAACATAACTAGAACTTTATGGATTATTAGATTTCAGGTCCTTTCTCAATATCATTTCACATAATACGAACAATGAGAGTGGTGATATCAACCTAACTAAAAGATAGGGATGTGTGTGTGTGTGTGTGTGTGTGTGTGTGTATGTGTGTGTGTGTGTTTTGCAGGAAAACGCATTTAAGCTTTCTAATATAATTCAATTGGCAAACATGATGCAATTATCTATTAGACAAAAATGGCTTTTGGAACTTAAAAATTAAGACTATATGAAGAGCAGTTAAATTATCTCACTTTTAGATTGTATTAAAACTGAATTAAAATCATTATTTTCTAAATTGGTCAGTGTTTCTTCTCTCTATAATGAGAATATTAATACTGAATATCTTCATGCAATCAAATATATACATTGCCCTATTCACAAACAGTATCAAGCACAATTATGCTTTAAGAGCTTATTATCCAGTAAAAAGACATACAAGAAGCAAATAACTATAACACAGTGTAATCCAATGGAGAAAAATGGTAGGTACATCAAGATATATCTTCCGCCTTACTCCTATGGTGGTCAGCCCAAAATCCTTGGCAGCACCTTATATCACCTAATCGCTAACCTGAAACCTTAAAGGAGGCATGATACTATTTCTCACTGAAAAATACTCAGCAGGTTTTTTCCTTTTCATGTATTTAATATATAAGCAGAAATAATCCCCATTTACTTAATATTTGACATCTACATAAGCTTACATTTATTGTCATGAACTTAAGCCTCTTTGGTCATTATAGAGTACAAGTTTATCATTTATATAATAGAAGATCAAATTTTAATTTAAATTAAAGCTTGAACTGTTTAAATGGAAAAAATATGAAAACACTAAAATAGTATAAAGTTTAAATTTGTTCTAATTTAGTAAAAATATTTTAAAATAATAACTCACATTCCTTATAAAAATGCAAACCAACTTTAAAAACTTTATATTAAAAACTGATTTCATTTTATATCATTAAAGCCTACAGCTTATATAGTAAGCAATCCAAGAACAGTGTACCCACAATCACAGAGTAGGGAAATAAAGTACATCAGCCTTGCCCATGTCCTTAAGATAAGGTAACAAAATGAAACTTGAATGACACATGGTTCAAAGACATGAAGTTAGGAGACACAGAAGTTATTCATTAAGACAATATAGAATAGATTATTTTTTAATGCACAAAATTTATTTCTTCTTTCTTTATACTAATATTAACACATTTATTATAAATCACATTTTCTTATCAGTTATCTAATTGATTTTACGAGGCCTTGAAAAATTAAATGAACAACTCACTGTTTGGAAGACTCAGGAAATTTTGGTTCTTCTCTTTTCTTCATTTCTATCATTGGTTCCATAGGAGTAAGAACTACTGCGGCACATGAGACGACAGAGTGATATGAGTCCTCCCGGCAAACTGTTTGTTCAAAAAAACCGAGGAATTGTAAATGTCAAAATTATTTATGAACTAGTCTCACTTCTCCTTTTTCCCCTTTCTATATTTAGTCTAATAAAAGATCTAATTCTACTAAAACATTAATTATTAAATTATCCTTAAATATTTTCCGCTCTAAGTCTTTTCACTCACTAGCTATATGACCTTGGGCAATTTTTCCTTTTTAAATCCCAGGGTGGAAAAGGTATTGCCAACAGTTTATAGTCCTTCTCTAAACAAGCTTTTCATCAAAGAATGAAAAGTGCACAAGTTATACATATACAGTCAAAAGAATCTTTGCAACATGACCACACCTGCTAAGTCAACATCAAGATCAATAAACAGTGCATCACCAGCACCCTAAATCCTCCTGTGGTACCCCTTCCCAAACACTACTGTAGCCTCTGAACTTAACCATTATCATCATTTATAGAACCATAAATAAGTTTTGCCTATTTCTGACCTTTACACAAATGGGATCATATTCTTTTGTGAGCATATTCTTTTCTTGTTTGTTTGGTTTTGTTTTGTTTTTTGAGACAGGGTCTCGCTCTATCTCCCAGAGTGGAGTGCAGTGGCACGATCTTGGCTCACTGCAACCTCTGCCTCCCAAGTCCAAGGTATTCTCCTGCCTCAGGCTCCCGAGTAGCTAGGATTACAGGCGCCCGCCACCATGTCGGCTAATTTTTGTATTTTTAGTAGAGATGGGATTTCGACAGGTTGGCCAGGCTGGTCTTGAACTCCTGACCTCGAGATCCGCCCGCCTCAGCCTCCCAAAGTGCTGGGATTACAGGCATGAGCCACCGGCCAGGCTCTTTTTTTTTTTTCTTTTTTTTTTTTTTTAGAAGGAGTCTCACTCTGTCACACAGGCTGGAGTGTAGTGGCATGATCTCAGCTCAATGCAACCTCTGCCTCCCGGGTTCGAGTGATTCTCCTGCCTCAGACTCCCAAGTAGCTAGGACTACAGGCGTGCTACCACGCCCAGCTAATTTTTGTATTTTTTAGTAGAGATGGGGTTTCACCATGTTGGCCAGGATGGTCTTGATCTCTTGACCTCATGATTCGCCCACCTCCGCCTCCAAAGTGCTGGGATTACAGACATGAGCCACCGCACCTGGCCCAAGCATATTCTTTTATGTGTTTTGTATTTCATTCAATGTGTGCTTATAAGATTCATCTGTGTCTAGTAGTAGCTGGTTCATTCTCATAGCTGTGTGGCTTTCCACTGGTGAATATACCACGATTTATTTATACATTTCATTAATAATGAACACAAGCTATTTTCAGTTTGGGGCTATGTCAATTGTCTATGAACATTCTTGTACTTTTTTAAACAGTGCACAAACATATTTATAATGGAAAAATATCAATAAGCTGTAATCGTTTCTAGGATATAGTCGTGTTTTATGTTCTGCTTTAGTAGCCACTGCCAAATACAACTCAGAACTGTCTGTACTAATTTGCATTACCAACAATAGAGAAAGAGTTTCAGTTATTCCACATCCACATCAACTCTTGGTTTTGTCACTTTTTTCTTATTAAAGTTCTAATATTGTATTAATTTTCTATTGCAGCATAAAAAATTAACACAAACTTAGCAGCTTAAAACAGTATCAATTAATTATTTCACAGTTCTAGAAATCAGAAGTCCAGATGGGCTCAACTGGGTTCCCTGATTAGGGTCTTACAAGGCCAAAATCAAGGTATCAGTAAGTCTGGGCTCTTATCTAAAGTCTCTGTGTGAATAATCCACTTCCAGACTTACTCAGGTTAACAGAATTTACTTCCTTCCAGTGGCAGGATTCAAGTATCCTTTTACCTTGCTAGCTGTTGTGATTAGGGACCGCTCTGAGCTTCTAGGGCTACTCACAGGTTCATGGCCTATGGCCCATCCATCTCAGCAGCGGGGAACATCCTTCACATTGAAGCCCTCTCGTGCTTTAAATATCTCTGATTTCTTCTTCTGCTACCAACTAGGGAAAAAACATTCTTTCTGCTTTTAAATGGCTCATGTGAGGCCTACCCAGATTATCTCCTTTTTGATTAACTCAAAGTCAACTTATTAGTAGCCTTAATTACATCTGCAAAATCCTTTTTGCCAACTAATAATCACAGCAGTGATGCCCTATCATCTTCCCAGCAAAGAAAAATTAAGGGCTGGAGTCACGTGTCATCTTAGAATTCTGCCTACCAAAGCTATTCTTTTAAGTGTGTAGTGTAGTATGGCATTGTTACTTCAATTTATATATTCTTGATAATGAATGAAATTGAATATATATAGTGCATATTCAGTCCTCTTTTTACATGGTTCTAATATGCAAAAATTTCACTAACATGGTTTAGTTAAATAACATCAGTCACCCCCCAAAAACAAGGTTCAAATTGCAGTTCACATGGTGTATTAACCGTGAGTAATTGTATAAAGTACAAACTTCTTTACTAGCACTTCAGTACACAAATCATTATGTAAATAAAAGAGGTACATCATGATCAGTGACACACACACATCACTTCTTTCAAATTCTGTCAATTATTGATAACTAGGCATTACTTATTCAGTTCAAGCACATAAATAATAATGTGTAGTTGCATTGCTTCCTTGTCTCCCCGTGATTAATTTATGTGACATTTTATAAAAAATAGACAATGTAAGGAAAAAATTTGCCAATGAAAATGAAAGTAGAGAAAAGAAATAAAAACTGATAGTGAAACCCTGTCTCTACTAAAAAAACAAAAAATTAGCCAGGCATGGTGGCATGCGTCTGTAGTCCCAGCTACTCAGGAGGCTGAGGCAGAAGACTTGCTTGAACCCGGGAGGCTGAGGTTGCAGTGAGCCAAGATTAGGCCACGCACTTCAGTATGGGCGACAGAGCGAGACTCCGTCTCAAAAAAAAAAAAAAAAAGAACACGGAAAGTGCTGGCTGGGCACGGTGGTTCACACCTGTAATCCCAGCACTTTGGGAGGCAGAGGCGGTGGTTCACACTTGTAATCCCAGCACTTTGGGAGGCAGAGGCAGGCAGATCACAAGGTCAAGAGATTGAGACCATTCTGGTCAACATGGTGAAAGCCCATCTCTAATAAAAATACAAAAATTAGCTGGACGTGGTGGCACGTGCCTGTAATCCCGGCTACTCGGGAGGCTGAGGCAGGAGAATCACTTGATCCAGGGAGTTGGAGGTTGCAGTAAGCCGAGATCGCACCACTGCACCCTAGCCTGGCCACAGGGCAAGACTCCGTCTTGAAACAAAATGGATAGTGCTGGAAGTGATATTTGAATCAAATATAAAAACATAGTACAACAAACAGAAACACTCAAGTTTTTCTTTTCAGAGTACAACGAACAGAAATACTCAAATTACTCCATTATTTAATTGCACTTAAAAAGTTAATTTTAATAATGCATAAAAAATTTTATTCACTTATAAATTTTATAAAGGTAAATTATGGAACAGCAGACAATTATAATATAATGTAATATAAAAAACATGAGACAACGTCAAGCCATTCCATATTCAAATAGATTTGCAGCATCCATGGGTTGAAAATCAATAATACATTTTTCAAAATTATTTCTAACCATAGATATAAATAATAGTTTGAGGCAACAACATAAAAACCTATGTGCTAAATTTGCTCTTCTGTGAAAAGAATTTTTGTTGTTAATGTATTGCAATGAAGTGCAGAATATTCCATCTTAGGCTTCTGTCACTAGAGAGTGTCACAGCACGGATAACTGGAAAATAGAAGTCCCCATTTCTTTCTAGACAGATGAGGCCTTTTGGCCAAGATCAGGGTCACTAAACAACTACTGGAACTGCACCTAGTAGAAGTCATTTATCAGCAACCATCAGTTAATAAGAAAAGGATGATTCAGGCCTGAGAAACCGATGTTTAATTATACAAATAGGGACTTTAAAAGAAGAAAAAATACTTGATAGTCACAAAAATTGCTTATCCTAAAACTTGCTTCTAAGCACTAGTCTTATTTATTTCTAGATAGTTATTAAATATATAAACACCAAAATGAACAAGCCTTCCAGGGACCACTCAGTCAGAAATCTGCAAACCTCAGGGCAGAGTAGAAATCATTTTTAGCTTTGAAATGAAGTAGTCTGACCTTGTCATGTAACCTTTTATTACACAACAAAAACTATGCTATTACAGGAAATGACTTTCTATTATTGCTATATTCCCTAAAATGTTTCTTTCAGATTCATAATAAACTGAGATGCAAAATCTAAACACTAAAATTTTAAATTACTCCTTTTCTCCAGTTTGGCTACATCAAAATAATTTTATTTAATTACTGAATTTTTATCATTGTTCTATTTTTTAATTTATAAAATCATTGTTAAAGCATAAAAAAGCAATATATTTTATATTTTAATAAATTTCACAAAACTACCAAGGATTCATCAGAGAGATATTTTTGTCTTTCATGCAAAATTAAAACATTTAAATGACTGAAGGTGCCTAGAGTAGTTATAAGTAATGTGTTTCTGATATTCTTGTATTATATTTTATTTATACATATTGATTACATTTGAGATCACCCCTCCAATTCACCAAAATAGTTTACTATTAACTGGCAAATTGCAGCCTTAAAAAAAAGAATTTGCTTTTGACTTGGTAGAGTGTTCACTTTTTCATTTTCTGTTCCAAATATCCAGGATCCATGTATCTACCATGTAACAACCCACTGATAAAGCTTAACCTAGCAAAAGAATACATTATTTAACAAACATTTAAACGACATGATAGACATAATTCTGCACTAACTGTGCATTTACTCTTACTGTATTGTTTTTACCCTTCAGAAAAGTTCTATGGCATATTGTTATTACTGCCATTGCACTTTTCAAGGTCACACAGCTTTAATATAGAAAAACCCGAATTTGATCTATTTCTCGCTAGTCCTCATGCTATTGAACATACTTCATGCTGATTCTCATTTAAATATATCAACTGCTCTGAAGTAATAGTGTAAATGTAACAGTTTATCTTTTTCAATTGTTTATATTCAGTAATATCCCTACATCTGAATTCTTTATTCTAAGAAAAGCTGTGAAACCATCAAGCAGTCTGCTTGTACAACCATATTATTTAAGACTATATTTTGTACAACCATATTATTTAAAGCTAATATCATATTGAGATTTTTTTAAGATGTGAAAGAATTGCATCGAAATTATCAATATCTTAAAGTAAAAACTTCTTAAAAAATAATCCGTATCAGAACATATCACAACTTTGACTCACCACACAAATGCTTTGGGTTCTAAGCTCTGTCCTTCAAAATGACTTACAACAATGGTTTTTCTATTGTTCCACTGGAGAATGAGTGTTTTGCATTTGTTTTCCCATTAGTAAACTATGAATAATAATCTTGCACTTGAGTTGTGGTGATGATTAAATGAATTAATGCATGTAAAGTGCTTAGTATAATGTCAGGAAAATGATATTCTTTTAAAATGTTAGCAAATATTATTTATAACTGTTTTACTTTACGAGATGGTGTTTTATTATTTGCCCAAGCTGGAGTCTAGTGGCTATTCACAGGTGCAATCGTGATGCACTACCCCTCAAAGCCCTGGGCTCAAGCGATCCTCCTGCCTCAGCCTCCTGAGTAGCTGGGACTACAGGTATACGCCACCATACCTGGCTGATTTGTTTGTTTGTTTGTTTGTTTGTTTGTTTTATATGCCAACTTGGCTAGGCTACAAGCCCCAATTATTCAAACACCAACTCAAGTGTTGCTGTGAAAATATCTTCTCTACGTGTAATCTGTTAGCTTTAAGTGATATTATCCTAGGTAATCTGGATGGGTCTGAGTCAATCAGTTAAAAAAGGCTTAAAGCAGAGTTGAGACTTCCTGAAGATAGAAATCCCACCCTTGTCAAAAGTTCCCTCCTGCTCTACCTGATAGTCAGCTCTACATATTTTGGACTTACCTAACCAGTCCCCAAAATCACATACGTTGATTACTTGTTACAAAAACAAATAGACAAAAGAAACTTCTTTATATATTTTACTGGTCTGTTTTTCTGGCTGATAAATACATAAGTTAACAATGACATTTTGGTATTAAATATCAGTTTTAGTGAACCAGTAAATATTTCCTTTTAGTGCCTATACAAAGTTTTTTGATGAAATAATATTAATCCAGAATTGAAAGAAGAAATGAAAAAAAAGAAGCAGATAAGATACAAGTCATTGCATCATGACTGTAAATAGCACACATTGAGCAAAAGCAGGCATGTATATTCATTCCTTAGTAGCATTAATTGAACTACTCCATATCCAGACACTGTAGTAGGTGCTGAACTTGTGAAGATAAAACATAAAACATTTGCCTTGCAGTAACTTAAAGTGTAGTAGGAGACTGCACCATTTAGAAAGTGTAAGCATAGAAGCCAGCCAAGTAAAGTAACTGGCAGGATCAAAACAGTAGGACTGCTGCAGTCTTGTTCACTCCTGTTACTTAGTAGAGTTCCAGGCACAAAAGAGGCACTCAATAATATTTGGTAAATGAATGACAGACTGAAGAAAAATGAAGTGAGGTATGGAGGAAAAGAAAAGATGCTAGCCAAGCATAGGAAAGAGGGTGCTAAAAGGCAATGAGATATGAGAAAATGTTACATATATATTGAGAAATGAAAATAATTCAATGTGATTGGGGCCTAGACAAGACACAAGAAGTTGCGGAAGACTCAGCTGGAGACATAGGTCATTGGCAATGCCTTAAACACCTTCTAAACTTAAAAACATTAGTATTTGATCCTAAAGTTAATGGGAATTGATATCGATCATTAAACAAAGAGCAACCTGATCAGCTTTATATATTTTAAAAAATAGCCTGGGCAACACCTAAGTACAGGAACAAGATTGAGTGAAACCACTGACAGCACTATTGAAATAAACAAGGTGAGAAATGGTGAGGGCTTCTTATTATTTGAAGTAGCAGTGTAGTGGACAAGAGGGGAAAAAGTCGAGTGCAGAGTATTCAGAAATGTTAACACTTCCGTTTCAAATATATAGTCACAGTCTATATCTACTTATTTTCTTTATTAAGATGAAATACAATTCTCAGCACACTACAAAATCAGAAAATATAGCAACAGTATAGATGAGTGTGAGAGAAGATCCATCAAAAGAAGAAAGCAAAGACCTTCAAATTATTAGGAGACAATTCAGTTTACAATTTAAATTTAAAAATATTCTGTACAACCATATTACTTAAGACTAAAATCATCTTGAGATATTTGTTAAGATGTGAAGGAATTGCATAGAAATTGTCAATATCCTAAAGTAAAAACTTCTTAAAAAATAACACAGAAAAACAGATGAAAATAACTATACCCTGCAAACTCAGACAAAACTATAAAGTGTAAATGAAAATATTAAATTTGGTCAGGCTTACCTCATATCACCCAAATTCTGGTAATTTTGTTGCTGTGTGCCAATAGTAACCTTTCATTTTATGACAGATGGTTGGAATATATGAGGTCTATTATAACTGAAATTGCATATTTTCCACCCATTTAATCTCAGTTTTTTTCTTGCCTTAGTTTTTGAATAGTTCTTTTCACAAATATTTCGTTGTGAAATTTTTTTCTACAATAAAATTGAAAGCTAACAAGTGATAGAGAAAAATAGCAAAAGTTATGAATTCCATTTGTAAGCTTACCTATCTTATTATTAAAACTCAAAACACTTTAGTATGTTTGGGGCTTGCAAAAAAGTGTCCTTCACTTCAAACATAAGCTGATATAGCCAATGGTGTTCTTGAATGTCAAACATGAAATAAGCATTTATAAAGTCCCTACTAATTATAAAGTAAAAAAAATTATGAATAAATTGTCATTTATTTTAATAAATAGAAAATTAAGTTAAAATGTTGTCATTAGGGTGGGCGCTAATCCAGTATGACTGGTGCCCTTTTAAGAAGAAGAGATTACAACACAGACAGACATAGTGGAAAAAACATCTGAAGACACAGAAAGAAGCCATCTAGAAACCATCAGGAGAAGATGTCTAGAGACACAGAAAGAAGCCATCAGGAGAAATCAACTCTGCGGACACACTGAATTGGAACTTCTAGCCTCCAGAACTGTGAGATAATAAATGTTTGTTGTTTAAGCCACCAAGACAATAGTACCTTTTGTTATGCCAGCCCTAGCAAACTAATTTAAAGAGCATTTTAGGGGGAGAGAATTACTTTTACTAATATTAATAACTAAATAAAAAGATCTCAGAGTTCTAGTCCAAACTCCCACCTAACAGCTGAATCTACATTGCTACTACTCCTATCTTCTCCCATTCCAAATATCTCTGACAGATGTCCAGTTCATACTTCAATAATTCTAATGCTGGAAAATACGTTACCTTGTCATTATGGTTCCCTCCTTCCCAATGTGACCTAAGCTTTTAGTGTATTTAAAACTAGATCATGTATAGTTGTAAGAATTTGCCTGTGTTTATATCTATATCTACATATATGTACACATTACATACACTATCTGTATCTATATATGTACATACACATACATACACATGTATGCATATATAACATATAATATATACTATAAACACATACATATATTTAAAACATGCATACAAATGATAGCATCAGAAAGAATAGAGTCATAAACAATTATTATTGCTGATAAATTAGATATTAAAAACTTTATCAGCATTCACAGCCACCATTTAGAGCAGAAGATGCTACCTAGATTAAGTGGTTTTCAAGTTTCCATAAAAAGCAATGTGTAAGAACTTTAGCACCACTCGAGGTCTATGAAGCCCTTCATCACTGACAAAAATTCCACACACAATGTTAGAATGGCATAATCATCTGTAGTCTGCTCCTTCTAAGTAGTTCACATAGAAGGTTTATGGCTTGTTGTTCATTAAAGATTTCATTTTAATATTGGCAGGACCATTAAAACTTATTGTGGCAAGGCCAGGTATGGTGGTAATCCCAGCAATATGGGGAGCTGAGGTGGGTGGATCACCTGAGGTCAGGAGTTCGAGACCAGCCTGGCCAAAAGGGTGAAACCCTGTCTCTACTCAAAATAAAAAGAAAAATTAGCCAGGCATGGTGGCACATGTCTGTAGTCCCAATTGCTCAGGGGCTGAGGCAGGAGAATTGCTTGAACCCAGGAAGTGGAGGTTGCAGTGAGCCAAGATGGTGCCACTGTACTCCAGCCTGGGAAATAGAGCAAGATTCCATCTCAAAAACAACAACAGCAACAAAAAAAAAAACTTATTGTGGCAGACTCTATTTTCTAAAGATGGCAGCACCAATATACATTCTGATGGCAGCAGTGGTCCATGTGGAGTGGTGGCTGCGAAGATGTTGGTTGCAGTGTGGGAGGTGTAGCTGGGGCTGTGCACTCCACAGAGCAGGTTGGAGAGGAACAGGTGGAGGTCCTGCCCCCTTACAAGTTGGAGGGGCTCTCCTAGGAGACGCAGCAAACCAGCTGTGGCTATGAACCCAGGAATTCCTGAGCTCTTGGGGGCCCAGGAATTCCCCTGATCTCAGCAGGTTCCTGCTGCCTGAAATTTCCCTGATTCTGGTGCCTGCTCCGATTTTGGAGCACAGTTGTGACAAAGCCTGGGCACGGCCATGACCCTGCTGGGTATGCACATGCTCAGGGTGGCATCAACACGCCAGAACCCTCCTTCCTCGAGCCCCTCTGGACTTTGGGTGCTGATAAGCATGGGAGGGAGGTGAGGGGGAGGGCGAAGGGAAGGTTGGCATGGGTCCACAGGCTGTGGATGGCAGGTTGATGATGGCAGAAAGCAGATAGGCTCCTGGGTGGAAAGAGGTGGGTCCCTGGTGAAGCCTCACCTTTATGCTAGGGATGGCCTGAAGCCTGGGTGCCAGGCTGCCAGTTGCGTGGAGCAGAGTGAAAATTATGGCGCCTTTTCCAGGCCCGGCCATGGCCACCCATGGAACAATCAGTACACACTTCCTCCTCTTTGAAGCCCATAAAACCCTGGACTCAGCCAGACTTGTAGAGACATTAGGACAACCTGCCTGTGGGGAGGAGCTACCCACTGTGGGTCTTCTCTCAGCTGAGAGCTGGACAGACATCTGGATGATCTGCCTGTGGAAA